>NC_083873.1:66111986-68611986 GCF_032452875.1 Bos javanicus | reverse complement strand
TTACAGTGTCCCATAGATTTGGGGTTGTTGTGTTTTCATTTTCATTCATTTCTATGCATATTTTGATTTCTTTTTTGATTTCTTCTGTGATTTGTTGGTTATTCAGCAGCGTGTTGTTCAGCCTCCATATGTTGGAATTTTTAATAGTTTTTCTCCTGTTACTGAGATCTAATCTTACTGCATTGTGGTCAGAAAAGATGCTTGGAATGATTTCAATTTTTTTGAATTTACCAAGGCTAGATTTATGGCCCAGGATGTGGTCTCTCCTGGGGAAGGTTCCGTGTGCGCTTGAGAAAAAGATGAAATTCATTGTTTGGGGGTGAAATGTCCTATAGGTATCGATTAGGTCTAATTGGTCTATTGTATCATTTAAAGTTTGTGTTTCCTTGTTAATTTTCTATTTAGTTGATATATCCATAGGTGTGAGTGGGGTATTAAAGTCTCCCACTATTATTGTGTTATTGTTAATTTTCCCTTTCATACTTGTTACCATTTATCTTACATATTGTGGTGTTCCTATGTTGGGTGCATATATATTTATAATTGTTATATCTTCTTCTTGGATTGATCCTTTGATCATTATGTAGTGTCCATCTTTGTCTCTTTTCACAGTCTTTGTTTTAAAGTCTATTTTATCTGATATGAGTATTGCTACTCCTGCTTTCTTTTGGTCTCTATTTGCATGGAATATCTTTTCCCAGCCCTTCACTTTCAGTCTGTATGTGTCCCTTGTTTCAAGGTGGGTCTCTTGTAAACAACATATATAGGGGTCTTGTTTTTGTATCCATTCAGCCAGTTTTTGTCTTTTGATTGGGGCATTCAATCCATTTACATTTAAGGTAATTATTGATAAGTTTGATCCCATTGCCATTTATTTTATTGTTTTGGGTTTGAATTTATACACCCTTTTTGTGTTTCCTGTCTAGAGAAGATCCTTTAGCATTTTTTGGAGAGCTGGTTTGGTGGGGCTGAATTCTCTCTGCTTTTGCTTGTCTGTAAAGCTTTTGATTTCTCCTTCATATTTGAATGAGATCCTTGCTGGGTATAGTAATCTGGGCTGTAGGTTATTATCTTTCATCACTTTAAGTATGTCCTGCCATTCCCTTCTGGCCTGAAGAGTTTCTGTTGAAAGATCAGCTGTTATCCTTATGGGAATCCCCATGTGTGTTATTTGTTGTTTTTCCCTTGCTGCTTTTAATATTTGTTCTTTGTGTTTGATCTTTGTTAATTTGATTAATATGTGTCTTGGGGTGTTTCACCTTGAGTTTATCCTGTTTTGGACTCTCTGGGTTTCTTGGACTTGGGTGATTATTTCCTTCCTCATTTTAGGGAGGTTTTCAACTATTACCTCCTCAAGTATTTTCTCATGGTCTTTCTTTTTGTCTTCTTCTTCTGGGACTCCTATGATTCGAATGTTGGGGCATTTAACATTGTCCCAGAGGTCTCTGAGGTTGTCCTCATTTCTTTTAATTCTTTTTTCTTTTTTCCTCTCTGTTTCATTTATTTCTACCATTCTATCTTCTACCTCACTTATCCTGTATTTTGCCTCCGTTATTCTACTGTTGGTTCCCTCCAGAGTGTTTTTGATCTCATTTATTACATTATTCATTATATATTGACTCTTTTTAATTTATTCTATGGTTATTATCCCTATGATTATTATGGGGCAAATTGTTGGTTTGAAAGTGAAAGTGGCTCAGTCATGTCCCACTCTTTGCGACCTCATGGACTGTCCATGGAATTCTCTAGGCCAGAATACTGAAGTGGGTAGCCTTTCCCTTCTCCAGGGGATCTTCCCGACCCAGGAATCCAACTGGGGTCTCCTGCATCGCAGGTGGATTCTTTACCAACTGAGCTATCAGGGAAGCCCAAAATATTTCTTTGAGCTGCTTTTTGGGGGGTGAGGCAAGAATACTGGAGTGGGTTGCCATTCCCTTCTCCAGGAGATCTTCCCGACCCAGGGATTGAACCCAGGTCTCCCACATTGTAGGCAGACGCTTTACCGTCTGAGCCACCAGGGAAGTTCTTTCTTGCATCTTTTTGATCCTTGTCTCCAGGCTATTTATCTGTAACTCCAATTTGTTTTCAAGGTTTTGGATCATTTTCACTATCATTATTTGGAATTCTTTATCAGGTAGATTCCCTATCTCTTCCTCTTTTTTTTGGTTTGGTGGGCATTTATCCTGTTCCTTTACCTGCTGGGTACTTCTCTGCCTTTTCATCTTGTTTATATTTCTGTGTTTGTGGTGGCCTTTCTGTATTCTGGCAGTTTGTGGTTCCTCTTTATTGTGGAGGTTCCTCGCTGTGGGTGGGGTTGGACGAGTGGCTTGTCAAGGTTTCCTGGTTAGGGAAGCTTGTGTCAGTGTTCCGGTGGGTGGAACTGGATTTCTTCTCTCTGGAGTGCAATGAAGTATCCAGTAATGAGTTTTGAGATGTCAGTGGGTTTGGTGTGACTTTGGGCAGCCTGTATATTGAAGCTCATGGCTATGTTCCTGTGTTGCTGGAGAATTTGCATGGTATGTCTTGGTCTGGAACTTGTTGGCCCTTGGGTGGTTCTTGGTTTCAGTGCAGGTATGGAAGCGTTTGATGAGCTCCTATTGATTAATGTTCCCTGGATTTAGGAGTTCTCTGGTGTTCTCAGGACTTAAGCCTCCTGCCTCTGGTTTTCAGTCTTATTCTTACAGGAATCTCAAGACTTCTCCATCTATATAGCACCAACGATAAAACATCTAGGTTAATGATGAAAAGTTTCTCCACAGTGAGGGACACCTGGAGAGGTACACTGAGTTACATGGAGAAGAGGGAGGAGGGAGATAGAGGTGACCAGGAGGAGAAGAGGGGGAATCAAAAGGGAAGAGAGTAAGCTAGCCAGTAATCACTTCCCTATGTGCTCTCTACAGTCTGGACCGCTCAGAGATGTTTACGAAGTTACACAGAGAAGAGAAGAGGGAGGAAGGAGACAGAGGTGGCCAGGAGGATAAAAGGGGGAATCAAAAGGAGAGAGACAGATCCAGCCAGTAATCAGTTCCCTAAGTGTTCTCCACAGCCCAGAACACACAAAGAGATTCAGAGTTGGGTAGAGAAGAAAAGGGGGAGGGAGGAAATAGAGGCGACCTGGTGGAGAAAAAGGAGAGTCCAAAGAGGGAGAGAGCAGTCAAGCCAGTAATCTTGTACCCAAGTAAAAATGGGTACTGAAGATTGGGTTCTTAAAGGTACAAAATTTATAACAAATACCAGAAAGCAAAGATTAAAAATCTAGAGTAGAGGTTAGATTCTCAAAAATAGAATATTTTTAAAAAAGTCAAAAAAATTATATATATATATATATATATATATATATGAAGTTTGCTTTAAAAATAGGGTCTCTCTTTTTTCTTTTTGCAAGATAATAGTAGGTTATAAAAATGAAAATTAAAGATGTAATAGGGGACTTAAAATTTTTAATTTTTTTAATTTAAAAAATGATTATAATAAAAATATATCTAGGACTTTTCTCTGGAGCTGTTGCGGATAGTGTGGGGTCAGTTCATTTTCAGATAGTTCCTTGGTCCAGCTTGTACTTCTCGAGGTCTATAGGTCCCTTCATATGTAGTCGGTGCTAACTACAGGGTTTTAATCTATTGCACCTGTCACTTCCAAAGTGGTTCCCTGTGTTTATTTTAGCTTCTTCTGTTTGCTGGTCTCTTCAGTGTCTAATTTCCGCCCTGACACAAGTGGGGCGGTGGAGGTCACTTTTTTTAGGCTCACTTGTTCAGTTGTGCTGTGGGGAGGTACTGCAAACAAATATCACTGGCGTGTGCTCACAGTGATTCAGCCACACTGGGTTTGCCCCTGCTCATGGCGTGTGTGCTTTCCCAGTCTACACCGCTCAGGCTCTAGGTTGCTCTGCCGGGAACTGTCTGATGCAGGCCCTGGGTTTCATGCAGTCTCCAGGTCTAAGCCGTTCAGGTTCTCGGGTACTCCACAAAGGCGCAGAGTTGGTTGGGCCTGCGTTTCGTGCCCTTCCAGGTCCAAGCAGCTCAGGTGACCAGGTGCTTGATGAGCGCAGTTGCCCCCAGTTGAAGGCTATGACTTATCACCTCCCCCATCCCAGCCACTGGGTTTTCTGGGTGTACACGGGCATGCCTTCTCAGGTGTGCCGTGTGTCTCTTCTGGGGAACTGATCTCTGTCTGCAACTCTCCTGGCAGATGTTGACTATCCAGAATCCCAAGAAGTCTTGGTTAGCAATGACGTCAGCTTGCAGTTTGGTATAGGATGCCTCTCTGGGGCCGGGATTGCCCTCTTCCAGCTCTGGCTGCCCTCACCTGCCTGTCTCCGGTGGGGGATGGGCTGGTCCGCAGCCGGCTAGCTCTGCTCAGTCCTTTGTTCTGTGAGCAGGCCTGGCGGTGTACCTTGAAAGTGAAAGTGAAGTTGCTCAGTTATGTCTGACTCTTTGCGACCCCATGGACTGTAGCCTACCAGGCTCCTCTGTCCATGGGATTTTCCAGGCAATAGTCCTGGAGTGGATTGCCATTTCCTTCTCCAGGGGATCTTCCCAACACAGGGATCAAACCTGGGTCTCCCGCATTGTAGACAGACACTTTACCGTCTGAGCCACCCATAGCTATCCCACAGTCTGGGTTGCTATCTCAAGCTAGTTCCCTCAGATTGCCCTTGGGGCATTCAGGCGAGGTCCTTACCCTAAGCAATGCGGCTTGCACCTCCCTGTCCAGCCCCTGCTTGCTAATGGGCAATTCGAGCGTCTGTCCGGGCTGCTCCTCCGCTGGGAGTTGCTGTTAGGCATGTAATTTATGGATTTTAATTATTTATTTATTTTTCCTCCCGGTTATTTTGCCCTCTGAGATCCCAAGGCTTGCCATAGACCCGCCAGAGAGAGTGTTTCCTGGTGTTTGGAAACCTCTCTTTTTAAAAATTCTCTTCTTGGGAAGGATCTCCGTCCTTACCTCTTTTGTCTTTTTATCTTTTATATTTTGTCCTACCTCCTTTCGAAGACAATGGGCTGTCTTTCTGGGTGCCTGATATCCTCTGCCAGCATTTAGAAATTGTTTTGTGGAATTTGCTCAGTTTCAAATATTCTTTCGATGAATTTGTGAGCGAGAAAGTGGTCTCCCCGTCCTATTCCTCCGCCATCTTAGGACCGCCCCTGAGAATTTTTTTAAATCAATTTTTGAGCTAATGTGTTGAGTGAAAGGTTAAGATTTAAATAAAAAATGTTTTCTCTCAAACATAGACATTACCTTGGTCATGATAGCTATTACAACCTGTAGCTGTCTCAGCTGGAAACATAGTCATTCTCCATTTTTTTCAAGTTTTCTTGTGTACATTTCCATTAGGCTTTATAGTCCTTATGAAGGTATGTGTTTCATATTAGACTTGCTCCCAAAGTATATTTTTAAAAAGTGTTTCTTTGACTCTTTTTCAAGAAATACAGAGTTTTGTGCTTTCCTGGTAACCTCTCCTCTGTGCTTTGATGTAATTTATCCCAAGTGTCTAAAAGACCTTTCTCCTCTCCTCTTTGATTTCCTCATTGAGGAGTTTCCTCAACATTTGTTGCCCTCTTTTGTTCCAACAACTGTACAGCATTATCTGACAGTTCTGCTGTGCCTCAGTTTCCTGCTGGGGCCACTCTGTCTTTATAACTTAGCCGCATTTTCCAGTTCTTGACTCAGAGATGCTCTGAAGGCTTTGTCCTGCCTCTCCTGTGGCAACAAGCTTCCAGTCATCTAGGGCTGGGCAGGATGGTGAATCGGGTCTTTAAGTACCAACTTCTGCTATGTTTTTACCTTTGTGGATCTACAAAAACATTTTTTATTGAGAAATTTGAGTAGAAAGTGTTTAATTTCTTATTTGCTGTACTTGCCTGAGGTCTTCTTTTTTTAATTAACTTTTATTGGAGTGTACCTTACTTACAGTGTTGTTGCCTGACTTACTCTGATTCTTTAGTAGGATAGAGGAGAGGTTTGTCTGTGGTAGACATTCCAAAACTATGACTCTCCACCCTCACCCAGACTCACTGCCCCTTCTTGGTTGCTCTGTTCTACCCCAGTAAATCTTGTGCAGACCAAGAAGAGATTTCACAACAGTTACTTAACATGAAGAGCCGAGCAGTATTCATTCAGCTGAGTTTGAGTCTGTATCAGGTATCAGGCACTTGGAGTCTGAGGGTTGAGTATACTTGCCTTCTAAACTGTGTTTTTGCTTTTTGACCCCCTACAGTCCTTCCTCTAGAGTGCTGCCAGAAATGGTCCAGAAAGCACCATCTGATGCTGTCAAGCCCGCAGAGACAAGTTAGAGAGCCACAGGGTCCACACAGCTTCTAAGAAGTGTGCTCTGTACCTTGTGTTCATGCCTCTCAGCCATGGCCTTCACTCTGTCTGGAATCCTGGACTCTTAATCCCTTGGTTCACTTTCCCTTTTTGAGAATCTGACTTAGATATCACCCCTTGGGGAAACATACTGAATTGCTGCAGTTCAAATTCATTTCTCCATCCTCCGTACTTTGCTGGGGACTTTATACACATGCGTTTCTCTTTATTCATCCAGCACACGTCGTTGAGTGCTGTTGTGTGTCAGGCCCATTCTCAGTGCTGGGACTCTGGCAGTGAGTGAGACAGACACGGTCACTGCCCATACACGTCATCCAGCAAGTAGGAGGATGTTTCAGATAGTGATAAGTGCTCAGAGGAAAACAAGACAGCAACAGAGTAGGGGCTGGATGGGTTTGGAAAGAGTGACTGGGGAAGTCCTTTCCAAAGAGGTGACGTAGAAGCTGAGCTCTGAACAATGAGCAGGGCCAGTGATGGAAGCATCTGGAAAAAGAGCTGTCAGTGCAGAGAAAAATGGCACTAGCAAATGCCCCGAGTAGGGATAGCATGGCACCCTGGAGCTGCAGAGAAGACCAGCCAGTGGGACTGGAGCAGCGTGAAGGAGGTGGGAAGGCAGGAGATAGGTCAGAAGAGCAGACAGTCTGTTGGCATAGCAAGAAATGTGGATTTTAGGGACTTCCTTGGTGGTCCAGTGGCCAAGACTTGGCGCCCCCAATGCAGGGGAGCCAGGTTTGATGCCTGGCCTGGGAACGAGATCCCACATGCTGCAACTTAAGACCCAGCACAGTCAAATAAATTTTTTAAGAAGTTAAAAAAGAAATTTGGATTTTATTCCTGAATTCACCAAGAAACTATCGAAGAGCTTTAGGCAGGGGAGTCAGTAGTATGAAATGATGTATGTTTAATCTGCACCGAACACTAAGTCTTGTAAGTGGCTCATTGCGTGTGTCTCTGGTAACCTGTGTGCTGTGAGGGCAGGCATTCTCTGTGGATCCCCAGCACCCAGTCCAGGGTATGGTCGGTAGCCACTGGGGAATCTAATGAATGAATAATCTATGTATTCTCTTGATAAGCTCTATTTAAGTGGTTGAGTTAGTAACACCACGTAAATAACTTTTTCTGTTTGGTAAAAGCTGGTCGAGCTAGTGCTAGGACACTTCCTATGAATAAGGAAATGTCACGGCCTTTTTCAAGACTCCAGGGTGTTATGATATTCTGGATATTCTATTCAGCCTTTGAGGCAGTACCCCAGGAATGTTAAGTAGAATCTTGATGACCAGAGAAGAATGAAAAGCCATGACATGTTAAAAAATGAAAGCTATCAGTAGTACAGTAAAATCTTATGATGAGGTGAATACAGATATAGCATCCCAATGGCGTTTGTTCTCAAGAGGAGGTAGTTGGGAGTTCTTATCTTCCAGCATGTGGGGAGGAGGGGAGCAGGGGGTTGGTAGTCATCTCCTGATAATTTGAGACTTTCTGAGTTCAATATAAGGGCCATTGAATACGATTTAAATTTTATTATCTTTCGTGCTCTTTGAAAATGTAGACCACCTAAGACAGATTGTTTTTCATTAACCGTGTAGTAATGTCTCCTGGCATTTTGTGTGATGGTTTTTTGGATTTGACTTTCACTGTAATGGTTGGCTTTTACTGTAGTTAGTATTTTTCTATTATAATTTTTATCTCCAGTTTTCGGGTACTGTCTCTTAAAAACCTTGAGTTTCTTTTTTTTTTTTTTTTTTTTCCCTGAATCAGTTGGAAACCCTAATTTAGATCTATCTGTGTCCCATTAAATAAAGCTTACTTGAAAATCTTTCATGGTGAAATCATAACCCAGCCCAGTGAACATGCTCTAATCATCATAGCACTTGCTCCCAAGAAGGATCTTTTCTCATTACTTCTTTCCCCACATTCACTTAAAAATTACCCTACAGGTAATAGAGAGTTTAGGACATGGTAAGCTGAGTACATTTTGGACTTCTGTTGAGTTGAAAATATTTTTCTCTGCAGAGATTTCAGCAACACAGAAACACTGTGTAGTGAACAGAAGTATTATTGTGAAACATGCTGCAGCAAACAGGAGGCCCAGAAAAGGTACGTAAGGGTTTAGCCTAGGGGGTGGCTTCCTTTCCGCAGAAGGGACCAGATCGTGGAGCCTGACAGATCTGATTTTTGAATCCCAGTTCCTAGGGCTCGTAACCAAGTAGCTTTGGAGAAGTCAGTTACCTTCTTCACTTGTAGAATAGAATAAGGATGCCTACCTGGGGAAGTTGCCCATTCATCTGATCATGTGTTCATCTGTTTGTTTGTTCATTCATTTATTCAGTGTGCCAGATACTCATGCTGGGTAAACAAGTGGTGATCAAGTGTGATCACTGTCCTCTTGGGATTAAAGGTGAATTATAAAAATGACTTAGCATAGTACATAACACATAGTGGTCACCCAGTAACACTGTTAGTATTGCCTAATGTTGGAACTTCTTATTTAGAAGATAGAGGCAAGTAATACTAATCATTTAGTAAGGAAGCATGAAACCAATAACATCAGTCTATGGATGGGTAATAAGAAAGTTATCGTATTCAGAGTTGATACAAGACCCAAGGTTGCCCATCTTTTTACCAGCACTGGTCGGTTACAGGTCTTGAACAATGTGAAATAATTGTCCTTCCCTATGTTCTGTCCCCAGAAGCCAAGAAACTTGACATTTTTTACTATCCTGTAAAGCTTTACCATGAGTTAACTTTACCCTGCCCATGGTTTGTGGCATATTCAGGATAACTCACAGATGCCCATTCCTACCATCTAACACCATGAGGGGTCTAGAGCTGAAGTTGAACGAGTTTCTCTGACCAGTCTCCCAGCTCTTCATCCCCAGGCATACACAGCTTTCTTTGGTGCCTCAGAACTGGAGAAAGGTTAGTCATTGTGGTGGCAGATGGGAGTTAACATTTATTAGTGGCTGGGGAGCTTACCTCTGTCCTCATCCGTGTAATCTAAACTAAGTCTGCCTAAGGCCATCCTAGGTCTTCCAGTGGAGCATGAAAGCATATTCTATTCAACCTTGGAAGTTGTATACACTAAAATGCTGTGTTCCTGAAAAATAATAGGGATCCCCATAAATCTTATGTTTCTGCTGATGGTGTGGTTTTGCTTACTTTTATGCACAGGATTTTTTTTTTCCAATAGATTTCTAAATAATATTCTATTAAATGTGTCCTTTACAAACAATAATTCATGGAAAATATGCACAAGTCAAACAGCATTTACAATAATTCAGGGCCTTCAAAGAGGGTGTCCTCGAAGGTAACCAGAAAATCCTCTGTTCTGTCAGAGTTATCTCCATAAACTGTTGTCTTTGCAACTTCTTACCGAAGAATCTTAATGGTCATCTAGTTGAAAAAAAGAGCTTTTCATGTTTGTGTAAGTTGCGGAACTGCTGCATCGAACAAAAAATCCTTTTCTGCAGGATTTCTCAAAGCCTTTGGTATGTGGATGTGCCAGGAGGAACTTAGGAACAGAAGGGAGAGCAGCATCCTGACTTGGCCTCAGAAACCCCGCATCCATTAACATCTCCGGTGCTCTCACGAGCCTATTTTGAGAAATATAGCCCTAAGCCAATCAATCTCTGAATTTATAAGCGAGGAACCTGAGAGCCAGAAAAGGGAAATGACTTGCCCAGGAGCCCAGGGGTAAGGAGGGAGAAAGGGCCTAGCATGCCTGGTTATCTGATGGTAACCAGTTGGCAGTGGTATCTGAGGCATACCTGCCTGTCGGTTCTCAGAACCTATATGTACAGAATCCACCCTCTGCTTGTCCTTTCCCTAGCCTGCTTTTCTCAAAAACTGTCCCCCTCCTCTCCATTATCTCAGAGTTGAGGGATTATCCAAATATCGTTCTCCCTGGGAGGCAGAGGGCAGTGACGTAGAGCAATTGTGCATCATATTTTTATTGGTACGTAAGTTCTGGGGTGTCTCCTTTGACCAAGCATATGATCCCACCCCCCACATCCTAGCCCCGCTGCACTTTTCTCTGCTTACTAGGCTCCAGTTAGCCAAGTCTGTACAAGCGAGCGTCCTTTTACTCTGGCACGTGGATTGGCAGTTTGCTGGTTTGAAGTTTGTTGAACCCCTCCTGCTCTCCATTTGTGCAGGCCGTGGTATAATTGGTCCCACTCACAGGGATTGGGTGCCACTGATTTTCTATTCCGTGGTTTATTTTAGGATGAGAGTCAAAAAGCTGCCCATGATTTTGGCCCTGCACCTCAAGCGGTTCAAGTACATGGAGCAGCTCCATAGGTACACCAAGCTCTCTTACCGAGTGGTCTTCCCACTGGAACTCCGGCTCTTCAACACCTCCAGTGATGCAGTAAACCTGGACCGCATGTACGACCTGGTCGCGGTGGTGGTACACTGCGGCAGGTGAGGGCGGGCAAGGAGCGCGTTGAGGGGGGGCTGTCCTTGGGCCACGTGGACTCTGCCACATCTTTCAGGGGCGGGGCCGGGGATCTCAGACTCAGTGGTGATGGCGCTTCGGGGAATTTCCTCTAAGCTCCAGTTTATCACCTCAAAATGAATCTCTAAACTTAGGTATATAAAGTAAAATAATAAATTTAAAAATAAAGATAAAATTAATGCATAATAATAATTTAAATGTTCTCTCATAAGGGAAATAATAAATCTCCATTGGATACAAAGAATTTGAAATCACATGGAAAAGTAAATGTTTGTGCTGTGATTTTAATTTTTGAAAAACCAGGTTACTCATTTAGTATGATCACAAAAGTGTTTTAAGATACCTAAATAAAGACTGGAAGCAGTGGATGGAATTTAGTACTTCTTTGGCATTTGAATAATTAAAATGTATCCTTATGTGTTCTTTAGGCAGTTTTAAGCCTTTCCCCTGTATTCTATAGTAAGTACATAATCAAAAAAAAAAAAAAGAGTGGAGAGACATCCCCTAGATATGGAGAAGCAAAGTGTTTTTGCTGGAAGTCTTTTGAGGAAATATTTTTTATTGTATAATTTGGTGTAAGTCTTGAAAACTCTACTGAAAATTCACCTGTTGTTATTATTTGCTCAGCTGGGATGGGTTTGTGTCCCCTCCCTGGGATCGATATCGCTGTCACCCTTGTAGGTTTCAGATTGGGGCCTGTCACAGAGCAGGTGTCTTTTCCTCTCCATCCACCTGGATGGAGTGGTAGTAAACAGACCATTACCAAGAGGATGCGTGGTTCCACAGGGAGGGATGGAGTGATTTCCTTTCCTCTACTGGGTGGATGGTATCAGAAACTGTAACATACCTGAAGCAACTCTTGTTTTGTTCCATGCAGAGCCATAGTCACAGATTATTGTCTTACGTTCTCAGAAAGTTGTATTTGTTGGTCAGTTACAAGCCACCTTTCTATTTCCCCCTGAAGAATACTTCTAACTGCTAATTATTTTAAAGAACCTAAGGGTTGGGAAGATCCCCTGGAGGAGGGCATGGCAACCCACTCCAGTATTCTTGCCTGGAGAATTCCATGGACAAAGGCGCCTGGTGGGCTACAGTCCATGGGGTCCCAAAGAGGTGGACACAACTGAGTGACTGAGCATACATACACATACATCTATTTTCTATTTATTTATTCATTCTAAGGGTTCTCTAACAGTTTTCTTTGATTTAACCATGCCCTCCTCCAGGGGATCTTCCCAACCCAGGGATCGAACCCAGGTGTCCCTCATTGCAGACAGATTCTTTACCGTCTGAGCCACCACGGAAGCCCAGGAATTCTGGAGTGGGAAGCCTATCCCTTCTCCAGGGTATCTTTCTGACCCTGGAATTGAACCAGGGTCTCTTGCATTGCAGGTGGATTCTTTACCAGCTGAGCTACCAGGGAATCCCATATATTATGTATATGCTATGTAAATGCTATGTTCCTGGTGGTTTAGTCAATAAGTCATGTCTGACTCTATGTATATACTAGGAAATGGCAACCCACTACAATATTCTTGTCTGGAGAATTCCCATGGACAGAGGAGCCTGGCGGGCTACAGTCTTTGGGGTCACACACAGTCAGACGTGACTGAGCGACTAAGCACACACATGATGTAAGGAACAGGGCGATGACAGAGAGCAGTGGGAGGTGCCCCTTTAGGGAAGTTAAAGTGAAGTCGCTCAGTCATGTCCGACTCTTTGCCACCCCATGGACTGTAGCCTATCAGGCTTCTCCGTCCATGGGATTTTCCAGGCAAGAGTGCTGGAGTGGATTGCCATTTCCTTCTCCAGGGGATCTTTTTGACCCAGGAATCGAACCCGGGTCTCCCGTATTGCAGGCAGACGCTTTACCGTCTGAGCCACCAGGGAAGCCTTCCTAGTAAGGAACAGGGCAATGACAGAGAGCAGTGGGAGGTGCCCCTTTAGGGAAGGTGGTCAGCAAAGGTTTATCTCCTGAGATGACATTTGAGCTGAAGCCCACCCAAGGAATAAAAAGAGGCAAGAATGCAGACATGAGTGAGGACCCTTTCAGGCAGAGCTGCAGCAGTCACAGGGGCCCAAGCTGAGAATGCTGATGTGTGTGAAAACAGAGGCAGCCCATGGGCTGGAGCTCAGAGGGAGAGGGGAGAGTGGCTGGAGAAAGGTGAGAACAGTCCTCTGGGGTATCTTTTATTTAAAGAAAGCAAACTAAAGGGACTTCCCTGGTGGTCCAGGGGTTAAGACCCTGCACTTCAAATGCACAGGATGTGGGTTTGATCCTTGACTGGGGAACTAACATCCCGCATGCTGTGCAGTGTAGCAAAGAAAAAGCAAACTAAGGCAGATTCAACTTTCCAACTTTGATGATGCATTGAGAAAACAAAACTTCAGAGTTAGAGTTAAAAATTCCCTCAGTTGTGCAAATCTGACTTCATAGGAGAAGCTGTTTGGTTGTTCGGTCTACTTTTTTCTGTAGTGTGTAATAATGTACCTTTTTGTTTTCCTACTGGTTATTATACATTTTGGTTTAATATCTTTCTAAAACTCGAATCAGATCACATCACTCCTCAAAGTTCCCAAGTGTCTTCCTGGCTCACTCACAGTTGAAGTCCATAATCTTAACCACAGTGGCCCATTCCTAACCCTCCTCCACTGCAGCTCACTTGGCTCTGGCTGCCTTGCTGTTCCCTGATCACACTATGCCCACCCCCACCCATCCCCTAGGCCTTACACTTGCTCTCCTCCCTTCCTGAAACTTCCATCATGTGGTCTCATGGCTTGTCTCTCCCTCTGTCTCTCTCTCTCACACACACACACTCCTTCCCTTCAGGGAAATTCTTCCTGCTCACATCTCATGTCATCACCGTAGCATCTTCCCTCTGTCGCTCACCAAGCCGTTGCACTGCTATATTCTTCAGCATGTATCACCACTTGAAATATATTTGTATTTTAGTTTATTACCACTCCAACCCTCAACCTCAGGAAAGGCAGGACTTTGTTTCATTCACTGCTTTTTGTTTGTTTGTTTAAGTAGAAGAGAAGAGGCTTTTCTCCCAGTCTTAACATTTATTCATTTATTTGGCTGCACTGCGTGGTCTTAGTTGCACCATGCTGGATGTCCTGCGAACTGAGTTTTGGCACAGGGGATCTAGTTCCCTGACCAGGATTCAAACCCAGGCGCTCTGCACTGGGAGCAGAGTCACGGGACCACCAGGGAAGCCCCATTCACTGCTTTTTTTACCTGACTTCCTGAATGGACCTAGATGGAGCCTAGTGGGTGTACAATAATTATGTGTTAATATTTGTTGGATTTGAGTGTCTGTTTTCCCCAGTGGATTGTGAATCCTTCAAAGACAGAGACTTTATTCATCTTCCCTTGTGCCCAGCACAGTGTCAGCACCCAGGTATCTCTCTGTGAGTTGTGGCCAAAGACATGTGGACGTGGACATGACTTATCCAAAGTTCTCTGTCCCAGTGATAGTTTTTTTTTTTTTTTTCCCCCCAAAAAAGTCATTGCATATAAAGAGCTACATAGAGTTTTATAAAGAAGTAAATGTTAACTTAGTAACATTCTTCTGTTTGTTCTTTTCCAGTGGTCCTAATCGTGGGCATTATATTACTATTGTGAAAAGTCATGGCTTCTGGCTTTTGTTTGACGACGACATTGTAGAGGTTGGTATGCAGATGATTATATCCAAGGGAGCTGGGGCGGAGACAGTGTTTTGGGATGTGTGCATGTGGACATTTTCTAAAATAGGCCTGTATTCCCGTCATCTGACTTGAAAACAGCTTACATTTCTCTCAGAAATACATTCCGCTGCTCCCCATCCTCTCTGGAACGGGAGAAGGGGTGAGATCAGGGGCTCATCAATACTGTATTTTTGTTAACTGATTGACCACAGACGTGGGACCTCCTTGCCATCCTAAGTCATGTTTACATGGAAGTCCTCTTTCCTACAGTGACTAAAGCCTACTCTGGGACCAAATAATAAACTTCAAAGTTGTATTAAAATCCTTTTATTATACCAAAATTTTCTGATATTATTATTGAAAATTTTGTTTTCTCTCTGTTCAACCTAGAATTCTTTATATGACACCAGAATATTCCATATATTGATTTTGTTGTAACGGAACACTAGCCGGAGAGACTTCCATACTCAAAGACATGGTCTGTTTCAGCCCACTTAAGGTAGCAGTAAAGGGAATAAACTTTGATGACCTGAATAAATTATGCTTATTCCCAAGAGCTCCCACAGTATACCGTTTGAAAGATAGAAGTCCTGTCTTCTTCAAAGAGTGCAGACCTATGGTTGCTAATAGTCGAAAGGGTGGCATTCTTTCCCAGTGATTTGCAGCGTATGTCTTCATGTTCTCTCGGTCAAGCCTGTGGAGTTACCCACTTGCTGTTGAAAGGTCCCAATTTTATGACGGTGTTTCTTACATTTTCTTGTGCATCCCGTTAGCCTTTCTTCCCTTCTCCCAGTAATCATGTTAAACCACTGTGTTGTTTCACTTCTCTTTTTCTTGCAGAAAATAGATGCCCAAGCTATTGAAGAATTCTATGGCCTGACATCAGATATATCAAAAAATTCAGAATCTGGATATATTTTATTCTATCAGTCAAGAGAATAACTTAAAGGACTGTGGAACTAACTCGAGTGAGGGAAAATGCACTCGGACCTGGTTTCTCTGCAAACGTCCCTCCTCTCCAGTGGGCCACCGATGCACGGCATCACTCCAAGTCTCGGTGGTCTGGCTGCGTGACTCTCTTCCCCCTTCATTTTTCTACAAGCAGCACTACTCGTGGTTTTATGTTAGTCTGAGGTAGAGTTAACTGCAATCAGACTGTAGTAAGGTTTAGATGAATAACATTTGCTAATTTTAGTTTCAGGTACATGCTATGCCGCTGTCTGGCTAAATTAGAATGCCATTTCTTACAAACATCGACAGTCTATTTGGGGTCTTTGCTAATCTTTCTAAATGGCTTCTGGGGTCTCCTTTCAATGCATTCCTTTAACTTGCCCCTGGAAACATTGCTCCCCATTTTTAGCTTCTCTGCCTCTTTTCTGACAGAAGGACAGAAGAATGGGGTAGATGCTTACCTTTTAGAGCTGCAACTATAGCTTTAAGTTTGTTCGAGTGAAAATGTTTTAAAATTGAGTAACCTCGAAACTGAATTCATCTTCTGGGTGGAACAGGGCGAAGAGAAGCTGTTCGAGGATGCCCAGGGCTGTGCCCACCCGGCCGTTACAATTCCAGGGGCTGAGGAGGCGTGGAGCTCAGGGCAGGCGAAGCCAAGAGGAGGAAGCTTTTGTACACAGTGGAAAGTTGCTTTTCTTCTCTTTCTACCAAAACCAAGTTTCAGGAAAATAGCTCTGTGCTCTTTGTTTTTAGTGATGCTCTTCTTCTGTCCTGTGAGTTGTATCTCTCCTTTATCCGGTGCTGCTAAGCCTTCCAGGGTATCTTTCCAACCCCACTGGTGTTCCATGGTCAGAGGCGGTAGGGCTGAGACACCACGGGGACTGCCACCCACCCAGCTCTGCTTGGCCAGGCAGCACCAACACCGTCCTTTCCCAGGAAGAACAAAGACGCTGCACCTGTCCTCCCATCAGCCACACTGTACAACAGTTCATATTTCAGCGTTTCAGGTCCTGGCAAGCCCAGGGCTACCGTGGAACCTTCTCCAGAGGAGATACTGGAGTTAGCTGGGGATGCAGGTGGGTCAGAGGAAGTGTCAGTGGGCAGGTGGTGCGATGAACAAAGTGGCAGCATTTCTTTGGCTCAGGCTCCCAGGATGTTTGACAAGACGGAGTTTTTTGGAAGAACCTCATCTCACCATAGTTTTACTTTTTTTTTTCACTTTTGTTGTATGTATATTTATTAAATCATTTGAGTATCGATGCCTTTTATTAAAAGGTTCGATATGCTGTTTTGCTGTTGAGCAGGTTTTTGGTTTCCTACAAATCTTATGAGGTGTAGATCTCAGCTTCCTGTGGGAAGACCGCTGACTTCCATACACTATAATATACTGTGAACCTGTTATTTTGTTACCTAATACATCAGCGAAGGAACACGCAAACTTTTGGCATAATGTGAACTAAAATTGAAATTGAAAATGTTACTGGCCATTTTGCAACAATTAAGAGCATAGCACTTTATCTAGATGAAAACTGGATTTCTTTATCTTTGAAGTATCTTGAACTGTTTATTGCTCACAACTTCCATAAGCATGCCACCCTTCATCTGTTCATGCTTGAAGTGAAATGTTTTACGTTTCACTGGAGAAGACAAAAACAGGGTGATCTTCATGTTATTGTTTTATACAAGTGATGAAAATATACCTTGCCTTGTTTAGAGGCGAATTCATATTTATAAATATTTTGTCTTTTTTCCCTCCATAAGACTTATGCAGTTATCGCTTACCTGGAAGGTGAGTTTTCATCCTGTTTTTAAGAAGAGATGCTTTTCAATTGAAGGTGACTGATACAGGGAGCTGTTTATACTATACATAATCCATATATTTGCAGGTTGCAAAGTTTCAAAAAACGATGGCTGATTCCTAATATAGTTGGAAGTGATACATGAGAAACACTGTTAAAATTATCTGTGAAGTGACTCTTGAAGCTAATTTATGAGGAAAAAAGTTTCAATTGGAAACCTGTAGAACTAATGTGTTGTTTAGTCGTGAAGTCATGTCTGACTTTGTGACCCCATGGAGTGTAGCCTTGCAGGCTTCTCTGTCCATGGGACTTTTCCAGCAAGAATACTGAAGTGGGTTTCCTTCTCCAGGGGATCCTCCCAACCCAGTGATCCAACCCGAGTCTCCTGCAATGGCAGGCAGGTTCTTTACTGCTCAGCCACCAGGGAAGCCCCTTAGAGAAGTATTATCTGAGTGCTAAGTCATAAATTCAGTACTTTGGGGTTTTTTTGGATGAGCAAAAAGTTTTTCTCAGTGATTTAACTGAAATAATTCCTTTTAGTAGAAAAGGTCAGTTAAAATTCAGTGTTCATGGATAAATGTTTGCATAAATATTGAAGATAATACAAAGACATTAACATGGTCGTGTGGTGCAGGAAAAAGAAAATTGAGATAAAAATACACGTATCCACCAACACACTCCATCAGTTTTTTAAACTTTAGCACTATCTGGGATCATCTTCCCCCTTCTTCTTTAATAAATGAAAGAAACACTAGGCAGCTACATCCTCCCAAGTCATTTCACTTTGTGTGAAGACTAGAGTACATAACACTTCTTTATTTTTCATCCCTCGTTCGTTGTGTGAAGCAGGGATGGTGTGGGATGTGTGAGACCATTCTGAGGTGAACGATAGCACAAAAGCTCAGCAATAGTCCCTCAAATGGCCAGGGTTTTGTGTGTCATTTTTCTGGCAGGAATGGGCAGGCTTGCTGTATTTCTTCTCACTGCTGGGTGTTTTAAAATAAGTTACAGTGTTTGCCACTTTCAGAAGAGAAGGAATGTTTGCTTTATTGGTTACTTCCTTGTTTAACATCTAGCTTATGATACAGTATGCTGAAGTGTCATTTATGTAAAAGTAAATATTGGTAGAATGCCGACGCCCAGTCTTGTTATTCTGATGCATTTTCCATTCCGAAGAAACACGAAGTGAGCTGGTTTGAAGAGAGCCAAGGAGCAAAAACGCAAGAGAGTGGTGCTTTGTCGAGGAAGCCAGTCATACTGGTTTTATAGCTTGGTATATTTTGGATTTCAGATGAAATGGGGAAAAAATGACAGAAATGGTCCCTATGCATTTATTTTCATGGATACCCTTAATTTTCATGGGCATGCCTAACAATGAACTATGTTATAACTGGAGCTTAGGGCTTATTTTAGATATTGGAGTGTAGCTTTATTACAAAGATGGATTTTATCTATAAACATTGCATTTTGATCAACTTTGTACGTTCATGTGTATTAAAATATTGTGCACTAAATGTTTTGCCCCTGTCTGCTATTATATGGTCAAGGCATTTATCAGCACTAGTGTGATTCACTCATGTAAGTGGCACGGGTCAGGGAAAGTTATTTCCTACATTTCTGCCTAATTAAATTTGTTTTTCAGTATTATATTAATATATTTCTGGCTTCCATTTCTATGTAACCAAAATAGTTACTGCATTTGTGTGGCACATTTGACTTTGTTGCAAAAAAATTTTTTTTTTTTAGTTTTTATTTAAAAAATCTGTACCTTTTTTTTTTTAATGTAACCAATTCAAGCACTTTAAGCAATAATGTCAATCTTGTTAAACTTCAATCAGTTTAATACCCTGCCTCTGAAGTTGTTGACAGAAAAATAAAGAGGAATTCTCTTCCTAGAGAATTATATCTGAGTAGTGTTAACACACATGGATTTAAAATCCTTTTTATAAAATGTGAGTCCTTGGCAAGTCTTATGTCCAGGTAATCAGTCCAAGCCTGATTTTGAGGCATTGTAGAGGATATTCTGGTTATCATAGTAAAGTTGCCACTATTGTTGGAAGTTCAGAAAGTTAGGGTTCTGGAGGGTACTCACCATTTTTTTGAGTCAGAAAAAGCAGCACAATCCAGAAACCTGGGTCTGGGAAGAGCAAATTGAGAATATCAGTGAAAAACAGAATTAGGGTAGGTATATTAGGTGTAATGAATTGCTTAGCTGAGATTTTGCATAGAAAATGCCCTTTATCGGTTATGAAATAAAAGATCCATTCTCAAAATAAGGCAGTGGCTTCCAGCTCATTGATCTCATGGGCATCTGGTTTCTAGGAAAGAATCGGTGTGGCTTTCCCCTGCCCCCAATACTGGCAGCAGCCACAGGCCTCTGGGTAGGGTCTGAGCTGCACAGACCCCAGCGGGGTGCACACCAGTCCCACCACTGGCCTACCTGGAGGGGGGCAGTGTGGGCCCATTTCTTGTGGTCTCAGCATGTGGCTCCCCAGGGCTGATACTCAAGCTTGCTGTTAAAATGTCTAAGGTTTTTTTCCCCCAACAGTTACTTCAAGGGGTCCCTGTGTGGACAGGAGATTGTCATCTGAATACATTTTCCTGGGCCCAGTGACGGGAATAAAACCGCATAGACCAAGAGCAGAGCAACGTGCCTTGAAGTCTCCCGGGTTCCACCCATCTTAGAGCAGCTCAGGTGAACCTGGCTGAGCTGCGTGGCCTCCTTTTGTCCATCTGCTGAAAAGGTTTACGGGATAAGCCTGTTGCCACCAGCACAATACAGTTTCTGGGGTGTGAGAATTGCCCGTTTCTCTAAATTTCCCTCCTCCTGTTCGCTGAGACTTCAAACCCCTTGAACAGAGGACGAAGACTTCCCTTTCCATGTCTTGTATCCCCATGAAGATTAAAAGGCTTGCTAAATAATTTTTCCTCCTGAGGGAAGATTTTGATCTTGGGGACAGAACTCTTAGACTTGTCTTAGAGATCCTCCAGGCTTCCCAGGTGGCATTAATGGTAAAGAACCCACCTACCCATGCATGAGGCTCAAGAGACGTGAGTTCAATCCTTGGCTCAGAAAGATCTCCTGGAGGAGGAAATGGCAGCCCACTCCAGCGTCCTTGCCTAGAGGATCCTATGAATAGAGGAGCCTGGTGGGCTACAGTCCATAGGGTCGCACAGAGTTGGACTCAACTGAGCAACTAAACACAACACGGAGAGATTGGAGAGATTTTTAATGAAGACATCACTTAGCACCTGGAAGTGCTAGGCATGGGGACAGGAGTTGGGAGGTAAAAAGGTGAAGCAGATAGGATCCCCTTTCTAGTATCCTGCCTCAGAAAAAAAAAGTTTTGTGGAAAAGAAATTTAAATTGTGGAAATAATGTGAGCAGCGGAAGCCATCACAACCTGCTACATTGTGGTCTTCGGCCTGGGTCTTCTGGTGCAAACGGGCACTGCTGCAGCTGGTGCTGTGGGTGAAGCAGCCAGCTCTTTTTTCCCCCTGGGTCGCCTTCCTGGAGTCCCCACCTTCCTCCTCGCCTGAGCTCTGTGTCGCCTTCACCTTCCTTTTAGCTCCTTGTAGCAGGGATGACCCCATTTTTAAAACAACGCATAAATCCATTATGTTACAGTGATGGACTCAGGCATTTTGCTTGTTAATGCTCATGTTAAAAGAGCCAGAATATTGAAGATCTTCACAGGATTTTATGAATAAATTATCTAAAAAAATCTCCTTCTGTGACTACCGAATAATGAGAGCCTAACTTTACTTCACCAAAATCAAACACGCATCAGTTTTCAAGCCATTTTACTGACCTTTCAACCTATGCTCCCGTTTTGGATTCCATTATATTTTAATAGTGCTTTTGAACAAAGCACATTAGGAGCTTACAAACAAATGTTAGATAGCTTCATTCTGGTTCTGAGACACCAAAGTCAGAAATGACATTAGATTTTGTAAAAAGGGCCCCTAATTTTGTGCTTATTATCCATGTGATGGTTCCTAATAAAGTATTTATTAACAACCTTGAGGTTATCGTATAAGTTACATCGATGTGTCTTTCACTTTTTTCCCCTTCCCTCAAGTGAGCATATGGGCTGGATCAAGGAGGTGTGAAATTCCACAGAAACTGCACAGGAAGGTTAAGCGTTTGTGTTGTGGGTGGAAATCTTTTCTAACCTCCTCCTAATAGGGAGCTTGGAGAAGAAAACTGAGATGTAGATTTGACTTGGCAGGAAGGATAGTTGAAACCACTATTTCTATATATTTAACCAAGCCCTCCTTCTATGATCCAACTCAACTGTATTTGTATTTCAGAGTGTCTCTTAGTTGACCTTGCCTGAGAGAACATTCTGTGCTGAGATAAATGAAAATAAACACTAGAAAAATTTGAGAGTGAGCTGTCATATCTTCCACAGAAAGCTAAGTCTCTTCACTGCAGAGCCCATCTTGAGTTAAGAATTGCTTGTTTCCCATGCTGAGGGGTACAAGAATATATTTTGATGGGTTATAAGACTTATGTAAAGGAGAGACTCTTCCTCGCTCCCCACCAACCCCATAGAACAATTTGAAAACTCTTTTTGAAAAGAAATTGTTTGTGCATATTTTCCCACCTCTGTTACCCTAAAGCCCAGACAACAAAAAATAAGTATAAATTAGCCTAAGTATGTTGCCAGTGCCAACTTGGATTTACGAGGCTCCAGCAGAAGAAGGGGTGAAGATTGTAGAATGGAGAGAAACCTTCCTCCTGGACATTCATTGACTGACCCGATCTTTGTGTCAGATTCGAGGAGTCTGGGAAGATTAAGAAGAAGCAGCTCATGGCAGAATCTACCCTCAAATGGAATTGGTACAGAATGTAGAATAAGTTGGCAGGGGGTGAATTTCAGGGGGTAAGAGGAGGGGAAAAGGTTGAGACCCTCCTAATGTTTGTATATATAGAGAGAGACTGCTCTATTGAAACCTCACGAAACAGCAAACCCCCAAACTACAACTGATACACGCAAAAGAAAAAGCAACCCAAATAACACTACAGATGGTCATCAAACCACAAGAGAAGAGAACAAAAGAGAAAGGAACGGATAGAGACCTACAGGGATTTCCAAGGGGTACAGATTCCATCCTTGGCGGGGGAGCTAAGACCCCACATGCCTTGAGGCCAAAAAAACAAAACATGGAACAGAAGCAATATTGTAACAAATTCAATAAAGACTTTAAAAATGGTGTATGTCAAGAAAAAAAAAATCTTAGAAAAGATCACTAAAAATAAAACCCCAAACAAAAAAATAGGAACATACTGATGATTACCTTCTAACGTGACTGCATAGCTTCTGACCTCAGGTGTCACTGCAATGTCTGTCCCAGTCTGTGCGTTTGCCCTGCAGGGTCAAGGGGGAATCCCAGTGAGCCCCACAAGTGCCCCTAGCTGACAGACAACCTACGGGCTTGATGGCCTTTCTGTCGTCCTGACTTTGATCTCTAATAGTAAAACTTCAGACTCGATTCAATAGCAGTTTGAGAAAGCCCAGCTGGACTTGGAATCACAAATCCAGGTTCCAGTGCAGGCTGTCGTCCACTGGTGCTGTCACCGTAGCGTGTGCGAAAGGCAGAGGGTCAGGAAGCAGAAGGTCTGAGTTCACGTCCTGACTGTGGCGTCCTGCTTGGATGATGTTAAGACTTTGTCACCTGTTGATGTTGACTTACCAACCTGAGTCAGATGTTGGTCATAATGTTGCGGTTGGGATGCTAATGAGTGGTGTTTGGCAGAGGGACCCTTCTCTGTAGGTCCTCAAGGGAGATAGAGATGCAATTGCCAAGACAATAGAATGCACATGAGAGCTCAGTTACTTAAATAGGAGGTTGTGGGGTAGTGTAGCTATACTATTTCATTCAATCTAATCCCCACAACATCTTCCAGGCATAAAAGACAAAACTAAAAAGAGCTGAGTGAAAAAAAAAAAAAAAAACCCCAGTAGCCAGATAGCCAATGACAATTATGCCTGGGATGTTGTCTAAAAATGGGCTGTGCTGTTTCCTAGACATAAACAATCTCACAGGACACCAACCTCAGACAAGGTCATGGTGTGATCATGATGAAATGAAATAAGACCACTTTGTAAGTTTGCCCAAGTGTGGACAAAAACCAGATCCCTGAAAACCACAAAATACCAAACCTCCCTCCTGGACCAGTTCCCAGTCACTGCTGCTACTGGACCAGTGATGGCGTCAGCACCACTCCCATCTGTCCTGGGTGAGATCTATTAAGATACACAAGCAAATGACTAGCCCCGCTTCCTGACAGTACCTGGTCCAGAGCTAAACCCTGTTCCTTGAACCCTACCCCAAATCGCCAAACCAAAGCCTTGATCCTGTTTAAGTTCTAACAGCCTCTTACTGAAATCCCCCATGCTTCCCCCACAGTGTGTGGTCTCTCTGAGCTTTAAACACACTTGTGAACCACAGCTGTAGTCCTGGAGGTCTGGCTGGAGAGCATGGAGTCAGGACTTGCTGGACTGAGAGGTCAGCTGCTTCCTGGGGTCAGCCTGTGGCTGCTGACCTCATGGCTGCAAAGGAGAAAGCCAGTTCAAGGTTGTCTTGAGCGTCCTGAGACCTCAATCTGCAGTGACTCCCACCCAGAGGGAATGCAGGTGTAGGGCTGATTGCCAAGGAGGCTTCTTACAAGTAGCTTTGGATGAATCTGGGCCTCATTTTTCCCTAACCTGTAAAAGAAAGAGATAACAGGGCCATGATGTGTAGAAACTGCTAGAAAGCAGAAGAGGTATTTAATATGATTATGAGCAGGATATGGTAACACTGACAATTTATTTATTGCTTACGGATTCCTGGCACCCCCATACCTACGCTTAGACTCCCTCAGGCTCAGCTGTGTCTGTCTCTAGAGCCCTTGAGTTCACTGTCAGAACCCCTGTTTGGGGCAGGGTCTGAAACCAGTAAGATGGGGCCTGAGCTCCACCTGTAGGAAGAGTACAAAATCTACTTCAGGAATTCCAATTTTCTATAGCAGACAAGGTCTCAGTTCTTTCCAGATCTTCTGTATGTGCCAAAGAGCTCTGTATTTAGAAGCATACAGTTGGGTTGGGATAAGAGCAGAGGAGGATGAAGACAGGTAGCAGAAGAGGTGATTGAGGACTTGTGCTGGGTCTAGTGCCCTCTAGTGGTGATGGTCTAAAATAGCTCCTGATTTTTTCTCAAAATTGTTGGACATGTCTTGCTTTTATTTTATATACATTATTTGTCCATGGGTTTTTAATAGAAACAAGCCAACCTAAAATCTGACAACAGTTACCTTGGCTCAAAGCCAAGGGTTAAGTTAAACAGGCCGTCATCTTTCAGCAAGATGGGGCAACACAGGGTCAAAGGAGAGAGGAAAGAAACCTCCTTGAAGACAGAGACTGTCCTGTTCACCTCTGAAGTGTCATGGCTAGAGAAAGATGAAAACAAGAGCATGAAGTCAAGCAGGAGTTAGAGAGAAGAGGACTATTGGTTCCTGGTCCAACTTAGATTGTTAATGTCACAAAGCAGAAAGGGAAGAAAAAATATGGAAGGAAAGAAAAATAATGACATCTTTGAGAAAGTGATGTAAGGGTTTAAATCAAAGATCTAAGAGCTACTGTCTTCTTTTGGGAAGTGACAGGAGAGCTGCCCACAGAAAGCCAGCTAAGGTGACAAGGCATAATTTACTCCTTATAGTCCAACTAGAGTGCAAACATGCTATTTTATTTTTGTTCTTGTTGTTCAGTCGCTCAGTTGTGTCTGACTCTGCCACCCCGTGGGCTGCAGCATGCCAGGCTTCCCTGTCCTTCACCATTTCCCAGAGCTTACTCAAACTCATGTCCATTGAGTCGGTGATGCCATCCATCCATCTCATCCTCTGTCGTCCCCTTCTCCTCCTGCCTTCAATCTTTCCCAGCATGAGGGTCTTTTCTAGTGAGTCAGCTGTTTGCGTCATGGGGCCAAAGTATTGGAGCTTCAGTTTCAGCATCAGTTCTTCTAATGAATATTCAGGATTGATTTCTTTTAGGACTGACTGGTTTGATCTCCTTGCAGTCCAAGGAACTCTCAAGAATCTTCTCCAGATTTTATTTTGCTATGCACATTTTGGCTAAAGTTCTTCACAAGCTATTGATTTTTGTGATAAAGCCTGTGAGGCCTCACAGGGAGCTGATGGTTTGAGATTTTCTGGGAAATTGTTTTGCATTTTGGAGCAGTCTTACATTATTCTTGTAGAGACCTGTATTTGTAATCCTATCTGCTGACCCCAAACTTTAGCGTATGTAATAGAACTTTAATTACATCAGACTCAGTATTTTTCTCTTCTCTGGATATATAGGAAGTGAAGTATTGGATGGAAAGTCTGTAGTGAAATCTAAGAAGAGGAGTGTGAATAGTGAATGTTAGAAGTGTGAGAACATTCAATAAAGAAAAATTGCAAAGCGGAGCGGAAGGGAACAGGGAGAAAGAACGTGTGTTAATCTTCGTAGGCGAGGCTGGTTAGCATGTGACTTCTGTCACAGGAAGAGTTAGATGAAGCTGGCTGAAAGCATCTATTTTAAAATAGATTTCAAGGAAGGCAGATACATTTTAAAACTTTATTATGGGAAATTTTAAACATGTACAAAAGTAGGATACAGAATAGAATGGATTTCTGAACCTCCATGAACCTGGAGCTCAGCTTCACCAGTTAACTATGGCTATTCCTGTTTCAGACAGAACTCTCAGATCATACTGGAAAGTTACCAAACTAACAAACTTTCCACTCTTCAGAATATCTAAACTGGTAGAAGATGACATGCGCGGTGTAGTATGGCTTGCATTAACCCCCGTCTCTAAGGGATTATCTGCCTAGTTGTTTGTTCCTCTGACTTGAAATACTGTGTCATTCCTCTCAGTTGAAATGTCCTCACATAATGCAGGGTTTTGTTAGTTTTTTGGTGATACAGAGGCATTGTGGTTGAAATAAGCTTACTTTGTATAGTGGCTAAATAATGTGAAATATAGTGGAACTTAAGCTGTAGTGTTTGAAGGTGACCACATTTATTTGGAAAATTATAACAAAAATAATGGCACTTTACTATAGAATATGCATGATCTCACATGTATATATGCAAAAGTGAAAAAGCCCATGGCTGTTTCACATGCTTTCTGTTACAGGTTTTCACTTTTCCATCTGCCCCCTACTTCTGGAATTTCCCCAAAGAGATGGGGTTAGTCTCAACATTTGTTTGTCTCTGGCTTTTCCTGTTGGTATTTTTCCTCATGACGTGTCATTAGCTGGTTTCACCGGTTAATGGATTAAACTGAAGAATGCAAGAGAGAGGAAGGACGTTCCTGGATAAGAATGCAAGTTTTCCATAGTCATGTTAAGAACTGGAAGCCCTGAGACCTTAGCAAGACTTGCTTCATTGTTTTCCAAGTCAGAATTACCTAAAATAAGGAGGTGGGGCTGGTAGAAGTTGCCAGGCGTTGAAGCAGGGTCACAGTTCTGTACGGTGGACCCTCGCAGCAGAAGCGGACTACAGGTCCATTTCATCTTCCTGAATCTCTGTCTACCTGATGCCTGCAGAGCTTCAGGGCATTGGGCAGGAAAGAGAAAAGAGTTGGTCTTAGCAGTCAAGGTAGCGCAGGATCCAGAGGGTTTTATACAAGGAACTCACCTTCTCTGTTCCATTGTTCAAATGATCAAAGGCTGAAATTCTCAAACTTTTCATTTAGTAATAGTACCATAATCTTTTTGAAAAATAAAATGTTACGTAAAACCTTACTATTGTAAATACGTACATAGTATTTTATATGTTATTTTATTGGTAGAGTTCTTTAATAACTAAGTCATGTCCAACTCCTTTGTGATCCTGTGAACTGTAGCCCACTAGGCTCCTCTGTCCATGGGATTTCCCAGGCAGGAATACTGGAGTGGGTTGCCATTCCCTTCTCCAGGGGATCTTCCCAACGCAGGGATTGAACCCGCATCTCTTGCATTGGCATGCAGATTCTTTATAGATGAGCCACCGGGGAAGTCCTAGTGTATGGTTCTTTTATAAATAAATTTTGAAAGTTAATGAGAACAAAATGGCTACTTGAAGAACATGAAATTTTGGAAGTGGCAATCTGCTACTGGTCTCAGCATTCAGTTTGTATCTGAATTTTGTTTTTGCTCACAGAGGATTAAGACAATCCGAGTTCACACAAATATATAATTGCAAATTCCTCTTTTGTTTCTGTTGTTTTGTAAACAACTGTCTTGTATTATCCAAGATTCTTTACAATAAAGGAAGGTAGTAGAAGAACTTTTGAGGTCTTCATAAAAATAAACTAACCTCCCAATTTATCTCAGTTGGGGTCTTCCAATGAGTTTAAATTTGATTTATAACACCCTTGAGTATATCTGTTGATTATTTAACCAAGTTGTATTTTAAAAGTGAAATCTTAACACATTTGTGGAACCCCCAAAGCAAGGTTCCATGAAACACAGTTTGAAAACCAACAATCTGATGTTAAAAAGGTAAGGCTTCCTTTTATTTCCTTACCCAAACATCTTTAAGCCTTTAATAGGGCACCATCGTGGCTTTTCCCCCTTTTAGAGAAAGCATTGAACTATTTTTTTTTTTATGCTTTATTGAGATACAATTAACAGATAACTTTGTGTATGTTTAAGATATACAATGTAATGATTGACATATGTATGTACTGCAAATAAATACCACAGTAAGGTTAGTTAACACATCCATCACCTCGCATAGTTACAATGTTTTGTTTTGTGGTGAGAGCTGTCTTACAACTTTCAAATAGTGTTGAACTCACTGTAACTCAATTTCACTAAGATTGGCGGGAGTCTTCTCTAAGACTGTTGGTGGGAGGATGGAGAGGAGGGTACAGCAGCCAGCTTGTTCTGCCTAGGTCCCTGCATTCCTGTCTCCCTTCCCTCCCCTCTGCTCCCACATTGGTATAAAGAGGGTATGTTCCAGTTCAAAAGAGAATCATCAAGAACATGGACTTAATAGTCCTTCCATCAAGACTTCCACATTCAGTATCCCATGGCTCACACCGTGCTTTCTACCAAGTTGTCCGTTTGCTGGCTGTACTGGTAAACTAGCCTAGCTGATATAATCCCTGGCATGCTTTTGCAAGTATTAGTTATTTTGACTACATATCTATTGAGCAACTGCTATGTGCCAGATACTAAGCTAAGCTCTTTGTATGAGTTTCCTCCTTGGGTTCTCACCACTTTGAGACAGGGTCTGGTATCACCATTCCCATTTAGAGATGAGAAAACTGAAGCTGGGACTTCCAGAGTACACTGAGAATCTTTCTGGAGCACTTTGTTCTGGTACCACTCGAGCTATCTGGTTCGAATTCCAGGTATAAATAATGAGGTAGTTTAGAACTTTTGTTTATCTGCGGAATAGAAAAGTGAAAATGATTTTCCAGGCAAGAATACTGGAGTGGGTTGCCATTTCCTGCTCCAGAGGATCTTCCTGACCCAGGGATTGAACCTGGGTGTCCTGCATTGTAGGCAAACGCTAGACCTTTCCCTCTAATAACACAGCTGTAGGCTCTAAAATCAAATGAACACAAATCAGGATATGGGCTCTGCTGCTTACCAGCTCTGTATTCTTCGTCAGTCTCAGTTTCCTCGTCTGTCAAACAGATAATGAAAATAACACTCACATCCAATGTCATTGTGAGGATTACATGAGATGAAGTATGTCAGGCATATAACACAATACCTACCCTTGTGTTCAGGGCATTCAGTACATTCAATGTTGGAATGTGTTTGGAAAGTATTTGCTGTTATTTTGTCATTAATTCATTAATAGAACTGCCTGAACAAAATGGTACCCATCAAATCTTCCACTTAAGCACATATTTAAAATAAGAATAAATGATGTTGTCTGGATTAATCCAGACAACATCATTTATTCTTATTTTAAAAGTACATCATGAGAAATGCTGGACTGGAAGATACACAAACTGGAATCAAGATTGCCGGGAGAAATATCAATAACCTCAGATATGCAGATGACACCACCCTTATGGCAGAAAGTGAAGAGGAACCAAAAAGCCTCTTGATGAAAGTGAAAGTGGAGAGTGAAAAAGTTGGCTTAAAGCTCAACATTCAGAAAATGAAGATCATGGCATCCGGTCCCACCACTTCATGGGAAATAGATGGGAAAACAGTGGAAACAGTGTCAGACTTTATTTTTCTGGGCTCCAAAATCACTACAGATGGTGACTGCAGCCATGAAATTAAAAGACGCTTACTCCTTGGAAGGAAAGTTATGACCAACCTAGACAGCATATTCAAAAGCAGAGACATTACTTTGCCAACAAAGGTTCGTCTAGTCAAGGCTATGGTTTTTCCTGTTGTCATGTATGGATGTGAGAGTTGGACTGTGAAGAAGGCTGAGTGCCGAAGAATTGATGCTTTTGAACTGTGGTGTTGGAGAAGACTCTTGCAAGTCCCTTGGACTGCAAGGAGATCCAACTGGTCCATTCTGAAGGACATCTCCCTGGGATTTCTTTGGAAGGAATGATGCTAAAGCTGAAACTCCAGTACTTTGGCCACCTCATGCGAAGAGTTGATTCATTGGAAAAGACTCTGATGCTGGGAGGACAGGAGGAGAAGGGGACGACAGAGGATGAGATGGCTGGATGGCATCACTGACTCGATGGACGTGAGTCTGAGTGAACTGCGGGAGTTGGTGATGGACAGGGAGGCCTGGCGTGCTGCAATTCATGGGGTCGCAAAGAGTCGGACATGACTGAGTGACTGATCTGATCTGATGTATATATATATATATATATAATTTAATTTATTTATGTTTGACTGTTCTGAGTCTTTGTTGCTGTGTGCAGGTTTTCTTTAGCTTCGGCAAGTGGGATGTACTCTTTGTTGGGGTGCTTGGCTTTCTCATTGCAGAGCTTCTCATTGTAGTGGCTTCTTTTATTTTGGATCACGGGCTCTAGGGCTCCTGGGCTTCAGCAGTCGGGACCTGCAGGCTCTAGAGCTCGGGCTCGGTAGCTGTGCCCCATAGGCTCAGTTGCTCTGTGACACAGGGGATCTTCCCTAGACCAGGGATTGAACTGGTTTCCCCTGCATTTCAAGGGGCCTCCCAACCACAGGATCACCAGGGAAGCCCTGCCTGGATTAATCTAATGAAAGAAATGAGATGATGCTAAAACCATCTAGCTTAATTCTTTGATCCTTTCAAAGTATCATCTCCTCTGGAAAGACACCAGCTCATATTGGGCCTCTACCATGGCCAGTTCTAAAGTTAACGTTTGATATCTTCTTTTCCCTTTGGGCAGGTGGGAGTCTCAGCATAGGTGGATGTTGTTTGAGGCAAGTCAACAAAAAAGACAGCAGAGAGACCCGAGATCATCAAGCTGTCACCCTTGCATTTTGTGCAAACTTCTGTAAGTATCTCTGGGAGCAGTTTGGTCCCCGGGAGTGGGAAGCTGATGCTGGTGTCTAATGAATCAGTGCTGTCCCCACAGGGGCTGTTTCTGCCCCTGCAGGACAGAGGGGCTTGCCAGCTGCAGGCCTTTGTGGCCGTGGGGCTCAGCGAGGGGCAGTCAGCTTGCTGTGTCCCAGACTCCCAGATACTGTTCACTCCTGGGCCCAGAGGGATAGTGAACGGGGAGCCTGGGGTGAGGGCTTCTTTGTCCCTGTCCATCCGCTGAAGGTTGGCCCAGTAAACCAGCTGCCATTTTTTTATTGTACATTTAAGTTACATATAAATAATTAGAAAATTATAGAAGTGACATACGAATCATGATTATAGTTAAAAATTCAACAAGACCTGGTTAAATAGAGTAAAAATGAAAGTTTCTCCTTTCTCCCAACTCTATTTCTTTCTCCAGAGATAACTACTAATGAAAGTTGTAGAAGACTCTTCTAGACCTTTTCTTGCATTAACACACATATGTGTGCCAGAGATAATATTAACATGTACATATGTATTTAGTTTTGATTTTTAAACATAAATGTGGGACTTCCCTGGTGGTCCAGTGGTTAAGACTCCTTGTTTCCACTGTAGGGGGTGTGGGGGGTTTTATCCCTGGTCACCAACTCCAGTGTTCTTGCCTGGAGAATCCCAGGGACGGGGGAGCCTGGTGGGCTGCCGTCTATGGGGTCGCACAGAGTTGGACATGACTGAAGTGACTTAGCAGCTGCAGGGAACTAAGATCATGCATGCCACGAGGTGAGTCCAAAAAAAGAAAAAGAAAATGTAAATGTTTTAAAATATTATTCTGCAACTTGCTTCCCTCTCCCCCAACTTAATAGCCTTGGAGATCTTTATGTACCTGAGCTACTTCATTTAAAAAAAAAAAAAAAAAAGGTACTGCATACAGTTCCATAACATGGACATACCATAACTTATTTAAAAACATTTAGGTCCTTTTTTGCTGTGATAAGCAACCTTGCAATAAGTATCTTTGTACATATATCTTTATGCAAACAGCATTTTTAATTCAAACTTACAACTTTCCCCCTTAGTGCAGGAAGGATTTATACCTGTAGGCTTGGAAGATTTAGCTGTCTAAGTGCAAATGTTGCATTAGTCCAGGGAAGCACTTGGGGAAATTAGAGGGACTCTAAATCTTGGACAGGAATGAACACGGAACTTCAGAACTAGTCTGGTTTATGAATACTTAGAGATTTCTTAGTTTCCTGTTGGTTTAATGTATGTAGACCCTAGAGCCATCATCTAAGGAGTCATCATTATAGCACAGTAGACTTGATGTCTATCCTCATCTGGTGTCTGAAATTCTTTCAAGTGTCTGAGAGCCAAGAGAGAGGCTTGAAAACTGATAGTGTGTGGTTTTCTGTTGTTTCCTTTCCACCAGCATATAGACTTTCCATCTGGTCCACTTGTGAAACTCGCCTTCTTGCTGAAATGTTTTTCCTTGATTGGGGTTGTTTTGTAACTGTTGCTAAAGTCACATGACTTAAATTGTCAATGCCACAAAATGTATTCTTATTCTACTGTTCTTGAGATAAAATTTGTAAATTGAAAAGTTGAAGGGTAGGACTTGGAGAGAGAATTTAAGAAGCTACGGTTGAGCTAAAGTCCTTAATGAGAGTGAGAGTGTCTCCTCCTGCTTTGACGTCAGGGTCTCTTGAATCATCTAGTCCGTCTGTCAGATAATCCCTGCCACAGTGAGTAATAAATCCACTTAGGCTGAGGGTGGCTTCTTGCAAAACACTGAGAGGCGACAGGGTGAAAGGCTAGAATCCAAACCCAGACTAGAATGGATTTGGGTTTCCGGAGCCATTGTTCCCCAACCTGACAACATCAGAACCATCTAGAAGCTTTCAATATAATTTCCTGGGTCTCACCCCACACCTACTGGATCACAGACTCTGGCCTGTGGTGACAGTTCACCCATAAGCATTTGTTACCTAAGTAGAAACAAGTTACTCATATATAGTTTGTAATAATTGCCTTCTCCGATAGCACATATACATTTATGCATATGGTGATTTTAGTGATTATTATAATGTGTTGAAAGGTAATATTTTGCTAATACAGCAGCTAGAAAGGAGCTGACATTTAGCTTGTCACAGTCACAAGTGTAAATGTCATTCCTTCACCTACAAGACATATGACAATCACATAGGCATCTCTCCATGTCTGTTGTCAAAAGCCTAGTCCAGCCTACTTTATGTCTTGTCTGGACCAACCTTCTTTACTGCTTCCTCCAATCCATTCACTCATGGGCTTCCCAGGTGGTGCAGTGGTAAAGAATTCACCTGCCAATACAGGAGACCCAAGAGATGTGGGTTCTCTTCCTGGGTTGGGAAGATTCCCCTGGAGTAGGAAATGGCAAACCACTCCAGTATTCTTGCCTGGAAAATTCCATGGAGAGAGAGGCTGGTGGGCTACAGTCCATGGGGTTGCAAAGAGTCAGATATCCATATGAATGGATAGTCAGATATGACAATCCATTCATGGTGCCTGCCTGCTAGGTTGCTTCAGTTGTGTCCAGCTCTTTGCGACGCTATGGACTGAAGTTTGCCAGGCTCCTCTCCAGACAAGAATACTGGAGTGGGTAGCCATTCCTTTCTCCAGGGGATCTTCCCAACCGAGGGATAGAATGCACGTCACTTGCACCTCTTGCATCAGCAGGAGAGTTCTTTACCAATAATGCCACCCAGAAAGGCCATTCATGGTACAGAAGCCTGAGGGATTACTTTTACCTTTTTATTTTGAAAAATTGCAAACCTACAGAAAAGTTGCAAGAATAGAGTAATAAGCACCTATATACCCTTTCCCTGGATTTACTGATTGCAATATTTTGCCGTATTTGCTTTCTCTCTTTAAATATGTATGTCTTATTATTATTACTATTATTATTCGCATTATTATTTTTGCAGATACACTGGAGAGTACACTGGAGACATCATGGCCCTTCACTTCTGAACATTTCAGCCTGTATCCTCCAAGAACAAGAGCAACCTCTTAACACAGTAACTACAGTACAATGATCAAATTGGGAAATTTGACATTGATTCAATACTATTATTTAATTTATAGTCCATAGTCAAAATTCACAAGTTGCGCCCAAAATATGCTTTATAGCATTCTTTTTTCTTCTAGGATCTGGTCCCCAGCAAATATTTACTTTGTCTTTTGTAACATTAGACTCTTTTGAAGGGTACAGACCTGTCATTTACACAACACTCCTCCATCTGGGTTCATCTGAGGTTTTCTCATGAGTAAATAAATGTGGGTGATTCATTTTGGATAGGTTCTATTTCTGAGCATCACATTCGGGGTCGGAGGTGCCATGGTAAGTCATCAGCCCGTGGTTCTTCTGCGTTATCACCCTCCAGAGGCATCTCATTGACCTAGCCTTTTCACATCATCTCTCCAGCCACACTGGGCTTCCTCTAGTTCCTTCAGCCCGTTAAACCCTCATTGTGGAAAGCTCTTCCTCATTCTTCTCACAGTTGATCATTTCGAACATTCCATAAGCTTGCCCAAGGAAAAGAGAGTGAGGAATTGCCACTGCCTTGAAAAAGAAGTCCCTGTAAGGCGATTTGTGTTCAAAACAGTTTTCCCTCTTTAAGGCTACTTGTCTTTTGCTTTCTTTGCTTCATTCCTTTAATGCTGTATTACTCAAAAAGCAGGATGTTCCATAATGCCCTCGGCACACTCTGAAGTACACCCCCTCTCCCATGTGGTACATTACCTGTTACTTTTGCCATTTAGAATTTAATATTTTTTTTTTATTCAACTATTTCTGGAGGCAGAAAGGCTGTGTTCTGAAATGTTTTAATTGAACCATACTTCAGTACCTCCCCCACACTAATTACAAAGGCCTTAGTATGATGTAGCATTTTGAGCTGACTCAGAGCTAGAACTAGCAAAGATTTACCAGGCATCTTCTGTTGAAAAGATTCTGAATTATATAGAGACTCCTATATTCACTTCTCGATGGACGTGAGTCTCAATGAACTCCGGGAGTTGGTGATGGACAGGGAGGCCTGGCGTGCTGCGATTCATGGGGTCGAAAAGAGTCGGACACGACTGAGCAACTGATCTGATCTGATCTGATATTCACTTCAGAGAAGGCAATGGCACCCCACTCCAGTACTCTTGCCTGGCAAATCCCATGGATGGAGGAGCCTGGTAGGCTGCAGTCCATGGGGTCACTAAGAGTCGGACATGACTAATCGACTTCACTTTCACTTTTCACTTTCATGCATTGGAGAAGGAAATGGCAACCCGCTCCAGTGTTCTTGCCTGGAGAATCCCAGGGATAGGGGAGCCTGGTTGGCTGCCGTCTATGGGGTTGCACAGAGTCGGACACCACTGAAGCGACTTAGCAGCAGCAGCAGCAGCATATTCACTTATTTGTTTAATAAGTAGATATTTACTGAGTGCATACCATGTGCCAGAGGATACACGTGCTGGGGATCCATGGATACATTTCTCCATCCCATGGTTTGGTGGGGGAGAAGGAATAGAATTCCCACCACTTACTGAGTGCCTCCTGCAAGCTGGGCACTGGGCCCAGTGCTCTGTTCAGTTTAGTCACTCAGTCGTATCCGACTCTGCAACCCCATGGACTGCAGCACACCAAGCCTCCCTGTCTATTGCCAACTCCTGGAGCTAACTCAAACTCATGTCCATCAAGTCAGTGATGCTATCCAACCATATTATCCTCTGTTGTCCCCTTCTCCTCTCGCCTTCAATCTTTCCCAGCATCAGTGTCTTTTCCAATGAGTCAGTTCTTCGCGTCAGGTAGCCAAAGTATTTGAGTTTCAGCTTCAGCATCAGTCCTTCTAATGAATATTCAGGACTGATTTCCTTTAGGATGGACTGGTTGGATCTCCTTGAAGTCCAAGGGACTCTCAAGAGTCTTATCCAACACCACAGTTCAAAAGCATCAATTCTTCGGTGCTCAGCTTTCTTTATAGTCCAACTCTCACATCCATACATGGCTACTGGAAAAACTATAGCTTTGACTAGATGGACCTTTGTTGGCAAAGGAATGTCTCTGCTTTTTAATTTGCTGTCTAAATTGGTCATAGCTTTCTTCCAAGGAGCAAGCATCTTTTAATTTCATGGCTGCAGTCACCATCTGCAGTGATTTTGGAGCCCCCTAAATAAAGTCTGTCACTATTTCCATTGTTTCCTCATATTATTTTAAAAATTGATTTATTTTTATTTTTAAAAATATTTATTTCTTTAAGCACATGGGATCTTTTAGTTATGGCACACAAAAACTAACCTTTTTAGTTGTGGCTTGTGGATCTACTTCCCTGACCAGGGATTGAACCTGGGCCCCTGCATTGGGAGCTCAGAGTCCCACTGGACCACCAGGGAAGTCCCCAAATTGGTTTTTTTTTTAATAAAAAGACTCAGCATCAAAAGGTTTACAATGAAATATAGGTGTTCATCACCCCTAAGCCAGACAACCCCTTAGAAGGAAGGAGCCTCACTTGCTCTAGCCATCTCTCCTGGCCACCTCTGTATTTGTAAATAACATGCTTAAATTAAAAAAAAAAATCTGTTTAAGGTAAAATAAAACACAAGGAACACCGCATAAAGCCAATGAATGGTTTAGCGGGATATGGTGAGCATACTGAACTCCTTGTAACCACCACCCAGGGTGAGACAGAACCCGAGGGGTCACCCAGAAGCCCCTCCGTGTGCCTCATGCTTGTCGCCACCACCACTTCCCCAGAAGTAATAGTTCTGCTATCATATTCTTGTGTTTTTAAAAATAGCGTTATTATCTGGTGTGCATTCTCGGACACTATGGCTTGTTTGCTGCTGCTGCTGCTAAGTCATTTCAGTCGTGTCCAACTCTGTGTGACCCCATAGACGGCAGCCCACCAGGCTCCGCCGTCCCTGGGATTCTCCAGGCAAGAACACTGGAGTGGGTTGCCATTTCCTTCTCCAGTGCACGAAAGTGAAAAGTGAAAGTGAAGTCGCTCAGTCGTGTCCGACTCTTCGAGACCCCATGGACTGCAGCCTACCAGGCACCTCCGTCCATGGGGTTTTCCAGGCAAGAGTACTGGAGTGGGGTGCCATGGCTTGTTTAGATTAGACTAATTGACAGGTTCCATCTTTTTTTTTTTTTTTTTTAAATAAAGTCTACAATCTGCATTTTCTTGTTTTTAATCTCGGAGTGTGTCTTTTATGTGACCTTGCCCAGTGGAGTCCTTTATATACTGGTTAGATAGGCAAATAGAGGCTGCTTGCTCTAAGAAACAATTTTACACTTAATATTCTCTGTAGAGAGACATTTGGTACAATTAAATTATCATTTTGGAAAGTAGGAAGATGGAGGATAATTAGAAGTTTGGGAGTTTGGTAGAGCCTGGCAGGATGTGGTACCCAGCATTTTTGCCTTATGCAGAAAAATAAATAAATACGTAATAGTGGTTATTATATAGCTTTGAAATAAAGAAGACTTTAAAAATTTGTGTACTGATTTGAAGTAGGTGCTTTGATGTCTACCTGAGTTCAAATCCTGGTCTCTCTACTTCTTATTGGCTTTGTGACCTTGAGCAAGTACTTAGCTTCTTATTGCTTCAATGTTCTCTTCTGCAAAATAAGGGCAGTAATTGTCATAGCGTTGTGAGGATCACATTAGATCATTTGTGTAGAGTGCTTTGAGCAGTAGTTGGCGAGCATAAAGTAAATGTTCAGTTGTAAGCTGTTATTATTCTTTGCAGTGGGGAATAGACTGGAAATGATCAGCCTAAGTCTGATGCACATGGCTCACATTTTCAATTCATTTGTTTGCTTTTCCTCATGGTACATTTCCAGCTCTCAGTCATGTGACTGGGGATACAATTAATTCATCCACAGCTGTTCTTTAATCTCTGGTTACTTTCTGACTCTTTGGCACATAAATTATCAACCTTTAAACTACACAATTAGTCTTAGCTTGAAAGAATTTGTATAAATCTCCAAGGCCATGCACAATGAAACAAATCCTTTGTTCTGTCTGTTTATATATAAACTGTGAGATGGAACTATGGAAGCCTCCTCTTTCCTCTAAAGGCATTTCAGAAAGAAAAAAAAAAAAGACTATGGTAATTAATGTTTAGCAACATAGAGAAAGCTGGTGCATTTCTATCACATTTCACATCCTTGAAACTCAGAAATGTTTCTCTTCAAATCTATTTCCTGCAGTCATATGTCCTAATATACGAGGTTATCTTCTTGTAATTGAAACAGGAGGGAAAGGGGCAGGGTAAAAACTTTAAAAGAATGACATAACCTGAAGACACCACATAAACTGATTAGAACCAAATTGGTCCAAGGTGGTGGACAAGTCAACTTCCACTTGAGACCTTGAGGCTCAGTATATGTTCATCTTAATATATCAGCAAGCTAAATGACAAGCCTGAAGCTCCAATACTTTGGCTGCCTGATGCAAAGAGCTGACTCATTGGAAAACACCCCTATGCTGGGAAAGATTGATAGCAGAAGGAGAAGGGGCTGACAGAGGATGAGATGGCTGGATGGCTTCATCAACACGATGGACATGAGTTTGAGCAAACTCTGGGAGATGGTGATGGACAGGGAAGCCTGGCATGCTGCAGTCCACGGGGTCACAAAGAATTGGACACGACTTGGCCACTGAACAACAACAGCAAAGCTGGGTGACACGCCCAGCGGCACCATGACAGTTCTGAGGTCAACCATCAAAGCTCAGTCTCTGGGCAGTGGCCCAGTTCCCAGAAGTCCTCACTTCTTCCCTGAAACAGCTCCCACTCATTAGCCTATGAAATTACCCAGCCCATAAAAACTAACCATACAATATTTCAAGGCCACTCTCACCATCTTTGAAAGGCCCACATTTTGTCTGTGGAGTGTCTTTTTCTCTAAGCCCATTTCTTACCAAGCACTTTTTCTCTCACTGAATTCTTTCTGTGATGAGACATTAAGAACCCGAGCTTCATTAAGTTCTGAAACCATGTGTGTGATCTCAGTTAAGAAAAATCTGGGTTTTGGCTAGGTCCTGTCCTGTCTGTATGAGTTCAAGTCCCAATCTGGGTTTAGGCTGGGTTCAAGTTCTAGCCGTGTGGGTTTAAGTCCCAATTTGAGGTGCATGGTTTCATAATGGCTTGAAGGGTATCTCCCCAAACTTGTGTTCAAGCCCTAACACTCTGAATGAAACTAATTTGGAAATAGCATCTTAACAGATATACTTAAGTTAGGGATCATGAGATGGGATCATCCTGGAAGTGGGATGGATCCTAAATCCAATGGCTGGTCCTTATGAAAGAAAAAAGAGAAAGTGTTAGTCATGTCTGACTCTTTGTGACCCCATGGATGAGGCTCCTCTGTCCATGGGATTCTCCAGGCAAAAACACTGGAGTGGGTTGCCATTCCCTTGTCCAGGGGATCTTCCCCACCCAGAGATCGAACCTGGATCTCCCGCATTATGAGCAGATTCTTTACCATCTGAGCCACCAACGAATAAGAGACCTTATAAAGGGGAAAGCCAATGATGACTGAGGTTGAGGCTGAAGTGGTCTGTCTGCAAGTCAGGGAAGGCCAAGGATTGCTGCTAATGACTGGAAACTAAAAGGGGGCAGGTGGGGTGGATTCCCTCTCAGAGCCTCCAGAAAGGACCAGCCAACCCTGCTAACAGCTTACTTTCATACTTCTGGCTTCTGTAACTGTTAGCAAACACGTTTCTGTTGTTTTATGCCGCCATGTTTGTGGTCATTTGCTGTGGCAGCCCTAGGAAGCTAATAATATCCTCATGATGATTAAGGACATTCTGAACAATTGTTTTAATCTCAGTAACTGACAAAATTAGAGGGTAGACCTAGACAATCTACTTCTGCCAGTAAAAATAACAGTGCCTCCTCACATGCACCTTTTATTTATCCCAGATTAAACATAGTAGAGTAAAGGGCAAGTTCTGGTTAACTACGGTGTCCCACAGCAGGGTCCTTGATTTTAGGAATCCAAATATTTACACTGCATTGCACACTAACTCTTCATTCTGAGGTGATTCTGAAGGCACTGCTTATCTTCAGGGACCTGGAAGTTAACTGTGATCACCTTCACCCTGACATTGAATGAGTCACCAAGTGCTGTAACCATTTCCTTCTAAATGTCTCTGTAATGTGTGCACTCTTTCTAGGTCCTCTGTCACTCTCCGGGCCCAGCCACCATTGGTTCTCACCCTGACCACCAAGATGCCTCCTAAATGGCCTCTGTGCCCTTCAGCGTGCTGCAAGTAGCCCAGTCTCTCAATACTATGAGTCTGATTGTGTTATCTCCTGCCTAAAATTCTTGCACAGGGCTTCCAGTGTTCTGGACAAAGATCAGACTCTTTGAGAGAAGAGATTCTGTTTTCTTCTCTGTGTCAATGCCTAAAACAGAGCATGGTACACAGTATGTGTTCAGTAAATGTCCTCGTTCATGAAATGAACAACTTAAAGCTACAATGTTCTGCATAATCCAGCTCAGGATCCATCTGTTCCCCAAATGTCCTGGATGTTCGACCTTGGGACAAGTCATTGAAATTGTCAGGCTTCACTGGGGTCCTGTCCTCCCAGCTTCCTGTGCCTTAGTCACACAGACCTCTCAGGTCTTTGCAGATGTTGAGTTTCTTCCTCTCTGAGGGTTTTATAAGGCAGTCCCATCTCCTCCTTATACCTCTTGTCTTAGCATCTGCACACCAAATGCCACTTCTGCAGCAAACCTGCCCAGGTGAGGCGCCATCTCCCTCCTACAGGCTCTTGTGCATGTCCTTCACTTTGCATATGACTCTGTTGGGAATCTCCGCTGGCTCAGTGGTAAAGGATTCACCTGCAATGCAAGAGATGCAGTTTCGATCTCTGGGTTGGGTCGATCCCCTGGAGAAGGAAATGGCAACCCACTCCAGTATTCTTGTCTGGAGAATCCCATGGACAGAGGAGACTGGTGGGCTACATACAGTCCATGGGGTTGCAAAATAATTGGACACAACTTGGCGACTAAACCACCTCCACCGTGATTCTAAACTTTATTTAGTGATTACTGTTGACTACCTCCCTCACCAGGCTTCAGGTTCCATGAGAGGAGGGAGAGACAAGCTCCACCTATTCACCACTGTCTCCCCAGGGCTGGGCACGTGGCCTGCTACATGACAGTGGTCAGTAAGGGTTTGTGGGAGGAGTGAAGCACCCTGGGGTGTCTCAGCATGGTCACTAGGACTGTCCATGCACAGCAGGTTTCTGGCTTTGGGGGATATAGGAGTGTTCATAGCAACATTCCCTGGGACCCAAGATGAGTAGGAGATTCTACATGATGGGAGATTTCCTATGGGTACTGCTGGGGAACACTGATGAGGTTCACTGCAGGAGTCCACTACTGAGGTACATTGCTGGGGTCCTCTGCTAGGGTACATTCCTGGGTACACTCTTGTGGTACTCTGTTGGGGTTTACTGCAGGAATCCACTGCTGGGGTATGGTGGGAGGTGGTTAGGAGGGAGGTGGGTAGAGGTGTGCATGGAGCAGAGTCCCAAGGCTCTGCTCGAAGTTGGTGACCCCACTAGACTGCTTGCCTTATAGCCAGTTGAACTTTGCATAAGCAAGTAAGAAAATTGATGAATGTTAAATTACTAAGTTACTTATTGCAATAGCGAGTGGATTCTAATAGAGAAGATGAGAACCTTTGTCTAGTTCTGTTTTATTTTACTTTTGGGCTGGGACCAGATGGAAATCACACTCTGCAATTTAAGGGTATACCACCGGGTAGAGAATGCTTTGTTCAAGCTGACCACAGATGGAATTCTTGCTCCATATTGTTTTAATTAACAGACAAGCCAATGAGTAATTTGCTGTCCCTTTAACTTCATCTTCTAACAAAATGAAAAACAGGGTTTGAAGAATAGTAATTCTTTGAAATTTGGGGGATACATACTCTGGTATTCATCCTAGTCCTAAATCTCATTATCCCATGGAGAATCCCTGACAGAATTTAGAGGAGCTTGAGCTCTACTTTAAAGACAAAAGTGCAATCATCTTCTTAGAATGGAAAGTTCTCCTGGGGTGCTGTGATTTGTGGAATGTGGTTTAAGTTAAGCTTTCTCAGTAGGGGTCTTTCTTATGAACAAGGCTTATTCTTTTGGCTACGCCCCTTTAGAAGGTCACCATGATCAGCAGCCAAGGGCAGCATATCCATTTTAGAAAACAGGCCCCAACTTGGAATGGAAAGAAAATGCAGAGGAAACCTACCCACTTCATGATAATAGATGCACGTTGGTTTGGGGATGCCAGATGGAAACTGAGAGTCAGGAATCTCAACTATCAAAATTGCCACAGCAACCTCTGAAAAGCCAGAAGGCATTTGTAATAGCATGACATTTAAATGCTGCACCAGCCAGGAGTCCTCTGAATATTGGCAGCATCTTGGTGATGGTTATAGACCGAATATTTGTGCCCCTCCCCCCATTAATATGTTGAAGTCCTAACCTCCAGTGTGATGGTATTAGGAGGTGGAGCCTTTGGAAGGTAATGAGGTTTGAATGAGATCGTGAGGGTGCAGGCCTCATGATTGGATTAGTGCCCTTGTAAGTAGAGAAAGAGAGACTGGAGCTTCCCCTCTCCCTGCCATGAGGGGATACAGAAAGTAGGCAGCCGTCTGCAAGTCAGGAAGAGGGTTCTCACCAGAATCTTGCTGGACTGGCACCCTGATCTCAGACTTCTCAGCCTCCAGAACTGTGAGAAATAAATGTTGTTTAAACCACCAGTCTATGCTGTTTTGTTATAGTACCCTGAGCTAAGACAGTGGTTGACTTTGTACTTCACATTAGAAAGAGCTTCTGCGGTTTAGAGTGTGGAAACTGGGTTCTTTCCCTTGATCTGGGGACCGTTTTGATGAATGTGTTAAAACCCTGTGAGAATCATTTCCTTTCTGGAATCTGAGAGACTTAGGAAATCTCCCTATGAAGCAGTTTGTTATTTTCCTAATTGCAGTCTATCAAATCACATGACCTTCCAAATGTATAGCCATATAGGCTTGGTGTTACTTGACACAAACAATGTATCCTCTTTCCAAGGTCTCAGCAATCCCAGGTTCCAAAGGATAATCAGGAGGGTCTTCCACGAATACAATCTCTCCCGTTACATCTGCAATTCCTGGACCTGGTGTCCTTCAAGTCACATCAGTGAGGTATCCTTTCCTCCTTGCTCTGTGTTGGTAGCTGCACCAGCCTATCAACCAGGCTTTTTTCTCTGCACACGATTGTAAAGGTAATGCAAATTGATTTAAGTAGAAATAGATGATTGCCTGACATAATTGAAAAATCTATGCATCTACCTCCAGCCTCCAGCACAGTTTGATCCAGGGCTCACAGAATGTCAACAGGATCCAATCTCTCTTCCTACTTTCATTGTATATTCTTTATTTATTTATTTATTTTTGTGTGTTTTGTTTTGTTTTACTTATTTTTTTTAAATTTTTTTTATTTTTAAACTTTACAATATTGTATTTGTTTTGCCAAATATTGAAATGAATCCGCCACAGGTATACATGTGTTCCCCATCCTGAACCCTCCTCCCTCCTCCCTCCCCATACCATCCCTCTGGGTCGTCCCAGTGCACCAGCCCCAAGCATCCAGTATCATACATCGCACCTGGACTGGCGACTCATTTCATATATGATATTATACATGTTTCAATGTCATTCTCCCAAATCTTCCCACCCTCTCCCTCTCCCACAGAGTCCATAAGACTGTTCTATACATCAGTGTCTCTTTTTCTGTCTCGTATACAGGGTTATTGTTACCATCTTTCTAAATTCCATATATATGCGTTAGTATACTGTATTGGTGTTTTTCTTTCTGGCTTACTTCATTCTTTATTTTTAACTTAAAACATTCTTATTGTTATTTTATTTTTTGGCTGTGTTGCATGGAATGCAGGATCTTAGTTCCCCATCCAGGGATTTAACCCACACCCCTTGCATTGGAATTGCAGAGTCTTAACCTCTGTACCACTAGGGAAGTTCCTCCTTTCATATCCTTTGTCTCTCCTATTTTATCTCACACTTTTGGTCCTATTTCCTCAATTTTAGCTTTATTCTCAGTGCCTTCCTCATTCAAGATGGTTGTGGCCCTCGATTTTCCAACGTCAAGGTTCAAGTTTGTCAAGTAAGAGCACTGATTTCTATTCTAGTAATTAATCGAAGGTCTCATTGCATTTCCCTGGCTCTGATTAGAACATATGTGGGTACCTAAGACCAATCACTGCTGGAGAGAGTTTGCATGAACTGCATAGCTGACCTCACATGTTTCATACCCTGTACTTTGGGGGCCATGGGGACGGGGGAAGGTGAGGGGTGGTGTACATCTGATCTACATGGTATAAGAATAAGGGAGCATGGGTTTCCCAAAGGAAATGAGAGCAGGGCCTGTTGGTGGAAGTAGGGTGAATGGATACTGGATGACCCGAAATCAACAAATGTCCATTACCAGACCTGCCTAACCCTCTTTTCTGCATTAAAACAGCAAGAGAAGTCAACATCCTAAACAGGCAGAGTAGACCTCAGCTTTCCAAATGCTTTTGCTCTGGGTTAAGTGAGAATTTTTATCTGGAGCATAAATCCAAGTGCTTTAGAGGAACAGTGTTTCAGATAAGCGAAGTGTGTCTGGGAGCGTATGGGTACAGAGTCGTCCTCGAACAAGGGGTAGAAAGCAGAACAGTTCACTAAAGTGGCTGTAATATCAAAATTTATCCTTTGAGCATTGTATTCAGCACTTTAGAATGTTAGGTCCCCGGGTCAGCAATGGATGGAGAGGACATTCAGCTGAACTTTCTCTGTTGGGAACAGAGCTGATATTCTTCAGGTTGTCTACCTTTCCTCAGACCACGCAGGGACTCAGGGAACATTGCTGACCCACTGCTGACCTGCTAACCTGCCATTCTTCTCCTCTGTGCCCACCATCTTCACTCTTTGAGCTTATAAAGAGATCTTGTGTTTCCTAAGATTTAGAAGCCTACATGCACCCCTTGTATTTATTTTTCTTACCAAATTAGAATGAGTGGGTAAGTGTTTTCTAAAATTGGTCTTAATCCCTTTAAATGTAAGCTGTCTTTCATCCCCATGAGAATATAAGCTCCACCAGGAAAGGGTTTTTTCCCTTTCCCTCTTGCCTAGTACCACACGGGCACCCTCCCCATATTGCCCAAACCTCCCAGTGTTTCCTGGGCTTGAGTTTGCTTGGGGACACTTGAGTTTGTTTGAGGAAACTAGGGCTCTCTAGAGTTGACAATCACAGAGAAGGAGACCAGGCACACCTGGCAGGACCCTGGCCTGAAATCTAGTCTGGAGCATCCCTTTGGAGGAAGCGGACAAGGATGGTCCTGCTGTGTACCTGAACCTCTCTTAACAGTGGTTCCAAAGACTGTGGAGTCCCTAGTGATAGGGGCTAGCTTAGAACCTACTTGGCAGATAGCGTCTGGACCTTTTCTGGGGCTCTCACCATGGGACCTTTAAATCCCCCAGGAACAAACTGGGTTAATACGATCTGAGGAAAGGTAGACAACCTGAAGAATAGCAGCTCTGTTTCCAACAGAGAAAGTTCAGCTGAATGTTCTCCAGGTCATACGTGATACTAGATACAGGTCATACCTGATGTTCCTTCTCATGCAATCACAGGTGACCCAACCCCACCCTGACATCACTGGAAGGACCATCGCCATGAATCATAGTAGGTAACACATACTTACCTCAGTCTACAACCGTTCCCCCATCACCAGTATTTAGTAAAGGGACAACCAAAGGGGAAATCACAAGAGGACATCAGCTGAACAGTGACTACCCTCTTCCCTAGTCCTCCTTCACCACTGGGTTCTGAAAGCACATGCAGACTGGAAAAGAGGCTTTATGTCCCTCTCTGTCCCAGGCAGGAAATCAGAGGATGCCTCTCTGGTAAAACCAATCCGCCCAAGAAAAGAGAATTAGTGGTGTTTAGCCTGAGCATGTAAAGAATTAGGCATCTATAGCCTGCTGTCCAACCAGAGAAGCCCCCCAGGCGACAAGCCCCATGCACAGTCTCTGCTATTTCTCACATTGTTCCCAAACTAATTTATGAGGACTGATACAAATAACACAGAGATATGAGATGGTTCAGCAAAGAGGCTGTGTACAAAATGTAAACTCACACTTGTTAAGGGTGGGCTGGCTCACTCTTTCAAAGTCAACTGCAATGGACAGGGAAATGGACAGTTACCTGCTTTGTAATAGTCATAAGATAAAAGCTCATCAGTTGCTCCTAACTCTTTTCTCTCTTACTACATCCATATCTCCTAGCAATGGTTGCCATGGAGTCTTTGTCCATACTCCACTTTGGAGATTCAGCGTCTGTCTTTGGGGGCATCTCAGTGAAATTTCAGAAACCTTTGGTTCTATTTGAACTGAAGACTGCCTGACACACACCCATGCTACACACACGTTTCCAATTTCGTAACTGCTAAGAAAAGTTGTCATGGCTATTGATTTCTAACCCATCAATTCATTAGGTCCTTAAAGAAGATTAAAATGATGATAGAAATTAATTTTTAAAAGCAAGAAATTTCATTGTAAGGGTTGATTCCTAGGGTGGGTTTTGTCTTGGATTGCTGGTTTCCCATGCAGGTTGCCTTAAAGGGACTAGGGCATCACCTGCAGTCTCCAGGCATAGTGTTTTGGAAAGTCAGAGTGCCCTCAATGAAGTGTCATGCCATTAAATTCAATTCAGGGTATAGTCTGTGCTCTGCAAATTTACTACATGGAAGCATAAAAAAAATACATACCTTTTCTTCTAAAAGCCTGTTAAGGACTCTGTTCTGATAGTCTCCAAATATCTGAACAGTACAATATAGATACAGTCATCTTCTCTTGCCCCTAAATGGTCAGCAAAGCAGAACTTTATCTCTTTATTCAAAATGGATGCGACAAAGAATCCTGTGTACCCTAAAGTATTTTTAGCTTAGATACTCCATGGTATTTACTTGCAACATATTGAATATCTATGATGTGCCAGGCCCTGTGCTAGGTATTGTAATACAGCAACAAATAAGATCCTGCCCTCCTCAAGGGGCTGCTGGTCTAGTGGGGATAGACACATACACGAAGCTTCACTGTAACACACTGTGATAGGACTCTTACATATGTTTATACAAGGGGCTGTGGAAATACCTAAAGGATCAGTGAATTCCTTCCCCCAGGGCTGAGTGCGGGCATGAGGAGGGGGTGATATTAGAGAGGACTTTGGGGAGCCATGCTTCTCTTTTCACATTTATACAATAAAAGAAAAGGAATAGCCAAAGTAACTGAGGTTGAACGTCTATTGAACCCTGGAAAGTGGACATAAAGAAAAGTAACAACAGATTCTTGGCTTTGAGAAATGTCTTACTTCTTTTTGGACCGAAGTTTGGTTTCTGTTTGATTTCCTAAAAGTATTCACTAAGAAGATACATACTTCACATGCATTGATGAGTATCCAGACGCTTGATTTAAAGACTAATGAGGAGGTGATGTGCGCAGTTTAGGAAGGGAAGATGTGGCTTCACAGGCTCAAGGACTGATTGATGGAACAGGCACTGGGCTGCTTCTGTGCAGCTTAGGAAGGGGGAACTGGGGTCACTGGGTGGAAGCAATTACAGGAAGGCAGGCATGAGCCTATTTTGAAGAAGATTCACTTTTCTGAATCTAGAACTTTCTAAGCTGGGAACAAGCTGTCTTATGGGGTGAAGAGTACCTTGTTCCCACCAAGTAAAGCAAACATGATAAAATGATATTCGGGCATTATAAAGGATTGGGCCAGAATAGTTAAATTCAACAATTGCCTATCATGCACTCAGCATTCTGCCAAGATCTAGGCATTTAATGATGAGTAAATCATGTATATTGCCCTCAGGGAAACAGACAGGTATACAGGAAAGTATATAGAGTGTGATGCATGTCAGTAAAATTAACGTCCTGGAGGGGATCGCTTCTAAATTAAAATCCAAAGGGCAAGAATATAGTTGGTCCAGGTGGTGGCAGAGAAAAGGGGGAGTGCTGGGAGAGTTCTTCTAACAGTCTGTGCAAATTTATTGACTCAGTTCAGTTGCTTAGTTGTGTCTGACTTGTTGCAACCCCATGGACTGCAGCACTCCAGGCTTCCCTGTCCATCACCAACTCCCGAGCTTGCTCAAACTCATGTCCATCGAGTCGGTGATGCCATCCAACCATCTTATCCTCTGTCATCCCCTTCTCCTTCTGCCTTCAATCTTTCCCAACATCAGGGTCTTTTCTAATGAAAATTTATTGACTAACATACTAAAAAAGTAAATAAAACTATGCTTCCCATTTTACCTGGAATAAGAAATAAATAAGACCATATTTATTGGGTATCTTTAAAAAATTCTGAGTAGCCTAATCATGTGGGTTTAGTAATTTTGTGTGCTTAGTTGCTTCAGTCAAGTCCAACTCTTTGCGACCCTAAGGACTGTAACCTGCCAGGCTCCTCTGTCCAGGCAAGAACACTGGAGTGGGTTGCCAAGCGCTCCTCCAGGGGATCTTCCTGATCCAGGGATTGAACCTGAGTCTCCTGTGGCTCCTGCATTGCAGGTGGATTCTTTACCACTGAGCCACCAGGAAAACTCTTGCTGATTATCGAGCATATTAAAAAGGAAATTCACAGAGGGTTAGATGTGTCCTTTCACTCTTCCTGACACTCAGTTTTACCACTGTCTAACAGCCAGCACCACCTACACCCACAAACTTGTGGATATCCCAAACTGTTCAATTCATGCAATTTAAGAAATACTTCTTGAGGGACTTCCTGGTGCTCCTGTGGTTAAGAATCCACCTGCCAGTGCAGGGGATGCAGGTTCGATCCCTCGTCAGGAAACTAAGATCCCACATGCCTGAGGGCACTAAGCCTTCACACAGCAACTACGGAGCCCGCATGCTGTGGAGCCCCCACACCACCACTAGAGAGTCTGTGCAATGCAAACAAAGATCCTGAATGACGTAACAAAGACCTGACACAGCCAAATAAATATTTTTTAAAATAAAGCCTTGTTTACTAAAAAACAGCAACTACAAATATCCAGTATTTCAGTTTCGATGGGTCAGGAATTTGGGTGTCTCTCAGGATTTCTCATGAGGTTGCATTCAAGCCGGGGCCGCTGAAGGCTTGGTTGCAAGATGGTCTGCTTCTAAGCTCACTCAGGTCATTGACATGCTACGGAATACTCGTTTCCAAGTGAAGTCCCACAGCTGTTGTCAAGTCTCAGAACCTCACTGGATCCTGGCTGGAGCACCTGAGCACACAGGCATCAGTTCTTTGCTTCATGGGATTCTCTGCAGGGCTGGTCACACAAGGCAGCTTGCTTCCCCAGCGTGACAGATGAGAGAGAGAAAAAGAGGAACTGTTGTAAGGAATTGGTTCACACAGTAGTGAAGGTTGGCAAAATCAGAATCTATAGGGTGGGTTGGCAAATTGGAGACCCAGGAAAGAGTTGCAGCTTGAATCCACAGGTCTGCTGGCAGAATTTCCTCTTCTTCAGGGGAGGTCAATCTTTGTTTTATTAAGGTCTTTGACTGATTGAACAGGGCCCACCAACATTATAGAAGGGAATCTGTTTACTCGAACTCTACTGGTTTAAATGTTAATCTCATCTAAAAATACCTTCATAGAAACATCTGGAACAAAGTTTGGCCAAATATCTGAGTAGGGTGGCTTAGCCAAGCTGACACATAAAGTGAACAATCAGCATGCCTATGTGTGAGAGAGGGTGGGAGGGTTAGATCATGGGAGGTGGGGGTGGGGAGAGGAGGTACAGTTTCCCAGTCACTTCCCTCTCCCATCCCGCTTCTTCCCCAATCAAACAGGTCACTCTCTCACATGTACCATGGCTCTGCCCCTACTGGATGGCTGTTTGTTTTGAGGGGCATGGCTTGAACACAGAGGTTGACTGAGGACCCACAGGAGGGGCAAAATGTGGTTTGAGTGGCTTCTGCAGGACAGTGGGGTCAGCGCTTACTAGTCTGTCTTACCCGGGTCCCACATCACTGTGCCGCAGTCACCCAGAGCTACAGCTGGCTGGGGCAGCTCAGGGCCAAGGGCAGCTAGAAGGGAAATTTGACTTCTTACGTACAAACCTTCACTTCCTTCTCTGCCCTCAGCAAAGAGTTGTGTCCATTCCCTTCCATCCACACACCAACACTCACATGTGTTTCTTTTCCATCCCTGTAGGGTCTTCAAACCACTCTAGTATTCTTGCCTGGCAAATCCCATGGATGGAGGAGCCTGGTGGGCTGCAGTCCATGGGGTCACTAGGAGTCAGACACAACTGAGCGACTTCCCTTTCACTTTTTGCTTTCATGCATTGGAGAAGGAAATGGCAACCCACTTCAGTGTTCTTGCCTGGAGAATCCCAGGGACGGGGGAGCCTGGTGGGCTGCCGTCTAAGGGGTCACACAGAGTCGGACACAACTGAAGCGACTCAGCAGCAGCAGCAGGGTCTTCAAATCTCCTGGTGAACACTGATTTGGGAGAAAAGCAAGACCTAGCAGTTAGATTCGTTTTTCTGCAGAAAGGTAACTTCATAGAAGAATGATCCAGTTTACTTTTGCATTTAGTCTAGCATTCCAGTGTAATTACACTCTCAATATGCCCTCTGAACACCGATATTCAGAAACCTTGGGGTAATCATGTCTATTTCTTATCTGCAGAAAAATGCTTAGAGACGGTTTAGGCTAGAGCAATTGTGCATGCAGCTTATTATTTTAGAATATCTCAGAGCCATTTCTTGTTAGAACACTATCTATCAAGCCCAGGACTGAGTTGGAAGAGAGAAAATATGGTTTGGCAGTTCAGTGAAACATGAGTTGCATTTTGCCTCCTGTGTTGGGGGAAGGTGAACTGTTGGTAGGGAAGGGATGGGCATCTTCTCTGGCACTGACACTCTTTGTTACAAAGTTCCTTTGTTCCTTTTTAATGCACTGGAAAGTTCTTTGAATCTAAAGAAATTTACTTCTGCCTCTTTCTTTTTCTATGATTATAGAAAACATTTAAATTGAAAGGATCTCTGGAGACGGCAATTTTCATGCTTCTGTAGATCATATAACAATGAAGTCGGTTCTTCAAACTTGACTTCCAATTTGTTTTAAAACTAAGGTGAATTTTTTTTTAAGCTTTTTTGAAATACAGTTGATTTAAAATGTCATGTCAGTTTCAGGTATATGGCAAAGTGATTCAGTTATGCATCATAAATACACACACACACACATATATACGTTCTTTTTCAGATTCTTTTCCCTTGTAAGTTAATACAAGATATTGAGTATATTTCCCTCTGCCCTACAGTAGGTCTTTGTTGGTTATCTATTCCATATATAGTAATGTGTATATTTTAATCCTAAACTCCTAATTTATCTCTCCCAACCCTCTCCCTTTGCTAATCTTAAACTTGTTTTCTATGTTTGTGAGTCTATTTCTGTTTTGTAAATAAGTTCATTTGTATCATGTTTTTTAAGGTTCCACATATAAGCGATATATGATATTTGTCTTTCTCTGTGTGACTTACCATGGTAATCTCTGTCTGACTTTCTATGGTGTAATCTCTAGGTCCATCCCTGCTGTTCCAAATGACATTATTTCATTCATTTTTATGGCTGGATAATATTCCATTGTGTATATGTGCCACAATTTTGTTATCTCATTCATCTGTTGAAGTCTACTTAGGTGGCTTCCATGTCTTGGCTATTGTAAATAGTGCTGCTATGAATTTTGGGTGCATGTATTTTTTCAAATGATGTTTTCCCCCAAATATATACTCAGGGTTGGGACCACTGATCACATGGTAACTCTATTTTTAGTTTTTTAAGGAGCCTCCTTACTATTTTCCACAGTGGTTGTACCAATGTACATTCACACCAACAGTGCAGGAGGATTCCCTTTTTTCCACACCCTCTCCAGCACTGCTGTCTATAGACTTTTTAATGATGGCCATTCCGACCAGTGTGAGGTGATACCTCATTTAGTTTTGATTTGCATTTCTCTAATAATTAGTGATGCTAAACATCTTTTCATGTACCTCTTTGCCATCTGTATTTCTTCTTCAGAGAAATGTCCATTTCAGGTGGGTTTTTTTTTTTTTTTTTGGACAAGTCTATTCTTCCTGTTTCTGACCTAATCCAAGACAATCCTTCTCCTATACTGCACCAGAGTTTTCTAATATATCCTATTATTGAATTAAATAATAACTATTCAATTGTGCATGTGGGTAAGGGTGACTATTGTGAAGGTGTGATGTGGACATTACTTAACTCTGCCTCCCCTTCTTTCCCTCTTGTTTGTTTCTCATTGTGTTTCTGAATAAATCAACGTGCTGTCTGAAACCATTGCTTATCTTTCCATGCTCTGCCTCTTATTACCTGATGCTGCCTGCCTTGGAACCTCTGATTTTCTCATTAAATAAATAACAGGTCCTTAGTGTTTAAGTCACTTTTTTGGAGTGGGGATTTGCAGTCAAAAGCAATCCTCACAGATACATGAGTTGGGTACCAGGCAATATGGGCTCCATGTGTATTTAATGGATGAATTAATAAGAGAATGAGTCAATGAAACTCCTACTTTGACCACACATTTCCACACTCCAGCTGTGTCTGACTGTTACTAGTTGCAGCCTGGGCCTTGCTCTCTAGCTTCAGCATTTTGCACAATTTATTCTGTGTCTGGAAGAATATCCCTTTATTGTTCATCCGGAGAATTCCTTGTGCATTCCTCCTTCAGAACTGAGCTCAAATATCAGCTGCTCTGGACAACCTTATTTGACTTCCCTAAATAGAGTGAAGAATTTCATGCTCCCAGAGTTTCACTTGGTGTTTCTGTGTAACAGTTTACTCCAAAACTTAGTGGGGAAAATGACCGTTTATTATGTCCCTGGATTCCCTGGAATTTGTGCTCGGCATGGCAGGGGGTCTTGTCCCTACCTCAGTTGGAAATCTTGACAGCAGGACTGGGACCATCTGATGACTGGTTCGTTCACCTGGCTGGTGGTTGATGGGAGGGATCAATCATATGGAGGGTGGAATAGCAGGGGATCCTTGGGCATCTCTTTCTATATCTCGGTTGTTTCCCCATATTGCAGCTTCAAGGTAACTGAAGTTTTTCCAAGGTGGTTCAGGGCTCAAAAGGCGTACAGAGAGAGAGGGAGAGAGAGGGGGAGAGAGAGAGAGAGAGAGAGAGAAAGGGAAAACCAGGAGAGAGTTGTATTCTTTATACGACCTAGCCTTGGAAGTCACATAGCATCACTTCTGCCATACTATATCTGGCAGAGCAGTCATGAGCCCACTGAGGTTGGAGGGGATGATTCTGACTCTTGATGTGTGATGTGGCAGCGGGCTGGAAAGGCATGTGGAACTAAAAATACTGCCATGCCATATTTAGAAAGTCCTATCTGTTCCAATGCCTAATACATACCTCTACCATAATATTTACCATCCTGACATAATTAGTTTCTTTTATCTCTATTCTCCTGACTTAAGTGTGAGCATCTGGAAGTTTTGGACTGTGTTTTATTCACTTTAGTGTCTCTGGAATCTTTATAAATATATGTTTAATAAAGGGTTTAAACTAACCTGTCTGGGCCTCATTTGTTAAAGGAGAAAAAAAAGCATTAGGAGCAGTAAGAATTTTGATCTAGGTTGCCAAGGTCCTTGCCAGCTACCACATTATGAGTCTGCCTTTCTTTAGGGGGATAAGTAATGATCAAGCTGACATAGATATTGACCTGTGTTTGCTTTTCCACTGTCAAGCTCTATAGCAGTGTTGTTCCATAGAACTTTCTGGAGTGATGGAAAAGATTACTATCTGTGCTATGTTATGTCACTTTCCCTGGTGACTCAGTGGTAAAGAATTCGCCTGCCAATGCAGGAGATGCAGGTTCTATCCCTGGGTCAGGAAGATCCCCTGGAGAAGGAAATGAGAACCCACTTCGGTATTCTTGCCTAGGAAATCCCATGGACAGAGGAGCCTGGCAGGCTACAGTCCATGGGGGTTGCAAAAAAGTCGGACACGACTTAGTGACTAAACAACAACAACAATATGTCATGTCACATGTGGCCATTGAGCCCTTGAGATGTGATTAGAGTGACTGGGAAACTATGTTTTAAATTTATTTCATTTCCATTAATTTTAGTTTAATTCTAAATAACACAGGGGACTGGTGGCAACCTTATTGAACTGAGCTCTAGAGGATCAGGTTTGGTGTAATTCTGTCCCAGGTTTGCAGAACCAGATACTACTGGCCTCTCTTTCTTCAGCAAAATAAACAAAAACCACAAAAGTTTCTTTTTGTCCCTTTCTGCTCCCACCAAAACACTCCTTCAAATTCCTGAGATAGCCCTTCTTAGCTGCCTTCTATTCACATCCTCTCTTTTTTCCTCTGGTTTTCTGCCTAATTTGTTTCCATATATCATTTTTTTGTTCCCATTTTTCTTTCTACTTGGAAAAATACTTCCTCATGTCTAATCTGTATCACATATACTAATGTGATTCTGTTGAAAGGTCACTGATGTTACTTAAGCCAGTTATCATTTTCATGCACTTTAATGAAAACCTGCCTTTAAACATTCCTGTTGTTGACAAGCTCACTGAGAATCTTTAATCTGGCCTTTCTGGCCCCCTTCTTTAATTCCAGCTGTCTTTCTATTGGCATGTCCTGTTTTTTATTAAACTATCACTGGAATGCTCTTGCTTTTAATGTGGTTTTGGGGAGAGGAACAAGCATTGTCTTTTTCATAGTTTGGAGAGGGGCAAGTGGCAATCTTAACTTTATTGACCAAGATGTATAGCTTTGTAACCCTGGTTTCCTTTTTGACACGTACACACTGCTGTATGTATTTGAGGCTGTGTTGGGTCTTTGCTACCGCATGTAGTCTTCCTCTGGTTGGGGAGAGGGGGGCCGCTCTCTAGTTGTGGTTCGTGGGCTTCTCATTGTGGTGGCTTCTCTGGTGGCAGAACACAGCCTCCTGGCACACAGCTTCAGTAGTTGCCACGCACGGGCTTAGTTGCTCCAAGGCATGTGGAATCTTCCTGGACCAGGGATTGAACTCGTGTCCCCTGCATTGGCAGGCAGATTCCTATCCACTGTGCCACCAGAGAAGTCCCTTTGTAACTCTGTTTCGAATTATCAGAGTAAGAACAAGCAAGTTTTCTTTGCTAAACCCAGAAATACTGCCATGCAGAGAGTTCAGGAAGCAGGGCTGGGGCTCTGGAACATTTTACATTTAAAGGGCAAACTTTATTTTCATAAGAACCAGTGTGAAGTTAGAGTCTGGAATGACCTGGAGGTGTAGGTTTTACAGCCAAGGCACTTAGCTCTGGAGAGAAGCCACAGATGGCCTGGAGCACCTGCAGGAAACAATGGAAATGTCAGGACCCCGTGTTAAATCCATCATCTCAATCCAGGGAATCACAACTCTGTGCCCAGATGGAGGGAGTGGGACAGGAGGGTAAATTTGCAGAAGGCAGAGAATTTTGTCTGTTTTATTCACTATTGTATCTTTGGGGGCCTTGTTCTGTTCACTCACCAACTATTCAGTACCTATTATGGGCCAGGTCCCATATCAGTGAAAAAAACAGATTAAGATTCCTGCCTTCTGGAGCTGGAACACTGAGAGTCAGGGTCGGGGAGAAAGATACAAATAAAATGCAATAAATATGTAACTTATAAGGGGGGAGGAGGAGAGGGAGGGATAGACTGGAATTGACATGTACAGCTTCCCTGGTGGCTCAGAGGTTAAAGCGTCTGCCTGCAATGCAGGAGACCTAGGTTTGATCCCTGGGTCAGGAAGATCCCCTGGAGAAGGAAATGGCAACCCACTCCAGTATTCTTGCCTGGAGAATCCCATGGACTGAGGAGCCTGGTGGGCTACTGTCCACAGGGTCGCAAAGAGTCGGACACGACTGAGCGATTTCACTTCACTTAACCAACAAGGACTTACTGTGTACCACAGGGAACTCTGCTCAACATTCTGTTATATCCTAAGTGGGAAAAGAACTTGAAAAAGAATACATACATGTATTTGTATAACTGAATCACTTTGCTGTACACCTGAAACTGTTAATCAACTGTTGTTGTTGTTCAGTTGCTAAGTTGTGTCTGACTCTTTCGTGATCCCATGGACTAAGCTCGCCAGGCTCCCCTGTCCATGGGACTTCCCAGGCAAAAATACTGGAGTGGGCTGCCATTTCCTTCTCCAGGGGATCTTCCTGACCCAGGAATCAAACCTGAGTACTCTGCATTAGCAGGTGGATTCTTTACTGCTGATCCATGAGGGAAGCCCATTAATCAACTATACCTCAATATAATGGAGAAGGAAAAGGCAACCCATTCTCATATTCTGGCCTGGAAATTCCATGGACAGAGGAGTCTGGTGGGTTACAGTCCATGGGATCACAAAGAGCTGCACGTGACTGAACAACTAATACACACACATCCTTCAATATAAAATTAAAAAAATGTTCTTATGTTAAAGTATGTTAGTAGGTAGCACATGTTATAAAATCAGAAAGCCTAGAGCAGAGTAAGGGATACAAAAAATCTGAAATTGACATTGCAACTTAAAATATAAAAGTCAGGCTAAACTTCATTGAAAGCATATTTGAGTAAAGACCAGAAGTGAGAGTAGCTTGGCACCTAGAGCAATGCCTGGCTCAGAGAAGATTTGTTGAATGAACAGATGAGTAAACTCTGTCCATCCTTCCACTCACTGCATGCATTCTTCAGGTGAGCCCTGAAATGGGGTATGGGAATATGCTGCCCTTTAGTGAGATCTGGGGGCTTCCCAGGTGGCACTAGTGGTAAAGAACTTGCCTAGCAATTCAGGAGACGTAAGAGATGTGGGTTCAATCCTTGGGTCAGGAAGATCCGCTGGAGGAGGGCATGGCAACATATTCCCGTATTCATGCCTGGAGAATCCCATGGACAGAGGAGCCTGGTAGATTACAGTCCATGGAGTTGCAGAAAGTCGGACACAGCTGAAGTGGTTTAGCATACATGCACGCAGTGAGGCCTAGACATTGATTATCTCTCCACAGTGAACCTTGCTAGTGTTAAGGATTTCCACATACCTCAACTCCTAGTTATAAGCCAACAATTTCATCAGATGTTCACAGAGATTTAGTGATATGTTTCAAAGCCAGAAGAAAAATTTGCCTAACTAAATTTACTGAAATGTACACGTATATAGTATTATGATCTCTAACTGATATTTTCTCAAGGTATATAGAAACAAACCCTGCAAAAAACATGCCTGTCTATGGAACTGAATGTTGCATATGTTAGGTGGTGGGGAGAGGATTGAGGAGATTTGCAGAATTGAGGTAGCAAAGCCGTTTCCTTTGCTTCACAATTTTGCCCGAGGCTAGCCCTGCAGGAGAATTTTAATAATGAACATCCTTCATGGCTCTAAAATTATTTAATTTCATGGTGATTTTACAATTCCCATTTTAAGACTTGAGACACAATGAAACCAGATCATTTGTCTGGGCTCCTCCACAGTGAAAACATGAAAGCCAATAAAAGGTTTCATGCTGCCAGAAGCCTGAGCTCTCATGCTAAACACTAGATCCAAATGGACTGAGTTTGGAGGACTTGCAGTTGATTAAATCATTTATTCATTTATTTGGAAAATCTGAGCCAGATGGGAGAGATATGCAGTGTAAGATTAGAAGAAGGGGGTGGGATTTCCATGCCCTCCCAGCACCTTGATGAAGCTTTCTGACCCTTGTTGTTTAGGGTTTTTAACTAAGGTAACATTATATGGATGCTTGATCAGATCATTGGCTATTAGTGATCAAACTCAACCTCCAGCCCTTCTCCCCTCTCCCAAGGCCTGGGAAGGGACTAGGAAGTGATCGGGGGTGTGAGGACAGGGGACTCTGAAATTTCCAACCCTCTAACCATCACTTTTTTGGCCATCAGCCCCCATCCTAAAGCCATCTAGGCATCTCCAGCCACCAGTCATCACAATGGCATTTAAAAGACACTCTTGGGGAATTCCTTGGTGGTCTAGATTTGGTGCTTTCATTGCTGTTGTGCAGCCTGGGTTCAGTCCCTGGTCAGGGAACTAAGATCCTACAAGCGGCCAAAAAGGCAAACCAAAGCAAAAAAAAAATTCTTACTGTTTCAGAAATTACAAAGGTCTTAGAAGCTATGTGCCAGGAACTAGGAATAAAGACCAATATATATTTTCCATTATACCACAATTATTTTAAGTCAAATTAAACTCTGAGGTACTATTTTACTCAGTTGCTGCTGCTGCTGCTAAGTCGCTCAGTCATGTCCGACTCTGTGCGACCCCATGGACTGCAGCCTACCAGGCTTCTCCGTCCATGGGATTCTCCATGCAAGAACACTGGAGTGGGTTGCCATTTCCTTCTCCAGTGCATGAAAGTGGAAAGTGAAAGTGAAGTCGCTCAGTCGTGTCCGACTCTTAGCGACCCCATGGACTGTAGCCTACCAGGCTCCTCCGTCCCGGGATTTTCCAGGCAAGAGTACTGGAGTGGGGTGCCATTGCCTTCTCCAGGGGATTTTCCCAACCCAGGGATTGAACCTGGGTCTCCTGCACTGCAGGTAGACTCTTTACCATCCGAGCCACCAGGGAAGACTGTGTGGACCACAACAAACTGTGGAAAATTATTTAAAGAGATGAGAACATCAGACCATCTTACCTGGCTTCTGAGAAAACTGTATGTGGGTCAGGAAGCAACAGTTAGAACCAGACATGGAACCAGGGACTGGTTCCAAATTGGGAAAGAAGTATATCAAGGCTGTATATTGTCACCATGTTTATTTAACTTATATGCAGAGTTCATCATTCGAAATGGTAGGCTGAATAAAGCACAAACTGGAGTCAAGATTGCTGGGAGAAATATCAACAACCTCAGGTATGCAGATGATATCACTCTAATGGCAGAAAGCAAAGAACTAAAGAACCTCTTGATGAAGGTGAAAGAGGAGAATGAAAATGCTGGCTTAAAATTCAGCATTAAAAAAGTTACGGTCATGGCATCTGGCCCCATCACTTCATGGCAAATATTGGAGGGAAAAGTGGAAACAGTGACAGATTTCCTCTTCTAAGGCTTCAAAATCACTGCGGATGGTGACTGCAGCCATGAAATTAGAAGATACTTGCTTCTTGGAAGGAAAGCTATGATAAACCTAGACAGTGTATTAAAAAGCAAAGACATCACTTTGACAACAGAGGTCCATATAGTCAAAGCCATGGTCTTTCCAGTAGTCATGTATGGATGTGAGAGTTGGACCATAAGGATGGCTGAGTGCCAAAGAACTGATGCTTTCAAATTGTGGTGCTGGAGAAGACTCTTGAGAGTCTCTTGGACTGCAAGGAGATCAAATCAGTCAATCCTGAAGGAAATAAATACTGAATACTCATTGGAAGAACTAATACTGAAGCTGAAGCTCCAATACTTTGGCCACCTGATATAAAGAGCCGACTCATTGGAAAACACCCTGATGCTGGGAAAGATTGAAGGCAAAAGGAGAAGAGGGTAGCAGAGAATGAGATGGTTGGATAGCGTCATCGACTCAATGGACATGAACTTGGGCAAACTTGGGGAGATTGTGAGGGACAAGGAAGCCTGGCTGCAGTCCACGGGGTGGCAAAGAATCGGACACGGCTTTGTGACTTAACAGCAGCAAATGTGTAAGTCACTCATGTTTAGCTTGGTAGGAAGATAAAAGGATTCCACAGGGCAAAACAGACATTTAAAAATTTAACTGATTCTCCATGCTGAGCACTGAGACACAATGGCTATCATGTGGATCATCTTACTTAAAAACAGAACAAAGAGGGGCTCTGACACATACCAGGCATGCCCTGCCCAGTGGGTCTGATTCATGCTGGGTGATGGCTGCTTCCTGGGATTAGTACCCAAATGCATAGATGGAGAGTTGCTTTTTTCTGCTTGGAATTCTTTTCAGTTCTGCCTCCTGCCTCTCTGTTGACAATCTGCAGTATATATAAATAAGCTTAAAGAAAAAAAAGCAACATGCAGAACAGTATATTTAGCAAGTTTCTACATGTATAAAATGGAAGGAAATATTTATACATGTCTATTTGTTCATCATTATTATTATTGTCATCATTACTTACGCCACTCAGTAATAGGCATTTTTGTAGGTCTTCAGGATATAGAAGTAAATCAAACAGATGACATCAATGCCCTCATGGAGCTTTTACACTAAGAGTGTAAATATGATTGATTTATTTTAGACACAGTTATTCGTAGTATGGTGTCTAGTTCGTAAGAGTCAAATAAAGGAAACTTCTTAATTAACCACACAGAATGAAAGAATAGATTAACTTTTGAACATAGTTTTATGGCTGGACATCCTCTGTGAGACATTCTTCAAGACAGCTGCCTGAACTTCTCAAAAATGTCACTTCTATTAAAGGGAGATTGATGGGGGAATGTCATAGGAAATTAATTAATTAATTAATTAATGTCAAAGGAAATTAAGTGGGACCAAAATGAAGTAAGTGATCTTGATGGGCTTCCAAACTGGAAAAAAAATTTTTTTTGAAGGACATCCTTGGAGCCATTTAGAGACTCTGAATATAGACTATATATTGGTTTATAACATTGTACCAACATGACTTTTCTTGGGTAGGATATTTTGGTTTTGTAGAATGTTCTTGTTCTCAAGAGATACATGCTGAAGTTTCTAGGAATAAAATGTCATGATTTACTTTTGAATGGTTTTGGAAATAAGTATATGTGGTGGGGTGTGGGTGTGTGTAAGTGTATAGATAGGCAATAAAGGTATAGAGAAGAGATCACACTTTAAAAAAATAAATAAAGGAAACTTCTTTAAACTGGGAGATGATCTGTTAGAATCATGCATATACCAGACTCATACCAACTGTATTGAAAAAACAACTCAAATGCTATTCACCAACAATTACAATGAACAACCAGGTTAGGAGAGAGGAATTCAGCAAATTACTCTCAGAATTCAAGCAGACGTTGAACAGCAAGTCCTGAGGGCCACGTTGACCCCAACTGTGACTTTAATGAGACAACTCTCAAATCCTAGTTTCTGTGCCTCTTCATTTAGAGCAAACCACTGCACACGACCCAGTGTGAGACTAGTCTGTTGGCTCTGAAGCTGGACTCCCCATTTCCTCATGAGTGAGTAAGGTGGGACTCATTTTCCTCCAGCGATGAAGAAAGAATAAGGGGAAATCCATGGGATTTCTGCTCTTCTCAGCCCGAATCCTTTCACTCCCTATCCCACTTTTATTTTAGCCAAAGAAGCCCAGAATGACCTGGTTCGTCCTCTCCCTGTTCCATGGCAGAGCCTGGGGTGGTTCAGGACAGTGCTGGGGTAGGGGATCAAGCACTTGCAACCTTCTAGGTCCCTTTATCCATTCCTGATTCCTGATGCTCTCCTGGTTCCACTGATACAAAGTATCAGTATCACGCCTTTCCAAGCACTAATATGATACAACCACCCATGCCAAGACATTGTGTAGGCTTTGAAAGTGTGAAATGGCAATAAACTAGCCTTTCCTAAATTCTGGGAAGACTTCTTTCATTTTAGAGAAGTTGGAGAGCTGAGTGGTCAACAGCTTGGACACTGGAGCTAAGAAGCAATGGGTTCAGTTTCAGCTCTACCAATGACTAGCTGTAATCCAGGGTGCGTTTTGTGACCCTTGCATACTTTTGTTTCCTCAAATGTAAGTTCAAGATAGCAGTAACAGTTCATGTCTCAGGGTTGCTCAGCAGACTTGCACTCACCATGTGATCTCAGCAAGTCATTTTCTCTCTCTGTGCGCTCTCCTCTACAAACTGGGGAGAAACTATCAAAGAACATGTCTCAGAGGAGCTCCTCAGAAGACTAAATGAGCTAATGTATGAGTTAGAGCTTGGATTGTGCCCCCGATAATACATGTTCAAGTCCTAAGCCCTAGTACCGCAGAGAACGACCTTCTTTGCAAACAAGGTCATTGCAGATGTAATTAGTCAAGATGAGGTCCTTAGGGTGGGCCCTAATCTAGGATGACTGGTGTCCTTAGAAAATGGGGAAGTTAGACACAGATATACGCAGGGAGAATGGCATGTGAAGATAAAGGCAGAAATCAGGACAATGCTTCTATTATAAGCTAAGGAGCACCAAAGATCTCCAACAAGCCTGCAGAAGCTTGCGGTGGGCATGGAACTGACTTTTTCTCAAAACCGCAAGGAGGAATCAGGCTTGCCAACACCTTGATCCTGGACTTCTAGTCGCCAGAACTATGAGAAAACAAATCCCTTTTGCTGAACCTGCCCAGTTGGTGGTGCTTTGTTACAGCAGCCCTAGGAAACTGATGCAGTAAGTAAAGCACTTAGAACGGAGTTGAAGGTAGTACTGCTGGAAAGGGCATCACATGAGTTACTACAGTGAACCAGTGCAGAATAGAGTTAGTGGTCGGTGGCTGACAATCATTATTTTTAGAACAAAAGACTCAGAGGCTCTGAATGACAAAGATCCTTATCACAGGCTTCTAGGGATGGGTGGACTCCATAAATACAGGGAAGACTCAGGCTCCTTTTAGAGCAGATGCTTCTTTTACTTCAGTGCAGTTAGGGTGAAGCTGGGTCAGGGTCAGTGTGCAGCTCTGCTCAGTGTTCAATGAGAAATCCTCAACCTCCGAGGTCACTGCAAGGGAGAGAAAAGCCGCAGCCCCCCAGGGCGGGAGATGGTGGTGTTTAGGGGTGTGCACAGACACGGGCCCCAGCTAACAATAACAGCAAAGGCTGCTGAGGAGAGCAGAGTACAAACCACCCACTGCCCGAAAAAGACACGTGTGCACCCCAGTCCCTGCTGGGAAGGTGGGCCTCGGAGGCCCCTTAACCCACTCCTTGCTGGTGTCCAGGTTGGCCTTGAGTGGTCTCCATTTTGATGTTGAGACTGAAACAGCTGTCCTTTCCTGAGTACGTGAAAGTGTCTGGAGGTCCTGAAAGCTGTTTTGTTTATTTGGCTGCTATTGTCTAGAAGGAGCAACGTGCCTGAGGTGTTCTGTTTGTCCTCGTAACACACTCTGAGAACAGCCGCTTCTTCCCCTAGCCCCTACACAGAAAGAGCAGTTCTGTGAAAGTTGACCCTGGTGTTTGCAGCACATTTGTTCTCAGTGGGCTTGCTGAGAGCGTATGAACCCCTCCTGGGTCATGGAAGGTGGGGTCCCTCTGGGAGAGAGCAGGACAGACTCTCCTATCCAGCCCCATTGGCATTGACCTGACCATGTCCACCCTAGCTCACTGTTTAAGAATAGCAAGGAGGCGATGAATATGTGTCCTTCTGGACTTTAGCTGAGGAGGGGAGGTGGAGTCAAACGTAGGTTATTTTGTTACAGGAAGCTCCTTTTGATCAAAGGCGTTTTACCCATTATATTTGGGGAAAACATTTCTCGGAAGGGCTCTGGGTGAGCACAGGTGTCTGTGTGACGAGTCCTTAGCTTTGCCAGGCCCAGAATGAACCTGTTCATTCTGCACAGTCCTGCACAGGAACCACCAGCACGTGGCCGCTGAGCATTTGAAATGTCAGAACTGAGAGGTGCTCTGAGTGTAAAATACACACCAGCCTTTCAAAGACTTAGTACAGAAAAAGAATGTGAAAGCTCCCGTTCACAATGTTTAATTGATTACATGGTAAAATAATATATTGGATATGTGGATTAAATATTAAAGTGTTATTAAAATTAATTTCACCCATTTCTTCTTATCTTTCAAAAATATTCTGGCAGTCACCTTAAAATTATGTCTATGACTTAATCTTTGTGGCTCAAATTATATTTCTAGCACACAGTGCTTGTCCAAATCATTGTACAAGTGTTTCTTCCTCAAGGTTACTTGGGTGGTTTTTTGTGTGTGTGATTTGTCTTCCTAGTAAAAGTTTAGTCCTGCCTTTTAAAAACTGATAACGGACACCTCATTTAGATCATTTAATCTTTCCTTTATTGCTCTATGTTTGGTTCAGATGACTTGCAACTTGCTACCAAATACTAAAATATATATTTGAATCTCCCTTTGCCTCTTGTCATGTATTCTATTTCTAGGTCTTAAATTTTTCTATTTCTTCATCTTTAAACCAGAATGTTGGAAGTAATATAATCCCAAAGTCTCTTTCTGTTTTATGATTCTGCTTTGAAATTTGAGACTTAAAAGGAAGAGGAAAGTCTAGATTACTCTTGGAGAGTCTTGACATTTGAGGTGTGATGCAGTTTTTCTGAAGATAAGATCACTTTTCCAATCCTGTTCCTGCTGAGACGGAAGCCCGGCATCACAGCCTGCAGATACGGCAAGGCTGAATAATGGGAGGGGCGATGCTGCCTCCTACTGGGCTAGACACGAGCTGCAAGTCTACTGGGCTGTCCGGGCCGTGCTAGCTGTGCTGGTCACACCCAGAGCCAGACCAACAGCTCAGAGACAGACCCAACAAACTCTCCTGTTGTGCTTGCCGAGTCTGCCCCATACCTTTTTCAAGGCTCTCACATTTGATGAAAACACAGCTGATGGCTCCCTTCTGGTTATAGCACTCACTCTAAGTGTCTCTGTGGTCTGGACTGGTGAAACCTGCAGAATATGGATGCAGGAGTCACCTCCTCATGGTCCCAGCCCTAAGCAGGCCAGCGGGAAGGTGCCCGACAGCCCAGGAGAAGCCAGATGTTGGTCCAAACTGGGTTTCTACTCCTTTTGAGCAGGAGTCCTAACCTATAGGGTCTACAGACCAGCTCTTTAGAAGAAGATGAACTGACTTTTTGAGTAAATCCAATGATGGATCAGTAATGTAGATAGAAGGGCTACTGTGCCCTCTTCTCTATGTGGTATATTTAAGAGAAAGGGACTCCGAGGGACACAGGAAGCCACATGTGCCAAACGTATCAAGAAGCCTCGATGATGACCTTGTCCATTTCTGTTAGTCCCATGGCCAGGCTCTCCTACCCCATTATCTCCTTGTTCTCCCCAAATCGTCACTGCTTTCTGCCTTCTGTGCCTTTTCACTTCTCTCTTCATCTTCCTGACACAAACACACCGTGCAAACCCATGCATGCACACTCTACAAGCACGCACACTCTCCACTCCTTGGTAGCAAAGAACACAGAGGAATACACTTACCCATGGAACTTCAAGTAAGACAGGTTTAGCTGGTATATACATAGAATTGGACACGACTTATTGACTAAACCACCATAAACGTAGAATATCCATAGCATATACATAATATGTGGGCTTCCCTGGTAGCTCAGCTGGTAAAGAATCACCTGCAATGCAGGAGACCCTAGTTTGATTCCTGGGTCGGGAAGATACCCTGGAGAAGGGATAGGCTACCCACTCCAGTATTCTTGGGCTTCCCTGGTGCCTCAGACAGTAAAGAATCTGCCTGAAATGCAGGAGACCTGAGTTTGATCCCTGGGGTGGGAAGATGCCCTGGAGGAGGGCATGGCAACCCACTTCAGTATTCTTGCCTGGAGAATCTCCCTGAGGAGCCTGGTGGGCTACAGTCCATGGGGTCTCAGAGTCAGACATGACTGAGCAACTGAGCACTTAATTTAATCACACAGCATGATCCCTTTTACTATATTCACAGAGATTAGGATATGAATGTCTTTGAGGTGCCACTATTCTGCCCATGGTATGCCCATCAAACTGCCCAGTTGCCCAGGCCTGCCAGGTTATGGAGGGATGCCTGAGTGTGGCTGTTCTGTAGGAGCCTCACACCTGCTGCAGGAAGGAAGACCAGAGTATGAATCCAAACTCATCCAGAGGCCCTGCAAGGATTCCTCCCTCCATGTTCATGGAACTGCTCAGACTCACGTGAAAGTATGAAAACGACACCATTAGCTGTGCAGTAAATGCTTTTACTGAACATAGCAATAACTATGTAGAATAGGAGGCGCTGCTTAAAAACAGCAGCGTATTTTTGAGGTATGTTTGTTCATGACAAAATCTTCTTCCATCCCAGGGTTTCCTTCTCCTTGTGTTCATTTGCTAGGGCTGCGATAACAAAATCCCACAGCCTGGGCAGCTTAGACAACATTTTATTTTCTTGCAATTCTGGAGTCTGGGAGTCCAAGATTAAGCTGTCAACAGGATCGGTTACTTCTGAGGCCTCTTTCCGTGGCTTGTAGATAGCAGTCTTCTCTATATGCTCTCACATGGCCGTCCCTCTGTGTACACACCCCTGGTGTCTCTTCCTCTTCTTATAAGGACACCAAACATATAGGATTAGAGCCCCACCCATAAGGCCTTGTTTAAATTTAACATTCTCTCTGCCCAAATTCCCATCATCAATTCCTCTTAATGCCCTTTTTCAGGAGATTCATGTTTTGAGTTGAGACATTAGGTAAACTCAGGGAAGGTTGTCACAATAAGAGCAAGGATTTATTAATCTGATTAATGAATATAGTGCACATTTTCTTTTTTAAAAAATTAGAATGCTCTAAAATACTTGTAGTAATAAAATAAAGGGCTTCCCTGGTGGCTCAGTGGTAAAGAATCTGCCTGCCAGGAGACACAGGAGACATGGGTTTGATCCCTGGGTCAGGAAGATCCTCTGGAGGAGGAAATGGCAACCCACTCCAGTATTCTTGCCTGGGAAATCCCATGGCGGAGCCTGGTGGGCTACAATCCATGGGGTCGCAAAGAGTTGAACATGACTTAGTGACTAAACAAGTGAAATAAAAATATAACAATGATATTAATATGCAAATCATATTAAATATAGCAATTATCTTAAGTGGCATCTAACAGATATATGCCTTACATTACACAGTATCTGATTTAATTCTCTTAACAACATCTTGAGACACATTTATGGTACAGATGAAGGAACTGAAGCCCTGAGAGATTATGGGACTCATTCAAAGTCGCACAACTGGAACGCTGAACTTTGGAGACTGTGCTCTCGATGATCCATACTGATGCTGCACTTTATAGCTCAGACTGTTTTTACTTTTCATCTCATCTGATTCTCCCAACAACTCAGACATTAGGCATCAGGAGTGCACCCTCTTTTCAGACGAAGAAACTGTGGCACAGGTTATGAAATTTATGAAATTTTCTGCCCAAGGTCGTACACAAGAACTAGGTGGTTAAAGTGGGACACGAAGGCAAAACTGATTAACTCCCAAATCCGAATTATTATTTCTAGAGTACTGTCAGCACCCGGAAGGGCTGTTCCCTGGTTACCATGACATTCTAGATGCAGACGAGTTGACAAGAGGATGTATTGGTTAACAGAATGCCAGAGACCAGATCCCTTAGCTATGAGACAGATACAGAGCTCTAGAGCAGATCTCCAAATTCTATATCCCTCCTGCTAAAAATGGGGTCCAAGAATCAGCAGCAGCACCATCACCCGGGAGCCTTGGGAACCGCAGACACCATGACCCACCTTAGAGCCACTGAATCAGAATCTGCCTTTTAACAAGATCCCCGGGTGAGCCTTGTGCACATAAAAAAGCACTTTAAAAATGATACCCTATATTATGGGACCAAAGCTATGATGATTTAAACTTCTAACCCTCTATCCTTTATCTTTTTTTAGCTGTTGTTAAAATGTAACAGTGAAAATTAGTTTTGTTCAGGCTGTGAAGCTGTGTAAACAGTTCTCAAATTCATTGTGTTTTAGAATCACTAGGGATGTTTGTCAGAAACACACATTGCCAGCTTCCTATCCACAGATCCTGACTCAGAAGCTCTGGGCCCGGGCCTAGGAATCTGTGTATTCTCAAGGACCACATCCCCCACTTCCCCACTCAGCGATGCTGGCTATCCATTGATCATGTTTAGGGGAATCATATTTTTTAAAGTGCTATTTTGTGACTGCAGTTGAGATTTTTAAATACAAATTCCAGAAGCAGGAAAAGGTTAAAAGATAAGAGTGGAGTGTCAGATTGTAGAAGTATTAGAAGACAGTTGTTCAGTTGCTAAGTTGTGTCCAACTCTTTTGCAACTCCATGGATGATAGCCCACCAGGCTCCTCTGTCCATGAGATTTTGTAGGCAAGAATACTGGAAGTTGCTACTTCTTCCTCCAGGAAATCTTCCTGACCCAGGGCTTGAACCCAGGTCTCCTGCATTGGCAGGCAGATTCTTTACCACTGAGCCACCAGGGAAGCCCATTAGAAGAGAGAATGGGATCGAATCTGTCCTTCCCCTGTGTACTTTGTTGAAGCTGGTGATCACTGGCCCTTGATACCAAGCACCACTTTCAGGGTCAACTGTGGCCAAAGCACTTTACCTTATGCCTTCCTGGCAGTTCCCAGCTAAAACATGGAAAGTTTTATGATGAAGAGTATTTTTAATTTGCTCAACCTAGCAGATTATGTCAGTGTCTTCCTGGCCTACTTGAATCATGAAGTGCAGTTAGTGGTACTATCTTCAGCTGAGCTATATAGGAGAAAAGTCCATTTTATTTGAAAGAAAAAAAAAAAAGGTACATCCTGAGTCAGAAACTTGGTGGATTGATCCAAAGTCTAACGCCTTTTGTATTGAATTTACAAACTGTGAATTCTTTCTTTTTCAGAGACTGATCTAAATTTTAGGGCAGCAAACGTTCTTGAGGCTTAGAAAAGTTGGGGGACACGCACAAGGCCATGTAACCCATTCATCATAGAACCAGGCCTTCAAGAAATGTTTGGAAAGTTCTGTTTCATCCTGCCATGCAATTTTTTTCCTCTTTAAAGTCTTATTATTTTATTAGTATTTAAATAGTATTAAGAAATAAATTATGGCTAAGAACATTTACTCCTAGATGCAAATCTAATTTTCTGGGAGGTCAGCATGAGGGCATAATGATGAAGGCAAGCTGTCCTTCAGACCCAGGAGTTTCCATCTGCTCAAGTTTATTTCTACTTTTCTGCATGTTGCTTTCAGATACCACCTCACACCTCCCGACTTTGTCCCAACGTATACAACACACTCTTCTCTCCTCCAGGCTGGCACTGGTGGCTGCTTCTATTTGCCCTTTTGTCTGGAGCAGCATTCCATCCATGATTTGTCTTCTTGATGTCAGTGTTGTTTCCTATTTTCCTAACAAACAGGAGGCCAAGTGTGGGATGTACTTGGATTACAGCTGTATTGCCCTCCAGAGGCACCACTGCACACAGGGTAACTATAAGCATTAACAGTTTCATTCTGTCCTTTACAGAAATCAGTGCGTCTTTTGCAGATTAGATAAAAACTGTTTCCCTCTTCACTTTTCCTGAACTAACAGATTCCCAGAATGCTTTAAGGGTAGAGAGTGTGCTGTGTGTTTGTTAAAGCTCAACAGTAGATTTCAAGGAAAATTAAGACCCCAGAACACAGAAAATGGAACAGCATTTTCCATTTCCCTATAAGAAAATATATGGATTTCTTGTCATATGGATATCAATGTCATCATTATTTTAAAAACTATTCACAATTTATTATAGTATCAGTACTATTACTTTCTACTCCCTTATTTCATTATGGCTTCAAGTATAGTCTAGAAAGGACAAACAATGAGAAGCATCATTGCTTCCACCGTTTGGTCTTTTACTTGGAATTTATGTATTTTCTTTCCTATTGAGGCACATTTTGTTTTTAGCTGTGCTGTACAGCATGTGGGATCTTAGTTCCCCGACCAAGGATGGAACTTGTGCCCCTGCAGTAGCTGTGCAGAATCTTAACCACTGGACCACTAGGGAAGCCCCGAGGTACAAAATTTACGTGAACATCAAAGTGCACAAAAAGTCCAACCCTAAGTGTAAAGTTTAGTTCTTTCTATTTTATATATATATACACAGTCATGTAATTACGATTCAGATCTAGATGTAAAAATCTACAGCACTCCTGAAAGTTCCCTCATGCTCTTGCCTGCACATACCTGGCCCTCTCTGGAGTTTACCACTAAAGTGATTTTTACCACAATCCATAGCTTTGCCTCTTCATGGACCTCATATCAATGGAATTGAACTCTATTTCTCTTTTGCGTCTGGTTTCTTCTATTCTGCATGACTGTGAGACTCATTTACATTGTTGCTTGCATCAGTAGGTTTTTCTTTGTAAAACTGAGGATGGGGAAGCTAAGAACTAAGGACTGTTGGGAATAGCATTTCATAGATTTATTATCCTCAACTATCTTCAGAATATCAATTCTTGTTTGATAATTTCGGGTACATTCATCTTTATCAACTTTGTTGAATTTTATTTTATTTTTTTCGCAATGGATGATTTAATAAATTTTGTTTTAGATACAATCCAAATAATAGGGTCTGAGTAGGGATGGTGGAGAAGGCAATGGCATCCCACTCCAGTACTCTTGCCTGGAAAATCCCATGGACAGAGGTGCCTGGTGGGCTGCAGTCCATGGGATCGCTAGAGTCGGACACGACTGAGCGACTTCACTTTCACTTCTCACTTTCATGCACTGGAGAAGGAAATGGCAACCCACTCCAGTGTTCTTGCCTGGAGAATCCCAGGGACGGGGGAGCCTGGTGGGCTGCCGTCTATGGGGTCGCACAGAGTCGGACACGACTGAAGCGCCTTAGCAGCAGTAGTAGCAGCAGGGATGGAGCTTTCCTGGTGGCTCAGTGGTGAAGAATCTATCTACCAAAGCAGGAGATGCAGGTTCGATCAGGAAGATCCCCTGAGAAGGAAATGGCAACCCACTCCAGTATTCTTGCCTGCAGAACTCCTAAAGACAGAGGAGCCTGGTGGACTACAGTCCTTGGGGTTGGGAAGAGTCAGACATGATTTAGTGACTAAACAACAATTGTGTTCTTTATGTGACTGTATCAGAATGGATCTATTCTCCAGTTGAATGGACATGTGGGTTGTATTCAATATTGGGTCATTATAAATAAAGCTGCTAAGAACATACTGGCATTTATATTTTAGTTGGCACAAGTACTCTTTTCTTTTCATTATATACCCAAGTGGAGAATTGTTGGCTTCTAGGGCAGAGAGGGCAATGGTTAGATACCATCACCAACTCAATGGACATGAATTTAAACAAACCCCAGGAGATGGTGGAGGATAGAGGAGCCTGGTGTGCCCTGTCCATGAGATTGCAAAGAGTGGTACACAACTTGGCAACTGAACGACATAACAAACAAGGGTAGGTATATGTTTAATTTCAGTGCTTGTTACCAAACAGTTTCCTGATATTTAGAAAACAAATTTATGGTTATCAAAGGGGAAGGCAGGGAGGATAAGTCAGGCTGAGATTTCATCACTAACATGTAAGATTTTCAATTGCTCAATAGCCTTACCAGTGTTGGTATCTCAGTCTTTAATTTTAGCCATTCCAGGGGTATGTAGTGGTAACTCATTGTGGTTTTTATTTTTTTCTTTTCCATTATAGTTTATTACAAGGTAATGAATATAGTTCCCTGTGCTATATAGTAGGACCTTGTTGTTTATGTATTTTATGTAATTTGTATCTGCTAATTCCAAATTCCTAATTTATCCTCCTTGCCTTCCCCTTTGATAATCATAAACTTGTTTTCTAAATCTGTGAGTCTGTTTCTGCTTGGTAAATAAATTCATTTGCATAATTTTTTTAGTTTCCACATACAAATGATACTTGTCTTTCTCTTTCTGATCATGTGGTTTTAGTTTGCATTTCCTTGGTGAGTAATAACATTGACCAACTTATTTATTTCATTTTATTGATTTATTTTTCGGTCTTCATTGCTTTGATGGGCTTTCTCTATTTGCAGAGGGGGGGCTGCTCTTTGTTGCGGTGCTCGGGCTTCTCATTGCAGTGGCTTCTCTTGTTGCAGCGCAAGGGCTCTACAGCTTTCAGGCTCCTGGTTGTGGCGCAGGGGCTTAGTAACCCTGAAAGTGAAAGTTGCTCACTTTGTCCGACTCTTTGTGACCCCATGGACTATACAGTTCATGTAATTCTCCAGGCCAGAATACTGGAGTGGGTAGCCTTTCCCTTCTCCAGGGGATCTTCCCAACCCAGGAATCGAACCCAAGTCTCCCACATTGCAGGTGGACTCTTTACTAACTGAGCTATGAGGGAAGCCCTAGTAGCCCTGAGGCATGTGGAATCTTCCTAGACCAGGGACTGAACCTGTGTCTCCTGCATTGGCAGGCGAATTCTTACCCACTGTACCACCAGGGAAGTTCTGACATTGACCAACTTTTCATAAGCCTATAGGCCAATTGGATACATTGTTTTGAGACGTGCATTTCTTTTGCCTATTTTTAATTTTGGATTGACTGTCTTTTTCTTGCTGATTTGGAGGAGTTCTTTATATATTCTTGATATGGGTCCTTCATTGTATTATGCATTACTAATATTTTCTCCCATTCTATGGCTTGTCTGTTTTCCAGCTTGATAGTGAAAAACAGAAGTTCTTTGTTTTATTGAGACTCAAATTCTCAAACAATTTTGTAAGACTTTTACGGTTGCTGCTTTTTTGTGTATCATTGAGGAAATCTTTGCCTAGCATTAAGTCTAGGAAATATTCTCCCATGTGTCTTCTTGAAGCTTTGTCATTGTACCTTTCACATTATATCTGGGATATGTTTCAAATTAGCTTTTAAGTATGACAAGGAAGTGGGGGCTCCCCTGGTGGTTTAGCGCTAAAGGATCCGCATGTCAATCCCTACCAATGCAGGAGACACAGGTTAGATTCTTGAGTTGGAAAGAACCCATGGAGAAGGAAATGGCAACCCACTCCAGTATTTTTGCCTGGGAAATCCCATAGACAGAGGAGCCTGGCTGGCTACAGTCCATGGGGTTGCAAAGAGCTGGACACGACTGAGCAGCTAAACAGGTGATAAGGCGGGGGTAGTGGTAAAGAACCCACCTGCCAATGCAGGAGACACAAGAGACATGGATTGGATCCCTGGGTTGGGCAAATCCCCTGGAGGAGGACATGGCAACCCACTCCAGTATTCATGCCAGGGAAATCCCATGAATAGAGGAGCCCAGCAGACTACAGTCCATGAGGTTTCAAAGAGTTGGGCATGACTGAGTATGCACTCACGAGCAACTAAACAACATCAACAGCAAATGAGGAATTGTGGAAGTTTATCCGCCTCCTTCCCCTGTTGCTGCTGCTGCTGCTGCTAAGTCGCTTCAGTCGTGTCCAACTATGTGCAACCCCATAGACGGCAGCCCACCAGGCTCCCCGTCCCTGGGATTCTCCAGGCAAGAACACTGGAGTGTTATGAATATCCAATTGCTCCAGTACTATTTATTGGAAAAGTCAGCCTTTCTCACTGCAGTGTGATGGCACTTCTGCTGTAAATCAAGTGAAAGCAATATGTAAGTCCATTTCTGGAGGAAGGAGTTCCATTTTTAGTATATTCACTGCAAATATTGTAGTGAATGTGGCATTGGATTGAGTATTAGAAACCCTTGCCTTCAGGGCTGTTTCTTTCAAGGGGTCCGGGAGACTTAGGAGCAGAGAACATTGATCTGTTTGCTGCCACATCCTAACTCCCTCCTGGCTTTTTATGCCTCTTCCTATACAGCTAGCTAGTGATCACCTTCCTTCTTCAGTCACTTCTGATTATATCAGTGATTATATCACTGCTGACCCAGTCCTACTTAGCTACTGGATGACCTTCCAACAAGCATTCTCCCTCTTGTGAGAATCTTTTTTTTTAAAATTTTTATTGGAGTATAGTTGCTTTACAATGTTGTGTTAGTTTCTATGGAACAGCAAAGTGAATCAGCTATAGTTTGCATATATCCCCTCTTTTTTTGGATTTCCTTCTCCCTTGGGTCACCACAGAGCACTGACTCTAGTTCCCTGTGATACATAGCAGGTTGTCATCGGTTATGTTTTTTATATAGTATCAATAGTGTACATATGTCAATTCAAACTCCTAATTCATTCTCTCATCTGAGAAGATTTACAGAGACTGCTAATTTGCGTTGGAAGATCATAGGGAATGAGTGTTGCAGCTAAATAAAGGGATGCCACAAACCAGTGTTCTTGCCTGGAGAATCCCAGGGATGGGGAAGCCTGGTGGGCTGCCGTCTATGGGGTCGCACAGAGTCGGACACGACTGAAGCGACTTTGCAGCAGCAGCAGCAGCAGCAGCAGCAGCAGCAGCAGCTAACTAGTTAAATATACCAAGTTAAACTTAAGGGATTCCCTGGTGGCTCAGACAGTAAAGCATCTGCCCGCAATGCCGGAGACCCGGGTTCGATCCCTGGGTCAGGAAAATCCCCTGGAGAAGGAAATGGCAACCTACTCCAGTATTCTTGCCTGGGAAATGCCATGGACAGAGGAACCTGGTGGGCCACAGTCCATGGGGTCTCAAAGAGTCAGACACGACTGAGCGACTTCACTTTCAAACTTAAGGAAGAAGGTATCATTGAGAACGCTAGCCAGCGGAGAGAGTGTGTGAAGGAAAAGAATGGCTGAGAAGCACAAAGAGGATGGAGATGAAAGACCAGAGGAGAGCACTGCAGGCAGAGTGAGACTGCTTGAAAGAGCTCTCGCGAGACTCTTAGAATCCATCTGCCAACAGTTGTTTGAAAAAGAGCAGGAGAGATGAACAGAGGGGCGTCTGGGCAATCAAACACACTCCTTCACCCAGAGGCAATGCAGAGTGCTCTTTATAATTTTTTTTAATAAGTCACATAAAATATATTTTAACAATTTTATTTTCTCCTTAGGCCTCCAAGTAACTTTGAAGTTTGTTTTACACAAGCTCTCACAGAGGCTGTGGGTGATCAGCTGCAGTCCAGGGAGAGCCCCTGCTCAACTTAACAACCCTCACTCCCACCTAGGACACTGGAGCCAAACCAGAGCTGCTTTCCTGGGTGAGCCTTGGGTCCAATACCTTCAACTTTCTGAAGGCTGTGTATCTTTGTAAGAAGTCCTACTTTTATTCAAGCTAGTTTGGGTTTTTTTTTTTTTTTTAATTTTTATTTAAACTTTTGTTTTATGTTGGAGTATATCCCTGGTGGCTCAGAGGTTAAAGCGTCTGCCTGCAATGCAGGAGACCTGGGTTCGATCCCTGGGTCGGGAAGATCCCCTGGAGAAGGAAATGGCAACCCACTTCAGTATTCCTGCCTGGAGAATCCCATGCATGGAGGAGCCTGGTGGGCTACAGTCCACGGGGTGGCAAAGAGTCGGACACGACTGAGAGACTTCACTCACTCACTCACTATAGCCAATTGATGGGTTCCCCGGTAGCTCAGAGGTAAAGACTCTGCCTGTAATCTGGGAGACACAGGAGACATGGGCTTGATCCACATTTTTCAAGGTGTGATCTGTGGAGACCCAAGGGGGTCCTAGAGACTTTTTTCCCACTGTGTTATTATTTGGACTGATAGTTCAAAACAATGCTGGCAAAATTTCTGACAATGTTGCAAAAATTAATGCAGTAGAACCAAGCTGTACTCTTAGCACTACACTTATTACCTAATTTACCATCATCAGTCAGGCAGTTCAGTCGCTCAGTCGTGTCCAACTCTTTGTGACCCCATGAACCACAGCACGCTAGGCCTCCCTGTCCATCACCAACTCCTGGAGTTTACCCAAACTCATGTCCACCAACTCATGTCCACTGAGTTGGTGATGCCATCCAACCATCTCATCCTCTGTCATCCCCTTCTCCTCCTGCCCTCAATCTTTCCCAGCATCAGGGTCTTTTCAAATGAGTCAGCTCTCCGCATCAGGTGGCCAAAGTATTGGAGTTTCAGCTTCAACATCAGTCCTTCCAATGAACACCCAGGACTGATTTCCTTTAGGATGGACTGGTTGGATCTCCTTGCAGTCCAAGGGACTCTCAAAAGTCTTCTCCAACACCACAGTTCAAAAGCATCAATTCTTCAGTGCTCAGCTTTCTTTATAGTCCAACTCTCACATCATACATACATACAATTTACCATCATACATCGTAGGAAAAAGAATTACCAGTTTCACTTAAGAATGTCCTTGATGTAAAAACTATATTGTCTCAGCCCTTGAGTAAATAACTTTTTGACATTTGGCGTTAGGAAATGAGAAGTATGCATAAAAAGCACTTTTGCTGTATAAAGATAAGTAAGGACTCCCTGGTAGCTCAGCTGGTAATATATAATGGTTGTCTTTAGGAAAAGCCTTGTGAGTTTGTTTGAGCTGCAAGTTGAAATAGCCACTTTCTTTTGGATAAATCTTTTTTTTGGATAAACTATTTTTTATAAGAATGATTGACATTGTTATTTAGATTTGAATGTTCAGGAGACATTTTCTAGAAAATAAATGAAATGAGATGATAATTTCAAGAAAAACAACCAACAGCATCTGTTGCCATTTATAAAATTTGAGTTTTCAAATGAAAATTAGAATTTGACAGCTTTCCAATACTTGAAGACTTTGAGATAAGATCACACACATACACATGCACAGAGATCTTTTGGATATTGACATATTTCATCTTATATATAATTTTGATATTCCATAAAAATGATATTATATATAAAATGAAATGTGTCAATATCTGAAAGATCTACATAATCCAGCGAACCAATATTTTTTAAGTGACCAATGTGTGCTGTTGTACAAACATGCATGGGGAAAGATCCATTCAAACTATAAAATGGACCAAAGGATTTTAATATAACAAAATATGGAAAATTCATTAATCTGATGTAATCCATACTGAAGTTAACCTTTAAGAAACTGCCACTTGTCAAGTTCTGATGTGGTATCAAGGAAGAATATCCACAATTATCTCAAAAATCTCTCCCTTTTCCAACCATGCATTTGTATGTCGATGGGTTTTCTTTACATATGTAAACTAAAACAACATAACACAACATACTGAATAGCAAGCAGATATGAGAACCCAGCTGTCTTTTATTAAGTATGACATAAAGCAGATGTGTAAAAATGTCAAGCAATAGTGCTTTGCTCACTAATTTGTTTTGGAAAATTAAGTTATCTCTTTAAACAGCTTTATTAAGGTATAACTGAAATATAATAAACTACCTATGTTTTAAAGTGTACAGTTTGATAAATTTTGAGGTATGAGCACATCCGTTGAAACCATCACCCCGATCAAGATAATGAATATATCCACCACTCTCAAAAATTCCCTTTTAAATTTCTCCCTCCCTCCCTGACTTGCCTCCCTCATTTCCAGACAACCACTGATCTCCTTTCTGTCATTCTGCTTTACTGTGCATTCTCTAGAATTTTATATAAATGCGTTCATACAATATGTACACTTTTTTGTCTGCCTTGAGATTCACCTGTGTTTTTGCATGTATCAAAAGCTCATTCATTTTCAGTGTTGAGTATTCTTCCATTGTATGGATATAACATAATTTGTTTTTTGATTCACCCATTGCTATGGTGTGAATGTGGGTGTCCCCCTGAAATTTATATGTTGAAAACGTAAAGCCTAAGGTGATGGTATTAGGAGGTGGGGTCTTAGGGAGGTGATTAGGTCATGAGGACAGAGCCCTCACGAATAGAATTAGTGTCCATAAAAGAGACCCAGAGATGGGACTTCCCTAGTAGTCCAGTGGCTAAGACTCCATGCTCCCAATTCAGGGGGTCCGGGTTTGATCCCTGGTCAGGGAACTAGATCCCATATGCGCAACTAAAGATCCTAAGTGCAACTAAGACCCGATGTAACCAAATAAATAAATAAAAATATTAAAAGAGGCCTAGAGAGCTTGATTGGCTTCTCTGGCACTTGAATGTACAACAGGAAGTCTGCAGCCCAGAAGAGAGCCCTTGCCCCACCTGGCTGGCACCCTGATCTGAGACTTGCAGCCTCCAGAACTATGAGACATAGATTTCTGTTGTTTATAAGCTACTCAGTTTGTTGCATTTTGTTCTAGTGGCCTGAACGGATAAAGACACTGGTTAATAGGCATTTGGATTGTTTCAGGTTTTGGTTAGTATAAATTTGCTGTGAACAATAACACATACATCTTTGTATGGACATATTCTTTCATTTCTCTTTGGTAAATACCTAGGAGAGAGAAGACCGGGTCAGATGCTAGATGTACATTTCATATTTTCAAAAACTGTAAAAGAGGTTTCCAAAGTACTTGCACCATTTTACACTCCCACCAGCAGGGCATGAGGGTTCATACTCCTCCACATCCTCACCAACACTTAGAATAGCTGTTCAATTTTTGCCATTCTCAAGATGGTATCAGCATCTTGGTGGTGGTTTAGTCACCGTCATGTCCAACTCTTTGCGACCCTATGGACTGTAACCCACCAGGCTCCTCTGTCCATGGGATTTCCCAGGCAAGAACACTGGAGTGGGTTCCCATTTGCTTCTCCAGGGGGCATCTTCTGGACCCAGATAAACTGTGCTTCCTGCATTGGCAGTCAGATTCTTTACCACTGAGCCACCAGGGAAGCCCTGTTGACATCTTATTGTCATTCAACCGAATGGTTAAGAATGTTGAGCATTATTTCATGCATTTGAGCATATTTTCATGCATTTATTTGCCCTCTATAACTTCTTTGTTAAAATGTCTGTTTAAATATTTTGTCCATTTTAATTGAGATGCTTTTCTCATTATTGAATTTTGAGAGTTTTTTAGAATTTCTTTTTCATATTCTTTTCTATTATGTTTTATTACAGGATTCTGAATATAGTTCCCTGTGCTATGCAATAGAGCCTTGTTTACTCATTCTGTACACGATAGTTTGCATCTGCGAATCCCAAACTCTCAATCTAACCCTCTCCTGAGTTTTGAGTTTTAAAGCCTTAAAATTCACAGGTGAAGCTATCTGGTCTTGAATTTTTGTTGATGAAAGTTTTTTGTTGATTGATTCCATCTTCCTACTAGTTACAGTTTCATTCAGATTTCCTGTTTATACTTTGAGTCAGTTTTGGTAGCTTGTGTGTTTGTAAGAACTTGTCCATTTCATCTAGCTCATCAAATGTGTTGGCATGCAGTTGTTTAGAGTATTCGCTTGCAATCGTTTTTATTTTTGTTACTTTAGGTTTATTTTGCTGTTTTTCCTTAATTCTTTCAGGTGGAAGGTTATGTTAGAAATTTGAGGGTTTTTTTGGTTTTGTTTTCTTTAAGTATAAGTGTTTGCAGCTACAAATTTCCCTGTTTTTGCTGCATCCCATAAGTCTTGGTGTGTTATGTTTTAGTTTTCATTCATCTCAGAGTGTTTTCTAGTTTCCCCTGTGTTTTCTTCTTTGTTTAAGAGTCACAGTTAGAGAGAATAGATTTGTGGTTGCCAAGACAGGGAGAGGGGAGGAAGGATTGGGAATCTGAGATTAGCAGAGGCAAACTTTTATATACAGAATGGATAAGCAACAAGGTCCTATTGTATAGCATCAGTTCAGTTCAGTTCAGTCGCTCAGTTGTGTCCGACTCTTTGCGACCCCATGAATCACAGCACGCCAGGCCTCCCTGTCCATCACCAACTCCCAGAGTTCACTCAGACTCACATCCATCGAGTCAGTGATGCCATCCAGCCATCTCATCCTCTGTCGTCTCCTTCTCCTCCTGCCCCCAATCCTTCCCAGCATCAGAGTCTTTTCCAATGAGTCAACTCTTCGCATGAGGTGGCCAAAGTACTGGAGTTTCAGCTTTAGCATCATTCCTTCCAAAGAAATCCCAGGGCTGATCTCCTTCAGAACGGACTGGTTGGATCTCTTTGCAGATCAAGGGACTCTCAAGAGTCTTCTCCAACACCACAGTTCAAAAGCATCAATTCTTTGGCGCTTAGCTTTCTTCACAGTCCAACTCTCACATCCATACATGACCACTGGAGAAGCCATAGCCTTGACTAGACGGACCTTTGTAAGTAATTGTAAAATTCAAATGGAGAAGATTTGTGCTAACTTTCTGTGAGTTGATCAATTTTAGGGAGAGGTCAAAGTTTCAGGGTTTGGGTGGTATTTGGTTTATTGTTGGGATGGAAAGCTGAAGGGATGACAGCAGGATGCCAGTTGACTTTAGATATGTTTGGTTTAGATTTGTTAGACATCAAAGTGAAGCAGTCAGCGTGAGTTGGATATAAGTTGGATATGTAAGTCTGAAATGCAAGTTGGTACTTACAAGTTTGAGAGTCATTAGTATGTAAATGGGGGCTTCCCAGGTGATGCTAGTGGTAAAGAATCCACCTGCCAAGGAGGAGATGCGGTTGCATTCCTGGGTCAGGAATATCCCCTGGAGAAGGAAATGGCAACCTATTCCGGTACTCTTGCCTGGATAATCCCATGGACAGAGGTGGTGGGCTGCAGTCCATGGGGTTGCAAAAAGTCAGACCCCACTGAACGACTCAACATGCACATGCACGCATACTAGAGAATGATGATGCTAGACGAGAACTTAGGAACTGTATCCTCCAGTAATTTTCAAGAAGCATTCTAACAAAACCTGTGGAGCTTCCCCCTCAAGATAGGATTGGATAGGCTCACACAGTTAATTTGGGTATGTTTTAGGACTTTAGTTCTTTTTCATATTGATATTTTTAAAACATTTGTTTAAATTTTTGTAGGGAGGAAACTGAGAAACTGAACCATATTCTCTGAGTGGGAGGATAGAAGACTGATGGTCACTATCAACCTTTTCTCTTTTCTGCCAGGCATGCCAGCATTGACCCTGCCAGCACTGATTGCCTGCCTCATAGGTATACAATATGTCCATTATCATGCCCTTTATTATGGACCTCACTTCTTTACTTCAAATATTCCTTCTAACATAACATATTGATCTTCTTTAGAAAAATTCTGATAGATACACATTTCTTGTTAGCACAAAAAATAGCAGTGGCATAAATGAAATAGTACTCTATTTCCACCACACACAGAAAAATCTTGCTGGTATAGCAGCTTTGCTCTGCAAGATTCCTGGAAGCCCAGACTCCTTCTTGCTTGTTGACCCACCAACTGTGTGGTGTAGTTCTCATCTGCAAGTTTCAAGACAACTCACCCCCATGTTTGTTGTACTCCAGCTAGTGGGAATGAGAAAAGAGGAGGAAGTAGGTGTCTTCCTTTCCCTTTAAGGGCAGAACCTAGTGTTACACATATCACTTTATCCTTATCCTTGACCAGTACTTGGCCAGTCACAAGGGTGCCTAGGGCAGATAGCCTATAGTCAGACTGGCCTTATACTTCGCTAAAAAAAAAAAATCACTGTAGGAGACAGGAAGATGCATACCTGCATAAAAGCAGCAGTCTCTGTTTCAATTGTATTCTTATCCTATGATGTGTTATGTTTCTGGTTCTTCCTTAGAGTTTGGCACTTGGGCAAGTGGCTGGCCTGCATCTTATTTGGCATCCACCCGTGGGATAGGCACAAAGATGAGGAGGAGGTATAGAGAGATGATCCTATAATAAATTTTCAACAAGCGCAGCAGGATCTCCTTCAATTGCTTCATATATTGACTTTCAGATAAGATACTATTTGAATAAAGTGTTACCTAGCTGTGATGGTTAACTTATTTGTCATCTCTTTTGAGCCATGGGGGGTACCCCATAGTTTGATCAAATATTATTCTGATTATGTCTGTGAAAGTGTTTGGGGATGAGATTACCACTGGACTTGGTAGCCTGAGTAAAGCAGATTGACCTCATCCAACCAGTTGAAGGCCTGAATAGAACAAGAGGGTTGACCTTCCATGAATAAGGCAGAACTTTCCCTGCTTGACTGCCTTGAACAGGGACATAGCCTTTTCCTACTTTCCAACTTGTACTGAAGCATTGTCTTTTCTTGGGGTATAAGCCTGCTGACTTTCAGATGAACTTACACCTCCAGAATCTCCAGACCTCCAGCCTGATGACTGAAGATCTTGGGACTTCTCAGCCTCCACAATTGCGTGAATCAATTCCTTACAATAAACCTCTCTATTTCTCTCTATAATATCTCTACTTTTATCTTTTCCTCTATCTCTATCTCCTATCAGTTCTGTTTATCTGGAGAATCCTGACTAATACACAACTTTTAAAAAGACTAGAAGACACTGATATAGTCCCTATATGTAACCGATGGAGAAATTGAAGCCCAGAACCATTAAGTGGCTCCCATAAATTCAGTTCAGTTCAGTTCAGTCGCTCAGTCACATCCGACTCTGCAACCCCATGAATCACAGCACGCCAGGCCTCCCTGTCCATCACCAACTCCCAGAGCTCACTCAAACTCAAGTGCATCGAGTCGGTGATGCCATCCAACCATCTCATCCTCTGTCATCCCCTTCTCCCCCTGCCCCCAGTCACTCCCAGCATCAGGGTCTTTTCCAATGAGTCAACTCTTCACATGAGGTGGCCAAAGTATTGGAGTTTCAGCCTCAGCATCAGTCCTTCCAATGAACACCCAGGACTGATCTCCTTTAGGATGGACTGGTTGGATCTCCTTGCAGTCCAAGGGACTTGCAAGAGTCTTCTTCAGCATCACAGTTTAAAAGCATCAATTCTTTGGCACTCAGCTTTCTTCACAATCCAACTTCCACATCCATACATGACTACTGGAAAAACCATAGCCTTGACTAGACGGACCTTTGTTGGCAAAGTAATATCTCTGCTTTTTAATATGCTATCTAGGTTGGTTATAACTTTCCTTCTAAGGAGTAAGCATCTTTTAATTTCATGGCTGCAATCACCATCTGCCCAAAAAAATAAAGTCTGATACTGTTTACACTGTTTCCCCATCTATTTCCCATGAAGTGATGGGACCGGATGCCATGATCTTAGTTTTCTGCATGTTGAGCTTTAAGCCAACTTTTTCACTCTCCTCTTTCACTTTCATCAAGAGGCTTTTTAGTTCCTCTCACTTTCTGCCATAAGGCTGGTGTCATCTGCATATCTGAGGTTATTGATATTTCTCCCGGCAATCTTGATTTCAGCTTGTGCTTCTTCCAGCCTGTGTTTCTCATGATGTACTCTGCATATAAGTTAAATAAGCAGGGTGACAATATACAGCCTTGACATACTCCTTTTCCTATTTAGAACCAGTCTGTTGTTCCATGTCCAGTTCTAACTGTTGCTTCTTGACCTGCATATAAGTTTCTCAAGAGGCAGGTCAGGTTGTCTGGTATTCCCATCTCTTTCAGAATTTCCCACAGTTTATTGTGATCCACACAGTCAAAGACTTTGGCGTAGTCAATAAAGCAGAAATAGATGTTTTTCTGGAACTCTCTTGCTTTTTCCATGATCCAACGGATGTTGGCAATTTGATCTCTGGTTCCTCTGCTTTTTCTAAAACCAGCTTGAACATCTGGAAGTTCACAGTTCACATGTTGCTGAAGCCTGGCTTGGAGAATTTTGAGCACTACTTTACTAGCATGTGAGATGAGTGCAATTGTGCGGTAGTTTGAGCATTCTTTGGCATTGCCTTTCTTTGGGATTGAAATGAAAACTGACCTTTTCCAGTCCTGTGACCACTGCTGAGTTTTCCAAATTTGATGGCATATTGAGTGCAGCACTTTCACAGCATCATGTTTCAGGATTTGAAATAGCTCAACTTGAATTCCATCACCTCCACTAGCTTTGTTCATAGTGATGCTTTCTAAGGCCCACTTGACTTCACATTCCAGGATGTCTGGCTCTAGGTGAGTGATCACACCATTGTGATTATCTGGGTCATGAAGATCTTTTTTGTACAGTCTTCTGTGTATTCTTGCTACCTCTTCTTAATATCTTCTGCTTCTGTTGAGTACATACCATTTCTGTCCTTTATTGAGCCCATCTTTGCATGAAATGTTCCCTTGGTATCTCTAATTTTCTTGAAGAGATCGCTAGTCTTTCCCATTCTGTTGTTTTCCTCATTTCTTTGCATTGATTGCTAAGGAAGGCTTTCTTATCTCTCCTTGCTATTTTTTGGAACTCTGCATTCAAATTGGAATATCTTTCCTTTTCTCCTTTGCTTTTTGTTTCTCTTATTTTCACAGCTATTTGTAAGGCCTCCTCAGACAGCCATTTTGTTTTTTTGCATTTCTTTTCCATGGGGATGGTCTTGATCCCTGTCTCCTGTACAATGTCACGAACCTCCGTCCATAGTTCAACAGGCACTCTGTCTATCAGATCTAGTCCCTTAAATCTATTTTTCACGTCCACTGTATAATTATAAGGGATTTGATTTAGGTCATACCTGAATGGTCTAGTGGTTTTCCCTACTTTCTTCAATTGAAGTCTGAATTTGGCAATAAGGAGTTCATGATCTGAGCCACAGTCAGCTCCTGGTCTTATTTTTGCTGACTGTATAGAGCTTCTCCATCTTTGGCTGCAAAGAATATAATCAATATGATTTCGGTGTTGACCCTCTGGTGATCTCCATGTATAGAGTCTTCTCTTGTGTTGTTGGAAGATGGCGTTTGCTTTGACCAGTGCATTCTCTTGGCAAAACTCTATTAGCCTTTGCCCTGCTTGATTCTGTACTCCAAGGCCAAATTTGCCTATTACTCCAGGTGTTTCTTGACTTCCTAGTTTTGCATTCCAGTCCCCTATAATGAAAAAGACATCTTTTTTGGGTGTTAGTTCTAAAAGGTCTTGTAGGTCTTCATAGAACCGTTCAACTTCAGCTTCTTCAGTGTTACTGGTTGGGGCATAGGCTTGGATCACCGTGTTATTGAATGGTTTGCCTTGGAAATGAACAGAGATCATTCTGTCATTTTTGAGATTGCATCCAAGTACTGCATTTAGGACTCTTTTGTTGACCATGATGGCTACTCCATTTCTTCTAAGGGATTCCTGCCCACAGTAGTAGATATAATGGTCATCTGAGTTAAATTCATCCATTCCAATCCATTTTAGTTTACTGATTCCTAGAATGTTGATGTTCACTCTTGCCAGCTCCTGTTTGACCACTTCCAATTTGCCTTGATTCATGGACCTAGCATTCCAGGTTCCTATGCAATATTGCTCTTTACAGCATTGGACCTTGCTTCTATCACAAGTCACATCCACAACTGGGTATTGTTCTTGCTTTGGCTCCATACCTTCATTCTTTCTGGAGTTATTTCTCCACTGATATCCAGTAGCATATTAGGCACCTACCAACCTGGGGAGTTCCTCTTTCAGTATCCTATCATTTTGCCTTTTCATACTGTTCATGGGGTTCTCAAGGCAAGAATACTGACGTGGTTTGCCATTCCCTTCTCCAGTGGACCACATTCTGTCAGATCTCTCCACCATGACCCGCCCATCTTGGGTGGCCCAACACGGCATGGCTTAATTTCATTGAGTTAGACAAGGCTGTGGTCTGTGTGATCAGATTGGCTAATTTTCTGCGATTATCGTTTCAGTGTGTCTGCCCTGTGATGCCCTCTCACAACACCTATCGTCTTACTTGGGTTTCTCTTACCTTGGACGTGGGGTATCTCTTCATGGCCCCTCCAGCAAAGCACAGCCGCTGCTCCTTACCTTGGACTAGGTTGCCCCTCCTGACCTTGAATGTGGAGTAGCTCCTCTCGGCCCTCCTGTGCCAGCGCAGCCGCAGCTTCTTGGACGTGGGGTTGCTCCTCTCCACCGCCACCCCTGACCTCGGGCGTGGGTAGCTCCTCTTGCCGTCACCCCATAAACTAGACAGTCACAAATCCAGGATTAGATCTAATCTTATACAAATCAGTCTAATTTTCTCTTTATAGAGTGTTTTCTTGTCTTTCAGGTCATATTACTGTTGAAAACACTATATTTTACTAAAAGGCATATTCATGTACTGCTTCTAAAGCACAGTTGACCTTAGGTTTCCTATTATTTGAATAATCTCCATAGAAACTGAAAAATAAAAATTCACTTTTCATATGAAGGTTTTTCCTAGGCTAAAATGATGGGAAGATGTGGAAAACAAGCATATTTTGCAATTTTAATGGTCTGCCTTGGAACAGAACATCCTCTATAATCTGTCTGGTAGCTGAATTGGTGATTGAATTCCGCAAACAAATGCCAATATCACCAAAGTAAAAACACAAATGTTAGAGCAGAGAAATACCGTAAGCACTCAGGATTTAGCAGACTAGAATCCAATTTTACTTTCAAAGCTCAAAAATAAACTAACTCTCTATGGCAATGTTTATATAAGTAGCCCTGTGTCTCATTCTCCCTTGTGTGTGGATGGAAATAAAAAATAGTCTCTCTGGAACAGACACCAGGAAGAATCATAATTTCTGTGCATACTATGACAATATTTTCTGTACCAAAAATTAGGTCATGTCAGCAAAGACTTTTCAGAAAGAGTTCATAGGAACTATCCATTGGATTGTAGAGAAAGCAAGGGAGTTCCAGAAAAAATCTACTTCTGCTTTATTGACTACACTAAAGCCTTTGACTGTGTGGATCACAACAAGCTGAGGAAAATTCTTAAAGTGATGGAAATACCAGACCATCTTACCTGCCTCCTGAGAAACCTATATGCAGGTCAAGAAGCAACAGTTAGAACTGGACATGGAAGAACTGACTGGTTCAAAATTGGGAAAGGAGTACATCAAGGCTGTATATTGTCATCCTGCTTATTTAAGTTATATGCAGAGTACATCACATAAAATGACAGGCTGGATGATTCCCAAGCTGGAATCAAGATTGCTGGGAGAAATATCAATAAGCTCAGATATGCAGATGATACCACTCTAATGGCAGAAAGTGAAGAGGAACTAAAGAGCCTGAAAGGATGAGGATGAAAGAGGAGAGTGAAAAATTTGGCTTAAAACTCAACATTCAAAAAACCAAGATCATGGCATCCAGTCTCATTACTTCATGGCAAATAGATGAGGGAAAAGTGGAAAGAGTGACCGATTTTATTTTCTTGGGCTCCAAAATCACTGCAGATGGTGACTGCAGCTATGAAATTAAAAGATGCTTGCTCCATGGAAGGAAAGTTATGACAAACCTGTGTATTAGTGTATTAAAAACCAAAGACATAACTTGTCCAATGAAGGTCTGTATAGTCAAAGCTATGGTTTTTCCAATAGTCATGTACAGATGTGAGAGCTGGACCATAAAGAAGGCTGAGTAACAAAGAACTGATGCTTTCGAATTGTGGTGTTGGAGAAGACTCTTGAGAGTCACTTGGACAGCAAGGAGATTAAACCAGTCAGTCCTAAAAGAAATCAATCCTGAATATTCATTGGAAGGACTGACGCTGAAGCTCAATCTCCAATACTTTAGCCACCTGATGTGAAGAGCCAACTCATTGGAAAAGTCCCTGATCCTGGGAAAGACTGAGGGCAGGAGGAGAAGGAGCTGACAGAGGATGAAATGGCTGTATGGCTTGACACAGTGAATAAGAGTTTGAGCAAGCTCCAGGAGATAGTGAAGGACAGGGTAGGTTGGCATTCTGCAGTCCATGAGGTTGCAAAGGGTCAGACACAACTGAGCAACTGAACAACAACAACAGTAACAATAGGAACTAGAGATAATGATCGAGGTGTTCTGAGAATTTGTGCCAATGTTATGTTTCTACATAGGAAAAAACCAGATATGATTCATGTAAGGTAAAGTTCATTTAAAGTGTACAATTCAGTGGTTTTTAGCAATTCACAATGCTGTGTAGCCATCACCACTATCTGATTCCAGAACATCTTCATCACCCTGCAAAGAAGCCCCTTACTTTTCAGCAGTGACTCTCCATTTTTCATTCTCTCCAGTTCCTGGCAACCACTCATCTGTTTATACTGATTTGCCTATTCTGGGCATTTTGCAAAAATTGAATCTTGTGATATGCAGGCTTCTGAGTCTGGCTTCTTTCACTTAACATAATATTTTCAAGGTTTGTTCAAATGGTAGGATCTATCAGAATTTCTTTCCATTTTATGGCCAAGTAATACTTCATTATATGGATATGCCACGTTTTATTTATCATGTCCTAGCATTTCTATATAAATTTTAAAGTCAACTTATTAATTACTACAAAAATTCTGTTAGGATTCTGATTGTCATTGCTCTCAATCTATAGATCAATTTGGGGAGAAATGAGCTCTTAATAAAATTAACTCTTACAATTTATAAATATAGGATTGTTGTTGTTTAGTTGCTCAATCGTGTCCAACTCTTTTGCAACCCCGCGGACTGTGGCTCCTGATGCTCCACTGTCCCTGGGATTTCCCAGGCAAGAATACTGGAGTGGATTGCCATTTTCTTCTCCAGGGGATCTTCCCAACCGAGGGATCAAACCTAAGTCTTTTGCATTGCAGGTGGATTCTTTACTGCTGAGCCACCAGGGAAGCCCGAACATAGGATTACTCTCCAATTATTTCAGTCTCTAATGTCTCAGTTTTCAACATAGAGATAATATGTGTTATTTATTATATTTATCCTTAGGTAGTTTAATATTGTTGGTTATTGTACATAGTATTGTTTTAAAATGTATTTTCTAGGTTCTTGTTGCTGGTGTAAATAAATACATTTGATTTCAGTGTATTGATGTTTTACCCTACAACATTACTAAATTCACTGAGTTGTCTTAATGTTTTCTATATATTTATAAGAATTTTGTACATACTCAGTCCTGTCGTCTGTGAATAAAAACAGTTAACACCTCTTTCTTTCCAGACTTTTTGCCTTGTATTTTGTTCTGTTGCCTTATTGAGCTGGCTAGAATTTCCAGTATAGTGTGAGCAGAGGAATAGGATTAGGTGTCCTTGCTTCATTCCTGATCTTACGAGGAAAGATTTAATTCTTTCACCATTAAATACCATGTTACATGTAGATTTTTTGTACGTGTTCTTCATCAAAATGAGACATTGTTTTCTATTTCATTTTGTTGAGAGTTTTAAATCACGAAGTCACACTGAAATTTGTTAAAAGCTTTTTCTGCATCTATTGAGATGGTCATGTGATTTAGCTTTGCTTTAAATGTAGTCAATTAAATTTGATTTTTAAATGCATGTTTATGAGAGATACTGATCTTTGGTTTTCCTATAATGCTTTTGTCAGATCTTGGTATCAGGTTCTACAGATCATAGATCAGTAGTGTTTTCATCTCCTCTATTTCCCATGTGTGTATAAGATTGTTATTATTTCCTCTTTAAATGTTAGAAGTTATCAGTAAGGCAAGTTGGAATCTCTGTAACAAAGGCGAGCTGGAGTTTGAGTGTGAAAGATATTTGCTGGTGTTTAACACAATGGCAACCCACTCCAGTACCCTTGCCTGGAAAATCCCATGGACGGAGGAGCCTAGTAGGCTGCAGTTCATGCGGTCGTGAAGAGTCGGACAGGACTGAGTGACTTCACTTTCACTTTTCACTTTCATGCATTGGAGAAGGAAATGGCAACCCACTCCAGTGTTCTTGCCTGGAGAATCCCAGGGACGGCAGAGCCTGGTGGGCTGCCGTCTATGCGGTCGCACAGAGTCGGACAGGACTGAAGCGACTTAGCAGCAGCAGCAGCAACACCTCTATTGGGAGAGTGAGGAGTATGGGGTGAAGCTAGAAGTTAAACTTCAACAAATACTCTGCTAACTTCAACTGGCAGGCAGGGGTCTTTGGAGCCAGTGCTGCTTGTTAGGGTGTTAGGCCAAGTATTTTTATCTTTCCTTGAAGGTTGCTTCAAGAAGGTCATGACAATTGATGGGGAGTGCTTTGCAGACAGGTGGGCCCCATTAGTGCCAACCCAGTCAGTATCTGCATGGTGTCCTCAGCTCTCTGAGATAACCAGTGTCCATGAGCCTTCTGCCTCTTGCCCCCCAGTCCAGGAAGTGCTGGGCTGGTGGTGGGGCTCATGCCCTTTGCTTCCCTTTACTCTGGGATCATAATCCTGCATTCTTATAGTCAAAGAAACTCAATGGCTTGTATTCCTTTATCAGTTTTATTGTTATTTTCAATAGGAGAGTTGGTTTAAGGCCAATCCTCAAACAGGTTAGGAAGAAAAAAGATCTCAGTTTAGCTTTTGATAACCAGTTTCAAAGACATTTATTTTCATTATCTTTATTAGAAATTTATTTTTAATACTATTTTATCATTTTAAGATATATTTTTCCTTAGTTGACTACAAAAGCTTAACAAACTTGGAAATAGCTATAAACCTAGATCACAGTTCAGAATGTTTGGCTAATGTAGGTCTCTATTCAGATGTGCGCTCCTCCCCCTCCCATCCCTATAATATCCTTTTTTCAAAAATTGAATTAATCACATACACCAGTTTCATGGCAGCTTTCCTGACAGATCAGCCAAAACAGAAGAGCTTCATGATGTGTTCCTGCACAAACCAGTTCTGCTCACAAACCTCAGTGGTGTTTGCATATTTGCACAGTGGGGCTCTGGTAGACCACTCTGGGAACTCTCAGGATTCTTTATACCTACACATTCTGGGGTGTGGGGGGCCAAAAGTCAAATTTGGGAAAGCTTCTAAGGTACTGTTTTTCAAGAAAGCATATTTGGGATAAAAATTGGTTTTCTCAAATGAAAGGAAGCAGGAACTGGTATAGAGATGGGAGGAGGTCTTGATATATTTCATTTTCATGAAATTTTTGTACACTGTACAGGGTACATTTTTGTACACTGCTGGGTATACAGAAAGTTTCCCTGGTGGTTCAGATAGTAAAGAATCTGCCTTCAGTGCAGGAGACCTGGGTTCCATCCCTGGGTTGGGAAGATCCCCTGGAGAAGGGAATGGTTACCCACTTCAGTATTCTTGACTGGGAAATCCCATGGGCAGAGAACGCTGGCAGGCTACAGTCCATAGGGTCGCAAAGAGTTGGACACAAATGAGCGATGAACACTTTCACTTCACTTTCAACATTCAGCATAACTGGTATTTTTCCTTTATTAACAGTCATCTCATTTTCAGCCCTACATTTCCCTGTGGAAGGAATCATTGCTTTATTTGGGCACTTTTGAAATAATGGCAGACATTTTGAATGCAGGAGCAATAGCAATGGAATAAAAAAGAATTATCAGCAAGTGAGATTTCTAGTGTGGGTGTTGAAAACTAATGAAATGCTGTATTATTCTGTGTTCTGCTTAAGAGAATTTGTAATATTCTTCTTTAGTTAAATTTGACTCTATTACTTATTATCATTGCAGAAATGTGAAGAATAAAAAGTTCAGAAGCCATTTGTGTTCAAATAGAGTGCAATTAAAAAGTTCCAGGCAAGCATTATAAGCTCATAAACAAGGGAGCTAGCAAGACGAAGAAATTTAAGAAGCCAGTGCTGTTATCACCTGCCAGATATGAGAAAGGCAACAGAAAATCAAAAAAGAGAAGAAAAGAAACAGAACAGTGTGACCATTAATTAGCAAATGGAAAAAGATAATTAGAGGCCCCATAGAAGCTGAATTATGGAAAATGCTTCTTCAGTTTTAACAAAGAAATTCCAGGCAGTGACAAGCTTTTAAACTTACAATGAGGATTGATGAATAGAAAAGAACCTGTATTGGAATATTTCAGGGAACAAAGAGAAACCAGTCCAAGCTACAGGATGAAATCAGGCTACTGGGCTGAACAATTTCTGCTAAAAGTACAAGATGTCACTGTACTCTCTCCGCCCTCCTTTGTGCTTCCACAACTATTTTGATTCTTCCATTTAGGGGGGGTCAAACCTCTGGTAAATGTTTTTCTGGGAGAGAAAAACATTGTTTTTTTGCTGGTTGTTGGGTCACTGCCATCTGCCATAACCACATCCTCAAAAGATACACAAGCAAACAGATTCCTTATGAGTCTTCATTTTTAAGATATTTCTAATTGATTTTGCAATGATCTCGATTGAGGTCTGATGATTGCTGTTACTATGAGCTCTGAAAAAAGACCGCAAAGCAAAGGAGAATGTCTTTTGGCCAGAACTGATTAAAGAAACATGAACAAAGCAAACTGTACCTGGCAATAAAAATAGCTACCATTTCTTACGTGCCTAGCACAGGCAAGCCCTGCACACGTAATGTCTGATTTAATCATCATAGCAATTTTACAGTGTTTTATAATGATCCTTATTTACTGGATGAGGAAACTGCAGTTCAGAGGGACTGAATAGCTTGCTCAAGGCCTCCTAACTGATAAGTGGCAGAATGGACTTGGCCCAGCTTCTACTGACACCAAACCCCACGCTCTTATGGGACACAATGTTCCTACTATTTGTGAGTCTCTTTACAACGTTCAGTGCTTTCACATAAGAAATGACAGCTAGAGAAATCTGATGACACGTGGAAAAAGTTGCTATGATAAGAGAGAAAACAAAAGAATGGGAGTGAATCTTAAATCAGAGGTTAGATTCCAAAGTCTGTGAGAAAAACAAAAATAACTTATAGACAAAATTAACTTTGAGTGACTGTGATGGATTAAGCATGCTTTACAGTATCTCCCTGATTGCAGCTTTAGACAGAATGTATAAAGCTATCTGAGAATGCTGAAGAGAAAATTACAGCATGCATATGGGGAGAAAAATTAAATCTTGAAGAATGACTGATACAGGGGTAGATTTTATTTTTTACTTTCTAGTCAGTGCAGTAAGACAAGAAAAAGACTTAAAGGCATACAGACTGAAAGGAAAGAAATAAAACTGGCTTCATTCACAGATGACAAGACAATCCACGTAGAAAATTCCAAAGATTCTACAAAAAGGCTCCTAGGACTAGGAAGTCAGTTTAGAATGGTTGCAAGGTACATGATCAATGTCCAAAATCAATTGTTATCTCTCTCTACATAGCTTGAACAACTAGAAAGGGACATTTTTATTTTTTAGACTCCACATATAAATGATATCACATGATGTTGACCCAACATGTCAACACTAGAACCCAGCTTATGCAGAAGAAAAGGCTCCAATCAGTTTAGGATTCAGAAGGCAGATTTTTTTTTTTCCATTAAAAAGGAAAAATTTTTTACAGCTGATATTCACAGCTGTTCTCTTTTGTGAATTTTTAATCTATTACTTAGTAATCTTTCAATATAGTTGGCCTGAGGTGCAAATGCCATTTTTTGCAAAGTACATGTTCCCTGATCCTTTGCTAAAATGGATCATTTTTGGCCACTTACTTGGGGAAATAAAAGGTCATGAGGTAGATGGGTTATTAAGAAAATAACTAACAGAGAGAACCTTTCAGCCTATTCGTCATTGCTGCAATCTGAAACCATCTTTACTCTGATTAAGGCCTCAGAAGAAGGAACGTGGGGCTCCTTCTGGGCTGATGGATGAGTTAGTGGAGATGTCATCAAGTGTTCAGTCATCTACCATATATGTAGGTCTGGGTAGTTGCTGGCCACCATGACAGCTGGCTTCCACTATCAGATGAAGATACACAGAGTAAGATGACGTGAGAACATTGTCAACTCCGAAAAGCTCCTTTCTTGCAAAGGGATACGTTTTGTGACAGTGGATAGCACAGCCCTTAAAGAGAATGGTGGCACTAATTGTTCTGCAGCAGCAGCTTAAAATTTCTCACAAATGGAATCAGTCACCAGCAGAAGCATCCTTTCAGCCAGTGTAGAGATAAAAGGCAGTTTCTTGATGTAGCTGTCTTCCTGCAGTGTGATCCACTTTCTTGGAAAAATTATAATAAAGGTTTTGAGAAGATTCTACTTATTTAAGGACAAATGTGATGTGCTACCTTGAAGCTTCATAGAAGTCACTGGGATGGTTTTAGTTTCTCCTTATCCCGAGTGGTCTTGTGCTCAGTACTTAAACCCACAAGGTCAACAGTTCTTGGTGTTTTACTTGGAAAAACAGAAACCAGCTGTATCGCATTTTGGGCAGCATAACTGACTGAAAGGAAAATTCCAAAGATTCTACAAAAAGGCTCCTAGGACTAATAAGTCAGTTTTGAATGGTTGCAAGATACATGACCAATGTCCAAAGTCAACTGTATCTCTCTCTACATAGCTTGAACAACTGGAAAGAGATATTGTCACAGATTCTTCTCTCTCCAAGTGTTCCTTCCATTTGAAGACACGGTTCTAATCGTCTACATAAGAGCACACGTGTTTCTGGTGGTCCCTGCGTTCGTTCACCTTGTGCTTTTAATTTCACCTGTTCTTTTCAGGGAAAATTTCCTTGGAAGTCATAAGGTAATGTAAAAAAGCAACAGATCTACACTGAAGAGTGAGTGTTAAATACAGAGAAACTGAACTTCATGCAGAGTATATGTTAGAGCCAAGTGAATGATGACTGTAAATGAGGGCATTTTCATGGCTCTCATATAAATTCTAAATCATTGATAAGAATTATTACAAAAGAAACAGTTGATTGACCTACTTTCATGCTATAAAAATGGAATGAGTATATATAGCAAATTTTTTCTTTGCTATATCATTTTTATTAATTTTTAATGTAATCAGTGGTTATATCTGCACCATATATAAATGTTGTTAGTGTCATAACTTGCATGCACCATACACCTCCTTTTCCAGGATGCATGAGGCAGCCCTGAAATACACATATGATCATGTATGTACATATGTGTTAGATTTGCTTCTATCCTGATATGCAGCCATTCTCAAACTCCTCAATATTATAAAGCTACTCCCTTAATGAAAGATACAGCTGCTGTGAACAGAATAGTATTATTTTAGTTGACTGGTGCTTCTTGGCTAAATTAATTGAATTAGATGTTTAAATAGGGTAATTTTCTCTCTTCTAGACTAAATTGTCAAATCTGAATCTAACATCTTTCCATAAGTAAAAGTAACTTTTAAAAAATGAATGAGGAAATAGCCTTTGATATTTTAGAAATATAGCAATTGTATTTTGATAATCTTGAGCCAAAGAAAATGTATTCTTTTATATGTTCTAAGAGTCTGTTTTTTTCTTTAATTTTTAAATAGGCAGCTCAATTAGTGTAAGACCATCTTAAGGGGGAAAATTAACAAGTAATTGTACATTTAAGAAAATAGAAATTCACTTTGGGGAGTATGATACTTTTAGTTTTTCTGTGACTATGTTTTTTTGGAAAGCAAGTAGAAAATTGAGAATAATTTCCTTTTACATGTCTCAATTGAACTGAGATTTTTATGAACAGTTAAGGTTGAGAGAGGCGATAAAATATTCTAATGAGATTAAAAAATACATGATGGTTAGATTGTCTATGAAAATTTTATCTTTCATTTTGTGGACATGTAATGTTCAAATTTGAATAAAGGAAATTATAAAAGATTAAAAATCTTAATTGATATATAAGCTTTAACATATCAAAAGATTAAAAGCAGTCTAGGTATTAGAAGAGGAAATTAAGGAAGTAATATAGGTTGTCATTTCTCTGGATTTGTATTGTTGAAATGATCATCTTGGAAATTTATTTAGGTTATCTAACACAAGGCAACTGTGTATAGAATATGACACCCAGATGCCACAGTAAATCTTGTTTTCAAGGTATTATATGATACTAGAAGTTTAAGCACATCAAGTGAAGAAGAACTAAAGAGCCTTGTGATAAAAGTGAAAGAGGAGAGTGAAAAAGTTGCCTTAAAGCTCAACATTCAGAAAACTAAGATCATGGCATCCGGTACCATCACTTCATGGCAAATAGATGGGGAAACAGTGGAAATAGTGGCAGACTTTACTTTGGGGGGCTCCAAAATCACTGCAGATAGTGACAGCAGCCATGAAATTAAAAAACACTTACTCCTTGGAAGGAGCGTTATGAGCAACCTAGACAGTATATTAAAAAGCAGAGACATTACTTTGCCAACAAAGGTCGGTCTAGTCAAGGCTATGGTTTTTCCAGTAGTCATGTATGGATGTGAGAGTTGGAATAGAAAGAAAGCTGAGCGCTGAAGAATTGATGCTTTTGAACTGTGGTGTTGAAGAAGACTCTTGACAGTCCCTTGGACTGCAAGGAGATCTAACCAGTCCATCCTAAAGGAGCCCAGTCTTGAGTGTTCATTGAAAGGACTGATGATGAAGCTGAAATTCCAATACTTTGGCCACCTGATGCAAAGAACTGACTCATTTGAAACAACCCTAATGCTGGGAAAGATTGAAGGCGGGAGGAGAAGGGGACAACAGAATGAGATGGTTAGATGGCATCACTGACTCGATGGACACGAGTTTGGGTAAACTCCAGGAGTTGGTGATGGACAGGGAAGCCTGGAGTGCTATAGTCCAGGGGGTTGCAAAGAGTTGGACATGACTGAGTGACTGAACTGAAGGACATCAGCTGAGCATATGCAATCACCATACACTCTGACTTTATAAAAGTGTTCTAAATTCTCTTTATTTTAAAAAGCTAATCAAAATGTTACTTTTTTATTCTCTTAAACTGGACACAAATGTGCACATTTTTTTTTCCTTGTTATTTGCAAATGGAGCCTGAAGCTGATAACCGTTCAGATGCTTTGACTGAAGGAATGTTTTGACTACTCATAATCAGGGAGTTTGTGAAAGTCATTTTTATATTACTTAACATTTTGTTATGGAAGTTTAAAAATATATAGAAAACATGAAAGAATTTTACAGCAATCCCCCAAATATTCACCACTTAGATTCTACAATTAACATTTTACTATACTAGATTTGGTTCACAGCTGATTCAATGGTAAATAATCTGCCTGTCAAGCAGGAGACATGGGTTCCATTGCTGGGTCGGGAAGGTCCCCTGGAGAAGGAAATGGCAACCCACTCCAGTATTCTTGTTTTGGAAATCTCATGGACAGAGTAGCCTGAGGTCACAAAGAATCGGATACAACTTACCGACTAAACAGCAACAGCATACTGGATTTATCACATTTCCATCCATCTAGCCAATGCTCTATCCATCCATCAATCTATTTTATTTTTTGCTGCATTTCAAAGAGTTGCAGACATCAATATATTTCCCCTCAAGCACTTCAGAATGCTAACATTAACTGGAGCTGTGAAAATCTTTTAACAGCAAAAGAATTAAAAATCATTTGTCTGGAGAGGAACATAAAGTCCTTGAGTCCTTGGGGGAAAAAAGATAAACACAGTTTGGACACTTGGATGAATTTCAGTGTTTAATAGCTAAGGCCTATAAAAATAAAGACAAATTGATGACACAACTTATGATAATGGTAAAAAACAAACCTCTAAACCATTAAAACTTTCACCAGCAGGAAGAAACCTTCAAAAGTCATTCATTCCCCAAGAGAGGTATTTTGTGCCAAGCCCAGCTCTGATGATAGGCCTGTAGAGGTTCCTTCTCCTACCCCACCGCCCCACCCCACCAAATGTGGACAAATCTTGACAAAGGCAGAGAAATAGAAGAGAGCTTTCTATCTGCAAAAACAGAAGTTTGCTAGCTGACCTGGCTGTTGTTTCAGTATTAAGGATAATCTACTAACTAGCCAATTAACTCCTAAGTGAGTGGCAAGCTGCTACAGGCTAGTTCTAGTAACTTCTAGAAATGGAGCACTGAAGAATGTAGAGTTCTTAGCTCCTGCAGTACCAAAATGCAAAGCAGAAGTGACCACATGACACAGAATTAGTTGATCTGGGCTCTCTGCATTCTAAACACATCAGGACCAGTCTGCGTTTAGGAGAAAATATTTTGTTAATATTTTGCTAATCCAGTGTCTGACTAATTGCATGCACAGAATTTTCTCAGTGGATTTAACATTCAATGAATTTCACAGAAATTCCATTTTGCAGTGTGCCATGACCGACTCATTTTAGTGTTGAAGATGGTCTCACAGAATTTTTCCTCTCTGATTGGTGCTTGATTTATAAAGTCTTGCCTTTTTTGGCCATGTCCAGCCAAGTCAAGAGGGCTCTCTTAAACCCTATCCTCCACTTGGAGCTCTTTTGGAAGCTGAGGGTGCAGAGCAGTGGTTCCTGCCTCCAACTGTTCCCTAAAGTACTCCCCCTGCCTCCTCCCACCTTTCCATCTCATCGCCCTAGCACCATGATGAGGATTTTAGCTCCTGATGACCTAGTTCAGGAAGGACCGAGGGTGGCCATGGCAACTGGCTCTAACGGATCGGAGAAAGGGGCCTCTTTAACTCCAAGGTAACTCACTAAAGGGAGCTCTTGGGGCCATGGTGGACCACCATCTCAGGAGGCATGGGGCCTAGGGAGGAACATTCGTATCAACAGTGGAGAGAGAGGAAGGGCCCCTGGGAAGTTTCCATCCTCTGCTGTACAGCCCTGCCCCCAGTATTTGCAAGGCCTACAGCCAGATACAAATGGAGGCTTGTATATCTTATGTCTAAACATCTGGAAGGTATTTTAAACAAAATGTTAACTCCTCTGACTTTGACAAATATACCATTAGAAAGACCTGAAAGACCTGGTTTGAATTCAGAATTCCTGGACTCCTCTGAAATCTGAGCTTGAACATGGCAGCACAGGAAGATAGATCCCTGGCCACACCCTGCAGGCTTCTCCTCTCTCCTTCCCTCCCACTCCCATCCTGTCCCGCATGCCCTGGCCTCACTGTCCCAGCTCTACCCACATGCCTACAAACAGTGGCCCCATGGTCACGTGTTAGGTCCAGGGAGCACACATACTGGGTGTGGTCCGTTTTCTGGAACATAGACTCCAGGGGCACATCTGCTTAGCCCACTGATTCCTCACCTAGTGGGCAAGGATGCTGCCCAGTGTTGGCCAGAGCAGGACACTTTAAAGCATGGGGCCCTCTTGCCTGGTCCAAGGCAATTTATAGGAGCTCTCATGTATTGTCAGATGAAGCTTGGGGAATGGGAGGTGGGGAGGACCAGGCACTACTTGGAGCTCATTAGTTCAGCAAACTGATATTTCTATGAGTGTGTTCTATATGCTTGTGATACAACTACAAACAAGACAGGTGGAGCCACTCCCCTTGAATGGCTTTCAGTCTGAAGGTAGAGACATTACACAGTTAATCATGTCAGTACTTTGATCACAAATGTATTGAGGGCTGTGGAGGAGAAACACGTGCAATCAAGAGAGTTTTCAACAGGAGGACTTGACTTGGTCTAGGAGGCAATCAGAGGAGGTTTTCTTAGGGAAGTGATGTTGAAAAGACACAGAGGATGAGTAAGTTATTCAAGAGGAGACCCGGGAGTGGGCAGGGCAAGGGTTTCCTGCAGAAGGAGCTCATAGGTAGGCAGCACTAAAGCGGGCATCTTCAAGCTGTGCTGTAAATCATGGGGAAGAGGTGGAGTGAACCTCAAGAGAAGGAAATGCCTGATGGGTAACTCATCAGCAAACAGGAATGTGGAGAGAACTAAAGTGAGCTGTTTCTATCTGGACCAGACTCTGCTTTGTGATCAACACACAGCATCCCCATTATCACTGAACATGACTGTTGCTCAGAGGGTCAGGCACTGTTGTCTTGCGTTCACAGGGGAAAGATGATGTTCAGAGGCTAAGTAGTTTTCCCAAAGATGCCCTTGTATTCAGGAATGGGACTGTATGCTCTGCAAGTACTTAAAAAAAACAAGTAACTCAGTGAATTGGCTTTTGGTGAATTCTTCCTTCTTTCTTTAACAAAGGTAGAGATTGAGGCTCTGTTGAAAATAAATATCTGGGCAGTATGACAGTATGTTACAGGATATATGTTTATTGGGTTTTCTTTTTATGTAGTGAGACTCCTTTTAACACATTATGACCAAATTGTTTGTAACCTGGAGATAAGGTATCAGTGTCTTGGGTGGTCCAGGAGCTATTTCCATGGGTTTTTGGGTGATGTTTAAAAGGAAAGAAGAGCTATTCTCAGAAAGTGTGTTTTTTGGCTTAGGTATTTAAAGAGAATGAAAGAGTAAGTCAGGAGAGATGCAGGAAAGAGGGAAGAAGGAAAAAATAAAAGTATCCTATTGACTTTTGTGTTTACACATACACCCACGCCCACACATGCAACTCATACAAATTTACACGTTCTTCAGATTAGACCTTGAAATTATGATCCATTTCTAGAACCTAGTGGGGCAGGGTGCCAGCAGTAGCCCAGTTCTCAGTACAGTTAATGTAGGTATGAGTGTGGGGCAATCAGAGCAGTGTAGAATAACTCTGATGGAACATGGGGTCTTCAGTCAGACCACCTATTTGAAACCTCGCCCTACCACTTGCCCGTTGAATGACTGTGGGCAAGGCATTTAACTTTGCCTAAATTCCTTATCTGTAAAATGAAGTTAATATACTTCCTGCACAGGACTGTAGTAAAGTTTAAACGGAAGGAAATCATTCACATATAGTAGATTCCCTTGGATGCCTATTCAATAGTTCTCTATTTCTTACTTGCTGACAGATCACAGTTTTGTTTGGGGATTTGCAGAAGCGCAGGCTCAAGAAAGGTGAACTCCATCTCTGGGGCCCAGGGAGGCCAATTAAAATGATTTTTCTCCATTTGTTAGAGATATATAGGAACTGATTTCTTCCTCTGTTTCTTCTATGCCATGATGTTGGGAGCTGTGGCAGCCATTCTGAAAGCATGAAGAGAATTAGCTAAGGACAAGCCAACCCACGGAGAATGGCAGACTAGAAAGGAGAGAGGAACCTGGGTGGTCAATGATATTGTTTAGCCCCTGAAGACATTTGATTTCTGGTCTTTTTGTACATAACACATGTCTGATTGAGATAATAAATGTCTTTGTTGTTTAGGCCAGTTTAAACTGGATTATGTATAAATGTTGCCCAAAGCGCCCCAGGGAAACACCCCTGCATAGATCCGTAATGCATAGTGAAGATGCAATTGTGAAGCACAAACAATGAAAAGTGCATCAGACTTAGGGACAGGAGACTTAGTTCTGGCTGTTTCTCATGACTGTTACTAATATTAGTTCTTGCATCCTCTGTACCCTTGAATCTTACTTGCCTGGGCCTGTGGTACTGACCAGATTCTCCCTATCTGAGCTGATTTTACTCAAAGCATCTTCTCTGCCCAGATACTTTTCCTGCAGTATTACCAGTTGAATCTCTTCCCCAGACATCTACCCCCACCCACCCTGCCCGAGCATTTCATCCCCTACCCGTGGTCCCCACGGTTCCTTCTAGATCAGTCCTGCACTCCTCCCACATCTATACCCTTCGCACCAGCCTTGCCTGTTTTGTTGATGTCTGAGTAAACAAAAAGGCAGTATTGCATTTTTAAACTACACAAAACTAAACTAAACATGAATGTGAGGAGCTCAGAAGCCACTCCCAATATTTGCAGTCTCTAGAATAAGACTCTCAAGCTGGGGAGAGGAGGGCTATTTTGTCAATGAAAGCACACTGTAGTGTCTGGAGGCACTTTGGTGGTCATAACTCGAGCATGCTCCTGGCATGTACCGGGTAGAGGCCAGGGAGCTATTTTCAACATCCGACAGTGCAGAGGACAGCCTCCATGACAAAGAATTATCTGGTCCAAAATATCAACAGTGCTGAGGCTCTAAAGAAATGAAAATTAAATGACAACAACATTACATCCCAAGGCTTTCACGGCTTTGAGCATCCCCACCCTCCTTCCTCCAATAGCAGAGGCCCTGCACCCTCATGCTCAATGACTCTCTTGTATTTTGTGTTACTCAGAAACTAGAGGAGGCCTCCCAGACTCGAATATTACTTTTCCAACTGGGCTTCCTCTGCATCCTTCTGGCTTTTAAAAAAGAACTGTATGAGTAATGAACGCTTACTTTGGGGACAAGAGCCTTTGATCTTCCAGGCCTTTTCCTGTTTCCCAAAGGATTTTACTCTCTCCTTCCTCCTCTTCAGCATAATTCTAAAATCATTTAACTTTGTCCTTAATCAAACTCTGTTTGTAATGTTAGTAGACTCTAGCCTTAGGAAACTAGACCATATCTTAGATTGATGCTGCCTCTGTTAAGGTTCAAACTTACAGTCTGCTTTGCTGTTGTGGAAATCTAACATCTTAACAGTGAGGGTGGCCTTCATCCATCATTTCCGTGAAACTTTATTTTTACAGAATTTCCTTTCAAGATGGTAGATGACTATACATTCTGGGGTGGAAGGTGAGAGAGGAAAGTCCATCACTGATGGAGAAAGGAAATGGCAGGCCTGATCTCTATGGGAGTGGTATAAGAGGTCAGATCAGGTCATTGAATTTTTTTTGAGTTGCTGGATTAACTAAGAATTATTTATTAAATGACCTCCAAGTCTTAAAACTTCCCAGCTCTGAAAGATGCTCCAAAACAGAAAGAAACACCAGTTTGTGCCATGAAGGACTATGGAGCTGTGGGGCCAGAAAATAAAAATTTGGAGCTTCATTTCTATGTTTGGTAAAATGGGAAGCTGCATTTGTAATTTGCTTGCTTGCTTAGTTGCTCAGCCGCGTCCAACTCTTTGTGATGCTTTGGACTATCGCCCACCGTGGGAATTTTTCAGGCAAGAATACTGGAGTGGGTTGCCATTTCCTTCTCAGGGAGATCTTCCCAACCCAGGGATTGAACCTGCATCTCCTGTGTCTCCTGCATTGCAGACAGATTCTTTACCTGGTAACTATGACCTTAGATTTTACAGTGACTTTGAATTTCCCAGAGATTTCACCCACATCATGATTTCCTTTGCCCCCTCGTCAGGGCTTCCCTGGTAGCTCAGTTGGTAATGAATCCACCTGCAATTCAGGAGACCCCAGTTCTATTCCTGGGTTGGGAAGATCCACTGGAGAAGGGATAGGCTACCCACTCCAGTATTCTTGGTCTTCCCTGGTAGTTCAGCTGGTGAAGAATCCACCTGCAATGTGAGAGACCTGGGTTCAATCCCTGAGTTGGGAAGATCACCTGGAGAAGAGAACAGCTACCCACTTTAGTATTCCGCCCTGTAGAATTCCATGGACTACAGTCCACCGGGTCGCAAAGAGTTGGACATGTCTGAGCAACTTTCACTTTTCACTCATCAAAGCGATCCCATGTGGCAGGCAGGTCAAGAGTTATTACTCTCAATGGACCAAGAGGAATGAGGTTAAATGACTTAAGATCAACACAACATAAAGCTGTGTTCGCTCACTGAGAGATAATGCATGGCTTCTAAATATAACCAGATGTTTCAGATCTTCCCTAGGACAGATAAGATTAAAAACAATCTGCTCTTTATTCTGGGCTTCCCAGGTGGTGGGAGTGGTAAAGAACTCGAACAGTGCAGGAGATGTTAAGACAGGCCGGTTAGATCCCTGGGCTGAGAAGATTCCCTGGAGTGAAAGTGAAAGTCGCTCAGTCGTATTGGATGCTTTGTGACCCCATGGACTATACAGTGCATGGAATTCTCCAGGCCAGAATACTGGAGTGGATAGCTGTATCCCACATGGCAACCCATTCCAGTATTCTTGCCTGGAGAACCCCAAGGACGGAGGAGTCTAGTGGGCTACAGTCCATGTGATCAAAAAGACTAGGACATTACTGAAATGACTTTACGACGCACACACGTTCTTTATCCTGATACATTCCTTTCTCAGATAACAAGTCATAACTTTTTTATTCAGGATATACAGTCACTGGCACACTGAGGTGCGATGGTGAAAAAGGAATCCCTTCTTCTATTCATGTAGCTTCCCTTGATGATTGTGCATGTGTTATGTGTGAAGTTTTGTATCAGGAACTGGAGAGGGAGAAGGGAGACAATGACAAACATGCTATAAAATGTGATTTTTGCCCTCAGGTCACTCAAAGTCTTCTAGAGGATGCTAACGTGTAAAATACCAGCAGACACAAGGGCAGAAGAAGGTTTGGGGCAGAAGCCACAGTTTTAGAACTAGAGTAGAAGAAGCATTCATTCTGCCTGTGAGAGAAGAGAGGCTTTGGGGGAAAAGAGTCAACATATAAGCTGGGCCTCGAAAGAGCAGGATTCTGAAAATCTGAGAAGATAAGCATATCACAGAGTAGCAAGGAATATTCTCTCCTGACATTCCTGGAGAAGGTTTACCCAAAGTTTTACATGTAACATCAACTTGCTGCTGCAGTCATGTCCGACTCTTTGTGACCCCATGGACTGTAGTCCACCAGGCTCCTCTGTCCATGGGATTCTCCAGGAGAGAATACCAAGTGGGTTGCCATGCCCTCCTCCAGGGGATCTTGCTGACCCAGGGATTGAACCCCAGTCTCCCACATTGCAGTTAGAGTCCTTACCACTAGAGCTACCTGGGAAGCCCGTAACATCAACTTGCTGCTGCTAAGTCGCTTCAGTCGTGTCCAACTCTGTGCAACCCCATAGATGGCAGCCCACCAGACTCCCCCATCCCTGGGATTCTCCAGGCAAGAACACTGGAGTGGGTTGCCATTTCCTTCTCCAATGCATGAAAGTGAAAAGTGAAAGTGAAGTTGCTCAGTCGTGTCCAACTCTGCGACCCCATGGACAGCAGCCTACCAGGCTCCTCCGTGGGATTTTCCAGGCAAGAGTACTGGAGTGGGGTGCCATTGCCTTCTCCAACATCACCTTAGTTGCTTTCAATTCATTATTTGACAGTGTCCTAGACTATAAATCTTCAGTCTTATTCTTATGAGGAAAGTATTCTTTATCTTTTCCTTCTCAGAAATGAGTGGCCTCTAGTTAAGGGCACAGACTAAATGGAATTTTCAAAAGGGAAAGTCATCTCATCTCTTATTCCAGTTTTCAAGATCAGTGCCACCTTGATCATTTGCCTTTTCTGTATCTTGTCCTTGCATAACCTGGTAAAAGTATATGTACATGGATATAGATATACATGTAGATAGAGATATAGATATGATGTATGTATGGATACACACACGATTTTTTTCTATGTATCAGGCACTGTGAACATATAATTACTCAGTCTTCACAAGTCTTTGAGTTAGGTGGGGTTATTATTCCCATTTTGTAGTTAAGGAAATGGAGGTTCACTGAAGTAGAATAATATATTCACAAACACACAGACATCAAGTGAGAGACACAGGATTGTGAGGTGTCTGTTTCACTCCAAAGCCCTGCTCTTTGCCTCTAATTCTATAAAAGAGAATCCACACTGTGTCAGAGACTGACTATTGTTCCCCAGGATCCATTCTCCTCTTTTTTCTCTTCTAATGATAGAATTGATTCCCACCCACCGCCAGTCTCAGCAGAGCCTGCGGCTTCCCAGCTGTGGTTCACATAGCCAGTTGTGACCTTGGGATTTACTTCTCCCCAGAAGAAGCCAGTGAGTGGAGTAACAGTGTGCTACCTGGACTGTTACTGTTAAGTCACATCAGTCATGTCTGACTCTGTGCGACCCCATAGATGGCAGCCCACCAGGCTCCCCCGTCCCTGGGATTCTCCAGGCAAGAACACTGGAGTGGGTTGCCATTTCCTTCCCAATGCATGAAAGTGAAAAGTGAAAGTGAAGTCGCTCAGTCGTGTCCGACTCCTAGCGACCCCACGGACTGCAGCCTACCAGGCTCCTCCATCCGTGGGATTTGCCAGGCAAGAGTACTGGAGTGGGGTGCCATTGCCTTCTCCCGTGCTATCTGGACAGCACACCCTTAAAGGGAGACCACCTGCAGTCCACTTCCTTTCTTTTTCCCTCCTGTAGCCTGGAATATGCGAGCAGCTCTGGGGGTCCTCCCTAATGCGGTATACCAACTAGTTTTGGAACAAGAGTCCCTGGACAACTTGAGCTTGGACCAACCACCTATCTCTCTGGGCAGTGAGTCAGAGAGAGATTTCTATTTTACTTGAATCACTGTAGTTTTTGTAGCCTAAATTGCCCCCTAGCTAATATAATTTTTGTGATGCAAGAGCACTAGTCACAGTTGCCTAAGATATCAGAGCTGGCCCACTCCAGATACATAAAAATTGCCAGTTGTGATGGGTTGCTGATTTAAAAGCCCTGTTACTTTAAAAGTTTGCTGCAGCCTTCTGATGGCAAACCACATCCTGCGCACACCTAACATTGTTACAAAAAGTGGGGTTGATTACAAGTGATTTATCCTAAGAAATAGTGTTACTTAGATTGATACAGACACACTGCTATATATAAAATAGGTAACTAGTAAAGAGATACTCTATAGCACAGGAAACCCTGCTTAGTACTCTGTAATGGCCTATATGGGAAAAGAATCTAAAAAAGAGTAGATATATGTATATTTGTAAAAATTAAAAAAAAGAAAGAAAGAAATGGTGTTGCTTCGTGGGTCTGCTCTACAAGACCTAGCTTGTGAGTTCTAACACTTCATGGCCTTCTACCTTGCTCTGTTTCTTCTCCAGACCATGTCCCTCATCCTGACTGGTTGGCTACTCCAGTAAGAAACTGCCCCTCCTTCACCTCTAGGGTCCAGGACGCCATGAATGGGTCACAGAATGTCCGTTGTCTCTCTGTGTGTGTGCTCAGTCGTGTTTGACTCTTGGAGATCCCATGGACTGTAGTCCACCAGGTTTCTCAGTCCATGGAATTTTCCAGGCAAGAATACTGGAGTGGGTTGCCATTTCCTACTCCATTATTTTCTCTAGATAATGAGAAACCATGAATGGAAAGATTTATGATCACTGGGAGCTAACCTCTTTGATTAGCTGATGAACTCTGCAGAAAGAAATGCACGTTTGTACCTAATTTTGCACATTTCAAGACTGTTCATAGAACTCCATGAAGCCCATCCATGCATACCCAGGTTTATAACACTTGTATCTGTGCCTGGTTGATATTAGTACATTTGCTTAAAAACATCATAATATTCAATACTGTCATGTATTAAGTTTGAAATTCCCTAAGGACAAGAGTTATAATATGTTGGTCTGGCACAGTCCTATGTAGGTGTTTAATGAGATGTATAAAGGACCAAGCATCAGAAATTGATTTTTCCATTTGGTCTAAAGATTTACAGTCAAAATGCTCTATTTTTAGAACTACTCAGAAAATGAGGTGAGAGAGAAAGAATGAGGAAAATGGTAGGGACTCAGTGTCCAGGAACTCTCAGTCCCATCCATGTGTAAATCATTTAATAGCTTATGAATGATTTAGCAGCTGGTCACTGGTCGGAGAATAAATCTTTTAATAGGCAAGATGCCTGCCTCATTGTCATTGTTAGAAGATCCAGCCTGAAACTGATGTAATACTTTGAGCTAATTTTGCTTAATGATATAAAAATTTATAACTTGATCTCAATGAAAAAATCCTCCACTATTTTCTTGCTCTCTGCGGCAGAGACTGTTAGTTTTCCCCCAATATTCTTCCCCAGTAGAGAACCCTGGGATGCTGGAGGGACATGTGACTGCCCAGAATAAAGAGGACATTTCCCAGCCACTCCTGCAGCTGGAGGTAGCTCTCTGACTAAATTCTGGCTTATGGGATGTAATTGATTTATATAAGCGTAACGAAATGTAATTAAATAATGGTGAGGAGGGTTCTTCTCATTCCTTTCCTCTTTCCTATTGGTTGGAATGTAGACGTAAGGAAGGGCACACCCACAGGGACCAGGTGTGCGTTGAAGATAGCAAACCACAGGTAGTGGGGGCCCAGGTCCCTATCACTGTGGGTTGCCCCAGCAGTCCAGAGTGGTTTTGGCTCCCCAACACCACCCCCGCTCTTGGAGAGTTCTTAGAAGGACTCGCAGGACTCAGTATATGAATATGCTCATGGCTAAGATTTATTACAACCACAGCAAAAGGACACACCGCCCAATCATAAGAGAGAAAAGTGGAAGTGGAATCTGGAAAAATCCATGTGCTGGCTTCTCTGTGCATTCTGCCTCCCGTGAGGGGACACACGGAACTTGTCTTCTCTCAGCAGTGAAAATGCTGCAACATGCATGTGATATCTTTGCACAGGAAAGCCCAGCTGAGACTCAGCGCCCAGTTGGGAACTAGTCCTGTCAGGCACCATCTGCCTGGCATGTACCAAAATTTCAAACTCTCACGGGAAAGTGGACAGATAATTGAGGCACAGGCTTAGTGAAATGAGGTTCCTTTAAAAATTTTTATTTATCTTTTGGCTGTGCTGGTCTTCACTGCTGCATGGGCTCTTCTCTGGCTGCAGAGAGCAGGCACTACTCTGTAGTTGTGGGGTGCAGATTTTTCACTGAGGTGGCTTCTCTTGTGGAGCATGGGTTCTAGAGGATTCAGGTTTCAGTAGTTATGGCATGTGGAGGGCTCAGTAGTTATGGCTCTTGGTTCTAGAGCACAGGCTCAATAGTTGTGGTGCCTGGGCGTAGTTGTTTTGAGGCATGTGGAATCTTCCCAGATCAGAGATCAAACCCATATCTTCCATACTGGCAGGTGGATTCTTTACCACTGAGCCACCAGAAAAGCCCAGTGGGATAGGATCCCTGATCTCAATTTTAAAAAAAGAATCTCCCACTATTTCCTTGTCTTTTGTGCTGGGGATGGCTATTGCTCCATAACATCAGCTCGCTGTTGACTTGATCACTCAAAAGCCAAGTTCCCAGATGCCAGCTAAGGGCTAACCTTGCAAGCGTGTCTTTCTAAGGAGAGTGGTTTCAGGGCTACTAAATTATCTCTTCTGCACAGGCGTAATCTATACATTTACCTGAAAGAGAAATCAACTCTCAAATTTGTTTGAGTCAAAGTTTCTCTATGTGTTGTTTTTTTTTTTTTTTTTGGTCTCTTTTAGCCAAATCTAATTCTAACAAATACTCTTCCTTCTTCATCTATTTGAAAACTAGCTGGAAATAAATCTTGGTGTCAAGTTAACAGTGGATGTGAATACTGAAGGCTGGTTGGGATTTTCTCATCTCAGAACAGGTATTTTCTTATCTCTAAATTCTGCTTGGATAGCATTAATTTACAAAAGAATCTGTGTTCCCAAGGGTCATTTGTAAACTGCACAAATCAGCTCATGAAAGACAGCCATGGCGAGACTGTGGTGGGGCTGGAGGGATCAGGTTCCCAGGAGGAAACTGCAACTTGCTTCTTCCTATTTCCTGGAGCCCTACAGTGGTGCAGGCAATGACCATGTGCCGTGAATGCCTGGAGAATGACCTTCCTCTGGCTTCTGATAGATCTGATAAACCATAAAGCATCTTTAACATTTCAGCTTGCTATGGTAGTTCCCACTAAGAAACACTGGTTTATAGAGTTTCTACATCAACATTCAAGCACCAACATTCAAGGTTTTGTTTTTTTTTAAATTCATTTCTTCATTTTACATAGGTGACATGTAACCCATCTCACAAGATCCAGCACATTAGTCAAACATGGAAATAGAAACCTGTGTCCTGATCCCCATCCACATACCCTTCCTGAATAATAATCATCTGGATCCCCTGTGAAAACAGATCTGGACAATAGACAACCCCTAATCATTGACTCACTGACTTTCTGTATTGCCACTGACTCACCTTCAAACTGTGTGGAGCTTTCAGAGGCAAGAAGAAAAGTCTCCTAGTAGCGGCATGTGGGTAGACAGAAGGCACTTCTCTCTATGACAATGAGTCACTCTATGACAGTGAGTCAATGGTTAGGAGCAGTCTGTTGTCCAGATCTGTTTTCACAGAGGATCCAGGTGATTATTATTCAGGAGGGGTATGTGGATGGGGATCAGGACACAGGTTTCTGCTTCCACTTTTGACTAATGTGCTGGATCTTGTGAGATGGGTATTATAAATGGTGCCTGTGGGAGAGCAAAAAGTATCCTAGAACACAGGAAGTAATCAGTGCCTCCTTATTTGACAATTTCTTTTGAGGTGCTCCTGAGACAAGTGTTATTAACAAGGAAGGCACTAATTAATTTGCATGCACACCAAACAATACTGCAGTTTTCACATGCCTGTATGGGCCCTTGATAAATGTTATTCGAGGATGCTAATATCTATTCATCAAACCAAAAGACATTTCCCAGCTCCTGAATAACAACTTTTAAAGAAAAGTATATATTGAATGTGAAAACCCTGGTCTTAAGAATCAAATGACTCAATGGATTTTCTGGGTATTATTTGGAGCCAGTGTTGGGCATTCTCTTTCTGCCCACTTATTTGAGATGTTTGTGTGCTGACCAGAGTCTAAGGCAGCTTAATAACTGGGTGAAGAATAACCATCAAATTGCTGAGGGCTGCTCTTTGTTACATAATGGCTATGCTGAGTAAAAAATAGAAGTCCCCCTTGTACTCTCTGCTATATTTAAAATGGATAACCAACAAGGACCTACTGGTAGAGTATATGGAATTCTGTTCAATGTCGTGTGGCAGCCTGGATGGGAAGAGAGTTGGGGGGAGAATGGATACGTGTGCACGTATGGCTGAGTCCTTTCTCTGTTCACCTGAAGCTATCACAACATTGTTAATCAGCTATGTGCTCCAATACAAAATAAAAAGTTTAGAATAAAAAAAATTATAAAAAAGAAGTCCCTATGCTCACAAAGCGGAAAATGCACACAACCCCCTAATATCACTCACTTTACCTGGAAGCAGTGGGAATGGTGGCAAAGGTATGGCCTTGGGGTGAATCTAAGATTAGCCTCCATGAGGCTCAGATCTGTGTAAGAGCATGGCAAGCATATCTAGCTGTTAGGACTGCTGGGAAGATACAAATGAGAATATTTATGTAAATACCTGTGGAATGCTGGGGAAGACACAAAGAGGCCGATCTCATCCCTTCCATCTACCCAGAAAAACAAAAACATTTTTTCTTGCTATTGAAGACATGATTAGACTCTTAAAAGTGTGAGACATCAGCTATGCAAATTGGAAGGCATATGTCAAGGTTCTGTTTTTTTTTTTTTTTTTCAGATAGGAAAGAAATACACACTTTTACTTTTCCACAGATGCAAGCCCCTCGGTTCTGCCATCACTTCCCAGATGGTGCTCCATGTGCCTGACTGGGACAATTTGTTTATTTACATGGGCATTTTACAAAGCTTGTGGTATCAAAGTTCTTTTCTCTTTCCATTTCTCTGACCTCTTCACCATGAAGTACTTAAATAATCATTGATGGTTTCTTTCTTGCAAATGGTACTTTTTAAAAAAGTAGAAACAAAGATATTTTTACCAGCCACCCGTCCCCACCTCTGAGTGGCCTTGCCATGTGATCAGACCCTCCCCAGTTATTGCTCACCTTCCCTCTTGCCTCTCTTGTCTCATCACTGCCTCTTCCCTTGACTGTCCATCATTCCTAAGATACAGGAGTCCGCAGTATTCCAGGTGTGCAGAAACAATCTTTCCCGGGAACGTCGTCCCCAAACTGTGGGGTATGATTTAGGTGATTGCAGGTGACGCAGTGATGCTCCGTGATGTGCCACTCTACCACAGACTCAGAAAACCACTCCCTTTCAATTCTCTTTCATGCTTTTGATCTCACAAAGGGAAGAGTCTATGCTCTGGCACTATTATGCCTTTAACACATCTCTAATGCGTTCATTCTTCATTTTTAACAAAGAAAGAGCAGCTTTCAGGTTTGGAGTCTTGGGCACATTAAGATTTAACTATAAAGTCTTATATTATGTACTACCATTTCCAGTTAATTTAAAAGATAGACCGTTTTTCACTCAGAGTAATTAAATAACATTTTAAGAACAAATTTCTCATGAAAAATAATAAAATTGCTTTTTAAACAACAGTCCTTGAATTTTAAAAAATAAGTGATTTAAAGAAGCAAGCATGAATATAGCCCATGAATATGTCAAAACTCTGAAGGTGACACTCATATGGCTTAAGTTTGCTCATTTGTCCAGGATCATTGAGAGAAGTTAAATGTGCCTGGTAAGGTGGAGTAGGTGCTACTCGTAACATATTGTTTCTCTCTAAAGAAACACAGAGGCCATTGCTTTCTCTTCTCCCACTGATACCCACCAGCCCCATCACTGCCAGCATCACTACCAAGATCGTCAACATTCCCTCCATCATCACTTGAGCCATTACCTCATCACCATTATTAATCCATGTCAGCATCTCACCATCTCCATCACCATCACCTCCATTGCCACTTACAACCCAGGTCCTTACCACCTTGGGCCTCTATTACTGCAACATTCTCCTACCTGGGGTCCATGATTCCAGTCTGTCTTAATACCAGTTAATCTCTCACATACACACAAAACCCACTTTTATTCTACCAGTTTCTTACTGTGGAACTGACAATGCTTCTGACTTAACTACCTTGCTAAGTCTGAATTCCTCTGTTTTTCATGACTCCCCCATCTCTCTTCCATCTTTCTTCTTCTCCATTTTTTTCCTAGAGAATGGTAAACTGAATAAAGGGAAAAAGAAAATATTTCAATTGGGATATGTATACATTTCAATATAAAAAATAGAATAGAGAATATTCCCCATTTACCATGATTGACTCCAAAACTACCAAGTACCTCATCTACAGAGAGAAAATATTCTTAATTTTAAAATGTTATCATCTCAGAGAAGAGTTAATTGAAGGGGGTCAATATTTTTTTAACTCACTAATTATTATATTAATTGTGGGTTGCAACACCAATGCTCAGTAACTCACAATCACACAAAATCTCAATGGCATTTGACAATGCGTGTTTACTATTCACATGTCTGGGGTGGTCGATCAGGGGCTCGGCTGATCCCTGCTGCCTTGCATCATTGTTGTTTACCTGCTCACTGATCAAGTCTGGCCTCAGCTGGCACAGCCTCTGCTCTTCTGCTAGGTCCCTTATTTCCTAGCCAGTAGCCTGGGTATGGACGGAGGAGCCTGGTAGGCTGGAGTCCATGGGGTCGCTAAGGGTTGGACACGACTGAGCGACTTCACTTTTGCTTTTCACTTTCGTGCATTGGAGAAGGAAATGACAACCCATTCCAGTGTTCTTACCTGGAGAACCCCAGGGACGGGGGAGCCTGGTGGGCTGCCATCTATGGGGTCGCACAGGGTCAGACACAACTGAAGTGACTTAGCAGCAGCAGCAGCAGCAGCCTGGGTATGTTCCCATGGCAACGGCTGTTCAAGACTCTGCTTGCATCTCATTTGTTATCATCCCAATAGTCAAAGAAAGTCTTATGGCTGGGCCTAGAGTCAAAATGGGAAGGGATAGCAAATTACCTGGCAAAGAATGTGAATTCAGTGACAGACAGTGAACTGGGCTATTTTGCAATGTACTGAAACCTTAAGATACATTTTTGAAAAATATTTCAGATTTATTTTTTTGAAAATTTAAAGTCACATTGGAATAAATACATTCTTTAATATTTATATTAAAAAATAAAATAAAAATACCAGTGATATGATATTAGATGTACAAAGAGACAGAGTAAGGTATGTTAAAATGTACCAAAGCATAAGTAGGTGCCAAAATAGTCATGGTTTGTGGTATTTTTAAATGATCACATAATCAGTATAGAAAAGTTTCTTATGTTGCTTTAATATATAAAAATAGATATTATTTGTAGTTTAAAAACTATTTAAAAATTTTTGAAGATAAGTTTTAGACCTATTTTATAGACCTACCAATATAATAAAACCCATTGATCAGTTAACAAATGACTATTTCAAAGTTTACATAATTTTAATAACTTTTGGTACCCCCTTTTATTTTTAAAATATTTCAGTTTGGATAATAAATTATATGGACACCACCCATATCCCCATCAATAGATACAGCCACTTTTAACAGTTTGGGAACAGATCCTTGCTGCTGCTGCTGCTGCTGCTAAGTCGCTTCAGTCGTGTCCAACTCTGTGCGACCCCACAGACGGCAGCCCACCAGGCTCTGCCGTCCCTGGGATTCTCCAGGCAAGAACACTGGAGTGGGTCGCCATTGCCTTCTCCATTGTGTGAAAGTGAAAAGTGAAAGTGAAGTCGCTCAGTCGTGTCCGACTTGTAGCGACCCCATGGACTGCAGCCTACCAGGCTCCTCCATCCATGGGATTTTCTAGGCAAGAGTACTGGAGTGGCTTGCCATTGCCTTCTCCGAACAGATCCTTAATGATCACTATTATACCTAATAGTGTTTCTTAAAACTGAGGATGACTTGATTTTTAACAGTAAATATGATACCGCACAATTGCACTCATCTCACACGTTAGTAATGTGATGCTCAAAATTCTCCAAGCCAGGCTTCAGCAATACATGAACCATGAACTTCCAGATGTTTAAGCTGGTTTTAGAAAAGGCAGAGGAACCAGAGATCAAATTGCCAACATCTACTGGATCATCGAAAAAACAAGAGAGTTCCAGAAAAACATCTATTTTTGCTTTATTGACTATGCCAAAGCCTTTGACTGTGTGGATCACAATAAACTGTGGAAAATTCTGAAGGAGATGGGAATACCAGACCACCTGACCTGCCTCTTAAGAAACCTGTATGCAGGTCAGGAAGCAACAGTTAGAACTGGACATGGAACAACAGACTAGTTCCAAATAGGAAAAGGAGTAGGAGTATGTTAAGGCTGTATATTTTCACCCTGCTTATTTAGCTTATATGGCAGAGTACATCATGAGAAATTCTGGGCTGGAGGAAGCACAAGCTGGAATCAAGATTGCTGGGAGAAATATCAATAACCTCAGATATGCAGATGACACCACCTTATGGCAGAAAGAACTAAAGAGCCTCTTGATGAAAGTGAATGTGGAGAGTGAAAAAGTTGGCTTAAAGCTCAACATTCAGAAAACTAAGATCATGGCATCCAGTCCCATCACTTCACGGCAAATAGATGGGGAAACAGTGGCTGACTTTATTTTTCTGGGCTCCAAAATCACTGCAGATGGTGATTGCAGTGATGAAATTAAAAGACACTTATTCCTTGGAAGGAGCGTTATGACCAACCTAGACAGCATATTCAAAAGCACAGACATTACTTTGCCAACAAAGGTCCATCTAGTTAAGGCTATGGTTTTTCCATTAGTCATGTATGGATGTGAGAGATGGACTATAAAAAAAGCTGAGTGCAGAAGAATTGATGCTTTTGAACTGTGGTGTTGGAGAAGACTCTTGAGAGTCCCTTGGACTGCAAGGAGATCCCACCAGTCCATCCTAAAGGAGATCAGTCCTGGGTGTTCATTGGAAGGACTGATGTTGAAGCTGAAACTCCAGTACTTTAACTACCTGATGCGAAGAGCTGACTCATTTGAAAAAACCCCAATTCTGGGAAAGATTGAGGACAGAAGGAGAAGGGGACAACAGAGGATGAGATGGTTGGATGGCATCACCAACTCAATGAACATGAGTTTGGGTAGACTCCGGCAGTTGGTGATGGACAGGGAGGCCTGGCGTGCTGCGGTTCATGGGGTTGCAAAGAGTCAGACACAACTGAGTGCCTGAACTGAACTGAACTGATGATTTATCATGAACATTTTTCTACGCCATTAAATACTTCTCTAAAAGCCCCAAATTTCTAATAGCTCCAAAGTATGTATTTATGGAGGTTCCATGAGACGTTTATCCAACCCCTTATTGTTAGCTGTTTTTGCTCCTTGTATTTTTTCATATATTGAACACCACTACAGTGAAAATTCTTACACACGAGCAGACTTCACCCCATTGATCATCTCTTTCTCATTTCCTCACCTTGCAGGCAACTAAACAGTTACTGCTGCAGCCTAAGAGATAGCAAGGGCATTCCAAAATGTCACTTTTAAAGGGAACCTTGAATTGTTGGGGGAAAAAAAACAACTTTGACTTGGATGACCTTGTTTCCTTTTCTAAGCAGAGAGCAAAGAGAAATGGAACAGCAGCAAGAGGACACAACTCTGCCCTTTCAGAATCTGGGAGATATTTATTTCTGAGGTCTCGTGAATGCTATGATTATGATTGGAAAGCTTTCAGCTCCCTGCTTGACCCCAGTAGCCTGAGGCTACAGGTCAATCGCTTGATGAAGTGACAGCCTCTGGTCCCAACTGTCTGCACCAGTGGAGATTGGAAACATGATCCGGGACTGCTTAGGAGAAGTTACTTATTTTTGTTTGCTAGGAAGCTGGGGCAAGGGTGGTGAGAAGAGTTTGCCCTAAATATGATATAATCCAGCTGTCCAAACACATATAATTCAATTCAGCCAGCCAACCATTCCCCCAAATTCAGATGTTTGCCATCACACAATCTCAGATTATCTTTCCTTTTATCAAACGTGATTTGTCCTAATCATGTTTGTCAAAGTCTTGCATTTGCTTCTAATTAGAAAACATCTATTTTGGTTCAGCTGGGACCTCCTCATCTCCACAAAGGGACACAGCCTCAGCTATTAATAAGCTTTAAATCAAAACTGCCCTCTGCCTTCTGACAAATCACTGAGGTTTTTATTCCATTTGAGAGTTCAATTATAAGAATCTCACAACTACTCTAACACTAAATATTTACATATACTAGTATTATTTGGGTGCAGACAATTCTATTTCATCTATACATTCTCTAACCACTGAGTTCTCACGGTGGCAGTGGTCTCTTAATGTTTGCATCTCCTTGTCCTTGCATCTCCAACAATTATGTCTTGTCATTCCATGTGCTTTCAAAGCTTGACCAGATGTGTGGTCAGGATCTTGCCTAGAACATTAGCAATGTCTGAGCTTAATTTCATTCTCTGAAAGTTAGAGGATTATCCAGTGTTATTGTGAGCATTAAATGTCATAAGATATTGCAAACACCCAGCAGAATGCTTAATACATAGAGTGTGCGTGCATGCTAAGTCACTTCATTCATGTCCAACTCTTTGTGACTCTATGGACTGCAGCCCATCAGGCTGCTCTGTCCATGGGGATTCACCAGGTGAGAATACTGGAGTGGGTTGCCAGGCCGTCCTCCAGGGATCTTCCCAACCTAGGAATCCAATCCGTGTCTCTTATGTCTCTTGCATTAGCAGGTGGGTTCTTTACTACCAGTACCACCATTTCCTTGAAAATCTTTGGATGGAAGTCTGACTTTTCCAGTAATAAATCCCTATCGGCCCTGCTTCCAGGAGACTGAAGTAAACTTTCCATAGGTCAGTTTCTTTAGTTCTTGATGAAGTAACTGCCTCTGGTCCCAACTATCTGCACCAATGGAGATTGGAAACGTGATCCGGGACTGCTTTGGAGAAAGCTTTAGTTCTTTAGTCTGAGAGATAGTGAGAAAGAAAAGTAAGGGGAAAACCCTCTATGGGCATTCTGAATATTCTGGAAGCAAGTGAAGACCATTCTAAAATGGGTTCATTCCTTGTGAAATTGTTTCTGACTATCCTTTGATCCAATGCTATGCTTACTAAGAGCAGTCCTCTGATTGTTGATTTTACTTCTCAAAATATATCAATACTAGTTACTTATGGAGTAGTGCTGACATTTATTACCCTGGGGATGTACATCTGCTATTAAAAATAAATATGTACAAAAAAGATCTTCACGACCCAGATAATCACGATGGTGTGATCACTCACCCAGAGCCAGACATCCTGGAATGTGAAGTCAAGTGGGCTTTAGGAAGCATCACTATGAACAAAGCTAGTGGAGGTGATGGGAATTCCAGTTGAGCTATTTCAAATCCTAAAAGATGATGCTGTGAAAGTGCTGCACTCAATATGCCATCAACTTTGGAAAACTCAGCAGTGGTCACAGGACTGGAAAAGGTCAATTTTCATTCCAATTCCAAAGAAAGGCAATGCCAAAGAATGCTCAAACTACCGCACAGTTGCACTTATCTCACACACTAGTAAAGTAATGCTCAAAATTCTCCAAGCCAGGCTTCATCAATATGTGAACCATGAACTGCCAGATGTTCAAGCTGGTTTTAGAAAAGGCAGAGGAACCAGAGATCAAATTGCCAACATCTGCTGGATCATTGAAAAAGCAAGAGAGTTCCAGAAAAACATTTATTTCTGCTTTATTGACTATGGCAGTCTTTGACTGTGTGGATCACAATCAACTGTGGAAAATTCTGAAAGAGATGAGAATACCAGACCACCTGACCTGCCTCTTGAGATATCCGTATGCAGGTCAGGAAGCAACAGTTAGAACTGGACATGGAACAACAGACTGGTTCCAAATTGGGAAAGGAGTATGTCAAGGCTGTATATTGTAACCTTCCTTATTTAACTTATATGCAGAGTACATCATGAGAAACGCTGGGCTAGAGGAAGCACAAGCTGGAATCAAGATTGCTGGGAGAAATATCAAGAACCTCAGATATGCAGATAATACCATCCTTATGGCAGAAAGTGAAGAGGAATTAAAAAGCCTCTTGATGAAAGTGAAAGAGAAGAGTGAAAAAGTTGGCTTTTTCAGAAGCCAATTCAGAAAACTAAGATCATGGCATATGGTCCCATCACTTCATGGCAGATAGATGGGGAAACAGTGGAAACAGTGGCAGACTTTATTTTGGGGGGCTCCTAGTTCTTAGCTAGGCATCTCCTTGTCAGTTGCACCTCTGCATGATGGAGAGAAGAGTAGATGTGATTGTACATTTGCTTTCCTTTTCGAAACATATACAGGCCCCAGAATGGAGGTGAGAAGCAGTAGTAAGAAGAGGGCACAATTACACTTTGCTTGACTACAATCAACAGTCTTTATAATAGCAGCACTGTGTGATACCTTCACACCTGCATGTTCCCCAAATCTCTACCACACAACTCATTGAGCAACCCTGGCTGCTTAGAAGGGAAGCCAAAGCAAAACAATGTTCACTTAATGAAATCTATGTGTCAGACATCATGCTAGGCTATTTCCATATAACCCACACAGCATGGGTTCTCTCTGGTTCTCTCTGAACCACAGCAAAAGCTGTTTCTTCTATTTACAAAATTTGGGTTCACTGTGGGAAAGACATAGTACTTGGGCATCTTTTAAAAGGAGTAATTTGGCATAAGTGCCAGACTTGATGCTCAGTCTTAGGAACACAGAGATGATAAAGGCTCCATGTCTAATTTTCAGGAGCTCAGTTTTCTCCAAAATACAATCACAGTGCAATGTGATGAATGTTATAGTGGGAAGGAGTGGAGGGAGAATGTTCTCTGCCTAGAGGGACAGGGTGGGCTGTGGGGAAGGAATCAGAGAAGATGTCACAAAGGAAATGTCTAGCATTTGAATAGGGTCTTCAAGGATGATTAAGAAGTTGCCAGAGAGAAGGGAGGAGAGTAAGTATGAGCAGAGAGACTCACATATAAGTGTCAAGTGTCATGGACCGCCCAGATAGTGATGGCTGACCCATGGGGCACCCCAGGAAAGGGAGGTTGGAAAGGAGACATGGAGGGGAGGAGGAAAGGGAGGATGGGAGCTATCACTAGCCCTTGAGTGACTTCCTGGGAGAGTCTGAGTGTCAGGCTGCCTGCCTGTTCTAAATAGCTTATCCCACAGTCACTTCCCTTACCGGCAATTTTAGCTTCCTCAGACAATGGAGTGCACAGCTTCCTCCAGACCAGGGTTTCTCCACCTCAGGCCTATTGACATTTGGGGCCAGATCATATTTTGTTATGGGGCTGTCCTGTGCACTCTAGGACATTTAGCAGCATCCCTGGCCTCCACCCTCTAGAGGCTGGTAGCATTGTCCACTGTGTGACAACTGAGAATGCCTCCTTAGGACCTCCATGATGGTCTAGTGGCTAAAAGTCCACTTGCCAATGCAGGGGACACGGATTTGATCTCTGGTCCAAGAAGGTCCCACATGCCCAGAGTAACTAAGGCCCAGGCACCACAACTACTGAGGCCCGTGTGTTCTAGAGGACGTGCTCCATAGCAGGAGAAGCCACGACAGTGAGAAGCCATGCACAACAGCTAGAGAGTACCCCAGCTTGCCGCAACTGGAGAACGCCTGCGTGGAGCAACAAAGACCCAGGGCAGCCAAAAAGAACTAAAGTTAAAGGAAAAAAAGTCCCTCTAGATGTTGCTAAATGCCCTCTGGTGGGCCGAATGGTCTGGTTGAGAACCACTGCTTTAGACAGATGTCAGCTTTCTCTTATCATCTATCGTAGAATTAACTATGGTATTTTGCACATAGTAGATATATGTGTGATTTGAGGACAGCTCTCCTTTGAGCCAAAGTGCCTTATTCCTACTACTTCCATCCAGCAGCCTTGGTCTGGCTCAGAATAGCATTATGAGGAGCAACCAATACACAATACTCACCCTCTCCTTTATATTCTGGTTGCCTTGAAAATGTCTGTTTACTGAAGGAAATCAAAAGCTAGCCTAGTAAGCATTCAGTGGATATTTATTTTCTTAAGTGGATGGGTAGGTCACCTTTTGAAAATAAACTGATGGAGATCCAAGCAGATTTAAAATGATTTTTGAATCCCCTTTCTATCTTTTGTGACGAGAATGATCTCTCCCTGCTTTATGACCTTAAAAAATAATACTTCATTCACTTGTAGACAACCCTGCCGTCCATCTGGGGGAAATATCAGCCAGGCTCTTACATTTTCTCAAATAACTGTTGACTTTCCTGCCTGCACAACTGGCATCTGTAATGTATGGCTCACTCCTTAATCAACAGCCCAGAATATCATCACTTTAAGCACCTGTCAGAGAATGCATCCAAGAATTGATTGCAGTTCAGCTTTTGCCAAGAGAGTGATGGAGACATCTGATTTTTCTGACGGTTTAAATAGTGTATTAACTCCCATTCCTCTTCATTCTTGAAGTTTTATCCCAGTACAGATTTGAATCGTTAGAAAAACAACAGGTCTGGGCTTTATTATTCCAGCTTTTTACGGAAGTGCTTTCGGTGGGGAAAAAGTTGTGATTTCACTTTTTTTTTGGTACAGAGAAATATAAAAAATACCCATCTGTGGGGAAAATCTGTCTTTTGCAAAACCATAGTTTAAATTCCTGCCAGTTGTAATCCAGTGTCTGCTTCCTAAGAGTGAGCTGAGTTCTGTCTCCGGTAACAAGGCAGGAAAAGCTCAAATATGCCTTTGGACTGAATGCAGGCTGGTTTCAAGCCCAGGACCAGGATTGGCCAGAGGGTAATGTCCTTGTCTCCCCAGACTGCTGGGATGTCAATGACAACCGCATACAGAAGAATGAAGCAGGTTCTGGGGTAACAGATCACACTAGGGGGCTAGAGTTGGGGTGGAGACATCTTTCATGCCTTCAGAATTAGTCTTTTGGACACAAGGGAGCCCTCAGGAGAATCCTAAGAGGAAAGAAAAACATTTTCACTGTAAGTGAGATGAGGAACCCGGGACACTTAATTTCAATTGGGAGACAATATACAAATGGACAATGGCCAGATCATTTATAAGAATAGAACTCTGACCCATACCTGCAGCAACTTGCTCAGGAAACCAACTCATTATTGTGACTCCCCAGCCCAGGAAGCCAGCCTGCTGTAAGTCAGGCTTGTAGAAAGTCAGATGGCTATGTCTAGGAACAATCCAGAAAGCCAAACAGTAACTCCTGTGACAATCTGCCCTGATAGGCTTGATTAATAACTGATAGCTCCCCTAATTTTTGTCCCCACTTCCAACTTAGGACCAATCAGAGAAAGCTGGATATGTGCTCCCAACCAATCACAGAGGATGCCTGCTTCCTAAGCCCACCTCCAGCTTCCCCTGATACCAACAGCTTCCAATCAGGGCACACTCAAAGCCTTCCCTTTCCCCACTATAAAGCTTTCATACTCCTCTGCCTTTGAGTCTTTGCCAAAACCTAAGTGATGGTGGCTGACTCCCTTTCTAAAGCAAACTCTGAATGTTCTCATTTGGTTGGTCTTCATTTATTTCCACAGAATGTTGAAAATTATATCACCTAATTTTGAACCCCAAGCTAGTAAAATGAGATAGTTGCAATACTCACGGAAGGGCATGAGTGTAGCAGGTTCCACTTCCTCTGTACCTTCCTCTGTCTGGAATGGTCCCATCCCTGCTCTTCTCCCCAGAGAAACCCCATACATCCTTCCAAGTCCAGCATAAGTGTTCCTGCATCTGAAGAGCCTTCTCTGCCTATCATCAGTAACATCTTAGAAATTCTGCTCTTCCTCCATGTTAGAATGACCACAGGAGCCCAATGATCAATGTCAATTGGAAACAAACTAGTATTTCCCAAGTAGTATTTATTTCCTGGATGTTTCTTACACGTGTCACTTCACTAAATCCTCTCTTAACTTTGTGAATTAGCAATTGCTCTCTCCACAGACGATGAAAGCAAGATCTTAGCTCATAAAAGCAATGTGTCCGTCTTTCCCAATGAGATTTTGAGTGCCTGATAAGATTATTTCTTACACATTTTAATTCTTTAGGAGGAGCAAATGCTGGACACATGAAAGATGAATGAACGAATGAGTGAACGACTACAGAGCAGGAAAAATGAATTTGTTTGCAAGTCTAATTTGGCCTAAAGAACTAATTATTCAAAGCATGGACAATATGATTCCTAAAGATAAAGGAATATAAGTCAAACTTTTTCTTTCTCCCAGACTCAGTTTCTCTGGACAGGAAACCAATCACTGTAAAATTGCTGGTAGAGGCTGCAAGTGTTTCTAGCTCTGACTACCTTGATTTGGGGTCTTTGATGTCTGAGTCACAGGCTGAAGATTGAAGGCAGAGGAAGTTTCCTGCCTCAGTGAGGAGATGCATGTCAGCAGGTGATCCGCAACCATGCCTAAGCAATGGAGGAGGAATTTTCTCTATAAGCAGTGTGTGTGAGAGTGCATCATTTTGCCCACACTTAGGGAGTTCACATCTTTGGTGCCTCTGGTATACTTAATTATTTTAAACATTTTTGTTGAAAAGTTGTCATGGCAACAGCATGGACAAATATTTTGAAGGACAAATTCTATTTCCAGCACCCTCAAGTAATGTTTCATTTTTCCCCATTATCTACCCATGCTCAACCACTCAGAAACATCTTATTTGCTTACAACCACAGAGCAACATCTATTTTGTATTCTGCTGTTTCATTTAACATCACATCAAAAACATTTTCTATGTTGCCAAAGCCTTCATGTTTAAAAATTTCAATAGCTGCACAATATCCCGTGACTTAATAAACATTCCCACATTGCTGTGCAAGTTCACTTTTCATATTTTCACTCTCTTTTAGGTAATGTTAGAATATTCTTGCATATAGTTTTTGCCTTCTGATTAACATTTCCTTAGAAGAAATTCTTGGGAATAGTATTTTTGACATCTTTGTGGTTTCTGCCGCATAATATAATCTTGCTCTTCAAAAGCCCTTGTGCTAATTTAGAGAACCAGATGGGAGCTTGAGGAGAATGCTCTGCTACAAACCCCATGCAGACTTCTTCTCATGGTGAGAGGCTGGACAACTGGCAGGTTCAGCATCTCCTTAAAAAGAATTAAATGGCATTTCGTAAGGTACCCATGTGGGCTGCCCAGGTAGGAAAAATTAACTCCAAGGCTGCCTTGATTAGAATTTTTTGAAGCAAAACTCTTGCTCTGGATATATGAATGCTCATCATGATAATAGAGGGATTTCCTTTTTCCCGTTCTAAATTTTGCATCTCATAGAGTTAGGTGTGCTTATAAAACCAGAGACTGGTTTTTAATAAACAAACTGGAATTCTTACATGCAAACAGTGACAATCTTTCAATAGTCTTTCCATAAGAACATCATATGCAATTCCTAAAAACATGAAAGTAACCTTAAAATATTGCATCCGTATCCAGTTTTTAAACTACAAAAGGAAATTTAGACTTCTTTCATCTTTTTTCTGTACTGCAAGAGGTTATCACCTAGCTTGATGACCAAGCAGTGAAAAATAGGCTGGACGGGCAAGCCAACTGCATGATCATAATCACACCTGCCAACCCAGGAGCAGTCACTGTGTGACAAGCTCAGAGCTCAGTCTCATTGAATCCACACAACTAATGCTGAGAGAGAGGTGTTTCTAACACATCCATGTTCTAGATAAGGAAACTGAGGGTTGAGAGTATGAGAGGAGTGCTCTGTTACATAGCAGATTGATGGCCAGTGTTGATTCTGAAGTTGGAGAGCTTAACCACTCATCAAAGGGTGAGGTGAATTACACCCTGTTAGTTCCCTAACAGCATATCTGGGCAGTGGAAGAGTTTCTTAAAATAAAGGCAATGGTTCAGTCCTAGGGACTAGGGCATGTGGGCACAGGAAGGACAGGGACCCAGAGCCCAGCATTTGGGCAGGGACACCTGAGTCATGGGTTTGGAGGAGTAACTTGGTTATTCTCACCTCCTCACCACAAAGCTTTGCTGGGGAGCCCTAGAAGTACAAAAACCTTCCAGATGATGCCTACTTTCCATTACTATATTCCATCTTCTGTTGGAATCCACCATTTCTTCCCGGAAGCTCACTGCAGCCCATCGTAAAACCTTATACTTCTTGCCTTGTCCTTGGACACTGGGCAGTACTTCCTAGCTGCTAACTGATTGCCCTCTCCTACTAGCCATGCCTTAAGTCAGGTCCTGGCTTCCTCCTGTCCATATGCTCCTCTCACACCTAGGAGGCATCATGGTGTATTTCCAAGAGACGGCAGGGCACCACGTCTTTATATGACTTGTCTAACTGGTTATCTGTCTTTCATCAATCATACCTGCACCCAAGCTCCCAGCTGTTCTAGTAGACAAGGATCCTTGTACTAGATCCTGGCTCCTCCCCTCTCACCTGTCCCACATTGACTCTCTCCCCCAGTAACCTCATCTTCACACCCCAGTCCTGAGATATGGCACAAGAAACTGGAAAAAAAAAAAAAATGGAGGCAAAAAACTAGGACACAGCCAGGGAGAGAACACTTACAGTGCACTTGCCAGTTTCTCATATGCTCCCCTCTAAACCTCACAGCAATCATGAGGTGAGAGAAATTACTCGTCTTTTCTATCGTGTGAATAGGGGAACTGAAGTTCAGAAAACTTAAGCAAAATTTTCCCAAAGTCACACAGCCAGGAAACGGCAGACCCAGATATGAGGGCAGAATTCTATCTCTGTAACCCACACAGTAGTACACCTATAGGTCGAGGTTAACAAAGGGGAAGGAGTGGGACAGACCTAGACACCAGAGTGTAGGGGTCCTTGGAGCAACCTAAGTGTCCATCAACCGATGAATGGGTAAGCAAGATGTGGTCCATATACACAGTAGAATACAACTAAGCCATAAAAAGAAGGAAATAATGCCATTTGCAGCAAAATGGATGGACCTCGAGCTTACCATACTAAGTGAAATCAATCAGAAAGAGAAAGACGAATATCATGTGTTACCACTTATACGTGAAAAAAAAAAAAAGACATAAATGAACTTATTTACAAAACAGAAATAGACTCACCAACTTTAGAAAACAAATATATGATTACCAAATGGGAAGGAATGGGGAGGGATACACTGAGAACTTGGGATCAGCACATATACACTAGTACATAAAATAGAACTATATTCAATATCTTATAATAACCTGTAACGGAAAAGAATCTGAAAAGGAATAGATATATATGTATGCATGGATAGCTGAACCACTGCTGTACACCTGAAACATGTAAGTCAACCATACTTCAATTTGAAAAAAGAAAGTAGCAGTCCTAGTTTTTAAATAAGGGTTATACAAGGGAGGGGGATAAAATTTGGGAAAAATAGGACACGTCAAACATGTTGAAAATGAACTCTAGATATCACTCCCCCCAAACCCAATTATCCTTATCTTTCTCATCTCAGTTGGTGACAATCCATCCTTCCATTTGTTCAAGTTAAAAACCTGAGAGCCCTCCTTGACTCTTTCCTACATTTCATTCCTCAGAAAATCCCATTGGCTCCATCTTCAAAGTGCAGACTGCAACCACTTCTAATACCTCCAACATTGCCCCCTGGGCTCGGCCACTGTCATGTCTCATCTGAATCATTCCAACAGCCTCCTAACAATGGCCCTGCTTTACCCTTGCCTCCCTGACTCCATAGTCTAGTCCCCATGAGTTCACCAGAGTGGTCTTCTTAAAACACAAATCAGATCAGATCACTCCTTTACTCAAAACCTACTGATGGCTCCCATCTTACTCAGAGTTCAAACCTAAGTCCCTTCAGGGGTGAGGTCCTCACCCCCTCCCAGCTCCTTATCCTCCATTCATTTCCTTACTCACTTTCCTCTAGCCACACTGAACCCCTGGCGATTCCTCAAACATGCCAGGCATGGTCCGACCTCAAGGCCAATGAGGTGTGAGCTGTGTATTGCATATGATTAAATGTTATGTGTTCCCCACCTCTAAACAATGGGGACCAAACAATTCTCCTGAACTCTGACAGCAGACCACATTTGCTAGTTTCACCCTGTAAGTTTTCATGCAGATAGTTATTCACTCAGTTATGTCCCAACTCTTTGTGACCCATGGACTGTATCCCACCTGGCTCCTCTGTCCATGGATTTCTCCAGGCAAGAATACTAGTGTGGGTAGTCATTCTCTTCTCCAGGGGATCTTCCCAACCCAGGGACTGAATCCAAGTGTCCTGCGTTGCAGGCAGATTTTTTTTTTTTAAACCGTCTAAGCTACTAGGAGCAGATAGAAGACTTTCTAACCAACCACCCCCCCCAAAAGAAAAATCAGTGACTTTGGTTAATAATGACATGTGATTGGAAAATTTTGGGGATAGATATATATTTTACTTATTAATTAAATAAATATTTTCCCCAATAGTCTTGACCAAAGGATATGTTGGCTAACTGATGAAGCCATGCCTTTGCCTCTTTCTGGCATTGCAGAAATTCCCAGGTATGCGGAGCGCATATCCAACATTCCCCAATTCATGGTTTAAGGAGGAAAATGGCAACATTTTTCTGTAAATGTCTAGACAGTAAACATTTTATGCCTTTTGCAGATCATTCTAGTGTGAAAGGATCTTTAGATGATACACAAATAAATCACCATGGTTACATTTCAATAAGATTTTATTTACAAAACATGGTGATGGCCAGATTTGGTTCATCAACCATTAAGTTGCCAAACCTTAATCTAGGGTCACCATGTAGGAGCCCAACCCAACAAATGGGAGCACAGGTCAGGCAGGATATTTCCATGGGAGCTCTTAACTAGAATATAAACCACATTTTTTTTTTTTCTTTTATTTTCAGTGTCTAGCACCTCACCTGGTACATAGTAGACAGCCATACAACTTGCTTGGAATATACTGCAGAATGAAGTATAGTTCGGAGTGGATGGATCTCTTCCTACACTTATAGAGAGATCTTGTTCATTTGGACACGTATTAGACAGACATTTACTCAGTGCCCCCATGCGCCAGTACACGGCCTATGGGCTGAGCAAAAGGGTGGGAGTTCTGTCAGACCTCACAGAGTGTATCTGAGAGCACAAATGTTTGAGAAGGAATATCAGTTGAGTGTGAAACATGGTAACGGGACGTTCAGGGGGCTTTGGGGTCATTTTGGGGGTGAAAAGAACACTCTCAGATGTATTCAAGGAACAAATGATGATGTTTTCACAGTTGTCCATCAAAGCAGGATTGAGTTTGGCTAGAGGGCAAAGATATAAGCCCACATGAGGGGACCAGCGCTTACCAAGTGATGGACTTGGCTGTTTTTGTAAACTGATAAACTTCGGCTGCAAGGACCTGTCTTCAGTAGAGGAGGCTCAAACTGGTTCATAACAGGGCTTCCCAACTGTTAATCAAGGGTAAATCACTCTGCTGTGAGGCTGCTTTGGAATTTTGAGCACCATTTTCTCTCTTCAAGGCTTTTTGAGAAAGTATTATGTTCAAAGCCAGACCTTTAACAAAGCATTATATTTAATCTTTTTCCACTTTGATCTGTTTCACTAAAAATTATTTCCATTATTCCAAGCTTCATTTTTCCTTTTCTGTAACTCCTTTATAAAATTTTCTTTAAAAGATAAAGAGCCCATTAAATGTTGTGAAGTTGCAATTTTCCTTTAATAAAGAAAGAAATATGGGGGCCCTAACAGAAGGCACTGCATTGTGAGAGAAATGGGTTCACAGGATGTGGATTTTTGGGGATTTTTATTTTTTTTTATTTTTGTGCACATGCCTCCAGCAGCATATGGCTGTAACTGTAAGAAAAATGGTAAACTCCAACCCTGTGATTTATCAGAATAACATTACTTATACACAAGATAGTCAGACTATAACAAAAGATCTAACAGTCATGTCTTTAGAGCCTCAAAAAGAGAGGAAAAAGAAGGTAGGGCTGAAAAAGTACGTAAAGTATTGTAATAATGGCTGAAAAGTTCCCAAATTTGGCAAACAATACTCATGCAAAGATGGGCACAATAAAGGACAGAAATGGTATGGATCTAACAGAAGCAGAAGATATTAAGAAGAGGTGGCAAGAATACACAGAAGAACTATACAAAAAAGATCTTCATGACCCAGATAAGCACGATGGTGTGAGCCAGACATCCTGGAATGTGAAGTCAAGTGGGCCTTAGAAAGCATCACTACGAATAAAGCTAGTGAAGGTGATGGAATTCCAGTTGAGTTATTTCAAATCCTAAAAGATGATGCTGTGAAAGTGCTGCACTCAATATGCCAGCAAATTTGGAAAACTCAGCAGTGGCCACAGGACTGGTAAAGGTCAGTTTTCATTCTAATCCCAAAGAAAGGCAATGCCAAAGAATGCTCAAACTACTGCACAACTGCACTCATCTCACACGCTAGTTAAGTAATGCTCAGAATTCTCCAATCCAGGCTTTAGCAATACGTGAACTGTGAAATTCCGGATGTTCAAGCTGGTTTTAGAAAAGGCAGAGGAACCAGAGATCAAAGTGCCAACATCTGCTGGATCATTGAAAAAGCAAGAGAGTTCCAAAAAACATCTATTTCTGCTTTATTGACTATGGCAAAGCCTTTGACTGTGTGGATCACAATCAACTGTGGAAAATTCTGAAGGAGATGGGAATACCAGAACACGTGACCTGTCTCTTGAGAAATCTGTATGCAGGTCAGGAATCAACAATTAGAACTGGACATAGAACAACAGACTGGTTCCAAATCAGGAAAGGAGTACGTCAAGGCTGTATATTGTCACCCTGCTTATTTAACTTATATGCAGAGTACATCATGAGCAATGCTGGGCTGGATGAAGCACAAGCTGGAATCAAGATTGCTGGGAGAAATATCAATAACCTCAGATATGCAGATGATACCACCTGTATGGCAGAAAGTGAAGAACTACAGAGCCTCTTGATGAAAGTGAAAGAGGAGTGTGAAAAAGTTGGCTTAAAGCTCAACATTCAGAAAACTAAGATTTTGGCATCCAATCCCATCACTTCATGGAAAATAGATGGGGAAACAGCAGAAACAGTGGCTGACTTTATTTTTCTGGGCTCCTAAATCACTGCAGATGATTGTTGCAGCCATGAAATTAAAAAATGCTTGCTCCTTGGAAGAAAAGTTATGACCAACCTAGACAGTATATTAAAAAGCCAGAGACATTACTTTGCCAACAAAGGTTTGTCTAGTCAAAGCTATGGTTTTTCCAGTAGTCATGTATGAATGTGAGAGTTGGACTACAAAGGAAGCTGAGTGCCAAAGAATTGATGCTTTTGAACTGTGGTGTTGGAGAAGACTCTTGAGAGTCCCTTGGACTGCAAGGAGATCCAACCAGCCAATTTTAAAGGAAATCAGTCCTGAATATTCACTGGAAGGACTGATGCTGAAGCTGAAACTCCAATACTTTGGTCACCTGATGTGAAGAGCTGACTCATTTGAAAAGACCCCGATGCTGGGAAAGATTGAAGGCAGGAGATAAAGGGGATGACAGAGGATGAGATGGTTGGATGGCATCACCGACTCAATGGAGATGAGTTTGAGTAAACTCTGGGAGTTGGTGATGGACAGTTAAGCCTGGCATGCTGCAGTCCATAGGGTCGCAAAGAGTCAGACATGACAGAGTGACTGAACTGAACTGAATAAGTTCACAGATGCAAGAAGCTGGGTGAATTCCAAACATAATCAAATTAAAGGAATTAACTCCAAGACACACTGTAATCAAACTTCTGAGAAGACAGAAGAGTATCTTAAAAGTAATAAGGTGGTTCATATGGTAAAGAATCTGCATGCAGTACAGGAGACCCGGTTTCAATCCCTGGGTTGGGAAGATCCCCTGGAGGAGGGCATGGCAACCCACTCCAGCATTCTTGCCTTGGAGAATTCCATGGGCAGAGGAGCCTGGCAGGCTATGGGGTCACAAAGAGTCTACACGACTGAATGGCTAACACAATGAGAAGGAAGCAGAACCTTATCTAAAGGGGAAAAACAAATGAAATGGCATTGGATTTCTCCTCAGAAACCACGGAGGCATTTTCCAAATGTTGAAAGAAAAGAACTATCAACCCAGAATCCTATTCCTCTGAAGATATCTTTCAGGAATGAAAGAGGAATAAAAATAGTCTCAGGTGAAGGAACTAAGAGAATATGTCACTAACATACCTACCATAAGAGAATGGCTGACTAAAGTTCTCGAAGCAGAAAGAGAACAATAAAGGAAAAAACCTTGGATCATTAAAAGGAAGAAAGAATACAGCAAAAGTACAGATAAATACATCAGGATTTATTTCTCCTCTTGAGTTCTCTACATTATATGATGGTAGAAGAAAAAGGATATTGTCTGCTTTGATTCTATGTATATGTAGAAAAAGTACTTACAATAATTACATTATAAATGGGGAAAAGTAAAGGGACCTTAAGAAAGTTAAATTTTCCTTTCTGGTCACATGGCATGCAGGATCTTAGTTCCCCAACTAAGGATGGAACCTGCACCCCCTGCAGTGGAAGTGTGGACTCTTAACCACTGGACCACCAAGGAAGTCCGAAGAAAAGTAAGTTTTCTATACTTGATTCAAACTGGTGAAATGACAACACAGTAGACTGTGTTGTGTACATATAATATTTACAACAACCACTAAAATATAAAAATAATCTACAATACATACAAATATTTGCAAATCAATACACATATCTAAAATAATATACAATATGTAATATACAATCAAGAATATCACAGATAAGTCAGAAATGGAATTCTAAAAAATGTTCCCATAATCCACAGAAGAGAAGGAAAAAGAAAACAGAGAAATGAAAAAGTACCTTCTTAAATCCTCAAAAGTCATGAACAAGCTTCAAATAAAGTTGTTCTTTCGAATCCCTTCATGGTAAGGGCTGTAACTTCATGCCAAGCAAAGTCAGTGTTTTTTATGGCCTCGCAGATGTTATTGTCCTTTCAAAATTGTTGCGAGGTTGTTTCTGATTCATCACTTGCCTTTATGGCTTGACAAAAAGTGTGACGTAAATATTATTTCTTGAAAGTCATTATCATTCCCTGGTCCCTGGGCTGGAGGTGTGATGTAGTATTCAGGGGTAGAAGCACTACTTTGATGTTGAGGTGAAAGTCATCCATGAATGGGGGTGGCCCAGAGCATTGCCTAGGAGCCAAAGAATGTTGAATGGAACCTCTTTCTCCAAGTACTATTTCCCTAACTCCAGGATAAAGTGGTGGAAAAACCAGCCCTGGAAAATGAGCTATGTAACTCAGGCTTTGGTTACTCTTCCACACAACAAAAAGAGAGCCCTTAGCTCTGTTTTCAAGGGCTCTTGGGTTCTCTGAATGATGAACTAAGAGAGGCTTCAGCTGCGTATCACCAGAAGCATTGCCACCAAACATCAGAGTTAGCCTATCCTTTGCTGTCTGGCATCAACTTTTCCTTCTTATTGAAGTAACTTCAGTCTGGCATCCTCTTCTAGTACAGCCTGTCTTATTCTCATTAAAAGCCTGCTCGGGTAGATATGTGCCATCATCAAAAATTTCTGCAAGCATTTCAGGAAATTCCCAGGCAGCTACTATCTCTGTACTCACTGCCTCGCCACACTTTTGCGTTGTGAAGTTTGGCACTAGCTTTGAACTGGTGAAACCAGTTATGACTGGCATTAAAAGGTGCACCCACCGATTCTTCACCATACTTCTTCAAGTCTTCAAAAAGGCTTTTAGATTTCTCTTGAATCAGCATCAAGCTGAGCGGGACTTGACACTGATGCTGATCCTGCATCCACACGCTGAGAATTTCTCTACCTCTATCACTTTTCTATGCTTCCTCAATGTGACTGTTGATGTCATTGGCACAGCAAACTTCACACGTTCCATGATCTTGTCCTTGTTCTTTGGAATCATGTTGATGGTTGAATGATTCATGTTATAAGAACAATCTTTTGTTTGAAAAGATGATGTACCATCTTTTCACCTTGTTCTACTCTCTCAATTATTTCCCTTTTTGTTTCCATTGTTATCACTTGGCACTTCTTAGCAGTAACAGCTACATCACCACTGCTTTTATGCTTGCGTTTGGATATCATGGGCTGGAAATAAAGATACTATACTACTGTACTCTATACAGTACTGTACATCAGTTCAGTTCAGTCGCTCAGTCATGTCTGACCCCATGAATAGCAGCACGCCAGGCCTCCCTGTCCATCACCAACTCCCGGAGTTCACTCAAACTCACGTCCTTCGAGTCGGTGATGCCATCCAGCCATCTCATCCTCTGTCGTCCCATTCTCCTCCTGCCCCCAATCCCTCCCAGCATCAGAGTCTTTTCCAGTGAGTCAACTCTTCGCATGAGGTGGCCAAAGTATTGGAGTTTCAGCTTTAGCATCATTCTTTCCAAAGAACACCTAGGACTGATCTCCTTTAAAATGGACTGGTTGGATCTCCTTGCAGTCCAAGGGACTCTCAAGAGTCTTCTCCAACACCACAGTTCAAAAGCATCAATTCTTCAGCACTCAGCTTTCTTCACAGTCCAACTCTCACATCCATACATGACCACAGGAAAAACCATAGCCTGGACTAGACGAACCTTTGTTGGCAAAGTAATGTCTCTGCTTTTGAATATGCTATCTAGGTTGGTCGTAACTTTCCTTCCAAGGAGTAAGTATCTTTTAATTTCATGGCTGCAATCACTATCTGCAGTGATTTTGGAGCCCCCCAAAATAAAGTCTGCCACTGTTTCCCCATCTATTTCCCATGAAGTGATGGGACCGGATGCCATGATCTTAGTTTTCTGAATGTTGAGCTTTAAGCCAACTTTTCCACTCTCCTCTTTCACTTTCATCAAGAGGCTTTTGAGTTCCTCTTCACTTTCTGCCATAAGGGTGCTGTCATCTGCATATCTGAGGTTATTGATATTTCTCCAGGCAATCTTGATTCCAGCTGGTGCTTCTTCCAGCCCAGCATTGCTCATGATGCATTCTGCATATAAGTTAAATAAGCAGGGTGACAATATAGAGCCTTGAGGTACTCCTTTTCCTATTTGGAACAAGTCTGTTGTTCCATTTCCAGTTCTAACTGTTGCTTCCTGACCTGCATACGGATATCTCAAGAGGCAGGTCAGGTGGTCTGGTATTCTCATCTCTTTCAGAATTTTCCACAGTTGATTGTGATCCACACAGTCAAAGGCTTTGGCATAGTCAATAAAGCAGAAATAGATGTTTTTCTGGAGCTCTCTTGCTTTTTCCATGACCCAGCAGATGTTGGCAATTTGATCTCTGGTTCCTCTGCCTTTTCTAAAACCAGCTTGAACATCTGGAAGTTCACGGTTCATGTATTGCTGAAGCCTGAACCAAGATAATCACAATGGAGTGATCATTCACCTAGAGCCAGACATCCTGGAATGTGTGGTCAAGTGGGCCTTAGAAAGCATCACTACAAACAAAGATAGTGGAGGTGATGGAATTCCAGTGGAGCTATTTCAAATCCTGAAAGATGATGCTATGAAAGTGCTGCACTCAATATGCCAGCAAATTTGGAAAACTCAGCAGTGGCCACTGGACTGGAAAAGGTCAGTTTTCATTCCAATCCCAAAGAAAGGCAATGCCAAAGAATGCTCAAACTACCACGCAATTGCACTCATCTCACACGCTAGTAAAGTACTGTACATAAAGTACACAAAATCACAGGCACTTGTAGAGGACGCATGCATGAGACAAGGTACACTAGACATATGAACTAACTTGCATGATTGGACATGAGAACACAAGCTTGCACCTTTGAAAGTTGAAGTTCATATATAGGGGACTTACTGTAGTGAGAGGCTTCAAAAAAATCTGAACAGGAAATATTTTTTGAGCACGTACTATGTCCAGAAACCATTTTAGGAGCAAAGGAGACATCAAGGAATCAGACGAAGTCCCTGATTTCATGGGCTTTATAGTCTAGTGTAGGAGAGAGAGAATTAACAAAGAAGTTAATTTATAATGTAATGTTCAATGTTGGCAAGTGCTTTTATAAAAATAAAACAGTTTAAGGAAACAGTGATGGGGGGAAAGAGTAGGCAGATCTTTTAGATGAAGTGATCCAGGAAGGCCCTTCAGGCATCTGTGTGGAGATTTAAGAGTTTGGTTTGGGACATGCTACGTTGAGATGCCACTGGAATACATAGATATCAGGTAGAGACATCCAGAAGGTAGAAATGAAGACATAAATTTTTGGAATCATTTTCATGGGAATGAATATTATAGTCAGGGCAATAAATGAGATAACTAAGGTTACAGTGTAGAGGAAGGGTAGGAGGAACCAAGGACAATCTTCATGAGTCAATATTAACATTTTTTTCCCTCCTCGCTGGACATTCCCAGTTTTATTCCTGAGTTTCTTCTCCGCTTCTAGCCATCCTAACATTGGAGTTTATCAGCCCCTAGTCCTTGAATCTCTTCTCTTCTTACTCTCCACTCCATTAGAGATCTCAGCCATCTGAACCCTTCTCCTAAGCTCTAGACTCTTCAATTCAACTGCCCCTCTCCAGTCCGTTTGGGTAGAGAGCTAGTTTTCTGGAACTGAATTTGAGAGCATAGATATAAACAGAGCAGAAAAGCAGGAAATTTCAGCAGGTCCTAAATTTCAGTATCTTGTTTTCATAGGAGTTGGGGAATCCTGGCCCAATTTTTTTTTTATGGTGTATCTTTTTATATTAAAAATAGACATTTATATATGGACACACAAAAAACCAGGAGAATATAAGAACAACAAAATTAAACAGTGATGAGGTTGGCCCAAATTTTTAACAAGAGGTTTTTCTCTAGGTTTCCTTCAGAGATATTCTATTCTTATTGGCACAAATATTATGCACTTTATCTATAGTCTATGTTTTACAACTGCTCTAGAGCAAAAACCATAATACTGATTGAAAATGAAGTAACTGAAACGGGTGGGATGATCTTATTATCTCCTTTTTTCATTTTATTTGCAGTGCTTCCATTAACAAAGATGAGCTTTACAGAGGCAGGTGTAAGCTGAAATAATTTCTAATCCAGGCTCTGGACACCTTTTGTTCTGAAATATATGCATATTTTCAAGTTCTTAATGAACTGTTTCCAAGCAATCTGAAATATCTCACATAATTAAAAGTCCTTCAAAATCACTTTAACTTATGGTTAGTTTCATGAATCTTATATATTTAGGCTAAAAGGCCAAATTACATTATTATTATGTTACCATTGTGTTTTGTACACAGATGCAATAAAGGCTCAGACAGTAAGGAATCTGCCTACAATGCAAGAGACCTGGGTTCAATCCCTGGGTCAGGAAGATATCCTGGAGAAGAGAATGGCTACCCACTCCTGTATTCTTGCCTGGGAAATCTCATGGACAGAGGAGCTTGGTGGGCTATCGTCCATGGGGGTCACAAAGAGTTGGACATGACTGAGGGACTAACACATGACATGATCCAGGGAGGGCAGGTACCACTTTCTATGAAAATTGTTTGCTTGTCTTAAGAAAAAGACCAAAGTATTTTTTTTTTTCAATTTGTATCTTTGGTGCCAGAAAAATGTGTATTGATCATGCCTCTGTGTAACAAATTACCCCCAAACTTGGTGGATTGAAACATCAACATTTATTGTCTCCCAGTTTCTGTGGATCCGAGATCAGGGCGTGGCTTGGCTGGGTCCTCTGAATCAGGGTCTCTTGAAGCTGGGGTGAAGATGTCACCCTGGGCTGCAGTTAACGCAAGGCTAGGTTAGAACATGCTTCCGAGCTCACTCACCCAGTTCACAGCATTCAGTTCCTTGTCTTATGAGCCTCTCAACAGATCAGCTCACAGTTCAGCCACTTACTTCAGCAGATAGAGTCAGCAAGTGAGATGAGACCAGAGGGAAAGAGAGACAGACAGACAGACAGACAGAGAATGAGAATAAGACAAAAGTCATGGTCTCCTGTAACCCATTCTTGCAGGTGATAGTCCATGACTTTTTCTGCATTCTTTTTGTCAGAAGCAAGTCAGTAAGCCTAGCCCATATTCAACATTTATATTTAAGGGAAATTGTACATGCATAGTTCCAGGAGGCAGAGAAAATATACACGCATAGTACCAGGAGGCAGAGATGGTTGAGAAACATTTTAGGAGCTGTGTACCACATGATGCTTGTATATTTTTTGAATGAATGGATAGATTGGATACATGAGGTTATACAGTCTGATGTCAAGCCTTACGAAAGAGCAAACTATATGATACCCTTGATAAAGTCAGTCCATCTGATCGAGCACTTCCGGGTCAAAGCACATTTCCATGAAGGTCCATTCTTGGAAGGCTCTAATTGTTAGTTAGATGTTTCTCCAGCTTTGTTGAGTCAGTGGGACATGGAGTGGGCACTTCCTTAAAATGTTTATTTGTGTCGGGCTAGAATCTGCCAGTCTGGTTGTGGGAGGTAAATATTTCCATACAGCTGTCACTGACTCACTCAAGAAGATTCAGGCTTATAAAAATAGTGGACATATAAAAATTTCCTTAATTAAACCAAAAAAGGACTGTTATCAGCCCAAGAAAAAAAAAAAAAATCCCCTTTTAGAGTCAATGAAATGGCCCAACAGAGACACAAGAAAGACTTCAGACTAGTAAATGAGTGAGTAACAATATCAGATATCACAGGACCTGTGTAGTTATCTATCTCAGTGCATCCAGAGTGGACTCACAGTGCAGGAACCGTGCTCCTGGCTGTTCCAGCCACTGTGCCCAAACCAGCCCTTGAGGTAAGAGCCACTGGCAACCAGAAATATTCCTATAAAAGTCTGAAGCACAATTCTCAGAATATTCCAGTTGTCTTCCCTCAGGATTTGTGACTGTTGATTGTGCACAATTTCCAAAACAAAACCAGGGCTAGCCCCACCAGCATGAGGTTAGGTGATCACCACTGGAAGCCATCGGAGGCTGAGGAATCATGGCCCTGCTCAAACGTCCTCCAAACCCCCTTGCCCTCACTGGTCCCAGGTCCCTGTGCCACCAAGAAACCAAAGCAGAATCTGAGTAGGACGTATCCCTTTAAATGTATCTCATCCAGGAGGAGACACACAACAACTCATAAAGTTCAATATATCAGATTCCAAGCTGGTAAGTTGGCAAGCAGAGATCCTGAGAGTAAATTTTAGGGCAAAGCAGTTGGAACACGCTGGAATGTCTGGCCAAGTGCCTGCAAATGGGAGAGAGAAGCCCCCACCACAGCTCTGCCAGCCTCGCCTACTGTTTTATACCAACTGTATCCAGCATGTGATCTCTGACCCGTTTCACAATTCCACTGAAGCTTATTGCTACCATCTTACAGATGAGAAAGCAAGGTTCAGGGGATGAAGGGGCAGGAGGAGGTATAGCCAGGATTTGAGAGCAACATTGTCTAGTCTTATTGCTGTAACATAAGTACTATTAGGGGTCTGTGGGCTGAGGAGTGTCCCCTAATATTATATCCATCCAGAACCTCAAAAAATATGATCTTATTTAGAAATATGGTCTTTGCAGATGTAATCAGTTCCCTTAAGATAAGATCATGCTAAACTAGCCTGGGCCCTAAAGCCAATGGCTGGTGTCTTCATAAGAGGAAGGAGAGGGAGAGTCAGATGTACAGGCACGTGAGCTCGGGAAAGAAGCCCGCGTGAAGACGGAGGCAGAGGCTGGAGTAATGCAGCTGCCAACCAAGGATCTCCAAGGAATGCCAGAGCCACTGGGAGCTGGGAAAGGAAAGGAACAATGCTTCCCTAGAGACTTCAGAGGGGACATGGCCCTGCCCACACTTTATTTAGGACTTCTGGCCTTCAGAATTGTGAGAGAATAACTTTCTGTTGTTATAAGCCACTCAGTTTGTGGCGCTTTGAAATGGCAGCCCTAGGAAGCTAATAAGATTCCCTAAAATGGACATAAGCCCAAATGTTCTAAACCATTGTTGCCAGGACTTACAATTACAACATTACAGCCTAGGACCACAGATAAATACTTCCTAAGCAGGTCGCACAGAGTCGGACACGACTGAAGTGACTTAGCAGCAAGCAGGACCCTCCCACTGCAATCATTTCCTTTCCTGTTTCCCCTTTACACGCTTCTTTTGGATCCAGTTTTTTTTTTTTTTTTAAAATCAGGGCTCACATTTTTACCTACCTCAAGGATGGGCCAGTGAGAAATTCAGTACTGGACCACAATGCCTACCTGATCTCCCTCTCTTTCCAGCATCCTTTATCTCTTTTCACCTGATAAGGTAAATCCTACTTAAGATGCCCCGTGCTGGGTGTTGTATATCCCAGCCACTCAGATACTCTTGGCTACTGAGACCCATGTTTCCAGTTCATAGTGGCATGAAGATAACTTGTGGGGTTTTATTCAAAGGGAACATTTTCCCCTCTTATCTATGGAATATTTCCTAAAGAGCATTCATATCACCAAGTCTGTGGACATCACCTCAGAGAACCAGATTCTTTCAAAAATTCTGCTGGGCTGCCTTCTCCCATAAAGCTTAAAAACAAACAAAAAAAAAAGGCGGTCTGGCTATTGTCCTTGGTAAATCTTGTTCCAGCAAGTTCTGCATCCACTTAACTTTATGAATTTGGGTTCTGTGGTTTGGATTCCATCCTTGTTCCCCTCACCGCCCTCTTCCCGATTGAAATCCAGGATTTCAGACAAAGTTGGGGGCTGGGGAAGCCAAAAAGAACATCAGATTTACTGTCTCTTGCTGCCCCCTGCTGGGAAAATCATTGCTTGTATATTTTCCTTTTTCTTTCTCTTTCTTAACTAAGGAAATATGGGCGGGTTCCCGGGGGTGGATGGGTGAGGGAGAAGCAAAATGTCTTAGAGGGCGATAGAGGGCCAGACAATTTCCATTACTTGAGATTCTTAGGTTACTTATTTTTCTTTTAATGAAGAAATGGAATTTTTAATATTTAAAACATGTTTATATTTATCTGATTAGCATTTTTAAACACACACAAATACAAAATAGTGTAATAGTGCTTCCATAAGAGTGCTTTCAGATTAGATTGTGAAAATGTTGATTGAAGGACTTCCCTGGTGGTCCAGTGGCTAAGAATCCTCCTCCCGATGCAGGAGGCGCAGGTTCAATCCCTGATCAGGAAACTAAGTTCCCACATGCCAGGGCTAGGGGAGGCGGCAACTAAGCCCATGCTCCACAACTGAGCCTGTGCACCAAAAACAGAGTCCTTGTGCCATAAAGAAAGATCCCGAGAGCCCCAACCAAGACCTGATGCAGCCAAAGAGAAAAAAACTGTTTGAAAGTACACTGCTGGCAGTTTGGCCTAGGGATGGAACGTTGGAGTAGTTTTCTTCATTAATCCATCTTGGTCCTTGACCACATCTAGCACCACTTTGGGATGATGGTGAGACTTTCTGCATGCTGAGGTGAGGCTCATGGCCTCCCACCCTCCCCGGGACAGTATCAAGGAGACTGGCACTCAGAGGGCCTTCAGTGAGGGGCGGTGGGGGACGCAAGGGTAGGCACAAGCTGGGGACTACACAGTCCCTGGTCAGTGCCCAACACCCCCACCACCACGTGAAAGACTGCAAGACCCTCTTCCCTAGGACGCCGTTGTTATTAGAAAAGCTGAGGGTAGGAAGGCCTCTTAGGTGCCTCTGTTCACAGCTTCTCCGGGCTGGCCCAGGACTGAATGCCATCCTGAGAGCTTGGGGCCACACCCTGATGTCAGAACTGGAGGTAAGAGCAGAGGGAAGCCCACAGAGGCAGCCACAGCACCTCCAGGGCTCCCTGCCCGAAAGGAGAAAGCCAGGGCCTGCCTCTGCTTCCTGATAAACAGCGGTTTCTGCTCAAGATTCAGATCACTGAGCTCATTTGAAGAGCCATCAGGAGTAAGTTCCCCATGCTGTGTATACCAAGGCTCCGCTGCTTCTGGGTCTGCCCCGCCCACCTCCCTTCTCCATCACGTTCACATTTACTAGGTGCCCCAACAAAATTCATTAGCACCATTGTTTCTTTTTTTCACTGTAAAACCAGTTCACATTGACTTTGTCATCTAAATTAGTTTATCTAAAATGCTGAGACAGTGAATCAGACACAGATTTAAGTTGATTTGAAGGAACTAATGGAAATGACCAGGCACGTCCCTCCTCTCACCTGAGTCTGTATACGCTCGAACCCACCTACTTGTTTGTCCTGACATCTCTTGTGTTCCACTAGGCACCCCATAACCAATATCTCCAACATGGAAACGTCCTCTAGGTCTGCTTCTATCTCATACTCCTCCCTAGCTGTGAGTCATTGAGAGTAAAGGTTTAAAAACTTTGGTTGCAGTTTGACATTGCTGCAACATGGCCATGGAATGGACTGATCTCTTAGAGTGGAGTAGAACACTCAGGTATTGACAAGCTCAAGTGGTGGGTCTCACGTGGTGTGTGAGTACACAAATCATGGCCATTAGAACGACGTATTGGTTTAGGCCGAACTGGAAGAAATTCCAGCCCTTCACCACAGATAGTTTGAGAAGCATGGGAGAAACATCCTCCCCCCCGCTGCCCCCACCTCTCATCTGAAGGGAGGTTACTATGGCCTCTGTGTATGTGGAGCCTTACTTGATTTGTTTCCTGCATTGAAATGTGAGTTCCAGGAGAACGTGGCTCTTGCTGTCTCGTTTCCCACAGCACCCAATGCCAGAGTGATGATGAGTACATAGCAATGAATCACTTGACAAATACTTGTTAATGTTCCCTCTGCCCACGATCAGGAACAACCCAAACCCAGCACACTTTCCTATGTTGCAGTCAGAACAATCTTCCTAAAACTTAAATATGATCAAGACCCTTCCCTATTTAAGGCCCTTCAATGACTCCTTGGGCTTCCCTGGTCGCTCAGATAGTAAAGAATCTGTCTGCAATGTGGGCGACCATGGGTTCGATCCCTTGGTTGGGAAGATCCCCTAGAGAAGGGAATGGCAATCCATTCCAGTATTCTTGCCTGGTGATGCCTTAGCTGTCAATGTCGAGTCAAAATCTCTTAAGGAACCTAATAAAGGCCTTGACCTGCATTCCAGCCATGCTGAACTTCTGAATCTTGCTAAAGGGCCAAACTTTCCAGCTTCCAGGCCTCATCTAGCTCGTCCCTCTGCCTGGGATTCTCTTTGCCCTCCTCAGCCAGTGAAAACTCCTTCAGCTCTCAGTTCAGCTGCGACTCCCACTAAGACCCCAGGATGACACTGATCCTATCCAACTGCCATTATTTTCCTGTACATCCACTTGAAGACGGTCTGTGCCTATATTGGTCACCATTATTTCACTCAAAAATAAGACAGTACTTGTTCCATAATTGAGAAGCAATAAACACGATGGTGTCTGTAGAACAGAGTTGAGCAGGACCCCAGAGATTTTAATTAAGGGGTGGGATGGGGATGAAAGTCACCTCTCACTGACTGGTCAGGTGTGGCAAATAGGTTCAGATTCAGATATCTGCCAGTTGTAGACTGTGTTTATATAACTTCTGTGCCTCAGTTCCCACCTGTAACATGGGCTCATGATTGTGCCTGAACAAAGTGGATGGGATCTCTTATCCCAGAGCCTGACAATGAATGCTTCATTTGCATTAATGAAGTGCTTAATGTTGGTTGTGGTTGTCAACCATTACATCCCAGGCCCCTGGCTTTATCTCTCTTCATTTCTAAGCTGCTGCAACCTCCTCTAAGGGCTTCACTGCGCAAGATGTGATATAAACACCTCTTCTTTTGCTGCTAGTCTGGAAACAGGTCCTTCCTAGAAAGGTGTTTTCAAAATAGCTAATATAAGCATAACAGGGAGGCCTGACGTGCTGCGATTCATGGGGTCGCAAAGAGTTGAATACGACTGAGCGACTGAACTGAACTGAACAAAGAGAATAGACATCTTAGAACATTCTCAAACTGATTACTCACTTTCTTACATGATTTCCTGAAATCCAGTTCCTTTATTTTATTTTAAATGTTAGGAAGGGGGCTTTGTAGTCAAAATTGATTCAAATTCTCCTCTCTTTCAGGCTTTCTTAAAGTCTCCTCTTTTAGGATTGAACATCAAGATAAACTCTATGGGGAAGTCCTTCTCTGTGCTTGCAAGTCTCAAATGGGTGGTTGTGTTGGAAGCACTCCCAGTGCTCACTGCCACATGATGATGCTAAAAACAATAATAAAATAAATAGCCATAAAATCATTGATTAATGGCACTTGTTACTACAGGAAGAACTTCACTATTCTCATGTCACCGCTGGCAGAAGCTGGCTTTGAGAGCAAGTCCAATCTTCTGTTGCAGAGAGGGTCACAGGATAAACATTCCTCATCTAGGACTGCAGGATTTCATGGCAAGCAATGCAGTGTCTCAGGCAGGTCTCTCCTGGTCAACCACCAATTTTGTCCTGTCCCTTAGATCCAGGAGTGTTGCTAGGGACAGGCGACATTCTCCTCATGGAGCTGGTTGTGTGCACATGAGAATCTATGCATGTGTGCAGATATGTGCATTTATGTGCAGACATGTGCATTTATGTGCATGCATGCATGTGTGTATTTGTTAGAGTTCATGTCTCTGTGTTCTACACGCTAACCACCCCCTTTATTTTGTTTTTAGTTCAACCTTTCCAAATTAGGTAAACAAAGTCTGGTTGAATAAATACAATGAAATAGATATTTTACACTTAAAAAAAATGGGTTCACTCAAAACTTGGGCAGTAAGAATGCTGTTGGTTTAGAATCATACTGACTCTGGGATATGGAAAATTCTCTCTGTGAAGAAATTTGAATCCTGGTGTATTAACTGAAAGAATACAAGTTTTCTTTCTTTTTTTTTTTTTTTTGGCCACACCACATGGCATGTGGGATCTTAGTTCCCCAACCAGGGATGGAAGCCATGCCCCCTGCAGTAAAAGCGTGGAGTCTTAACCACTAGACCACCAGGGAAGTCCCAATAAACGTTTTCTTAAGCAGTGACCTGAAAGGGTAAGCTTTAAAAATGCCTACATGACAGCCTGAGAGTGACTTGGTCTCAATCTTGAATGCACACCAGAACCATGAAGAGAGCTTATTAAAACACAGATTGCTGCTGTGAGGTGGCAATCAGTCCCTAGAGTTGCTGACTCAGCAGGCCTGGGGTGCCGCTCGAGAATTGGCATTTCTCACAGGCTCTCAGGTGCTGCTGGTCTGGGGCACACATTTTACCACCGATTAGACCACTGGTTCTGAGACTTGGCTACATAAAAATTAATGATGCCTTCACCCTGCCCCCAGTGACTCATTTAATTTGTATGGAGAATGACCTAGGCATAAGAGAGTCTTAAAAGCTCCCAGGTGATTGTAATGTAAAAAGTTGAGAACCATTGATATGGGGGGGGAAAAAACTCACTTTTTGATGGCCATTCAGGCAATTCCCTGGTGGCTCAGATGATAAAGAAACTGCCTGCAGTGTAGGAGACCAGGTACGATGGCTCCCTGGGTCAGGGAGATCCCCTGGAGGAGGGAAGGGCTACCCACTCCAGTATTGTTGCCTGGAGAATTCCATGGTCAGAGGAGCCTGGCGGGCTACAGTCCACGGGGTTGCAAAGAGTCGGACATGCTGAGCGACTGACACCTTCACTTCACTTCATTCTGACTGAATCTAACACAACATTGTAAGTCAACTGTACTCCAATATAAAATAAAACTTTAAAAAAATGTATAAGATTTTTGAAAACTGAGGGTGTGGGAATCCCCACGTGTGAAGCGGTATGCCATCCCCTTCAGATGAACATTGTCCTGGACAGTTACAAGGGGGCAGGCGGAGAGTGCGCTGTGCTTAAAGTCTCCAAGTGCTTAACTTGTTAGCAATAACTCTGGTCAGCAGGGATTCTCAGGCTCCTGGAAGGCTGAAAAAATTCCCTAGTATTCTGCACTTGTATCTCTTAGGGTTCTTAGTTTAATGCAAAGAAGTTTGCTGCCAACTAGGTAAGAAGAGTTTGTAAGAAGATACTGGATGATTTGAGGCTAAACTTCTGGAAGTCATGGACAAAATCAAGCTCAGTATGGCCTGATGAAGAAACTGAAATGGTTGCCCCCTGCCCTAGACCCTTGAAAAACGACTGTAGCCACTGCCCCCCCAAGAACTGGACACCGTAAACTTGTGGCTCCTGTGGAAGCCAGACACCCCTGTACCACCCTCATCAGTAGACACGGTCCCCCAAAGTATATGTCTCACTTGGTGAGCCTGATTAGAAGAGCTTCTTCACATGCTCTGTTCTGGAAACCAGAGGATGCAGGTTCTTACTGGACCTGGCCATAGATGTCTAGAAATTCCTCCAAGTATCTTCCATAGACAGGGAAGATGATAGACAACGTGTGTTTATTATTGTTCAGACTCATGGCTCCTGCATTTTTCTTTTCTGGTCTTCCATGACCTTCACCAGAGGTGTCCTCCACCCTACAGTTCAGTTCAGTTCAGTTCAGTCACTCAGTTGTCTCCAACTCTTTGCAACTCCATGAACCACAGCACGCCAGGCCTCCCTGTCTATCACCAACTTTCAGAGTTTATGCAAACTCATGTCCACTGAGTTGGTGATGCTATCTAACTATCTCATCTTCTGTCGTCCCCTTCTCCTCCTGCCTTTGATCTTTCCCAACATCAGGGTCTTTTCCAATGAGTCAGCTCTTCGCATCAGGTGGCCAAAATATTGGAGTTTCAGCTTCAACATCAGTCCTTCCAATGAACACTCAGGACTGATCTCCTTTAGGATGGACTGATTGGATCTCCTTGCAGTCCAAGGGACTCTCAAGAGTCTTCTCCAACACCACAGTTCAAAAGCATCAATTCTTCAGCACTCAGCTTTCTTCACAGTCCAACTCTCACATGCATACATAACTAGTGGAAAAACCATAGCCTTGAGTAGACGGACCTTTGTTGACAAAGTAATGTCTCTGCTTTTTAATATGTTGTCTAGGTTGGTCATAACTTTCCTTCCAAGGAGTAAGCGTCTTTTAATTTCATGGATGCAATCACCATCTGCAGTGATTTTGGACCCCCAAAAAGTAAAGTCAGCCACTGTTTCCCCATCTATTTCCCATGAAGTGATGGGACTGGATGCCATGATCTTTGTTTTCTGAATGTTGAGCTTTAAGCCAACTTTTTCACTCTCCTCTTTCACTTTCATCAAGAGGCTTTTTAGTTCTTCTTCACTTTCTGCCATAAGGGTGGTGTCATCTGCATATCTGAGGTTCTTGATATTTCTCCCGGCAATCTTGATTCCAGCTTGTGCTTCCTCCAGCCCAGCGTTTCTCATGATGCACTCTGCATATAAGTTAAATAAGCAGGGTGACAATATACAGCCTTGAAATACTCCTTTTCCTATTTGGAACCAGTCTGTTGTTCCATGTCCAGTTCTAACTGTTGCTTCTTGACCTGCATACAGGTTTCTCAGGAAGCAGGTCAGGTGGTCTGGTATTCCCATCTCTTTCAGAATTTTCCACAGTTGATTGTGATCCACACAGTCAAAGGCTTTGGCATACTCAATAAAGCAGAAATAGATGTTTTTCTGGAACTCTCTTGCTTTTTCCATGATCCAGCAGATGTTGGCAATTTGATCTCTGGTTCCTCTGCTTTTTCTAAAACCAGCTTGAACATCTGGAAGTTCACGGTTCACATATTGCTAAAGGCTGGCTTGGAGAATTTTGAGCCTTACTTTACTAGTGTGTGAGATGAGTGCATTTGTGAGGTAATTTGAGTATTCTTTGGCACTGCCTTTCTTTGGGACTGAATGAAAACTGACCTTTTCCAGTCCTGTGGCCACTGCTGAGTTTTCCAAATTTGCTGGCATATTGAGTGCAGCACTTTCACAGCATCATCTTTCAGGATTTGAAATAGCTCAACTGGAATTCCATCACCTCCAATAGCTATGTTCGTAGTGATGCTTCCTAAGGCCCACTTGACTTCACATTCCAGGATGTCTGGCTCTAGGTGAGTGATCACACCATCGTGGTTATCTGGATCATGAAGATCTTTTTTGTACAGTTCTTCTGTGTATTCTTGCCACCTCTTCTTAATATCCTCTGCTTCTGTTAGGTCCATACCATTTCTGTCCTTTATCGAGCCCATCTTTGCATGAAATGTTCCCTTGGTGTCTCTAATTTTCTTGACAAGATCTCTAGTCTTTCCCATTCTGTTGTTTTCCTCTATTTCTTTGCACTGGTTGCTGAGGAAGGCTTTCTTATCTCTCCTTGCTGTTCTTTGGAACTCTGCATTCAGATGGGTGTATCTTTCCTTTTCTCCTTTGCTTTCACAGCAGTGAAACCAGTCTTCCCAGTTGTTTCTATCACCTGCTCCTTTCACAAATAGATTTTACTCTCAATCACTGCTCTTTACAAAGAACAAACTTGTATTGTCAGCATTAAAGAAAAGAACTACTATACTTGTTTTATGTGAAATGCCTCCTCTTCAGCCAGATTAAAGAGACCAATAGATTAAACCTTCCGGAATGTTGTTCACACATAGAAGAAAGGCCAAGAGTGGAGCCATTTGGAGCTGCTGTCTGGAGCTGTTTTGAATTCCTCATATAAAACAGAAATGAGGTTTTGACAATGCAAACTGGAGTTGAAACAAATCTAGCTGCCTGAATTTGTGGTGGCCTGAGTTGGTGGTGGCCTGGCTTGCCTTGGAATGAGAGTCAGTGTCAGGTCTTAGAGATGCAAATTTCATTTATTTCTTCAGGAGCCACCAGTTGTGAGCTCCATGAATGCAGGGTTCATCTTCCTATGATCTTCTTCCTCAGGCCTGGGAGAGTCAGGGTGCCTTTGTGGTCAGGACTCTGCCTGTACCCTACTCTGCTGTCCCCTCCTCTCCACTGCCATAGCAGGTGCTTTCATCAGCCCCATTGCAGATAAGGAAGCCCAAGGTAGGGAGGACAAGAAACTTGCCTAAGCCCAGATACACGGTTACCCAAACCCAAACTGACTCCAGAGCCATCACTCTTTATTTCACAACAGAAATAATTTAATATCTTTTTTCTCATTACAGAACTGCATGTTACTCATTGTAAAAATGCAAACAACACAGGAAAATTTAAGAGAAGAGGTCAGGTTCACCTGAAATCTCATGGCTGTAAGATAACATTTATATTTCGGTAACTATTCTTCACACAGACACACACAGACACAGGGACACACGCCATGTTGCACAAATGGAATCTTTATGCTAATATTGATTCAGAATGCTTGCTGCTGGTCAGTATAACTCAAACACACTCTCTGTTTCCTTATTGAAGTTATGATGATTGTAGGTAAAGAAGAAAGTTAGATCCAAGCAGATAGAGCCCTATGCAGCAGGCCGAAACTTCACTGTGCATGGATCAGGCCATGGCATTCCACCCCCATAGATGGGAGGGAGGGAGTGTGGCATGATGAAAGTGTGGAGTCAGACTGCAGGGGCTCCTTTACTTACTAACATCTCACTTCCCCAGCTTGAAGGGAGGATAATAGTATCTACCTCATAGGTCATTGTGAGAACTACATTAGAAAATACATGTAAATGTAGAACATTCCTTCATCTAGAGTAAAGGCTTAATGTGGATTGATATACCCACAGTGTGCAGAAATCCAGAAGGTCATCAAGTGAATTGTTCATTACCTTAAAAGTATATGTGCTGTATTTAAAATTTCTTTCCTTGATACTAGTGATATTGACTGCTGTTTTTAACCTCCCAAGAATGAGGTCTGTGGACAGTAACAGGTTTTTAAAAATTGTTATTTTTCTGAGGACATGAAAAATAAGAGCACATAATGTTGGAGAGATATAGAAATGTCTTAAAGCTGGTGGTTTATTCATTCACTTGCTCATTTACTTCTCTATTGTTTATTGATTGATTGATAGTGCTAGGAAAGTAGTAAATATTTGTTGATTAAAAGAATGAATTGAAGTTACTGAATTAAACATTTTGTGAGTGCCTACTATGCAGGTCAGGAAGCAACAGTTAGAACTGGACATGGAACAACAGACTGGTTCCAAATAGGAAAAGGAGTATGTCAAGGCTGTTTATTGTCACCCTGATTATTTAACTTTTATGCAGAGTACATCATGAGAAATGCTGGGCTGGAAGAAGCACAAGCTGGAATCAAGATTTCCAGGAGAAATATCAATTACCTCAGATATGCAGACACCACTTTTATGGCAGAAAGTAAACAGGAACTCAAAAGCCTCTTGATGAAAGTGAAAGTGGAGAGTGAAAAAGTTGGCTTAAAGCTCAACATTCAGAAAACAAAGATCATGGCATCCGGTCCCATCACTTCATGGGAAATAGATGGGGAAACAGTGGAAACAGTGGCAGACTTTATTTTTTTGGGCTCCAGAATCACTGCAGATGGTGACTGCAGCCATGAAATTAAAAGACGCTTACTCCTTGGAAGGAAAGTTATGACCAACCTAGAGAGCATATTCAAAAGCAAAGACATTACTTTGCCAACAAAGGTCCGTCTAGTCAAGGCTATGGTTTTTCCTGTGGTCATGTATGGATGTGAGAGTTGGACTGTGAAGAAGGCTGAGCGCCGAATAATTGATGCTTTTGAACTGTGGTGTTGGAGAAGACTCTTGAGAGTCCCTTGGACTGCAAGGAGATCCAACCAGTCCATTCTGAAGGAGATCAGCCCTGGGATTTCTTTGGAGGGATGATGCTAAAGCTGAAACTCCAGCACTTTGGCCACCTCATGTGAAGAGTTGACTCATTGGAAAAGACTCTGATGCTGGGAGGGATTGGGGGCAGGAGGAGAAGGGGACGGCAGAGTATGAGATGGCTGGATGGCATCACTGACTCGATGGACGTGGGTCTGGGTGAACTCCGGGAGTTGGTGATGGACAGGGAGGCCTGGCGTGCTGCGATTCATGGGGTCGCGAAGAGCCGGACACGACTGAGCGACTGAACTGAACTGAACTGAACTATGTAGCAGTTACTAAATTAGAGACATAAGAGATATGGGCTTTAGTAAAACAAGACCGTACCCTCAAGATGCTTACAATCTTATGATTCCTTATGTTTCTTCACTGGAATCACACGGTTTAATAAAGTGATCTTCCAATAGCAATAGTCTTCTGGTTCAATTGTTTCAAAATTTAAGCTGCAAGGTACAAATGGATGAAAATTAAAGCCCAGACACATCCACATTAACTGCACTTGTTTTTATCCTGTTTGGTTTATAAGGACGACAGAAAAAAATTTTTTCAAAATTTAGTCCAAATGTCGGCCACCCAATTAGATAGAGCGTATGCTTCTCTCAAGAGTTAATAAATCATCCAGGTCCCACCAGAGGAAAGACACAGCCCTCTGAAAGTGTCCTGAGGCAGGAAGAGACACCACGACTGAGCAGAGGGAATTACATTTTGCACGTGTGCCTTTGGAATACCTGTTGAGAGCTCCCACATGATGAAGAAAAAAAATGCCTGACAGAGCAGAGCATGCTTCATTTTCAGCCAAACTCAATCCATTTTTTGGCGTGTTTACCTCGGCAGACAAGGAAGACGGTTAGCTGAGGGATCTGCACAGGTTCCTGCTGTTGCTGCTGCTGCTAAGTCGCTTCAGTCATGTCTGACTCTGTGCGACCCCATAGATGGCAGCCCACCAGGCTCCCCCCGTCCCTGGCATTCTCCAGGCAAGAACACTGGAGTGGGTTGCCAATTCCTTCTCCAATGCATGAAAGGGAAAAGTGAAAGTGAAGTCTCTCAGTCAGTCCGAGTCTTCATGACCCCATGGACTGCAGCCTACCAGGCTCCTCTGTCCATCGGATTTTCCAGGCAAGAGTACTGGAGTGGGGTGCCATCGCCTTCTCCAGCACAGATTCCTAGTGGATAATAAAACAGATGCTGAGGGTAGATGTTCTCTAGTGTAATTCACTGAAACATGCAAACTCCTTTAAGTACACCAAGAATATTTAAGTGGCTTCTATTTCCTCCTCCTCATCCCTCAGTGTCATTATTTGCTTTACGTTAATTACTTCTTACAGCAGATTCAGCAACAATTTCTGTCTTGTTGGCAGACACAACATTGAGTTTTATTGCTAACTTTGTGTGTTTGTTATTCAACCACCTTGGGGGAAAAACAGCAACATAAGACTAAACATTAGAGGTGTTTTCTCCTCTATTTTATTACTTACAGACACAAAACTTTATGGCAATTGGAAGAAATGTTTCTTCACTTTATTAAACTTGGCACTCCTTCAAGAAAATGTCAGTGAACAGAAAAAAATCCATTATTGGTATGATTGCCTTAGCTGTTGTCTAGGAAAAGATCAAAATGGCAAAGTGAACTATTAAAAAGAGCGAGTTCATTCAACTTACTTTTTTATTGCTGGCTAAGTGAGTTCCATTGTAACCAAAAGAGATGATGGAAAAACAGGATGTTGTTTTCCTCTTTTTACCAATGCTTGGTGCTTGGGCTTCATTTGGGCTTTTTGGGGGCCTAAAGGAAGGTGCTCAGACTAACTGGTGAGAGTCACTTTGGCTGTGGCACTTTCTACATTTCATTGTGTTCCATTTGGCGGGGGGCCCAACCTAATACCTTATAAAATACAGCTTTCTCTGAAACGTACGTTAAATACAAAGGAGTTTCACTTAAAGGAAGACATTTTGCCAAAGCTGATTGTCTTCGAAGAGGCTTTATTTCCGAAAGTTTGTATTCACTGATTTCATTGAACAAAACAGTTGTCTTTGGCAGATTTTTTAAGTTTCTCAAGATACCATTTAGTCATTTTTTGATATATGAAATTTTTAATGGATGTGAATCTCATTTTGCAAACTTCAGTGTAAAAGAAATATAACTTTGTAAACTTTCCATAACTCAAATTCATTTATGGCTCTGAGCTCTTGCTCGGCTAGACTCGAATGGGAAACAGTCTCAAGCAGAGCCAAGACATGTATGTGTGTGTCTGTGTGTATGTGGACTGGTTACTGATGAAAGTTTTGAAATTATGGTCCTATTTGCTTAACTTTGGATATAACTTGAAAATAAATATATTGAGCTTGCTGAAATTGCTTTAATCTCTCTTCTTCCATTCCTATCCACATGACTCTGTGAAATTAGTTTCTCTACTATGAATGTTATGAAAACAAAATATACAAACTATTTAGATATACAGTATCCTCTGTGAGAATCACTCACCATCAATCCTACCTAGATGATGTAAATCATTCAGCAAGAAGCAAGCTTATTTAGTCACACTAAAACTTTAAAAATTGATATACATGGGGCTTGTTCTAAATATGCATATAAATGTCTAAATGCAGTTTATTTCCTCCATGAAGTCTTTATTATTATAGTTGAAAATAGAAATTTACAGGTGTAATTACAATTCTGTTTTAATCGCCTATTACCTATTCTTTCAATGAACAACATTAGCAGTTTTAGTGTTTTTCTTTTCCCTTAGACTGCAAGGAGATCCAACCAGTCCATTCTGAAGGAGATCAGCCCTGGGATTTCTTTGGAAGGAATGATGCTGAAGCTGAAACTCCAGTACTTTGGCCACCTCATGCACAGAGTTGACTCATTGGAAAAGACTCTGATGCTGGGATGGATTGGGAACAAGAGGAGAAGGGGGCGACAGAGGATGAGATGGCTGGATGGCATCACTGACTCGATGTATGTGAGTCTCAGTGAACTCCGGGAGTTGGTGATGGACAGGGAGGCCTGGTGTGCTGCGATTCATGGGGTCGCAAAGACTCGGACACGACTGAGCGACTGATCTGATCTGATCTGATACTAGGTTTGTTCTGACTACATTTATTGAACTGTAACGTTTTGTCTGTTGACTCTAATAATTAAAAAATTAAAAATTTTAATCTTTAAAATTTAATCTTTCTAGTAATCCATTTTTACTGTATTTTACAAAAGTATTGGTCTGTGATGAAAAAAAGTTCAAAACAAAACAAAACTGTCTGTTTCAAATAGTTTGAAAATTTACAAAGGACTGTACACAAGTTGGGAAGAAGCTAATACACACATGTTTTATATGCAATCATTTTCTTCTTTTCTGAAAGAGCTGCAGCTTCAGAGACTTTTCTCAGAAATCTCTGGAAGCAGGGGTGGTGCCCTAGGTACTCAGCTGCCATTTCTGATGCCCATCAGAGTTGATGAAGGCTGTGGGTAGGCACCTGACTTCCATAAAGGTTTGAGTAACCCCAAAGACACTGCTTTTTCCAAGAGACTGCACTGGCTCCTAAAGGAAGCAGAACTTAGGAACCTGAGAAATAATTACTGAGCGACTATTATGTGCCCCACTTTTTCTGAGCATTGAAAGCCAGTAGTAATTAAAACAGAGAGAAATCCCTGCATCAGGGACTTTCCATTCTAGAGCAAGGTGGAGAACTTGATGTCTGGGTCATTACACCTGAAATTAGGCTTTTGTTGGGTGCTTGGGATTTAGCTCAGTGTTTTCCCATTAAAAACAAGTGCATAACTGAGGTGACCCTGAGGGATGGGATGGGGAGGGAAGTGGAAGGGGAGCTCAGGATGGGGAGCACATGTATACCCATGGCTGATTCATGTCAATGTATAGCAAAAACCACTACAATATTGTAAAGTAATTAGCCTCCAATTAAAATAAATAAATAAGTTAAAAAAAAAAAAACAAGTGCATAGTAGAGGGTTTGCCCAGTTAGTGATACAATTAATTAAGAGAATGCACTGTCTCATGTTAAAGATTTTGCCCAAATTTTACTTAAAACTTCAGTACTAGAGTCTAAGGAAATATGGCATTTGCTTAAGCACAAAGTTATTTTGACATTTTAAGATGAATACATCAATATTTAACATTATTCCATAAGGATCAAATCGTCTTCAGGAGTTTCATCTCCAAGGACAAGTCTAAGAATTCCCAAACCATAGACAGACAAAGAGTAAGCTGCCATCTTTTCCTAAGGTCAGACTTAAAGATGAGTAAGCTTATTTCTAAAGGTCTGGTGAATTAATTCCTTTCAAATTTATAGAAATGTTTAGAGTTTTTTCAGAATCATGGGGAACTGACATCAGATAAAGAGCCTATGGAATCCAATCTTAAAATGATAGGAAGAAAGCCATCATGAGAACACACACACACACACACACACACAAAGCTAACAAACATATTTTAAAACATTGATCTCATTGGTGATCAGAAAAATGCAAATTAAGCAATAACTGTTGTTGTTTAGTCTCTAAGTCATGTCCAGTTCCTTTTGTGACCACATAGACTGTAGCCAGCCAGGCTCCTCTTCCAAGGGATTTCCCAGGCAAGAATACTGGAGTGGGTTGCCATTTCCATCTCCAGGGGATCTTCCTGACCCAGGGATTGAACCCGTGTCTCCTGCACTGCAGACAGATTCTTTACCACAGAGCCACCAGGGAAGCCCTAAGCAACAATAAACTACCAGTTTTCACCTATCCAAAGGCAGAGCTTTAAAACAACACTGGAGATAAAGATGAGGTGCTTGCTCTTTTGCATTACTTTTGGGAATATAAAGTGGGTACAACTTCACAAAAGCACTTTCTCCACAATAGTTTTAAATAGGTGCATAATCATTGTTCCAATAAATACATCTCTGGAAACCTACTGAAAACCAAAAAATGTAGGAAAACGGTCATGTACAAAAATATTCACTGCAGTACAACCTACATCAGCAAAAACATGTAAAGAATCTAAATTTTTCAGAGAAAGAAAATTGATAAGTAAAATATGTTGCAATCCACATGATTTAATTATGTAGCCACAAATTGTTCATAAAGTTAAGGGACAGAATAAAACTATAGTTGAATCGCAAACATCCATTAAATAAAAAAGGGTACAAGCCATGATGACTGTAGTTGATGATACTGTATTCTATACTTGAAAGATGCTAAGAGAGTAGAACTTCAAAGTTCCCACCACACAAAAAAGTAACAATGTGTCATGATAGATGTACTAACTGTTTGTTGTAATAATTATCTTGCAATATATATGTATATTAATTCATCACTTTTTATACTTAGGCCTGAAAAGAACTGAAAGTGTTAGTCACTCAGCTCAGTCGTGTCCAATTCTTTGCGATCCCATGAACTGTAGCCCGCCAAGTTCCTCTGTCCACGGGATTCTCCAGGCAAGAAAACTGGAGTGGGTAGCCATTCCCTTCTCCAGAGGATCTTCTGGACCCAGGGATTGAACCCAGGTATCCTGCATTGCAGGCAGATTCTTTACTGTCTGAGCCACCGGTTTATACAGTTATTTGTCAATTATGTCTCAAAAAAGCTGGAAACAAAACAAAAGAATACAAAAGGGAACAGCATTAAGATTTTAATGTCATATTCTCTGGGTGGTGGGTGGCATTATGGGCAGTATTTTTTTTTTCTGTTTTTCTACATAATCCAAGTTTTCCATAATTATGATATATGACTTTGATTATCAAAACTCTTAAGAGGACAGTACAAGTATAAACCATTTTAGAGTGTCGATTCAATAAAGATGTCCGTAGTTAAGTCCTTATGATTAAAGAAATTTTCACTCCAGGGCTGAAGAAAGAATCTGTAAGAGGAAGCACACGCATACACACCCATGGGAAAACCTGGGAGTGCAGAGTGCAAAGCACTCCACCCACCAGTCACTCACTCCATGAGCAAATATCTCAGAGAGTGGAGCTGGAAATGCTGAGGTTAGGCTCACTGCTGGTGCAGCTTGTGTAAAGAGATAGCTTTCAGTTATACATTACTGTTCACGTGGTACATTTATGCAAACACAGCACTGCACACAAAATCATGTACACCAGGAGTGTTCGTTCAAGAGCAGTGTGATTGACATTTTGGAGCTGGTATTTCTTGTTGGGTGAGGCAAGTGGGGGTGGTGGAGGAGGTCTCCAGTGCATAGTAGGGCTTTTAGCAGTATCCAGAAAAGCATCTATTTCTGCTTTATTGACTATGCCAAAGCCTTTGACTGTGTGGATAACAATTAACTGTGGAAAATTCTGAAAGAGATGGGAATACCAGATCACCTGATCTGCCTCTTGAGAAACTTGTATGCAGGTCAGGAAGCAACAGTTAGAATTGGACATGGAACAACAGACTGGTTCCAAATAGGAAAAGGAGTTCGTCAAGGCTGTATATTATCACCCTGCTTATTTAACTTATATGCAGAGTACATCATGAGAAACGTTGGACTGGAAGAAACACAAGCTGGAATCAAGATTTCCGGGAGAAATATCAATCACCTCAGATATGCAGATGACATCATCCTTATGGCAGAAAGTGAAGAGGAACTAAAAAGCCTCTTGATGAAAGTGAAAGTGGAGAGTGAAAAAGTTGGCTTAAAGCTCAACATTCAGAAAACAAAGATCATGGCATCCGGTCCCATCACTTCATGGGAAATAGATGGGGAAACAGTGGAAACAGTGGCAGACTTTATTTTTCTGGGCTCCAAAATCACTACAGATGGTGACTGCAGCCATGAAATTAAAAGACGCTTACTCCTTGGAAGGAAAGTTATGACCAACCTAGATAGCATATGCAAAAGCAGAGACATTACGTTGCCAACAAAGGTTCGTCTAGTCAAGGCTATGGTTTTTCCTGTGGTCATGTCTGGATGTGAGAGTTGGACTGTGAAGAAAGCTGAGCGCCGAAGAATTGATGCTTTTGAACTGTGGTGTTGGAGAAGACTCTTGAGAGTCCCTTGGACTGCAAGGAGATCCAACCAGTCCATTCTGAAGGAGATCAACCCTGGGATTTCTTTGGAAGGAATGATGCTAAAGCTGAAACTCCAGTACTTTGGCCACCTCATGTGAAGAGTTGACTCATTGGAAAAGACTCTGATGCTGGGAGGGATTGGAGGCAAGAGGAGAAGGGGACGACAGAGGATGAGATGGATGGATGGTATCACTGACTCGATGGATGTGAGTCTCAGTGAACTCCGGGAGCTGGTGATGGACAGGGAGGCCTGGTGTGCTACGATTCATGGGGTTGCAAAGAGTCGGACATGACTGAGCGACTGATCTGATCTTATCTGATCTAATGGCTTCTAACCACTGGATGCCAGAAGCAGCCTCACCCCCAGTCATGACATGTCTCCAGACATTGCCTAACGTCCTCTGGAGTGGGTGGCAATGCTCTTTCCCAGCTGAGAACCACTCGTGTGCAGGGGTGCCCTGTGCCATGCAGAGATGCACCTGCACGCATGTGTGTGATTGCAGCCATGAGGGATTTACAACCAGGGTGTCCATTCTATTAACGAGCGCCAATGCCAAACCTGCTGTTAAGAATTCGGAGTGTTGCATTTCTGTGCTGTACTTTATGGTCTATTTAAGAAGGATCCAGGGAGAACACAGCTCTGTGTGATTTCCCCTTTGTGCTGATTTTAAAAGTTAGCCCAGTGTAGATTATGCTGTGTATAATCTTTTATGCCATCTTCACATTTTCATGTCATTTTTAAACCATAAACCTAGCACATTCTAGATTGCTGATGGATACACATTGTGTGTTTAGTTAAATGTTAAGTTATTAGCTCTGGATGAGGGGAAAAGTTGATTACATTTTAAAAACTGAGCTTTGGAGTCAAATGAACAAAGTCATCCAAGGAGAGGTCACGACTAACCACACTCCAGATTGTCAATAAGCAGACACATGCCTGGAAAATAGGACACTTCACTCTCAGGACAGGGTTGCAAGGCCAGCCCACCCGAGACCAGCCAGCACCTTCCCACAGCTTTCTGTAGACTTTTGAAGGTAAAGGACATACTTCAGCAGCATACTATTTCTTGGGGAAAAAAATTATTATTGAAGAATTATTTGGAAATAAGGGAAAAAATTACCCTAAGAATAGCAGCTCAAACCTATGGATCAATAAAAAGTAGATCTTATAGAGCTGGAAGCTGTGCTTCTTTGTTTATTGGAACCCACACTCACATCTGGCTACTAGATACAGCACCTTATGGATAAAAGCTACAAATGGACTTGCTGTCATCTATGGAAACAAGTTTGAATCTATGGGGATTTTAGCACAAGATGACCCTGGAATAAACAGCAGGCTTGTCCAGCTTTGACCAGTAGTATCTTCTCATTTAATTGGATTTTTTTCAAATCACCCTGGCATGAACACCATTAATATACAATTACAAATATACACATACAGACAGTTAAAGAGGCCTACTGACCCAGAAAGCATAATTCCAGTGTGAGGGCATTCTTCAGTACAATCATGATTTCTCTGCTCCATGGTCATGGCCATCTAAGAGCAGCCTTTATCTGCCCACTTATTCCCACCATGCTGCTGTGTAAGGACACATGAGGTGACAACTGGCAAGAACCAAGAAAGTGAGAAAGACAGGCTCTAAGAAAGGTACATCTCTATTTTGATGACATTTATGTAATCTTCAAGCATACACGTGGTAAACTACATTGTTAATGGATATACATCAGTTCAGTTCAGTTCAGTTGCTCAGTCATGTCCAACTCTTTGTGACCCCATGGATCACAGCAAGCCAGGCCTCCCCGTCCATCACCAACTCCCGGAGCTTACCCAAACGCATGTCCATCAAGTCAGTCATGCCATCCAGCCATTTCATCTTCTGTTGTCCCCTTCTTCTCTTGCCCTCAATCTTTCCCAGCATCAGGGTCTTTTCAAATGAGTCAGCTCTTCGCATCATTTGGCCAAAGTATTGGAGTTTCAGCTTCAACATCAGTCTTTTCAATACACTCAGGACTGATCTCCTTTAGGATGGACTGGTTGGATCTCCTTGCAGTCCAAGGGACTCTCAAGAGTCTTCTCCAACACCACAGTTCAAAAGCATCAATTCTTTGGCACTCAGCTTTCTTTCTAGTCCAACTCTCACATCCATACATGACTACTGGAAAAACAGCCTTGACTAGATGGACTTTTGTTGGCAAAGTAATGTCTCTGCTTTTTCATATGCTGTTTAGGTTGGTCATAGCTTTTCTTCAAGGAGTAACCGTATTTTAATTCCGTGGTTGCAGTCACCATCTACAGTGATTTTGGAGCCCCCAAAAATAAAGTCTGCCACTGTTTCTACTGTTTCCCCATCTATTTGCCATGAAGTGATGGGACTGGATGCCATGATCTTAGTTTTCTGAATGTTGAGCTTTAAGCCAACTTTTTCACTCTCCACTTTCACTTTCATCAAGAGGCTCTTTAGTTCTTCTTCACTTTCTGCCATAAGGGATATACATATATTTATGCAAAACTATATAAGGATATAAAACAAACTCATGATGATATATATATATATCATATATATATCAAGGAGATCAAATGGAAATCAATCCTGAATATTCATTGGAAGGACTGATGCTGAAGCTGAAGCTCCAATACTTTGGCCCCCTAATGCAAAGAGCTGACTCATTGGAAAAGACCCTGATACTTGGGAAGATAGAAGGCAGGAGGAAAAGGGGATGACAGAGGATGAGATGGTTAGATAGTATCACTGACTCAATGGACATGAATTTGAGCAAACTCCTGGAGATAGGGAAGGATAGGGAATCCTGACATGCTGCAGTCCCTGTGGTCACAAAGGCTTAGCAATTGAACACAATTGTTTTATACACACACACACACACACACACACACACATGTATCATGTTTGTTGTTATTGTTCAATATATCAAAATATAAATATAAATTAAATAGGATTAAAAGTCAAATAGATTCAGATTTTGGTCTTTGCCACTTACTGAGGGACCTTGAGCATATATATTTTTCTTGAATATACCATCTCAGTTTTATCAAATATATAATACAATGAAGATAATAATAGTACTAACCTCACTAGATTGTTATGAGAATTAAATAAAATAAACTTTGAAACAGGCACACAATACATGCTCAGTTCAAAGGAGCTACTATTGATATGACAAGTTCCAAAGTTCTGAGCATCACATTCTAAGTTTCATAATAGAATGTCTATTGTCTTAATTTGTGCCTTGAGAGCTAACTCGAAGCTTAACTCAGAGCAGACACAGCAGAAACTCCAGAGACTCCAAAGCCCACTGGGGACCCATTTATGTTGAGTTACTCTGGCTAGAGGGAGAAGAGGCACCCCACAGTGCCAAAGAGTGGGAGTTACAGAATGTGGTTTTTCAGATTGGAAGCCAAAGATTAGGAAGATAAGTCACACGTAGCTCCTTGATCCGTCTGGATTGTGCAGAGAAGTGCCAGGCCAGCTTACTGAATACATAGGGCTGCACCCCAGGAGACGTGCTCTGCCCTCTTCTGGTTCTCCCTTTTTTGAGCTGATCTTAAGGGTGAGCCTTTTCAGCTCGACTGGGAATGGATATTGTCTATCTGAGCTGGATGCCAGATGTTTAGGAAAGGTTGGGGTATGCAAGGCGCTCAGCCTCTGGATTTCTTGGGAGCCGATGGTGTAGTGGAAAGATGCAAAAAAATAGAGCAATAGAATAGAATAATAGAATAAAAAACAATAGAATGGGAAAGGTTAGATATTTCTACAAGAAAATTAGAGACACCAAGGGAACATTTCATGCAAAGATGGGCACAATAAAGGACAGAAATTGTATGGACCCAATAGAAGCAGAAGATATTAAGAAGAGGTGGCAAGAATACACAGAAGAACTATACAAAAATGATTTTCATGACCCAGATAACCATGATGGTGTGATCACTGGGTGTGATCACTCACCTAGAGCCAGACATCCTGGAATGTGAAGTCAAGTGGGCCTTAGGAAACATCACTATGAACAAAGTTAGTGGAGGTGATGGAATTCCAGTTGACTATTTCAAATCCTAAAAGATGATGCTGTGAAAGTGCTGCACTCAATATGCCAGCAAATTTGGAAAACTCAGCAGTGGCCACAGGAAAAGGTCAATTTTTATTCCAGTCCCAAAGAAAGGTAATGCCAAAGAATGCTCAAACTATGGCACAATTGCACTCATCTCACACGCTAGTAAAGTAGTGCTCAAAATTCTCCAAGCCAGGCTTCAACAGTACATGAACCGTGAACTTCCAGATGTTCAAGCTGGTTTTAGAAAAAGCAGAGGAACCAGAGATCAAATTGCCAACATTTTCTGGATCATAGAAAAAGCAAGAGAGTTCCAGGAAAACATCTATTTCTGCTTTATTGACTATGCCAAAGCCTTTGACCGCATGGGTCCCAATAAACTGTGGAAAATTCTTCAAGAGATGGGAATACCAGACCACCTGACCTGCCTCCTGAGAAATCTGCATGCAGGTAAAGAAGCAACAGTTAGAACTGGACATGGAACAACAGACTGGTTCCAAATCGGGAAAGGAGTACGTCAAGGCTGTATATTGTCACCCTGTTTATTTAACTTATATGCAGAGTACATCATGAGAAATGCCAGGCTGGATGAAGCGCAAGCTGGAATCAAGATTGCCAGGAGAAATATCAATAACCTCAGCTATGCAGATGACACTACCCTTATGGCAGAAAGCGAAAAAGAACTAAAGAGCCTCTTGATGAAAGTGAAAGAGGAGAGTGAAAAAGTTGGCTTAAAGCTCAACATTCAGAAAATGAAGATCATGGCATTCGGTCCCATCACTTCATGGCAAATAGATGGGGAAACAATGGAAACAGTGACAGACTTTATTTGGGGAGGGGCTCCAAAATCACTGCAGATGGTGATTGCAGCCATGAAATTAAAAGCCGCTTACTCATTGGAAGGAAAGTTATGAACCACCTAGACAGCATATTCAAAAGCAGAGACATTACTTTGCCAACAAAGGTCCATCTAGTCAAAGCTATGGTTTTTCCAGTAGTCATGTATGGATGTTGAGAGTTGGACTAGAAAGAAAGCTGAGTGCTGAAGAATTGATGCTTTTGAACTGTGGTGTTGGAGAAGACTCTAGAGAGTCCCTTAGGCTGCAAGGAGGTCCAACCAGTCCATCCTAAAGGAGATCAGTCCTGAATATTCATTGAAAGGACTGATGCTGAAGCTGAAACTCCAATACTTTGGCCACATGATGCAAAGAACTGACTCATTTGAAAAGACCCTGATGCTGGGAAAGATCCCCCTGATGCAGGGGGAGAAGGGGATGACAGATGATGAGATGGTTGGATGGCATCACTGACTGGATGGACATGAGTTTGAGTAAGCTCTGGGAAGTGGTGATGGACAGGGAGGCCTGGCATGCTGCAGTCCATGGGGTTGCAAAGAGTCGGACAGGACTGAGCGACTGAAATGACCGTGTAGTGGAGGTGTGTGTGGACAGCTTGCCTGGGGAGAGGGAACTCCCAATTCCACAGAAAGTTTAGTTTGGGCACTGCTTGAGTAAAACCAGCACTGTCCCAGTGAGTCCACTGGCAAACAAATCAGAAGGAACCCTGTGGTCCTTTCCAGGATAATCCTGATTATCCTTCTAGTGGACAGAGAATGATGGACACTTTTGCAAATATTCAGCAACATAAACTTTCTAAACCATCTCGAAGCCATAATGCTAATGTAGGTCAGGTAAGAAGTGGATGTAGTCTCTGCCCACATCTTCTGTGCAAATGCTATGAAAATTAGAGGTTTTGGTGCTTTGGTGAGCTGGGGGGTACATGGGTGTGGGGACTTACTGGGCATGGAGCACTTGAACTGGGCTTCAAAGGATGGGGGGCTTTGAAGGATGAAGAAGAATAAAAGCTGGAAGAACGGAATGAGCAAAAGCATGGAGGAAGACATGGAGAACAATCTAGAGTAAGTTGATGTGTAATGCTTGAATTGAGAATTTATTTGGAGGTAGACCAGAAAGGAGGTTGAGATCAGGTAGTGGTGGGAACCAATCACCAGGCTAAGGCTTTTCAACTTTAAATGCAGCTGAGGAATGACAGCACCAGGGTGATAACTCAGGTCTTCCGGCTCCCAGCTCCTCTCCAGCTCTCTTCAACTCTCCTGCACGGCCTCGCAATGTCTGTCTTCAGGAAGTATGTTGTTTCACTTGGAAATGAGATAATCTGGGCTTCAGGTCATGAAATAGTTGTGTGCCTTGGCCAAATCACCTTTTTGGGTTTCAGTTTAAACCCAAAATGAGATGGTTGGAGAAAATATTTTCTGGCTCTTTAAGATGGAAGAAATCTCTTTGGAAGACTAATATAATGACAATGTTCAGAATGGTTGGGGAGGAGGGAAAACCAACTGACACCAAAAATCCACTGGTTCCATGATTTATGCTATATATATTGTCTTTCATATAACAAACACTCCTAATCTCTCTCTCTCTCTCTCTGCTCTCTACCATCCTTTTATTTTCTTTTTAACATTTTAAGAAGCAACTGTGCTTTACTTAATTTAATCTTCTGTTACTGTATCTCTCTTACTATGAGGCAGTTTTATATGTGAAATACTTTCTGTTTGAATGAGCTGTCATCAAGACTAATAGCTCATCTTTTAAATCTTTTATCCATTATAAGTTTCATCTAATTCCTGATCTCCATCCTTAAGGTCCAATTCCCACATGTCCGCTTGTCTTTGTCTATAACCCAAAGCAGGTCTCAGGAAGAGGAGCAAAGCAGAGACTAGGAGGGGCAACCAACCAAATGCTGGACCATGTAAACTTTCTCTTGATGTGCCCCCAAAGTCTGCCAAACCAAAGTCCTTGAGGATCTCAAAAATTCAAAACCAGATATAAAATAAATAAATGCAAATGGCACATTTCTTAACTATAGGGTCTCCCCGGACTTCTTCAGGTCCAAGTTACTCCCTTATTTTTTCCTTCATTGATTTCAGGGGGAATGAGGCCAGAGTTTGACCCTTTAGTGAAAGGTTATATACATGGAGAGAGGGATGAAAGAATAATCAGGTCCTATGGGGAAGGAAAAGGAAAAGTAAACATCTCCCTTGGAAAATAAACTTCTGCTCTTTCAAACCCTGAATGCCACCTTTTCAAGAATAATGTGTTCAAAGAGTGGATATATGTATGTGTATAATTGATTCACGGTGCTGTATACCTGAAAATCACACAACATTTTAAATCAGTTATGCTCCAATAAAAAGTTTTAAAAACTCCAAATACATTCAAAATAATTTTTTAAAAAGAATGAAGTGTTCCAAACTGTGGTGTCATCCCTAAGAAGGCCTCTTTGTAGAAAATTGGCCAAATTAAATGAGCCATCCTAATCTGTACAAAACTTTTTCATATTTTTATCAGTCATGTGTATGTTTATCTGGTGTTACTCACTATGGGCTTCCCACATGGCACAGTGGTAAAGAATCAGCCTGCCAAAGCAGGAGACACAAGAAATGCAGGTTTGATCCCTGGGTCAGGAAGATCCCTTGGAGAAGGAAATGGCAACCCACTCTAGTATTCTTGCCTGGAAAATGCCATGGATGGAGGAACCTGGTGGCCTACAATTCATGGGGTCACAAAGAGTTGGGCACTACTTAGTAACTAAACAACAACAATATGTAGAAGAAAAACCTATTTCTCCTACTCTCAACACTTCTGAGGTTGTGGGCTTTTCTTACGTCAGCCAATTCTCTACCTCTCTGGATACACCGAGGTGTGCCACAATTCAGTTATAATCATAACCACCAGGAGCTAGTGTAGACCTCATGGATCAGGAGCCCAGTCCCATAAGACTCCTCCCACTTTAGACATCCATTGCGATTGGACTGACTAGCTATAAATTGAAGGGGCCGGGTCTCACAACCCCCTCCTTTGGTTTGGTAATTTGTTAGAATGCCTCTCAGAACTCAGGAAAGGGCTTTACTGTCACTTATTTATTATAAAGGATACAACTCAGAAACAACCAAATGGAAAAGATGCCTGGAGCAAGGGGTGTGGGAAGGGGCAGGGAGCGTCCTTGCCTTCTCTGGGACCCCTTTCAGTCTCCTCACCTATCACTTGGGAGACAATCACAGTACACCTGCCTCCCAGGGTTGGTTTGAAATGAAGTACTGTGTGAAGTGAACACATGTGTGTGAAGTGTTCACAACAGTGCCTGTGAATAGTAAACGATATTAAGGACCAACGCATGTGACTTTGTGGTGTAGGATTAAATACCTGAATGAGAGTGGGCTAGGACAACAATAATTAACACTCATAGGGCATTGACCCTGCGGCTAGGTGCTTTCCATGTATTAACTCATTCAATACTCACAGCAGCCCAGGCTATATATAAACTCTTACTTTCATCATCATCCTTGGCATTATCCCCATATACAAATGAAGATACTGGGATCCAGGGAGGTAAGTGGCTAGTCCAAGGTCACCTAGCTTGCAAGTAAGTAGACCAGCTGGGGTTTGAGCCCCTGAAGTCTACAACCAAAGACCACTGCCTTCTCCCCTATTCCAGAAGATGAAGATCCACGAACAACAGGCAGATTAGGAAACACCACATTAAATGTTATTGCCTTTTGTTTGGCAAACTTCAGGGCAGCAAACTTAAATACCATTTATTTTCCAGAAAGACGCGTCTTTAGCTTATGTCTTGAGGGCTTCTTTGCCCTTGTTCTTTTCAGCTCTGATGCTGACTGCCCACATTGGCTGTGTCCCCTGTATGCATATTCAACCTCCATTCCTGCAGCACAACCTACAGTTCTGGAAACATCTACAATTTCAGGGCCACGAACTCTTTCTCTTTCTTTCCAGAGTTTTTTTCCTCTTTTCTTTCTGCTTTCTCCTTACCTTCTCCATAAACCTCTTTTCCCTCCTCTCCACAATTTATTTGGGCCTGAAAAGAAGCCATAGAAATGATATTTGCTTTGGGAGGAGTAGAGAAAAATAAAAGTTGAGCTAGCCAAGGAAAAGAAGTAACTCTGATTTTCCACAAAGGGCTCCTTCATAGAAAGTCTGGGACTTACGGTGCTTTACAGTGGCTCTCCCTCTCTCTCTCTTTCTCTTTTCTTTAGGAAAAACAAAGTTGATGTAAACAGCTGGAGACCATAACTTGAAAAACCAAGAAAGTAAGATGAATCAAACTTCCTGTTTTCCTCTCCTACCCAAGTCTACAGGGGGTTGGCCTACCAGGCCGCCTTCCAGACCAGATGTTTGATTCCCAAAGCTTGTTTCAGAGTCTCTGCATATCAATTAATCTTGACACAGCACGACCAGACCTTAGATTCAATTACAACGAGCAGGCTTCAGCCAAGCGCCTGCTGGGACACAGGTTCCTCCTGGGAAAAGCCGGGTAAATGTGGCCAGCATATGACATGGGACCAGCGAGTTAAATTCTCTTTTATTGCAATCTAAATTACATGCAACAGCAGAACTCCTCCTAGAAGCCAGGTACCATGCTAAGATTCCAGATTTAATCTCACTGAACCTCCTCTAATCTTCACGACAGCCACACAAGGGAGATACAGTTACTAGTATCTCTGGTTTATAAATCAGGAGATGAAGACTTGGAGGGGATAATGACCTGACTTTACTTCCCCTCCATCCCCTTCCTCACTCTCAACCCTTACGTGTTTAGAAAAGATGTGTGTGTGTGTGCGTGTGTGCGTGCTAAGTCACTTCAGTCATGTCTGACTCTTTGCAACCCTATGGACCATAGCCCGCCAGGCTCCTTTGTCCATGGGATTCTCCAGGCAAGAATACTAGAGTAGGTTGCCGTGCCCTCCTTTAGGGGATCTTCCTGACCCTGAGATAGAAGCCACAGCTCTTGTGTCTCCTGCACTGGCAGGCAGGTTCTTTACCACTAGCGTGGCCCAGAAAAGACTAATGCGTGGAAAAGAAACATAGGGACAGAGAAGCCTCCTCTCTGGAAAGGAGATATCCTTGTCTGCGTCGTTCTGCTCCTGCCTAGGCTTCTGGGTGTGTTGCTTTTCTCCTTGGCTGTTCATCCTCTTTGGAGACATGTTGTCATCTATTTTGAAGGTCTGTCTGTATCCTCTGAGGTCACACCCAGCCATCAGCTTCAGGACCCACTGCCAGTAATGATGCAGGCTCCTTTCAGCCCATCTCTCCTTCTCAGATGTGTAACCTAGAGCAAGGAGGATATATCCCTTCACGGTAAAACTCTTAAGTACTCCAACAGATTATAAAACTGAGTTCCAAGCATGACACCCGTCCGTATTTGTCGTTCTCACTCTGAGTGAGATCTGCCAGGGTTAGTGGTGGGGTTGTTATTAAATCTCTTCTCTGCAAAAGAAGGCCAAAACATGTGCTTTGAGTGGAAGCTGACTCTTGCCTATTGGGTAGTTATCAATAGCTAAAAATAGGAAGTCATTAAAGTCTGTTTTTTGTTTGTTTTGTGGGATCTTCAAAATTGTCCGTAATTTCTCAACTATAAAGATAACAGGTTTAGCTTTTCAACCAGCTAATGGGTACCCACCAGTCGCCTTCAATGCTCTTCTGGGTGGCTTCCACATCAGGTGCAGCTTTGAGTGACTGCCCCCTCCACAGTTTGTGGTCCTCATTCTCCCCATCAGCACCCCACCCTGTGCACCAAACTCTTCAAGGAAGAGAAACGTAGTCTTTTCTCACCAAGTTTAGGGACTCAAAGCATAACCTACCTCATCCTTTTCAGGCAAGCATAGTGTAGGCCAGTGTTTAATGTTTGACATCTGGAGAATACCCATTTAAATTAAAAAAAAAAAAAGAGGGAGAGACAAAACAAATTTCTTTCCAGTAGAAATTTTCAGTGCCATCAATATCCTAATGTCACTAAGTCCCCAAGAAAAGAATGTAATATGTAGAGATTCCTAAGCTTTTTTGACCTTAAAAGACTTTACTTGGAGACCTCTTATGATATTAATGTCCCATTGATACACTTTGGGAAATCAGAAAGTACCCATACCCATATGTTAAGGACCGATCAATGCTGAACACTGCATCCATTTCCTCACTTAACATTCACCACATCCCAAACTGCAGGCCTGATCACCATTTTACAGGTACAGAAAATGAGGCTTAGAGAATGTCAGCTGCTTGCTCAAGGACACACAGCCAGGGCAGAATAATGCAAGGGCAAGGCCAAAGTTGTATTGATTGATTGATTTGGCTACATCCAGTCTTAGTTGCCGGAGAAGGCAATGGCACCCCACTCCAGTACTCTTGCCTGGAAAATCCCATGGATGGAGGAGCCTGGTAGGCTGCAGTCCATGGGGTCACAAAGAGTCAGACACGACTGAGCGACTTCACTTTCACTTTTCACTTTCATGCATTGGAGAAGGAAATGGCAACTCACTCCAGGCTTCTTGCCTGGAGAATCCCAGGACGGGGAGCCTGGTGGGCTGCTGTCTATGGGGTCGCACAGAGTCAAACACGGCTGACGCCACGCAGCAGCAGCAGCAGTCTTAGTTGCGGCATGTGGGTTCTTCGTTGTATCATGCAGGGTTTTTTTTGATGTGACATGTGAGCTCAGGAGTTGTGGCATGGAGGCACTGGAGTGCATCAGCTTCAGTAGTTGTGTCCCTTGGCCTTAGTTGCTCCATGGATTATGGGATCTTAGTTCCCCTGCTAGGGATCAAACTTGCTGCCCTTGCATTGCAAGGTAGATTCTTTACCACTAGACCACGAGGGAAGTCCCCAGGGTCAAAGGTTTTGAATGGCAGATCTCATCTTCTTTTTCCTTAAGAAAATTTATTCCTTTCTATGAAAGTTTTAAAATGCAGGAGAGAGCATAACAAACACCCACCTTTTTACTATGCAAAATTAGTCATTTTTCTTTGGTCATATTTCTTTCCAGTCTTTTAAAAAATAAATTAAATATTATAGATAAAACATTCATTTCTTATCAGGCTGCTTCCCTGTTATCAATAAACCCAAACTCTAGGGGGAAGGTGGTGAAGGTCCATAGCCCAGGCTGCTTTTGGATGCTCTCTTTTCAATCCATAAAAGTATTTTCTCTCACCTATTGTTTGTTTCCCCGTGCCCTCTTGCATTCCATTCTAAATCTGAGGCGCACAGAGAAATATTTTAAAATAACCTGATAAGCAAAACCTGAGAGCAGTCGCCAGGACCATGGTCCACAGTTAAGAAGAGCCCTATTCAGGTTTTCAGAGAAGGGAGTAGAATCTAGGGGCATATTCTCAGGTGGGGCTGGAGCTGCAGAAGCTGACAGAGCAAGTGCTGTGGAGCACCGGTTAGTGACGGCTCATGGTGGAGCAGAAGACGTAGGGTCTACACACAAGGACCCAGACGGCTCTGTGTGCAGGCCAGTTATACCTGTAATCGCCCCAGATCACCTCATCTCAGATAAAAGTCCCTGCCATCCTCGATCTCCTTACTGGATTTCTTGTTCTACAGTTACCCCTTCCTGGTATTCTGTTACACTTTCACTTGTTTATTGTTTCTTGTCTGTCTTCTCCGCTAGAATGTAAGCTCCATGAGTGTAGGGCCATGTCTGCTGGTCACTATGCACCCCCTTCACCTGCCCTCCTCTGCTCCAGCTCATAGAGAATATTCAGTGCTTCTGGAGGGCATGGAAGGAGACAGCCAAGAAGGAAGCAGAAATTTTTTTAAAAAATATTTTAAAGCATCAGTGGAGAATCAAGTCTGATAACAAGGATTGAGTATTAGTTTATGACATACAAAAAAGAGAGAAGACAATGCTACAGCTGGTGTTATTCTCGTAGGAACCTCTTTTCATAGAAGGAAAATATGGACATTAGGAAAAGAAATCAAACCCCATGCTTCATGGAACAAAATTTCCCATGAAAAATCCTGCGGCTGGTCACAGGAAGGAGGGACAGTAAATAGAGTTTTCTATCTCCCAGTTTTGGGCTGTAGAGGTAATGGTGTGATGACCAGAGGTGGTTAAACCAAAGGCACATTGATCGTCTTTGCTGTGATAACAGCAGACCCCCAGCTTTCTGTGGTTTGCAACAACAAAGATTTGCTTCTGTCCACTATGACCCTGATGGTCTCTGCTCCATTTAGGATACAGGCTAAAGGAACAGCCCTTATTAACAGCATACATTTCTTGTGGCAAAGGACTTCTCCTTAAACGTGGTATCCATTTCCATTCTATTAACCAAGGCAAGATACGTCAAGGGGACAGGGCTGTATACTTGTCTTCTCAAAGAAGTCACTGGAAGTCTATGGCAATGGACAGGAAGTGCAAGACTTCCATAGGAAGGAAGAGTGAAGAGTTGAGAGCAATGATATGATCTTACCTCATCCCACCCCCCAATTTTTCTGTCTTACTGGAGCTTAAGAAATATCAGACCACTTCCCATACAATCTTAGGAGAAGGAAAGAAAGAAGGAGAAAGAAAACATGTAGAATGCTGCTGTAGTTTCTTAAAACAAGGAGAGATAAATCAAGGACATAGGATGTGGGTGGATGTAACATCTCCACTTATGCACTTCAGAAGGTAAGAAGGGGCACAGACAGCAAAACTACAGCTGTCAAAGAATGTGGCCTTATGCATCACAGCCGTGACATTTGATTCATAATTTGGTAGGCTGCATTATCACTCCCAATTATTTGCTGCCCCTCCTTGAGAGAGGATTAGGTTTCCTTGCCCCCTTAATAGGATTGGCCATGATGTGACTTACTTTGTCTAGTGAAATATGAACAGAAGTTTTGTAGCATTTCAAAGCTCCTTGTAGCATTTTTAAGTTCCCTGATGATCAACAGCTTCTAGTGTTTGCTGCTATTTTGTAGCTTTAGGGCTTCTAGTTGCTACATTTAATTTTTTTTTTTTAACTGCTGCAAAGAATTACAAAGTATGAATCATTTACCTCTTCCCTATTAATGAGTATATTCACATTTTTCCTATTAAAAACACTGATGGACAGTTTTTTCTCTACGATAAACAAGGTTAAAATAATAATTCTTAAACATGTGTTTTCAAGCAACTATGGGACAAGCAAAATTTCTGGATGGAAGGGGACATACAATGAACTAGCAACAAAAACAAACAAAAAAAAAAACAAACCTCCAAATATATAGCTCAAAATACTTCACCAATTCATGTTTTTACCAGTGGTGTGTGTCACTTTTCTATACCTTGAAAAACAGTAGTTTTTAAAAAATATGTATTGAAAAATTGCTGTATCTCAGGAACAAAGTGTTCTGCATATATCAATTTAATTATTGGTGGCGCTAGAGGTAAAGAGCCTGCCTGCTAATGCAGGAGACCCTTATAAAAGATGTTAATTCGATCCCTGGGTCAGGAAGATTCCCTGGAGAAGGAAATGGTAACCCACTCCGGTATTCTTGCCTGGAGAATCCCATGGGCAGAGAAGCCTGGTGGGCTATAGTCCGTGGGGTTGCAAAGAGTTGGACACAGCTGAAGCAACTTAGCATCCATGCACTCAGAACAATACTATGTGGTAAGTACTGCTATTATCCCTTATTTACAGATGAGAAAATGGAGGCCAGATAAATTAAGCAAATGCCCAAAGTCACACAGTTAGTAAGTGATGAAGCTGGAATAGGAATTCACACAACATGACCCTAGAGCTTATGTTTTGCAAGTCACATGGGAAGAAATGGAATGTTGTTGCTTCCATTTGAATTGTTCTGGTTAATGTGAGACTGCCCACTTTGTTTTGTGTGCTAGGCTTTCATTTTTCTCCTGTGAATCTCCCACTTGTAACCATTTCTTATTGTGATGGACCATGGGCATCATAAGATGGAATGCAGTGGTCCTTCCTCCTCGTATTCACATGATTTAAGCAGTAGCATGAATCAATCAGGTGAAGAGTGAGTTACATTTCACTATGTAATCTAGTCAGTCTCTTGACTGATTTAAAGAGACATAGTCATCAATGGGTCGCTAGGAGTCGAACACGACTGAGCAACTTCACTTTCACTTTTTACTTTCATGCATTGGAGAAGGAAATGGCAACCCACTCCAGTGTCAAACACGACTGAGCAACTTCACTTTCACTTTTTACTTTCATGCATTGGAGAAGGAAATGGCAACCCACTTCAGTGTTCTTGCCTGGAGAATCCCAGGGACGGGGAGCCTGGTGGGCTGCTGTCTCTGGGGTCGCACAGAGTCGGACACAACTGAAGCGACTTAGCAGCAGCAGCAATCATCAATGGATGGAGTTTAAGTATTCTGAATTGGAATGGTAGGTGAGAGACCACAGCAGTACTTGAAAAACACTGTTTCACTTAAGTACATTTTAACTTAAGCTGGTAAACAGATTTTACTCTAAATCTGCACCTCCACCCTCTGTCTTGTCCCTTGTCAGTTCTAGTGCTGTTGTTTTTCTGTAATCTTTACAGCATTTTATTGATTGACATTGGACTCAACTCTCTACACTCTGATTGTCAACCCTGATCTGGGTCCTAAAAGCTGGTCCCTTACATCCAACAGCAGCTAGGTCATCACATCTGGATTTTTTTTTTTCAGTAGCTTAAACTCGATATTACTAAACCTGAGTTCATCATTTCTGTATTTCTTTTCACTGTTCAGTGTCTTTTCTAATTCCAGTATTCAAATTACAACTCTGCCAGTCTCCATAGGCTCAAAATAGCGAGTGAAATATACATACTGAGATGTTTGCCACAACATATATCTTATATATGGAAATAGCCTAAATGCTAAACAATAGAGGAATAGTTTAAATTATTTAAATATATACAAGAGTTTTGATATTTAAATTAATACATTTATTTATTTATTTAAAGTAAATTTCCAAGGAATGTTTAATGACTGGAGATGGGGTCCATAATATAGCATTAAATGAATATAGACACAGAGTGGGGGAAAAGGTAATTTTTAGAAGTCAGACTTCAGTCAGGAGAATAAAGACACCTCCTGTCTTGCAGGCAAGGAGAGCTTCAATACAAGGAACAAGAGGATTCCAGACTTGTTGGAAGGGCTGGGGGAGCCATCCTGATCACCCCAGCCTGCATCCCTGAAGCAGGTGGCTCCCAGGAGCTCAACTGGAGGCCTCTGCAAATCTTAAGAACCCCCAGGAAGCTCTGGCCAGTGCCTTTGTCTGTAGCAGAGAAGTGGCTGGTTTTCAAAGGCTCATTCCCCTTAAGCCACTATGAAGTCAAACGTCCTCCTGTCTCAGCTGCCTCCAGGCTTAATGGCCTCTCCTTCTAGACGGGCTTTCAAACCAGCATGAACATCTCTTATAAGCAAATCCCAAGAGGGAAATATTCAGCAAGAGGATTCTGGGAAATGGGGTCTCCAGAAAGGACTAGTGGTGATGTTGTGTTGATAGCAGATAATCAGTAAGTTACGGTGAATTATTGTGCTTCCATATAGTGGAACTGTATGCAGGAACTAAAAAGAAGCAGCTTTACATATATGTTAAAATTGAAAGGTTTAAGATATATTACATAAAAAAGGAATATAGCTGACCATAAGTATAGTGTAACCCATTATAAAAATTAATAAAACATAAGTGTTGCCATAAAGAAATATAGCAAAGAAAGCTATCTGAAGGGTTACATAGCAAATTCATAGCCACAATTTATTCTGGGGAGAAAGTGGAATTAATGTGTTAGTGAAGAAGGGCTTCTTTTTTAATAGGTTCTTTATTGTTTGACATTTTCAAAAAATAAATTCATGTACTACTTATATAATTAAAAATTGAACTATATACACACATACATAGGTGAGGCTTCCCTGGTGGCTCAGATGGTAAAGAATCTGCAAAGCAGGAGACCTGGGTTCGATCCCTAGGTTGCGAAGATCCCCTGGAGGAGGGCATGGCTACCCACTCCAGTACTCTTACCTGGAGAATTCCATGGATAGAGGAGCCTGGCGGGTCACAGTCCATGGGGCCACGAAGTTGGACATGACTGAACTAAGCAGCAGTAACAGCATATCTATACCTATATATAGATATCATCTATCTATGTATCTATTATCTATCTTCATTCAAACACTGTAATGTGGCAGATATTGGGAAAACAACAATGACCAAAATAGACACAGTTTGAGTCTGTGTTCCCCCTTCTCAGCAGCCTTTAGGGACTTCCCTGGCAGTCCAGTGGTTAAGATTTCACCTTCCAATGTAAGGGGTGTGAGTTTGTTCCCTAATCAGGAAGCTAAGATCCCACACACTTGGGATAAAAGCAATATTGTAACAAATTTGATAGAGACTTAAAAAAAAAAAAAAAAAAAAACCTTTAAAGAATTCGGACTTGCTAAGTTCTTGCCCCTCCTTTGCCTACTCATTTTTACCACCTCTCCATTTGAGTCTCTTTTTTCCAACTATTTCGTCTCCCAGAGGCATTAACCTCTCTTTCTTCTTGTTTAAATTCCATCTCAATTCTACAGTCTTCAAGTTTTGTGCAACTCTTAGTTTCTCTGAAGTAGTATGACTTGGGGAATGATTCCCAAACTTTAAGTCCTATTCTCTCTGAAGGTCAGTGTCAAGTTTCTCCCTGGGAACCAATCTCCCTGTTTTGTCCATAGTGTTAAGGACATGGCTATCTACATCCACTTACTAGACAAGGAAACGAGGCTCTCTGAAAGCCAGACTGCGTCTCCCAATAGCCCGCGGCTAGTGCAGAGAAACCACCTCCACTTCCCCTCAGTTCTGATATTAGATGCTGTCTGATGTCTGGTCGGACTGCAGGCTTGAAGGACAGAGCTCTGGCATATTCTCAGGAGACGTATGAGACTTTACACACAGCACGGACTAGCCCTGCGGCATTCCCTTGTTAAAGGCAGTGCTCATTTTCTATCTATAGAAGAAATCCGAGATCAAAGCCACAGGTGTTTTTGTGGAAAACAAGGCACTTGCCTTTCAACCAGAAAAGAAGAGGAAACCTTCACCTTTTCTCTGAAAGCTTGTTGAAAACTCCCCTGTCCCCATGTAGGATTAACCTGAATGCTTTTGCTCCCTGATGGTTCCATTCTTCATAAAAATGTGTCACTAATCTCACAGGGTTATGGCTGAGTATAGAAGTAAAGATCTAGCTCTCCTGGGACACTGTGCTGGTCTCTGGAAAGATATGATAATTAAGAGATGGATCTGGCCTCAGGAAGCTCACAAGCTTAAGTTTTTCTCAGAAAATGTCACAAGAATCAGAAGTTCCTTTGAGATCAAAGCTGCCTGCTAATCAAGCCTGTGCTTCTATCCTGACTTGGACAGATGGCACCAGTGTGTTATTCCACCTGGCCTTCAGGATCAATGTAAACTGTGTCCTTGAAGATCCAATGTAATTAACATTCATCAGTCAGCAGCTACTAAGCACCTACCAAGAGCAAGGTGAGGCAAGGGCAGGGACCCAGTGCTGAGTGAGATGAGCTCCTTGCCTTTGGGGCAGTTGCACACCAGAGGTAAGTTTATTTATTTTATTATAACTAAAGGCTCTTTCTGCTCCTATCCTCTCTATCCCTCTGACTCTCTGATCTTGTGACTTGGAGCCTCTGCCACCGCCATGAAAAAAGAACATGACCACTAGTTTCATATAGCTCACTAGTCTCAGGGAAGGATGAAGAAATCGTGGAGTAAAGCTGAGCTGTCCCAGCCCAGGCCAGGCAAATGCCCTGACACTCAACTAAGCAGCAGCTCCATGAGAACGAATGGTTGCTATTTTAATCCACTGAGTTTTAGGGTTGCTTGTTAGGCACACAATCTAAGCCAATCCACTGTATGATACTACAGTCTATGCCCTAGTCACAGCTGTCTTACAGGTAGGCAAGTTTGAATGTTCAGAAAAACTACATGATCTTTCGTTCCTCACATTATGATTCTTAAAGTTCTTAAAATGCAAAGAATATATGAATTACTGTACAGATTTGTATATACAACTCACGTATGCGACATTTCATGGACAAGTCAAAGAATTTTTTGAAGGTGATTTTGTTTTAATGTGGACATCTCTATTGAATTTGTTACAATATTTATTATTTTTTTATGTTTTGGATTTTTTTTTCTTTTTTTGCCATGAGTCATGTGAGATTTTAGCTCCCTGACCAGGGACTGAGCCTGCAACCCCTGCACTGGAAGGGAAACTCTTAACTATGCTCGAGGGTAATTTTGATTAAGTGAGATTTTTTATTTACTAACTTATTTTTTTTCTTTTTTGCCAGGGTGTGGGTGCACAGAAGGCTGTCCAAGCCTTTAGTTGCAGCATGCAGGATCTGTTGAAAGTTCACTGACCTGGGATCAGACCCAGGCTCCCTGCATTGGGAGTGTAGTTTTAACCACTGAACCACCAGCGAAGTGGTGAACTCTCTATTCACTAATTTTAGAATCTACTCTTAATTAAAATGGAACTTTATCAATAATATAAACTCCTGGAGGCAGTTCAGTTCAGTTGCTTAGTCGAGTCCGACTCTTTGCAATCCTATGAACTGCAGCATGTCAGGCCTCCCTATCCGTCACCAACTCCCAGAGCTTACTCAAGCTCATGTCCATCGAGTTAGTGATGCCATCCAACCATCTCATCCTCTGTTGTCCCCTTCTCCTCCCACCTTCAATCCTCCCAGCATCAGGATATTTTCCGATAAGTCAATTCTTTCCATCAGGTAACCAAAGTATTGGAGTTTCAGCTTCTGCATCAGTCCTTCCAATGAATAATCAGGACTGATCTCCTTTAGGATGTACTGGTTGGATTTCCTTGCAGCCTAAGGGACTCTCAAGAGTCTTCTCCAACACCACAGTTCAAAAGCATCAATTCTTCAGTGCTCAGCTTTCTTTAGAGTCCATCTCTCACATCCATACATGACTACTGGAAAAACCATAGCTTTGACTAGATGGACCTTTGTTGGCAAAGTAATGTCTCTGCTTTTTCATATGCTGTTTATGTTGGTCATAGCTTTTCTTCCAAGGAGTAAGCATATTTTAATTCCATGGCTGCAGTCACCATCTTCAGTGATTTTGGAGCCCAAGAAAATAAAGTCTGACACTGTTTCCACTGTTTTCCCATCTATTTCCCATGAAGTGATGGGACCGGATGCCATGATCTTAGTTTTCTGAATGTAGAGCTTTAAGCCAGCTTTTTCACTCTCCTCTTTCACTTTCATCAAGAGGCTCTTTAGTTCCTCTTTACTTTCTTCCATAAAGGTGGTGTCATCTGCATATCTGAGGTTATTGATATTTCTCCTGGCAATTGATTCCAGCTTGTACTTCATCCAGCCCCGCATTTCACATGATGTACTCTGCATAGAAGTTAAATAAGCAAGGTGACAATATACAGCCTTGACATACTCCTTTCCCAATTTGGAACCAGTCTGCTGTTCTATGTCTGGTTCTAACTGTTGCTTCTTGACCTGCATACAGATTTCTCAGAAGGCTGGTCAGGTGATCTGGTATTCCCACCTCTTGAAGAATTTTCCAGTTTGTTGTGATCCACATAGTCAAAGGCTTTGGCATAGTCAATAAAGCAGAAGGTAGATATTTTTCTGGAACTCTCTTGCTTTTTGATGATCCAGCAGATGTTGGCAATTTGATCTCTGGTTCCTCTGCCTTTTCTAAATCCAGCTTGAACATCAGGAAGTTCACAGTTCACGTACTGTTGAAGCCTGGCTTGGAGAATTTTGAGCATTACTTTGCTAGCATGTTAGATGAGTACAATTGTGCAGTAGTTTGAACATTCTTTGGCATTGCTTTTTTGGGATTGGAATGAAAACTGACCTTTTCCAGTCCTGTAGCCACTGCAGAGTTTTACAAATTTGCTGACATATTGAGTGCAGCACTTTCACAGCATCATCTTTTAGGATTTGAAATAGTTCAGCTGGAATTCCATCATCTCCACTACCTTTGTTCATAGTGATGCTTCCTAAGGCCGACTTGACTTCACATTCCAGGATGTCTGGCTCTAGGTGAGTGATCACACCATCATGATTATCTGGATCATGAAGATCTTTTCTGTGTAGTTCTGTGTATTCTTGCTACCTTTTCTTAATATCTTCTGCTTCTGTTGCATCCATACTATTTCTGTCCTTTATTGAGCCCATCTTTGCATGAAATGTTCTCTTAGTATCTCTAATTTTCTTAAAGAGATCTCTAGTCTTTCCTATTCTATTGTTTTCCTCTATTTCTTTGTATTGATCACTGAGGAAGGCTTTCTTATCTCTCTTTGCTATTCTTTGGAACTCTGCATTCAGATGGGTGTATCTTCTCTTTTCTCCTTTGCCTTTAGCTTCTCTTCTTTCTCAGCTATCTGTAAGGCCTCTTCAGACAACCATTTTGCCATTTTCTTGGGAATGGTCTTGATCACTGCCTCCTGTATAATGTTACGAACCTCCATCCATAGTTCTTCAGGCACTCTTTCTATCAGATCTAATCCATTGAATCTGGAAGAAGGGACTGTATCTCTGTGTCCACCTGCCCTGTATCCACTCCTGTGATAACTCAGTGCTTCTTTAATTGTTTGTAGTCATGAAGCTTCCCGTTGCATACATAGGGCAGCCTTTCTAGAGAGCTCTGGGGCACAGTTTGTTGCTGCCAAAAGTTTGCAAGCTAAGATGTGCAAGCACTCATTCACACATTACATATATCTTTTAACTAAAAATTTAAAATAAAGCCAGAAAACCCCAGTCTCAGGTGCACATTTCCCTTGCCAATTAAAGCAGCACATTTTTCTTCCTCTCTACCAATCAGGTGAAAATTAGAAACAGGATATTTTTTAGAAAAACTTTCCCTCCCTCAGATTTCATCACACAGCTGCCCTCAGCGCATGTACCCTGCCAATTGCAAAACACCCAATAAACTGTTGAGCTTGAAGGAGGCGTGCTCCAAGGCCTGGCGCAGGAATTGGAGTCTTCCCCGGGGAGACCTGCCCCAAGCTCCCACTCTGGCTGCAGGAGGATATCGCCCATTTTCTCTGTCCAAACCTGGCCTCCGTGTGATCTAAGTCAACGCATCCAATCTCCTTTGTTTGTCCAGCTGGACATTAGGGATAATGATACGAAATTACCTCACCAGGGCATTGAAGAGTTCAACAATTAAATCACATAGAAACCCTTGGTTGAAAAGTGCCGCAAAAAGTGGGCAGGAAAGAAAAAACCCCCTTTGGCAGAAAAAGAGCAGTTGCACAGAAAGGGCCCTCCAGCAAACCAGCTGTTCCTCTCCAATTCTTTTCGATTCCCCCGGGTATTAGCCAGTAGCCAATGCACTTCTTCCCTCAACTGCAGTGACCCAGGTTCACTCACTGCAGACCCCGCCACTTTGACTTTTGTTTTAGAGGAAGCACCGCCCACCCCCTTTGAGGGAAGCGAGGATGGACCTCACCGCACACGAGCAGTTCTGACAGTCTTTCTCCTGCTTCCAACTCTTTTCTCAGCTTCAAAGGCTGGAGACTGAGCGTCAGTTAAGGAAAAATCCCAGTTCTCCACAACCTCATGTTGCAAGTCTTGTCTGGTGGTCTCCCATCTCTCTTGAGAATGTGGCTTCTATATCTTGACACCTCAGGTAAACTGAGACAAGAAGGGCCCGATTTTAATGCCCCCTTATTTTGCTGGTAAATTGCCAGACTCATAGGCCCCTGATAAATTTTGCTGAGTGAATAAATATTGCTATTTCTTTCTTTACAGCTTGTTTTGCTTTGAGTGTGTTTTGACTCGCCAACTAAATGTGAAGTTTCTCTAGGACAGAGGTTATGCCTCGCAGAGAGCAGGACCTCCATGAGTCCAAGGATCTCAAAATACAGTCCTGGGACCACCAGCATCAGTTACATCAGTTACCTGTCTCGATAGATGTCTCATTGTCCTAGCAAAGTGCAACCAATTTCCTTGCTTTCTCTTTCTCTCCCCAAGAGCAATTTGTACTTTTACATTATAGAAGAAACAGTAAAAATCAGTTCTGATTTATCACAGCATAGTTAGTGTACTTTTGACAGTTCTATCATGTTTCTGCTATTGCTGCTAAGTCACTTCAGTTGTTTCCAACTCTATGTGACCCCATAGACGGCAGCCCACCAGGCTCCCCCGTCCCTGGGATTCTCCAGGCAAGAACACTGGAGTGGCTTGCCATTTCCTTCTCCAATCATGTTTCTAATGTTACACATTTCTTGTTCTGTCTGTTTTTTGAGGAAGGTACATGTTCAACTCATCCTCCAGTGCACAATAATCCCCTCACACACTAAATTTATTATTGAAGTGTTTGATTTCTTTCTTTGGGATGTCCTTTAGTTGTGCCCACTGCCCTGCATGCGTATAGGAAACACTCAATAAATGTGCCACATTCTTTACCAGCTGAGCCAACAGGGAAACCCAATAAATGTGCCAGTCTCTTGTCAACAGAGTTTTGATGAGAAATCCAGTGATTAGTAGGAGAGAGTGGCAAACCCAAAGCATTAGGGTTATAACATATCAGCGTAAAGGTCTTTGTTGGGAAGAGGACAGAGAATTATGAGGAGAGGAAGAGTCTGTAAATGGATGAGGTAACTAGAAAACACCTGGTGTGCAAAGATCAGTGTCTGTGTTAATATTTTTGCAAGGATAATCACAATTTCAGTTATTTTGCAGCACTACAGATTTCTGTACTGGCTCCAACTGTTGAAATATGCACCTGGAAATCTTGAGGAAAGCTTTTGTCTTTTGTTGAGCTCATCTTAAATGTTGGCTGGAACTTCATTTTTATTAGGGGAGACATTTTAGCTATTATCTGGAATGATGAGTATATGCCTTGATGTTAACAAGGATTTCCCAGTGGAAATGTTTCAGTGTTACAAAATGGGCGATTCAAAATGCAGGAAATAAAGTCAGCATAGGAACTGGGCATCCATTTCTCCCTTCTGAATTTCTCAGTCTTTTTTTTAAACCTCTGCAGAATATGTAAAATTCTTTGCATCTGAGCTCATACACAAGCTGGGAGAAGGATCTCACAAAAGATGGAATCCTAACCATTTAATGCTATATACAATGTGATGTTGTATATTTAGAGGGCAAATGTGGAGTTGCTGAGCCTCTCTCAGTAAATGAGAATATGGAAATAGAAAAATCAACAAAAGCAAATGTTGGTTCTTTGAAAAGATCAACAAAATTGACAAAACTTTAGCTGGACTAACAAGAACCAGAGTGGAGATTCAAATTACCATACTAAAATCAGGAATGAAAGAGAAGATGTTAGTATTGAACTTCCAGAAATAAAAAAGATTATAAGGAAATACTATGATTAATCAACTTTTCTAGGTGAAATGAAGAAATTCCTAAAAAACACAAAATCTTAAAACTGACTCAAGAAGAAATAGAAAATGTAAATAGAATTAGAACAAGTAAACAGATTGACTTAGTGATTTAAAAACTTTTCACAAAGGAAAGCCCAGGCCCAGATGACTTACTTCTGAATTCTACTAACCATCTAAAGAAGAATTAATGCCGATTCTTCACAAGCTCATCCAAAAAATTAGAAAAGGAGGAAATAGGCCCCAGCTCATTCCATGAGATCAATGTAATCCTGTTACCAAAGCTAGACAAAGACATCATGAAAAAGAAAATGATGGACCTACACCCCTATGAATATAGATGCTGTAATCCTCAACAAAATACTAACAAAATAAATCCAGCAATGTATTTTTAAAAAAATTGCTCCCAGATGCCTGACTCTCAGGAACTATATGAAATAAAAAAACATCTTTTATTTTACACCCCTAGATTTGGGGGAAATTTGTTACATGGCAACTGATAACCATTGTACATATTGGTACATGAAAGTCAGGTGCTGCCATAACAAAAACCAAACGTGCGATTGATAGGGAGCTAGACCCTGTGGGGTCCTTCCAAAGATAAAGGCCTTTCTGTGTCCCCTGCTTCTTGTTTGTAAGAAAAAGGTTTTCATTTTTCTAGACCTTCCCTGAGTTCCAAAGGGAATGCAGAAAGAAACAATGGTTCGGGGAGAGGGCCTGGGCCTGGTTCCTCTTCTGGGTGTGTGCATAACAATCTGATGCAAAATCTCTGTTCTTCTGCAGGAACTAAGGCCCCCCTCCAGGTGGAGGACGGTAATTTCAGGCTGAGCGCAGCCTATGGATCCCAGACTGCTTGGAACCAGAAGGCTGTTGATTGAGATTTCTGGAACGCCACCCTGTTGCTTCACTATGAACCAATTAGAGAAGGGTTACACACCACATTTTGCTTATGAATTCTCCTTGCATGAACCTTTCTCTGCTCCAAACTCCAACAACATTGACATTTCAGTTTGTTTGTGGGTCAGGCACAGGAACCTGGGATTAAGAACAGGAATAACTTTGGAATCAGAAAGTGGGAGAAACATAAAGAACTTTTAGGAAAATGTGCTAATGAAAGCTCAGGAGTTTTGACTAAGGGTTAACGAAGCCCACGGTTCCAAAGGAGGCTACCAGAGAGAATGTGAAGGGAAGGAAGAAAATGGCATTGGAAAAGGGAGGAAGAGATACACAATGGTAGAAAGGTCAGCAACATTAAACTGTGGGATTGTGGAAATCAAAATATGTGCCCGGTGATCTGGCTGAGCTGGGGAAGGAAATTTCCAGACCAAGTGCTGAAGGAGCCTCCTGGTTTCTTCTTCCTGTTTATATTTAAATGCAAGAGGAAAGAGACAAAATCAAGAACTATTGTTTGAAAAAAAAAAAAAGGATCCTGGAGGACTGACAGGTTTTGAAAGTTCTCAGCTTCTTTTTTTCTCAGCTTCTTTTAATGGCCAAGAATAAAACTTAAAACTGGCTTTGAGGCAGCATCAGTTCTATTGCAGAATCCATAATTTGTTACACAACAGTAGATAGTGTATATGCTTCCCATCACACTCATAGTAAGTCTTTAATTCTTCACCAAGGCCTTTAAATTCCCCTTTACTTACCAGCACCCATAGCACTGTCCTCCCACCTCAGGGACTTGAGCCAAGCTGAATTTATCTCTCAGTCTTTCTTTAACACTCCAAGCACTCTTCAATCTAAGTGACTTTCTATTCTCTCGATTTCAAATGATTTCCCCCAACATGTTCATGGATGAGTCTGTCTTGTAAGTCATACCTTCCCTTTGTATTTAGATCAATACAGTTGATTGATCATTATAGTAGATCAATACAATTTAATTTATATCAATTAAGTTGAAGAGTCAAAGTTTCTTTAAGGAGGCAATGTTTCAGCTGTGGTCTGAAAGACAAGATACTAATAGTATCATTTAGTAGCTGGTATTATTTTTCATTTATTGATTTGTGTATATTTTAATTGTCTCTACACATCATCAAAAATGTCAATTCCATGAGAGACCATGTCTATCTTATTTATCACTATACCCTCAATGGGGCTTACTTAGAACCGTGCCTGGCACAGAGTAGGAAACCAATAGATGTGTGCTGAATGAACAATGAATGAATAAGTGAATGAATGAATGAATGCCTAGTTTAGGTGAGTGGGGCTAGGTGTCACAGCTGACAAGGTTGAAACTGGTAACTCAACACTCATGCCTTTAACTGCTTACTTCAATTATTTGAACAATTCCAATGAAATTGATGTCATTAATAATTTCAGATCTCTCTATTGACATGAACTTTCTCAAGTATATGAACAGAAACACACAATATACCCAGAACAAAAGATATTTTAAAAATTAGTTCAAGAAGCTTTTATTATTATTATAAGATGTGTTCAAAGTCTGCAAAATGTATTCATTTCATTTTGTCTTTTCTTTCTATATATTTCCCATAGAATTTTCCTTTCTTCTACCAGACTCAGGTAAGTCAGGATTTAGGATTTCACCATTTCTCCCTTTATTCCTCTTCAATTTCACAGAAAAAAATATGAAATCACCAGAAATGCCCACCACAGGGAATAAATGATCATGAGGGGCCATAAGGAGATGAGTAGAAGGCGTTAGAGTCACTTCATCTCTTGTTTGAAGGGTAAAATCACTCTGGCAAGTGCAGGCATGACACAAATTCATTGCCACATGGCCATGAGTGTTCTGCCTGGGAGATTATTTTGTTAACTCCATCTGCCTGGCATCACCGGAGGCTCCAAGAGCATGGTAGAACATTGAGACAATCTCACCTTGCAGGGAGAACCCAAGCTCTTTCATTACTGGGTTTCTCTGGGGCTGATAGGGATCCTTTCTGACTGAGAAGTCTGTTTTGATCTCACTAGGGCTGAAGTCCATCACTCTGTGTGGGCTGGCCCTGTTGGCTCACTCAGCAGCCCTCAAGTATTTTAGCTTCATATTGAAAGTTTTTCGTAAGCCAAGGAGGCAGGAGAAATAAACAGCAACCAGCTTTGAAAACTGTGGACAAATTTGGTCTCATTTATAGTGTTCTAACCAGTAAATCTTATTCCTCCCCCATAATAATCCTTCAATACATACAGTCTCACCACACACCTTGACACAAACACACATACACACCACATATATATACATACACACCCTATCTGCCTGCTAAGTCACCTGTGTCTGACTCTTCAAGACCCCATGGACCATAGCCCACTAGACTCCTCCATCCATGGGATTCTCCAGGCAAGATTACTGGAGTGGGTTGCTATGCCCTCCTCCAGGGGATCTTCCCAACCCAGGGATAGAACCTGCTTCTCTTATGTCTCCTGGATTGGCAGGCGGGTTCTTTACCACTAGCACCACCTGGGAAACAGATATGTACACAAGTATATACATAAACACATAGGCACAAGCACACTCAGTACCCCCTTTAAAATTAGCATAAAATTAGCATAAAATTCAACTTTAAAATTAGCATAAAAACACAAAAGCTGTGGTTTTTGTATGTGTATTTTCCAGGCTACTTTAATTAAGATTTCTTGGATTTGTTCTCATTTGAAATTTCTTTCAAGTCATGTGGAAGTTAGGCAGGAAGACTAAATTTAAGTAATAGCGAAAATACTTCCCCAAGACTTAGTCTTTGCATAAATGCTCATCCAAACAAACCAGTGAAAATTGGTAGTTATGGTGGGAGGTGGCAAAGTAGTGTCTACATATGGAGATATTTGAATCAATTTCTAATAAATACCTCCTAGGCTTTCTGTGTGGAGTGATATTTTAATATGGGATTTGGCATCAAATCCTCTCTGGAATAAACTAAGGGAGGGGATGGAGAGTGAGAATTTGTTTCACGGATGTTACTTTATGTTATCTACTGAAAAAATGATTTGACACATAGGAAAGGGTAATGGTGATTTGGGGACACTGAGGCAGGGTGTCCTTGCTCTGCTTGAAAGGCACAGGACCCAGACCAGCCATCAGAAGACCCTCATCGGGTTGATCAGGCACATTTCCTAGGGAATTTTAGGCTTACCTGATTCCATATTCTAAGAAGCCTCTATAATTATCAATTCATCCCCAGGTAACTAGCCCCACATTGGGATTTTTCAAAGCCCACAAGCCCACAATCTATACAAACAAATGTTTTTGTGTCCTTTCTGCCTCTCAACCATCAAAAATTATGAAAATGCTATTACCTCGTACTGTTTATGGAATGTTTGTAGACTGAACAAAGGTTGTATCATGGGATGGACAACTCACTGGCCTAGGAATTAGAGGGTAGGTATTCTGGTCCTCTACTATTACCTGTGTAAACTCGGGGGAACCCTGAACCTCTCTGAGACTCAGTCTCTCCATCTTTTAAACGGAGATAGTGGTAATATCTGCTCTCCCAACTGGTCAGGTCAGGATCAAAGGACTTAAATGTGTGGAACAGTCCTAAAATGTGTGTCCCAGAGGGAAGGCATGATCATGATTTATGTCAAGGGATGCATGGAGTTTATTTATTACAGGTTACAGATTATTTCGGGCTTCCCAGGTGGTGTCGTTGTAAAGAATCTGCCTGATAATGCAGGAGGCACAGGAGACGTGTGTTCAATCCCTGGGTCAGGAAGATCCCTTGGAGAAGGAAATGGCAACCCACTCTAGTATTCTTGCCTGGGAAATTCCATGGACATAGGAGCTTGGTGGGCTAGAGCCCATGGGATTACCAAGAGTCGGGCACAACTGAGCGACTGAGCACGCACATGTAGAGTTTATTTCAGGGGGCTGTATAGAGCCCAGCTGCAGAAATTGTTAATGCTCTCCCCCACCCCCACTCAAGCATGTCGTCCTGTGTATATTAGCAATTCTCAACTAGAGGTGATTTTGCCACCCAAATGGCATTTGGCAATGTCTGGAGACAGTTTTGATAGTCATGGTTGTTGGAGAGAGAGCAGACGTGCAACTGGTATCCAGACAGCAGAAACCAGAGACCTCTAAACATCCAAAAAGGCACAGGTGAGCCCCTCACAACAAATTACAGGACCCAAATATCAATAGGGCTGAGATGGAGAAGCCCTGGTGTGTGCCTATGCTTACACCCTGTGCCTTAGAGCTAGAGAGCAGTTGTAGGATGACTTGAGAGCCTCCAGTCCTCTGAGACACACCTTGAAATCTTCTCCTGGAGAGCTCAGCCAGGTGGTGGGGGTAGCTTAGTCACTAAGTCATGTTTGACTCTTGCAACCCCATGGACTGTAACCTACCAGGCTCCTCTGTCCATGGGATTTCCCACTGGAGTGGGTAGCCATTTCCTTCTCCAGGAGATCTTCCTGACCCAGGGATCAAACTCAGGTCTCTTGCATTGCAGGCAGTCTCCCTGCTTATCTGCATTTCAGGTGAATTCTTTACTGACTGAGCCACCAGGGAAGCCCTGGAGAGCTGAGCCAGATAGAGGGTGTGAAATCCCTTGCAGTAATTATATGGGGGTGAGGGGGTAGGGGAAGCTCCTGAAGTATCTTAAGCAGTAGCTGTCAATGTGTGGTCCTCAGACCAGCAACATCAGCACCGCCACAGGGGGCTTGTTAGACATGCAAAGACTGGGCCCGCTGGACATGCTGAGTTGGTGGTGCCTGGCAATCTGCATTTTTAACAAACCCTCCCGGTGCTTCAAACCCAGACTGTAGGTTGAGAACCCCTCACTGAATAATATCACAACTCAGATCTTGCCACGTGGCACCTGGAAAAAGGGTTAGTTTGAGCCAGCTGTGGGGAATCCTGACCATCTTTTTAGCCCAGGAAGCTCCCTGCTAGCAGCTCTACGCTTCAAAGAGCTAGGGCAACCTCTAGCTGCAGAAAGCAACTGTCATTATGACTTAGACCTCCTATTACAAGGCACCTCACTGAGAACCACCTGGGGGAGGAATGCCCCAGATGGCACACACTCACTTGTGATGAGGTGTTTGGGTGACAAGGTTTTTCTTACTAGAGGACAGGAGTAGCTTAATGCTTCCCTGGGAGGGGCTGGCTCCCAGGTTCATGGTCTTGCTGCAAGGTATGGCACGATGTGGAGCACTACTCTTTACGGTTGGTCCTCTGAGGATGCGGTTGAGGCAGAAGTGGGGGTGGGTAGCCAACGAAGTTTCCAGAACTTGTGTTTTTCCCTTCAAGATAGACTCCTCAGTTTCTAGACTTTTCCTAATGGGACAGGTTCAAGCCCCAGTGGGAAGAGATACAGTAAATTCCTTCTGTCTCCAGATCTGGTGTGTGTCCCATCTCTCACACAATCTCTGATCGTGTGGCCCTTGGAAAGTAGATTAACCTTCTTAAGACCACACTGCTTCATAAGTAACTTTGTAGGAATAATACACTTTCACTACTTCATGACAATACTCATTCATTTAATAAACATGTGTTCCGTACATACTAAGTGGCATGGAAACTTAGAAGTGGGAACTGAAGATGCGTGATGCAAAACCAACTGGAAACACACATGTCCACTCAATTGTTTACAATATAAAGTGATAAATGCAGCATGAAGCCTGATGGGAGCCCAGAAGAAGAGGTGTGGAGGTCATCTATTGATCTCCAGTCCCCCTTGTTCTGACAGCAGCACCCAATTCAGTGTTGGGTAGCTAGGCTTTGCCCATGGGACCCAGTGCTGCAGAACATGCCCATCAAGCAGTGTCATTTTCTCCTGGCTAAGGGCTGGCCCAGGAGCCCTGCTTGTTCAATCAGTCGTGTCATCCCTGGAAGTACATTTTTCAGCTAAGGAAGCAAAGGCTGAAAAACATTTGAGTCTCATTTTTCCTCACAGGGAAAGTATGAAAAGACCATCTGTTTCTATTTCTTGGATTCCAGCACTGGTTTCTGAGAAAGTATTGTTCAGCTCATCCTTCAGTTCTATGAGGACCCAACACACAGTCAATAAATGTATTCTTCCTGACCCAGAGTTGTTTCTGTTGTTCACAATCAGGGCACTCTAATTCGTACAGGGACTGTGAGTGTTCAATGTGCAAAGGTAGGTCCACCGGGAAGCTCTCTGAGCTTGGGCATCTGGACACTTGCCTGCAAAGATGTCTTCCAAGGAACCCAAATGAATCCTGATAATGTATTTGGATGGTCAGAGGTTTTCATGGCAAAAGAAGATTTTAATAGCAGTTGGTTATGAGCAATGCTCCTTTCGACCCTGGCTTTCTCTTATCACATTTCCCCTTGTCTTGGGTGAAAATGGAGTGACATTTTGAGAACTCAGTTCAGGAGAAGTCAAGAAGAGAATACATTTAGTTTGAGTTTAATGAAATAATTAGCAGATTTTCAGTCATTTTCAGATATAATAAAGTATTTCTAGTCATACCAGTTTAGGAAAACTACAGGTTTTAGGTATCCTAAAGTCATCTATAATAAAAAAAAATTTTTTTGATCAACCATGTTAGAAGAATGACTAAATTATATTGCTATTTCTCTATTGAAAGATTATATTATAAATAATATTATAAAACTGTTGTTACATAAAGAGGTGATAAAAGACTATGCAGCCTAATGAAAAGGGGGAAACTAACACAAAGACATATCAGGTAATTAATTGCTTAAAGAATTCATTGATTTTTTGTAATGTATTAGTTTTCAAAACTTGCATTTGTTGTAGTTTTTCTTATTCTAAAGAAAGATTCATGTTTACATCTCATTTTATATTATTTTCTCAAAGAAGGTCTTCCACATTGAATTAGGATCGGGCCCAAAACACAATCCAGCCCTGAAGATAAGAGTACATGCGGGAGACTTCCGTGGTGGTCCAGTGGTTAAGAATCCGCCTGCCAATGCAGGGGGTCCTTGGTCCAGAAAGATTCCACATGCCGTGGGGCAACTAAGCCCATGCACCACAATTCCTGAAGCTTGCAGACTTAGAGCGCTGTGCTCCACAACAAGACAAGCCACCACAATGAAAAGCCCACGCATTGCAAGTAGTGAGTAGTCCCCACTCACCACAGCTAGAGAACAGCCTAGATTAAAAAAAAACTAGAGAAAAACCTGCAGCAACAGAGACCTAGTACAGCCAAAAAATAAAACAAAACTATTTTAAAAGATTACATACAGGAGATATGGGACGGCCCTTTGAAAGCCATGACACACTGTGTCAGTGTAAAGGATAACATTTACCCAGCAAACATTTTATTGAGAGCTAACTTTTTATACCAAACATTGGATAGCATTGATGATGCAAAGTCACAGGCCCAGTGGGTGCACAGCACAGGAGCAGCCAAGAGGAGCTACCCCACGTCCAAGGTCAGGAGCAGCAGCCGACAGGAGTTACCCCACATCAAAGGTCAGGAGTGGTGGCCAAGAGGAGATAACCCACGTCCAAGGTAAGAGAAACCCAAGTAAGACAGTAGGTGCTGAGAGAGGGCATCAGAGGGCAGACAGACTGAAACCACAATCACAGACAACTAGCCTATCCGATCACATGAACCACACAGCCTTTTCTAACTCAGTGAAACTAAGCCATGCTGTGTGGGGCCACCCAAGACGGACAGGTCATGGTGGAGAGGTCTGACAGAATGTGGTCCACTGGAGAAGGGAATGGCAAACCACTTCAGTATTCTTGCCTTAAGAACCCCATGAACAGTATGAAAAGGCAAAATGATAGGATACTGAAAGAGGAACTCCCCAGGTCAGTAGATGCCCAATATGCTACTGGAGATCAGTGAAGAAATAACTCCAGAAAGAATGAAGGGATGGAGCCAAAGCAAAAACAACATCCCGTTGAGGATGGGACTGGTGACAGAAGCAAGGTCCAATGCTGTAAAGAGCAATATTGCAAAGGAACCTGGAATGTTAGGTTCATGAATCAAGGCAAATTGGAAGTGGTCAAACAGGAGATGGCAAGAGTGAACGTCAACATTCTAGGAATCAGTAAACTAAAATGGATTGGAATGGATGAATTTAACTCAGATGACCATTATATTTACTACTGTGGGCAGGAATCCCTTAGAAGAAATGGAGTAGCCATCATAGTCAACAAAAGAGTCTGAAATGCAGTACTTGGATGCAATCTCAAAAACGACAGAATGATCTCTGTTTGTTTCAAAGGCAAACCATTTAGTATCACAGCAATCCAAGCCTATGCCCCAACCAGTAACTCTGAAGAAGCTGAAGTTGACCGGTTCTATGAAGACCTACAAGACCTTCTAGAATTAACACCCCAAAAAGATGGCCTTTTCATTATAGGGGACTGGAATGCAAAAGTAGGAATCAAGAAACACCTGGAGTAACAGGCAAATTTGACCTTGGAGTACAGAATGAAGCAGGGCAAAGACTAATAGAGTTTTGCCAAGAGAAAGCACTGGTCATAGCAAACACCCTCTTCCAACAACACAAGAGAAGATTCTACACATGGACATCACCAGATGGCCAACACCGAAATCAGATTGATTATATTCTTTGCAGCCAAAGATGGAGAAGCTCTATACAGTCAGCAAAAACAAGACCAGGAGCTGACTGTACTCCTTGTTGCCAAATCATGAACTCCTTATTGCCAAATTCAGACTTAAGTTGAAGAAAGTGGGGAAAACCACTAGACATTAAATCAAATCCCTTATGATTATACAGTGGAAGTGAGAAATAGATTTAAGGGACTAGACCTGATAAACTATGGATGGAGGTTCGTGACATTGTTCAGGAGGCAGGGATCAAGACCATCCCCATGGAAAAGAAACGCAAAAAAGCAAAATGGCTGTCTGAGGAGGTCTTACAAATAGCTGTGAAAAGAAGAGAAGCGAAAAGCAAAGGAGAAAAGGAAAGGTATAAACATCTGAATGCAGAGTTCCAAAGAATAGTGAGGAGAGATAAGAAAGTCTTCCTCAGTCAGTGATCAGTGCAAAGAAATAGAGGAAAACAATAGAATGGGAAAGACTGGAGATCTCTTCAAGAAAATTAGAGATACCAAGGGAACATTTCATGCAAAGATGGGCTCGATAAAAGACAGAAATACTATGGACCTAACAGAAGCAGAAGATATTAAGGAGAGGTGGCAAGAATACACAGAAGAACTGTACAAAAAAGAACTTCATGACCCAGATAATCACGATAGTGTGATCACTCACCTAGAGCCGGACATCATGAAATGTGAAGTCAAGTGGGCCTTAGGAAGCATCACTACGAACAAAGCTAGTGGAGGTGATGGAATTCCAGTTGAGCTATTTCAAATCCTAAAGATGCTGTGAAAGTGCCACATTCAATATGCCATCGAATTTGGAAAACTCAGCAGTGGCCACAGGACTGGAAAAGGTCAGTTTTAATTCCAATTCCAAAGAAAGCCAATGCCAAAGAATGCTCAAACTACCGCACAATTGCACTCATCTCACACACTAGTAAAGTAATGTTCAAAATTCTCCAAGCCAGGCTTCAGCAATACGTGAACCGTGAACTTCCAGATGTTCAAGCTGGTTTCAGAAAAGACAGAGGAACCAGAGATCAAATTGCCAACATCCGCTGGATCATGGAAAAAGCAAGAGAGTTCCAGAAAAACATCTATTTCTGCTTTACTGACTATGCCAAAGCCTTTGACTGTGTGGATCACAATCAACTGTGGAAAATTCTGAAAGAGATGGGAATACCAGACCACCTGACCTGCCTCTTGAGAAACCTGTATGCAGGTCAGGAAGCAACAGTTAGAACTGGACATGGAGCAACAGACTGGTTCCAAATAGGAAAAGGAGTACGTCAAGGCTGTATATTGTCACCCTGGTTATTTAACTTATGTGCAGAGTACATCATGAGAAACACTGGGCTGGAGGAAGCACAAGCTGGAATCAAAATTGCTGGGAAAAATATCAGTGACCTCAGATATGCAGATGACACCGCCCTTATGGCAGAAAGTGAAGAAGAACTAAAGAGCCTCTTGATGAAAGTGAAAGAGGAGAGTGAAAAAGTTGGCTTAAAGCTCAACATTCAGAAAATGAAGATCATGGCATCTGGTCCCATCACTTCATGGCAAACAGATGGGGAAACAGTGGCTGACTTTATTTTTCTGGGCTCCAAAATCACTGAAGATGGTGACTGCAGCCATGAAATTAAAAGATGCTTCCTCCTTGGAAGGAAAGTTATGACCAACCTAGATAGCATATTGAAAAGCAGAGACATTACTTTGCCAACAAAAGTCCATGTAATCAAGGCTATGGTTCTTCTAGTAGTCATGTATGGATGTGAGAGTTGGACTATAAAGAAAGCTGAGTGCTGACGAATTGATTCTCTTGAACTGTGGTGTTGGCGAAGACTCTTGAGAGTCTCTTGGACTGTGAGGAGATCCAACCAGTTAATCCTAAAGGAGATCAGTCCTGGGTGTTCGTTGGAAGGACTGATGTTGAAGCTGAAACTCCAATACTTTGGCCACCTGATGCAAAGAGCTGACTAATTGGAAAAGATACATGCTGGGAAAGATTGAGGGCAGGAGAAGGGGACGGCAGACGATGAAATGGTTGGATGGCATCACCGACTCGGTGGACATGAGTTTGGGTAAACTCTGGGAGTTGGTGATGGACAGGGAGGCCTGGTGTGCTGCGGTCCATGGGGTGGCAAAGAGTTGGACATGACTGAGTGACTAAACTGAACTGATGATACAAAGTAGAAGAATCCAGAAATTTCCAAACCTGGCTGGCAGGCAGAAAACTGATAAGCCTTGAAAATATATAGATGTCTTGATCCAAAGGAGACTCATTGAAACCAACTATAGAGATGGAGCCTATGAATCTACATTTTAAACAAATTCCTCAAGGGATTTTATGCAGCTAAATCAGCATCAGTCCTCCAGTAATCAGAAAGCACTGGAATGAGACTGTCCTTGCTGCCTTCAAATTACTTCAATTCCAGTGGGAGAGACTGAGAACTAAGTGCATAGTTGCAGTATTATGTGATAAAGGCTATATGAGAGATACAGGCATTTGAGAAACAGGGAGTTCATCTACATCTACATCAGACTAGAAGGTTAAGGAAGCCTTCCTTAAGGAGGTGATGCTTACATTGCACCTATTTCTTGTGAAATCAAAGAAAGATAAGTCCCTTCTTTTCTCAATATAAGATTGTACTTTCACATCCTAAAGCTAAAATCTCTGACCTTGGCTGATTATTCCCTACTGTGCCAGCACCATGCAACACAGTAACTTTGTCACTGCCTGTTTTTTATAGATGAGGGGACAGGCTCAGAGAGGGTAAGCAGCCTGCCCAACCCTCACAGCTAAGAGGTGGACCAAAGCAACCAGATCCCAGCAATCTGACTCCAAGTTCACATCTTCCCATCTCAGTATATGCCACCTTCCTTTAATCACATATATGACTTGGAAGGGCAGCAGCCTTCAGAACTTTGCTATTCAAAGTGGGATCCAAAGATGAGCAACCAGGTCACCAGGGAGCTTGTTAGAAATGCAAAACTCTAGATCAGAATCTGCATTTTAAGAAATCCTGGGGGCACAGGAAATGAGAGGAACACTTCTGCGAAAGAGGAGACAGGTGAAGAAGGAAGTTTCCTTCCTACAGATACAGGCCAATCTCATCCCAAGGAGGTTAGGATATATTGAAAATATTCTTTTCCAGAGGAGGGAATTCCCAAAGATATAAAATAGGACACTGTTTTCACTAACTTTCTCACTCAGATGTTCTGTTTCCCCCAACCACTTCATTTGGAACCTGCATTGTTCAGTATGGCAGCAATTGGTCACATGTGCAACTGGGCCTTTGACTTGTGAATTGCCCAAACTGAAATGTGACCCAGTGTAAAATGGGGCTTCCCAGGTGGCACAAGTGGTAAAGAATCTGCCTGCCAATGCAGGAGATGCAAGAGGCTTAGATTTGATCCCTGGGTTGGAAGGATTCCCTGAAGTGGGAAGTGGCAACCACTTCAGTATTCTTGCCTGGAAAATTTCACAGCAGAGAAACCTGGCAGGCTACAGTCCATGCGGCCACAAAGAGTTGGACATGACTGAGTAACTGAGCGCACTAGGTAATTAACGCACACCAGGTTTTGCACACTTAGTATGACAGAGAGCACTTTTTCATGGATAATTGTTTATATTGATTGCAGGTTGAATTGATAGTTTGGGGGAATCTATTTGGTTCACTAAAAAGTATTATTACCATTAATTTTACTTATCTCTTCAATTTTTTTTAACATGGCTTCTAGATCATTGTAAATTACATTTGGAGCCTGGTGTGCTATAGTCCTTGGGGTCACAAAGATTGGGACATGACTGAGCAATTAAGTATTCAAGGACAGCAAGCATTTTGGGCTTGTATAATATTTCTGTTGCACAGCATGGGTTTAATTCTTCATCTTCTGCAGCAAAAGAAGGCTGAAATTTCCTTGTTTTTCTATTAGTGGTGAAAGGTGACAGCAGGTTCTTACTTTAAAGTAATTCATGGGCTCCAAATCTCTGTTAAGATCAGGTTCGAGGCTAAGCAGCATGTCTTCCACATGGGTTGAGCCAAGAGAGAATCCAAGCTTGTCTCTAGGTTTGACAAAATGGCAAATCTGGTATCTACTTGTGTAAGGACTTTGGATTTGGGGCTGGGAGATGGGTCAGTTTCTGGGGAGCAAGACAGGAGAGCTGGAGAATGAAAGAGGACTCAGTGTTGTGGAGGCCTCCACAGCACAGGGGAGATACATTTCCCATGCATTGGCCCCTTGAGGGTAACAATGCCATTTGACTTCTTGAGTCCTTCTTGGCACAGGACATGCTTAGCTGTCTCTCATCCTAAATGGACAGGGAATACACAGATGGAATAAATATTAAGTTGCGTCTCTGTGGATTATCCACATAAAGGTTAACAGAAAAAGAAAATGCAGAGCAAGGCATCTTTTCTATACAGTTACCTTTCAAGCACACGTGCTGTAATTATATAGCAGGCCAACTGAGAGAGGAGAATGAGCTGGGTGCTTCCTGGAGACTAAGGCTGCAGTCCATATGGAGTTTTCCAGACCTTCCAAGGTTGGCTTCATGGTGAAATAACTTTCAGCTGGTGCTACAAAGTGCGGCTTTCATCCGGGCTCAACAGCTTAGTTCCTTGGTCCAAGAAGCAAAGAGAACCCTGAAGGCTGCATTTTGAAAACCAAAACAAAACCTTGCTAAATGTGTTCCAGCTTTTCCTGTCCCAACCCAGACAGCTGCTTCTTGGAGCTCATGGATGTCAGTGCTATAGAACACTTCAAACAGGAAGGGAGTTCCCATGATTTCCAAGTGAGCGAGAAGGGGGGCTCATCTTTGGAGGAGGGGTTGGTGGAGGACTTCAAAAACATTGACTATATAGAAGAAAATATGTGTTGTTTGTCATTAAGTGATGGTAGATGAGGCTAGGACAAAATGTTGGTGTCAGTGGATGAAATCCAGGCATGGTCTTTACTTTATGAGTTGGATATTAATTATACCCAAACTCTTTGTTAAAATAAATAAGGAGTGAGTGAGACCCCGGGCTTTTGGGAAAGAAACAGAAATAAAGCTGTGACAAGGTCCAGGCCCATTAGGTGACATAACTTGGCAATGTAACTTAGTGCTGGAGGGTAGGAAAGAAAATCCTTTAAGGGAAATTGGAGGCAGCTTTTAAAAGATTTTGCATTGTTTGTTAGGATGCAGTAATGTCTTATAGGGAGGAGATGGGTAGGAATAATAATAGCCTTCACGGGAGCATCATCTATGCCAGATCATGCCCCAGATACTCTCACTCATTCATTCTTTATTTTCATATCAAGTCTGCCAGATAGGTGCAGATGAAAAGTTTGAAGCTAACAGAAGTAGGTTCATGAGTTTAAGGAAAAAAGCTGTCTCTGTAACATAAAAGTGCAAGGTGAACAGCAAGTGCTGATGTAGACAGCGCAGCAAGTTATGCCTTCTAGATATATTTTAAGATTTAGCTTAGATCATTAGTGAAGGTGGCTCCACGAAACACCAAATTTTCAATGTAGACAAAACAGCCTTATGCAGAAAGATGTCATTAAGGACTTTCATAGTTGAAGAGGAGAAGTCAATGCTTGGCTTCAAAGTTTCAAAGTCCTAATAACTACAATTAAAAGCCATGCTTGTAAAATTTTGAAGTAATATTTATAAAATTTTATGCTACAAATTTCTTAGCAAATGTTCGTAGTCTAGATTTAAAGAACCCAATTTATCATGGTTTTGACATACACTGAATGCAATATATAAATATATGAATGCATATTTCAGCAAGGGGCTTCCCAAGTAGCACAATGGTAAAGAATTCTCCTGCCCATGCAGGAGATTTGAGAGGTGAAGATTTGATCCCTGGATTGGGAAGATCCCCTGGAGGAGAGAATAGCAACCCACTCTAGTATTCTTGCCTAGAAATTCCATGGACAGAGGGAACCTGGTGAGCTTCAGTCTCTGGAGTCACACAAAGAGTCAGACACGGCTGAGTACATACACATATGTTAGCAATGAGAAAACTAAGAAGGAAATGTGTGTGTGTGTGTGTGTATATTTGTACACATGTCTTTCATGTAATTTAGAAATGTTAAATCAAAAATGGTAATTTCACAATTTTTAATAGAAAGAAGAGAGAGACAGGCTGACTCTTATAGAAGCTAATGCAGCTGGTGACTTGAAGTTGAAGCCAATGTTCATTTACTGTTTGGAAAATCCTAGAGCCCTTAAGAATTATGCTAAATCTACTCTGTCTGTAATATATAAAGGGAACAACAAAGCCTGGATGACAGCACATCTGTTGAGAACTTTTACTCAGGAAAAAAAAAGATCCTTTCAAAATATTACTGCTCACTGACAATGCACCTGGTCAGCCAAGAGCTCTGATAGAGATGTACAATGAGATTAATGCTGTTTTCATGCCTGCCAACACAACATCCATTCTGCTGCTCATGGATCAAGTAATTTCATTTCAAGTCTATTATTTAAGAAATACATTTTATAAGACTACAGCTGCCATAGAAAGTGATTCCTCTGGTGGTTTTAGGCAAAGTCAATTAAAAACCTTCTGGAAAGGATTCACTGTTCTCGATGCTGTTAAGGACATTTGTGATTTATGTGTGTGTGCATGCTAAGTCGCTTCTGTTGTGTTTGACTCTTTGTGACTCCATGGACTGTAGCTGGCCAGACTCTTCTGTCCATGGGATTCTTCAGGCAAGAACACTGGAGTGGGTTGTCATTTCCTTCTCCAGGGCATCTTCCCTGACCCAGGGATCAAACCCACAGCTCCTGCATCTCCTGCAGGATGGATTCTTTACCAGAGTGTCACTGAAGGTCTATAGGAAGAGGTAAAAATATTAACACTAATAAGAATTTGAAAAAGTTGATTTCAACCCTCATGACTTTTTAGGGTTCAAGACTTCAGAGGAGGAAGTAACCGCAGATGTGGTGAAATGGGAAGAGAACTAGACTTTGAAGTGAAGCCTGAAGATGTGACTGAATTGCTGCAAATTTCATGATAAAAACTTAATGGATAAGGAGTTGCTTATTGTGAATGAGCAAAGAAAGTGGTTTCTTGAGATAGAACTTATTCCTGGTGAAGATGTTTTTGTGAAGCTTGTCAAAATGACAAGAGATTTAGGCTATTACTTAAGCTTAGTTGATAAAACAGTGGCATGGTTTGAGAGGATTGATTCCAATTCTGAAAGAAGTTCCGCTGTGGGTAAAATGCTTTCAAAGAGCATTTCATGCCACAGAGAAATTGTTTGTGCAAGGAAGTGTCAATCAATGTGGCAAACCTCATTTCTGTTTCACTTTAAGAAATTGCCACAGTCGCCTCAGCCTTTATCAGTCACCACCCTGATCAGTCAGCAGCCATCAATGTCAAGGTAAGCCCCTCCACCGCAAAAGAGTATGACTCACTGAAGGTTCAAATGATGGTCAACATTTTTTAGCAATAAAGTATATTTAAAATCACTACAGATGGTGACTGCAGCCATGAAATTAAAAGACGCTTACGCCTTGGAAGGAAAGTTATGATCAACCTAGACAGCATATTCAAAAGCAGAGACATTACTTTGCCAACAAAGGTTCGTCTAGTCAAGGCTATGGTTTTTCCTGTGGTCATGTATGGATGTGAGAGTTGGACTGTGAAGAAGGCTGAGTGCCAAAGAATTGATGCTTTTGAACTGTGGTGTTGGAGAAGACTCTTGAGAGTCCCTTGGACTGCAAGGAGATCCAACCAGTCCATTCTGAAGGAGATCAGCCCTGGGATTTCTTTGGAAGGAATGATGCTAAAGCTGAAACTCCAGTACTTTGGCCACCTCATGGGAAGAGTTGACTCATTGGAAAAGACTCTGATGCTGGGAGGGATTGGGGGCAAGAGGAAAAGGGGACGACAGAGGATGAGATGGGTGGATGGCATCACTGACTCGATGGACGTGAGTCTGAGTGAACTCCGGGAGTTGGTGATGGACAGGGAGGCCTGGCGTGCTGCGATTCATGGGGTCGCAAAGAGTCAGACACGACTGAGTGACTGATCTGATCTGATGTTGTTTTTTTAGATATAATGCTCTTGTACACTTAGTAGCCCACAGTATAGTGTAGACACACTGGGACTCAATTTATTCTGGTATTCACTTTATTGCAGTGGTCTGGAACTGAATTCACAATATCTTGGAGGTCGGCCTGTACTTGGGGCCAAAATACAGACTTGCCCTATAGGACAGATGTAGGAACGAGTCCCCTTGGCCACAGTGGTAGCCTGTCAATCACCCCAATGAGCACCTTTGGAGTATACTTGTGTTTTGTGGGCAGAGGTCACATGGGAACAGAGAGGGTCTCACCAATGAGTGGCCAAATTAAAACTCTATGAAAATTAAAGGCTTCACATGGTTTGTGTCTATTTAGTGTTTCAGGAATATTTGGCACCTCATGAATATTAGGTTTCTCTTGGTTCTTCTATCCTTTTAATATTCAACACTGAAGTGCTTGCTCTACTTATTAACATATTTATTCAATATATCTTATGAATTCTGACTATGTCTTACAAGGTACTTGCTTACTCATTATCTATGCTTAATACACATCATGAGTTTCACATCTTCTGTAATAGAATAGGATATTTTTGAATGAGACTAGAAAGGCTCATCACAACTGTTTAATGCAAACTATTTCCACTGGGGTAGAAGCTCCCTCAGGTTAGATTTTGTCTGACTTGTTTATTGCTGTATCTTTACTGTCTAGTGTACTATGCTGCTGCTGCTAAGTCGCTTCAGTCGTGTCCGACTCTGTGTGACCCCTTAGACGGCAGCCCACCAGGCTCCCCCGTCCCCGGGATTCTCCAGGCAAGAACACTGGAGTGGGTTGCCATTTCCTTCTCCAATGCATGAAAGTGAAAAGTGAGTAGTCTTTAAATTGTTGAATGAGTGAATGAACATCATAGAAATATGGAAATACAGAGAGAATAATTAGGCTAAAGAAAGGAAAGAAGTATGTGAGTACAAAGCTTCCTCTGCTAAAAGCCATACATGGGTCCCAAGGTCACAGACGCCTTCCTGTTCCATGTGTTAACCAGGTCTGTGATTCTGCCCGAGCAGTGACTCCTGAAGCATGACCCCCAGACCACCAGCAGCAGCAGCAGCATCTGGGCAGAAATTCAAACTGCTCCCCAGACCTCTCCCCCATCTACTGAATCAGAAACTTGGTTGGTGGGCCCATCAATTGATATTTCCACCAGCCTTCCAGTTGATTGTCAAGTGTGCTCAGATTTGAGAACCACTGTGCTGGAATATTGTGGTGTCCTCATGTTTGATTTCAATACACTTGCCTTGCAGGACATTGTGTTTCTTCTCTCTAGAAACAGAAGTCCAGTTTCATTTGTTTGTATAGGAAACCATCCCTGGGTTTGCAGCCTCCTGGGTTGATGATGCTTCCTCACTGACAAATGCTACTGGGCAAGACCTGCCTAGGATGCTGAAGGTGAGGCACCACACATATGCCAGCTCTTTCTAGAGTGAAAGTGCAAGCAGGGAGACAGGAAAGAGAGGGGATAAGGAAGAATCAGGCTAAAGCCAGACACATGAGGGGTTTTCCTCCAAGGTTCATCAGAAGCTCAGGCATGCACTGTTTTTGTCAGCAGCACCCTCTTTCAGCTACCCAGTCTTTACTAGCAGACTTGGAGATGCTGGGTGAAAATAGATGCAATTTGGGCCCAATAGGTGGTCAGAGAAAGCAGGACTTAGGAGGGAATTCAGCATCACATGGCTAAAATAGCCAAGTACTGTGTTTGTTTTCCCATGAATTTTTTGTTTGTTTGTTTGGGAATTACAAATGTATTTTAAAATCTTGCTTTGCTTATGTGTGCATACTCAGTCGCTCAATCATGTCTGACTCTTTGTGACCCCATGGACTGTAGCCTACCAGGTTCCTCTGTCCATGGAAGTTTCCAGGCAAGAATACTGGAGTGGGTTGCCATTTCCTACTCCAGGGGATCTTCCTGACCCAGGGATTGATCTGGCATCTCCTGCACTGGGCGGTGGATTCTTTACCACCGTGCCACCTGGGAAGCTCCATGCTCTGCTTAGTTCTAACTATGTATTTATTGCATAAAATTTGAAAGACATAGAAAAGTATAAAGAAAAATTGAATCATCCATTACCCTACTGCCTAAAGATGACAACTCAGTGTTTTAAAATATTGCATTTGAGAGAAAATAATTAATAATATGAATAGATGTTCTATATAATAACTTACAGAGTAGGAAATCTTGATTTTGTTTCCTTTTTAAATACTATATATTGTACATAGTATACTATATATTTTAATACCATAATACATAATTCTTCATAAGCATCACTTTTTAAAGAAAACTTTAAATTTTATATTGGCGTATAGCCAATTAACAATGTTGTAATAGTTTCAGGTGGACAGCAAAGGGACTCAACCTTACATATATGTGTATCCTTTCTCCCCTAAACTAGCTTCCCATCCAGGCTGCCACATAACACTGAGCAGAGTTCCCTGTAAGCATCACTTTTAATAGCTACACAGTTGGTAAAGAATCCACCTGCCAATGCAGGAAATGTGAGAGACTTGGTTTCAATCCCTGGGTTGGGAAGCTCCCTGGAGAAGGAAATGGCAACCCACTTCGGTATTCTTGCCTGGAAAATCCCATGGACAGAAGAGCCTGGTGGGCTACAGTTCATGGGGTTGCAAAGAGTCAGATACGACTGAGTGCACATACACACACACACAATACAAAATATCCTGTCATATGTATTTTGTTTAGCTATCTTCCCATTATTAAAGATTTAAGTAGTTTTTAATGCTAATATTAAAAAGCAGAGACATTACTTTGACAACAAAGGTCCGTATAGTCAAAACTATGGTTTTTCCAGTGGTCTTGTATGGATGTGACAGTTGGACTAGAAAGAAAGCTGAGCACCGAAGAATTGATGGTTTTGAACTGTGGTGTTGGAGAAGGCTCTTGAGAGTCCCTTGGACTGCAAGGAGATCCAACCAGTCCATTCTGAAAGAGATCAGCCCTGGGATTTCTTTGCAAGGACTGATGCTAAAGCTGAAACTCCAATACTTTGGCCACCTGATGCAAAGAACTGACTCATTTGAAAAGACTCTGATGCTGGGAAAGATTGAAGGAGGGAGGAGAAGGACACGACAGAGGATGAGATGGTTGGATGGCATCACCGACTCAATGGACATGAGTTTAAGTAAGCTCCAGAAGTTGGTGATGGACAGGGAAGGCTGGCATGCTGCAGTCCATGGGATTGCAGAGTCAGACACTACTGATTGACTGAACTGAACTGAACATCTTTGGGTCTTTCCTTGTGTTTCTATTTCTTTAGAATTGATTCTTAGAAGTGGAATTACTAGATCAAATGACATTGTGTAGGTATAGTGTGAGATGAAAGGGCTCATCTAGTTGGGCAATAGCGTGGAACTGGCATTCAAGAGACCTGGGGTTCAACCCCAGATTGCCAAACATTCTCTGTGTGGTCTTGAACAAGTCACTTTCTCTCTCTAGATGAGAGTTTTCTCCCATGTTAAATAAGAGAATGGGAATAAGTCCTTGCATCTTGAATGGAAGTATCATACCACTCAGCTAAAAATGTAAAGCATTACTTTTATATTAAAACAAACATCATATATATATATATATATATTCCACGTCTTCTTTATTTGTAAAACTGACATTTAAATTTCAAGATAAAATTCAAAATTCCAAAAATTTCTTGCTTTTATTTGGCTAGTTAGATTTCTCCCACAGAACAGACCTCCCTTAGAGCACGTGTCAGGATCCTTGGTCAATAGGAGTATGTCAATGAGAAAGTTTAAGAAGAATTGGACTAAGTGATCTCATGTACTAATTGTAGTCTGGATATTCTGTGCATACCTAGTTCCTGGTGTCTAAACTACGTATCCTTAGCAAATCTTCCAGGTCTGATTTAGTCTTCATCCTGGGATTAGGGTATTTTCAAACATTTTTATATTGACTAGCTCCATGTGGACTCAGGTTAAAAAAACTTTTGAAGATTCTTTAAAACCTGATCAGTCTGCCCTTAGCCTACAGTTGCTTAACATGTCACACTGGTTCACAGAAGCTCGCCTTCAGGCACTTATTCGTTCACCCAAAAATATTTATTTTGGGGCACATAGTCCAACACTATGTGTCAGACAACATTACGAAAAGCCAAATACAAAGATGAATAAGATATAATATTTATCCCTGTCTTAAAGAATACATTTGAATCAGTTCTAATGAGGTGGATGAAACTGGAGCCTATTATACAGAGTGAAGTAAGCCAGAAAGAAAAACACCAATACAGTATACTAACGCATATATATGGAATTTAGAAAGATGGTAACAACAACCCTGTGTATGAGACAGCAAAAAAGACACTGATGTATAGAACCGTCTTATGGACTCTGTGGGAGAGGGAGAGGGTGGGAAGATTTGGGAGTATGGCATTGAAACATGTATAATATCATATATGAAACAAGTCGCCAGTCCGGGTTCGATGCACGATATTGGATGCTTGGGGCTGGTGCACTGGGACGACCCAGAGGGATGGTATGGGGAGGGAGGAGGGAGGAGGGTTTGGGGTTGGGAATGCATGTATACCTGTAGCAGATTCATTTCGATATTTGGCAAAACTAATACAATAATGTAAATTTTAAAAATAAAATAAAATTAAAAATGTATTTCCCACAAAGTATCCCAGAAAATGCCCAATGTCAATAGGTACTATTTTTTTTTAAAAAAGAGTATTCATATCAAATATGTTTGAGAAATGTTGAATTAAAGTTAAGCAGGTTCATTTACTGCAGGCCTTTTCAGAGACTTTAATATGCTAATATGCAAAGTGTGCAGTGTTCCCAAAGTTATTTGTTTAGGAAACTCTTCATTTGTGGACTACCTCCAAGAACTAGAGACTCATGGCTCACGATTTGAGAAATGCTGACCTAGTAAATCTAATCCGTACACTTACTCAAAAAATAAATTGTAGTTTTATAGGTAGCAAAATACAGAGGGAACTAAAGAATAGGTAGCAAAATACAGAGGGAACTGAAGACAGATTCTTTCTCTTGAAGAGTTTTCAATCTATTTAATTGGAAGGGCAGTCCTGAAACACACACAGAGAATATCCACAAACACATGAAAATCTATGTGAAAGCGTGGAGATGTGGAATCAGCAGAAAAATCTGAAGGGAAAAGGATGAAATTAATCCTTTCAATTAACTAATCAAGGAACATTTCATGGAAGAAATAGGGTTTGGAGAAAGAATTCCTCCCATGAACTAAAACTCCAAAATTAATTTTCTTAAGAAAACATTATGCTAAATGAAATGTCGGACATGGAAGGACACATACTGCTTGAGCCCACATATATGTAGATTCTAAAAGAGTCAAAATCATCAAATCAGATTGTATCAGGGTATGGGGAACGGGAGAAACTGAAAAATATTGGGCAAAGGGTACAAAGTTTCAGTTAGATGGGATAAATATTTTTTGAAGATTTTGTGTACAGCCTGTTAATTGTGATATTGGTGAATAATTGAAATTTTCCAAGAGAATAGATCTCAAATTAAATCTTCTGAACACACACAAGAGGATAACTATGTAGAGGTGGTGGATGAATTATTTAGGTTGGCTGTGGAGATCCTTTCACAAAGTAAGTGCATTCGCAGTTGCTAAGTTGTGTTTGACTCATTGTGACCCCACAGACCAGCTCTCCAGGCTCCTCTGTCCATGAGATTTTCTAGGCAAGAATACTGAAGTGGGTTGCCATTTTCTTCTCCAGGGTATCTTCCCAGCCAAGGGATTGAACCCTCGTCGCCTGCATCTCCTGCATAGGTAGGCGGGTTCTTTGCCACTGAGTCATCTGGGAAGCCTTCACAATGGACATTGTTGTTTAGTCGTTCAGTCGTGTCCAACTCTTGGCAATCCCATGGACTGTAGCCTGCCAGGCTCCCCTGTCCATGGGACTCTCCAGGCAAGAATACTGGAGTGGGCTGCCATTTCCTTTTCCATCACAATGTATACATAACCACAAAAACATCAAGTGGCACACTTTAAATGTATACAATTTATTTCTCTATGTCAAATATATTTAAATAAAATGATTTTAAAAACAAAATAATGCATCTTCATTAAGGAAATAATTTTTTAATTACAGAAGAGTAAAATAACCCTCAAACTCACACACATACATACGTATGTGTTTATATGTATATATATTTTCTCTTTTCATGAGGGACTATTTTCTACAAGGATTTTTTTTCAGAGTCTACAATCAATTTTATTTTAATATAATCTAAACGCATACCATTTAGAAAATACCCAGAAAAATTTATGTACAAGAGTTGATATATTGCATTTGGATAAAGCTGGCAAGTTCTTGCTACTAGCATAGCCCAGGAAATACCACCAAGAAAACCTAATATATTAGAATAGATATTGTGGCATTTGGCCCACAGTTTGATAGACTTCAGGGTTAATCTGAAGTAGTCAATGTTTGGTACTAGATATAAAATTTCATTGGATACCCTGCAACCGTTAAGACTTATTATACACCTTACATTTAAATTTTTAAGCAGACTGTCATCTGTTAAGTCCAAGTCTTCTGGAATAGTCTGCAGTGCTAATCTTGCAAACAAAATACCAATCTCTATCCCATCAAAACAGTTTGAAAACTGGTACAAATGCCTCTTCAACAGCTCTTAAATCTTTTACTTCTTCCTATAATTTCAGCTTATCATAGAATGAGGTGAAAAAAATCACTTCGATCAACAAGTCTCAGTGCAACACACAACACATCAATATTGGCACCTTTTGTATGTACTCTAATCTATAAGATACACATGTAAAATTTTTCCCATCGACATTTTCAATTACAGATCGTGGAAGATTCTTGCTTTCACTGATTTCTCATATCCACTCTTTTACCAGGTTATTTAATTTTCCCCAAATTAAAATCCTGCACTGCAGTTCCTCTTCCTCTTCAAAAACCCCGAAGGGCTTCAGAGTCTCAACCAGCTTCTGTGTAAGTAGGCAGTCAGTCTCCTTGGGGCCTGCTAAGTCAGTCCTGAATATTCATTGGAAGGACTTATGCTGAAGCTGAAACTCCAATACTTTGGCCACCTGATGCAAAGAATTGACTCATTGGAAAAGACCCTGATGCTGGGAAAGATTGAAGGCAGGAGGAGAAGGGGATGACAGAGGATGAGATGGTTGGATGGCATCAACGACACAATGGGCATGAGTTTGAGTAAGCTCCAGTAGTTGGTGATGGACAGGGAAGCCTGGTGTGCTGCAGTCCATGAGGTCGCAAAGAGTCGGACACGACTGAGCGACTGAAATGACTGAAGCTGATGGGAGAAGTAATGCCTCAGTGCTTCTGTGGCGACTGTGCTTGCTGTGATCCCTGTGTTGTAACTGGAAATGGCATCATCTCCTGAGCTGGTACCACCCAGTCACTTCCTCACCCCTAACCCCGCTCCTGCAACTGCTGCAGCTGCCGCCCTTGGCATGATCCACTAAGGCGAGAGACGGGGTGGGTGCTGCCTTAGCCCTGGGTCCTACCCCACTCCCACACCCGTTCCTGCCTCTTTAAGCGCTTCTCTCCCTTCCCCTTCCTCCTCTCTACTAGTATTTTTAATATGCACTGGTTTTGGAGGAATTATATATAAGTATAAATAAATCAGAGAAGGCAGTGGCACCCCACTCCAGTACTCTTGCCTGGGAAATCCATGGACAGAGGAGCCTGGTAGGCTGCAGTCCATGGGGTCGCAAAGAGTCCGACAAGACTGAGCGACTTCACTTTCACTTTTCACTTTCATGCATTGGAGAAGGAAATGGCAACCCACTCCAGTGTTCTTGTCTGGAGAATCCCAGGGACGGGGGAGCCTGGTGGGCTGCCGTCTTTGGGGTCGCACAGAGTCGGACACGACTGAAGCCACTTAGCAACAGCAGTAGCAGCAGCATAAATAAATAGTTTTTGTTTTCTTGCTAAGGTAAGGAAAAATTTGTGCCTTGAAGCTATGCATTGTTTAGAGCACACCCTTCCAAGATATTCTGCTCTAACCTTCCATTGTCTTTGAGCTATTTTACAATTCTGAAAATTGCAAATAACCGTATGGCATTATCTTTGTGGGGGAGATTCTTCAGAGTAGGACTAATGAGTCAAAATGTATGGAAAGATTTCAGGCTCTTGATCCATTGGTCAAGTTGCCTTACAGAACAGTGGATGAGAATTCTCTTTCCTTGACAAAGGGTCAGACAGTTTCAACTGGTGCTTTTGTTCACCCCAGTCAGTTCTGGAGTCAAAGCCAGCTTGTATTGCTTTTAAAAATACCTTTTATTATGTTAGATAGGAAACAGTATTGTCTCAGTTGGGGGGTGGCTTTTAATTAAAAACATATTAACAATATAAAAGAATGTATGCAACTTTAATAAATATAGTAAGGTGTGGACAACTTCATCCAGCAGAATTCTCTCTCAGAGAATACCATGTGTGCCAGGAAGAAATGTCTTGGGAACTTCCTTGGTGGTCCAGTGGCTAAGACTCCATGCTCCCAATGCAGGCAGCCCAGGTTCAATCCCTGGTCAGGGAACCAGATCCCACAGGCCGAAACTAAGAGTTCACATGCCACAGCTAAAAATCCTGCATGCTACAATGAAAATGGAAGATACTGGCTGCAACTAAGATCTGGCGCAGCCAAATAAATAATTGTTTTTTAAAGGAAGAAATGTCATGATGAGATGGATGGAGTAGGGATGAGACCCCCAAAATCATGCTAATAAAAAATGATGATCACTGATTGCTCCAACCTCACCTCCTAGAACAATCCTTGGCAAATGGCAGGCACTCAGCAAATACTTGTTGAATGTATGAATTACGGAGTCTGCTTTTCAAGGCATATAGGTTCTATTAACTGGAGAATTCTTTCTTGTGCTAGATCCTAGCAATGAGTTTCCCACGTTAGAAACAGGAGCAGAGGCAGCTAAGTTGATCTGCCAAATAGATGGTGGAAGAGTTTGAATTTCCTGGGGTCATCTCAGGGTGAGAGTCAGCAGAAAGGACAGACAGGCACACACTTGGCAGAGAAGAAGCAGAGGGGGAGAAAAACCCTTCAGGGTGGAGGGTGAGCTTGAGACAGGACTTTGAAGAACATAAACCTCCTTTTAAAAATTTATTTTATTAAAGTATAATGGATTTATGATGTTGTGTTAACTTCTGCTATACAGTAAAGTGATTCTGTTATATATATATATATATATATATATATATATGTATATATATATACACACACACATTCTTTATCGTATTCGTTTCTATTATGGTTTATCACCACACATTGACAATAGCTCCCTGTGCTATACAGGAAGACCTTGTTGTCTATTTGTTTATCCATCCTATGTATGATAGTTTGCCCCCTGCTAATTCCAAATTCCCAATCCCATTCCTCCCCTCCGGCAACTGCAAGTCTGTTCTCTCTGTCTGTGGACATCTTAAAGGAATTTAAGTGGCTTGCTGCGGGGCGGCTAATGCAGAGCCTCTTCTCTGTCTCTCTCTCACTGTGTAGCAACAGCTGCCTTAATTACTAATGCCTTTGTGTGAGTGGATTCAGAGAGGTGCTGAGTTCCCCACGTCTACACAGCAGGTATAGAGGGACAATGAGTGAGCACGTGGTGTGGAAGAGTGAAGTGACACATATGTAGACGGAAGAAAGAGCGAACGATCCCCCTCCTGAAACACTCCCTGCTCTGTCTGGCCAGCCGTGTCCCCAGGGCTGTTTTAAAGTGCAGGTGGCTTGAAGTCGTGGTTTAGAGTGAGTGGCCGGGGTGTCGGGGGCTTTGGGGCAGGCATTTGTGCAGTTTTGAGTTTTATTGCACATTTCCTGGTGCACTTTATTGAAGGAAAATGTCTGCGACTTTTCACACACTGCTTCTAAAAATGTATAAAAATGGCAGGGCTCACGAATTTTGAGTTTCAAGAACCCATTTCTTTTCAACTTCATATCTAAAAATGAATCTCATCAATTTTATAGCTCTTCTGTCCCTTATTCCACTTTTGAATTCTCTTATGCAGCCAATCCTGTGTGGCCTTAGGCTCTCCTGGGGCTTTTAGAGTTTCATTATCTTTTGATATGTACACCTGCAATCTACATTAGAACTAAGAGGAAACTGCCCCATTTCCACTGCTTGATGTCCTTGTTTATGGCACGTGAACCCTAAGCCTGATTGAATTCCCTTCATATTCAAAGCTGACCCCCTACTCCTATCTTCTATCTCTTGGGTAGTAGTCAAAGGCATTATACTTTTCAAAGGACTTTGTATAATTCCCTTTTTAATTTTTTTTAATTTAATTTTATTTTTTAACTTTACAACTTTGTATTGATTTTGCCATATATCAAAATGACTCCGCCGCAGGTATACATGTGTTCCCCATCCTGAACCCTCCTCCCTCCCCATACCATCCCTCTGGGTTGTCCCAGTGCACCAGCCCCAAGCATCCAGTATCGTGCATCGAACCTGGACTGACGACTCGTCCCATATATGATATTATACATGTTTCAATGCCATTGTCCCAAATCACCCCACCCTCTCCCTCTCCCACTGAGTCCAAAGGACTGTTCTATACATCAGTGTCTCTTTTGCTGTCTTGTATACGGGGTTGCAAAGAGTCGGACATGACTGAGCGACTGATATGATCTGATCTGATCTGATACAGGGTTATTGTTACCATCTTTCTAAATTCCATATATATGCGTTAGTATACTGTATTGGTGTTTTTCTTTCTGGCTTACTTCACTCTGTATAATAGGCTCCAGTTTCATTCACCTCATTAGAACTGATTCAAATGTATTCTTTTTAATGGCTGATTAATACTCCATTGTGTAAATGTACCACAGCTTTCTTATCCATTCATCTGCTGATGGACATCTAGGTTGCTTCCATGTCCTGGCTATTATAAACAGTGCTGAGATGAACATTGGGGTACACGTGTCTCTTTCAATTCTGGTTTCCTCAGAGTGTATGCCCAGCAGTGGGATGGCTGGATCATAAGGCAGTTCTATTTCCTGTTTTTTAAGGAATCTCCACACTGTTCTCCATAGTGGCTGCACTAGTTTGCATTCCCACCAACAGTGCAAGAGGGTTCCCTTTTCTCCACACCCTCTCCAGCATTTATTATTTGTAGACTTTTTGATCGCAGCCATTCTGACTGGTGTGAAATGGTACCTCATTGTGGTTTTGATTTGCATTTCTCTGATAATGAGTGATGTTGAGCATCTTTTCATGTATTTGTTAGCCATCTGTATGTCTTGTTTGGAGAAATGTCTATTTAGTTCTTTGGCCCATTTTTTGATTGGGTCATTTATTTTTCTGGAATTGAGCTGTAGGAGTTGCTTGTATAATTTTGAGATTAGTTGTTTGTCAGTTGCTTCATTTGCTATTATTTTTTCCCATTCTGAAGGCTGTCTTTTCACCTTGCTTATAATTTCCTTTCTTGTGCAGAAGCTTTTAAGTTTAATTAGGTCCCATTTGTTAATTTTTGCTTTTATTTCCAATATTCTGGGAGGTGGGTCATAGAGGATCCTGCTGTGATGTATGTCGGAGAGGGTTTTGCCTATGTTCTCTAGTTTTATAGTTTCTGGTCTTACGTTTAGATCTTTAATCCATTTTGAGTTTATTTTTGTGTATGGTGTTAGAAAGTGTTCTAGTTTCATTCTTCTACAAGTGGTTGACCAGTTTTCCCAGAACCACTTGTTAAAGAGATTGTCTTTAATCCATTGTATGTTCTTGCCTCCTTTGTCAAAGATAAGGTGTCCACATGTGCATGGATTTAACTCTGGGCTTTCTATTTTGTTCCATTGATCTATATTTCTGTCTTTGTGCCAGTACCATACTGTCTTGATGACTGTGGCTTTGTAGTAGAGCCTGAAGTCAGGCAGGTTTAAAAAACTGGAGGTGATTCCTCCAGTTCCATTCTTCTTTCTCAAGATTGCTTTGGCTATTCGAGGTTTTTTTGTATTTCCATACAAATTGTGAAATTATTTGTTCTAGCTCTGTGAAGAATACTGTTGGTAGCTTGATAAGGATTGCATTGAATCTATAAATTGCTTTGGGTAGTGTATTCATTTTCACTATATTGATTCTTCCAATCCATGAACATGGTATATTTCTCCATCTATTAGTGTCCTCTTTGATTTCTTTCACCAGTGTTTTATAGTTTTCTATATATAGGTCTTTAGTTTCTTTAGGTAGATATATTCCTAAGTATTTTATTCTTTTCGTTGCAATGGTGAATGAAATTGTTTCCTTAATTTCTCTTTCTATTTTCTCATTATTAGTGTATAATTCCCTTTTTAAAAACTTCAGTGGGCTAAAAGTGGTTAAGGGCAAGCTCTTTTTCAAATGTGGAAGCTAGAGTGTGTGTGCTGCTAAGTTGCTTCAGCCATGTCTGACTCTTTGTAACCTTATGGACTGTAGCCTGCCAGGCTCCTCTGTTCATGGGGATTCTCCAGGCAAGTATACTGGAGTGGGTTGCAAAGCCCTTCTCTAGAGGATCTTCCAGACCCAGAGATTGAACCTGTGTCTCTTACATCTCCTGTACTGGGAAGCCAATTCTTTACCACTAGAGTCACCTGGGAAGCCCTCCTAGTAAAGTCTCCGAGATAGCAAAGTCACTGTCAATCTAGTAAGTAGGTTCACCTCTCCATTTATTCTTCCCTCCTGGCTAGGGACCACTATTATTCTTCGATTTTAAAACATCTTAAAATGTTGGTTCTTAAAGTCCCAAGAAAGAACTAGAACAAATTAGCTTTATGACCACATTAAAAGTCTAGAAAAAACATCCAGACGGCAGCCCTGTGACACTAAGCTCACTCTTTTGTTCCTAAGTTTTCCTCTTATTGTTTGTTTTGATTTTCTCATTACAAATATGATTCATGGTAATAAAAAAAAAAAAACCCACAAAATGCAGACAAGGGATCCTTGATTTTCAAGCCTCATGACCTGACTGACCTTTTGGTTGAAGGTGATGAGCAATCTTCCAGTGTATGGCACTGTTCTTTATTACAGCTTAAATAGCTGACTTATTCCAGCACTTTCAAATATTTTCTTGGAGTATGACTCATGATTTAAATTATGTATTTTTTTAGATACTGAATAGTTTTCTCTTTATCTCACTTTCTCTCTCTCTTTTTATACATGCAAATAAAACAGAATTTTCATAAAACAATACTTACCCTTCCTACACATAATATACACCGATACTTTCCATTCCATTCTTTTACTTAAAAAAAAAAAAAAAACTGTTCTGTTTCCCTTCCCATCTTAAGTAAATATTTTCGTAAATACAGACTCCTGGCCTTGACCAATGAAAAGGTATAGAAATAATGACCAACCCAGTAGCAATAAATATCCATAGTCCTCAGATGTCTCTCTAAATATTATTTCCCACTGGAAAGAACCAGAGCTCTTTGAAAAAGTAGTTTGGGTCTGGGAGAGGAAATATTTGAAATGGGCCAGAATCAATTGTTCTACTAGAAAGGAAAGAAGGTATTAAGGAATATTAGGGTCATGTCACAATGACCCAAGAGTTAACCTGAAGAGGTTCCCACAGACCAAAGATGGGATAATTTGGTTAAATTATCCCATATTGTAAAAAAACAACAATAACCTCAGTGATTGTGATACAACAAATAATGGATTGGCTAAAAAGGTCATTTAGGTTTTCCCATAACATCTTATGAAAAACCCAAATGAACTTTTTGGCCAACCCAATATATTAGAATCTATGAGTTTATAATGAGACAAACACACACACACACACACACACACACACAAACCCTCTAAATGGTAATTCCTGGAGGATGCTAGGGAACCAACTTATTATTCTAGAAACAGGTAAATAAAGGGAAACGATTAAGCATTTATCCTGCCTTTCCTGTATGGATTGTATCCCAGGAAAACCAAGTAATTGCTGAGTAAAGTTTTCTTTAGAGGAGAAATTAGGCCAATGAATGTGTAAGAATGTTAGAATGGACTCTTTTTTCATGAGTGGATATAAAAGGGTGATATTCTAATGAAATAATGGATATAGATAATAATTGCCAATACCTGCTAAAGTCATTAGGGCAAAGCCCACGTCCAGATTAGGCTGATAGCATCTGAGCCCATGGACCAATCTTAAACTCACAAAAAGAAAGACTGCCAATGTTATGCAACGCTACAGAAATTTTTCAACATCTCTGAGAAAAATCTTTCAGAAAACGGAAACTGGTTCTGAACAAATCTTTATGTACTATTTTACAGGAAATGCAGAAGACAGAGGAACACAGTAAATGCTGGTACACACCACAACAAGTAGGAGGCTGAAGAAATACCATCCCACACCAAGTTGAGGGGGACTGTCTGCTTAAGTTACAGTTGGTGGCGTCCAGCAAGGGAAACCCACACAGCCCACAAATGCACTTTAAAACAAAGGGAAATACCTGAAAATTCATCAGGCTCTGCCAGGGCCAGAGAGAACCAACACCAGACTACTCGGTGTCAGACAAACACACCTCCCCTGTCCTGACTCTCTTGCCTCCTTCTCTTCAGTCCTGGAGGACCCAGGGCCACCTGGTGGCGGTGGAGGTGGGTGGAGGTGGCCATCCTGCCTCTAGACAGGGCACCTGTGTGCAGAGTCCATGCTGATTCTGGGTCCAGGTCAATAGCAGCCCTGGTTCTCAGCCCAGGTTGATGGAAGAAGAAATGGAACAAATGGGCAAGGAGCCAAAAGGCAACAAAGTATCAGATTTGCAGAATAAAGGAGGAAGTGCAGTGGAATTGGGATTTCAGGCAATCTTCTCTAATCTTACAAGCCAGCCTGTATATAGTGGTCAATGTCTGTGTCTTTTCTCTGTGGTTTATCTCATCTTGCCAAATTGTATATAATTCAAGGGATAAAAAAACCTCAGGACAGCCTCATCTATCACAGTTCACCATTCCTAACAACTGGATAAAAGAAACTAATCAAAATGAACTAATGAGGTGTGTGGCCTGCCTTGGACTTTTTCTGGAACCCTCTCTCCTCTCCACAGTAGAGGCTCAGGCTTTCTCTGCCAGGCAGCCGCTTGAGCTCCAAGAGATTCCCCGCCCCCCACAATTGCCTCTGCACACTCCACACTTTGTTTCAAGGGGGACCAGATGGCAGGTCTGGGTAGGGGTCCCCTAAAAGAAAAACAAGGTGTGCAGGCAAAGAAAATAAACAGGGAGAAAAAAGAGACAAAAGCAGCTGCTGGTGGGAAGAGGTGGGCAGCTGGCTGAAGAGCTGCCTGAGATGGAAATGGAAAAGCCCCCCTCCTGACCAGATCTGTATCTGCATCTGAGGTCAAGTCAGGGTAGGACTGGGGTGAGGGGGATGTGGACCAGGGGCCTATGCCATCTCTGTGGTCAGACGCTGGGCAACAATAGCTGCCTTGTACTTATACTCAAGCAGCAAAGCACAGCGGGAGGAGCTAGGAGAGTGGCCCTGAATGGAGAGATGTGGTGGAGGGTGGCTGGAACCCTGGGAAGAGGAGTGTAACTCAGAAGTGAATGCATCATGCCTGTGAGGCTGGAATCAGGAAGGGAGGAAGATAAGATGATTGAAGTCACAGGTCACAAGAGGGCATGTCATGGCCTGTGCTCCGGTTAGTGAGCTGGGAGACCGGAGGTCATGCTGAGCTACTCTCTGAAGGGGGTTCAAATGTATGTGTGGAGTGTGTCACAGAATATTTCAGTCACTAGCAGAAACTAAAAGCAAAAATGTTGCAGTGGAGGGACATTGAGAATGTTGAAGACATGGGATTTAAGGGAGAAAATTGAGTAGTGCAACAGAGATATGGCCTGTAAAGCCTCAAATATTTACTATGACTTTTTGCAGAAAAAGTTTGCTCTCTCCTTGTGTCAACCATTCAGGACCCACTCTCAAGTCTGGAACTGGGGCTGGTTCCTTCTGAAGCACCTAGCCACCTGGAAAAGGGGGATGGTACAACCAAGATAGGCTTCCTTGGAAAGGAGAAAGCAAGCATGAAATAGACTTTCCCCTCCCAGCCTTTGACTGTGTGGATCACAACAAACTGGAAAATTCTTCAGCAGATGAGAATACCAGATCACTTTACCTGCCTCCTGAGAAATCTGTATCCAGGTCAAGAAGCAACAGTTAGAACTGGGCATGGAACAACAGACTGGTTCCATATTGGGAAAGGAATATGTCAAGGCTGTATATCATTACCTTGCTTATTTAACTTCTATGCAGAGTACATTATACGAAATGCTGGATTGGATGAAGCACAAGCTAAATCAAGATTGCAGGCAGAAATATCAGTAACCTCAGATATGCAGATGACACCACTCTAATGGCAGAAAGTAAAGAGAAACTAAAGAGCCTCTTGATGAAAGTGAAAGAGGAGAGTGAAAAAGTTGGCTTAAAATTCAACATTCAAAAAATTGGAAAAAACTAGGATTTGATATCTGGTCCCATCACTTCATGGCAAATAGATGAGGAAACAATGGAAACAGTGACAGATTTTATTTTCTTGGGTTCTCTCCAAAATCACTGCAGATGGTGACTGCAGCCATGAAACTTAAAGACTCTTGCTCCTTGAAAGAATATGACCAACCTAGACAGCATATTAAAAATCAAAGACATTATTTTGCCAACAAAGGTTCATCTAGTCAAAGCTATGGTTTTTCCGGTAGTCATGTATGGATGTGAGAGTTGGACCATAAAGAAATCTGAGTGCTGAAGAACTGATGCTTTTGAACTGTGGTGTTGGAGAAGACTCTTGAGAGTCCCTTGGCCTGCAAGGAGATCAAACCAGTCCATCCTAAAGGAAATCAGTCTTGAATACTCACTAGAAGGACTGATGCTGAAGCTGAAGCTCCAATACTTTGGCCACCTGAAGTGAAGAACTGACTCATTGGAAAAGACCCTGGTGCAGGGAAAGATTGAAGGCAGGAGAAGGGGATAACAGAGGATGAGATGGTTGGATGGCATCACCGACTGGATAGGCATGAGTTTGAGCAAGCACTGGGAGTTGGTGATGGACAGGGAAGCCTGGCATGCTACAGTCTATGGGGTCGCAAAGAGAAGAGTTGGACACAACTGAGCTACTGAACTTACTGACAGCCACAATTTATTTATCTGTCCAAGGATAGGAATGTCCTAAGCTAGAAGAGTCTAATTTTTTTGAACTTGAAAAGAAGGAAGGGGGCCAGTCCCTCTTTGGTGTCTTGATTGTCAAAATGAGCCTGAGAGTTGTAAGTGGCCAAGTTCCCAGTGCTATTGAGGATGCCAGTTTGACAGAATGGAGCTCCACCAAAGAGTACTGAACTGAACAAATCAGGAAAGCTTCCTGCACTCTGTAAAAAGATGAAGAAGCAGAGAGAGTGTGCGGGCAATATTCATGTTCCTGGTTCCAGGTGGGGCCCAGCTGCAGACTTCATCTTGCAGAGATTAGGAATGGAACCATCACGTCCTCCACATTACCCATTCAAGTTTCATGTGACTGTGATGCTTCACTTTCAGACACGTGAGACCCAGAAGCTCCAGCCTTCAAAGAATCTACTACCCACCTGGGGAGCTAGAACTTTCTTTCTAAAATGAGAACTAACACCAGAAGGTCAAAACTAAGGACCAAAGGACACACTCAGCCAGAAGTGCCATAGGATTTCAGAAGGGAGAGGGATGGCCATGAGTTGCTATGGTCAAAAATTTACAAATGTAGTTAAACTTGAGAGAGACCTTAATGCAAGGAGGGAAGGCTGGGGGGTCTCACAGCTGGAGAACTGTCTGGGGAGAGTCAGAGGTGAAAATCCACAAAGCAGGTTCAGAGTAGTGTGGTAGGCCAGTCTTACCAAGCTTGTGGCTTCTTTGCTGAGTCAAGGGCCGTCAAAAACCACGTGAATCCACTGACAATTGATGAACGGGGGCCTGATAAGATGCCTTTTGCAGCTATTATTGTTACTGTTTGTTCAGATTCTGATGTAGTTTCACTTACATATCTGGAGTGCATAGTAAAATTCTGAATTCTTTTCTACTATGTGTGTGCTGGTAAGTTTAGGCCTATCCTTAGAAAAGCACTCTTAGTAGAGTTCAGCTATCGTTCAGTGTCCCTCCAAAAGTATACATCAACCACTAAACCAGAATGACCAGGCTCCACCAAAGAGTACTGAACTGAACAGATCAGGAAAGCTTCCTGCACTCTGTAATTTCCTAAGTCAACCTTTTTGACACTTTGAAGGATGAGGTAGGGAAACTGCTGGTCTCCTGGTAATTATCACCACCTGTTCTCTAAGCAGCCCTTCCCCAGTTACACCTCCCCACAGGAAAGCGAGGGAGGGTGGAGGGGAGAGAGCCAGTCATACAGACTTGGCAGGTCTGCCTGGCAAGTGCCACTTCTGCAGACCCTGTCTGCAGGGTCGCATTCTCCTGTTCTGGGAACCCGCCAGCCCTTGGCAAAATTGGGAAACGGCCAACACATATTCGAGGCTCCCTGTCTCCTTTTAGTGCTTTCTTCTAAACCAGCTTTCTCAACTTTCTATTGATACCTTTCTCAGACTCCTGGAGGCTGCCCAGCCCAATTCTCCTGCCAGGATCTCATTCTGTAAGATTATGTGAAACACCTCATCGTGAAGGTTATCTGGATCATGCCAACAGCCTCTGTTTAGCTTTCCTGCTCCCAGCTGCACTCCCTTCAAGGCAGCCCTCCACACTACCACAGTCTGAGCTTTGGAAAGTGTGAACTTGCTCCATAACCCCCTCCCACCTAGATTAAAGTCTTTCAAGGATCCCACACTGCCTGATGAATAGAGTTCTCTTTCCTCGATATGGTGCAGACCGGTGACTCTCTAAGTGTGGTCCCCAGGCCAGTAGCAGCATCCTTTGGACCTCTATCCAGACCTACTGAACCAGAAACCCTGGGGTGGGGTCCAACCATTTGTGTTTAATGAGCTCTCCTGGTGGTTCTGATGTAAGGTCAATTTTGAGAAGCACTGATGTAGGTAATCCCTGCCTACTGACCCAATATACATCCCATGGTTTTAGCTTAAACAGGCAGAGACTTCACCCAATCTATCAGTCTCTCCAGATTGGTGTCTATCTGGTATGCTGTGTTGAAGGTGCTGAAGCCTTAGCCTGAGTGTATCAGGCAAGAAAATGGCTCTGCAACTGATCAGTGAAGTCTACGTGTGTAAGGAATAGGGTAATCGTGATACAATGCCAGGCACTGTCCAGTTTCCTTCTAGCCACAGATTACCAATCCCTCCAATCCACCAAGGCTTGTGTTGAACTGACTTGATGGAGATAACCAGCTACCCTGGTGAAAAATGTGTATTTCAAAAGATGACAGGCTGGAGAGGGTTTAGTGTTAGTTGTTCAGTCATGTCTGACTCTTTCCGACCCCATGGAGCCCTGCCAGGCTCCTCTGTCCATAGGATTCTCCAGGCAAGAATACCGGAGTGGGTTGCCATTCCCTTTATCCAGGAGATCTTCCCAACCCAGGGATCGAATCCAGATTTCCTGCATTGCAGGCAGATTCTTTACTGTTTGAGCCACCGGAGAGAGGGTAAAATTTAGCCCTTAAGAACCAATCTCTTAAGAAGGAAGTGACAGGGTTTGGGTACCTGGGTAGAGCCTGAGGCGAGGGGTGCTCTGCCATGGAGCCACGCTGTACCTTTTCTTTCTGGGCTTAGCTGTAACTGATTAGGGGAAGGGCTCAGCCCCAGGGCAGCAAGGAGACCCTATGGGAGGCGAGCCAGCCCCCACTGTCTGCTGCTGGAGATGGATGCTGTGGCGAGGCTCCTGCTCAGGATCCCTAGGTCCTAAGGGGGAATTTAAGTGCGATACTTAATTTTTCCTCCACAAGAGGCAGAGGGCAGGGAGGCCAGACGGGGAGGGGCCCGAGGGGCTGCAGGAGCCAACACAGCTGGAAGTGATTAAGACTCAGCAAAGAAGGCAGCAGACAGGTAATAGTCTGGGGCCTGGCAGAGCTACAGCAAGAAACCTTTGCCCCAGAAGTGTTTGGCAGCCCCCTCTGCTACACTTTGACTCAGTGTCTGACGTGGCTGTGGAGGCATCACAGTGAAAAATGAAAAGTGTTTAGCAAGTTCCTCTGCACTCTGGAGATGGGGGAGCTATTTCTCATTGCTTCACATACGCAAGGGGCCAGATGCTCCCTCCAGACCTACCTGGAGAGAAATATAGCTTAGAATTTCCTGTGAACCTTTTTCCTTTCCTGAGGGCTGAGGCTTATGTTTCCTGCTTGGGCCATTCAGCTGTACTTTCTTTCAGATGACTCTACAAGGTACGCATTGTGCCTCTCTTTTGTCCCCTCACTTCCTCCTTCACCCGGATTTGTCCCTGACCTGGCCGGGCTGGGTGACCGTGATGGCAGCCAATTCCTTCTCTCCCCTCTACTTTCGAAGTTTCACACCTTCCTGGAAATTCTCAAGCTTAGCATTCCTCTTGGACATTGTAAATGTAACTCTTACATTGGAGGTTTTCAAGGAAATCTATTTAATAAAAAAGAGAGTTCCACATCCCTCTTTATTATGGGAAAAAAGTGCCCCAGGATTTATTTACAATGATCCACACATGAAATATTCCAGTACAGCCTGCAGTAATTCCCTTGTCATAATTCACGAAGGAGGAATGCCAACAAAAACGGGCTTGTGTTTTATCTTAGAAATTTCACCTATGCACCTTCTAAGAACGAACTTAAATGCAGAGGAGGTTGAGGAGCTCTGCTTGACACTGTTTCCCCTGAATTGAGCCTGCTTTGCAGGAGTACAATCTGTACTCCATTATGCCTCATTTTCTAAGTCCTTGCTAAGTACTATCAGGCCTGCCACCCTGGCTGTTAAATGTCAGTTAAGACCTAATTAATCTAACTGCTCTGACAAGTTTAAATTAGTTCCCACAGAGACCATAATTTGCCTTTTCCCAACTGATAGTGCTACAGGCATATTTTTAAAAGACTTTAAAAACGTTAACCAAGTAGTACATGTTCATCATAGGAAAAAAAAAAAAAAACTGACATCAAAATGAGATTTTAAAAATCACACAGTTTTGTCATACAGTTATAAACACTATAAATACCCTCATGTAAATCCTTTCCCTTTTTTGGTATGTGTCAGGAGGTGATATTTCAAAAACTATTAATGAGCATTTTTCTTTTGCATTTTCACGTTCATGACTCAAGATACGATTTTACAGGCAGTGACTCTTAAAGCCAAAGTGAAAGTGAAGTCACTCAGTCGTGTCCAACTCTTTGCAACCCCATGGACTATATAGCCTACCAGGCTCCTCTGTCCATGGAATTTTCCAGGCAAGAATACTGGAGTGGGTTGCTGTTTCCTTCTCCAGGGGATCTTCCTGACCCAGGGATCGAACCCAGGTCTCCTACATTGCAGGCAGACGCTTCACCTTCTGAGCCACCAGGGAAGCCCCTCTTAAAGCCAAGTTTTATTCAAAGAGAGAGGAATTTTTTATTGAGATACCAGTGACATACAACTTTATACCAGGCTTCCCATGTGGCACTAGTGGTAAAGAACCTGATTCCCACTACAGGAGATATTATTAATAGATAGGTATTTTTTTAAATGTCTGGACACGCTGGAGCTGAGATTAGAAAGAGCAGGCTGATGATATAAGGTACTTCCCACCCTGTCCCAGAAATTTGTCACACAGACCCCAAATCACTTAGCTGCCTCAGAATACCTATTGGATATCAGCGATCCCGAGCCTTGTAGAACTGAAATTCAGATATGAGTGGTAGATGGGGTAGGGACAGGGTCAGAGATTTGATTTCAGGGAGCAACTCCAGGGACCCATGAATGAGGAAGGCTCCAACGCAGGGGCCAAGTTCAGAAGCAAGACCTGGAGATCCTAAGGGAGAAGGTGTCTGGGTAAAGAAGCAGCTGGGTGTAAATCTTTACAACCCAGACCCCCTGCAGCTCCTGTGAGCCCTATGAAGGAAGGGGGTAGGTTAAGGGGTAGACAAAATCCAGGGAAAGGCATTCAAACTCTAATCTCTTAAAAACAATTCTAAAGTCCCCAAAGTCTGAGCAAGAGAAGTATTTCCAACTTGGACACAAACTCGTTAATAGGAAACTCTCATCTACACTAAGCTGAAGCTCTTTATGGGTTTCTATGTATCCCATTTAGTATGGTTATTTCACTGCAGAAATAGTCATAACCACACACTAGGGGCATTAAGTAACACACAGCATATTTACCACATTACCTTTCTCAAATCTGAACTTTTCTGAATTTGAAACACCTCTAGCTGTGTGTTTCAGATAAGGGATGCATAACATGCATTTTGACCCCTGGGTCGGGAAGATCCCCTGGAGAAGGAAATGGCAACCACTCCAGTATTCTTGCCTGGAGAATTGCATGGACAGAGGAGCCTGCAGTCCGTGGGATTGCAAAGAGTGAGACATGACTGAAGCAACTTAGCACAGCACAACATGTATTTCAGAATTCCCTTTGCCACCCACGCAAGGCACAGTCTTAAGTGAATAAACTTCTCTTTGCTGTCCAGGCGTTAGATTTTCTCTAATACTTTCAAAGAGGTTATAGAGTTTTATCTAACAGAGATACAGCTGAGATTTATTTTATTTATCTGATTCTTAATGCTGATTTGATGGATGAAGAAAAATTTAGCCAGCTTTTTAAAATTTGCTGTTTATGAGAAATTGGGAAATGCCATTTCCCTCCCCCACTCCCCATTTTGATTTACTTTCCTTTTTATGGTTTATTCAGATTGTCTGGAGGAGCAATGTCAGACAATAGATGGGTGGATAATTATTTTTGCAACACTTAGTATTTGGGGATGCACTTTGGAAACATCTACTTAGGCTATAGATTGTAAAGGAGAAGAGATTAAGACTATCAGCTACAAGCCCCACTTTCTCCTATACATTTAATGTAATCCTCATTACATTTACCATTTAATGTATTTACTATAATCCTCACGAAATGATAAAATGGTAATTTTATCACTACTATTAATGAAACCCTCATGAAAAGTTTATCAAGTAATAGTCCCATTTGTGTAGTTGAGTAAACCAAGGCTCAGACAGGTTAAGTAAATTGCCCAAGGTCACACAGCCAGTAAGTAGCAGACCCAGGATTCTGTCTCCTTCCTTCTTTTTTAAAAAAATAAATTTATTTATCTTTTAATATTTATTTACTTATTTTTGGTTGCGCTGGCTCTTTGTTGCTGTGAGGGCTTTTTCTAGTTGTAACAATCAGGCTTCTCATTGCGGTGGCTTCTCCTACTTGGAGCACAGGCTCTAGAGTGTGAGGGCAGCTCGCAGGCCCTAGGGCTCAGGCTCAGTAGTTGTGGCTCATGGGCTTAGTTGGATCTTCCCAGACTGGGGATCAAACCCATGTCTCCTGCACTGGTGGGCAGATTGTTAACCAATGAACCACCAGGGAAGTCCCTCATTCCATCTTAAGAGCTCTGGCCTCCTAGCTGGTCTCAACACCACTGGTCTTGCGTACCTTCAGTGCTCCCTCCACGTGCCTTGAATCCATCCTCCAACACATCTTTCCAATGTTCGTTTCTGTTCATGGAACTTCCCTACTGAAAATTCTCCAAAGGTTTCCCTCTGCCCTCAGAATAATACCTATTCTCCTTATTCTGGTATAGAATACCACTTATCATGTGACACTTTCCTACATTTCTAACTTCATCTCCAAGCTACAAAGAACTGCTTGACATTTCCTAGAATGTCAGTTCACTCTTCTTGTTTGAACAAATTACTTCCTCCACTCAGAAGACTTCCACTGCTGTTCCTCCAATCCTCCTCACTAATTCAGTCTCATCTCCCTGCCCACATGGTCTGGTGACTACTGCAGAAGCCACCTCACAGATCTCTCTCCTTCTACCCTCACCCACTTCACACCTCTCCCCTCAACCCAACATACGGGTGGTTTAAAGCATAAACCAAGTCTGCCATTCTTCTGCCCTTGGTGGCCAGCCCTCATCACGACTCACAAGGCCCAGCACAGCCTGGTCCAGCTCACCTGTCCACCATCCCCTTGAATACCCATGCTCCACCCACACTGGCCACCTTCCTGCCTCTTGTCACCGCCTCAGGGCCTTTGCACCTGCTGTTCTCTTGGTCAAGAATGCTTTTTCCCTAGTTCTTCTCATGGCCGATGTGCTTCCCCACCTTTGGGTCTTTGCTTAAATAAAGCCTCCTCAGAGAGCCCTTTGCTGACTGTTCTCCCACTCATTCTAAATTCAAGAGTGCTGTGCCTGCTGGCTGCCACCACTACCACTCTCCATCCCAGTATCCTGTTTGTATCCTTCCCCATGTCTTTCATAGCCATAATCATCTGATGTACTTGTTCGTGTATTATTTTATGTATTTATTATTTTTCCCTCCCACTAGACTACCATTCTGTTCTCAGCACCTGGGCCTAGTGCTCAGCCCAAATTTTATTTGTTGATTAGAGGAGCAAGTGAATGAATGAACGATGACTCCTCCATAGCCCAGCACAAGCATCAACTCATTGCAGAAGCTTTCCTGCCCCCTCCCAGCTGAATTGGGCTTCCTATTACTGATTTTCTCATGTTTCTCCCCATCCCCCAGGTTGATTGATCGTTAAGAGAAAGGGCTATGCGTATATTCTTTGTGCTGACCACAGTGCCTGGTGCAAATGGTGAAGGGTTCATAAATGTCTCTTTAGTTAATGAAGATTGAATACATAAAAAAAAGCCCTGCAGTTTCTGTGACAGCTCACAGCTCCAACCACAATCACTTCTGCTTCATTCTCACTGGTAATCCTACTTCAGCTCAGTGCTTGACATAGGGGAGGTGTTCAGGAATATTTGTTAATTGGAGGAATAAATACATTTTTAAAGGAGAATTAGACCTACAGAGCTTATCTGTTTATTAGCAACTACTCTTTCACAAAACTCTGCTTAAGCTTTAGCTTCATGTCATTTTTGTCCATTATCAAGGAGAATATGACTTTTCTGAATCTAAAAATATCCTGTTTTTTTTTTTTTTCTTTTAGCAGTGACTATACTTGACACTCTTTGGATAACTCCATATTAATTAACCCATTCATTCTTTCACTCACTCATTTATCCACATATCTGTTCCCAGAGTTCCCAAAGGCCCAAGCTCAATTGTCCACACTGTAGTGATCTTTACTGAAAGATCCCTAAACACAGAGCAACTCTTCAGCTTACTGGGTGAGAGGGACTATTAGCTCTTTTTACTTTAAGGAACTGGGCCCAAGAATTGGGAAAGGACATAAGCTACAGACCTGGGAGTGAGAGACGTTCTTAGGATTTCATCTTCTAACCTAGGTCTGATTGACTCCCTCCACCCTGGCCTGTTACTTCCTCGGAAGCCATCTGGAGTCCCTACACGTGGTCATTTTCTTCAGCTTCTCTCCTTGCTCTGCCCCTCTCCCACCCCTCCCCTCATCAATGTGTTACTGACCCTGTCAGCTTCCCCAGTAAAGGAAAGAATATCTGGAAATGCTGATCACCCTGAACTAGTGCTTTCTCATGTACTGAACTCTTAAAAGTTCAGTGGGAAACCACATATAGTTTGTTTTTCCAGTTTTCTGATTTTAAAATAATACACATGCATTTGTGGAAATTTTAGGAAATACAAAAAGGACAATGAAGAAAATTAAGGACACCAGCATTATCATGCCACAGAAATAACCACTATTAATATTTTTTAACATTCCCTTCTACTTGATATAATCATAATCAACTTCCTGTGCCTATCATGTTTAAGTCTTCCTCCTCCCTTGTTTAGGTGCTCGATAAATGAATGAACACGTAGTTCTGCTTTTTTCCCAAAAGTGGGTTCATAGTATATATATACTGTTTTGTTATTTACCGTTTAAAAACCTAACATCATATCAAGAACATTATTTCATTAAACTTTTCTACAAAAATATTTTAATCGTTTAAAACAAACTTTATTGGATTTCTTTAAAATATAGCTGCCTAATATTCTAAAGCATAGGTACAAGTTTTTAAGCAATCCCTCATTGTTGAAAGATTTAGGTATTTTTGCCTTCTTTTCTCACTAAAAATAACTCTACAAGGCCTTTCACTTAAAAATTTCTCACTTAAAAATAACACTACAAGACTTTAGTGGGTATATATGATTGTTTCTATAGTATCCATTCCTAGGGGTAGAATTACCAGAATTACACATGTTTAACACTTGTGACATGCATTGACAAGTTGTCCTCCAGAAGTTTGGTCTAGTCTATCCTCCCCAGTAGCGCGGCATGTGGGTGCCTGCAGTTTAGTGCTTTTGAAGTATCATTTAAATCATTCCAGGGTAAAGTGCTATCAAGGCAAGATCCTTTTACCACTTTATTCCATCTACTTCAGTTGAATATAAATTGCTCTGAGTAGTTGCATCTTTCTTGTAAAAGGTATGCTTGTTGCTAGCACATCTTCCTGTCAACCAGAGGATGGGGGGACTTCACTGGTGATCCATTGGTTAAGAATCCACCTTCCAGTGAAGGGGATGTGGGTTTGATCCCTGGTCTCAGAACTAAGATCCCACATTCTGCAGGGCAACTAAGCCCTTGAGCCACAACTACTGAGCCCACACCTGAACTAGAGAACTCGGGTGCCATAACTCAGACCTGAGAAAGAAAAAAAGAAAGGAAGGAAGAAAGAGAAAGAAAGAAAACCAACTAAAGGACCAACTCTCCACTCCCAGTCTTAGACGATGTGCAACTTTGTAGATTCATGGCCTCCTCAGCCTGCCTTTGGTCAAGATGTTGATGATTCCTGGTTTTAGTTCAGATGAAAACACATCCTGGCATCTGCTGCCAATTCCCCTTACAGGAGGCGAGCTCCTGCAAGACTCCAGATCCCTTTGGGATAACAAGGTGGGATGTGGGATACATCTTAAGACGTGGTCACCTTTGCGGTAGCCGGCTACGCTCAGCTAGCCTCTGAGGCCTGTGCCAGAGACCTCCTCAACAAACAGTCCCACCAGGGCCTGAGGGTCCCCAACCAAACCTCCTGACTACCAGCCAGATATGAACCTTCTGCTTTACAATAAGTCCATTCAGCCTATCCTTCCTTGTCTGTGCTCTTTCTAAATGAAAAAAAAGTACTCCCAAATGCATACCTCTTCTTGTGTTCTCAGTTACTTCAGTCGTGTCTGACTGCTTTCGACACCATGGACAGTGGCCTGCTAAGCTCCTCTGTCCATGAGATTTTCCTGGCAAAAATACTGGAGTGGATTGCCATGCCTTCCTCCAGGGGAGCTTCCTGATCCAGGGATCAAACCTGTGTCTCTTGTATTATAGGCAGATTATTTACCTGCTGAGCCATCAGGGAAGCCCCATATCTCTTTATACCCTACTAATTATTTAGAGGATGAAGTGGAATGATCATACAAGTTCTCAAATAATTCTCAGCGGGTTCCTTCTTCCATTGTCTCTGCATCCAGACTTAAGTGGGAGGTAGCAGGGAGCCAGCTTACCTTTCAGTTCATTGTATTGCTCAGAATATCCCAAATCAGTGAACGCTGGGCTCCCTGCTCCCTGATCTCTTCTTCCCTCTCACCTCTCCCTAGGAAGGTTGTCATTGAAAGAGATTTGCCCCAGACAAGTAAACCCTGGATAAGTGGGGGGAGGAAGCCCACTGACTTACGAAAAAACATAAAAGAATTCCTTTAAATATATAATCCTTCTAATATACAGGGCAATAGAAAAGGCATCTAAGTAGCCATTTTTAAAAGAAATATTCTGTTAGTATATCTTAAAATTCCATTTCTGTGTTTTAATTTAATTTTAATTTTATTATTATAGTATAATCAACTAAATATTAGTAGCTATATACTTACGCATGCTCAGTAGCTTCAGCCGTGTCTGACTCTATGCGACCCTATGGACTGTAGCCAGGCTCCTCTGTCCATAGGATTCTCCAAGGCAAGAATACTGGACTGGGTTGCCATGCCCTCCTTCAGGGGATCTTCCCAACCCAGGGATCGAACCTATATATTATACCTCCACATTAATAGATACCTGATACTGAGGCTGCCTGAGGAAATAGCTCTCCATCAAACATTTTACAATATTATTTTTTTTAATTTTTTTGGCTGCACCACAAGATATGTGGGATCTTAGTTCCCCAACCATGGATTGAACATGCACCCCCTGCATTGCAAGGCAGATTCTTTATCCCAGTACCACCAGGCAAGTGTATATTTGGTGTTGCAATATGAAAATGACCTTTGTAATTCTCCTCTTTTATCCTCATCCTCCCTTACTACTCTCATCCTGTTCTTTTGCTAAATGAATTCTTTCCCCTATTCTTTTGCTAAAAGGAATGAATTTTCCCCTATTTTGTTTAGTGCTTTAAAGAAAGTGACTGATTTCAAAGACAGAGGAAAATAGACTTCTTCACTGTCTTCCAGCAGAGGACAGGGAATGGACCAGGAGAAACCAAAAGTTCTAAAACGATGTGAACACGCATCTGATATTCTATCCATTGGGAACCTGGCCCCACAAGGCTCCAATTATTATTAGAGGAAATAACAGGACACAGATGCAAAAATCTCTGACCCAGCCTCTGCGGTCACGCAGGGCCAGGCCTCGCAGAAGGCTCTGGCGTGGCATGGCTTTCCGCACTGGCCTGGAGGCCTGGAGACTGACCTTTAAGAGACATGCAGGCCCCCTCAGGAAAAAAGGGCTCTCTCTGGCACCACCAGAACCGACTAGTGTGGCTCGAAGCTCTGCAGGCACATTTTCTTGCCCCAGTAAGAGTCTCAGGGGATGCCGTGCAGCTGTGAGAGCTTGTAAAGCCAATGTGGTGACTTCATCTCTGGCCAGTAAGCAGACCATTAACAGAGCAGGAGCCACTAGCTACAGCTAAATAGGGGTGAGCAGGAAAGCCTGGAAAAGATGGAAGAGTCACCTGTGGGGCTTAAAAACCACACCCCACCAAGAATAGAATCATTCTACTATAAATTAACCATATCTCATATAAGCATTGAGGGGACTGATGAGAATTCAGGCACATGACTCAGGTTTTATTTAACAGATGCCCAGTGTTCTTCATCTGACTCCTCAATGGCTGACTGGGCCCCCATAGGACAGGGAGTACATTTGTTTTAAGCTGGTTTCACTCATTTCCTAATGCTGGGGATGTGTGTGTTTAGTAATATCCATTTATGTAGGGAGCTTGAGAGATCTTCTCCTTTATGTTTTTTAAAAAAAATTTTATTGGAATATAGTTGATTTACAACATTATGTTAGTATCTGCTGTACAGCAAAGTGATCCAGTTATATATGTACAGGTATTCATTCTTTTCCAGATTCTTTTCTCATATAGGTTATCACAGAATGTTGAGTAGAGTTCCCTGTACTATACAGTTGGTCCTTGTTGGTTATCTAGCTCATATATAGTTGTTGTTGTTATTGTTGCTGTTGTCGATCAGTTGCTAAGCAGTGTCTGACTCTTTGTGACCTCATGGACTGTAGCCTGCAGGCTTCTCTGTCCATGGGATTTTCCAGGCAAGAATACTGGAGTGGATTGCAATTTCCTCCTCCCGCATATATAGTATTGTGAGTGTTAATCCCAAACACCTGATTTATCACTTCCCCCAACACTTTGCCTTTTGGTAAAAGCTGAAACTTCAGTACTTTGGCCACCTCCTGAGAAGAGTTGACTCATTGGAAAAGACTCTGATGCTGGGAGGGATTGGGGGCAGGAGGAGAAGGGGATGACAGAGGATGAGATGGCTGGATGGCATCACTGACTCGATGGATGTGAGTCTGAGTGAACTCTGGGAGTTGGTGATGGACAGGGAGGCCTGGAGTGCTGCGGTTCATGGGGTCGCAAAGAGTCGGACACGACTGAGCCACTGAACTGAACTGAATCATAAATTTGTTTCCAATGTCTGTAAGTCTGTTTCAGTTTTGTAAATAAGTTAATTTGTGTCTTTTTAAAAAATTAGATTTCACATATGAGTGATATCATGTAATATTAGATCTTCCCCTTTAGAGCATCTTCAGAACCCCCAAATTCTCTTGCTTTGGAAAGAGAAATTTGGGACTTACATAGAGCATGTAATAATCTGTGGTGAGGACTGGTCCTGCAAATGCTATTGGTGGTGGTGTTTTTGACACTGAATAGCAAGGCAGCTAAGGTCAAGTTCTCTCACTTGGTCGTGTGCCTTTTCCATGTTATTTAGGTCAGCACATTGAAACAACCCTTCATTTTTGGACATTGTGATAGGTGCATATGTATTTAAATTCTAATTTCTGAATATTGAATCATATTTTATAAACAATAGGCCATTGTGTTATTTAAAGGATACTTTGTGAATCCTTTTGTTTAGTTGGGCTTGGGAGAGTAAACACTTACTTTCCTCAGACAAAAGAAATATCCTAATAGTGGATAATCTGATTAATAAAAATCAGAATGTATCAATGTTATTTACAAAGTGCTTCAGTGTTTTTTCAAAATAACACTATATTTTATCCCTTTTTAATGGTACACTCAATCTTGTAATATTTTTCAAAGGATATTTTTTAAAAAACATACATCAAAGGACAGTTTTCAAAGTACCAGTGTACTAAATAATGGCAATTTTTTTGACTTGTTGCTCAAAGTCTTTTTATGAAGCTGTGAAGTCCCTGGTATGTTCTGGGCACTACAAATTGACCTTAATTACTCTTTTCTGGGTATTTCCAGATAGAAAGTCATTTAAAGCAAGGCTTGCCAGCTGAGATTGCCTAGCCCAAGCTAGCTCTTAGTTACTCATACACGATTAATCTGCTGCACCATGGCTGACCTTCAGGACTGGTGGGATGTCACCAGGGCCATCTCCTTCTCAACTCTGGGCTTAAATAAGGCTCCTTTAGAGTACAAGTCAGAATTCCCTATGAGCCAGACTGCAGAATCCCTAGAGATCAGCTGAGAGACTAGGAGTCTCCAGCTAAGAAACAGCCATAAGAAAGAACAGAAGGAAGGTGGGGTGTAATTAGTGACCTTTGCTGCATGCAGTCTACTTTCAAAGATGAGAAAACTGAGGCTGAGAGAAGTTATCTGCTTGATTTCAATAGTTGTAACTATTTAAACACCCATTTGGAGCCAGAAGTCGTGCTGTTCTACTATTCAACATGTATTTGTTCCCCAAGCACTGAGCATCTTCCATGAACCTAGCACATTTCAGTGGCACTGGAGAAGTGAACAGAGGCCAGGCTCTGAAGAGGCTTTGCATCCAGTGGGGCAGACAACCAGGAGCCAGGTGACAAACATTGCTTTGTTCCATTGCTTCTTTTACTACGGCTTTCCTTTCTCTTTGGTCTAAATTGAGATTGTTACCTACACTTGGAACAGCTCCATTTTTCCATCCCCTTCTTGTTATCAAGAGACTATATATTATCCTCAAGTGTTCCTCCCTTTATTTTCACAGGAGGCAGTAGTGACATGTCCTAAGGGTACGTGCGTGTTAAGTCGCTTCAGTCATGTCCGGTACGTGCGTGCTAAGTCGCTTCAGTCATGTCCAACTCTTTTTTTTTTTTTTTTTTAATTTTATTTTTAAACTTTACAAATTGTATTAGTTTTGCCAAATATCAAAATGAGAGACCCTGTGGATTGTAGCCCTCCAGGCTCCTCTGTCCCTGTCCATGGGATTCTCCAGGCAAGAATACTGGAGTGGGTTGTCATGCTCTCCTCCAGGGATCTTCCCGACCCAGGAACTGAACCCGCTTCTTCTGTGTCTTTGCATTGCGAGTGAATTCTTTGCCCATTGCGCCACCTGGGCAGCCTCTGTCTGAAGGGTATAAGCTTTGATTTGCCTTATGGTGGTGGTGATGAGCTTCCACGAAGACATTTGGCACTCATTCTGTCCATCTTTTAATTAAGGATACCTTTCAAATAGCAAAAACTCTATAAATATTGACAGATGGACCCAGTTTGGAACACAATCTGGACTTTGAAATGGAAAAAACCCAAGTTAACAATAGAATAAGGAGAAGAGCTACATACGGGGACTGGATTATCATCTGCAGCTGCGTAGTTCATACCGTTTGATCAAATTCCCTCCTTTGAGTGCAGCCAAAGCCACATATTTAGCCACATTTCTGGCTTCGTTTTAGAACACCACCCTTGTTTTCCTTTCTTTCATTCCTCTCTCAATTTATGTTTCCCTGCAGTATATGTAAATCCTTTTAAATGTTCTTAAATTTTTCCTGGAACCAGGGAACACATAAATTAATCAATAAAGGTTAATCAATAATGGTGGTCGTATTTCTTTGTCTTCTCCTCTCTCTTGGCTCGCTGCAGTGGCTTCTGCCTGCCCTGTCTCCCATCACGGACCTGTCTTCTGCCACTAGATTCTTCCTCATGGCTTTTCTCACTCCTTACCTCTGCGCCAGTTTAGCCCTCAGTCGTAGTAATCCTCATCTCTTCCTCTTTCTCAGTTTCCATTGTGATGCCTGGTTCTCCTCTTATCTCTTCAACAGCTTATTTGAGAATCCTTTTCTAGTTCCTCTTTCCAACCCCGTTCATTAATTACAGTTCTGAGACTCAGTTCCTTGCACTCCTATTCTTCTGTCCCAAAGAGAGCTCACTTTCTACCATGGACCACAAACCCCTTAGGGACAGGGACCATATATTTTTCAATATCACAGAAGGCCTGGCATATACTTGGAGCTCAACACTCATCACTGCTTTAAACTTGATAATTCCAGGAGTGGTGGTCTATAATGTCCCTCTAGAAAGTTTAGAGAAGAATTTTAAGAAAACAAACTAGTCATGGAATATATATGATTTATGTTGTCCACTGAAGTCTCTAGTCTCATAAACCTATGAAATGAAAATAGACAAGGATTACACTGAAATCTTTTATTATGACCAGCATTAGTTTTAGTACATCTTACAGAGTGACACAGATGCAATTTTGGTTGTTGTTATTGTTGTGTGTTTTATGTATATATTTCTAAAACGTATCTTGAATCCCTCGTCTCTGCCCATTCTCACTTCCACGATGCTGCATGCTGTTTGCAGCCCTGTCACCTGTTACTTCGATGACCCAATGGCCTCTGACAGGTTACCCTGATGTCTTTACCCCTCATGTATTCTCCACACAGCAACAAGAGAGGTTTTTAAGCAACCTGCATGTGTTGTTCCCCTGCACCACTACCTTTCCTGGTTCTCTATTACTCTGTGGATAAATACCCGGTTGTGTGACCTGCAAGGCATTCCATGACCTCAACAGCTTTTCTCAGTTCCTAGGATGCTCCACACTCCTGACCCTATGCCATTACATGTCCTCTTTGTTGGGGAGACTCTGAACTTACCCTTAAGGGCTTGGCTTCTGCAGAGAAGCTGCCCTGACTCCTCAGATTGGTTCAGAAATGCTGATTATTCACTGTCTTCTCCACTATGCTTTTCTTCCATAGGACTTAGGACAACCGGAAGGAAGCAACTATTTGGCTGTTTATCTGTAGCATAGTGTCTGCGTTCCCTGGCTGGACCAGAAGCTCTCCAAAGCCAGGCTTGCTGCCTCTGTTGCTCACCACTTTATTCAGAGGAACTAGCCTGGCACATATATGTTTGTTGAAGGTATAAATAAAAGTCATTAAAGAATCAGACCTTGCTGTCTGGTACCCAATAAAACCCTCTAATTTATAAAGATGTTTAAGGCATGGCTGAAGCTGGAAATTAAAGAGGCGGGCTGAGTTGGCAGTGATGTGGTGAAGGTATACTTGAAACAGGTTCTGCAGGCCCCTAGGTGCTGACCGGAATGTGAGTTGAATGAGGGTCCATGTGAATGTTGAGCAGAGAGGCCCAGCTCTGAAAGCCAAGGGTCTTTTCCTCAGTCGTGGAACACAAAGGCTTATCTGATCTTCACCACTTGCCAAGCCTACACATAAATTTATTTGATGTATTTCTGCATCCTATTTTTCACATAGTAGATAAATCTGTGATTATCTTTTAGGAATTCTGCTAGATGGAAGCCAACACACTAAATAAGTCACAAGTCATGATTCTTTTTAGAAAGAATCACGAGTTTCACTTCACCTTTCCCTGGCTAATCGTTGGAATTTTGACATATTAGCATCTCAGAATAAATTAAAAGCTTTCAGAAATTAAAAGCAGCATCTATGGTTTGGGAAAATTAGGCATTAACTGTAAGAAACTGAACATCCCTGTAGTTCTCAATGTGCCTGCTTTTTGGAGTCCCAGAGCTAATGTCACCGCATCTTCTATTTAGTGATATTGATGTTGTTATTTTTTAATATACTAGCCATGGCAAAATACCTATGTGAAGCTTTTTAGTTATTCATTTCATTAAAAAGACAGATTTTTTTAACCAAAGAATAATCGGTTTTACAATGTTGTGTTAGTTTCAGGTATACAGCAAAATGGTTCAGTAATATATAAGTATTCTCTTTCAGATTCTTTTCCATTATAGGTTATTACAAGACATTGCATATAGTTCCCTGTACTAAATATTAGGTCCTTGGTTTTTAAATCTATTTTATACATAGTAGTATGTATTTGTTAATCCTAAACTCCTAATTTATCTGTCCCCTGCCGTCCCCTTTAGAAATCAAAAATTTGTTTTCTTTGTCTGAGTCTGCTTCTGTTTTGTAAATAAGTTCATTTGTATCATTTTTTAGATTCCACATAAGTACGGTATTTGTCTTTCTCTGTCTTACTTCACTTAGTATAATAATCTTTAAGTCCATCCATGTTGGTGCAAATGGCATTATTCTGTTCACTTTATGACTGAGTAGTATTCCACTGTGTATACATACACATCTTCTTTATCTATACATCTGTCATCTGTCAATGGACATTTAGGTTGCTTCCATGTCTTGGCTTCTATAAATAGTGCTGCGATGAACACTGGAGTGTGTAGCTTTTAGAATCATAATTTTTGAAAAAAAAACACAGGATTTTTTTTTTTTTTTGGCTCTGCCAGGTCTTATTTGCAGCTTGTAGGATCTAGTTACCTGATCAGGGTAGAATCCAGGGTCCCTGCATTGGGGAGTCAGAGTCCTAACCACTGGACCATCAAGGAAATCCCAAAACAGGATTTTTAATTTTGAAAGAGAAAATTTTGGTGGGACCTTTCAGAAAACACAGAATGTGTCCAAGGATGTGCATAATTATTCTCTCAAAAGGAACCCCTGGCTGTGTGCGCCTGACAGGGACTGGGAAGTGAACATTGGTGCTGCAGGAGACAGAACAAGACTCAATCCAGTCTTTGCTCTCAAAGTGCTTAAATCTGCTGTGGGAGATGAGATGAGACAACACTTCTCAAATCTATAGTTCAAGGAGGAAAGTTGTAAGTATTACAAAGGCACACGTGCAATTCTGCATATTCTATGTATGTTTTATGTATCTTCTACATACGCTCAGGTACGGGAAAGATTGAGATTTTAAACTGGTCATAAGAGATGGTAGGTTTTCTTTTCTTTTGCTTATTAATTTATTTATTATAGAGAAATAAATATATGTAGACGGTATGGGCTTCCCCGGTGGTTCCGTGGTAAAGAATCCAGCTGTCAATGCAGCAGATGCAGGAGATGCAGGTTCAATCCCTGGGTCAGAAAGATCCCCTGGAGAAATGACAACCCACTCCAATATTCTTGCCTGGAAAAATGCCATGGACAGAGGAGCCTGGTGGGCTACAGTCCATGGGGTTGCCAAGAGTCAGACACGACTGAGCAGGCATGCAGACAGTATAAATGAGTGAAAAGGATCAAATAAAAACTTAATAATATCACTAATCACTGTTAACAGTTATTTTTCCTCTGTATATATTTATGTTATTGTTTTTACAAACTTGGGATAATACATTGTATAACACTGATAATCTGATTTTCTCATTTAACATAAACATCTCTCTGTGTCTGCTTGTCAGTCAATACACAGGTATATTTTTGACTAAGTAGCAGCTAGGCGGGAAATGCCTAAATCTGAGCTGCAGGATCTTCGAGAACAAAGTTTAGGAGCAAAGTATAGTCTTTGCGGGGAGAGACATGCTCAGCAAGGGCCAGGGAATCCCTGCTGAGTGCACAGTTCCAACTTGGCCATTTCTCTTCTTGGCATCAGACAATGCTGGCTGTACTTAGAAAACACAGTAAAGCGCACCTTGCCATTCTGGTTAATAACCTGGTCTATACAATCAGCCCAAGTGCTACTGAGATGCTTGGGGAGACTAAAAGGTTATTAGAAAAATTCTCTACCTGATGGAGCAGACCTGTGGTCACCACTGAGAGTGTGCCTGACTTTTGATTCATTGCCAACTGGAGCAAACGTGGCGTGTGGGTGGCTGTATTTTTATTCAGAAAAGCACTGCCAATTATCTGGCAAAAGCCTGCAATTTTCTGAATGTTTGTAATCTTAGTGGGTGTGCTCAGGGTGGGGCTTGGTGAAAAACTGAACACTTGAAAAAAACCAAGGGCAATGGTACACGGGCCGGTTGTTTTTCTCCAAAGCAGAATAAATGTTAAAATGCCTGACGTGAATGGAGGGTGATTCAGAACATCTGACCTTCAACGCAGGAAGTTCCTGTTTGCCTCCGTGGCAGGATTCTGGGGAGGAAATGCTGGCGAGGTAAAGTTCATGGTGATATGACCAAGAGGTTTTGGAGTTGCTTATGCCCTACAAGCGAAGACTATTCCCATCTTGAAAGTGAGTGTCCTGTGCCCAGATTGGAGGTGTGCAAAGAGCCTCCAATGTTTCTATTATTCATCTGCTTACACACACACACACAGAGTGATTGATTCAATGTCTATTACCATGTGCCAGCAACAAAGTAAAATTTCACTGAGGACAAATCTTTCCAATCTTCCTTATTTGTGGAGGCAGGTAGGGAGAGCAATGACACCAGACCACACTTTGACCAGCTGCAAAAATGGACACCAAGTATGAAGAGAGCAGAACTGAACCAGCAGAGCAGGCTGTGTGCCCCGAGCAGGCTGGAGAGACTGTCCTGGGAGTTCACAACAGCAGGACTGGACACTTTCACAGTGAAGAGCCCTTGGTGAGATCCCTTTGATTTATTAAGTACAGACTTCACAGGCAAAGGCAATCAAAGCAACAGTCTCATATAAAGCAGAGCGGGGCTTAGCTAAGTGCCCCATAAGAAGCTCGCCTGCGCTTTCGGCCCCATGCTCCCAGAATGGGCCCATTCAGCCTCACTGGCAGTGGAGTCAGATTGCCCATCATTTCTTCAGAGAACTGCTGGTTCCTTCTCGTCCCTCCCATGCTGCCTCCAACCTAACTTACTTCCAGCTGTGCTCCCAGGCCCGCTGAGTCCGTCAGTCCTGAGGAACCGTCCCCGCCCTCCTCTCCAGCCTTTGTGAGAAGACAGTCACCCCTTGGTAAGTGAATGCTCCTGGTGGTCAAGAGAGCAGTCTCTACACTGAGTTGTGTGACTCCATACGGATACAAATTATGGATTGAAAATAATCAGCTGTGTGAACTTGGACAAATTATTTAACCTCTCAGGGCCTTGGGTTCTGCATCCAAAATGGAGGGAAAATAATGTTATCTACCTCCTAGATAGATAATACCTAGGATTATCTATGTTGTGAGGATTAAAAGACATAATACTCTTGCAATGCTCAGAGGTGTTTCTGGCACTTTACTCGTATTCAATATTAACCTTTATCATAATTTTTAAGTTATTATCATTATTACAGAATTGGAAAGGCTCTTGAACATTTATCATAATTTAAAAGCTACTATTATTATTTTAGAGCTACATGAATGGACCTAGGGATCATCATACTAAGTGAAGTAAGTCAGGTAGAGAAAGACATATCACATGAGATCGCTTGTATGTGGAATCTAGAAAAATACCCAATACAGACGAACTTATTTAGAAAACAGAAATAGACTCACAGACAGAAAACAAACTTATGGTTATTAAAGAGGAAAGCAGAGGGAGGGGTAAATTAGGAGTTTGGAATTAAAATATACACACTACTACCTATAAAATAGAAAGTCAACAAGGACCTACTGTACAGCTCAGGGAACTATACTCAACATCTTATAATAACTATAATGGAAAAGAATCTAAAAGAAATTATATATATATATATATATATCTGAATTGTTTTGCTGTACACCCGAAACTAACATAACATCATAAATCAACTACATTTCAATAAAAATTGAAAACAATAAAACGAAAAATTAAAGTTACTATTACTAGTACAGAATTAGGAAGGCATGAATTTCATACTCTTTTGGCCATGGATAGTGTTTGTTTCTCTCAACATTTAGTGACTATACAGAAACTCTTCTATCCTCTTCTTCTAGCCCATCTTCCCCCTGACCATTCATCAGATGATGAGTGAGTGGAAATCAGCAATGAAGTCTTTGCTCTGGATCTAAACTTAAATTAATTTCCACTTTACTTTCCTTGCCAAATCCTGTGGCTGGAGGGACCAGTGAATGCTGAAAGATTTAGAGCTGTAATTAGGGGAGGGAGTGTGATTGGGAGCCTGTAGCAGGGAAAAAACGATGGGGAGAGGGGTCTGACCCTGAGTTTCCTGTGTCCCCCTCTTGAAGTCTCCTTTGTGCCCAGAGCGGTTGATTCAGATGAACTCCTGAGTGTGGTGGTTGTAGTTGCCTTTTGGAGTTGTTAGGATTTGAAGTATTATTTCAACAATGGCTGTGACATCTACTCCAAAGTTTTGCCAATGACATAAACCACCAAATCTTCCACCTTTGGTTTTGTGGGGAATTTTGCTAAATACTTTTCCTGTGCCCTCATGTCTGGACATACCTCTGCTTCAAGTTGAGAAAATGATCTCTTCTATGATTAAGAGACCCCAAAGCATTATATTACAACTTGATCAGGGTATCACATATTATTCCACAAGCCAGAAAGCAACCTATAGGCCAGAGTGGCCTTTTAGGACTGTTTCATTCCAGACAACCCAAAGGGAATTTGGTTGGGAAATAGGGTAGCAGGCCCAAACAGATTTTTTAAAGCTCACCAGAATCTTTCATGCATTGAAGAAGGAAATGGCAACCCACTCCAGTGTTCTTGCCTGGAGAATCCCAGGGATGGGAGGCCTGGTGGGCTGCCGTCTATGGGGTCGCACAGAGTTGGACACGACTGAAGCGACACAGCAGCAGCAGCAGCAGCAGAATCTGCAAATCGCTAAGTAGTGCATAAAGCTCATACTAAAGGCATTCTGATTTCCCAGGTGCTGCTAGTGGTAAAGAACCTACTTGCTGAAGCAGGAGACATAAGAGACATGGGTTCGATCCCTGGGTTGGGATGATCCCCTGGAGGAGGGCATGGCAACCCACTCCAGTCCATTCTTGCCTGGAGAATCCCCATGGACAGAGGAGCCTGGAGGGCTACAGTCCATGGGGTTGCAAAGAGTTGGACACAACTGAAGCGACTTAGCACACATGCATGCAAAGGCTTTCAGCATAATTCAAAATACAAAACATTTTAAAATGTGCATGGTAGATTCTAATAAAATCTGGCACAGTTATTATGAGTATTTCCCATGAAGGGGAGTTCTCCTTCAGATTCTGGATCCACTATTTATCATCTGTGTGACCTTGAATCAATTTGCTGACCTTGCTATGCCAGTTCCCTCATCTATCAAATGGGAATGATAGTAGCCACCTCCTAGGGTTAAGTAAAGGAGGTAATAGTTGCAAAGCCCTTCAGGCAGCTGTTGGCTCAAAAAACCCCTCAGTTGATCTGAGTTATAAACATAATTTTACTTTCCAAGTGTCTCATCAACCACCTGTGTAAAATCACAAAAACATCTACCTTTAAATGCTTACAAATAATGTATTTAAAAAAATCTTTTCATTAATATCTAACCTAGATAGTATATTCAAAAGCAGAGACATTACTTTGCCAGCAAAGGTCCGTCTAGTCAAGGCTATGGTTTTTTCTGTGGTCATGTATGGATGTGAGAGTTGGACTGTGAAGAAGGCTGAGTGCCGAAGAATTGATGCTTTTGAACTGTGGTGTTGGAGAAGACTCTTGAGAGTCCCTTGGACTGCAAGGAGATCAGCCCTGGGATTTCTTTGGAAGGAATGATGCTAAAACTGAAACTCCAGTACTTTGGCCACCTCATGGGAAGAGTTGACTCATTGGAAAAGACTCTGATGCTGGGAGGGATTGGGGGCAGGAGGAGAAGGGGACGACAGAGGATGAGATGGCTGGATGGCATCATTGACTCGATGGACATGAGTCTGAGTGAACTCCGGGAGTTGGTGATGGACAGGGAGGCCTGGCGTGCTGCGATTCATGGGGTCGCAAAGAGTCAGACACGACTGAGCGACTGATCTGATCTGATCTGATCTGAATGGGAACAAATTACCACAGTAGTTTTATGTTTTGAATATATACAGACATACCATAAAGAAAGAATGTTTTAAAGTATCAGTTCAGTTCAGTGGCTCAGTCATGTCTGACTCTGCAACCCCATAGACTGCAACATGCCAGGCTTCTCTGTCCATCACCAACTTTAAAAGTATAGGTTTGGTAAAATACTTTATCAAAGTAACAATATCATAAGATTTTTCTCTTCTTTCCCTTGATAAGGAAGAAGAGGAAGTTGACTTTCAGCTATGCTTCAATCTAGAAAGTTCTAGAAGGCTGCTGTCTATGGTCCATTGAATGTTCTACCAAGTAAGCACCAAAGGTTATCTAGTACTCCTCAGATGTGGGCATGAATGGCCAGGGCTGCCAGCCTGTGTCAGGGCTTGGTTGGCATTTCCATCCTTTCCCCAACAACCAGAGATCTTTATATGAAACTACACATCCCTCCTCTTCTCAATTTATTCTCTGGCCCATGATTTTTTAAAAAATATTTATTTGGCTGCAGTGGGTCTTAGTTGCAGCCTGTAGGATCTTTAGTTGAGGCATACAACCTCTTAGTAGCTACATGTGGAATCTAGTTCCTTGACCAGGGATCAAACCCAGGTCCCCTATATCGGGAGTGTCGAGTCTTAGCCACTGGACCACAGGGGAAGTCCCATAGTCCACGGTTTTAATCACCTTCTTTAGAATACTCATATATTTATTGCTTGAGCCCAGGCTTTCCAAGCTCTGAACTGTCTCTAACTTAATAAGTTCTTGAGGGTGCCCAAGAAACTGTGAAATCAATGTAACTAAAACTGAACTCATCATCTTCCTTCTCAAACTTGATCCTCTTCCAAGTACCACTATTCCACTGGATGGTACCACCATCCCCATCATTATCCCATGATTCAACCATAACCTTCAGCTCAACCCTGACACCTCCTCCACCTTCACCTTTTACCCCACTTTTCACCAAACCTTACATTTCCATGAATGCATCTACTTCTGCATGTATCTACTCCAATCTCCACTACCTGCACTTAAGTTCACACTAACTATATTGCTTATCTGAACCACTGCCTTTTAGCTGGGTTTCCCAAATTCATTCTAGGTGAGTAACCTTTTCAAATCTAAGTCACCTCCCTTCTTAAAATACTGAAATGATTTTTCGTTATTTTCAGGATAAAGACAACTTCTTGACTTCGTAATTCAGCCTGCAAGATCCTCCATGGTCTGGCCTCCACCCTTCCCTTCCTCTTTCATCTTGCAATCCTATTTCATTTGGTCTCTCCTCCTCTGCCTCCAGGTCATCTTTCTGTCCTTTATCTTTTTTCATATTCCCTCTTGCCACAGGGACTTTGCGCCTATTACCTTGAATGATCTCCCATCGTTTCTCAGCCTAATTCCCACTTTCCTTCTCAAGTATCTCTTCTGCAAGGAAGTATTTCTTGACTTCCCTGATGAATCAACTAATTCTAATAAAGGATATGAGAACACTGAGTACTTCTGACAGCACTTTATTAATACTTTCATCCAAAGAATATTTACTGAGAATCTACAACGTGTCAAGTTCTATTTTAGGTACTAGAGCCGAGTTACTGAACAGGACAGATGACATCTCCCTTATGGAGCTGCCTTTCGAGGATGGGAAACAGACAATAAACAAACAAATAAATATAAACATCACAGAATAAGTACTTTCAAAACAGATAAAGCAGGGAAGTAGAACAGAGAGAGACAGAGGGTGTCAGATTTGCAGTTTTTCATTTGTTTATGTGGTTACTTGATTAATACTTATATTCTTCACTTGACTGTAAGCTCTAAGAGAGCTGGGTTTTCTCTGCAGCATTTAGCACATATATGAGATAGTGCTTATCTAGTAATTGGAGAAGGAATTGGCAACCCACTCTAGTATTCTTGCCTGGAAAATCCCATGGACAGAAGAGCCTGGTAGGCTATAGTCCATGGGGTTGCAAAGAGTCAGACACGACTGAGCGACTTCACTATCTAGTAAAAGACATCCAGTAAAAATAATTGAATCATTTTCCTTCTAACTAACAGCAGTTGTACAGAATGGAATGTGACACTGTTGGGTTGGGTTGCCTCATGTGAGTAGATATTAATATTCTCTAAAAATGAAAATGAATAGTATGTCTTACTTCAAAGTCATTTAACTTTTGTATGTTTGAATGTAACACAGAGATCTTGGGAAATTTCATACATTGAATACTTTGAGTGCACTTTGTTCTAAGATGAAAAAAAAATCCTGAACACATTCTGCACTTTCTTAATTCTTATACTTGTAAATGATTTTCAAATTGAAAGTTTAAAAAATCAGTTAAATTAGTGAACTCGGCTGTGACCAAAAAAGCCAGCTAGAATGTGGCCCTGCTTCACAACTGGGTTTGCACCTTTGGAAAGAGTGTAACTCTCACCAAAGAATGGGTGATGGCCCTAAAACCATACACTTTAACTTGAGATTTTTAACTATTTCCGGGAAGCAAGACTAGCTACACTTCCAAGAGATTTTATTTTTCTTCTCTATAGAGACAGTCAGTGCTTTTGAAGAAACAGGGTTTGTCTGCTAAGCATTTCTGGGTAAGGCAAAGTGCTCTCTGGTATATCTGCTTTATTTCTCAATTAGAATGAAAACTAAAATAGGAGTGAGGATAACAGGATGGTGAGGAAAAAGCAATGCAAACAGGATTTCTTGTGACGGTTGATTTTAAAAGCAATAAATCTATCCATAATAACTATCCAAAATGTTCTTGTGAATTTGTACTCCATAGCAGGTTTTCTCTTGGTTTTCACATTTTCTACTAAAGGAGCCCTTGAGAAAGAATGATTTTGTAGAAATTCCTCCAGAAAATGAAGAGGAGGAAATCTCCAGTAAGGCAAAAAATTGTGCTGAAAGCAGAATTCTAGTGAGATGGATATGAGGGTGGGTATGGGTCAAGGACCCATGAATTCATGGCCATTTGGTAAAAAATGCAAAAAAGCAAAAGCACAATGAGTTTGAAATTTTTTCAAGAATGGATCATTGCAACCAGGCAGTGATACCAGTTGAAACATAGAGCTCTAGTGACATCTAGTGCACAGAAACATGATTTTCTATGAAATGAAATGCTCTCTTGTTATATAAACTAAAAAGTAAATATATATCCATATAGGTCTGGTAGTCATGTACTGACGTGAGGGTTGGACCATAAAGAAGGCTGAGCACCAAAGAATTGTTTGTTTCAAACTGTGGTGTTGGAGAAGACTCTTGATAGTTCCTTGGACTGCAAGGAGATCAAACCAGTCAAACCTAGTGGAAATCAACTCTGAATATTCATTGGAAGGACTGATGCTGAAGCTGAAACCCCAGTACTTTGGCCACCTGATGCAAAGAGCTGATTCATTGGAAAAAGACCCTGATGCTGGGAAAGATTGAAGGCAGGAGGAGAAGGGGACAGCAGAGGATGAGATGGCTGGATGGCATCAGCAACTCAATAGACATGAGTTTGTGCAAACTCCAGAGAAGCCTGGCATTCTGCGGTCCATTGGGTCGCAAAGAGTTGGACACAACTAAGTGACTGAACAACAACAATGATAGATCAAGAGAGACCGTAGCAAGTCCTTCAATGGTGAGCCTTCTTATACAACATCTAATTTTATTCCTTCTGTAATCATCCTGCAAGGAAACCAGAAAAATTATCATCAATCTCATTCCACAAATGGGAAAACTGAGACTAAGAGAAAGAAAGGTGACCTGCCTAGTAAGGAACAGACCAGGACAAAAACAAAAGACTTCTTCCATCTCAGACTTCTCTCTTCTCCAAATCTCTGTACTCACAGTACTGCCTTTCCAGCCTCAGAGGACACTGAAAGACATCCCCACTTTGGGAGAAGGGGAGGTGGGAGAAGCGTGGTCTGATCTCAATCCCAGGGAAATTGACTGAGTTGTCACTCTAAATTTGTGCGCTCCTGGCCTCTAAAACCACAAATTAGAAAAACCCAACTCCCTAATAAAAATGGTCATTGAAAAGTAACAAACTTTACATTTTTGTAGAGTAAATGTCCTTCTCCCCACTTTTCAAGGGCTTTCCAGGTGGCACTAGTGGTCAAGAACCTGCCTGCTGATGCAGGAAACGTAAGAGACATGGGTTTGATCCCTGGGTTGGGAAGATCCCCTGGTGGAGGGTGAGGCAACCCACTCCAGCATTCTTGCCTGGAGAATCCAATAGACAGAGGAGCAGTTCATGGGGTCCAAAGAGTTGGACACAACTGAAGTGACTTAATAGCCCCCCAAAAGTTAGAGTTTTCCATCGGTATATTTTACACTGCAGGCAGATCCCAAGTATCGAATTTTAAGTTTGTCCATTTACTAGCAAACACAGTAAATAATAACAACAACAAGAATGTCAGATAAATAGTAAAGAAATTATAAGAAGAGTAACTGTGGGAAGTAAAGAGAGTAGAGAGAACATTTGCTTTCATTTGAGTTTTTAAAAGGAGTTATCTGCAGATAACTACAGCCCCAAATCAGACTTCTGACCTGATTTCAACCTTTCCAAAGGCTTTTAAAAAATGTTTAAGCTCTCATAGTTTAAGTACTATAAAGTCAACTTCTTTTGAATGAAATTTAATAATAACTACATACTAAAAAGTGAATTGCTATGAACAGCCAAAGTATTTGGGGGAATTATAGCTTTTCTTATTCATCTAGGGGACTCATGATATGCTTAATGAGCATTATTAGAGCATTTTTACTGGTGAAAAAGTCATTACATATGCCTTCATATATTTTAAAAGACATAATCTCAACTTCTTTAATTATAGCCAAAGAGCAATCAACAAAAATGTACGTTTGATCTTCATCTGACCTATAACCTGGATTAAATGTTCTGAAAAAAATACTTTTAATATCTTATTTTGAAATCTGATCATTTTGCATTTAGTTGATTAAAAAAAAATGTCCAAGAGAACACTCTGGAAAATTTAAAATAAGATGGGTATTTATAACATAAGGGTTTTCCCAGGCCTTCAGTTTTAAGGTTTGACCCATTAATGTATGTTTTCATTGGAATCCTAAAAGCAGAGAAAAAGACTTTAATTGAGGGGAAATGATAGTTATTTGTTGAAACAATATAATTATTTGTTCAACCAGAAAATTACTATAATTAAACTCCCATCCAGTTCAGGATTTCATTTTCATATCTGTTCTTTTGTCATAGAAAATGAACATATTGGAAGCTGCTGAGAGATTTATTAGGATGTCTTTAAGGCAAGAAATAATTAGAAATTGATTACCTGCCAATTCTGTGTATTCTTAAGAGTTTATGCTTTGTGCCCATAGAAGTTTTAGCACAACAAGGAAAGAAGTGGTTTGGCAATTGCTGTGCTGATTTCAACAAGGAGAAGTCAACCCAGGTCATTAAACACCCACCTGGTTTGGTGATGGTCTACAGTGACTGAATTAACCTAATACTATACTTCCCCTGAAAGGGTGCATAATAGTCAGAAACCTAGGAGAAAGAGGAATGAAGTTATTAGAATCTGATATGAGTAGTTTGTTTCAAGAAACTAGTAAGATTTGTGATAGTCAAGAAATTATGCACAACAGGAGCCTTAAATTTAAATATCCCGATCTGTCCCTGGTGGATAAGCAGTGAAGAATCTTCCTGCCAAGCAGGAGACCTGGGTTCAATCCCTGGATTGGGAAGATCCCCTGGAGAAGGAAATGGCAAACCATTCCAGTATACTTTCCTGGGAAATCCCGTGAACAGAGGAGCCTGGTGGGCTGCAGTCAGTCCATGGGGTCGCAGGAGTCAGACATAACTGAGTGATAGACTTTAGGAGCCACAGATGACTTGGAGGAGAGGTGATGACTAGAGTGATCACCAAGGGTGGTAAAGAATGGGACAAATTGGACTGCACATGCCCTGATTCAAGAGGCATCGTCTACTACCCATCTGTAGTCAATAACACGAGGTAAGAATGTCAGAAGGGGTCAGAAATCAGGAGTTTTCACTGAAATCACCCAACTTTTAAAATATTTAAATAACAATTTTAACCTAAAAACTCAGACAGAGTCGAATCAAGAATGTCTGCAGATTGCATTCAACACATGAGTCACCAGTTTATGATATCTGACATGTAACATCTGGGCTGCATCAACTTTGTATTTCTTAGTGTATATACATGTATGTGCCTCTGTGTGTGTGTGTGTGTGTGTGTGTGTACAGACATAGATTTACATATCTATCTACACAGCCAAGGATAAGTCAATTTGATGAATTAAAACAACAGTCCCCACCCCCACAATCAGTCTGCTTGATGGATCTCCTTCAACTATGCGACAGACAATGGTAAGGCAAACAGGATCACCCTCCATCAGATCTCCTCCCCTCCCAATTCTTCTTGGACCTCCCACCTCCTGCCCTCTCCCCAGTTTCCCACCTTTGCTGTGTATGGCATCCAACAAGGAGACTTCGCAGCTCTTCTGTGCAGGATGCCTTAGACCAACTGGAGCCACTTTGCTGACAGGTGCAGAGAACCAGAGGTACAACCTCCATAGGGCAGGCAGCCCGTAACAACTGACTTTCTGTCATGGGAGTATGAAAACTCAGCTCCCCTGCCTTGGACTGGGGTGTCTTTGAACTAGAACATCCACCCCAGAGCTCCCCTGTAGGATTAGGGTGATGCTTCCTTCCTCGGACTTTGTCTCCATCGGACCCTTGTTTGGCTTCCTCCTCTTCCCCTTTCTGCTCCCCTCATCCCCGTTGGTCCCCCCAGGAGTAAGCCTTTCCTTACTAAATCACTTGCACATGAACCCTCATCTCAGAATTCTGCTGAAACCAACCAAAGAGCACCAACCTCCACTGTATCTTCATTTCCTCTTCCTTAATATGAGGACAATAATGTTGCCTACCTTGTAGGGTGATTGTGATGATGAAATGACTTCACATGTATAAAGAGCTTAGAACAATCTCTGGCAACCACTATGTAAGTGTTGGCTAAAAGTATCTCTCCTGATATTTAGAAAATGCAAATAAAAATGAAACCATCATCATGTTGTCTTTCAGCCAAGTTCTATCTCCTGATGCAAGCACATATTGATTGAAACTTTGGAGGTACACACATATATATATGTATATATATCTATAACTCAATACATCTCTCTGTTCTCTAGGATACACACAACTTCATGACAGACCTCATGAAGCAGGACCCCAGAAAGAAACCCAACCTAAGCGCAGAGCAGGGGGTGTGTTTATAGGTGGCAAAACCACCAGACCGTGGCATGGGACACACAGATACCCCAGACATCCTAATGAAGCATCACAATTGATTCAGCTGCAGCCCATCTGTCAAATAAACAGGCCACAGCTTAACTCCCATGGTCCATTTGTTTTTTTCTACATTGGTGTGGCTTAAGCTTTCTGTCTTTCCTGCAGAAATAGGCATCTGTTTCCAAATTTCTCCATTGTTGTCAACAGCACCATCAATTTTCTAATCCCTCAAGATTACAAGCTTAGGATAGTTTATTTCAAACTTTATCCTCCCAAACCAATCTATCATCATGTTTTGCTTATTGTTTTCTCACGAAGCCCAGCAGATCTTTTCCTTTCTGAAGCTGCCCCAGTAATTAATATAAGCATTAATATGTCGTGTTTGGGAATTCCCATTGTTGACTTATTCTCTTACATTCTTGCCTCTTCTGTCTTCAAGTCATTGTCAATATAGCTGGTAGAATACTGCTTTAGATTTTTCATTTCTTGCCATAACCAAAGTCCACATGTAACCTGCTCAGATTATTTAAAATACACGAATATGGTATGATATATGTGCTGGTTCTAAGTTCTTTACAGATACGATCAATCCTCTGAAAGTGAAAGTTGCTCAGTTATGTCTGACTCTTTGCGACCCCATGGACTGTAGCCCCGCCAGGCTCCTCTGCCCATGGGGATTCTCCAGGCAAGGATATTGGAATGGGTTGCCATGCCCTCTTCCAGGGGATCTTCCCAACTGAGGGATCGAACCCAGGTCTCCTGCATTGTGGGCAGATTCTTTACCAACTGGGCCATCAGGGAAGCCCAAGAATACTGGAGTGGGTAGCCTGTCCCTTCTCCAGAGGATCTTCCTGACCCAGGAATCAAACCAGAGTCTCCTGAGTTGCAGGCAGATTCTTTACCATCTGAGCTACTGGGGAAGCCCCAGTCCTCTGAATAAGGTGCTATTACCCCAGTTTTACAAATAAGGAAGCTGAGAGATGTAACTTGCCTGAGGTTATCAAGCTATGTCAGAGCCATGACTCAAAGCCGCAGCAGTCTGGTTCCAGAATCCATGCACTTACTGTCGGGCACTTACTGACAATACTGCAAAACCAACTCCACCTCCCAGTCAATGCTGCTGTCACCATCATCAGCCTTTACCACTACCTCCTCTCAAACTTTCAGTTATCATCTCTGAGTTGCTGTGTGTCATTCTGTAGGCAGAACAGGACAAGAAATGTTCTGTGAAATAGTGAGAAGGTGGCTTGTTTGGAAGATTTAAGGAGGAAAGTCATAGAAAATAATGCTGGGGTTGGGGTAAGTGATATCTTGGTGAAGGATCAAGCTACAACTATAGGCTGATCTGCTCATGAACGTACACACTAGTGAATGTATCTATCTCTGGTTCTCAAAATGTTAATCATCGCAGTTTTCCAGCCTCCCACCTTGAAATCTGTTTCTTAGGGAACTTGGCCAGAGGCTATTTTACAGTCCCACCAAGTGCTCTTCCCCAGAGACCAGGAATCAGCCTCAGAAAGAGCCTATGAGTGACTTTCTTACACTCTTGGATTCCTCAAACCTCCAAGACTCTTCCTCAAAGGTTGGAGCAGGGGTTATCCCTCTTTGCTTGAGAGTATTAATTCCAAGTTTTGTTTGAAGGTAAATAAGAATATATGTATTTTTAACTTAAAGACTTTGAGGATTCAAGTAATATTTCCATTATTACCACACTGATGTATATTATTTCATGTTCAGATGGCCTATCCAAATTCTTATTTACCTTCAAATGAACTAAATTTGACTGTGGTCATGAACCTTTAGTAATTTGCCAATCCTTGCCATAACTACCACCCACTCCAGCTCATTTTCAAAGTAATTGCTTAAGTGATCATTCACATCTTCCTTCAGTTCAGTTCAGTAGCTCAGTCCTGTCTAACTCTTTGTGACCTCATGAATCGCAGCACGCCAGGCCTCCCTGTCCATCACCAACTCCCGGAGTTCACCCAGACTCACGTCCATCGAGTCAGTGATGCCATCCAGCCATCTCATCCTCTGTCGTCCCCTTTTCCTCCTGCCCCCAACCCCTCCCAGCATCAGAGTCTTTTCCAATGAGTCTTAGGAACACATTATTATTTGCTGAATCTTTTAACCAAAATAGAATTACTAGGAGTGGTTTCACAAACAATTATAATTAAATGCTAAAAATCAACAAAAATATGATACAAAAGTTTTGCAACATAACTATTAACTGAAGAAAAGAAATGAAAGACTTCAAATGTACACGGTTCAGTCACCATCTGGAATGGCTTAATATAAAGTACAAAAAGCAATACTATAGACTGCATGTTATTGTGTTTCTTCAAACTAACTCAATTAAAGAGCCATATAGTGGAGCAGATTGTGGTTATTTGGCTAGGGGGAACATAAACTTTTAAATTACTGTTTTCATTTTGAACCCAAAGGGAGGTGACAAAGAAGAGTTGGACACTAATCCTTTTAAAATTATCTCTTGAGGGAATATAGAAACAGTTTTATTTCACTATAACTAAGACATAATTTCAATATGGCTCCCCAGCTGAATCAAACATGATGCATGACAGAGTCATTGGCAGTAGATGAATTGGTGGCATGAGGTCAAAGCATGAAGTGGGCAGAAGGTACTCAAAGTCAAATTCTCTTGGCCTAAATTATTGCAGATTTTAAATATTCCTTACAATACTGTCTCGGGATCAGAGCAAGATGGTAGAGAGTTTGTCATCTTAAATAAAGTTCTGCTACTTCCTGAAATCTTAACATCACCGCTAATCTTAACTCTAACAATCAGCTATGACCCATATCACCCTAGATATCTCTCTTAAATAATTCCTGGAGGGTATCTTTAACAAAAGATTAGTTTAGAGTGCCAAAACCCATTTTAAAACATCACTACTAGATAAAGCTTTGTTGTTGTTGTTTAGCCACTAAGTCTGACTGCTTTGTGACCCCAAGGACTATAGCCCGCCTGGCTCCTCTGTCCATGGATTTCCCAGGCAAGAATACTGGAGTGGATTGCCATTTCCTTCTCCTGGGGATCTTCCAAACGGAAGGATCGAACTCATGTCTCCTGCACTGGCAGGCAGATTCTTTGCCACTGAGCCACCAGGGAAGCCCTTTCATAAAGCTTGCCATACATTAATTTGGGCATCCATAATCACTATTTAAGCATTAATTCACACCAAATCTTATTTTTTAAATAATGTAATTTACATTATTAAAATATAAAGAAATGTAGAAAATTGTTTTAGTTGCTCAGTTGTGTCTGACTCTTTGAGACCCTATGGACTGTAGCCTGCCAGGCTCCTCTGTCCATGGAATTCTCCAGGCAAAAATACTAGAGAGAGTTGCCGTTCCCTTCTCCAAGGTATCTTCCCAACCCAGGGATTGAACCTGCGTCTTCCCACATTGTAGGCAGATGAGCCACCAGGGAAGCCCCAGTAATAGAAAATCAAGGGTAGTAAAATATTTGAAAGCAAGGTTAGTACATTAAAATATAATGTACAGTTGCCAGAAGTCAAAGCAAAGAGAAAAATGTCTCAATGTATAAAATTCACAGAATTCATAAGGAGTACTTTTTCAGTGGATATCAGCCTTTCTTGGTATTAAGATCTGAAAGTAATTTCTTCTGTAATTCCTTATAAAGGAGGTCTGGTCAAATTCACTTTTAGCCACAGAATCTTCCTTAACAGGGCAGTACATGTGCTCTTTCTTTGTACTGAGTTCTTAATGTGTTCATTTGTCTTTTATTCCAAAATGTTGATTGAGTACCTACCATTTGTGTCAGATGCTGGGGAATTTGTGTCAGATGCTCAATCTTTGAGCAGAACAGACACAATCATGCTATGGAATTTAAAGTCTGGTGAGAGGTGAGATTTTTGAAAACCACATAAACAAACTTGTAATTATACTATATATCTATAATGTAATATGTAAATATATATATAGTTACAAACTATGATCAGGGCTATAAAGGAAATCTATGCAGTACCATGAAAACAAGTGGCTTGATCTACCCTTAAAGGCCAAAGAACACATCCCTAAGGAAATAAATGAAGTGTGTGCCTGGAACTATAAAAGGAATATTATCTCATTTAATACTACATTATGCTGGGGGGATTTTTTTTCCCCCTATTGTTTAAGGGAAATAGAATCTGGTCTTGTTTTCCGAATTTCCCGTGGAGATGCTGAGCCCTTCTGGGCATCAATCAGGCCTGCTTATTCTGTATCTTCCATCCTGCCTCCACCATGTCAGGAGCACTGCGGTGCTCAAGAAACCCTCAGTTCAGTCAACTGTAACTGAAGAAGAATAGAATATAGTTTAATACCGCCACCACCAAGAGTGCTCAGCAAGAAAATACAGCTCCCTTTAGCCTCAGTGCTTAGTACTTTGGACTAACAAATGTTTTAATTGACAGGAAATTCAAATACATCTTCCAAGCATTTTATTATTATTACAAGTTTTTGGAGGGATTGGAGTTCCCCTGGAGAGAAATTTAAGCTGGAGAGCTGGAAAAACCCAGGCTTTGTTACAACCTGGGACTTTTTCTTCACATGCTGTTTTTCTTCTGCTCACGGTAACTGATATTTCAATATTCCCTCTGCAGCAAAGAACCAAGCAGCACCTGCAGACCTGTTCTCTTGTTCCTACCATAACAATTGTTAATTATTCACAAATACTGCCAAATTGTTTTAACATGTCACTGAGGTCACTTGAGCGAGCCTCGACTTCTCTCATCCCCATCTCTCCTTTTTCCCCCTTCCCATCTTTCTTCCCTCCCTTTTCTTTTCTTTCCCCTACATGAATCTCTCTCCCTATCTAACCTACCACCTCCCCTTCTCAGGATGTAAAAATAATAAGACCTGATGGTGCTGCATCATGACACAAAGCCCCTGGAGATCAGTGATTAGTGCTTAGATCAGACCTGTGCTTAGTGACTTCCCCCTAGACTATGGCTGTTCCTGCCTGGACATGCAGGAGAGAGGGCTGGCCTTGAGTGGTCCCTGCAGGTTTGTAGGGGCCTATAAGGTACAAGCAAGGGAAGAAGGGCTGGTGGAACAAAAGGGAAAAATGGTCCTGTCTCACATGGAAGAGGAGCAAATATCAAGGGAAGATAGTAATAATGAAATCAGTGCGAATGGGCATAGAGTAAGGTTGGAACGCAAAGAGAAAGCCCTCAATGGGGAATGAGCAAAGTATAGTTAGATTGGGTTAGAAAACAGGATTTTGAGAAATTCCCAGAGCCAAGGACGTAAGAGAGAGAGAGCTTAGTCTTGAGCTGAGTGTGGAAGGGGGGATTGCTGTTGAGGGCCCTTTATCCAGGCAACTTTCCCCCCCAGCTTTATTGAGATAAAATTGACTTATAACATTGTGTAAGTTAAAGGTTGTAAAGAGTCAAACATGACTGAGTGACTTCAAATGTAAATAAATGTAAGGTGTGCAATATTGTCAGTTTGATATGCTTGTATATTATAAAATGATTATCACCATGGCCTTGGCTAATGTCTCCATCAGGTCACATGATGACGACCATGGCAGAATGATGATGGAGTGTGGGCTTAACCATAGAGTTCTAGATTCAGATGACCCAAATTTGAATCCCGATCTTGCTTCTTAACCTACATGACCTTGGGCAAGTGACTCACCTTCTCTAAGTCTCATTGCCCAATCTGTAAAATGGGGAGAATAGAAAGAACCTGGGCTTCCCTGGTGGCTCAGCAGTAAAGAATCTGCCTGCAATACCGGAGGCACAGAAGACATGGGTTCAATCCCTGGGTCAGGAAGATCCTCTGCAGGAGGACGTGGCCACTCGCTAAACTACTCTTCCCTGGAGAATCCCATGAACAGAGGAACCTGGCGGGCTACAGTCCGAAGGATCTCAAAGAGTAGGACAAGATTCAAGTGACTTAGCACACATGCAGTATGAACCTACGGTGGCAATTGCCCAAGAAGAGGTAGCTGTTATCATTTCTTCTTCTACTATTACTATTCTAACAATGTCTAGCATATGGTAGGTACTAAATTTTGTTGTTGTTGACTGAGGAAGGGATATATGTGCTATCTATGAACAGTAAGGAAAAGTTTTTCTCATAGGACAAAGTGCAACCAATCAGCTCAGACTTTAAGCAGTTTCTTTCGCATATTACAAACACTGGCTGGACATTAAAGAGTTTGTTTTCATCCTTGAGAGTCCCCATGTGGCCGCAGAGCGCTGTCCTGTGCTTATTTTTCTGGAGGTCCTCCTATCATACAATCGGGTTTGCTTCATTCTTTGGGAGCTACATGCTGCCAATGGAAACATCAGCATCCTCTTCCCTCGGGCAAGTAAGTTATGAAATAGAAAGGAAAACAGCCCTCTCGACCTGCACTTAGATGCAACCTTGATTTTGGGCAGCCAGGAGCTAAGAGGCTGGACCTGTATGTTGATGGTTTCTGGGCAGAGTTCACAATTCTGATGATGTGGATTTCTATCAACAGCATGGTAAGAAAAGGGACTGCATATAATCTGCACTCTCTACAACCCTGATGACATGACTGTTTGGCCACCCTTGCCAATTTGGATGACTAAAACCACTGAGAAGAAGCCTTAAATAAACCAAGGAGAAATGTCAAAATATTAGGGTGGTCAGATCCCTTCTGGCATGCTGTGCTGAATTTTGGAGACCATATTTTAAATGACTATCTTAAACTTGTGTCCCAAGGACAGCAATAAGATGAGAAAGATAGTAATAATTTATGGATCACAGCACACAGATGTACTGAATTAAGAGCTAAAAAACACTAACCAAGCATCACCCCATGAAATGTTCGCCACTACCCCATAGAAGGGCTAGTGGTCCCCATGTGACAGACAGAAACATAAGTACTAGAGAACTATCAAGTAGCGCTTCTAAAGTCACAGCTAACAAGCTATGAAGGTGAGTTACCGCCTAAGGTCTGTTTCATTCCAAAGTCTTTCCTCTTTACAATTACAGAGATTTGTAACATGACCTTTCAGAAGGGGCTGGACATGCTTGAGAAAGGCTAACATGGAGAAGAACTGACAAAGACAAGACATGACACTTGCATTTATTGTAAGAAAAATGCTTTTTTATATTTAGTTACAGACTTTGATTCTAGGATGGAAGCTTCTTAGAAACAGTTTTGACTTAATTTAAGTAGAAAATTCTCTAACAGCCAGAGCTGACTTACAGAGAAACAGGTAGACTTGGGCATGTTCTGAAAGTTCCAGTGTATTCAAGAAATGGCCCAGGCTTCTTCTGACGAGGAACACGGTAGAGAGATCCTTGCATCAGGTTATGGCCAGACCGTAACTTTCAAGATCTCCTCAATACCAAGATCATGCAGTCCTAAGTCAGCATTTGCATTGTGTGTTATCATGTCATGCTACACACACAGCAGGCAAGTTCTTGCAAAGAGCAGTGTCTAAAGGAAGACTCCTCGGATCTTAAACGATAGAAGCCCCAACTCAAAGAGGCCTGAACAAGAATTAATAAAAACGGAAATAAATAAACCAGTGGGAACATACTGGCTCAAGCAATTGACAAGAATGGGGCTATGGATGTGGCTAGAAATACCACTAGATCTAGGATCACAAATAATAGCTTCAAGATCTGACTTTCACATTTTTATCCCTCAGCTCTGTCCCAACTCTCTTGAGTGACTCTCATAACATCAAGATGGCTTCCAGAATTTCCGGGGGGCCTACATCTTTCTAGGTTCAAAATGAGTAGAAGAAAAGAAAAGCTGGGCCGACGCTGTTTGTCCCAACATTTCCAATGAGTTCTGTGAGTCACTTCGATAAAACTGGCTTCAGGACTTACGATGTTCAGAAAAATGAGAAGATCTGATTGACTTGGGCCAGGCCCTATGTTAAATTCCCAGGAAAACCATGCAGACAGAATTGGGAAAAGAGTAGCTTTTTAAACTCATTCAATGAACATTAGTTTATTAAAAAAAAAAAATAAACAATGCCATTTGCAGCAACAAAGTTGGATCTAGAGATTGTCATACTAAAGTAAGTCAGAAAGACAAGCTTCATATGATATCATTTATATGTGGAATCTTTAAAAAATGATAGAAATGAACTTATTTTTAAAACAGAAGTGGACTGTTATAAATAGAGTGGTTATCAAAGGGGAAAGGTTGTTGTTGTTTAGTCGCTAAGTCGTGTCCAACTCTTTTGCAACCCCATGGACTGTAGCCGGCCAGGGTCCCCTCTCCATGGGATTTTTCAGGCAAGGATACTGGACTGGATTGCCATTTCCTTCTGCAGGGGATCTTCCAGACCCAGAGACTGAACCCACATCTCCTGTATTGACAGGCAGATTCTTTACCACTGAGCCACCAGTGAAGCTCCAAAGGGGAAAGTGGGGGAGGGATAAATTGAAAATTTGGGATTAACAGACATATACTTCTATATATAAAATAGGCAAACAAGGACCTACTGGATAACACAGGAAACAATACTCAATATCCTGCAATAATCTATAACGGAAAAGAGTCTTATATATGTGTGTTCAGTTCAGTCTCTCAATCATGTCTGACTCTTTGTGACCCCATGGACTGCCTCACACCAGGCCTACTGTTTATTGCCAACTCCCAGAGTTTACTCAAACTCATGTCCATCGAATTGGTGATGCCATCCAACCATCTTATCCTCTATCATCCCCTTCTCCTCCTGCCTTCAATCTTTATATATGTGTGTGTATATATATACATATATACATTTATATATTACTGAATCACTTGGCTGTACACATGAAACATTGTGGATCAACCATATTTCAGGTTGAAAAAGCTGAGCATTATTTAGTACCTATTATGTGAATAGGGCGAGAGAAAGCAATGGCACCCTACTCCAGTACTCTTGCCTGGAAACTCCCATGGACGGAGGAGCCTGGTAGGCTGCAGTCCATGGGGTCGCACACGACTGAACAACTTCACTCTCACTTTTCACTTTCATGCATTGGAGAAGGAAATGGCAACCCACTTCAGTGTTCTTGCCTGGAGAATCCCAGGGACGGGGGAGCCTGGTGGCCTGCCGTCTCTGGGTCGCACAGAGTCAGACATGACTGAATCGACTTAGCAGCAGCAGCAGAAGCATGTGAATGGGGCACTGTGCTGAGCACCAGTAAGCATGCTATAGATGACTAAAAACTTAGAGCTGTTGTATACAACAACCAAGGACAAGGATGGTTCATTTGTACTGAATGACATTTAGGAAGCAGGCTATAGTCATCATTCTGCCTCTGTGTAGGAAATCTTATTTCTCTACTGTTCTGAAATCTGGGGACCTTCTCACTGGTTCTTAGACAAGGCAGTTTTACTGTCCAGCCCCCACTTTCTGGGGGAAGTTTGACAGCATCTGGAAACATCTTTAGTTGTCACAAGCAGAGAAATACTCCTGGCATCTGGTGGGAGGAGGCCAGGGTGCTGCTAAACTTCCTATGATACACAGGACAAGTCCTGAAAACAAAAATATCCAGCCCTAAATGCCAGTGGCACTGGGTTGAGAAACCCTCTTGTAGTGGAAAACACATAAACACGTGTTTGCAATGTCCAGAAACTTCTCCATCACAGGTAAAACTCTATGGCACTCTAATAACTGATAGCACTATAGCATAGGTCTAAACTGGGAGAGGCATGCCACTTTCAAGTTGGAACAAAGGGTGGAGAACCAGGCCTGGGTTTTGCTTCGTGCGGAGGTGCTGCTAGTAATTGCTCACAGGTGGTTGGTCACCTACTCTCTCATTCCAGTGAAACCATCCCCAGCTGGAATGCACGCCACATTACCTTCTAGCTTCCAGACTGATCACCCAACAATCAGAAACTCAAGAGTCACTAGGAATTCATACCTGCTGGAAACTTGCCAGACAGCTAATGAATTGCACAGGGTTGCTGTCAAACTCACATCTTTAATTGGCCAGGAGACCTAACTTCATTTCAAAACTATTTGCTTGCCTCTCGGATGAGTGTTCCAGATGTCAAGGACAGAATCCTGTTGATGATCCAGGAATCGTGCCAAAAATATTTGCTGGCAGCACTCCAAGGAATTGACTTCACACTCTGCAGTGGGCTAGAGTCGGCCAGTGGTCATATAAGCATTCTTATTGAATTTGTGCTGCACAGCCAGACCTCACAGTCCAGAAACTTCATCAGCTTACAATGGAACTCTGTCTATACTATTACTTGAGAAAGTCTGAAACAGACTGGCAGACTGAAGGATGGAACATGAAAAAAAAAAAAAAAGACTGAAACTATGTTATTTCAAACCAACATCTCCTCCTTCTGCCTTTCTGCCTTATTCTGAATTTGCAAAATCCTGCCATAATAAACTAATTCATAAGTATGCAAAGATCATCACTTTAAACCAAACTGGGGGTTAGTCAAAACCTCCAACACAATCATTTAATTATTCAGTTTTGTCAACAGTTTAGTCACTCAGTCATGTCTGACTCTTTGTGACCCCATGGACTGCAGCATGCCAGGCTTCCCTATCACCAATTCCTGGAGCTTGCTTAAACTCAACAGGGAAACAAATCAACTTTTTGACTAATTTAGCATTGATTTTACTTAAATCAGTAGTTCTCAATCTTGACTTACATTGGGACTACTTATGGAGCTTTTGTAAGTCCTAATACCCAAAGCACTCCCTAAGAATCTGCTGCTGCTGCTGCTAAGTCACTTCAGTCATGTCCAACTCTGTGGGACCACATAGACAGCAGTCCACCAGACTCCCCGGTCCCTGGGATTCTCCAGGCAAGAACACTGGAGTGGGTTGCCATTTCCTTCTCCAATGCATGAAAGTGAAAAGTGAAAGTGAAGTCGCTCAGTCATGTCCGACTCTTCTTGACCCCATGGACCGCAGCCTACCAGGCTCCTCCATCCATGGGATTTTCCAGGCAAGAGTACTGGAGTGGGGTGCCATTCCCTTCTCCACTCTAAGAATCTATGGTGGTGGAAATCAGATATTTTTAAAGCTCTTCTGGTGATTCTAAAGTACTCCTACCTACATGTACGTACTTCCCACTTTATGATCTGGTTATCAAGAATGACTTGGGAGGCATAGACTAGTAGCATAACCTGGGCTTTACCACTAACAAAGGAAAAAGGGAAGTAAGAAGGAAGGAAGAGGGGGAGGAAGGGAGGGAGGAAATTCATTTCAGACCATTGCCATAGGTTCATTATACTTAGAATGTGGGTGTCACGTAAACATAAATTCGTCTCATTAACAAGAAAAAAGTAGCTGTTCAATTCTCTTGTGCAGCAGTAATTCTGAAACGTCAAAGTGTTTTCCTACAGTTTATGCAATTGGAAAAGAAAATCATAAACATTTCAGACCAGATAGTGTGCCCAACCCTGAGGTAGATCATTTTCTGGTATTACTACTTATTTGCCCATGTTAATAAAAATATTCAGTGACAGGCAACTGCATAGTGGTAGGGGATATGGAGGGACTTCTCAATCTCATGCTGGTCAATTTAGGGGAGAACAGATGACTTCTATGTGTTTGTATTAGCTTTAACAAGAGACCGCAGCTCTCTTATGGATTCTTGGTTCTCTTGGGTCGTTAAAGCTAAGAGATGCCACCCACCTCCTAGAGCTTAGATTTTCCTAAAACCATGGGACATAAAGATGCAGGATGAACATTCTTCCTCCCTGATACTGGAGAGTTCTCTGGCAATTAGCCTCTCTACAGGATTGAAAACTCCCCTTCAAAACTTCATAAATTCCTGCTTGAGAGTTATGTTTTTCCAAGCCTAGGTTGCTAGTACAAGCTGTTTCCTGAAATGAATGACCAGCTGGAGAGAATACATGTTTGCAGTCTGCATCTATGCTGGCTGTATATCCTTCTCAGGCCTAGATCCCTTTTCCTGGGAGTGGTATGCTTCTCACAGCACCTGATAGCTCATCATGAAAGGATGTGGCGAAATCACGTCCTGTCACTCCCAGCGGAGACGGGAATGTTTGGTACCATTTCTGGCAATGAAGAGAGGTGGGTGGCAGAGCAAATGCGAGAAGATGTGGGGCAGTAGGCCTTGGCTGAGGCTTCCAATGTACACTCAACTTATCTCAAAACAGGGAATTAATAGCCACCAAGATGAATGGGAAGATTCAAAGGAGATATTCATTGGATCTGTTTAATTGTACCCCATTAGCCATCTATGGTACTTCTAATATACTATGAATTATTAATTTTTTAAAGTACTTATTTATTTATTTGGCTGCACCAGATCTTAGTCATGACACACAGGATCTTCTTCAGCTGTGGCATGAAAACTCTTAGTTGCGGCATATGGGATCTAGTTCCTGACTGATCCTGGGCCACCTGCATTGGGTGTACAGAGCCTTAGCCACTAGATCACTAGGGAAGTCCCTGAATTCATATTTTTATAAATTCTGAGTTTCTTATGAATAGCATCATTACATTAATTATTTCTTCATGTGTTAAAAATGTTAATGTATTAAACATATACATTTATAATATATTACAATTAAAAAAAAACATGCTGTGATATGTCTATCTTTTTTAAATGAGCCCCAAACTATGGAAGTGGTCAAGGTCTCTCTCAAATTCTGAGGGGCCAGGGGAAATGGGTATGCATCAGGAGACAGTCAGGGGAACCCTTCCAGCGGGAGCGAGGTGCTCCATGTGGCTCTGTTCTCTGAAGCTCAGCTGGGGCTGGGGGTGGCAGCCCTTTGATCTCCCTAGTGCTGACAGAGCTGCATTTAGCTCTCCCTCAAGCTGGCATAAAGGAGAGACTGGATCCCCTTTGAATGGTTTCTGCTCAACAGAATGCACACAGATGCTGAAGGAGGAGGCGCCCCCAGCACAGAGGCCTGCCAGGTTAAACCTCTATTGGTGGGCTGATGTTTCACACCTTGCCTGGTGAGCAAGCGGAGGCTGAGTTCAAAGGACCCTTAGCCCCACTGGTGAGTACCCCAGTGCCATATGCTGAGAAGCTAGATGTGCCCTAGACCTTGAAGACTTTTAAACTTATGTTTATCGATTTTCTCAGATAATGAAAATTCTTCTCAATACCCCAGCACCATGGTTAGAGGTGCTATTGCTAACAGGAATGGGGGAATACATGATTAGGCTAAATAATAATGAAAAAAAACAGCCACTTCTGAACTAGCTGTAATAACAGAGCCAAGGATGCTATTGTAGTTTTCTACTCCAGCTGTAATTACCACAAACTTAGTGTCTTAAAACAACATGAACTTAACATCTTATAGTCCTAAAGGTCAGATTTCCAAAAATAGGTCTCCCTAGGCTAAAATAGAGGTGTCAGCAGGATTTCACTCCTTATGAGGCCCTAGGGGAGAATCTATTTTCTTGTCTTGCCCAGTTTCTAGACACACATTCCTTGGCTTGTGGACCCTTCCTCCGGTTTCAAAGCCAACAACATTAAGATGAGTTCTGCCCACATAGGACCTCTCTGGTTCTGGCTTCTGATTCCCTCTTCTACATTTAGCTTGTGATTACATCAGGCCCACCCAGATAACTCAAGTTAATTTCTCCATTTTATTTTTAAACTTTTTTCTTGGTAATTTTTCTTTATTTTTCCTAGTTTTATCAAGATACAATTGAAATAGAAGATTGTATTAGTTTAAGTTGTACAGCATAATGATTTGTATATATATGTATATATATACACACTGTGAAATGATCATCCTGATAAGTTTAGTTAACATCCATCATCTCACAGTTACAATTTTTTTTTCCATGTGTTGAGAATTTCGAACATCTATTCTCTTATCTGACTCGATGGACGTTGAGTCTGAGTGAACTCCGGGAGTTGGTGATGGACAGGGAGGCCTGGTGTGCTGCAATTCATGGGGTCACAAAGAGTCAGACACAACTGAGCAACTGAACTGAACTGAACTGATTCTCTTATCTATATATTTGTATTCTATGAAAATACCATAATCTCCCTATTTTAAAGGCAGATGATTAGCAAGCTTAATTCCATCTGCAATCTCAACTCCCACCTTCCTCCCAACATGTAACCTAGCATCTTCACAGGTCTCAAGGACTGGGAGGTAGACATCTTTGGGAGGTCATTATTCTGCCTCTCCCATATGACATATATACACTACAATTGGAGATCAAACAGTCTTTTATTAACAGACATTTCAGTTCAGTTCAGTTCAGTCACTCAGTCGTGTCTGACTCTTTGCAACCCCATGAATCACAGCACGCCAGGCCTCCCTGTCCATCACCAACTCCTGGAGTTCACTCAAACTCACGTCCATCGAGTCAGTGATGTCATCCAGTAATATCATCCTCTGTCCTCCCCTTCTCCTCCTGCCCCCAATCCCTCCCAGCATCAGGGTCTTTTCCAATGAGTCAACTCTTCACATGAGGTGGCCAAAGTATTGGAGTTTCAGCTTTAGCATCATTCCCTCCAAAGAAATCCCAGGGCTGATCTCCTTCAGAATGGACTGGTTGGATCTCCTTGCAGTCCAAAGGACTCTCAAGAGTCTTCTCCAACACCACAGTTCAAAAGCATCAATTCTTCGGCACGCAGCCTTCTTCACAGTCCAACTCTCACATCCACACATGACCACTGGAAAAACCATAGCCTTGATTAGACGGACCTTTGTTGGCAAAGTAATGTCTCTGCTTTTGAATATGCTATCTAGGTTGGTCATAACTTTCCTTCCAAGGAGTAAGTGTCTTTTAATTTCATGACTGCAGTCACAGACATTTACTGAACACTAATTTGCACTAGGCCTGTAAAGAGACACAAAGAGAGAAGGCAGTGAGAGAAGTTACAGGATGGAGGCCTCTGCAAGGAGAAAGAAATGGCTCTTTGACAGGACAGGGAAGCCCTCACATGGAACAAGGTCTTTATCCAAGAATGTCACTTACTTCCAACATTTTCCTGACAATCATGTCAGAGCTGCAAAAGTAAGTAGACAAATGGGCTAGTGGACCATCGTCATCATTACTAGTGTTTAATGGAGCACTTACTGAGTACCAGGTACTCTCCTAAGATACTTTACTTACACCAACTCATTGAATCCTCACAGTGATCCAGTGAGGTAAATGCTAGTCTCTCTATTTAGTAGAGAAGGGAGGAAACTGAGCCCCAAAGTAACTTGCCCAGGTTCACAGAGCTAAAAAATACTCTTGCTATTCCCCCTTCTGGTGACTGTGTCTGTCATTGATTTGGCAAAAAGACAGGCAGAAAATGGTAATAATAGTAGTAATAGTCACAGCAACTGTCTATTGAGTGTTTTCTCTTTTCCAGGTGCTTTTCTATGTGTACTACATACATTATCCGACTTAATCCCAATAACACCACTGAGATGTAATTATTATATCCACTGTACTAATAAATACATAGAAACTCAAAGACATCAACTTGACCATAGTTACCTAATCGGAAAATAATGTTCTACCTGCTGTATAACATAGGGAGCTCAGCTCAGTGCTCTGTGGAGACCTAGAGAGGTGGGATGAGGGGATGAAAGGGAGGTCCAAAAGGAAGGACATATATGCATCAGTTCAGTTCAGTTCAGTTCTGTTCAGTCACTCAGTCGTGTCCAACTCTTTGCGACCCCATGAATCGCAGCACGCCAGGCCTCCCTGTCCATCACCATCTCCCGGAGTTCACTCAAACTCATGTCCATCAAGTTGGTGATGCCATCCAGCCATCTCATCCTCTGTCGTCCCCTTTTCCTCCTGCCCCCAATCACTCCCAGCATCAGAGTCTTTTCCAATGAGTCAACTCTTCCCATGAGGTGGCCAAAGTACTGGAGTTTCAGCTTTAGCATCATTCCTTCCAAAGAAATCCCAGGGCTGATCTCCTTCAGAATGGACTGGTTGGATCTCCTTGCAGTCCAAGGGACTCTCAAGAGTCTTCTCCAACACCACAGTTCAAAAGCATCAATTCTTTGGCACTCAGCTTTCTTCACAGTCCAACCCTCACATCCATACATGACCACTGGAAAAACCATAGCCTTGACTAGACGGACCTTTGTTGGCAAAATAATGTCTCTGCTTTTCAATATGCTATCTAGGTTGGTCATAACTTTTCTTCCAAAGAGTTAGCATCTTTTAATTTCATGGCTGCAGTACATATAGCTGATTCACTTTGCCGTTCAGCAGAAACTAACACAACATTGTAAAGCAACTACACTCAAATAAATAAAAACATTTTTAAAAGTGTGTCAATGACAACAACAACAAAAGTATGCCTATATTTATATTAATTACTGCATACGATATGGAAAGAAGAAATCATGTGAGAGCAGGGTTAAGGCTAGAATTGGTGCAATAATAAATATATACATTGATGAAAGAAAGTGGTGTTCCAGTTTGTCTAGTGTCAAACCCTGTGCTTGGGAAGAGAAAAACAAGAAGATAACGCGTGGTGCAATGCAGTGGTTCTCAAACTTCAGTGTGCCTGAGAATCAGCTGGAAGACTGGTTAAAATCTAGATGCTTCTGACTCTGTGAGAGCCTAGTGAGATCTAGAGCTCTGAGCCACAGCTGTGGTGGAAGGAAACGACAGCTCCCTCTTTCTTTCAGCAGGTCACCTATGTGGAACTTTGACCTTTCCCATCAACAATCATGTGAAAAATTTCACCACAGAATCTGATGTGATCATGGAATCAGGGCTCCCAGAAGCCTGGGAAGCAGTTTCATTTCAGGAGAGCCTTACTGAAACCAACGCTTCTTCTCCCAGATTTTCTGGTAATAGCAGTGGAGACGATAAGGCTTCAAAAACCTGATGGGTTTGTGAGGACTAAGAAAAGAGCTTGGAGACATGAGGATTTAATAAACATATTTTTGTTCTTTAAAGGGTAAGTATTGTCTCATTTCAAACATTTCTCTCTCATTCATGTTCTTGAAACAAAACCAGTGCCAGGGTCTTTTAGATCTGGTGAAAGACTAGCTTCATTTTTCCCAGAAGGAGTCCACCCCTCTGCCATTCTCCTCATCCCCAAGGCAGCATTAATCACTGATCATAACCCTCAGCTCGCACTCTCAGATATGCCTGGGAGATTTCTCTTTTAAGATGCTAAAATCGCCAGGAAGAGCCATAGACTCCAAGAAATTTTTTAGTTTCGATTTAACAACAAAATTGACTTACTGAACATTTTCAATATTATCTCCTTTGTATGCAAAATATATTCCCAGGAAGAGCCATAGACTCCAAGAAATTTTTTAGTTTCGATTTAACAACAAAATTGACTTACTGAACATTTTCAATATTATCTCCTTTGTATGCAAAATATATTCCCAGGAGTACTCTTGCCTGGAAAATCCCATGGATGGAGGAGCCTGGTAGGCTATAGTCCATGGGGTTGCAAAGAGTCAGACATGACTGAGCGACTTCACTTCACTCACTTAGGAGAGTTAATCTGATAAAATAAAATGAGAAGCCAATGTCATGATTCATTAAAGAGATAATTCTTGGAGAAGTACTATCCAGGCTCTGGAGTCAGGGCTGATAAACACTGGGCAAGCAGGGCAATGAACATTAGGGAAACCTGGTGTCTGTCATGCAAGCCTGTGAGAAAATTGGAGTTTAAAAAGTGGTAAGTCTGAGTCCCTATTTCTTAAACATTGCAGTCTTGTGCGTGCTGGTACACACACGTATATGCATGCACACACTTTAAAAAAAGTACTCAGAATTTATTTTGATCATACATGGTAAGCCATGATAACACGGAAATGACTGCCACAAAGGAAGAAGTTTCCTATGTTTACACGTCCTAGAAACAGGAGGCATGCCACATCACATGGGGCTACCAGGGTTGGTAAGGAGGCAGAAGAAATGAGAGGAAAACGTGGGCAGTAGCCTTTGTTGTGGTTTCTGTGGGAAGGAACAAGTGAGGAGGGGTAATCTGAGGTTCTAGAGCATAGGGGTTGTCCCTGTACCTTGTCCCTAGCAAGGTACCTGGGCTTGAAGTGACTGGGAAGGGCGGATAGTGGCCCAGAGTGCGAGAATCCAGTACTGAAGGTATTTAGGGGAGAGAGTGTACTTTGCAATGATTGGTTTGCATTTAAAGGCATGTTCCTGGGCAAGTGGGTGCTCTCTCTAGGAATGAGCTAATCCTGAGAGGGTAGTCCCTCCAGGGCCAGCAAGGCCCCAAGATGTCAAATCATCAGAATACAGAAAATAGGAACACATGATTAACATACATACAAGTACACACACACAGAGCTGGGAAATTCTACAGCATGATACCCTACCTCAGGCAGCTGTTTGGTTTCAGAGTTGGTTTGGGTTTCTTCCCTGGACCCTTGCAAGTGACTGGCTTGGTAGTGAATGTCACTGCCCTGTCTATGCCATCACATGTTTTCATCACCAGTGTAGTGGTGGGAGGGTAGGGGTTGCAGTTTTAGTTCTGCAGGGTCTTCTAGGGGCTGCCCCCTAGAAGAACAACACTGAAAGAAAGGTGAGACCTCAATTTGATGTAAGTCTGATGGGAAAGAAGAAAGGCCTCATCAGAGAATGCTGATGATAGCAACTCCTTATATCATTGGCACAAAAAGTTTCAAGGATTTTGGCAAATGTGTATTCTCTTAACAGCCTCAATAGGCAAATAAGGGGCATACGCAAGCCTTGGTCTTTGTTTTCCAGCACTCACCTCCTTGCCCCTTTCTGATACCACACTCGATTGACCCCTTCTCCCATCAATACCATCATCAAGGTGGGCAGGTGACCCGGCTAGGCCAATCCTAGTTCCCATCTTCCCAGCCACCAGGACCTTCACCCACACTGGAACAAGCCCAGCCCTTCTCTGGGATTTCTCTGCTGGTGTCTTCTAGGTTCACAGAGCCAGAATAAAATAAATGCTTTAAAAAAATCAAGAATAATAACTAATATGTGCTGAGTGATTATTAGGTTTTCCTGCTTTCTATTGTGTCTGACTCTTCAAGGCTATGGTTTTTCCAGTGGTCATGTATGGATGCGAGAGTTGGACTCTGAAGAAAGCTGAGCACCGAAGAATTGATGCCTTTGAACTGTGGTGTTGGAGAAGACTCTTGAGAGTCCCTTGGAATGCAAGGAGATCCAACCAGTCCATTCTGAAGGAGATCAGCCCTGGGATTTCTTTGGAAGGAATGATGCTAAAGCTGAAACTCCAGTACTTTGGCCACCTCATGCGAAGAGTTGACTCATTGGAAAAGACTCTGATGCTGGGAGTGATTGGGGGCAGGAGGAAAAGGGGACAACAGAGGATGAGATGGCTGGATGGCATTACCAGCTCGATGGACGTGAGTTTGAGTGAACTCCAGGAGTTGGTGATGGACAGGGAGGCCTGGCGTGCTGTGATTCATGGGGTTGCAAAGAGTCGGACATGACTGAGCAACTGAACTGAACTGACTCTTAATGATCCCATGGACTGTAGCCTGCCAGGCTCCTCTGTCCATGGGATTTCCCAGGCAAGAGTACTGGAGTGCATTGCCATTTTCTCCTCTAGGGGATCTTCCCAGCCCAAAGATCCAACCCGAGTCTCCTGCATTGACAGGCAGGTTCTTTATCACTGAGCCACCTTGGAAGTCCTTATTAGGTGCTGCTGCTGCTAAGTCGCTTCAGTCGTGTCCAACTCTGTGAGACCCCATAGACAGCACCCCACCAGGCTACCCCGTCCCTGGGATTCTCCAGGCAAGAATACTGGAGTGGGTTGCCATTTCCTTCTCCAATGCATGAAAGTGAAAAGTAAAAGTGAAGTTGCTCAGTCGTGTCCGACTCTTCACGACTCCATGGACTGCAGCCTACCAGGCTCCTCCATCCATGGGATTTTCCAGGCAAGAGTACTGGAGTGGGGTGTCATTGCCTTCTCCGTCTTAGGTGCTAGATGTACTCAAAGCATTCTACATAGGTTATTTGTTTTGGCTTGATCATCACCACCACCCTATAAAGATAAATACTGCTATTATTCCTAGTATAAAAAGAGGAAATTGAGGCTCAAGGTATTTAAGGAATTTGCTCAAGGTCACAACCTTGTGAGTGGCTGAGCCTGGATGCTGCTTGAGGCAATCTGACTCCTGAACTCCTCTGAATAATTAGTCTACTTTCTCTGGAATTGCTGGCAGCTGTGTTGCCTGCTGATTGAGGGAAGCTGATATATGGTAGAAGAGAAAACAAAATTGTTTCCCATTAGGAATTGTTTTCAGTTGCATATAATAGAAAACCCAAATGCCAGATGCTTAAATAGGGGGTTGGTTACTTTTCTCTTATACAATATGAAGTGCAGAAGTAGGCAGTCTGTACTGGAATGTCAGATTTTCTATGTCATCAGGGATGCAGTCTCTTTCTTCTTTTCCATTCTTGGTGAATGGTTTCTATCATCAAGTTTGCCTCATCATCCAATATGGCTGCTGGAGCACCAGCCATCAGGTTATGATTCCAGGCAGGAAATAGGAAGCATGGGGGAAGAGGGCAAATGGTGGTTCTATCAACAGAGCCAACTCTTAAAGCCCCATCTGAAAACTTTTGCTTATATCTCACTGGGCACTCTGGACTGAAGAGAACTAGAAATAAAGTCATCAAGGTGATATTTCCAAGAAAGGAAGATAGAAGAGCCAACAGTTTTCAGTGTCTGCCACAAACACAGATATGTTCTAACAGGACAGTAATGACCAATCTAGTTTTGCAAATATGATCAAACCTGGACATTTTCATGTCCAGCTCACTATCTCATATTTGCAAGACTGGGAAAAGATTTTACTCATCTCTGCTCTAGCTCAGGGAATTTATCACCACACAAAGCGCTCACCTCCTAAAAGCAGCAGCCAGTGTTGAATTTAGCAGCCTTTGAAGCCCAGGAAAAGCTGGCAAAATTGAACAGAATCCACTAGCATCTCTGAGTTATCTTGGGGCTTGTAGAAAGACTCATGCAGGAGAACTAGCTTGTTAGAAATGATGTATGCAGCAGGACAATGCCAGTTTTCTTCAGTAACTGCCAGAGACAGCGCTGACTGACATCCCAGGCAAATCACACGAGCTGGCTTTGAAGTTCTCTTGGATATTCCAACCCACCAAGGACTTAGACCACCAAATCCATTCCACAAGAAACCCATAATGCAGTTATCAAAAAGCCCCCAGAGCAAATGAGAATGCTTTGTTCACAAAGTCCAACAGCCCTTGTAAACAGGCCCTGAAGCTTGATTTCTCTGTAAATTTATGAGAGCAATGAATTTATATTATTTCATATATCATATAAAAATGAACAGTGTTGTGACATTTATAAGACCCTTTCTCTCCCGTGTTATTCTTTCATCGATATATATTCATACTCGTTGGTTAGACTTGACTCATTCTTGAGGAAATATATCAAGAATGCAAGAGGGAGGGCATTGCTGATAATTAACCCTACACGTCTCTCTGTCATTAGAAGATGGAAGAAGCCACTGATTGTTCACAGATGTGCACACACCCTGTGACCACGTTCACATGGTCTTTAAGCAGCCCTCGCCTGACCCTTCACACCTCGTGGGTTTTGCTTATTTGCTTGTTCATTTTGGCTTCTATGACTTTGCATGGGCTTTTCCCTCTGCTTTAAAGCACTATTCTCTACCTATTTGTCCTTCAAAACTCCACTTAGAACTCACCCTTTCTGATAATTCTAAATTCCTCAGGATTCTCAAAAGAAATTCATTACCAATAAGAACATACTGTAGAGAACAGGAAACTAAACTTAATATTTTATAATAACCTATAAGGGAAAAGAATCTGAAAAGAATTCAGATTCAGTTTTATATGTATATCAGTTATACATATGTATCAGTTATACATATATATCAGTTATACATATATATCAGTTATACACACACACACACACACACACACACAAGGGCTTCCCCAGTGGCTCAGCAGTAAAGAATTTGCTTTCAATGCAGGGAGACCCAGGAAACATGGGACATGGGTTTGATCTCTGGGTCAGGAAGATCCCCTGGAGAAGAAAATGGCAACCCACTTCAGTATTCTTGCCTGGAAAATCCCATGGACAGAGCAGCCTTGTGGGCTACAATCCATGGGGTTGCAAGGAGTCGGGCATGGCTGAGGGACTGAGCAGGAGCACAATAACTGAATCGCTATGCTATTAACCTGAAACTAACATGATACTGTGAATCAACTGTGCTTCAGTTAAAAAAAAAAAAAATTATTTGCTTTCTCTCCTGTGCCATGCAGGTACTTAGCATAATTATCACAATTAATTGTTACTTGTTTGTTTTCCTGTCTGTCTCCCTGACTGGACTGTGAGCTCACCAGCAGGAACTGTGTCTTACTTACTTGTGTATTCAGGGCTGGATATACAATAAGTACTTAAGAATGGTCGAGTTTTAAAATGAATTGAGTTAGACAATAGCTCCCATCTTATCCTGGCGTTCCCTGAGCTTATGACCCCATGTGATTGTTTCCCTGACTCACAGACTTGTATTCCTCAAAGAATTGGGTTCAATCTCACAATGCACAAGTTGCCTCATTTGCTTCAGCACCTGGGTCCAAAATTCTGAAAACTTCAAACTCCGATGCCAGGAAATACACTTCCTTCTTTGCACCCTGACTATTTTTACTTAGCTTCCCTAATGCCTCCCCAAAATCAGAACCTGTGAAAGAGGAAAATATTTCTTCTAACTAAGCAGTTGAAGATAAGATTTTAACTTTAATTAAAACTCCGTATCTGATCCAGGAAAACACAATGGATATTATTAGATCAGGAAAGTTCCGTAAGATATTCCTTATCTCTAAGTCAGATTGGCAAACTCCAAGCTTTGCTGGAGCCTGTGGTCTGTGGTTGGGAGGCTGTGGTGGGTGGAAGAGAGGAATGAATGAGTGTACTGGCAAAGGACACTTGAGGGAGGGTGGGCAGGATGCCCGGATCAGATATGGCTCATGTCTAAGGTTATTGGACTTAGTTTTAGAACGAATTTTACACGGTTGATGGATATAAGGAGGCCCAGCTTTGGAACTAGCCAGATTAAGGTTTGAATGATGGTTTGGTCAATGACTAAGCTTAGTTAATTACTAAGTTTTTGACCTTGAGCATATTCTTTATTGGACCTTAGTTTTATCATCTCAAAAATGAAGACAGTACTATTCATAGGGTGTCTGCTGGGATAGGGTAAGCTTATCCCTTTAAAATATCTAGGGGCTCATAATCAAACATAGCAAGCTGAGTGTTACTCTCCTTCTTTCCTCTTTGAAAGACTTGGGTCAAGAGAGGCAGAGATCATCATCCCTAACTGCCCTCCCACTCAGCTCCCTCCCTCAACCTTTGGAAGAAAAAGGAGACTTTTGACCATTGAATAGAACCAGTGTAGGCACTTTCATTCACTCAACAAATACTAGTCAATGAATAGCTAATGATGAATTGGACCACGTTTCTTCTCCCGAAGAACTCACAGTCTAGAGAGAAAGACACATCCATAAGGAGTTAAGATTTTATCCCCACGGATAATGGAGAGCTATTGAAGAGATAATCATGTGTGGATAGAGTGTAGAGAATGGATTGGAGGCAGAGCAAAGTGATGGCCATGCCTGCAAGAGGTATTTGCAGTCTGATGGAAGGGGTTGCAGTGGACAGTAATGGAAGGAGAGGTGGGTGATAAAACTGCATAGATGAATTGTAAAGGAGAAGAATCTTAGCATTTTTTATGAGATAAGAATACAACAGAAGGAGTCTATTGTGGAAGCTAGGAAGAAGAGTTGTTGTTCAGTTGCTCAGTCGTGTTTGACTCTTTGCGACTCCATGGACTGGTACACACCAGACTTCCCTGTCCATCACTATCTCCCAGAGTTTGCTCAGACTCACGTCCATTGAGTCAGTGATGCCATCCAACCATCTCATCCTCTGCCAGCCTCTTCTCCTCCTGCCCTTAATCTTTCCCAGCATCAGTGTCTTTTCCAATGAGTCTGTTGTTCACATCAGGTGGCCAAAGTATCAGAGCTTCAGCTTCAGCATCAGTCCTTCCAATGAATATTCAGGGTTGATTCTCTTTAGGATTGACTGGTTTATCTCCTTGATGTCCAAGGGACTCTCAAGAGTGGATAAGCTCAGTTATGGACCCTGAGTTTGTGATCCTCTGGGATCTCCAAATAGAGATGTGCAGCAGGCAAATGGATGTGCATTTCCTAAACACAGCAAAGAGGTGTGGGCTATGGGTTAGACTTGAGAGGTAAGAGTAGAGGTAGCAGAGATCTCATGAGATTATCCAAGAAGGATACATAGATCTGTGACTTCAGTGCCTATTAGCTGTGACCTGGGATCTCTATTTTCTAGTCTTTAAAATGGAAATAATAATCCTACCCAAGTCACCGGGTTATTGTGAGAATTAAACACAGGTAGAGTGCCTAAATGGAGAAAGCAATGGCACCCCACTCCAGTACTCTTGCCTGGAAAATCCCATGGATGGAGGAGCCTGGTGGGCTGTAGTCCATGGGGTCGCTAAGAGTCGGACATGACTGAGCGACTTCACTTTCACTTTTCACTTTCATGCATTGGAGAAGGAAATGGCAACCCACTCCAGTATTCTTGCCTGGAGAATCCCAGGGACGGGGAAGCCTGGTGGGCTGCCGTCTATGGGGTCGCACAGAGTCGGACACCACTGAAGCGACTTAGCAGCAGCAGCAACAGCAGAGTGCCTAAAACAGTGCCTGGCACATAGTAAATGCACAGTAAATTCTCAGTATTGTTATTTACATTACTATTTCTAGAAGTTCCTAGGAGGATAGTATGCTCAAACTTGTCTCAGTCTCACATAGTCATTCATCCAAAGAAAATATCACAAATATGGAGTTAATTAAGAAAAGGTGACTGGGAGTATGTCAGAGTCGACTTTGAAGAGCTAGAATTGGAACTCTAGTGCCTACAATCTGGCTGGTGACATCTTGCAGAAGCTAAGACATCAATACATTATGAAAAGACCCAGAGCAGTACTTAGAGTCCAGTTAGCTCTGACCAGTCACATTCTAATGACCTGGGTGCAAATGAGTTAAAAACACATAGACTAGATTTCCTGTCCAATACACATGGGTTTCAAAATTAAGGGGAAGGAGCACACGCCAAAATGCAATTCATAATAATCAGTGTAATAATGAATGGTTCATTGAGCCGGAAACATCAATGGATCATCTGTGATGCTCATTAGACCCATGAGGCGGCAGGTTGAAATACTCAGGAAACAGAGATCAAAGAGGCTCGATCCCATCAGTTCTTAAAGTTGAAATATGACTAGATTTGAGAAGAAAAAGAAAGATGGTTCTTAAGTCTGATCAAGAGTACGGCCCTAAGAAAGAGAAAAGAAGATAGGTTGAAAGGTGACTACTTGCAGCTCTGGACTGAGTGCTGGCGTGCACCTTGGGACGGAGGCGGGATCCTGTTCCGGTTCCTCCCTGGTTAGCTGCTGAACTTTGCTTGAGTTCTTTCACCTGCTCAAGCCTGTTTCTTCACCTGGAAAGTGAGGCTTCTGGATACAATATTCTCTAAGTTCTCCTGGCATGGTGAACATCAGTAAGCATTTTTTTTAAATTTAATTTAATTTTTTAACTTTACAATATTGTATTGGTTTTGCCATATATCAACATGAATTCGCCACAGGTATACACGTGTTCCCCATTCTGAACCCTCCTCCCTCCTCCCTCCCTGTACCATCCCTCTGGGTCGTCCCAGTGCACCAGCCCCAAGCATCCAGTACCGTGCATCGAACCTAGACTGGCGACTCGTTTCATACATGATATTATACATATTTCAATGCCATTCTCCCAAATCATCCCACAGGGACTTGAATCCTCTTGGTGTCTAGTACAAAAACATCATTCCAAACTATTATAGAAACAACATGTCAGGTACTCGAAGACTTGGAAGGAAAGAATGCTCAAGAAGAGAAAACTTTCCTGATCGTAGCAGATCTCTGCTTTTGCCAGTTGAATGCCTCATTGAGGAAAGCTGAAAAACATATCCAGATGGGAGTGTTTTAATAAGGCAGTTTTGGCTCAATCTCCTGCTGCTGCAGTCAACAGCAGTTTTTGCTAATGAGCTTTGACAGGATTAAAAATATTAAAGTAAATTAGACATGTGGCAAATACACATTTTGACTGAATTATAAATGTCTGGATTAAAAAAAAAAATCACCTAAAGCCAAATATCCTAATCAGAGAAATTGTTTGTGGGATAACCACAATAAATCTAAATAACAATAATTATTATTCTCAAACTTTTATTGTTTAGCCTTTTACTAGCTAAATTGAACAAATTTACCATTAAGATTTAGAGCAGTAGTTTCTGAGCTCTGTCAGTTGCTAGATTGCTCCTGGGGTTGCTTGCTTCATGTTTACTTCATTGAATAGTCACTCACTTTAAACTGATAGCAGGAAAGGAGGAAGGAGCTTTTTAGATACTTCCTTTTTCTCTAGTACTATCTTACTTCCCTCATAGTGTATATTTTTTTCTCTGGATCAATGGTAATTTACCACGGGTGCTGCTGCACCTAATTATGAAGATTTTTCCATCTTATATAATTTTGAGATGAAAAAGCTGGCCTTCTGCTTTTAATTCATTCATTAAAACTCTTTAAAAAGGTCTTTGTCTTCCAAGAAGCATAACCCAAATGGGGGTTAAATCACTCAAAATTAAATGATTCCTTTAAGATTATTTTGTTTATTGTTAGGAATGCTAGTACACCAAATGATTCCACAAAGATTATGATTATTAATAAAGTTGAGCTTTATTATTCATACTTGTGTTATTAGTTTTATAAGCATTTATTGGCTAAAAAAGGATATAAACTTCTTCCAAAAAGTTGTCTAGCTAATACATTCTTTTAATGTTCATACAATTAATCAATTTATCTATTTAACTGTTTGAATATTCTTTTTGTCTTTATATGTAAAGTTAACAACTTTTACAATAATTAGTAATACATTATACTCTTAAAATTAGTAAGTGTGCACCTACTTAAAGAATTTCAACATCAGTTCAGTCACTCAGTCGTGTCCGACTCTTTGCAACCCCACTGCAGCACGCCAGGCTTCCCTGTCCATCACCAACTCCCAGAGTTTACCCAAACTTGTGTCCATTGAGTCGGTGATGCCATCCCACCATCTCATTCTCTGTCATCCCTCTCCTCCTGCCTTCAATCTTTCCTAGCATCAGGGTCTTTTCAAATGAGTCAGCTCTTTGCATCAGGTAGCCAAAGTATTGGAGTTTCAGCTTCAACATCAGTCCTTCCAGTGAACACCCAGGACTCAGTCCAAGGGACTCTCAAGAGTCTTCTCCAACACCACCATTCAAAAGCATCAATTCTTTGGCATTCAGCTTTCTTCACAGTCCAACTGTCACATCCATACAAGACTACTGGAAAATTTCAACATATAACACCCATAAAGAGATTTTTAATCCAAGTTACATCAATGAAGCTTATCTGCATTTAAAAGTGAGTATTCAAATATTAATAAATTTGATTGACATGGTTTGTTCATATTGTAGACTTTGTTACAATGATTAGATACCATAGATGTGATTGGAACTTACCCAGTCACACAATCATTGGGCACACTCAAGTTCAGGAAGGTCAGAAATGACACCAAAGAAGGATTTTGCTGTTCAGTCTTCCGATGGTGGGACACAAATGTCTAAATTAAGGGGCAAGTTTTGGCCAAAGTCAACCTGCAATGCATTTCTGCAATCTCCACAAGCTTCCCTCTAAAGCCTCTTCAAGAAAATTCTTCACTCAATCCATTTCTGGGCCTTAATTTCACTATTCAAGGCTACAGCTGGATATTTTTAAAAATGAAGAGCTTATGTTTGTTTGCAAGAGAGAGGCATGGACCTAGGTCTGGAAGGTGAGAGAGATCAGCTGAGGCTGGAGAGAAAGACAAACTAGAGATTGTCAGGGGAAGCTGTAATGAGGCAACTCTGGTGAGAGAAAGAGAGATTTAATTAGGAATTTTTCCTGTGTGCTGTGTGGCAAAGTTTTTTCTGTTAGCTCCCTCTTTAAAGAGACTTCCTTAATTTTTCTTTAGAGACATTTTGATATGAAATTTCTTTTCCTTCTAGATGAATCACATGCTTATTATTTTGAGAACAAGAAGGCTTAGTCTTATTCAAATGGCAAAGAAAGGAGCCAAAATCATGCTGTCCTTGCAACAGTGTTCACATTTAAATACCTCTTGGTTAGAAATAACAAATGGAAATATATTTCATGCACATATAGAAATGTTTATTTTGACTCAGCTATTCCACTTTGAGTAAGCTAAAGTAATTGAAATGTAGGCAAAGATCTATGTGCACAGGTATTCATTACCATTATTTGTAGGAGCAAAAATAGTGGAAATCTACAGAAGAGAAATGGCTCATAAATTACACATAATCACATGATGGAATGTTATATATCTATTAAAATGATGCTTTCAAAGAGACTTATTAATTTGGAAATGTCTTGTGTGTTTAAAGGTTATTTTTTATCAGTATGAAATATAATTTTATGACTGTGATTATTTTTTACCAGTAAAAATTAAATGCTTGACACAGATGTTTTGCTTGTATCTTCCTGAAAGTCTTCCAAGCTAAAACAGTTTTGGCCAGACTAAAGGAACAGGACTTCAAGTACCCATCTGTCTGTGCTTTGTAGCCCTTTGATAACAATTTCCCCAGGGAAAAAGCCTGGCTCCCTGAGTTGGGAACAAGAACTTCTTTAGCTCACTTCTAAATAAATAATGGAATGGTCATCTGAAAAGATAGATTAGGTTAGGCCACTTCATTTTTCCAAGAGGATTTCAACCCCAACTCTTGGAATCCCCACCATGGTCACCACCCAGACTGAGACTTAGAACTCATGGGTCAATACCACTGGTTCTCAAAGAGTGGTCACTGAAGCAACAGCAGGGCAGCATAACTTATTAAGAATGCACGTTATTGGACTCCACCCCAGACCTTCTAAAGCAAAACTTCTTAGGGCAAGCTGATAATCTAGGTTTTAAACCTTAGGGAAGCTACTATAAGCACAAGTGTGAGAACCACCATTCTGTATTTAACTCTAGGCGCTCAATGGGGTTAGACCTCACTACTGTACTCTCCCATACTTACCAATCCTTGGGTGAAAAACGTTTACAATCATATTACTGATGATTTGGGGCTTCCCAGGTGGCACTGGTGGTAAGGAATCTGCCTGCCAATGGAGGAGATGCAAGTGATGTAGGTTCAATCCCTGGGTTGGGAAGAACCCCTGGAGGAAGAAATGGCAACCCATTCCGGTACTCTTGGCCTGGGAAATCCCATGGACAGAAGAGCCTGGTGGGTTACAGTCCATGAGGCCACGAAGAGTCAGACACGACTGAGTGACTGAGCACACAGAGCACAGATGATTAGTTACAGGATATGAAGTCCATCTATTTTTCTTTAGAATCTAAAATCTACTTTTATAGACTATGCTGCTACCCTATGTGAATCATCTTCCCTGAATTCGACTTGGTCTTTATTGAGGGATGTTACAAACCATAGACCACAAAATTCATCTTTTGCCCCAGTTTGAATATTCCTAAAGTAGGCCTTCTCTTCACTCTGGCACTCTCCCCCTACTTGAAATGATATATTTTTAATTTCTTTGCTTGCTTATTGTCTGTCTCTTTCACTACAATGTAAGATCCCTAACACAAAGACTTATTACATACTGTATTGCTAATACCTAGAACCATACCTGATCCAGAGTAGGTGCTTCAAGTGTGACAGTTACACAGCCATGTCCAGCTCTGTGACCCCGTGGACTCTACAGTCCATAGAATTCTCCAGGCCAGAATACTGGAGTGGATAGCCTTTTCCTTCTCCAGGGGATCTTCCCAACCCAGGGATCGAACCCAGGTCTCCCGCATTATAGGCAGATTCTTTACCAGCTGAGCCACAAGGGAAGCCCAGGTGCTTAATAATAATGAAACAATAAATGAAAAGAATAAATCACATTATTAGTTACATTACATGACAACCAAGTATTTATGACTTCTGTCTGATCACAATATCAACAATAGCAATATTTCTGTTGATCATTTGATCTGTTTTTAATCTTATGAACCCCAGTGTGAAAGTGTTAGTCACTCAGTTGTGTCTGACTCTGTGACCCCATGGACTGTAGCCCCGCCAGGCTCTTCTGTCCAGGGAGTTCTCCAGGCAAAAATACTGGAATGGATTGCCATTCCCTTCTCCAGGGGATCTTCCCAACCCAGGGATCCAACCCAGGTCTCCTGCATTGCAGGCAAATTTTTTACCACCTGAGCCACCAGTGAAGCCCCTATGCTGGAGAAGGCAATGGCACCCCACTCCAGCACTCTTGCCTGGAAAATCCCATGGATGGAGGAGCCTGGTGGGTTGCAGTCCATGGGGTTGCTAAGAGTCGGACAAGACTCGGCGACTTCACTTTCACTTTTCACTTTCATGCATTGGAGAAGGAAATGGCAACCAACTCCAGTGTTCTTGCCTGGAGAATCCCAGGGACGGGGGGGCCTTGTGGGCTGCCGCCTATGGGGTCGCACAGAGTCAGACATGACTGAAGCAACTTAGCAGCAGAAGCAGCAGCATGAGCCTTTTGTAACTGACAAGGCTCCCCTTCTAAAATTACAAAAGGATACTACAAAGTTAGAGCAAACTCTGTAAAATGCTAGAAGCAAGGATAAAGGTTTTTATGGTTTGGAATTTTTAGTCAATTTATGATTCCAGTTTATGATCTTACCTTTGTTTTTTCCTTCTGCTGCTCATGTTTTTAACTGATGTCATATCACTCTATTTTGTGACTTGAAGTGTGAGCAGTTGAACATATTGTTCTGGTTCAAATCCAAGTCTTGCCACTTATTTTTTATGTGATTTTGAGCAAATTGTATAACCTTTGTCTGCCTCAGTTTCCTCATCTGTAAAATGAAGATCATAAGAGTTTTTATTTTATATGGCAAAGCTCTTAGAATAGTGTCGAGCTTTTAATAGTAAGTGCTATCATGCTGGTGATGGTAAAAGGAAACAAGTAAACATCGAGATATAAAGAAAATATGCTCAAGTAATTTCAGTGGTCGTCTCTCAGAGCAGAGTCAGGAAATTTGTATTTTCTTCTTACACTTTCTGTGCTTTCAAAATCTTACACAAAGAGCATGTTTTTAAAAAAAGAAAGGAAAAAAAGAAATGGCCTATGGAGTCCTGGGCTTGTGTAAATGAGTTTGAATAACATGACAGGAGAATTTACTCCAGTCAAATCCCTAAAGAGCAATATACAGATCTGTCAGAAAAACATCAGCCCCTGGTTTATCTGGAGATATATAGCTGGAACAGACAATTGTGAGAGACACAAAGAGAGATGATTCAATCATAAAGATGACAGTGTTGGCTTATTTCCCTCAAGGGTTTCTAAAATCTGAACATGGTCATGTAGGAAGGTGGTGATGGTCTTCTATAACCTTTACATATTTCAACCACAGTAAATCATGTTATTTTAGGCTTTTACTGCCATTCTTAAACTTTTACCCATTCTTTTCCAAACTCAGCCTAATTTTAAAGTAAAAAGTAACAAAATATGAAACAATAAAAGGTAGCAGATCTTCATTAAGCTCTTGACAATGAACTTGTTGTAGAGTGAAACTGGCTCAGTTGTTTCCAACTCTTTGCTACCCCATGGACTATGCAGACCAGGGAATTCTCCAGGCCAGAATACTGGAGTGGTTAGCCTTTCCTTTCTCCAGGGGATCTTTCTCCAGTTTGATCTCAGGAATCAAACCAGGGTCTCCTGCATTGCAGGCAGATTCTTTACCAGCTGAGCTACCAGGGAAGCCTTTGTTTTAGTAAAACCCATGTAAAGTGTAAGACTCATTACCTAGTAGAGATGGGCACTAAGTTTTCTCTCTTGTCCTTCCTAATCCACCCTTCACCCTGCTCTGTGTCCTGGGTCACTGACCACTATGGAGTCTATCCATTGGGCTTCTTTGCCCTCTGGTTTCCATCTGCTTTGAATAATGGCCATTGCTGGCAAGGGACTCAAGGTCAGGAGGAGAAAGATGTTGGGACATTTGGCCTAGGCTCCTTCCCTGCAGGACCCTGGGTTGGCAGTAGTTGTAGTCCTCCACCACCAGCTACAGCTCCCATCAGGCAGCCCTCTCCTACAGCTGCAGACACTTTCCACATTCCAGCAACTGCTTCCCACTTCTCCTCCAGACTCTGGCTGCAGTGGCTTCCTTCCAGCTGCAGCAAGCCACAGAACGTCCCACCATAATTCACTGGCTTCCCTTAACCTTCCCCAGACCTTCATCAAACTCTTGACAGTGACCTTGTTTAAGCATCAGGAGGGTCAAAACCCTGACTGATATGTAGGGAAATGTGCCAGAAGAGTTGCAGTGAAAGAAACCAATCAGACTTGTACGTAGTACATAGTTCCAAGCCTCCTAGCAGCCAAGTCAGAAAGAAGAGCATGATGGAGTACTTGGCTCTCCTTATCTGACAAAAGGAAGCATATCAGGAAGCAGCAGAAGAGTTTTTTTAGTCTACTTAATACTCTGTAATGATCTATATGGGACAAGAATCTGATAAATAATGGATATATGTCTATGTATAACTGACTTACTTTGTTGTACACACGAAACTAACACGACATTGTAAATCAATTATACGCCAACAAAATTTACCAAAAAAAAAAAAATTTTCTATTCTTTTCTTTACATTGAACCCCGAGTGAAATTTTTCACCTGGGTCTCTAGGTAATCAAGCCAAGGTGGTTTCAGCCAGTTTACATCTGAATCACAGCACCAGATATGTCAGGGGAGTGTGTAATTTCCTTGGTTCTGTCTCGCTGCAGCAAAGATTCGAAATGGTGGACCAGTGTTACAGCTCAGTTAAAGCTCAGAGTCTTATTCAGCAAGCAAAGGAAAGTACACCCTCAAGGCGTGAGGGCGGTCCAGCCCCAAACAAGAGGCCTCAATCTGTCTTGTCTCCTCCTCTCTGAGCCTGCCCTGTGCAAATTGGTCTAGCCAAGAAGGGGGTGTGTTTGTTTCACCTGAAGTTCTCACTCCGGTCCAGGGATTTTCTTTTGTTCTATTTTCACAAGCTTTTCCCTTTCTTTGTCTTCTGGCCAAAGCCATTTTGGACTCCTTTTTCCTGTTCTAACTACCTAACAGGTCTTTTCACACAGTAAAAGTGTCCATACATCCCACCTCTATTATGGTGCTCTAACTCTTCATTTAGGAAGAAAGTGTCAACTAAAAAAAATATGCGCAACCTAAAAGTTAAGAGTTAGGTTTCATTTAGTGGGAATTTTAGGACTTGAGCCAAGAGACAGTATCTCAGATAACCCCAAAAGCACAGACTTCCAGGAGGCAGGGGAGGAGCCAGGCTATTCACAAGCTTGCAGCAAGGGACAGGTAATCTGAATATTCAAAGATTACTGTTAATTAAGAGGAAACTAAATCTCTCATGTGAAGAGATTTAGTGATCTAAATGCAAGCCACAGGGCTTGCTGAAATAATTTCTTTCATATGCATCTAACTATCTGGGGCCAATCCTTTTTTCTTTATTGTTCACATACTAATTCCTTGTTTACCATAAGAGATGGGGAATGTGGTGGATGGCTGCCTCTCACATCCCCTTAGCTCCTCAGCGCTTACTGGGGAGGACATAGCTGATGGTTTCCAAATAACTTGCTTTGTTTCACCTGGGCTCAGAAATTTGCATTTGGAAAAGGCTGCTGCTGCTAAGTCGCTTCAGTTGTGTCTGACTCTGCGAGACCCCATAGACGGCAGCCCACCAGGCTCCCCCGTCCCTGGGATTCTCCAGGCAAGAACACTGGAATGGGTTGCCATTTCCTTCTCCAATGCATGAAAGTGAAAAGTGAAAGTGAAGTCTCTCAGTTGTGTCCGACTCTTCGAGACCCCATGGACTGCAGCCTACCGGGCTCCTCTGCCCATGGGATTTTCCAGGCAAGAGTACTGGAGTGGGGTGCCATTGCCTTCTCCTTTGGAAAAGGCTAGGCATGGCAAATCACTCCAGTACTTTTGCCTGGAGAATCCCATGGACAGAGGAGCCTGGCCCTGGCAGGCTACAGTCCATAGGGTCTCAAAGAGTCAGACACAACTGAAGCGATGGAGCATGCGTGCATGTTTACTGGTAGAGCACAGAGCAGAAAACATTTCATTGCACAAAAGTGATTGGCATTGACGTCAAATTAAGAAGAGGAGCAAGAATGAGGAATGAATATTCCTCATGAGAATATTTCTCATGAGCAGCATGAAAGAAGATCACTACATCTGGCCAAAATGATAGTAATGCCCGTGAGGTAACTAGACTGCCAGGAACTTTGTGGTAACTTCTAGAAAAGTGCCACTAGACACATAGAAGATTCTCAAGAAATAATAGTTGAATAAGACAATGAATATATTAAAATCTTTGAAGGTTCACATCTCGGTCTCTTAAATGTTGCTGTTGTTCAGTCACCAAGTCTCCTCAAGACACCATGGACTGCAGCACATGAGGCTTCCCTGTCCCTCACCATCCCTGGGAGTTTTCCCAAGTTCATATTCGTTGTATGGGTGATGCCATCCAACCATCTCATCCTCTCTCACCATCTTCTCCTTCTGCCTTCAACATTTCCCAGCATCAGGGTCTTTTCCAATGAATCGGCTCTTCACATCAAGTGGCCAAAGTATTGGCTCTTCAGCTTTAGCATCAGTCCTTCCAATGAGAACAGTTTTTAAACGCCACTCTTCCTTTAAGGAAGAAACACGGCATTGTAGAATAAAGTTCTCACATTTGGCTGAACACTGGTGTTATCTGAAGAACTGTATCAAATACTGTGGCCTGGATCTCATGACAAGTCATTCTGATTTCATTGGTCTGGGGTTCATCCAGAACATGAGGATATTTTTTTTAATATCATCCAGATGATTCTTATATGCAGTCCAGATTGAGAACATGGGTTTGCAAAATGTTCTGAAATTAAAATCAAGTGCCCTGGATCCAGACTTCAATTCTAATGACAAGCAAGAGTTCAACTCCTCTGAGGCACAGTTATCCCATGTGTGAAATGAAGACAAAAATATCTGCCCTAAAAAAAATTGACCCTGAATATCTCACAGGCTTTTGTGTGAATTAAGTAAAATTATGTTTGCAAAAGTTCTTTGTAAATTCTAAATCACCTTATGTAGATATCACCATCATCATCAACATGTAAAAGGAAATGTGTTAACATATTACCATGAGTAACACATAAATCTGCTTTACAGTGCTGAATATTCTTCTTCAGGTCACATTTTAAAGTCCACACAGAAGTGCATTTGATATTGAAGATTTTCTTGAGATGCTACTCGAGGTCTGTAACCCATTATCGCTCAAGTTAAACAAGACACATGATACTCGGCAACAAGGCTAATAGCTCAAAGCAGTGGGAAAAGGCTTTTTCTTTAAACCTGATGAATTTGTAAAATATAATTTTTAAACAAGCCATGTTGAGAACGTGCATTTCCTTGGTCAACAGTCTCCAGCTTGGTTGTGTCGGAGAGTCCGACTGCGGCCCAGGATGGATGGATGTGACCCCAGCGTTATTCTTTCTCTCCCAGGTGTGCATCTCACAGTGGTGATCATTATCTTGCGTTCTTAGCATTTTAGAATCCTCAAGTCAGTCGGCTCCTTTCCATTGTTATTCATCCCCTTAACATATGATCATAAGAGAATACATGCCTTTTCTTCTTCAAAAGACCTCAGTAGACATTTATAAAAATTCAGTCCCCAAAATTTATCATTCCATGTTCTACTAACATAATTCTATTTAATTCTAATGGGACATTTTGAAACTTTCTTTGAACTAAAACAAATAGTAGGATTCAAGTGATACACTTTTATAAAACTGTAGGATGTCTATTCACATGAAAAATCTGTTTTCCTTATAAAGTATATATTGTTTATATATATATATCATTTAATTTCTATAAAATTTTCTAGGATAAGAAAGGGAGGAGAAAAAACTGTAGGTTTTTTCCAACCTAAACTTTTCCATAAGTTTCCTTAATATGCAGGTCTCATGTTGGCTCATTACCACACAGCCATTTCCTAGAGCAAAAAAAAAAAAATCTCCCTTGTAAGTCTGGAAGCCTTGTCAAGCAAGTCTGAAGTCTTTAGGAAAATCACTTCTTGCTAACACTATGATTTTAATTCAACCAAGTGCCTTTGGCATCTCTTCAAGTTTACTCTAAGCTCAAATGTCCACTTATAAACTCATTTGTACAGATACTTCTGGGAGATGGTGCAGGTTTCTAAGAGGCTGTAGGATTGTAAGGATGTGGAAGGGGCAGTGTAGAGGTCACTTTGCTGAAGAATTTGCCTGCAAAGACTCCAGTGAATGTTAGTTCTGTAGGTAGGAAACAGAAAAGAATTCTCATAAATTTCAAAAATATAAGAAAATATGTTTAGAAAGTGAAGAGATTAGATATAAAGCAAGATGGAGTAGAATCAGAAAAACACTGGTAAATTTTTTTTCAGTTCAGTTCAGCTCAGTTCAGTCACTCAGTCATGTCCGACTCTTTAATTTTTTCTTGGGGTATAGCTGATTAACAACGTCATGATAGTTTCAGGTGAATAGCCAAGGGATTCAGTCATATATACACTTGTATCCATTCTTCCCCAAACTCCACTCCCATCCAGGCTGCCACATAGCATTGAACATTGATATATTTTTAAAAACATACATTGGGGTACTTTGATTCCTTGATAGCACTTATGTGCTTCAGTGATTTTATATATTCAACGTCAGTTCAGTTCAGTTCAGTCGCTCAGTCATGTCCGACTCTTTGTGAGACCATGGACTGCAGCACGCCAGGTCTCCCTGTCCATCACCAACTCCCGGAGTTTACTCAAATATTCAACTTAGCAGTTCAAAAATTAGATGAAAAATTACATGATCTTAGCATGTAAAACCATGCCCAGATAAAAGTCACCCTTTCTTAAGTGTACAGTTCAGTGACTTTTAGTACATTCATAGAGTTAGTATCGGAGAAGGCAATGGCACCCCACTCTAGTACTCTTGCCTGGAAAATCCATGGACGGAGGAGCCTGGTAGGCTGCAGTACATGGGGCCGATAAGAGTCGGACACAACTAAGCGACTTCACTGTCACCTTTTACTTTCATGCATTGGAGAAGGAAATGGTAACCCACTCCAGTGTACTTGCCTGGAGAATCCCAGGGACAGAGGAGCCTAATGGGCTGCTGTCTATGGGGTCGCACAGAGTCGAACACGACTGAAGCGACTTAGCAGCAGCAGAGTTAGTATATTCACCATAATCACTACCCAATTATAAGTACATTTTCATCACCCTAAAAAGAATACCATATCCAGTAGGAGTCACTTCCCATACCCTTCTTACCTCAAGCCCTAGTAACCACTAATCTAATTTCTATCTTTATGAATCTGTCTTTGACATTTAATATAAAAGGACTCATACAATATATGATCTTTGTATTAATGAGTGTGTGTGTGTGTGTGTGTGTGTGTGTGTGTGTGTGTGTGTGGCTCCTTTGCCCATGGGATTTCCCAGGCAAGAATATTGGAATGGCTTGCCATTTTCTTCTCCAGGGGATCTTCCTGACCCAGGGATGGAATCTGCGTCTCCAGCATTGGCAGGTGGATTCTTTACCACTGAGCCACCAGAGAATCCTCATTGTTTCCTTTAGTTCTTTGCTGATAGTTGTAATAGTTGACTTAAAGGAACAGATTCTACTGACTTCTTTTTTCTCCTTTGTATGGACTATACTTCTCTGTTTCTTTGCAGATTGGAATCTGGATATTTTAAACAGTATAATATGATAATCCCAAAATTAAGTTGTTCTCTCTAGGGAGTGTTGCTGTTGCTGTTTGTTGTTGTTACTATTTGTTTGCCTATTCATTTACTTACTAATCCTGTAAAATCTATATCATTTTTTATCTGCAGCCATTGAAGTACCTTATTGGTTAGCTTGTGCCATGCTGTTCTCAGTCATGTCTGATTCTTTGCGACCCTTTGGACTGTAGCCTGCCAAGTTCCTCTGTCCATGGGATTTCCCAGGCAAGAACACTGGAGTAGGTTGTCATTTCTACTCCAGAGAATCTTCCCAACCCAGGGATCAAACGTGTGTCTCCTGCATTGCAGGCAGATTCCTTACCACTGAGCCATCAGGGAAGCCCCAGTGATTGCATAGAGGTTTCCTTAAATGTCTTGAACCTGTAAGTTTCCAACTCTTTTCTGAGAGTTTCTGTGTATTTGTTGTGGCAGTTTACAATTCTACCTCAGCCTTTACTACTGCTTATACAGAGCCCTCAATGATAGCCAGAGGCTCTCTTGCCTTCTCTTTCTTGGTTGTGTACCTATGCATGTCCTTCTAAGCCCCAGTAACAGTTTGGAGCTTTTCAAAGTCCCTCATTCCATTTTTCCCTTTGGAAATCCCCACCTGGTGTTACTGCCTCTAACAATTGAGATTCTAAACAATTGCCATTCTAAACAATTGCCATTGATTGTTTTCAACAAACACTGGGAAAAGGGATTTCCCACTGAGCTAGGTCTGAGTCAAGTTAAATAAAGACAAACTCTGCAAAGAAGGTTTTCAGAGAGCTGCCAGGCATGTCATATCATAATAAATCTCTGGAGATGGGACTTTGGGTAAGCTCCAGATCCATCTGCCCTCTTTAGGGCTGTGACTCTGTTGGTTTTCATAGCTGCTATGGTTGCAAGGTTGTTTGTATTCAAGGCTACCACAAAAATGGGGAAAGGAGGGACCATTAAAATGCCACAAAATATGCTGCCCTTATCAAAATACAGCCATATTTCTTGAACAAACACTCTTTAGATTTGCGCAAACTTTTGATTAATTTTCAGAGTACCAAAAAAGTTAATTTTGAAAGTTTTTTTATCAGTGTTTTTGTGGCTTTTATAAAGGAGTGGATTTTTGAAGGTCCTTACTCCATCTTCTGGAAGTACTTTCTCCCAAATATTAATTTCTCAAGTGTCATTGATTGAGACAGTCCTGGTTTGGGATCACAGTTCTAATTTTAGACAGCCATGTGACCTTGTACATGCATGGCCCTCCTGAGCCTAGTGGTTTTTGCCTCAGAAAATTTCTTGGAAAATCTATGTAAGAGTCCAGAATGTTGTTGTTTAGTTGCTAAGTCATGTCTAACTCTCTTGCAACCCCAAGGACTGTAGCCTGCCAGGCTCCTCTGTCCATGGGATTTCCCAGGCAGAACACTGGAGTGGGTCACCATTTACTTCTCCAGGAGATCTTCCTGACCCAGGGATCAAACCCACATCTCCAGCATTGGCAGGCTGATTCTTTACCACTGAGCCAATAGGAAAGCCCAAGAGCACAATATAGATGCACACAATTTTTTCCCCCCAGTTGGCCTGAAGTAAAATGATACTAGCAGTCACTCTAGTTGCAGATATAGTAAAAAAAAAAAAGAAAATCTGCTCTCTCTTAAAGGTCAGCCTGGACAGATTACTTCCAGGCATCTATATCAGCTATAAAATGCAAGGATTTAGTGACCTCTCAAGTCCATTCTAGCACTTTGTTTCTATGAAAACTTGGTGATTTCTTTTCCCACTAAGTAAATTAATGATGCAAACTGGCAGATTTTTCAAATTGACTCTAAAGACTGTCTCTAAGCATTATTGAAGTCAAAATAGCATGATCTATTTACATGTACAAAGTATGTCACTTACAAATTTATAAAATCAGGTTGTTAATTTAGATATTCTTTTAAGCAGAAAGTTATTAATTTTGTGATATTAAATTCTAATGTATTAACAGAGTTAGACTGTAAGGAATAATGTGATCTCATATCTGTCTTCTGACCACACTGAACTCTTCATTCATTTCTCATGTCTACTTGAAAGTCTCAGTTTCATGGCAGTAAATCCCCCTTTTCCAAGCAACTGAAAATATTGGGCAAAAAACTGAGGACAAAGGGTCCAAAATTTATATCTGAAACACAAAGGTGGACTCTTCTAAATTTCTAAGGTAACTGTTCACTTTTGATTATAGAAATGATACATTTTATGGTTAAAATTATAAAAGTATCCAAAAATTAAAAAGGGAAAAAGTCACCTATACTTTGATTATGCAGGTAATGGTTGTTCTTAATTTTACGGTGTTTTTATTTTCTACTCACACAGATATATAAAGTATTATTCATATGTATATTTTAAATATATATTTTCTCCTCTCCCTCTCTATCTCTTGACAGTTGTCTTTCAATATCTGTGGAGAATTTGTTCCACCACCACCACAAATACAGAAGTCCAAGGATGCTCAAGTCTCTTACATAAAATTATGTAATATTTGAGTATAACCTACATAAATCCTTCCAAATACATTGTATACTTTAAATTCTCTCTAGAGTAGGTGGTAATACTTAATGTCAATGTTATGTAAATAGGTATAAATATAATGTTAGTGCTATGGACAAAACTGCCAGTGCATCTAAAATTCAAGTTTTGCTTTTTTGGTGCTTCTGGAATTAAAACAAAAAAATATTTTCAATCTGCAGCTAATTGAATCCATAGATGTGGAACATGCAGATATGGAGGGCTGATTCCATGTCTTATATATATATGTAGAGAGAGACTTTGAGAGAAAACTATCTCTAAAATGTAAGTGAACATTGGTATTCCTGGAAAAGGAACAATGCAAAGAAGGGGGAGCCCTATCCAGACAAATATCCCGAGGAGGGCAGCCCTTAGCTATGGACCCTAAGGTGCAAGCATTAGCCACTCCCAGTAGCTACCCCACATTCCCTTGGCCCAGCCCTGAGCTCACCTTCAGCTACGCTGGTCTAATGCCTGGCACACAGACAGCTGCACAAATCAACACCACCTCGCTGTGCCTTTCTGACAGAGGGCTTGTCCAGCACCATGCTGTAGCCATGGTGGTAGGGCTGAAGGCTATGCATGTGCCCAATCACATGAGCTCCTTTTCACCAAAAGTGATAAAGTTATTGCCACTGATGTGTATCCAACTGAATCTGAGCTCTCTTTGAGGAGGCCAACCAAATATTTGATGTCAGGTTGATCACAGGGGACCCCTTCTACTGTGGAAGGGGCAGAGATTTATGGTATCAGAGGTTTGATAATGGACACATAATCATGGAATTCATTGCTCCTACCATATAGCACCATCATGCAGAGTCTCTTGATTGCCCTGGTAGAACTTTGAAATGGTCTCTGAAAGGCTCAGCTAAGGCTCCAGATGGAGGGAACACACTGTGGAGCTGGGGCAATTTCTCCCCGAGTGCAGTCTAGATGTGGAACCACCAGCCATTACTGATGCCATGTCCCTAACAACTAGCACACAAATGCTGGGAACCAAGGGGATGGCAGTGTCATCTGCACTCCCAGTCCCTACTCTGGGGCTTTGTACTTCTATTGTCACAATTCTGGGTTCTACAGAATCATAATTCCTGGGAGGAAGTAGAAGATGTTTCCACCAAGAGCTATCATTTAAACTAAGTTGAAGGTTGTCAACTGGTCATGTTATCCTGATGATAGGAAGTTCAGTTCAGTCACTCAGTCATATCCGACTCTGCAACCCCATGGACTGTAGCACATCAGACTTCCATGTCCATCACCAACTCCCAGAGCTTGTTCAAACTCATGTCCATCAAGTCCGACCATCTCATCCTCTGTCATCCCCTTCTCCTCCTGCCTTCAATCCTTCCCAGAATCAGTCTTTCCCAATGAGTCAGTTCTTCACATCAGGTGGCCAAAGTATTAGAGCTTCAGCTTCAGCATCAGTCTTTCCAATGAATATTCAGGACTCATTTCCTTTAGGATTGACTGGTTTGATTTTCTTGCAGTCCAAGGGACTCTCAAGAGTCTTCTCCAACACCACAGTTCAAAAGCATCGATTCTTCAGCTCTCAGCTTTCTTTTCTTTATTGTCCAACTCTTACATCCATACATGTCTACTGGAAAAGCCATAGCTTTGATGACCAGAAGCCAGTAGGCAAACAAGGAGCTACTTTACTGTTGGGGGAGCCAAACCACCTAAAGCTAAAGTTGTGTTATCATAGTGGAGGCAGCAAAGTGGACAGCAGTGGGTGAATTCACTATGGTGGAAGGGGCAGCGTGGGATTCAGGTCTTGGTCCTTCCACATCCAGGGAGCTAATTGCAGGAACCACAGCCTGACAAAGATAAGGTAGCCAACCAGGGCTCTGACACCACAGGGATGTAGGTCCAGGTCATCCATCCTATCAGGAAAGTAGCTGAGGCCTGGAATGATAGCTCAGAGTGAGAGGAATCTCAAATGTATAGAAGGGCATGCATGTGTGTATGTGTGTGTGTGTGTGGTGAGTTTCAAGACTGACCTCAGATTCAGCTGCTACACAGAAACTGCAGCTTGTTGTGTGAGTGCTCCCAATTTTAGTCTTTTACTCTTCTTAGAGACTGTGGCTGGCCACCACTGCAAAGCATAACAGAGTGGATTCATGGATCTGAGTGAGGCAAATGGTGGCCATTCCACCTCTCAACCAGTAGACAGTTTGAGATAGGTTGTCAGCTGCCTTCTTTTTTTTTTTTTTTTTAATTTTATTTTATTTTTAAACTTTACAATATTGTATTAGTTTTGCCAAATATCGAAATGAATCCGCCACAGATATACCCTCATTCCCCATCCTGAACCCTCCACCCTCCTCCCTCCCCTCCCCTCCCTCTGGGTCGTCCCAGTGCACCAGCCCCAAGCATCCAGTACCGTGCATCGAACCTGGACTGGCGACTTGTTTCATACATGATAGTATATTTGTTTCAATGCTATTTTCCCAAATCTCCCCACCCTCTCCCTCTCCCACAGAGTCCATAAGACTGATCTATACATCGGTGTCTTTTTGCTGTCTCGTACACAGGGTTATTGTTTCCATCTTTCTAAATTCCATATATATGCATTAGTATACTGTATTGGTGTTTTTCTTTCTGGCTTACTTCACTCTGTATAATAGGCTCCAGTTTCATCCATCTCATTAGAACTGATTCAAATGTATTCTTTTTAATGGCTGAGTAATACTCCATTGTGTATATGTACCACTGCTTTCTTATCCATTCATCTGCTGATGGTCATCTAGGTTGCTTCCATGTCCTGGCTATTATAAACAGTGCTGCGATGAACATTGGGGTACACGTGTCTCTTTCCCTTCTGGTTTCTTCAGTGTGTATGCCCAGCAGTGGGATTGCTGGGTCATAAGGCAGTTCTATTTCCAGTTTTTTAAGGAATCTCCACACTGTTCTCCATAGTGGCTGTACTAGTTAGCATTCCCACCAACAGTGCAAGAGAGTTCCCTTCTCTCCACACCCTCTCCAGCATTTATTGCTTGTAGACTTATGGATTGCAGCCATTCTGACTGGCGTGAAATGGTACCTCATAGTGGTTTTGATTTGCATTTCTCTGATAATGAGTGATGTTGAGCATCTTTTCATGTGTTTGTTAGCCATCTGTATGTCTTCTTTGGAGAAATATCTATTTAGTTCTTTGGCCCATTTTTTGATTGGGTCATTTATTTTTCTGGAGTTGAGCTGTAGGAGTTGCTTGTATATTTTTGAGATTAGTTGTTTGTCAGTTGCTTCATTTGCTATTATTTTCTCCCATTCTGAAGGCTGCCTTTTCACCTTGCTAATAGTTTCCTTTGTTGTGCAGAAGCTTTTAAGTTTAATTAGGTCCCATTTGTTTATTTTTGCTTTTATTTCCAATATTCTGGGAGGTGGGTCATAGAGGATCCTGCTGAGATGTATGTCAGAGAGTGTTTTGCCTATGTTCTCCTCTAGGAGTTTTATAGTTTCTGGTCTTACATTGAGATATTTAATCCATTTTGAGTTTATTTTTGTGTATGGTGTTAGAAAGTGTTCTAGTTTCATTCTTTTACAAGTGGTTGACCAGTTTTCCCAGCACCACTTGTTAAAGAGGTTGTCTTTAATCCATTGTATGTTCTTGCCTCCTTTGTCAAAGATAAGGTGTCCATATGTGCGTGGATTTATCTCTGGGCTTTCTATTTTGTTCCATTGATCAATATTTCTGTCTTTGTGCCAGTACCATACTGTCTTGATAACTGTGGCTTTGTAATAGATCCTGAAGTCAGGCAGATTGATTCCTCCAGTTCCATTCTTCTTTCTCAAGATAGCTTTGGCTATTCGAGGTTTTTTGTATTTCCATACAAATTGTGAAATTATTTGTTCTAGCTCTGTGAAGAATACCGTTGGTAGCTTGATAGGGATTGCATTGAATCTATAAATTGCTTTGGGTAGTGTACTCATTTTCACTATATTGATTCTTCCAATCCATGAACATGGTATATTTCTCCATCTATTAGTGTCCTCTTTGATCTCTTTCACCGGTGTTTTATAGTTTTCTATATATAGGTCTTTGGTTTCTTTAGGTAGATATATTCCTAAGTATTTTATTCTTTCCATTGCAATGGTGAATGGAATTGTTTCCTTAATTTCTCTTTCAGTTTTCTCATTATTAGTGTATAGGAATGCAAGGGATTTCTGTGTGTTGATTTTATATCCTGCAACTTTACTATAATCATTGATTAGTTCTAGTAATTTTCTGGTGGAGTCTTTAGGGTTTTCTATGTAAAGGATCATGTCATCTGCAAACAGTGAGAGTTTTACTTCTTCTTTTCCAATTTGGATTCCTTTTATTTCTTTTTCTGCTCTGATTGCTGTGGCCAAAACTTCCAAAACTATGTTGAATAGTAATGGTGAAAGTGGGCACCCTTGTCTTGTTCCTGACTTTAGAGGGAATGCTTTCAATTTTTCACCATTGAGGACAATGTTTGCTGTGGGTTTGTCATATATAGCTTTTATTATGTTGAGGTATGCTCCTTCTATTCCTGCTTTCTGGAGAGTTTTTATCATAAATGGATGTTGAATTTTGTCAAAGGCTTTCTCTGCATCTATTGAGATAATCATATGGTTTTTGTTTTTCAATTTGTTAATGTGGTGTGTAACATTGATCGATTTGCAGATATTGAAGAATCCTTGCATCCTTGGGATAAAGCCCACTTGGTCATGGTGTATGATCTTTTTAATGTGTTGTTGGATTCTGATTGCTAGAATTTTGTTAAGGATTTTTGCATCTATGTTCATCAGTGATATTGGCCTGTAGTTTTCTTTTTTTGTGTGTGGGATCTTTGTCAGGTTTTGGTATTAGGGTGATGGTGGCCTCATAGAATGAGTTTGGAAGTTTACCTTCCTCTGCAATTTTCTGTAAGAGTTTGAGCAGGATAGGTGTTAGCTCTTCTCTAAATTTTTGGTAGAATTCAGCTGTGAAGCCGTCTGGACCTGGGCTTTTCTTTGCTGGAAGATTTCTGATTACAGTTTCAATCTCCATGCTTGTGATGGGTCTGTTAAGATTTTCTATTTCTTCCTGGTCCAGTTTTGGAAAGTTGTACTTTTCTACGAATTTGTCCATTTCTTCCACGTTGTCCATTTTATTGCCATATAATTGTTGATAGTAGTCTCTTATGATCCTTTGTATTTCTGTGTTGTCTGTTGTGATCTCTCCATTTTCATTTCTGATTTTACTGATTTGATTTTTCTCCCTTTGTTTCTTGATGAGTCTGGCTAGTGGTGTGTCAATTTTATTTATCCTTTCAAAGAACCAGCTTTTGGCTTTGTTGATTTTTGCTATGATCTCTTTTGTTTCTTTTGCATTTATTTCTGCCATAATATTTAAGATTTCTTTCCTTCTACTAACCCTGGTGTTCTTCATTTCTTCCTTTTCTAGTTGCTTTAGGTGTAGGGTTAGGTTATTTATTTGAGTTTTTTCTTGTTTCTTTAGGTATGCCTGTATTGCTATGAACTTTCCCCTTAGGACTGCTTTTAAAGTGTCCCACAGGTTTTGAGTTGTTGTGTTTTCATTTTCATTAGTTTCTATGTAAATTTTGATTTCTTTTTTGATTGCTTCTGTGATTTGTTGGTTATTCAGCAGGGTGTTGTTCATCCTCCATATGTTGGAATTTTTAATAGTTTTTCTCCTGTAATTGAGATCTAATCTTACTGCATTGTGGTCAGAAAAGATGCTTGGAATGATTTCTATTTTTTTGAATTTACCAAGGCTAGATTTATGGCCCAGGATGTGATCTATCCTGGAGAAGGTTCCATGTGTGCTTGAGAAAAAGGTGAAATTCATTGTTTTGGGATGAAATGTCCTATAGATATCAATTAGGTCTAACTGGTCTATTGTATCTTTTAACGTTTGTGTTTCCTTGTTAATTTTCTGTTTAGTTGATCTATCCATAGATGTGAGTGGGGTATTAAAGTCTCCCACTATTATTGTGTTATTGTTAATTTCTCCTTTCATACTTGTTAGCATTTGTCTTACATATTGTGGCGCTCCCATGTTGGGTGCATATATATTTATAATTGTTATATCTTCTTCTTGGATTGATCCTTTGATCATTATGTAGTGACCTTCTTTGTCTCTTTTCACAGCCTTTGTTTTAAAGTCTATTTTATCTGATATAAGTATTGCTACTCCTGCTTTCTTTTGGTCCCTATTTGCATGAAAAATCTTTTTCCAGCCCTTCACTTTCAGTCTGTATGTGTCCCCTGTTTTGTGGCGGGTCTCTTGTAGACAACATATGTAGGGGTCTTGTTTTTGTATCCATTCAGCCAGTCTTTGTCTTTTGGTTGGGGCATTCAACCCATTTACATTTAAGGTAATTACTGATAAGTATGATCCCGTTGCCATTTACTTTATTGTTTTGGGTTCGAGTTTATACACTGTTTTTGTGTTTTCTGTCTAGAGAAAATCCTTTAGTATTTGTTGGAGAGCTGGTTTGGTGGTGCTGAATTCTCTCAGCTTTTGCTTGTCTGAGAAGCTTTTGATTTCTCCTTCATATTTGAATGAGATCCTTGCTGGGTACAATAATCTGGGCTGTAGGTTATTTTCTTTCATCACTTTAAGTATGTCTTGCCATTCCCTCCTGGCTTGAAGAGTTTCTATTGAAAGATCAGCTGTTATCCTAATGGGAATTCCCTTGTGTGTTATTTGTTGTTTTTCCCTTGCTGCTTTTAATATTTGTTCTTTGTGTTTGATCTTTGTTAATTTGATTAATATGTGTCTTGGGGTGTTTTGCCTTGGGTTTATCCTGTTTGGGACTCTCTGGGTTTCTTGGACTTGGGTGATTATTTCCTTCCCCATTTTAGGGAAGTTTTCAACTATTATCTCCTCAAGTATTTTCTCATGGTCTTTCTTTTTGTCTTCTTCTTCTGGGACCCCTATGATTCTAATGTTGTAGCATTAATATTGTCCTGGAGGTCTCTGAGATTGTCCTCATTTCTTTTAATTCGTTTTTCTTTTATCCTCTCTGATTCATTTATTTCTACCATTCTATCTTCTATTTCACTAATCCTATCTTCTTCCTCTGTTATTCTACTATTTGTTGCCTCCAGAGTGTTTTTAATTTCATTTATTGCGTTATTCATTTTATATTGACTCTCTTTTATTTCTTCTAGGTCCTTGTTAAACCTTTCTTGCATCTTCTCAATCCTTGTCTCCAAGCTATTTATCTGTGATTCCATTTTGATTTCAAGATTTTGGATCAATTTCACTATCATTATTCGGAATTCTTTATCAGGTAGATTCCCTATCTCTTCCTCTTTTGTTTGGTTTGGTGGGCATTTATCCTGTTCCTTTATCTGCTGGGTATTCCTCTGTCTCTTCATCTTGTTTAAATTGCTGAGTTTGGGGTGTCCTTTCTGTATTCTGGCAGTTTGTGGAGTTCTCTTTATTGTGGCATTTCCTCGCTGTGTGTGGGTTTGTACAGGTGGCTTGTCAAGGTTTCTTGGTTAGGGAAGCTTGTGTCGGTGTTCTGGTGAGTGGAGCTGTATTTCTTCTCTCTCCTTTCGAAGACTTGGGTTGCTTTTCTGGGTGCCTGATGTCCTCTGCCAGCTTTCAGAAGTTGTTTTGTGGAATTTACTCGGCGTTTAAATGTTCTTTTGATGAATTTGTGGGGGAGAAAGTGTTCTCCCCGTCCTACTCCTCCGCCATCTTAGCTCCTCCTTCATCAGCTGCCTTCTTAACTACTTGCCTCTCTTTTCTTATCTGCTTGATGGTTCTCTCCAGCCTGTCGAGGGAACTTGTGCAGCCTGCCTGCAGGGCAACCACAAATGCCACAGATATTACACACCCAGTGGTAACTCTCAACTAATGAAGGACAGAAGTCAATGGATAAACATTGCAGCTTCCTCACCTCTGATGGCGGTCTGTTCTGTGACATATTTCACATGGTGTCTCCAGGGGCTCCCCAGCGAGTTGAACTCAGTCACCCACAGTGGTAAGTCCTCATCACTGCTCCGTGTATCAGCTGTGTATCTTCCCTCACTTCTCTGCTTCCTTACTCTGCCCCTTGGAATCACCTTCCCAAATAACCTACCTACTTTGCTTCTGGGTCTGCTTTTGGGAAAACTCCAAGTAAGACAGTGTTTTAAAAGTTAAAAACAAAAGCGCCAACAGGGAATGATCAGAGGCAGAGTTTTTAATACCCAGGAAATGAGGAGGTGGTGCAGAGATCACAGGCACATCCTCACCCAAAGTTCATATCAAGGACTGAAAAGAGAGACAGCAGGAGAACAGAGGGGCCAGGACTCCAAGGGGACATGCCCTGTGTGGACAGTGGCTTAGAGGGCCGTCCTCATCCGTTCAGTGTACAAGAGAACTAATGGGAAGAATTCCAGGAAATCTTATGAAAGGGAAGTACCTGAATAGGGCCTCAGGGGACATGGGAAGTCTGTGCTTGTTCATCTGCTCATTTACTCAAATATTTATTGATGGCCTGCTGCTTGCCAGGCATCATTTGGGGTTTTGAGGATACAGCTAGGAACAAACCTGCAAGACCCTCTCCTCATAGAATTCTGATTCTAGCAGGGGAAGACAGACAATGAACACAATTAAATGTGCACTATGCCAGTAGATGGTTAAGTGCTATGATGAAAAATAAAGGTGGGTAAAAAAGAATGGTGGGGTTTGTTTACCTTTGTTTCTGTTTTATTCTAAGGTTAGGGGTTGTGGTATCCCAAGGATGAAAGAACAGAAAAAAACCAAGGAGGGTCTTGGAATGCAGGAATGGGAAAAAACAGACCCTTATCGTCCTTACCTCCCCCATGTTGTAACTATTAATGGATTTCAGGCCCTCCTGAGCAGCATTACCTGTCTCCCCTCCTACAGGGAGAAGGTATTTGCCTTACTCTTCCCCACCCAGTATATCTGTCTCATCCAACCCAGCAAATGTCCTGAAAAACCCCTGTCCCACTCCTTGTACCCTGGGTATAAAAATAGACTAAGGGCCCGTGTTCAGTGTAGGCTGTCCCTTGAGCTGGCTTGCTGTTCTGATAGTGTCTCCCACTCTAATACACTCTATTTGCCTCTCATTGTGTCTCATGTCTGGAAATTCTTTTCCAACCCGAGCACAGACCACGACAGGGGTCCCTTGGGGATTCTCTGATTAAGTGACACTTGGCCTAGAGACCCGAATGAATGAGGAGGCAAACTGTGCAGCTTTCTATGGGAGGAAGAAGAAAAAGAAATGGTGAGGACAAGGCACTGTCTTAGCTAAAACCCTCCAGTTAGGCATGGAGCAAGCCATTTCCCTCATCACCGAATTTCTTTTCTATCACTGATGTAATAAAGTACCACAAATAAGTTGGTTAGACAATACAATCTATTATTTGCCTCTCTGGAGGTCAGATGTCTGACAGGACTTTCGAGGTTTGCTCAGAGCTGTATTCTTTTAGGAGGCTCCAGGGAAGCATCCAAAACCTGCTTCCCTGGTGGCTCACATGGTAAGGAGTCTGTCTGCAATGCAGGAAACCCGGGGGGTTCGATCCTTGGGTCAGGAAGATCCCCTGGAGAAGGGAATGGCAACCCACTGCATGAGCCACATGGGTCCATGGAGTCACAAAGAGATGAATACGACTGAGTGACTAACACTTTCGTTTTCAAGCCAAGGAATACCTACAACCACCAGAAACTGAAGGAGACCAAGAAGCATTCTCCCCTAGAACCTTCAGAGGGATGGGAGCTGCCAACACCTTGATTTGGACTTCTGACCTTCAGAACTATGAAAGAATAGATATTTGTTTTAAGCTGCCTAGTTTGTATATTAGGAAACTAATAGACAAGTGCGTCATGTTACTGGATTCTCTCACTTTCTGAAATTAGATAGAAATCCAGAACTTAAAAAAAATGTTTTTGGTTATTTAGCTGTGCTATGTCTTACTTACAGCATGTGGGATCTAGTTCCTGGACCACGGATTGAAACCAGCCACAACCACCGCCCTGCTCCCCACATAGGGAGTGTATAACAGTAGTCACTGGACCACCAGGGAAATCCCGCCAGAATTTTTCACACGTGAAATCTTATTATTTTTAAATGTCGACAATGTTTTCCATGTTAAAACACTGAAACATCAAGTGAAACACATGTGCAGGTTAATTCTGGAAGACTGGTACAAGGTTGCCATCTTTCTGCTAAATATTCACAAAGCTGTCCCATTGCATAACCACTCACTCGTCAACTTTGTCTTCAGTGCATATCCAGAAATGAGGTGTTTTTTTTTTTTTTCTTTATGGGCCTTGTTCTGAAAATAGGCTAAATTGATTTCAAAATTTCAAGATGGAAAATAAAAATCATCTTGTTCTTTAGGCACATCAATGTTCAACAGCAGAAATGAAAAATATTTCAAATCCCTTGTTTGATATACTTAGAGATACAAACACATCAATTAGTTTTTTTGAACTTGACATATGTCTTTCAATCCAAATCTCTGTCAAAGATAGATGCTAAATTTGGACTATTCAGACATCCATCCTCATTAAGAGTTTGACCAGGAAAAGTTGGCAGACACCCACGGCCCTGTCAAAAGAAATCAGCTATAAGCCCATCTCAACAGCCTCCTCTTGGCATTCCCAGAGAGTTTTGAATAATTGCTGTTAGATTCATTCTGTAAACAGTTTTAATTTGCTGTCTCCCTGTTAGTATGTTTAGGTTGCTAAATCATTTTGCCTGAATTCCAGGGTGATTTTAAGAGGAAATAGCAACTAACCTTCCCCATATTTGGGCTCGGCCTGGCCAGCAGGAGACCTGGGCTCCACTCCCAGTTTGCCACTAAACAGCTGCATGACCTTGGCCAACTCTCTTCACCTCTCTAGTCCTCAATTTCCTGTAGTTGATCTCTGAATTTCCTTTCAGCTTTAAAAATTATTTGGACAAGGTAATTTAATTATGCAATAAGATCTCAAATCTCGTTTATCTTTATTCAGACTTACCCCAGGGTAGGCAAGGCAGGACTCACACTTGCGTTCATTCACCAACCATTGGTGGGCCTTCTACCACGTGTCAGACCCTTTGCCAAGCACTGGAGGCACAAATCTGAATATAACACAGAGCCTGCCTCATGGATCCTGCAATCTGTTGGGAGCTTGGGGTGCAGCTACAAAGAAATCAACAAATATGATACAGAACTATGTTAGAGGGCTGCATGGAGCTCAGGGGAAGCACAGGAAAGACCATGCAGCTCACATAGGAAGAGTCAGGGGAGGGTCACTGAGGAGGCAGGGCTTTCAGAATGAGCAGGGGTTAGAGAGGCAAAGAAGAGAAACAGCAGGCCATGCAAAAACATAAAGGAATAAAATCATCCCCCAAAAGTGCATGGGACTCAGAATGGCCAATAATTTTTGGTTGAGTGAATAAAATGGGATGACAACAATACCTGAACCACATTTTCGTTCATTATTTCAAGGAACAGGATTCTCTAGATGTTGCTAAACAGATGTGAGCTAACAAACAGTCTTACTACTAAATGAAATCTGGGTTGTAGCCACTGTCACAATGGCTCATAACGAAGAATGTTCATTTCCCACAAACTTGTTTATATGAAACTTTAACCTTCTTGGGTGCGGAATAGACTCCCTACTGTATCCTACCTCTTAAACTTTTGTGGCTTCATGACTCCACCACCCAAATGCTGAAAATATTCACAGTACACAAACAGGAAGTGAAGGATAAGATAAAGCGTTTCAGCTTACCAAGAAATAACTGTTTCTATGTGAAAGCTATATTCTTTCTAATTTGATAAAAATGAGAATCATAGCAATGTACTGTGACTCCTTTTTCCTGAATATTCAACCACATAAAACACAGGATCCACAGATGATGACCTCCCATAATCTAAATTGCTTTTACAAATTGTTCCTAAAGCTGATACTTTCAAAGGAAATAGGTAAAGAAAGAAAACTACAAAAATAGCCAGCAGGAACTAGCTCTTCCTAAACTAAACAGCTATAGAATTGATCTATGTATAAGAGCTCTCTGAAATTTCCAATTATCTGAACTTTGATGTAGAACAAATGTCTTTTCAGGAAATTCAGCTGTAAGAAGGTGTTATTAGTATCTTGGGAGAAAGAGGATTGAAAAATGTATACCATCTATTTTCCTTAAAGAATGAAACCCATAACAAGTTAATGTGTGCCCATATTCCCAGGATATTTATTGCAACTGCTACTACGTCAGTTCAAATATTTTAATTTTTTTTCTCATTTCATACATGATATTATACATGTTTCAATGCCATTCTCCCAAATCTTCCCACCCTCTCCCTCTCCAACAGAGTCCATAAGACTGTTCTATACATCAGTGTCTCTTTTGCTGTCTCGTACACAGGGTTATTAAAATATTTTAATTTTAAGAAAAAATTCTGGGGAACTCAACAGGACTTAAATGCTTTTAAATGTAGGAAGGTGATGAAAGTGAAAGAGGAGAGTGAAAAAGTTGGCTTAAAGCTCAACATTCAGAAAACGAAGATCATCGCATCTGGTCCCATCACTTCATGGGAAATAGATGGGGAAACAGTGGAAACAGTGTCAGACTTTATTTTTTTGGGCTCCCAAATCACTGCAGATGGTGATTGCAGCCATGAAATTAAAAGTCGCTTACTCCTTGAAAGGAAAGTTATGTCCAACCTAGATAGCATATTCAAAAGCAGAGACATTACTTTATCAACAAAGATTCGTCTAGTCAAGGCTATGGTTTTTCCAGTGGTCATGTACGGACGTGAGAGTTGAACTGTGAAGAAAGCTGAGCACTGAAGAATTGATGCTTTTGAACTGTGGTGTTGGAGAGGACTCTTGAGAGTCCTTTGGACTGCAAAGAGATCAAACCAGTCCATCCTATAGGAGATCAGTCCTGGGTGTTCTTTGGAAGGAATGAAGCTGAAGCTGAAACTCCAGTACTTTGGCCACATCATGTGAAGAGTTGACTCATTGGAAAAGACACTGATGCTGGGAGAGATTGGGGGCAGGAGGAGAAGGGGACGACACAGGATCAGATGGCTGGATGGCATCACCGACTCGATGGACATGAGTTTGGGTGAACTCTGGGAGTTGGTGATGGACAACTGGTGTGCTGCGATTCATGGGGTCACAAAGAGTCGGACACAACTGAGCAACTGAACTGAACTGAACTGATACTCAAAGGAAGCACTCACCAACTGCAGAAGGCACAAAAGAATGGAAATAACCACCAACTAAGTACGCTTGACAAAGAGCCAATGTGAAAGACATCTTAATCTGGGATTCTGGAACCCCTTTCCCCACTCTTTGCACTGGCTCCAACTCCTTTTCGCTTTATCATTGCTGCAGATGGGAAACTATTGGGTTGGCCAAAAAGTTCATTTAGGTTTTCCATTACATCTTATGAAAAAACCTGAATGAATTTTTGGCCAACCCAATTTTATACCAGCATTCTACTGTATTTCAAGGGACTGTTTAATCCTCTTTCTATTAAAATTATTTGATCTCACTGACTTAGCTCCTTGAAAGAGACCAAAAAAAAAAAAAAGATGGGGGCATTAAAAAAAACATGAAACAACATGAAGTTCAAGCATGTTTTATTGCTCATATGATCAGTGATTTAAGCTATTTCATATACAAACTGTGAATACTTCTCAAAATGACAATGTTTTGCAAAATGAAATACTTTTCTCTTAAAATTCCCTTATCTGCACCCAACTTAGTTGGATATGCCTTGACTCACATTAATTTTACTTTTATCTGTTTCTTCTGAAAACTCATGATTTTATAATAATCAGTAAAATATGGAAACCTCAGAAAGCAAACAGGAATCGTACTCTCATTCTTTGGGTTTTATCAGGTGGATCAGGCTGAAGTTAATTGTCTTTGTCTTCTAGGAAACATGTAAAAATATTTCCTCCTCCTGCCCTTATCTTTAGTTTGAGGGAGCTCTTTTTTTTTTTTTTTCCAAGGCCAGTGCTGTATTCTGGATCTGGAGTTCTTAAACCTTCAGAAAGAAGCAATCGAAATGAAGGACCAAACTTGTCCTTAGCAAATGTCTGGTGTCTCCCTCTCCTCCAGCCAGGAAGCCATTGGATCCTATAAAGTCCTGTTGGGGAGGGCTGTCTGCTTTACTCAACACACCAATTCAAATGCTAATCTCTTCCAGAAACACCCTCGGATATACACCCAGAAATAAGGTTTAATCAGTCACTTGCCGCCCCTTGGTGCAATCAAGGTGATGCATAACATTAACAATCAGAGAAACCTAGGATTGCAGAGGTTGAGACAGGACATCTGGGGGCAGAGCCTTGTGAGGGAGGCTAAGCTGTTAGCAGGGCATTCATGATAAGTTTCCACACCCCTAGATGAGTCAGGAGGCAACTAAGGGAACAGAAGAGTATGGCTGCAATGAAGCCCAAGTTGCAAAAAGAGGCACAAGAGCTAGGGAAACAGGAGTTTAGTCTTCTAATCTAAGGAGTCTGATTAATTTCAAGATGCTCTACCCAGAGCCCAGCCCACTCAGAGGGACTCTGTCTTTCCTGTCCCTACCTTCTAATCTGAAGCCACCAAGCCAACTAGAAGAAATAACTGAAAACTTTGAGCAGAGGCTAAATATCAGTGGAGGAGGAAACAATGGGATTAAAAAAAAGACAAAGACACTGTAGAGGAAGGGAAAATGTGGAAAGAGAAATTTCAGAAGAGGTGCTGTCTGCCTATTAAAGGAAAAAAAAAAAAAATCTAGGGTCTGACAGAACACAGGGGAGGCTGACAGGCCAGCAAAACCAGGCTCAGTTCCCATCCTGCTGTGAACATGATGATAACTCTTGTATCAAGGGCAAAGAATGAATTGAACATTCTCAAGCTTGACCCATAACAAGAAGACCACTGTGTTATAAATTACATCACCAGTCTCTTGTGACAAGGGGCATCATTGCTGCTGTTCAGTTGCCCAGTCGTGTCTAACTCTTTGCGACCCTATAAACTGCAGCACGCCAGGCCTCCCTGTCCCTTACCATCTCCCAAAGTTTGCCCAAGTTCATGTCCATTGCACCAGTGATGCCATCCAGCCATCTCGTTCTCTGATACCCTCTTCTCCTTCTGCCCTCAATCTTTCCCAGAACCAGGGACTTTTCCAATGAATCAGCTGTTCGCATCAGAAGACCAGAATACTGGAGTTTCTGCTTCAGCATCCATCCGTCCAATGAGTATTCAGGGTTGATTTCCCTGAAGATTGACTGGTTTGATCTCTTTGCTGTGCAAGTGACTCTCAAGAGTCTTCTCCAACACCACAGTTCAAAGGCATCAGTTCTTCCGTGTTCAGAAGGGGCACGCTGCTGCTGCTGCTAAGTCGCTTCAGTCATGTCCGACTCTGTGCGACCCCAGAGACAGCAGCCCACCAGGCTCCCCCGTCCCTGGGATTCTCCAGGCAAGAACACTGGAGTGGGTTGCCATTTCCTTCTCCAATGCATGAAAGTGAAAAGTGAAACGGAAGTTGCTCAGTCATGCCCAACTCTTTGCGACCCCATGGACTGCAGCCTACCAGGCTCCTCTGTCCATGGGATTTTCCAGGCAAAAAGTACTGGAGTGGGGTGCCATTGCCTTCTCCATCAGAAGGGGCATAGTGCAGAGATATTAAGAACTTTTCAGAGGTTATCACTGGAGAAGAACAACTTCCCATACTCGTCTACCCTTCCATTAAAAAAAAAAAAAAAAAAAATGAAAAAGTGCTTTTTTAAATTTTATTGTGAAAATATCACCTTGTGTTTATGTCTTATCTTCAACAAATAGTGACTGGACAGAGACAGAGGTGGACACGTGGATGCTTCTGAATTTCCCCTTTCCTTCTTCTTTGGCTAGAGGCAAGGAGAGAAAATGAGAATGAACCCGGGGTCTAGAGGAGGCTGGGAGCAGAGGCTGCCTCTCAAGCTGTGTGTCAGGAGAGACTTGAGCCAGAAAGGTGGTGGTCTGCTTTCCTTCAACACAACTCGTGGTGGCTCTGCGCTGCGTCCCAGAATTTCCATTCCTATATGTTTCTGGGTAGGGTGGGCCATAAGAGACATGTGCTGGTGTGAGATTTGGAGAGCAGAAGTGAAAATTTCAGAGAGCAGAAGTGAAGAGGCAGTCATGTTGGTTCCTGTGCTAGCAAGGTGGGCGTCTGCCCTTGTTTATCATTCTGTCTGGCAACCCGCCTCCTTGCTAGGAGACCACCAGCTCTGTGACTGTCTCCCTCTCCCCTGGGTCCTGCTTCAGCTTTTCTGCTCCCGGTCCAGGTGTGTGTTTAGCTCCTTGATACAGGCTGCTAGTTTTCTGCTGCAAGATACCACACCATCTGGATTGGAAGCAATGAAAAAGGACATGGGTTCTGATCAGTCTTCACGGGTTCCAGCTTGTCCTTTCTCTCTCATGCTTGACATCCATCTCCCCTTCCCAGCTACCTGTGAACTTCAAGCTCATGATGTGTGTGTTAGTCACTCAGTCGTGTCCAAGTCTTTGCAACCTCATGGACTATAGCCCACAAGGCTCCTCTGTCCATGGAATTCTCCAGGCAAGAATGGCAGTGGGTTGCCACTCCCTTCACCAGGGGATCTTCCCGACCCAGGGATCGAACTCATGTCTCCTGAAGCTCCTGCATTGCAGGTGGATTTTTTACCATCTGAGCCACCAAGCTAATGATTAGACACAAAAGTACATCTTATACACTAGTAAGATAGATGCATAAGTTTCCCTGATTGAACGAACCCTGACTGATTCAGTACTCAAAGGAGAGGTCCAGGTCCTCCCTCAGGATATGCTGCTCAGTGTTTTCAAGGTCACATGAATTCCCAACCAGATTGTCACCAGCAAACCATTGTCTATGCTTCCCTGTCAGGAGAAATGAAAACACTAGAGCCCAGCCACTCCTAAGCATTTTCTCAAATATCTCTGAGTTGACAACTTATATTAAACATTCTGTCTCCTTCCAAGTGGAAAAAGTTAATTATTTTCAAACTATCTGGATTTTTGTTGTTGTTTTTAATCTCTCCATGTAAGGAAAAGCCCCCTGTTAGCTGTGTAATTTTGAGCAAGTAATTTTTCAACTCTTTGGATTCCATTTCTTCAGCTGTAAAATGGAGTTATAATAGGATTGTGGTGTTAATTAAAAATGATGACAGTGGAGAGATTTTTACAGTATCCTGTGCAGAATCATTATTCCACTGGAAACAAAAGGAGAAAAAGCAGTTTTGCCTGAAGAAAAGAGAAACACATCTAGAAGACATCTGGGAATCAAAAGATCAGGCACAGATACAAAGAAAGGCTCAGGAACTTTTCCAGATTCACTCTTGGGTCTTGGCTAACTAAACTTTGAAAAGACTTTTATTTTAAAAAGGAAAAATCAAATGAAGACTTCAGCTTGTTGAGTAATTGTGCTTAAGAGACAAGGGTGTCTGCTTCTAGAGGCCACAAGAAAAAAGTGAAAACTTCAGAATATTGAAAGGGAAAGTAGTATTTTATCCTTTTAAAATTAATTTTGAAATTAATTATATGGATAGTTTAAAATGGCAACAATTGCTTATCATACAAAATTTAAGATGTACAAAAAATACATAGTGAAAAGCAATCCACCTGCCCCCATTTTTCCTTTCTTTTATTACCCATTTCTTATATATCTATTCAGAGATAGTCTATGCACACATAAATACACATGCATATCCATCAATAGAATATAGGTCAGGTATGTGTATATATATATATATATATATATATATATATATAGGCTTCCCTGGTGGCTCGGATGGTAAAGAATCTGCCTGCAATATAGGAGAACTAGGTTCGATCCCTGGGTGAGCACGATCCCCCGGAGAAAGGAATGGCAACAGCGCCAGTACTCTTTTTCTTTTTATTAATTTTTTAATTGAAGGATAATTGCTTTACAGAATTTTGTGGTTTTCTGGCATACATCAACAAGAGTCCGCCATCAGTACACCCATGTCCCCTCCCTCTGGAACCTCCTTCCCATCTCCCTCCCCATCCTACCCTTCAGCCTGACACAGAGCCCCTGTTCGAGTTCCCTGAGTCATACATCAAATTCCCATTGACTGTCTATTTCACACATGGTATTATAAATTTCCATGTTACTCTCTACATATATCTCCCTTTCTCCCTCCTCTCCTCCCCCCATGTCCATAGGTCTGTTCTCTATGTCTGTTTCTCCATTGCTGCCCTGAAAATAAATTCATCAGTACCATCCCTTTAGATTCCATATATATATGTTAATATATGATATTTATATGTCTCATTTTGACTTACTTCATTCTATGTAATAGGCTCTAGGTTTGTCCACCTCATTAGAACTGATTCAAATGTGTTCCTTTTTATGGCTGAGTAGTATTCCATTGGGAGAAGGAAATGGCACCCCACTCCAGTACTCTTGCCTGGAAAATCCCATGGATGGAGGAGCCTGGTAGGCTGCAGTCCATGGGGTTGCTAACAGTCGGACACGACTGAACAACTTCACTTTCACTTTTTGCTTTCAAGCATTGGAGAAGGAAATGGCAGTGTTCTTGCCTGGAGAATCCCAGGGATGGAGCCTGGTTGGCTGCCGTTTATGGGGTCGAGCAGAGTTGGACACTACTGAAGTGACTTAGCAGTAGCAGTATTCCATTTAAATATGTACCACAACTTCTTTATCCAATCATCTGTCACTGGAGAATCACATGGACAGAGGAGCCTGGTGGGCTACATTCCATGGGGTCACAAAGAGTCAGACATAGCTGAGTGATGCACTTCCCTTCATGTATATACATATATATATGCTTATATAATTATATAATATTTATTTCATGTATTTTATTGTCATGTAATTTATTCTACATATTTTTCTTTACTTTGCAATTTATACTTCACAACATACTTTGGAACTTCAATTCAGTACAAATATCACTTGGGCTTCCCTGTTAGCTCAGACGATAAAGAATCCGACTGCAATGCATGAGACTTGGGTTTGATCCCTGGGTTGGGAAGATCCCCTGGAGAAGAGAATGGCTAACCATTCCAGTTTTCTGGCCTGGAGAATTCCATGAAGAGAGGAGCCTGATGGGCTACAGTCCATGGGGTTGCAAAGAGTTGGACACGTCTAAGCAACTTTCACTTTCACTTTTTTAATGGCTCCATGATAGTCAGTGGTATAGATGTGCAAAAAGTATAATAATTTTTAACCTGTACAATTACATGGTTGTCATTCTTTCCTTATTAAAAATATGCTGCAATGAACAGATTGCAAGCATTATTTCACATGTATGTGATTACATCCTAGGTTAAACTCCCAGGAAAGGAAATTGTTGAGTTAAAGGATTAGTATGCTATTTATAGACATTGCTAATCTAATTTTGTCAGAGATTTAATCAGTTTTTACTCCCACCATCCAGTTTTCTGTTTCCCTACACTAACAACATTGTGCTATCAAAAATTTTGTATTCATCTATCTGGTAAAAGATATAGCTCATTTTAGTTTTAGGTGGCATTTCTCTTATCATGAGTAAAGATTGGATTTTTTTTTTAAAGAGTTTTCTTTTCTGTGAATTATCTGTTAACATGCTTGCCCAATTTTCTACTGGTGGTTAGTCTTTCTTGCAGTGACTTGTAGTAAAACTCCATACTAAAGAAATAATATACAAGTGGTAAATATAGTTTATCTTTGGTTTTCTGACTTGGTGGTGGCTTTCCCAAGCAGAATTTTTTCAAACAAGATGTATCATTATGCACTGCTTTACTCCTGAAAAGTGCTGATCTACCAAAACTTCCTGAGAGCTCAAATTTTACTCATGAAAACCTAGCTTAAAACTCCCAGATAATATTACTTTAATAAAATGTTGCTTGGATTTGACCTAAGATTTAAATCATTGGTGAGCAAATTTCTCCAAAAATGTGTATATCCTCAGAAAAGCTTGAAGGATTTCATAAATGAGTATTAGAAAAATATTAAGAAATATCTAGCTTGGGACAAAAGCCAACTTACTAACCATTAGTTTAATTAAATCTTTCTGTTTCAAATATCAATATTGTTAAAGGTATATGTGCTAAATACTGGGAATTCCCAGGTGGCTCAGTGGTAAAGAATCCTCCTGCCAATGCAAGAGACACAAGAGACACAGGCTTAATTCCTGGGTGGGGAAGATCCCCTGGAGTAGGAAATGGCAAGCCACTCCAGTATTCTTGTCTGGAAAATCCCATGGACAGAGGACCCTGGTGGGCAGAGGACCCAGAGGTCCACGGGGTTGCAAAGAGCTGGAAGAGTCAGACATGCCTGAACGTGCACACATGCATGGTACTAAATATTGAATCAGAAAGGATCAATTTAATAAATTTATTAAAATTCTTACTAGCATAAAAAAAAACAAAAAAACATTAACTATAGAAGAGCCACAAGCTACAGGGCACATTAGTAACTCACAGAAAAAAAAGCCCCAAACCTAAAAGCGTCTGTCCACAAACATTTCACGAAACTACATTCTCCTCGAGATACTCTTCTTACAGGCTGAACAGAGCAGTTTTTGCTGGCCTTGTGTGGCGTCTCTGATTTTACAAAGGCATCTCAGTGAGCTTGTCCCCTGAGACGGGAGGAAAATGGAGTACTTCTGCTCTCCAATTGTAAAAGTCAAGTGCTGTCCAGGAGCCAAACTGAGAGAAGGATACAGGAAGAAAGATACAGAAAATAGGGCCAAAACAGGAAGGCCAAGAGGATTCCTCAGACTTGAATGAACCACAGATAAACCCAGCAGGTATTCAGAGAAGAAAAACAACATCTCTGCCCGAGTCTCACTGCCTCACTGGGAAGGCAGCCATACATTTAGCGAGCGTGCTCTCATCCTAGCCTCTGCTTGGAGAACAGTCAGACCCTCATCGAGGGAGCCCCATGACCGTGACCTCAGAGACCCTAAAGGATTGTTTCTGCTCGTGCCTGGTGTTATCACAGGTGCTGTTGTCTCCCTGGCTGACTCTGGCTCAAGGGCCCATTACCCTCCCTTCAGGATGACTCCCCATTGGGGTGCCTTTCCAACTTCTCTCAATTCCAGTTCCTGAGATGGCCTTTGGTTTGTGGCCTTCCATTTCAGTAGCTGAAGGAGATACATACTGTCAGGAGGTGCATGGAAATGCGTTGTGAAAAGAAACTGCTTTTTACTTTTCTCAACCAGTATGAAGCCAGAAAATGCAGTGTTATTTTTATGGCTTCACTCTGGGTCAAATGTGTCTTAAACATGAGCCAGAGGGAAGCGATGGAGTAGGTTCTTCTGTGGCTAAGGACAGAGAAAACTGTCTAAGATCCATATACATAGTTGTCTCACACCATCAATTCTCACTTTCAATATCTGAACCAGACTTTCTGCCCCTTTCCCTCTCTGCCCACCCATTCAGCTGGAAAGCACTGTGGATTTCACAGAACGGCGAGCATCTGAGAAATATTGGGACTTAAGGAAGTGGTAAATTATGCAGATGCTGTTGATAAACTGGATTTCTAAAGCCAGCTGTCTGTAGCTAAGCCAAACCTTACTTAAACAAATGGCCATGGCTGTTAAAGCCAGCAGGGACCCCAGAGAGCATCAACTACAGACACTCTTCTCACAGATGAGGCATCCAGGGTAGACATGCGAAAGTGCCTTCTCCAGGGTCATTCAGGTGCAAGTGGCAGAGACAGGATGCTGAGTCAGATCTTTTGACTGGAGGTTCTGTGCTACTGCCATGATCCACATATGGAATGACTGCAAATCCAACGGCATTTGCAACCACAAGCAACCGGCTGTCCATAGGTTGGAATTTTGTGAAAAGATTGCTGCACCCTTCTTTGAGCTAGTCTAAGCAGGAGAAATGTCACACACACACACACACACCCCTAATGGACTGTACTTTTTCAGTCCTCAAGTTAGAAAGCAAAACTTTAGGCCCTTAAGCTTCTAACAAATTGTGTACAACCCTCCCTAGCCAGTAATTGAGATGCTTTCTGTAATATCAAACCATATAATATCAACCATTCATTTTGTCTAAAACAGTGAAAACTTCTGACCAATCCAAAGAAGTTACCTTTACATATAATGCCATTATAATTGCTCAGAGGTATTCTCAGGTTTTGAGAATTCCAGATGGTTTAGTAAATACTTCTTGCTGGCAATCTTTTGACTTTAGCAACTCCCAGATGAGGCTTGTCCAAAAAGAAAAAAAAAAAAAAGATTTAGGGAAGGAAAGGAAAAATTGTGGACGTTCTACTAAAAGACTGGATGTAAAAGTTTCATTTGGCTCGCATTGTGTTTGGCCTGGGAAGCAAGGATTTCCCTCAATTCTGCTGTAAAATTAAATGCCTTACCATTTTGCCAGATATCTCATCTTTTCTTAAAGATGTCATTAGAATGATAAATTTGTTGGAGTAAGAAATAGGACTGTCTGGGAAAGCTCAAAGGGCACAAGAATCCCATTTCTTGCACAGCATTCTAGTCAGGGATGGTCACTTACTCTCCATACATCGGTAGCTGGCATCCAGTGCTGGCTGTGAGCTGAGACTCTCACTTACAAGGAACTGGACATTCATCATTTTCCCAGCTCCCGAGCAAAAAGCAGGGCTCTGCTGCCATTGAATAAGGGGTGTTCCAGTAACACCCATAAATGCTGTAGGCAAAATAAAATGAGATCTTACCAGTCCACTATGGTCTTCCCTGCTGGAAACCCCTTCTCAAATAGGAAAGTTACCTACCAAGAGGGACATAGCCTGTCATCCATTTCAGGGAAGCGTTTCCTCTCTCCCTTTGTACTCAAAACACCATTTGGATGGAAATGTTGGTGGACCCATGATTGAGGGAAAAGGGGAGCGGCCTAGGTCAGCGGTCCGTGCTAACCCTAGCCCTAACTCTCAGCCAGCACTGATTGTCATAGGCGCTGAACTGACCTTGAGGCTCAAAGTCTCAAGACCTCTCTGAGAAGGATCCTGTCTCTGAGTGTGTCTGATGGTAGTTTACTGGTTATGTGATGAGGAACTGGAGAGCCGGGTGTCCTGTCTTCCAGGTCCTGGATGCATCAGAGTATGCATTCTGGCTCTACTCTCACCTTTCTATTTTCACCTCTCTTCCTTCCTCCATATAGTCTTGTTAGAGAATCAGATCTGAAATCAACCACTCTATAACTGGGAAGGAAGGAGGGGAAGGTACAATCTAATGACCATCATGACCTATCTGTTTTCTAAGTCTTAAAACCCATTATTTCAATTTTAAAAATATACAAATGTACCATTTAAATTATATCATATGGTATATATGCTTCCCAGGTGGTGCTAGTGGTAAACACCTGCCTGCCAATACAGGAGACGTAAGAGACTCCTAAGGTGGACAGAGGAGACTGGTGGGCTATAGTTTTTATGGTTGCAAAGAGTTGGAATGACCAAAGTGACTTAGCACATAACACACACATACAATATTATTGTATATTAAATATATGCAAATATACAAACACATAAATACAAAAATACATAAATATACAACGTTTTTTTATCAATGTGTAGGGCCAAGGTCTTTTCTTGCAGTGTGAGATTATTATGTTTGGTGATCCATAAAATATTTCTGACATCAACCATACCCATAATGCTTTGCCTACTATTTCCAACTTCAATTTTTCAAAGATGAACAGAAATTTAAAGACATTTTGACTATGAGCTGGAGAATAAAATTTTTGAATTTCTATTACTTTTTCCCAGCCCTGTCGAAGACATGTAACTATAGTTTATCTTTAGTCTGGGGCAATGATTATTTGGTGAGGTCTACATCAGTGGTCATAGAGTAAATAGCCAAAAGGTGCAAACTACCTCAATTTCCTTCCACTGGTGAATGGATAAGCAAAATATGGTAGGGCCACAGTCCATAGGGTAGCAAAGAGTTGGACACGACTGAGCAACTTTCACTTCACTTCATGGCCACATGGAGAAATGTTATTCAACCATAAAAAGGAATGAAATGGGCTTCCCTGGTGCTTAGTGGTAAAGAATCCACCTGCCAATGCAGGAGATGCAAGAGATGTGGGTCTGATCCCTGGCCTGGGAGAATCCCACATGCCACGGAGCAACTGAGTCCATAGGCCACAACTATTGAGCCTGTGTTCTCAGGGCCTGGGAGCTGAAACTACTGAGCCCATATGCCATGGCTCTGAAGCCCATGCACCCTAAAGCCTGCACTTCACAACAAGAAAAACCACTGCAATGAGAAGCCCGAGCATCGCCACTACAGAGTAAACCTGCTTGTCACAACTAGAGAAAAGCCCATGCGACAGCAAAGACCTAGCACAGTCAAAAATAAATATTAAAACAAACAAACAAACAAACAAAAAAGGAACGAGGGCTTCCGCAGTGGCTTAGAGGTAAAGAATTTGTTTACAATGCAAAAACTTCAGGAGACACAGGTTCAATCCCTGGTTCGGGAAGATCCCCTGGAGGAGGGCATGGGCAGCCCACTCCAGTATTCTTGCCTGGAGAATCCCATGGATAGAGGAGCCTGCCAGGCTACAGTCCATGGGGTCACAAAGAGTCAGACATGACTAAGCGACTTAGCACACGCTCAATGCTGGGTAGATCCCTAGACATCTCTGATTAAAAAAGAAATGAAATACTGATACATGCTATAACATGGATGAGCCTCAAAAATACTATACTAAAAAAAATAAGCTAGACATGAAAGGTCACCTATTGTATGATTCTGTTTGTATAGTATGTTTAAAGTAGGGTGGAAAGCAGACTGATGGTTGTCAGGGTCTTGGAGGAAGAGTGATGGGGAGGGACTGTTTCAGGGGTTCAGGGTTTCCTTTCAGCGTGATAAACATTTGGGAACTCGATAGAGGTGGTGGTTGTACAACACTGTGAATGTACTAAATGATTAATTTTAGATTATATAAATTTTAACTCAATAAAGAAAAAAATGGCAAAGGAAGAATAGATTCCAAGAACTTGCAATCACCCCACACATGCACACACGTGTACGCCCACTTGGTACACATACGTGCATACATGAATGATGCACATGACCTACAGCTTCCTTAGTGGTGGGTCCTCCTGCCTTACCAGAGCTTAAAGCACAATTACTCTCTTCTGTACCAGAAGCCTACTGATCTCAGGTCTTTAGCACCATTGTAACCATCTTTTAATTGTCAATTGCTCTCTACCCAGATGACATCCCATCCTCTTCTCCTCAAAATCTTCCTAGAATTGTCTGGATCCACCTTTGCTTGGCCATTTGGGACACTCTCCTGAGATGACTCCAAGAGGACATCTTGAAGTCATCTCACTCCATGGAAGTGACCAGGGATGTAAGTTACATATCCCTCCTCCACTGGCATTCACTGAAGGGCACCGTTTCCTTATCAGAGGACAGATGGGCCACATCTAGAGATGAACACACCACTGCTTCTTCCAAAGTGTAGAGGTTGTAAGCTAAACCCTGCTGCTGTTGCTGCACACGTTAGCTACACTACCATGCCTGGAATATGTATTTCAGGATGCCACAGGCTCAGCAGCCTCGGACTGAGGTTTCCAGATGTTCCACAAGAAGAGGAAGAGAAAGAGCTCCGATGGGACAGCTGAGCTCTGAATGGGAGGTTCTCCCATCCTTATCTCTGGAGCCCTACATAAAGCAGACCCAGCCCTGGGAGCCCATCAAGAGATGCCATAAGCCTGAATGAGGAGGATTGAGGCTAACAGAAAGCAAATGTCTACTTTGGCAATGACCACAGCTGACTTCAGTGTATTTTCCTCTCCATTGTTAATGGGAAAAAAAAAAAAGCTATAAGACAGTTCTGTGGAACACGCTTAGTACAAAAATGCTTTGTTTGATCGTTTGCGCTTCCTATGATAAGCAACATATGGCAGCAAACTTCGCGTGTGACTGCAGTAAATTATCAGTCTGAAGATCTTTTCCATAACAGTTTATCTGCTAGGGAAGAAAATGGCAAAGGACTAAAACAAAAACAATGACTCCAGCAAAGCCACAAAATTATGTTTGAATGCACATAAGGAGTTTGACTCCATTTGTAATTCTGCCGCTGCTGTTGCTGCTAAGTCGCCTCAGTCGTACCCCCAGTGCCTAGGTTTCTGGTAGTGGTGGTGTTGTTTTTCAGTCACTAAGTTGCCTTTGTTGTTAAGGTGGACACACTACGTTGTGTCTGACTCTTTTCAACCCCATGGACTATATCACTCCAGGCTCCTCTGTCCTCCACCATCTCCTGGAGTTTGCTCAAATTCATGTCCATTGAGTCAGTTTCTGGTGTTACCCTTTAACATCCAAATGAAGTGGCTGGAACCCCCATTTCATGTGCTGTGTGGAAGACTCCAGCCCCTGCCAGGGATTTCTGGGGGCACGGGGAAATATTCTCATTCTCTTGACCCATCCGGTTGACCCTTCTTTCTGGCCCTCCAATTCAGCTTTACAGATGTTACCCTCTGTCACCGGCCTGTTTCGTGCCATGATGACTACCACCCAATCCACTTTATCCCCAAAGATTCACGAACCCAGGGTTGTAGCGCATCCCCTATTTTGACTAAAAGGTGGGAAAACCTAAGTGGGGATTGCTAACACAGTAAGATAAAAGACAGCAAATAAAACATTACTTGGTTGTTCCCTGGGATGGGGTCTTGTTCTCACTGGCCATGCTCTGTCCCCTAGACTGTAGTCTGTTACTCATGTCTTGCCTTCCTCTACAATCCTGAGACCTTCTTCCTTTCAACTGAAGTTCCCAGGTTCAACCCTCCTAAACAGCTTACTTTCTGACATAGTGTCATTACTCACCTACCACTTTACACACAGACATGAAACACATACTCTCAACTATTCTCTGAGTCTAACTTTGCATCTCCAAATACCCCTAGTTAGTGTGCTGTGCTAAACACAGGATCTCTTTCCAAACCACCTTTTGGTAGCAGAAAACCCTCAAAGAAGCATCCAAATTCCAGGATATTCATTACCAGATGAAAATATTTGGTATAACCCATATCCCAAGTTATACATGGCCAGCTTGTTGAACTATTGGCTAGTCAAAACTGGAATCCACCTATTTGAGGGAAGTGGGTAAAATGGATACTAAGTAGGCAACCAGTAGTATCCCTAGATTTCTGCCTCTGATCCTTGTAAATGGGGTAGGAGTATGTGAAAAATAACAGATTTTTCTCCTTAGCTGGAGCAAGGCTGGGGATATTGTGGAAGCAATATAATGCTATGGAATCAAAAGAGATTTTATTTCACATTAGCAATGGCTTATATGTAAATATTAAGGAATCTCTAAACAGATCAAAGAAGCTCCAAAACCCTGCACTCCAACTAACAATGATGTTTATGCCTCAAACCTGAGAAACAATGCTTTGTTTAACTCAATATGCAGGTGTATGATGATGGTAACAAATAAATTTGTGGGGACTGTGAATAATAATGAATTTATAATTTTTCAAAACTGCATTCTATCAGTTGTCTCATTTGATCGTGCTTCAGAGTGTTACAACTAAGAGATCATTCGGCCCATTTAATTTTTAAAACAGTTAGTTTTTCTTGGTTAAGCCACCATTTTACGGAATGTGCAGCCTCCTCAAGTACATTCTGACTTCGAGAAGCTGGTTAAGACTGCCCTGAAAGCAGTGAGGAGAACGCAATGGCTACTTGTTTCAATATAAAAAAGGAAGACAGATCAGTCATTTTTACAGTTCTTTCTAGTCACATTGAAACCAAATAGTCTTATGTGAGTAATGGCAACAACTTTTTCTCTTCACAAAACTATTGCTACTTCTGAAATTTGGGGGGAAATTCATAATACATCTATTAATTATTTTTATTTTTAAATATTATTCTATCAATCTAAAATACTTTTTAATTATTGACTCCCAATATAGCCAAACCAGTGTTCCACTGTTAACAAAAAACACTCAGATTAAAATATATTTGAAGCATCCAGCTGAAAAGAAATTGGTTATGAATATGATACCACTGAAGACAGTAACCTCAGCAGCCTTCTACAGAAAAAGTCCATGGTTCAACAGCTATATCTAACTTCCAATGTGTTATTCAGTTTGCCAGAACGAAATTCTCAGAATACTCATTCATTTCCTTTGAACTGTAGTAAACCCCTTTAGAATGCTTGTGTATATACCTGTTGAAAGACATTTACACTAAAACGGGGAAAAATTTAAATTCAGAAAGTCAAAAAATACCCTGGATTTGCAGTAGCCTAAAACAAGTTTCGCTACCTAGAGTTCATGGGATGTGCTCTGTCAGTTAACTTCGATCTATGCACAATTAAAATCTCCACAAAAGCAAGTAATTTTAACATCTCTGATTCATGCATTCTCCTGAAAAATCACGACTCTAGCAGATCCCAGGGGAGAAACCACTGAGGAAAGGGCCGTAATAATCTTAGGGAAAACAGTTCACAGTTTGCGTTTCACTTCAATTGTCTCCTTGCTTCCTGTGGATGTTTGATTTATTACTGCTGTCAAGAAAACTCCTCTGTTTCCAGTAAGAAGCTGAAGGAAGGCTGAGACGCCCACATCCCAGATGTCCATGCTTCCAGACACAGGGCATCTGTGAAAATAGGAGTGATAAAGTTCTGCTTTCCAATTATAGCTGACAAAAAATCAAATTTTCAAGTTTTCCTTTCCATCTAGTGGTTATATCCTTTTGCAACTTAGATTTTAAAGTTAAAAACTCCAGGAATATTGCAAACCAATGAGCCAAAGAATTTATTTGAAGAAATAAAATTCTTTATAAAATTATCATTCCACACATAAAAATAATCCCCCAAATCCCCACGAAGCAGATTTAGGTAAATAATCCAAATTTCAAATAATCCCAAATCTCCAGAAAAAGCATCTTATTATACCTTTTTCTCAGGGAAGGAAAGATAGATACACTAGAAAGTGAATCTGTATTCACAAAACTTTAATCTGAAGCCTCTGTCTAGTAAAGTCTCAGAGGCTTATTCAGAAAACTTTTTATCTACTAAATGTAGCAATCAGGTTTCCAGAAGGTATACAATGTTGCAATTTGTCAGAAGTGTTCAGGTTTGTACCTGTTTTGGGGAATGCTACTGCTAAGTCACTTCAGTCCTGTCTGACCCTGTGCAACTCCATAGACAGCAGCCCACCAGGCTCCCCCATCCCTGGGATTCTCCAGGCAAGAACACTGGAGTGGGTTGCCATTTCCTTCTCCAATGCATGAAAGTGAAAAGTGAAAGTGAAGTCGATCAGTCGTGTCCGACTCTTCGAGACCCCATGGACTACGGCCCACCAGGCTCTCCCATCCATGGGATTTTCCAGGCAAGAGTACTGGAGTGGGGTGCCATTGCCTTCTCCGGTTCTTGGGAATACTGAGTCTCAATCTTAGTTTTGGTGTCATTTGGGGAGGCTATTGCTGGAGACCACTGGATACGGACCCTGGGGTTGTTCCAGGTTCTCTATGTTCTTGGAGTGGACACAAGGCTTCCTACACAGAATCCTTTCCTCCTTCCTACCAACTGAGTTTGGGCTCCTGCAGTGGCAGACCCTAACATAAGGATCTGGGGACTAGGAGTTTGTTTGAGAGCTGATAGGAGGAAACATTGGTAAGAGTGTATGGAAGTGACAAAGGAGGGGAAGGAAGTCAATACCAAGTGTGTTGATGAGCAGATTATCACTGTGGGCAACAGGAGCTCAGTAGCCCCGGGGACCTAAAGGAGATGAAAGAACATAGTGCAGAGTTTTCCCACCAAGGGGCACCATCAATTCTCACCCATCAGTGGCCGAGGGCTGTGTTCAGGAGCATCAGTTCCTCAGCATTTTTCAGTCTTCTCCATATGTAAACCAAACAAGTTCTTGTGAAATCCCTCAGGTAAAGCAAATCCCAGAGAAATCCCTCAGAGAGAAAAAGGGAGTAATACACACTTGCCTAGGAAGTTATCAGTGTGCATTGGAAATGGTGCCTGACAAGATGAGGTTAGCTCCCAATCAACTCTGCCACACTAAACAAATATCAGTTTTGTCCAGGTATCAGTTTCTCCTCAAAACACTATTGCCTCCAGGGATGAGACATCTGTAGCCTTAAGGATGACCGAGATTGACATAAAATAATCTCATTTACATTAACAGTGATTTAAGAAATGGATCTGAGACTTATGGCAATTAAGGTATGGTTAGAGGTCATCGGAGAAGGCAATGGCACCCCACTCCAGTACTCTTGCCTGGAAAATCCTATGGATGGGGGAGCCTGGTGGGCTGCAGTCCATGGGGTCGAGAAGAGTTGGACACGACTGAGCAACTTCACTTTCACTTTCATGCATTGGAGAAGGAAACGGCAACCCACTCCAGTGTTCTTGCCTGGAGAATCCCAGGGACGGGGGAGCCTGGTGGGCTGCCGTCTATGGGGTCGCACAGAGTCGGACACGACTGAAGCGACTTAGCAGCAGCAGTTAGCAGAGGTCATCAGGGCTTCCCTGGTGGTGCAGTGGTAAAGAATCTGCCTGCCAATGCAGGAGCTGTGGGTTCAATCTCTGGGTCAGAAATATCCCCTGGAGAAGGAAATGGCAACCCACTCCAGTATTCTTGGCTGGGAAATCTCATGGATAGAGGTCCAGTATTCTTGGCTGGGAAATCCCGTGGACAGAGGAGCCTGGAAGGCTACAGTCCATGGAGTCACCAAAGAGTCAGACGCAACTTAACGACTAAACAACAACAACAATAGAGGTCATCAGGATAGAAGGAAGTTTTGGGGGCAAGTTTCTTTCTCCTAAAACAGACTGTTAAAAATACATCTCTCTTTCTCCAGGGACGTTGCCTTGTCTGGAGGTAAGTGCCGGAGATGCTGCAGCCATTTTGGCACCAAGTTGAAAACAAAGCCAGCAGTTTATATAAATTTTTTGTTAAAGAAGGATCATTATACGTGAAAAAATAAAAATCCATGGCTGAAAATAATAAGAAATATGCTATTTTATGATTGTGAAAGACTAACCCATTCTTAACATTTATATAGACTTTATCACTTATAAAGAATGCTTATGCCCATGCTCTCATTGCTTTTACAGAAAAGTTGTAAAGAAATTTAAGCTAGTATTTTTTTTATCATCCCCAAAATTATAGACATATATACACACGAGAAAAAGTGGGGTTCCAAAACAGCAAGTGATCTGTTCATAGTCTTACATCAATGAGGAACTTACTCCACGTCTCATATCTAGCTCCTCTGATTACAAGTACCAAGTCATCTTCTTAGCAGTGAAGCCTGGTAGCTAGTGAAACCTTATGCATTCCATCCCCTGTTGTTATTGGCCACAAAAGTCACCCACCAATTTTAGGTAACGAGGATGAGATCCTATTAAGAAATAAGACACTAGAACAGAAGTAAGTAACACAAATGACTTTCCAAGCACTTCTCATAAGCTATTATGCTTAAAGGAACTGCTTTGAGGAACACTGGGGTGTTCAGCAGCCATCAACTTGCTTTCCGGAAACCATATGTAAAGGGAGAAATTTCATGAAATTTCCAAACAAAAAATGTTATACTTAAAGAGAGGTTGTTTTCCTTGATTTAGGTTCACCCTAGGTTTACATTTCTGCATTGTTCTGTAATACATTTGTTCTGTAATTCATTTGGTTTTATTTCCATTTCATAATTCAAAGAGTAATGTATGCTTGAAATACATAATGTGAAAAAGTAAGAAAATAGACTTTTGATTGCTTAAATGCTTATAATAACATAAAAGAAGGCATGAATAAAGGAAAGCACAAAGCATGTTCCTGGATGTGTGTGTGTGTTAGTCACTCAGTCGTGTCCAGCTGTTTGCGACCCCACAGACTGTAGCTCATCAGGCTTCGCTATCTATGGGATTCTCCAGGCAAGAATACCGGAGTAGGTTGCCATTCCCTTCTCCATGTTCCTGAACAGGAAGACAATATTGTTAAGAAGTCAATTCTCATTCAATTAATATATAAATTTAATATAAGTTTCATTGAAATCTCAATAGGATTTTTTTTTTCAAAATAATTCAAAAGTTCATATTAGTCATGATTAAATTGAGTTCTGAGTAATAGAAAAGCCCAGATAACAGTGGCAAAACCAAAACTAAAAAAGCCTATTTCTCACTCAAGTAATCAGAGCCCCAAGGTAGAGAGTATAGGGCTGACCTAGCCCTTCTTGTATCTGGGAACTTGGCTCTTTTTATCCTGTTACTTTGCCATTCCCAGCACATGGCTTTCCCTCAGGTCCAAGATGGCAGCTCAAGCGCCAACAGTGGTGTCTCCAAGAAGAAAAGGGAAGAATGACAGGGCTTGTTCCTTTCCTTCAGAACTCTTCCCAGTAGCTGAACACACCACTTCTACTAAAAATCCATTGGCCAGATAGCAATCATACTTACATATGTAACTTCCGTGGAGGTTTGGAACTGTAGTCATTATTCTTGGAAGCAACTATTCACCTAAAAAGGTGAGCTTTATCAGCGTAAAAAGATTTTATTCATATAAAAGGGTTTTACCAGTACAAAAGAAGGTGAGAGTGATTTTGAAAGACTACTAGCCATGTCTATCATATCATTTGCCTTATATACACTAAATAGCTGCAATTATTAAATTATACCTACTGTAGAATTAGATAGAAGATACATAGCTCAAAATATAAATCTCAAGAGTTTGTAAGAATTTAGTATATTATTAAAACAAAGACAGTGGATATTATAGTCTTGAGTTGCAGAAATACTTAAAAGTATGATGTCAATGTCAGAAATATTAAAAACTACTAGTTTTGACTATATAAAAAATTATAATGCAAAATTTCTATATACCAAAAAGGACCCCAAAACAGAATATTAATAAAATCCAGAGGAAAAATTCCAGCATAGGGGATGAGAAAAAGGGGTTACTACTTTTAATATTTAAAGAGCCCTTAAAAGTTAATGATGCAGACCTCCAATTCCAGCTAGGATGGAGTAACAAGGACTAGATTTACCCTCCTACTTAAAACAACAGAAAACCTGGACTAATAAATGACACAACAGTTTTCAAAATATTGGCCATCAGGTTTTTCTAGACATTGGACATCATCAAGGACAGTTATCCTTGTACTCCCTTGCTAGAGTTTCCCGGCTGCAGCAGAGTAGGGGAAACCCAGTGGAGCCCACAGATACACTGAGTGGAGGAGGCAGAGACGAGAGCCCAGGGAGATCAAGGAAGCTAGAGTTCATAGGGCAGAGGATTTCGGAAAAGAAAGGTACACAGCGGAGTTAAGAGATGTGTAGCAGTGCCCCCTCCAGTATTCCACAAGAGGACTGATCAGTATATGTGTTTGAGGGAAACACCTGAGTCTACCCAAAAGGACTTGAGGGAACAGTTCCCAGAGCCCTCAGGGGCAGGAGTGAGTGCCCTCTGTAGCCAGCTAGGCTGAAAAAATCTCAATTCACAGAGCACTGGGTAAAGTTCTTCAAAGGGTCTTGCCTCAGTTCAGTTCAGTTCAGTTCAGTCGCTCAGTCATATCTGACTCTTTGCAACCCTGTGAATCGCAGCACACCAGGCCTCCCTGTCCATCACCAACTCTCGGAGTTCACTCAAACTCACGTCTATCGAGTCGGTGATGCCATCCAGCCATCTCATCCTCTGTTGTCCCCTTCTCCTCCTGCCCCTAATCCCTCCCAGCATCAGAGTCTTTTCCAATGAGTCAACTCTTCGCATGAGGTGGCCAAAGTACTGGAGTTTCAGCTTTAGCATCATTCCTTCCAAAGAACACCCAGGGCTGATCTCCTTTAGAATGGACTGGTTGGATCTCCTTGCATTCCAAGGGACTCTCAAGAGTCTTCTCCAACACCCAACAGTGGTAAATAATGAACCCTAGGATAAAGGATGCTCTCATCCTCCTAACAAATCTCATAAACAAGAACAAAAGAGTCAAACTGTTTCCAATTAACTAAACTGCACCTCAAAACAGAGCTCAAGGATATTCACAGGAATTTTAAAATAGCCAGCACCAAGTGAGTTAAAATATGCAATGTCTGGCAGCTAATAAAATGACTAGATATGCAAAGTAGTAGAAAAATATAACCCATGATGAGGGAAAAAGAAATCAATCAGTCAAAACTGACTCAGAACTGACACAGATGTGTGAATGAGCAGAAAATTCATTAAAACAATTATTATAACTGTATTCCATATGTTCAAAAGCCTGAGGAAAGATAGAATATGTTCAGTGGGGACATGGAAAATAATTTTAGAAAATCAAAATTCTAGAGTTGAAAACTAAATTGTCTGAGATGGAAAATACAGTAGATGGGATTCATGGCACATTAAACATTGCAGAAGAAAATATTAGTAACCATGGAGACACTCCCCAAAATAAAAATTATAAACCTACCAATCCTAAGCTCAATGGACATCAAGCACAAAAAGTTAAACTATACCAAGACACATCATAATAAAATCACTTAAAACTGATAGTAAAGAGAAAATCTTAAATCAGACCCAATCCTGCAGGGCAGCATCTCAGAGGACTCTGACTCTAAGCCTGACAGACTCAAAAGGTGACTCTGCTTGTGATCCACATGTGACAGTCATCCAGAGAGCATGGACGACTTTAGCCAAGCTTCTGAGAGACCTTTAAACACACTAACTGCTCTGAGCAGATCAACTGGCATGGTTCATTCTGAACAAGCATTGATGGATACATGCTCATAAAGAACAAGTCTTTGATGTGGGCTGATGTTGAGTTTCTATTTGTTTGTAATCTAGATCCGGTTTTATATTTAGATACATGATTGCTTTGGTCACGTTTTATATAATAATTCTTTCATCTGCAGTTCGTGAAAAGTCATTCGTGGAAGCCAACGGCAAAAATAGCAAATACAGACTTGACACAGATATGGAACATGTTTCCCCATCCTTTTAGAGTAAGTCTCTCCAACCCACAAAAGTTTTCCTCTTTTCCTCTTGAAGGAGGATGATGGGGTTTGGCAGCATCTGGAGTGGAAGAGTTCTCTTTTATTCTGGCAATGCCAAAAGAAATAGACAGCAGATGTCCCCAAAGGCTCAGGTATTGCAGTAAGAACCCCTCTCCATGCCCAAGGCTGCAGCTGAATTGACTTTGGCCTGCACGTGGCCTCTGGATGTGGGTCAGGGATCCAGGAGAGAGGCCACACGCTCTGAGAGCAAGCAGCTCCAGAAAGCCCAGACAAGGTAATGCTGCCAGGTCTCGCCTACTTGGGGCCACGTTTCTCTTCCACCCCCTGCCCCAGCTCTGCTTTCTCAAGCTACAACCAAGGAAGGAAAACAAAGAGCCACAGAAGGGCCTCCCAGGAGTAAGAGCCACACGCACTCCCATTCATATGAGTTGGAAAGGTGCCCTGCTTTCTCCCCTGTTAACCACAGGGTCCAAGAACAACCTATAACATTTTTATGAGTGTTTTCCTTTGGCCTCTCACCGGTCCCATTGATTTCTAGTTGCGAGTAGAGTCCCAAATCGAATCACTAGTTATTTCATTTTATTCTTCCTTTCTTCCTTCATTTAGCAAATATTTTTTTGAGAACTTAAGGGGAGTCAAGAATTCCATTGGGAATTCAAGGTGTGCAAAATCAGATATGTTCCCTTCCCTTGTGGGAATGGAGTGCAAAAGAAACGGATGAATCAAACTATTGCACAAGATGACATAAAATGACAACAGAGTCAGATACATGGCAAATATGTGTGGTGGCATGCAGGGGGTTGACCAGGCATAAGTGGGGATAAGACCAATACGGTATATGTGCTTTTAAACCTACGAGTATTTGATAACACATGGTTGTGGCATTTCTGTGGCTCACATGGTTCATCTAAAACCTTGTAACATTTTGTGGTGGGATAACAGGATAGCATAATGAGAAATTTGTAGTCAGAAGACCTGAGTTTGCATTCTAGCTGTCTGTTGGTTGTGTGCTCACAGACAAATTTTGAGCTTTTTCCCTATGTGTAAAATGTAAATAATACTATCTGTTCCTCCTAACCCACAGATTTATTGAAGAAATAAATAAGATGGCATATGTAAAAGAACCTGTAAACTCTATATAGTTACAGAAAGATTTGTTTCATCTTTATCAATGAAGTATATATCCCCTGGCTTGTTATTGTTGAGGGACATGTTGAGGTGATAAATTAGAGCTTTTCTCCTCCAGATTGTAGGATACCAGTACCAACCCAGGGCCCTTTAAAGTGATTTTGCTTTTCCTTTATTTGGTCCATAAAATCTGAGCCCTCGGGGAAGACTTGACTTGAGTGTGTGGTTCGAAACCAAAGGATGGGGAGGATGGAGCCAAGTGCAGCCAGGGAGCTTTGAGACTTGGCTTCCCTTTGCAGCCTCACCACCTGCCAGGAGGGCAGGAGTGAGGCCCCCTGGGGCCCAGGAGAAGGCCTGAGACTTTGGGAGGGAAGGTGGAGGAGAGGAGGGGAACATGAAACCCAGGCAGGTCCCAGCTGGGAAACAAAATGAATCAAAACAAAAGCACTGCTCACTCATGAATCAAAGGGAAACTCTCGGTGGGCAAGTCACCAGGAGCATGCTGGCCACCAGCCAGAGGAAAAACAGAAAGGCTTAGACTTCCACTAAAACACATCCCCAGAAGTGAACAGAGCCATTTTCCCTGATGAGAACGTGGGACCAAAGGGCAGTGCTGCCTTTGTCCACTCAGGAGCATCTCACTCATTCTAGTACATTCTACAGGGCAACTGTATGCCTTCAGCTGCAAGCATAACAGTTCATATGTATTGTGTGCTTAGTCAGTCGTGCCTGACTCTTTGCATACCCATGGAATGTAGCCCACCAGGCTCCTCTGTTCATGGGATTCTCCAATCAAGAATACAGGAATAGGTTGCCATTCCCTTCCCCAGAAGATCTTTCTGACCCAGGGATCAAGCCCAGATCTCCTGCATTGCAAGCAGATTTTTTACCATATGAGCTACAGGGAAGTACCTTAGACACAGTACTGGGTCTCCATCTGTACTTTGCGTGGGTCCTGCAATGGTTAAGAAAAGCCTTGGCCTCAGAGAATTATTCTTATGTATTGTGTGACTTTAACTGAACCAAACAACTCAAGGTCAACAAAAAGCAGTCAATTCATAACTGTTTTCTGAGCACATGCCATGCACAATGAATTCTGCCAGGTATGTACAGGGTGAAACTGTAAAGAAAGGAGGATCTAACATACCTTATTTAATACATTCTTCATTGGATTTATAATTTATTTATAATTTTTCAATTAAAAAAAAATTTTTGGCCATACTTCACAGCAGAGAGATCTTATTTTCCTGACTAAGGATCAAACCCATTCTCCCTGCAGTGAAAGCCCAGTCTTACTCACTGGACTGCCAGGCAAGTCCCTGATTTTTCAGCATTTAGACACAGTACTGGGTCTCCATATGAACTTTGCCTTGGGTCCCACAATGGTTAAGAAAAGCCTTGGCCTCAGAGAATTATTTTAAATAGCACTATGATAATTTAATGATAGTAAGAGAATTTCCACAATCTCACAGGCTTACTAATTGTGTCCCTACTGTGTTTTGGTGAAGCCAATATTTATGATAGCCTTTTTCTGATAAAAAAAAAAAAAAAAGAAAGAAAGAAAATAGCTTCCCTGTAGCTCAAATGTTATAGAATCTGTCTGCAATGCAGAAGATCCAGGTTCTATCCCTGACTTGAGAAGATCCTCTGGAGACGGGAATGGCAGTCCGTTCCAGTATTCTTGCCTGGGTAATCCCACGGACAGAGCAGCCTGGCGAGCTACAGTCTGTAGGGTGGCAAAGAGTCGGACACGACTGAGCGATTAACACTTTTCTGACAAAATGTTCATTAACAGAGTGGGAATTCATAGAAAACGCTATTTATTTTAAAATATTTAGGTTATTCAATATAGGTTTGTTTATTTCACCATTAAAATGGAAAGAGAAGGCTTGGCCTCTGGTGCTTGAGGCAGAGAAGCAGGCAAGCCCTCACCAGATCATCATATTCTCTACCTACTTAGTGCCTCTGCTGCCCATATGCTGAGCCTCATTCTCTCACCTCGCCAGCAATTGCCTTTCAGCAATGTTCTTTTTTGCTTAAATCAGGCTGAGCTCAGTTTGGTTACAAGCAACTAAGTACACTAAATGGAGAAAAGACTCTTCAGTGGCTTGTGAGTTAGCTGAATGGGATGCATGGGTGCTATGTCGCTTCAGTTGTGTCTGACTCTGTGCAACGCTATGGACTGTAGCTTGCCAGGCTCCTCTGTCCCTGGAATTCTCCAAGCAAGAATACTGGAATGGGTTGCCATGCCCTCCTCCAGGGGATCTTCCCAATTCAGGGATCGAACCCATGTCTCTTAATTCTCCTGCATTAGCAGGCAGGTTCTTTACCACTACCACCACCTGGGAAGTCCAGCTGAATGGCTTGCTGCTGCTGCTAAGTCACTTCAGTCGTGTCCAACTCTGTGTGACCCCATAGACGGCAGCCCACCAGGCTCCCCCATCCCTGGGATTCTCCAGGCAAGAACACTGGAGTGGGCTGCCATTTCCTTCTCCAATGCATGAAAGTGAAAAGTGAAAGTGAAGTCGCTCAGCCGTGTCCGACTCTTAGCGACCCCATGGACTACAGCCTACCAGGCTCCTCGGTCCATGGGATTTTCCAGGCAAGAGTACTGGAGTGGGGTGCCATTGCCTTCTCCGGCTGAATGGCTTAGAACCATCTAAATAAAGCAAACCTCCCCCTTCTGCTAGCAGCTTCTATTCGGGATCCTGATTCTCAGTGCATGAATAGTGTGGCCTTTCCAGGACTCACATGATCCAGAAAAAGTAACTATTCTCTGTAATCACAGACACAGTGAGAAGGCCTCTTGGGATTGTAACCCGCACAGCTACAGGTCTGGGAAATATTGGTTTCTGACTGTTTCCAGCTAAGTCCTTAAGCCTGAGTCACCTTTGGGACTTATATGCAAAGGATCACTCTCCAGTCACAGGTTCAGGCATTTCATCTCTGGGATGTCTCAAAGGTGAAGTTGGAAAGACTTAGATCCAGAAGAAAAGCGTACCATGCAGGGCCTCTCCCACCCAGATTTCAACTAAGGTATTAGGCCTTCCCCATCTGGTGCCATGATCCCAAATACGTTAGGGATCTCTAGCTTACAGCACTGTAAACTTTTCTAGAACTGCACATGAACACACACCCACATTTTATTTACATAGAGGGAAGGCAAAAGCCATCAGGATAGTTGCCCATATGTTCATTATGACTTTTGATTTAGTGGTAAGATTACAGGTGTTTTTTTTCCTTTCTGTTTATTTATATTTCTTACTTTTTCAACAATAAACAGATCGTATTTTGTGTACTTAAAATTCAACAAGCATGACGAAGAGAAAAGAGGAAAGATGGGGAGTTCAAATCCTAAAACTGAGAGTTAAGACTTATACATGAGTGGAGAGCCGCAACAGAGATGCAGACATAGAGAACAAACTTGCGCAACAGTGGGAGAAGAGGGTGGGATGAATTGAAAGAGTAGCACTGAGACATATACGTTATCATATATAAAACAGATCGCCAGTGGGAATTTGCTGTATGATACAGTGAGCTCAACCCAGCGCTCTGTGACTATCTAGAGGGCTGGGCTGGAGTGAGAGGTGGGAGGGAGGTTCAAGAGGGAAAGTACATATGTATACCTGTGGCTGATTTACTTTGTTGTATGGCAGAAACCCAACACAACATCGTAAAGCAATTCTCCAATTAAAAAAAAAGTTTATTTGAAAAAGGAAAAGAAAAAAAAGATTTATACATGAGCACTAGATTAACATTAATGAGTTTCCTAAACCAATAAACTCAGCCAAAATCTTACTATTTCATTTGTTGAGAACTTCAGAATTATAACAGACTCAAAGTTGCCCTGGAATCACCCCCTTAATTATGCATCAATATTTCCCTCAAAAACATATTTTAATAAGCTTGTCTCTATTTTCATGCCAGTAGCATTGGCCTGAGTATTTCCATTCTGTGGAACTTCACTGAGGATTCTTGGAAGCATTATAAACGGTCATCACTATATCTCCCATAGAGAAGCCTTTTTTATTCTCTTTTCCACTCTTCAATAATCTGGAGAATATTACAGGCCTTTTGTCCTCAGATAGAAATCATTTATCATGTTGCAGAACAACTAGCGACTCCTCACTCAATTTAAAGTTTGGAAACTGACCTGAAATTCAGGCCTCATTTTTCCTTCCATCCAAACTTCAGGGACAGCCTCAGATCACTGAGAGATATTTTTTTCCCTTCTTATTTCAAAGAAGTTTGTAATCATTTGCCAAAGCTAATGGCTTCCCAGGCTGTGCTAGTGGTAAAGAATCCACCTGCCAATGCCAGTTCGATCCTTATGTTGGGAAGATCCCCCGGAGGAGGGCTTGGCAACCCACTCCAGTATTCTTGCCTGGAGAATCCTATGGACAGAGGAGCCAGGTGGGCTACAGTCCATAGAGTTGCACAGAGTTGGCCAGGACTGAAGCAACTTAGCACGCATGCCAAAGCTAATGTGTCTATGATGGAAATGTATTATATTATAAATTTTCAGTCTCAATTTGCCTCATTGTTTGCAGAGGAAAAAAAAAATCAAGACACCAAATAAGCTGCTATTCTGTACTAAAGGAAAATCTAAAACCAGTCTCTATTACTTCGCTCCATGTGGTTCTCAGAGGGAGAATGAAAAGTCCAGAAGAATAAGTATCTACAAAAGGTGGGCATGACAAAAGGTAAATAAATCACTTTTCATGGTTTCTTTTAAGCAGCAAGAGTTAGATGGAGGAGGTATGAGAGGAGACTTGATTCAAATGTGGATGAAAATCCCACCATACATTAGCCTTATGATCTTGAAGAAATTATTTCATCTCTTTGCCTGGATTTTCTCAACTATAAAAAGGGAATTCTATTAAAATCCTTTTACATTGACTAGTGTGGGATTTTATTTTAATTTTCAGTTTTTGCCTCTTTATATGGAATGCTGTGTAGAATCAGGTATCATGCTTGAAAATTATAAATTAGTATTGAAATTTAAGATGGTGTGGTTTTGAGCTTGTATATCACTTCTTCATTATTTGAAGTACTGAAACATCTGTGTTAAAATTTTAAATGTAATATATTAAAAAGGGGGGAATTCTAATAGTATCTGTTTCATAGTTCTTTTCCCTTCTGTTTGCTTGTACATCTTTGTTTTGTTCTGTTTTATTTTTAAGGATGCAGTAAGATATATCACATAGAGAACCAGCACCATGTCCAGAACATAATTCTCAATACACCTTGGTCTTTCAGACTTTATCTGAGAAATACTTCCAGCCATTGTGGAGTAACAGGGACCAGATTTACCCTTCTGCCTGGACAACCCAAAAACAAGACAAAGTCTATGAAGCAAAAATTTTCCAGACATTGGACACAAGGCAACAAAGGACAATGATCCCTAAGAGATGAGAAACAAATGGACCTAGTCCCTTCATTTCCCCCATCTTCCTACCTAATTAGAGTCTCCAGACCACAGAACAGAGATGGAGACCCCAGGTCCAACCTGGCAATCTCCCCATATTAAGGAGACAGAGTTGAGAGTGTGGGGAGGCCAAGGAGTCTAGAATTTCAGGGCAAAGTACTAAAGAGCTACACAGTGAGAACTCTGAAGGTCTGCAGAAGGTCCTCCAGGGTTCCCAGGTGAATACTGATCAGCACATGCATGTAAGAAAACTTCCAGGAAAAGAATCGCCTCAAAGTACTAGAGCAAACAGACCCCAAAGACCATACTAGACCAGGAACAGCTCTTTATCATACCAGCCAGAGTGGTGGTGGTTGTTCAGTTGCTAAGTCATGTCCGACTCTTTGCAACCCCATGGAGTGCTGTGACTAGGCTTTCCTGTCTTTCACTGTCTCCTGGAGTTTGCTCAAACTCATGTCCATTGAGTCAGTGATGCCATCCAACCATCTCATGCTCCATTACTCCCTTCTCCTCCTTCACCAGCCAGAGTGGAAAAACCTCATAATTCATGGGCACTAGGTAGAGTATTGAGAAGAGTCTTGCCTCAACCATGGGATAAAATTAGTCTTATACTAAAGACTGCTTTGGTATCACCTAACAAAGCATAAGAGCAAGCCCCAGGAAGATCAAAGGGTTTGCCAAGTAACTTCGATAACATATTAGCTTTCTATTGCTGCATTAATAATTACCCCTAAAGCTTACTGACTTAAAACCACACAGTTCTGTGGGTCAGGAATCCAGGAGCAACTTAGCTGAGTGATTCCAGCTCAAGCTTGCTCAAGAAGCTGTAATCGAGCTATCAGCTAGGGTTGCAATATCTGAAGACCTGGCTGGACATGGAGGATCTACCTCTAAGGTGACCCATTCACATCCCCCTAGGCTGGAGGCCAACATTCCCTGCTCTGGCTGTTAGCAAGAGGACTCAACTCCTCACTACATGAATTTCTTCATAAGTTAACTTGAGTGCCCTAATGACATGATAAGCTTATAGACAGACTAATAAGGAATACAAAAAAGAGGACATGGATTTTCTGTACAAAGAATGAAAAGAGGTGACATCACTAAAGATTCTATAGGTATTCTAAGAATAATAAGGAAATACCATTAATAATACTATCACAACAAATCCAACAACTTAGATATAGCGGACAAATTCCTTAAAAGAAATAAACTATCAATGCTCCCCAAGAAGAAATAGATAAACTAAATACTACTGTATCTATTAAAGAAAGAAAAAATAATGTCATAGCCAATGGGATTTATTTCAGGAATGAAGATTGTCTCAATCAAGGTAATTCACCAGTTTTAGAAACTAAAAACAAAAAGATGTATGATCACTTCAGTAGATGAACAAAGAAAATTTTGCAAAATCAAATGTCTATTCCTAATTGAAAAAAAAACCTCTCAGCAAACTAGAAATACAAGAGAACTTCCTCAACCTGATAAAGAACATCTATAGAAACCTGCTTATTTGATAAAAGACTGGATGTTTTCCTCCAAGATCAGAAACAAAATAAAGATATCCACTCTCACACCTTTTATTCAGCAGTTGTACTGGAGGTTCTTTCCAAGGTAATTAGGCAAGAGAAATAAATAGCATCCACATAGAAAATAAAGAAGTAAAATTATTTTTAATTGCAGATGATGATTATGATTATTTCTTTAAAACATCCTGTGACTATCCCTAGCACTAATAAGTGGATTTTGCATGGTTGCAGGATTCAAGATCAATATTCAAAAATCAGTTTTATTTCTAGATGCTATTAGCAAATACTTGGAAATAGACATTTTAAAAAGTAGTATTTTCAGTAGCATCAATGACTATAAGATACTTAGGGTTAATTGTGAAAAATAATATAAAATCTATGCATGAAAAATTGAAATAACATTGTTGAGAGAAATTTAAGAAAGATCTGAATAAATGGAGAGATATATCATCTTCATGAGTCAGACACACATTATCAAGATGTTAATTCTCCTTCAATTAACCAACATAATCCCAATCAAATTTCCCAGATGGTTTTTTTGTCCCAATTTGCAAACTGATTCTAAAATTCATATACAAACAACTTTAAGAAAGAAAAATAAATTTGGAGAACTTCTACTATCTTGTTTTAAGACTTATTTAAAAAGCTACAGTCATTAAAACAGTATGTTATTAATGTCCAAGTAAACAAAGATCAATGGAACAAAATAGAGACTACAGAAATAGACTCTCACATGTATGGCCAACTGATTTTTTACAAATGTGCAAGGGAAATTCAGCCTGGAAAGAATAGTATTTTCAACAGATATTTTTGGATCAAGTGGATATCCGTGTGCCAAAAAAATTAATTTGAATTCATATCACACCTCACACCAAATGCAGAAATTAATTCAAAATCAATCATAAACCCAAGTGTAAAACCTAAAGCTAAAATTTGTAGAACACATAGGAGAATATATTTGCAACCATGAGTTAGGCAAATGTTTCTTATACAACATCAAAAGCAAGAGCCTTAAAAAAATTAAAATGTATAACTTTTTTTTATCTGCATCAAAATTAGGAATGTCTATCCTTTGAAAGATACTATTATGAGAATAAATAGAAAATTCACAGATTAAGAGAAAATATTTGTAAATCTTATACTTGATAAAGAGTTTGCATCCATAATTTGTAAAGAATCTTCAAAATAAAATGGTAAAAAAATAATCAAATAAAAAGTGAACAAAAAGCCAAGAAACTTCATCAAAGAAGATACATGGATGCAATGAAAAGAAAGAAGAAAATCGTATCCTTAGCATCATTTGTCATTAGTGAAATGTAAATTAAAACCACAATGAGATACCATTACTACATACCTACTAGAATAAAGAAGACTGACCTTAACAAGTGTTGGTAAGAATATGGAGTGACAGAAACTCTCATACACTGCTCAAGGAATGCAAGATGGTACAACATTTTGGAAAGTATTATGGTCGTTTTTAAAAAATTTAACCATACAGCTACCATATAACCCAGATATCTCACTCCTAAGTATTTACTCAAGAGAAATGAAAGCACTTGTACACATATGTCCATAGCAGCATTACTTATAATAGCCTAAGACTAGAAACAATCCAAATGTCCAGTAAGTGAATGGAGAAACAAATGGCAGTATATCCATATAATGGAATGCTGCTGCTGCTGCTGCTGCTGCTGCTAAGTCGCTTCAGTCGTGTCCGACTCTGTGCGACCCCAGAGATGGCAGCCCACCAGGCTCCCCCGTCCCTGGGATTCTCCAGGCAAGAACACTGGAGTGGGTTGCCATTTCCTTCTCCAATGCATGAAAGGGAAAAGTGAAAATGAAGTCGCTCAGTCGTGTCCGACTCTTCGCAACCCCATGGACTGCAGCCTACCAGGCTCTTCCGTCCACGGGATTTTCCAGGCAAGAGTACTGGAGTGGGGTGCCATTGCCTTCTCCGATAATGGAATACTACTCAGCAATATTAAGGAATGCACTTTTGATACACATAAAGGATGAATCTCAAAATAATTATATTGAGTTTAAAAAGCTAGACAAAAGTAGAGGGAGATGCTATGTGATTTCATTTATATAAAATTCTAGAAAGATTAATGAATTTATGACAGAAAGCAGGTAAGTAGTGACCTGGGGACATGGAGAGGGGTATGATGAAGGGATTATAAAGGAGCACTATTTGGGTATTTGTAGATATGTTTATTTTCTTGATTGTGATGATAGTCTCATGGTGATGTATACATATCAAAAACTCATCAAATTGTATACTTTAAATAACTTCGTTCATGGTTAATTACAAATCAATAAAGATATTAAAAGATATTTACTCCTTGGAAGGAAAGTTATGACCAACCTAGAGAGCATATTCAAAAGCAGAGACATTACTTTGCCAACAAAGGCCCGTCTATTCAAGACTATGGTTTTCCCTGTGGTCATGTATGGATGTGAGAGTTGGACTGTGAAGAAGGCTGAGTGCCAAAGAATTGATGCTTTTGAACTGTGGTGTTGGAGAAGACTCTTGAGAGTCCCTTGGACTGCAAGGAGATCCAACCAGTCCATTCTGAAGGAGATCAGCCCTGGGATTTCTTTGGAAGGAATGATGCTGAAGCTGAAACTCCAGTACTTTGGCCACCTCATTCGAAGAGTTGACTCATTGATGCTGGGAGGGATTGGGGGCAGGAGGAGAAGGGGATGACAGAGGATGAGATGGCTGGATGGCATCACTGACTCGATGGACGTGAGTCTGAGTGAACTCCAGGAGTTGGTGATGGACAGGGAGGCCTGGAGTGCTTCGATTCATGGGGTCGCAAAGAGTCGGACATGACTAAGCAACTGAACTGAACTGAACTGAACTGAAAGATATTTTTTACAACTCAAGTCTAATTTTTTAAAAAAGTTTGTGACATGATGACTGTACTTTATTCACTGTAGTTTTTATTTTTAACTGCAGAAAATTGAAAACAATAAATGCTATTAATAAAGTTCTAGATAAATATGCTATACTATGGTGCATCCAACAATAAAATATATGCAGTTGTAAAAAATGAATGAAGAACATCTCTACGTACTGATTTGGAAAGATCTCCAAGTTGCTCAGAGAAGGGAAAAAGTAAACACTCCCTTCTATGAGTACTGAATGGGGTAGTCTGGAGGTTCCAGAATACTAAGAATCTATATTCAAATGTTTATTTAAAGATACCCATTGATTTGGGATCCTGAGTTTTGTCCTCTGCCATTTAAATGAAAAGTTTATATCTGCATATGTGTGTTTAAGTGGTGGAGAATAAGAATCTGTATTCATTACCAATATATTCAATATATTATATATTTGCTCATATATATATAGATAAAGAATATCTATAGATATAGATACTCTGAAAAGATTCCAAAAAATGGAAAACCATGGAAGAGAAATAGGAGGATGGGGGAGTAAGTACAGCAAAGACATTTTTAAAATTAAATTGAAAATTTGTATCAAAACTTTTTGAATCTTTTTAAAAAATAGAAAAATTCTGCCTAGGGACAGAGGAAAAAGAGAATTTATAGTGATAGCTTTAAAAAGGTATATTTATTCAGATATCTGAGACTAAGACCTCAGAGCTTCTTCAACCAAGAGCAAAAAGTAAGTAAAATAACTAAACTTCAAAGTTGTAGACACTTTTTTGAGCTTTTCCCCCTAGTTTCTTAGACCTCTTACTGAATTTCACAAAGTGTATTTCTGTTTCAGTTTTTTGATGTATCCTGCTGAATTTTTAGTCTTACAACACTTGCATAAAATGAATTAAAACTGTTAAAACTCCATGTGTGCAGGTGCTGAGTCACCTCAGTCTTGTCCAACTCTTTGCAACCCATGGACTACATACAGCCCACCAGGCTCCTCTGTTCATGGGGTTCTCCAGGCAAGAATACTGGAATGGGTTGCATGCCTTCCTTCAAGGGATCTTCCCATCCCAGGAACTGAACCCACATCTCTTATATCTCCTACCCTGACAGGTGGATTCTTAACCAGTAGCACCACCTAGGAAGCCCTGACAACTTCATAGTGTGTATTGTATTTCTTTTTATTGGTATATTCCTAATAGATAAGGACCAAATATTCAGGACATTAATCTGTAACCCCTGTCCTCTTTTCTTTTTGGCAAATATTAAACAATCAGTGTCAAAAGTCACTGGCAGGCAAAAAAGGACATAAAATAATTGTTATTCTTTTTCAAACAATTGTTTCATGCCAGAATCCATATGAAAATGATTGGTTAACTATTGCTAATCTTATTAAATGAAAAAAGAAAGGATATTGAAAACACCACACATAAAAAAATAAATTATTAAATCTCATTCATAGTACAATGAAATCTACACAATTCAGCTGAAAAACATTTGCCAATGGATGGCTGCCTCATTGTGAGCAGATGTTGTTGCCTTCAAAGAATTTTTGACAACAATGGGTCAAGAGCTTTCCAAATATAATTTAAATGTATGTATCTATATTTATATATTACCCAACAGTCCAGTGGCATAGATCCATTTTTTATCTGAGATTCAATTTCTTTTTGATTGCCTTGACCTGTCTAATAAGTTTCAAGTAACTGTGACCCTCATCGTATGCCCAAACTGAAAGGACTTGGCAAGAAATAAATAAAACTCATTTTTCTCTTCATTCACTCATCAGGGTTATTATGTGCTATTTGTTTGATTCTTTATTTCTTTGGCTCATAATCTGTTTTTTTGGACAGACATGTGTGATGCAGAGAAACTTAGGCCAGGATTACTTCCTGGCAATCAACAACCAAAAATGAATACTAAATTTGTTGGTTGTCGAAGCCTTGAGGAGTATTGGAGAAAAGAGTATTTCTTTCTCTGTCTTCATTTGCAATGGAAAATCAAAAGTGGATTTTAGAGGAATCATCTCCTATTGACACGTACGTTTTTATTTTCTCTGTGAATCTAGTGGGGATTGCTACATTTCAGCAGAGATTGACAAAACACTGAGATTTGTAAAGGGACAATTTCTAGGTTATTTTCTTAAGTGGGTTTATACTTCATAAATAGCCCTTTCTTTTCTTTTAAGGAAACTAATATCGTTGGCTTTTCCAGATGTAAGAGATCGTACAAGTTTATTTTGTACATGCTGCTACTGCTGCTGCTAAGTTGCTTCAGTCATGTCTGACTCTGTGTGACCCCATAGATGGCAGCCCATCAGGCTCCCCCGTCCCTAGGATTCTCCAGGCAAGAACACTGGAGTGGGTTGCCATTTCCTTCTCCAATGCGTGAAAGTGAAAAGTGAAAGTGAAGTCGCTCAGTCGTGTCCGACTCTTTGCGACCCCATGGACTGCAGCCTACCAGGCTCCTCCGTCCATGGGATTTTCCAGGCAAGAGTACTAGAGTGGGCTGCCATCACCTTCTCCGATTTTGTACATGAGTTGTTTCTAAAACCTAATTTCTCTGACTTGGTTCCAGAGCCAGCTTCATGGGTGTGTGATCTGTCCAATTACACAGGCCCCTCCACTTTAAGGGCCCCATGCTTGAATTAAAGGTCTGCTATCGCCGTCTTAGAACTCAATAATTAGGACAAGGGACCTCACATTTTCATCTTGAACTGAATCCCTCCAAATTTCATAGCAGACCTGCTCAGTTCATGTAAGCAACCATCAAAGTCCTAGTGAAAGAGTCTCCTGGGCCTTATGGAATATAATAGAGGACATTTATTGAGCATTAGGGGCTGTTGTAAGAACTTTATGGGTATTAATTAATTGAAGCCTTAAAAAAACCTCTACAAGGTAAGTGTGATCATTAACCTCATTTTACAGATGCAGAAATTGAAACACAGAGGTTAATGAAACGAATCACTCACTCAGCAAATTGAGGGGCCAGAATTAGATCCCAGACAGCCTGACTCCAGAGCCTGCTATGTTAAAAGTAGTGAGGGCAGTTAAAGATCATTTCAGAATCACATGGCTTCCATAACATAGTGCTCACCCCCAGAAACCTGGAGATCCAGTCTTGTTTTGTGCCTCCATGTCCCATTTCCCTTGTTTCAGACTTTGTCTCGGTAACTGGTATACTGTAGATATTTGGTTTAGCGGAATTTATAGGCTGCCCCCATTGCTTTGATCCGTGAAGCGTCTCACCTGCAAGTACCTCCTCAGACCTAGGGATCACATTCTAACTCTTCTGGAAACATCCATATAACCTTCAATGCATCTGGGGTGTGTAAAGCTGACTTCCTAATTCATATATTTGCTAACCCAGAAGATATTCTTACTTTTTACTTATTTAAGGCAGACTCAGTTCTTTGGCTGAACTAAAAATGCATTTTGCCCCATAAAACTTGCTTCAGCAGGCTTCTAATTAGTTTGCCTTCTGTCAGCAATGGGAAACCAGCTTCTGGATGCTAATATTTTTCAGGCAGGGAGGGTAATAAAATCTGGCAATCAGCAACTATGAATAAAAACAAAGAAAGCAGAAATGAATTCACATTTTGTGAGACATGGCAACTCAAGGCCAAAACATCTATGTAGTAAGTGATTTATTTAAAAACATTTGATGGTGAAGAACATGGAAGCCTGACTGGCTGCAATCCATGGGGTCACAAAGAGTCGTACATCACTGAGTAACTGAACTGAACTGATTTTTAAACAAAGAATAACATAAATACCTTACTGGAGGGAACATGACTGAAAGTGATTTTAAGGATTGCCAACATATGCCCAGAGAAGACAGTAAAAAGAGTTTAGCTTGGTGGCTATGAGCTCTATAGCTTGAAGACCTGGCTTCAAATCCTGCCTCTAGCACTTAAATTCTACGCACCCCAGCGGCTCAGAAGGTAAAGAATCTACCTGCAGTACAAGAGACCCAGGTTCAATCCCTGGATCGGGAAGATCCTCTGGTGAAGGGAATGGCACCCATTCCAGTATTCTTGCCTGAGGAATCCCATGGACAGAGGAGCCTGATGGGCTGCAGTCCATGGGGTTGCAAAGAGTTGGACATGACTGAGCAAACTTCCACTTTACTTTTACTACTACTTAAAAGAAAGTGAGATCTTGAGCAAGGTCTTCTTATACGTAAAACAAACACCTACTATGTGCCAAGTGTTGTGCTAGATTCTGGATACATAAAATATAGACGTATTGGGAAAAAAACAACAACATGGAGCCTGCTTTTAAGCCGCCTCTATCTAGAGTGATACTTCTGATAATACAATGATACTACTGATAATAGTAGAATACTACTATTGCACCTTTATACAATGAGTGTAGAAGACAGCGCTTTCCAGCATCACTCGATTTTCCACCTCTCTGAGGACCTGGTTATAACCTTACCAAGGGCCAATAGAATGATTTACACTAGGATATCCATTTCTGAGTCTTCACTTCCAACTACAGATAGAGTGCACTCTCCATTAGCATTTCTCAGGAAAGAAGACTCTGCTTCTTTCCAATATGCTCTGCAAAATATTGACTATAGCTCCATGATGCTGCAACTCAATGTACCTCTAATCTGGCTGTTATTGTGTCTGGGCTCCCTCTTCAGGGAGCAGCTCCGGCATCCTGAAGATGGGAAGGTGCATCCTTTATTGGCGAGAGTCACTTTCCACTGAGTCCAAGCTAAAGACAATGCTGCATTGTGAAAACACGCATCGCTCTTCATCAATGCCTAAAACATCCCCCCCATATATACACACTGTCCCTTAGCAACTGTATATTCTTGTTGTTGTTTAGTTACTAAGTCGTGTCCAGCTCTTTTGCAACCCCATGGACTGTAACCCTCCATGGCTCCAGGGGATCTTCTCAACCCAGGGATTCAACTCATGTCTCCTGCATTGGCAGGAGTATTCTTTACCACTGAGCCAACTGGGAAGCCCAGCAATTGTATATATGATACCCAATATTAGGTAGATGCATTCTCTCCAGAAATTTAAGATACAGCATGAACACATGAAATCTTGGAAAGACATCTCCCTGAAACATCTATTCACTCAAAGATCTGGGAGGGAAACATACATTTGGTATTTTTATATTCTTATGTATATGAATTTGAGTTATCAAAATCTGACATAAGGAGAGTAGAAAAATTAACAGATGTTGGACTTCCCTAGTAGCTCAGCTGGTAAAGAACCTACCTACAATGCAGGAGACACTGGTTTGATTCCTAGGTCAGGAAGATCCCCTGGAGATGGGATAGCTACTCACTCCAGTACTCTTGGGTTTCCCTGGTGGCTCTTATGATAAAGAATCCACCTGCAATGTGGGAGACCTGGGTTTGATTCCTGGGTTGGGAAGATCCCCTGGAGGAGGGAAAGTCTACCCACTCCAGTATTCTTGCCTGGAGAATCCTCATGAACAGAGGAGCCTGAGGAGCTACAGTCCATGAGGTCTCAAGAGTTGGACATGACTGACTGAGCAACCAAGCACAGCACAACCCAGCAACCTGATGGATGAGCTTCCCTGGTGGCTCAGCACCAGGAGAAGGAAATGGCAATTCACTTTAGTATTTTCGCCTGGGAAATCCCATGGACGGAAGAGACTGGCAGGCTACAGTCCACGGGGTCACAAAAGAGTCAGACACAACTTAACGACTAAACAACAACAACACCTTGATGAATAGTATTGGTTCTCCTCTGTTCAATCCAGTTTTCCAAATTTATAGACTTAATATAAGACATCATCCACTGACCATAAGGACAAGTAGGAATTGTTTCGTGGTCCCCAAGGTAAACCTGGAGCTCTCAAAATGTCATACTCTCAGCTACCTTTCCAGACTAGGCAAGCTTGATAGGGTAGGATCTCATGTTAATTATTTCTTATATTATTACATTTCCATGAAAAATGTGAGGAAAATGCTGCTCCAAGTTATCCTATGCACTTTGAGTATTACTGATTCTCATAATACCAAATAAGTTAAAAACTAAATTTTAATCTAAAGGAAACTCCAGGAGTCATCCTATCTTGGGGTCTTCAAGCTCTACTTAGGGGTCACAGCATAGGTTAAGGTGAGACCAAGAGGGAACAGCTTGGCCTCCCCCCTCAGGTCCTCTGCCAAAATCCTTTTCCCTCATCAGTAAGATCCCTTTTGATCCTATTTTTATTTGCCTAGGATTTCCAAATAGGCTGTCAGGGACTTTCCTGGCAGTCCAGTGCATGGGGTGTGGGTTTAAACCCTAGTTGGGAAACTAAGATCCCATATGCTGTGCATTGCAGCCAAAATATTTTTAAAAAATAAATAACTAAAATGTGAGACAGAGATTAAAAAAAAAAAAAAAGAATAATCAGCTCCCAGTAGGATTTCATTTGAATAAAATTTCCTAGAGAAAAAAGGAGCTGAAAGTAGTTATGTGATTCAATGTTCTTATTTTTTTAATACTATCAAATTCATATTATACCTCAACTCAGTCCCACCTACTCCTGCCTGAAGCCATGCATGCTAAGTCACTTCAGTCATGTCTGACTCTTTGTGACCCCATGTAGCCCACCAGGCTCCTCTGTCCATAAGATTCTCCAGGCAAGAATACTGGAGTGGGTTGACATTTCCTTCTTCAAGGAATCTTCCTGACCCAGGGATGGAACCCAAGTCTCTTATATCTCCTGCATTGGCAAGCAGATTCTTTATCATTAGTGCCACCTGGAAAGCCCCAACCTCAAGCCAGTGAGCCTCTAAGCACAGGAACCCAGAGCAAATCCTGATTCACAATGGTAGGCAAGAATTTCTAGTCTCATTTACAGAACTGTCACCAGGATTCTTCAACCAAGCATTATGGCTTACTAGCAAATTGAGTGAATTTAAGAAAATATTGATTCCTGTTCATTTGTTTCCATTCATGTATGATTTTCCAGCATTAGGAAACAGTAGATGTGGGTCTTTTTTCCTATAGGGAGCAGGAAACACCTTCTTACCCTTTCGCTTCAGAGCCTAGACTCAGAGGAAATATGATAAATGAATGTTTCCTTAAACTCCAGTCATTCATATACCATTTTTATGATTTTCATTATATCTGCATATAAATTGCTTTTTAATTTACCTAATATTTTTCTTTACATCAGTTCACATATTAACGTTCAGTTCAGTTCAGTTCAGTCACTCAGTTGTATCCGACTCTTTGGGACCCCATGAATCACAGCACACCAGGCCTCCCTGTCCATCACCAACTCCCGGAGTTCACTGAGACTCATATCCATCGAGTCAGTGATGCCATCCAGCCATCTCATCCTCTGTCATCCCCTTCTCCTCCTGCCCCCAATCCCTCCCAGCATCAGAGTATTTTCCAATAAGTCAACTCTTCGCATGAGGTGGCCAAAGTACTGGAGTTTCAGCTTAAGCATCATCCCTTCCAAAGAAATCCCAGGGCTGATCAGAATGGACTCATGCCTTAATCAATGACATCCATTAAATCATGAAAAGTCTTTTTACTAATACACGTTGAAATAAACACAAAATCATTAAAATAAAAAAAATTTGCATCTGGGCCAAATCATCTCATGTTATGGGGGTTTTATTGTTGTTTGGAAAGCACTGATCTAATTCAGCCATTCAGCAGATAGTTACTGAATTCCCAACTCTCATCCATATCCTGTGCTAGGTGTTAGAAAACATACACCTTTGAAGGGAATATGGTTTGTGTCGTTTCTCAAAATTATCTAACCAGGGAACACTTTATTGAGAATCGGTTCATCTAACTGTCCTATGGAATATGCTTTGGAAAACATTATTCTAGAAATACCCTGCAGTGTCATAGTAGTCAGGATTGAAACTCTTGGGGGTGGGGGAGAGGCAGCAACTTTGGCCCTTCACCTTGGCCTATGGCTGGCAGAAAACCTTCCTACAATTGGCTCCTGAGTACTGGAGAATCAAGACTGCATTGAGAGTTATCACCTCTCGGGCAGAATTTAAGAAGTGAGGTAAGATGAACAGAAAAGTGCAGGAGTATTCAACACAACCAGAGCACCCTGAGAGATGGAAGGAGCTTCTGCTCACTCCGAGGAGTCTCCCCCAATGGGGGTCAAGAAAGGACAGATGGCACAGGGTTGCCAGCTACACAGTGGGGCAGTGGGAGACCCAACACTTAGGCTCAGCAGCTCATGTTAGGCTTCTTCTCTTGGAGCATTTGAAATACTGAGTCCATGAAGATGATGCTAAATATTTTCTTAGGGCCAAGACTATAAATTCAACTGTAAAACTGGAACATTTTCAACCCTATTTCTCCATAATGTGCGTGTTTGGGGTTTTTTTAAGTACTTTTCCAGTAAATTGCACACTGCTTGTCCACAGAAGTAAACAGCAGCCCAAGGGCAGACGATGAACAATATAGCTTTCGGTGCCTAAGTCGTAAGAACATTTCTCCTGCAAATATCACTGAATTTCCACAGCCAAGTTGAGCACCACATGTGTGCCATATTTAATCCCTGGGCAGCTGTTACTCTTATCCTCCACCCCCCCGACCCCAACAAATGTTATGAGTCATGTATGGGTGACTCGGGGCTTCATAAATTGTGGTAAATGAAATCAAATTTTCTTTTTTCCTATGTGATTGAGCAACAAAAACCACTGCTCTTGATAACACAAAATGAGAGCTGTTAACATATGTTCACAGGGCCTGCGATAGGTTTATAGGTCCCTTTCAGAACATCTCTCATGTTTTAAGGTCTGTGTTTCTCCAATGCAGACTTGGGTACCAGACTTGAGTGATTTTTATATTCCCTTGGTCTCTCTGCATTAAAATTTTAGGCTCTGGTCAAGTTTAACTTTCCAATCCAAACCTCCAGTTAGATAAAAGAAAATTTGACCAAGATATAGCCAACCAAATCTGGGGAAAGGGTCTTAGGAGCATGGGTGAAGGGTGATATCATTGAGATGAGTGAGAAGAAAATTTCCATGGTCATCAATTTGGTGGACTGAATGGAAACAAAATAGCTATGGTTATTCTTCTTCAGGCATCCAGGCCCTTGGCAATGCAATGCTGAAGCCCCTACCATCAAGAGATGCAGGCTGTTTCTCCATCCTTGGATGTAGGCTGGCTTTGTAACTCGCTTTGGCCAACAGAAGTGGAGGAAGTAACAGCGTGCAAGGACTTGCACTCTCCCCGTCTCCTTGACCTTGGCCCCACCATGTGAACAAACTTGGACAAGCCTGCTAGAGAATCAAAGACCACATGGTCCATGGTCAGTTGACTGGACTGTATCAGCTGTGATCCCTGCTGGTACCTATAATACACATGGTAGCTGATCCAAGAGCCCCATGTTACAAAGTTTCACCAAGATTAGCTTTTAAAAAAAGAAAAAAAATATTATTTATTTATTTGGCTTCATTGGGTCTTAGTTGCATCACGTAGGATCTTCACTGCAGCACACAGGACCTTTTGTTGTGGCACAAGGACACTCTAGTTATGACACAAGAGCTCAGTTACCCCTCGGAATGTGGGATCTTAGTTCACCAATCAAAGATTGAACCTGCGTCCCTTGCATTGGAGAGCGAAATCTTAACCACTGGACCACCAGGGAAGTCCCGAGGAAGAGTTTGTTGATTTGCAGCTGACTGTAAGGGCATGAGCTACCCTGGTCCAAATCATCAGAACCACAAAGCTGCCCCATTAACTTGTGAGCAATAATATGTGGTTATTGTCTTAAACCATGAAATTTGGGGGTGGCTTGGTATACAGTAGCAACTACCTAGTATAAACATACAGACCATATTTATCTTCATCATCAATAATCATCATTCATTTTGACATTTTTTCCCATATATCTTCTCATCTCATCCCCAGTTTCCCCTTATTGTTAACATCTGACATTAGTGTGGTGCTTGTGTTACAACTGATGTGTTAATATTCAGTTCAGTTCAGTTCATTTCAGTCACTCAGTCATGTCCAACTCTTTGTGACCCCATGAACCACAGCACACCAGGCCTCCCTGTCCATCACCAACTCCCGGAGTTCACCCAAACCCATGTCCATTGAGTCGGTGATGCCATCCAACCATCTCATCCTCTGTCATCCCCTTCTCCTCCTGCCCTCAATCTTTCCCAGCATCAGGGTCTTTTCAAATGAGTCAGCTCTTCGCATCAGGTGGCCAAAGTATTGGAGTTTCAGCTTCAGCATCAGTCCTTCCAATGAATATTCAGGACTGATTTCCTTTAAGAGCTAATATTAATACATTATTATTAATTAAAATCCATAGTTACATTAAGATTCACTGCATTATACCTTCTACTAGTTTTGACAAATGTATGATGACATGTATTTCCCATTATAGTATCAAACAGAATAGTTTCACTGCCCTAAAAAGTCCCTGTGCTCCAATTCATCCCTCCTTTCCTCCCCCTGGTCTCTGGCAACCACTGACCTTTTTACAGTCTCCATAGTTTTGTCTTTTCCAGAATGTCATGTAGTTAGAATCATACAGTATGTAGCCTTTTCAGACAGACTCATTTTAGCATTTTCTATTTGTTTGCAATGTGCTACTTTTCCTAAATGATCTCATTTAACCCCATAGGGTGCTGTAATTATGCTTAGCTTACAGAGGAGAGAAGTGAATTCCTAAAAGACGTTAATTGGCCCAAGGACACGCAGCTAATGAGTGCTAAGTCTTGAGAAACTCTGGCCTTTCTAATTTTAGAGTCCAAACTCTTAATTATTACAGGAAAAGTTGCAAAGTGGTGATCCAAAGGTTGCATTCAGCCTGCAGTTTTGTTTCATTTGGCTCACCTGCTATTTTAAATACCAGAAAATTTCAGCTTTTCTTTTAAAAATTGTAGGATGTGGCAGTTTAAGTTCTCACACTGCAGTTGTCTTAGTCAACTTGGCTGTTATAACAAAATAGCAGGGACTGGGTGGTTTAAACAATGTTTATTTCTCACTGTTCTGGAGGCTAGAAGTCTCAGATCAAGGTGCTAATAAACTAAGAAGCAAGAGTTTACCTCCTTGAAAGGAGGATGGACTGGCTGAAGGAGTGATACTCTTAATGAAAAACACCATGATGGATTCTGATCCTGAGAAAGTGGGTCTGGAGGCACATTGAGAATAGAGGGTAGAGAGAACCAAGCTAGAGGAGTGTGGAGTCCCTGTAGGCAGCTCAGGACTTATGGGAGTCAAGGAAAAGAGGGGAGATTATGAGAGAAGAGCTAGCAAAGCGGCATGAAGCCTGGACGTTATACAATGTGGCAGGCTAGTGAGATATGCTGGTGGTGATAGGTGTCTTAAAACATCCAAGTGTTGGCAAGGATGGGGAGAAATTAAAACCTTTGCACACTTTAATGGGAACTCAGAATGTTGAAGTTACTATAGAAAGCAATATGGAAGTTCTCAAAAATATATAGAGACAACCCTAATGGCCAGATGAATATATAAAGAAAATGCGAGATACATATTTGTGTGTGTGTGTGTGTGTGTGTGTATGTGGGGGAGGGGGGTGGTGGCTTCCCAGGCAGCACTAGTGGTAAAGAACCCACCTGCCAAGACAGGAGAATAAGAGATGTGGGTTCAATCCCTGAGTCAGGAAGATTCCCTGGAAGAGGGCATGGCAACCCACTCCAACATCCTTATCTGGAGAATCCCATGGACAGAGGAGCCTGGTGGGCTACATTTCATAGGGTCGCAAAGAGTTGAGCATGACTAAAGAGAGAGAGAATACAAAATATCATTCAGCCTTTTATTTTTTTTTTTATTTTTATTTTTTTTGTGTAATAAAGTTTTATTAAAGTATAAAGGAGATAGAGAAAGCTTCTGACATAGGCATCAGAAGGGGGCAGAAAGAGTACCCGCTTGCGAGTGTTAACAATGAAGTTATATAATCCAAAGAATATCTGGAGGTTGTAAAGACCTCATCAGACCTACTCCCATAATTTACATTTTAAGATAACACTGTCCTTAGGCAAGATACATCCTTGTAAAGACCAGGTCTACTCCCATAATTAACATTTTAAGATAACAGAAGGTTGAATCCAAAGACTGTCCTTAGGCAGGATACATTATTGTTATATAATCCTAAGGAATGTGGAGAAAGAAAAAAGTTTGTCCTTTCTTCCTCCTTGAGAATTCCAGACCCCTCTCTCCTTGGGGACCCCTAGACTCCCTATCAACCTGCCTAGGAACTGACTCTCTCATTCCCCCTTTTCTTTTAGGAGAATTATGTTGCCTAGGGAAAGGGCGTCATTCTCGTTCCGTAACTACTTCCGAGCTGACAAGGGGCGTTGTCCCTAAATTGGTGAGGCAACATATTCTCCTAATCCTCATATTGAGGATATCTGATCCAGGGACCCCAAATAGTAGTTGGAGGAAACTACAGCAGTAGCAGGAGTTTGAGCAACCATTTGTAACTTAAAAGCTTTCATGCGGCTAGAAACAATTCCAGTTATACAATTATAGATGTAGGGAGCAAAGAGCAAAAACAAAACAATCAGAATCAAAATTAAAAGTCACATAAAAGGAAGATGGGATCAGAGTCATTTTGTTAGATGTATTCTTGAAGGACTTAGGCTGGCGCGTTCTAAGCCTTTAAACTATGGCAAATTGGCAGATATAGAACAGAAGGAGAAAGAAGCTCCTGGTAAATTCCTAGATAGACTGAGAGAAGGCCTTCGCAGATTCACTGAGACTGATCCCGAAAGTGAAGAGGGAAAAATGATCTTAAAGGATAGATTTCTCACTCAGTCGGATCCAGATGTCCACCGTAAGCTATTAATACAGGCGTATGGACCAAATCAGTCTTTAGATACTCTGTTACAACTGGCTCAGACAGTCTATTATGGTAGGGAATATGAGGAAAAGAAAGAAAGGCAAAAAAGGACAAAGGAAAAGGCGGAAGCCTTTGCCATGGCTATGAAAAATGTTTGTAAACAGCCTGAGAAAAATGCCCAGAGGGGCCCAGGTGAAAAGGGATGGGCTGGCTCTTACTGTGGAAAGGAGGGGCACCTCAAGCGGGATTGCCCTCAGGCATCTAAGCTGCCCCCGGCTCCATGTCCGGTCTGCAAAGGACCACACTGGAAGAGAGACTGCCCCCAGAGGTGTAGGTCTCCCGGGTCGGACTCTCAAGACAATCAGGACTGAAGGTGCCCGGGGGTCCCCACACAAACTCCCATCCTAAATACATTCAGCCTTTTAAAAAAGAGGAAATGCCATCATTTGTGACAACATGGATGAAACTAGAGGACATTACATTAAGTAAAACAAGGCAATCATAGGAAAAACGTGCACACCACCTAAATGAAAAGTGTTAGTCGCTCAGTCGTGTCGGACTCTTTGTGACCCTGTGGACTGTAGCCCACCTGGCTCCTCCGTCCATAGGATTCTCCAGACAAGAATACTAGAGTGGGTAGCCTATCCCTTCTTTAGGGGATCTTTCCAAGCCAGGAATCGAACACGTCTCCTGCATTGCAGGCGGATTCTCACCAGCTGAGCTACCAGGGAAGTCCCACCTAAATGAGGTATTTAAGAATAGTCAAACTCATAAATCAACTGTACTCCAAGAAAAAAAAAAAAATAAGAATATAAAATGGTAAAACTCATCGAAATCAAGAATAGGATGGTTGTTGCCAGGGGCTAGGGAAGAGGAAAATGGGGAGTTGTTTTTCAAAAGGTATAAAGTTTCTGTTACACAAGATGAATAAGTTCTAGAGATCTGCTGTATAATACAGTACCTATAGCTAACAACACGGTACCATGTACTTCAAAATATGTTAATAGGATAGATCTCATGAAGTGTTCTTACTGGAAAAAGCAAAATGCAAAAAGAACACAGGAAATTTTGGGAGGTAAGGTATATGTTTAGTACCTTGGAATGATATTACAGGTGTATGCATGTGTCCAAAGTCATCAAGATATGGACTTTGCTGCTGCTGCTGCTAAGTCGCTTCAGTTGTGTCCGACTCTGTGCGACCCTAGAGACAGCAGGTAGCCCACCAGGCTCCCCTGTCCCTGGGATTCTCCAGGCAAGAACACAGGAGTGGGTTGCCATTTCCTTCTCCAATGCATGAAAGTGAAAAGTGAAAGTGAAGTCGCTCAGTCGTGTCCGACTGTTAGCGACCCCATGGACTGCAGCCCACCAGGCTCCTCTGTCCATGGATTTTCCAGGCAAGAGTAGTGGATTGAGGTGCCATTGCCTTCTCTGAGATATAGACGTTAAATATATACAATTTTTGTGTATCAATTTATCTCAGTAAAGTTAGAAAAGAATAAAACTATTTGATATGCAATTGTACACTGATTACTGTGTTGTGTGGTGTTGTGAAGCTCTCACATACTAATTCATAGACCTTTAGTAGAAGTTCTACTACAGGACTTCCCTGAAGGGACAGTGGATAAGAATCTGCCTGCCAATTCAGGGGACATGGTTCAATCCCTGGTCCAGGAAGATTTCACATGCCTCAGGAAACTAAAGGTTGTGTGCCACAACTCCTGAGCCCCTATACCGCAATTACTGAAGCACGTGCCCCTACAGCCTGTGTTCCGCCACGAGAGGAGATAGCAGTGAGAAGCCCATGCACTGCGACTAGAGAGTAGCCCCAGTTCACAACTAGAGAAAGCCCTTGCACAGCATTGAAGATTCAGTGCAACCAAAAATAAATTTTTAAAAATTAAAAAAAAAAACTTTTACTATAGTTCACAGTTGTGTATTCACAAGTGTTTGGGAGAGCGCAATCAAGATGAAGATTCTACGTTTGGAGTAGTATGGGGCAGAGAAAATTGAAACACCACCAAGATTCAGAATGTAAAACAAGACCTCAGAGGACACAGGAAATGGCAATGAATTTCAGAATCTTGAGTGGACACTGAACTTAACTTGAGGTCTTTATTTGTAGGTTAGGCCACTCCTGTCTAGATCATAAGGGCTCAGGGGACCTCAGATGATATCTGAGTTACACAACCATTGTGTTTAATCAAGAATTTCCCACTGAAATCTCCCAGCTGGTTCCATTTGCCCTGCCCCAGGCAAACGCAAACCACAGGTATTTGACGCTAGTTGGGGAACAGGGTGTCCAGACAGAATGAATGTGTGGGCCTTGAGAGTGTACTTTCCCAACAACCTCTGCAATTAAAGGAATTTGTCACTCAAGATTTGAGTAAGTAGTTGTATGAGAGAAGATGGAATCTGTTTGAGGTTTCTACATGAAGTATAAATAACATAAATCCTTAAATTGCACTAAACTTTTTACGTTTAAAAGTATGTCTTCAGAGAACAGGGTATTTTGCCATCGTGACCTGGTGGAAATTTTTATCTCAAGCTCTTGATATTAAGAACTATTTCTCTATGTGATTTAATCAGCATGATATAAATATTGATAAATTTCCATAAACCATGTTTCAGAAAACATAATTGAGCCAACATAACAGAAATTATATTCAGCTGTGAGTAAACAGATACCTGGGAAAAAAATAGTATATTAATCACACAAGAATGAATTCTACTGTGTAAAAGAAGTCTAGAGTCAGGCTCTCCAGGTGTCATACTGTGAGGCAGAGTTTATCACTTCCATATAAATACAGGAGCTTGCTTTGCATATCAGATTAGGAAGAGGCCATCTGTGAATTCACTGGAACTGCTGAACACTTGAATAATCTAAGGGTCCAAGTGTTCTGCTTCCTTCCATAGTTGCTGTCTCATGTGAGTCTCACTCAAGGTAGTTCTGGAGACATTACCACCTCCTTTGCACATATCTGGAAAGATGGAAGATGTGGGTCATAAACCAGGAAGTGGCAGTTCTCTTTCCACTGAGCAAATGAATATGAAAAGCTCCAGATTCGCCACCAAAGACTGAAAAAAAAAGCTTTTCTGGGACAATGGTCTCTCTTCATGGGCACTGCTCTCTAGACACACTTGAGGTTTCTCACTTCGACCGAAGAGTAAGTCTCTGGGCAGAGAACCCTACGGTCACCACCACCAAGCAAGATCTGGGACAAACAACCCAGCTGCCCTCTGTTTCAGGGTTCTGTTTCTCCCTAAGCCTCCACAACTCTATTAAAACTCCAGACCCCACTTCTCATTTCATTGTGTGCCAAGAACAATTTATTTGTAGCTTTCTCAACTCCCACAAGGTCTCACTGGAGCTCTGTTCGTCTGATTTAATTAAAAGTCTTGAAAAAACTCATATACAGGACTTAATCTGTAACAATATTCATTATTCTCTCACTAAGTTGCTGGAAAACCCTTCGTAAACCCGGTGAACTCAACAGACTGCAGATCTAACCATATGACCATCCAAAAATTCCTTCTCATTTCCTAAACTAGCTCTATAGCCAGGTTCAGGGTCAAAGGAAACCCCAAAATCTCACGCAACTTTTCCAGGGCCCAAAGATGTGAGCCGTGTCTCCTTTAAGATGGACTGGAAACCTAGCCTGGAAATGATGTTTCTAAATCAGATTCTCTCAGTCTGTGGGATCCAGCTGCTCGGATTTCAAGAGGATGACTTCTTGGGGCCTTCAGATCTTATTTCACATCAAGCGAAGTCTGGTCTTGATTAACGTTGCAGCGAGGAAAGCATATGGCCATCAGAGGGGCAGAGGCTGGGTAATCAGCCCCTGCAGGTTCACACTGCAGAGAGTAAGAGGCATAAACTGTCTGCCGCTCACTGAAGCTGGGCTCCAAATGAAACACGAGCTCGCACTTTTCCTGTGTTTATATATTTGAGTTAATTGAGTTTTTAATTAGAAGAGTGAGTCGAGCCAGGAGAGGGATTTAGTGAGCTCAGTATTAAAATAACACATTGCTGAGGCCCATTTTCTCCAACTCCGACAGAATAAGTGTGGGGACGCTTTGCTGTCGTATATCTTAATAGAAAAGATGAGGGGTGGCGGGGGGAGGTGCTGGAGCTGAGACCGTTCACAAGTTACTAAGCGTTTGCATCTGCAGAGTGGAAGGAATGATGCCTTCAGCTCTCAAATTCCGTTAGGACTAGACAAAACACTGCTTCTAGGGAACACTGCAAGAACTAGCCGTACCAAGAGGAAATGGAGCCTCTCTTCCTTTCATCACAGCTCCAGACCAGACCAGAAATTACACTGGTTACTTCTACAGACATGGTACGGGGAGAGCCTTTGCGCAGAGGTCTCATTACAGAAGGAATCAGTTCACAGGTCTTGTCCTAAATGCTCAGACTTCTTTATGCTGCAGGAGAAAACCTTGAGGGGTAAAGTTCCCCAGATTCATAAATTCTTTGCTTTGTATTATAATGGTGTAGAATATGTCTATATAGTACGATAGGATTGCAGTGGGGTGCTCCTGTTATTTAAGATGTCTGCTTTTTTTCCTGCCAAAACAATGTGCTCTTCAGTCCCCTCTCTTATGCGCAATACTGAACTGCTATTTCTCAAAAATATTAAATCTTTCTAAAGAAACAGCAGTGATGTGTTTCCACCAAAGCTGGTAGGAGAACCAGGTCTGACCTGACCATCTATACACCCTACAGTGGGTTTTCCTTGGCTCAGTGTCCTGTCTTCACTGACAGCTTCTCACAAGTAAAGTCCAAGGATTCCTAGGAGTGTCCCTGCCTGATACCTGAAAACTAGAAATTCAGAACCTGGCAATCAGGGGAAAGGGCCACAGCACTGAGGAAGAAGGGACGGGGCTGGAGCAGGGTATAAGGAGACAGGATGCTGAGCATTGTCAGCAAGAGACAGCTTAACTTTTCCAGCTGCTTCTTCAATGTTCTATTGAGACTGGGGTTCTCAACACATTTATCTAGTACCTGTTCTGCTTTGTTTCAAATTTAGTTCTTATAAACCTCCCATTTTATCCATCAAAGTGAGTCTCTGGGAAGTTAAATGAATTGCCCGAGTTCACAAAGGAAACCACAGGCAGAGTAGGAATTCCCAGCCCCAAAGAACTGAAGCCTGGGCAGTAGTTCCACAGATCAAAGAGCCTGCTCAGAGGGTCAAGGGTTGGTTCAGGGCTCAGGCAGTTCTGGGGGACAAGGGGAAGGGGAGGAGACAAGAAGGAATGGACACTTTGGCTGCCGCCTCAGAGGGACCAGCAAACGATGAGACTTCCAGACTCACCCAGTAATCTGCCACTCCTCTGAGCCATGATTTTTATCCTACCAGTTTCACCCCTGTCCCGTGCCCCCCTTCACACACATCTCTTTTATCCACTCAAAGCGTTCTCTCCCTCGTCCTGGATCCCAAAGGGAACTCCCACCTGCTGGTTGGAAAGCCTTGTTGCAACAAAAGATTCTTCTTAGGCTGAAATCCCAGGAGAGAGAGAAGGGGGAAGATGGGAGAGGAGAGAAGATAAGGAACTCAGACCGATGCCATATTTCTTCAAGAGGGTGCCTCAACAGGGGCTACCATCTGGGGGTAACTCCTTGTCTTCCTTCTGTACCTTCTTGCTCCTGCTAGCTCTCCCTCCAAGGCCCTGCATTCCTCAACAGAAACCCAGCCCTGCAGAGTCCTAGCTAGTGTCTGTCCTGCAGCCCCAACATGAATGGAGGAGCAGCCACCTCGTGGATGAGACCATTCCTCTAACCCAGGGACATGCCCTGTGGGGCAATGGTGGAAGCTCTCACCCACCCAGTGTCTCCAGGGTGGAGACTCACAGCCTTGGGGGGAATGTCTCCCACTTCCCTGAGATATGGGGTTGAAAGCTAGAATACCCTCAAGCACTTCGCTTGACTTCAAGGGAGAAAACTCCTAAGATTTTTTTTTTCTGTTCCAGGCATCATTGTACCCCACTTTTGAAGTTCTGGACTGAGAATTATTTTAAAACTCGCATCAGCTCAATTTTCATGCTGTTCTACTTGAAGGCAAATATTTTACTTCATAAGGCATTAGTGATTGTTTTTTCAAAGACTCAGCCTGGAAAGAGTCTCCCTGGACCCTTCCTCTCTGAGGCAGAGTCCCAGCAGGCTGACTTTACATATTCAGAATAAAGCTGCCCAAGGCCAGGTCTCCAGCCTTCATCAGTATGTCTTTGCATGTGGTACAGAATGTGTGTCCGTGTGCTTGTGTGCAATACAGAGTCTCTCACTTGGGCTGGTTCTGGAATGCCCATCTGTTGGTCATATACTCGCAGAGAAAGGAGCCTAGTGCAAAAAAAAATCAGTGTCTACATGTCAGTCGTACCTCCCAACCCCCTCGGTAAACTCTAGCCCTGCATTTTGCACAGAGCGTCAGGAGTCTGCCTTGCTCAAAGCTGAGCCAGAGGGAAAGTGAGGGAGGAGATAACCCAGCTCTTTTCTCTCGGTAAAACCCAGAGAAGTGTTTTACTAACGGAAACAGTGCCATACGAGTCCCATTTAGTGTCCACATCGGTTGGTGCGGCTTCTTTACAGCTCAGAGACACCCTAAAGGAGCCACCTCTGTGGTTAAAATTCCCTCATTGGACACTGCTGTGGAGTTGGGGCGGGCACTGAAGTTAGGGCTCTGCTGGGAGTCCTGTTAAGCACGTTTCCACTGGTGGAGGGAATCATCACACCCACAACAAGGAGCAGGAGCAAAGGGAATCCTCCAGACATGAAGGACCTCTTTTCTAGTCAGAGTTTCTGGTAATAAAAGCAACCCCCTCATCAGGCGAGGTGGCTGACCGTCTTCTCTAAGAGCCTCAGTTGACAGACTGGCTTTGCATTTTGCACCTGTATGTGTGTGTTACTTTGCCTTCGAAGACCTTAAACTTGAAGAAATTATAATGCCACCCCCCCACCCTCATATAATTCAATATTTTTCACAGTCTAAAAACTTAAGGAACTTTAACAAAATTCTGATTTGTTTTCCCTAAAGCTAGTTATAGTATTTTTTGAAAATGACAGACACTAAATTGTTTTATTTGGGGGGTGACCTTGCTTTGCTGATATACCCTAGTTCATGTTCAGTGTGACTGACAGCAGCCCAGGGTTTGTCCTGGGCCTCTGCTTCAAGTTTAAAAATCATAACAGACTTTTATCTGTTATAAAAGGCCTCAGGGTTATAAGCATACATAGTTCTGCAGGTTCTTGGGAAGAAGGAAAAAATCAGCTTTATTTTGTTTTCAATAACTCTATTATCACAATTAAGAATATTTAGGAATTAACGAGTTCAGTTAAACATATTTCTGGCTCTTAGGAACGAGGTTTCCAAGAGAGAGGCTTAGTGGGGCATCAGTATTATCTGCGAAGTGGATGACTTTCCAGTTTGTTTCTATAGTTCTCATTGTTCTTCAAGGCAGAGATCACTCAAGTGCTGGTGTATACTGAAACATCCTGCAATTGCTGGAGGGCCATCTCTTCTCAAGGCAACTCTCCAGTACACAGAGACTAAAGTCAAATGAAATACATATTTCAGAATGTCCCATCAAAGAGCCGACAATGGAATTGCATCCAGTAACTAACTACACCCCCATCTGTGACTTTCAAAGAAATGTCTCTCTTCTTGACACAAGATGGTGAATATCAGAGATTCTGTTTTGCTCAAATAAAACTGTTCCTGTGTTACTAAATCTCTTTGCATTTTTATTCACAGTGCCCTTGATTAGAAATGCCTTTCAGGTCCACCCGTACAGGAGTCCACACATCAGACTGGCGCTTCCATCTTATTGTCCATGTTGGTCTGAAACAGTCCTAGAAATCAAAAGGAAGTTTATTGATTAGACCTGTGTAACACAGGTCACATGATCAGAAACCGAAGGTGGGCAAATCCTCATTATTTCTTAGATTTAGCATTTTTTTGTTTTTGTGGCTACAGAGGAAAGTTGCTGATAAATGCAGCTTCATGTGATACAAGAAACTTGCTACTTTTGGTCTTGTTTTGTTTCCAATCTGATTCATTGAAAAGAAACAGATTACAATGAGATTTAATCATCAAAGCCCAGAGATACTAGCCATATTGAATTAATTTGCAGACACTTCAGACAATTCAAATCATGGATTCAGAACCCATAAGAATGTATTATCAATATCATCCTGTCTTTATTTAAAAGGCAAACACTTTGCTCATCGTGGATTTTTCCCCTTAACTTTGACTTTTTTTTAATATTGCATTAAAATATTTTATTACTGAGTTTTTGGTACCTATTAATAGTACAACTGCTATCACTTGCCTCTCCCTAGTCCAGACCCTAGTGCATACTTTTCCTAAGAATCTCAGAAGGAAGACAGAAGCCCTGTTTGAAGAATATGGTTATATAAGGTTTATATCCTCCTCAATAGGGAAACAGCAAAAATGGTTCTGAAAATCTCTTAAATGAGACCTTCCAAGACTTTGAAGATGCCACTAAACCAATACTAAAGCCACCTTCTCTTGTGCAAGTTTACTGTAAGTTTCACTTTTGAGCAATGCACAGTTCTAGGGGACACCGTTCTGTTTTTTGTTTTTGTTTTGTCTACACTGGGTCTTCGCTGCTACATTCAGGTTTCTCTAGTTGTGGTGAGCAGGGGCTTCTCATTGCGGTGGCTTCTCTTGCTGCAAAGAACAGCAGCTCTGCAGCAGGTGGGATCTTTCTGGACCAGAAATCAAACCCATGTGCCCTGCACTGGCAGATGGATTCCTAACCACTGGACCACCAAGGAAGACCAGGTGCCACAGCTCTCATCATAGTCTAATCAGTGCTGCTCAGGACTGCTGCCAGTTCACAAGCTACTGATTTCAGGTCCATCATTAAATAACGAGCTTGCATCAAAATTTAAATCCACTGTGTCCCTAAGCATGCTGTTTAGTGCAGCTTTTTGGTTTGTTTTTTCCCTCAGCAATACTTTCTCAGTGAAGGAAAGTGCATTGATTTATATTCTGATCCCAGCTCCTTGTCAACTTGCACTTTGAATAGCAGTTATCCAAATGAGAGGGGCTCCCTGTGGATGTGAAAAGCCAAATCTGCGCAACTGAACATGGACGCTGTGTTTTCACCTCTCCTTGCCTTTTTATAGTTCTGGTAGCAAAACTAGGAACAAAGAGATGTCTTTGAAAACAGCCCCCTTTCAACCCTTCTTTAATCCTCACCCCTTTTCCCTACATCTTTAACATTCAAAACTTTCCCTTTCCCTTTCTAGGGCAAAGGTTCTATTACACTATTTTGGTTTAAGAGTGATAGGTACCTTTCCCACAAGGACTTCTGTCCTCCTGGGACCAAGCACAATGTCTATTTATTAAAAATTAAATACGGAGTAGACAGATGCTCTATTGTTAAAACTAAATACAGATAAGCTCTAGGCTCGCTGATGGCTTACAACATTAATTAACAGCATCCTTGTTATTGATAATAAACCCACAGCAAGGAAGAGTTTCTTTTCCCAGCCATCAGTGACAATATCCTAAAACCGCTATATCTCTGAGGATACTGGAAAATAGGGGATTGACCACTTTCCCCAAAAGTCTGACTGAGGTGATACAGAGCCGAAAGAATTGGATTGAAGTCTCGTAAAGGAAGAGGAAGTAGAAAGTCTGTCATCAAATTTTGCTTGGAGACTAGAATTTTAACCTAAACTTAGATGTGTGGCCATTGACAGAAGGGATAGTTCCCATAGTGAGACTTTCACTGACTGTAAAGATGTAAATTTTAAGATCAATGTTCTCTGAAAAATTGTTAAAAAATAAAGTAGAAAAAAAAAAACAAAACACAGTAGGTCTAGAGGCCAAAATGGAAGTTTACATTTGTTAAATTGAAATATAGTTAATTTACAATGTTGTAGTAGTTTCAAGCATATAGCATAGTGATTCAGTTATACATACATATATATATACACACATATTTTCATATTCTTTTCCATTATAAATTATTACAAAATAATGAGTACAGTTCCCTGTGCTGTACAGTAGGTCTTTGTTGTTTATCTATTTTATATATTAGATCAGATCAGATCAGTTGCTCAGTCATGTCCGACTCTTTGCGACCCCATGAATCACAGCACGCCAGGCCTCCCTGTCCATCACCAACTCCTGGAGTTCACTCAAACTCACGTCCATCGAGTCAGTAATGCCATCCAGCCATCTCATCCTCTGTCGTCCCCTTCTCCTCTTGCCCCCAATCCCTCCCAGCATCAGAGTCTTTTCCAATGAGTCAACTCTTCACATGACGTGGCCAAAGTACTGGAGTTTCAGCTTTAGCATCATTCCTTCCAAAGAAATCCCAGGGCTGATCTCCTTCAGAATGGACTGGTTGGATCTCCTTGCAGTCCAAGGGACTCTCAAGAGTCTTCTCCAAAACCACAGTTCAAAAGCATCAATTATTCGGCGCTCAGCCTTCTTCACAGTCCAACTCTCACATCCATACATGACCACAGGAAAAACCATAGCCTTGACTAGACGGACCTTAGTTGGCAAAGTAATGTCTCTGCTTTTGAACATGCTATCTAGGTTGGTCATAACTTTCCTTCCAAGGAGTAAGCGACTTTTAATTTCATGGCTGCAGTCACCATCTGTAGTGATTTTGGAGCCCAGAAAAATAAAGTCTGACACTGTTTGCACTGTTTCCCCATCTATTTCCCATGAAGTGATGGGACCAGATGCCATGATCTTCGTTTTCTGAATGTTGAGCTTTAAGCCAACTTTTTCACTCTCCACTTTCACTTTCATCAAGAGGCTTTTGAGTTCCTCTTCACTTTCTGCCATAAGGGTGGTGTCATCTGCATATCTGAGGTTATTGATATTTCTCCCAGCAATCTTGATTCCAGCTTGTGTTTCTTCCAGTCCAGCGTTTCTCATGATGTACTCTGCATAAAAGTTAAACAAACAGGGTGACAATATACAGCCTTGATGTACTCCTTTTCCTATTTGGAACCAGTCTGTTGTTCCATGTCCAGTTCTAACTGTTGCTTCCTGACCTGCATACAAATTTCTCAAGAGGCAGATCAGGTGGTCTGGTATTCCCTTCTCTTTCAGAATTTTCCACAGTTTATTGTGATCCACACAGTCAAAGGCTTTGGCATAGTCAATAAAGCAGAAATAGATGTTTTTCTGGAACTCTCTTGCTTTTTCCATGATCCAGCGGATGTTGGCAATTTGATCTCTGGTTCCTCTGCCTTTTCTTTTCTTTCTTTCTTTTTTTTTTTTTTGAATGTTAATTTTTTTTAATTTTATTTTATTTTTAAACTTTACATATTGTATTAGTTTTGCCAAATATCAAAATGAATCTGCCACAGGTATACATGTGTTCCCCATCCTGAACCCTCTGCCTTTTCTAAAACCAGCTTGAACATCTGGAAGTTCACAGTTCACGTATTGCTAAAGCCTGGCTTGGAGAATTTTGAGCATTACTTTACTAGCGTGTGAGATGAGTGCATTTGTGTGGTAGTTTGAGCATTCTTTGGCATTGCCTTTCTTTGGGATTGCAATGAAAACCGACCTTTTCCAGTCCTGTGGCCACTGCTGAGTTTTCCAAATTTGCTGGCATATTGAGTGCAGCACTTTCACAGCATCATCTTTCAGGATTTGGAATAGCTCAACTGGAATTCCATCACCTCCACTAGCTTTGTTCGTAGTGATGCTTTCTAAGGCCCACTTGATTTCACATTCCAGGATGTCTGGCTCTAGGTCAGTGATCACATCATCGTGATTATCTGGGTCGTGAAGATCTTCTTTGTACAGTTCTTCTGTGTATTCTTGCCATCTCTTCTTAATATCTTCTGTTTCTGTTAGGTCCATACCATTTCTGTCCTTTATCGAGCCCATCTTTGCATGAAATGTTCCTTTGGTATCTCTGATTTTCTTGAAGAGATCCCTAGTCTTTCCCATTCTGTTGTTTTCCTCTATTTCTTTGCATTGATCGCTGAAGAAGGCTTATATTTTAATCCCAAACTCCTAATTTATCTCCTTGCCCCTCACTCTGGAACTCTACATTTTTGACAGGAAACATTTCTGCTTCTGCAAAGATTTATTTTTTAATAAAGTTTTAATTAATGCTATAAAATTTTCTTCCTTTCATTGGGGAATTTTTCAAATGCTCACAATATTATTCTGGTGAGTTCCTGTAATTTTGTAGACAGTTTCTCAGCAATATTATTCTATCTTCCAGGTGAAAACTGAATTATTTGTTTGGAATAATCCTAAGGGTTTCTGAAACTGACCTCCCTGCTCAGGATGGACCTGGGGAGTTTGGACCATGGGAAAAGCTAACAGTTTGAGAAACCTTGGAGATCTTAAAGGATCATTAAACCTTCAGTTTCTCCTACTCCATGTTTAAGAGCAAAGAGCTATATGCTATATATAGTATAGCAAAGAGCTGTATTATATAAATATAATAAAAATATTTATTAAGGAATTGAATTATTTTAGTAAGAACTCCAAATTAACAAGATGATGGTGTTAGGTTGCATAAAGAAATTTTAAAGTCAACACAGAGAAAGCTTTGTTCTAGCACAGGAATTGCTTCTTGAGCCTTGGGGATCAAACGCATAAATCCTTCATTAGGTATAATGATAGCTATATAACACTTCACGTTTTCTATCACACTCTGTATTTTATGCCTGGCCATTCTCCATCAATTTAAGTTGTTCTCCAAATTTATGTACAGCAGTAAAACTAGTAACTAAATTACAGATTTTACCAAAGGAAAAGATTTTACTATTCTCTAGCGAGTCTTAGTACCGAGGACCAATAGCCTCTTATTTCTTAAGCAATGTTGCCATCTGGTGGCTACCTCTATACATATCCCAAACCTAACTGAACTAAGGAGACCTTGAGATTGGAATTGATTTATAGTGCAGAATTTCTTTTAATTGTGAATCAAATTGGTTAAAGAGGAGGCGATTATCTCTCCTCCCCAATTTTACATTGATTATTGTTTTTTTGTCTTTTGGCCACATTTGGCTATTCACTGAACAAAAGCTAAACCAAACAAGGAAAACATTAAGAAGAAAATTAATCATTATTTCCACCAAAGCACCATGTATTTCAAATATTGGCATGTTCAATTTGGCTCCGCTATATCAATTTTTTTCCTGGAGATTTTCAGAACTTTCTTTTCAACACTAAGACACCGAAGTGATGAGAGATGATATTGGGGCCTGAAAACAGAAAAAGTGCTTTAGTCTTTACAAATATAAACTGCTGCTGCTGCTGCTAAGTCGCTTCAGTCGTGTCCGATTCTGTGCGACCCCATAGAGGGCAGCCCACCAGGCTCCCCCGTCCCTGGGATTCTCTAGACAAGAACACTGGAGTGGGTTGCCATTTCCTTCTCCAGAATATAAACTGAGACAGGTTCATTTCTGATTTTCTCTTTGGGACATTTGGTGAGTAAACAGAAAAGGCCAAATTTGCCTCCTCTATTTAACATTTGGGAAAATTCCAGTTGAGGTGGGCCACCTGTGAGGTCTAAATGCTTGGATGTCAGTTTCACTCTCTTTTAGATTTTCTCTAGAGACTCATATGAATAATAATAAAGCTGTTCCTAAGTCTGACTCATCCAGGTGACTAGCTCCATTTGGCAGACAACGATGACTAGGTGAACTGTGGCCAACGGGGACCCGTTATTCTGTGACTCTTTCATAATACGCAGTGAACACGGGGTGGAAGGGAACGACTTATGAAATACACATTCTGACAGCTCAACAAAGAAGCCATCCAAATAAGAAGTGCAAGAGAGGACATTTTTAACCTCTAGGGAAGAAAAGTAAAATTTCTCTTCTCTTTTGTTCTCTTTTATTGAAAATCTAATTATATAGCAACATTTTTATATGTATGTATACAGATGAAGTGGAGAAGGCAATGGCACCCCACTCCAGTACTCTTGCCTGGAAAATCCCATGGACGGAGGAGCCTGGTAGGCTGCAGTCCATGGGGTCCATAAGAGTCGGACACGACTGAGTGGCTTCACTTTCACGTTTCACTTTCATGCATTGGAGAAGGAAATGGCAACCCACTCCAGTGTTCTTACCTGGAGAATCCCAGGGACGGGGAAGCCTGGTGGGCTGTCATCTCTGGGGTCGCGCAGAGTCAGACATGACTGAAGCGACTTAGCAGCAGCAGCATACAGATGAAGAGTGCATATACTAAATTGTCAGTAGGGCTTCCCTGGTGGCTCAGAGGTTAAAGCGTCTGCCTGCATTGTAGGAGACCTGGGTTCGATCCCTGGGTTGGGAAGATCCCCTGGAGAAGGAAATGGCAACCCACTCCAGTATTCTTACCTGGAGAATCCCATGGATGGAGGAGCCTGGTGGGCTACAGTCCACGGGGTCGCAAAGAGTTGGACACAACTGAGCAACCACTCACTCACTCACTACCTATTATTGGAGTACAGTAAATAATTTAATATTCTCAGAGGCTTTTAAATTAATTTATTATTTTCCATTTAGAAAGTAAAGGACAGCATAATACATGCAATAAATTATTTCTGTAATATTCTGCTTGTAAGTCATTAAGCCAGACCTAGACCAGTGTTTTTCAAACTTGTCTGCTGATGTTAAAATACAGATGCCCCTGGAGATTCTGATTCAGTGTGCATGGAGTGGCATCCAAGAATCTCTCCTTGACTAGTTTGCCAAGTGATTTTCATCATCAAACAAATTTGGAAAGTATTAGTCAACATTTTTACTGAAGTGACTAAAGATGTAAGCATAATCACTACTCAGACTTACTGGAAGTTGAGTATAATTTAAGAATTGTCATTTTTAATAACCCAAATATTCAAAACTTTAGAAAATAATTATTTAAAAGTTTTTACAAAATTCATGCTTTATATGAATAAGGATGCAAATTCATCTTTATAAGGAATGCAATTTGGTGTGTTCTAATTTTGAATAATATCCATTTGTCTCTTTCATCGATTCATAATTACATTAAAGTTTAGGTACCTGTTTGTAAGAAGTGTAAATGGATTTTCACTAGAGAGATTAACTTGGAAAACAAAAGCCTGAAAAAGAAAACAGAAGAGAACAAGAGAGAGAAAATAGAAGTGAAGGTTAAGGTATAACATGTAAGGGATTAAAGGAGAAACATGGAATGCTGGAAAAGCAACACTGACATAAACACTGAGTTCAAGGGAATCTTACTTTATGATACAATTTATAGAAGGGTGAAAAAAACAAGAGGAAAGGCTAAGCAAAAGTATAAAGATATAGACATAAATAAATAAGAGATTTCCATTCTGAGCCTTTTATTCCATAGTAAATTTATTGGGTGAAAAGTCTGTTTATCTGTGACAAGAGTCAGAATTCTTCCCTCCCTTGTAAAAGCTGATAAAACCTAACTCCTAGTGGTCACAGCATCTGTGATTCTAGAAAACAGTAGGTCTTAGGAAGCATTTCCTGAAATAGGTCTTTCAGAACAGCACCTCTTCAAGAACTCCATGAAGAAAAAGGCTTCCATGGAAAAATAAATTTGGAGAACCTACACGACATTCTCCTTGAAGTTCCCCACAAACAGTAGAAGAGTCAAGGCTCTGAAGAATCCCAGAGAGACGATTTGTGTGAAGACCAGGGAACACATTGCAGGGCTGGGTTCCCTGGTCTAAGAAGATGGAAGCAGCCCCAGCATTCCAACACCAGCAGTCATTGCAGAAGGGTCCACTTCATCCAGTGGCACTCAAGATCTTCTGACAACTACAACCTTTTCAAAAATATACTTCACATCACATTGCAAGACATTATTTTGGTTGTTTCACTAAAATTATAGCTTAAACTATACTGAAATGAAGCTTTAACATACTCATTTATCATATTTTTTGTTGCTCACCTAATAGGAGATGGAGTTAGCTGCCTGGCTGACATACTAATTGCCAGTGATATTATGGAAAGTATGATGTTCATTCTGGCAACATTAAGAGAAAATTTTTGAGGATGAAATTACCCAATCACATTACATTTGAAAGAAGAAAATTCATTCCTGCCTCATTTTCAAGGCCCCTATTCACTCACTGCGTTAAGGCTTCACCGCTTTGGTATTTAAATGGCATATATTGAATGTCACTTATCCATATGGCCCCTGGACTCATATTTCAATGATCTAATGCAGTTTGGAATACTAGTTTCTTAGAATCTCTATAACACATTACCCTTAATTGTAGGTATGATATTATTTAAAGTCACACTACTAAGAAGTCTTTCATTTGACTCAAAATGTATAGAATGCTATTGGCAGCAATCTGCCTCATGAAGGATCCACAGGGTGCCTAAAAGTGAATTATAATGGTCCGCAACTTGCCTCGTTTTTTAGGGATATAGTAGGTGGAACACAAAGTAGGGGAACAAGAAGTGTTAGACGGATCTCTGAGCCCCTCTCCCCACACTCATTTTATTGTTCATGATGATCTTAGGATTATAGTTTCAGTGTATACCTGTTAAAAGACTAATTCACCTGTGGATGACATAAACTGAGTTACATTCTCTCATGAAGTTCACCATGCTTCTCCTATTGTGGTAGGAGAAGTTCTTGCATAACTTTCTTGTATATAGATATTTGTCCTCAAATTAATTCAATTGATATGTAGCTCTCTTTTAAATTTACTCTACTGACTTATTTTTCTCTTTCTTCCATCATATATGCTATGACAGGAAAAACAAAGGAATGTAATTGAACATGACATTAAGCTCAGAAGAGCCAGAACCTTGTCTATCAGTGTATCCCTAGCAGTGTATACTGTATCTATCACCCAGGAGAAGCTCATTGAACTTGCGAGTGTATGAATGAAAGAACAAACAAACAAAGCAATAAACAAAAGAAATGATGCAGTAGACCATCGAGGAACAAAAGAAAACATGATGAACTATTATTTTGAAATAAAAAGCCTTGAAGGAAGACTGTATGGTGAACTTGATGAATGGTTTCCTTACCTTTTTTACAGTGTGGATCACAACAAACTGTGCAAAATTCTTAAAGAGATGGGAATACCAGACCACTCGACCTGTCTCCTGAGAAATCTGTATGCAGGTAAAGAAGCAACAGTTAAGACTGGGCATGGAACAACAGACTGGTTCCAAATCGGGAAAGGAGTACATCAAGGCTGTATATTGTCATCCTGCTTATTTAACTTATATGCAGAATACATCATGAGAAATGCAGGGCTGGATGAAGCACAAGCTGGAATCAAGATTGCTGGGAGAATTATCAATAACCTCAGATATGCAGATGACAGAAAGTGAAGAGGAACTAAAGAGCCTCTTGATGAAAGTGAAAGAGGAGAGTGAAAAAGTTGGCTTAAAACTCAACTTTCAGAAAACTAAGATCATGGCACCCAGTCTCATCATTTCATGGCAAATAGATGGGGAAACAATGGAAGCAGTGACAGACTTAATTTTTGGGGGCTCCAAAATCACTGCAGATGGTGACTGCGGCCATGAAATTAAAAGATGCTTGCTCCTTGGAAGAAAAGCTATGACCAACCTAGACAGCAAATTAAAAAACAGAACAAAGGTCCATCTAGTCAAAGCTATGGTTTTTCCAGTGGTCATGTATGGATGTGAGTTGGACTATAAAGAAAGCTGAGCGCAGAAGAACTGATGCTTTTGAACTATAGTGTTGGAGAAGACTCTTGAGTCCCTTGGGCTGTAAGGAGATCCAACCAGTCAATCCTAAAGGAAATCAGTCCTGAATATTCATTGGAAGGACTGATGCTGAAGCTGAAACTCCAATACTTTGGCCACCTGATGTGAAGAACTGACTGATTGGAAAAGACCCTGATGCTGGGGAAGATTGAAGGTGGGAAGAGAAGGGGACGACAGAGGATGAGATAGTTGGATGGCATCACTGACTCGATGGACATGAGTTTAAGTAAGCCCCAGGAGTTGGTGATGGACAGGGAAGCCTGGCGTGCTGCAGTCCATGGGGTTGCAAAGAGACAGACACCACTGAGAGACTGAACTGAACTGACACCTGGATTCCTTGTGGGGAGCAACTGAAATCATGTGCGTGAAAACTATAAAAACAGTATAGAACTACTCAGGAAGTGTGTCTCGAATATGAAGACAATGAATTGTGAATAAACTAAAGCTGACAATTAAGCTATAGCAAGAACTGCAGCATCACAGAGTCAACCCCAGAGCAGAGGTGCTGCTGATATTTTTTGAGGGCATTTGCAGCCATGGTTCAGGCCTCAGAGAAGGGAGGTAGATGAAGGGAATCTGCAAGGGGAGCATATCATTGCAAAGAACTTATAGGTACAGAATTTTTTTCTTGATTTTATTATTAGAGGTTAAACTGATAATACAATAACTAACATTTACCCAGGTTACAATAAAAGTTTATCATTTTTCAAAGTCACCAAGGTTAAGGTGCATGCCTTGATGAAATGAGTATAGGTCAGCCGCCTTCTGTTTTTGGACCCTTTCCACAAATTATTCTAGACTAACTGTCAGGCCCCGTGCAGTTACAGTTCAAATCAAAGACTTGGGAAATGGCAAGCGGCCTGACATGATACAGAGCAAATAAACTGAGTACATACAACATTTTTCCCAACCAGGTGCATTCCCACATTTCAGTCCTAAAAAAAATTCTGATACGTAGGCATTCTCATTACTTAGTGAGATTTTAGAAAAGACCTTTTAGCCCATAACACAAAGTAATTGATTTATGGTTTTAATATACACCAGCTTTGCCAGGCATGTATTTACTATGCAAATCAAGGCACTGCCGTAAGTTATTATTCAAGACTTCACCAAGAGTTGTTCACCATTTCAGAAAACCCCTGGCATCAGTGTTTCTGACGTCACCAATACAACACACACTGATCTGCATTTGTAGCTGGTAATTCTACATACAGGTGCAAGTGTCTGATGACTTCACTGTATCTTCTAGGATCATTATACCCAAGCCTTTTCGTTGAAATACATTCTTTTATTAAAATACATTATTAAAATACATTTATTGAAATACATTGTTTTATTAAAAATTTCCCTTTTTTCTGTTTATATTACAGCTTGAGTACTGTATCCACTGTTTAAAAGCATATATGCCTATAATCATACTAATTTTGAACTTCATTTCAAAATAGCCAGAATACATATTATGAAAGGAGGCACTGAGTCTGGGAGGGCTGACAGAACTACCGATCCCATCCACCTGCTTCAGTGAAACTGAGGCTCAGAGAGGTGCAGTAACTTGCTTCAGGCCACCAAGCAAGCTGAGGACCAAGTCAAAACTGGGTCTGCCTGGACACTGAGCTCTTCTATCAGCACTGGGCCCTGCCTCAAAATGATGACTACACAAATGCAGAGGGGAGAACAATTAAGCTTGCACTTCAGAATAAATTGGTGGCTCAGACTGTAAAGAATCTGCCTGCAACGTGGGAGACCCAGGTTTGATCCCTGGGTCAGGAAGATCCCCTGGAGGAGGGCATGGCAACCCACTCCAGTGTTCTTGCCTGGAGAATCCATGGACAGAGGAGCCTGGTGAGCTGCAGTCCATGGGGTCACAAAGAGTCGGACACGACTGAGTGACTAACACTTCCACTTTCACTTTCAGAATAAATTGGTGACCATTAGACCAAGGGGTGGAGGCTAAAGAGGTCTCTCCCTTGCCTGTGTCCCAACACAAGAGACAGATGCTTTAGAGAAGTTTTCCTTTTTGTTATCTGAGGGGGTTTTCGTTTTGTTTTTTATTTGTTTTCACCTAAATAGCCCCAGCTGCTGGTTCTGGCTGAACTTATGCGAACTGAGCTGTGACCAATTTGGCGCTTCTCTCTAAAAGGCACAAGGCAAAAGTTGCTGTTTTCGAAGCTTGCATTTAAAGACGGCATTAAAATGGACAAAAAAAAAAGCAAAAACAACATTACTTATCATTCCATCAAGAGCTTGAACTTCTTCAACAGTACTTCACAGTGAAGAAATCAAGGGAGAGACGTTCTATTTAAAAGCTACAAATGGTTCCCTTAGCTTTTAGCCTTGAGTTTCAGTTTCAGTCAGATGGAGTTCTTTTTTTCTTTTTAAGATTTAAAAAAAACTTTTTCTTCTTTAGTACATTTTTCTAAATTGAATTTTTCACACAGCAAAAATCAAAAATAGTGCTATTTTATTTTTTAATTGTTTAGCATAGCTAAATGTCATGTATTAATCAGCTATTCAATGAGAACTCTTCTGCATTTCAGGCATGTCCCTTTCTTTATTTTTTTAATGGAAACACATTTCATTTTAGATACAGCAGTGTGTACAAGTCAATCCCAAACTCCTAATCTATCCCTCCCCCTCCCCACCCTTCTCCCAGTGTAACCATAAATCTGTTCTGTAAGTCTGGTGAGTCTGTTTCTGCTTTGTAAATAAGTTCATTTGTATCATTTTTTAGGTTCCATGTGTAAGCAATATCACACAATGTTTATCTTTCTGTCTGACTTACCTCACTTAGCATATGGTAATCTGCAAGTCCACCCGTGTTACTACAAATGGCATTCGTTCATTCTTTTAATGCCTGGGTAGTATTCCATTGAATGTATGTACCAGTCTCCTTTACCCATTCATCTGTTGATGTATACTAAGGTTGCTTCCATGTCTTGGCTGTTGTAAATAGTGCTGCTATGAACACTGGGGTGCATGTGTCCTTTCGAATACATGTTTTTCACTGGTTGGATGCCTAAGAGTGGGATTGCTGGGTTATATCGGTAGCTCTATTTTTACTTTCTTAAGGAACCTCCATACTGTTCTCCATAGTGACTGCATCAGTCTACATTCCCATCATTGGTGTCAGATGGAGTTCTTAGGAGATCTGAGTTTATAACCAACTAAGAAGAATAGGTAAAAGATGTCAGAATGTCAGGTAACTTTTATATTTAACATGTACATTAAAACTGCATTCAGAAACATTCCCAGGAGATAAACACAAGGTAACTAACATAGTCTCCAAGTTAGCTCCTACCCAAATCACCACTCCACATTTATGAAGCAAGAGAACTCTCTCAAGTAGGTAGCTTCAACCAACAGTGCTCAACTAAACCAAACTGGGCACTTCACTTCGCAGTAGGAAAATAGAAGACAACCAATGAACTATACTTTCCTAAATCATCATGTACATGTAGCCTGACGTCCCTGTTATGCTATAAGTTCCCCAACTTGAGACTGGGGCTCTCTTCCAAGTCCCCAAAGAAAATAAAAACACCCCAGATTGTTTCCCAGCTAAATCTAAAACCGGCAATTATAATATTTATGATCACTCTGCAAATTGAAACGACTCTTCTTGTCTTTTGGACATAGCACAGTAAAAGTTTTTCACTTAAGTTGTTATAAAAGAGCCTTGTGTTTCAGATTGAGAATCCTGAACCTGTATAATGGACTTTGCTTCAAATGAATATGATCCTAAACACCTAGGCAATAGTTTTTATCAAATTAATGGAATCTGTATCTATAAAAATAAAATAAAATGCAATGTATCTGCAGTTACAAATGCACTAAGCCAAAACATTTAACTCTCTGTGTGAAGTGATACACAGAAGTGCCTTGTCACATTAGCTTAAGTGAGGTCTGAGGCAACACAGCAGGCAGGTGGAAGAGCTGGGTAAGCTGGCCATTGGAGTGTCCTGGGCAGAGGAAAATGGCTGGTGGTTTTAAAACCCTAGGGAGAAAAAGAAAGGACTCATTATTATGGTTGATTTTTTAGACTTTCTTTTAAGAAGACCTAAACAAAAGATGGGTGGTTAATCCAAGTTTGAAAGTGAAAATGTTAGTCGCTCAGTCGTGTCCAACTCTTTGGGACCCTATGGACCTTATGGACTGTAGCCTGCCAGTCTCCAGGAAGCAAAACATTCATATTGCTGCTCCATGCTGAGTACTAAGAGAAGTACTCAGAAACAGAATTAAAAATTAAATTAATTAAATTAAATTAAATTAAAAATTAAAAAACAGAAACCTTGCTCCACCTAGACAATCCCACTTACTTGGCAATCCACATCTTATTGGAGAAGGACTCCGGCTTCGAGATATCTGGAAAATATAAAAGTGTAATGTGAATTACACAGTAGATGAAGCTCAAACAATGAATCCTTTTGATGTTTTTTCCCTAAATCCAGCTAAACAGTTGCTCTGAAGCAGTTTAGAGCTATGGTGGATTTGCCCTGAAGTTTTTGCCCTATGATTCCTTTTATACTTCCCGAAGTGCATGTATACTCAACTTAGCTTAAATTATTCATTATTAATTAAAAGCTGGGCTCAATGGCCTGGGTTTTGTTGGCTTTTGTGGTGGTGGTTGTTAACAGTTGCTAAACATTTTTTGAGATTGGATGCTCACTGGCCATACTGAATTCCATGACTTCCAGAAGGTATTATTATAATTATGAAGATTAATTAAGGCTAAAATTATCAAACAGTCTCTGGCACATCCTTTATATGAATTATCTCATGTGTCCAAAATGCTGCCTATTAAAGGGAGTCCCTGGGAAGCCAGAAAATACTCACATGTCAAATCTCACCTTTGCTTTCAATGAGCAAAAGCCAGCTATCCCAGTTACCTACAAGCCTGACACGGCTCAGAAATAATTGACTGCAGGCATCATTCTTACTCTGAGCTTTCACTTTAAATAGACACTAGCAAAGATAGAGGCTGCTCTGCCTATGAAATCTCAAACAAGTCAATCAGATTAACCAAAAATATTTGTACCAGTCTTATTGTAAGGAGATGATGGCAGAAAGGGACAGAATTTTGGCAATAGTTTCACCTTTGAGAATGCATTTATTCTTATAAAAAGTTTTAAGTTTGTTTACCCGGGGGACAAAAGAAAGAGAGAGGAAGGGCTCAAACATGTATAGGTAGTTGTCACAGAGGGACGCTGCCCATTGATAAATCTTCCAGTCAGTGTCCAGAGTTAAAATGTGTCGTGACTATAAGGACAAGTGGCTAATATTGCTCTTGCTTCTGATATAACACTTCCTCTTAGGATGAGGAGAATTTTTATTCTTCCAGTACAAAACTCATAAGATGTCTCTTTATCAGCCCATTAAGTGTACAATCCTTTTGCTTTTACCTATGGTAAATATTTATTCAGCAATAAGGATAATTAAGTTATATTAAAATCTGCAAGCGCAGAAGAACCATATCTGACACGCCTTTGCATTCTCAGGCCATTTTATTCCTATGGATAGTCTTCCCCAACCCATAAAAACTCTGTAAGATCATATACCACCTCCCCCATGAACCAAATCCAGAGGGAATCACTGCCTCCTCTAACAGCTTTAGTACATGGTGCCTCTTTCATGGACTCTATCATATACCACATTCAGTTACTTTGTTTAAATCATACTGATCTTCCCATACTGATCTTCCTATTGAAACCCATTCAGGAAAGAGAACATGTTTTAATTATTTTTGTGTTGCCCCTCTCCTCCTAGTCTAGCATCCACACGGTACAGAAGAAATGTTTGATAAGAACTTTATTAAACATAATGTTTTGCTGAGAAGGGTTTAGAAGTGTAGGGGGCTAGAGTTGCATCACTAGAGATAATTTCAGAGAAATGGAGCCTTGACAAATGCGATCCTCCTTCTTCACCACTCTCCCCAAAACTAGGTTGAACAAATATTCAAAGAATTTTTATTTGAAGGAAAAGCAAATTGTTAGCCTATCTGGTATCCACATGTCTTAGTCCAGACACGTATTAAAAAGGCATTAACTAAATATTATGACTGAATGAGTGAACAGTGGTGATTCATAATAATGTTAGGTTTGGGGGATGTTATCACCACAGTCTTCAGAAGTGTTTTTGCTTTTTTTTTTTTCTTTGACAGACTTATTAGTAATCCTAAGAACAAATATGCAAGACTAATCTTAATTCTTCCTACTTTGAAATTTGGAGGAAAATCAATACCTGCAATTCCCTTTATACAGTATTGAAATCCAGATCATTTGAGCAACTTCTCCAAGCTCATACAAGAAGTTCTAGAGGAACCAGGGACTGGTGTGTGCAGAGATCAGTTGACTAAGATGTCCCATTCTCTGTTCAGAAAACTGATAGATAACTAATAGCCCATTTTCATTTAAAGATAAAAATAAAGCAATAAAACGCCTAATAAATAAAAAAAAATAACTACCTCTATTTCCTTCTTTCTAGAATGATAAATTCCTTAGCCCAAGATCAGATAGAAATTAACCTAAGGTGACTACAGCAGGTTCTCTTTCTACCTCCAGACTTACCATCACCTCTTTTATAGGTAACTGTGGATGAAAAAATACATACGATGATTTTGTGTAAAAACAATGAGACAGATACATACCATGCCTAAACCAATACGGGTACGAGGGCAGATAGGGCTTAAACTCCTGCTTCGACATCGACTTACAGATCGCACTGAATTCCACTGGGAAAAAAAAGAAAGAAAGAAAAATAGTCAGTGGTTTGTAAGAGCCCATGTGGCTTAAAACAATACTTATATCCCATAGAATGTACAAGAAATTTTCTGACATGATTACACTTGCCTGGTACTGGTCATCAGCATGAGGTGCACTAATTTCTTATAGCTGCACAATATTTGACAATAATTCTAGGATATTTCTCAATAAAATCTCCTTACAATGAACTTTGGGATATCCAAATTCTTGGTGCTAATGGAACTGTTGCAAGAAGGGAGACCCCTTCCAGGGCCTGAAACTGGGCTCTTGTCTAACACTCGGAAATGAATTGTCCGAGGAGACACATGAGTTGACAAAGCAAGAGATTTTATTGGGAAAGGGCACCCGGGTGGAGGGCAGTAGGGTAAGGGAACCCAGGAGAACAGCTCTGCCATGTGGCTCACAGTCTTGGGTTTTATGGTGATGGGATTAGTTTCCAGGTTGTCTTTAGCCAATCATTCTGACTCAAGAGTCTTTCCTGGTGGTGCAAGCCTTGTTCAGCCAAGATGGATGCCAGAGAGGAGGATTCTGGGAGGTGGTCGGACATGTGGTGTCTCCTTTTGACCTTTCCCGAACTCTTCCATTTGGTGGTGGCTTATTAGTTCCATGTTCCTTACCAGGACCTCCTGTCATAAAACAACGCATGCAAATGGTTACTATGGTGCCTGGTCAGGGTGGGTGGTTTCAATCAGTGTGCCTCCCCTAACAACTCCTCCCTGAGAGACTTCATACTCAAGGTACTTCTTGGGAATTGGGGCGCAGATCTCTTTCTTCTATAACTTCTTCCTGCTGCGCATGGGCGTATGCCTGCCTAGCAGAGCAGAAGTCTCTCTCTACCTGATCTAAGTCAAGGTATTTTTTGCCTAAAACCAGCATTCACCCTTGTAATAGCAGCAATTTAGTTCAAAACTGTTGGCTCCTCTCAGAGATGAAATAGAAAGGGGCCAAACAGGAGACCTAACAGGATGGTCATCTCTGGTCCCTAGAAACATTTGGGGTGAGGTCTGCAGGGTTTGTGACTTTTTTATTTTTTATTTTTTAGATTGATTGGTTTTTTAGATTGATTGCATGAGTTGTTTTATGACAGGAGGTCCTGGTAAGGAACATGGAGCTAATAAGCCACCACCAAATGGAAGAGTTTGGGAAAGGTTAAAAGGAGACACCACATGTCTGACCACCTCCCAGAATCCTCCTCTCTGGCATCCATCCTTGTTCTTGGCTGAACAAGGCTTGCACCTCCAGGAAAGACTCTTGAGTCAGAATGATTGGCTAAAGACAACCTGGAAACTAATCCCATCACCATAAAACCCAAGACTGTGAGCCACATGGCAGAGCTGTTCTCCTGGGTTCCCTTACCCTACTGCCCTCCACCCGGGTGCCCTTTCCCAATAAAATCTCTTGCTTTGTCAACTCATGTGTCTCCTCGGACAATTCATTTCCGAGTGTTAGACAAGAGCCCAGTTTCAGGCCCTGGAAGGGGTCCCCCTTCCTACAACAGAACTCTGTTTTGATGCAGAAGCTGTTAGAAATTACGTTCAAGTTTCCAAGTGTTGGAGACTGTAAGCTCCATGTGGGCAGGAATTTGCGGCTGTTTTGTTCATTGCTGGATCCCAAGCACCTAAACAGAGTGCTTGGGTCATAAACAACTACCAAATAAAATGAATTAATGAGTGAGTGCATGAGTGAATCACCACTGTGGACCTTCTACTCTCTAACTAAATCAAGGCTCAAAAAAGAAAACTCTATTTTCTACAATGAGATTTTACTAGTCAAAGTCTTCTTATCAGATCCTTTCATTCAACCCTTTCCTTTTCTGCTTTTGATTTTAGGGTATTTTCTTTAAGTTTGGGAGTTTCAACTTGGGTAAATACTGATGGTGCACTTAAGGAGAGAGACAAAGGAAGTTAAAAGGCAATTGCTATTTGATGTAGAACATAGAAATAGTGGCTCCTCCCCTTCCAAACTATACTGCAGACAGTCTACATTAAGAGTTTCTTAACAAAGGGTGATTGTTTTAAGGGCAAGAAGCAGTTTTATGAGCTTACTTCATGTGAGCATGTGCAATTCTCAAGTCAACACAACCAATTTCTACAGCCTCAGTTTCCATAGCACAGAATAGTTCACTGAGATACTATTTGCTCTAGTGAGATGTTTAAGCTGCAAAAACCCTTTTCTTAAGTTCTTTTAAAATATACTACTCTGCTTCTCACGCTCTGCATGTGAAAAGCTGCCATGAAACACTTCCTGTCTTCTCCAAGTCAAAGAGAACAGGAACTGAGACCACTCAGATGGTGGCTTTGCTCTGGACCCAGGAGCTTCTCTCCAGAATTCACTTACCTCCTTCTAGGAAGGGCAGGGTAAAACTCCATAATGGGAAACGTGCTGAATATCCAAGCATCCACAGCAACCAGTTCCAACACCCATTCCCCACCTTAGCACACACATGTTCACACACTTGCATACCTAATATTCCACTTTGAAGGCTTTCCAATTATTTGACATGTTCAAAGCATTCTACAGCTGATGTATATAGGAAACTGATTGACTACTCTCTCCCCACCTCCTCTGCCCTCTTTTTCTCCATCCCTCCCCTCCTTACACATCATACCAAGGAGAGAAAAACAGGACACGTTCCACACAGGACATATTTCCAAACAGAGAACTGTCGGTAAAATTTGACCGTGTTCTGAAAGTTAATCAATCACTTTTAAATGCTTAGAATTATAGAATGCCTCCAACAGGTGAGCTCGAAGGCTTTGCCTTTATAATAGCATACTATTTATAAGATGAAGAAGGCAACTAGAACCAGTTCTATCTTATAAAGAGGCTTTCCAGGTGGCTCAGTGGTAAAGAATGACCTGCCAAGGAAGGAAATGTGGGTTCAATCCCTGGGTCGGGAAGATCCCCTGGAGGAGGAAATGGCAAGCACTCCAGTATTCTTGCCTGGGATGTCCCAGAGGAGCCTGGTGGGCCATGGGGTGGTAAAGAGTCAGACATGACTTAGCAACTAAACCACCTCCATCTTACAAACAAAGCAATAGACAAAGAAAAGACTGCCAGGAAATTCTGAAGACTCATGAGTCAAAGAAAAGAATCTGTTTTTTCACAACCAGTCCCATTCCTCTCCTTTGTATGAAATCTTATCAAACAACCCTTATGAACTTCTCTTATACAATCTTTGGGTTTTTAAACGTTCTCGAACTTGTGAATCAAACACTTGGGATGAATTGTCACTACACAAGGCCACCGTACAAAAGCCCCTCTCCTGGTGACAGCTTCTCCCTTCATGATGACACAGTCATTCTCCATGAGAGCGGGCCACACATGATAGAAGACCAAGGGAGCCGTGAAATCAGAGTCATAGCTTCGACGGTACCTGTTATGAACACACAAAAGAACAAGAAAGAGAGGTTAAGCAGTTATGTAACCTAACCGGGAGGGGAGGGTCATCAGTGTAAAATTCTCATCTTTTATTCTGCTCAAACCTGGATAAATATGGATTCCGATTCTATTATTAAAGAGACAGTTGTGGGCTCCTAGAATAGGAACCAGTTATAACAAGGACCCAACATGAGCTCACTAAGAAAAAGTCATGTCATAGAGAACAGACTGGGGTTGCCAAGAGGGAGGAGGTTGGGGGAGGAGTGGAGCGGGAGGCTGCTGTTAGCAGATGCAAAATAGTATATTTAGATGGATAAACAACAGTGTCCTACTGTATAGCACAGGGAACTATATTCAACACCCTATGATAACCATCTGGAAAAGAATATTTTTAAAAAATGTAAATATATATATGTATAATTGAATCACTGTGCTGTACAGCAGAAATTAATACAACATTGTGGAAGTCCAATGTGCCATCCATTGCATAATGGAGCAACCCTAACACAACGCTGCAAATCAACTATATTTCAATTAAAAAATTAACATCATGTTGATATGTGGCAAAACCAATACAATATTGTAAAGTTAAAAAAATTTTTTAAAAGTGGGGAAAAAATTAACAATAACAACAACAAAAACTCAAATCATGTCAGACTAATCTTGTTCCTACTCAGGATTACAAGAATTGTAATTCAGGGAAATGCTAGAGATGGAGAGCATCTGAAGTCCCATAAGCCACCTACAAGATTTCTTGTGTTATCTTTGTGGACAAAATAAGAAAAATATAGGTGGATTATTAACTTAAGTAGGTGGATTAGACACTGGTTCAATAATCATGTGCAAAATGGGTAGTTAATGAGTCAACGAGAATGAAGGTGCCCAGGGCTCACTTGCTCGCGCTCTCTCTCTCCCTCTCTCTCAATCCTGGGGTAAGTCAACATGTTCATCAATGACTCCCATGAAATACAGGAAAAATGTTCAAAGGTGGGGAGTGGGTAGGGAAAAAGAAACAGATGAGTGTATCAAGAAAATAGTTCAAGAGGTTGGAACTATAAGCTAAATCTACTAAGATAACAACATAATGTGGACATATATGAGGTCCTACAGTTGAGTCTAAAAAGCATGTAACTGGGTTCAGGAGGGAGGGGACATATGTATACCTATGACTGATTCATGTTGATATATGGCAGAAACCAACACAATATCATAAAGCAATTGTCCTCCAATTAAAAATAAATAAATTTTTAACAAATAAAAAGCATGTGACTGCACAGATGATTGGCTCAATCGCAGTAAAAATAAAAAATTTTTTAAAAACAGGTTTTAGTTGAACTCAAAATGAGCCAACAGTGTTCTATGGCTGGAAAAAAAAGAAAAGAAAAGCTACTATAAATTAGAAGACTTAATGGAGGATAAAAATGGTGATAGCCCCTCTATTCTGGTTAGGTCAAACTTGGGGTTTACGTTCAATGTGGACACTTTTTAAAATTTGTATTTACTTTTAATTGAAGGATAATTGCTTTACTATATTGGTTTGATTTCTTCCATACATCAACATGAACTAGCCATGGGTATACATATGTCCCCTCCCTCTTGAGTCTCCCTCCCACCTCCCACCCTTTCCCACCCCTCTAGGTTGTTACAGAGCCCCAGTTTGAGCCTCATTTACCTTGAGTCATATAGCAAATTTCCACTGGCTCTCTATCTTACATATGGTAGTGTATATGCTTCTATGCTACTCTCTCCATTCATCTCATCCTCTCCTTCCCCCCCCACCCCACCCTTGTCCGTAAGTCTGTTCTTTATGTCTGCATCTCCACTGCTGCCCTGCAAACAGGTTCATCAGTGGCATCTTTCTAGATTCCATATACATGCATTAGTGTATGGTATTTGCTTTTCTTTTTCTGACTTACTTCACTGTATAACATGCTCTAGATTCGTCCACCTCTTTAGAACTGACTCAAATGTGTTCCTTTTTATGACTGAGCAATATTCCATTGTATATATGTAAGTGTGGACACTCTTTTTTTTTAAGGAATACTCAGACAAACATGGAGCACAGACCAAGAGAACCAGTCTAAATGTGAGGTCTCAAAAATCCCTTCAAATGAAAAAAATCTAAAACCATGAGGCTGGAGAAGGATGAGTATTTGATTTCAAATGTGTGAAAGGCTATCAGGGTAAGAATAAAAACAAACAAACAAAAAAAGGTTTAGTCTTGTTCTGTGAAACCCTAGGGTAGAACCAAATAAATTCAGTCATTATTAGGAACTCCAGTCTGAGCTCACAGCCATCCAGGAGGACAGGCCACAGTGCCCCAAGAGACAGCATGTTACAGCAGGTATGTAGACTAAAATGGGTGAATACTTCTCAGTAGTTAGGCAGAAGATCTGAATGGACATTTTTCCGAAGAAGATATACAGATGGCCAACAGATACATGGAAAGATGTTCAACATCATTAATCACAGAGAAATCAAAATCACAATGAGCTATCACCTCACACCTGTTAGAAGAGTTGTTATCAAAAAGATAAGAAGTGCTGGCAAGGATGTGGAGAAAAGGGAACCCTTGTGCCCTATTGATGGGAATGTAAATTGGTATAGCCATTATGAAAAACTGTATGGAGGTTTCTCAAAAAACTAAAAACAGAATTACCATATGATCCAGGAATTCCACTTCTAGATATTTATCCAAAGAAAACTAAACTCTAACTTGAAAAGATACATGCATCCCCATGTTCACTGCAGCATTATTTACAATAGCCAAGATGGACACTTAACTGTTCATTGATGGATTAATGGTTAAAGAAGTTGTAGTATATATACAATGGTATACTATTTAGCTATAAAAAAGAAAACGAAATCTTGCCAATTGAGACAACATGGATGAACCCAAAAGGCATTATGAAATAAGTCAGACAGAGAAAGACAAATATCATACAATCTTACTTATACGTGGAATCTAAAACAAACAAAACCAAGCTCACAGATACAAAGAACAGATTAGTGGTTGTCAGAGGTGCGGGGTGTGCGAAATGGGTTAGAGAGGTCAAAAGGTACAAACTTTCAGTTACAAAATAAGTCATGCAGATGTATAACTGTTAACAATATAGTTAATCATACTGTACTGCAAATTTGAAAGTTGCTTAGAGAATAGATCTTACAAGTTCTCATTGCAAGAAACAAATTTTTGTAACTATGTATGGTGACAGATGTTAAGTAGACTTTTCACGGTAATCATTTCACAATATATACAAATATAGAATCGTGTTGTAGAAGTGAAACTAATATAACACTAAATGTCAATTATACCTCTATAAAAAATTTTAGACAATAAAAAGTAATGCATATTTGTATTTACATAGCACTTTTCTTTTAAAGTGTTCCAGAGTCCAGGTGCTCCTTAGTTCTCCCCAAAACCAATATACTCAATGGAAATCATAAGGTCTCCTCTGAATCACATTTGGCCGAGAAGGAAAATGACCCCAGGAGAGGGCCCCACTCTGTAGTGCAGAGAAGTATATGGCAGGGCTTGGAAATCAGGTAATATCTGTTGACTTCCCCACCCAGAGTTCTTTTCCCTGAATTGTTCCCAGGAAATAAAGACAATATCATTTATTTATAAAGAATCCCTTAGCTTCTGCTTCTATGTCTCTTACTTGCAATCATTAAAAATTTCTCCATCAGCCCCAAATGCAATATCCAGGGGTGGTTCTAAAGTCTGCATTGCAAAGGCAATGCAACATATCTCCTGGATGAAGTTACTGAGGAGGCAAAAGTCAACTTCAGGAGGGAATGAAATCTTGGGATTGACATTCATGGCTCGGATCACATCCTGAAAAACAAAAAGATGGCATCATCTTGTTACGAACCTGTGAAAGATACACTGACAATCCCTAAGGTTGTTATGACTGATGGGACGTGGGAAAAGGGCACATGAGTGAAAATAAGCTAAACTAGAAAAGGAGTGTATGTGCTGAAAGGAGGAAGACTCCTTAACAAAGAGGAGGAGAGATGACAGAGGACAAATGGCATACTAAAGGCCAAGAAAGTCTTCCCAGAAAACTAAAGTAAAAACTCTTAATAGCTTTTATTTATTATTTCCTACTATTTTTCTATTCTGGGCAAGTTATACAACTACCAGCACAAAACTCTGCCTTGTTCATAATCTGTAATAATACCAATTATAATCGTTCAGCCTCAGTCACTCAGTCGTGTCTGACTCTTTGAGACCCATGGACTGTAGCCTGCCATGGGATTTTCAAGCCAAGAGTACTGGAGTAGGTTCCCATTTCCTCCTCCAGGAGAACTTCCTGACCCAGGGATAAAACCCACAACTCCTGCATTGGCAGGCAGAGTCTGCCGCTGAGCCACCTGGGAAGCCCAACAATTATAATCTTGCTCTTACCGAGAGTTTTTTTTTTTGCTAAGAAAATTACTTGCTTCCTTTCATTTAATCCTCTCACAAACTCTGTGGGCTCATGACCATTTTGCTCCCACTTAAGGATTAGAAAATCTAAGTACAGAAAAGTAAACGAGCAAGGTCACACAGCTAGTAAGTGTCTGCGCAGAGCCAGGATGCAAATCCATAGCTATCTTTCCCAAAATCATTGCTCTTAAGCACTACGATATTCTGTCTTCCAACCTTAAGGGCCTGTCTGAAGAATAGAACTACAAAGCTCAAAATAGTTTCCCCATAAAATGTCTAAGGAAGAAAACAGCCAATAATGACTGGTTCTATAAAGCACATTGGATGCTGCTCATTCCTGCTCTTTCATTATGTAGAAGTGAGAGAGTCAATCCCTAGGCAGGTTGATAAGAAGTCTGGGGCTCCCGAGGAGGGAACAAAGGGTCTGAGGCTCTCAAGGAGGAGAAAAGGACAAACATTTTTTTCTACATTGCTTTGTCTTAGTCAATATAACAATGTATCTTACTCAAGGATATGTTTCTCCTTAACAAGAACCCGCTGACTAATCTTGTTACCTTAAAACCTGTATACTGTGGGAGTGGGTCTAGTTCAATTCATTTCAGTTCAGTCGCTCAGTCGTGTCCGACTCCTGGCAACCCCATCGACTGCAGCACGCCAGGCTTCCCTGTCCATCAACAACTCCAGGAGCTTACTCAAACTCATGTCCATTGAGCCAGTGATGCCATCCAACCATCTCATCCTCTGTCATCCCCTTCTCCTCCTGCCCTCCATCTTTCCCAGCATCAGGGTCTTTTCAAATGGGTCAGTTTTTCTCATCAAGTGGCCAAAGTATTGGAGTTTCAGCTTCAGAATTAGTCCTTCCAATGAATATTCAGGACTGATTTTCTTTACGATGGACTGGTTGGATCTCTTTGCAGTCCAAGGGACTCTCAAGAGTCTTCTCCAACACCACAGTTCAAAAGCGTCAATTCTTCAGCACTCAGTTTTCTTTATAGTCCAACTCTCACATCCATACATGACAATTGGAAAACCCAATTTAAGATGTATGTTGTGGGAGTGGGTCTGATAAAAGTATATAAGGCCTCGCTAAGACTAGTGAGGAGGGCACTCTCCATCCCCCTTCTGACGTCTATGTCAGAAGCTTTCTCTGTCCATTTTCATACTTTAATAAAACTCTGCTACATCAAAGTTCTTGAGTGATCAAGCCTGCTCCCTGGTCCCAAAGTTAAATCTTCTTCAGAGATCACAAATCCGACATCGTTCACCATAAACTATCAGAAGTGATAGTAAGCACTGGATGGACTTCTGAGTTATTAGTATTCAATGCAGCAGCTGTGGCAAACCAGTCCCAATAAAAGACCCAACACTTACATTAACACTGCTTTGGGAATCATATAGATCAAGATGACAGATGATATAATCCGAGACAGCATCCTCAAAGTCATTTGACCCCGCACAAGATGGCGTCAGTGATTTCCTCACACGGATCTTGAAGTGTCTGAACGCCATTTTGGCCACATGGAATGCCTCCTGCACATAAAATACAGCCCGTGTATTTGGTGGGAGGAGGGAGTAAAGAGGTCCAAAGGAACAAAGAAAGAATACCAAAAAAATTCAGCATCATATTGGACTTCTGAAAACTAAACCCTGCAGTCAAAACTATTTTTAATCTGGGGGAAAATACACAACTAAATTTTGGAAAGTGCATAAATACATTTCTATCCATCATCTATTAGATTATCTATATTCACTAATTTTGAGACCATTGACCATTGTTCTGATAACCCTGATTTCAAGAAGCAGGACAATGCAGGCATTCAAGGAAATAAAATCACCTGTGGTTACATAAATACTTGAAGTATGCCAGTTGATGCTTTGTCCCCACAGCATGATCGTATTACTAGTCAAGAAATAAGAGAAAGTGATCAATCTAGTGGTCATGTCATACAAAGATACATATTGAGCATCTGGCATGTTTCCTGGCAGATATTGATTCAAAACATATTTATTTAATATCTGTTATGTAGCAGGCATAGGAAAACCTCAATTATGCATGAAAGATATGGCCTCTACAATTACAGAACTTTTAACAAATCAGTATGTGATTTTTAACTATATAACCCAGGGCTTGGCAAACTTTTTTCTGTAAGAAGCCAAATGGTAAGCATTTTAGGCTTTGTGGGTCCAAATGCTTTTGTCACTATTTTTTTTTTTAAACAGTCCTTTAAAATGTAAGAGTATCCTTGTATAATAGCTCCTGGGTGGTATTTCTCTTAGAATTACAGGCCAGAACCAGATACGGCCCAGGGGTCATAGTTTGCTGACTCCTAATATATAATAAACATAGGATAAAATTCAAAAGATTCTGATAATTCTTCTCTTACATCAATATTTTGTTTTGTTTTGTAATATTTAATTGTCGGGAGCTGCATTAGGCATTACTGACAAAATGGAGGCATGGCCCTAGACCCCCTCTTCATTCCACAGGCACAGACCCGGGATGAAGGAGTTAGGCCTTGTAATTCTGACTTGTCTTTTCCTCTCCTCGGCTGAGTTGACTGAAAAGGAATATTAAGGTGCTTATTGTTCTTGAGAGGAGCATGAGAAGGCACAAAGCTTTCTGCAGCTGTGCTCAGAAAATAATTCATAAAGTTAATCATTGACATTTGTTCAAAGACTTTTACAAAAGAGGGTTCCAGGATGAGCACGTAGGCTGTAGCTTGAGGCCATGGGAGGGATTGCTATCTGAAGCCTATTTGTGAGGAAAATGTTTATGGCAAAGGAGTTTACTGAATTTAGGGCTTAGAAATAATTAAAACAGTTAGAAGTTAAAGATTTAAGGAATGTTGTAAAGTTAGCATATTTTACTATAGTTTATAGAAGTTAGGAATTTTTAGAAACACTATAGCTAGAAGCCTTTCTAAGAGATAGTGAGCTCAAGGATGTTAGGGGCAAACAGGATTTAGGAAGATAAGTAGTAAACTGAGGAATGTAGCATGAGTTACAATGTAATCACAAGTTAACTATAGGACACATTAGAGGAGGCAGATAATAGATGATAAGGCTGATTCCAAGGGAATCACTGAAGCAGGAACTCTGTTTGAAGAGCAACAATAATTTATGGAGATAATAAATCTGGAAGAGGGGGAACTGAAAATGTCAAACCTCTGGCCTAATGTTTTTGTAAAAGTATAAAAGAGAATCTTAAACTTGAAATAAACAGGCAGTCCAGAAGAAAACTGAGAGGCTGCCTCATCGCCAACACCGTTCATCTCTTCAGGTTGACTCCCTGGCTGCTGGAGCTGGACTCCAGCATTTAATTGTTCTCATAACAGGCTCTTAGTATCTCAATATGGTACCCATAGAACTGAAGATTATATATAAGCACTCCTTAATTTTCCATATTCAAATAGCTGTTATATTAGCAATTTCAGTAACTGCTCTTCATTAAATAAAAGAATTAACATATTCAGAGCCTTTTGATTTATCTAAGAATGGAAGATAACCAATCAAATGTTTGTTCTTGATTAGCTGCTAAGTTGTGTCCAACTCTTTTGCAACCCCATGGGCTGTAGCCCTCCAGATTCCTCTGTCCATGGGATTTCCCAGGCAAGAATATTGGAGTGGGTTGCCATTTCCTTCTCCAGGGGATCCTCCCCTACCCAGAGATCAAACCTCCATTGGCAGATGGGCTCTTTACCACTGAACCACCAGGTAAGCCCATAAGAAAAGGTTACTTAGTGTGAAAAATAATTCATTGCAAATATTTGTAATAAGTGGATGGAAGGAAAGTAAGAAGGAAGGAGAGAAAAAGAAAAAACAGAAGAAGAGAGCAAAGAGGAAAGAAGGGAGGGAAGAAACGGAAGCCCACCCTCCTTCGGTGATCTCAGGCTCTACGAGTCTTCTTGAGTGTCCTGTTGAGGTTATCCAGGTTTTCCCGCCCGCTTTGCCCAGGAACCACGGAAGCGCAGCGACCTATCGCGAGGCTCACTTACCACAGTCGCGATGTAGATGATCCGCTGCACCGTCTCGGCTTTGTCGATGCAGCGCCGCAGCAGGCACTGTGCATCCAGGCGGCCCTGGGAATAGGCATCGCTGAACCGGGACAGCAGGGCGGCTTTGCGCGCCACGCTGGACAGTTTGGCGCGATTCGGGGACGGGGTCCTGGCCTTGGCAGAGGAGGGGCTGGTGGATCTGCTTCGGCTGTGACTGTGGCTGCGGCTGTGGCTGCGGCTGTGGCTCCGGCTGTGGCTGCGGCTGTGGCTGTGGCTGCGGCTGCAAGGAGCAGGACTAGGAGACCTGCTCCTGGCGGACCTGTTGGTGAGCAGGAATCAGGCAAGGAAGTGCTCCGATTCCCTCCTCCCTTCTGTTCCTACACTCCAGCTGCTTCTCTCCCCATAAACCAGAAGCCACCGGAGGCAGAGGCAAGGAGAGCAGCTCCCGGTGAGAGGCACTGTGTCTCCTCAAAGGAAAAACAGTACTCTATATTTGCCTGATGCATTAGAATTTATAACTCACTTTCACTCACTCAGCACATCAGTTTACCCTTCAAACAGCCAGGTAAGGTCACCATTGATTGCTGGTCATTTTACAGATGAGGAGGTTGAGGCTCATAAACGCTAGGAGGGCTGCCCTAGAGTAACATAGCTAGCAAGAGCCAGAGTTAAAGAAGTCAGATTTCGCACCCTGACCTTGGGCGACTGACACATCACTGAGCTTTCTGGTATAAAATGAGATAAACAGATTGAACAATGAGAAAGAAAATGTGTTTTCCTTCTATAACAATGAAACCATTTGCAGTCATGTCTCCTCTCCAGATCCTCCATTTTCACCTACATAATTTGTGCCCTATTTTAGGATGGTGGTGGGGGTTGGAAGAATATGGGGAGGTACTTGGGGAATCGAAAAGCATTGTGTCAGTGAAAGGTATTATATATTGCTATCAAGTACATAATAAATGATCAGACTAGCTAGTCCTAAGGGAAAGTTTTGTGGAAGGAACTATGGGGCAAAAGGTGGGGCAAAAGGTAGTGCAAAGCAGCCTCTCTGAAGGTGGAAGGTGGAGGTGGGGGGGGGGGGCTTCATTTATAGTGTTTGCCAATTTCCACAGTGCAACACTCTCACCGTAGGCAATTTCAAACTATTCATGTGATGTCACTGAACCTGGAGTTAAGTAAAAATGCACAGAATCGGTCCCCAGGAGCTAGTACCAGCTGGCACCTGCACCACACTGATGGAGCGATTCCCCAAAATGAAAGATTAAGGTGACATTTAAGGAAATGGAGAGCTGGGGTAGGCGTGGCTTTGATGTTAGCCTGAATCTGGGCACACTGTGGGGCTGGCCGGGAAGAGGGAAGTGTTAAAGAGCACAAGAAAAGGCAGAGAAACATACTTAACACTGAATGACCTTTCTTAACATATTGTCCATCAGTAGAGGCAATTTCACATTCCCTTACCTACCCACCACACCTGACAAAGTGAGATGTAAAAAGGAAATGCCTGGCAGTAAAGTGATGGTGGGTTATCTCTGGAGAGAGGACTCCTAGGACTCAGAGAACAGGATCCTCCTATCATGAACAGTGTTTCAACACAGCCATCAAGTGTTTCAACAGGAATACTGCCTTTTGCATTATAGGCACTCAAATCTGGTTTCAAGCCACAAACTTTCCTTTGCACATCTCAGTTCCATTCCATAAGCTTCGATGTCAGTCCAAAATTAATTAGTGCCCAAGTATTGTAAATCCAGGAGGTATTTTCTCTGGAAGGGAGCAGTTAGAGAAACCAGCCCTCTACAGTTCAAAATTTTCCATACTGTTGGGGTTTGGGTTCAGGATATCATTTTACTTTTGTTTTTTTCCTTTACTGAGCCAGGCTTTGATCACTAACTTGGCAAAAAGGGGCTTAAGTGAAAAGATCTGTGAAAGTTTGTCAGACCTTCCTTGGAGTACAGATTTTTCAGCAGACAGAACCGCTATCTCGTCCTTCAGTGTTCGGAGCTGTTTCTCATAATCGCACACAGCTTCTGCGTTCCGCTGGTTTGCGCTCCTCCTGTCCAGGTCAGAGACCCGCTGCTCTGAGCCCCGCAGCTCCACTCTCCTACGCTCGGAGCCCCGCTTCTCTGATCTCCTACGATCTGAGTTTCTGTGGCGAGATTCTTCCTGGGCTTGAAGAGATTTAAGCCTAAACAGAAACAAAGGTTTGAAAGAAGAGAGAGGTAGAGATGGAGGAAAGGTGATAAACTGCAATTGGCGTACTTAATGAGGCTACTCTATTTAGTGTGCCGTTACTGCCTTGGAAAACTCATGGAAATAGGAACAAGAACAAATTAACAGAATTGCCAGGGTCAGGGAACCACACCGTGTCTGCAGCTTGCATGGGAAGGCTCCCGAAGAAAAGATAGATGTGCAAATCTTCTAGCCAAAGCTGTGGGCAGAGTCATGAAATCCTTGCAGAGGCAAAGCAGAGTCATCCTACTCTATATTGGATGGCTTCACTGCACTAAACTCTGGAAGCAAGTAACCTCCAAAACCTACTCCTGAAGCTGGTCAAGACATGATCTATTCTTACTAGTGCTTCAGAATGTGGGGGGCTAGGTGTGGGAGAAACTTCACTGGAAATTGAATAACATCCACAGCACTAAGCAGATGTGTGGACCTATAAAAATAATGTACTACAGAAAGGAGCAAAGCTTTAGAAATAAAATGGGCATCCTCATTACATACAAAGAGTGACCATCATACCCAGGGAGAAAAAGTCATAAGAAGAGAACATGGTGTGATGAAAATGACAATGGTGTTAAAAGAAAAGGGAAGGGGCAAGATTAAAGAGGATACAGAAGAATGAAAATGCAGTAGCAGAATTAAACGCTGCCCTAGAAACAGTGAAGAACAGAGTAGGTGCTATAGGAATTGCTGAGTAATAGGACATAAAGAATTTGAGAAGCTTTATCAGCTAGAAAAATAAGAGATTGAAACGATGATGAGAGGGGAGTTAGAAGTGGAAAACAAAGACGTGCTCCAAGCTAAAATTTATGGATGTTCCTTAAGAAATCAGAACAACTGGAACATGTATGAAGACAGTAGAAATGTGTATATATGTATTTTACTACAACTGCTCTTTTGGGGGAAAAAAATCAAAGTTAAGATTTTAAAAAGTATAACTTTAAAGGATCACTGTTTATTTTCCCCTTCTAGAAATTTATCTTTAGAGACTAACAATCTGAAATTTAAACTAAGATTTGCCACAAAAATTATTTCTAATGTTGAAAATTGGCATCAAAGTAAATATTTAATATTAGGGAAATAAATAAGGAAATATGATGGATCTATTTAAAACTAAGCTCTGCTTTATTTTTTCTTGGTAATAGAAAAAAATATTAAATGAAAAAATGGGTCCACAACTGTATACTTATATTTTGTTGTCTTTATTTTTAATGAACTAATTGGAAGAAATAGCCAATGGTGACAGTGAACTGGCTCTGGAATTATGAGAGGTTTTTGGTTCCTTTCTGCTATGCTTTGAAGATTTTCTATAGTAGATAGGCAAGTAGATGGGGAAACAATGGAAAACAGTGACAGATTTTATTTTCCTGGGCTCCAAAATCACTGCAGATGGTGACTGCAGCCATGAAATTAAAAGACACTTGCTCCTTGGAAGAAAAGCTATGACCAACCTAGACAGCATATTAAAAAGCAGAGACACTGCCAACAAAGGTCCATCTAGTCAAAGCTACGGTTTTTCCACTGGTCATGTATGGATGTGAGAGTTGGACTATAAAGAAAGCTGACCACCAAAGAACTGATGCTTCTGAACTGTGGTCTTGGAGAAAACTCTTGAGAGTCCCTTGGACTGCAAAGAGATCAAACCAGTCAATCCTAAAGGAAATCAGTCCTGAATAGTCATTGGAAGGACTGATGCTGAAGCTGAAGCTCCAATACTTTGGCCATGTGATGCAAAGAACTAACTCATTTGAAAAGACACTGATGCTGGGAAAGATTTAAGGCGGGAGGAAAAGGGGACAACAGAGGATGAGATAGTTGGATAGCATCACCGACTCAATGGACATGAGTTTGAGTAAGCTCCAGGAGTTGGTGATGGACAGAGAAGCCTGGCATGCTGCAGTCCATGAGGTCACAAAGAGTTGGACATGACTGAGAGACTGAACTGAACTGAACTGACTGCTTTTGTAATAAGAAAAGTATATAAAATATTAATAAAAATATTGCTGCCTCTCCTCTTTGTGGACAGATTCTTTTGTATTGTCATGGAGCACCAAAAAAGCTAAATTCAAAGATTAATTAGCAGCCTGCAATAATCCTGTCATTTTTTTTTTTTTCTTACTGCTTTTTTAGCTGATTTATTTCCTCCTCTGCAGCCAAAAGGGATATGGCAGATCTGTTCTTGGGTTCTTCAAGAGTCTTTTCAGTCTCAGCCATACTGTAAGAGAAATCAGTAACTAAAGACAGACTTTCCAAAACTGGCAGACTTTTTAAATCAAAGCATAGTTTCTCTTGGGAACTTTTGCCATATGCTATAAATTCAACATAAACAAGAACAAATTATAATACATCTGCATTCAATCAGATGATATTAAAAATAATATGTCACACTGGTATGCAAAAACGTGCTAGCATCTTTCCTCAATGTCAAACACAAAGAAATTTCAGTGCTACTACCCCTACAAGACTACATAATAATTACTGATATTAGAATATAAAGTTCAAAGAAACTTGTTCAATCTCTTCATCTCATCCTCCTAATTCATCTTCTCTAATTACAGTAAATCCCCAGGTTGCTTCTCTCTATAAAATCCCCATTTTTCTGTAATACATTAATACCTATTCTTATTATTTTGCACTGTAGCATTGTATTTGACTTAATTTTCCCAGAGTTACTAAATATAAAAATTTATTTGCCTACCTATAAAGAAAGTATTCTACAATTACACTCAACTACCAAGTATCTCATGTGTTCCTCCCTCCTGCCTCTGACTTCCACCACTAATCAAGGACAATTTTCCTGCAGAGGGAAGACTGGATGAGGGGAGCCTGGCATGAGATGAGGGTGGAGCGAGAGGTAGGGTCAGATCACACAGGGCTGGGAGAGCTCCAAGAAGGAATTTAGAATTTTTTTTCTAAGTACAAAAAGGGGTGGCTAAGAGGCTTTAAGCTGGATGTGGGGGAGTTACTTGCTATAATAAAAATATATTTCTATTTCCTGTGTGGAAAATGGATGGTAGTAGAGTAAGAACAGACCCAGGGGAGCCAGTTGGAAGGCAACTGAGGTGAGAGCTTACAGAGGTTTGACTGAGAGCAGCAGTAGTAATATAGAAAGGACCATGTGCAGGACATGTTTAGGAGGTAGATTCCACTGGATCCTCCAACAGATTGGACACAGGAAATGAGAACAGGTGAGGTTTCTAACCAGAGTCCCAGCATAAAATATAGTGGTCTTCTCTTGTCTGCTGCTGCTGCTGCTAAGTTGCTTCAGTTGTGTCCGACTCTGTGCGACCCCATAGACAGCAGCCCACCAGGCTCCCTTGTCCCTGGGATTCTCAAGGCAAGAACACTGGAGTGGATTGCCATTTCCTTCCCTTGTCTACGGCTCATCAAACCTGGACAGACCTGTCCCCATTCTATTGGAATTGGCTCCTTTGGAACTGAGTCACACACAAACTGGACTCTGCAAGGTTAGACCTGGGAACCTCCTTAGATGCGCCCTTCATTCCACAGTAGATAGCATCCTGGATTTAGAGACAATGAAACAGAGTAGTGGAGGAGAGAGCTGGCTACCATTAAACCTGGGTGAACAGCCTCCATCATTTCTGATGCCTTAAGAAATAGAATATGAACCACAAACGGGTTAAACCAAAACAAAAGTAGGAAATTTAGGGGAAAAAACAAGCACTTTACTGTGTGCAACTTTCAAATGGGGGAGGGGAGTGTACACACAGGTAGAGTATAAGTACAAATGATAAAGTAAACAGGGCAAAGGGCCTATGAAAGGGTACATAGGTGTTTTTACTACTATTCTTGTAAATTTTCTGTATTTGACATTATTTCCAGATAAACGCTTTAAAAAAAAAATCCAAGCAGTCATAGCTTTTGGTCCATAATACCTCTTATGGGTAACTACACAGCTATGGTGACAAGAGAAGGAGGTAGGAATTCCTGGTTCCTATGGGTGCTGCCTGAAGTCAAGAACCAGAAAGGTCACAAAGATTTGCCTCATAACCAGAGGCAGCAGCAGAAGCCATCGAATGCCCCAGGAAACCTAACAACAGCATCCATCAGCACAAGACTCTAGCACCCAGGCAGAACCAAGGCAGCAAGAAGCCAGAGGGAAGTACAATACCCAAAGCCCCTCTCCTCCAGCACCAGGAGAATGCAAAAGCATCCCTCCACCCCTAGACAGCCATCTAAGGAAGGAGGAGGACAGTGAGACCCCTTGAAAGGGCAAACACAGCCCCTAACAGAAGTCCGAACTTGGAATTAACTGAAGATTTACACAAAAAGAACTATGATAAACCAGAAAAGAAGTGGCAGGGTTAAGGCTCCTCTTTGCTGCTGCTACTGCTGCTAAGTCGCTTCAGTTGTGTCTGACTCTGTGTGACCCCATAGACGGCAGCCCACCAGGCTCCCCCGTCCCTGGGATTCTCCAGACAAGAACACTGGAGTGGGTTGCCATTTCCTTCTCCGGTGCATGAAAGTGAAAAGTGAAAGTGAAGTCGCTCAGTCGTACCTGACTCTTAGCAACCCCATGAAATGCAGTCTACCAGGCTCCTCCATCCATGGGACTTTCCAGGCAAGAGTACTGGAGTGGGGCCATTTCCTTCTCGGAAAAATGTTAATAGGCATAAACTAATAGGTGATTTTCACCTTTGTACTTTTATTATATGCATCTTGAGAAGGAAATGTGTATAACTTTTATAATTGGGCAAAACTAAATCAATCGATCAATAGAGATGTTTTCTTAGAAGGAAATCTCAGCAGAGAACAAGGCAGAATACCATATGGTATTCACTGTAAGCACCCTGTAGTATGGTAGTCGCTCAGTCGGTCAGACTCTTTGCAACCCCATGAACTGTAGCCCGCCCACTCCTCTGTCCATGGGATTCTCCAGGCAAGAATACTGGAGTGGGTTGCCATTTCCTTCTCCAATGCATTAAAGTGAAACGTGAAAGTGAAGTCGCTTAGTCGTGTCCAACTCTTAGCGACCCCACGGACTGCACTCTACCAGGCTCCTGCGTCCAGCCCTAACTAGTGACAAAAGAATCCTTTGCTGCCCTCTGCTGGTCAGCCATGGAGCAATGCTGCCGTGGGAGAAACACCTTATGATGGATTTTTGTTAGACAAGTTGAAGCAGTTGCATCACATTTGTCTGTCTCCCTCAAGTACAAACCCAAAGTCTGCAATTTTCATTGCAGTGATTACTTGAGCTTGCTGCCCTGGCTTTGCACATAGCATACATCTGAGGTCCATTATTGCCTGACAGTACTTAACTTTTTCAAATTACACTTTTGTATCTCAAAAGTATTCCAAAATTTTGAATGCTTCTTAGTCAGGAATACATAGACCTTAAATGACAGACAGATGCAGACTGCTTCATTTTACTTTTTCTCTCTTTCTCTTATTTTTTCTCTTTACCTGATCTTTCACTCTTTTCCTATCTGCATCTTTTCTTATTTTCCTTCCCAAAGGTAGAATTGCATGTTACAATCTTTCTTTTTTATAAATATGGACTGATAGTGGGCCTATGAAGAAGGAGGAACCTCAGGAATGGAGCCAAGGGAACCAGAGTCTTAGGGATCATAACATAGAAATCCCATCCCCAAATTCAAAGACACTGACTCCCAACTCATACACACACACATCATGTTACGTATTTGCAAATATCTACATTTTACATGAGCCAATATTTTCCTTTTAAACTTAAATATTAAGAATAAGCAATTCTTTTTGAAAGAAGATAACTTGCATTCCTCTTACTCGTCTTGAACCTGGTTGAGTTGATTACGAGTTGCACTCAAATCAGCATCTAATTGTTGTATGTCTCGAGTACCAGACTCCTTATGTCTGTCCTTATCGAATGTGTCCTGGAATGATAAAAAAATAAAAAATAAAAACAGAGTCTGAAAACATGAAGCCACATGGACAGCAAAAACATTACGCTGGACAAAAGAAGTCAAGCCAAAAGGGCATGTAATGTATTGTTTCATTTTTGTGAATTTTCCGTGCAGGCATAATGAACCTAGAGTGATAAAAATCCAAAGGGTGATTGCCCTAAGGGCGGAGGGAGGGAACTGGGAAGTGGCACAAGGGAATGAGCTGAAGGAATGGAAATGTTTTGTATCTCAATAGGGATGTGAGTTACAAGGATATATCCATTTGTCAAAATTCATCAACCTATGGTTTTCACTGCAGGTAAGTGATACCTCAGATTTTTTAAAAAGACATCAAAATATCATTCTACATCTTTATGTAGAATAACATCTACAGGGGGTAAAAATCTAAGAGACTTTTTTTTTCCCATATAAAAACTTTCTTTAATGAAAACTGACATCTACAGAGCACTTCCTACATGGAGGTTTTTTCCCATGCTTATCACGTTTAACTAACAATGACCCTATTAGGTAAGCAAAAGCATTGTTCCCATTTAGCAACTGAGGAAACTGAGACCTAATAGGCTGGACAATCTACCTAGGACCTAAGAAGGTGGACAAGGATTCTGTCAAGTGATCTCTAAGCAGGAATCCTTCACCCACTACCTCATAAGGCCCTCTTGCTTAGAACACAGCTATGGTGGTCTTAGAACGCAGCCTGGTCTTAGAACAGGTCATAGAACACAGCTATGGTCTTAGAACACAGCCTGATCTAAGTTGTTCATCTTTTGAAAGAAATTTATACGAATCCAAAAAACATTGAAAATCAAGGTTACCAATGTTTTGCTTATCCAGACATAGTGATACCCGTGCCTTACCAGTGGTCCCCAACCTTTTTGGCTCCAGTGACCAGTTTCATGGAAGACAATTTTCCCACGGACCCTGGGGTGGGGGATGGTTTCAGGATGATTCAAGTGCATTACATTTATCGTGCACTTTATTTCTATTATTATTACATCAATTCCACCTCAGATCATCAGGCATTAGATCCTGGAGGTTGGGGGCCTCTGCTTTGAGCAAAGTATGTGTTCTCTTTTCAGTCTGGTCCTCAACTATTAAAACACTACCACTGCTGCGTGGAAACCACCAATATATCAACCACAATGATGACACTCTCTTGATCAGTCTACCAGGATTGAGTTTTCTTATCTGGGAAGTTTCCAATTAGGTAATTCATTTAATTTTACTTTTTCAGAATACTGAGCTGCCCCCCCTTTTAATGATCCCTTTCTCTTATGACTCCCCTCCCCTCCCCCATGATACCCTGTCAGGGTGACTAACTTGTCTTTTTTTTTTTTTTTAATTTATTTATTTTAATTGGAGGCTACTTACTTTACAATATTGTAGTGGTTTTGCCATACATTGACATGAATCAGCCATGGGTGTACATGTGTTCCTCATCCCTCCCCATCCCATCCCTCTGGGTTGTCCCATGCACCAGCCCTGAGCACCCTGTCTCATGCAACGAACCTGGACTGGCGGTCTGTTTCACATATGATAATATCCATGTTTCAATGCTATTCTCTCAAATCATCCCACTCTCGCCTTCTCCCACAGAGTCCAAAGGACTGTTCTATACATCTGTGTCTCTTTTGCTGTCTTGCATATAGGGTTATTGTTACCATCTTTCTAAATTCCATATATATGTTTTAGTATACCATATTGGTGTTTTTCTTTCTGGCTTACTTCACTCTGTATAATAGGCTCCAGTTTCATCCACCTCATTAGAACTGATTCAAATGTATTCTTTTTAATGGCTAAGTAATATTCCATTGTGTATATGTACCACAGCTTTCTTTATCCATTCGTCTGCTGATGGACATCTAGGTTGCTTCCATGTCCTGGCTATTGTAAATAGTGCTGCAATAAACATTGGGGTACATGTGTCTCTTTCAATTCTGGTTTCCTCAGTGTGTATGCCCAGCAGTGGGATTGCTGGGTCGTATGGCAGTTCTATTTCCAGTTTTTTAAGGAACCTCCACACTGCTCTCCATAGTGGCTGTACTAGTTTGCATTCCCACCAACAGTGTAAGAGGGTTCCCTTTTCTCCACAACCTCTCCAGCATTTATTGCTTGTAGACTTTTGGATCACAGCCATTCTGATTGGCGTGAAATGGTACCTCATTGTGGTTTTGATTTGCATTTCTCTGATAATGAGGGATGTTGAGCATCTTTTCATGTGTTTGTTAGCCATCTGTATGTCTTCTTTGGAGAAATGTCTGTTTATTTCTTTGGCCCATTTTTTGATTGGGTCGTTTATTTTTCTGGAATTGAGCTGCAGGAGTTGTTTGTATATTTTTGAGATAACTTGTCATTTTAAAGTTACTATTTAATGCCTACAGTGGGTGCATCAATGTCCCAAATACAGACCATCACCAGACCCTTTTCATAGCTGAGGAAGCAGAGGCTCCTTGAGTTGACTGAAGCCATACCACCAGGAAGTAGGCAAGGCTGAGATTTTAATGCTGATCTGTCTTAAGAGAAAACTCAATCCATTATGCTACATACTACGATAATAGAAACTCACCTTTCCAACCCAGGTCTCAGTTCCCTAACTAGAACTGAGACCCTCACTAGGTAAAAAGCCTTATCTTATGTATGTTTGAGTTCCCAGAGCCTGATCAGGTGCTGAATACTGAGGATGATCCTTTAGTATCCCTACCTGTAAAGAAGGGACCTTGCTGTCCACAGGTTTTCCCAGGGAAGCAGCTGTAAAGGAGGCCTCCAGCCAAGGCAAAAGGCGTGATTTGATTGTTTCCACACCATCATAATGTCCTCCTGGAAGAATCCACAGACCAGGTGAGCGAGAGAAAGCCAACCACATCCACCCAGGCACAGAGCAAAGGGAAGGGAAAAGGAAAAGAAGGCAAAGAGGGGAGAACCAGAGGGAGACGCACGGGCTGTTCTCACCTTCTTGGGCTGCTATAGTGAGGATCCCAAAGAGTTGTCCCTGCACTTTGGCAACTTGTTCAATGAGTTCAAGGCAGTGATTTAGATTTTGATCACATGAGTTCGCCTGCAAAGCCAGAATGGCAGACATCAGTTCAATTTCATCCTTCTGGGACCCACTGCACGGTGGACATACGTGTCACTTTATGGACATATGTATCCCTTTACACAAGGGCCAGCTGACACTGGCATGCTCCCAGGGCAGAGACTGCTGTGTGCTCACAAAACACACTTGCACCCCACTCCAGTACTCTCGCCTGGAAAATCCCATGGATGGAGGAGCCTGGTAGGCTGCAGTCCATGGGGTCGCTAAGAGCCGGACACGACTGGGTGACTTCACTTTCACTTTTCACTTTCATGCATTGGAGAAGGAAATGGCAACCCGCTCCAGTGTTCTTGCCTGGAGAATCCCAGGGACGGTGGAGCCTGATGGGCTGCCGTCTATGGGGCCGCACAGAGTCGGACACGACTGAAGCCACTTAGCAGCAGCAGCAGCAGCTAAGTGCCAGGCACTGTCCATGCTTTATGTAGGTAAACTCAGAAAATCCACACCATAGGTACTGTAGAAGATTAGGAGGACTATTGTCATCATTGCCATTTTTAGATGAGAAAACTGAGACCCAGAGAGGTTAAGTAATATGCCCAGGGGTACTTAGCTAGTATGATGTCAGAACTGAGACCTGCTTCCAGAGTCCATGCTCTTGACTACTAAACTATACTGACATTTGGATCATGATTAGTGCCAGAAGAAGGAGGGGGAGGATTGGATTATGTGACAAAAAGTGAGTTAGGAGGGCAGTCAGGGAAGCCTCTCTGAGGAGGAGTCACTGGAGCTAAGTCTCAGATTCAGAGCACCAGAGAAAGAGCAGGCCAGGCTGTGGGAACACCAAGGCAGAGACCCAATGGCAGGAAGGAATCTGGCGACCTTGAACCAGAGGTAAGTGCGTGTGGCAGAGGATAGGTGGTCAGAGAGGTTGGCAGGACAGATTCTGCGGGCACCCTGCAGGCCGGGTAAGCAGTCGGGATGGAAGGGACTCGTAACTGAGAGGAAGATGCTGGTTAACTTTCCATGCCTGGTTAACGGTATCTGGGACTAGCTCTATTGTAACACTTATAAGAAGAAATGGACACAATCAAAATCTCTCATTCTTCTATCCCCTTCTCCTAAAAAGTCTATGAGCTGTTTTGGTTCGATTTTGACCATGAGTTTTCTTTTTTAAAGACTTTGTCTTTCTCATCAATCACTAGTATCCATGGCAAATCAAAGGCCCCAAAGATTTGATGAATGAGTGACTGAGTGACTATCATAATATGGGCATGATCAGGACATACGGGACCCACAGTCTGATCAGCTTTCTCCATTCCTTCCTTGTTGAACCAGCAACTCCTTGCCCTTGCTATTTCATTCCTGCACTTACCACAGTGAACTTCATTTCCCCAGTTACAGCCTTTTGCCCTCTGACTGGATCATGCCATGTGCTAAGTGGACAGAGAATAGGCTTGGGAGTCAAGCAGACCTGAGTATCTCAGCTCTGCTACCTGCCACTGTTCTGTGTAATTCTGCACAGGTTGCTTAGCCTCTATGAGCCCATATCCCAACCTGGAAAATGAAGATTATGGCTTGCAGAGTGTTAAGAGAATCAAATCAAAATAATGCACTTTCTGCACCTTCAAGATGTAGCCCCTGTAAGATGTAGCACCTGTAAGATGCTGCACAGAACTGAAGGGAGCAACGGACTGAGTAATAGGGCAGACCCTAGTTCAGATCCAGTTCTCCACTTATTAGCTTATTCCCTTAGAGAAGACATTTTTAAAATGCTCTTCCGTTCACTGGAATTTAGAAGGTGGATGATCTCACCAGCTAGCATAGGTGCAGAGTAGAGAAGGTATATAATAATTAGTATTATTATAGTATTATTACTATAGGTTTCTGTGCCTTGACCAGTGCCCGGCACACTGTAGGGGTCCAATGTTTATCGAATGAGTTTGCACACACCACTAACATAGAGAATATACCGTGTCAGACTGCTTCTGATCCCAAGACGTGTCACAACACGTTGCCCGTTTCTAACACAATGCATTGCACAAGACACTCAACCTGCCATTGTCACAGTACTCTACCAAACAGTTACTCCCCACAAGATAAACAGAGCAAAGATATGAACTAATTACGTGCTTGCGTGCGTGCTCAGTCACTTCAGTCGTGTTTGACTCTTTGCGACCCTATGGACTATAGCCCATCGGCTCCTCTGTCCATGAGATTCTTAAGGCAAGAACACTGGAGTGGGTTGCCAAGCCCTCCTCCAGGGGATCTTCCCAACCCAGGGATCAAACTCTAGTCTCTTTCATCTCCTGCATTAGTAGGTAGATTCTTTACTACTAGTGCCATCTGAGAAGTCCATGAACTAAATTGTACTGTCTCCTAATTCCAAATCTCATTCACTTATAAATCCTTGAATTCTTTTAATTCCTAAGCCTTGGGCTGGCAGCTCAGGGAACAAAACTACATTAAAAAATAAAAAGTTGCCTGCTGTCAATGAACTCAACAGCTGGGGAAGCAGGATAGAGAGTAGGAAACACACAGGGGATAAATAATTCCCTTAGAGTTTACTAAGTGCTCTAAGAAGATAGTGAGGTGTAAAAGAAGTAAAATATACTCTGGTACCGGGTGATGGGTGGGAGGTTAAGACACTTTGAGCAGAGGAAGAGCAAATATTATTATCAAGGCAAGAAGCCACAAGGCATATTGTATGGGAGAGGAGAATACAAGGTCCAGAGACTAAGTAAAACAGGACTTTGTCACATGAAGAGCTCTGGGCTCTATCCAATCACTGAAAAGTTTAATGAGGCAAGTGGAGGGTTCACTTTGATTTCACAAAAATGACTGGCAGAAGCAGACCAGATAATTGGATTAGAGAGTGCATCTGGGAAGGAAGTAGGCAGTTGTAAGCATCTAGCTGAGAGATTCTGAGAGCTGTGGAGGTGACAATACTCCTTCCCAGCTCTGGAATCACATCTGTGTTGGCCACGGTCCCACTGATCCTAGCATTACCTGAGGAGGAAGTCAGGTGGTTTGGGAAGAGGTAAGAGGTATGTGAGGGAGAATGCTCTTTCCAGACGGTTTAAGGAGTCTGGGCTTTCCTGGTGGCTCAGATGGTCAAGAAACTGCCTGCAATGCAAGAGACCCGGGTTCAATCCCTGGATCAGGAAGATCTACTGGGGAACGGAATGGCTACCCACTCCAGTATTCTTGCCTGGAGAATTCTATGGACAGAGGAGTCTGGCGTGCTGCAGTCCATGCAAAGAGTTGGACATGACTTAGTGACTGAACAACAACAATAGCTCCTTCTAAAAAAATTTAATGAAAGAGAAAACAGTTACATCACAATTATTAATAAGAATTATTTATGAAAACTTTACTTCATTTATATAAAGTATAAGGGGGTATATGGTGTTGAGGGTATGGTGTTGGAGAAGACTTGAGAGTCCGCGGACTACAAGGAGATCAAACCAGTCCATCCTAAAGGAAATCAACCCTGAATATTCATTGGAAGGACTGATGCTGAAGCTGAAGCTCCAATACTTTCGCCACCTGACTCAAAGAGCCAACTCATTGGAAAAGATCCTGATGCTGGGGAAGATTGAAGGCAGGAGGAGAAGAGGATGACAGAGAATGAGATGGCTGGGTGGCATCACTGACTCAATGGACAAGAGTTAAGCAAGTTCAGGAGATGGTGAAGGACAGGGAAGCCCAGCATGCTGCAGTCTATGGGGATGCAAAGAGTCAGACACAAATGAGTGACTGAACAACAACAAAGGGGGTACGTGTGCTATGTTGTAAAGTAAAATGCATTAACTTTGTGCGTAAGTTTTAACAATACTATCCCAGGGAATAGGGTTTTGGCTGTGTTGAAAATTACTGATTTGGGCAATGAGGAGCCCCAAAACAATCCCATGAAGAGTTGTATAAAAATTGGATTGGAGGGAGGCATGGAGAAAGGTAGGAAATCAATAAGAATATGCCATGCTGCTGGTGTGGAACTTTGCTGGGGGCCAGCGTGAGGCACTCCACCCATGGCAAAGGTCATGAGGAAGGAGGCTCAACATACGCAAAGGCGGGATTGAGCCTCAGGAGTCCCCCTGGAAATCCTCGAGCATCTACCCCCATAACCAAAGTCTGCCTACTTTACTACTTTGTGCTCTCACCTACACCTCTGACTTTACGGGGGGCTGTCCCCCACCACCTCTTTCGGAGAAGGAGCTAACTTAGAGCTCCAGTTAATAATAATTCCTGGGCATGACAAGAGTGTTTTAACCTACAAACTCCTCTGAAGGTTCTCTAGCCTGCCTGACAGGCTTGTCCAGCCACATGTGATTGCTCACAGCCTCCCAACTGTGAGAGGCACAAGATGCTTTAAACCTTCTAAAAACAGGTTCCTTAGAAAAATTAGAAAACCATTAGTATAAATATAATGGGCTGATTAGAAATTGTATTGGTGAAGGGTTTTTCATTTGTTGAGCCAATGTTTGTTGCTAAGTCTCCACATCTCCTGCCCTTACACACATTAATGAATATATAGAAGAAATAAGTATTAACCTTTGATATAAATCACGTTAGACCTTAGGCTAAGTAAATTCTTTCCTTAATTAAAACCCACTACACCCTCACCCTATAGGAATGTAACTTTATCTGGTACCTTCGGAAGGTGGAGTCTTTTTAAGAATAATCACCCCTGGAGAAATAAGTGTCCTGGTTGACTGACCGCTGTCACAAGGAGAGGGTCATAAATTGTCAGCAGGCCCCCTGGCCAGAAGATGATGTAACACCCCTAAGACCTCTGTATACATTTGTATGAAGCACCTGACTTTGATAAAAGTCAGGACTGCTGAACCCACGTGACTTTTGCATAACATCTCAGTGTATAAAAGTAGACCATGGAAAATAAAGAATTGGGATCAGTTCCTCGAAAGACTGGTCTTCCCATGTCTCTCTCTCTCTCAAACTCTGGCTGAGTCTCCATCTGGAGCGCGGAACCCGCCATGCTTACTAATTATGCCTGGGCTTCTAAGATCCGACCGGGGAGGCCTCAGTGTCTCCTCTCCTTCGGGAGAACGGAAGGACGCCTGCGGCCTACATAAGTGGTGCAAGCTTCTTGTCTTGAAGTTTTATTGGTTTCTCGCGTAAACCAAGCTACTCAGCCTCTTTTCTCCACTGAATTTTCCTGCTGAGCTATCCTCATTCTATTACTCTTTATATCTCTAATTAATATCTAATTGAAGCTATTGTATCCTGATCCTTGCCGATGCTGTCCCCGCTTCGAACTCCCTGGATCAGCCGGGGCTGGGCCCCAGCAGAACTTACACAAGGAAACTTCAGATTTATTCTAGTGGCTTTGTGAAGATAGGAAAGCTAGAAGTAACAGAAAGGAGTGTCATATTCCAGAATATAACCACCAGCATTACTAACATTTTTTTTTAAATGTTCTTTTGAAGGGAAAAAAAACCCTGTGTATTGGAGATAGGCTACTAGCCTCCTTTTGTAAGCATGATGGCTGCAAAAATACTGTGAGTTGTGAGGGAAAGAATTCTCTGCACAGCAAGCAGCTGCTTTGTCAGTATGTCTCCTCCCTTACTCTCCTGCAGCTGTAGGCATTATTGCTACAAAGCTCATGTGAGATCTGCCTTAACCATAGGCCAGAAGTTAGTTTCCCCACATATGTAAGATATGATTGGAGTTTGAATAAGAGCAACTGCAGCTAAAGGGGAAAGGTGGGAGATATTTGAGACTTTTAAAAGGTGAACTCCTCAGGGCTTGATGAACCCATTTACAAGGTGTGATGGAGACAGAGGAGATCGGGTTTCTGACTTGGGCCACAGGGGAGATTGTGATGCTGTTGCCTAATCAGAGGCCACAAGTAGAGAAGCAACAAGACCGGAGGGAGGGAAACTCATCCTGTTTGCTTCATGTTGACTCAGAGGATCTGGCCATCCACATGGAGCTGTCTGGAAGGCAGGTGGCCAGCCATTCAGGTCGGGAGCTCTGGAGAAAGGTCAAGGCTGGAGATAAATCTTGGAGTCATCAACATCTGGGAAGTAGCTAAAGCCATAAAATTGGATGAAAGTGTCAGTATGTTTGACTCTTTGCGACCCCATGTACTATAACCCACCAGGCTCCTCGTCCATGAAATTCTCCAGGCAAGAATACTGCTGGAGTGGGTTGCCTTTCCCTTCTCCAGGGAATCTTCCTGACCCAGGGGTCAAATCCAGGTCTCCTGCATTGCAGGCAGATTCTTTACTATCTGAGCTACAGGAGAAGTCCAATAAAAGTGGATAAGATGTGTCAACTGCTGCAGAGAAATCAAGGAGATAAGGACTATGGAAAAAAAAAAAGAGAGAGAGATTAGACTTGACCTGACCATTAGGTGGAGCAGTTACAGCAGAATGTTTTGGGGAAAGGATACTTGATGTTGTTCCAGATCATTCCAGGTTGAGGAACAAATGGGAGTTAAAGAAGCAAAGACAGTGAAGACAGATTAGTCTTTCAAGAAGTTTTGCAGTGTGGGGAAGGAGAGATACAGAACAGAGGCTTTGTTCCCACCCCTTTAGTGTTATCACTCTCTAGCCCAGACCAAACCTTCTGACCAACTGAGCTTAAATGTTGCCTTATTTCCAAGGTTCTTCATAAGGTGCCTCTGCATGACTTCTGCTGCCTCACTTCCTCCAGCAGCTCTCTCCACTCCCACACAAACCTATTTCGCTAGTGTACGTGTGCCGTGGGCACAAGATCAACAATCCTTTGATCCCTTTCAATTCCTATACTTCTGAACAGCCTTGACCTTATTAACATTTCTCACGAGACCCCAGTCATCGCAGCCTGTGTTGAAATGGCTCTCTCATCATACTATTCTATTCTTAACTTGAATCACCTACACAATATTGGAAAGAGAGAAAATTTTCACCCCAGTTCAGTTCAGTTCACTCGCTCAGTCGTGTCCGACTCTTTTCGACCCCATGAACCACAGCACGCCAGGCCTCCCTGTCCATCACCAACTCCTGGAGTCTACCCAAACCCATGTCCATTGAATCGGTGATGCCATCCAACCATCTCATTCTCCACAAATATTAATAATAAAACATACCATTAAATATTTTTAATCAACTTGCAAATTTCAATTTGAAAAGCTATTCAAATCTATCAATTTTAGTACAAAATATAGTTATTTCCACTTAGAGAAACTTTACATTCATATACACAAAATATGCTTCATCTGTATTAGATAAGAAACTGTGCAAAAGGATTTATCATAGTATCCTTTAAAATATGAAAGTTACAATCATTTAATAATGATCTGCCTGATATTTTTGGAGAAGGCGATGGCACCCCACTCCAGTACTCTCGCCTGGAAAATCCCATGGACGGAGGACCTTGGTAGCCTGCAGTCCATGGGGTCGCAAAGAGTCGGACACGACTGAGTGACTTCACTTTCACTTTTCACTTTCATGCACTGGAGAAGGAAATTGCAACTCACTCCAGTGTTCTTGCAGCCTGATATTTTTATTTTTTAATACTCTTCTTTTTTTTTAATTTTATTTTATTTTTAAACTTTACATAATTGTATTAGTTTCGCCAAATATCAAAATGAATCCGCCACAGGTATACATGTGTTCCCCATCCTGAACCCTCCTCCCTCCTCCCTCCCCATACCATCCCTCTGGGTTGTCCCAATGCACTAGCCCCAAGCATCCAGTATCGTGCATCGAACCTGGACTGGCATCTCGTTTCATACATGATATTTTACATGTTTCAATGCCATTCTCCCAAATCTTCCCACCCTCTCCCTCTCCCACAGAGTCCATAAGACTGTTCTATACATCAGTGTCTCTTTTGCTGTCTCGTACACAGGGTTATTGTTACCATCTTTCTAAATTCCATATATATGCGTTATAGAAAAAGAATGCCATTTCCAAACACGCCAATTAGCGAATATGTACAGGAGCAAGGAAAAAAGATGATCATATTAGGAAGGATGTGGAGTCTAGTCTGAGGGGTGGCATTTCTCAGGTCTTTGCAGCTGACCCTGGAAATTCACATATGGAAAGCAAAGCCCTAATTTCTATCTTCCTTCCCCATTCCAATCTCCCCACTGCCACCACTGACTGGGGTATGTATTTTTAGAGGGTGGATGGGGGAAGGATGGCAGGAAACAGACACTGCAAGTCAGTGGAATGTCCTTCCCTCCTTCTGTAGGAGATAACAGAATGGACTTGACAAGCAAAAGAGCTAGGTTCAAAACCAAGTTCTAAAGTGGAGTGGCCTTGGGCAAGCAAGCTGCCCTCTTGGGATTTGGAGGGCAAATCCACGGATTAGACTCCACATCCTTCCTAATGATTATCTCTTTTCCTTGTTCCTGTACGTATTCGCTAATTGGCGTGTTTGGAAATGGCATTCTTGTTCTATGTAAAATGACTTTTTTTTAAAGAAGAGTATTAAAAAATAAAAATATCAGGCAAATCATTATTAAATGATTGTAACTTTCATATTTTAAAGGATACTGTGATAAATCCTTTTGCACAGTTTCTTATCTAATACAGATGAATAGAATACAGATGTGTAAAATACAGAAAATAAAGCCTGCTATTTCATAGATTCTTATAAAGCTTAAAGGCAATAATGCACAAAGAGTGGTTTAAGGGCTTTCAATAACTGTTTAAACACTCGTTTTAAGGGATTAAGAGGTACTACTATGAGTAAACTACTATGAATAAAATAGACATTGTACTGCAACAAGCATTGGGGTACATGCATCTGTTTCAATTATGGTTTTCTCAGGGTATATGCCCAGTGGTGGGATTGTTGGGTCATATGGCAGTTCTATTCCTAGTTTTTAAAGGAATCTCCATATTGTTCTCCATGGTGCCTGTATCAATTTACATTCCCACCAACAGTGCCAGATGGGGACAGAGATGGGAAAGGGGACATATGTATACCTGTGACTGACTCATGTTGATGTATGGCAGAAACCAACACAATATTGTAAAGCAATTATCCTCCAATTAAAAAAAATCAAAAATAAATAAATAAGCTACAAGGATATTATGTACAGCATAGGGAATATAGCCAATATTCAATAATTATAAATAGAGCATAGCCTTCAAAAATTGTGAATCACTATATTATATACCTGAAACTTATGTAACACTATACATCAACTATACCTTAAAAAAGTCTTTTAAATGAAGTCCTCTGCAAAGTAAAAGTAAAAATGCTGGTTATAACAGGCTATAACTGCTTCTAGAAAGGTGCCCATTTGTGGGCAGCCTTTCAAGCAGCTCTATTTTGAAATCAACCCTCTGTTCTACATCATTGAGGCTGACCCTGCCACACACTCACTGCCTCCACAACAAAGTTTTTAAACTGCGATCCTGAATTTTATTTTTTCCTTAATATATATATTTTATTGAAGTACAGTTGACTTACAGTGTTTCAGGTGCACAGCAAGGTAACTCAGTTATACATATACATTGTTTATATTATTTTTCAGATTACTTTCCATTATAGGTTATTACAAAATATTGACTATAGTTTCCCGTGCTATACAGTTAACCTTTGTTGCTTGTGTTGAATATCTATTTTTTCCTGAATTTTAGATATAAGAAAGAGGAGGATTATATCTCAACGATTTAGGAACAGCTTCTATTTAGGCTTTCCCAATGGATTTTGGAGGCAAGCATGGCAACCCATTCCAGTATTCTTGCCAGGAAAATACTATGGACAGAGGAGTCTGGCAGGCTATAGTCCATGGGGTCTCAAAGAGTCAGACATGACTGAAGCAACTGAGCATGCACACACTGGATTTTAGTGTCTTGATCCATAATTAATATTCCTACTGGACTTATTTTGTTACTTCTTCTCCTTTAATATTAAACAATGGTGATGTTTACATTAACCAGTTTGTCCAAGATGAAAAATAAGGAGAATCAAATTTAAAAGTTGGTAGACTCTTTGTTAAAAAGAAAATAGTCTTCCTTAACTATTTGTCAATTATTTTGTAGCCATGAATTTATCATTAGTAACTGTGGCAGAAGGAGTGGTACCCATTAAGTATTCCACGTGCTTTTCCACATTTCTCAGGCTCCCTTATAGTTAGACAGCAGCCACACAACTAAGTCTGCCCAAGGGACAATGAGTGCAAGGGCTGTGTATGATGTAGGAGCAGGGCAAGTTCTCCATTCCCTCTATTCCCCTTACAGAACCTTCAGGGTCCGGTAATGAGGCAGCTGCTCCATCTGATGGAGGGCACCTGAAACTGAGCCAGTGACAGACAAGAGCTACCATCAGACTTTGCATGAATGGGAAAGAAATCTCTATTCTGTCAAGACACTAAGGTTTGGCATTTATTCATTACTGGCCAGTAATGCACCCGTCCCCTGGCCCCCACCACCCCATCTCCTTGGCCTTATCTCATGTCCACTCCCTGCCTGGAAGTATTCCCAGTCCCCCGAGATATGCTAGCTTTTTCATGCTTCCCAGCTTCTTGCACACATCCTTTCCTCTCTCCCTTGTCCTCTTCTCCAGCTAGAATTTCATTACCAAGATGCAGCTGACATTTCTATTCCCAGAACCTAGCATAGACAAGACATATTGTAAAAAAAAATTGTCTGAGGAATAAACGTACACTGCAGAAAAAGGTGAATATAGAGTATCTCACCCAAACCTTTATACATACCAGGAGCTAAGTAACCATTTGTTCAATTAATTCTTAAACTCTTAATACTTGGCTCAGTTATTGGTTGAACAAGAAGGAATTCTCTTTGGCTGTTCCACTAACATTCTCAATAACCACAAAGGAGGAAAACTAACTCTGCAATTCATGTGTTTACCACAACCCGTCCCTGAGTCTCCAATGGAGTCCAGGTTTTAAAGACCAAGTAATGCACCATCACTGCAGATGGTGGCTGCAGCCATGAAATTAAGAGACACTTGCTCCTTGGAAGAAAAGCTATGATCAACCTAGACAGCATACTAAAAAACAGAGACATCACTTTGCCAACAAAGGTCTGTCTAGTCAGAGCTATCGTTTTTCCAGTAGTCATGCACAGATGTGAGAGTTGGACTATAAAGCTGAGCACCAAAGAATTAATGCTTTTGAACTGTGGTGTTGGAGAAAACTCTTGAGAGTCCCCTGGACTGCAAGATCAAACCAGTCCGTCCTAAAGGAAATCAGTCCTGAATATTCATTGGAAGGACCGATGTTGAAGTTGAAACTCCAATACTTTGGCCACCTGATGCGAAGATATGACTCATTTGAAAAGACCCTGATGCTGGGAAAGACTAAAGGCGGGCGGAGAAGGGGACAACAGAAGATGAGATGGTTGGATGACATCACCGACTCAATGAGTTTGAGCAAGCTCCGGGAGTTGGTGATGGACAGGGAAGCCTGATGTGCTGTGGTCCATGGGGTCGCAAAGAGTCAGACACAACTGAGCGACTGAACTGAAGGAGATAAAGGTCCTGAAGGGAAGAAAAGTGTTCTCTATAAATTTAATAACTAGTTGAACCCTCAAGAATGTAGAAGGGGAGGAGTGAAGGGGGGTCAGGGAATCTGTTTGAAGACACCATAGCAATGACAACCACCTTTTGAGAGGGTAACAGGTAGGGAGGGTAGAGGTGCCCCCAGGCGGCAGGAGGAAGTAAACTGCAAGTGGCAGACTTTTGTTTCCTTCTGTGTTGAGGAAACAGGTTCTGCCTAAGACCAACCTTTTTTATCTTTTCTCAAACCTTGGGCTGATAATGGCTCAGCAAACCAGTACTCATACTAATTGTTTTATGGCTGGGGATGACACACCTTGGCCATCCTATCTCAAAAATGCTTATTGTGGGAGAGGGGCCTGATGAAACTCCCTCAGCCTTGAGGTGTTTCTTTATCTGATTAGAAGCTAGCTAACAGACATAAAATGCCTTGGCACTCTTTCTGTTCCCTTCTGATGTCTATGTTAGAAGCTTTCCCTATCTCTGCTATACTTCATTAAAACTGCTACACAAAAGGCTCCAAGTAATCAAGTCTCGTCTCTGACCCTGGATCAAAATCCTCTCTTCCAGAGGTCACGAATCCTGGCGTAACACACAGCTCGCAGTAGCAACCTTTCACTTTTGTATTTAGAATCAGGCATGTTTTGGCATAAAAACAGGCTCTATTTCAATCACAGAGATTATTCTAAAACAAACAGAGGACACTTCTTTAAGAGCTCGTTTTTATGTGCTGATATTTAATATGTTGTTTACACTTGTTAGTACAGAATTCTATAGCACAAGGGAAGGGTAATGCAAGAGAAGCATTACCTCCCTATATAATACTTTTAGTTTCTCCCCACTGCCCTCAGGATAAAGTCCGAACTCCATAACACACCACCAAGGCACCCGTCCCCTGGCCCCCACCACCCCATCTCCTTGGCCTTATCTCATGTCCACTCCCTGCCTGGAAGTATTCCCAGTCCCCCGAGATATGCTAGCTTTTTCATGCTTCCCAGCTTCTTGCACACATCCTTTCCTCTCTCCCTTGTCCTCTTCTCCAGCTAGAATTTCATTACCAAGATGCAGCTGACATTTCTATTCCCAGAACCTAGCATAGACAAGACATATTGTAAAAAAAAATTGTCTGAGGAATAAACGTACACTGCAGAAAAAGTGTGAATATAGAGTATCTCACCCAAACCTTTATACATACCAGGAGCTAAGTAACCATTTGTTCAATTAATTCTTAAACTCTTAATACTTGGCTCAGTTATTGGTTGAACAAGAAGGAATTCTCTTTGGCTGTTCCACTAACATTCTCAATAACCACAAAGGAGGAAAACTAACTCTGCAATTCATGTGTTTACCACAACCCGTCCCTGAGTCTCCAATGGAGTCCAGGTTTTAAAGACCAAGTAATGCAATAATTCAGCATCTCTTTAATAACGAAAAGAAAATGAGGTGGTGCTGTTTGCTGTTGTTTTTAGGATTTGCTTCTCTGGGAGGGGAGTGGGTTGGAAAATATTTCTTCCTGAAGTTAGGATAAATATAACTTAAAAAAATAAAATCAAGCAAGAAACAGTTTTGCCAAAGGCCCAGAAGATTGGTAGATGTTGTAAGGTTAAAAACAAGCCAAAAGATAAAAAACAAAGGCTTCAGGGCAGAAAATTATATTTTAAAAGAACTTACTGTTTCTGACAACGTAGGAATCAAGGAAACAGACTGTGTATGAGACGGTGGTGATGGCCGGATAAAGGCAGAAGGGATAGGAATGGATAAAGAAGGAAATTATATTAGAGAAATTAAGAAGAAAAACTAAATAGCATCTAATTGTTAATCCAAATGATGGCTAGTTTGGAAAACAATCAAAATTCTGCATTGTGTTTTAGAATTAATCTGTTCAAGTTATTTATCTATTTCACTTGAAAATAACTTTTCCCAAAGGAATAACTTTAACCATGTTCCTAATTCTAGAGGAATATACACGGTCTTTTCTTTTGCTTGAGTTTATCAGAAATCAACTAATGTGGTCACAGTCAGAAAAGTCAACCTTCCATAGCACACATAATTTGAAGCTTTTAAGGAAAAAACATAGTTCTCTACAACCAATATTTTAATAAATATAATTTGCTACAATGAGTACTCTTCATCTTAAGGATTCAAGGCCAAAGTCTTTGGAACTAATAAAATAACATTGCAGTATCACAGGAAAACCCTTAGCAATTGACTGAAACTCAAACTGTAGATGACAAGATGTTGAATAAGTCTCAATGTAACCTAAATGTTGGTAGGTGCTGTAAAGAGATTTTCTCATCATCTTTCTTTAAGCGCCACACCCCCACCACCCACCACACACACACACTGTTCAGAACGCTTGCACCCTCTCACTTGTGCTCCTGATCGTTAATCCTGGCTTCTGGTTTCAATTTTAAGAAAAGTTGAATTAAAGATGTTTGGGGATCATTTCTGGGCTTCCCTGCTGGCTCAGGGGTAAAGAATCTGTCAGCAATGCAGGAGATGCAGGAGATTCCCGTTTGGTCCCTGCGTCAGGAAGATCCCCTGGAGGAGGGCATGGCAATCCACTTCAATAGTCTTGCCTGGAGAACCCCATGGACAGAGGAGCCTAGTGGGCTATGGTCCATAGGGTCACAAAGAGTTGAACACGACTGAAGCATCTGAACACACAAGGCACACACAGGGATCATTTCTAATTTTACACTGAATATGAGGTTTGTCAGAAATGAGTCCAAGGAACTGGGTGTCTGGGAGAAAGGTGGTGGCATTCAGCCAGTCATGATTTATTGAGCAACTACTAGGGGCCAAACGGAGAAGGCAATGGCACCCCACTCCAGTACTCTTGCCTGGAAAATCCCATGGACCGAGGAGCCTGGAAGGCCGCAGTCCATGGGGTCGCTAAGAGTCAGACACAACTGAGCGACTTCCCTTTCACTTTTCACTTTCATGCATTGGAGAGGAAATGGCAAGCCACTCCAGTGTTCTTGCCTGGAGAATCCCAGGGACTCAGGAGCCTGATGAGCTTCTGTCTATGGGGTCACACAGAGTTGGACACAACTGAAGTGACTTAGCAGGGGCCAAAAGTGGAATGAAACAGAAATCTCTGCCGTCTGAAGCTTACCTTTTAGGGTGTGTTGGGGGAGGGGAGGGAAGGAAGACTAATCAACAAAATAAAAGAGTAAATCAGTAAAAATTAGAAGGGGTAGATATTATGGAAGAAATAAAGCAGAGAAGGGGCACAGTGGTTCCAGGGGTGAGGGTGGCTGCTCAGTCCAATACAGTCGCCACTGGTCATATGTAACTAGTTGAATTCAAACTAGACTTCAATGAAGTTAAAACTTCAGTTCCTCAGTTTGCACTCATTGAATTTCAAATGCTTATTGGCCACCATGTTGGACAGTGATGATATAAAGATATATATAGAATGCATCCATCATCATGGAAAGTTCTTTCAGACAGTTCTACTCTACAAAGAGCAAGGAGTCTAGTATTGCTGGAGTGGTTGAGCAAGGGACAGGGTAAGAGATAACATCACAGAGTTTAAAGGAGCACAGTTGTACAGGAGTTTGATGGCCATTGCAGGAACTTTTTTTCTGAGATATGAAGTTTGGAGAGTTTTGCCATAGGAGTAACTTAATCTGACTTGGTATTTAGAAGAATTACTTTGGGTTATTTTTTTTTAAGTCACCCAAATAAAAGATGACCAAAGGTGTACAAGTGTGGCAGCAGAGGCAGGGACGGTGTGGAACATGCTCAGGTTCTGCACAAGCTTAGAAGCTAGTACCAACAGATTCTGCTGGTGAGAAAGTAGTGGAGTATGTCATGATAAAGACTGTAACTAAAGGAAAGAAGTCAGTGTTTGTGGCATGGGAGAAGCTATGGTCATCACACACTGATTTGACTTTGCAATGACAAAAGCACAACTGAAAATGTCCAATGGACATTTGGAGAAGTGAGAGCTCAGATGAGAAAAGGACCTGAGTATAGATAGGATATTCATCAGCATAGGGGTAAGAGATGAAACAGGAATGGAGGTGGAAGAGAAGGTTTCTAAAGTCTGCCCTTGAAGAACAACTATAAGAGAGGTGTGGGTAAGACAAGGAGACAAATAGAGTCTTAGAAAAATGCAGGTGTCGACAGCCAAATGCAATAGAGATGCCAGAAAGTTGAAGAGAAATGATGATGCCCAAGGAATGGCCACAAAATGTGGAAAGGCACTGATCTCTAAGAGTGCAGTCTCTACTAATTATATGTGTGTATTGGAGATGGGGAGAGCCACAATCTAAATATAAATGGTTTCGGTGAGAACAGAAGAATGGGGTGCATCACTGTTAGTGAGAAGAGAAAGTACAATAAACTGTGGCATTTCTCAGAACTTACAGGTCGTTTCTAAAACAATCATTTAATTTGGTCCAGCCACTACCAGTGTCATTTGTGTTCAACATTGTCTAGTGACAAACTGAATACACTTTTTAATGGTTCAAGTTAATTTAGGCCACAGGGCAAGAAAAATTGTATAAGAAGTAGCTTTAAGAAGGGAAAATACATGTATTAGGATTTGTTATTCTCATCCTTCTGAGATTAGGTAACAAGTAGCCACTTTTAAAGGTAGGTGGTGGGGGGAACCCAAGGCTTTGTGCTAATGGTGAATTTCAATTTTCCTGCAATTCTGATGGAGAAGGAATAATCAATATTGGTACTTTAAATGTGGGCAGATGGGGTAAACACTAGAAAAGAAGGCTAAGGAGAAAGCCATAGTGCTTTGAGCTCCCCTCCTCCCAGGAGCCTGGTTACAAGGTGGATAGGAAAGTCCAGGGACTCATGATGGCAGGCAGTTGCATTTTCCTGGTAGGATTTCAGAAACAAGCTAATCTAGACTCAAAAAATTGAGATCCAAAAAGCACCTTCACCCATGATCAATTCCAGTCTCCCAGTTAGCTGAGGAGGTACTGAGACCTAGAGGTTAAATAATTTGCCCCAAATGATTCAGTTTTTGTTGTTGTTGGTTGTTGTTGTTTAGTCACTAAGCCACCAGGCTTCTCTGTCCATGGGATTTTCCGGGCAAGAAAGAATACTGGTGTGGGTTGCCATTTCCTTCTCCAGGGGATCTTGCAGACCCAGGGAATGAACCAGCATCTCCTACACTGGCAGGTGGATTCTTTACCGCTGAGCCACCAGGGAAGCCCCAATGATTCAGCCAGCCAGTTCTCTGCAAAGTCAGACCTAAAAGCTGGCGGGGTGGAGCTGATTCTGGGTCCCTAGCTCTTTTTCCTGCATTGTTCTACTTGCTATGTGAGAATAGGACTCTCCTTTTTTTTGTTATTGTTCAGTCGCTAAGTCATGTCTGACTCTTTGAGACCCGATGGATTGTAGCCCTCCAGGCTCCTCTGTCCATGGGGATTCTCCAGACAAAAATACTCGAGTGGGTTGCCATGCCCTTCTCCAGGGGATCTTCCTGATCCAGGAATCAAACCGGAGTCTCTTGCATTGCAGATGGATTTTTTTTACCAGCTGAGCTACAGCATAGAACTCTTCTTTTTAAGACAGACCAACCGAAGCAAATTCTGCATTGGAGTTCTACTATCTGGACTCGGAGATGAACGGGAGCTGGAGTAGGGTGGGGGATGGAAGGAATTAATGAGATTTGAAGAACCCTATTGGGTTTGACGACAGAATATTGGCTTACAAATGCCTTGACAACAGGCTTTCTGAAATCTGCCCTGGTGTTGAAACTGCCTTACTTGCCATGCTCATCAGCGCACAAGTGAAACTCGCAAGGTTGACTAGTGTCCGTTTCATTGACTTCTGGGTACTAACTCCTGGGTATATTTCTATAAAAATCTTATCTCCAGAGTGGGAGACTTGCGGAAAGGCAAGAAGAGGGATGTAATAAATAATAATAATTCGAGTCGGGGTATGGGGGTGGACTGCAGGCAGAGGAGACTGGAGGAAGAGTGACAAGCCAGACCGGACCTGGGTTGCTCGCAGGGCTTTCCCGTTGCTAGGACCGCCAGCGTCCTTGGCTACCGCTCGCTAAAATAGGAGCTCTCCTCTGCTACGACCAGTCCAGCGCTTCGCGGACCGCGCCACCTCGCGTCAGAAGGAGAAAAAGGAATCGCATTTCCCCGCTTCCCTCGGTGCGGGTCCCAGAGAGGAATCAAAACTGCGGGACTTGGCAAAGCAGTCACCCGGAGGCCAGTCCTAAGAACCTCCCGCTGAGGGTTGTGCGAGGAACTAGAGAGAGGGCGAACCCCGGGGGTCTTCCCCTCTGACTCACGTTGTACTCCCTCAGCCAGGACTCTAGCTTGTCCTGCAACGATCGTAAAGCTTCGTTGGAGACCAGTCTCCTCAGGTTATCTGCCATCGCTCGCTCTTCCGCTCGGCCCGCTCTGGGAGATGGACTCGTGGACCGCGGGGTGGTGTGGCGGGAAAGGTGTTCTCTTCCTGAGGAGCTCAGAGCGCGGCTGGTGTTTCCATCCTCCCCGCTCGGGTCGGACGGGGCAGGGTTCGAGAAGCCGGGGGGAGGTGCCCTGGGCCACAGCCGCCGCGCCTCATTCGCTGCCCCGTGCGCGGTCTCCCGGCTCCCGCGCGGCCGCCGGGAGCCAGGACAATAAAATACCCAGGCGATTATTAAACAAACTTTGACGTGAGCGCGCGGCAGCTGGGGACGCGCGCGGCCCGTTTCCTTGGCAACGCCTGCGCCACCGCCCAGCCCTAGCCCAGCGCACTACCCGCCTGCAGCCCCGCCGCCCGCATCCCTCCTGCCTCCCCACCTCGACCCGCCCGCGGGTCCGGGGCACCGCCAGGACGCGCCATGCCGCTCTTCCTCATGCTACTGATGCTCAGCCTCATGCTGCTGCTGCTAGTGCTGCTGGTGGCCGAAAGCGAGAGCCCCCAAAGTCTGTGAGACTCTGGGTTGGGCCGGCGGCTGGAAGACGTTAAGACTTCAGATGGCAGCAGCCCGACCCTGATGGAGAGAGAGGCGCCCGCAGTGTGGCGATGCTGGGCAGCCGGAGGCCTCTTGTCTAGGAAAGCAAAGGTTCTTTCTTTCTAGACGTTTTTGGTTAGGCGGTGAAGAAAGCAGTTGTTTGGCTCCTTCCTATATTCTTTCACTTCTCAAGACTTTATTTCTTCCTTTGTAACATCTAGGATTTGGTGGGTGCCCAGCTAAATAGATTTTAGCTCCAGGATGTTCACAAATTAAAGTCAATCAGGTTTAAATAATATTTGGTTTGTTTTTAGAATCATTAAGCACTCTAAAGTTATTTAATTATGAATTCTCTAATTGAGATTTTGTGCAGGTTTAGAGCCGGTTTTGGCACTATTTCAAAAGGTGTATTAAGCCACAGTGGTAGTTTGGACTACTTAAGAAATGAAACCATTTCAACCATCATTAAGCACTTTAGTACCCGTATTTTCAATGTCGTCAAATAATGTGCAGATTGCAAATCATCCTAATCTATCTTTTTTAAAACGGAGCGGGTGGAAGCAGGACCTCAGCTAGCTAGTCGATTAGCTAGTTTAATTCAGTTTCTTCTTTTTTTTTTTTTCAGGTATTTAAGAGTTATGAACATTGAACATGTCCACTGATGGTAAACTTAAGACTTTTTGCCCTCACCCGCTTTTTTCCTCTTAATTAGTGGTTTTACTGTCCTCTGATAAAAATGAAAGGCTCATTCTGGAGTCTGTGTTCTTACTATCTTCTGTAGACCACAAAATAAGGACTATAAAAGTTCTCACCACAAGAAAAAAAACTTGTAACTATGTCTGGTGATAGATATCAATTAGACTGATTGTAGTGATTATTTCACGTTATATACAAATATTGAATCACTATGTTGTACGTAATGTATTATTTTAATTATATGTCAACAAAAAGAAGAAAGAATATAAAGAGAACACACATTTTATCATAGTGCAATAACAATTGCTAAACTACAAAAAATAAATGTTCATTACTGACTTTCTTTAAAAAATATAAAGAATGAGGAAGGCAATGAAGAAGCTTATAGATTTCTTAAGTTAATGCACATTTTTATAGATAATTGGAATCTTTGAACAGTCTGATTTACTTATTAATAAAAACCAAGTTGTAATATTTGCTTAGGTCAGACTCAGGGTTAAATCCTCCTCCTTACTGTTACACTTTAATTAACCTCTAGTCCTTGTTTATATCATCTTGCATGCCTGTGTGCTCAGTTGCTTCAGTCGTTTGGGACTCTTTTATGACTGTAGCCTGCCAGGCTCTTCTGTCCATGGGATTGTCCTGGCAAGAATACTGAATAGGTTACCATTTCCTCCTCCAGGGGATCTTCTCAACCTAGGGATCAAACAGCGTCTCCTGAGATGGATTCTGAGCCATCTAGGAAGCCCTTATATCATCTTACTATAGTTCCTACTTCACAGTGTTATTAAATAAGATCATTCATGTGAAGTGCAACACAGTGCTTGACATGTTATAGCAAATGTTATAAATTTGCTTCCTAAATGCTATGATTACTATTACTACACATGTACAATAGGTCACAGTACTAATATTAAACAGCGAAGGGTAGGTTGGAAACATATAAAGCAACAATAGGGCTGCTGATTGAGTAAATTATTCAATGGAATGTTTCACTATAGAAATCTCATTTTTGAACAGCTAGTATCTAGGAATTACTACTATATAATGTTAAATGAAAAAAAGCATGTCTCTAAATTATATATTGGAGAAGGCAATGACACCCCCACTCCAGTACTGTTGCCCAGAAAATCCCATGGATGGAGGAACCTGGTAGGCTGCAGTCCATGGGGTCGCTAAGAGTCGGACACGACTGAGCGACTTCCCTTTCACTTTCCACTTTCATGCATTGGAGAAGGAAATGGCAACCCACCCCAGTGTTCTTGCCTGGAGAATCCCATGGACGGAGAAGCCTGGTAGGCTGCAGTCCATGGGGTCGCATAGAGTCGGACACGACTGAAGTGACTTAGTAGTAGTAGTAGTAGTAAATTATATATATTGTCTTACATTATACAACATGAACCCAAGGCATGATTATGGATGATTTTAATTGGTTCCTTTATACTTTCCCAATTTTTCAAATTTCCACCATGAACACAAACTGCTTTTATGAAAACTTACTCAGAAACAGCTATCCAAAAACTTGATCACCTTCAAAAAAATGTTACTCAAAATATCAATATTTAAGCCAACTCAAAATAGAATATGCTTTGACCAAATGTTCATATTACTCATTTAATAGACGTATGGAGTCTTAGGATAGAATGAGCCTGAAATCACTTAGAATATGCTACCTGACCTTATCTCTACAAACTTGACCACCACAAGTAGATTCAAGACCCTTCAGGTTTCCCAGTCATTTCATACACCTCTTAGTTTCCATAGAGCTCTGGAGCATGGTTGTCCTTAGCAAGAACTTGATGCTTACTAATAACAAGCATAACTCTCAAGTACTCAAAACAAAGGAAATGTTTTACGTACTTATTCATTATTTATCCTCCTAAAATTTCCAAAAGAGGATCTCAGATCACTTACAGTAAAAGGTTTGTAGAAAACATCTTTGTTAGATTTAGAAAAAAATTAATGAAAAAAAAACAAATGTGCCCCCAGTTTAAGTCTGTGTACTAATATTGAGCCTTATTTTACATTTATTTTGGGGCTATGTGGCAGTCAAGAAAAAAAGGAAACTGGGTGGTATGATTACCATTTGATTTTTAAAGTACACATACCAATTTTTTGAATGAAAGCACATTTTTTGGTACCAGTCCTTAAATATGTTTATTCCTTTCCAAAGAGTATAGAATAACAGATGAATGTGTCCTTAATAACCTCTCCTTTGTAAAGAAAATACAGAAACAATCTTCATGTGACTTTCTTGCAGTCACCTTTGATCAATGCCAATGGGGGTAACACTAGAACACATGCCATCAAAGAGAGGGCCAAGCAATTGACACCCCATTTCTTAGCTCTCTGGTGATGTTACTTGATACAAGCTTAGAACTTCCATACCTGTAGGAATAAGTAGATGCCCTCATAAGTGCCCTTAATGATGATCCCAACATGGAACAACAGACTGGTTCCAAATAGGAAAAGGAGTACGTCAAGGTTGTATATTGTCACCGTGCTTATTTAACTTATATGCAGAGTACATCATGAGAAACGCTGGACTGGAAGAAGCACAAGCTGGAATCAAGATTGCTGGGAGAAATATCAATAACCTTAGATATGCAGATGCCACCACCCATATGGCAGAAAGTGAAGACGAACTAAAAAGCCTCTTGATGTAAGTGAAAGTGGAGAGTGAAAAAGTTGGCTTAAAGCTCAACATTCAGAAAACAAAGATCATGGCATCCGGTCCCATCACTTCATGGGAAATAGATGGGGAAACAGTGTCAGACTTTATTTTTTGGGGCTCCAAAATCACTGCAGATGGTGACTGCAGCCATGAAATTAAAAGATGCTTGCTCCTTGGAAGGAAAGTTATGACCAACCTAGATAGCATATTCAAAAGCAGAGACATTACTTTTCAAACAAAGGTCCGTCTAGTCAAGGCTATGGTTTTTCCTGTGGTCATGTATGGATGTGAGAGTTGGACTGTGAAGAAGGCTGAGTGCCGAAGAATTGATGCTCTTGAACTGTGGTGCTGGAGAAGACTCTTTCGAGTCCCTTGGACTGCAAGGAGATCCAACCAGTCCATTCTGAAGGAGATCAGCCCTAGGATTTGTTTGGAAGGAATGATGCTAAAGCTGAAACTCCAGTACTTTAGCCACCTCATGCGAAGAGTTGACTCATTGGAAAAGACTCTGATGCTGGGAGGGATTGGGGGCAGGAGGAGAAGGGGACGACAGAAGATGAGATGGCTGGATGGCATCACTGACTCGATGGACGTGAGTCTGAGTGAACTCCAGGAGTTGGTGATGGACAGGGAGGCCTGGCGTGCTGTGATTCATGGGGTTGCAAAGAGTCGGACACGACTGAGCGGCTGAACTGAACTGAACTGAACTTCCTTAGCACTTTTGATGGGTGCAGGATGGCAATCAATTTAAGAGAGAGTTAGACCCTGGAATGCAAACAGTAGACATTGCTGATTAAAGAAGAATCCACATGCTTCAAACTATAAGCATGCACTCAACAAGGTTGAGATTCTGTTTTTAAAGTCTATATGTATATGTGTATATATATATATATGTATATATATATATAGCTTCCGGGCATCTCAGAGGTTAAAGCATCTGCCTGCAATGCGGGAGACCCAGGTTCGATCCCTGAGTCTGGAAGATCCCCTGGAGAAGGAAATGGCAACCCACTCCAGTATTCTTGCCTGGAGAACCCCATGGACAGAGGAGCCTGGTAGGCTACAGTCCACGGGGTTGCAAAGAGTCAGACACGACTGAGCGACTTCACTTTCACTTTCTTTCACTTTTATATATATATATATATATATATATATATATATGATAAAGGAAGTGTTTTATATATATATATATATATATGATAAAGGAAGGGTTAGAGTCCCTCCATATATATATATATATATGGAAATAGATAAGTAAAGGTTCTATTTGAAGAATCTTTTGATGCTCTAATTTTGTTCCTATTTATTTCAGGATATTATCAAGCAGGCATTTATTTGGAAATAAAAGAAAAATCAAATCTTTCTTTCTGGTACACTATCAGATTATCTTAGAGAAGTTCAAAGGACAATAAATTTGAAACATGGATACTCTTGTTTTATCTCACACTCTTCCAGTTAGTGGTTTCTCATGACTTTACATAAGTCTTTAATCATTCTGAGCCTCACTTTTCTTCCATCTACATAATGAAAAACATGGACTTGATGAGCTCTAAGATCTCTTGCAGTTCTGACATTCTTTAATGTTGTTTCCCACCCCGCCCCTTTTTTTGTAACATATTGGTTATGGTTGAGATTGAGCAAATGTCGCTTGTTGTCTCAATTTCTGGTTCACAGTTCAGTTGAGGTCAGGCCTTGATTCTGAGAGCGTTAGCCAATATTAAAAGTTGAACCTCTTTTTGGCATACAATTTATTTTGCAGGCTTGCTGAAATAACTAATAGAGCTAATCTCCAAGAAATAAACACGGGGTTCCTCCAAAGTTACACTTTTAATAAATTTAAACTCAGCTCAAACTGACAAAATCTTCCTAACTCCCCCACCCCCACAAAGCTCATCACTCTCTTCTTTATGCTTTGTCTCTCTAACTTTAGAAATGTTGATACTGTTATCCTACTATATTAAACTTATTTGTCTGCATCCTATATAAGCTTGTGAGTTTCTTAAAGAAAAGGGCAAAGGTCTATTTAGTTTAATATCCTCAGCACAGCAAGTGGCACATTCTAAGCCCTCTATAAATGTTTGTTAAACTATTAACAAAAAGAGAAAGAAGTAAAAGAAAGAAGAAAGGAAAACAAAGAAGGAAAGAAGGCAGGAAGGAGATGATAGGCTGCTTTATATCTGAGGTCATAACCCCATAGAGGTAGAAGAGCAAATTTAATAGCTATTGGTTGTTCTTAAAGCATCATAATTCTACCACCCAGCCAGGAGCCTTTTTTTCTAGAGAAGTGTAATGAGCCAAACATCTGGATGGAATAGGCTTTCTGAAAGTTCTTACTTTTGTCCACTTTGAATTTTACCTGTATCAGTTAGCTGGAGAGATTTTTAATTAGGGATTTTATGAAGCCAACAAAAGAGCAACCAAACTCCTCAGTATAGCAAGAGCTGTGTGTGTTTTCTGATGTTTGTATGTAAGAAGCTTGTATGCAAGGAGCTCCAAGGATATTCAGTGGGATCCTCATCATAATTTCCACTGGGGACAGTTGCAAACCCTCAGCACATGTGGCTAAAGGCATAATCTGTTCTGCTCTAGTCAGGCTTCTACCCAGTCCTCTTCTGTGTGTGCCATGCTATTCTTATCCTACAGCTGTCCGTGTTAGTCCTTTGGGTTGGGGCCTATATTACTATTTGAAGAAAATCTTTTAGCTTTTGCTGACCCAATTGTATGTGATTTCCTTTAAATTTAGTGGTGGTATTAAATTTTTACTGGTGGTATTGCCAAGGCACTTTGTCTCTATGTATGAGACAGGTTGGCAAAACCAAGGCAGAGCTGCTAGTCTTAGAAACTGGGGTATTACAGATTTCTAAGATACTTATCTGGGGAGGCCTTACAAATAGCTGTGAAAAGAAGAGACGTGAAAAGCAAAGGAGAAAAGGAAAGATATAAGCATCTGAATGCAGAGTTCCAAAGAATAGCAAGGAGAGATAAGAAAGCCTTCTTCAGCGATCAATGCAAAGAAATAGAGGAAAACAACAGAATAGGAAAGACTAGAGATCTTTTCAAGAAAATTAGAGATACCAAGGGAACATTTCATGCAAAGATGGGCTCGATAAAGGACAGAAATGGTATGGACCTAACAGAAGCAGAAGATATTAAGAAGAGGTAGCAAGAATACCCAGAAGAACTATACAAAAAAGATCTTCATGACCCAGATAATCACGATGGTGTGATCACTGACCTAGAGCCAGACATCCTGGAATGTAAAGTCAAGTGGGCCTTAGAAAGCATCACTACGAACAAAGCTAGTGGAGGTGATGGAATTCCAGTTGAGCCATTTCAAATCCTGAAAGATGATGCTGTGAAAGTGCTGCACTCAATATGCCAGCAAATTTGGAAAACTCCGCAGTGGCCACAGGACTGGAAAAGGTCAGTTTTCATTCCAATCCCAAAGAAAGGCAATGCCAAAGAATGCTCAAACTACCGCACAATGGCACTCATCTCACACGCTAGTAAAGTAATGCTCAAAATTCTCCAAGCCAGGCGTCAGCAATATGTGAACCGTGAACTTCCAGATGTTCAAGCTGGTTTTAGAAAAGGCAGAGGAACCAGAGATCAAATTCACAACATCCGCTGGATCATGGAAAAAGCAAGAGAGTTCCAGAAAGACATCTATTTCTGCTTTATTGACTCTGCCAAAGCCTTTGACTGTGTGGATCACAATAAATGTGGAAAATTCTTCAAGAGATGGGAATACCAGACCATCTGACCTGCCTCTTGAGAAACGTGTATGCAGGTCAGAAAGCAACAATTAGAACTGGACATGGAACAACAGACTGGTTCCAAATAGGAAAAGGAGTACGTCAGTCAAGGCTGTATATTGTTACCCTGCTTATTTAACTTATATGCAGAGTATATCATGAGAAACACTGGGCTGGAAGAAGCACAAGCTGGAATCAAGATTGCCAGGAGAAATATCAATAACCTCAGATATGCAGATGATACCACCCTTATGGCAGAAAGCGAAGAGGAACTAAAAAGCCTCTTGATGAAAGTGAAACAGGAGAGTGAAAAAGTTGGCTTAAAGCTCAACATTCAGAAAACGAAGATCGTGGCATCTGGCCCCATCACTTCATGGGAATTAGATGGGGAAACAATGGAAACAGTGTCAGACTTTATTTTGGGGGGCTCCAAAATCACTACAGATGGTGATTGCAGCCATGAAATTAAAAGATGCTTGCTCCTTGGAAGGAAAGTTATGACCAACCTAGACAGCATATTAAAAAGCAGAGACATTACTTTTCAAACAAAGGGCCGTCTAGTCAAGGCTATGGTTTTTCCAGTGGTCATGTATGGATGTGAGAGTTGGACTGTGAAGAAAGCTGAGGGCCAAAGAATTGATGCTTTTGAACCGTGGTGAGAGTCCCTTGGACTGCAAAGAGATCCAACCAGTCCATTCTAAAGGAGATCAGTCCTGGGTGTTCATTGGAAGGACTGATGCTAAAGCTGAAACTGCAATACTTTGGCCACCTCATTCGAAGAGTTGACTCATTGGAAAAGACTGATGCTGGGAGGGATTGGGGGCAAGAGGAGAAGGGGATGACAGAGGATGAGATGGCTGGATGGCATCACTGACTCGATGGACAGGAGTTTGAGTGAACTCTGGGAGATGGTGATGGACAGGGAGGCCTGCTGCTTCTACTGCTGCTGCTAAGTCACTTCAGTCGTGTCCGACTCTGTGCGACCCCATAGACGGCAGCCCACCAGGCTCCCCCGTCCCTGGGATTCTCCAGGGAAGAACACTGGAGTGGGTTGCCATGTCCTTCTCCAATGCATGAAAGTGAAAAGTGAAAGTGAAGTTGCTCAGTCATGTCCGACTCCTAGCGACCTCATGGACTGCAACCTACCAGGCTCCTCCATCCATGGGATTTTCCAGGCAAGAGTACTGGAGTGGGCTGCCATTGCCTTCTTCAGACAGGGAGGCCTAGCGTGCATCAATTCATGGGGTCGCAAAGTTCAGACACGACTGAGTGACTGAACTGAAATGAACTGAACCGAACTGAAGATACTTATTAAGCTTCATTACTGTCTTAAGCATTGGAGATAGAAGGATGAGTAAGATACGGATCTTCCAGATAGAGCTCCCCATTTTTTTGATGAACTTAGGACAGGTAAACAAAATAGAATACAATGCACTCTGAAATACATGTAGAAGACAAGGAGCAGAATTAAGGGACAGACTGCCCAGGCATGTAGGAAGGCTCAAAGAGAACATGACATTTGAATGGATTTTTGAATGATGAATAAGAGTGTGCTTGACAGAGAAAAAGAGAAGGACTTTTCAAGCAGAAGGAAAAGAAGCAAAGCATAGGAAGTAAGGACTAGAGGACTAGAATTAGAGATAGGAATTAAGGATCAGTCAAAAGCCCAGTTATCTGAGTGGATTATTGGGACCACAGCCAGACTATTATCAGAGGCTTACTGCTGATTCCCCAAAGCATTGAGCTGTAAGCAGAAACCGTCTTTCTGCTTAAGATGAAGCTTGTCCTAGAGATCCAGGAAGGAGTCAGCCTAGAGATGCAAGTCAATTGGTTCCAGCATTTGGAAAGGATTTGCAGAACTTGATGACCAGCTAGGTACTGATCTTAGCCAAAACTAGAGGAGAGACGGGAAAGATTATAAAGGATTTACCGGGTGAGAGAGCTGAATCTTCTAACTACAATTTCTTGGCAATCCTCTGATGTAAAGTACGCAGAGAGAGAAACATCAGCTCCGGTCATCAAAAAGCAAAACTGATTTAGTTCCTAGAGAAAGAAAAATTTGGCCAGCAGGTCTCTCTGGTGTTCCTGTTGAGTTAGGCAGGCCTGGGGTCCCAAGATGCTTAGAAGAAGTTTCAGCTACTTGAGGAATAGTTAACGCACCTTGCTCACCACTGCCCTCTCTTTTTTTTTTTTTTAAACTAAGAGGATTATTGGATTATATTGACTTGACAGGGAACAAGGAATGTGTACTCGAGCTACTTGTATATCTGAGTGCCTTCCTGGTGTGCAGTAAACATCTGTTAAATTGGATTCCCCAGGAGATACATCACACTATCTTCAACCCACCTCCAAAACCACAGAAAAAAAGCATCAGCCTTCACCGGCCCGCCAAAACTAAGCAGCATCCCTGAAGTGACTGTCCTCTTTAAGGACATTCGGTTTTCAAGATTTTAGCTGCCTGTCAGCAACTTGTTAACTTCTGTCCACGTTGTCACCACCTCCTCCCTCGTCCACATGTACTCTGCAAATGCGCCCTCCCCACCCAGCCAAGGAGACCCCCGACTCGTGAAGCAAGGAGCCCTCCTGATGGCACCAGCACCGCCCCCCACCCCTTGCTGGGGAATGGAGGGGAAGGGAGAGGGGTCCTCTGTATTTTGAGGGCGCCCTTTTGGAAGAATCCAGAGGCGGCCCGAGGTCGAACGGAATCCCGGTGTGCGAGAAAACGCTCCCGGAGGCCACTGCCTGGGCGCCGGGGGCAGCGGAGCTGGCACCAGCGGCCTGGGCGGGGCGGGGTTGGAGATGGGGGCGGGGGCGAGGAGCGGCGGGCCCCTCCCGCCCCTCCAGCGCGCAAGCGCAGGCGCGCGAGGTGCGGAGGCGGCCGGGAGGGCGGCGGAGCCGGCGGGCGCGGGAAGATGGCGGCGGCGGCGGCGGCCACGGAGCAGGTCTGTGAGCCCCGCCGCAGCCGGGGGCTGGAGGGCCGGGGGAGGCTGGGGTCCTGCCGGTGAGGTCCTCCGTAGGACCGGCAGGCGGGGGCTGGGGCGCGAGGGCGGGCTCCGCGGGGCGGGGCTGGGCGGGAGCTGTCCGCAGCCCGGGATGCTGGCGAAGGCCGGGCGGGACCCCGGGCAAGGGTCTCCGGGGCGGATAAGGGGGAGCCAGCCGCGGGCTCCCGGCCTGGCCTGGCTGTCCCTTGGCGAGGTCAGGAGGGGCGCTGTCTTGGAGGCCTGGGATGGGGTCGAGGCAGCCGGGAGCCTCCGCCAGGACGTACCGGGGACATGTCCTGCTCCATGGCCAGCGAAGATGCGGATAAAAATAACCCCAGCCAACGAGCCGCCAGCCTCCCCTGATACCAGCCAAAAAACAGTCAGCTGTTATTGGATATCAGCTTGCGGCCACTTCTTGTGTGCCATCCCCCTAGGCTGACAGCCACGTTTCTCCTCCCGCTTTGGTTCTGGAGACTAAGTCGCCAATCAGTACAAGACTGTCTCCTATCCAGTTGGTTTAAAATCATTTTTTTAAAATCCTTTATCAAGTATTCCCTAATCTGCATTGTAAACTTGTAACTTAGAATAGCTTAAAAGGCTATTTTCTTCCCCAAAAGCAGGCTATACATTATGCACACACTTACACACACATGCACACATTTACACACACACACACACACACACACCTGTAGTTACTAGGGTGGTTTGTTATAATAAAAATAATTTTGATAGTCTCTTCCTCCCTTCTTAACTGTTATTTTCCTTTAACAATAAACTGTGGTAGGATAGTTTCTTTGGAAACGTCTCATTCTTCAGCATTGTTGAAAAAAATAAATGAGCCAGGTAGCCAACATTCTGTTTCCAGAAAAATCTTGTCTGGAAAGATTTTCTTAAGTAATTAACTGCTTTTAGAGACATAGTAGGTAGATATCACTGGAACAGTGATGCTGAGCGCCATGAAAAATAAAAGACATGACATCTGCCTTCAAAGTTAAAGTCAAACTGCCAGATAAATGCAGAAAAATCAGCTAAAGATGGTAGGCAAGCTACAGCACCTAAACAATAAAATGTAAAGGAATGAGTGAAATTGAGACAAAGCTTCTTGGAGTTGTTGAGATTGAAATTGTCCCTTGCTTTTGTGATTTCCCTCCTGAATTATCAGCGCCTGTTTTAGACGGTTCTTTTTTCATCTGCATCACTTGTTGATACTCTTGGGAGTTCCACCTAGTTTCTATTCTTGCTTTACACAAAGACTGGGCAATCTGATCCATCCCTTATTCTCCACTTCAGAGTTAGGTATTTATGTCTCCAGTCGGAATTTAACTGAATTTTCCACGGGCACCCCAAAGTCAGAAATTTTTAATGGTGAATGGTGCATCACACTCACCATTAAAAGGGCTACAACCATCCATTCACTTGGTTCACCTTGCCACAAGCAGGACTGGCTCAAGGGAGCTCAGGATGGACCCACCTTTGGGTTAATGCTCTGCTCTCCCAGGCTTGGTACTTGAGCAGAGAACCTCACATTTTCTTTTTGCTCTAGACCCCACAAATTATGTATCAGGCCCTACTTGGGGGTCATCTTAGATCCCCCTAAGCAACACTCACATCCAGTCAATCACCGGATCCTTTCAGTTCTACCTCTTGAGGACTCTCCCAAATCTTGATGTGCAGTGTCAAAATTCAGTCAAGCCTTCCTTTGGACTGTTAGGGAAACCTGCTGTTGATGTCTCCATCTCTAAACTCATCTATTCCAGTTCAACTCTTCTTGGTTTAATTTTGCTGTAATGCAAATCTATCACTAACCTATTTTAAATCCCCATTGCCTTCAGAATAGAGTCTGTCATTCTTGATGTGGTACTTATATCTACTCATTTATTGATCCCTAACCACATCTTGGGGCTTCCCAGTGGCTCAGCGGTCAGGAATCCACCTCCAAAGCAGGAGACCCAAGTTTAATCCCTGAGTGGGGAAGATCCCCTGGAGGAGGAGGGCATGGTAACCCACTCCAGTATTCTTGCCTGGAGAATCCCATGAACAGAGGAGCCTGGAGGAGTTCAGTCCATAGGGTTGCAAAGAGTCGGACATGACTAAAGTGACTTAGCATGCAAGCACAACCACATTGCACTTCTTATTTTGTCCCATTCGTATACTCATCTTCTTCACCATCCATATAAAATTACCAACATTAGTTTGCACAAGATGACCTCTACTCAGTTTCATGATGTTTCCTCTGCCTGGAAGGCCTTTCTTGGTACTTTACTTGGCTAACTTCTGTTTGTCCTTCAATGTTCAACTGAGGCCCCAGCTTTTTTGAAGAATCGTCAACTCATGACCTTGATAAGTCAAAGGGTATTCCTCTTATGCACTCTTTTCAGTTTCATTGCTCTACCACTGCACTTGCCATGTTGAGCTGTAATTGCTAATGACTCCATCTATCTACTCTGCTGGCCTGTAAGTAAGTTTGTTGAAAGTAGGTGCTATGCCTTGCACGTCTTTGTAGTCTGGAACATCTGGCATATAGTAACTCATCAGTAAATGGTAAGTACAAAGAATGAAATATACTGATGTACATGAATTGACAGAGAAAAGTAAAGAATTCATCCCAAGAAGGTAAGATGTGCCCTGTCTCTCTCTTATGTAGACCTGTATTCAGAGTCTGGCTAAGAGTTCTAAATTGCCCGTCTGACATCACTGTCATAATCCTATACTGGATCTGTGAAAATTAGAAGCAAACTCACTTTCCCTAAGATATTCTACTTTCTCTGGCCGAAAAACTACCAAAATACAAATTCAGCTCTAAAATGTTTGCAGTGTCGACAGGCCCTCATAGCTTCTGCACCTCATGTGGATACACAACCTACACGACTGTATTCAGCAACTTGTTTTGTGTTAAACCTGTTAAGTAGATTGAAAGCTCTTCTACAAAGCCTTTCTTACCGCTTCAGTTCAGTTCACTCACTCAGTTGTGTCCGCTCTTTGCGACTCCATGAACCACAGCACGCCAGGCCTCCCTATCCATCACCAACTCCCAGAGTTCACGCAAACCCATGTCCACTGAGTCGGTGATGCCATCCAACCATCTCATCCTCTGTCGTCCCCTCCTCCTCCTGCCCTCAAACTTTCCCAGCATCAGGGTCTGTTCAAATGAGTCAGTTCTTCGCATCAGGTGGCCAAAGTATTGGAGTTTCAGCTTCAGCATCAGTCCTACCAATGAACACCCAGGACTGATCTCCTTTAGGATGGACTGGTTGGATCTCCTTGCAGTCCAAGGGACTCTCAAGAGCCTTCTCCAACACCACAGTTCAAAAGCATCAATTCTTCAGTGCTCAGCTTTCTTTATAGTCCAACTGTCATATCCATACATGACCACTGGAAAAACCATAACCTCAACTAGACGGACCTTTGTTGACAGAGTAATGTCTTTGTTTTTTAATATGCTATCTAGGTTGGTCATAATTTTCCTTCCAAGGAGCAAGCGTCTTTTAATTTCATGGCTGCAATCACCATTTGCAGTGATTTTGGAGCATCTATTTCTGCTTTATTGACTATGCCAAAGCCTTTGACTGTGTGGATCACAATAAACTGTGGAAAATTCTGAAAGAGATGGGAATACCAGACCACCTGACCTGCCTCTTGAGAAACCTGTTTGCAGGTCAGGAAGCAACAGTTAGAACTGGACATGGAACAACAGACTGGTTCCAAATAGGAAAAAGAGTACGTGAAGGCTGTATTTTGTCACCCTGCTTATTTAACTTTTATGCAGAGTACATAATGAGAAACGCTGGGCTGGAGGAAGCACAAGCTGGAATCAAGATTGCCAGGAGAAATATCAATAACTTCAGATATGCAGATGACACCACCTTTATGGCAGAAAGTGAAGAAGAACTAAAGAGCCTCTTGATGAAAGTGAAAGAGGAGAGTGAAAAAGTTGGCTTAAAGCTCAACATTGAGAAAACTAAGATCATGGCATCTGGTCCCATCACTTCATGGGAAATAGATGGGGCAACAGTGGAAACTGTGGCTGACTTTATTTTTCTGGGCTCCAAAATCACTGCAGACGGTGATTGCAGCCATGAAATTAAAAGATGTTTATGCTTGCTGCTTGGTGGAGTTTAAAAAATTTTGTCTGCCACATTACCCACAATGATTATTCTTGCCTTTTTCTGTTTTCCATAAGCCCTCAACCAGCCTGCTACCCCTGCAACCACAGTAAGATTCCAGATGCCCTCTCTGCTCTTTATTGAGAGCTGACCTTGCCTTTTACATCCCGAGGAAAAATAGAAATGGTTTCTCTTCCTGGTGTGAACCATTTGAATGAAATGGGAGCCCACCTTTTAAGACTCTTCTGTACATTCACTTTCTTTCCTGTCTCCTGGAGGATCTTATTTCCCTCATTACTCTGCCCTACTCTGAGGTATCTGGTCTTTGTCCTTCTTGGCATGTTTCCCTCTGCCATCAAACATGTGAGTCTTCCTACAAATTGTTGGAAAGGGACAGAAAGATCCTAACAACAAGAACAAGCACAGTTTTCCTCTGACAGTACATAATTCTTTAGTTATTGTCTTCTCTCTCAATGAAAATAAATGTACACTTGCTGGCATCTTTTCAGGACTATTTCTACTTACCAGTTTGCTACTCAGAGTTTGAAAATCACAGAGGCAATTCTTACCATATTAAGTTCAGCAATGCTGCACATCCTTAGTTTTCTTGTATTTCTCAGTTTCCATTGCTCCTGCACAAAGTTTTCCAAGAGTACTTCCTTGGCTTTTGTTCTTTTGCTCTATACAGGGGTCCCTGACTTCCAGGACCCAATGCCTGATGATCTGAGGTGTAGCTGATGGAATAATAATAGAAATAAAGTGTGCAATAAATGTAATGCCCTTGAATCATCCCCAGACCATCCCCCTACACCCCAGTCTGTGGAAAAATTGTCTTCCATGATACTGATCCCTGGTGCCACAAAAAGGGTTGGGGACCACTGCTTCATGTTTTTTTTTTTTTTTTTTTTTACAGTAGACTGATATTAGTCTCATAGATTTAATTTACTTTGAAGCTGAAGACTCAAATTCGTCAAGTCCTGACTGACCTAATATCTCATACCATCCTTCTCATTGCCTCTGAGGCATGTGGTCGTTTCTCATTCAGTTCAAATGCAGCATATGTAAAATCTCCCTGCTTCATTCCCCATGTTTAACTAGTCACCATTCAGTAAACTGAGGGGCTTTTTTTTTTTTTAAACCTGGCTACAAATTCACTCAGTTATTCTCTTGAAGTGTATTTTTAATCTCTCCTTTTTCATCCCACCTGTTTTAGGCCGTCAATACCTTGAGTTTCCCTTACGACAACATCCCAGCAGCCTACTTGCTAATATTCTCCTCTTTCCTGTGTCTCCTGCAAATACTCACACATTTAGCATCCTGAAATATATATTGTTCATATTCAGAGACCTTTAGTGACTCACAAATAAACAGATGTCAAGACTAGAATTTGTTCACAGGTGTCCCAAAACTTCCACAACCTGTCCTCCTTTTCCGCCTTGATCCTGCCTGCATTGCCAGATCTGACTCACCTGCTCCTTCTGGTTTCCCGGACAACTCTAAGCCCTGCTGTCTCTTCTCCCATGAACTCCACAGCATGTATTGTTTGTACTATTGATTTTGGCATCGGAGCATACAGAATACGTTATTGTGCAAATCACATTTGTAATATCTGGAGGATAAGGATCTTGTCCTGTATTTATTTTGTATTCCTATGTATGGGATTAATGTTAAAGCCTAAAGAGCTTAAAAAATGCTTATTCAATAAATTAATTTTCTCAAAGCTCTCAAAAATATGAAAGTTGGGCAGTAAGCATTTCTACTCCTTCCTTTTATGTTCATGATATACCAAATAATCACCTACAATGTCATTCAACCTTAGTCAGAGGTTCTCAAATTTTTTGGTCTCTGGTTTTCTTTTTACTCTTCAAAATGACTGAGAATCCCAAAGAGAAAAAGCTGTGGATTTGTAGGGGGAAATCAAGAGAAATTAAGTCTGAAGGAATCTCTGGTATCTGAAATTATTAGACATACTCATTTCAGTAAAATATCACTGAGTGCCTTGTTGTTCAGTTGCCAAGGTGTGTCTGACTCTGCAACCCCATGGACTGCAGCACGCCAGGCCTCCCTGTCCTTCACCAACTCCTGGAGTTTACTCAAACTCCTGTCCATCGAGTCGATGATGCCATCCAACCATCTCATCCTCTGTCATCCCCTTCTCCTCCCGCCTTCAATCTTTCCCAGCATCAGGTTCTTTTCCAGTGAGTCAGCTCTTCACATCAGGTGGCCAAAGTATTGGAGTTTCAGCTTCAACATCAGTCCTTCCAATGAACACCTAGGACTGATCTCATTTAGGATGGACTGGTTGGATCTCCTTGCAGTCCAAGGGACTCTGAAGAGTTTTCTCTAACACCACAGTTCAAAAGCATCAATTCTTCGGCACTCAGCTTTCTTCACAGTCCAACTCACATCCATACATGACCACTGGAAAAACCATAGCCTTGACTAGACGGACCTTTGTTGGCAAAGTAATGTCTCTGCTTTTTAACATGCTGTCTAGGTTGGTCATAACTTTCCTTCCAAGGAGCAAGCGTCTTTTAATTTAATGGCTGCAATCACCATCTGCAGTGATTTTAGAGCCCCCCAAAATAAAGTCTGTCACTGTTTCCACTGTTTACCCAACCTTTTGAGCTGAAGTGATGGGACCAGATGCCATGATCTTAGTTTTCTGAATGTTGAGCTTTAAGCCAACTTTTTCACTCTCCTCTTTCACTTTCAACAAGAGGCTCTTTAGTTCTTTGCTTTCTGCCATAAGGGTTGTGTCATCTGCACATCTGAGGTTATTGATATTTCTCCCGGCAATCTTGATTCCAGCTTGTGCTTCATCCAACCCAGCATTTCTTATGATGTACTCTGCATATAAGTTAAATAAGCAGGGTGACAATATACAGCCTTGACGTACTCCTTTCCCTATTTGGAACCAGTCTGTTGTCCCATGTCCAGTTCTAACTACGCCAGAATACTGGAGTGGGTAGCCTTTCCCTTCTCCAGGGGATCTTCCCAACCCAGGAATCGAACCCAGGTCTCCCGCGTTGCAGGCGGATTCTTTACCAGCTGAGCCAGATGGAAAGACAGAAAAACCATACCTTTGACTATATGGACCTTTGTCGGTGAAGTGATGTCTCTGCTTTTTCTCTGCTGTCTAGGTTTGTGATAGCTTTTCTTCCAAGGAGCAAGCATCTTTTACTTTCCTGGCTACTGTCACCACAGTGACTTTGAAGCCCAAGAAAATAAAATCTGTTACTGTTTCCACTTTTTCCCCATCTATTTGCCATGAAGTGATGGGAGCAGATCCCTTGATCTTAGTTTTTTGAATGCTGAATTTTAAGCCAGCTTTTTCCCTCTTCTCTTTAACCCTCATCAAGAGACTCTTTATTTCCTCTTTGCTTTCTGCCATTAGAGTGGCATCATCTGCATCTCTGAGGTTGTTGATATTTTCCCCGGCAATATCAGCAGCACAATGGTTGCTTTATGGTAACTTAATGTAGCCAGTGGGCTTCCCTGGTGGTTCTGCCTGTCAATGCAAGAGACTCAGGTTTGATCCCTGGGTCGGGAAGATCCCCTGGAGAAATGGCAATTTTTTGGAAATGGCAATCCACTCTAGTATTCTTGCCTGGGCAGTCTCATGAACAGAGGAGCCTCATGGGCTATAGTTCACAGGATCTCAAAAAAGCTGGACACAACTCAGCAACTAAACAACAAATGTTAATCAGTACAGTTCTTTCATGGTAGCCTAACCTATACACTTGTGAATGAATTGTAAAAATAAAAACTTTTTATGGCATAAAGTATCACAATCATATTCATATCCTTTTTAAAAAGCCAGTGATATGGGATGATCAGCTGATAACCAGTTTCTCCAGTTATGAGACAGAGAGACTGTACATAATATAATTCTTTAAAAACAAGGTTATAAAACAGTAAGGAAATTGTTATTACTTTTATATTAACTATTACTCATCTTATGTATCTACATGTTTTATACATTCACAGCAAATCTTTTAATTTTTTCAGTATTTCATCTGCAAGTTTTTTTAAATTGTTGAAAATCTCCAAAATTTTTTCCAATACATTTATTGAAAAAAATCCATATATAAGTGGATCCATGCTGTTCAAACCCATTTTGTTCAAGGGTCATCTGCACATTCATGAGAGAAGAAGAGTAAAAAAAGAAAACAGCATCATAGAGGGTTTCTTTTGAAAATGATTTTCACCCTCCAGACACTTAAAGGATTTCAAGAAACCTCTCCATGGTTTCTCAGCCCATACTTTGAAAACTGCTGGTCTAGGATAATACTAACTTTAGCCAACTGGAGTGATAAGTAAAGTGTATTAGCCTTTCTAAATTCTTTTCATGTAAATGAAGTATGTATATGATTAAGCAGATCTTTATAAATTATTAATAAAAACTGTTCCACTATAGAGTATATCTATCAGCTCTCCCCCAAAATGAGCTGGCTGTTCACTTGACTGATGGTAGGACTATTCAAAGCAGATAGTGGAAGTCTGTTATCAGACTGTTACCTACAACCCTTCTCAGTACAGTCATGTCCCCGCTTGGAGCCTGCAATTCAACATGTGTGTGCATGCATGCTAAGTCACTTCAGTTGTGTCCAGTGCTTTGCAACCCTTTGGACTGTAGCCTGCCAGGCTCTGTCCATGGGGATTCTCCAGACAAGAATACTAGATAGAGTGGGTTGCCATGCCCTCCTCCAGAGGATCTTTCCAACCCAGGGATCAAACCATGTCTCCTGCATTGGCAGATGGGTTCTTTACCACTGGCGTCACCTAGGAAGCTCCAGTGCAACATGACTTGAGGTTTATTAGTAGAAAATGTATCACTAACCAATTCAGCTTTCTTTCCTTATGAATTTGCACCTAACAAATAATGCATCCAAAATAGAGGGTATAGCTGCTCCATTGTGTTCTATTTTGCTTTTAGCAAAGTTCCAATGGTCCTGTGAAGAAGTCCATGCGTGAGAAGGCTGTTGAAAGAAGGAATGTCAATAAAGAGCACAACAGTAACTTTAAAGCCGGCTATATTCCAATCGATGAAGATCGCCTCCATAAAACGGGACTGAGAGGGAGAAAGGGCAATTTAGCCATCTGTGTGATTGTCCTCCTGTTTATCCTGGCTGTCATCAATTTAATTGTGAGTATTTAGCACAGAGTATTCTTTTCTTAATTAGCATGAGGAATTTTTCTTCTGTTTTTAGTGAAATCATGGTAAAGAATCTGCCTGCAGTGTGGGAGACCCAGTCAGTCCCTCAGTTGGGAAGATCCCCTGGAGAAGGAAATGGCAACCCACTCCAGTATTCTTGCCTGGAGAGTTCCATGGACAGAGGAGCCTGGCAGTCTACAGCCCATGGGGTTGCCAAGAGTCAGACACGACTGAGCAACTAACACTTTCTTACCTTGTTTTTTTGGCATTTAGCTTTACTGTACTTTGCCTATACTGCATTTTTTACAGATTGAAGATTTGAGGCAGCCTTGTCCCAGGCATGCCTGTTAGTGCCAGGCATGGCAGCATGCTCACTTTTTCCAGCAGTGTCTGCTCACTTCAGTCCCCTTGTCACAGTTCAGAAATTTTCACTATATCTCAAGAGTTTTTCTCATTATTATATTTTTTATGGTGATCTCTGACCAGTGATCTTTAATATTACCATTGTAATTGTGTGGGGTTCCCACTATCCACATCCATAAAAGATGGTGAATTTAATTGATAAATATTGTATGCATTCTGATTGCTCCATCCACTAGCCCTTCCCCCCTTTCACTCTTTCTCTCTCTCTACTTGAAGTGAAGTGAGGTGAAGTCACTCGGTCATGTCTGACTCCCATCATGCTCCTCTGTCCATGGGATTTTCCAGGCAAGAATACTGGAGTGGGTTGCCATTTCCTTCTCCAGGGAATCTTCCCAACCCAGGGATCTAACCTGGGCCTCCTGCATTGTAGACAGACTCCTTACTGGATGAGCCATTCCCTAAGAGGCCGTTCCCATGGCCTCTTAAGTGTTCAAGTGAAAGGAGGAGTTGCAAGTATCTCTCAGTTTAAATCAAAAGTTAGATATGATTCAGCTTAGTGAGGAAGGTACATGACAAGCTGAAATCAGCTGAAAGCTAGGTCTTTTATGCCAAACACTTAGACAAGTTGTGAATGCAAAGAAAAGCTGCTTAAAGGAAATTGAAGGTCCTACTCTAGGGAATTCCTTGGTGGTTCAGTGGTTAGGATTTGACACTTTGACTGCCAAAGTGCCCATTTAAATTCCTGGTCGAGAAATTAAGATCTCACAAGCTTTGCAGCACAACAACAACAAAAACTTAATTCCTATTCTAGAGAACACATGAATGGTAAGAAAACAAAATAGTTTTATTGCTGATACAGAAAAAGTTTTACTTGTCTGAATGGAAGATCAAACCAGCCACAAAACTCTCTTAAGTCAAAGCCAAATCCAGAGTAACTAACACCCTTCAATTCTATGAAGGCTGAGAGAGGTAAGGAAGCTGCAGAAGTTTGAAGCTAATGGAGGTTGGTTCATGGCGTTTAAGAAAAAAGGCTCTCCATAACATAAAAGTACAAGGTGAAATAACCTGTGCTGATATAGAAGCTGCAACAAGTTATCCAGAAGACCTAGCTAAGATCATTACTGAAGGTGACTTCACTAAATGACAGATTATCAATGCAGACAAAACAGACTTATGTTGGAAGAAGATGCCATCTAAGACTTTCGTAGCTAGAGAGAAGCCAGTGCCTGGCTTCAGAGAACACGCTGATTCTCTTGTTGGGGGCTGAGACAGCCAGTGACTTTAAGTTGCATCCAGCGCTTATTTGCCATTTGGAGAATCCTAGGGCCCTAAGAATTATGCTAAATCTTCTGTGTCTGGGCTCTGTAAGTGGAACAACCAAGTCTGGATAACTGCACACTTGTTTACAACATAATTTACTGAATATTTTAAGCCCACTGTTGAGATTTGCTGCTCAGGAAAAAAAAAAAAGTTTCTTTCAAAATGTTACTGCTCGTTGATGATGCATCAGTCACCTAAGAGCTCTGATAGAGATGCACAACGTTGTTTGTGGTGTAGATGTAGTGTTGTTTTCATGCCTGGTAACACAACATCCAGTCTGCAGCCCACCCATCAAGCAATAATTTTGACTTCCAGGTCTTATTAAGAAATATATTTTTTATTAAGAAAAAAAGAAATACATTTTTTAAGGATAATAGCTACCGTAGATAGTGACTCCTCTGATGGATCTGAGCAAAGTAAGTTGAAAAGCCTTTGGAAAGAATTCATTATTCCAGATACCATCAAGAACAATGGGGGTTTATGGGAAGAGGTCAAAATATCAATGTACACTGCAGTTTGAAAGAAGTTGATTGCAGTCCTTATGGTTGACTTTGAGCGGTTCAAGACTTCAGTGGATCAAGTAACTATAGATGTGGTAGAAATATCAAGATAATTAGAAAGAGCCTGAAGATGTGATAAATTGCCACCATCCCCCTGATAAAGGATAAGGAGTTGCTTCTTATGGATGAGCAAAGAAAGTGGTTTCTTGAGATGAAATCTCCTCCTGAGGGAGATGCTATGAAGATTATGGACATGACAATAAAGGATTTGGACTGTTACATAAATTTAGTTGATAAAGCAGTGGCAGGTCCTGCACAGAGATGCCTCAAAGCCTTGTTAAGACTGTTTGGATCTCCGTGAAGCCCTGCTATACCCACGTTTACCTGGAGATTTGGGTAGGCATGGCTTCATGATTTATAAAATCAGGAGTGCTGATAAAAGAGGTAAAGCCTTGTAAGTTTCCAGTCCTGCACCTGCTCGTGGTCATCATTAACCAGCTTTACTTGAGTGGGATGTAGGTCTGACTGTGTTGTGGGAACACAGGACGTTGTGTATGCTTGTAGCAGTGCTGCTGCTCTCGGGCATGAATAAATGTGCCTGTGAGGACCTCTCACCCGCCACACACACACACACACACACACACATAAATAATAAAAGCAGTAGCAGGATTTGAGAGGATTGGCTCCAATTTTGAAAGAAGTCATACTGTAGGTAAAATGCTATCAGCTATGTGTACTACAGAAAAGTCATGAAGAGTCAGTGCAGCAAAATTCATTATCATCTTATTTTTAAAAATTGCCACAACCACCCCAGCCCTTCAGCAACCACCACCCCGATCTGTCAGCAGCCATGAATGTCAAGGCAAGACCCTCCACCAGCAAAGAGTTTATACTCACTAAGGGCTCAGGTGATAGCATTTTTTAGAAAATAAGCATTTTTTAATTAAGGTATGTACATTTTTTTTTTTGGCCTAACCTCATGGCTTGCATGGAGAAGGCAGTGGCACCCCACTCCAGTACTTTTGCTTGGAAAATCCCATGGACGGAGGAGCCTGGTGGGCTGCAGTCCATGGGGTCGCTAAGAGTTGGATACGACTGAGCGACTTCACTTCACTTTTCACTTTCATGCATTGGAGAAGGAAATGGCAACCCACTCCAGTGTTATTGCCTGGAGAATCCCGGGGACGGGGAAGCCTGGTGAGCTGCCATCTCTAGGGTCGCACAGAGTCGGACACGACTGAAGGGACTTAGCAGTAGCAGCAGCATGGCTTGCAGGATCTTAGTTCCCTGACTAGAGATCAAACTCAGATCCTCAGCAGTGAGAGTGCTGGGTCCTAACCACTGGACCACCAGGTGTACCAACAGGATTCCCTGAAAGTTGTTTTTTTAGACGTAATGTTTTTGCATGCTTAATAGACTACAGTATGCTGCTGCTGCTGCTAAGTCGCTTCAGTCATGTCCGACTCTGTGGGACCCCATAGACAGAAGCCCACCAGGCTCCCCCGTGCCTGGGATTCTCCAGGCAAGAACACTGGAGTGGGTTGCCATTTCCTTCTCCAACGCATGAAAGGGAAAAGTGAAAGTGAAGTCGCTCAGTCGTGTCCGACTCTTCGCGACCCCATGGTCTGCAGCCTACCAGGCTCCTCCGTCCATGGGATTTTCCAGGCAAGAGTACTGGAGTGTGGTGCCATCGCTTTCTCCTAAGTGTCCTTAGGGCTCATCAACTCACATTGAAGGGCTGCAATTGCTGATGACTGTGACATCCTTGTATACTGATACAGCAGGAAATACTTCATTTCTCACCATGTATTAATTTTACTTAGAAAAAAATGTTTATAGACTCTTTCCTTTAAACAACTTAACTTTTATTTTTTTTTTTTTTAACTCATTCAACAGTGAATCTTTATATTAATGATTTGTCCACCTTAGGAACTGCATGTGCACATTATTTCTCAAAATATAAACTAAGAAGGGTACTACAAGGAAAAATTATCTCACATTTAGTCAAAACAAAAAGAATCACTTTCAAAATTTTGAGTGTTATGCATTAGTACATATGCTTTTACATTCTACTTCTACATTCATTTGTCACTTCTTTAACTCACTGAGTGCATATGCTAGGCACTATGACAGAGATCAAGCCGTGATCCTTCTTTCAAGGAATTTTCAGTCTAGGTAGGAAAAAATAAATAAAATGAAAATTAAACTACAGTGTAATAAGTACAGTAGAAATGGTAAAGGGGGAGAGGAGGTTTCATGAGAAAGGTAAAAAGTAGGTGGGAAGAATCTCAAAGTAGATGTCTCATGTGATTGTCTTCTTTGAAGAAAGTATGGATCAACCATTTAAGAAAGAAAAAAAAATGTTACAAGCAAAAGAAGAAATATTTGTAAAGGCAAAGAAACATAATAAGGTGTTATGTAAGTGCTGCAAGTAATTTAGTATTAATAGAGCATAGTGTATAGGAATATGGTAACATCTAGAAGTCAGGGGCCAGAAACACAGGTATTATGTCAACATTAGATTTTAATACTGAAGTGGATAGAAAAACACAACAAAGTTTTAAGTAGATAGCAATGATCAGATTCACATGTTAAAGAGATAAATCTGCAGTATCACTGAAACTGGGTAAGATGGGTAAGAATACGATGACATCAAAGGTGGCTGCAGTTCTCTACATGGTGATTATCACCGAAGATGGAGCCCTGTCAACAACAGAACTGGCAGGACTCAGTAATCAACTGTAAGCTTTTAGTTCAGGGATAAAAATAGTTTATGATGACTTCAAGAGTTCTTGCTTGGTGAACTGATTAATGTATTGATAGGAAAAAGAGGAAGTGAGAAAGATTTAATAAATATCATCATATAAATGAAGTTTGGGAAATTCTGATATGATGGGTCTATGGGTTTATCCAGTTAGATCACTATAGTGAAGAATTTAATATGTGGATTTTATGTAAGAGGAAAGACTTATCCTCAGTTCAGTTCAGTCTCTCAGTAGTATCTGTCTCTTTGAGACTGCAGGGATTCCAGCACACCAGGCTTCCCTGTCCTTCACCAACTCCCGGAACCTACTCAAACTCATGTCCATCGTGTCGGTGATGCCATCCAACCGTCTCATCCTCTGTCGTCCCCTTCTCCTACTGCCTTAAATCTTTCCCAACATCAAGGTCTTTTCCAATGAGTGGGTTCTTCCCATTAGGTGGCCAAAGTATTGGAGCTTCAGCTTCAGTCCTTCCAATGAATATTCAGGACTGATTTCTTTCAGGATGGACTGGTTGGATCTCCTTGCAGTCCAAGGGATTCTCAAGAGTCTTCTCCAACACCACAGGTCAAAGCATCAATTCTTCGGTGCTCAGCTTTCTTTATAGTCCAACTCTCACATCCATACATGACTACTGGAAAAACCATAGCTTTGACTGGATGGACCTTTGCTGGCAAAGTAATGTCTCTGCTTTTTAATATGCTGTCCAGGTTGGTCATAAACTTCATGGCTTCAGTCACCATCTGCAGTGATTTTGGGAGCCCCCCAAAATAAAGACTGTCACTGTTTCCATTGTTTCCCCATCTATTTGCCACTAGGTGATGGGATCAGATGCCATTGATCTTCATTTTCTAAATGTAAACAACTTAACTTTTAAAAGATTAGCATCAACTCAACAGAAGAGACCTTTCCCAAGATGATTTTATTGCCTTCATCTCTCGTAAAAATACACTCCTTCATGTTTTCTTTCAACTTTTACCAAATTTACTTTGCCTCCTCAGCTTAAAAATAGTGAACCTTGGATGCAGTAAAAGGTTACCTTTTGCAGTCCTAAATCTTTATAGTTGAAGAACGAAAGGACCTGAGGTAGACTAGTTTACACCAAGGTATGAGGAGTTGGTGTATTACCTTTTCCAAAGATAATTGCTTTCTTAAAGAAGGAGACTTTTTAATAAATATTTATTCATTTATTTGGCTGTGTCAGGTCTCAGTTGTGGCACATGGGTTTAGTTGCCCCACGACATGTGGGATCTTAGTTCCTTGACCACGGATCGAACTCATGTCCCCTGCATTGCAAGGCACATTCTTAACCACTGGACCACCAGGAAGGTCTCTTAAAGAAGAAGACTCTTAACCCAAGGTTGAAACTATCTGAGAGTTAAATGTGAAACCCTCTGGCATGTGTGTGGACAGACATTTTCAGAGAGTGATTATTGGTATCCCTAACACCGATCATGAACATGGATGCAGCAGTTCTACAGGGATTCTGTTTACTGTATTCTTTACTTCTAATACTCTTAAGTCAGTCCTTGTATTTTATGTACATCTAAAACATTTGTGTCTAATTGTTCACTTAAATTGAAAAGAGCTGAAACTATAGCTTTACTAGGAGCACATGTTCTGAATTTATTTTATTGAAAAGTTATGGTTAAGATAGCAAAAAAAAGAGACATTTTTCATCCACTTCTGCTCTAAAAAGTTCAACCTAAGGTTACAATGTCAAGAAGCAGAAATATCTTGGAAGAAAGCGGGAGGCAATCAGAATTCTAAATCATAATATTTGAAGACAAAAAGGAGGATAAGGAATGGCAACTTACCAGAGAAGAGAAACTGCATGTTGGGGAGGGGTTGCAGAGGGCATTGGTGGAAGTGCCTTGCAGAATCCTGAAAAACCTCAGGAAGTGGAAGTACAAGTTGCTTGAAAAGCAGGAGTGAGAGGGGAACCGAAAACAGAAAGCTGCTTTGAAAAATCCGTAGAAGGACCCATGCGATCCCCAGCCCTGCTCCCCTTCCAGCCAGCAGTCACGGAGCTGCCCCTCCTCACCCTGCGCTGAACCAGACAGGATTCTTTCTGCTGAGGGTAGGCATGGGTTTCCACAGGAAAGCAGGGGAGTGCTGCACCCTGAGTCTTGAGGCTCCCTTATCCTCATCCCCCACCTCCAGCTCCCTGCACCAGGCTTACATTCTCTGGGCAGGATCTGAAGATGCTGACACTTGGCAGGTCCCCGTGAAAAAGCTACCTAAATCCCCCTACTGTGAAGCCTGTCAGTTACTAGCCCCACCCCACACAGAGACCTTTCCATGAACTTTTTTATAACCACTGTGTTAAATATGAACACAGAGTCACAGGGATCAGTAAATTTTTATGGAAAGCTCCCAGAATTGAGAAATCATTGAGACCAAAAGCACCCAAACCACGGAGAAAGTAGGAATTCAGGGAAATAGAGAAAATGTAGCAAATGACAGTAAACTTAGATGTCCGTCAGCAGACGAATGGATAAGGAGGTTGTGTACATATACACAATATCAGGGCTTCCCTGATAGCTCTATTGGTAAAGAATCCGCCTGTAATGCAGGAGACCCCAGTTTGATTCCTGGATTGGGAAGATCCACTGGAGAAGGGATAGGCTGCCCACTCCAGTATTCTTGGGCTTCCCTTGTGGCTCAGCTGGTAAAGAATCCACCTGCAATGTGGGAGACCCCAGTTTGATTCCTGGGTTGGGAAGATCCCCTGGAGAAGGGAAAGGCTACCCACTCCTGTATTCTGGCCTGGAGAATTCCATGGGCTCTATAGTCCATGGGGTCACAAAGAGTCGGACACAACTGAGTGACTTTCATTTACTTACTTATACACAATGGAATATTACTCAGCTATAAAAAGGAACACATTTGAGTCAGTTCTAATGAGGTGGATGAAACTGGAGTCTATTATACAGAGCGAAGTACTTCAGAAAGAGAAATATCAATACTGTATATTAACACATACATATGGAATTTAGAAAGACAGTAATGATGATCCTATATGCAAGGCAGCAAAAGAGACACAGAAGTAAAGAACAGGCTTTTGGACTCTGTGGGAGAAGGTGAGGGTGGGATGATTTGAGAGAGTAGCATTGAAACATGTATATTACCATATGTGAAATAGATGACCAGTGCAGGTTCGCTGCATGAAACAGGGCACTCAAAACCAGAGGGATGGGGTCGGGAGGGAGGTGAGTGGGGGATTCAGGATGGGGGGACATGTGCACCCGTGGCTGATTCATGTCGATGTATGGCACAAACCATCATAATATTGCAAACTAATTTTTTAAAAAGATAAAACACTAAAATCATTATCTTCAGAGAAGTAAGAGGATATTGCGTCCATTAAACAAGGATACCATGCCATTAAGAAGCAATTAAAGAATATGGAAAAACTCATAGAAATATACACACATGGGTGGGTAGATGAATGGATAGATAGGTAGGTAGATAGATAACATAGATATTGGAAGAAAAAAGAAACCTGCACGAAATTCAACAAAATTAATCCATGAACATGCTGTTAATAGGAGTTTTAGAAAGAGAAAAGAACACACTAGGGAGAATGTTATCAAATAAATCAAGAAAATTTGAAAGCTACCATTCCGGGTCCATGTGTGTGTGTGAAGTCGCTTCAGTCGTATCTGACTCTGCAACCCTAGGGACCGTAGCCTGCCAGGCTCCTCTGTCCATGGGATTCTCCAGACAACAATACTGGAATGGGTTGCTATTTCCTACTCCAGGGGATTTTCCCCCCCAGAGATGGAACCAGCATCTCTTAAGTCTCCTGCATTGGTAGGCAGGCACTTTACCACTAGACCACCTGGGAAGCCCATTCTGGTCCAGCAGATGCCTAAAAAGGACTCACACCAAAGCTATCACTGTTAAATTTAAGCAGACCAGGAATAAAGCGAAGATCTTAAAATCTTCCAGAGAATTTTTTTTAAAAAGACTACGTATAAAGAACACAAAATCAGAGTGGCATCAGACCTTTCAAAAGCAGTGCTGGAAACTAGCAGGCAGGAGAGCAAGGGCTTTCAAAATTCAGACAGAAAATAATTTCGAATCTAGGAATGTGTGTCAAGCTAAACTATCAATCAAATGTGAAAGATTATAGAGACGTTTTCTTAGCCGTGCTCAAAAAATATTTACTTTCCATACATTCTTCCTAAGGAAGCCACGGGAGACTGCTTTACTGAAAGAAGGTACTAAACCAAGAAGGTTGAAGACAAGGATACAGGAAACTGCGTACCCCACACTGGAGAAAGAACAAGGAAGCTGCAGCATGAAAGTGAAGGGAGGGCTCAGGGTAACAGCTGTGAGGCAGACCCAGAGGGCAAGAACAGACTAGAGGCAGAAGATGAGGGTTCCAGAAAGAGTTCTGGGCGAGGAAAACAGAACTAACACATTTTCTGGGAGGTTTGGACTTTTAGAACATTTTATTGAGAGACATTTTATAGAAATGTTGGAGAGTTTGAAAAGACTTAGTTTGATATTCAGAGAAATTAAGCAAATAAGGGAAAGACAAAAAGACACTGAAAGACACAAAGCCCAAGAAAAGAACTGCCATCATAGTACAGTGTTTGGCTTAGTATGAATAATATTTATTTTGTCATAATGGCTGAGAATACTGAACATGGATGTAACGTGCACTGGAGTTAGGGGAGAAGAAATATAAATGAGCTAAAATTCTCATCTGCTAAAATAGATTAATAGATAACAATCTAAAATTGATCAGTAAAGACATAACACACACCTTATTTAGAAATATGGAGAGAAGTTCTAGACAAAAATAGCTAAAATTGCTTAAAGTGGACAAGATACAGAGGGGGGTAAAAAAAAAACTGCTTCCTTTTTTTTAACTTTTAGATTTGTATATAATACCTTGATTAAAATAAAATTGGTTTTGTTTGTAAGTGGAAACCCAGTTTATGTGTTTATGTCACTGATGAAACCATTTAGGAAGTTTAATCCTTTGGCAGCCGCCTTTTCTGTTTGCTTTCAAGTTGTGTTAAGAATGTATGCTGCCTATCAACAGTGGGTTTGATTGCTCTTTTAGATAACACTTGTTATCTGGGCTGTGATTCGCATTGGACCAAATGGCTGTGACAGCATGGAGTTTCATGAAAGTGGTCTGCTTCGATTTAAACAAGTATCTGACATGGGAGTTATACATCCTCTTTATAAGAGCACAGTAGGAGGAAGGCGAAATGAAAATTTAGTCATCACTGGCAACAATCAGCCTGTAAGTAACCATATTATTTGAGAAACATTAGTGAAAAATTCTTTGTAAAAACCTCAAGTTGATTGTTTGAAATGGATATTTTCCTTTAGAGAAAATTCATAATTATATTTGATAATACTGGTCTTGTAATCTATTAATATTCAGTACTTTCTTAATATTCTAGGTTTTGTTTATGGTAACATTTTCTGGGATAGATACAATTACTATGAGAATGCATACTCTTTTCTCCTCCATATGAAGAAACCATTTTATAAAGCACCTTCGGCCCACCCTCGCCTTCCCCCACTGTGTCCAATACGACATTGTAAAGCAGTTATCCTCCAGTTAAAAATAAATTTTAAAAATCATCACCTTCCCAGGTTAGAATAACCTCTACTCCCTGGTTGTCTGGTAGGGAATACGTCCATCTAGTCAGTGGCAACCCCGTCTGGTAGGGAATACATCCATCTAGTCAGTGGCAACCCCTGCCGAATGGCTAATATAACTGGCCAGAACCTGAAGGAAGCCTCCTTACTGGCCCTGCCCATCTTAGCTCTGGGTCCCTGTGCTCGGCAGCCATCTGTTTTTTGCCAAGCATTACAGCACATAAGCCTGTAAGCCCTCATTTGAAAGAACTCTTCTCCCAAGTGGGTGGAGGGAGTCAGAGAGAGGCAGTGAAAATTACTTGAAGTTAAAAGTCTGTTATTGTAGAGTTTTTGATAATGCTCTTGATGAATTTTGGATGCAGCCTTTTTCAAAAACATATTCATGATGAAGTGTTTTTCTGAAGATTGTTTTTCAGCAAGGGACAACAAAGCTCAGTGTGGAAAAGAACAAAACTTCTATTACAAGTGACATTGGCATGCAGTTTTTCGACCCAAGGACTCAAAATATCTTATTCAGCACAGACTATGAAACTCATGAGTTTCATTTGCCAAGTGGAGTGAAAAGTCTGAATGTTCAAAAAGCATCTACTGAAAGGGTATGGTTTATTTACTTTGCTTTATTCATGGAAGAGAATTACTGTCTAGAGTTACAAAGTGTGTATGGGGAGGAGGCAGTTTTACTGATACAGTGCTGTGAAAGAATTAACTCCAAAATAGTGGAAAAGATTGGTTCTACATTTGTCATCAACTGGTTTGTGTGATCATTATCAAATCATCTCTCTTTACATCTATAAAATATGAATGAAAACACTTGCCTTTCACATTTTTTCATTGAAACTTCTACTCTTCTATCCCTAATAACAATTCTCACTTTAATTTAGAAATTCTTCATCACTAGTTTCTTTTTAATTTTCAGATTACTAGCAATGCTACTAGTGACCTAAATATAAAAGTCGGTGGGCGTGCCACTGTCCGTGGAAATGAAGGCGTGTTCATTATGGGCAAAACCATTCAGTTCCACATGGGTGGTAATGTGGAGTTAAAGGCTGTGAGTATTTTTTGAATTTAAGTGAATTGCTAGATTCTTGGGTATATAAACCCATGTTTGGAAAGTGTAGTTATGAAAAATGATAGTGTATTTGTATTTTTTTGACATGGAAAGATGTTCACAATAGATTATGAAGTGGAAGTAAGTTGTAAAACAATGTGTGAAATACCTTGTTTTTATTTTTTCAGATTATATGTATGTTTATAAAAACCTGGAAGGTTATGCCAAAATGTCAACAGTGGTTAGTTATGGGCAGCAGGGTAACAGATGATTTTTATTTTATTTCTGCTTGCCTGTTACTTTCTAAAAAAAAGTTTTTTTGCATAATGATGCCTGTATTATTTTAAAAGGCAAGCAAACAAACAAAAAAAAACTTCTTAAAGAATATCAAAATAACTATCCATGCCCTGAAGTTGATGGGGTTTTTTCAGTTAAAGATATTTCATATCCCTTCCTGGGTTTTGTATCTTTTATGTGATGTAAAAATCAATTCAGTTCAGTTCAGTCACTCAGTCGTGTCCGACTCTTTGCAGCCCCATGAATTGCAGCACGCCAGGCCTCCCTGTCCATCACCATCTCCCGGAGTTCACTCAAACTCACATCCATCAAGTCGGTGATGCCATCCAGCCATCTCATCCTCTGTCGTCCCCTTTTTCTCCTGCCCCCAATCCCTCCCAGCATCAGAGTCTTTCCAGTGAGTCAACTCTTCGCATGAGGTGGCCAAAGTACTGGAGTTTCAGCTTTAGCATCATTCCTTCCAAACAACACCCAGGGCTAATCTCCTTTAGAATGGACTGGTTGGATCTCCTTGCAGTCAAAGGGACTCTCAAGAGTCTTCTCCAACACCACAGTTCAAAAGCATCAATTCTTCGGCGCTCAGCTTTCTTCACAGTCCAACTCTCACATCCATACATGACCAGTGGAAAAACCATAGCCTTGACTAAACGGACCTTTGTTGGCAAAGTAATGTGTCTGCTTTTCAATATGCTATCTAGGTTGGTCATAACTTTTCTTCCAAGAAGTAAGCGTCTTTTAAATTCATGGCTGCAGTCACCATCTGCAGTGATTTTGGAGCCCAAAAAGATAAAGTCTGACATTGTTTCCACTGTTTCCCCATCTATTTGCCATGAAGTGATGGGACCAGATGTCACGATCTTTGTTTTCTGAATGTTGAGCTTTAAGCCAACTTTTTCACTCTCCTCTTTCACTTTCATCAAGAGGCTTTTTAGTTCCTTTTCACTTTCTGCCATAAGAGTGGTGTCATCTGCATATTTGGGGTTATTGATATTTCTCCCAGCAATCTTGACTCCAGCTTGTGCTATACTTCCATTAAAAAAACTGCTTTACAAATTTAAAGAAAGTAAAATTATATGACCACAAGATGGCAGCATTGGAACAAAATTTGAAAATTCCATGTACTATCTCAATTTCATGTACTATTTCTGAAAGAAAATGGAATACCAGACCACCTGACCTGCCTCCTGAGAAATTTGTGTGCAGGTCAGGAAGCAACATTTAGAACTGGACATGGAACAACAGACTGGTTCCAAATAGGAAAAGGAGTACGTCAAGGCTGTATATTGTCCCCCTGCTTATTTAACTTATACACAGAGTACATCATGAGAAACGCTGGGCTGGATAAAGCACAAGCTGGAATCAAGATTGCCGGGAGAAATAATAATAACCTCAGATATGCAGACAACACTACCCTATGGAAGAAAGCAAAGAAGAACTAAATCTTGATGAAAGCGAAAGAAGAGAGTGAAAAAGTCGGCTTAAAACTCAACATTCAGAAAACTAAGATCATGGCATCCGGTCCTATCACTTCATAGCAAGTAGATGGTGAAACAGTGGCAGACTTTATTTTGGGGGCTTCAAAATCACTGCAGATGGTGACTGCAGCCATGAAATTAAAAGACATTTGCTCCTTGGAAGGAAAGTTATGACCAGCCTAGACAGCATATTAAAAAGCAGAGACATTACTTTACCGACAAAGGTCCGTCTAGTCAAGGCTATGGTTTTCCCATAGTCATGTATAGATGTGAGAGTTGGACTGTGAAGAAAGCTGAGCACCGAAGAATTGATGCCTTTGAACTGTGGTGTTGGAGAAGACTCTTGAGGGTCCCTTGGACTGCAAGGAGATCCAACCAGTCCATCCTAAAGGAAATCAGCCCTGAGTATTCATTGGAAGGACTGATGTTGAAGCTGAAACTCTAATACTTTGGTCACCTGATGTGAAGAACTGACTCATTTGAAAAGACCCTGATGCTGGGAAAGTTTGAGGGCAGGAGGAGGAGGGGACGACAGAGGATGAGATGGTTGGAGGGCATTACCGACTCGATGGACATGAGTTTGAGTAAGCTCCGGGAGTTGGTGATGGACAGGGAGGCCTGACGTGCTGCAGTCCATGGGGTCGCAAAGAGTTGGACACGATTGAGCAGCTGAACAACAACAACATCACTAACATAGTCAATTAACGATTTCCATCACTTCATAATCAACTTTCTCTCATTGATTTAAGCACCCTCTATAAGCTGATGACTCACCTTTGGAACTTCTTCTTTCTCCCCTGAACTAAGATTCATATATCCAACTGCCTTCCCACCTCTCCACTTCAGTGTCTAATAGGCATCTCAAACGCAGCACATCTAAAAGTCTGCATATCCTGCCTCCCTCCCCAAACATGTATTTCTCTCAGTGTTCCCATCTTGTTAAATGGTGCCCATTGGTTCATCAGCAGAGCCTTCGGGCTCTACCTTCAGAAGATGTACAGAGCCTGGCTGATGCTCGCCACCTCCTCCACCTCCACCACCATGGTGCAGACCACCATCATTTCCTGCCTGCACTGGCAAAACAGCCTCCTCTTTCACTCCTGTATGCAGTTCTCTATAAAAACAGCCAGAGAAATCCTTTTTAAAAGATCATGTCACTTCTCTATTCAGAACCCTCCAAATGTCTTCCCGTCTGATTGGGAATAAAATCCAAAGTCCATTCCCTGGCCCCATGTGTCTTGCCCCTGGTTATTTCTGTGACTCACCTCCTTCAGCCACACCGGCCTCCTGTCTGTTCCTGGAACACAAGTCCCACGTGCATATTGTTCTTTCCTTTGCCCGGTCACCCACATGCCCTGCTCCCTCATGTCACCCAGTTTCCACCAGACTGTGACCTTATCAGAGAGGCCTTCCCTGACCTTCCTCAGTAACGTAGAACCCCACCTGGTCACTCTCTCTCTACTTATCCTGACTTGCTCTTCTCAGATGATGTTCGTTTTACCTCTTAAGATGTTTATTGTCTGCCCCTCCCCAGTAAAACATCAATGTATGAGGACTTGAACTTTGCCGGTCTGTTGACTGCTATGTACTCAACACCAAGAATAGTGTCTGACACATAGGAGACATTTAAAAATAATCATTGAATGAAGGAAAAGAAGAAAAGGGAAGAAGGGAGAGAGAGGAGTTCCAAAAAAGAAAGAGTCTGCAATACAGTAGTGCTCCTGGGACAGTGGGCTGGAAGAAGAGAACTTCCAGGCAGTCTTCTTTGAGTATCTGGTCTTCAAAATTATATGGCTTGAATCTTCATTTATGGTGTTTCCAAAAATAATTGGAAAGTAAGATTACTTTTCTCTAAGAGAAAAACATTTTCTAGTTTTTCTTTTTCTGTTCATTGTCAGAAACGTATCAATCAGAAACTTAGTTAAAATTCTCTTTCTGCTGCTGCTGCTGCTAAGTCGCTTCAGTCGTGTCCGACTCTGTGCAACCCCGTAGACGGCAGCCCACCAGGCTCCCCTGTCCCTGGGATTCTCCAGGCAAGAACACTGGAGTGGGTTGCCATTTCCTTCTCCAATGCATGAAAGTGAAAAGTGAAAGTGAAGTCGCTCAGTCGTGTCCGACTCCTAGCGACCCCATGGACTGCAGCCTACCAGGCTCCTCCATCCATGGGATTTTCCAGGCAAGAGTACTGGAGTGGGGTGCCATTGCCTTCTCCAAAACTCTCCTAAGTAGTAGCAAATGAAAATGATCTGAGACTTGATCAGTGTAAGTCTTATGTGCACTTAGGAATTTTGATATAATTTTTAGGTAACTGAGAAATAAATTGTGTTAAGTGTATAAACACACCTTATGAACAGTTACTAAGAGGTCACTAGTCGAATTTCGATTGGTTTGGGAATTTTTTTTTTGTTATTTTGGTCCTGACTTTATCTTACCACCTTCTATTCTTGCTCATATTCCAGTGAGTTTATTGTTTTTGTTCTGTCCCTTCTTGTGGGTGTAAATAAACCGTATGATTTTTCTCCTGATAGGAAAACAGCATCATCCTGAACGGAACTGTGATGGTCAGCACGAATCGCCTCCCAAGTTCTTCCAGCGGAGACCAGTTTGGTGGTGATGACTGGGTGCGTTACAAACTCTGTATGTGCGCTGACGGAACGCTCTTCAGAGTGCAGGTGACGGGTCAGAACATGGGCTGCCAGACCTCAGACAACCCCTGTGGAGACCTGTACTAGAAGAACCCAAGAGCACATCAATAGATTCATATTGTGACTTGACTTTTTATTTTTTTAAGACTAGGCATGCATATCATGTTTTTACAGAGTTTGTGATAACTCATAATTATTTTATCTGCAGTGCACTGCTGCATCTATTATGTAGTCTCCCTGTTTAAAATAGTCTCAGAGAGCCTAAATTCTAATACATTTCATTGAGTTGCACTGATCTTCAATTTACAGTTCTCTAAAATTATTGAGAGAAATGAATATAATCAAAATTAATCTTTAAAGAAGTATTCTTAAAATGCCACTGTTCCTGTCTAAAGGATAAAGGGATGAAGCAACTGTTTAGACTCACTATAAGTAACTTTTGGTAACTAATGGGGATAGACCCACTTACAATACTTAAAGGTACACCATCAATAAATACTACATGTTCTGTCTTTTGGCTTCTAAGAGGAAAGACAGATTTTTAGTGCATTACTTTCAACTATATCCTCACATACAAGTGAGGTCACTAAAGAGCTTCACATATGGGAGATAGTAAGGAACTAAAGGTCCGTCTCGTCACAGCTATGGTTTTTCCAGTAGTCATGTATGGATGTGAGAGTTGGGCTATAAAGTTGAGTGCTGAAGAATTGATGCTTTTGAACTGTGGTGTTGGAGAAGACTCTTGAGAGTCCCTTGGACTGCAAGGAGATCCAACCAGTCCATCCTAAAGGAGATCAGTCCTGGGTGTACATTGGAAGGACTGATGTTAAAGCTGAAACTCCAATACTTTGGCCACCTGATGCGAAGAGCTAACTCATTTGAAAAGACCTTGATGCTGGGAAAGATTGAAGGCGGGAGGAGAAGGGGACGACAGAGGATGAGATGGATGGAGGGCATCACCGACTCAATGGACATGAGTTTGAGTAAACTCTGGGAATTGGTGATGGACAGGGAGGCCTGGCATGCTGCAGTCCATGGGGTCACAAAGAGTTGGACACAACTGAGTGACTGAACTGAACTGAACTGATGGTTCCTTAGATTTGCACTAGGATGAAAATACTCTAAGAGAATGTTCACTCATTAAATATTGATTTACTCGTTAAATACTGTGTTCGCAATGTGGTAGAAATGAAAGGAAAGCACCATCTCAGCTTTAACTAGTAAATGATGACAGCTGTCACTTACGGAGCATCTTACACTGCTAGGCGTTGTCCTAAGCATTGCACGTGTAACGTCTAGTTCTCACTACAGACTGTAAGCAGACGGTATCCCAGTTGACCCATTTAGGAAACTGAGGATTAGAGAAGTTAAGAAACTTGCCTGAGGAAAGAGCAGAGTTGGGATTGGAATTCAGATGTGATTCAAACCTAGATAGACCTGTTTCTAAATACCACATTCTTTTTATCACTATCTGTACTGAATTTTTAGGTATTTAAAACTCTAGAAAAGATGAACAGAGGCTAATTCAGACTTACCTATGCAGATAAGAATCAAAACAGTTGTGCTACTCTAGATAAAAGAAAATCAATCTCATGTCAAATAACTGGCCAGTCAATATCAGATTTCAAAGTTTCTTAAGCCAGTTCCAAAATATTATACTATAGAGAGGTCATAGTTGTGGGTTACCCCCATTCCCCAACTGGGGTGCCTGACTGGGTAAAGGGGTTGCCAAGATATGTATACCTCAGCCTTCCAGGTGGCACATTGGGAGACGGGAAGGTCATGTCCCAGGCGAGCCCTGCTGGCCAGAGATGGCTGGTGAGTTTACCCCAGCGAGCCAGACACATATTAACCTTTTTAATATGTGCCAAACCTTGAGAAGAGTCAGGAAGCACTGGACTAAAGGGCACTAATGCAGGAAGTAATACAAGTAATTTTTATGTCAGATGAGAATTGATCTTTGCTTCTAACATCAGCACCCATTGTAATGATTTACAACCCTCAAGGCTGTTGATTTTTAATGTGTTTCATACTTAACTTAAAAGGAATTCTGGTATTATTAACACACATGCAACATCAGGAAGAGAGACTTCAAAGTAGTGTGCCGTAAAGTAGGCAGCAGAGATAAACCATAATCCCCATTTTGCATTTAAATATAACAATACTCTGTCCTTGACACTTTGAACTATATAGATGAGAAAATCAATACAAAAAATAATTTGCATTCAGTATTGTCACAGTCTGTCTGATAGAAAAACCAAACCACAAAACAGTAGAGACTGACTTGCCTATTACTGAGTACAGTTTTTAAGTGAAGAAAAAAAGAGAGGAAGTGAAATTTATGACCTGTGGGTATTGTTAGTTGTAGTGATATTCAAAACCCATATGAATGATACTCAGAAAAAATCCATTGGAATTTTCATTCAGCTGCTCAGTATATTTGTAAATTTTACATTCATTACATGTCTGCTTTATTTAGATTTGCTTTGCAGTTTTGTTTAGATAAATATTTTTACAAAAACCGCAAAACACTGTTACAAAGTATTATTCATTGAATGTAATTCATGAAACAATCTATTTTTACTTCCCTGAGAAATAACTTGTTTTTGATACATTTCCATAAAGTGCTTTGGACATGAGAGAATATTTTGATGTTTTTATAGAACTGATTGTTAAGGTAACAGGTATAGTATTTTAGGACACTTTACAGGTAGCTTTTGCTTCTTCATCGAAACATAGTCCTGGAAAATTCCCTGGGAAGCAGAACAAGAACAAACCATCCATTTTGTGTAACAGTAAAGCCTCAGCTACTCATTCTCACCATCAGATGGTATTTTTCTATAAGCTGAATTCTTAACTTTGCCTCTTCTGCTGATTCCTCCCCTCCATCAAGCACTGATACGACAGGCAACAGACTTAGGGTGAGTAGAGGACAAAGACAGGATCCCAGGAAAATGGGGCAGACCCACGCTTGTTTAAATAACTACTCTCCTTTAGAGATAGATGACAGTGACAAGGGGGACAAATGAAAGCAAGGTACTTTAGAGGCTGTGTAATGGGCAGGTAGGAAGAGTGCAAACAGCACACAGTAGGGACTGTCTATGTGTTGTCTGTAATATCTAAAAATATACTTGTGTTCTTTTTGCATTATGAAAAAAACAAATGGTGTTTGATAGTTTTGAATGAACAGTGAAAGTTCTACCTAGTTTTGAGTGAGTTCTTTAAAAGAATGAGGATGTTACGGTGCTAAACTTGACAAAAAAAGAGACCACTGAAATGCTGATAATTTTAGTAACCTTTTTTCAAAGCATTGAGGGGGCAAAGATTACAAATTATGCCATATAAAAATAAACATACATCTGTTTTGAGTTACTAATTTGACTTTCAGTTGATTCAGTTTGTAATAACTGTTAATGACCTCTATTTACAATAAAGATTCTATAAAATTGTTTGCTGCTGATTGTTTAATTGTTAAAATATTGGCAGGTTTCTACTCACTCCTATAAACATGAAATAGCTTGAGAATTGGGCACCCCCAGTATTTATGTCATCTCTCTGGAATCCTAGAGCTCAGAGTGAGAAGTTGTACAGTCCCAGTCTGGAAGGTCCTGCCCTCTGCACTGCAGAAGGCCTCTCTCTCTGGTGGCTTTTCCCAACATCCCAGGGGAATGTGCATTACAAGAGGCCAGAGCTTAGATAAGAAGGGGTTAAAGGTTTGCCAGAGGGCAGGCTCCAGGGCCGATGGGTGGAGCCTCAGAGGCTCGGGTCTAAAATCCTCACCTGGCATGATTCAGAGAGACCCACTGGAAAGAATCCCTGAGGACCGGAGGTATGCCCAAGAAACAGTGTTCCTGGTGTGTGCTTTCTACGTCTTGGCAAAACTAGCCTCTCTCGCTTTTTCCTTCTAATTGTGGTAACTTCTCTTTCATGTAGGAATGGACTCGTTTCCTTTCTACTTTCTGATTTTTCTACTGCTTTCTCCCTACCTCTCTCACTGACACACCCAATATTTCTAACTGTTTCCTCATTACTTCAGCCTGAATGTGTCCATTTATAGATTTACATTTCACCTAATTGTCTCCAGTAGCCTCAGAAAATTTTTCTGGAGTTCTCAGATGTTCCTTACCTAACATAGAAGTTTGTTTTAGTGTGTGTATATATATATATATATATATATATATATATATGTATATGTATAATCTTTTGAATTTATTTTTAATTGGAGGATAATTGCTTTAAAATATGTTGGTTTCTGCCATACGACAATGCAGAGGGGATATATGTATATTATGGCTAGTTTGCATTGTTGTATAATATTTTTTAATTTATGAATTAATACCTTTCACTTTAAGATATAAAGTTATCCTTATCAGCTGTTTTGAAGTCAAATCTACTAGTTACAGATAAATCTCTTCAACTTAGAAAGAATCAGGTAAGTGGGGGGAAAAAAGTGATTTTTAAGTCCCCTTAAGAAAAAACTTTTCAACCGCATGTTTCTCTTTAATATTATAGTATGCCTCTGAATGATGACTTTTTTCTGTTACTGCTGATATTGTGACATTAGCTTGCTATATAATTGCATACTGATGATTTCAGCTTTGAAATGTAGTAACAAATACCTTTCTGACTATACAAATTAATTCAATTGCTGGTATTACAAAAGAGGTATGCTTTAAAAATCAGTCACTCCTCCATGCTGTAGGGCACCTTTGCAGTTCATGGCCATGTGTACCTGAATTTAGATACCCTTCAATTATGGGAGATTTGACCTTATATGAAACCAAAGTTTAAAAAGTTACATGGTAAGTTTCATTCACTCCATCTATTCATTTATCCAAGCAGAGTATAACCCTATGACAAACTGCAGACTTAAAAATATAGAACATGGGGGGGAATATATAAATTTAGATGATAAATAGGTTGATGATACAGATATATCCCTATTTATAGATAGCATAGTCCTATGACAGACTGAAGACTATTAAAAATATTTTTTAAATAGGGGAACTTTATGTATATAAATTTTAGATGATAAATAGGTTGATGATATAGATACAGCCCTATTTATATATAGCATAGTCTTATGACTGAAGAGTATTAAAAATATTAAAAAGTGGAGGAACTTTTATCTTTATATATGTGTATGTGTATATATATAAAAACATGGCCCTTACCATCTGGGAGCTGTTGTTTTTTGGGGTGTTTAAAACAGATACAAAGCGAAGCAATGCAGGATAGTATTGATATCCTGTCAAATTGAATGTTGTTAACATATATTCATTCATTCAATAAATATTTATTGAAAGGTTTCTGGATAAAATAGAGGCCAAAGCAGGAAAAAGGGTCTTAAGGTCATAGGATCTGTGATAGATCTAGAAGGACATACGTAGGTTTTGAACTGAGAAGAGGAAAGGGCTTTGGGCTTGGAATTAGAGTGAACCAAAAGCTGATTGTTGCATGAGCTCTGCATATATATTGAGGTGCACAAGCCTCACCTCATAGGTACTTCCTATGTGCTTTCAAAACTAGTTCATAAAGTTATGTAAATAATACAAAGCCTAGGATGCTGACCCGAGGGATTTGGACTATAGGCACTGAGGATCCCTTTAAGGATTTTGAATGAGGGAATGAAATGAGGAAAACAATACTGTGGGGAAATAACCCTTCAGAATTTCACTGGATAAACCAAGAAGGAAAATCAAGAGGCAGTAAAAATGGCAGGAAAACTAGTTAGCCCATTCTAGTACTCAGATGAGTGACGAGAACGAGAGTGGTGCCATTAGAGCAGAAAGGGTGATTTGTCGTAAACCTACCTGCTGAATCATGTTATCTGTACACACGCTGATTTTTAACAGAATTTAGTAATTAAATCACAAAAGTATTCATTTACTTTTCTTTTAAAATTGTTTTTGGGTATACCTTCAGGCATTATGATTTGTAGATACTTGTTTTAAAGCTTTTGATTGCTTTCAAGAATCTCTGATGAAGATACTTGAGTTTCTGTATCTTACATCTTCATGGATCCTAGGCAAACCATCCTTTTTATAACCCACCCCTCCTTTTTTTTAGTGTTGTATATGTCTCATTTCCGGAGGATTTGAAAGGTCACCAAAGCCACAAAGACAAAGCTTGTAGTTCCTCCAGTCGTTTAAAAAAAATCATGAGTCTCTTTCACATGAGTTGAACTTTTCACCAATACAGTTCTGTGGTTTAGTGTAACTGGATGACTTGTCACTCACATGGTAAAGCACAAGGCTGATTACAGTGCTGTAAGATAAACATAATAGACTTTACTCAGTGCTAATGACCAGCAAGGAACAGGGAAGTGTTTAATCTTGGTAGGTTTCCCTCATTCTAAAGTAGACTGTAGGGCGAATGGTCCTGGAAAAGCAGACACAGAGGTGAGACCCAAGCGAATATGTATTTTTTGACAGATTGTGGTGGAGGGCAGTGGGGGGAGAGGGTCTTTCTTTTAAAATGTGACATAAATGTAATTTTACACTATAGCTGTATACCATTTTGGCAATTTGTAAGAAATCAAACATCCACTTAAATTGACAATCAAGGCAAGATAACTTTGCTAAGTCTTAAATTGAATATTAAATTTTCTGCTTATTTGCTGTTTGTACACAAGTCATTTTGAATAAGTCAATTTTTCTTTCTCCAGGCATTATGAAAAACCTGTGTTTCAGAGTGATTACCATGGTTATAGGTCTTTATTTTACTGGCACAATGACAAACCCATCAAGAAAAAGCAGTATTTTATTCAATTCCAAGTACCAATGGAATGGATATCTTACAACAAATTGCTCTTTTGCTGGAAAGCATGAAATACCCATGGACATACCACAGATGGCACCCACAGTGGATGACAGTTCCAATTTCTTGAGGGTTCTCTTACAAACTCACATGAAAAAAGAAGAATGGAACATAAAACACCTGGACCTTAGTAACAATCTCATATCAAAAATAACCTTAAGCTCTCTTGAACATTTTCATGCTTTGGAAACATTAAACCTCAGCAACAATGCCATTCACTCAGTATTATTGGATCTACCCAGTTTTAAGTCCTCATGGGTGAAACGCCACAGAGGCAGCTTGAGAAATCGGCTTCCATTTCTCAAGTTGCTTACTCTTCAACGAAATAAACTCAGCAACATTCCCAAGGGTAAGTACAATTTTAAAAGATGGACCAAGAAACCACAAGTATTTGGAGAGCTAATATGCTTGCTTAGTTGCTCAGTCACATCTGACCCTAGTGACACTTTTGACTGTACCCAACCAGGTTCCTCTGTCCATGGGATTTTTCAGGCAAGAATACTGGAGTGGATTACCATTTACTTTTCCAGAGAATCTTCCTGACCGAGGGATCAAACCTGTGTCTCCTATGTCTCCTGCATTATAGGCAGATTCTTTACCCACTGAGTCATAATGTTTTGTGTCAATAAGAATTCCAGGTTTGTTTTCAGTTTCAGGAAAACAGCTGCAAGTACAGCAATTTGATCAGAGTAAATAAAATAAAAGGATTTCCCTGGTGGCTCATACGATGGACTCTGCCTGCAATGCAGGAGACCCCGCTTCGATCCCTGAGTCAGGAAGATGCCCTGGAGAAGGAAATGGCAACCCACTACAGAATTTTTGCCTGGAAAATCCCATGGATGGAGAAGTCTGGAGGGCTACCATCCATGGGATCACAAAGAGTCAGACACAACTGAGTGACTAACTTCACTTTCACTTTTCAAATATAATAAAAGGAGTTTCTTATGAAAATTTTAAGTTTATAATGTGTGGAATTTAAAATCAATGTAATTTAATCTCCTGTTGCCATAACTTATATTGATATTATATGAATTTGTCAAGAGGTACTAATAATAGGAAGTATTTAAGTACTAAATAATAATGCATTATTTTAAATTACCTAATTTGATTTATGTATATTTGTTACTAATTATAGAAAAGCATTGAGAAATAACTAGTTCAGATACTTTTAATATGTAACAATTCAAATTAAATGTTGCCATATTTATAATTTTTGTTTCTACAGAATACATTTTACATCTACTTATCTAGTTCTCCTCCAAATGTAGACTATACATATGCTAATATTATATGTAAACTCTTATTAAATCAAAATTAGAACTCATCAGAACACATATTATATTATTTTATAATAAATACCCATCCATTCTGATACTCAGTAATCTACATGTTGGAGTTCCTTAACTCCAATGTCTTTATTTAGAAAATATATAATAATACTAATAATAATGTTTTATATTTTTATATTTTATAATGATGTTTTATTTAGAAAATAAATCAGATTTGTAAGCCACAGCTTCCTTTTTATATTCAGGAAAGCTACAGAGTTTCCTTTCCCTATTTGTTTTCAGTCTCAATCACTATTGTAAGTACTTGCTTTATGTTAGACCCTAAGGTGGCGCTAGTGGCAAAGAACCTGCCTGCCAGTGCAGGAGATGTGGGAGACGTAGGTTCAATCCCTGGATCAGGAAGATCCCTGGAGGAGGGCAGGGCAATCCACTCCAGTATTCTTGCCTGGAGAATCCCATAAACAGAGGAGCTTGGCAGGCTACAGTTCATAGGGTTGCACAGAGTCAGACATGCCCGAGACAACTTAGCACACAGGCATGCACATGCTAAAAAAGAAAATTTAAGAATATTTTCATTTCTCTCCATCTCAAATTATATTTAGTTTTTCTCATTTTCAGTTCTTTAATTTCATGTTTTTATTTTTTTATTTATTCATTTATCACCAGTTTCTGGTCTTGTTGTAAGCATAAATGTGGCAGTAATAGCCTGGCAGGTGAAGGGACAACTGTTCCAGTCACCATATCAGCAGAATTGTGTGAGGACAGGAGTCTTCTCTCCCTGACCTTTTCCATAAAAGCAGGGTGTAGTGTTTTCAGTGCAAAGTATAAACTAATTACATTTTATGATTTTTATTATACTGTTCTTATTGTAAAAGAAATACCTGTTATTCGTAGAATATTAGGAATTAAAGAAAAATTTAAAGGGAAACATTAAAGTCCCTCATGTAATATATATTCTTCAAGTTTATTCTTTATGCCTACTTATATATTTTTCTTTCAAAATTGTATCCTACTGCCCATATGTCATAACATAATTTTATATCACCGAATATTTGGAACATCATTACGTAATTAAGCAATCTCATAAATATTTTAAATAGTCAAATAATTTTCATATATGTTAGTTACTCAGTTGTGTCCAATTCTTTGCGACCCCATGGACTGTAGCCCACCAGGCTCCTCTGTCCATGAGATTCTCCAGGCAAGAATATTGGAGTGGGTAGCCATTCCCTTCTCCAGGAGATCTTCCCAACTCAGGGATAGAACCTGTGTCTCCTGCATTGGAAGGCAGATTCTTTACATCTGAGCCACCAGGGAAGCCCCAATTTTCACATATACATATATTATAATAAGTTCAGTTAAATAGCATTTAGATTATTTCCTTTTTGTTTGCTATAACTCTTTGATGAACATCATTAAAGCTACACATACTCACATGATATAGCAGTGTTTCCTAACTAGTGTGTTTAAATGTAAATCTCAACCCACAAATTCAGGTGAGCTGGATACATAACTATTGTTTATAATTCAGCAGAATTTCTAATTTTGAGCCCCCATCCTGCTAGCATCAGTTAGAGTGGGATGGAGAGATAGTGACAGTTACCATCAGTCTTTCATGGACTTTCATTTGTCTTTTCCTAGATTTGTACCATAGCTCTAGAATCTTATACCCCGACAAGGCATCAAAGTGTGTGTGTGTGTGTGCACGTGCACACATGCTCATATATGTATCCCTTACCCCTTCTAGCCAGAGAACATTTCTTTTCAGTCCTTCACTTTGGAGGAAATTCTTACCTGCTTTTGTTTCTTCAAAATCCTCTATCTAGATCTAGAAATTCCTTTCCTCTAAAGATTTAGGCCTTTAGTAAATAAAAGCCAAAAAGACATGATTCACCTCTGCTTTCTGCCTTATGATGTGCATTTGGGGGCTACTGTCCAGTTGCTGCCTGCGGGCTTCTCATTGCGGTGACTTCTCTTGCTGCGGAGCACAGGCTCTAGGCATGTGGGCTTCAGCGGTTGCAGCACACAGGCTCAGTAGTTGAGACTTGCAGGCCTTAGTGCTCGGGCTCAGTAGTTGTGCTGCATGGGCTTAGCTGCTCCGCGGCATGTGGAATCTTCCCCAGCCAGAGATCCAACCTGTGTCCCCTGCATTAGCAGGTGGATTCTTTCCACTGTGCCACCAGGGAGGGCCTCCCCTGGAACAATTAACACAGATCTTTTACTTTCTGCTTGAACGGAGAGAAAGGAAATAAGGAAAAGAGATAGGCAAAAGATTAATATGTCAAAATATTAGCCCACAACAGTAGAGAAATGCCGACTCTGTCTCCTTAAGGCAGATGAATTCCCCAGAGCTCACTGGAGGTTAGGATGCATACATTTCATTTAAGGACCAAATATCCCTATAAAATGCAGATACAGTCCCATCTTCTTTTCTCAAGTTAAACTTTTGCTTCCCAAAATATCAGGAAATATGTTAAACTTCCAAAGGAGGGGGAGAAATATATGAAATGAGCAAATCTTGTATCTGAAATTCTATTCAATAATAGAATTCTAGCATATAGAACTATGGAGAGATGAATAAAACAGATCAATGATGGAAGTCCAATGTAAGCCCTAAATCTAATTGGATATACTTGAGTTCTTTTCCATAGCATTTTGTGATTTGAAGTATTTTTCTGTAGTCATCATATACTTTCAGTTTTTACTAGGTTGAGTCCCCTCTAGCGTACCTTCCCATTCATTATTCTGTGACTATGGCTAGGTAACAATAAATTTGTTTTTGGCTAAATCTCAAGTTATCTTTTAAAATGTTAAGTAGTTATTGCAGTAGACATGATCCTAGCCCACTCTAATTCATAATTATAATCCATAAGCAGAGAATCATTTGTATCTATTTATATAGGTAAATAGATTTACAATGATCAATGCAAAGAAATAGAGGAAAACAATAGAATAGGAAATACTAGAGATCTCTTCAAGAAAATTAGTGAAACCAAGGGAACATTTCATGCAAAGATGGGCACAATAAAGGACAAAAATGGTATGGACCTAACAGAAGCAGAAGATATTAAGAAGTGACAGGAATACACAGAACTATACAAAAAAGATCTTCATGACCAAGATAACCACAATGGTGTGATCACTCACCTAGAGCCAGACATCCTGGTATGCGAAGTCAAGTGGGCCTTAGAAAGCATCACTACGAACAAAGCTAGTGGAGGTGATGGAATTCCAGTTGAGCTATTTCAAATTCTAAAAGATGATGCTGTGAAAGTGCTGCCCTCAATATGCCAGCAAATTTGGAAAACTCAGCAGTGGCCACAGGACTGGAAAAGGTCAGTTTTCATTCCAATCCCAAAGAAAGGCAATGCCAAAGAATGCTCAAACTACCACACAATTGCACTCATCTCACACGCTAGCAAAGTAATACTCAAAATTCTCCAAGCCTGGCTTCAACAGTACATGAACCGTGAACTTCCAGATGTTCAAGCTGAATTTAGAAAAGGCAGAGGAACCAGAGATCAAATTGCCAACATCTGTTGTATCATCAAAAAAGCAAAAGAGTTCGAGAAAAACATCAGCTTCTGCTTTATTGACTATACCAAAGCCTTTGACTGTGTGGATCACAATAAACTGGAAAATTCTGAAAGAGATGGGAATACCAGACCAGCTGACTTGCCTCCTGAGAAATCTGTATGCAGGTCAAGAAGCAACAGTTACAACTGGACATGGACTAATAGACTGGTTTCAAATCAGGAAAGAAGTACATCAAGGCTGTATACTGTCACCCTGCTTATTTAACTTCTACACAGAGTACATCATGAGAAATGCTGGGCTGGATGAAGCACAAGCTGGAATCAAGATTGTTGGGAGAAGTATCAATAACCTCAGATACACAGATGACACAACCCTTATGGCAGAAAGTGAAGAAGAACTAAAGAGCCTCTTGATGAAAGAGGAGAGTGAAAAAGTTGGCGTAAAACTCAACATTCAGAAAACTAAGATCATAGCATCCGGTCCCATCACTTCTGGAAACAATGACAGACTTCATGTTTTGGGGCTCCAAAATCACTGCAGATGGTGACTGCAGCCATGAAATTAAAAGATGCTTGCTCCTTGGAAGAAAAGCTATGACCAACCTAGACAGCATATTAAAAAGCAGAGACACTACTTTGCTAACAAAGGTCCTTCTAGTCAAAGCTATGGTTTTTCCAGTAGTCATGTACGATGTGAGAGTTGGACTATAAAGAAAGCTAGCACCAAAGAATTGATGCTTTTGAACTGTGGTGTTGGAGAAGGTGCCTGAGAGTTCCTTGGACTGCAAGGAGATCCAACCAGTCCATCCTAAATGAGATCAGTCCTGGGTGTTCATTAGAAGGACTGATGTTGAAGCTGAAACTCCAATATTTTGGCCACCTGATGCGAAGAACTGACTCATTTGAAAAGACCCTGATGCTGGGAAAGATTGAAAGCAGGAGAAGAAGGGGATGACAGAGGATGAGATGATTGGATGACATCACCATCGAAATGGACATGAGTTTGAGCAAGCTTCGGGAGTTGGTGATGGACAGGGAAGCCTGGCGTGCAGCAGTCCATGGGGTCACAAAGAGTTGGACTTGACTGAGTGACTGAACTGAACTGATTTACATAGGTGTTTGCTCTCATCTCAGTTAACAATTAATTAGAGATAATCTCAGCACCAATCAAACAATTGGCCTGTGGCACATGTGTACATTTATAAATCATGTTTGACATGTCTTAAAATAGTGACAGTTCATAGAGCCAGTGAAACGTTACTTTGACTCCAGAAAGCCCACTTTTGGAAGGGTAAAAGATCATATTGACTAACCCAATGTCAGCTGACTTCCTGTCTTGATACTGATCAGCTGTGATGTTACCAAAAATCTTCATGTTGGAAAAACACCCAGAGGAGGTACTGGCCTATATAATTTACAAAACAGAAGCCAACCATGAATTTAACCTTAATGATCACTTCACCTTCTTCCCATATTTTGGGAGTATAGCCTTAATAATGGAAAAATCAGTTAAAAAAAAATAGAAATCCTAGGGACTGGTCTACAGTTACACTATCCCACTTACATCAAGCAGTATTTTGGGAGTGCCCAAAAGTGCCTGAAAATATATCAGGACAAACATCTTACTGTGTTTCCAGTTATGCTGAAAGACCAGAGGTGACAACCTCACATTAACACACTAAATTCCAGAATCCAAGCGATAAGTATGTTATCAATGAGGCAAAATATTACCTGATTTTTGAAACTGGTAGAGAAGGAAAAAAAATGTAACCAGTGTATTGTTGAAAAAAAGAAGCATGTTGTATTCTTTTCATTTGTAGGATATTAAACTTTTCATCCTGATTGCTCCTTGGATTATGGAAATACCAATAACCAATGTTCTCAAAACCAATAAAGGTTCTAAAGTAACAAAATGAATATATGTCACTAAGCTAAGAGGGCAAGGTCTATGGCTCACCTATGTAAATTTGACCATATTAAGGGCTGATTTTATGAATCAAATATGTTATCCAGGACCATTGCAGACTCTATTCTAATTCTTAATACTTTTTGAACTTGAAGCCATAAACTTTATGTTATCAGATTATCACATTTGGAAGAGCATTTAGGAAGTTCAGAGTCCCAAGGAATGTTTCTAAGATAGTGTAATGTCTGGGCATACCCTCTGTAGCATTTTTTTCTAATAGACACTGAGATAATTTCTTGGAAGTAATAAAACTGTCTGGCCATTTAAATGCAAAGGCTAATCAAATTCCTGCCCCTTGTGGCCTAAGTGATCATCAGAAGACAGTTTAATAAATAATCCCATCTCCACAAAATTGCCTCCATATTTTTCTCCCAACATTTAACTCTCTTTAAACATGAAATGTGCTCTCTGATAACCAAGCCCCACCCAGTAATGCACCTCACAACCTCTTTCACTCACCTGAATGTCCCTCAACACTGATTCACCATGCAGTTTGTAAAAGAACATACTTCCCCTTATTGAGAAACACAGTCAAGGGTCTTGGAAGAGTTTACCCAAATTCCCCAACTCCATCTTGAGAGACCCCCAAACGAAAAGATCATTTGTAGAACTTCACCAGTTCTCTTAGTAGCAATAAAGCTTGATTCTCTAAAAGTAGAAGTAAAGAGAAAATCTTCATGTGGAAGGAATAACTGATCATCACAGTCTTAATTCCCATGTGCAAAAGTTTTCTTCTTCTTGTGGATCTTTGCTGGATATTATGAAGGAAGTCAAATAAAAAGGTATTTTTTATAACTGTCAATGTTCAAAAGCCTCCCCGCCCCCCATCCCCAAACATGCCTGGGCATGTTCTGGTTCCACTCTTCCAGTTTGTATTTATCAACCCCAAACTCCCAGTCCATCCCTCTCCCTTGCCAACCACAAGTCTGCTATCTTTATCTATGAGCCTGTTTTGGTTTTGTAGGTAAGTTCATATGTGCCTGTCATATGCGCATTTACTCTCTGCTTTATCTTTTGTATTCCTTGCTGGTGGTTTTGTCACTATAGTGTCCAGCTCTTGTGACCCCATGGACTGTAGCCTGCTAGGTTCCTCTGTCCATGGGATTTCCCAGGCAAGAATTCTGGAGTGTGTTGCCATTTCCTTCTCCAGGGAATTTTCCCGACCCAAGGGTCAAACCCCAGTGTCCTGCATTGCAGGCAGATTCTTTACCAACTGGCCTACCAGGGAAGTCCCTTGTATTACTCTACTCGTTTATTGACCTTAAGCAAGTCACTTAACCTAGAAAAGACTCCTGGTTCTTATCTTTACCTAGAGATAGTGGCACCCCACTCCAGTACTTTTGCCTGGAAAATCCCGTGGACGGAGAAGCCTGGTGGGCTGCAGTCCATGGGGTCGCTAGAGTCGGACACGACTGAGCGACTTCACTTTCACTTTTCACTTTCATGCATTGGAAAAGGAAATGGCAACCCATTCCAGTGTTCTTGTCTGGAGAATCCCAGGGACGGGGAGCCTGGTGGGCTGCCCTCTATGAGGTCGCACAGAGTCGGACACGACTGAAGCGACTTAGCAGCAGCAGCAGCAGCAATATATATAAAGGTTGATGTGAGGCTTAGAGAGAACATTTGTAAAAACTGTAACAGAGCGATGTATGTAAAACATCTCTCCTTCAACCTCATACAAAACAGATGTGCAAAAATGTTCTCTCTTAGGGCCATTTTGATCATCCTGAGTATCTAATTCTCTTTCCCATCCCAGTTCTTGCTACTGTACCTTAAAGGTACCTTAGTGGTAGCAGCTAAAATGCCCCTTAGTTGCTAACTGCCCCACCCCCCAATTTTATTTCAAAACTCAAACAGCTGAAGTGTTTGTTTGGTCTGGAGTTATTCCTGCTACAGACAGCTTCCACCGAGCTGGCAGAGGACGTTTGCTGAGAGCAGCCTCCCTGCCTCCTGCCAGCCTCATGTGGCAGCTACACCCATATGGCCTTGCTCTGCAGTGGGACACACTGGGCATGCCATAGGACACCTTGATACCAAGACCAAAGCACCTCTGGTTTACAGAGGGGGCACATCAGCCTGCAGAGCTGGCTGAGATGAGACTGTGGTTTTTTTTTGGGGGGGGGGTCGTTTTTTTAAATGAAGTGTAGTTGACTTACAATGCACTAATTTCCACCAAGTGATTCAGTTATACACACACACACATATAGATGTATATTCTTTTTTTATATTATTTTCCAATATGGTTTGCCGTAGGATATTGAATATAGTTCCCTGTGCTATATACAGTACAACCTCGTTGTCTATCCATCCTAAAGCTAATAGTTTGCACCTACCAACCCCACAGTCCCAGCCCCTCCCTCTCCTCTCCCCACTCCCAGCTTAGCAACCGCAGTCTGTTCTCTGTCCATGAGTCCGTTTCTGTTGTGTAGACAGGTTCATTTGTGCCATATTTTAGATTCCACATGTGCTGCTGCTGCTGCTCAGTCGCTTCAGTCGTGTCCGACTCTGTGCGACCCCATAGATGGCAGCCCACCAGGCTCCCCTGTCCCTGGGATTCTCCAGGCAAGAGTACTGGAGTGCGGTGCCATTGCCTTCTCCAAGATTCCACATGTAAGTGATATCATATGGTACTTGTCTTTCTCTGTCTGACTGACTTCACTTATCTCTAGATCCATCCATGTTGCTGCAAATGCAATTATTTAGTTCTTTTTTATGGTTGTGTAGTATTCCGTTGTATACACGTGCCACATCTTCTCTATCTTCATCTGTTGGTGGATCATTTAGGTTATTTCCATGCTTTTGCTCTCTCTTTTGACAGTGCTGCTATGAGCAGAACTGTGCATGTATTTTTTTGAACTAAATAGTTCTGTCTGAGTATGTTCCCAGAAGTAGGATTGCTGGATCGTATGATCATTCTGTTTTTATAAACCATTATTATTTTATCTTACTTGACTGTTTTCCTTGGTTTCTATGTTTTCTCACTTCTCTGATTAAATTTGCTCTTTGAAACTTGGGGAAGGCCTAGGAGGTTAAAGCTTTTCTACAGACGAGAGGTGGGGAACACAGGGCCCTGTCTCTGAGAAGGCCCCACAAGGTCCAGCTTCATTTCAAACCCACGGCTAGAGGTAGAGGTTTCAACACCCCCTGTCAATTGATAGATGTGGTCTCCTTCATCCCTGAACTCCTGGGGTACTTATTCAATTCAATTAAGCACTAGATATAGTAGCAACCATGAGCTTACATCCCTAAACAGGCCAGGAAATCTCATGAAAATGTTAAGAAACTCCTTCATCTCAGTTTCTGGGTGGCATTTTTTTCTCAAGACCCATATGTCTGCATATTAAAACACATAGGGATATTCTTCATTCCACAAAGAAACAGATTTTCTCCAGAGGTTATATTCAAAACATTTAACAAGTGACCTTTAGCCTGGGTTCCCAAGCTGGAAGCCTCCTGGCTGTACTGATGGAGTGGAATCTTTCTGGGGGAGGGAGGGGGAAGGGAGAACGCAGTCAGTCAAGTGCCCAGGGCAGTGGAGCAGCACACAAGGGCTCAGCGATGGCTGTTCATGAGCCAATATGGAAGACTTTCTCATATTGTATTCATGAGTATTCAGCATATGCCAGCTGAATATTAACCTTGGCTGTCTCTCATTGTTCTAAACATGAGGGCTTCTTGGCCTATTCTTTGTCTTCCTGTTTTTGATAGAGACATCATATTCATCTATAAGTACATGTCCCATCCAAAGCAGGCAGCCTTCATTCAGCTCCAGCCAAATGTTTCGTGCCATTTGAGACTTCCAATTTTTCAAGAAAAGTTAGAAATGTACATATTTGTATTGAATCTTTAATGTTGGCCCCACGACTTGTAAATTTCTGTGCAGGTCAACCACTGTGACCTCTAGCCTACGGAATGTATATCATACAACAGGCCTTACAAGTGTTCACAAAGATGTGAATTCTGCCCTGAAGGGACCAATCATCTGATGGAGAGACTGACAACCAAAGACTGTTTTATTGGTGGGGGCATAATTGCTTTGTGTAACTAATAGCTTTTTCTTGTGTGTGTGCTTTATCACGAACCCGACACAAGGTTTCTCTATTGTCTTCGTCCCCAGCACCAAGTGCCTTGCTCATAATATTTTGACTGAGTTGTCATCCTTGTGATCTCTTGCTTAGTCTATACAGCTGAAATGAACATATGAGGGCATAGATGTGAAGCCATTTCAATTAAGTCATCATCTCTCAGCATAAACAGTCTTATAGTAAGTACTCTGCAGATAGTAGACAAGGAATAAACCCTTGCGGAATTGAACCAACATGATCTGTATGTAGTAGTTTGTTAAAGACGCAGGCTACATGTGAGAACAGAGCAGAAGGAAATGTACAAATGCAGGGCTTCCTTGGGAGACTCATATGGGAAATCAAATTTTGAAGACTGCTATGGCTAGCACCTCATTCTCAATGTTTATCTTCAGTGCCAAACGGTTACTTATGGAATCAAGTGAAATACGAAGGCAGAGGCCAACCCTCAATTAGATGATTTTGCCAGAAAGTAAAATATATAGCTGTAACACATTACCTAATATAAGAATTTCTAGAAAACACTTATCAACAATAAGTAGTTAAAAGATAGAACTACAAAATAGAATAATAATCTCTGAAAAGGGGAAGAATTCATCCATGTAAATGAAGCATCAAAACAACTTTTTTCTCTATAACCATAGCAAGATCATCCAGTTTTACCCACAGGTCAATCAAATAAGCAAGTATTATAATTCTCTCATTCAATCCAGGTTAGATTTATTTTACTGGTGCTCTTATAAAATTATCATGTGCGTGCGTGCGTGCTAAGTAGCTTCAGTGGTGTTCGACTCTTTGTGACCCTGAAGACAATACCCTGCCAGGCTCCTCTGTCCGTGGGATTCTCCAGGCAAGACTATTGGAGTGGGTTGCCATCGCCTCTTCCAGGGGATCTTCCCCACCCAGGGACTGAACCCACATCTCTTATGTCTCCTGCATTGGCAAGCAGGTTCTTTACCACTAGCGCCACCTGGCAAGCCCCCAAATTAGCACATGTTCTTATAAAGAAAGAATTGAAAGTGTATAAAATAAAAGCATAGTCTCACCTTTCTTCACCATCCTGCTCCAAAGTGTAAATACCACTGGTACCTTAGTTCATCTCCTTCCAGGCCTTCTTCTCTGCTCTCTCAAAACATATGTATCTGGTTCTTCTTTTGCAAAAACATTAGAATTATACTCCGTACTTTTCTGAAAATTAACGTTTACCTTCCTGTTCAGTCAGTTCATATTGGTCTATCCCATTCTCTTTTAAGGCTACACAGTATTTATAGTATTGATAGACTACCCTTTGTTTGCCTCTTTCTCTGTTGTGAACCATTTAAGTTGTATCCAGTTTCCTACCATTATAAACAATGCTGCAGTAAATGTCAGATTTATATTTCAAACTGCTTTTTAATTTTAACAGGACTATGGAAACTGAAGTCATTGCAGAGTTTGGATCTGTCATTCAACAGGATATCGCAAATTGGTTTGTCTGATTTTCATAACTGCCTGCAACTGGAAAACCTCCATTTAAAGAGCAACAGGATATTCAGAATTCATCCAGAAGCCTTCAAGGACCTAAAAAAATTACAGGTTAGAAAATAAAGTTTATAACATCTCAAATATGTGGACCTACAGGCAATTACATTAGAACTCTTCATTGAACAGTTTGTACATGCCCAATAGTACTGGCTACTAATCAAAAAATATAAGTCTATTTTAAGATTCCCCTGAAAAAGTTGAAGTCTCTCTCTCGCCTCAAAACTCCAAGGCCTCAGTAGTGGACATGAATTTTATTTGAACGTTAATACTCAGCAGCAAGAATAGGCACATTATTTTTCCTAAGTCAAATTAAACCCAGCTCTGAGCTTTCACTTGCCAATTGGCAAGAAAATGAATCTTAGTTATTAGGAACGCTCCCTCCCCAAACTACAAGATCAGTCAAATATCCCTGGTGTTTGATGCAGTTTGGGATGCTATGGGCCTATATGGACTCTACACCCATAAGGCCCAGGACCCCATGAATCTCAGAAGGCTAGTGACCCTGGTGCCTCCACACCAAAATTGGACACAGAATAATACAAATAATAATGATATCAACATATACTTGCATCGCACATACCACATGTCACATATGGTTATAAACATCAGACCAATGATGGGGGGACCGATGTCACATTTTAGAGCCCTGCTGCCTGGCTCTTGGGCACCCTGCAGTGAATCTCACCAAGGTCCTGACATCCTGACAGCTGTGTGAGGAGCTCCCAGAGCCCTGCTCTAGTTCTGACAGCCCTAGCCCCTTCTCCTCCAAGCCCCTTTCTCCCACCTCCCCGTCTTTGAAGAGATACTGTAAAATCTCTCCTCAGTGCTCCTTTAGAAATACCAAAGTGGCCAGCAGTGTGGCACCTAGAGATGCCTTGTGCTGTGTTTGGTTGCTCAGTCGTGTCCAACTCTTTGTGACCCCATGGGCTGTAGCCCGCCAGGCTCCTTTGTCCATGGGGATTCTCCAGGCAAGAATACTGGAGTAGGTTGTCATGCCCTCCTCCAGGGGACCTTCCCCACCCAGGGATTGAACCCAGGTCTCCCACATTGCAGGCAGATTCTTTACCACTGAGCCACCAGGGAAGCCCCTTTGAGGACATACATTATGTCTATTTTGTTTTCTAGTGCTTAACGTCTGTCCAGTACGTACCATGCATTTACAAACTCTTGGTGAACAAACAAAGGAATGAATGGATAGATGATGATCATGCATAGGTGTATACGTTATCTATTGCTGTGTAACAAATTACTGCAAACCTGGCAGTCTAAAACTACACACATGTATTTATCTGATGCCTTCTGTGGATCAGCAATCCAGGCAAGGCTTGGCTGGGGCCTCTGCTGAAAGTGTCTCAAGAGACTGCAGTCAAGATGTTGGCCAGGGCTGGAGTCTTACCTGAAGGCCCAACTGAGGAAGGATTCACTTCCAAGGCCACGTGGTTATCGGCAGGACTCAGTTCCACATGGGCTATTGGGCTGAAGGCTCAGTTCCTTGGTGGCTGTCAGCGTAAGCCTGCACTTGTTTCTGTGCCATGTGGGCTTCCACACAGCAGTACACAGCATGGCAGCTGGCTTCAGAGCCCAAAGGAGAAAGCCTGCTAGCAAGAACATTATAGGCTCATGGAATGTAATCACGGGAGAGATGTCTCATTGCTTTCAGCATAGTCTATTTGTTAGAAGCAAAGCAGAGGTCTCACCTCTCCCCCTCCAAGGGGAGGCAATGACTCAAAGGATGTGAATGTGGGGAAGGTTTTCTGGGGACCTGTCTGCCATAGTAGTTATCAGAGCAGATGAAAAAGTCTACTTAACTTGGCAGCACTCCACAATTTGCCACAGAAATATTGTCAGATTGCCTAGAACCTCATTTAGTATGTTGTATTCTGATTATGTGTGTGTGTGAGTGCTGAGTCGTTTCAGTCATGTTTGACTCTTTGTGACCTCATGAACTATAGCCCGCCAGGCTCCTCTGTCCATGGAGATTCTCCAGGCAAGAATACTGAAGTTAGTTGCCATGCCCTCCTCCAGGGGATTTTCCCAACCCAGGGACTGAACTCACATCTCTTGCATCTCCTGCATTGGAGGCAGATTCTTTTAATGCTGACCCACCAAGGAAGCCCATACTGATTATATTTATATATATAATTTCCCTATGCCTGTTTTATTTCCTATGCATTTTTATTGTACTTATAAATAAAAGTCTTCTGCAGCTCACAGGTAATAGATGCTACAGGCAGACTAAAAAATAAACCCAAGAATGTTTAAATCATCTGTAATTCTAAATTACCTGAGTTGCCCAGAATAATACAATTTCTCCTCTCTTATCCCTTCTGCATGTTCAGCAATAACTCTAAAACCTGGTTTGGGGACATGATGAGAATCTTTGGTACCAGAAAGCTGAATATTAAAATGGGTGCTGTTTTTTTTTCCCCCCAGATGATATATTTAATGCTTGCACTATGTGTCTTCTTATGTGGGAATCTTTTCAGAAGCCAGATAGATTTTTTAAAGCATAAATCCATCCTCGTGTTTAGATAGAATGAAAATGTTTCATTGGCATTTCAAATTAGCCTTCCTTTTTGCATGCCATTCTTCCTAGCATAGTGATTTGTTACCAACATTATATGCTTCTCCCAATCTCTACAATATAAAGTACATTCCTTTCAAATGATGGTGAATGGTCACTTCTTTAGCCAAATTGGTCTATTCTGTTTTCATCTTTTCTCAGAAATTACCCCTCCTGAATCATTTTATTAGCTTTCTGTCCTCTATTCTGTTTTGATTTCAGTTTCATGATTTGTAACATAATAGCTAACTAGGATGAAAAAGCAGATGTGCACAAAGAAGAAAATACCCATCAAAACATTAGAATATCTCACCTGTTGATGAGAATGGTGTATGTCAGGGGACATTCAACTTTAAGGGATCCAATATGTTGCATTTTCCTTTGTGTGCCGTTTCTCAAGGACTCTCTGTTCCTTATCAGTTCCTGGAATACAGGAACGAGTAGAGCTGCATGCAGGTCTCAGGACTGAGATCATGGGAAAGGGAACCTGCTTGGATTCCTTTCAGTGACTCCCTTCAGTGACTCACTTCAGCGACCTTGTATGTATTAGACTATCCATTTAGTTGCAACTGGTGGAATTTCATTCTTTGTAATGGCTGAGTAATCATTTTACTGAAGATATATAAGCATGCAGTTCTGCTAATAAAATACCCTTGCTCCACTAGAGACCTTGGTCCCCTGCACCCTTCTTTCTGTCTTCATTCTCATCAGAATGTGGAAGCCTGCCAAGCTCACTTTCTCACCCAGGCTTTCAAGACCTCCTTGAGAGAGACTTGTGCCTTCATGAGCGGTACAAGTCCTCTGCATGGGCTTTATTGGTTTTCCATGTAACCCAAGAGATACTGCTCTCTCTCTCTTTTTCTCTCTTTCTTTTCGTCAACTCCAGTCCCCAGGTCTTGGTCTGTAAAAGACCACAACAGGTATACACAGAAAGCTCTTGATCCTAGACAAGGCCAGGCCAAAGGAAAGTTGTTTTGTGTATGTCTTCCAAATCTCATTTCCTATTTTTGACCACCTTCCTTTAAGAGTTAAGAGTGCTTGGTTACTCAACAAAGCAAAGATCACTACTTCACTATTGAGTATTGGTTATGGTGTTGTTTGAGTGTTTAAATCAGCTTTTCTTAAGAATTTATATGACCTAAGATGCTAATACTGCTTTTTCCCTGAGTTTCTTAAACAATTGACCTGAATTACATTCAGACTTTCTGGTTTTTATCCATGGCTCTCTTTTTACTTTTCAGCAAAGTTTGCATTTATGATTTGCTTTCAAACCCCATGATCCCACTCTGGTGCCTCACACTCCAGGCCTCCTCTGCCCAGCCGTTCACTTCAGGGCAGTGAGCGCTTAGGCTCCAAGAGGCTGTATTCTGGAATAGAAGGCACCCAGCTGCAGAGGCAGATCAGACTTTAACTCTGCCATTCATTCATTCATTTGTTCATTCCTCCATTATTTTCTGAACATGTGGGTACCAAGTTCTAGGACTAGGGACTATGTGGGATATACTGTGACCCATCCAGTTTCCTCCTTTGTAAAAAAGGGGAAATGACAAAGCTGTTGTGAGGATCAGAGATAAGGCATGTAAAGCACCCAGGAGAATGCCTGGTACACAGCAGCAGTGCTCTGTAGACAGCAGCGAGAGCTACACCTAACTCTGTTTCCCCTACCCCATAACACCCCTGCAAGATCCAACTTCAGCAGATCCTGCTCTGTGTTTCTAGAGTCACTGAGTCCTTTTTGTTCCTCACATTCCCTTTTGTTTCATATGAGACTAGGAAAAGTAGTCATTTTGTGTATACTGAGTAGCCATGGATGCAGAGAAAGCCACTACCTTTAAGATAAGGTAGTATCTTATCTTCACACCTGATGTGAAGAGCAGACTCACTGGAAAAGACCCTGATGCTGGGAAACATAGAAGGCAAAAGGAGAAGTGGGCAGCAGAGGACAAGATGGTTAAATAGCATCATCAACTCAGGGCATGAATTTGAGCAAACTCTGGGAGATAGCGGAAGACAGAGGAACCTGGAGTGCTGCAGTTCATGGGGTCACAAAGAATCAGAAACAACTAAGCCACTGAACCACAACATTTAAAATAATACTTGCAAAAGAATCCTCTTGGCTCCTTCTGTTCAATCACAGTTGTTCTTCTGGACTCTATCCTCATCATCCAATATTTTCTGCCACTTTCAAGATTACAGGGCTTCTAGACTTTCTAAACCTGGTACCTAATTCCAAATCTTGATAAAAATTGGGAGTCTAGGTTATATCTAGCAGTAAAAATCACAACTCTTAGGAAAAAAGGAAGGGAAAGTGGTTGGGCTTTTAATAAAGGCTCCAGACTTAAAGATTTCCCATACATTTAATCTTCAGAACAACCCTGAGAGATAGGCTCATTGAGAGTCAACAATTTGCTGAGTCTGACAGAGTTCTTAGGGGCAGAGCAGAGATTTAAACCCAGTAGTCTCTGACTCTGGAATCAGTGGGAAATTCATATCACTTCCATAGAGATATAGACTGTATCTGTAACTCATTTGTCTCCAAATGTCTTTATTCACAGACTGTCCTAATTTTTTTTTTTCTTGAGCAGATGGTAGACCTCAGCAACAATGGGCTGACAGCCATCCTGCCAGTGGTAATCATGGCCCTAGAACTTCCCCACCTGGAGGCTGACCTGGCTGATAACCCATGGCAGTGTGACTACAGCCTGGCAGTCTTCCAAAATGTTATTTCTGAGTCCTGGAGGAAAAGGTGGAATGCTATTTGCAATGAGTCCATAGGTAAGTCAGTAGTACCTCTCCTCTCAGAAGTGGTTCCATTTAAACAGAAAAAAAATGTATACAAAACATTTAGTGTCATTTGAAACAATGACAGCCGCCTCAGGAGCAAGAGTGCATTAGTCATCCTTGGGCTGTATCACAGAACAATTGTTGGTATCCGTTTTCCTCAATTCATGAACAATTTTCTTCACATGGTCAGGAACCACTGGATTTGGTCAAAACCAGAAATTTCACAAAGAATGTTTCTCTACAACCCCCAATGTCATATTTTGTTACCCAAAAGAGTAACAAAATAATCAAAGAACTTCTAAAACTTGAACCATAATTAAGATACTTGCTACCCCTCTGAAAATATACACAAAACACACAAATTTAAAAAGAATATTTTTCTTTGATTTTTTTATCTGTCACTTTCCCAAACTGCTAAAATATGTGACTGGAATTGAATATTCTGGATTTTTTTTTTTTCACTATTAACTATCAGGCTTCTCTAGTGGCTCAGCGGTAAAGAATCCGCCTGCCAATGCTGGAGATGTGGGTTCAGTCCCTGGGTTGGGAAGATCCTTTGGAGAAGGATGTGGCAGCCCACTTCAGTAGTCTTGCCTGGGAAATCCCATGGACAGAGGAGCCTGGCAACCACAGTCCATGAGGTTGCAAAGAGTCAGACACAACTGAGCAGTGAGCACTGTTGTTAGTAACTATCTTTGCTAAATCTAAAATCAAACTCCTAACTGGGAAAAAAGAGAGAAATAGACTTTTCTTTTCTTTTTTTTTTTTTAATGAGTTCTGGCCTCTGCTGTACTCAGGACTGCTATTGAGTAGAGACATGGCCATGTTTAACAGGTTTAGGAGAAATCCATAACGATGAGAGAAGTCTTAATAGTGTCAGCCACACTTGTTTCATCACTCTGTAAAAGCCACACCAGCCTTCTGAGTGTGGAAGGCAGAATGTCAGGAACCAGTAGAAAAACCTGAATATTTTTGCTGTTTACCAGCACTGAGGAATGGTGAGGAGATGATATAACAAACACAGGTGGGGCCAAGGCAGATTTTGCAGGGGGCTGATAGAATGTCCTCACAGATATGCAGTAAGTAGGTAAGGATGTGGAGAGAGGAGGGGCAATGTGACTGTACCCACAGCCTGGCTTCCTTCCTCCTGTGGGCAGGAGTCAGTCAGGAAGCCTAAGAAACACAGCCTCTGGGCCTTGGAGCCTCAGACCCAAGCCTGAGAGCCTCGTGTAAATGTGCACAGAGCCTTACACACACCGTTGGCATCAGACAACCAACCAATCAATCAGCCAGTAAAATTGCTAATCATGTAAAACAGACTAAATCTAGCTAGATAAGGACTGAGGCTTCCCTGGTGGCTCAGTGGTAAAGAATCTGCCTGCAAGTTAGGAGATGTGGGTTTGATCCCTGGGTCAGGAAGATCCTCTGGAGGAGGGCATGGCAATCCCCTCCAATATTCTTGCCTGGTGAATCCCATGGACAGAGGAGCCTAGCAGGCTACAGTCCATGGGGTTGCAAAGAGTAAACACGACTGAGTGACTGAGGACTCACAGATGCTTTTAAATCACTGGACTCTCATTCCCATTCTTAGGGAAGGAGGATGCACACTGGTGGACCCCCACAAGCAGAATGTCCAGAGAGACTCACCTTCCTCACGCTGATTTGAAACATATGAAAACCCTCATAGGGAGCAAAGCTGAGAGGGCCCAGGAAGTGCGCTTTTCCATGCTGGAGAAGGACACTGCAGGCTCTGATGCGGGTGACAGGCCGAGAGAGCTGCCAAAACGGGTTAGGAGGGCCGAGGATGTGCGTGCTGCTGGCAGAAAGGCAGACTCTTCCCAGGACCTGGTCCTGGCCGTCTGCCTGTCGGTGTTCATCACGTTCTTCGTGGCTTTCTGCCTGGGGGCTTTTGCAAGGCCTTATGTGGACAGACTGTGGCAACAGAGATGCCGGAAAAAAAGTCCAGGTTCAGCGTCAGGGAACGAGTATTCAAACCAGGCCTTCTACGATGAAATCGAAGGTGCGGTAAACCTTCAGCAGCCGAGGATGGATCTGCCCCAAACTTTCCACCATCTAAACCTCTATGAGAACCAAGCCCCACGCACCGCTGTGGTTCCAGCAAGAATGGTGGCACCGACCAGAAGGGAGGCTGGCGGCCTGCAGGACAGGGAACAACGCGGGGTCTCCACTGGGGCAGGAAGTGGGAAGGATACGGTTCCCCCAAATCACAGTGCAGCCCGGCGCGTTCTCTACGAACCGCCAAACGCCCATGACACCCAACGCACATCAGCGGGATGGGACCACATCTACAGGAATGATCCTGGAGAAGGCAACTATGACACTGTGGCCAGGCAAGTTTCCCTCAGTGAGCGTTCAGTGGGCATCCCTGCAGTGGCTGCCGGAATACAGACCAGCCCTAGCTCAGTCCGTAAGGATTCCGATGAACTAGGACCACCCTGCCCCAGAGAAACGACAGTGCCTCTCTCCCAAAGACCAGCACGCACACACACGCCCAGCACTGGGGAAGAGAGAGGAAGGGTCCCTCCACACTTCCCTTCGGAGTTTTCTAAGGAGAATGGGCAGAGCGCACAGCAGCAGAGGCTCCAGGGCGCCAGTGCTGAGGGACAGCCTCCCGCCCACTACGAAGCGGCCACGCTCAGTGACCTGGAAGACCCGTCCCCACCCGGCGGCCCTCCAGGATGCTGCGGGGACCTGCCAGTGACTCCAGCTTACCAGGAGCCCGCGCAAAAGCACACTCCTGACGCTCAGTACGAGGTGGACTCTGACTCTGATTCTGAGGAAGGGTCATTATTTACTCTGAGTTCAACAAGTTCAGAAGACTGGAGAAATGTGGCCGAAGAAGAGGCAGGTAGGGAGCAGAGCTGGAGAGCCGGGGAGCCCCCTGGGGACCAGGTCTCCTGTGAGAGGAGGGACAGTGTCAGGCCATTAGAGAGTCCTAAGGACAACATCGCCTTCCAGAAGACTCTGAGGAAATGTGAAAACCAGGAAGATCATTTTGGAAAAACTGTCACTTCTGACCCAGACTCTCATTTGTGCCAGACTCATCTGGAAAGTGCCTCTAACACCAATAATTATGAGGATCCCTTGCCCCGGTCATCAGGCAGCAGTTCTAGCAGTGAGGAGGTCCCAAGCATGTCCATTTACAATTACATCTCTGCTCTTCAACCCAGCGCAGTGGAGTGGCAGTACTCACTTAGAGACTTGGAATTTGCAAATGTGGATGCTTTACCACAAACACCACCGTGTTCTGCCAAAGTTCCCTCAGATCCTGACAAGTGTCTGTCGTGAAGGAAACACAGATGTTTGTAAAGAACTTTATGTTAAAGGAATAGACACAGCTCAAAACAGTATTCCTTCCAAGGTCACTGTAGGGCAGAACTTGAGAACCTCACAACAAGATTCTGAAGAGGACAAGAAGAATGGACACTGATGCAAATGAGGGGTGTGTATGTCCTCTTGGGGACAATGATTCCAGAAAGGTTATAAGTGCAACACCATTTGTGAAGGGGTAGGGGGCAGGAGGGGTTATTTGGAAGATGGTCTCAAGAGCCAGGTACCACTATTACAAGTGCTTTCAGATAAGGCCAGCTCCCTGAGCACATAGGAGCACTTCAGTGATAAAGACTGGGGTCAGCACTCAAAGCTGAGTCAATGAACTGGAGTCTCTAAATTCTTCTCTATGTTTAGTTAATTCTAATATAAAACTGCCATTCACAAGACATGGGTCATTTAGGTAGAGAAGCATTGAGATACCTAAACATCAAAGGTTCCAATTAATACATTTTACACTAAAATTTAACACTTATGGTATTGCAGTTAGAAAAAAAGGTGATTCCAGGTTTTATACTCAAATGCAGACCCAGAGAAACCTGATGGGAGTTAGCTGTCCATGTGAGGACCAGATCTGCTATAACAAACACAAGGATGTTCAACCTGAAAATCAAAGGGGATTCAAGTAACATTTTTGTGCATATTGAAGCACTTAGATGGAGCTGCTGAGGAGATTTTAATGAATTTTGCACAAAGAACAGCGCAGCTTTTTGGAGTTTGATTAGAAAACTACAAAACTGGAGGGATTCAGACCAATTCTAAATATTTGTTTAAAAAATGTTAATGGCGACTCTATTTTGTAGAACAAAGTATAAATTAAAAATTAATTTTCAGAAAGAGCATTTATGTTTCTTGTAAAAGAAAACGGTACTCCACTATTCTATGTTTGCCTGGTAAATGTCTATGTTGTTGTCATTTTTAGCCATGTCTGGCTTGGTCCCAGACCCTCTTGTCTTCTGACTCAGTTTCTTCTCCCTGAGTGAGCTATTACTTGTCATGGCTTTTAATTGTTATTTTCTGCTTCTGTAACTTCAGCTCTGAAATCTTTCTGGAACTTTAAACTCACATGCAGCTGCCTGTTGGATATCCCCATAGGCAGTTCAGTCTAAGCATGTCCAAAGTGAAACGCAGTAGCAGCCCCTAATCCTCTCCACCACCACCTCCCCCCCACCCCCCAGTCTGAGCCTCCATTTCACTATCTGCCCTGTTGCTCCATCCAGGAACCTGGGGGTCTTCCTCTCCTTGCTGCCCACATCTAATTATTTTCATTGAGTACGATCACTTCTAGCCCCTCAGTATCTGTCAAGTCTGTTCTATCCTCTCTGTCCACACAGCTCCAGCTTCAGTTCTCACCTTGACACTCCCCCTAGATCTGTGACGACAGCACACCAACTGGTTTCTTTAGCACTGGCCCTACGTGCCTTTATCATTCCCACGCTACAGCCAGGGAGTGGTTCCTAAAACCCAAGTATGATCACATGGCTCCCATTTTTTGTGGATGCAGTCTTTTCTGTTTTTTTTTTTTTTCCTTCTCTTTTATAATAGCACCACATAACTCCCTGTCTCCAGACCTTTGTCCACATCACATCTGCCTGCAATGTTCTTTCCAACCCCACCCAACAACCTCACCACCAAACAAGCCCCACTTTAAGCTCAACAGACCCTACCTGAGTCTCAGCCTTAACTGTCACTTCCTCATGGAAGCCTTCCTGGACCCCTAGATTCAGTTGGATTTTCCTGTTGCAAAGTTTCTCATTACACAAGCATTGTCCTTCACCAGGAGAACTTATCGCAAATAAAGTTGAATAATTATTTGTGTGATGGTTGGTTTACTGTCTGTCTGCCTCTTCTATACTCTTATCTCCACAAGAACAACAACAAAGTGTCTTGTCTCCTAAAGGTCTGGCATTTAATAGGTTCTCGATATATGGATTTATGAAATAAATGAATGAAAACGAACTCTTTAGTATTGATCTGGCCCCGCTTTCCATCCAGCTTTTCCTGTGGTATTTATCTCTCTGTGCAGTACCTCACTCTGAAATCCACAGTTACAGACACACCAGACTATGTCACCCTTGTCCACTCTGCTCCCCACATTTAGGGGCACATCTAGCCTTTCCACTAAGTCCATCTCCTCTACCTGGAAGATGTCTCTGCTGTTTTTGAGACACTGTTTAAGGTCACCTCCCCCAAGAGCCTTTCTCGGCTCATTCCACCCAAGTAGAATGGACCACTTCTTTCCTCCCTCCAGCCCCTGCTATACTGCTGTGTGCTATGGTGAAAACAAGGCTTCACATGGCTTGACTGAGATCTGCTGGAGACTCTTCTATGGGCTGGATGAAGTTCATTACCAGCATAGGGTCTATAAAGCTGAAAATCATCTCAGAGTTTGCAGTTACTTTATAAAGTGAAAAATTACTTTCTATTTCAGCAGCATTGAAGAAAAAAAGTATATATGGCTTTGACTATTTTTGTTTGTTTTTGTTCACACCTCCAAAAAAAAAAAAGCTTCTGGTAATGTGGCATAAACATCACAGGTATTGCAGTTAAGTAGGTCTGTATCTCAGCAAGTGCTCATAAAAATAATTTTTTTAACCCCTCTCAATATGCCTGCTTGGACAGAGGAGCCTGGAAGGCTACAGTCCCATGGGGTCACAAAGAGTCAGACACGAATCAACTACTAACACACACACACAAGCTTGGCTAACACTGCTTGATGTGACTGAGATTTGAGGCCTGCTACTTCCAGGTTTCCAAAATGTCTCACCTTTGGGGTCTGCCCCCAAACTGACTCAAACTTTAAAATTCCTAAGTTCCTTAGATACCCTTTACCCCAGTTTCACTTATTCCAATTATGCCTCTAGTTCTATTATGACACAAAATGACCTTTCAAACATCTCACTTTTCATTAAGTAACATTTTTGAATTTCTTTAGCAGAGTAACTCAAATTTTTATCAGCCCAACAATTCCATAATAGAGTATTTTCATCTAAGAAAACATTGGGAAAACCCCTGGCATAATTAACCTTTACATGTTTCTAAGACTATTAAACACATCTTGGACACATGGCTGTACAAACAACATGAAACATTAAAATACTTTTCTTAAAAAAGCAACTAGTGCCACATTTACTTGTCTTTTTGATGTTATTTCAGGTTCAGTAAAGTCATTTTGGTTCAGGTTGACAAAAATTTCCCCTACCCCTCTAGAATGGTTCAAGATGTAAGTTGTCAGGCCTCTCTCCCCTTCTCTCCTCGGGAAAGATTCATCTTGCTCTTTCAGTGGCCATGCAGGGTGAAGGAGAAAACAAAGGAATAACTGCTGGAACCACCAAACAGCAAATAGATACAAGCTAAGAGACACTGCCATATTTCCAGTTCATTTGAAAGACAAAATCCATTCGACTCAAGGCTACGTGTTTTTCAGACCCCAGGGAGATGGAAGTGAGAGGGGGAGGAGTTCCTTTAGCCTATGAATTCCACTAGAACTAGATTACTATGTCACCAAATAAAAAGTGGCCGGCCACAGACTTACAACAGGAGGTCTTACTAGCAAGTAGAGGGAAAGAGTGCCGTCTTTCTGTTGCCTGAAAGTCTCATATTCATGAGAAATTGAGGGCCAAAACTGATTGTCTAAACATTGTTTCTGCACAAACCAGCCAGTTTATATTTTTCAAATCCCCATGTTAATGTTCTACTACTACTATCTGAAAAGTCTAGGTGTCGTGGGCAGTGAAAGTGTTACTGAATTTTAAGGTTCTGCAGACTCTATATAATTTCACATACTCAATATAACAAGCATACTTCAGTCACCATAATGAACAAGGACATCCCAAACCCGGGCACGAAATCTTTTCAGTCTTTTGTTGATAGGCATTTTGTCTGCCTTTGTGTGTATACGTATCTGCAGTCCTGAAGCAATGTGTGTGCTTACACATAACATCTTGGCTCATTTGAATAGATGCAACCCAAATATAACACTTGTTATTGGAAAAGAAAATTCTTATTTTTCTTTGAATGTTATTATTGACTGTGGCTTTTCATGACAATATATTTTAATTAACCATATTTTTTTGTTTTATTTTTAGTTTTTGATACTTAGATTGTTGCGATCAATCCTCCTTTAGGACAGTTTCTCCATCTTTCTCCAGAATTTCTAAAGCATCATTACTTTCTGGCAATAAATGTTCCAAGTCCATCTAGAATGTTACCCCAAGAATGGAATCAGCTTCTCTCCAAAGAGACCTGCTTAAATAGACCTGATTAAATAAATAGTTCTGGTTTGTCTGCTATAATGTGAAATGTGCATTAATGAAAAACCTCATGTTTTACAAAAATACACATTAAAAGTCATGGGGCTTATGGGATAAATAAAGCTGGGGAGACCGCTCAAAAGATAGGCCACCTTGTGACTAAAGTGCTAAGAAAAACAATCATTGGTACCTTGGCAGTCACCTTGGACCACACATGCAGGCAGCTAGATATGGCTAGAGGCTACCAGAGTAGACATTAAACATCCACATAAACATTGAATGGCAATACTGGCCACTGTTCAGTTAGAGCAGAACCAGGAGGTTGCTGGGACAATCCAGCCGGAACCAGCTCTGAGCCAAGAACTTCCCAGGCACAGGAGCCAAAAGTGACACAAAGCTGGGGTCCACCTCTCTGGGCTGCCACAGAGAGGTGTCTGGTACAGGTGCTCATTTTCAATGTCCACAAAACAATTCGAGGAATCCTACTCCCAGTACAGCACTGAGCGGCGGGAGTGCTTTCCTTTCTGCTGAAGGTTTCAATTCTGCTCCTGCTCTTCTGGCGCTCCTCACCTAGAAAAATCTGATATGACCAGGCTTGACTTTTAGGTTAGACTGACATCATTCTCTAATCACCCACGAACTAATTCCTATGGCAGAAACATGCTTTGCAAAGCCATCAATTTCTTCTCTCTCTGTACATGCAGATCTCCTCCCACCTCCCTGAATCTGAGCTGACCTGCAGCTGCTTTAACTACCAGAGCACAGCAGAAGTGACTGTAGGGCTTCCAAGATTGTCATAAGAACTTTTACAGCTTCTGCCTAGGTGCCTTGGAATGCTCACTCTGGATGATGCCAGCCCCCACCTAAGAAATTCAGTTACCCTAAGCCCACCATACTGTAAGGAAGCCCAAGCTAGCCACGTGGAGAGAGAGATCCCCAACTAGCTCCCCATTGTTCCAGACATCCCATCCCAGATGTCAGACATTTAAAGATGATGACTTCAGGGAGTTCCTTGGTGGTCTAGCGGTTAGGACTCAGCACTTCATTGCTGTGGCTGGGTTCAATCCCTGGTTAAGGAACAGAGATCCTACAAGCTGTGAGGCACAGCCCCCCCCCCCCAAAAAAAAGATATACAATAAAGATGATGACTTCAACCATAGCCACACCTGACTGTAACCCTAAAAAGACCCAAAGCAAGAACAACTCAATCAAACCTGTTAAACTCCAGAACTGTGAGAGATAATAGTGATTGTTGTTTTAAGCCATTAAGTTTTAGGGTTATTTTATCACTTTAAAGACAGAAACTGAAGAGGAACTAAAGAGCCTCTTGATGAAGGTGAAAGAGGAGAGTGAAAAAGCTGGCTTAAAACTCAGCATTCAAAAACTAAGATCATGGCATCTGGTCCTATCACTTAATAGTAAAGAGATGGGGAAAATGTGGAAACAGTGTCAGATTTCATTTTCTTGGGCTCCAAAATCAATGCAGATGGTGACTGCAGCCATGAAATTGAAAGACACTTGCTCCTTGGAAGAATAGTTATGTCAAACCTAGACAGTGTTTTAAAAAACAGAGACATCACTTTGCTGACAAGATCTATATAGTCAAACTATGGCTTTTCCAGTAGTCACGTATGGATGTGAAAATTTGACTATGAAGAAGGCTGAGCACCGAAGAATTGTCGCTTTCAAACTGTGGTACTGGAGAAAACTCTTAGAGTCCCTTGGACTGCAAGGAGATAAAACCAGTAAATCCTAAAGGAAATCAACCCTGAATATTCATTGGAAGAACTTATGCTGAAGATCCAATACTTCAGCCACCTGATGCAAAGAGCTGACTCATTGGAAAAGACCCTGATGCTAGGAAAAATTGAGGACAAGAGGAGAAGGGAATGACAGAGGATGAGATGGTTGGGTGGCATCACTGACTCAATGGACATGAGTTTCAGGAAACTCAGGGAGATAGTGATGGACAGAGAAGCCTTGTGTGCTGAAGTTCATGGGGTCTCAAAGAGTCGGACATGACTTAGTGACTGAACAACCACAAAGTTTTAGGGTGATATATTATGTAGTTGACCAGAACATAGAGAAATATACTATACTAGTGTATGAAAATTAAGCATAGGTATGGAGGATAGATTATCTGTCTTGAGTGTAGTGTTGGGATAACTGTAGCTGGGCTATTTAGAGGCAGAGTTAGAAAAGATCTCCTTTGTATACATGAGCTCACATGAACACTTTCAAGGTTTAGTTTTACATTTCCTCTGTGCTATACCTGCTAAAAATTTTAGCTTCTATTGGGGCTTCCCTGGTAGCTCAGCTGATAAAGAATCCACCTGCAACGCAGAATGCAGGAGACCCCAGTTTGATTCCTGGGTTAGGAAGATGCGCTGGAGAAGGGACATGCTACCCACTCCAGGATTCTTGGGTTTCCTTGGTCGCTCAGATGGTAAAGAATCCACATGCAGTGTGGGAGACCTGGGTTCAATCCCTGGGTTGAGAAGATCCCCTGGAGGAGGGAATGGCAACCCACTCCAGTATTCTTGCCTGGAGAATTCCATGGACAGAGAAGCCTGGTGGGCTACAATCCATGGGGTTGCAGAATCTACCAAACTTTGATTTTAAGTTCTTTTCTTTCATAACTTGCTGAGTCATAGATTTATTTATGAAAGTGAAAGGGTGAGTCGCTCATCATGTCTGACTATTTACAACCCTATGGACTCCGTAGCCTGCTAGGTTCCTCTGTCCATGAGATTCTCCAGGCAAGAATACTGGAGTGGGTTGCCATTTCCTTTTCCAGGGCATCTTCCTGATCCAGGTATCAAACCCGGGTCTCCTGCATTGCAGGCAGATTCTTTACCATCTAAGCCACCAGGGAAGCCGGATTTATTTATAACTTAAATGATATAACTACTTATTTTTTATCCTTCCACACAAATCAAGTCTAAAGTGAAAATGTTAATATTAACACAGATAATAAGACTACTGGATGATTAATAAGGTTTAATATTGCAGTGTTTGGCAGCTGTATTTGTAAATAACCCATTACTGATTGCTACTCAAATTCTTTTGCTTTGATTTATTGCGGTTGAAACATAAACAAAGCTTCCTGTTGTGTTTTGGTTTTAAGATTTTTGAAAGTCCTATTTTTACCATGCTACTGTTTCAAATACCAGAAATTATAATGTACTTTCTAAAGCATTAGCAGAACCAGACATAGCTTTTCATAGGAAAGGAGAAAACACAACTTGTTTTAGTTTATTTATATTTGCAGTCATTAACAAGTACCATTGTCATCTATTACTGTTTCTTACCTGGCATTTTGTGACTTTTCATCTGTTTCATGATTACTGACATCCAAACAAATAAAAGAGGTTTACATTTCACGTGGTAAAAAAACTTTCATCATAAAGCAATTTGATAACGAGAGTTCTGATGGCTTTACACTGGATGGCTGAGAAACACAACCAAAAAGAATTACCACCAGAGATACAGACAGTCTCTCTTACCTGAGACTTTGTCTTAACCGTATTATTTAGCAAATATGCACTGGTAGCAGCAGCACCTTCTCTTTTCAACAAAGAGGTATTATTTGCATATAATGCCCAATTAAACAAATGTACCTTTAGGTGCTAGAGTTGGTTTACAGTTCCTTTTTTTTTTTTTTTTAGAAAGACTACTGTTTTATTATTATTATTATATTTTTGACTGGGTCTTCCTTGCCATGCATGGACTTTCTCTAGTTGTGGCAAGTGGGGGCTACTTTTTGTTGTGGTGCTTGGGCTTCTTAGTGCAGTGATTTCTCTTGTTTTGGATCAGGAGCTCTAGGGTGCGAGAGCTTCAGTAGTTGCTGCTGTGTGGGCGTAGTTGCCCTGTGGCATGTGGAATCTTTCCAGACCAGGGATTGAACCGGTGTCCCCTGCATTGGCAGGCGGATTCTTAACCACAGGCCCACCAGGAAGTCCTACAGTTCTTTTTCATTAAAATACTTTCCTTTCTTAAAGAGACTTAAACTTTTTTTGCCCCTATCTTTCTCAAAAGATTAAACACTGTCCTCCAAATGGACTTCCCTGGTGGCTCAGACGGCAAAGCATCTGCTTTCAATGCAGGAGACCTGGGTTCAATCCCTGAGTTGGGAAGATCTCCTGGAGAAGGAAATGGCAACCCACTCCAGTATTCTTGCCTGGAAAATCCTCCAAATGTATTGAGACAAACAGCTGGCTGATGAAACTTGATTGCTCAATAGCAGCTTAAATTTAGGCCCCAATATTATATTTGAAATATAAGTGTGGGACTTTCTGCCATATATTTTTACAAGATAGTGGGCTATTGTGGTACTGCAGCCCAGGCTGAAAGTTAATCTCTCTTGATATGGTCAGGACTACGTCACTGACCTCAATAAACAGAGGGCCCGCTGACTTCCTCTGCAGGGTAGCCCAAAAGCAATAGGATGTGCCCTGGGTGGTATACTGGGTAGCACTCAGTGACTCCAGGCTGTCAGAACAGGTCCTTCTTCTTTCTCTGACAACAAGCTTTGCTCTACTCAGAAGGGCTGGAGATAGCTTTGATGCTTACTGTGGTTTTACCCATACCTTTTGTGGCTGTATGAAGATCCATTCCTTTAGGAAAAAAAAGACCCTGCTTTCAATTCCATCACCAGAACTAGAACAGCAGTCTTCATGCAACCTGTGTCCTATAGCATCTGGAACCCCAAGCTTACTGAGACTAAGGTCATGCTTTATACATAACTCCCACCCCTACATTCCAGCAATCAAATATTGATCTGAACTTAAGGGAAAAATGCAGATGCAGGTGACACCACTCTTATGGCAGAAAGTGAAGAGGAACTCAAAAGCCTCTTGATGAAGGTGAAAGTGGAGAGTGAAAAACTTGGCTTAAAGCTCAACATTCAGAAAACAAAGATCATGGCATCTGGTCCCATCACTTCATGGGAAATAGATGGGGAAACAGTGTCAGACTTTATTTTTTGGGGCTCCCAAATCACTGCAGATGGTGATTGCATCCATGAAATTAAAAGATGCTTACTCCTTGGAAGAAAAGTTATGACCAACCTAGATAGCATATTAAAAAGCAGAGACATTACTTTGCCAACAAAGGTCCATCTAGTCAAGGCTATGGTTTTTCCTGTGGTCACGTATGGATGTGAGAGTTGGACTGTGAAGAAGGCAGAGTGCCAAAGAATTGATGCTTTTGAACTGTGGTGTTGGAGAAGACTCTTGAGAGTCCCTTGGACTGCAAGGAGATCCAACCAGTCCATTCTGAAGGAGATCAGCCCTGGGATTTCTTTGGAAGGACTGATGCTGAAGCTGAAACTCCAGTACTTTGGCCACCTCATGCGAAGAGTTGACTCATTGGAAAAGACTCTGATGCTGGGAGGGATTGGGGGCAGGAGGAGAAGGGGATGACAGCGGATGAGATGGCTGGATTGCATCACTGACTCAATGGACATGAGTCTGGGTGAACTCCAGGAATTGGTGATGGACAGGGAGGTCTGGCGTGCTGCGATTCATGGGGTCGCAAAGAGTCGGACACAACTGAGCGACTGAACTGAACTGAAGGGAGAAATGGATTTCAAATAATTCTTATTTGGTGAATTATTTCATCAAAATAATTAAACACAGAGTTGATGCTTCAGTTTTAATGAAAAGTAGTCTGGAGTAGCTCATAAACAAGGAGCATTAGCAAGACCTTGATCAGTTCTGGGTGGAGCAGTGTAACCATTCAGTCAGTAGCAGATGTAGCCCGAAGGAGTAAACCCATCAGTTCAGTTTAGTTCAGTTCAGTCGCTCAGTCGTGTCCAACTCTTTGCGACCCCATAAATTGCAGCACGCCAGGCCTCCCTGTCCATCACCAACTCCCAGAGTTTACTCAAACTCATGTCCATAGAGTCGGTGATGCCATCCAGCCATCTCATCCTCTATCATCCCCTTTTCCTCCTGCCCCCAATCCCTCCCAGCATCAGGGTCTTTTCCAATGAGTCAACTCTTTGCATGAGGTGGCCAAAGTATTAGAGTTTCAGCTTCAGCATCAGTCCTTCCAAAGAACACCCAGGACTAATGTCCTTTAGAATATACTGGTTGGATCTCCTTGCAGTCCAAGGGACTTTCAAGAGTCTTCTCCAACACCACAGTTCAAAAGCATCAATTCTTTGGCACTCAGCTTTCTTCACAGTCGAACTCTCACATCCATACATGACCACTGGAAAGACCATAGCCTTGACTAGATGGACCTTTGTTGGTAAAGTAATGTCTCTACTTTTGAATATGCTATCTAGGTTGGTCATAACTTACCTTCCAAGGAGTTAAGTGTCTTTTAATTTCATGGCTGAATTAAAGTCACCATCTGCAGTGATTTTGGAGCCCAAAAAAATAAAGTCTGACACTGTTTCCACTGTTTCCCCATCTATTTCCCATGAACTGATAGGACCAGATGCCATGATCTTAGTTTTCTGAATGTTGAGCTTAAACCCATGGATTCCTACAATTTTTGCTAGGATGTGATGTAGAAATTAGAAATGCTTTTCATATCAAATGTAAAGTTACAAAATGAACAGAAATAAAAATAAGACTAGATATTTTCCATAAATTCTTTGCATTAATATAAAGCCTTCTTTCTGTATATTTAATGCCCTTAATACAGTCTTCCAGGTGGCTCAATGATAAAGAAACCACCTGCCAAGCAGGAGACGTGGGTTCGATCCTTGAGTTGGGAAGATCCCCTAGAGAAAGAAATGGCAACCCATGTCAGTATTCTTGCTTGGAAAATCCCATGAACAAAGGAGCCTGGCAGGCTATAGTCCATGGGGTTGCAAAAGAGTCGGACACAACTTAGCAGCTAAACAACAATGCCCTTAGTAACTAACATAAATATTGCAATCATTTCTTACACCTCACTGATTTGAAAGCTTGTTTTTCCATTCAAATGCAATGTTTCAACTGGTTAAATAGTAGTTACCTGAATACACCAGTGGAAAACCTAGAGTTGTATTTACTTTCATTGACTATTTTTAAGATTCACTAATTATTAATATTTGCCATATTTATTTTTTCCTTATACACTGTGCCACACACACTAAAAACATATATATGTATTTTATATATTATATAATTATATATTTAATATATATCATTTATTATTATATATATGCATGTATATACATCCCAGAAATGTGGGTGAATAATGTCACAAATATCTTCAATATGAAAAAAAAGTAAAACAGTATTATCTATGATTCCTATGGACATCTTGTAGATACCAAAATCATTATAACTACATATTTGTCTTGCCTCCGCATCAATTTATTAATGTGGGTCACATTCAGAATGCCATCCCTCAGCAAGGGGAATGAATTTCTGATGGCAAATGATGAGAAATAATGTTGATAATTATGCAGGGAATAAATTTGCTTCCCCTCCTTCTTCTTTCTTTCTTTTTTTTTTTAGCTTTGTCATTTCATTCTTTCTTATAGCTGGTGTAGGTAACTGACCTGACTGGGGAAACTCTGTTCCAACTTGGAGCAGTTTCCAGGAGAATAATGGATCAGAGATGGCAGAGCCCACCATTGATTCTAACCTTATCCTGTAGAGGGAGAAACTGAAGCAACAGATTAGTAAACTGCTGTGCCCACGGTCACCCAGCTAGTCCTTGTTTCCAACCAGAATTCACTCTGGATGTCCCCCACCAGTGAGGACGGTCCTTATCCTTGCCTCTCTCGCTGGCTGGCTTGACAGGGAGGCCCTGCCAGCCAGGAGATGTAGAAAACATTCTCTTCAGGATGTCACAGTATCTTCCAGGTGTTTCTTCCCAAGAAGACTAGTGCCTGCTGCAGCAGACGCCACACCTGGCATCCTCCTGCCCCATGCATGGGGCTGCGGGGTAGTACCCAGGGTGTAGTCCCAGGCTGTTGCAGCCCTGTCTTCACCCTCCTGCTTTCTGGGATGGGCTCCACGGAGCTGTCTTCAAGGGCCAAGGCTTCCCTCTTCCTGCTTCCATCGCTCCCTCCAGATCCAGGTGAGCCCTGAGGTTCTCCCTCTGGGGATGAACTCCTACACTGCCCTTCCCACCCTGCTCCTTCCCTCAGGTGAGCTGGCTGTACTTGGCAGCTAGGACCCTATGGGTGGTAGCAGCTAAAACGGCCCTCGGTTGCTCCCCCCACCACCAACTTTTTAAAAAATCTCAAACAGCTGGAGTGCGTTTGTTTGGCCTGGAGTTATTCCTGCTACAGACAGCCGCCACCCAGCTGGCAGAGGCCATTTGCTCTGAGAGCAGCCTCCCTGCCTCCTGCCAGCACCACGTTAGCTGCACACACCGATTTTTCCTTTTCTATTTTTTAAATGAAATGTAATTGATTTACATTGTTGTGCTAATTTCTGCAAAATGACTCACTTAAACACAGATACACATTCTTTTTTAATCTTCTTTTCCCTTATGGTTTATCCAGGAGATTGGATATAGTTCCTTGCTGTTTATCCATTCTAAGTGCAATAGTTTGTATCTGCCAACCACAAACTCCCAGTCCATCTCTCTCCCTTCCCCACTGCTGCTGGGCAAACTCGAGTCTGTTTTCTATACGTACGCACGTGTTTCTGTTTTGTAGACAGGTTCGTTTGTGCCATATTTTAGATTCCACACATAGAAGCTATCATATGGATGAGGTATTTGTCTTTCTCTTTAATTAAGGTTGCCAGGTTTAGCAAATAAAAATACAGGACACCCAGCTGAGTCTGCCTTTAAGCTAAACAACAAATGTTCTCCAACTATGTAGGTATGTCTCATGCAATATTTGAGACTTATTTATACTAAGATAGGATTTGTTGTTTACCTGAAATTTAGATCCAACTGGGTGACCTGTGTTTCACCTGGAAACCTTATTTTCATATTGAAATAAGAGGAGCTGAAAAATCTGCAAGGTCCTGAAAGGATCTGCAGCTCCAGCAAGGGTGCGAGGCAGGGCACATTGGTGAGCTACATTTGCTGCCACGAGCAGTGATTAGATGTCTGGTATGTCCTAGGTGGGGCATTACGCATATGCCACCCGTGCTTGCAAAACTGCCTCCTCAAAGCTAGAAAATGATTTACAAGTAGTAAAAATTGAAATTCACTCACACCCAAATCCAGAGGGCAGAAAACCCAGAACAAGTTCTGCCTGCAGTTGTCAAGGTAAAAAACAAAATAAACCATGACAAAGCCAAATAGTTGCAAAAGCATTCCCTTATACAGAAGCAAAGAGTTACTTGTAGGGAGAGTGGGTTTGTAAACTCTTGCCGTTTCCATAGGAGCCACTCCTAAGATCTTCCCATTCTGTAAACCCTGCCACTACCGGTCACCCCAAGTATTCCACCAACTCCTCGACCTGCTGGCTTCAAATCCTATCAGCTTTTACTTTGGCTGACTCAGCAGCCTGGAATGACTCACTTTCAGTTAAATCAGTGACATATTTAAAATATTGCCAAATTCAGACTTAAATTGAAGAAAGTAGGGGAAACCACTAGACCATTCAGGTATGGGTAAATAAAATTCCTTATGATTATACAGTGGAAGTGAGAAATAGATTTAAGGGACTAGATCTGATAGATAGAGTGCCTGATGAACTATGGACGGAGGTTCGTGACATTGTACAGGAGACAGGGATCAAGACCATCCCTATGGAAAAGAAATGCAAAAAAGCAAAATGGCTGTCTGAGGAGGCCTTACAAATAGCTGTGAAAAGAAGAGAAGAGAAAAGCAAAGGAGAAAAGGAAAGATATAAGCATCTGAATGCAGAGTTCCAAAGAATAGCAAGGAGAGATAAGAAAGCCTTCCTCAGCGATCAGTGCAAACAAATAGAGGAAAACAACAGAATGGGAAAGACTAGAGATCTCTTCAAGAAAATTAGAGATACCAAGGGAACATTTCATGTAAAGATGGGCTCAACAAAAGACAGAAATGGTATGAACCTAACAGAAGCAGAAGATATTAAGAAGAGGTGCCAAGAATACACAGAAGAACTGTACAAAAAAGATCTTCATGACCAAGATAATCACTATGGTGTGATCACTGACCTAGAGCCAGACATCCTGAAATGTGAAGTCAAGTGGGTCTTAGAAAGCATCCCTATGAACAAAGCTAGTGGAGGTGATGGAATTCCAGTTGAGCTATTTCAAATTGTAAAAGATGATGCTGTGAAAGTGCTGCCCTCAATATGCCAGCAAATTTGGAAAACTCAGCAGTGGCCACAGGACTAGAAAAAGTCAGTTTTCATTCCAATCTCAAAGAAAGGCAATGCCAAAGAATGCTCAAAATACCACACAACTGCACTCATCTCACATGCTAGTAAAGTAATTCTCAAAATTCTCCAAGCCAGGCTTCAGCAATATGTGAACCGTGAACTTCCTGATGTTCAAGCTGGTTTTAGAAAAGGCAGAGGAACCAGAGATCAAATTGCCAACATCCGCTGGATCACGGAAAAAGCAAGAGAGTTCCAGAAAAACATCTATTTCTGCTTTATTGACTATGCCAAAGCCTTTGACTGTGTGGATCACAATGAACTGTGGAAAATTCTGAAAGAGATGGGAATACCAGACCACCTGACCTGCCTCTTGAGAAACCTATATGCAGGTCAGGAAGCAACAGTTAGAACTGGACATGGAACAACAGACTGGTTCCAAATAGGAAAAGGAGTACGTCAAGGCTGCAATATTGTCACCCTGCTTATTTAACTTATATGCAGAGTACATCACGAGAAACACTGGACTGGAAGAAGCACAAGCTGGAATCAAGATTGCCGGGAGAAATATCAATAACCTCAGATATGCAGATGACACCACCCTTATGGCAGAAAGTGAAGAGGAACTAAAATGCCTCTTGATGAAAGTGAAAGAGGAGAGTGAAAAAGTTGGCATAAAGCTCAACATTCAGAAAACAAAGATCATGGCATCCGGTCCCATTACTTCATGGGAAATAGATGGGGAAACAGTGGAAACAGTGTCAGACTTTATTTTTGGGGGCTCCCAAATCACTGCAGATGGTGATTGCAGCCATGAAATTAAAAGACACTTACTCCTTGGAAGGAAAGTTATGACCAACCTAGATAGTATATTAAAAAGCAGAGACATTACTTTGCCAACAAAGGTCCGTCTAGTCAAGGCTATGGTTTTTCCAGTGGTCATGTATGGATGTGAGAGTTGAACTGTGAAGAAGGCTGAGCGCCGAAGAATTGATGCTTTTGAACGGTGGTGTTGGAGAAGACTCATGAGAGTCCCTTGGACTGCAAGGAGATCCAACCAGTCCATCCTAAAGGAGATCCCTAAAGGGAGGCCTGGTGTGCTGCAATTCATGGGGTTGCAAAGAGTCAGACACAACTGAGTGATTGAACTGAACTCAAGTATTTATGGTATTTATGGCAGGCTGACTTTGGCTCCCTAAATTGTACACACACAGATGTGGAAATGCGCTTAAATTTACCTCTCCATTCAAGGGAAAGCTCTCATGTGCAAAATGCCATGAGGGCCATTCCGGGGGCTGGGGCTGGGGTGATGGGATAAGAAGCTGGACAAGGTGGGAGTATGAATATTCTGTCCATATTATGAAGTGACTTATGGGTGTATGCCAGATGAGTGCCAATGTATTGTTTAAATCACTTATCTAAATCAGTCAGTTCAGTTCACTTGTTCAGTTGTGTCCGACTCCTTGTGACCCCATGAATCGCAGCATGCCAGGCCTCCCTGTCCTTCACCATCTCCTGGAGTTTACTCAAACTCATGTCCATCGAGTCGGTGATGCCATCCAGCCATCTCATCCTCTGTCATCCCCTTCTCCTCCTGCCCCCAGTCCCTCCCAGCATCAGGGTCTTTTCCAATGAGTCAACTCTTCGCATGAGGTGGCCAAAGTATTGGAGTTTCAGCTTTAACATCAGTCCTTCCAAAGAACATCCAGGACTGATCTCCTTTAGGATGGACTGGTTGGATCTCCTTGCAGTCCAAGGGACTCTCAAGAGTCTTCTCCAACACCACAGTTCAAAAGCATCAATTCTTCAGCACTCAGCTTTCTTCACAGTCCAACTCTCACATCCATACGTGACCACTGGAAAAACCATAGCCTTGACTAGACGGACCTTTGTTGGCAAAGTAATGTCTCTGCTTTTTAATATGCTATAAAGGTTGGTCATAACTTTCCTTCCAAGGAGTAAGTGTCTTTTAATTTCATGGCGTAATCACCATCTGCAGTGACTTTGGAGCCCCCCAAAATAAAGTCTGACACTTATCTAAATAATAGGTGTTAAATTGAATTCAAAAGTGCTAAATGGGATGGGCTCTGGTCCTACATGGTCATTAGAGGAAAAATCATTTTACAGATTTACAATCAAGATTCGCTTTATATTTAGTAATGAAGGTCCAACTATGCAGCCCAGCCTAAACCTAGAGATGGCAGCACCTGGGGATTTTGTCTTCAAGCACGTGATATTACAAACTGCAATACGTGAGTGAAACTCAACCCAAGGAAGATGTGCTGGGGCTCATTTCCCTGTACATGAAGGTCACCACTAAACCACATGAAGGGGTTCTTAAAAAAGGGAATCCTGACCCAGCTGTGAAGGTATACAGTTTACTCTTTTGCTCTTCTCCATTCAAACATAGCTGGGACTTGCAGGGTTTTCATGGGGTGACCAGATCATGTCATTGTCCTGTAGTTGTTGTTGTGCTACTTGCTCAGTCGTGTCTGACTCTTTGCAACCCCATGGACTGCAACCCTCCAGGCTCCTCTGTCCATGGGCTTCTCCAGACAAGAATACTTGAGTGGGTTGCCATTTCCTTTTCCAGACTTAGTAGAGTAAGTTCCTAGAAAAGGAACAGTGCCCAGGGTCAGGAGTGAAGCCAGTCTCTGTCTTCTAAGTTCGCTATTACCAGAGTTTCTCCAAGTGAGATCCCAGAACCACAAAGTCCAGACCCTCTAGGACAGCAATTCTCAAATCCCCACTGTGCAAACAAATCACAGAATCACAAGAGACCTGGTTAAGATGCAGAGGAGTCAAGCACCCTAGATTCTGCATTTCTAACTTCTCCCAGGAGGTAGGTAAAGACCACACTTTCAGGAGAACGACCTCAGCATCGTCCTGTAGAAAACCTTCCAAATGGGTTCCCTGCTTGGCCCATGTCCCTACTTGTGACATCTATGCTGCCACCTCCTGGCCACCCCTCACCAAGCTACTCTCCTTTCACTGCTTCAGCCACACTGGCCACCCTTGGCTCCCAGAACATGCAGGGCCTCTTCCCACTGCAGGAATGGGCACTCGGCAGTGCCTTTGTGTGGAGTGTTCCCACCAGGGCTTCTTATTGTCATAAAGATCTTAGCTCAGATCTCACCTCCACAGATAGATTTTCCTATCCTATCCTATCTAAAGTAGCACACCCCACCTGAAGCATTCTTTATCACATTCATACCTCCTAAAATTATCTGCAAAATCGTTGCTTATTTAAATATTTCCTTCTATATTATCTCTCTTCTCAATAAGAACAAAAATCATTTTTTGTCTTGGTCACTAGAGCACCCCGATGGACTGGGGACAGTGCCTGACACACAGTAAGTGCTCAAGAAACATTTTTGACTGAGCAAATAAATTTCAAGTGAAGCCCAAAAAAGTGCTTTTCAACATACTTCTGCTAGAAAAGACACACATGTTAGTGATGGGAAGGTGGTCTCAGACTGTTCACTTTGCAGAACTCACTAAAGAAGAATGCAGTTAATCTCTTTTACTAACTTTATGTGATCTCTTGGGAAGCATCATCATGATCAAGAAAATTTTAAAAGTAGAAAAATGTTAACTATTCCTGACTTTCAGTCTAACTTTCCCTTCACTTAGAACATTTTCATAGAATTTCAGTAGAAAAGGTGACCAAGTACTCTCTGACAGTCTTTACCATTGCAAGTGGGCTGTTTGGATCTAGCTTTTAGATGCTTTGGTAAGTGGAAACCCACTTGTAGATGTGTTTTAAAAGGGTTTGGGTAAAGATTCCTGGGATTTCTAGGTCCCTGGCAGTATCTACCCACATCTCTCTTGAGTCTAACGTAATACCTTCCCTAGCCTCGTTCATGCTTTTACCCAAGCCTTGAACTTGCCCTGGCTCCCCAGGACCCCACCTGTATTTCTACATGACCCATGTGCCTAATGCAGTCATGCTTCAGTGGGAGCCACTTATTATAGTCGCCATCAGTCCCATCAGGGAGGATGTGTTGAGCTCCTCCCCAAGGGCCAGGGGCAGATTTCTATAACCCTCCCTGGGTCTCAGCGTCTCAGTAGACAAACCTGGCACAGTGAGGACAGCCAGAAACCGAGGGCCTCCCTACATCTAATTGTGAGATCTTTCATCTGTCTGCTTACCTTGAAAAATCTTTTCAAGGACGTATGTATAACCCTGGCATTAAAAAAAGTTATCTTAAAAACTTTAAAAGTAGGGATAGTGAATAATTCATCTTCATCCCACTGCTCTGCTGGAGCTCATATCAAATCACAGACCAGATTGTCTGCAGCCAGGAAGTCAACAAACAGCTCATTGTTTCCAGAAACCTGTAGCCACCTGAAACCCTGTACACCTGTACAAACGTGTAACCTTTGTACACATTCAGGCTCCACAGTAGCCACTGATTGATCCATTGATTGAAGAAAACTGATTGAAGTTTTCTACGAGAAAAGCCATAAATGTTCCCAATCGTTCCCTCCTCCAAGCTCACCAAGTGCTCACAGGAAGGCTGGGGATGGGGTGGTGACGATGACTGGAGTCATGACCAAGGAACACTGAGCTTCAGGATCACCTGCTCTTTATCTTCAGGGAGAGGCTGCCCTGTCCCTCAGGCTGCTCCTTGCACGCACCAGCCCTGAGACAAGGCCTAGGAAAGGGGCTGAGAGCTGGGGCTCCTGGCACTCCCAGTGGGAACATGCCAGGACCGGCATGGTGGATCACCTCTCCCAACAAGGCCAGAAACCAGTCCTGGAGGCCCCGCCCAGAGGGTTCTTCCACGGAACCAGGCCTAGGCCACAGGCCTGCTGTTGAGCAGGAGGATGTGAAATACTGGAACTAAAAAGTCAGAACTGTCCCTCTGGCCCTGAGGGATTGTAGGCGGTGATAAGAGAGGAAACAAGAGGGGAAGAGTGAGATAAAGAGGAAGGGAATTGAGGATGAGATGAGCGGATGCTGAGGGCATCAGTGAGGACTTTGGGAGGGGGTCCCTCAGCTGCTACCCCCTCCCACACACCTGGGGCTGCCAGAGTCCAGGCGCCTCAGCCATGCAGCAAGGCCAAGAGGTAGGGGCTGGAAGCTAGCTTTCCAGAGCTGCTCTCTGTACCGCTGTGGTGTGGTTCAGATCAGGCAGTCCTGCAAGGGCCCAGAAGGGGGTGCCCTGGACAAACCTGCCTCCCTGGACTGCTGTGGCCACGTGCTCCTGGTCCAGCCATGCTGGACCCTTTCCATTCTTTGCCCAAAGCCAGAAGCATGTGCCCACCTGTAAGTCTTTGTGTCTTCACCTGTGGAATAGGGATAAGAGTAGCCTGACCCCACAGGCTTATATAACTTCTTTGCACTTAGGTTTCGTCATTTGCAACATGAAGATAATACTACTCTCTATTTCAAATGATTGATCTAAGAATTAAATGATTCAATATTTGTAAAACACTTAAACCATGTCTGGTACCAATAAGCACCATACAGATGTTTATTGTCATTGTTATTCTACTTCTAAGTTAGATTTGCTTCATGAATGTTCCTGTGTGAAACTTACGAAAATTTCACTTCTCTTAGGAAATGAAAATATTCCAGGGTCACAGAATCATACCCTTTCAGAGCTGGAGTGAATTTTTAAAAATTAATCGAGCCCCACCCTTTTGGATTTTAAATGATAAAAGTCATCTCAGTGTAACACAGCCAAGGTGAGCTGGCCCATAATGCAGAGCCCAGACCAGAACCCAGTTCAGAGCTCTTTCCAACACACCACTCTCTGTCTGTGCTTATCAGACCAAGCACCACGTGTCAGGGGCCCAAGCAAGTCAGAGCCTTTATTGCCACAGTCAAGCTTGGGTCCAGAGAGCAACACAGAAGCATAAAAGAAGAATTTGGAAATCACTGCCCAATACCACCACCGCTTCACTGTCTTTGAGATACCTCTAGAAACCTGATCCCCTAATCCTATTAATAGAACCTCTAGAGCTATTGCTGAGTCCCCTCTGGGCTCCACCCACCACAGCTTTCAGTGGAATTCCAAGGATTCAACAGGAAAGTTCTTCCAGTTCTTCAAAAATGAGCTGTGTTTATGCTAGCTCTTAATGCTCCCTAAAAAGTCTCTTGCCCTGGGGAGAGTTTATGTAACTTTCTGCTAAGGTCAAAGCACTGTTCTCTTTCAGCAGCTGGATATTAATTGGTCATTGATCTTTGAACTATGCTTTTTCAGACTGCTGTGCTGAGAAAAATGAATAACATTCGTCTTTTAGAGTGCTTTCTGCAAAAAACCTCTCTCAGGCATCCTTTCTCTCCTTTGTCACTACCACCCTCCTCTAGGTGGGCCCTTTTTACACTCCCGGGTGATTTATCACAAGGTGCTCTAGTGCGCTGATGAGGAGGACAGCTTTAGGGTGAGACCTAGGTTTGAGCTCTGGCTCTGCTGTTAGTGTGCAGGGAATTGCTTTGGGGGTTTGGCTTAAGTCCTCTTCGCAGAGACGCAATGGTGCTGCCTCCAGCTCCAATCTGTGCACACACAGAGCAAATTTTTTGCCTCTCTTCTCAGATGGGGCTTACCACCACCCCCAGTGCAGGAGGATTCTCATGTTTAAACCGTGATGGTTGTCTCTCTGATGGAAGATGCTGCCTACCACCCAGTCTTCATGGATGCTCTCCAGACCGTTCACTGCTTTTTCTATTTCTTGTTTGGCTTTCAGCTTTTCTTGTCTGTCAATATCATCACCTCCCAATGGAAGAAGAGAAAGTAGGAGAGATGTGCCCAGGAGATGCCAAAAGGCTATTAAGCATGATTGTATACCAAAGCTAACTTTTCCCTGAACTAACCAGTCATTTATCTGGTTTGCTGGCTTAAAGAAAATCTGCTTTGTGATTTGCTCTGAGCTCCAACAGAGTGGAGGAAGGAAGATTATGAGTTGTCCTTACTTTCAGACTTTGCAAAGTTATTCACTTATGCCAAGGCTCTGCACACTTCCTTGAAAAGAGAGAAGGGAGAGGTATTTTTCCACCTGTTATTTCCAACTTACTCTTTCTGCCCACATCCTTACCACAGCTTACCTGGCTCTTCCATGATTTTCCTGTTGGCCAGCTGCTGACCATCCCTCCTCCCTGATCTTCCCTAAACCCATACACCTGATCTGAACCACTTTGTTTTCCATAGCGAATTTGTTCCAGATACAAACAAATTTCCTTCCTCCTCAGTTCAGTGCAGCAGAGTTTGGAAATTTTTTGAAAGACTTTTATTAAGAACCTAATGGGCAAACTAGTATTGAGCTGGTATTCACCACTGTGATCCAACTGGTTATGCTACTGCTAAGTCACTTCAGTCGTGTCCGACTCTGTGCGACCCCATAGACGGCAGCCCACCAGGCTCCCCCGTCCCTGGGATGCTCCAGGCAAGAACATGGAGTGGGGTGCCATTGCCTTCTCCGATGCATGAAAGTGAAAGTGAAGTTGCTCAGTCGTGTCCGACTCTTAGCGACCCCATGGACTGCAGCCCACCAGGCTCCTCCGTCCATGGCATTTTCCAGGCAAGAGTACTGGAGTGGGGTGCCATTGCCTTCTCCGAAACTGGTTATAAAGTCACTGAAATATTGCAAATGACATGATCTTATAGAGAGAGAGCCCTATAGGGCTCTTTAGGGCTCTCTCTCTATAACTTCTCAGAGAAGGCAATGGCACCCCACTCCAGTACTCTTGCCTGGAAAATCCCATGGACGGAGGAGCCTGGGGGGCTGCGGTCCATGGGGTCGCTAGGAGTCGGACACAACTGAGCGACTTCACTTTCACTTTTCACTTTCATGCATTGGAGAAGGAGATGGCAACCCACTCCAGTGTTCTTGCCTGGAGAGTCCCGGGGATGGCGGAGCCGGGTGGGCTGCTGTCTCTGGGGTCACACAGAGTCGAACACGACTGAAGTGACTTAGCAGTAGCTCTATACCAGAAGTGATCAACAAATTCAGTAAAGTTGCAAGATGCAGAATCAATATACAAGAAGCAGTAGCATTTCTATACACTAACAACAACTATCCAAGAAAGAACTTTTTAAAAAATTTCACTTGTAATGGCATCAAAACCAGTAAAATATTTAGGAATAAATTTAATAAAAAGATAAAATATCTGTACACTGAAAACTATAAAACATTGATGAAAGAAATTGAAAAAGACACAAGTAAATGGTAAAAGATTCCATGTTCTTAAATTACAAAAATTAATATTATTAAAATATCTATATTATCCAAAGAAATATATAGATTCAATGTAATCTCTAACAAAATTCAAATGACATTTTTCACAGAAATAGAAAAAAATATCCTAAAATTTATATGGAACCACAAAAGACCCCAAATAGCCAAAGCAATCTTAAACAAGAACAAAACCGAAGTCATCACACTTTCTGATTTCAAAATACACTACAAAGCTATAGTAAATCAAAACAGTATGGTAATGGCATTAAAAACAGACATATAGACCAATGGAACAGAATAGAGATTCTAGAAATAAATCTATGCATTTTCAGGCAATTTATCATTGGCAAAGTTCCAAGAATACACATAGAAAAGAATAATCTCTTCAATACACAGTGTTGAGAAAACTGGATAGCCACATATGGAAGAATGAAACTAGACCCTTATGTCATACCATATGAAAAATCAACTCAAAATGGATTAAAAACTTAAATATACCTGAAACTGTAAAATTATTAGATGAAAACATAGGGGAGACACTTCTTGAATTGGTCTGGACAATTATTTTTTTGGATATAACACCCAAAATCATAGGCAACAGAAAAAAAAAATAGACAAATGGGATTCCATCAAGCTGAAAAGCTTTTGCATAGCAAAGGAAACAATCAACAGAGTAAATAGACAACATGAAACAGGAGAAAGCATTTGCAAACTATACCTTTGGTAAGGGGCTAATATTGAAAAAATATGAGGAATTCAAACTACTCAATTGCAAGAAAAAAAAATAACTCTATTAAAAAGTAGACCATATGATTATCTCAATAGATGCAGAGAAAGCCTTTGACAAAATTCAACATCCATTTATGATAAAAACCCTCCAGAAAGCAGGCATAGAAGGAACATACCTCAACATAATAAAAGCCATATAAGATAAACCCACAGCAAATATTATGCTCAATGGTGAAAAATTGAAAGCATTTCCCCTAAAGTCAGGAACAAGACAAGGATGCCTACTCTCACCACTACTATTCAACATAGTTTTGGAAGTTTTAGCCACAGCAATCAGAGCAGAAAAATAAATAAAAGGAATCCAGATTGGAAAAGAAGTAAAACTCTCACTGTTTGCAGATGACATGATCCTCTACATAGAAAACCCTAAAGACTCCACCAGAAAATTGCTAGAGCTAATCAATGAATATAGTAAAGTTGCAGGATATAAAATTAACACACAGAAATCCCTCACATTCCTATACACTAACAATAATAAAACAGAAAGAGGAATTAAGGAAACAATTCAATTCACCATTGCAATGAAAATAATAAAATACTTAGAAATAAAGCTACCTAAAGAAACAAAAGACCTATATGTAGAAAACTATAAAACACTGATGAAAGAAATCAGATAACACAAATAGATGGATAAATATACCATGTTCATGGATCAGAAGAATCAATATAGTGAAAATGAGTATACTACCCAAAGCAATCTGTAGACTCAATGCAATCCCTATCAAGCTACCAATGGTATTTTTTCAGAGAATTAGGACAAATAATTTTACAATTTGTATGGAAACACAAAAAACCTTGAATAGCCAAAGCAATCTTGAGAAAGAAGAATGGAACTGGAGGAATCAACCTGCCTGCCTGGCTATACTACAAAGCTACAGTCATCAAGACACTATGGTACTGGCACAAAGACAGAAACATAGATCAGTGGAACAAAATAGAAAGCCCAGAGATAAATCCACATATCTATGGACACCTTATCTTTGACAAAGGAGGCAAGAATATACAATGGAGAAAAGACAATCTCTTTAACAAGTGGTGCTGGGAAAACTGGTCAACTACTTGTAAAAGAATGAAACTAGAACACTTTCTAACACCACACACAAAAATAAACTCAAAATGGATCACAGATCTAAATGTAAGACCAGAAACTATAAAACTCCTAAAACATAGGCAAAACACTCTGACGTAAATCATGATCCTCTATGACCCACCTCCCAGAGTAATGGAAATAAAAGCAAAAATAAACAAATGGGACCTAATTAAACTTAAAACCTTTTGTGCAATGAAGGAAACTATACGCAAGGTGAAAAGACAGCCTTCAGAATGGGAGAAAATAATAGCAAATGAAGCAAGTGACAAAGAATTAATCTCAAAAATATACAAACAACTCCTGCAGCTCAATTCCAAAAAAATAAGTGACCCAATCAAAAAATGGGCCAAAGAACTAAATAGACATTTCTCCAAAGAAGACATACAGATGGCTAACAAACACATGAAAAGATGCTCAACATCACTCATTATCAGAGAAATGCAAATCAAAACCACAATGAGGTACCATCTCACGCCAGTCAGAATGGCTGCTATCAAAAAGTCTACAAACAATAAATATTGGAGAGGGTGTGGAGAAAAAGGAACCCTCTTACACTGTTGATGGGAATGCAAACTAGTACAGCCACTATGGAGAACAGTGTGGAGATTCCTTAAAAAACTGGAAATAGAACCGGCATTCAGTTCAGTTCAGTTCAGTCGCTCAGTCGTGTCCGACTCTTTGCGACCCCATGAATCGCAGCACGCCAGGCCTCCCTGTCCATCACCAACTCCCGGAGTTCACCCAGACTCATGCCCATCGAGTCAGTGATGCCATCCAGCCATCTCATCCTCTGTCGTCCCCTTCTCCTCCTGCCCCCAATCCCTCCCAGCATCAGAGTCTTTTCCAATGAGTCAACTCTTCTCATGAGGTGGCCAAAGTCCTGGAGTTTCAGCTTTAGCATCATTCCTTCCAAAGAAATCCCAGGGCTGATCTCCTTCAGAATGGACTGGTTGGATCTCCTTTCAGTCCAAAGGACTCTCAAGAGTCTTCTCCAACACCACAGTTCAAAGGCACCAATTCTTCGGCACTCAACTTTCTTCACAGTCCAACTCTCACATCTATACATGACCACTGGAAAAACCATAGCCTTGTCTAGATGGACCTTGCTTTTCAATATGCTATCTAGGTTGGTCATAATTTTCCTTCCAAGGAGTAAGCGTCTTTTAATTTCATGGCTGCAGTCACCATCTGCAGTGATTTTGGAGCCCCCCAAAATAAAGTCTGACACTGTTTCCACTGTTTCCCCATCTATTTCCCATGAAGTGATGGGACCAGATGCCATGATCTTCGTTTTCTGAATGTTGAGTTTTAAGCCAACTTTTTCACTCTCCTCTTTCACCTTCATCAAGAGGCTTTTTAGTTCCTCTTCACTTTCTGCCATACAACCCAGCAATCCCACTGCTGGGCATACACGCAGAGGAAACCAGAATTGAAAGAGACACATGTACCCCAATGTTCATCGCAACACTGTTTACAATAGCCAGGACATGGAAGCAACCTAGATGTCCATCGGCAGACAAATGGATAAGAAAGCTGTGGTACATATACACAATGGAATATTACACAGCTATTAAAAAGAATGCATTTGAATCAGTTCTAATGAGGTGGATGAAACTGGAGCCTATTATACAGAGCGAAGTAAGTCAGAAAGAAAAATATCAATATAGTATATTAACACATATATGTGGAATTTAGAAAGATGGGAATGATGACCCTATATGAGAGACAGCAAAAGAGACACAGATGTAAAGAACAGACTTTTGGACTCTGTGGGATAAGGCGAGAGTGGGATGATTTGAGAGAATAGCATTGAAACATGTACATTATCATATGCTAAATAGATCATCAGTCCAGGTTTGATACATGAGAAAGGGTTCTCAGGGCTGGTGCACTGAGATGACCCTGAGGGATGGGATGGGGAGGGAGGTGGGAGGGGGGTTCTGGATGGGGAACGCATGTACACCCATGGCTGATTCATGTGAATGTATGGCAAAACCCACGACAATATTGTAAAGAAAGTAGCCTCCAATTAAAATAATTTTTTTTAAAAAGTAGGCAAAGGACCTAAAAAGACATTTCACAAAAGAACACATACATGAAAAAATACAACATCCCTAATCATTAGAAAAATACAAACCAAAAACCACAATAAGGTGTAACTTCCATCTGTTAGAATAGCTATTTTCAAAAGACAAGTTTTGGATGCAGAGAAAGGGGAACACATATACACTGTTGGTAGGAATGTAAATTGGTACAGCCATTATGGAATATCGTATGGATATCCCTCAAAAAATTAAAAATTGAAACCACCTGTTTTCAACAGAAAAAAAATGCACAACATGAGAGTCGTAAGTAAAGTTTATTTGGGCACAAAATGAAGACTATAGCCCAGAAGACAGCATTTCAGATAGCTCTGAGAAACTGCTCAAAAGAGGTAGATGAGAGGTCAGTATTATATACGATTTTAGTGTAGGGGGTTATATGCAGTAAAACGTACATTTTGGTAAGGGCTTGCTGCTAGTCATGAAGAGCAGAGGTCATCATTAATGATTTTAGTGCTTTTCTAGACATGAGGAGGTACAAGAATTGGGCTCATAAAATTGTCTCCTGAAAATATCTAACCATCTGAAGGTTTGTTCTGCTGTTTTTTCCCAGAGAACACATTCCTGATCTCCATCCCGAACTCCTTTCAGGGTGTGCTGAAGATTAGCAGTACAGCAGTTTGTGGCTTAATCCCTGCAGAGGAAGATTGCTTTGGGACCCTATGGACTGTAGCCTGCCAGGCTCCCCTGTCCATGGGATTTCCCAGGCAAGAATACTGGGATGGGTTGCCCTTTCCTTCTCTAGAGGACCTTCCCAATCCAAGGATCAAACCCACATCTCCTTCAGTGGTAGAGGCAGATGGCAAGGGCCAATTTTTAGTTGGCACTATGATCCAGAAGTACAACTTCTCAGTATATTTCCAAAGGAAATGAAATTGAGTCTTGAAGAAATATCTGCATGCCCATGTTCCCTGCAGCATTACTTACAATAGCCAAGATATAGAATCAACCTAAGTGTCCATCAATGGATGAATGAATAAAGAAAATGTGGTGTATATATACACAGAGGAATATCATTAGGCTTTAGAAAAGAAGGAAATCCTATCTTTTGTGACAACAGGGATGAACCTAGAGGACATTATGTTAAGGAAAATAAACAAGGCACAGAAAGACAAATGCTGCATGATCTCACCTATATGTGGAATCTAAAAAAGTCAAACTTAGAAGCAGAGAGTAGAATGGTGGTTGCCAGGGAGTGGGGGGTAGAGAAAATGAGGTGATGTTTGTAAAAGGGTACAAAGCTTCAAATCTGCAGGTTGGATAAATAAATTATGGAGATCTAATGCATAGCATGGGCTTCCCTGGTGGCTCAGTTGTAAAGAATCCACCTGCAATGCAGGAGGCTGAGGTTTGATCCCTGGGTCAGGAAGACGCCCTGGAGAAGGAAATGGCAACCCACTCCAGTATTCTTGAGGTTGTAGAAGAGTCAGAGACCACTTAGCAATTCAACAACAACAAATATATAGCATCATGACTATAAGTAACAATTGTATACTTGAAATCTGGTCAAGCAACATGTTCTCATCAACACACACAGAAATAGTAATTATGTGAAGCAATGGGTATGTTGAGTTGACTAAGGTTATCACTTCACAATGTATCCATATATCAAAACATCATCATACACTGTAAATATTTATAATTTTTATTTGTCAATTACACCTTAATAAAGCTAGTGGGTGAGGGTAGGAGATTAAAACACTGGTATCCATTCAGCAGCTTCCCCAAGATTCCTGAAGGTGCAAGTCATTCAGTTGTGTCCTACTCCTTGTGACCCTATGGACTTCAGCCCACTAGGCGCCTCTGTCCATGGAATTCTCCAGGCCAGAATACTGGAGTGGGTAGCCATTCCTTTCTTGAGGGGATCTTCCAAATTCAGGGATCGAACCCAGGTCTTCGACGTTGCAGGTGGATTCTTTACTGACTGAGCCACCAGGGAAGTCCCACCAACAAAGGTAGTTGTTGTTGTTCAGTGTCTAAGTTGTGTCCCACTCTTTGCAACCCCGTGGGACTGCAGCACACCAGACCCCTATTCACTATGATAGAGTGAATGATAGAGTTTGTTCAAATTCATATCCATTAAGCCAGTGATGCTATCTAACCATCTCATACTCTGCCTCCCCTTCTCCTTTTGCCTTCAGTCTTTACCAGTATCAGGATCTTTTTCAAGCAGTTGCCTCTTTGCATCAGGTGGCCAAAATATTGGAACTTCAGATTCAGCAACAGTCCTTCTAATGAATATTCAATGTTGATTTGATTTCCTTGCTGTACAATCAAAGGCAGAGCACCCACTAAAGCAGCCGGGGGTGCTCCAGATTCCTGCCTCAACACTCAGCCAGCATCCATTCCACTGATCAATGCTTGTCCTTAAAATAGTTGACTGTTACCCCATGCTAAGGGGAATAAATAAGATTACACATTTCCAGAGTTAGATTCCTCATCTGAAATTGAGTGGCCAGAGACTGGCAGGCTCCCACTGCCTAGAGGACATAGCCAAGCTCCTCCTAGAACCCTGCCCTGTCCCAGGTAAACTCCCTGTTGGTTGAGGCCAAGGACATTTCACTATTCCTTCTGTTTCTTGCCTAGAACCCGGGCTCCCTCCTAGAAGCATGAGGCCTCCTGGTCCAGTGATCCCCAAGCAGCCACTGAGGATCAGTGTCCAACTATGATGAGGTTTTACCAGCCTGCTGAGACATGAGTGAAGCAAGAGACACACCCATATACAATGGGGTTTGTTCTGTTTTGAAGAGGAGAACAATGGTTTCTTTAATTTTTTTCATTTTTAACTGTTATGAAATACATAACATATAAAATTTTCCATCTTTAGCATTTTTAAGTCTACAGTTCAGTAGTATCAAGTATACTCGCGTTATTATGCAGAATTTTTTCAATGTGCAAAACTGCCACTCTGTACCTATCAAATAATAACTCCCATATCCCCCTCTCCTTCATCCCTGGCAACCACCATTCTATTTTCTCTAAAAGTTTGATAACTCTAGGTCCCTAATATAAGTGGAATCATACAGTATTTGTCTTTTTGTGACTGGCTTATTTCACTTAGCATAATGTCCTCAAGTTTCATTTATGTGGTTGCATATGTCAGAATTTCATTCTTTCTTGATTTGTACATTATTTGGCATCTATATACCACTTTTTGTTCATCCATTGATCTGCCAGTGAACAGTTTGGTTGCTTCCACCTTTTGGCTATTGTGAATAGTGCTGCTATGAATATGGGTGTACAAATATTTCTTCAAGACCTTGCTTTCAATTTTTACAGGTATATATATATCCAAAAGTAGAAGAGTTGGAGCATATGAAAATTTTAATTTTTTAAATTGTTTTCTAGAACACCACTTTACATTTGCACCAACAGGGAACATGGGTTACAATATCTCCACATTCTTACCTACACTTGTTATTTTCATTTCATTTCAAGAATGGGTGTGATCATATAGGGTGTGAAGAGAAATTTTTATTTCATCATCTTTTATTCTAGGATTGTGTCTTTTTTTTTTTTTTACTCTTTTAAAGATTAAAATCACCTTTAATCAAATGGCAGCAATCATAGATGGTATTTTTTTTTAAAACAAACAGACAAATGTGTTCCCATTTGAAATATTTATACAATAAATATTCCTCTTTTGGTCCAGAATAGCCAATAAAGTTTAGTATAAAAGACAAACTATGCTACTCTCTGCCACTATAATTATAAACAATTCCCAATCTAGGGAATATAAAGAGCATGTACTAATTTGCTCAGCTTGTCCTGTTTTGAAGTACCCTGGCGTTGTTTCAGTATCGGGTACATCTATACTCCACATATTTGAACACATTTTAGCAGGCTTTTTTTCCATATTTTAAAAAATTGTTTTACAGTATAGTTTATCACAGGCCATTGTTCCCCATGCTATATATTAGTACCCTGTTGTTTATTCATTTTAAAAGAAGGTATTCTTTTTAATATCCTTACATGGAAAAATTTTAAATTGACATTACTATGTTAATTCCAGCCATTTTTAAAAGAAAAACTTCTGATCAAAACATCCAAGTCTAGAAACTATTGGGCAGAAAGAACAATAAATGCACTAATACTTGCTTAGGGTAAGAAGATGATGGGTTTAAAATACAAAAAAGAAAGAAAGAAAATATGTGGATTGTAGAACATATGCAATAGAGACAGAATAATATTGCTTAGCTGGAAGCCAGTCCTATTCCTGCTAAGCTAGGAGGGGGAGCAGATGGTAATGGGGTAGGGCCCAGCCTCCCCACCCCATTTCGGGAAGACTGTGAGTTGAGAATGGATGCAACAGAAACAGGATGATCTGTCCAACTGGCCACCACTGATATTCTTCATTTCATATTCCTCTTTAGTTTTTTTCCCCATTAAATTACTTGTGGAAAACTGTACTCTTTATGTGGCTGGTAACTACACTGGAATTTATTTCACATCCCAGGAACTAAAGGAAAACTGCAGGTGTGTTTAGAAAGGCTATGCTACACAGAGCCACCTTCATACACAGCAAAAAGTCTAGAAAAACGAATCTAGTGCACACTGATCAGCTTTACAAGACCTCAGGTATTATCCTATTGTAGACTTAAACTATCTAAATTTCTGTACCTTGCCATAATTTTTAGCACCAAAGAGAGAGAGAAAGAAAGAGATGATTGATTTTGTATGGCAGAATTTATAAGGGATAATATCACATCATTGCCCAGAATATCAACTCAGCTAATATAAATGAGATGAAGCCTGATATCAGAGGCTGGGTTTTTTTAACCAATAAGAACATGAAGAGATGAATCGCTGTGTCTGTTTAAAGGTTGTTATCTTGAAGGCTATAAATGTATTTTAATGATTTCTGAAATACATTCTTTTGAATGATTCCCCGGGCAGTAAATTGCCATGCATTCGGAATGGATGTGATTTCTGGAAATAACTAGAAGTGATTCAGAGCCACATCTGGTGAAGATGATTGGAATCACACAGGGAAATGCTAGTTTCGTTTAAAAAGGAGATACGGTTACAAAATAATATAGCTGGTTTGTAAACCTTTGTGAAGACAATTCCAAAAGAATTCTGGAAATGTGTGGAGCAATGAAAAAACATTATCGGTAAAAGTGTAGGTGCCCAGCTTGACTGCTCTGTAGAAAAACCAAGTTAAAACTTTGCCATGAATATCTGGGGGGAAAAAAACAAAAATTTTGCTTTCCAAGGATACTGCCTAACTACTGTTCATGGAACGCCAGACACATGCTGGCAACACAGGCCATGTCTTGGCCTACACTTCTGTTTTCTTTGGCTTGCAGAGTATTTTTAAACTCTGAATATTTAAATTGGGATATTAAATTTTTTTAATTAATTGCAAAATTTTATTTAATGTTGTAGTTGATTGACAATGTTGTATGATTTTCAAGTGTACAGCAAAGTGATTCAGTTATACACATGTCTATTCTTTTTCAGATTCTTTTCCCAGTTAGGTTATTATAGAATATTTAAATACAGTTCCCTGTGCTATACAGTAGGACCTTGTTGATTATCTGTTTTATACATGGTAGTGTGTACATGTTAATCCCAAACTCCTAATTTATCCCTCTCCCTCTCTAAACCTTTCTCCTTTGGTAACCATAAGTTTGTTTTCTAAGTCTGTGAGTCTGTTTCTATTATATAAATAAGTTCATTTGATCATTTTCTGAAAGTTTTTAAAATCTCAGTTTCTGACTAATCATGGGAAATCAGCAGAGTTGTGCTATCATTACCAGGCATGTTCTGGCATCAGACTGCTTGTGTCTGAAGCTCAGCTCAGCCACTTTCCTGCTTGTTTGGACCTCAAATTATTTAACCTCTCTGTGCCTCAGGACTCGAAGCAACTCATGTTATCATCTTCATCTGAAAAATAGGGATAGTAACAGTAGCTCCATGTAGGGTTACTGTGAGCTTAAAATGAGATCATCTATCTGCCTCCATAAATGTAAGCTATTCCCTGGGAACACCATACCCTCTTTTCTGCAGTGCCTGCCTGTTCATACGGAGCAAACATTCTCCAGTTCACACAGTTCCCGTGAGGTCCACTTCATCCACTCCAGTAACTCCCTGGCCCTTGTGGCCACCTGCAGTTTGCAACCTCTGCCTTAGAAACATGGATCTGGCCAAGCAGCCACGTTTCAAGATAAAGAAAGAACTACCTCCCAATCACAAAGTCAGCTAATGGCTGTACTGGCCAGCCATCTGCCAGTCCATGGCCACTTCTGATGCTCCTCAGTCCTGTAATCCTGGTTCTCACCGAGTCCTCCAGTGAGTTACAGGTAGCCCACAAAACTGCTCAAAGGCCATGTAGGCTTGCAGAGTAAATTGGATTTTTTCTTTCACTTGTTAACTGATATTCTTCCTAGGTTAGGAGAAACAACTTAGACTTGCCAATAAAAAATATTTATATCTTTCCCAAATCTAAATTGTCTCCTTTCTGAATAAAATTTTAATCTGTTGAAAAGTAAGGGAACTGTCTGGACTGGTTTGAGCAGCCTCACCAGGACGAATTCATCTCTGATTTTTATCTCCTTTCTTTCCCTCTCTGGTCAGTGTCTGGGTACATGAGGAACACACTCTGTTTTGGGGGCTTTGGGGAGAAAGTATTCTCAAATTAGGCTTTGCAAGGGGACTCCCCTGGTGGTCCAGTGGCTGAGATTCTGCGCTCCCAATGGTGGGGACCCAGATTCGATTCCTGGTCAGGGAAACAGATCCCACATGCAGCAACTAAGACTTGGTGCAGTCAAATAATTAAATGCTAAATAAATAAATAAATAAAAGACTAGGCTTTGCGGAAGGTGTCACTGGACAGCCCAGTGGCTGCACCTCTTATTGTCATTTTCTTGCTGTTCCTCACCTGCCAGACCCTTCCCAGGCTCTCATAAACACTAAGGTTGGCCTGCACTTCTAGCCCTAAAGCCCTCCATCAAGGGCCACCTGGCCACATAGTCTGCTTTAGGGCAAGATCCCCAGAAGAAAACCTTAACCACCCTCCACACTTGCTGCCTGATCCTGGGGTCCCTAGAAAATAGATCCTGTGGTCAAATTTAAAAGCCAGTGTATTATTAGCAGGGAGACCTGCGTGTGCGTGCTAAGTCACTTCAGTCATGTCCGACTCTTTGCGACCCTATAGACCATAGCCTGCGAGGCTCCTCTGTCCATGGGATTCTCCAGGCATGAATACTGGAGTGGGTTGTCATTCCCTCCTCCAGGGGATCTTCCCAACCCAGAGACCAAACCTGCATCTTTTGTCTCCTGCATTGACAGGCAGGTTCTTTACCACTAGCCACCTGGGAAGCCTAGGGGGTTCTGCGGATGGGGAACAATCCCTAGGAAGCCAGAGTGAGAGGAAAAGGTCACCGAACAAGGACAAGGGAATACAAATACAAGATGATGTTCAAGGACACATAGCTGACTGCCCAAGGTTGTGGATGTCTCTAGAATTGCTGCCTGGATACTGGAGTCATTAAATAGTCAAGAATGGGGGAGGAAGGGGAGAGGAGGAAGGGCAAGGAATGCATTTGTGGGCTCCTTCCATTTCCTGTCTCCCTGTTCCAACTTTACCCCACAAATCAAAACTTTCCTGCACGTCTGGGTTGCATTCCCCAGACCCGCTGTGCAGCACTCAGAGAAGCCAAACCCCTGTGAAAGCATGCTGTGCCTGAACTTGAAAATGGCGGGGCTCTGGCTTCAGCTGTAATGGCTTCCATGGGACCCACATTTCACCGTTAGAGGGTGAGGTCCATAGCAGGCCCAGGGCAGTTGCTCACTCGGGCCACACATTGCTGGCCCAGGCTGGCTACCACGAGAGAAGAGCTGCAGAGGGTGGACAAGGCCCAGCATGGCTGGCCGCAGCCCCATGACTGGGCCCAGGGGTGGGTGGCCAAGGCAGTCCAGGGAGGCACGTAGGTTAGGTCCAGTGCATCCCCTTCTGGGCCCTTGTCAGCCTGGTCTGAGCCATACCACAGCCTACAGACAGCAGCTAACTTCCAGCCCCTACCTCCTGGACTTGCTGCATGGCTGAGGTGCCTGGGCTCTGGCAGCCCCAGGTGTGTGGGAGGCAGTAGGATCTGAGGGACCTCCTCCCAGAGTCTTCACTGATGCCCTCAGCATTCCCTGGTCTTATCCCTAAGTTCCTCCTTCCTCATCTCATTCTTCCCCTCCTGTTTCCTCTCTTATCACTGCCTACAATCCCTCAGGGCCAGAGGGGCAGTTCTGACCTTTCAGTTCCACTATTTCACATCCTCCTGCTCAACAGCAGGCCCGTGGCCTAGGCCTGGTTCCGTGGAAGAACCCTCTGGGCGGGGCCTCCAGGACTGGTTCCTGGCCTTGTTGGGAGAGGTGATCCACCATGCAGGTGCTGGCACGTTCCCACTGGGAGTGCCAGGAGCCCCAGCTCTCAGCCCCTTTCCCAGGCCACGTCTCAGGGCTGTGTGTGCAAGGAGCGGCCTGAGGGACAGGGCAGCCTCTCCCTGAAGATAAAGAGCAGGTGATCCTGAAGCTCAGTGTTCCTTGGTCATGACCCCAGTCATGGTCACCACTCTGTCCCCAGCCTTTCTATGAGCACCTGGTAAGTTCCAGTGAAGAACGTGTGGGCATGCTAAGTTGCGTCAGCCATGTCCGACTCTTTGCGACTACATGGACCGTACATAGCCTGCCAGGCTCTTCTGTCCTTGGGATTCTCCAGGCCAAAATACTAGAGTGGGTTGCCATGCCCTCCTCCAGAGGATCTTCCCAACCCAAGAATCGAACACACATCTCTCGTGTCTCCTGAATTGTCAGGTGGATTCTTTATCACTAGCGCCACCCAGAAAGCCCCAGAGAACCTGCTGCTGCTGCTGGTGCTGCAGCTGCTAAGTCGCTTCAGTCGTGGCTGACTCTGGGTGACGCCATGGACAGCAGCCCACCAGGTTCTTCTGTCCATGGGATTCTCCAGGCAAGAATACTGGAGTGGGTTGACATTTCCTTCTCCAAAAGAACCTGCAAATTGGTGCAAATTCTGTAGCTCCAAGGAGTTTTGTATTTTTATTCTAGTAACATTTAGCCCTTAGCAATTCATTAAAAACCGTAGTTGAATTCTTACCAACTTGTATCTAAAAGCATCTGCCCTGGTCAAGAAAGGGCTCACAGCCCATTCCTTCTTGGAGATGCCTGTTTTACCTTAGATTTTTTCTCTCTCTCTCTCTTTTTTTTAGCCAAGCAGCTTGTGGGATCTTAGTTCCCCAACTAAGGATTGAACCCAGGCCACGGCAGTGAAGTGTGGACCTAATCACTGGACCACAGGGAATTCCTTAGATTTCAAGTCAGTTGGTTGACACAACCTCAACTCTCTGACAGATTCAAGAGAAATGAATATGCAGATTTTCTGCCCGAACATCATATATTTGATTAAGATCTAAAACACTAGAGAAAAAGATATGATAAGCCAACTGAATAACATGACTCAGTAGTAAATGGAGAAATTGGAGAACAAACCTTCAAACAGCAAGAGAAAACCCTTGTTTTTGTTTTCTTAAAACCCATATTAACTCTTGTATATTAAGCTGTTAAGAAAATTCTAGCATCTGTAGAGTTTCACAGTTCAGCTTGAATTGAGCTGGGAATGAGTGAGTGATGTGGATGATGTTTTCATTAGAATCCTCTCTGCATTATATAACTTATAACCATGCTCATTTATCATTTGAAAATATTTTAAAGTTAGAGAAGGAACACATTTTACTAGTAAGTCATGAGCAATAAGCAAAGCATCCCAGCCACATGTTGTTGATTGCTGCTACGATCTGGGGACACAACATGAAAACAATAGAACTGAAATGTGTCTCATTGAGAACACTGGAATCATTTCTTCTCCAAGAAACAGAAATTAGAAGTCTGGGAAGGGCTGGCTCCTTGTAAACTTGGCCTTTCTATGCCAATTCTTAACCTATTTGATGACTAAAAATATTTGAATTGTTTGTGGCACCAAGTAGGCATTTAAAGGAATCTATAAAATTAGTATTCATATAATTAAGCTGTATGAGATGAGACAGGCTAGCAGGTCTCACACATTGAGATTGCTGCCCGGACAAGCAGAAACACCGCAACGGTTACCATTCACACTGGCTTCAGTCAGACTTCATCCCAGCGAACCCTTTGCCATCTGCTGACACCCAACAGTTACCTGGGCTGGAATCAGAGTTCCCAGACAGCCTGGCACCCCTAAACAATCCGAGCCGTGTCAGGGTTGACTTATCTTCTCTGAAGTCACTTTCTTTAATCAACCATTTCCAGAAACACATTTACAGAATGAAACAAGTCATAAATACATATGTGTAATAGCTGGTAGTATATTCCTTGGACATGTAGTTGCTTAGAACTTAATCTGAAGAAGGAACTAGCTTTCAGTCACTATAAAATTAAGTCAGATTAAGCCAAAATGTGAAACTTTGGAAATGCAGAATGTTCTTAACAGCTTAAAGGAGGTGGTAGAGTGTCAAAATCTGGATTTCTGGTTCCCACATTGACCCAGTTGCTCATCAGTTCAGTTCAGTTCAGTCGCGTCTGACTCTTTGCAACCCCACGAACTGCAGTGTGCCAGGACTCCCTGTCCATCACCAACTCCCTGAGTCCATCCTAACCCATGTCCATTGTGTTGGTGATGCCATCCAACCATCTCATCTGCCGTTGTCCCCTTCTCCTCCTGCCCTCAATCTTTCCCAGCATCAGGGTCTTTTCAAATGAGTCAGTTCTTCGTATCAGGTGGCCAAAGTATTGGAGTTTCAGCTTCATCATCGGTCCTTCCAATGAACACCCAGGACTGATCTCCTTTAGGATGGATGGTTGGATCTCTTTGCAGTCCAAGGGACTCTCAAGAGTCTTCTCCAACACCACAGTTTCTCATCAGAGAGACAAAAACCAAATTCATAGAATTTCATGTATTTTCAAATAAAGAGATAAATAAAAACCAAGAAGCCCTGACCAAAAAACAAACAAAAAACTGAATGGTGTCCCAGAGGAAAGTCTGATGTTACAAAATGATGTGTGCTGTGCTTAGTCGTTGGGTCATGACCAACTCATTGCGACCCCATGGACTAGAGCCCACCAGGGTCCTCTGTCCATGGGGATTCTCCAGGTTAAGAATACTGGAGTGAGTTGACATGCTGTTCTCCAGGGGAATCGTCCCAACCCAGAGATCAAACCCAGTTCTCCCTCATTGCAGGTGGATTCTTCACAGTCTCTAATCTCCCCTTTTCCTGAAGAATTAGGATTGGAAACAGATGGGGTCCTGAGCAGAACAGGCTTAAAGAGAGAGCTTCTATTGCTTCTAGAAACAGGTAGTTACTCGCTGTCACAGCGAAGCTCTCCTAAGGTCAGAACTTTCTAGCAGCCTCCCCTAATTCTAAGCCTCCCCCTCGACTAGGCAGGAGGAAGAATTTTCTATTGTAAAGCTGCCAAAGGAAGGGCTTTTCAGGCAGATGAGTTTCTAACCACAGCAATGGAGAAAACAAAAATATTTTCTTTGGGTGGGAAAAACATTCTACCAGAACATTTAAAAAAAAAAATTGTATTCCTTCCGTCACATTACTGAGATGTGTGCAAGACCAGTTTGTAAAGTTGCTAATTAGCCTGGAACAGCTGTGTGGACAGACGTTAGGAGTTTGAGCCCTGTGGCCAGACTGCCTGGGTTCACATCTTGCCTCTTTACTCCCACACTGTGGCAAATTGCTACACCAGTCTGTGCCTCTGATATTTTCATCTGTGTAATTAGAAAAAGGTTATCGTGAGGATAAAATAAGTTATTGCTTGCAAAGTGGGCCCAGGTCATAAAAAGAGCTCAGCAGGTATTATGTATAATTATTTTTTAAAAAAATTTATTTATTTATTCTATTTTTTTTTGGCTGCTCTGGGTCTTCGTTGCTGCACGTGGGCTTTCTCTAGTCATGGCGAGCAAGGGCTACTCTTCGTTGGGGTTCACAGACTTCTCATTGTGGTGACTTCTCTTTTTGCAGAGCCTGGGCTCTAGGGCTTCAGTAGTTGCGGTGCATGGGCTCAGCAGTTGCAGCTCGCAGGCTCGGGAGCACTGGCTCATTAGCTGTGGTGCACTGGCTTAGTTGCTCTGCGGCATGTGGGATCCTCCAGACCAGGGATCAAACCTGTGTCCCTTGCATTGCAAGGTGGATTCTTAACCACTGGACCACCAGGGAAGCCCCACGTACAATTACTTTGGTGGCAAATTTTACATGCCTCGATTGCTTGTGATCCATGACTACCTGTTAGCAGAGGAGGAGAGTTCCCATTGGATATTTGTTAACCTGAGGCTTCTTCAAAGCCCTTGTCCCATAAAGGATTTTCTTTAATTGTCTTCTCATCCTTGAGATTCCTGGCAGCCCCACAGCTCAGCTGTGACAGCCGAGGGATCTATTTGGATTCTTCACATACCACATACATTGCACCCACTTGCCTGATTCTTGAGTTGTGTTGGGGTTTATACATTCATAGGATGAATTACTGCTGCCTTTCAGAAAAAGAAACCAGGGCAGTATTTGTATGGCAGTGCAAAAATTTCACAACTTCAGTAAAGTGGACAATTTCTATGCTTTCATGTTAATATAAATTCTTTTACTGAAGTAGAATATATATAACTAAAAGGGGTATAAATATTGGAGAGCTCCAGAAGCAATTCCAAAGTGAAAAAACCTGTACAACCATCATTCTAAGACAAACAAGTCACTACCAGAAACTTAGAACTTCATCCCCGCCCCCCACCTACTCTGGTTCCAAATGACGACTCTTCTTTTCCTCAGAGGAAACCTCGCTTCTAACCGTGCAGATTAGTTTTCCTGGTTTTGAACCTTATGTAAAGGGAATTACAGAGAATGAACTGCATCTTATTTCTTTCATTTGGTAGTAGAACTGTAATAATCACACAGCACTGCACGTAGGGGTGGTTTGCTTCCATTTCAATATCATTTGGCACACAGACACGAGCATTTCTGATGAGTTATACCTAGGGGGAAAATGATGAATCACAGGGATTATGTATGTTCAAATTTAGTTTGTATGTTCAAATGACAAATGATTTTCCATGGTATGGGTAGCAAAGTGTACTCACACCAGCCATGGATAAGAGTTTCAGTCATTCAATCTCCTCACTAAACTGGGGATAGTCAGACATTTTATTTTTCATTGTAGCCCCTCTAGGGGTTCTAATTTATATTTCTCAGATGACTAAGTGTATGGATCATCTGACACTTAATTCATGAATATCAGATGCTTTTGTTAAATATTTTTTCAACTATTGAGATTATACAATTGTAAATACAGTAGATTGCATTGACTGATTTTCAAAAGTTTAACTTTTCACTCTTGGAATAAATCCAGTTTGATCATCTTTATCAACTTCAATTTAATATTTTGTTTAAGATTTTGCACATATGACACAAAAGAAACTGATCTAAAGGATTCTTTCTTGTAAAGTCCTTAGGTTACACTGGCATTATAAAGCAATATTTAAAATGTTAATGTTACCTCTTCCTCAAATGTTGAGATGAATTCACTGATGGGGTTCTCCAGGCTTGAAGTTTTGCCTCATTTTGTTTTGTAGGAAGGTTTTTCTGTTGAGAAACAGATGAATCAGCATCCCAAATGCCTATTTCTTTTCCTCTTCCTGTTATTATCCCCCTTCTCAAGAGTAATCCCCAACCTGACTTCTGAGACAATTATTTAGTTTTGCTGTTGGTACCTTATTGGAATCTTGTTAAGCAAATCTGAAATTTGTTTTTTGAACCAGTAGGGTCACACAGAGTCAGACAGGATTGAAGTGACTTAGCATGGTTACTTTTGGTATTGTTTCACATACACCTGAAAAAATGCCTATTCTGAAGCTGTTGAAAGCTGTGTGCTATGTAAGTCAATGAAGTTTGACCATTTTGCTCTTCAAATGTTGAATATCCTTAATGTCTATTTATCTGCTTATTCTATCAGTGAAAGATGTGATAAAATCTCTATGTGGATCTGTCTCATCTTCTTTTTGGTTCTGTCCCTTTTTGTTATATTTTATTGATATAATAAATTGAATATATAATAGATTGATAAAACAAGTTGAATAGATTGAATATATCAATAGATAGATATAACAAACTGATAGATTGAAGATTTTACTGTTTTGAAATATCTCTCCTTACGTCAGTAATATCAAAGTAGATTTCAAGGCAATGGATATTACTAAAGATAAGAAGGGATATTTCATAATAGTAAAATATCCAGTCCATCAATCTAGCATGAGCTGCTAAATGTACTGCAAAACTGCTGGGAACATATTCTTTTGATTTACAGTTATCTGAAGGTGTCTTTATTTTGCTTTTATTCTTAAAGGATATTTTCAATGGAGTAAATATTCTGGGTTAACAAATTTATTTTTCACTTTGGCACATTGAAAGTATGGTCCGTCTTCTCAGTTTCATTATGTTTGATGAGAAGTGGTGGTTCTCGAAATGGCTGTAGCCATTGTTATTGCCACTGAGGCTCTTGTTGCCAAAGAAATGTATTCCTTTTTACCCTTACTGCCTTTGCAAACTTTTCCTTATCTTTTTTTAATAGCAGTATAGTTGACTTACAATGTGTGTTAGTTTCTGGTATATAGCAAAATGATTCAGTCATATACATATATTTGTTTTTAACTTGTTGATAATATTTTACTGTTGTTACTTATAGGTCTGGCCATTTTTAAAGACTTTCTGTTTTGTTTTGTTTTGTTTTGTTTTTGTCAGAAGTTCTACTTGTATGTACTTAAGTCTTGTTCCTTTATATTCATCCTGCTTGGGTGTTTGTAGGACTCTAATTGGGGCTTGTCTTCTTTCATTACTTTTTGGAAATTATTGAACATTACAGTCTATGGGGGTCACGAAAGAGTCGGACATGATTTAATGACCAAAAAAAACACATTTCTTTAAATACTGCTGCTTCTACTTTCTATTTTCCCAAGACTCAAATTATGTGTATTTTACAGCTTTTCACTGTGCCATACATCTCTTGACTTGTCTTCATATTTTCTACATTTTAAAATTTCTCTGTGCTTTCATCTGGATTTTCTCTGACATATCTTCTCAACACTAATTCTGTCTACATAGTGTTTAATCTTCAGTTAAATCCAATCCACTGAGTTAATTTCATCTAAGTGGGTTTTCCAGTTCCAGAATTTTCATTTTGTTTCTTTTTTATAGTTTCCAGTTCTCTGCTGAATTTCCTTACAAATATTCATTTAATTTAAATTCCATGTCAGATAATCCTAATATCTGAATCACTTATGAGTCTTTTTCCTACTGATGTTCCCCCTTCAAAAAATCTTGTTCTTTTTATAGGCCTGGTTTTTATTTTAATGATTGCTAACACTGCGAACAAGAAATTATAGATATCACATGAGGTTCTGTATGATAGTTTTTAATAAAGGAAAGCTTATGTCAAGGCTTCAATAGTCTTATGCTGCTGCTGCTGCTAAGTTGCTTCAGTCATGTCCGACTCTGTGCGACTCCATAGACAGCAGCCCACCAGGCTCCCCTGTTTCTGGGATTCTCCAGGCAAGAACCCTGGAGTGGGTTGCCATTTCCTTCTCCAGTGCATGAAAGTGAAAAGTGAAAGTGAAGTCGCTCAGTCATGGCCAACTCTCATGACCCCATGGGCGGTAGCCTACCAGGCTCCTCCATCCATGGGATTTTCCAGGCAAGAGTACTGGAGTGGGTTGCCATTGCCTTCTCCCAATAGTCTTATAGATATCCAAAAATAGACATCAAAAAGCTGAGCAAAGACCTGGGGAAATGGGTTATGGACCTGAAACTGGGGACCAAGCTGTCCCATCCATCTCTCAAGGAACTGCATGTCCCATATCTGCTTCTTGCTCCTGCTCTTTGCTAATCAGCTTTTATTTCTGATTTATTAGCATGTTGTTGTTGTTGTTGTTGTTCAGTCGCTCAGTCGTATTCGACTCTTTGTGACCCCGTGGACTGCAGCATGCCAGGCTTCCCTGTCCTTCACCATCTCCTGGAGTCTGCTCAAACTTATGTCCATTGAGTCAGTGATGCCATCCAATATAAACAATGTAAAATGTCAACCTACCCCAAATCTTCATGACATTATAGATCTCATACTCACCTATACCTTCCTGACTGACTCAGTATATCTTAGTTCAAATTTCTAAGGAAGAGGATATTAAAGACTTAGCCAAGTCTGTGGCTGATTGGCACCTGCTGGAACAGGTGGAGAGGTATGAACTCACATGTTCCAAAAAGGCAGCAAGATCAAGCTTAGAAGTAAGTCTCAGCAGGGACTTGCCTGGCAGTTCAGTGGTTAAGAATGTGCCTTCCAATGCAGGGGACGTGGGTTCAATCTTCAGTCAGAGAACTAAGATGCCACATGCCATGGGGCAACTAATCCCATGTGCCCTCGCGCCACAATAAAAGATCCCACATGCCACAAACAAGACCTCAGGCAGCAAATAAATAAATAAAATTTAAAAAGAAGTCTCAGTAGAAACCAAAGATACTCATATCTAGTGTGAAAACATTAAGGTCAGCATCACTAGATTTTGCGTTATTTTCTTCATTTGGGCTTCCCAGGTGGTTCTAGTGCTAAAGAATCTGCCTGCCAATGCAGGAGAAATGAGATATAGGTTCAATCCCTGGGTCAGGAAGGTCCCCTGGAGGAGGGCATGGCAATCCACTCCAGTATTCTTGCCTGGAGAACCCTACGGACAAAGCAGCTTGGCGGGCTACAGTCCACAGGGTGGCAAAGAGTTGGACACAACTGAAGCGACTTAGCATGCATGCACACATTTAATCTGTTAGCTTCTCTGAAGATAAATTACATCTCTGCTTTTAATTTGAATTTTTCTATGAGTGAATAGAATTTGACTTCATATATGTATCCCTCGTGGATGACACATTTTTCCAGAGAGAATTTACTTCTGGTTTTGTCAGGCTGTTAGAGGCTATTACCTTAATTTCATGAGGGACTGAATTGATTTGGAACAGAGTTTTAGTCCTGTGAGTATTGGTCTATTTCTAGATCATCGTTATTCATAGACAGCCTTGACTCTCACAGATTCTCAGGGTCCTAACCTTAGATCTGGTGACCAGAACCCATCCTCCTTGGCATACTCTGAACTCTGGGAATTTTGTCATCCCCCCTCCCCATGAGACCTTCAAAAGATCTGAGCCCCTCAGCCTCTGCTTTCACTTTCATACTTGAAAACTGCCTGGAGGGAAAAAGATGAGCCTTGAATACCAGGCTCATTTCTCTTGGCTTCTTTCTTCTTCTAGATCTTTGCCTAACAAATGTTCACTTCCTTAGTAGCTTTTCAATTCCTTCAAATAGATTTTTAATATTTTGCCTAACTTATCTAGTTATTCTTAGGTTGCAGGAGGTTGTCCCAGACAACTTAGCCACTGCAGAAAGCCAAACTTTGTATGTCATCCATGTACTTCCCAACAATGTTATCATTTTAGAATAAGAATTGGTCTTATTCCTGGGATCTTTGGTCACTCCATATTATGGAAGATCTTATATCTAACTTTTATATTAATTGTCTCACCTGATGCTTTTTCTCAACAGCTTTCTGAAAATATAAGCCCATTTGGCACATTTTCTGCTCTTGCCCCTTGTCTCAAAGAGAGATCCCAAGCTCAGGGTGAGCAACCTGTGAATATGGAACAGTGTTATCTAAGCCTCATCCAGCTAGGATGTGGCAAGTGGGATAATGATGACAATGCTTCTTTCTCTGCTTCTTAAATGTGTTGTTGTGCCTATGACAATGTCATAGTCCTGGGGTCAGGCCACGAGATCCATTCTTCCATTTCCTTCCACTGACCATCAGTTCTATTTCTAGATCTCTCCCCACTGGAGTGATCGTCTCCTACTGAGAGTCTTGGTCTTCTACATGCCCTTCCTCCAGGACATCCTTCAACATCTCCTGTATGCCAGGCAGGAATCTAGCCCGGGAGCTGGACAGTGGAGCACCCCTGGGTGAGTCCTCTTTACCTAAGTGGTCATTAATTGTCCTCTACCTTAGTATATCTCATTCTCTGCCTTGGAAAATTTGACCTCCTCTGATGCTTGTTCCAAACTAGTAAGGAGTCATCTAGTATTCCTGGTATTGTGATTCTGAGGCACAGCCTACCCCCTTGTCCCACTTTTCCTTTTTATTCCACCAGCTGATCCTCTCCAGTGCCCCCAAATAATCTCACAGATGCCATCCTCCATTGTGCCTGCAGCTCAAAAGCCATAGAAAGCCCTGGCTGATTACATCACTCCAGGAACTTATGAAGTTTCTCATGCTTGCTGCAGTCTTACCCTGCCACCTTCTTATCAGTCAGTTTAGTCGCTCAGTCATGTCTGATTCTTTGCCACCCCATGGACTGCAGCACAACAGGCCTCCATGTCCATCACCAACTCCCAGAGCTTACTCAAACTCATGTCCATCGAATTGGTGATGCCATGCAACCACCTCATCCTCTATAATCCCCTTCTATTCCTGCCTTCAATCTTGCCCAGAATCAGGGTCTTTTCCAATGAGTCAGTTTTTCACATCACGTGGCCAAAGTATTGGAGTTTCAGCTTCAGCATCAGTCCTTCCAATGAATATTCAGGACTGATTTCCTTTAGGATGGACTGGTTGGCTCTCCTTGCAGTCCAAGGGACTCTCAAGAGTCTTCTCCAACACCACAGTTCAAAAGCATCAGTTCAGTGTTTAGCTTTATTTATGGTCCAGCTCTCACATCCATACGTGACTACTGGAAAAACCATAGCTTTGACTAGACGGACCTTTGTTGGCAAAGTAATGTCTCTGCTTTTTAATACACTGTCTAGGTTTGTCATAGTTTTTCTTCCAAGAAGTAAGCGTCTTTTAGTTTCATGGCTGCAGTCACCATCTGCAGTGATTTTGCAGCCCAAGAAAATGAAGTCTATCACTGTTTCCATTGTTTCTCCATCTATTTGCCATGCAAGGAGATCCAACCAGTTCATTCTGAAGGAAATCAGCCCTGGGATTTGTTTGGAAGGAATGATGCTAAAGTGGAAACTCCAGTACTTTGGCCACCTCATGCGAAGAGTTGACTCATTGGAAAAGACTCTAATGCTGGGAGGGATTGGGGGCAAGAGGAGAAGGGGACGACAGAGGATGAGATGGCTGGATGGCATCACTGACTCGATGGACATGAGTCTGGGTGAACTCTGGGAGTTGGTGATGGACAGGGAGGCCTGGTGTGCTGTGATTCATGGGGTTGCAAAGAGTCGGACATGACTGAGTGACTGATCTGATCTGATCTGATCTGATCTGATGGGACTGGATGCCATGATCTTAGTTTTTTGAATGTTTGAGTTTTAAGCCAGCTTTTTCATTCTCCTCTTTCACTTTCATCAAGAGGCTCTTTAGTTCTTCTTCGCTTTTTGCCCTAAGGGTGGTGCCATCTGCGTATGAGGTTATTGATATTTCTCCCAGCAATCTTGATTGCAGCTTGTGCTTCACTCAGCCTAGCATTTTGCATGATGTACTTTACATAAAGTTAAATAAGCTGGGTGACGATATATAGCCTTGACATACTCCTTTTCCAATTTGGAACCAGTCTTATACCTCAAGTATAACCTTCTTATACTTGAGGTCATTCCACCCCAGTCTAGTTACTATTACACAGGGACGGGGAATGGCAACTCAGCTCAGCTATGGAAACTTCCCACTTTGTTTTTTTATCATCCCTTCACCTGGAAAACAATGCAAAGTATATGCAAGCCTTTGGAGATGTACGATAGTTCAAGCTAGGGGAACTGGGTTTGTTGGCTCTCCCTTATTTCTCAAAAGGCATGTCCAGAGACGGGTGGTCTCAGCAGTCTGCAAAGAGAGAGGAGTTTCCTAGGTCAGAGGAGGCTGACTTCCAAATCTTACTGCTTTTCATATCAGTCGGGGGCTGGAGCCTGCCAGCCATGTCATCTAGACTGAATGTCCTAGATCCATCACTTCTTGCTGTGCCAGTTACACAGCCTGCTGTTGCTGCTGCTAAGTCGCTTCAGTCGTGTCTGACTCTGTGAGACCTCATAGATGGCAGCCCACCAGGCTCCCCCCGTCCCTGGGATTCTCCAGGCAAGAATACCGGAGTGGGTTGCCATTTCCTTCTCCAATGCATGAAAGTGAAGTCACTCAGTTGTGTCTGACTCCTAGTGACCCCATGGACTGCAGCCTACCAGGCTCCTCTGTCCATGGGATTTTCCAGGCAAGAGTACTGGAGTGGGGTGCCATTGCCTTCTCTTGTTACACAGCCTAGTCTCATTTTTACTTTTCATTTCTCTCAGGGCAATGAGACCTATTTCTTAATCATCTGTTCTCATTCTGTCCAGAGGCTCTTTCAAACTTTCATTTCTCTACCTCTTCTCTCCCTCTCATTAGAAATCTGTGAATCGGGGAGGAGCCAAGATGGTGGAGGAGTAGGATGGAGAGAACACTTTCTCCCCCACAAATTCATCAAAAGAGCATTTAAAAGCCAAGTAAATTCCACAAAACAACTTCTGAATGTCGGCAGAGGACATCAGGCACCCAGAAAAGCAACCCAAGTCTTCGAAAGAAGGTAGGAAAAAATATAAAAGACAAAAAAAGAGACAAAAGAGGGAGGGACAGAGTTCCGTCCCGGGAAGGGAGTCTTAAAAAGAGAGAAGTTTCCAAACATCAGGAAACCTTCTCACTGCCGAATCTGTGCCGAGCTTTGGAAGCACAGAGGGCAACATAACAAGGAGAAAAAATAAATAAACAATTAAAACTCGCAGATTGCGAGCCCTACGGTAACTCCCGCAGCGGAGAAGCAGCGCAGACGCCTGCACACGCCATTAGCAAGCGGGGGCTGGGCAGGGAGGCGCGGCGCGGGCTGCATCACATAGAGTAAGGACCTGGCCTGAATATTCGAGCGCTATCTGAGCAAAATAATCTGGGTTAGCAAACCAGACTGTGGGATATCTATCACGCGAAAAGCCAGCCCTAACCTAAGACACCGCCAGGCCCGAGCACCGAACAAAGGACTGAACAGAGATAGCCTGCTGCAGACCTTCCCCCTCCGGTGACATGCAGCCAGAGCCAGAAGGGGGCAATCGCAGCCCCAGAGAGACATTATCTATACAACTGTAAGCAGGCTTCTTTGCTAACTAAAACTTCTTGGGGGTCTGGATGGTCAACATCTCCCTGAGAAGGTGCGCCGGTTGTACACCTAGGTAACCGATCGGCGGGGAGGCGATAAGTCACAGCAATCGCGCTCGCGAAACACCTTATCACCTGAGCTGCTTGGACCTGGGAAGGGCACAAAACGCAGGCCCAACCGAGTCTGTGCCTCTGAGGACTACCCGAGTGCCTGAACCTGAGTGGCTTGGACCTGGGAGGTGCAGGCAGCCCAGGGCCGACCACGGATGGTTCCCAGTGGAACAACCTAGAGTCTGAGCAGTGTGGGCAGGAAGGCTTCACGTGCCGTGAGCGGGGGCAGACCCAGTGTGGCTGAGGCACTGCAAGCACACGCCAGTGTTACTTATTTGCAGCATCCCTCCCTCCCTCCCCACAGCGCGACTGAACAAGTGAGCCTAAAAGAAAAAAAAAAAAAAAAGAGTGTCCTCCACCGTCCCCTTTGTGTCAGGGCAGAAACCAGACACTGAAGAGTCCAGCAAACAGAAGAAGCTATAACAGAGGGAACCACCTTGGAAGCTACAGGCAATAGATTAAAACCCTGTGGTTACTACTGACTACATAGGAAGGGGCCTATAGATCTTGAGAAATAGAAGTCGGACCAAGGAACTAGCCAAAAATGAGCTGAACCCACAATACTCACAACAAAACCAGAGAAAGTCCTCGATATATTTTTACTATTTTTACGATCATTCTTTCTTTCTTTTTTTTAATTTTTTAAAAAAATTTTAAGTCCTCTATTATTCCTTTAATTTTCACTTTTATAACCTATTACTATGCAAAAAAAAAGACCCTATTTTTTTTTCTTCAGCAAACTTCACATATATATTTTTAATAATTTTTTGACCTTGTTTTTTTTTTTTTCCCTTCTTTTCTTTAACATTGTATTTTTGAAATTCCAAACTCTACTCTAGATTTTTAAGTTTAGCTTTTTGGTATTTGTTATCAATTTTGTACCTATAGTTTTTTTATAATTTCTGTGACTTTTTTTTTCTCTGTTTCTTTCTATTCTTCTTTTATATAACATTGTATATCTGAAATTCCAAACTCTACTCTAGATTTTTAATTTATGCTTTTTGGTATTTGATATCAATTTTGTACCTGTATTTTCTTTATAATTTTTGCAACATTGTTTGTTTTTGTTTTTCCTTTCTCTTTCTTTTTCTTCTTCTTTTTTTTTAACATTGTACTTTTGAAATTCCAAACTCTACTCTAGATTTTTAACTTTTGCTTTTTGGTATTAGTTATCAATTTTGTACCTATATTTTCTTTATAATTTTCGCAACCTTGTTTTTGTTTGTTTGTTTTTTCTTTCTTTTCCTTCTTCTTTTCTTTAACATCGTATTTTTAAAATTCCAAACTCTACTCTAGATTTTTAATTTTTGCTTTTATGTATTTGTTACCAATTTTGTACCTTTAAGAACCCAATCTTCAGTACCCATTTTTCACTAGGGAACGAGATTACTGGCTTAACTGCTCTCTCTCCCTTTGGACTCTCCTTTTTCTCCACCAGGTCGCCTGTGTCTCCTCCCTAACTCCTCTCTACTCTACCCAACTCTGTGAATTTCTGTGTGTTCCAGATGGTGGAGAACACTTAGGGAACTGATTACTGGCTGGATCTGTCTCCCTCCTTTTCATTCCCCCCTTTATCCTTCTGGCCACCTCTGTCTCCTTCCTCTGTCTTCTCTTCTCTGTATAACTCCATGAACATCTCTGAGCGGTCCAGGTGTGGAGTGCACATAAGGAAGTGATTATTGGCTAGCCCACTCTCTCCACTATTGATTCCACCTCATCTCATTCGGGTCACCTCTAACTCCCTCCTCCCTCTTCTCTTCTCCATGTAACGCTGTGAACCTCTCTGGGTGACCCTCATGGTAGATAAACTTTTCATCTTTAACGTAGATGTTTTATCAATGGTGCTGTATAGAAGGAGAAGTTTTGAAACTACTGTAAAAATAAGACCAATAACTGGAAGCAGGAGGCTTAAATCCAAACCCTGACTCCAGGGAATTCCTGACTCCAAGGAACATTAATTGACAGGAGCTCATCAAACGCCTCCATACCGACACTGAAACGAAGCACCACAGAAGGGCCAACAAGTTCCAGGGCAAGACATACCAAGCAAATTCTCCAGCAACACAGGAACACAGCCCTGAGCTCCAAGATACAGGCTGCCCAAAGTCACCCCCAAACCATAGACATCTCATAACTCATTACTGGACACTTCATTGCACTCCAGAGAGAAGAAATACAGCTCCACCCACCAGAACACCAACACAAGCTTCCATAACCAGGAAACCTTGACAAGCCACCTGTACAAACCCACACACAGAGAGGAAACGCCACAATAAAGAGAACTCCACAAACTGCCAGAATACAGAAAGGACACCCCAAAATCAGCAATTTAAACAAGATGAAGAGACAGAGGAATACCCAGCAGGTAAAGGAACAGGATAAATGCCCACCAAACCAAACAAAAGAGGAAGAGATAGGGAATCTACCTGATAAAGAATTCAGAATAATGATAGTGAAATTGATCCAAAATCTTGAAATCAAAATGGAATCACAGATAAATAGCCTGGAGACAAGGATTGAGAAGATGCAAGAAAGGTTTAACAAGGACCTAGAAGAAATAAAAAAGAGTCAATATATAATGAATAATGCAATAAATGAAATTAAAAACACTCTGGAGGCAACAAATAGTAGAATAACAGAGGCAGAAGATAGGATTAGTGAATTGGAAGATAGAATGGCAGAAATAAATGAATCAGAGAGGATAAAAGAAAAATGAATTAAAAGAAATGAGGACAATCTCAGAGACCTCCAGGACAATATTAAATGCTACAACATTCGAATCATAGGAGTCCCAGAAGAAGAAGACAAAAAGAAAGACCATGAGAAAACACTTGAGGAGATAATAGTTGAAAACTTCCCTAAAATGGGAAAAGAAATATTCACCCAAGTCCAAGAAACCCAGAGAGTCCCAAACAGGATAAACCCAAGGCAAAACACCCCAAGACACATATTAATCAAATTAACAAAGATCAAACACAAAGAACAAATATTAAAAGCAGCAAGGGAAAAACAACAAATAACACACAAGGGACTTCCCATAAGGATAACAGCTGATCTTTCAATAGAAACTCTTCAAGCCAGGAGGGAGTGGCAAGACATACTTAAAATGATGAAAGAAAATAACCTACAGCCCAGATTATTGTAAGCAGCAAGGATCTCATTCAAGTATGAAGGAGAAATCAAAAGCTTTTCAGACAAGCAAAAGCTGAGAGAATTCTGCACCACCAAACCAGCTCTCCAAAAAATACTAAAGGATATTCTCTAGACAGGAAACACAAAAACGGTGTATAAATTCGAACCCAAAACAATAAAGTAAATGGCAATGGGATCATACTTATCAGTAATTACCTTAAACATAACTGGGTTGAATGCCCCAACCAAAAGACAAAGACTGGCTGAATAGATACAAAAACAAGACCCCTACATACGTTGTCTACAAGAGACCCACCTCAAAACAGGGGACACATACAGACTGAAAGTGAAGGGCTGGAAAAAGATTTTCCATGCAAATAGGGACCAACAGAAAGCAGGAGTAGCAATACTCATATCAGATAAAATAGACTTTAAAACAAAGGCTGTGAAAAGAGACAAAGATGGTCACTATATAATGATCAAAGGATCAATCCAAGAAGAAGATATAACAATTATAAATATATATATGCACCCAACACGGGAGCACCGCAATATGTAAGACAAATGCTAACAAGTATGAAAGGAGAAATTAACAATAACACAATAATAGTGGGAGACTTTAATACCCCACTCACACCTATGGATAGATCAACTAAACAGAAAATTAACAAGGAAACACAAACTTTAAACGATACAATAGACCAGTTAGACCTAATTGATATCTATAGGACATTTCATCCCAAAACAATGAATTTCACCTTTTTCTCAAGCGCACATGGAACCTTCTCCAGGATAGATCACATCCTGGGCCATAAATCTAGCCTTGGTAAATTCAAAAAAATAGAAATCATTCCAAGCATCTTTTCTGACCACAATGCAGTAAGATTAGATCTCAATTACAGGAGAAAAACTATTAAAAATTCCAACATATGGAGGCTGAACAACACCCTGCTGAATAACCAACAAATCACAGAAGAAATCAAAAAAGAAATCAAAATTTGCATAGAAATGAATGAAAATGAAAACACAACAACCCAAAACCTGTGGGACACTGTAAAAGCAGTCCTAAGGGGAAAGTTCATAGCAATACAGGCATACCTCAAGAAATAAGAAAAAAGTCAAATAAATAACCTAACTCTACACCTAAAGCAACTAGAAAAGGAAGAAATGAAGAACCCCAGGGTTAGTAGAAGGAAAGAAATCGTAAAAATTAGGGCAGAAATAAATGCAAAAGAAACAAAAGAGACCATAGCAAAAATCAACAAAGCCAAAAGCTGGTTCTTTGAAAGGATAAATAAAATTGACAAACCATTAGCCAGACTCATCAAGAAACAAAGGGAGAAAAATCAAATCAATAAAATTAGAAATGAAAATGAAGAGATCACAACAGACAACACAGAAATACAAAGGATCATAAGAGACTACTATCAACAATTATATGCCAATAAAATGGACAATGTGGAAGAAATGGACAAATTCTTAGAAAAGTACAACTTTCCAAAACTCGACCAGAAAGAAATAGAATATCTTAACAGACCCATCACAAGCATGGAAATTGAAACTGTAATCAAAAATCTTCCAGCAAACAAAAGCCCAGGTCCAGACGGCTTCACAGCTGAATTCTACCAAAAATTTAGAGAAGAGCTAACACCTATCCTGCTCAAATTCTTCCAGAAAATTGCAGAGGAAGGTAAACTTCCAAACTCATTCTATGAGGCCACCATCACCCTAATACCAAAACCTGACAAAGATCCCACAAAAAAAGAAAACTACAGGCCAATATCACTGATGAACATAGATGTAAAAATCCTTAACAAAATTCTAGCAATCAGAATCCAACAACACATTAAAAAGATCATACACCATGACCAAATGGGTTTTATCCCAGGGATGCAAGGATTCTTCAATATCTGCAAATTAATCAGTGTAATACACCACATTAACAAATTGAAAAATAAAAACCATGTGATTATCTCAATAGATGCAGAGAAAGCCTTTGACAAAATCCAACATCCATTTATGATAAAAACTCTCCAGAAAGCAGGAATAGAAGGAACATACCTCAACATAATAAAAGCTATATATGACAAACCCACAGCAAACATTATCCTCAATGGTAAAAAATTGAAAGCATTTCCTCTAAAGTCAGGAACAAGACAAGGGTGCCCACTTTCACCATTACTATTCAACATAGTTTTGGAAGTTGTGGCCACAGCAATCAGAGCAGAAAAAGAAATAAAAGGAATCCAAACTGGAAAAGAAAAAGTAAAACTCTCACTGTTTGCAGATGACATGATCCTCTACATAGAAAACCCTAAAGACTCCACCAGAAAATTACTAGAACTAATCAATGATTATAGTAAAGTTGCAGGATATAAAATCAACACACAAAAATCCCTTGCATTCCTATACACTAATAATGAGAAAACAGAAAGAGAAATTAAGGAAACAATTCCATTCACCATTGCAACGGAAAGAATAAAATACTTAGGAATATATATACCTAGAGAAACTAAAGACCTATACATAGAAAACTATAAAACACTGGTGAAAGAAATCCAAGAGGACACTAATAGATGGAGAAATATACCATGTTCATGGATTGGAAGAATCAATATAGTGAAAATGATTGCACTACCCAAAGCAATTTATAGATTCAATGCAATCCCTATCAAGCTACCAACGGTATTCTTCACAGAGCTAGAACAAATAATTCCACAATTTGTATGGAAATACAAAAAACCTCGAATAGCCAAAGCTATCTTGAGAAAGAAGAATGGAACTGGAGGAATCAACCTACCTGACTTCAGGCTCTACTACAAAGCCACAGTTATCAAGACAGTATGGTACTGGCACAAAGACAGAAATATTGATCAATGGAACAAAATAGAAAGCCCAGAGATAAATCCACGCACATATGGACACCTTATCTTTGACAAAGGAGGCAAGAATATACAATGGATTAAAGACAACCTCTTTAACAAGTGGTGCTGGGAAAACTGGTCAACCACTTGTAAAAGAATGAAACTAGAACACTTTCTAACACCATACACAAAAACAAACTCAAAATGGATTAAAGATCTCAACGTAAGACCAGAAACTATAAAACTCCTAGAGGAGAACATAGGCAAGACACTCTCTGACATACATCAATCACAGCAGGATCCTCTATGACCCACCTCCCAGAATATTGGAAATAAAAGCAAAAATAAACAAATGGGACCTAATTAAACTTAAAAGCTTCTGCACAACAAAGGAAACTACTAGCAAGGTGAAAAGGCAGCCTTCAGAATGGGAGAAAATAATAGCAAATGAAGCAACTGACAAACAACTAATCTCAAAAATATACAAGCAACTCCTACAGCTCAACTCCAGAAAAATAAATGACCCAATCAAAAAATGGGCCAAAGAACTAAATAGACATTTCTCCAAACAAGACATACAGATGGCTAACAAACACATGAAAAGATGCTCAACATCACTCATTATCAGAGAAATGCAAATCAAAACCACTATGAGGTACCATTTCACGCCAGTCAGAATGGCTGCGATCCAAAAGTCTACAAGCAATAAATGCTGGAGAGGGTGTGGAGAAAAGGGAACCCTCTTACACTGTTGGTGGGAATGCAAACTAATACAGCCACTATGGAGAACAGTGTGGAGAGTCCTTAAAAAACTGGAAATAGAACTGCCTTATGATCCAGCAATCCCACTGCTGGGCATACACACTGAGGAAACCAGAAGGGAAAGAGACACGTGTACCCCAATGTTCATCGCAGCACTGTTTATAATAGCCAGGACATGGAAGCAACCTAGATGTCCATCAGCAGATGAATGGATAAGAAAGCAGTGGTACATATACACAATGGAGTATTACTCAGCCATTAAAAAGAATACATTTGAATCAGTTCTAATGAGGTGGATGAAACTGGAGCCTATTATACAGAGTGAAGTAAGCCAGAAGGAAAAACACCAATACAGTATACTAACGCATATATATGGAATTTAGAAAGATGTTAACAATAACCCTGTGTACGAGACAGCAAAAGAGACACTGATGTATAGAACAGTCTTATGGACTCTGAGGGAGAGGGAGAGGGTGGGAAGATTTGGGAGAATGGCATTGAAACATGTAAAATATCATGTAAGAAACGAGTTGCCAGTCCAGGTTCGATGCACGATACTGGATGCTTGGGGCTAGTGCACTGGGACGACCCAGAGGGATGGTATGGGGAGGGAGGAGGGAGGAGGGTTCAGGATGGGGAACACATGTATACCTGTGGCAGATTCATTTTGATATTTGGCAAAACTAATACAATTTGTGAAGTTTAAAAATAAAATAAAATTAATTAAAAAAAAAAGAAAATTTAAAGCAAATTTGAAAGAAATGTAAAAAACAAAAAAAACAAAAAAAACAACTTTGAATCAGTCCCAGAATAAATGAAAACCACAAAGTGAGAAACCTTCACGACCTCCTACCCATTTACAAGAATCTTCTGTTTTCTGCTGTCTTGGGAAAATTGGTCCAACTTGTCCTGCTACTAAATCTCCACCTATGCTTTGGAATCCTTTCTGCTTATTCCTTCAGTCCTTCACACCAATATCATCTCTTGTCTCTCCTTTATCTTGTCGTCTTAAAAAACAGTCAGAACATAGAAATTGAGTCAGTCAGTCAGTTCAGTCACTCAGTTGTGTCCGACTCTTTGCGACCACTTGAACTGCAGCATACCAGGCCTCCCTGTCCATCACCAACTCCCAGAGCCTACCCAAACCCATGTCCATTTAGTCGGTGATGCTGTCCAACCACCTCATCCTCTGTCATCCCCTTCTCCTCCTGCCTTCAATCTTTCCCAGCATCAGGGTCTTTTCAAATGAGTCAGCTCTTCACAACAGGTGGCCAAAGTATTGGAGTTTCAGCTTCAGCATCAGTCCTTCCAATGAACACCCAGGACTCCTTTAGGATGGACTGGTTGGATCTCCTTGCAGTCCAAGGGACTCTCAAGAGTCTTCTCCAACACCACAGTTCAAAAGCATCAATTCTTTGGCACTCAGCTTTCTTTATAGTCCAATTCTCACATCCATACATAACTACTGGAAAAACCATAGCCTTGACTAGACGGACCTTTGTTGGCAAAGTAATGTCTCTGCTTTTCAATATGCTGTCTAGGTTGGTCATAACTTTTCTTCCAAGGAGTAAGCGTCTTTTAATTTCATGGCTGCAGTCACCATCTGCAGTGATTTTGGAGCCCAAAAAGATAAAGTCTGACACTGTTTCCCCATCTATTTCCCATGAAGTGATGGGACCAGATGCCATGATCTTCGTTTTCTGAATGCTGACCTTTAAGCCAAATTTTTCACTCTCCTCTTTCATCAAGAGGCTTTTTAGTTCTTCTTCGCTTTCTGCCATAAGGGTGGTGTCATCTGCATATCTGAGGTTATTGATATTTCTCCTGGCAATCTTGATTCCAGCTTGTGCTTCTTCCAGTCCAGTGTTTCTCATGATGTACTCTGCATATAAGTTAAATAAGCACGGTGACAATATACAGCCTTGACGTACTCCTTTTCCTATCTGGAACCAGTCTGTTGTTCCATGTCCAGTTCTAACTGTTGCTTCCTGACCTGCATACAGATTTCTCAAGAGGCAGGTCCGGTGGTCTGGTATTCCCATCTCTTTCAGGATTTTCCACAGTTCATTGTGATCCACACAGTCAAAGGCTTTGGCATAGTCAATAAAGCAGAAATAGATGTTTTTCTGGAACTCTCTTGCTTTTTCCATGATCCAGCAGATGTTGGCAATTTGATCTCTGGTTCCTCTGCATAGGAACCTGGAATGTCAGGTCCATGAATCAAGGCAAATTGGAAGTGGTCAAACAAGAGATGGCAAGAGTGAATGTCGACATTCTAGGAATCAGTGAACTGAAATGGACTGGAATGGGTGAATTTAACTCAGATGACCATTATATCTACTACTGTGGGCAGGAATCCCTCAGAAGAAATGGGGTAGCCATCATGGTCAACGAAAGAGTCCAAAATGCAGTACTTGGATGCAATCTCAAAAACGACAGAATGATCTCTGTTCGTTTCCAAGGGAAACCATTCAATATCACAGTAATCCAAGTCTATGCCCCAACCAGTAACGCTGAAGAAGCTGAAGTTGAACGGTTCTATGAAGACCTACAAGACCTTTGAGAACTAACACTCAAAAAAGATGTCCTTTTCATTATAAGGGACTGGAAGGCAAAAGTAGGAAGTCAAGAAACACCTCTCCAGGCAAATTTGGCCTTGGAATACAGAATGAAGCAGGGCAAAGACTAATAGAGTTTTGCCAAGAAAATGCACTGGTCATAACAAACACCCTCTTCCAACAACACAAGAGAAGACTCTACACATGGACATGACCAGATGGTCAACACCGAAATCAGATTGATTATATTCTTTGCAGCCAAAGATGGAGATGCAGCAAAAACAAGACCAGGAGCTGACTGTGGCTCAGACCATGAACTCCTTATTGCCAAACTCAGACTTAAAGTGAAGAAAGTAGGGAAAACCACTAGACCCTTCAGATATGACCTAAATCAAATCCCTTATGATTATACAGTGGAAGTGAGAAATAGATTTAAGGGCCTAGATCTGATAGATAGAGTGCCTGATGAACTATGGAATGAGGTTCGTGACATTGTACAGGAGACAGGGATCAAGACCATGCCCATGGAAAAGAAATGCAAAAAAGCAAAATGGCTGTCTGGGGAGGCCTTACAAATAGCTGTGAAAAGAAGAGAAGCGAAAAGCAAAGGAGAAAAGGAAAGATATAAATATCTGAATGCAGAGTTCCAAAGAATAGCAAGAAGAGATAAGAAAGCCTTCTTCAGTGATCAATGCAAAGAAATAGAGGAAAACAACAGAATGGGAAAGACTAGAGATCTCTTCAAGAAAATCAGAGATATCAAAGGAACATTTCATGCAAAGATGGGCTTGATAAAGGACAGAAATGGTATGGACCTAACAAATGCAGAAGCTATTAAGAAGAGATGGCAAGAATACACAGAAGAACTGTACAAAAAAGATCTTCACGACCCAGATAATCACGATGGTGTGATCACTGACCTAGAACCAGACATCCTGCAATGTGAAGTCAAGTGGGCCTTAGAAAGCATCACTACGAACAAAGCTAGTGGAGGTGATAGAATTCCAGTTGAGCTATTTCAAATTGTAAAAGATGATGCTGTGAAAGTGCTGCCCTCAATATGCCAGCAAATTTGGAAAACTCAGCAGTGGCCACAGGACTGGAAAAGGTCATTTTTCATTCCAGTCCCAAAGAAAGGCAATGCCAAAGAATGCTCAAACTACCGCACAATTGCATTAATCTCACACGCTAGTAAAGTAGTGTTCAAAATTCTCCAAGCCAGGCTTCAGCAATATGTGAACCGTGAACTTCCAGATGTTCAAGCTGGTTTTAGAAAAGGCAGAGGAACCAGAGATCAAATTGCCAACATCTGCTGGATCATGGAAAAAAGCAAGAGAGTTCCAGAAAAACATCTATTTCTGCTTTATTGACTATGCCAAAGCCTTTGACTGTGTGGATCACAATGAACTGTGGAAAATCCTGAAAGAGATGGGAATACCAGACCACCGGACCTGCCTCTTGAGAAATCTGTATGCAGGTCAGGAAGTAACAGTTAGAACTGGACATGGAACAACAGACTGGTTCCAGATAGGAAAAGGAGTACGTCAAGGCTGTATATTGTCACCGTGCTTATTTAACTTATATGCAGAGTACATCATGAGAAACGCTGGACTGGAAGAAGCACAAGCTGGAATCAAGATTGCCAGGAGAAATATCAATAACCTCAGATATGCAGATGACACCACCCTTATGGCAGAAAGCGAAGAAGAACTAAAAAGCCTCTTGATGAAAGTGAAAGAGGAGAGTGAAAAATTTGGCTTAAAGGTCAGCATTCAGAAAACGAAGATCATGGCATCTGGTCCCATCACTTCATGGGAAATAGATGGGGAAACAGTGTCAGACTTTATCTTTTTGGGCTCCAAAATCACTGCAGATGGTGACTGCAGCCATAAAATTAAAAGACGCTTACTCCTTGGAAGGAAAGTTATGACCAACCTAGATAGCATGTTCAAAAGCAGAGACATTACTTTGCCAACAAAGGTCCGTTTAGTCAAGGCTATGGTTTTTCCTGTGGTCATGTATGGATGTGAGAGTTGGACTGTGAAGAAGGCTGAGCGCCGAAGAATTGATGCTTTTGAACTGTGGTGTTGGAGAAGACTCTTGAGAGTCCCTTGGACTGCAAGGAGATCCAACCAGTCCATTCTGAAGGAGATCAGCCCTGGGATTTCTTAGGAAGGAATGATGCTAAAGCTGAAACTCCAGTACTTCAGCCACCTCATGCGAAGAGTTGACTCATTGGAAAAGACTCTGATGCTGGGAGGGATTGGGGGCAGGAGGAGAAGGGGACGACAGAGGATGAGATGGGTGGATTGCATCACTGACTCGATGGACGTGAGTCTCAGTGAACTCCGGGAGTTGGTGATGGACAGGGAGGCCTGGCGTGCTGTGATTCATGGGGTCGCAAAGAGTCGGACACGACTGAGCGACTGATCTGATCTGATCTGATCCTCTGCCTTTTCTAAAACCAGCTTGAACATCTGTAAGTTCACGGTTCACGCATTGCTGAAGCCTGGCTTGGAGAATTTTGAGCATTACTTTACTAGAGTGTGAGATGAATGCAGTTGCGCGGTAGTTTAAGCATTCTTTTTTTTTTTAATTTTATTTTTAAACTTTACATAATTGTATTAGTTTTGCCAAATATCAAAATGAATCTGCCACAGGTATACATGTGTTCCCCATCCTGAACCCTCCTCCCTCCTCCCTCCCCATACCATCCCTCTGGGTCGTCCCAGTGCACTAGCCCCAAGCATCCAGTATCGTGCATCGAACCTGGACTGGCAACTCGTTTCTTACATGATATTTTACATGTTTCAATGCCATTCTCCCAAATCTTCCCACCCTCTCCCTCTCCCTCAGAGTCCATAAGACTGTTCTATACATCAGTGTCTCTTTTGCTGTCTCGTACACAGGGTTATTGTTAACATCTTTCTAAATTCCATATATATGCGTTAGTATACTGTATTGGTGTTTTTCCTTCTGGCTTACTTCACTCTGAATAATAGGCTCCAGTTTCATCCACCTCATTAGAACTGATTCAAATGTATTCTTTTTAATGGCTGAGTAATACTCCATTGTGTATATGTACCACTGCTTTCTTATCCATTCATCTGCTGATGGACATCTAGGTTGCTTCCATGTCCTGGCTATTATAAACAGTGCTGCGATGAACATTGGGGTACACGTGTCTCTTTCCCTTCTGGTTTCCTCAGTGTGTATGCCCAGCAGTGGGATTGCTGGATCATAAGGCAGTTCTATTTCCAGTTTTTTAAGGACTCTCCACACTGTTCTCCATAGTGGCTGTATTAGTTTGCATTCCCACCAACAGTGTAAGAGGGTTCCCTTTTCTCCACACCCTCTCCAGCATTTATTGCTTGTAGACTTTTGGATCGCAGCCATTCTGACTGGCGTGAAATGGTACCTCATAGTGGTTTTGATTTGCATTTCTCTGATAATGAGTGATGTTGAGCATCTTTTCATGTGTTTGTTAGCCATCTGTATGTCTTCTTTGGCATTGCCTTTCTTTGGGATTAGAATAAAAACTGACATTTTCTAGTCCTGTGGCTACTGCTGAGTTTTCCAACTTTGCTGGCATATTGAGTGCAGCACTTTCATAGCATCATCTTTCAGGATTTGAAATAGCTCAACTGGAATTCCATCACCTCTATTAGCTTTGTTCATAGTGATGCTTCCTAAGGCCCACTTGACCTCACATTCCAGGATGTCTGGCTCTAGGTGCGTGTGAGTGATCACACCATCGTGATTATCTGGGTCATGAAGATCTTTTTGTACAGTTCTTGTGTATTCTTGCCACCTCTTCTTAATATCTTCTGCTTCTGTTAGGTCCATACAATTTCTGTCCTTTATTGAGCCCATCTTTGCATGAAATGCTCCCTATGGATGGAGGTTCATGACATTGTACAGGAGACAGGAATTAAGACCATCCCCAAGAAAAAGCAAAAGAGCAAAAAAGCAAAAAAAAGGCTGTCTGAGAAGGCCTTACAATTAGCTGTGAAAAGAAGCAAAAGCAAAGGAGAAAAGGAAAGATATACCCATTTGAATGCAAAGTTCCAAAGAATACCAAGGAGAGATAAGAAAGCCTTCCTCAGCAATCAATGCAAAGAAATTGAGGGTTATGTTTTATTTGGTGGCAATTTTTAGGATTTCAAGCCTGGAAGACAGCATCTCAAGTAACCCTGAAAGAAGTTTCAAGCAGGTAGGGGAAGGAGTCAGGTTATGTAGAAGTGTGCAACAAATGTCAAAGATTATTGTGAATTATGGAAAAGCCAGGTATCTCAAACTAAGGAATACAGCACTCTTCTTTGTATGGAAGATGCAAATGTCTGGGTACACCAAAATCATTCCTTTCATATGCATCACGGCTATCTGGGGCCAGCATCCTGCTTTTGGTTTTTCACATCCTTAGTTCCTCACTCACCATTCACTGTAGAATATCAGCAGTCAACAATTGCTGGATTGCAAGCATTGTTCTCCCTTTTTGAGCACTCTTGGGGCTCAGAAATTCACATCTGGAGGCCCAAAATCACCAATGGCTGCGGCATCCTTGTTTACTGATACGGCAGGGAATACTCCATTTCACATGTTGAGAGTATTTCAAATCCAAAAAAGGAGGGGAAAGTGGATTGTTCACTGATCATAGGAACATGTAACTGCTAGAACTCATTTTTAAACTCGTCTCTATTGATCAATGACAGTTTTGTATGGGGACCCACATGTGGTACTTTGACTTAAAAGTTTGGTATGTTTGGTCTTTGTCCCAGTTCCTGACACAGAGCTCCTAAAATCCTTGGGATTTCTATAAGTGAATAGAAATTATGGTGTCTTTTGTTATGTCAATGAGATGCCTTTTAGAAAGCCCCTAATGGGGCTGCTTGCCAGGGGAACCAGCCCTGTGATTAGAGGGTTGGAATTTCCAGTCTAAACCCCTCATCTTCAGAGAAGAGCTGGAGATTGCATTCAATTACCAATAGCCAATGATTTAACCAATCAGGGCTGTTATGAAGCCTCTTTAAAAACTCGAAAGGACAGACTTCAGATAGCTTTCATGAACACGTGAAGATGTGGGGAGAGTGGTGCACTTAGGAAGCATGGGAGCTCCATGCCCCACGTACCTTGCCCTCTGTCTCTTCCATTAGGCTGTTTCTGAATTACATTCTTTTATAATAAACTGGTAATGGAAGGAAGGGGTTTCCCAGGTGATGCAGTGGTAAAGAATCCACCGGCCAATGCAGCAGACGCAGGTTCAATCCCTGGGTCAGAAGATCCCCTAGAGAAGAAAATGTCAACCCACTCCAGTATTCTTGCCTGGGAAAACCCGTGGACAGAGAAGCCTGGGGGAGATACAGTCCATGGGGTCCCAAAAGAGTCCGACACAACTTAGTGACTAAACAACGACATTGGAAGCGACTATTTCTCTAAGTTCTATGAATCACTATAGCAAATTAATTGAACCTAATGAAGAGTTGTGGGAGATTTAGCAAATTATAGCCAGTTGGTTAGAAGCACAGGTGACAACCTGGACTTGGAATTGGCATCTGAAGCGGGGTAGGGGTGCAGTCTTGCAGGACTGAGCCCTTAACCTGTGGGATCTAACATTCTTTCTGGGTAGATCATGTCAGAACTGAATTGCTTGGTACTGTTGGAAAACACCCACACACCAGACGATGCCTTTGGAAGCCAGCCCCACACTTCTGAAATTGGCTAATTAGCAACAAATAGCCTTACTCCAGTGACCTCAATTCCTTGACTGATGCTCAACAAATCCCTAAAATGCCCACTTCTGAAAAATTGGCCAACCCTGAACTCCAGTTTCTCCCAAACTCTTAATAAAATTAGCAGGAGAGGGGCACCAGTAAGTCCATCAGAGAACCCAGCAGCGCACAGAGAGCTTACACGCTTTCATCCTCCTGCAGGCCAACTCTCTCACTCTGTATGAGCACCCCAGCAAATTCTGGGTAGAGACATCCACCTGAGTTTATACCTCGGCTCCCTTCCAGCTATGTGACTTAGGACAAGTCACTCAAACGCTCTGAACTTGTTTCCTCTACGTATTTCCAGGAGATCAGGATACAGCACATGGTCTGACTTGCCGCCTTCTCTTCCAAAAGGAGCTACATGATGTCATTAAGTCAACAACTGGCCTTCTCAACTGCACCCCTCGAATCCTTACAGCCTGCTGGTAACCAGATCTCAAAACAAAAATCCACACATAAACACTTAGCAATGGTGTGCTAAAGTAATGACAATCAGTATGATGGACTAGAAAGATTCTGCCACCTCCACTGATATCTTTGTGTACACTGCTGCACCTCCTTAGGGACAGTTCTTGGATGAGTCCCCATAATGCCCAACTCTCCAAAAGGAACACTCATCTCCAGCTGAGTCAGTATCTTTCTGGCCTACCATGTATAATTGATAAGGTGCCACTTAAACCCAATCACCATAAAACTTTCCATCCAGAGATCCTCCCTAATTCTTCAGTCTGTTGATTTTCTATTTATTCCAGTCCCCTCTCTGCACACTTATAAAATTTGATTCTTATGTTCTCAATTTCACATAGGAATTCTGCCTCAACATACAATTCAAGTTAATAAAGATAATGATTAAACTGAGAATCTGAAAATCAACCTTGATGGGGGGAGTATAAGGTTTGGAAGGATTTATGAGCACTTTAAGACATGCAGAATAGGTTATTCAAAGGCATCTATTATTTTATGGAGTGATTCTGGGAACTTATGTGATGAAGTAATAGTTGCTGTCATGCCCAACTCTCTGCGACCCCGCGAACTGTAGCCCACCAGCCTCCTCTATCAATGGAATTCTCCAGGCAAGAATACTGGAGTGGACTGCCATTCCCTTTTCCAGCAGATCTTCCCGACCCAGGGATCAAACCCGGGTATCCTGCATTGCAGGCAGATTCTCTACCGTTTTGAGCTCTAGGGAAGTCCTCTGTGATAGGATAACCCTTGTCCAAATCCTACTCTCGAGGTAGGATATGTAGGAGCCAACAAGTAATGAAGCCAAAATAAATAATAGGCCATCAAGAGGAAAAAAACACAGTGGCTTTCAATATACTATTAGAAGTTAGACCAAAACTCTCTGGAGAGTTAGTTCACTGGTAACAAGTACAGCTGCAGCTCTCTTTAATCATCATACATTTATCTAAGACTTCTACAGAACACTAGTTTGAATTTCAGATATTCAGATTAGGCAATTCTGAGATGTCTCTGCTGGAAAGTGTCAGAGGGAAAACCAAACCTCTTCAGCATGCTTTCTCAAGGCCAGAGTTCTTCATAATCCACTCTCCAGGGAAGGACTGCAAAAGAATTTCCTTCAGAGGACTGAATACATTTCTTTGGGAGAAGAGATTTACATTTTAAATGATGTTTAAAAAAATTTTCCATTTAATTACTACAGCCAATTTTTGTTTTTTCAGTTTCCAATTATTATTCTCAGCACAGGCTACTTATCATAATTTCTCAGCAAGTACACTTCTATACATGGGATGATTTTATTTTTTGTTAAGGCAACTGAAGATAAATGTTAGGAACCAATTCGAGGAGGGGGTGGAACCCAAAGTATTTTCTGTTGAATGTGCCAGAAGTGGTGAACATGCCTTATTTTGGAATACCTCCTGCACCACAAGCTTAGCTTAGGTACACAGGGCCAGAAAGTTTGATGTATTGTTTGCTCACATGATAGGTTTCTTTTTTCTTTCCTTTCTAGCTATAACAAAGTTCCAAGGGCAATTCTTTTCTCAAGGAATCACAAAAGCTTTTCTCTAAGCTTCTGCCTAAAAGTTATTCTTCCCACCAGAATTTGGGAAGAACATTCAAATGAGTCATTTCAGTATGATGTAACCAAGTCACAGCATCATGGGAACTAGGTCCTGCCTTCCTATAGGTTCAAACAAATGAAGAAAGTTCAGAAAGAGCGGTTTGCCACCTCACTTCTGTAGCCTTGGGGCTGACTCGATGATACATGAAATACTTTAAAACTACCGTGTGTGCTGTGCTTAGCTGCTCAGTCATGTCTGACTCTTTGCGACCCCATGGGCTACAGCCCGCCAGGCTCCTCTGTCATGGGGATTTTCCAGGCAAGAATACTGAAGTGGGTTGCCATGCCCTCCTCCAGGGGATCTTCCCAACCCAGGTAGAGAACCCAGGTCTCCCGCACTGCAGGCAGATTCTTTACCGTCTGAGCCACCCAGGGAAGTCTAAAACTACCTTAAGGGATTTTTTAAGAGAAAGCCATGAAAAGAGAAAAATAAACAAATCAGTTCTGAAACCAAACACAAATAACTTTTTTATTTATGGGGTATCGTTTTACATCAATTACATTAAAACCTAAAACCAGTTTGCTGTACTCAAGTTAGGTGGCATAACAATATTTCAGTTAAGCTGGGAGTCACAGGACTTGCACACGTTTATGAAGGTGATGCAAATACTGACGACACGAAGCATTCACAGTTACAGGTTAGCTGCAGTTCACTGACAGTAACCCCCGAGAGAAATGACTTCATGAAAAGAAGCAACCCACATTTTGGTCTCATTTACAGACACCCAACAATTTAGTTGGTCAATGGATTCTATACATTTATTATACAACATATGAAAGAATAAAAGATAAGGCTTACAGAGGTATTTTAGCAGTTGTAAGAGTAAAAACCAAGGGCACAAACTAACTTTTAAAGCTTTCTGTATAAACTTCAAAAGCACTGTTAAGATGGAGACTGAGAGGCAACAGAAGTCTGTTGTTAATCCAGATCCTAGAAGTCTGTCTAGTGAGCTTTATAAAAACTTAGTTCAGAGGTCATGCTTCAAATAAGCTGCACGTAACATTATAGAGGGTGATTATGGCAAATCAAATAATGCAATTTCCGACCTACCGCAACAGTCAACATCTAAAAGTTGGATTCCGTTATCACAGAGTATTGCAACATGGAGGCCAAAACACGATGGAAAGAAAGAAAGGGTGGAGATGTAGGTGATAAAGAAAAACCAGAAAAAGGCACCCTCGTTTACTTATCATTTGCCCATAAATAAGTGCTTGGTGACTGCTCAACTTATGTAACTTAGGGAGATTTTTATGAAAAAATATCTTATTACTTCTGGCTCTTCTTCCCCTTAAAAATAACTGCATAAAATCACAGAAACCAAGGGCAAGCACGCTGCAGTCACAAAGATTTATTTTTCAAGGGAATTCAGAGATTATTTGGCCTTTTCTAAACAGGCAAGATCACCCTTCTGGAATATTTACTTCCATGTTACACATCATGAAATAATTTTTGCTTGGCTTTTCCAAAACCCCTGTCATCAAAATGTTCACTGTGTGTTAAAATGTAACATTTTCCCTGTAGCCACCCTCTTATTTTGGGATTAACTGTGCTTACTGTTAAAAAAAATTTTCCAGTTTGTTACAGTACCTTTGAAAATAATTTCATTGATGATTTCTATTTGCTTTAAACAAAACTAGAGTTGATCGAATTTAAGAACTGCTGCCTTTAAAGTGTGATTTGTTAACTTCATGGGATCCTTTTGAAAATGAATCAAGTTCTCCACAGATTGGAACCTGCCTATAGCCAGTCACCAGTGGAGTTAACAGGCACCCGTCGGAACGGAAGCCCTTTCAACACGCTGGTCTCAGGAGCTGTGCTTGCTGTCAACGTCTTCTGTTCTTTTCAGGGATGAATTTGTGCAAATTGGTGTGAATGTGTAAAGTAGAAGGGGAGTCTACAGCTTCTAAACAAGGAATGATTAAGTATGCTTAATCACTACAGAGTTTTTCAAACTTCTGGTTTATTTCACAGCAAACCAAACCTTTCTATTTGGTAGAAAAAGGAAGTGAGTTTCATTCTACCAGATCATGATTTTGTATATGCACACACACTGTATATACACACAAAATTCCTGTCTTTGGTGGTTCAGTTAGGGAAAAACAAAATATGAAAATATGAACACTGTTTGCAAAGAAACTGTGAAATCGTGGTCAAACAGTAGCATTGTCTGTGTGCTTTACTCATATAATGCCGTTAAAAGGTTCACATTTGACCCAAAAGGTTTTGGGGCCAGGTTTTGAAATAATCTGAACCTCTTCCAACTGTCACATGTTCAGTCATGGATTTTGCTCACAACTATGCATTTTCTTGCTCAAATGCACCACTAGCTTTCACTTGGTTGAAAGTCATTAGACTGTCTAATGACAGTCTAAGTCATTAGACTATTGTGTTCTCACAAACTTTAGGGACTAAATTAAGTCATTCAATAGCACCAGAGAGTTGAGGGAGAAGCATGTTTTTTTGTACATTTCCTTGAGAAGGGCTAAGACAAGAAAAGAAAAAAAAAAAAAACCATAAAATACAAACCTAAAAATACCATCCCATTTACTCCTGTTTCTTCACCCACATAAATAATGGCTATCACCTCTCTGTACATATTACTCAGGTAATGACGAGCGGCCCCTCCAGGAAAGGTCCTACCGTGTAATAGAGTTTTTAGCTCAATGCTGGTGGTGTCGTGTCCACTGCCTGCAATGGACATTCTGCCAGGAAAAGCCTAGCATGAAAGAAACAAAAAAAGGAAAACAAAACAAAACACCTCTCACTTACAGTATAGTTCTTCCCCCCACCCGCCCCCGCAAAACTAGAAAATCAGACACCATGAAAGCTTAACTAAAAATTCAAGCCACAACTAAAAGTGCTCTGCAGTTATAAATTGCCAGCAAACCATTAGGTTTTCATGGAGGCGGCAAAATAAATTTTACTTAGAATGGCATAGAAAGCATCAGCAGACCAAACACTGACTAGAAGAATGCAAAAGGAAAAAAAAAGCACTAAAAAAGTGTACAAGGGTTTAAAACCAAAGGGAAAAAAAGGTGCAATTGTAATTTGTTCATCTGTACCTATATTCAAACTATGACAGCTTTAACATTAGAAAACCAAAACCTATATACTGCACGGTGGAAATGATGTGTGGCATGGTATGGGTCTATATGTTCAATTATTCTAACTTGCATCATTTCAAAATGCTAATATTTAAGGAAACCAAATTAGATTTGGCATAACGCCTCTGAAAAGTTACAACTCCCACCTCCTTCCAAAGTTGGCCTCTTAAATAATAAGGTTAATTCTGGCAACATTTGCATATGATAACAGCTGTTCTGTCTTATATCTGAAATGCTACATTTTGAGACCAAAGAAAAGTGTAATTGGGTCATTTGAAAAAAGGGACTAGAAATATGCCACAAAAATTATTTTACAATACATTTTTGCAGAAATAATCTCTAGGTGAAGCTTTGTCTTTTTATACACATATACAAAATTTAAACAGCAATATACACATAATCACAGTGAGGACGCTGGCAAATTCACCAATCTGTAGTGTAAATACAAACTGCAAAGCAGCCTTCCAAGAGAACAGTGCCACACAGCAAGCAGAGCTGGCCCATTCAACAGCAAACACCGACGCGTCCCTGCCAAAGGGAGACCGTGCGAGAAAAGCAGCATGCGCTGGGTACAAACAGCAATTTATGGCTAATGGTTGACATAACTGTGGTAACAGTGACTCTCTCGCTGCTATGCATAAAGTCCTAGGACATCTGTTTGTCTTTATACCACTCCACAAACTCGTCCAACAAAACTGGCCCTGGAGAGAGAGAGAAGAGAGGCAGGGAACAACACAGCTATGAGACTTCTCAGAGGCTGAGGAGCAAACGTGCGGGGGGCAGGGGGAAAACGACACCCGCCCAGTACTTACATGCTCCATCTTCATCGTAGTTGCTGAGGTCAAGGTTAATTGTTCTGCTAAACTCTAGCACATTGCACCATTGGTCTTTATTAATAACTTTATATTTTGATTGCTGGTGGAGGAAAAATAATATGAATTACTGACACAACAAATCAGACAGTTTCAACTGCTGTGACAATCAACTTGATAAAAGCTCATGAAGGTTATCACTTTCCATTTGAGGTGTGTTAGGCACCATTCTAGGAGAAGGGTGAGAGATAGCGAGAGGGGAACTGTGGATGACAATTTTCATTACAAAAATATTATGGGGGCTCAACATAAAACAACAAATGCATCGAAGAAACACAACGTTACATCCCTAGGAGTGAAATTTCTAGATGGCAAAAGCCCTTTTATGTAAAAGAGGGATAATATCCATTTCACAGAGATGTGGTAAGGATTAAGGCAGATAATTTCTATAATTTATAAAAAGCACTTTATTGAGTGTGTGGCACACAGTAAGTGCTAAATAAAGAGTTGCTCCCATTAACAGGCCCTGACATGAACATCATGCTTCCTGTCAAGCTGTCAGCTAACGGCACATGCCACCGTGGGTTTACTCAATGAGACCTTGCTAAGTGCTGCAAGCACTCTCAGGACTAGGTGGTCCAGTCACTGAAGAGTTACTGTTCTGATAATTAAAAACTTGAGTCTGATCATAAAAGGACTAAGAACAGCCATGAAATAGTTTTTCTCTTCCTCCCAGACAGGAAAAAGGCTACATGCATATTTCAAAATACAATATCCCTGTATAAAAATCTAAAAATAAAACCCAGTCTGATAATTCTTAAATCTTTGCCACTAAAATTGGGAACACTGGAAAACAAAGCAAGTACATAAAAAGCAAAGAGAGTTGAGCCAATGGTTTGGAGGATGTAAACACAAGAAAAGCTCAAATGAAAGGATTACTGGGTCCTTTTAAAAGAAAAATGCAAACTGGTGTGAGAGAGAGAACAAAGCACAGACTATAAACTTTCTAAGCAACTAAAAGCAAAACCCAGTCACTGAAACAGTTGATGGTGCTCCTGGAACTGTGTGAAGTCAAATCTGCTGTAGTCTTTCAGCTACAGAAGGACCTTCACACCCAGCCTTAAATTCTTCCCAGGATCCTGAGATCAGGAGCCCATTGCTACTCACTTTCCAAATAAAGCTAACATTTCTGAGGGTTGTCAGAGAAACTGGAAGAGATCACTGGTAAATACGGGCTGTCATGTAAACAAGTGCTTCTTATATTAAAAACTTGTTTTCATACCTTTCTTCAGGAATCCCAGTTAGTAATGTTAAAAGCAAATTTTAATAACAGTTCTCAAAGAAGCCTGTCAGAAGTTTTTCTGGACCATTACACCAACAAGTTGTAAGGAAGATTATTTCAAGAGTGAGGCTGGAGTCAGTGTAAAGTCCAGGAATTTCTCCAAGATCCAACACCCTTATCCTTTCAAGGAAAAAGCAATTTTTAAAGGGGTTTGGGGACTGGAGCGCAAGAAGGAGGCTATATATGACAACCCAAGTAACTCAGACTTTCACCTCAGGTTCTTCCAAGTCTTAACAGTATTACATTGGCATCAGAGCCAGTTCCTAATAACCAGCAGCTCAGAATTTCTCTCATTAATACTTAGAGCAAACAAATGATAACAATGGAGGAAAGTGCTGGATTATTTCAAACACAAACGTGAAGAAAATTTAAACTGCAGGAGATACCAAATGAAGGAACTGGCCACTGAGACTGAAGTTTCTTGGAGATAAGAGTAGGTAAGGACATGTTACACAGACTGAATTTAGTGAGAGAGTGGATGGCTGTTCTCCAACCTTCACTTCATAAAAGTGGAACTTCATCTAAAGCCACAAAATAAGGTAAATCTTGTTTTACTCTTGTTATAAAAAGCAGGAAATCTAAACACAAACAAAAGGGGGACAAGAGAGGAAAGGCCAGAGCTGCGGTGTCTGGAGCATTTGTAGGGGGCCGGGGCCATGTGCACACACGGGGATGCTCGGGACTCGGGAACGTGCTCAGGGGCAGCCAGTACGTCGCCACAGTTCCTACAGGCAGAGAAGTATGACAAACAGAAAAGTACAGAAGAGGATCGAGTAAAGTTTACTTGGTAGTTCTAAGCAAGCAAACATACATTCCATAAAATAACAATTTAGTACCTCTAAGAATTGGTGAAAAACTGGAAAAAGGGGCCAGATTTTTCCTAGTAACAGTCCCAACATGCACTTGGCAGTGTTTATGTCTAGGCTTCGCTGGTCCTTTTCCTGTTTAACAAACAAAAACAAGGATGAGCCAGGTGCCCCCAAACAATCCAAATTCCTATTTCACTTCAGTGAGGAATTAGTAAACAGTTCCTGTATCATACACCATAAAAATCCTGAGTCAAGACTAAGGTAGGGGGAGGGGAGGTGGTCAGACATAATGGAAGGGTTAAACAGTTTTGTACTATAGAGTTTTACTGTGAGAAAGAGTCATATCAACTGAATGATCACCCTAATCTATGATTATTTCATGGGATATGATTGTTATCTGTGATTATTTCTTGGGATAAATAAAAATCCATAACTCAATCACTAGCTGTTTGACATTTATGATTATTACCGACATCATAATTACTGATCCCCAAAACCTATAACTTAACTAAATAGAGTTTAAAGGTTTCAAATTTCATGCTTAGGAATCAGGTTTTCTTGAAAAAAAATCTTTCTTCCACCAATTTTATTTCACTGGTAAATGCTTTTTTTGCACCTAAAAATGATGGAGTTCAGTGGAGCTCCTAATGAACATCGGGGCTCTGGAGAACCTTCCATCCCCCACCTTCGGGGAAAGCAGTATGTCCACCTGTCTACCTGCCACAGTGCTTCTTACCTTAGATTTGCTGCACGCGACATCTCCTAGCACAACACCCCTAACTAACAGCCAGGTGAAAGATGACATTGCATGAGGAATCCAGAAAAGACATTTACATAAGCCTGGGCAGATTATGGGCAGATTAAGCTCCTTCTACTTATATTTACAATTAAGAATGTTAATTTCTCACTGATCTTTCTTACAAGATTCCATTTGGGAACTAAAAAGTGGGCAGTTTCTATGTAAAAGGACAGAGGACCTGGGACCTTGAGTGGTAACCTTAGACATCAAATGCTAGCTAGCCTCGTCATGGTATCTTAGTTTCAAAGAAACTTTGCAAAAGTATCTTTCTACAAAGGGAGAAAGTGCCTGGCTGTTTCATGTGGAGTGGAATCTAAATGTTCACCAGATTAAGGGAGGATGCATGACCCCGTGCTGGCCACATGTGCAGCCACTACACACCTCCTGATAAAGCTGTTACCTCAAATTTTCTAACAGTGAAGTGCTCTTGAGTACAAGGAGAATTTCTGGCCCTGACACTGATTTTAAAGTAAAGGACCTAAACAATACAGCAAACGTAAGCACCTCACTCAACAGCCAACAATGGAGATGTGCGACGGGTCTGCCTTTCGGCCCCAGTTGTGCGGCATGACGGCCATGCAACCACAGGCCGGGTCAGATGGCTCTCAGTCACCCGGCCCTGTCCTGGCCACACAGCTTAAGTCTGAGGAGGGCTCCATAGTTCAGGGCAAGCAGGGGCCTGCCCTCTACAGCCTGTCCTGCCCTCCCCTGGCCACGTACATCACCCTGCTCAAGGGTGCAGGGCTCATTCCGAGGAGAGGACGACAGTGGGAAGGGCACCCTCGTGGGGGCCCCCCTTCTGCCCCCGAGCCTTGTGGGGTGTTGCACTGCATGGCTCATGCTTCTGCAATGCACTGTGCAAGGAAACAGAAGACTTCCTCTTGTCCTGTCACGTGGGTGCAGCAGCAGCAGCATACCCCACTATGGAGCACCCTCCACAGTCCCATGGAAGAAAACCAGGGACCTGCTGAAAACGCACGCGGCACCACAGGACCGGGCCCCAGTTGAACAACAGCTCAGGCAGCGCTGGGCTGAGGGCATGGACGCTCTGGAAATGCTCTCCCTCTGAGGAGCCTGTAGTCGTTCACTAGACCTAAAGTCGCCAGTCTGGCCCTGATACACACTGTGCCTTCTTCCAACACCATCCACGTCCCCATCACAATGGACATACACTAAGGTGACAGAAAAGAAGATACAGAGGACCTGGACAGACTCTTGGAAACAGTGCAACCATCTGACAAACTGGTGATCATGAAGGATTTCAATGCATGTGTTTGGCAGCGATGCCAAAACATGGAGGGAAGGCATCAGACTCACAGGGCCGGAAAGCTGAACAGCACTCACTCACTCCTGCTCTGCCAGGGTGCCAGCCAGCAGCTCGCAATCACTAACACCATCTTCTGCCTAGCAAACAAGAGAGAGATATTATGGAGGCACTCGCGATCTGAACAGTGGCATCTCGCTGATCACCAATGTTGCCTGTGGGGGGATGTGAGGCTACGTGCAAATGACCATGACTGCAAACACTGCGGATTCCTGGGGACAGCACAACTGAGAGATCCCAGAGCAAACATCTACGAAACAGCAAAATGGAGACACGCCCGGGGGTTCTCTGACAGTGATCCTAATGGCATTCTCAAAGGTGTTCCCAACTAAGTGAACTGAATCTCCCAGGATGCTATGAAGCGGCCATCAACACTGAGTGTTGTTGTTGTTGTTTTTTGAATCACCTTAACAAATCCAAGGAATACAGCTAAAAACATCTAGAAGCCCTTCGAAGGAAATTCAAATAGTTCGCTGTCAACACTGACCCTGTGACTCTGCTCGTGGAGCATCAGGGTGAGAGAGGCAGACTTCAGCATCTCAAGGTCAGAATCTAAGCAGCGAGTACCTTGAGACAGACTGTCCAGAGTCAACCAGCACCCCCAAAGGCCCCTCAAGGCTAAGGGGAAAGCAGAAGAACTGCTCTCCCTGTCCACCTCTCGACCCACAATGTGCAGGTATGGATTTCACGGCTTTCATTTTTCTAAGACAACAAAACAAACAACTTTCATTGTATCCATCAAATACTAATAAGAACCAAGCAGGCTCCACACACACACACCAAAGACCTATTAACCCCCTACAATACACAACTAGATTCTGCTTTGTGGTCTTCCTTAAACACATATTTTTAAAAGCAGTTACAGATGTTATTTGCAGCTGTAAAACCAAAGGATCCTACTCTGAATATTCTAAAAAGCTATGTTTCGTTTACGAGAACGCACTCCTCAAGCTAAAGACTATTAACCACTAATGGAGTGAATAATGAAGTTTTATCAAGTTCTGATTTGACATTCAACTTTGAAAACAAATAGTGCTTTTGTTTATGTAAGACTGTTCAAATACAGGTCTTCCTGTAAGATGTGATAGTTAAGCTTTTTTTTTTCCTTAAATGGCACAGGTGACACAAACTAAAACAAAATAATTAATCAACTGTAAATATGTAAATATAAATATTACAAAAATGATTCTCCAAACATCTAGGTATTCAGACATGCTATGTCACAGACCTCTGTCAGATGACCAATTTCCAATTTTCCCAAAGTTTTAATAGTACTTGAAAAAGGGGAATGCTGAATTACTAAAATTATAAAGAAAAAAATCTTTAACATTAAAAAAGACATCCATAAGATTTCGGGAGAGGCTAGAATACATAAGAAACAATATATAAGTGCCCATGATCACAAACATGTTGAATGGTGACAACCAAGAAACTGGTAACAATTTACGTGAAATCCAAAGACTGTCACTGAAGACCTGTAATACAGGTCACAGAATTTTTATTTGAAACCATGGGGATTACAAAATATAAAGAGACAATGCAGTCTTCCTTATCACAGTTCAACAAACATAAGGCAAAAACAGAGTGCTAAAGAACTTGAATCAATGTGGTTGTTTACAAAGCTGAAAACAGCAAATCAGTTTTCTGAATGGGAGTCCTTTTTTTTTTTTTTAATTACACATTAGAAACAAGCAAAAAGGTCTTAAAACTCATGAGTGCCCTCTCACTGGGAAAAGTGAAACTAAAACAAGATGCTTAGAGAATTTACCCAGCCTAGTTCTCAAATAATAATGTTTGCAAGGCAATTACTTAATTAAGCTCAACTAGTGATACTTCCTTTAAAACATAAAGAAAAACAAAAAAGATCTTTCAACTGGCACAGCTTTTCCCCAGTCATTTTATTTGGTATAGATTCTATTACTGTACTCTTGGAAGATAAGATATTATTTGAAACCTGAGGTTTGTGTGTGTTAGTGGGCTTAGATGTGTCCAACTCTTTGTGATCCCATGGACTGTAGTCTGCCAGGGTCCTCTGTCCATGGGATTCTCCAGGCAAGAATACTGGAATGGGTTGCCATTTCTTTCTCCAGGGGATCTTCCCAACCCAAAGATTGAACCCATGTCTCCTGTGTTTGCAGGCAGATTCTTTACTGTCTGAGCCACTACGGGGTTACAAGCACCTGAGTAATGTCAATGAAGAAAAATTCAACCACTATTTCTAATTTTATGGCTAACTTTTATTGAGAACTGAACCAGCAACTGTTTTAAGTGCCTTATACTCAATACTCAAGTAATGCAAGAGGCTATTATTATATGCCTATTACGTGAGGCATTATTATAATCCCCAATTTATAAATAAGGAAACTGAGGCCCAAGAGTTAAATGACTGTCGATAAGAGCTGGGTCTGCACCAGGAGTCTGATTCCAAACCTGAGCATTTCATCGTGTACCCATCTGCCGCCTTCTCAGCTCTTCAGAGTTCAATTCACTTTACAAACAACTGCTGAGCAAATTCAGCAATAACCAAAGGGTAACCTTAACGGTAAAGCCAACAAGATGTTCACAGGAACGAACCTGGGATTAAATGACCATATATTCTTCTACTTCTGTCCTCACCCATGCCTGCCTTCTGTTTTCCTCATAATTTACAATAAAAGTATAACAAGTAGTGAAGAGTGTGTGCCCGTCTATGTCTGGTGTGTTGTGGGTTGTGTGGAGAGGGAAACCAGACAAACACACTGGTTAAGAAATAAGAACTGACTCAAGTTAGAAGAGGAAATGAATCAAATGGTCACAGCAGATCTCAGGTTAAAGTTGGACAGAGTTCTCTGGTAACAGGGTGTTGAACACAAGACCCAACAAAATCTTCCTCAGCAAATCCTATGAGTAACATCCACAACCATTCCACTAAATGGAAGTGACTTAGACATTAGCTCTAACATGTGACCTCCTAGCACCTTCCTGAAACACCTCAAAAACTAAATAAAAGCACAGGCAGTTGGAAAAGTTGGGTGCATCACGGGACAGGCTGTGAGGACTAATTTCTAACAACAGATTAACCATCGCAGGATCACCTCTCAAGAAGGCGGGATTCCCACTAGTACCTTCTGCCTCCACAAAACCCTGCGAGACAACTTCTTAAAGCTTCACTGCAAGGGCTGAAAAGCCAGGACTCGCCCCTAAAGAAATCTCCCATCCTTCTCTTGCTCCCTGCACTTCTTCTCTCTCACCCCCCAAAAGCCCCCTTCTACCCATCCAGAAGCCTCTCTGCCTCAGTCACTCAGAAAGCTCCACTCAGCTCCCATCTCCCCACCGAGCCTAGAAACTTCCCTCAGTCCTCCCCATCATTCTCGCCTTCCTGCACCCAGGCTGTGGGATGCGCTGCTGGAAGGCCTCCCAGAGTGGGTCATCAATTCATGGTGTCAACTCTCAGCCAGGCTAAGATGCTGTCGTTCTCAGCGCCTCACTCAGCCCAACATTCACCCTTCTCAGAACCCCAAGAGGCAACTCCATCTGTGGCTTTCAGCACAGTACCTTGTCTTTGCCCCAGAGGATACAGAAAAAGCAAATTTAACTGATATATAAGAACCAGCATCGGAGCAACCAAAAATATCACTCTATTTAGTCTTTTATCTCATTCTCTTTGTCCCATCTTATTCTCACTAGGTCCTTTTAAAGGAATCAAGCCAAAAATGACTGTTTTACTTAAAGGAATCCAGACAACATTTGTTTATAAAATTTATATTAGGGGAAAAAACACTAAGCATAAAAACATTCAAGACAAAATTCCACTTGCAGAAGAACTGGCCATTTCAGCCCAAGTCTCTATCCCCTCCCCTTCCTGAAACAGGACCCCACAGGACAGTGGCAGTTTGAGTCAGGAAGGTGGTGTGGCTCAGGGACAGAGCTCAGGCCCTCATGCTGTCCCCTCCCCTCTGGCCCTCAGTCTCATCATCTGCACAGTGACAAGACTGAACCCAGCGTCCTCCACAGTTTCTTTCAACTCTTAAGTGTTGCAATTCTCTGACATCTGTAAGACTATATGTAAGCTCAAGCCAAAGTAAACTTAGGAGAAAATTAATATAACTTTACAATCAAGTGCTATTTTTAATTGGCTACAAGGTTCTAAGGTGAGGGGGAAAACAAGCATACCTTTAGGACTATAATTTTGGTGGAGAGATGTTAAAAATGGGTATTTTATCTTTTCCTGGTATTTTACTATAGTTTCTTTCCAGATATATTAAAGGGTGAAGCCAAAATGTAAGTTGCTCAGCTGTGTCTGACTCTTTGTGACCCCATGGATTATAGCCCACCAGGCTCCTTTGTCCATGGGGATTCTCCAAGCAAGAATACTGGAGTGGGTTGCCATAGCCTCCCCTCCAGGGGATCTTTCCAACCCAAGGATTGTACCAGGGTCTCCTGCATTACAGGCAGATTCTTTATCAACTGAGCCACCAGGGAAGCCCCAAGAATACTGGAGTGGGTTAAAGGGTAATTCAGAAAATTTTAAAAATGCTACTGTGTGGTCTTTGAGAAAAAGAAATGAGCCCCCCAGTGACACCAGCAAACTGTGTGGAGGTGCTTTCCAGGCTACAGCGAGAAGGGGGAACCCAAACCCAGCCCAGTGGAACCCCAACTCACTAAACTGGAAAAGACAGTTTGTGGATTTCAAGGAGGCATATAATTTGTGGGGCAAAATACCAGCGAGGTAGAACTGCACAGAGAGACCTGGGGACCCACACTGTCTCCCCAGTTGCTGGCTGAGGACTTGTCTTTGCACATGTGAGAGGAAACCGCCTGAGTCGAGGGAGAGAAACACTGGAGAAGAACTTGCAGAAATTCCCGAGCTCACACGGGGCTGGGAACAGTCTGAATTCTCAAAATACACAGGGCTTTGGGTGGAATCCTCAGGAGGGTGTTATCTTCCTGGTGGGGCTATGTCATCCCTAGACTGAGGCTGCTCTGGACCAGTCCTTTCAAAGGAACAACATGATTCCAAGTAACTTAAATACACACCAGGAAAAAAATTTTAATCCAACATTAAAAGGAATACAACAAATCCAAGCAACCAACAACCTAAAACACAATACTCAGCATCCAATTAAAAAACAGAAAAAAAAAAAAAAACTATCAGGAATACAAAGAAGCAGTAAAATATGACCCATAATGAAGATAAAAACTTTAACCAGAGAAAGAAATAAAGACATGACAGATATGACAGAACCACAGCACAATGCTGTTAAAACACCTGTCATAAACACATCTGAGAAGTTTAAGATGGTAGAAGAAAATATTATCAAGATAAGAGAAATGGATATAAAAAGTCACAAACAGAATTTCTAGAGATGAAAAATACAGCATCTGAAATGAAAATATACCAGCTGGGGTGAGCAGAAGAAAAGATTAGGATTAGAAGATACAGTAATAAATATTACCCAAAGGGAAACAAAAAGAGAAAACAGAAAAACCTGAACATAGCATCAGTAGCTTGTGTGACAGTATCAAGCATCTAACACAAGTATAACTGTAGCCCCACAAGGAAGAGAGGGAGAACAGGAGAACTCTTTGAAGAAATAACAGCTGAGAAATTTCCCAGTTTAATACAAACTGTTTAAGTTCAAAGGCCTAAAAACTCAACAAATCCTAATCAGAGTAAACATAAGGAAATTATGTTGAGGCACACCATAGTCAACTTGCTAAAAATCAGTGAAAAGAGAATAAAAGCAACCAGAGAGAACAAAACAAGACACTATGTTCAAAGGCATTATGAATGACATCAGACTTATCATCAGAAACTCCACAAGGCAGAAGACAATGAGAGCCAGCATGAAAGCGCTAAGAGAAAAAACGGTCAACCTAGACATCTTTATCTAGATAAGTACCTTCTAAATTGAAGGCAAAATAAAAGCTTAGAAACTCATCACCAGAAAATCTGTACTATGAGCAATGCTGAAGGAAATTTTTAGGCAGAAGATAAATGATACCAGATAGAAATATGGATCCACACAAAGAGAAGGAAGCACAGACAAGTGGTATATATCTGGGTACATATAAAAGACATTTTTGGGACTTCCCTGGTGGTCCAGTGGCTAAGACTCTGTGCTCCCCAACACAGGGCCCAGGTCCAACCCCTGGTCGGGGAACTAGATCCCATATGCTACAGTTAAAAGCCCATATGCCGCAACTAAAGATCCTGCATGCTGCAACTAACACCCAGTGCAGTCAAATAATTTTTTTAAAGTTGCTTTTTTAAAAAAAGACATTTTTGCTTATTCAAAGCAAAAATGATACCAATATATGCTATGAACTGAATGTTTGTGTTCCCCACTTCCGAGTGATGGTAATAAGAGGTGGGGTCCTCATGCCTGTGGAGGAACTCCCCTAAAACAAAGACTGTAGCGAGCTCCCTCCTCCCTTCCACCACGTGAGGTTACAGTGGAGACACATCTACCCTGCCAGCACGATGAGCTTGGACTTTGCAGCCTCCTAAACTGTGAGAAATAAATTTCTGTTATTTATAAGCTTCTGAGTCTCTGGGACTTTGTTAAGCAGCCTAAAGAGGCTAAAACAATATATTGTGAGATGTGTAACACATGTATAAGTAAAATGTGTGACACAGCAGCCAAAAGTACGGAAGGGCAAGATGAAAGTGTACTGTTATAAAGGCTCTTACATTATACACGAAGTGGTATAATATTATTGGAAGATAGACTGAGAATTTAAAGATGTGTGCTGTAAAGCCTGATTAATCACAAAAAATAACAGAGATACAGATAAGAAGACAATAGTGGAATGGAATGATAACAATGGAGTCTAAAAAAATCCAAAAGAAGTCATGAAAAGAGGAAAAAAGAAATAAACATAGATGAGACAACAAGGGAAATGAACAGCAATACAGGAGATGTGAACTTAACCATATCAATAAACACATTAAATGCAAATGGTTTAAGCATCTCAGGACATGTACTGGCAGCCCCAACTATGCATATGCTATCTAAAAGAAACCCACTTTAAATATAAAGACACAAACAGGTTTATAAAGGATGAAAAAAGACATATCACCTAGACTTTACTTAAAAGCAGAAATGGCTATATTTCTATCAGACAAAGTAGACTTCAGAACAAAGAATATTATCAGAGATAAAGAGAGACATTTCATAATGCTAAAAGGTCAATTCTTCAAGAGGACTTAACAATACTACATATATCTAAATCTAGTCTGAAGCCTCGAAATACGGTGAAATGAGAAAAGACACAAACAACAGAAGTAATTACAGTCAGAGAGTCTAATATTCGTCTCTCAGCAAATAATACAACAGTAGGCAGAAATCATTAGGATGCAGAAGACCTGACCACTACTACCAACCAACTTGACCTAACTGACATTTATACAACATTCTACTGAACAGCAACAGAATAGTCATTCTTTGCGGGCACACATAAAATATTCATCACAGCAGACCCATTTGGTCACATTTCAGACCATAAATCTAACCTCCATACCTGTTAGTGGACTGAGACTACACAGAGCATGTTCTCTGACCATGGCAGAATTAATGATAGATTATGTGGAAAAATCCTAGTAGTTGGCAAATAACACAACACACTTCTACATAATCAATGGGTCTAAAACAATCACAAGGGAAACAGGAAAATATTTTGAACTGAATGCAAATGAATATTTAACACCTCAAAACTTGTGGGATACAGCTAAATAAAACAAATTCAGTAACAAATTCATCTTAGGGCATATTTTAGCTGAACTGAATCTATTTGGTAATGATGTGGCTGTTATTCAGCATTACATAACGGGGCTTTACATAATGGGGCTTAATTCACTGATATTTATTGATACTCTCCTTAAAAGGCAAAGATTTTTGCAGGCTGCTACCAGAGATAGGAAGAAAGAAAACACGCAGTCCCTTAAACTGTCAGAAAAAATGCAGGCCTGGACCTAAACTCCCAGGCCAAGCTAGAGGGGACATGAGGGCCATGTAAGTGATGATCCTATGTGATGGTGGAGCCAGGCGGCTTGGTCCAGAAGCTGGTGATGGAGCAAGCAGCAGGGATACAGACAAGGCTCAGACAGCGCTTGGCATGACAAAAGGCAGGGGCAGGCGGCAGGTTCAGCAAACAGCTAGTTCATGGTCAGCAGAGCACAGACATCTTGTGGAAGGGGAAGCCTGGATGAGACTGGACTGCAATGGCCTGGGAGAACCTGGAGATGGGACCTGGAGCCAGAGCCTGAGTGTGTAGCCTGAGTAGGTCCTGGACCTACTGCTGAGCAACCAGGGGGCCCCAGTTCACCCGACTCCTTGGTGAAGGAGAACGAAACCATCCCATGCATCACTCAGCTGCTAGGGAAGCAACTGTGATGTCCACACGGTGACTGAAGTGCTATATTCACATGGAGGCGATGGTGTTCATGGCTGAAGGTGGACAAGTGGCCCAAGGCTGCGGGAAGACGGACCAAGCCCTGCTGGTATGAGTGCCTGGTGAGAAGGGAGAGGGGGTGGACAAGAGGCCACGGGAGCAGTGCAGGCCATGAGCCTGGCCTCAACCCCAAGGATGTAGTAGAAGCTCAAGAGAGAGGCCACGGAAGGAGCCTGTGTGACAGACTGAGAAGGGGACAGACAGCCAGGTTGAAGGAAAACTGAGCCCAGTTCTAAAGCAGTGGATATGTGGGGAAATTTCACTCCCAAACAAGGAAGTTAGAAAATACAGTTGTTCTGGTGAAAAGGCAAGATGCTTCTAAACAAAACTTCAGCCATATGATAGGACACTGCTGACTCAGGGAAGAAAAAAATCTTGAGAAGGAAAACATTTAATCCTGGAAACTATGCATCTACTCTAAAAGCATCTGACCAACAACTTCTAGATACAATTATATAAATGCCATTGAGTGAAACACTGCATCTGAGTTTGACAGTATCACTTCTAACATCTATATATTTTCATGCATGTCCTAATTTTATTTGAGGCTGCAAAAATTTCACACGTGAGGACACCACACTGAACTTACTGCTGTGCTGTAGGTGCACCAGATCTCAACAGCAAATAAATTTTTGGCTAAACTAACAGAGCCAAAGTGAAGAAAAAGTGAAAAGATCCACATGGTGGATCTTTTGCTTACAAAAAAAAAAAAAAACTGTTACTGAGTTCTCTGCTTAAAAAAAAGAAATTAAAAAAAATTACCAGTCAAGAAAGCCTAATCGCCGGAACCCACCAAACACACAAACAGAACAGAAAACTACCATCCTGCAATAGAGCATAATCATTATGTACGGGCCGTGGACAGTGAATGAACACAATGCCAAGTGGTGCCTCAGGATTTACTCACTACCTGTGGTGACCAGGCTGAAAAATACAGCTTTATTTCACTCTGGTAGAACCACCATCACAAACTTGGCCTGGTTCACTGTGTGACAAACAAGATGATCATTTTTCAAAATGATGACTAGAAACTACATTTGAATCCTGCCCATTGAAATTAGCTTACATTTGCAATTCAAATGATTTCCAGGTATGATCCAGCACCCCAAGTGAAACTGGCCTCGACCTGACTACCTTATTCCAGGAAACTCAATGGGTGAAGGTTTACTGTTTCGTGAGAAGGAAAAGCTTTTCCAAGCTTACCTAAGAGCTGTTTAGAACAATGTCTATGACGTACCCCTTTACAATTACTTCTAAGCCAATCACATGAGCTATTAAAGGCCTGTCACTAGAGCTTTGTGCTGACATACTACATTCTTGCCCAGACTCAGCTCGGGTGGAAAGTCTATGTGTAGAAGAGAAATTCTAACTAGCATCCTGGGAGTAGCTTACTCAACTTCCTTGCTGTAGCATGTAAAACAAACCTCAAAAGGCAGTGAAAGCGGGGAGGGGGGAGAGAGAGAGAAACATTTGGATAGGATCCAGAGGACTCACCCGTGCAAAGTCAAATGCATATCTGTAAATAAGTTTAAAGTTTGTAGAATCATTTAATAATGATCTTAAGTAATCCAAAGTATTTCTGAGTTTTTCTGTTGTATCACATCTAGAAAAACAGAATAAAGGCAAATTATAACCTGAGTTTTTTCTGACGTGGGGCAGTAATATAAAACACAATCCCAAAAGACAATAAAAACTCTGGAGTTGGAACACGTCCACAATGAGCTTTTTTTCCTATGCTTTTCAAGAAATGTCGAATGTACGGAAAAGCTGAGGGTCCTGTAGATAAGCACCCCCGTGCCCATTCCCTGGGTCCACCATGAACACTGTCATATCTGTGCTCTCACATACAAGCACTTTTTTCTGTGCCTTTTCAAAGTAAGTTGCCCACATAATGCCACTTTACTCCTAAATGCCTCAATGCCATCATCACTCTTAATATCCTAGAAATGTTAACATGTGACTCACATGCAGATGTCCCAATCTTCCCCCAGCTCCTGTTTTCCATCAGAGATCCAGTCAAGGCTTATGCACTGCTCTCAGGTGTCTATCTCCTTAGTTTCTAGAAGGCATCCTGCCTTTTTTCTGTCTTTCTTGACAATCTCATTTTTGAAGGGACCAGATTAGTTGTTTTGCAGAATCTCAGTTTGTCAGATAATTTCCCTATGATTACACTTAGATTAAGCACTCATGGTAAGAACACTCCACGCTATGTGCTTCTCCTCCCATGAGGACAGTCCATTCCATTACTGGTGATACCAAGATGACTCATTTGGTGAAGGTAGTACCCGCCTATCTCCACTTAAAGGTACTCTTGGCCCCTTCTAAATGGTGTGTAACCTTGAGGATGGTACCTTGAGACTGACAATCCTGTTCCTCAACAACCTATCACCAGGTGGGTTCAGCATCTGTTATGATCCCTGCCTAAATCAGTTTTACATTTGAGGATGCAAAATGGTGATTTTTCTAATTCTATCATGCTTTTACACTTATAGGCCCGAACTCTTCTATAAAGAGAGCTCCTCTCACCACCTTTCTTGGTTTCGGACTAAAGGACTTCTGCCTTTTACTCAGGGTTATAATCTGTTACTGTCCTCATTCTTCATGGTGCACAACCGTCCTTCCAGTGTCGTTCTGACACGTCCCCACCATCAGTCTCTGAGTGCATCCTCGCTTTCTGACACAAGATATTCTAGTTCACCTAGACTTGAAATCAGTTATTTCTCCAGGAAGCCCTGGTGATGACAACCTGTTTTCACAGGTAAGTGACACACTGTTTATTTCTCTCGTTCAGTCACTCTGTCGTGTTCAACTCTTTGCAACCCCACGGACTGCAGCACGCCAGGCTTCCCTATCCTTCACCATCTCCTGGAGCTTGCTCAAACTCGTGTCCATTGAGTTAGTGATGCCATCCAACCACCTAGGCCTCTGTCATCCCTTTCTCCTCCTGCCTTCAATCTTTCCTAGCATCAGGGTCTTTTTCTTAAGTAGCATCACAGTCTTTTTCCTAAGTAGACTATTTGGATATTGTTACAAGCTAACTTTCTGTTCCTAATACTAGCCTTTAAAATTGAGAACCAAGAGTCATCATTTTCACTGGCAATATTAAAGATTTTCAATGCTGGATGTGTTTCTCTGTGTTTCCCTATAGAGCTTTTACCTCCTACCAAGTATAGATAATACATATTACAAGTATTAACAATGCAATGATTTTACATACTTTATTAAACCAAAATATAGTTCATTATAGAACACACTGATTTATTTTCAGCACTAAAATTGTGAAATTTCTGCAATTTTTTTGTAGCCATCTACAAAAAGCTTCCCATGATGTACTGAGATGATAAAATATCTAAAAGTCAAAAGTTACAGTAAATGTTTCACATCTGAGTTTACAAGAATTTAGAATATCCTTGATTTCTTTGAAAACTAAAAAAGATTAAAATTAGGCTAACTTTAGAAGTCAGAAAAGGCTTCTTTAAGGGACTGACTTGTAAGGTGAGAGCTGAAAGATAAATGGAAACTAGATGTTTTTGGAGAGGAGGACCTTCTAGATTAAAGGAATAGTATGCATAAAGGTCTAGCAACATGCCAAGCCTAAAGACTAAAAGAAAATCATGTGACTAGATAGAGTAAAAGGGAATATGGTCCAAAAAGAAGCTGAAAGAGAAGTAGGGCCAGACCATAAAGTTTTTGTGGTCCACAGTGGGGTTTTTTGTTTGTTTGATGTTTTCTTTTTTGAATACCTAGAAACAATGGAAGCTACCTCCTATCATGAGAGTTACCATGATCAGGCTTCCATCTTGAAAAGCCTACTCCAGATCTCTGTGGAAAAAGGTTAGGAATGGCAGGGCGGGGGAGACACTGAGTGACAGCCTAGTTAGACAGTTAGTGCCAGAACCCACAGGGTTCATGGAGGCTAGAAGGATGCATGAGAAAGCAGTGTGTGGGAACCTGTGAGGCAGGCGTAGGAGCAGAGCTTACTGTGTATTGGGCTCTCTGCTCTACGTTTTGATTTTCTTACCATAGATATATGAGTAATATTTTATTAGTAGTAATATGGGGGAGGAGTAAAGAGAAGGGAAACAGCTAACCCCCAAACACCTAAGACTGGAATTCTCCTCTTCATTTGGAAAAAAGGTTAAGGACCAAAACCACAGGAAAGCGGCCAGATTTGGGCCAGTTGGTTTAGTTTAGTTCTGCCCAGTGAAAGGAAGAAGAGTAGTTGCTTGTTTCAGCAGATCCTAGAGCAGGAACCACTGTAGAGCTGAAAGAAAACAGCGCAGCCGCAAGGTGAACGTGGAGTTTTACAGCGAGCTGCGGAGTCAGTCCAGCCGACACTGGCAAGATGTCCTGACACTGCAAGACGCACAGAGCCGGTCTGGAGAGTCACACGTAAAATGCCCAAAGCAATCTTTTACTTCCTGTGTCTATTAAAGAGAGGTTAGAGATGATGCTGTCAATAACGAGTTTAGTGTTAGTAGTAGTCGTTTAGTCCTGTCCAACTCGTTGCAACCCTACGGACTGTAGCTCACCAGGCTCCTCTGTCCATAGGATTCTCCAGGCAAGAATACTGGAGTGGGTTGCCATTTCCTTCTCCAAATAGAGAGTTTAATCTGCTTTAAAAGGGGCCTGGTCCCATAGAGCCCGTGGACTAACCCCCACCAGGGATCCACGCCTCGCTGAGTCACCCTGTCTGAACTGTACGTTGCCATCTAGTGGCCACTCAACAAGGTCATCTGCAGACAGCTCCTTTCAGTGAAGCTTTGCTTCACAAAGATGTGAAGCAACAGGCTTGGCCTGAGACTTCGAAAAGCAGCCACATCATTCAGCCCATTTCCCCCAGCTTTCCTGTGTACCACATACAAGAATGAGGCAGTCACAGGGTGACAGTGCCGTGCTGCTAAGGGGCATCATATGCCAGAAGAAAATATGCACATTTTGTGGAATCACTGCTTATTTGAACTGTGCTGCTGAAACATAGTCAGAAGTAACAAGAATGAGGATAATCTTCAAAGGTTATACACTCAAAGGTAGTTCTCTTCTATTACCCAGGAACAGCCTTCATCCCTTCACTCAGCCCAGAGGTATTTTTCCAGCCCATCATCAGTTCTATAGTTAGCTACAAGGCTAACATACTTTTTTGGTTTTGTTTTATTTAGCTTAAATACTCTATAAGCTTAATTCATCAGAGGTAACCTTAAACCCCCATGCTGGAACAAGACAAAAAATAAAACAGTCAATTAAAACAAGAGCTGGGAATTTCCTGGCAGTCCAGTGGTTAGTACTCTGTTTCACTGCCTGGGGTATGGGTTCAATCCCTGGTCAGGGAACTAATACCCCACAAGTCACATGGCAGGGCCAAAATAAGAGCTGTGCCTTCTTTAAGAACCATCGCAGGAGCGTGGAGATAAATGTTCCCTTCCCTACCAGCTGCCGTCGCTTCTTCCAAGAATCACGAAATACAGCCCTGGAGAGGCCAAGCATGCAGCTCCTCCAGACAGCGTCCAGGAGACTGATTTCTGGGTGCCCCATATTCCATCGCTTCAACCTTCTTGGTTTTAGGGACACTACCAGAGACATCCAGGAAGTGGCAGATTCAAAACTCCCTGGTTCTAAAACCCCTGGGCTTCCTATTTCTAGCATGCACCCACAGTACAGTAACTTCAAAAAAAAAGTCTCTTTTTTACACTTTAATTTCCTCTTGAGTCCAGAAAGTTCACTTGACAGGTTTAATAAACCCAAAATGAGAAAAAAGGAAGAAATTCCAAATAGAAGACAAAATAGATCATTCAAAAGATGGATTATTTTCCATCTTTAGAAGACATAAAAGACTGGCCTCTGAGCTTTCTTATTTATTGGGTGCAAATGCCTTATAATACAAGTAGCATAAACAGAAGTGACCTTATTACTTTTGGATGTTTTGGCTGAACACTGCTTCCGAGCTCCTACCTCAAATGGACTTTGTCTTGTTCCTGGCTTTTGTTTCCCCAGGACCTAGAATTCCGTGCTTGGCACATCACTGCCACTCAAATATTTGCTGAACAAATGATAGATTTAGGGAGGCACGAGGGAGAGGGGGGTGGAAATTCATAAAACTTGAAATTGTACTATTTTTGAACTACAAAGAACCTTAGAGGTTATTGTAAGTAATCATCTTCACCTCACTGATGAGGAAACTTACTCTCAGAGTTTCACATCACAAAAAGGAAGAAGATTCCTCTTTTTTTTTGCAGTGAATCAGGTTTGTTACTACACATTAAATCTCAAGGACTGAGTGGCAGCACTCTCTGGGAATCCACCTGCACCACTTGTGTCACACAAAGCATCAAGCAGAGTTCCCAACAAAGCGCTTGTGGAGCACCCCCTACCCCGAGAGCATACACGCACGGCTTCTTTCAGGAAACCGCAAAGTTCAGTTCCCAGACAACGTGATCCTCAAAACATGAGCAAGGCCTTGCACTGGGTAATATTCTTCTGTAAAGGCAAACGTAAAAACAAACCTAGAACTACATAAAAATGGGAAATTATACCCTAAGACAAATGAAAATGTGCCTGAAAAAATGCTGATGATACCTCCTCTAAAGCCTTGAATAAAATCTTGATTTAACCTTGCATTCGTCATTACAAGGGTACTTAAAAAGGAGCAGCCATCCTGTGTTCTATCCGGAAAGCAACAGAAAGAGGCAGCGAGGAAAACGATACAAGAGTTAGTAGGCTTAACATCATGAGGAGATATTTCTCAACAGGACGAACACAATCCTATGAGATCCCAGAGACTTAACCCCAAAATTCTAGAGCATGCTGAGCAAAGTGTATTTGCAAAAGGGTGATTTGACTTTTACCTAAAATGCATGTGTCATCAGATAATAGTTGTTAGAGGAAGAATGTGACCGAAGAATCAGAAGTCCTAGGTTTTCTTCCTACCCCTAATCCCATCACAAAGCACATACCCCTTTGAAACCTCTGTCTCCTCATTTGTAAAATGGACAGGATGACGTCTGATCTGTCAAGGTAGGTGTGAGGATCAAATAAGAGAACAGTGAAAAGGCCTCATAAAAGTGTACTAAAGCACAGTGAAAATAAAGTACTGTTACCAACGACAAAGGGACAATGATATTAAAAGTTGACAAATTTCTAAATTATTTAAATAAAACCAGTAAGCCACTCAATTCCAATTTTAATACAAGTCTATTATTCCTACTTAAAGTAAAAAGAAAAAGCCATTCCAAGTACTTTAGATCAGTTATTCAATACTATCCCAAGAATTAGCACTTCCTCTTTTAATATCATTTCATCATTCACCTCATTTGTATCTTTCAGTGGATAAAATGACAATTTATGTTTTCCTGAGTGAAACTCTTAGCAAACACACACACACAGACATACATGCATGTAAGCACAAAGGGAATACATAAAACCACTGATTTTTTCCTCAACTCTGCACCAAGTAACATCAACAGAATCTTTATTATTATTAATTTTTAATCACTAGAGTAATGAAATTTTAAATTTTCACAAAGCTATGTGAGAATATATTGAATAAAAGATAAATATCTTCACTTGTAAGTTACACTTCACTCAACTGTTCTCACTAACTATAAACCAGATGCTAACACTATGATTTTAAACCTATGCTGTCGAACATGGTAGCCACTAAACATACACAGCAACTGGGCACCTGAAATGCAGCTAATGAAGACTGAGATGTATCATAAATGTAAAATATACACCAGATTTCGAAGATTCAATATGAAAAAAAAAGTAAAATCGCTCAGTGATTTTTAAAATATTGATTAATGTTAGGATGATAGTATTTTGGATATTCTGGGTTAAGTAAAATACATTAAAATAAATTTTACCTGTTTCTTTTTCCTTTTTTTAATGTGGCTATTAGAAAATTTTAAATTATATAATGTGGCTCACATATATGAGAAAAGGATGATCCATTTCTATTGAGCTGCTCTAGAAGAATACTAAAATAAACAGTGTACATTATATAAAAACTTCAATTGCTAAAATTTATCCATAATAGCCCTCTCCTCCACATATGAAAATGGGGCTTGGCCTTCATACCTGTAACCACAGATGAAGCCTGCCCAGACCCCCAAGGGGTCACCCAACCCAGATGAGGTACCAGAGGGAGGCCATCAGCCAGGGGAGAGCAAGGACCCCCACTCCCATCCCCATCCCAGGGCAGCCTCAGGACTTACTGTAGAGAAGTCATTCCTTTTAACCATTCCTGTAGAGTAAAATAACCCATATTTTGTGCATCCAATTTCCAAGCTAGGACAAGCATAACTACCTGTTTAAAACAAAACAAAGCAGAAAGACCAATCAAATCAGGAGAATAGATCTCAGCAATTAAATACATTAACATCACACCAAATGTTCACAGTAGTTTAGTCACTGAAATATGAACAGGGTAACTCGAAAATGAGTTTTAATTTGGCAAACATCTAGAAGTTTGATAATTCAGTCTGCTGATAAGGGTTTGGATAAACATGACCTCTGTTGATGCCTGATGGTGAAAGTATAAAGGGATTACCTCTCCAAAGGCTGGCTCTGCAGTATCAAAACTGGAACCAGCAGTTCCACTTATGGAAGTTATCTCATAGATACACCTACACATGTACACAAAGCTGAACAGGCATCAAGACTTCCTACAGGACCATTTGTAGTAGTAAAAGACTGAGAACCACCAAATACCTGCTAGTAAGGGACGACTTAATACACCTTTGCTAAACACATTCTATACAAAGGAAAACGATGTCACTATTGAGACAAATGAAGTGGAGCCATCAACACAAATATGGAACAGTTTCCAAGACTTGAGTGAAAATGAAGAGAGACGCGCAGAACAGAGTGTTAAAACCCAACAGGTAGGTGGTGGGACAGACAGTGGACATATCTGTAAATTCAACTCTAAAGGGGGGGAGATGATTTTAATGTAGCCCAACATTCCCTGGTGGCTCAGATGGTAAAGCACCTGCCTGCAACGCGGGAGACCTGGGTTCGACTCCTGGGTCAGGAAGATCCTGGCGAAGGAAATGGCAATCCACTCCAGCACTCTTGCCTGGAAAATCCCATGGACGGAGGGGCCTGATAGGCTACAGTCCATGGGGTCACAAAGAGTCGGACACGACTGAGCGACTTCACTTTCACTTTCTTTCACTTTCCCAACACTACACGTCTATGGCGCTGTGCCTGCAACAAGCACAGGCTGAACAGATTGCCACTCAGTCACTTCTCAGTGGGCACCATCCTTGCCTTTAGTGGGTCTTCTGAAACTCTGCTGATGTGAGCAACTGTGACAACTGGTTTGTGGCACTGCTCATCACTTTTTCACTTAGATGTTTTAGAAAAAAGGGTGGCACCAAGATAGTTATGGAGAGTTTAATAAATACCTGAAGGTATAAAAGACAAAATTACATTTTGAAGATGCCTCCAGCTGCAAGCTCTTTGGGGTTCTTACACAAGGACAGAGCTGAGGCCTTCTAGATTAGGGAGAGAGGAGGAAGCCCTCCTACCTCATCTACCTCAAGACCCAAGGCAAGATGAGGAGTAACTTAAAAACAAAGCATGCCATTCCTGGCGAGGTGACGAAGCAGGATGGGGCCTTCCTAGGACCAGCCTGCCACTCTGCAAGGCTGGCAATCTCTGGATAGTCACTCATACAGAAGGGAACTCGAGTTCTCAACTGGAGAGCACACATACCCTGAACGGCTGTATGTCTATTTGTTGTAATAAAAAAAAAGGGCAATGGGAAGAAAATACATGTTCCTATAATACAGTTGGCTGGGGACAAGCAAACGTGGCATTTGGCTGGTAATCTCATTTCTTTACACCAGAAGAACTGCCCCACACCATTAAACTACAATCTGGGTCAGATGGTGCCCAACTGGGTCAGATGATGGTGATAATGAGAGGAAATCAGGGTGATATAACATAAAAAAATGAGGCAAGCCAAGACATGGAAGCAACCTAAATGTCCACAAACAAGGGAATGGACAAAGAAGACGTGGTACATATACACTTTCTAATTCAAACCTGATATGTTCTCAAACAGTATCTATACTCAATCTTCTATTAGAAAGATTAACTATTCTGCATAAACACTTGATAAGTTAAAAAAAAACAAAACAGTTATGGCAAAGGAACACACACACACAGTATGCATGTAATGAGGCCAAACAGCCAAAGCAGTTGTCACAATGGGAATTTCTTTACACAAAACAGACCTCTCCCTAGGACAGCCAAGAAGAAGCTAACTAAAGAACTTCATCGTTACCTTAGTAAATGAAAGCTGACCTGAATTTTACAAGCCTGCTTAAATTTCATAAGCTATAAATATCAGGCAAGGGGAGGATTTTAAATACTTAGAAGTGCTCACTTATCAATATAGATAAGCCTTTAAAAAAAACTATTTCAGTGTTTGTTTTTCAAACAATTTCTAAAACTGGGATGCATCCATACCTGATGGCTTATCAGATTTACTTAACATTTTTCCCTTTAAGTGATGAATAAAATAATAAAATTTCTATTAGTGGCATCTTAAATTGAAATACAATAATAAATACTTTGGAATAATAGTCTGAATTGGGTCTTTTAGTCTTCTATGTGATTCAACATTTCAAGATTATTTCTATTCCTACAGAAATGGAGAACCAAAGACTCATCATTACCAAAAAAGATAATAATAGCAACTATTTTTTTACTGAGTTCTGGTATTTGGGGGCTTCCCAGGTGGTGCCATTGGTAAAAGAATCCACCTGCTAACGCAGGAGATCAGGGTTTGATCCCTGGGTTGGGAAGATCCTCTAGAGTAGGAAATGGCAACCCACTCCAGTATTCTTGTCTGGAAAATTCCATGGACACAGGAGCCTGGCGGGCTACAGTCCAATGGGGCCACAAAAAGTCGGACACGATTAAGCGACTGACACACACACTCACTGGTATCTGGGGGTGAGGAACTTTAAAGAGCTGGGCCTTGCTAGTTTTTTGCTTAGAAACAGCTGCAGCACTCCTCCCACCCAATAGGCCTTTCTCCCCTGAGAGCAGATGCCCACTTAATCCCTCTGACACCTGCGGCCTGACACCTCCCAATCTCCCCACCATCAGGCCCTGCTGCCCACCCCCCAGATACATGCTGACTGCCGTTCCCTGGGTAGAAACTTGGGACTCTTCTGAGCCAGCTCACTCTCGCCCCTCTTATACTACCCTCCAGAAAACACTTGGCAACCTTAGCTCATTCCCTGTCAGAAAACTTCCTTCTTGAAGTCAGTGAAATGTTCTTTTCTGTCTATGTTCTTTTCTGGCTATGGACCAGATTAAGCACAACACTACTGACCCAGCTGTCCCCAAACCTTTGCACCAATCTGAATAATGTATCAAGACATCTGAACTAGAAAGATGGCTTAAAACTCAACATTCATGGTATCCAGTCCCATCATTCCATGACAAACAGATGAGGGAAAAGATGACAGATTTTACTTCCTTAGGCTCCAAAATCACTGTGGACAGTGACTGCAGCCATGAAACTAAGACGCTTGCTCACAGGACGGAAAGCTATGACGAACCTAGACAGCATATTAAAAAGCAGATATCACTTTGCTAACAAAGTTCTGAACAGACAAAGCTATGGTTTTTCCAGTAGTCACATATGGATATGAGTTGGACCATAAAGAAGGCTGAGCACCAAAGAATTGATGCCTTCGAATTGTGGTGCTGGAGAAGACTCTTGAGAGTCCCTTGAACTACAAGATCAAACCAATCAATCCTAAAGGAAATCAACCCTGAATATTCATTGGAAGGACTGAAGCTCCAAAACTTTGGCCACCTAATGCAGAGCCCACTTACTGGAAAAGACCCTGATGCTAGGAAAAACTGACAGCAAAAGGAGAAGAGGGCAGCAGAGGATGTGATGGTTAGACAGCATCATCAACCCGACAGACACAAATCTGAGCAAACTCCAGGCGATAGTGAAGGACAGGGAAGCCTGGCATGCTGCAGTCCATGGTGTCGCAAAGAGCTGGACATGACTTAGCAACTGAACAACAACTTGAACTAGATCACATTCAAATTAAAAATACAAGGCAAAAATCAGTCCAAAGGCTCTTTAGAAAATTTAAAGTGTTACTGGGAGGAAGTGGGGAAGATATAAGGCATAGAAATGGTAACAAAAAATGTTTAATAAAATTTCTTTGTGAAATCTCCAGGAGCATGACCTATCAGCATGGGCACCAGGTTATCTCACCAATACTCTGATGAAAGGGATGATCCCTTGGGAGCTCTACCAGTGTATAAATTCATTGAGGATGTAAGAAGTATTTGTTAAACTGGGGGCTGTAATATTAAACTGTACAGCTAATGAGCCAGGGCATTTATATACTTTTTCATTTTACAGTAAGACAGATGTGGGAATAGGAAAAATATTCAATAATAACATGATGATAAGAATTAGGCAAAAATAATTAAGCATGTAAAAAACTTCTAATTGAATTTTTTAGGGGAAATACTTAGGGCTTTTACACTAAAAATCAATCACTTTCCAAGCTAAATTCAACTGGAAGTGAAAGCTGTGAAAAATCCTTGATAATTACAACCTATTCAAAACTCTTATAAATAATTAATTATTCAAAGTCCTGGACAAACTCTACATTAGGCTGGAACAACCTCAGAGGAGGACAAACAGACACAGTGCCACCAGTCCCCAGTTATCTGTCATCGGAGGTCCACACGCGCACTCCACTTTTTAAACGTCTAGTTCAGTTACTTGATCAGTGAAATTAAGAAATTAAATGAGAAAAAAAATGACTAACTGTAGTTATACCATATCAACTGCAAAAAAAGTTCTGCTTTACAAACCAATTCAGAATGGAACTTATTTCTTAGATTGCCTCATAAAAACTAACATATCCTTCTTCTTTACTGTTGCATTATTTGTTGAGAGACAAAATCAGATCAACTGATTTGCCCAAATTAGTAAGTTAGACTTACATTTTCTGGCTCGACACCAATGTCTTCACAGAATTTCTCCATGCCCTCAGGACCTACAACATCATCAGTACCTGTGATGAAATGCAATTTATATAAAGTAAATCTAACCATGTACAGATACTATTACTACTACTGTAGCATTATACTGTTAAAATACTTATTATTAAGATCAAATAACACCTAAAGACCATAAACTCTTTCTGAAGGAAGAAATTACCAAGTGTAAGTTGAAAAATATTCTAGAATTTAAGTTCTATCTTTAAAGGATTCTGCTTTGCACAATCATTTACATCAATTTATGGCCAAGTCCTTCAACCTACAAATAGATGTACATATAATTGATATCTAAAGATAAGGTTATAGGTATTCAATTTCTATTCTTTAAAGTAGCTTATAAATCTCTATTCTTATTTTGATAATAATTTCAACACATAAAATAAATTTTGGAAACACAGTAAAAAACCACCTAATATTCTTTATAAAATTAACTGGGAAGTAATATAATTGTCTCTTTTACACAGAAAAAAAAAAATCAAGCAGTCTTTTTGTTCTACACAAGGCAATAGCCCTTTTTTCACACTCCATGTTAGCTCTCTCTCTTCCTGAAAGAAATGTCCACACATCCCAGCTCTATTGCATCCCCACTCATTCTTCAACCACAGCAACTGTTTTCTGTTCCTCTCCCTCCATGGAAACTCCCCTTGCCAAGGCCACCCATCAGCTCTAATTACCACATCCAATAGACACAGTCCGTCTCTGTTTTATGTGGCTTCCCTGGAGTAGCTGGGATTATCCTTCCGTAGTGTCTCAACCCGGGTCACCACCTGAAACAGAAGGCCTCATCCCGCAGCACCCTTCTCCTACATTCTCAAGAGTCAATCAGTGATCCAGTGTGCTGCCAATTTTACTTTCCAAATATTTCTTAACTGCTGACTTATCATGCAGACGTCACTCTCTCACTTAGATGACCACAGCAGTACCCTCGGGGTCTCCCTATTTCCAGAGCCTCACCCTGCTCTGACTCACCCTGCACACAGCCACCTGGAGGGTCCACCTCAAACATAAACTCCATCCTAGCTTAAAATCCTTTGATTTTAAACTCCCTGCTATCTATGGATGAAGTCCAAAGTCTCTGGCATATCAAATAAGGTTATGATCTATAGCCACCCTTCCTCTTCAGCCTCGTAACTTTCCACCTTCAAATCAAGTTTCCCGGAAATAAAAGAATCAAATAAATATTGCTGAATGAATAAAAATTAGGATCCAGAAATACCGACCCACGGTTTGCTCCGCACACACACCCTGACATGTGGCACTACTGCATGGTACTACACGGGGTACTACTCGTGGGGCCTCAGTCCATCTCCCTCTCCCCTCTTCTCATGTGAGCTCCTTCCATCTTGAAGATGGGAACCATACAGGCAGTCTTCCCAACTTCCCCACCCCCGCCAATGGAGGCCAGGCCAGGCAGTCCCCATGCAATGCTAGGAATGCTGTACCCACATTTGCATCAAGTCCCAGCTCATTTACCTTCCCTTCTAAATTCCAACAGAGTAAGAGCTATTAATTCTTCTTATAATCTCAACCTACTACCCTGGCATGAAGTAGTTGCTCCATAAATTTTATTGAATGAATGGATGGATATCAGAATACAAAAATCATTCTACAATCTTCCATAGCCTTCAGATGTACCAAGCTGCCAAGATCAGCAGAATCCATCTAAATGCCTTTGTTATTCAAATATTATCAACTGGGCACATCCTGGAGCTATCACTGTAGAAGTAGCTGATGAGGAATAATACATGGTCCCTGCCCACCAAGATTGGAAATAAAGCACAAGAGTAATTTCAATACAAAGTAATAACTAGATCAAAGTATAAGGTGGTTGGTCTCAACAAAGCGTGACAATTAAATCCACCTTGCATGCTTATCGGTCAGTCCTGTGTCACTTTTCTCTCTTCTAGTCCTTGGCTTCTCTTAAAATCCAAACTCAGGCTCTTCCACATAATCTAGCCAGAGCAAATACTTTTTCTGCCTGCTTTATTTTCCTCTTAATCACAAATGTGTTATTTTATCACAAATAATTTCGTTTCACATAATTCAAATCTGTTACCTTTTTTGGGACTTTTTTCTTTTTCTCCTTTTGTTTTACATGTTTTTCAATGTATCCTTAATTTTGTCTTATTACAGGAAAATCAAATAAGACTTTACTTAATTTTTAATTTAGTTTTTTGGGCAACATTAATACATACAATGATATGAAATTTCAATTAAAAGTAAAACTGAAAATAAAAGTGCTAAAAAAGCAAAAGTTTTCCTTCTAACCTTTCCCTACACCCCAGAAGAATTTCTTTAAAAATCCTTCCTCAAATGAGCTATTTTATAGAATTTTAGCCACAGTAAATATATACATATTTATTTCTACAAGTTTTTCAGGCATTTCTCTTTGGCCTCCAGGTGCCCAACAATCATTTCATCTTCAATGAATGATTGTTTTTGCCTCCTCCTTCCCTGTATTTATGCCCCTTCTTTCTCTTATCTAACAAGATTAGCTAATAATCTCCCAAAACAATGGCAAATAAGAAAGAGTGAGAATGGGCACCCTCTCCTCAGTCTTGACTCAAGTGGGAGTACAGCTGGCATTTTACCATTTGGGTCTGTGTGTGCACATGGGCTTCCTAGGTGTCCCAGTGGTAAAGAATCTGCCTGCCAAGGCAGAAGACCCGGCTTCAATCCCTGGCTTGGGAAGACCCCCTGGAGGAGGAAATGGCAACTCACTCCAGTATCTTTGCCTGAAAAATCCCATGAACAGAGGAGCCTGGTGGGCAACAGTCCATGAGGTCACAAAGAGTCAGACACAACTGAGTGACTATACCACGTATATATGCATGTGTGTGCATATACCTACATGTGCACACTCATGTATATTATACAAATGATACATGAATACATTCATATGGTGAAACGTTCAAACAGAGAAGTCCAAGTGAAGTAAAGAGAAAGCTTGCCTTCCTCTTCTCCTTACCAGGCAGGCATGTATACTCTTGGGCCACTTTGCTATGTATTTGTGTATGTGCAAATATATAGTGAGATGTGGTTCTGAACTTGTTTATCTACACACATGGTTCAGACCGTATCCTGCTTTATTTTACCATCTGGTAATATTCCTGTGTAAACACCCAGCTGATATTCTGTACACTACTCCACTGTAGGTCACTGTGTGTGTGAATTCCATGTTTCGTAGTCCCTACCCTCATTCCACTACCGTTAAGTATTTGAGCTATGAGATTAAAGAGCAATGGTATCCGATGGAAGTATCCATCTATTTCTAGCCTGCTAAGAGGTTCCGTTTGTAGGAACAGATGCGTTTTTAGTATCTACTGACAGGACTCACTGGAAGGTGGTTACACAAAGCTGAGGGGAAAAAAGGCACTTCACAATCTTAAAAAATTTTTGTCTTTGGTTTCTATACTTTGTGATCTAAAAAAAAAACCTCTTTCTCTGCTACCTATTCCTGAGCCTGGCAAGCCACCTGCCCTTCCCCTGCCTGGGCACAGGGCCTGGGGGTCTCCCAGCTGGCTGTTCCATTCATACCCTCTCCAACCCCACCTCCCCTCCCTGTCAATGCTCATCACAGTGATGGCGCTTCTCCATTTGTCTGTTTACCACACAACAAAATGAGCTCAAGCACAGCACTTTGACCATCCACACGCACTCCATAGCCTGGCATGCAGCAGGCCCTCAAAGGTTTGCTGAGGTACCCTGGGCAGTGGTGACATTAAGTTTCCTATGCTTTTTTCTTTTTTTTCACATTTTATGCAATGCCATATGCATCTGTGTATTTTATAAAAAACAAGGTTTTAACAGCATGGTTTGCAATGGCATGACTCATATTACTTTAATATTTTATCCTAAAAAAATTAAAACAGAGCTTATCAGTCAACATTACTTAAAGGCTACCCATAATCCTGTTATCTCCAATAACTTTTCCTTTTTTCTCATTATCATTCCCATGCACACATTTCGATCTATTTGTAATCACACTGTTCATTGGGCTTATGGGTGTACTGACACTATCATTTATCTGTAGAATTGAGCAATCTTAATCTAACAAAAGGGCTTCCCAGGTGGCTCAGCGGTAAAGAATCCTCCTGCAATGCAGGAGACACAGGTTCAGTCCCTGGGTTGGGAAGATCCCCTGGAGAAGGAAATGGCAACACATTTCAGTATTCTTGCCTGGGAAATCCCATGGACAGAGAAGCCTGGCGGGGAATAGTTCATGGGATCACAAAAGAATCAGACATGACTTAGCGAATAAACAACAATCTAACAAACAGGCCACTCGCTAACACAAAGTAGATTAAAAGTAGGTTTGAGGGAGATGGTTTAAAAGCTATGGAATGCCGCAGTGATATGATACTAGAGGTCATTTAGAAGGTAGATATACTGACAATAATCTAGAAAACAGCAGTCCTCCCACTTTCACTGCTATTTTAAGTAGGGGCTCCTACCTAAATATATTTAACCTTTTCATGACGGCCCAAGACCATCATAGCAGTTTCCATAATCGCACCACGCTGCATCACTGGGGCGAAAGGGGCCGCTCTGTCTCCTTCACCCACAGCCCACTGCTCCTGACCCCCAGCCCCACTCTGCTAAACCAAAACACAGCTCTGCTACAGGACCTAATTCAAAGTAGAGATGAAGAGCCTACAATCAGGACTTGCAGAACTTTTACAACTCACATGTGTGAGCTTCAGTGTGACTTAAATGTTGGCACTTGGGTACCTGCTCTCACCTCTTATTCTTAGATATATTTCAGAGGGTGAAAGCTATTAGATAAATTATTTATGTATAGCTGGTTATTTTAATGAAAAAGAAATGAGATTCCAGCTTCAGACAGAGGTCTAAACAAGACACTCCCCCAATCTTGCCCTCAGCAACACTTTCTAAAGTCAGAGGACTAGAGTACCACAGCACCAAAGTGAGTAAACCTATAACCACAGAGAACAGGACAAGAGCCCCAGTTGAGGGAGTTTCATTTATCAAATCTCTGAGAATCAGAAACTGAGTTGACAGGAATTTTAAAAGCCAAGAGGCTGTATCCTAAGAGGTGCAAAGGAGGGCTAGGCTCAGGCTACGGGAGGGCGGAGGGCAGAGGTCAGGGCAAGAGGTGGAGCTGAGAGCTCTGGGAAGAACGAAGGTCCATCTGTGTCATGGGACTGCACGGCCAAGGTCCCCTACCGCCCTCCACTCCACTCTGTTCAGTGTAGGGGTCAACCCACAGCAGGTGGCTATCTCCCAGGGACACAATCATCCCACAGGGGAGGGCCCTCATCCAGGCACTGGGGCCCGCACCTCACTCTCTGTTCCCAGACTGGCCCGGAGCACAGCCTGTCAACCTTCCTGGGGCCCCTCACCATGTGCTTTTCCTGAACAATACTGATCTACAGTTTTTATTCATGTGGTTGGGATATTACAAAATGAAAGCAGGTACCAGGTGGAGATTTAGTTATTCCCAATTTCAAGCCATTTTTCCTGATGAGATACAAAAGAAAAGGGAGGGGGGTATAAAAATAGGGAGCCATACCACAGAAACTTCTTGCAGTAATGAACCCCACAACGAATCACCTGGCAGGGGTCTCAAGGAACCTAAAGAATGTAGCTTAATCTTTATCCCAAATGTCACCTTTTTGAACCAGAGAAGAGCAATCAAGAAGGAAAAACTGTACTGTTTCCTTTTAAAGGAAAACAGAAGTGTGGCTTTTACTATGGAAAAATTTATATTTGCTTATAAAGGACATAACAGTATCAAAATGGCTGTGCGATGGTGGTGGGATTAAGTGTACTTTTTCTGTTTAAACTTTCCTTCTTATAATACATGTCATAAAAATAAATGTGAACCAATATAAGAAAGCAAGAGATTTTCGTAATCAAAGTGACAGGAACACGAGAAAATGCTCCATCACTCAGACCCAAGTACTGAACACCTGGAAACGTGCCGACTACTTTGACTAGGAACAAAGTGTCTTCAAGAGAGTCATGCTTTCAAGATGTAAACATGAAAAACAGATAAATTCTAATACCATGTGTGTTTACACAATGTGTCCATCCCTGCAAATAAAACCCAGCTCAAATTAGTTCAAGTGATGAAAGAGAATTCACTAGAAAGACACTGGGGTAGCTCACAAAAATCCAAAAGACTACAGGAAATCAGGGTCACATCCTTTCAAGTCTACCACAAGAAAAGAAAGACGCTCTTCTTCCAGTTTCAATCGGAAAACCCCAGGACATTTTCTCTGATGGTCCTGATCTGGGTTACCTGCCAGCCCCAGGAACAATCTTTGTGGCCAAAGAGGGCAAGACTTTTATCAGAAAAACGTGGGGTAGGAGGAAAACACTGGCCTCAGGAAGAATTCTCATTCTGATACCCAAGAAAAGGACATCAAAACCAGTTATGAGCAATGTCCTTCCTGTAAGAGTACAAAGAAGGTTATTAAGCTAATTAATCTAAGAGATGTACCATTTGCTTGTCAAACGGAAAAGCGGAGAAAAACACTCCAGGCAAAGGGACCACTGTGAGTTAGCTGTCTTTTCTCCCGCAGGTAGTAGGGGTTTTTAAGTGGGGTTAAGGGTGTAACAGATCGTTAGGGAATGACATGTGTGATCTGCTCATTTTTTTTTTTTCTTCAAATTATAGACAACAGGCAACACATAGACCCTGATTGGGAGTAGAGACATATTGAGTAAATCGGTTTGAAGATCATTGAACTGTCAGGTGGATACGTTATGATAGAAATCTGATGCGGAAGAGGAACGGTAAAATAGCCTTCAGTTCAAACTTGCCTGAAAGTTTTTTTTTTCCCCTTTTTTACACCATACACAGCCAAACAAACAAACAAACCTTTTATTTCAATATTATTCAACCAGTTACAATAAACTGCAAAAATGGGATTGTTTTTAAGATATTTTAAATGACAAAACCAACACTGTCTGCCAAATGATCTTTCAAAATAGAGACACGATGTAAGAAATCCACTGCACCGCATAAAGGTTCAAAGCAACAAAGCCTATTTTAACTTGGATGCATGAACCATGCAGCCACCCCTTACCAGCATTTTCAACAGGTTTCCTAGCAATCCAGAGTACTTCTCCCAAGTACACTTCATCTTTTCAGTTCCCTTCTAGTGTTCTGAATTCTTTGGCTTAGCTGCTGGCTATAAATAGAACCTTTGGTGATTTGTTTCAACTGTGCTCCCTCTCGAAAACAGGAAGACACACATACACACAGACACACACACACCAAATTCGAAAAGTACTCATTTTTCAATTCTTTAGTTTCCTCTAAAGTACTCTGTATTTTTATGAGGCTCAGCCTTAGGTGATATGATTACCTACCTGCATATTCATAGAACCATTCTAAGCACCTCTTACTTGAAAAGGCTTCTTCTTCAGTCTTTATTCTAGTTGAATCATATTTTCTATACATGCTAGAAATTGAGAAAGGAGTTTTAGAAGTTATTTTAAGATACTGAGTTTTTTAAGGAACAGTTTTTATTCTTTTACCCAATAGATACCTAGTTAATAGGTATTTCACATACATTTAGAATATTCCACTTCTTGCATCTGGAAGCTTCACCTTTATAGTTTTAAACACAGTCATACCTAGTATAGAATTAAATGGTAAGCTCTTAATATACGTTTTTCTCTGATGAACAAATAGCTAGTAAAAACTGAACAGAACAAGTATCTGATATACACCTTTCTACCTCTCCAGCCAGAACCAACTATAGAACAATAGTGAGATGTAGCAAGAAATGTCACTGGTGTTTTCTTCAACTGAAGACCCTAGAATTCAATCGTGTTCCTGAATTAAGTTCTCCTGATGCCCATGTCATCTGAGTCAGGCTGGGCACAGGGCACGGTCTAAGGAAGAACCTGGCAATAGGAGAGACCTCCAAGGAACTTATTAAGCAAATGAAAAGAAACATCAAATTATGAACAAGCCTCCAGGGGAAAAAAAACCTCAGGAAAAAGAAATACAGAGAAATCCTGGCTCCTGCCCTTCTCCTGGCGTGTCCCATGTGGAACCAGTGCGTAAGCTGGAGAACTGAGTCAGCAAGCACAGGGCCTCCTCCTGCACTGCTGTGACCCTCGTCAGGAATTCCTTATCTCATGATGACATGGGGCTGAGGAGCAAGACATTCCCTACTTGGGGAGGGGAAAAGAAGCAGTATCATTACAAATAGTGATTTCAACAGAAAAGTTATAAGTTTTATCCCTTATTTATAATGAACATTTATGAATACAGCTTTTATTTACATAACATATAGTATTACACAGAATTCTTTTGAAGTGAGCATTTATTCATGATCGAGACTTTCACCAGGATATCTGTATATACTGCTAATTAGAGATTCTGGGTTTTCATACCAAAAAAACCCCCAAATATGTTATAGGGTATTAAGATACTGAAACCACAAACCACTAGTTTTGTATTTCCTCTATAAAAAGCAGCCATACCACCTGGAAACAAAGGTGGATACCGGCCAGGGGTTCAAAAAGATTTGCTCTAGTCCTGGGTTTGGACATTTCTATCTCAGCTCAAAGTCTGTAACTGGTCAATTAACTGGAGATCTATATAAGACTGTAATGTCTGAATTACTTGATAATATTCTACCTAAAAAAGGACACTGGAATAACACTCAGAAAAAAATAAATAATACATGTTACTACATGGAAGAATCTCAAAAAAACTATGCTAAGTTTAAAAAAAGAAAAAAGGGGCATTTCACACAAAGGTTCATTTATGTGAAATGTTCAGAAAAGGCAAATATGAAGACACAGAAAGTGAATTTGTGGTTCCCTGGGGCTGGGAATAAGGACAGACTGACTGTAAGTGGGCATCAAGGATCTAACTGGGGTGAGAGAAATCTTCTAAAACTGGTTTTAGTGATGGTTGCAAAATTCTAACTTAAATTAGTAAAATTACTAAGTTGTACACTTAAAACTGTACACATTGTGGTATGTAAATAAAGTTTTTCCAAAAAAGACCAAGAATGAAACTCAACTAAATCATCCAGCTATAGAATTAGCTCCCCATGCCCTGGGTGACCAATGAAATGCTATCAATGAGAGTACTTCATACCTTTCTGCAACTCAACTACCAGTTTTTTTGTGTGTATTAAAACACTGTATTTTAAGGAAACATAATTCTAGTTTTAAAAATAATAAGTGAGAAGAGGGGCATTATTTTATATTTTTGCAAATGCTTTAAAAATATGGCTTTATATTAGACTGTTCAGTTCTCATTATCTGTTTCTACATTCAGACTGTTGAGATATACTGTTCTGGTTGAATTAGTGAAGAAAATTCAGCCTTGTACAGACTTGAAACTGGCTTTATTACGCTAAAAGAATTTAGACAGTGAAAAAATAGTAAGTGCTACATACAGCCATGCTATGTGATAACTAGAATTTAACAATTCCTTGATAATCATATCTGTACCCCCAAATGGTCAAGGAGCTTGGCTTCATAAAGCTGAATCACTGGCCGAAATGGTGTTGTTGATTACTGATTATCTTCTAAATCACGGCTACAGTTTTCTCAGATAATACTTTCCACTCATTTGAGATAGGAACAGTGACACGATTTTCATGTTCTCAGAGTCCATCTCTCTAACCCTCTAAGAGTTGTAGTATATGAAACATCACAGCAAGAAAGAAGCAGAAAGATCTCATCTGATCCCTCTGATTATCAATATGGCAATTCAGGCCACATCAGTGAAGTGAAATGACCTACACAGCCAGATGGAGGAAGATAGGAAAAGGCAGAAAAGATTAAAACTATGATGTTTGTTCATTGTTTAAAAAAGAGAGAGAGAACAAAAGTGGCCATTAAAATCTGGCTGAAAGAGTAAAATGTCTAAAATAAGCAAACCTAACGGACCCTGGGAGTTACCCAAATTAGCAGGTCACTTGTCTGAAAGAGAAGTGGTTTCAACAGTCTTGTTTTTCATGGTTCCTAACAAATCCTCACTCTTCAGAGAAGGAACGTCAGCTCAGCTAATATTCCAGGCAGGCTCAGAGCACTGGGGACAGGCAGCTCCCTTCAGCCACGTCGCCCAGGTCCTTGCAAAAGCAGCTACGGGAATCCTGCTCCTGTTGCAGGTAGGGAAACCCTGTTAAAGAACAGATACATACCTATCCTGAGGTCCTCAACGGGCACAGACAGCAAGCCCTTAAAAGGAAAGAAAGAAACTCTACACCAGTTTTGGTGATCAATGGACTAAGATAAAACTTGAAATTTCTAAGAACCCAGATTACCTAATTCGTTTTTATTTCATGAACCCACACATTAAGTATCACGGAATAATTACACTTGGAAAGTTTGCCTGGCAGAACCAAAACAACATTCCAGTTGGCGCTCGTGTACTTGGAAGGCCCACATTGGGCTCATGGACCAGTGTGCCCCTTTGGCATGCATGCCATCAACGTGGATCCACCGTCTCTGCAACGTACCTATCGTGTCTACTTTTCTTGGCAGATAGATCATCTCCAGAAGCAGGTCTCCTCTTTTTCCTCGGCGGCATCACTTTACTAAAGCAGTCTGAAGAACTGCAAGACCGCAGACTTCCTACAAGACACAGTGAAGAACACAAAAGTAAGGACTGCCACGTCAAAACCCTTCTGAAGAACACCACCACTGAATGAAAAGCTTCCACGGTTTATGCTACAAAGGGTTTATATGTTACCTGTAAATGCTACAAGGTGAAACTATGGTTTTTAGTTCCTCTTTGAGAAAATGTTACACATACAATTTGGATTTTGGGCAAAAGCCTGACATGATCTTCAGCAAAACTTCCCTAGAACTTTTTAGCTTGTTTCGCCATTTGAAGAAGATTCTGGTCTTATGGTCAGAGTTTTCTGAGACATAACTTCAATTTGGTAAAAGATATTAAAAATGTAACACTATCACAGAACACCTGTTGAGACCTTACCGTGCACCAGGCCCTGCTCTTAACACTTACATGTGTGAACTCACTTAACTTCATGACAAGTTTATGAAAACAGAGTAATAATGCCTACGTAGATAAGAAAATGGAGGCAGAAAGAGGTCAGGTAAGTGGCAAAACTGGAATTCAAACCCAGACAGTCTCACTTCAGATTGTTTTAAGTCACTGTAAATTAAAAGACAATTACAACCCTATCTTGGCCCAAGTACTAGCAGAGATATTATGTCATTGGTTCCCACAATAACCCTGCATGACACACAGGGCACGCACTGACAGATGGGAAAAGCTAAGGATCAGGCATTCAAGAGACGTCCCAAGGTCTTGGAAATGCTAAGTGGTGAGCTCTGGATGGTATCCTGCTCATCCGCTAGGGCCTTGGTGAGAGGCCTGGCCCTCAGAGAGCAGGCACTAGGGGCCGAGTGCTCTGCACTCTGGGCATGACCTCCAGCTCCTCACCTGGTCATGTTGGCTTGGGCAGCCAATGACCTATCCTGGGTCTCTGGTTCACCATCTAAAAATGAGACCTTCTCAGCAGTGTTCTGAGGTAACTCTTTCTCAGGAGTTTTCTGAGGGAAAAACATCCACTCAGCAAGGGCTCAGGTGCCAAGCATCACATGTAGACAGATGTTGCGAACTGAGTTTCACAAGAAAGGTATGTGCTCAGGCCAGTGCTCCATGTTTACCTGATCCTTACTACCACCCTATGATGGAGGGCATCCTTGGCATCCCCATTCCTATAAATAAGGAAACTCAGGCAGAGAGATGAAGCAGTGGCTGGAAAGCAGCAGGTGGGATCAAGGATGGAACCCAGGCAGCCCAGGAGTGAGGCCCTGGCTCCCTGCCACCACTCACTGTCACTCCCACACGGCCACAGCAGCAGAGGCTGAGAAGCAGGGGACTGAGGCCAGAGCCTGGGCAAAGTGAAAGTAGCTCAGTCGCGTCCGACTCTTTGCAGCCCCGTGGACTGTAGCCCGCCAGGCTCCTCTGTCCATGGAATTCTCCAGGCCAGAACACTGGAGTGGGTACCTGTTCCCTTCTCCATGGGATCTTCCCAACCCAGGGATCAAACCCACGTCTCCTGCATTATAGGCAAATTCTTTACCATCTGAGACACCAAGGAAGCCCAAGGAATACTGGAATGGGTAGTCTATCCCTTCTCCAGGAGATCTTCCCAACCCAGGAATCGAACTGTGGTCGCCTGCATTGCAGGCAGAGTCTTCACCAGCTGAGCTATCAGAGAAGCCATTAGAGCCTGGGGGAATGTGGATGCTGGGGACTGGGAAAAGAAGATGAGGACCTGGGTGGGGAGAAAACCTGGGTGAGTGCACTGTCCTCCCGGAGGCTTGAGGGGGAGGAGTGCGCTAGGCAGTGGGTGGAGGCAGCAGTAAAATGCAGCAGCTAGGGGTGGAGGCGGAGCGGCTAAGGTTGGAGAAGGAACCCAGCAATCTACAAAGCATGGACAGCTCTTTGTAGAAGGCTGTTCAGAAGGCAGGGAGAGAGATGTCAGTAGCTAACGATTCCAACATGAAAAGAACAAGGGCAAGGACTGGAACCTAAATCCTGGACATACTCAGGCTTCCACCTCCAGGCAATGTACTTTAGGAAGAGGCCAGCCAAAAGCATATCTCCTGAAACAAACCAGGACAATGGCGCCAGTGAGGCGGGGTTCCAGCGCTGGCTATTGGACCAGGCTGGCTCCTCGGTGCACAGGTAGAGCCCACCAGGCTGGAAAGATGACCCTCGGCCACCCTTCCCGGAGCTCAACCAGGGTGGGGGTAGAAGGTTCTTCAGAGACACCAGACAACCTCACATCTCTCTCACAACAGCAGCAAGAATAGGAAGCAGAAGAGCCGGAGCAAGTGCTGCCACCATACATACCCGTCCGTCTTCCCTGCGAAACCCAGTCCTGTTTACACTGACGCGCAGAGGTCTGAGAGGGGCAGAGACTGGAGCTTTTGCAGACCGCCAACAGGCAAGATTTATTCTTGTCCAGTAATGCCTCGGGGTGGGGCTCACAGAATAAAAAAGTGTGACCCAACTTGCTGGAAAGCCTGCCACGCTTCTCTGAAAGGAGCAACCTTGAGGCTTGCTTCTCCCTTTTGGATGTGCTCGTGTGAAGGAGAGACACTGTCTCCCGGCACTGGTCACAGTCAGGTTCTGAGCATCTAGTTCGGCAGTGACCTCTCCCTCCCACCAGTGTTTGCAGAACACAGAGGAAATGCACACCTCTCCCCAGCCCGTGGGAAGATGACCATCATTTAAAACAATGTTTCCACCAATATTCACCAGTAAGATCTGATCCACCACCAGCTCCTCTATCGTTGCCTCTTCGTGGAAACACTGCCATCATAACTTAACTAACTTTTTCAACTTTCTTTTTTTTTCTTACTAATGAACGCTTTCTGTTAAAGTTTCACAAATCACTTTTCCTGGCATAAAACGTATTCATATTTTAGCCTCAAAGCATCTCAAATTTGGCATTTTGTTCTTTTATTTATTCACATGGCCCCTGTTCAGATGTCTCTGCTCTAATCATCGGCATAAGTAAGTGACTATCGGGGGCCGTCCTTCACAATGAAACAGTGTCTGCTCAGTCCCGACGCCTGCTACAGTTCAGGCACCCACTGGCTCCTCGACCCTCTCACCCCCACCTCACAGGAAGAACGTGTCCAACTCACATCCCAGAGAAGTCACAGAGGACGACACAGCACAGCACTATAGGCAGAATCCAGGAACTCAAGGACTTAAATTTCAAGCTAACTCAAAAGCAAGTGTTTAATGCTGAGGAAAACAAGGTGACCTAAAATAATTTGGTGACATGAACCAAGTCAGCAAAAACTTAGAGAGCGCATACAACTCAAGGTGTGGTAGCCCCAAACCCCCACTATGGCTTCAGGGATCCTACCCAAGCAAAAGCGACAACTCAAGATTTTTAAGTCCATGCACAGAAGTACACCTTGGTTTGCAGGGTTCTGTCTGGTTCGCCCGTGCAGACACAGCAGCAAATACAGTATCATTATACAGTAATAAGGTGTATATATATACATCCTATAGTAGACTCTCAAGAAATATTTGTTAAATAAATGTGTTCCTAAAACATCTGTAAATCAAATTCTGCTAAAAAGTCAGTACATTTCCATAGATTTGAAATACTATGAATAGGTAATACACCACCATTTCAGACTTTTTTCCCCCTATTTATCAGTTAAGACAAGCACTTGACTCAAGTATCCTAGCAGGTAGGATTTTTTTTTAACACAAATATTTGAGAACGTTTGCTTCTTAAAATAACTCTGTGATATCTTTTTATAATCAAGACACTTAAATCCAAATGAATGTTTCACAAATTTGTGTTTATCTGTATCATTAAATTTAGACTTTACTGCCTCAGAACTTGAATCACTTAATCTACCTGAATTACACTTATTTTTACACTGAAAATTTAGCAAGCAAATAATATAAACAAGAATCTTATGGAATGTTTTTCTGTTTTAATGAAGCTTTAGCTATTTTAACCTGCTACAAGTATCCACTTAGGTACAAATAATCTGCCATTATAGGTAAAGAGGCAAAATATTAAGGCTGAAGTTTTCAATTAATAACTACAAAGCACTTTCAAAGTTATCATCACAAATCTAAGAGGTATTATTACCACCCCAATTCGACATATAAGAAAACTGGCTGGTAAGTTGAGCTCCTAAAAGTTCCTATTCAATAAATAATTAACAAATAAAAGCTAACTAACCCACGAATTCATTTGAAATGATCAGAGTTAATATTCTGGTTTCTCTTCCAATCATATTATAGCCTTTTTGGGGGGAAATGATCAGAGTTACAAGTTTCCAATGTTTGCCTTAAACACATCATTGACTTAATGGACATGAATTTGTGCAAACTTCCGATCATGAAGGACAGAGAAGCCTGGTGTGCTGCAGTCTATGGAGTCAAATAGAGTCAGACACGAATGAGCAACTGAATAAACAACAAAGAAAAAAGAGGAAAGAAAAAGATTTTAGGAATCCATCTTAAATCTCATTAGAAACGTTTGGCAGGTACTTATGAAAAAAGGAAAGGCATTTTTATTACAATAGCAAAGAAGTAGGAAGATGAAGGGATGCATAATCTCAACTAGTAATCCCAAACTATGATTCAGGCTCCTTCACATTACAGGGATAGACATTCTGGTGTTCAGTTTGCAATATCTCTCCATTAGATAGACAGTGACTCTGAAACCTTCCCCTCATTAGAAACACTTTTGATGCTGAAGTGTTTGTATGATCCTTAGGAAGACAACAGAAATTGTTTCCATTTTTTAACCAAAGGTTATAATGATTGAGTTCAGGTTCATTTCTTTTTGGTTCAGTGTTTAAGGAGAACAAATAAATTAGTTTATTAAATGACCATATTTTCAAATAAATCTGACCATATTTTCAAATAAATCAGTCAAAGAATGTAGCTCTTCTTATATTAAACAATTAGAAATACTGCAACATTTTAAACATATCTACTAGTTGGTCCCAGAAAAATCAATTTTGAACAGCAAATTGAGTTCACCTGGATCAAACCACAAAGCCTTTTAATGCCTATGCAGCTGGCTGTTTTCATAATAATTTAACTAAGTATGTTATTCCTAATAAATGGTATCTAAGTAGCTGCTCTGCTATTTTTTCAAATTTAATCATTTTGCTCGTGGGCCTCAAGTTAAAAAAAGGTCCTGTTCAGGAATTAATTCTCCTATGACATATTAAATTGGGCGCCCAGTTTCATCCTCAAATAAGAGCTCTATACAATTAGAGATCTTTTTCTGACTTTTCCAAACTTAGAATAAATGCTTGTTCCAATACAAAAATCCCACTATCGAATTATCATTATGAGTCTGTTGTATCATATAGCCTTGACTCAATAACATTTTATATGTTCATTCTGCCACTTCAATAATTTTTATATAGCTTTTTCACAGAACAATGTCACAAAGGTATAGTCATTTAAGTTGATAAATGCAAGTGTGCTCAGTCGTGTCCGACTCTTTGCAATCCCATCGACTGCAGCCCACCAGGCTCCTCTGCCATGGAATTTTTCAGGCAATACTGGAGTGGGTTGCCATTTCCTCCTCCAAAGTTGATAAATAGGTTGTATTTTAAGACATTTTATCAGTATCAAAATATTTTATTTCATTTTCTTGAACACACCATTGAACTACCTACTTGCTTGAGTAAAACTATTAGTGTCCAAATGTGCAATTTTTATCCTACTATTAAAGACCAAAAAATTTCCTTTCCTTTCTCTCTAAACAATATGACTTTCAACATCTATCATCCTCCTTCACTATTATTATTACTATTGGTCCTCTCTGGCTTTTTAAATTCATGCCCACTATTTTGGGCTATTTCTCCAATATTAATGTACACACTCTCTCCCCTTTTTCTTTTTTTGGTGGTAGGAAGACTGAAAGAATCAAAGAAAATTATTAAAAGAAAGAGAGGAGAAAGATCCTGGCCTCTTGCACTTGGTTTCACTCTTCCATATACAGTTGGTATAGAAATTGCTCAGTCTACCATTGAACGAAGAGATTCAAAGAGGCACTACAGTGATTAACTTTCTCAGATTTCCAAACATTACAGATTTTATGTTGTTTAATTTTTCAAGTATGCTCTGTCAGATATGATAATCACAAGTGATGCTAAAACCAGATGGGGAAATGTTAATGAAATGGACTACTCTAAGAAATTACTAATGCTAATTGACAATGACTGGCACATATGAGGTACCAGGCACTGCACCAGCAAGTCATATACAAACATCAGACACATCCACTGTCCCCAAGGGCAAAAGAGGAGGTATGAAGCCAAACACACTCTCCACTTTAGTATTCCTGAATTATAACCCTCAGTTATTAAACTGCCACATTCAGGTTAAATATTTAAATGTGACATTACTATAATAACAATACTCACTTAAATCCAAAGTTCAACAGTAACTAAACAGTGTACAAGAGGCAAAACTTAGATGTTTCATTACCATAGCCAAGGGAAAGATAGCTGAAAGACTCTACCAACAAAAAATTTAGTTTTAAAAAATCAAAACAATTATCAAGTTTAAAAAATCTCCAGTGCCTACCAATGTATTTTTCCAGAATAAGAAAACAGAAATGTGCTTTTTCTTAACTATTAGAACTGGCTCTGAAAATTATATTCAGCATTATTGGTAGTAGCTAAAAGTTAAACACATTTAAGTGTGCATCAACAGAAACACATTATGATATATTCTCAAGACAGGAAATCATGCAGTCATTAAAAATAAAGCTTCATAAATGTGCTATAAAAAGATCTCCAAGATACACTGAGTGACAAAAACAAGAGGCATATATAAATGTATACTTGTATTTGGGGGAAAATATATCATCATCATCATTTGGGAAACAAATACAAGAATATAAGAGTTGTCTCTGGAGAGTCAAGGGTGTAGTACTAGTGGGGGATGGGAGCTGGCGCTCATAAAACTGGATGGCAACCTTTGCTTTTTTACACCTTTTTGACACTTCTTTTAAAATCATGTGCATACACTGCTTTTAAAATTATTATGGAGACTGTTTTTGACTGTCCTGACCTATGTTTACTAAAACAGAAAGACCAGGTGAAGGGACCCTCTGTGGCCTGACCTTCTAAAACACACCTCCCCTTCTCTCACTCCTTTCCCTGGAAGGAGGAATGTCTGATCTAATTGGTAATGGGGGGTGGGGGGAACTGAGCAGAGGGGCCCGGCTCCTTCTGAACTCCCTTTCCGCCCAGCCTGCCAGCAGAAGCTGCTACCCCACACTGCCATAAATGAGAGGTTAGAGGTGGGCCAGGTGTGCGGTGCTCTACTGGCTATGGCAGTGATTGTGTATAAGGCTGTCTAATTAAGGTGAAATACTGCAAAGCTTCTGCATTTCTGCTGTTCATCTAAGCTGTGTTTTCCAACACAACTGTTAGTTCAATATCCATCTTATTATGCCTAATTTTCAACTGATCCTGAACCAATATGGAGGAGAAGGGTAGGGAGTCCTAAATCCCAACAACCTCCAAGGTAATTTTTTTTAATAAAAAAATTAAATGAAAAAAAAAAGACTGATGCTATATAGTATATACAGTGTGAGCTCATCAATGCTAAAACAAAACAAAACAAAACAAAATACTACTCTACTACCATAAAAACATATGCAGGTACAAAAATATCCGAAAGAGTAAGTATTAAAACAGCATACTAAAGGAGGGTTATGGGTTTTTCCTTCATTTGTTTTTGTGCTATTCTCTAACAAGCTAACAGTTCTCTAACAATTCTCTAACAAGCATGTGTTCATATATTACTGTGGTAACTTTCAAAAACTTTAAAATATATTTTAATAACTTTCATTGGAAGTTATCATAACTATATATCAAGTGCAAGTTTCTGAACTTTGTGATCATCACGGTTTAGAGAAGTGGTTCTCAAAGTGTGATCTCCAGACCAGCTCCATCAGGATCACATGGGAGCTGGTCAGAAATGCAAATTATGGGGCCCTACCCCAGAGCTCTGGAGGTGGAGCCGAGCAACCCGTTGAAACTAGCCCCTCCCTCCACCATGATTATAATGCCAGCTAGAGTTGGAGAACCAAAGGGCTAGAGAATGGTTTATAATAAGCCACTTTCAATTTTCCCGGTCATAAATCCTCAAAGTGAAAGACAGTGTTAGTTGCTCAGCTGTGTCCTACTCTTTCTCAACCCCATGGACTGTACCCAGCCAGGCTCCTCTACCCATGGGATTTTTCAGGCAAGAATACTGGAGTGGGTAGCCATTCCCTTCTCCAGGAGATCCTCCCAACCCAGGGATCAAAACCAGGTCCCCCACACTGCAGGCAGATTCTTTACTGTCTGAGCTACCAGGGAAGCCCATAAATCCACAGGACCCATACAAAACACACAGATATACTCCTATCTCCTTATCAACTCATTTTATATCTCAAGTCAACAAGCATTTATGGAAAACCTTTCAAACTGCACTACTTTTTAGTATAAGCTAAAATACTTTAATAAAGGAATGATTATCTTCAAACCACTGGGGAGAATCCCCAACCCCGTTAAAGGAACTGAAGTACTCCGTTGTAAACTGGAGCCCTAGAACAGATTTCCTCCTGGGAAGGAGCTGTGGCATGGCTGCCTCCATACACCCTGAGAAAGATCCTCAACCAAGGAACAACTTGCTAATGGGATGTATTATAATAACATGGAGCGGTCTCAGCTAGTATTTCTCCTTCATAACTATTAGGAAGTTTATTGAAAATTAAGTAGTGATAGCATTTATAGATACCTGTTTGGTGATCGTCTTGGCCAACGTCTTCTGTTAGATTCTGCAAGAAATATTTTCATCATTACCAAGAAATCACACACCATACAACAAGTTTTAAAATTCAGTATTTTCATAAACAGCTGATATCTTAATATCCATAATCTAAATTCTTATCAAATACACTTAAAACAACTGAACAGCTGGTAGCTTTGTCTTTAAAAAATTGACTTACTAGCTTATTAAGGGTGTGGTAGATCTTATGAATATTTGCCAGTGTTGAGAGATGAGAGTTCAGCTGAAAGTCTTTAAAAGAAAAAGGGGAAAATTCAGTGTCATTTATTTCCCATACTGCAAAAAGACTATTAAAAAATAAAGCTCAAAAGTGGAAATAAATGTTTTGATACAATTGAATACTATCGCCATTATATTTGATACTTATTAAATAAGATACAACATGCAACTACCAACCTATCTGCTAGAAATAGTCTAACAATAAAATTAAATTCCCAACCAAATGTTACAATACAGTTCATGAAATTTTCATGTGAATTGTAAGGCAAAACAAAAATACTTCAGTAGTTATAACATCCTATCAGCAACGAACTTAAGCTTAATAGAAAAATACCACTGATGCTGGCAAATTAAGTAACACAAATAGACGACAGATCTCAAATGAACCATATTCACTTTCTCTTTCTCCTCCCCAGAATTACTAGCACAATACAAGCTCCTGGCAAGAAAATAAACAGGAAAGCATCTCAATCACTTGACATTTCTTACAATATACGTATTTTGTTGACTCTTACACAACATAGAGCAGAAATGGAATCTAAGCCCCTCCCCCTCCTGTTTAACAAATACAGATAAATCAAAGGGCCAGCCTGAAAGTGGCCTGTCTGAGAGGCCAGGGCCCTGGGATGGGGTCTATAGTTCCTGGCACTGCAACAGTAAAATGTGCCACAGAGCCAGTAACACAGAGGCAGAACTTGCACTCACAGAGAATCAAAGACTGTCTCCACCTGCCATCTCTCACAACTTCAGGACTGTACACTAAATCACACACAAAAGACAAAGTCAAGCTGCTCTACCACACAATATCGCACAACATAAAACTTTATGTTTGGCTTTTGAATCTCCAATTTCAAATGTTTTTCATAAAAAGTATGCTTGCCTACATAGTAGGTTATATGAATACGAGTTAAAAGTCGACGGCTATTTTCATATTTGAATAAGCATCAATAGAAGCAGTTTCATAAAATATCAAGATTTACATTAGTTCCTTTTCTTTACTATTATAACGATTAGTAAACGTTAGTCTGAAAGTAACCTTGAAAAGATACTGTAACTTTCCAAGTTATGCCATTCTGATAAAAAAAAGAGAGAGAGAGAGAAAAAATCACCCTTTCCTGGAATATTTATTTAGGATGCATGTCAGATGCAAGGAGCCAACACTACAACACAAATTGTCTCTGCTGAGCCGGACTCTCTGGGCTGGAAAGCAAGCTGACCTGCCTGCCAGTATTTAGAAAGCTCCACTTTTCTTTTCTAAATCGTGCCAGGAATCCAGGTCTGGGCTGGCCTGGAGGGCAGAGGGGCCAGCAGGCAGCAGAGTCCCTGACATACACACACCACTGTCAGGAGCAGCGGGCTCTAAGTGTACATGCACACGTGCACGCGCTGGCCCGACCAACAGCAGCCCCCGGCCTGACACCACACGCACAGCCATTGAGAGTGGTCCAAAGAATCAGAGTGCTTGGCTGAGGGACAACCAGAGAAGGACCTCAAATACAGACAAGTGTTAATTATTTAGAATCTGAATGGTTGAGCCATATTTAAGGTAAATGATGACATAAATATGTGCAGACCTTGATTTTCCATCTTAATTAGTGCAACTGTACAGAAAAAGATTTTAAATCATTTGGGGTGTTTGAATATATATATATATATACGTGTGTGTATTTATGTACTTATACTTCTATTTCATAAACCTAGGTAGGGGGCTCTAAAGCTAGGAGCAGTAACAAAGGCTTTGGGGAACTTAATCTTACCCACCCCTCCTGCCCTGGCATCTATGATCAAGCCATAAGCTCCCTTTTTGTACTCTCTCAATTTAAAATTTGGAAGACAAACGATACACTACAGTAATATCTTGATATATAAATTAAACTTCTGGACTCGCAAAAAAAAAAAAAAACACCAGAAAACTTAAGGATCTAGATTCTGTCTTCACTGAGGATACACAGGAGTCTGCCAAAGATCACCAAAGCAATAAGGTCTCCAGACCTGCTGATTCAACTGCCAAAATCCACACAGGAGAATCTAAACAAATTAAAATTGCTAAATCCGTCTTTACACACACACATACAGTTTCTGCCAAAATAACACTCTGAGCTTTACAACCTGACTCTGGAGTCTAACAATTAGCTTGAATCTCAGATCCACCAGTTATTTAACCTAAATTTCAATGTCCTCAGTTGTGAATGAGCCTACAATGCCTGGATGTGGCAGAGAGTCAGAATAATGTGTGGATCATAGTGAGTGCCCAATAAAAGATATTATCACTGTTAGATTATACCATTTTCCACACCAACCACCTACAATGGTTTCTACTTCTGTAGATCCAAGTCAAGCCCCACATCAAAGATCTCAAAGCTGCAGCTGCCTCTGTGACAGAGGCATACGGCTTGATACATCTCTACAGCCTATGATGGTATGTCTACATTCATATACCACCAACTGATTTCATAATGATGGTGGAAGAATATCTCAGCAGTGGAAAAAAATATACAAGAGCATTAAAGTTCTATACATGAAGTTTCACTTTACAGACGATGAAAGTAACAAGGTTCATTTCACAAGTCACATAATATATGTCAGCCAAGTCTCTATTTCCATACCCAGTGTCTACTATCATAACCACCTCATCATCACCTCATCAAAAAAAAGGAAAAAGAAAAGGAACCAGCAGCATGAACAGAACAGTTTTTCTTTAGTTTCATCAAGGTAAAAAGCTAAGGAGCAGACACAAATTCGGGGGGGGGGGGGGGAAAGACCAAAATGGCATTAAAAGATAAATCCACAAAGGTTAACACGTATTGAATTCATGGTTCATCTGTTCACTGCTCAGGGCAAGTAATAGACCTTGAAATCTAAAATAGATTTCACATCCTTAAGGAATAGATGTTAAGGGTGAAGATCGCATGCTTTACAGAAGCGCATTTGGGAAAGCACTAACTGACTCATAAAATCTCCTCTGGCTCCTATTTCAATTCTAAAGGCTAAATGCTCAGTTAAGTCAACTTTAGTCCATGATCAAAAGGCTCTCCACCATCACTGGTTAGACTCTCATGTGTGACGTGCAAACCTAACATTCTGTATTAAAAGTGACAAATGGCTCCACAGAAAGACACAGCATGCTTGATAAACGGCTTGCCTAAATTATCTTCTGAGTATTCTTTAAAATGATCAACAAATCCTGATGTGGCATAAAGTTTTCCGGGAGTTTTGGGGGTTTGTTTTGGGTTTTTTAAATAATTATCACTTGTTGTGACCTATATAACAGAAAAAAGTGAATGCCACTGAGAGGGTCAAAATTCACTTCCTCCAAACTACCCTTTGTATACACAATCCCACAATATAGAGAGACATAAGTAATACAACAAAAACTGGTAAGTTCAGACAATGACCATCATCAACCAAAAGAATCAACTTCAAGAATTAACAGTCCTAACAGGAGTTTACTTCCATAAAGGGTCAGAAACAATTGAAATACATAAAAATTCAAACCCTTCTTTTATGCCATAAATAATCACTTGTTAAATATACCTGGGAGGTGATCTCAATTATAATAGCAACGAAAAGCAATAGTACACGTAGGAATAAACTTAAATGTGCAACATTCAAGTGAAGAAACAATAAAAGTTTACAGATGCAGAGATATATTTCTGGAATGGAAAGACCCGGTATCGTAAGACGATCACTTCACCCTGTACTGAACTACAAAATTAAATGCAATCAAATTCCTATTCTCCCTGCTTCCCACCTCCCCATCCCAAAAAGAGGTGAGGGAAAGGGAAGGGAGTCAGGCAAGCTTAGCAGATTGATTCTAAAGTTCACCTGAAAAGAACAAACACACTTGACTTGCCAAGAAATTGTTGAAAATGAAGAATGAAGAACAGGCCCTATCCGACCATACATAATATAAAGCAGAGGTTGGTAAACTCTCTGCATGAGTGCCAGATCTTAAATATTTTAGGCTTTGTGGACCATCCGATCTCTGCTGCAGCTACTTTGCCACTGGAGCTCAAAAGCAGCCATAAACAATACACAAGCAAATGAGTGTGGCTGTGCTCCAATAAAACTTTATTTCTAGACACTAGGTAGTGGGCCTGATTTGGACCATGAGCTGTAGTTTGCCAAGGCCTGGTGTAGAGGTACAGTGCTATAAAATACGGTACATGAGCAGTAAGACAAATCATTGAAAGAGAGCTAATAAACATGTCTACGCACGTCTGTATGGTTGCGTGTATGTGTAAGTACACAGAATTAATACGATTAAATGGTATTTCAAATCAATAGGGAAGAGATCATTATTCCGCAAGCAGAAGGCAACTAGCTACCATGTGGAACAAATTAAAATTAATTCCAACCTCAGAAGTTACAGATAGAAGGGAAAGGCACTCAAGGCTAAAGAGAAGTTATGGCCTCAGGGCCCCGCACGTTCTCTGCCTCTTCTACCCAATCTCATCTCTTACCTATCTTCCCCTCACTCACTCTTCTCGGTCACAGAGAGCTTCCTGCTATCCTGTGAATACTCCAACCAAGCTCTTAACTCAGGGCCCCGCACGTTCTCTGCCTCTTCTACCCAATCTCATCTCTTACCTATCTTCCCCTCACTCACTCTTCTCGGTCACAGAGAGCTTCCTGCTATCCTGTGAATACTCCAACCAAGCTCTTAACTCAGGGCCTTTGAACACACTGTTCTCTCTGCACTGAGCCCTCTTTCCTCCAATAATAACATGGCTTGCTCTCACACTTTATCAGGTTGCCACGGAAACATCACCATCTTACAGAACCTTGCCAGACCCAACAAACCGGACCCGTTCTTCACTATCCCATTACCAGGCTTTAGTTCTCTTTATGGCATTAGTACCACCAGACTTCATGTCATATTTGGGTGCCATCTTCCTCTAGCATTAGAATATAAGCTTCACGAAGGCCAGAACCTGCTCTTGTCCACTGCTATATCCCTAGTACCAAAAGCAATACCTGGCACACATCAGGTGCTCAATAAATACTCAAGGAATAAATGAATGTAGGGACAAGGGCATCAAGACTTAAATTCAGTATGCTTTGGTATTTCAGGGCATTCACATCACTAGATCTTCACATGTGAGAAGCAGCATGGTAACAGAAGACTCAAAGGCAGGGCAGGGCAGAAAAAGTGTGGCTCCGAACCCTGTTTAAGAGGTTAATCTAAGGACGAGTATTTCCACTGGGCCATTGGAGGGTATGCAAATATAAGATAAACGTGGCACTCTCCAGCACTCCTACTCAAAGGTAACTCATGTACAGCTGTTTCACATGAAAATGGTGAAACGACTATGGCACGAGATCTGAACGAAATTTCACCAGGCCAAGTTACACTACCAGAATCCAGAGAGTACTTAATTCTGCACAGCAGAATGCTGGAAGCACTGCTATGAGCCTGGGTGCCATAGCAGTGTTTAAATCAGCCTTTTTTAGAAAGATTGCCCAACGGCAAATGTGGCCTGGATTCAGAGTGGTGTTTCATGAAGGCTACTGGTAGTGAGCAAGGTGGGAAATGATTAGGGCTTTCAGGTGGTCTGTGGCAGCAAAAGTGGAGAGTACAATGGGACCGCAGGACATCCACATTTAACTCACACCAATTCAGGGCAACAGCTTGGCAAAAAGAAGAGGGAGAGAGAAGAGAAGTCAATCGTCCTAGTAACTGCCCTGAGGCCTCTACTTAATGACAGGGAGACGGGCAACAGGACTCTGACAGTCGCTGGGTCCGCTCAGTCTCCACATGCACCTAACAACACTGTATGAGCCAAGGATTTAGGAGATGTATTTTTCATAAAACACAGTCCCTAAACATAAGCCAGCTGCTTCAACTGGTGCTCAGCTGAAGAAGAGTTGGTGACCTGTCCTAATGCTGGAGGAAAAAACCGCTGTGCTAGAGACAATCTGCAAGGAGGGGGCACCTTCTGAAAGTATTTCCAGCGATTTTTTTTTTAAGTATATTTTATTTATTTATTTGACTGCTCAAGGTCTTAGTTGTAGCATGCGGGATCTAGCTTCCTGACCAGGGATTGAACCCGGGCCTCCTGTATTGGGAGTGTTAAGTCCCAGCTGCTGGACCACCAGGGAAATCCCTCCAGTGATATTTTTAATACTGGTGATTTCACCTTAGATATGGACTTTAGAACTCACCTCTATATAAAATGTGATTACACTAGGAGGAAAACCAACAAGACTGCTCTCAGGAGCTGTGAGGGAAGCTCACGTCCTTTTGTCCTTTGAGCTATGAAAACTAGCACAGGCAGAGTCAGGTAACTAGTTGTGGCCAAGCTGGGGAGAATTCACATTCCAAAGCCCCTTCTTCTGTTCTAACTCATTTCTGATGAGAGCATCAGGGAGGAAAAAGCGGCAGCATGTCCCACCAAAGCTGTCAATTAGTAAACACACAAAGTTAAAGAACCTTATTATTAAATAAAAAGATAATAAAACTGGTGAAATCAAAAGCAGTCTACCAACTTAAAAAAAAACCACAAAAGATGGTGCAGAAAAGACATAACATCCATGTTATTTCTATTTCAGATACACCTCTTTCTTCTTGTCACTAAGAATTAAAATAAAAGTATTTTATTATTAGCTAAACTCCAGCTGGTCAATCAGTAAGCAATGCTCTCAGGTACAAAGTTTTTAATATAGCACTATGCACATATATGTACTGATAAATGCATTCTGCTGCTGCTGCTGCAAGTCACTTCAGTCGTGTCCGACTCTGTGTGACCCCATAGACGGCAGCCCACCAGGCTCCACCGTCCCTGGGATTCTCCAGGCAAGAACACTGGAGTGGGTTAATGCGTTCTGAGGACAATGAAAATGACGAACTAAACCAGTAATGGCTTTGGAGGTGGAGGTGGAGAACAGAACATGGGGTCGTTACCATGTCATTGCCAAAAAAGTGAAACAAAATTAAAGGTTATCAAAATCAGCATTCATCTACATGTTTCTGGAACAGAACAAGAGCAAGATGCAGCGGTGCAGGGCTGGGCTGCACCGCTTTAGAGAGCTAAAGGTGATTCCACAGGGAAGGCTGAGGGGTGCTCCACGCCACTGGTTACATGGCCCACCCTCCTGAAACCTTAGTTTTACTCAGTGATGTGGAAAAAGTATATAATAGTGTATGTAACTAAGATTCACTGTTTAGGTCTGCCCTTTCTTCTAGAGAGCTTCCCTGGTAGCTCAGCTGGTAAAGAATCCACCAGCAATGTGGAAGACCTGGGTTCAATCCCTAAGTCGGGAAGATCCCCTGGAGAAGGGAATGGCTACCCACTCTAGTATTCTGGCCTGGAGAATTCCACAGACAGAGGAGCCTGGCGGGCTACAGTCCATGGGGTCACAAAGTGTCGGACATGACTGAGTGACTTTCACTTTCTTTCTCTTTCCTTCTAGAAACAGGAGCCCATTTTCCTACAGGTTTCGGGTACACTGGGGATATGAATGTCACTGAGGGGAAAAGAGACCCCTGCCAACCTGCAAAGGACAAGTAATAATGTAAGGTTGTAATCACAAGATTTTGGATTTGTGACTGCCGCACAAAAGGAAAAACTCCAACAAGGCCCTACACGATCTGACCTAAGTCATCCCATTTCATTATCCTGCTCATTCCATTCCAGCCACACTCTTCTTGACTACTCAAGTGAACTCCTAGCTCAGGGTCTATTTTATTTAATATACCCTCCTCCTCTTTCCCACCTCTGTTATCACTGGCCTGACGTTGACATCACTGAAATATCTGTTCAGACGTCACCTCATCCAGAGGCCTCCCTCCCCTGACTTCCCTATCCAAACCAGCACCTCCATCCCCACCAGAGTTACCAGCTGAGCTACCAGGTTAGGGTTTAAACCTTTATTTTTTGACCTTTTTTAAAAAGCTTTATTGAAATAGAAATCATACACCATACAATTGATCCATCTAAAGTACACAAGTCAATGCTTTTTAGTGTATACACAGCTGCACAACCATCACAATGTTATTTAACAATTTTTATCACCCCATCAGCAATCACTCCTCATTTTTCCCCTCACCGCTACATCATCAGGCAACCACTAACCCTACAGTTTGCCTTTATACATTTTCTATCAATAGAATCATAAGATATGAGGTCCTTTGTGACCCAGACATTATATTTTATATATATTTACATCTTTATCCTTTGTCACACTCCCTGAAGCCCAAGCTCCATGATGACAGGCATTTTCTTTAGCTTTGTTCACCACTTTATCCCAATACCTAGAAAAGTACAAGCTGTCTATGGGGTTGCACAGAGTCAGACACGACTGAAGCGACTTAGCAGCAGCAGCAGCACATGACCAATAAAAGGGGGGAAAATGTTTGTAAAGTACCCACTGGGGACTTCCCTGGTGGTCAAGACTCTGAGCTTCCAATGCAGAGGACCTGGATTGGATCCCAGGGCAGGGAACTAAATCCTGAAAGCTACAACTAAGACCCAGTGCAGCCAAATAAATAAATAAACTTAAAAAAAAAAAAAAAAAAGTAGCCACTGGATTGAGCAATGTGCAAGTTACTCTATAACTGTGGTGAAGAATGAAATGAGGCATGGTTGGAGCAAGAAGTGAGGGATCAGTCTATCATCGGGCATAAACAACTTGTTGCAGAAGTTGGGCCATGAAGAGAAAGGAGAAACGCACAAAGGACAGAGTGGGTATTGAGTTTGGGCTTAACAATGAGGAGACTGGAGACATTTAAAATGCTGAGATTCAACTTGCTTCATACCCTAGAAGGTCACAGAAGCCAGAGCGCATAGAGTGGGTCAGATTACAAGTCAGGGTGGATCTATAATATGAGCACAAATATACGTAGCATATGTGATTTTAAAAAATTACAAAATGCACTTTAAGTTTAAAAATTCATTAAAAACCAGTTTTACTTCAAAATGACTTAAAATACAAAGTCTACCATAAAATGAAGTCTACTTTTGACCCTGTAAACAGTAGTGTTTTCAACTGGTATTCTAGAACCAACTTACGCTTCTGCACACCAACTGATAAGTCATTGAGCTATGTGAGACAGCACAAGTACGTGTCTCACCTGTAAAACCTATTTTCACATTTGAGGCCAAATTATTAAAACACACAGATCTGAAATGAGTTTTCCACACCGCAAAACTAGGAAAAACCAAAAGCCAGGTTTGTGGGTCAGCTTCATACCACACACTTGTCTAACTTGTTAGAAACAGGAATCTCTTGGTCTAACAGCACCTGCCTCATGAGAACACTGTGAGGATCAAACGAGCCCCTGCTGCAGTGTGCCCAGCACAGTGCGCGGCACAGAGCGGCCGCCACCTGAGTGGGGCTCTGTGTCACTCAGTGTCACTTGCATGCTGAGCAGGGTGGCCTGTATGGGGGAGGGCTGGCCGCAGCCTTGGCACCCTCCCTGCCATAGCCCAAACCAAACCCCGTGTACACACTGAGCCGCTGAACACTGATCCAGAGGCTGCGCATCAGAATCACCTGGGGAGTCTGAACAACTGCCACTGCTGGGGCCCCATCCAGGCCAAACAAAAATAGGAGTGGACTTGTCAGAGCTTCTCAAGCAGCCCAGGCGACTCTACACGCAACCAGAGAGGAGCGTACATCCCCACCCTCTCTTCAATCCCCAATCCACATCCAGTTCACAATCTCAGCCAGGCCAGAGGGGAGTCCAACCCATTCACGGCAACCCCCGCAGCATGAAGACAAGATCAAGATCCAAGCTGTTCAAGGTCAAAAATCTAGGTGCAAACTGAAAGGAACCAAGGGGCAGTGAGGAGGAAGGCATGAACATCACTCTCCTCATCAATAAATACTTGTTATTTACAAGACACAAAGTTAGGAACGTGAGCGTGGAAAGGAGGAAACTGACAAGGTGGGACCAGGTCATCGTGGGTGACTCGGACCTTTCACTGAACACAAGATCCGAAGCTAAGGCCATCCAAGCACACCACCGCTTCTGGCTTTTTCCTCCTAACTCTCACAGGACCCAAAAAAAGTGGCCGGGAGGTGAAGCCCCGATCCAGGACAGGTGGCGTGCCACCCAGCACCTGTCACCAACCGCACAGCCTGCGCCTGCTGGTGCCACCATCTTAAAGGAGCTAGCCAGACTGGCTGCTCTCCCACCTTGACAAGATACAAAGGGCCCTAGACTCACTGGCTTCACCCCACCCTACCCACTGAAGAACACAGATCCATTTCATCTCACTGATGTTAGAAGAGGCCCGATTTGGGGTAAAGAGTACAGCTCTGGCCTCGGAAAGCCCCGGGTTAGAGTCCCTGCTCTGCAGTGTCCTAGCTGAAGGACGTTCCTGTTACCCAGCCTCACTAAATCAATCACCAGGCCCCTCCTCACCAGGCTCTTAGGGTGTGTGCCAAGCACTCAGCACAGCACTGGCCCATACTGTGAACCAACAAAGGTTCATTATTTTAATCCCTATTATTATTATTCAACATGGAAAAGATTAAGGCAGACAGAACCCAGAAGATCAAAAAGACAGGGCAGAAGAATGACAAGGGGACAGGTCTTTAACACTCTCACGTCAATAGCCAGCTGTCTGGACTTGAATGTTCAACACTCCTCCTCAAGCTTCCTGTTTAATTAAGAACAAATAATCTGTGGTCTAATTTTGGGAATGGAATCTGTAGAAAGAGATCTTAAAGGGGAAAAAGACTTAAACTCCTCAACTACAGAAAAAGATAAGAAATCAGTTCAAAGATGTTACACAAAAACAACATTAGTAGCTCTATAAGTTTTCTGGCTTTTCGGCAATGATGTTAGGTATCTCCTATATTCAAAAAGTATATGCTTAAAAGGTACTTAATACAAATGTCTGTTTAAAATAAAACCTTTAAGACTAAAAATTACTATTTCATTAGTGACAAGAAAAAGTATGGAAATACTCTTCTTTGCCATAATCAGTTGCCCAGCTAGAATGCATTTTTAAATAAATGACTAGTTTCATTGTGAAATGGCAATAATGAAAGAGGAGGAGTGGGAAAGAAGGAATTCATCCCAGACCCCGTTGGGATCCATTCCAAGAAGAAAAGAACCAAATGCAAAACAAAGATAATCATAATAGGCTCTGCCATCAGCATTCATAAGCCAATGACAAAACACAGAATTCCAGTATACCTGCCAGGTTACCAAAGGATTAAATGAAATGCACAAATAAAATAATAGTATTTCAGAGTATTCTTGCCTGGAAAATCCCATGGACAGAGGAGCATGGCGGGCTACAGTCCATTGGGTCCCAAAAAGTCGGACGCAACTAAGCACACACATTATTTCATAGGCAGTCGCAGGCACCTCAACACCAGTGTCAGAATGCCTGAGTTAGCATCTCAACTCACCACTTACCAGCTGTGTGACCTTCAGAAGGTCACATTCTGTACCTCAGCTTCCTCATCTGTAAAATGGGGATGATAATAGTACATTCATATTCCTACTTTCAAGGGCCGGAGTGAGGATTAAATGAATGAATGCAGGCAAGGCAACTGAAACAGCCTATGATTAATCACTGTGTATAAACATGTTGTCAGTCCCTCTCCTCCCCTGCACCCCCCCCCCCCCGCTTTCTTCCTCCTTTCTCCCTGCATCCTACATCTTCTGATTTCTCTCTTACCACTCACCTCCTTTCCACTCCCTGGAGCCTCTTTCTAGCCCTCTCCATGTGGCTCCTGCCCACCCCTCCACCTGATTCCCCTTAGCTCTGGCTTACCCAACTCTTTGCTACTGCCAGGCTGCTCCCTCTACTTGGAAAGCACCCTTCCACCTCACCCCTGGAGGCACACACCCATCTTTTCCTTCACATAATAGAACTTCAAAAGCTAAGCTTACACAATAATAGGTAACCCTTCCCTGAAGGACTTCCCTGGTGACTCAGATGGTAAAGGAATCTGCCTTCAATCCAAGTGACCAGGGTTCAGTTCCTGGGTCTGGAAGATCCCCTGGAGAAGGGAATGGCAACCCACTCCAATAATCTTGCCTGGAGAACTCTATGGACACAGGACCCTGGCAGGCTACACAGTCCACAGGGTCACAAAGATTCGGACACGACTGATCGACTAACACGTCACTTCACTTCCCTGAAGTCTAATTTGAATGACTACCTATTTGTTTCCAAGCATGCTGGGCATCCATCTAACCTTCCCTGTCCCATATTTCAACTGTCCAGGACTTCTCTGCCTCGACCACTAAGCACTGGAAGGAAGCTCCTTAAACACAAGGGCCAGGCTCAGCTGTCTTTGTCGCAGTAGCACCTGGCTACAGGAAAAACCTCAAAGGTTTGGTGAGTGACCAAGTGAGGCAATGCCTCATTTGCCTGTTTTGTTTCTTATGACCTCTTTTCCTCAACACGGTCTCCTTTCATTTATTTATTTGGCTGCTTTGGGTCTTAGCTGAGTCACACGGGATCTTAAATTGTGGCATGTCAGCTCTTGTTCCCTGACCAGGGATAGAACCTGGGCCCCCTGCACTGGAAGAGCAGAGTCTTAGCCACTGGACCACTAGGGAAGTCCCTCAAGGGCCTCTTTTTAAAGCCTAATAAGAAAACTGTCATTACACAGTAATCATTAGCAACAAAAACAGAAAAGTGCCAAGCATTTCTCTAAACATTTTGTGTTCTATCTAATTTAATTCTCAGGATCACTCCTGATCTTGCCTCCTACTCTTCCTCTCTGCCCAACCCCCAGCTCCACTCCAAGCACACTGCCTGTTTGCCATTCCTCAAACACAGGTCTGCTCCCCTCCTGGGAGTCTCTGAATTTGCATTCCCTCTCCCTAGAATGTCCCCTTCACCTCCTTCAGGCCTTCCCTGCCCAAGCCATGTAAACTACAACATCCTCTGCTCTCGTTCCCCTCCCCTGCACACATGGGGCACGGGTGTGCTCCCCTTTCCTGCTTGGTTCTTCTCTAATGAACTGCTCACCATGGAACACACTTTCCCATGCTGGAATGAAAACTTCATGCCAGATGAAGAATGGGGCCTAGTACACAGTAGGTGTTCAATAAACACCACTGACTGAACAATTCCAAACCCCACAGTAGGTGGCTTTATGCATGAGGAACCTGAAGCTTACACAGAGTAGCTGAGTAATTTATCCACATTCACACAGCTAACAGGGACAGAACCCAGATATTCTGACTCTAGGGCCCACACTTAACTACTATGCTTCCCTGCCTCCCAACCTGACGCAGAAAACAAATCATCTCATCCAAGGAACTAATCCTAGAACTATATGCCTTTGGTCCACAGAAAAGCCATCCACCAGAAAAATCTGTCAAGGGAACAAGTCAACTAATTCAAGTCAGTTCTATGTGTAAAGTATTAATTGTCAGATTTATAGTTTATGCAGCACTGTTAGTTTTCTTTTGGATTTAATAGTTCAGTAAGAAGAGATTATTATATCTTTTTACACTGTAATATCCTCACAAACAGCAAAATGACAAATCATCAAATAACATGGAGGAGGCCTAAGCTGATATATATTAAAAGCCAAAAATTGTGGAAAGTACAGAAGTACAGACTGCAAGGGAATACAAGGGTATTTTGAGGGGTAACAAAAACATTCTATATCTTAATTATTGTGGTGGTTACACACACACACGTATTTATCAAACGAGTACAATTTATAGAATTAATTACATTCAATAGTGTAACTAAAGTGTAAAGTCTTTAGTGTAAAGTCAACTAAAAAGCATATTAGATATGATTTTTGGCTAAACAAAATAAATATTCTACCAGTATTATTTCCACACCTAATACTCTCAACAATTTGGGAGTGGGGGAGAGGACACAGATGTGATTAAGAGAAGATAGCAGTAAAGAGCTCTACACAGTGAGATCAGTGGGGTGACTGAATGCCTCAGAGTCCTGCATGACCACTGACAAAGGCAGCTCCTACCACAAACACTGCCTCAGTACCCTCTTCAGTCTTTTGGATCACCTCAAGTCAGGGCTCTTGGACTCTGAACAGAGTCCAGGCAGGGTGGAAAGGCAGATCACTGCTCTTCTCCACATCGGCCTCTGCCATGTATCGACCAGTGATAGGTCTGGATGTTGAATTTGTCAGAATTCTTAGTTGCAAGCATCACAAACCAACTAGCTAACTTAAACAGAACAGCAATTCTTCTTTTCTAAGGTTATTAGATAGTTCCCACAATCTCCAGGAAAACCAGAGGCCCAATCATACCAGCTGCACAACCAAAACATCTAAGGGCAGAGTGCACCACTGACATAACCTGGACCTGCCTTCAGTTTCAGAATCACACTCTGGTGTGGGTGTGTCTGGGCAGCTCTGCTTTGACAGTTAGAATTCCCCAATCAGAGGAAGAACCAGGGCCCCAGAGACTGGCAAAGGCCATCACAGATATAAAGGGATGACACCCCATCTTTGCAAATACTACTGACATAGACAGCAAGTAATGAAAGGTTTTCAAAAATATTCACAAGGAAAACAATCCTCAAAGATGGAAATAAAATGAATCATACTCAGAGGTACTGTGATTTGGGGAGGGTGGGGGTCTTTCAACGCATTATTTAACGTTTAATGGTGGCTCAGGTGATAAAGAATTCGCCTGTGATGCAGGAGACACAAGTTCAATCCCTGGGTTGGGAAGATACCCTGGAGAAGGAAATGGCAACTCACACCAGTATTCGTGCCTGGAAAATCCCATGGACAGAGGAGCCTGGTGGGCTACAGTCCATGGGGGTCACAAAGAGTCAGACATGACTTAGCGGATAAACCACCACCAGCACCTGTACGTTATTTAATAGTTTCAAAAACTACAAAGCCTACCTTCCTAGATTGAAGATAACTCATTAACAGCATCTTCGGATTAAAACAAAAACAATTCAAATCTAAAACAGCAAATACTTTGTCTACCAGAATACTGGACATGATAGAGAAAAGACCCTTAGATCTGAACAGTCATACAACAGTTGTTAAAATATATGATTCTATTTAAAATGCACTTCAGCATTTTTTTCTATTTGAAACATAAGCCAAAAATTGGAGCCTCTTTTATAGCCACCAACATAATAGCCTCTCTTATAGCCACCAAGGGTCCATCTCATCAAAGCTATGGTTTTCCCAGTAGTCATGTACGGACGTGAAAGTTGGACTGTAAAGAAAGCTGAGTACTGAAGAAATGATGCTTTTGAACTGCGGTGTTGCAGAAGACTCTTGAGGGTCCCTTGGACTACAGGGAGATCCAACCAGTCCATCCTAAAGGAAATCGGTCCTGAATATTCATTGGAAAGACTGATGCTGAAGCTGAAACTCCAATACTTTGCCCACCTGATGAGAAGAACTGACTCACTGGAAAAGACCCTGATGCTGGGAAAGACTGAAGGCAGGAGGAGACAGGGATGACAGAGGATGAGATGTTTGGATGACATCACTGACTTGATGGACAGGAGTTTGAGTTGGTGATGGACAGGGAAGCCTGGCGTGCTGCAGTCCATGCGTTTGCAAAGAGTTGGACACGAATGAGCGATTGAACTGAACTGATAGCCACCACTATTTTTTTAGTACTTTTTTTTGTTTGTTTTGTTTTTATTTTTTGTGGCTGCACAGCATGCAGGATCTTAGTTTCCAAATCAGGGATCAAACTTGTGCTTCCTGCAGTAGAAGTGTGGTGTTTTAACCGCTGAACCACCAGGGAATTCCCAGCCACTGCCGCTGCTAAGTTGCTTCAGTCGTGTCCAACTCTGTGCGACCCCATAGACGGAAGCCCACCAGGCTTCCCCATCCCTGGGATTCTCCAGGCAAGAACACTGGAGTGGGTTGCCATTTCCTTCTCCAATGCACGAAAGTGAAAAGTGAAAGTGAAGTCGCTCAGTCATTCCCGACTCTTAGCGACCCCATGGACTGCAGCCTACCAGGCTCCTCTGTCCATGGATTTTCCAGGCAAAAGTACTGGAGCGGGGTGCCATTGCCTTCTCCGATTCCCAGCCACAAATATCTTTAAATGTATGTTCTGCTTAAAAGAGTAATTCTCGAGAGGTACCTCTGCTAACCTGAATCTCAGAATAAAAAAAAAAGAATATGCTATGAAAGGCTACTAACTGTAATTTAAGCTGGTCACCTAAACAGAGATGTCAGTATTAATGTCAGAGCCTCAGAAAACTCACCTCCAACTAACACAATTTACTTTCTAAATAAAGAAAGACTTTGGTGAGCTTAATGTATTCTTAACATTAAAAAAAAAAAAAAACAAAAAACCCTTAGGACCAGACGCTGTTCATAAAACAAAATAGGAAGGGAGACAGACACTTCCAGGCCCTTTACCATCAGACCTGCCAAGCCCTGCCCAAGCCTTCCCCACCGCGGCCTATTACACACCAGGTCAGAAGTGGACACAAGTACTGTTACATGCACACTCTTGTCCCTCAGCACATCACCGGCGCGCTACTCCCTTCTGGAGAACCTCTCCATGCCACAGACATTCTTCAAAACTGATATCTGCATGTATTTAAAAATACATATTATTTAATTTGGTTTGCATAGGACAACTCTGTCCAAAAAAAGGGCAGAGAATGAATAAGTGAAAATTCGTATTCCTGGAAGAAAAACCTAAAGATAACAAAAGACATCTCAGAAGCAGAATTGCAGGAGGAAGCATTAAAATCTTTCAGATAATTCACTACCTGCTCAAGAGCTGACCATCTAAGTTCAGTTCATTACATATTTGAGGTCCTAAGCAATGCAATGCACTGGACCACAGCATGGATACTAAGGCAGAGTTCCAGATCTCAAGAGAGAGTTATCGTCTAACTGGAAAAGGGACAAGTAAGTAAACACACAGCTACTGTTAATAAGAAAACTGAGAATAAAAGTCAACAGTCCTTGGAGATTCAGTGGAGGGAAGGAGTCTGCTAGAGTGGGAACAAGGAACAATTAAGAGAAGCGGCACTGAGGGCCGAGGGAGGAGAAGGGTTCAGGGGAAAGAAACCGAGCTTAAAATATAGAACCAGTTCAACCCCAGCTTCTGAGACATCTGTAAGCAACTGGGAGCTTTGAGGTTTTGGGGTAGAGGGGTCATAAGGACAAAGATATTCAACTGATGATGAAGAGGATAAATAGGAGGCTGAGCCTGGCAAAAATATTACTTGCTAGTTATTATAAGAAAGGATGGCTCAGACCTAGGGTGATGGCAATCAGTATGGAACAGAGAGTACAGGCATAGGAAGAGATGCAAGCTTGCACTTGCTACCAACCAAGAAAAGAGAGGATGAGCAACGTCTAAGCTTCCAGCCTGGGTTATTAAATGAACTGCAGTTTCATTCACCAAATGAAAAAAGTGAACTGGTCTTGTTTTCATCTTTATTTTGGCCACTAGGAAGCTCAGAGCCAAAATACATGGCCCATTTCTAACATACAGCAAGCATTTATGTGTAGCTTGTAAATCTGTATTTTCTTTCTCTTGACAGAATTTTATTTAAAGTTACCTCTAATTATTTTAGAATTTGGCAGAAAATATATCAACAGTTAAAATTATTGAGACCAAGTCAAAGACAGTTGGACACAGTAGCTGATTCAGGGATATAACTATAGGCTATAGGCTGCCAACTCATAGCATTCTCCTCACCCTTCTTCAGCCCTAGGGAAGTCTGGAATCCACAACAGAAGCTAAAAATGCCAGACTTTCACCTTCTCCACCTCCCTTACAACTAGTAGTGGCATGACGCCAATTCTACCCAATGAAACTAAAGGGAAAGTCTCCAAGGTGACCTTCCAGAAAAGATTCCTCTCTGCAAGGGAGGAAACTATAAGGAAATACGCTGCTTTCACCCTATTCTTACATAGGCATGATGTCTGGTGCTACAGCAACCACATTGCGAACATGAGGCAATGAGCCTACAGCTCCTGATAAACCAAAATACTAAAAATAAAGGAAAAAAGTATACAAAGAGCCTAGATTCTTAAAAGACATACTGAGACTCTGTACCAGCCTTAGAACCATCCATCTCTAAATTCTTGCTACCGAACAAAAATAAGCTCTATTACTTAAGCCACTTTTGATGGAGTATTTATTTGCCAGAGGCATCCTAAATCATACAACAAAAGTTATCAGGAGGTCAGTTTCTGAAACTATGATTTTTTTACACTGCTGACTACACAAGACTATTACTATTGAGATGAGAGCAAGGCAAACACATATAATAGGAAAAAAGCAATAAATAAGAGCTTCTAGGAGCAGTTAAAGAGAAATGGATATAACATTAAAGAACATTTGAAAAAATGTGATCAAGTGTTAACAGGGGTACTTCTTGGGAGCAAGAAGAGAAGAAGAAAAAACAAAAGTACAGAAATTCTCAGAAGTGCAAATGTGAGCTCAGTCGTGTCCTACTCTTTGCAACCCCATGGACTGTGGCCCACCAGGCTCCTCTGTCCATGGGATTTTTCTGACAAGAATACTGGAGAGGGTTACCATTTTCTCTTCCAAGGGAGAAAATGAGGGGGTCTTTCTTTTCTGGCAATGTTACTGGTAAAACAACCTAAAAATTTTCCCACTATAGATTTTTCTCTACTTATGATGGGGTTATGCCCTGAGTAAACCCACTATCTAACTGAGAATATCCTATGTCGAAAATACATTTAATAAACCTAACCTACAGATAACAGCTTAGGCTAGCCCATCCTAAACATGCTCAGAACTCTTATGTTAACACACAGCTGGGCAAAATTATCTCACTTCAAGCCTATTTTATAACAAAATATTGACTATCTCAGGTAATTTTTTTTTTTTTTTTTTGGCTATGCTATGTGGCATGCGCGATCTTAGTGCCCCCACCAGGGATAGGATCAGTGCTCTCAGCATTGGGAGTGCAGAGTTTTAACTGCTGGACTGCCAGGGAAGTCCCCTCAGGTAATTTACTGAAACTGTACTGAAAGTGAAAAACAGGATTGCTGTCTGGGTACAAAACGGTTGCAAATGTACTGGTTGTTTACCCTCCTGATTACGTGTCTGACTGGGAGTTGCCGAGGTCGCCATTCAAGCGTCAGGAGAATATAATACCATGCATCACTAACCTGAGAAAAGATCAAAATCCAAAATGCAAGGTACAGTTTTTATCAAATGCAGATTGATTGAACACCGCTGTAAAGTCAAACCATTCTTAAGTTGGAACCATCTGCTTAAAACAGTTGCAAAAGTTCTGGGAAAAGTTTAAGAAACATCTGTTTAAATGCATAACTAAGCTCAAAAGAAAATAAAACCTCCCCAAAGGCCAAAAATCAAAGAGGAACCTAAAAACCATAGCAGAAAGTGCTACGATAATAACGTATAGGAACCTGGGGTTTGAGTGCTGGGGAAGAGACAGCGTCATGTGTATCTATAGGGCACCTGCCCTTTGGGATGAAATTGAAAAAAGAGAAAAGGGAACAAAATGACTGGCCTAATATTTTCTTTAAAAACACCACCTTAAAGACAGTTACAGCTCTGGTTTTCAACCTCATACACCTCACCCTTTACAAGAGCAAATTTCATGACACATGCACTATTAAAAAAAAAAAAGGAAAACATAACCAGGTTAAATATTTACATATAACAAAGGAGTTCCTGGATATGTCACCATAAGCTTAAGAAAAATATAAAACAGATATAAATCTTTTCCTGATAAAATCACACACTGCCCAATTTTTCAGCCATTATGAAATGAACCTTATGAGTTCATTGAGTCAAGCACTCAAGTTCAATATATTTTTAACCATACTAGATTGTTTCCAAATCTTTGGACTTCTTGGTAAAATTTTTATCATCGGGGTCATCACAATAATCTTCTAGTGACCATGCTACCAATGGTTTCATAATACTTTATACATCACATTAAAAAACTCTGTCATTTCTGAGCTAACCTGAAAGCCCTCCACATTACACGTTTTGGAGTCGTCATTGCATATAAATGGTAAAGGGAACTGGCAAAGGATGTGATGTCTGCAGTCTACAGGCTGAAAGGATGGTTTCTAATACTAAAGAAAAACACATGAAAACCTAAGGTTCTCTCCACCGAGTTTACCCTCCTCTAGTCTCATTTGCTTTCCATGCTTCTTTGAAAACCGTAGACATCAAATATTCCCTTTGCTCATCCTGACATTTTCACACTGGCTTAAATAAATGAGATCATTTTCATCGCAATTCCATTAAGCCACCTCCAGCTCTCAATTGGTGGCACAGTGGTAAAGAATACGCCTGCCATTGCAGGAGACGCAAGAGACCTGAGTTCGATCCCTGGGTCAGGAAGATCCTTTGGCGTATAAGTGGCAACCCACTCGAGTATTCTTGCCTGGGAAATCCCATGGACAGAGGAGTCTGGCGGATTATAGTCTACAGGATCACCAATTAATCAGACAGAACTGAAGAGACTAAGCACGCACACGTACATGCACACACACTAAATTCAAGACCACCTTTCCCCCAAAAGTCCCCTTATTCTTTGGCAATCCAAACGGCCCAACAACTGCAAACACAATTCATACTATCTTCACAACATTTTTATGTGTCTCCACCGCATTCTTAGATTTAACTAAGACGGAACCTTTTAACCTGGTGTTTATACACACAGGAAGTCACAAATACACACTATTCTAAACGCTGCTTTAAATTGCGTCGCATCTTCAATGTTTTTCACAACCTATGTACTAAATGGTTCAAGACGAAGCGTTTATTCTACAAGTAAGGGTACCAAATGCAAGTGGGAAATATTCAACTTGGAGATCAAGAACCCAAGTGTGAAAGGACTGCGCTTGGCTTGGTTCTCGCCCACCCGCTGACACGGGGAGAAGGTCCCAGGGAACATGAACGCCTCCCTGGAGTGCGCTAGGGTCCGCGGGGAATAAAGCACGAGTTAGCGGAGCTGGGAGGCTCCGAGGGGCGCGCTGCATTCTGGGACTCGTTTCCACAGTTACCCACGTGCACCCAACCCAACCGCGGTCCGGACTACAAGTCCCAGAATTCCGCGGGACCGCCTTTCCCCTTCACACCCGGCGACTGGTGCCAGACCCTAAAGGAAACCCCTAAAGCGCCCTCTCCGCAAGGCTGGAAGAGGTCGCGCCCCGCGGGCGCTGCGCTGGGTTTGTGGTCCGGCCCTCCCGGCAGGGAAGCGGATCCCGAAGCACCAGCCTCCACACCTGACGATCAGAAATTAGACAACTGCGTCACAGACTGCCAAATCCTCGGACCGTCAGGGACCCCCCCCCCCCCGCCGCCCCGCCCCTAGACTCCAGGGCCCGACCCCTCCAGCACCCACAGCGGAAAACCCGCAGCCTGCTTCCCTGCCCCGCCTCCCAGTCCCGCAGCCATAGCCCGCGCCAGCGTTGACCTCGCTTCCCGCCGATCAGGGGTAACCGCGGCAAGCGCCAACCTCAGGGCACCTCCCCCGCCCCCTCCACCCCAGCCCCGCCCCCCCTTATACTCCGAAGCTCAAGGCTCCCCTTCAAGGGACCCAGCCTTAATCCAGGGAAGGATACATCTCCCCCAAACACATAGTCCGACACCTCCCCCCCCCTCCCCGAGCCCCGCGCGGACAGAATCTGGACAAGACAGTGTTCCCCCTGCCCCGGCCCCTCCCAACCTCTCTTCCCTCACAACTAGCTCTTCACCCCCACAGCACCTCCTCTAACCCTGCCCCCATCCTGTCACCCCAAACCACCTTCTGCCTCTCCTCTCACTCCCAATTTCCTTATGTTCCCAACACCTGCTCCATCCTATTACCCCAACGTCGGCCCCCTCTCACCACCCCCAGTTCTATCCCTCCACGTTTCCTATGGCCCTCCTGCTCGCCGGACTCCCCAACTATCCCATCACACCCCAATCCCTCCCACCATCTCGCTTTCCCATTACATCAGCCCTCATCTCCTTGCCTGCCCTCCTGCCCCGCACGGCCGCTGCCCCCAATCCTCCACCCCATTGTTCCCCCCCACCCCCGCCATCCAGCCCTTCTTCCCATTGTCCCCGCCCCCGCGCTCCCCTAGCACTCACCCGCCTTTCTCACGGAGCCGCCCGCACCGCTCAGCCCCTAGGAAATCCTCACCCCTGCGCCCCGCTCGCTTGCTCGCTCCCTCTCTCCCTCCCCCCGTCGGTGCCAACCCCCAACCCTGCTCGCTAGCGCCCGCCGCCGCCTCCACCTCCATTCACCCGGGACACTCTGGTCCCGGCCCTTCATCGCACGTCCCGCCCCCCCTTCCCCCAACACTGAAATGGAGCCAGTCCCCACCCCCCTCACCTCCGCCCTCCCCCGGCAGGCCGGCCCCTTCCCCCCACGCCCGCCCCCGCCCCGCGCCGCCCGCAGCGTCACCGCCCGCCCCGGCCCCGGGAGGGGAAGGGGTGGCTCCCGGGCAGGGGATCCCGGCGCGTTTCGGGACAGGAGGCGCGGGGCGGGGACTGCGGGAGATGAGCGGAGAGTATTGGCAGCCACCCGCTCCCAGCCGGCTGGTTCTCTGTTACTCACTGACAGCGGCGGCATCCGAGTGCATTTTCGGGCAGCTCACACCGCTCTCGCCGCCCAAGCTCCCGCGCTCGCCTCGCGGTCCCCCCACCGGCTCGCCGCACCTTGGCTGGGAGCTGAGGACCCGCCGCCGGGCACTCTCGGCCCGCCCACCTCGCCTCCTCCATTGGCTGAACTTCGGCTGAGGGGCCGCCCACCCGCGTCTCTCATTTGACAAAAAGAGTGCGGAGAGAGCTGGTCTGGAGCTGGCAAAGAGGCCCCGCCCCCTGAAGTCCAATATGATTGGCCCCGGCGGCTCGTCCCCGTACCGCCCCTGGCGGGGGCCATGCTTCCGAATAACAGGTTGGACCTGGCCGCTGTCACTCAGCCCCGGGGGTCCAAAAGCGCGTGTAGGGGCGAGGCTGGGGAATTGGTCCACCTTGACCCTGGAGCCCCGCCCTCTGGTGGGCGGGACTGGTGGAGCTGTAGACCAACCAAGAAAGATAGGTCGGCGTCTGAAACAAAGCAAGCGAAGTGTTTCCCAAAGAACTGAGAAGGGGAAGAGCTGTTGGTGCGGCTTGTTCCCGCTGCACTGAGTAGGGGAACTAGCTCTTCTCCGCTGACTCGACGCGTCGGAGTCTCCTGCTTGTCTCTCACGCCTCCGAGCGGCTCTCTACGGGAGCCCAGTCCGCGACGAAGTTGGACTGTGACTTCGCTTGCTGGCTGTTTCCTGCAGCTAGAGACTGGTCAAGAATCGCCGCGTCTTTATTTCCAGCAAACCCTCTGGTGAGGAACAAATTCTTTCTTGCACAACAAGTCACAACAATCCATTCTGTCCTCATTTTCGAAATGCGCTTCTTTTCCAGCGACAACACATTTCCTCCTCCTTCGTCACAAATGGGCTGTTCTAAAGGCTTCGACTGCTCCATGTCGGTGATACACATTTGTGTGCCCGCAGACCACATGCAGAAAACCAACGGCCACTCTCTGAGCTTCGGGCTCAGGCTAACACCTGAGCAAGTCCAGGGCTCAGGTCACCAGCCCTCGAAAGACAGTAAGCGTCAGCTAAGCGAACCTAAGTCAATGACGGCAAGAAGCGGTCCGAAAAACTGTTGTTTGGCTGTTATTTGGCAGAGGAAGGAGTTAGTTTAGATGACTTCTTCTGATCCTTGAGTTTCCTCAGTCAAGAATTCTCACCATTTTCCAGAGTTCCGACGAGTTTTTCGCAAGGCTTTCAAACCAACTCATCATACTCACCATGTTATTGTAGCGGAATAATATTTTGAGATATTAGTGGAGGACCGCCTCTCCTATCCCAGCCACAGCACACAAACACCATTTCCCTGTGTGCAGAAGCCTTGCCCCATCCTGCAGCTAGGCCATTCCACCCTCCCGCCTTAGAGAATGGATGACACTAAAAACAGCTGGTAACCAATGAGTCGTTTGGTTTTAGACTTATACAGCCAAAGCTTTTGAGTTTCAGGGTTCTGAAATTTATGTTTCAAATCAGGGCATAAATATTAAGGCCAAAAACAGCCTATTTGAAAGAACAAGATGAAACCAGTTCCTCCGTCCCACACCACTCCCCTTGTAATATACTCCATCTTTCTTAATCCCTAATGTCTCATTTTGTATCTATTATGCTTCTATCATTCAAATACTTATGAATCACTCCATCTAATAATAGATTCTCAGAATTGAACCTGAATTTATCCACTTCAGGTTCAATTCAGACAAGACAAGAATCTCATCTCTTCATTGGTGACCTTTAACCTAACAGAGCATCAGCTGGGCCCTGCAGAAATGGATAGTTACCTCTGGACTCTGAAATGAGGCATCCTTTTGGGGCAGATCTAATTGTACAAACGTCTGTCCTTAGCCTGAGCAGAGAAACTGCTCCTGCATTCTTTATACCATTTGTGTTTTCAACTTATTCTACACATCTAAGAAGTACTTATAGTTCATCCAAGTTTATAATATTTTGAATATGTGATATTTGTATGGCTTTTTACTGCTTATCATGGTACTTCAAGGGCCGAGACACATGTTTTTTTGCACAAAAATGGACTTGTTATTTGACACCTCTAAATTAAAATAAGACCAAAATTAATTTGTTGTAGATAGTCATTTGCTATATCGATTTATTTGCAGCCAACTATATAATAATGTATTGATATATTAATATTAATCTACATGAGGCACCTGCCAGCTGCTTTGCCCCAACACCCAACATTGTCCTATGGCACATAAAAATGTACAGAATATACAGCCTTTGTTGTATACAGCCTTTCAGTTGGGTCCGTATGATTATTTTTAAAGAAAAAAAACAGATCTAGAGAGTAATTTACACAGATGTTTATAGTGAGTCAGCTGTAGCCTGAGGATTGGGAGGCAAGCTCACAGTCTGCTAAGCCTCTCTGGCCCACAAGTCTTATGAATAATAAAACAGATATAATGAAGTGACTGCATAGTGAAAGTGTTAGTTGCTTAGTCGTGTCCTAATCTTTGCGACCCCAGGGACTGTAGCCTGCTGGACTCCTCTGTCTGTGGGATTCTCCAGGCAAGAATACTGGAGTAGGTAGCCATTCCCTTCTCCAGGGGATCTTCCCGGCCCAGGGATCGAACCCAGGTCTCAGTCGTTGCAAGCCGACTCTTTGCTATCTGAGCCACCAGGGAAGCTCAAGTGACTGCATACTATTCTGTATATATCACCCTGTCATTTTAACAATCCCCAAGATTATAAACCTTTGAGGGTAGAAAGCTTGTTTTTAATCTTTATGTCCCCAGCACCAACTACAGTGCATTCAGAGTAGGCACTAATTAACTCTTCCTCAGAGTGAACTGCACATTGATGGTAAGGTGTAATTTTAGATGTGGAAGGAACCCTGCAGATGATCAAATCCAACTTCCTCATTTAAGAATATGAGGCTTGAGGTCCAAAAGAATTAAACGTAAAGTCATTCAGCTAGTTAATAGCATTAAACTCAAGTATCCCAACTCCTAAACCAGGTCTTTTACTAAATCACACTGTCTAATAGCAAATCTTCAAATTCCAAAGATGGAAAGTTATGTCTACTTCAAATTCTGTACTTCAGAGTTAGAATATTGCCTTCTTTTTTATGAAGTTCCGTAAGGAATTTTTTAAATATATAATACATTTCCACTTTTTCTCATTGGTAGCGTTCCCAAATGACTCAATTCCTGTGGGGATGTTTACTGAGATAATAATGTTATTCTGTGCATTTATATTCATGTCCTTGGAGAACCACAGTCTTGGGACTATGGTGGGTAGAGGTATTTAGGAATGTAGTCTCTGCCATTTTGCTTCATCCAATTACTGCTTTAAGGTAATATTAAAGCAAGTTACTTTTTTTCAAATGATAATTTAATTGGAATTTTTCTATTTGTTGTACAACATTAATTTTAATCAGCTTCTTTACCGTCTGAGCCACCAGGGAAGTCTCCTTAATTTAAATAATTTTTTTTAATACCTTAAGCCTAGGTTGAAATTTAGTATGGAAAAGTCAAGTGAGAAAGAACAACAATCCTCTGTAATAAAATTTCAAAACTTCTCCCCAAATTCCACTATAGCATGCTTTTCTTGCATTTAGGGTTGGGGTTACAGAATGGAAAATAGCGTAGTCCTCAAGACTGAAATACAGTTGGGCCTGCTCAGACAAATAAGGCCGTAGTAACTTGCCACTGATAAGTAATGGTGCCCCTGAGAAGTCAAACTCCCTATGTTGTCGTGTTCCTGTGCTGGGGGTGGGTACATGCCCTCCTACCTGAGAGGTTTATTTACAAGAATATAATAATATGGATATGAATGTGATTTTCAAAAATAGTGTATGAAACCTGGCCTCTTTCTAGAGTATCTAGCCACTCCAGCTGCCTTTGTAGATATGTATTATGAAATGTTAGTCAGAAAGATTATTTCCAGGTTACTACAGCTTTCTTATCTATTTGATCCTTTTGATCTTATTTCAAAAGCATCTGTCTACTTCATGCTATGTCATTAATGAGGTTATTTATCCAGAGTAGCTAATGAGGTTCTGCTGAATGTAATAAATACTCTGACTGAGCACACACTCACGCTATATCAGTAAGAGAGGAAAGCCTCTTCAGCCTACTGGAATTAACCTTCTAACCACTGAGGCCTGTGTTATTGGGAACCAGTTTCAGCTCTTAATTTAATTACGTATGTCAGAGTAAGATCCATTGCTTTTCACTTATATACATAGAACAGTTTTGCAAATAGCAATTTTCCAGATGCTACTAGGATAATAAAAATGTTGGTTTCATTTTTCAAACCTGCATCATAGTCAGGTCCCAGTGATCAGGTTGTTAAAGGAAAAAGCATAGAAGTAGATATTTTCCTCATTGGCCAGAAAGGACAGCCTCTCCTCAAAACTGGGAGTAATTGACAAGCCAAAAATACAGCATCATTTGCCTTCTGTCTTACTTTACTACACTTTTCCCTTCTTCAGCTTCCTTTTCCCCTGCCTCTCTTACACTGGAGGTCAGAACACTGGAGGATATTAAACACAAGCAAGCAACAGTGACTACAGATTACTTCATAAAATTGATATGCTCTGGTCATGTGGGCTTATAGTGTACATTCAAGAGCCTTCCATTTTTTCATCAGCCTCCACTGGGGCTATATCATGTCTCCCAATATACAAAAACACTTAGCAGATGGAACTTTCTGGAACCACCTCTACATTGGACATTATTTAGCCTCCAGAGCACTTATGCCATCTTTTGCTGAAGTAGAATTTAGGCTTTCTGCAGCCAGATTGCCTGGACTAAAATTCTGTTGGTTGCTTACCTGCAAAATAGTGAAAATAGTAAAACCTTCCTCATAGCAATGTTGTAAGGATTACATGAATGAGTAAATACAAGTAAGCACTTAAATGTACCTGGCATAGAATAATGTTCAATAAACATTAGCTGCTGTGATCAGTGTGACACTCTCCAGGACTCAACACATTCTAGAATAAACTTTTCCCCCTTCATGTCCAGCTTTTCATCCCAAGCTTGTTTTTCGTCTAATCTAGTCTCTAACTCCACAGTCACTATTTTCTATTAGCTGGGCTTCCTTCTTCCCTTCTAGAGTTCACAGCGAAACATATAGTTAGTATTCAAGAACATCCTTCACTAGGACCTAGGACATGCCACCGGTGTGAAATTAGTTTGAACTGACATGTGAGACTTCATACAGTAGAGATAAAAAGTGAGTACCCAACATCAATGTCCACTGTTCAAATTCTTTAAAAACTTGTGTAATGAAAATTGATTGATACTGGAAGTTCAAATGGATATAGGAAATTCCTGTGGCTATAGAAAGATGGTATACCCCAAAGGAGTAAACAGATCGTCATCAGTTACAGGGGATTCTGCCTGAATAGAGACACATGTTATGTTCCATAATGAATAATTTCTCTTACTCATACTTTGATGTACTACTACCTTTTCCTGAGAGCCACAGGAACTGGTATAAAACAGTTTAAATCTTCTGTACTAGAAGGCAGGGCTTCCCTGGTGGCTCAGACGCTAAAGAATCTGCTTGCAATGCAGGAGACCCAGGTTCGATCCCTAGGTCAGGAAGCTCCCCTGGAGAAGGGAATGGCAACCCACTCCAGTATTCTTGCCTGGAGAATCCCATGGGCAGAGGAGCCTGGCGAACTACTGTCCATGGGGTCGCAAAAGTCAGACACGACTGAGCGGCATGCTAGAGGCAAAGGCAAAATGTCTTTAAGTATTGCCGTTGGGCCAGCCTGAATTATGAGTTAAACCCTACCTACCACTTAAACTCTTGAACAGTTCCTTCAACTATAAAAATGGGACTAATACCTTCAAGGGAGAAGCAAGGACTAATATATAAAAGCATTTTATAAAAGTCAGAGGGAAACACGAATGAATGAGCACCAATTATGTGATGGGATCACATATTTCCATATGAACCTGATGCAGTCTTATGAGATGCAGTTGGATAATTGTTATGCTTGGGACTATTTCAAGTAAAAATGAGTCTGTATTTTTGAATTCTAGAAGAGCCTGGTTTCTTTATGAAGCAGCCATCTTAGGCTTCTCTCAGAAAAGCTAAGAATTTTTCAATTACACTGAGATTTGACATCGGTATTTCAGTTTTTAGTTTCATTTAGCACTAAATTTTTTGCCTGTCCTCAATGTAGAGACAATTTCATTTATTTTTAAAAACTATTTCTAACCTGCAAGATTTCTTGACATGTGACAATTAGGGTAGCATTAATAAGCCTTTTTTTTAAACTAATCTTTTCTCCAGCCCAACTGTAAGATGCTTAAAACGACTCCTTTCTATTTTATCCAGAGCCTTTTATTTTATGGAAATCATACCTGTCTGGGGATTTAACAGAATATTTGAATAAAAATGTATTCATTCATTACCACAAGTTCTTCTCTGAATTGGGTGTTTTCACCTTAATCGCATTGAGCTAATCAAGTCCTAATGAGGTCGCATTAAATTCAATCTCAGAAGGTATAATTTTCCAATAGAATCTAAACAATGGATGACCTTTAGAGTGACTTTCAGAAATATACCATTGCTTTAGTTACTCCAGTAAGCAGGGGATAAGACAGAAGGAAAAACCATTTTACTTGGACAACGGCTGCTGTGTGTTGTTGAAATGAGGCTCTTCATTTCTCCTTGCCTTTTCTAGCCCGCTTCCATGAATACAGTGTCTTTTTAACATCCCTCTCAGGGCAGTACAGGAGGCCCCATCCATCTCGAGACGTCGTGGCTGCACAGCAGCCGAGCATCTCATTATGGCAAAGTGAAGCATGCCGGGAGAGTGGATGGAGCTGCAGACAGCAGTAGGAAATGGGGGAGGGAAGAGGAGGAGGGATGCTGTGGAAAAGGCATACCCACTTCCTTGGTTCCACGTTACAGAAGTATGAACTTGCTGTTTTAGAAAGAAAAGACTATGTAGGATGTCAAAAACCTATGACTAAGCAGATTCCAGCCCCTACAACCTGGAAACACCTGTCTCAAGATACCCCACACCTCCTGATAGTCACACCTGAACCCCAGTCGGAGCTACCACAGGAGCCATGTCGGTAGGAAGAAAGCATGAATCCAAGCATTTAAGAAAAAAAAAAAAAAAAACCTATGGTTCCAAAAAAGAAACAGGAAAGAATTTTGACACACAGACAAACCACTAACGGAATTGAAAACTATGTTCTTCCAACTAATCTGAATGCTTCCATTTTAGTTTGTTCCACTGCCTTAACCAAAATAGGTTAAAGCAAATGCCCTTAACGTTTTGGGAATCACAGACTCCCTTTAAGAATCCCTGAGAATGATGACTCTCTGTCAAAGGCCTGAAACCTACCTACGTCCACCCCATCACCCCCTAAATTAAGGATTCCTAGATGAGAAATTCATTTTAGTTTACAGGTTTTTCCTTTTTAAAATCCAGGCACCTTAGGGACAGTCCGTGGGTAGCAGTAATTTAGTTATTGAGAGAGGAGTTCCTCTCTGTTAGCTTTCCTTCAGGCAGGCTGACTTCTGAGCCTACATTCAGATAAGGGGAGTGGAGGGTGAGGAGGCAATTTCAGGCGGGGAGGGGCAGCATTTTCAGGGCGCTGTGCATGTAGCAAACACGGAGTAACAGGAGCAGGGCTCTCTGGAGAGGTGCCAAAAATAAATTTCATCTCTACAAATTTTGCTCACCTCCAGTTCCAAACTGGGTTGCAGTCAAAACTACTCTTTCTGCGTCAGCCACATGCAGCCTGTGGGCCCTACCCTGCCCAGTGTTGCCTCATGCCTTCTCTGTCCTTTAAGTTTCTTCCCTGCATCCCCAACCCCAGGTCCTCATCAGCTCCAGCTGGGCTCTAGGCCTCCCAGCAGCCCCGCACCTCCTCCACCCCCAACCCCACAATCTAATGGGTTTATCCTGCAAGTCCTGCCTTGCACCTCTATAACCGCTTCCATTTTATTCTCCATTCTTCCATCCTCACGATCACTTTTTCTGGCTGCCAAGCTCTATCACCACAACTTCAGCCTGTTCTAAGCCTCTATTCAAATCCCATAACTTCAACTTTGGGAAACATTTCAAGTTTCAGGAGGTAGAATGAAGGATATAAATATTGGCAAACACTTAAGTTTTGCAATATCACTCACTTGGCACCGGGTACTATTCCAGTGCTTGTGTGGATTCGTTTAACCTTCCCAGCAATCCCACTTGCTCAGTCATGTCTGACTCTTTGCGACCCCATGGACTGCAGTTAACCAGACTCCTCTGTCCATGGGAATTTCCAGGCATGAATACTGGAGTGGGTTGCCATGCCCTTCTCCAGGGGATCTTCCCAACCCAGGGATTGAACACATGGTTCCTGCAACTCTTACGTTGACAGCCAGATTCTTTATCACTAGCACCACCTGGAAAGCCCAACAATCTCACTAGGCAGAAACTTCTGTTCAACTCGTTTTACAGGTGAGGAGACTGAGGCATAAGTAGGTAAAGTAACTTGCCCAGAGTCATACAGTTAGTGAGTGACAGAACCAAAAGAATTGTACTGACAGACTGGCTTCAGATCTATCTTTTAGTCACTACTCTATACTGCATCTTTGTAAAGCATTTTACAGGGGGTCGGTTACCCACCCAATTCCCCCTCCGCCAACACACACTTCAGGACCTCTAATGTGGAAGCTGTAAGCAGTAACACTTTTTATAGTTCTAGGGGTCCAGGCAATGTCCTGTGTTCTCCCTGTTCATCATTAGTGGTAACATGGGACACTGTTTCCCCAGTTCTAGGGTATGGAATTTTTTCCTCTTGTTAAACAGAGCCCTGAGTGCAGCAATAGGACTGTGTGTTGGGCTGTGTGAGAGGGCCCAGAGTAGCAGTGCTGTTATAGGATTGCCACCAAACCCAGCTCCAGACTGTGCCACTCATTCCCCTCTTGCCACATCCCCTTGGAAGCCTTCTCTCCCTCTTCCAGCCTCCCTCCCAGGTGCCAGGAGCTTGTATCGTGGTGACTGGTAGATGGCCCCCCTGGACAGACTAAATCCACTTTCAGAACAAGACCCATCCTTAGGGAGTGAAGGCATACCTCACTCTTCCCCAACAGGAACAAGATTGACAAAGACTGAGCTTAGCTTAAACAACATCCTTAAGGAGCTGCTTGAAAAATCGGAAGGGGAACAAACAGACACCAACAGGTTATTGTACTTAATGGACCTGGGAAGGGTTTAGGGCCAATTGTGTATATAAGAGCCTCAAGCATTTTAGCATCGTGAAAGGGAGACATTTCTTTGCTCCCTGCCTCCCTGAGCCACTCTCTCATCCCTGGAGCAAAGCTATCCCGACCCCCAACCAGCACACATACAAAGTACAGTTGTCCCTTGAACTATTGCGGGGGGTGGGGGCGCAGGTGGATTGGGAGCACCAAAAGTCTGCATACAACTTTTGACTCCCCCAAAACTTAATTACTAATAGCCTACTGTTGACCAAAAGCCTTACTGATAAACCGTTGACTAACATATCTGTACATTATATGTAATATATACTGTATTCTTACAATAAAGTAAACTTGAGAAAAGAAATGTTATTAAGGAAATCATAAGGATGAGAAAATATATTTACAATACTGTATCAGTACTGTAACCTTATGCTTTATGAGTCATCTGTTAGTATTGACATCAATATTGTCAATATGATACAAAGCACTATAAATGTTATGTATTACTAACACTAGACATCAGAAAAGGAAGAGATAATGTGAAAAATAAGTTCATATTATTGGTAATGAAGAAGCAACAGTATGATTGCTTTAATGTAGCTTGTTGCTGTTGTTGTTCAGTCGCTAAGTCGTGTCTGACTTTGCGACCCCATGGACTGCAACATGCCAGGCATCCATGTCGCTCACTGCCTCCCGGAGTTTGCCCAAGTCCATGTCCATGTAGCTTTCGTAATCCATGTGATTGCTTCTCAGTAGCCTAACATATACACTGTGAATGAATCATTATAAAATTTTGATGCCATATAGTGTCATATTCATAATACAGTGTCAGAAACATTGCAATGTATTTTTTCAAAACCACTTACCTATGATGATAGGATGATATGCAGTGTCTCCAAGTATGAGAGAGAGAAGCATACTTTACAGTAATGTAATTCTTTGAAAGCAAAGTTATAAAACAGTAAGACAACTAACTTTATTAATTTTATATTAACGATCACTCACCTTATGCCTAGCTACATAAAGAAAGGCTGTCCACTTTAATACAAGTCTTGTACACGGTGTTCTACAAGCATATTTTTGTATATTTATTGAAGACCACATAAAAATGGACCCGTGTAGTTCAAACCATGCTCTTCGAGGGTCAGCTGTATACATCGACCCCACGATGATCAGCCTAATTCACACATGCAAGAGATGCTTGTACTCAGGATCTATTTTGATTATCAAAACTTACCTGTCCAGTGTCTCATTCCCTCAGATCCTTGTGGATGAGTGGCTTGCTGTTCTTGGATAAACTAATTCAGGAGAAAATACAGGTGAGTTAACATGGTATCCCTTAGAAAGATGTTTACTCTTAAAAAAAAAAAAAAAGAAACACTTCTGGCAAACAAATGGCTCAACACCAATCCCTAACATACTGCCCCAGCCAGCCCCTTGCCCTGAGATGCCATCCCGGCTTCCCCTGCCTGTCCCCCTAAGTGTAAAGCTCACCTCCATTAAGCCTTGCTTGACTGAGGCTGCCCACAGTCATGTCTTTTTCCACTTAACACCTGTAGCACTGGGACAGAATTTGGCATAAGGAAACAGAACCAGAACAAAAAGGAATAGAACATTGGGCTGGATGATCTCAGAGATGAGCTCAGCTCATTCCCTCATTTCACAGGTGAGGAAACAAAGACACAAGTGACCGGCCCAGGGCAAGTCAACAGCGGTGTGGGGGCCATCAGAGTTATTTCTGTCCAGCCTTCCCCTGTTTCGCTAGCAAGGGCCTCCTCTTCTTTTGGGGAACTGCTCACTCCACCATTCACCAAACAGCTTGGAGAGGAATTGCCTGTCAGGGTGCTCCCATCACATGTCACAGTGGACATGTGATCTCAATTGGGCCAGGTAGCATCCTTCCCTGGAATTCTAAAAATCAGAAGAAGCAGCAGCCTTCTTTGTCTGTGGACTTATAAGCTGCCAGCAAGCATAGCCCCCTGCTCATTAAAAAAAAGCCAGTCCCAGAGAAATAAAGAAACACACACTCATTTGTTTGCTCATCTATTTATTCATGAAACAAACATTATTTATTAAGGACTTTCCATGTGCCAGACACTGCTGGGCCCTTGGAATCACATGTTGGGCAAAAGCAGACCCAACTGCTGTCCTTGTGGAGCTTACAAGTTTGCAAGGGAGACATTCCTTAAATAATCATGCAAGCAAAGTAAAACTGCTATTTTGACAAGTAGGTAAGGAGAAAAGGAACAGTCTTCTGAGAACACAGTAGAATACAGGGTTTTGGTTTGGGTTTTGTATTTTGTGTATGTGAGCACCACATCACTTTACTTCTTTGGTTTTCCAACTCCCTCTCAGACAATGCCAATTCAGTCTCTCCCTTGACTGGCCAATGGCATCATCCCTCACTGAGGATGGCCGCAGTCTCTGAGGAGAGGCTCAACAGAAAGACTGGGGTCTCCAGGTGCCAGCCAAACTAGATGAGGACTGCGGGGTCCACAGCAGATGGGCTAGCTTGTACACGGCATGAAGTTGCACTGCCAAGGAGGAAAGGGGGCTGAAACCCCACCTGGAGTCTCCTAACCAAGCCATGGGGCCTAGTGTGAAGCTGTATGTGCCAAGAGGCAGGAGATCCTATTCTTCACACACTGGCATTGTCCCCTCAAAAGGGTCACCTTTTTCTAATTGACCCCCAAAGACTTGAATAAATCCAGCCGGCTTTCTGGGTGTGATTCAGTCAGGCTGCTGAGCAGAGGGAGTGGAGGCTTTCCTGAGGAAGTGACTGGACACATGAATAATGAAGGCGAAGGTGAAAATGAAAAGTCATTCAGTCATGTCAACTCTTTGGAACCCCATGGGCTGTAGCCTGCCAGCCATGTCCGTGGAATTCTCCAGGCAAGAATACTAGAGGGGGTTGCCATTCGCTTCTCTAGTGGATCTTCCTGACCCAGGGATTGAACCTGGGTTTCCAGTGAGCAGTAGATAAACTAAGTTGGGGGGAAGAATTTTTTCAGACACAAGCCTGTGCACTGACCTTGTCTTGACGACTATCTAGTCCCTGACTCCAGTTGCTTCTGAAGCCTGAGAGATCCCCTACCCTTCCAAGGGATTGCTGTCCTGACCATACATTCCCTCTTTGCAATTCAAGTTAGGTTTCTGTCACTTGCAATCAGGAGAGTTCTGACTCAGAGCCAAGCTGGACCATCTCTCCTTCCTCCCAAGTCCAGCAGGCCTCCTCACTCTGCCATGCCCCATCCACCCATCTGGGAAACCTCTACTCTGTGTGGCCACCTCACCTTCAGAATAGGAGCTCTGTCTTTGATGTTCTAGCACTGTCTCCAGCCCGTTATTTAGAAACTCAATAAATATTTCATCCATCGATGGTTGTTTAATCTGCTGGTGATCTTTGTTTCCACTAGGACTGGAAGATGTGGTGAAGAATTAGAGGACACAGTGGCTTTTCTGTACCTTTGTCATCACCCACCAAGTTCATCCATGGTTTCTACTGCCTCTGAGCATAGAGCCTCCAGTTTATACTTATATTGATAGAGAGCTCTGATTTGTCTATTAGAGTTTGGCTGTGGGGAGCCAGTGGGATTCATTTCATAAGGAAGAATCAGTGATTTTTACTCTGTCTCTGCATGCTTCATGTCAGTGGGCCACCTTTAAGATGAAATACATTCCAGATATGAGAGTCTATACATGTGTGCATGCTAAGTTGCTTCAGTCATGTCCAAATCTTTGCAGCCCTGTGGACTGAAGCCCACCAGGCTCCTCTGTCCGTGGGATTTCCCAGACAAAAATACTGGAGTGGGTCACCATGCCCTCCTCCAGAGGATCTTCCCAGCCCAGGGATCGAACCCACATGTCTTACATCTCCTGCATTGGCAGGTGGATTCTTTACCACTGAGTCACCAGGGAGGCCCCTGAAAGTCTATAGTTGAATGTTAAAGATAGTTTTTACTCTGTGCTTAATATCTGCTAGCCCTGGAGAAGAAAATGGCAACCCACTTCAGTACTCTTGCCTGGAAAATCCCATGGACGGAGGAGCCTGGGAGGCTGCAGTCCATGGGGTCGCAAAGAGTTGGACATGACTGAGCGACTTCACTTTCCTTTCACTTTCCTTAATATCTGCTAGAGCCCTGTCTAGAAGTGTCAGGAAACTTGAGTTCCTCTGTGGTTTTATGAGCCAGGAACAGTCTGCTTTCCCGTTGGTCTTTGTTTTATTCTCAAATGAAGGGCAGTCATTCTTCCTTCCCTTCCAGCTCCAGGGCCTGAACCATCTCAGCTTCATGGTATAGCTCATCCCACCACTGCTGCTATCAGTTTTGTTGTTTTGGTTTTTTTTTTTTTTTAATCTGGTATTTGAGGCTTTTTGAGATTCATGTCTGCTTTTAATAAGCCAAACTCTAATGCTTGAATGCACTCTGTTCTACGGAGACTGCTGAATGAGCCAACATGGGGAATAGGAATCAGAGAATTAGATTGCTTTTCTTCACTGTCTCAAGACTCAAGGGTTGAGGAACAGCGAGCTTATCATGGCTGAAGAGACTTCCTACATGTCATGTTAGTTGGTCTCCGTTCCGCTGTTGTTTCATACCTCAGAACCAGTTTTTGGTACACAGGAATCAGGATACATCATCCTATTCTTGAATCTGGACCTTTGGTCTAGAAAAGCAATTTTCAGTCTTTTTTTTTTTTTTTGCCATGATACACCTGAAAAATATGTTCCCACCAGCAATTTGTTCCCACAAACTTATTAACATCAGGAGTAAGGCAATATTATACCATAGATTTGTATATATGCAGGTGACCCTGTTTTCCACTCATGAAAGCACATCAGAACACAAGGGAGTGAAATTTATGTTAGTATAAACTTTTAATTAATTAATTAAAAAAAATATATGGCCTACAGATTGGGGAGATATTTTTGATTCACATATCTAACAAGAATTGGTATACAGAATATATTTTTTTAAATGCTTAAAATCCAAAAACACAGTCACCCAAATATTAAAATGGGCAAAGAATTTAAATAGACATTTTTCCAAATAAGATACACAAATGACCAACAAGCAAATGAAAAGATGCTCCACACCATTAGTCATTCAGTTCAGTTCAGTCGCTCAGTTGTGTCTGACTCTTTGCGACCCCATGAATTGCAGCACGCCAGGCCTCCCTGTCCATCACCAACTCCCGGACTTCACTCAAACTCATGTCCATCGAGTCGGTGATGCCATCCAGCCATCTCATCCTCTGTCGTCCCTTTCTCCTTCTGCCCCTAATCCCTCCCAGCATCAGAGTCTTTTCCAATGAGTCAACTCTTCACATGAGGTGGCCAAAGTATTGGAGTTTCAGCTTCAGCATCAGTCCTTCCAATGAACACCCAGGACTGATCTCCTTTAGAAATTAGGGAAATGCAAATCAAAGCCACAATGAGATACCACCTTGTATCCACTAGAATAGCTACAATTAGAAAAAGAAAAAGTAAAAAGTGTGGAAGAGGATGTGGAGAAACTGGAGCTCTCATCTTTTTCTGGTGGGGATATAAAATGGTTCAGCCATTGCAGGAAATAGTCTGGAAGTTCCTCAAAAATCTAAACATAGAATTATCATAAAAAAAAAATAAAGTTAGTTGTTCAGTTGTGTCCGATTCCTTGTGACTCCATGGACTATAGCCCACCAGGCTCTTCTGTCCATGGGGATTCTCCAGGCAAGAACACTGGAGTAGGTAGGCATTCCCTTCTCCAGGGGATCTTCCCAACCCAGTGATCAAACCCAGGTCTCCTGCATTGCAGGCAGATACTTTACCAGGGAAGCCCCAAGAATTGTCATATGACCCAGCAATTCTACTCCTAGATATATACCTAAAACAAACAAGGGTTGGGGAGTAACTGCTTAATGGATACAGGACTTTACTGTTGAGTGATAAAACTGTTTTAGAACTAGATAGAGGTGATAGTTGTACAACATTGTGAATGAACTAAATGCCACTGAATTGTTCACTCTAAAATGTTTAATTTGATCTTATGATAATTTCACCTCAATAGAAAACATAATGAAGCATTCAAATTTAGGCATTTTATTATTACTAATAAGAACCTAGAAGACGCTGTAATCTGAAGTGCTCTACCATGACAATATCACTTCTATTTCTCTTTCCTTTAATTCTCAGCTGAGTGCTCATCACTGTGTACATAAAGATGCATGGATTTTTTAGTAGGTGTGTTGTATTTTGTGTATCATTGTGCTTCCTTTTCTATCAGCCAGCTTATTTTGAAGGGAACATAACTCTTGATTTCTTTAGTTCAATTGTGTGTGTATATGTGCATGCTCAATCATACTGAATATGACCCAGGGATCGAACCCAGGTCTCCTGCTTGGCAGGCAGATTTTTTTACCACTGAGCCATCTGGGAAGTCCTTAGTTTAATTATCAGTCCTGTTTAACCAAGTCTTAAAGATACCTGTAAGGTTGTGTTTTCTTCCCCTTGTTAACATCCTAAGCCCACTTTATCACCAGCCCACCAGTGAAAATTGTGGACCACTAGCATCAGAATCACCTGGCCCCAAATCCAGACCTACTTAATCACAATATCTAGGGGGTGACCTCAGGAATGTGCATTTTATTTTAAGTACCACTGCCATATGCTTTTGTGTGTAGATACGGGGGCCATTGAGCTTCTCAGGTGGCTTAGTGGGTAAAGAAGTCGGCTGCCAATACAGGAACCACAGGAGATGAGGGTTTGATCCCTGGATTGCAAATATCCCCTAGAGGAGGAAATGGCAGCCTACTCCAGTATTCTTGCTGGGATAATCCCCATGGACAGAGGGACCTGGCCGGGGAGGGGGCTACAGTCCACAGAGTCAAAAAGAGCTGGACACAACTGAGTGACTAAGGATGCGTGTACTTGGACTATTAGTTTAGTCTTGATTTACTTTTAATAATTAATTTACTAATTCATTCAACCAAACATATTGAGTGCCCATTAGGGCACTATGTGCGGAGAAGGCGATGGCACCCCACTCCAGTACTCTTGCCTGGAAAATCCCATGGATGGAGGAGCCTGGTGGGCTGCAGTCCATGGGGTTGCTAAGAGTCTGACATGACTGAGCGACTTCACTTTCACTTTTCACTTTCATGCATTGGAAAAGGAAATGGCAACCCACTCCAGTGTTCTTGCCTGGAGAATCCCAGGGACGGGGGAGCCTGGTGGGCTGCCGTCTATGGGGTCGCACAGAGTCAGACACGACTGAAGTGACTTAGTAGTAGCAGGGCACTATGTGAGATACTGTAATGAGAAATGGAAACCATAATCTGCAAAAAACCAAAACAAAACCCCACAAACAAACAAAAACCCTGTATTGTGATTCACAGAATAGATTAACCGCCAGACTGTAATGTGCAACATAAAGTATCTAAACTCAAATTATTTTAACACCTGCTCATTCAGAACTGTGTATCCCAAGATTGACCTATGATGGGATTAGTGTCCTTATAGCCATATGAGGATACAGTGAGAAGTCAGCCGTCTGCAAGCCCAGCAGAGGGCCCTCACCAAGAACCAAATCTACTAGCATCCTGATCTTGGATATCCCAGCCTCCAGAAGGGTGAGAAATAAGTGTCTGCTGCTTAAGCCAGACATTTTGCTATGGCAGCCTGAGCAGACTAAAGACAGGAAGTGGAGACCTCACTGCATTCCTTCCTGAATCCACCTCAACACCTCACTGCAGCCACAGTCATTTTCACCTACACCTGGACTCTCCCTCAACATCATGCTCTAAGGTCACTCTCAAGGCTAGTGCCTGGATTTCTTAGCACTGCAGATCTCCAGCTCCTTCTCCTCACTTTTTTCCTCTGCCACCCTCCACACATACTTTCCCCATCATAGTCCAAAGTGGCTCTTTAGCTCTCACCTCCCATTCCTGGCCGCAGAAAGGAGAAGAGGCCTTCCCTTTAAGGACACTGCCTGGAAGTCTCACACACTCTCTCCTCTTAGATCCTGTTGTCAAGAACTCAGACTCATGGTCGGTCCTCACTGCAAGAGAAGTTGGGAGATACAGCCATTCTTTCCTCACTGTCCATGTGTCCAGCTAAAATTTGGAGGTTCTTACAGAGGATGGAGGAGAAGAAATATCAGAAGACAACTAGCAGGCTCTGCCACGGCAGTGTGTCTCAATTGTGATTTATATCACCAGGAAATCTGTTTCTAATGAAGTACTCAAGATTACGAATGAATTATTAGTATTTCTAAAACAGGAGTAGATGCAGGGTCACTTCTTTGTTAACACTTACTCTCTCCCTCATATTTTGATAAGTTTTCTTGAGAGGTAGTGTTAAATTCCTCAGTAGGGAATTGAGTAAGACACAATCTTATCGATGCCTCGGTCTGCTGTGAATCACTGCTGCTAATAGTTATGGCATGTTTTAGTTGTTCCAAACCTTTGTGGTTTTGTCAGATGTGAATATATTAATGAGAAAGTGTCATGCATTTATCTTAATGACAATCGTCTTGGCTCTCATGAAGGGGAAAAGGTTAAGAAATCTTACACCAAATGAGCTCTGAAGTGCTAATCAGTTCTAAAACATCTGCGATTCAGGGCATATAAATTCTCTTGTGCATGGACCACTTGAAATAGAATCACATAGGAAGCTTGTTAACAATACACATTCTTAGGCTCACCACATACTGATAGAATAAAAGTCAAGGGGAGTGAGGCCCAGAAATGTGCCAACTGCACGAGTTCTCCAGGTGATTCATAGGAGCACAAAAGTTTCAGTGCATTTCCTGGGTCTCTCTGAGAAAAACTTTGGCTAATACTTTTTATCATCTCTCATGAATTAACTTGGCTGCATCTAGCTGCCAGGCTGAAACACGCACAACTTGAGTCAGAGGCTACTTGCTTCTAGAGCAGGAGTCCCTAACCTCCAGGATCTAATGCTTGATGATCTGAGGTAGAGCTGATGTGACAATAATAAAGGGCACAATAAATGAAATGCACTTAAATCATTCCAAAACCATCTCCAGCATGGTCTGTGGAAAAACTTGTCTTCCACAAAACTGGTCCCTAGTGCCAAAATGGTTGGGGATATCTGCTCCAGAGGATGATCAGTAATGGATTTTACTAGCTGTTCCTCACAACAGCATGATGTTGAACTGCTACGGTCTACAGCATCACTGACACTGCTGTTCTTTGCAGCTTGGAGTTTCAGGGGAAAATTACATTCACCTCTTGAAATCTGCAGATGGCGACTGCAGCATGAAATTAAAAGATGCTTACTCCTTGGAAGGGAAGTTATGACCAATCTAGATAGCATATTCAAAAGCAGAGACATTACTTTGCCAACAAAGGTCCGTTTAGTCAAGGCTATGGTTTTTCCAGTAGTCATGTATGGATGTGAGAGTTGGACTGTGAAGAAAGCTGAGCGCTGAAGAATTGATGCTTTTGAACTGTGGTGTTGGAGAAGACTCTTGAGAGTCCCTTGGACTGCAAGGAGATTCAACCAGTCCATCCTAAAGGAGATCAGTCCTGGGTGTTCATTGGAAGGACTGATGCTAAAGCTGAAACTCCAGTACTTTAGCCACCTCATGTGAAGAGTTGACTCATTGGAAAAGACTGTGATGCTGGGAGGGATTGGGGGCAGGAGGAGAGGGGACAACAGAGGATGAGATGGCTGGATGGTATCACTGACTCGATGGACATGAGTTTGAGTGAACTCTGGGAGTTGGTGATGGACAAGGAGGCCTGGCGTGCTGCAATTCACAGGGTCACAAAGAGTCAGACATGACTGAGTGATTGAACTGAACTGAACTGAACTTGAAAAGGGTAAACATGTTCAGTACACTCACTTGCTACCATCCCCACCTGTCTGTATTGGCATGGGATCACAAAATGTAATATACAAGGTTATAGTCTGTAGACTGTAGATTTTTTCTTTTTTTAGCTTTTGTACATATACTGATGTATTTGGGGGCTAATAGATCTATCTTAGCAAACAGAAGAACTTACACTACTGATGCTGTGGCATCTGCAGCTATATAGGAAAAGAGGAACCGAGGGTCTGTTTTGAGCTCAAGGTTCGTTACATGCTTCTGATACACACAAGCTTATTTAACTCTCCTTAACAGTCCTGTGAGATAAAGCATCTCACTTTATTTTCATTTTCCAGAGTGACTAAGTAACTTGTTTAAGTTCATCCAGAAAGTGAAAGAGGCTAAATTTTTACTACCTTTCCCAACCCACGTTTAATTAGCAATATAGGGAGAAAAAAGGGTGGGGAAGAGGATATATGGCTCTTGAGTCAGCAGGTTTCCATCACAGCGTCGCCTTCCAACATTTTTGTTTGAGCATCCCATCCGTAAATATGTCTGAGTGCCTCTCCCATCTCTGTGTATTTTTTAAATAAATATCCACATTAGAAACCAGTTTGCTTTTCGAACTCTCATGGGTATCAGAATCACCTAGAGAACTTGTTCAATCACAGCTCATGGGATCCCATCTCCAGAGGGGCAGAGATTCAGTAGGTTTGAGATGAGACCCAAGGATCTGAATTTCTAGCAAGTTCTCAGGGGCCTGGAAAAGACCCTGATGCTGGGAAAGATTGAGGGCAGGAGGAGAAGGGTGCAACAGAGGGTGAGATGGTTGGATGGCATCACTGACTCAATGGACATGAGTTTGAGCAAACTCCGGAAGATAGTAAAGGATAGGGAAGCCATGGTGTCCATGGGGTTGCAAAGAGTCAGACATAACTGAGCAACCGAACAGCAACAACCCAGGGGACAGCAATGCTGCTTGTGATGAACCTCGTTTTCAATAGCATTGCTATAAACATAACCCCCAAATCGAGATTCTAAAACACTAAAATACAGTGGAATAAAATAGAAATTCTAGGGACTTCCCTGGTGGTCCAATGATTTAGAATCTGTTGAAATGCAAGGGACTCGGTTTTGATCCCTGGTCAGAGAACTAAGATCCCACATGCAACTAAGAGCAACTAAGGCTGAGCACCACAAGGACAGCCCGCATGCCACAACTGGAGTCCGTGCACCTCAGCGAGAGATTCTGCATGAGGCAAATAAGATCCTGCATGCTTCAGCTAAGACCCCACACACTCAAACACATAAATATTTTTTTAATAGTAATTCTAATATTTTCCCTGCACTCCAGGAGTGAAAGAACTCATTTTGGAAACCACTACACTAAACTGAGCCACAGTAGCTTTCCCTGGCAGAGAAGGAAGCTTGGTGGCACTTTCATAAATCACAGAAATTTCCCAAGCCTGAGACACTGTGGGTAAAGGAGATGATAAAGGGACGCATCAGATGGGCACAGCTCAGGGTCTCACTAATACTCCCGGGTAGCACTCAAGCGCTCTGCCTTTCATTTGCAGCTAACTACTCCTATCATCTTTCCTCTGCTTTAATTTGTTTCCCTTTGTGATAACAGCCACCATTGCTTTTAGGTGATGCAATCTAGCACTCCTCTTGTTCCTTTTATGGAAATTCTAGCCACTGCAAGTACATGTGGTACTTGATATCCACAAAGCAAAAATGTTCCAAGTGAAGGATGCTTTGATTGAACTTTACTTTTGCTGTTACTTTGAAGTCCTGAGCTACTGGTATGCAATATGCTGTTCAGCATGGTTACATTCAGAAGCACTTAGAAGGGAATTTTCCCCTGCTTACATCTGATGTACATTTCCAAAGTGCTTTTGTAGATTTCATGAGTGATTTTGCTGCTTTGTAAAAAATAGGACAGGTTTGTATTCAGTAAAGAAAACAATTTTCAGTACTTTGGAAGAGGAGTGATGAGGTATTTGCAAAGACTTGGTGCATAAATTTAAATCTAAAGGCGACTACAGCAATAAGCTATAGACGTCATAGAAGCCATAGCAATAGTCTATTATAGCAATATAACTATACTATAAATTAGATAATATGTTACATAATTAATAATATAAAGTAATACTGGATAATATAGCAATAGGCTCTGCTGCAGTAAGAAAAAAGAGGGTTGGTATAGCCATTGCTTCACTGGAAAAGGCAAAGAAACATCTTTTGACATTTTGAAATAAAGAAAAGTGAAAGCACAGCTTATTAGTGAAGACAAAGTGCCTTCGACCAGAGAAAACCCCAGAATTTCCCATGACCAAATCTGAGCAATAGAGCCAATGTCATGTACTGGGCGGTGCTTTTCAAAAACATCATTTGTACTGTACAGGAGAAGTACCCTGAAGTGTGCTCGGACTTTTGTTAACTAGTGTCTCAATTTAAAGCCAGGTTCCCAAGGACTGATTTTTATTGGTCAGTGAAATGACTCCTCCTTATTCCCTCACCCAACAACTGTTTATTTCCTGACTAGTTTCTGTTTCTCACCCCCATTCATCTCAACTAAATGGCACTTCTTTCATGGGTGGAGCCCCTTGCTTGCTCAGAACTCAACATAATGGGACTGGCAGCCTAGGCTCATAGCAGCATCTGACACCACAACAATTATCCTGACCCGCAGTTCTTACAGAAAGTACTCCCCCTTTTCCCTCAGCCTTCATCTCATTCCTGCTGTAGGAAGAAAATAGGTCCCATGGGAAAAGAGAGCGCATGTACCATCAGAAATGCAGGCACTTAAGGTAACAAGCCTGGGTCCTCAAAAGTCCTGAATTCCCCCAATATACTTGAAAGGCTCAGAAGCCAAAAAGAGGAAGAAGAAGGGTTGCATATTATGTTCATCAGAAAATATGTATTTGAGCCCAGCAAGGTCTCCAGCAGTACAGGTATACTGGCCTTGGAATCAGCAGTTGTGAGCAGTGTTGCACCTTCCCCATCTCCTAGACATGCCCTTCTGGTCAAATCAACTCAGTTAGCTTGAGGATTAGTTTCCTCATCTAGAAAATGCAAAGAAAACTCCTGAAATCTAGCTGTGGCAGATTAAAGATGCTCACATAACTTTTCCATATCTTTCCTATTGAAAATGGGGTCCTGGTCCCCTATCCTTGAATTTAGCAACTACTTTGGTGAATAGGATATGGCAGAAGTGACTGTTCTATCCAAGCCTGCATCTTAGTCTTCTGGAAGCTTCCATTTTCTATCCCCTGGAATATTCGCTTAGGAGCTCTGAGCCACCATATATAAAGTCCACCTACTCAACATAGAGAGGACAGCTAAGAGACTCAGATGAGTCCTCCTCTCCAGCCTTCCTCATCAAGATACAGTCACATGGGTAAAGCCAGCCAGGAACCTCTGGTCCAGCCCAGCCACCATCCATATGCCAGCAAGTGACTCAGACAGTGCCACAGGGGACAAAAGGATTGTCCAGCTAAGTTCTGGCTAAGTTTCTAACCCACCATAAAAATGTAATAAACCTCAATTAAAGTGGGGCTGCCCTGCTGGCTCAGATCATAAAAAATCTGCCTGCAATGCAGGAGACATGAGTTCGATCCCTGGAATGGGAAGATCCCCTAGACAAGGGAATGGCAAGCCACTCCAGTATTCTTGCCTGGGAGATCCCATGGACAGAGAAGCTTTGCAGGCTACAGTCCATGAGTCCATGGGTGGCAAAGAGTCAGACAGAACTGAGCAACTAAGGCACTTATACAATTAAAGTGAGGAGACCAGAAGGGGATGCTTTCATGCCCTGTGGTAATAGCAGAGACCCACAGGAAGAAGAAAGACTCCTCTTCTTTCCTGGCAAGGCTCAGCCTTGGAATGTTTACTATAGCACTCCCAACTCCCTTTTCCCCTCTATACAAGTGGTCTCCTTCCCTTGCCATGTGGGGACTTCCATGTGGCTTGTCGTGGTCACAGACCCCAAATTGCAATTGTCTGCTGATCCAGAATAAACCTGGATAAATAAACCTTTGCCAGAGAAATATCTGGCAGTCTATTTGTCTTAGGTCAATACCACAAAATCATGAGACATAGTTTATTATACAATAATATATTATCAGGACATCAGCTAAAAAAGGTGACTGCTATAATCAAAAAGAAATTGCAGGTGCAAAAGGATTTGCAGACTACAAAGCAACATGTTTTGTCAATATTAGATAAAAGAACACAGTCTCTGAACAAGGTGTTTACAATGATTAATTTTGTGACATTTGCCATTCCTGTTGAGGGATGCAAAGTCAACTGCCGTCAGGCATCTGTGGTAGAAATGAAGAGAAACACATTCAGCTTCTAGTTCTTTATTTTGATGGGAGCCAGGGCTTTGTGCGGAGAAAGCAATGGCACCCCATTCCAGTACTCTTGCCTGGAAAATCCTATGGATGGAGGAGCCTGTTGGGCTGCAGTCCATGGGGTCGCTAAGAGTCGGACACACTGAGCGACTTCACTTTCACTTTTCACTTTCATGCATTGGAGAAGGAAATGGCAACCCACTCCATTGTTCTTGTCTGGAGAATCCCAGGGACGAGGGAGCTTGGTGGGCTGCCGTCTATGGGGTTGCACAGAGTCGGACACGACTGAAGCAACTTAGAAGCAGAAGCAGGGCTTTGTGAGTAAGGGATATTAATGTTATTTCCAGCTGGGAAAAGAATATGTCATCAGGCTTTTATTTATTTCATTAAGGAATTTGGGGGAGTGATTTCTTTTCCTATGACTATATGTACCTTAGAGTATTTTGAAGCAATGATCTCAATTAACCGGAGTATTCAAAGATGGTATTCTAATTATCTGAAAATTTCATCAATGCTTCTTGTTGATCTTTCTTAAATGCTATAATAACTTTGTCTTAGTATGTTGTTTGGAAAGTCTAAACTCTTAAAAAAATCATGAAAAGTTAATTTATTAAAAAGCTTATAAGTTGAGTGTTTCAATAGAGTACATTTTCCCATTGAAATAAAGCTATAAATGATAAGATTCCAAGACTTAGAGGCAACAGAGTTCCAAATGTGCTATAATACTGCATAATTGTACATCTTAAAGTTTTTTAAAATTTCTACAACCAATTCTATGCTGTGAACTTTTTTTTAAGCCTCATAACATACACTCAGCCTGATCAAACCCTTTTCAGTAAGATCTAGGGAGCCCCCAGGATGTCAGACCCCAAGTAGGATGGCAGTTTCACGAGGGCAGAGGCTGTGTCCAGGCTCCCTGTGCTCAGCACAGAGCAGAGACCTCAAAAGCTTGCTGTCATCCCTGAAGCAGCACAGCACAGTGCCTAAGGTGTGCTTCAAGTCAGAGAGACCTGGCTTTGATTCTGCCCTGCTTCTTGCTAGTGTCAACGTTGGGCAGAGCTCAGCACCTCTAAGCCTCAGTTCTTCAACATCAACCTGAGAATTGAGTGTGCCTACCACATGGAGCTCCTGCAAAATTTAAGTGGGGGACTTCCATGGCAGTCCAGTGGCTTAGACTCTGCCCTTCCACTGCAGGGGGCTTGGGTTTGATCCCTAGTCAGGGAACTAAAGATCCCACATGCTGAATGGTGTGGAAAAAAAAAAAAATTCAATGGGACATTTTATGTAAAGACTTGTCATGTCTGGTACATAGTCAGGGCTCAAAATGTGGCAGTGATCATTATTACTATTACTGAACACAGACTCATCCCAGGTGTGGCTCCCAGAGTATCCACTGTCCATTTCACCAGTTCTGGGGAGTGGTGGGAGGAAGGAGGATCTGCAAAGAGTATTTGTGACAATTTATATTTCTTTTTCCCCCAAATATTGGAGATCAATTAAGTTTTATTTATATTTAACATATGGGTTAATAGTAGTAACATGTATGGAAGTTATAAGTAAATATATTGAGAGTGTATGCTCATTTTTTTTTTTACTTATAGGGCTGCATACATCAAAATATTTGTAAAGTGTTGGCCTAATTCTTCAAAAAAGTCACTGTATCTGAAGCTGGGCAGAGGTGGACACTTGCCTCAAAGAAGGAGCCCAGCTGTGAGCAGAGGGAGCTAAATGTTCTTGGCCACAGGAGAGATCTTGAATCTCTATCCTCCAGCCTCCAACAAAGACAAGGTCCTGCCTTCTTAAGGGAATGACCTTGGAGGAGTAGATTAGTAAAGGATAGTAAGAGAGGAAAGGAAGAATTCTAACAGACAACCAGCCAGCCAGGCAAAGCTGGTGATGAAGTTAGCCAGCAAATGGGTTCGGACTACCTTTGCTCAGAGTGTCTCAACAAGATGGTGGGGTAGGGTGTGGGGGGGGCGGTGTGTCAAGCAGAGTTTCCATGGTGTTGCTGAGAGCAGGATGAATAGAGTGAAAGGAAGAAATGAGGTCCAAAAAATGGTTGGGAAAGGAACCTCCTCCACCAGTGATACAGGCCCTGTTCTGGTGCCTGGGGGGAGGGGGAAAGGAAGGAGAAACAGAGATGCAGGTGGAAGGTCAGGAATGTCCCTGTAGGGTGGTGAGTCCAGGATTGGGTCACCATCTGTGATTACAGATGTGTGGCAGACAGACAGACATAACTCAATTTGGTGCATCAGTTTTTATGGTGTAGAAGCATGGACTGTCCATCAGATACTCATGATATACCCTGGAAATATTTCCCCTCTCAATCCCAAATTTTATGGGAGGCGATATTGTATGGAACACACAGTGCTGAACCAGGGAGTCAAGAAAACTGTGTTCTTGTTTCAGCTTTTCTGTTACTTAGTTATGTCCTTGTGTAGGCACCTAGCTTCTGAATTCATTTTGTCATCTGAAAAGAGAACTAATTTACATGATCTCTAGGTTCCCTTCCAGCCCTGTGATTATCAATTTCAGGATTCTGAAAGGGGCATATGTTCTTAGGAATTGCCTCTTATGCCTATGCATTGAGTGCAGAGAAAAGTTATAGTCTATTAAGGTTGTCTGATTATTTGTGTTATCAATCAATGTTTGACTAGGTGGTTCCCCTTCTAGAGTCTTCTTTAATGTCTTTACTCTGAAATAACTTGACTGTGTTACTGCTCCTATTAGCTACTCACATAATGAGGTAGCTCAAGGCATTAACTCAGAGTTCCTTGGTACTGACTAAAGTGTTCTAACTAAGAGAGCGAGAAAGGGAGAGAGAGACTACATTATTAGCTCATAAGAAGCTATGGCTAAAATAATCGGATGCTTCCCAAATACACTGAGATTGAAATAACTACTGACCCAGCTGTATAAAATAAGAAATTTTATCTCATTTTATCTTTAATCTTTACCACTCTACAATAGAGTGGTATTTATCTTTACCACTCTACAATACAGCAGGTCAGCATTTTTCTCATTTCTATTCTCTTCCATTATCCTCATAATCCATTTGATCATTTAAAAAGTGTAGTAGAATTCAAAAACAAAATGAGAAATGAGAAAATCGGTTGGAGAGAAAGCAGGGAAAAAAGGGAGAGCCTGGTCTCCAGAGTGGAGGAGACATTGGCTGTTAAGAGTATATGTCCACTGTAAAGTAGGGGGAGAGATTTGGGTGTTTCTGTTCCCCGCATGGGACTCTATCCTCTTCAATCTATAGACTGTACAGTCACTGTATTATCAGACCTGTTCCCTTGGTCAGTTAATGATGCTATAACAAAGTACAATGGACTGAGTGACTTAAAAAACAAATGTTTCTCACATAGTGGGAAGTACCAAATCAAGGTGCCAGCAGATCCAGTGTATGGTGACAGCCTCTTTCTGGTTTTGCAGGTGGCTTTCTTCTCCTTGTATCCTCACATGGTGGAGGCAAGAGAGAGAGAATACTCCTTTGTCTCTTAGGAGGGCACTAATTCCTTTCATGCAGGCTCCACCTTCATGACCTTATGACCTCTTAAGACTTCACCTTCTAATACCATGACATTGGAGGTTATGATTTCAACATATGAATTTGGGGAAGACAAAAACACTCAATCCATTGTACCTGTTCCCTTAAGGGCTTATTCAAGAAACAAATATATTCTCATCTTAAATTTAAAAGGAATCTGGGGGGGAAAAAAAATTTGTTGTCTTGCTTGCAAGCTCAGTCTTTAAAAGAAAAAAAAAAAAATGTAGGTGGAAAATTGCCAGAAATGTTAGAAAATGTTTACAGAGTTACCCTTAGAGATTTTCTGTTATTGCGAAAAAACAAACTAGGAAAAAAAAACCCAGAAAACTTTATATTGTGTTGTACTCTGCTAGGAAACAGTGCAAACATAAAGAATCTGTATACCTTCTCTACCCAGTAAGCTGGATGTGAAGAGGAGCCAGGTCTATAGATTTCCCCAGAAACCCTTAAAGTAAGGAGAACTAAAAACATATTGTATTTTGCTGGATTGACATATTATACCCATTTACCAATCATTCCAAGTGCATTTACATTATCAAAGTTGCCAAAGCAGTCTCCTGAGTCTCAGGATAGCAACCTTCCCCCTCTGTCCCTACCCCAGTTTACAACCAGCATCAGCCTCCTACTCCAAGATGAGTCTTCTCAGAAGGGCTCAGTCATCAGAGAAACTGTGGTTAGCCACATCCTCACCCCACTCAAAACATTAGGGCCTTTACTGTACCCCAGGATTCAGCAACAGCAAGCATCTGTAAGGCTGAGCTAGTTAGAGGTGCTCTGAATTCCTGGACTTGCATTGGAATGATCATTATCAGGTTAAGGGGGATTACATACTATCAGGGTTCCATGAACTTTTTGTTACAACTAGTTAAAGATGTATACTTGCACAAAGCACACTATGGTGTGAAGGTATAAAGAGATTATTAAATATGTGTCTATTTAAATGGAGAACAAAGATAGTGTCTTTGCAAATATTAAGCAGTTGCGCTGGAATTTTCCCCTTATCCTTATTCCCTGGGAGCCTTCCGCTGGTGAACCTGAATGCTTTCAGACCTATCTCCCAGCTCTTCAGATATTTGTCTGTTCTGATGTTAAAGCAGTTCACTGAATTCTTCATTTCAGTGTATTTTTGTAGAGTGGTTTTATAGTATTTTTGAGTCCTAGAACTTTTCTTTTTCAAATGGGCTGTGTCACTCCGTATAGTTTTACAAAAGTATAATTTTCCTGCTGGAATGTTCAAGCTTAGCTTTTAAGCCCTTGAACACAGGAAGCATCGTTGCTTTATGGTCTATATCTGATAAATCCTATACCTCAGTTCAGTTCAGTCACAGTCATGTCTGACTCTTTGCAACCCCAAGGACTGCAGCATGCCAGGCTTTCCTGTCCATTACCAACTCCTGGAGTTTGCACAAGCTCATGTCCATTGAGTCAGAGATGCCATCTAACCTTCTCATCCTCTGTTGTCCTCTTCTCCTCCTGCCTTCAATCTTTCCCAGCATCAGGGTCTTTTCCAATGTGTCAGCTCTTCACATCAGGTGGCCAAAGTATTCAAGCTTCAGCTTCAGCATCAGTCCTTCCAGTGAATATTCGGGACTGATTTCCTTTAGGATTGACTGTTTGATCTCCTTGCAGTCCAAGGGACTCTCAAGAGTCTTCTCCAACATCGCAGTTCAAAAGCATCAGTTCTTCGATGCTCAGCTTTCTTTATGGTACAACTCTCACATCCATACATGACTATTGGAAAAACCATAGCTTTGACTATATGAGCCTTTGTCGGCAAAGTAATATCTCTGCTTTTTAATATGCTGTCTAGGTTGGTCATAGCTTTTCTTCCAAGGAGCAAGCGTCTTTTAATTTCATGGCTGCAGTCACCATCTGCAGTGATTTTGGAGCCCAAGAAAATAAAGTTTCTTACTGTTTCCATTGTTTCCCCATCTACTTGCCATGAGGGACCAGATGCCATGATCTTAGTTTTTTGAATGTTGAGCTTCAAGCCAGCTTTTTCACTCTTCTCTTTCACTTTCGTCAAGAGGCTCTTTAGTTCCTCTTCGCTTCCCACCATAAGGGTGTCATGTGCATATCTGAGGTTATTGATATTTCTCCTGGCAATCTTGATTGCAGCTTGTGCTTCATCCACAAGCTGGAATCCACATCAGTAAGTCTGTTTCCTTTTGTCTGTTATTTCTGCCGATCATGGATTATGGTGTCTTATCTTCTACGTGCTCTGTCATCTTTGACTGTGTACTAGACATTGTATATGAAAAAATTATTTATAGAAATCTTGTGAGATCTGTTATCTTCCTCATAAGAGGATTATTCATCGTATTTTACTTTATTTACTTGTTTTGCCAGGTGTCAAGGGGCATGAGCCATCAAGAATCACCTTCATCTCAGTTCAGAGTTTGAGATTTTGCGGGGCCACCAAAATCAGGGACTTTCGATCTTTAATGTGAACACATATCACCTATGGATCTTGTTAAAGTAAAAAGTCTTTCTTAGTAGAATTGGGACAAGCCTCAGGAAGCCACAATAGAAAAAAAAACAACCCAAGTCATGTCAGTGGGATAGTTAATTTTGCATGTCAACTGGCCACAGGGTACCCAAAGTAAATATAATTTCTGGGTATGTCTTTGAGCATTTTCTGAATTAGATTAGTATTTGAATCCATGGGCACACTAAATTGCCCTCTCCAGTGTAGGTGAGCATCATCCTATCAATTGAGGGCCTAAAATAGAACAAAAGGTGGAGGCAGGAGGAATTCACCCTTTTTTCTTCCTTCCTGATTACTTGAGCTGGAACACTGACCTTTTCAAGCCCTCAGCACTCCTGGTTTTCAGGCATTCAGACTCAGTCTGGAATCTAACCATTGTTAGGTGATTTTGCACAACTCTAGGCTAACTGTAGGCTAAAACTCCGAGTACCTTTAAGATAGACTGAGCTATGATGTTTGGTAGGTTAGATTATTAAATGCAGTTTTGATTTACATGGGTTTTTGGGGGACATAACCCTATCATAAGTTGAAGAAGACCTAAGCACAGATGGCTTTAAAACAACAGTTATTATCTGTCAGAGATTTAGGAGCAGCTAAGCCAGGTGGTTAGACTTGGGTTTTTCGTGAGTTACAGTCAAGATGTGAACAGGGGTTGAAATACAACTTGAAGGTTTAGCTGGGGCTGGAGGTGGAAGGTGACTCATTCCCATGGCTGTTGGCAAGAAACCTTGATCCCTCCCCACCTTTCTACAGGGCTGCTCATAACGTGGCACCTGGCTTCATCAGAAGTGAGTCACAGCCTGTTATACAGAGTGAAGTAAGTCAGAGATAAAACAAGTATCATATATTAACACATATGTATGTAATCTAGAAAAATGGTACTGATAAACCTATTTGCAGGGCAGGAATAGAGTCTTAGACATAGAGAATAGACTTATGGACATAGCAGTGGTAGGAGAGGGTGGGATGAACTGAGAGAGCAGCAGTGAAATACATTACCATGCGTAAAAAAGATAGCTAATGGAAAGTTGCTGTATAGTGCGGGGAGCTCAGCCTGGTGCTCTGTGACAACCTAAAGGGGTGGGAGCGGGTGGATGGGAGGCAGGTTAAAGAGGGAGTGGACATGTCTATACCTATGGCTGATTCTGCTGATGTATGGCAGAAACCAATACAACATTGTAAAGTAGTTATCCTCCAATTTAAAAAAAAATTTTTAAAGAAAAGAAGTGAGTCACTAAGTTTACCCCACCCTCAAAAAGAGGCCAATTAGGTCCTACCTTTTGAAGAAAGTACCAAATCACTTGTGGACATATTTTTAAAACCATCATAGCGACATCATGTTTCACATATGGCCATGTGCTCAACACTGTTCAATTAGATAGATCCAAGGAACCTCCTTAGGTTGTGACATCGAACTTTTGGAAATTCTCTTATAATCTTTATCTCTGCTCCCAAATATCAAACACGCAGGGCCCTCTCCAATTCTAAGATGTATGTGTGCCTTCCTAGGCAACACTCAGATCACTGTACCCTGGGGAGATGATGCTGTTGGGCTGAATTCTCCCCATCACCCACCTGCTTGGCGGTGGAAAGAAAATTCTCTGTGGGACCCCTCTGTGTGCAGAGATGTGTTCCCTGACAGCTGGTGGCCTGACTGGAGACATTAATGGAGTGTGCCCTGACTAGAGACATCAAGGGAGTGTGTCCTGTACAGCCAGGAAGGGATGTAAATACAGAGTAGAGACACGATTCTATCACAGCTCAGGGCAGGATGGCGATAGGCATGCTGCAGCTGCTGACTCAGCAGCTGTATGTACACAGTATTCTTCTAACAATTAGACTTAATCTTTAAAGATTTTCCCCCTGCTTTAAATCCCAAGAGGGATTTAAGGCTGCTTGATTTTTGTAAGTAATCCTTCCAGCTCATTAAAAAAAAAAAAATCCATTTCCTATTTTTAAGGATTAAAAACTTAAGACATTTTTGTTATTCTCTCTCTCACAGTAAAACTTTCTTAGATTACCCCACATTCTATTTTTTTATTTAAAAAATTAAGAAAAACAATTTGGAAAAATGCTTGTATTTAGCAACATATATTATATCGACAGGCTTCCAGGTGGTGCTAGTGGTAAAGAACCCGCCTGCCATTGCAGGACACATAAGATATTCAGGTTCAGTCCCTGGGTTGGGAAGATCCCCCGGAGGAGGGCATGGCAACCCACTCCAGTATTCTTGCCTGGCCAGAGGAGGCTGGCAGGCTACGGTCCATGGGGTTGCAAAGAGTTGGTCACAACTGAAGCGACTTAGCACATACATTATACTGACAGAATTTCCCACTGGGTAGATACTGTATTTTTCCAAAATTGAGGGTGTTTTTTGTGTGTATCTTCCCACTTGAGTTCATCTCTTCTTCTTATAATAGTTTTATTTTCCTTGGGCCTATTCAGTCAGTGAATTCTTGTTTTAAATGGTTTATAGAAAGTATTTGGGAGTGCTCATATGGAAATGATGATTGTTCTCAAAGTTGTGCCCCTCTTTGTAGGATCCAAATCTAAAAAAAAACAGTAATCCATAAGTAAACACTATCCAAAAGTTAGGTTCTTATGTAAAATTTCAACCATAATCTATTGTGGCTTACTTATCTATCATAAAACCTGCAGAGATGTGATTAATTTATAAAACAGCAAATGAATAGGGGGAAAAAAGGATTCATGCCTCTGGAAAAGGCATATTAAGTTTAACCTTCAAAGTCCTCATTCCATGATTACGTATCAGTCCACAAACACAACTGTTTAAGAATTATTGGCTGATAATATTTATGAAAAATAAGTCTGGATTTTCTCCCAATGCTCAGTTGGAATAATATCCATTTTACAGTTGAAAGGAAGTTATTCATGTTACATGTATGGATCTATAAAATCTATTTTGATACATTTGCAACTTTGAAGTCTACAGTGCTCAGGTTCTACAAATTAATGATTTACTTTACCAATGAATATTTAGGTAATTATATAGCTCTGGTTGGTATGATGAAATACAAAAGGCACTGGAAAGGAAGCCATGACTCCCTTTTCTTCATCAGTGATTGCAATATCCAAATAACCTCAATAATGTAGGAGATAGGAGATCTGTATACTTTGACATCACAAAACAAAAATGAGATATTAAAATTTTGCATAACCTTTTTGCTATTCCACAACTAGACCAAGTAGAAAGGAAGTAATCAAGGATATACCCAAAGATGTAGAGAGTCCCTTGAAGACTTTCTGTAATAATGAAAGACTAAAGGTACAAAAACCCAATTGGTTAACTAAGTTTGGTATAGCCATATAGTGGAATATTATGCAATCATTAAAAATATTTTCAGAAGAGTACTTTTTTATAGAAGGAAGTTCATCATATACTATTTGGATGAAAAAAATTAGATTAACAAATAGAATGAACATATACACACATGTATGTTTCATAAATTTACAAAGTTGGGTGATATATAGATACACAAAAAGTCAAAACGTTAGTCATTTCCAACTCTGTGACCCCATGGACTATAGCCTTCCAGGCTTCTCTGCCCATGGAACTCTCCAAGCAAGAATACTGGACTGGGTAGCCATTCCCTTCTCCAGGGGATCTTCCTTATTCCGGAGATCAAACCCACTTCTCCTTCATTGCAGGCAGATTCTTCACAGTCTGAGCCACCAGGAAGCCAATATAGATACATATACATATATATTTGTGTGATATATATAGATACATATGCATATAAAAAAGCAAAGATGTATCCAAAAATATTACCAGTGATAATCTTTGAATTGCTGATTTCCCCCTAGAACATAAGCTCCACAGGACAAATATGTGGTCTTATTCACCACTCTGTCCCCAGTTTCCAGCACATCTTGATGCTAACATGGTACTGGCATCATGATGCTCAATGGCTATTTGCTGAATTAAGGAATGGGATTTTTTTAAACTTGGTATTCTTTGGCTATTTCTATTTTATAAATTTTCATATGTACACATTTTTATAACAAGAAATCTTAAAGCAGGCCTTCTACTTATGCTTCTGTTATTTTCATAATTAAACTGAGTGAGAAAGCAGATCAAACCCTTTCACAGTCGGCTTGGACCAATCTGCAGTTGTGATTAGCCAAAAACACTTTATTTGGACTTCTCAGCACTCCTAATATGAGAATAAGGAAACAGGAAAATTTTGTTTTCTTCCCAGATCTTTGAGCTTCCATTTAAGAAGTCATCTCAGTCAACAAAGGGCTTCCCTGATAGCTCAGTTGGTAAAGAATCCGTCTGCAATGCAGTAGACCTGGGTTTGATTCCTGGATCAGGAAGATCTGCTGGAGAAGGGATAGGCTACCCACTCCAGTATTCTTGGGCTTCCCTGGTGGCTCAGCTGGTAAAGAATCCACCTGCGATCCAGGAAACCTGGGTTCAATCCCTGGGTTGGGAAGATCCCCTGGAGAAGAGAAAGGCTACCCACTTCACTATTCTGGCCTGGAGAATTCCATGGACTGTATAGTCCATGGGGTCACAAAGATACGGATAGGACTGAGCAGCTTTCACCCAGTCAACAAAAAGAGGGAAGATTTCTATTTCACTCCTACTGTTACTGCTACAAATATTGTTGCCGCCATTGCAGCTACTGGCTCTGAAGCATTTACCAGGCACTATTTTAGGAACTTTGTGTGTCATTCAAAGCTCAAAAAACCTCAAGAGTCAGGCACTACTGTTTTTCCCATTTTGCAAATGAGATTTGAAGTTCTGAGAGGTTAAGCAACTTGTCCACAGTTGCCCAGCTGTTTACTGAAATGACTGAGGCTCGCAACTGGGCCGCTTCACTCAGGGCCCATGCTCTTCACAAGCACATTGCAGTTACAAAGGGCAAGGTCAAATACAGCGACGGAAGCAAATCCAGACTGGGCTAGAGCTCTCCTTAAATTCCCTGCCTACACTATCGTACAGTTGTGTCTTGTTGTAAGGAGAGACCAGGGAAAAAAAGAGAATACCTAAATGTCATTTTTCCCCATACAAAATGAGGTCTGAGATGTTTCTATAGCTATTAACTGGTAAAAGTAGTAGAAATGTCAAATAATACTAACAATGTATTGAATATATGATTCATTCTGAGCCTGCTTTAAGACAGATATTGCCTCTCATTACCCAGTCATGGGAGAAGCACAAAGTACTTACTCCAAACCACATGTTTTTCTGCAAACAAGTTTCTCAGATAACCTCTATTTAAAACTAAACGGCACCCAATATGTTTCACAGGGTGGAATATCTGTAATGGAAATGAATGATCCATTCTCCATAGTCGCAATCTTAATTGCACATTAGAATAACCTGCAAAGGTGTTTTTTTTAAACCCAAAGCCCAGGTATCATCAAGAAGTTCTAATGAATTGGTCTGGGGTGGGACCAGGCAGAGGGAGTTATTAAAAGCTCTCCAGGTGAGTGTCAGTGCAGCCACCACTGAGAATCACAGCAGCACCCAGTGATGCCAACAGGCCTCCTTCCCGTTTGTTGGCTCTGTCACTGACTAGCCACGTAACCCTGGTGCAGTTCTATTACGTTCCTTAGCCTGAGCTTCCTTACCTCCAAAACGGGCATAACAAGAATACCGGTCCAATGAGGATTATGGAGATAACACACGACACACCTAAAAGAGGGTCTGGGACGCAGCAACACTTTCACATTAGCTGACAGTGGTGATAGTATGGTACCATGTGGTCATTTGTGCCTGAGGCTGGGACTTCAGCACGCTTCTCTGTCTCAGAGAGCAGGGACCATAACTTCAGCCCAAGTGAGATGTTATAAAGTTTACCAGGAGCTCCTTATGTGAATAAACCTCTAGAATCTAATCGGTAGCTCACTGTGAGGTACTATTTAGGTCCCTAGAGGGGATGCATGAGCTCATAGCTCTAGTTCACATAAAGGAACTCACTCACCTGGGATTGAAGTGAATTTTCTCTGGAACTTCCCTATGGTCTGTGACCACTTTCTGGTTGTCTCTATAATTAATTGGGTCATCAGGAATCCTAAATTTAGCTACCTGAATTTCAGAGTCACTCAGTTCAGCGTGGGAGATTCTTGCGTAACCCAATCTGTGGCAGAAACAGAAATGGTTTGTAAAGATTTTATCATCATACTGAAATCTGATGAGATCTGGCAGATAATACCTTCACTAATAAGTCAGTTTCCCATTTCTAACTCTGTATATCACTAGAATGAACTGGATTTATTACTCTAAATGTTTACCAAAATATTTCTTTTATGATGTAAATGAATAAAGAACATGCTCATAGATTTAATAACATAATTGGCAACCTTACTCTACTTTTTTATAGTAACTAACGAATATTCTATATATACAAATTGCCTCTCACATAATTGTTTTGTGTCAGTAGCAGGAATTCTCCAGAATTCCTGGAGAATTTAGGAGCAAAATCCTCCAGAATTTAGGAGCATAGTCCTAAATTCTTTTTTACCTTAAAAAAAAACTACAAAGATCACATGCACATTTTCATTCACAATTAAACATCTAAAGAAAAGACTTTTAATGGCTGAAAGCATCAATTCTTCGGCGCTCAGCCTTCCTTATGGTGGTCCAAAGAACTGGACTGCCAAAGAATTGATGCTTTCGAACTGTGGTGCTGGAGAAGACTCTTTGAGAGTCTCTTAAACAGTAAGGAGATCAAACCAGTCAATCCTAAAGGAAATCAACTCTGAATATTCATTGGAAGGACTGATGCTAAAGCTGAAGCTACAATACTTGGGCCACCTGATGTAAAGAGCCAACTCATTGGAAAAGACCCCAATGCTGGGAAAATTTGAGGGTATGAGTAGAAGGGGGCTACAGAAGATGAGATGGTTGGATGGCATCACTGACTTAGTGCATATGAGTGTGAGCAAGCTCTGGGAGATGGTGAAGGACAGGGAAGCCTGGAGTGCTTGCAGGCCTTGGGGTCACAAACAGTCAGACATGACTTAGCAATTGAACAACAACGTCTGAAAAACTGCACATTTTTAATGTCTGGGAAAAAATGTACATCCTGCTTTTGCTTCAAGCTTTCAGTTCTCCAGGAATTTCAAAGCACTTTGTAGATGTTATCCAAAGAGTTATCAGAAGCTCAGATGGAAAAATGGGGGAACCATGAACAGCCAAGAATTAATTTTATTTATAGTTTGCCTCTTTAAAAGTCAGCTTCAGTCTGACTTTTATTCAAAGAACAAATACATTCATTTGTTCATTATTCAAAGAACAAATGTATTTCAAGCCCCTACTACATGGAGGCATTGTTCTAGGTATTGGAAACAACCAGTGACTAAAACAAATTTCTTGCCCTCATAGAGTTTCCATTCTAATTGAGGAGGACAAATATATGTATATATGTATGGTGATAAGTACCCAAATACTGTGGGATAACAAGCAGAGGACAGAGTACAGAAAACGCTAGGTGGCAAATGCTGTTATTCTATAATGAATGGTCAGAGCATACCTCTCTGACAAAGTGACATTTGAGCAAAAAGCTGAATGAAGTGAGGGAGCAAGCCGCCCAGGTATTGGAGGAAGGGTGTTCTTGGGAACAGGAACAGCAAATGCAAAGGTGCTGAGGTCAAATGTACTTGGCTTTTCTGAGAACCAGCTCCACAGTGACTGGAATGGAGTGCGTAAGGGGAACCTGAGTTTGCATGGGGTAGCAGATGATGCAAAGCCTTCCTAACAGACTTCAGAGTTTCTCTGAGACGGAGATGAGGCATTGTGCAGAGATGCAGTGGCTATGGTGTAGAGAGCAGACATCAGGGTAACAGTCAAAGAAGAGAGACCAGTTAGAAGGGCACAGAGGTAATTTAGATGAAAGACCAGCAGGGGCTTGGGCCACAGTGGCAGAGGGAGGAAAACTTAAAACCTGTAGCTCCATCCAGAATAGAGACAGAAACCCAGAGCTGGAACAAGTGGAGAAGCAAGCCTGCCCACCACAGCAGATGAGAGAAGCACAGCCTCAGCATCAGATGTGGCTCTGAGCTGTCTGACAGGTTAATGCATTTGTCTAAAAGCTCAGGTCCCAATTCTGTGTAGTTCCCTGTAATTCAACGTCACTCTCTCTAGTAAATCTAGGTCATTTATTTCCCAAATCTCTAAGATCAAAGTTTAACCCATTTCATAGATTCTGCCTTCAAAAAGCCATTGAAGATAAGGAACCTGACAATCTAAATCTTCTACCAAAGCACAGAGTCTTTCATTGTTGTCCAGTAAGTATTTATTAAGTGCCTACTGAGAGCAGGGCATTGAATTAGATGATCCAGGTAAAGTTTATAGAATTGGTTTCCTGGACAGAAACTGAATAACAGTAGTCCCTAACTGCATCAATTTTGACATTTTCAAAATTACCTTCCCATCTGTTACAGACTAAATGTTTGTGTCTCCTCCCCCCAAATTCATGTGTTGAAGCCCTAAACCCACCCTCTCCCCTGTGCAGCCACATTTGGACCTCTAAGGAAGTAATTAAGTTAAATTAGGTGGTGTAGGTCCCTGATCCAGTAGGATTAGTGTCCTTATAGGAAGAGTATCGGCTTCCCTGGTAGCTTGGTGGTAAAGAATGCACCTGCCAATGCAAGAGATGTGGGTTCAATCCCTGGGTCAGGAAGCTCCCCTGGAGAAGAAAATGGCAACCCACTCCAGTATTCCTGCCTGGGAAATCTCATGGACAGAGGAGCCCGGCAGGCTACAGTCTATGGGGTCCCAAAGAGCTGGACACAACTTGGTGACGAAACAACAGCAAAAGGAAGAGATATCACAGAACATGCATGCTCTTTCCCTCTGTCCCCAAAACCATACGAAAACTGATTTCTGTTGCTAAAGACACCCAGTCCATTGTATTTCTGTTATGGCAACCTGAGCAGATCAAGATACCGTCTCTCGCAGTCATAGTCACTATAAGCATGTGTGTGTGTGTGCACGCGCATTGCGCTCAGTCGCTCAGTCATGTCCGACTCTTTGCCACCCCATGGACTGTAGTTCGCTAGGCTCCTCTGTCCATGGAATTTTCCAGGCAAGAATACTCGAGTGGGTTGCCATGTCCTACTCCAGGGGATCTTCCTGAACCAGGGATTGAACCCATGTCTCTAGAGTCTCCTGCATTGGCAGGCAGATTGTTTACCACTGTGCCACCTGGGAAGCCATATGTATGTATATATATGTCCAAAAATATTGCCATCCCACTCTCCCAAGGAGGAAAAAAAGAAGGTTTTGGGCCACAAACGTACAGACAGAGCCCAGTCATTACTTATAATGGGCACTGGTACTACAAATACCCCTGTTACTTGGCAACGAACAATTTTTACATTTTGAACTTATACCTATTTCAATCTAAATCATAAACTGCTTTCTAGAGACTCTAATACCCTCATTAAAGCAACCACTTTAATATGAATTTAAACAGAAGTAGTATTTTCAATCTGAGATATCAGTCTTTTTCTTTTGGTATTAAACTGCCCTTTGCTTTGTTTAAAGAAACACTGCCTTCAAAACAGATTTACAGTTACATGCTTGAATTCTGAGATTTTTCAGCTGTACTATTTTGGAATTTTACATATATGGATAATGCTCACTTTTTTATATGGGGTAATCTTTTTTAAAAAATATAATCTACCTAGAGAGCTCACCACAACATGGCAGTGACCCCACCTTACCCAAGATTAATGATCAGAAGTCCATAAAGCTGGAATTCAAGCCCAGGCTTCATGCTGTCTCTACCATGTCATACAGTTAAAACTGGTGCCATTCCTAACATGTTCTGACAGTTAACAATTATCATGCTTAACAGCTTACACAGTATCCTTTTTGTATAATTGAAGTTGATTTGCTTAGCCATTTACTCTTTCTTAAATCATTAGGCCATGCCCTGAAAAAAATGTTAAATTGGGTAACTAACCAAATCAATGTTTATGAAAAGTAACAAAATTAATTAATTGCTTCCCTAAAGTTTTTCTTTCCAGGATAGACCCAAAAGATCACAGTAATAACAGATTCAGAAAAACAACTCTCAAACACCTATGCTTACCTGATCAGCCCTCGATACATAATGTATTCACACCATCTGTCTTGATCTGTGCTGTCAATATCCTAATGATGGAGAGAGAAGAGAATGTTTAAAGCATTAAAAACAGTGCTCTATTTTGAATTGCCAGGGAAATGTGTGAGATGCAGTAATAAACATGCCTTTCTTTGTACATGCTATTTTCTCCACCTGACTCCTACTGATGTTTTAAGGTCCAAATTGTTTATTCATTCTACAGATACTTCCAAAACACCTACCTTTTCCCCTTCTAGCCCCTAGTAAAACAGGAAGGTGGTCTAGAGAGGGAGGTAAGCAAGTAAATCGGGAATTACTACACAGCACCTGGCTTCCCACAGCTTCCCGAGTCTCGCATCCCGAGCAGAACTGATCACATGGCTCCTCGGTCATCCTGTGTAGTCCTGTAGGTCCACCAGCTACACCATTCTGCTCAACTGTTTATAGTCTCCACTCTCCCCTGCCTGAGCAGAGAGCCTCTTAATCACCTTGGCTCCCTGGTGCTTAGCATGAAGCCTGGCATCTGGCAAGAGTTCAGTCTGTATTCGTTAAATGGACTCATTGGAAAAACACACATTTTGGGAGTAATCATGAGTCTCTTTGATGTAGAAAGCTTGAGACCAGCATTATTTTTCAATAGAAAGTCAGAACATAAGCATTTGTTGTTATTATATGTTAGGAAAACTCTAAACATGGAGCTTTTATACTAAAGAAACCTTCATTTTCATCTTTTAAAAAATATACCTGACTTTTTACTATTTTGACTAAATTTTACTATTAAAATATAATTAAAATATATTTTTAAATGACTAAAAGAATACACATAATTTATTATGTATTTCTAAATATTTTTCTTCAGCTTGGTAGTGGACACATAAATGCTAGTATTTTCTTCTTTGGCCCCTCTGTGTGGCTTGTGAGATCTCAGTTCCTGACCAGGGGTTGAATCCCTGGGCCACAGCAGTGAAAGCCTGGAATCCTAACCACTAGACCACCAGGGAACTGTGGATTCTTGTTAATTAATCTTTACTATTATTCACATATCACACACACACAATATGACTTTTGTATACATAGAAAATTTGTAATAAATTTTTAAAATTAAATTTAAATTGGATTTCCCTGGTGGTCCAATGGTTAAGACTCTGCACTTTCACTGCAGGGGGCACAGGTTCAATCTCTGGTTGGGGAAGTTCCACATGGCATACAGCAGGGCAAAAAAAAATTTTTCTTTTAATATTTTAATGATGAAAAAAGCAAATAAAATTTAAAAGTATTGCTTTGGCTTGCCTTGGGAAGAGATAAAAATTTAGCTATTTACCTGTAGGTAGTGGGAATAATCAATTAGGAATGTTTTATTATCTTTTTATTTTACTAGTTTTTTTTAAAAGATGCTCTCAAATTTTAAGACTGCAGAATTTAAATACTCATTTCTTAAAGAGGAATATCTATTCACTCAAGCATTTATGATTAAAATTCCCCTCTGCATTAATAAAGTTCCTAATAGAAAAAGTTATATAAGAATCTGCTGCCAATCTTGACACAGCTTCTGACCATGACAGTGGAACCCAATAGAATATTAAATTAAAATAAAATAAAATTCCTCTTCCCTGCACACACATACACACATTCCCTCTCTTACTAGGATACAATCAATTTTTTCTTAAACTTGCCAAATATCATCTTGTCTAATATTCTCCTGTACTTTATAGACCATATACTTACACGTTTATCTAATATGATTTTATACATGCAGCCAGACATACATAATACAAATATATAGCTACCCCTTACTGAGTGCATCCTATATACAAAGCTGAGGGCTTTTTAGACATTATCTTATCTTACATCCTCATGACAACCCCATGATAGGTATTATTATCCCTACTTTATAGATGGTTAACCAGAAAGGTTAAGTAACTTGCCCCAAGGTCACAAAGCTGGTAAATGTGACACCAGGTAGGCTAGTGTATGAGGAGATTACATGGAGAGAGAGGCCCAGCCAGCAGACAGCACCCAGCACCCAGAACCAAGGCCCAGATAAGTGAGTGGGGGACATGTCAGAACCCCCAGCCACAGACACCAGCTAACAAGTGAACCCAGGCAAGAACAGAACACCATTCTGCAGACCCACAGAGTCACAAGGTTATTAGGTCAACTGTTCTTTTTAAGCCACTAAGGCTTGTAGCTTTCACAGTGATACAGTGATAAATAGCTAATGCAGCCCCTGTGACGCCACACTCTTCAGATGTTCCTCTTACTCTTCTGATCTCTACTTAATCTTTTTTCTGAGATAATCTCTCCCTTTTCTTCCTTCACCCATTACCCTCATGAGAGCCACACTAAAGGTGACTCTATCAGGGATTTTCTTTGGTCTTCCTTTTGCAAGTCTCTTAACTCTGTAAGCAACAATGTCCCCTCCCACAATTGGAATAATCAACTAGACAATGACAACTCCTTAATCTATATTTCTGATCCTGACTTTCCTTCTTAGTTCCAGATCCATATATTCAGCTGCCTAGTAGACATCTCCCCTAATATCCCACAGATTGTTCAACTCAGGCCATACCTGAACCCATCTTCTTTGCAAACCTCTCCTTCCTTACGGGTTCTCTATAATAATGTGTCACCATCATAAACCCTCCCTCTGACCAAAGCCAAAATTAGGAGTCCACCTTGACTCCACTTCTGCCTTATCCACTAGGACAGAGGTTAACTCATCTCCCTAATATCTGCCTTGCCCCGTTCCAAAGTTGTATGGTTTTTAGCTAGGTTTAAGAGTATCAAGATTCAATATTGCAGCACATCTCGGTGCTCTATGATGACCTAGATGGGTGGGATGGGGGTAGATTAGGAGGGAGGTCCAAGAGAGAGGGGATATATGTATGCATATGACTGATTCACTTCACTGTATAGCAGAAACCAACACAACATTGTAAAGCAAGTATATTCCAACGAAGAAAATTTAAACAAGAGAAGCAATCTCACACAACATTGTAAATAAACTATATTTCAATTACAAAAAAAGAAAAAAATTAAATATTGCATCTCTCAGGCTTCCCAGGTGGCACCAGTGGTGAAGAACCCACCTGCCAATGCAGGAGACGTAAGAGACGAGGGTTTGATCTGAGTCAGAAAGATCCCCTGGAGGAGGACACGGAAACCCACTGCAATATTCTTGCCTGGAGAATCCCCATGGACAGAGGAGCCTAGGGGACTACAGTCCACAGGGTCACACAGACTCGGACACCACTGAAGCGACTTAGCACACACGCACGCACACTGCATCTCTCAATTTCCTGAACAGTGAGATATGGCCAATGACTAAATTCTAATCAACAAAATGTAAGTATGAGTGTTGGAGTTTGTCTTAGAGATAACTTGTATATGCTCCTGGCCCCTTATCCCTTCCTCTATCTTGCTAACTAGAACAAGGATGTGGCCATCTTGGAACATGAAGCAAACTTGGGAGTGGAGCCCTTGTAATGTGGAGCCACAAAATAGAAGGAGCACGTTCTCAATACCCCCTAGTACCATACTTGCAGTAAATCACCTGCCCAGACATTCACATAGAGAAACATACCTCTTATTTAAGCCACTGTCATTCTGTTTTCTCACATACAGAAAACTCTCATCATGCCATACTCTCTCACCTGTCTGTCTACGCACTTGATAAGATGGATAAGCCTTTTTGTTTGCAGATATTCTCTCAAGACAATGAACTAAAAAGAGACATGTAAAGGACCAAGAAATGTACATAGGGCTTAACTAAATATAACAATTACATTTCTCATTATAAATTAATGCACTTGGGACTTTCCTGGTGATCCAGTGGCTAAGACGCCTCGCTCCCAATGCAGGAGGTCCCAGTTCGATTCCTGGTTAGAGAACTAGATTCCACACGTCACAGCAAAGATCAAAGATCCAAGTGCTACAACTAAGACCCAGTGCAGCCACAAAAATAATTTTTTTTAAAAAGATCCATTGCTATTTTTAAAAAAATAAATAAAAATAAAATGCTGCATTTAACATTCTAGTGTATATATATCTCAAGGATTTAACTGTCAGTTTCCCAGAGCATGATTATATCTGGATACACCAACAAATTCAACCATTTGGGACCTGAACAGAAAAGGACAAACTCAGTGTCATTTAGTGACACTGATCAGCCAGCCTCTCTATATGACATATTATCTTCTACCCTCATTGTGATTAACTTGCACAATGTGGCAGATTGTATTTTCTAAACATGGCTACAGTAATCCACCTTCCATGTAATATTCTTATGTGAATTTGACACTCACCTCACCAAGAGATGGGGTTTATGTTTTGTTCACTTGAATGTGAGCAAGCTTGTGATGATGAGAGACATGATCCTATATGACTTACAAGGTCATACAAGACACTACAGCTTCTTCCTGGGTCTCTTGGGACTCACTTTTAGCACTCAGCCATCATGCAAGAAAGAAGCCCAAGAAGGCTATAGAAAAGAACCAGGACTCTGAGTCCAAAGCCAGAGCTGAGCTCCTCGTCAAAAGCCCCACCAACTTGCCCCTTATGAGTCATCTGCAAAAGGGCTCCTCCAGGCCTCAGTTGAGCCATCTCTCTGTGTGCCACAGACATGAGCTATCCCCACTGGGTCTTGTCCAATTTGCAGATTCATGAGCAGAGAGATGAATGCTTTTTAAAGCCAGTATGTTTTGGTAGTTTTCCATGCAGCAGTTAGATAATCAAGATACATATTAAAATGTTGGGTTGGGTTTTTTGCAACCTGAAGAAACATCACTTTATTTAAGAAACCAGAACACCTAATAAGGTTGTGTTACCTTCACATTGCCGTGTTTAATGAGCTGTAGATAATCTCTGGAACCAGGTGCTGATGTGATATATCCCAGAAATATCACTTGCTCAGAGCTATTTTTCAGTAGTTTTGAAACAGCAATAGCTTGAAGTTTCCTGTCGAGGTCATCTCTGAAAAAATGCCAAAATATACCTCTTTATTGCATGTGAAAAACAATTTAAAAAAATACTAGGTACCTAAGTTCCCAAATAATATCTTCAAACAGTGTGCAAACCCAGAATAATTCGTATTAGGACACATTAACTTCAGTTCAGTTGTCGCCCAGTCATGTCTGACTCTTTGCAACCTCATGGACTGTAGCACACCAGGCTTCCCTGTCCATCACCAACTCCTGGAGCTTGCTCAAACTCATGTTCATCAAGTTGGTGATGCTATCCAACCATGTCATCCTCTGTCATCCCATTATCCTTTTGCCTTCAATCTTTCCCAGCATCAGGGTCTTTTCCAAGTAGTCAGTTCTATGCATCAGGTGGCCAAAGTACTGGAGTTTCAGCTTCGGCATCAGTCCTTCCAATGAACACCCAGGACTGAGTTCCTTTAAAATGGACTGGTTGGATTCCTTGCAGTCCAAGGGACTCTTAAGAGTCTTCTCCAACACCACAGTTCAAAAGCATCAATTCTTTGGTGCTCAGCTTTCTTTACGGTCCAACTCTCACATCCATACATGACTACTGGAAAAACCACAGCTTTGACTGTTATGCAAATGAGCAAGACAGCTATTGTGCTTCAACTGAGCAGCTGGTAAAATTTTGACGAAGAATGATATAACCTTTCCCCACAGATCATTTGGAATCGAGTAGATCTAAATAACTAAAAGCAGCATTTGTTCAACTTTTCATCAGAGGAAATTATATTAATAATCTTAAGACCTGGTCATTGGTATTAGAGCTAAAGATTAGTAGTTTAAAAAAATCAGGAGTAAGAGGGAGAATCCTAATATTCACAGAACACACCAGGTTTGTTAACCTACTCAACTCTTTCAACTGAACACTTTCTAAAAGCCTCCACAGCTCTCCTGGTCAAACACTAGCTAAGCAGCGGCTTTTATTATGTTGAGCACTCTAAGCGTGTAACTGACAATCAGGCAAGTACCTCAAGCTTTTGGGGGGTTATCATCAGTCTGGGGAAAAATAGGGACATCACAGTTGGTATGATCCAGAGAGGAAAAGTGAAACCACTCTAGGCATTTCAAACAAAGTGAATTTAATATAGGGGATTGGCTACTAGGTGACAGGAAGCCAAATACGACTCAGTGAGGCAACTGGAGTTGAGTGAGAAATGACTACCACCTCGAGGGCCAGAGGGACAACAGGAAGAGATGATATTCCCAGAATCCACAAGCTGGTACTAGCTGATGCGAAATGGTACTATGGAGAAGGCTACTTAGAAGAATCTGCTACCATTGAAGGAGGAGTTGGAGCCACAGTGGAGACTCAGCTGCTGCCAGAGACAACAAAGAAAGCAGAGAGAGGGAATGAGAAATACTCTATCTCCTCCCCTCCTCCAACCCTCCAGCCTTGCATTAGTGCATTACATTGGCTCAACCTATTCAGAAGCCAGAAGGCAACAGACTATGGGAAATGTGGTTTCCAGCAATCTGTAGCTGGAAGGGAGATGAAGCAGGAATGGATCCAAGCGCAAACAGGCAGCAGACCAACACAGGCATTTAGAGAGTAAGACAGCTAATGTGCACACTCAGTTGCTCAGTCATGTCCGACTCTTTGCGACTCCATGGACTGTATAGCCTGCCAGGCTGCTCTGTCCATGGGATTAGCCCAGCAAGAATCCAGGGGATCTTCCCAACCCAGGGATTGACCCCATGTCTCCTGTGGCTCCTACATTGGCAGGAAGATTCTTTACCACTGAGCCACCTGGAAAGCAGGAGACAGCTAATACATCACTGTTAAGAAACAGCAGTGGGAAAGGAAGATAGAGATCACCAAGGACTGAGAAGATTGGAGAAAACTCACTGAAGTAGAAGACAGGTCTAAACTTATCCATTCTTATGCACAGACAGCTGAGCACTATCAAAAGATGTCTCAAGAAGTAGAAGAGTGAAAAGAATGACCATTTGTTGAACATCTTTGCCCAGATCCATTGCCAACTCTTCTCTATGCCCTGGAGGCTGATCCCAGCAGATTTCATCTCATGGGCTCCCTTGTCTGCTAATTACCAGTGAGGTCTGGTCAAGTGAAGGCACCAGCAGGAGATGAACAGGTAAGGAAGAGAGAGAAGTTGGGATATTTCTTCTCCAGGAGCTGCATTCTTCATGCCTGGTGGCCCTTTTCTGATTCAAGATCAAAGAGGGCTCTGGGAACACAATATCTCTCTGTCCCTTCAGCCCTAAGTATCGTAATGATTCTCCACTGTTAACTAGTGTTTGAGTACCTTAGCGTCTCTTACCTGTTCCCCTGATCCTTCCAACATCTTTGTAAGTAGTCCCTTCATTAGGTCTGCAATGAATTCTGTTCCTTTCACACCCGCAGCCGGGATTCAAATCAAGTCTAGAGCCTACCAAAGTTACTGCTCCACAGATAGAGTTTTCATTCAAAAATGTTTTAGCAATATATCACTAGAAAATAATCTATGAATTTGGTTTTACATTTTCTCAGGAGATACATTTCATCCACTGATAATCATTAAAATGTGTATGTATATATAGGTATAAAGGAAGAAGGAGGAGGGACTAGGAGAGAGGGAGAAACAGAGGGCAACTGAATGCATGTTTTATATTTCCTTATCTGTTGATGTATAATCAGCCCAATAGCCCTATAATGTGGGCTGAAAAAAACTGATTTTATCTGATCTTCAGAGACAAGAGAAATATAACTCACTGAGTTTACCTTACAACAGAACAAAAACTATAACTACAGACTACAGGTTCTGTATGGGTTTGTACATTTGTTCTTCCTTGTACATTTCTGCCTGTTATAGGGGAGGAAAAACACACAATAATTAAGTGGTGACTCAATTAATTACCTAAAATAATACCAATTTTAGTTATGGTGTATACCTAAATAATTAAGGAATGCCACTGTTTTCTGTTAATTGGTTGTAAAAACATTTGTATAGTCGGTAATTTTAGAAATCCCACTGAATCAGCTGATAACATGCATAAGCATTTTGTAATTCATTCTTAATATTAATCTGATTTCATGTTTATAAGCCATAATCACTAGAAAGTGAAATCCTTAAATATTTATTCAGAATAAAAAATTTTATGTAGTGTTATAGAAAACAGTGGCAAACAGAAATATGTAATGATGACTTTACAAACTATTTGAAGTGTGAACTTTCTCGTGTCACTTGGGCATGGACAAGAGCCAAGGCTCTAAGGGAAAAGACTGCACCGAGCACTGTGCTTGGGACATGACAGATGCTTGATTTGTGTTTGATAAATAATCTTTTAAGCTGCCCAAGGTACCACACATTTAGAGGTGTCCAATTTAGTTTCATAAGAATGGCCAGTATTAACTGAGCAGTGACTCTAGTCATATACTTTTCATGATAAAACTATTCATAAATATATCCTATTTCATTCCCACAAGAATCCTCTGAAATAGGTAGGATTATTGCTCCTAATTTAGAAAGAAAACTGAGACTTGGTAGTTAACAAATTTGGTGACGGATATACCTTGAATTAGGATTCAGACCAGATTGTCTGATTTCAGGTTCTGGAGTTTCCTGTTCTTTGCCATTTAACCAGACCACTTCCCTCCCTGAAGTGACAGCTCCGCAATAGATGTTTGTTCTTATCATTACCTCTGTTGTTGTCATCATTATTAAATCACGAGAGTAAGCTAGCAAGCAGAGGTATATTGTTAGTTACAGAGATTTAAATAGATGGTTAATAGAGTTAGAAAAGGTAGTTCTTCTGTGCTCTTTTCCAAACAATTTGAGGGCTGTCTTTTCGTTTTCTCTTCCGTCTCAAGTCTATTCTTCACATTTCAGAGGAGGTCAGAAGGAGTTAAAGGAGACAGCGGGGGGAAAGCAAAGGGAAAAGGGGAAGGAGTGTGTTCAACTATTTCTTAGGTTGAGACCTTGCCAGCTTTAAACACAAAAATGCCTATTTTTCAAAAGATAAACCCAATTCAACTGCAATTTAAGCTCAGTGGAGTAATTGCTGAATGCCTATACTTGTGACATGAAAATTGCTAGGAGAAACAGAAGGCATTTCTTTAAACAGTTTTTTACAGAGATATGGACTGTCTCTACCATCCGTGCTCCAAACACCTTCTCATTTCTAAGAAGACCAGCAAGAGTCCAATTAGCAAACAGTCCCCATTAATCACATTTGAATGGCTGGCTTATATTATTTATGCTCTGACTTTATTTCAGAAAATAGTCAAGTGTACTTTCACAGATGCACATAACACTTTGAGAAAATGAAAGGCGATAGGAAGTGAGGATAGCAGACATGCTCACCTTGTTTAGGTGAAACTTACAATACAACAATATTCGGGTTTTTTGTACTATTGTTGTTTTAGTCTCTAAGTCGTGTCTGATTCTTTGGGGACCCATGGACTGTAGCCTGCCAGGCTCCTTTGTTCATGCAATTTCCCAGGCAAGAACACTGGAACGGTTTGCCATTTCCTTCTCCAGGAGATATTCCTGACCCAGGGACCAAACCCACATCGCCTACATTGGCACTGAGCCACCAGGGTAGCCCTCTGCTGTACTGTAAGTTTCATCCAAACAAAACAAATCTGGCTGCTACCTTTGTTTGTTGTTTTCCAATGTTCTCTGTGTCACTGTAAAGCTCTGTGGCCTTTTGTGTCATGCAGATAGACAACGCCCATTTGCCATATTTTATAGCACTAAGCACTTCGCATGTATGTTTTCAGTGACTATTAAAGAATGTTCAGTATTGTTGTTAGTCACTCTGTCGTGTCTGCCTGTTTGCAACCCCATGGACTATAGCCTGCCAGGCTCCTCTGTCCATGGGATTCTCCAGGCGATAATACTGGAGTTGCCATTTCCTTCTCCAGATGTTCAGTATGGTAGAATATAAATTATATACTTTTATCTTGGCTTTAATAACAATGTTGGCATTATTTGTGATTTATTCAGTGCTAAGCCACTGGTTGTGAATGTTATTCTTTGTAGATAAAACTCATTCCCCATTCCTCATGTCTCCTTGGAGGGGAACCAACTTAGCAAACCATCTTGGCCTCTCTCTCTCTCTCTCTTATCCTTTACTTCTTGGGAGGATTTTTCTAATAAATCAAGTTTGGAAGAATGAACTAAGAACGCTTGTCTCAAACCCTTCCTATCTCTTCTTGGAACCTGCCAGTTTGCCAACAGGGAGTTTTCTTGTGTTATTCTCTTCACTAAGGGAGAGTGTGACAGGGCGGACTCTGTCCTTGCCTCACGGTTCTGCTGCTTTGGGGGAGCTGGCATCATGTATTACTGGAGGGATGGATGTATTAGCAGGTCCATGTGGGCACACTTAAGCCGTGTTGTCCAAATAGGTTTATCAGAATCAAAAGAGACGTTGATCTCCCTGCCAGATTCCTCTGCCTACCTCTCATCTGACTGGAGACATGACAGGTAAAGGAATGTCCTTTAGTACCTCAAATCCCTCTGGTACTTCCAACTGGAGTAATCCTTAGAAAAATGGAATTCCATCTTTCTGTAGTCTGGTTTACCATGGGTTTCAAGCACTTGCAGGCTCTGAGTTAGGTCTACCTGATTCCTGCGTGTGTGACCCTGGTTGGATAAGTCATCTAACCTCTCAGTTTAGTTTCTCTGTTAAACGGGACTATGTACTGTTATACAATATGTAGATTAAATACAACAGTGCGCTTAGCACAGTGCCTGCTCAGTCACTGCTGGCTAACATGGCCATCACCGCTGTCTTGTACACCGTTAAGGACTGCAGGCATCTCAAACGTTTCTGTGCTTGATTTTTTTTTTTTTTCCTTTTTTTTGGCCACACCGTGCAAACTTGTGAGATCTCAGTTCCCAGACCAGGGACTGAACTCAGGCCCCAGAGGTGAAAGTCCGGAATCCTAACCATTAGGCCATCAGGGAACTTCTTGTATGCCTGATTTTTAAAACCAAAAAAAAACACCCAAAAAACAAACCCAGAAAACCACTCTGAGAATAATAATTTAAAAAAAAAAAATAAGAAAGGTCAATGCATGGAAATCAATGTAATGTGTTAATAATATTTTTTGGCATTTGTGCACTACGAGAAAAACCAAAGAAACCCACTCGTGATTGCCAAAGTGGGTCACAACAAAATCCACCGGTTTGTTGGAAACGTTGACAGTCAGCGTGATGGCTGGTGCAATCTCGCCCTCTGGCGACGGAAGAAGGTGATGCTCCGATTTCACAATTGGGTATCTTGACAAAACCATAATCCTGCATTTGAATGGAAAGAAACGTGTGCATCACTATTGGTCCCACCATCTCATGCCAACAGAACTAAGAATATGTGTTCTTAGGGATTTCACGAGGGGCATTGAGAACAACAGTATGGCGAAGATGGATGGGACCTTCTGTAGAACGAGTCACTGCAAGAGGACCATTCAGCATGTCTCACTGTGCCACCAGGCACAACACTGTCAACTCTGTCTCATAAGTGCCCTGGAGACACGAAAAGGGCGGGATTAGGGCCACACAAATGGACACACTCCATCTTACTTGCATTATTCCTCTGGCAACTGATCTGCATAAACAATTCTAACGTTAATCAACATATATAGGAATGCACAATCCTGCCAGCCAGGACTCAGAGCAGCAATTTACAAAATTAGAAATTACAAATGGTCCGATAAAGATAGGAAAACATGTCCCACCTCACTCTAAGTCAGAGAAATACACATGGAAAGGGCGACCAGAGCTCAGACCTCAGCCGGCTTCTCTTCCCCGGCTTCACACACAGTCTGTGTGGCCCCTCGTGAAGTTTCTCTCACAGAACCATCTCTACAGTGATGATCCTGAATGCACCTGCCCAGCTTCTGCTGTCCAACTCGGCCCTCCAAGCTGCCCACAACTGCCTACTGGACATCACTTGACTGTCCCAGGGCATCTCGAACTTAGCACAATCCTGCTGTTCACCTGGTCATTCCTGTCCCATTAAATGGCATCATCTCGTATCAGGGACTCAGGTAAAAAAAACCCAGGTGCTGTCCTTGTCACTTACTGACATCTAAACCACCAGGAAGCCCTGGGAATTCCCTGATGGTCCAGCGTTAGGACATGGTTCTCTCACTGCTATAGGTCTGGGTTTGATCTCTAGTCAGGGAACTAAGATCTCACAAGCTTGACCAAAAAAAAAAAAAAAAATCAAACACAAAACCCCCCAAACCCCCCAAATCAGGAATTCCTGTCAGCTCTGCTCCGAAAGAGCTCCTGAGTGTGCCCTCTTCTCCATCTCCACAGGTCCCACCGTCATTTCTCACCTGTGTTAGCACCTCTACTTCATCACCTGTCTCCCTGCTCCCACTCTTGCCCCCAAAAATCTGTTCTTCTAGGAACAGCTGGAATGATCTTCCACACACGTATACCAGGTCAGACCACTTCCATGTTTAAAATCCTCCAGTGGTTTTCCATCAAAACTGAGTTAAGTCAGTGCTAAGCATGGCTTATGGACCCTATAAGACCAAGGGCCTACTCCTGACCTCCTTTTTAACTAGTTCCCCCTAACCCCCGTGCTCAGGCACACCACACGTGATCTGCCTCGAGTCCACACTGGCTCCTCCCACAGCTGGTGCTAGTCCTCCCCATCGTGGGGTGGGCAGAGAGACCCCTCCTGACCACGCTGCCTTCAGCATCATCGCCCACTGCCCTGCCTACCCTGCCACTCTCCTTTTCTACACAGCACTCACCAGTATCTCAAATTATCTTATATATTTCTGTGTGTACATGATTATTTTCTGTCTCATCACATGGGAATGTAAGCTCCATGAGGACAGCATGTGGGGCAGACACGTTTAGTGCTGTAACCTCAGCTCCTACATGGAATGGTTTATAATAGTGAAGAACTGAAAATATCCAGCAACAGAGAGGCTACTGAAACAATGATGGAATATGCCTATCTTCAGCACCTCCTCATCCCCCAAGAAGAATCACTGGGACATACTCCTAGGGATAAGGCATAACAATATCAACTGTCCACTCCAAGCTTATGCTGACTAGTCTTTTATACGTGCAGGATTCATTCTCAAGGTACACTCACCCCCAAGTGTGATCCCGTGCACTCGGACCAAAGTCGGTGTAGAAACCCAACTTCTCCCCTAACCACATGGTCAAATCATTGTTTCCAATATAGGGCTTAGAAGCATCACTCTCCAAAATTGTTATGAAATCTGCCCCTGTTCAGCAGGGAAAAAATGGACGTGGTGATTAACCACAGCAATGTAAAAACAGTTATCAAAACTTGATTCTTGTAGTCCCAAACCTTTAGTCATAGATCAAAAAACCAAGTAATTCCTAATGAGTTACTAAGGTGAACTGGCTCAAATCTGAGCTAAAAACATACTTACCATATTTAGAATGCATGGGACACCTTGTGGAAATGGGGGGAAAAATCAAAACATAACTTTGCTAAATTTTCAAATATTCACATCTTTTCCAAAATTTCAAATATGCTTAATGCCTTTCTCAAATATCTAATTTATGTTCGGAAACAATATAGTATACAATAGTGTTTTATTCTGGGCAAACACTTCCATGGTACTGACACAGAGGTGAATTGATTCAGATAGCCTGGTTGGATGTGCTGCAGAAGCCTGTAATCAGTACTAAATGATTAAGGGCCCAATAAATTTCTTAACAGCATTAGAGTCATACAAACCCTCAGCTATTTCTCAGAAGACAAGCTTATCTTTAGGAATAACTCCATGCAAGAGACCTCTAGTTGATCTAAGAGCCAAACACCCATATATTTTAAAGGAGGCTTCATCCAAAGATCGGAGAAGGCAATGGCAACCCACTCCAGTACGCTTGCCTGGAAAATTCCATGGGCGGAGGAGCCTGGTAGGCTGCAGCCTATGGGGTTGCCAAGAGTCAGACACGACTGAACGACTTCACTTTCACTTTTCACTTTTCACTTTCATGCATTGGAGAAGGAAATGGCAACCCACTCCAGTGTTCTTGCCTGGAGAATCCCAGGGACGGGGGAGCCTGGTGGGCTGCCGTCTATGGGGTCGCACAGAGTCTAAAGCGACTAAAGACAGGACTAAAGCGACTTAGCAGCAACATCCAAAGATGAGCGCCTCAGGGAATGGAAACAAGTAAAACTGGCCCTCAGTCTCTTGAAAGCAATTTGCTTTGCAAATAAGCATCACTGCACCCCATTCTGCCTTTTAATCTGATGGTTTTCTGGTCCTCAGCAGCAGGTTACCAAGGGACAGGAGCCCCCAGCAGGGGCATTTCCAAGAGCAAAGGCATGACAAGACTCTCCTGCAGACACCCGGAATGAGACCTTGTCCCAGAATCACTATTTAATTGCTTTCAAGCAAACACAGATGTGGTTACAGAAGCTTCATCCTCCCATCCTACCTGGTGGTAGCCACCCATCAAAGTAAAGCCTTTTTAAGAGATTAGTCCAAGACCCAGCAAATCCTCCTCCTATTACTTATGATCTTGCACAAAATGAAAGTAACAATAATAGTTTCTCAAAGCCTGAAATTAATTTCAGTACAACTTACCCGTTTGATTGAGCAGTTGAGCTGATCTTTCTAGACTAGACCATCCGTCATTGTCAAAGCCAAACCTGAAAGGCCAGATGGCAGCAGAGACCTCTGTGGCTGGTGCCTGAGGAATTGTTTTAATGATAATTTAGGAAGACTGAACAATGGCAGTTTCAGTGAACCACTTTTCCATCTCTCTCTACCAAAATTCATTTTTCAGGAAAGGAATTTTCCAGCATTTCCCCACAGCTAATGCATAATCAAGGCTTCCCTGGTGGCTCAGATGGTAAAGAATCCACCTGCAATGTAGGAGACCTGTGTTCGATCCCTAAGTTGGGAAGATCCTCTGGAGAAGGGAATGGCTACCCACTCCAGTATTCTTGCCTGGAGAATTCCATGAACAGAGGAGCTGGAGGGCTATAGTCTGTGAGGTTGCAAAGAGTTGGACATGACTGAGCGACTAACACGCAATGCATAATCATAAGGAGATATTTGCTAGTTTGTATTTCAAATCCTGAAAGATGATGCTGTGAAAGTGCTGCACTCAATATACCAGCAAATTTGGAAAACTTAGCAGTGGCCACAGGACTGGAAAAGGTCAGTTTTCATTCCAATCCAAAAGAAAGGCAATGCCAAAGAATGCTCAAACTACAGCACAATTGCACTCATCTCACACGATAGTAAAGTAATGCTCAAAATTCTCCAAACCAGGCTCAGCAATACGTGAACCATGAACTTGCAGGTATTCAAGCTGGTTTTAGGAAAGGCAGAGGAACCAGAGATCAAATTGCCAGCATCCGTTGGATCATGGAAAAAGCAAGAGAGTTCCAGAAAAACATCTATTTCTGCTTTATTGACTATGCCAAAGCCTTTGACTGTGTGGATCACAATAAACTGTGGAAAATTCTGAAAGAGATGGGAATATCAGACCACCTGACCTGCCTCTTGAGAAACCTATATGCAGGTCAGGAAGCAACAGTTAGAACTGGACATGGAACAAAAGACTGGTTCCAAATAGGAAAAGGAGTACATCAAGGCTGTATATTGACACCCTGCTTATTTAACTTATATGCAGAATACATCACGAGGAACACTGGGCTGGAAGAAGCATAAGCTGGAATCAAGATTGCCAGGAGAAATATCAATAACCTCAGATATGCAGATGACACCACCCTTATGGGAAAAAGTAAAGAGGAGCTAAAAAGCCTCTTGATGAAAGTGAAAGAGGAGAGTGCAAAAGCTGGCTTAAAGCTCAACATTCAGAAAACTAAGATGGCATCTGGTCCCATCACTTCATGAGAAGTAGTTGGGGAAACAGTGGAAACAGTGTCAGACTTTATTTTGGGGGGCTCCAAAATCACTGCAGATGGTGACTGCAGCCATGAAATTAAAAGGTGTTTACTCCTTGGAAGGAAAGTTATGACCAACCTAGATAGCATATTAAAAAGCAGAGACATTCCTTTGCCAACAAAGGTCTGTCTAGTCAAGGCTATGGTTTTTCCAGTGGTCATGTATGGATGTGAGAGTTGGACTGTTGAAGAAAGCTGAGCACCAAAGAATTGATGCTTTTGAACTGTGGTATTGGAGAAGACTCTTGAGAGTCCCTTGGACTACAAGGAGATCCAACCAGTCCATCCTAAAGGAGATCAGTCTTGGGTGTTCATTGGAAGGACGGATGTTGAAGCTGAAACTCCAGTACTTTGGCCACCTCATGTGAAGAGTTGACTCATTGGAAAAGACTCTGATGCTGGGAGGGATTGGGGGCAGGAGGAGAAGGGGACGACAGAGGATGAGATGGCTGGATGGCATCACTGACTCGATGGACATGAGTTTGGATTGACTCCGGGAGTTGGTGATGGACAGGGAGGCATGGCGTGCTGCGATTCATGGGGTCACAAAGAACTGGACACAACTGAGTGACTGAACTGAACTGAACTGAACTGATTATCATAATAAATTTGTGAGTTTCTAGGTTAGGCTTGGAAGTTAGGAGGAATGTTGGGAAAGAGATATTTATAGCAGAAAAAAATTAGAAACAACCTGGCTGTTGTTTCAGTAGGAAAAATAAGAAAATGAATGAAAAAAAAAAGATCATACATATGCTGTAGTACTACTCAGCTCTAATGAATGATTTAGGGTTGGGGTTACCCTTGTATTAGAGAAGAAACGGGTCACAGAAGGATACACAGAGTCCTTTACCATTTTTGCAGAGTTGCCTGCCAATTCCACACTGGCAAGGCTGAGGTTCAGGAGCACAGCACCCTCTGAAAATTCCTCTTTTGAGTCCATGGGCCCAGTCAAAGAATGCGGTACCCAACCCCAACTATTTCAAACTAACTCCAGCTGACCAACAGCATGGATCCCATGAAAAAGTATGGCCAGATTAGACCAACTATACTATCACAACTGAGAGAAACAAAGTGGAACATAAAAATTCAGGTTGAGAGAAGAGTGAATGCTGCCTCTTGGCAGAGGAGGGCTACCACTTCTAAGCAGCTCGGTGTGCCACAGCAGGCCTCTCATGTCTATACAGGAAAGAGGACTCCATTTAGCAATGTCCTATAAAGAGAATGGAACCATCAGCAGAGACTTCCAGAGGCATGATTACATTCATAAAAAGTTATACTTTTTCACATCACTACATACCTATGATTCACTCTGGCTTTCATCACTCCAAAACCTGTTATTCCTTCATTATTCCCATGCCAGTAAATGTTGCCACACTCCATCCAGTTGCTCAAGCCAAAAGCATAGAAGTCATCCTCTATTCTTCCCTTCCCTTTATCCATCTACATCTAATCCATCAGCAAATCCTATCAGCTCTACTTTCAAAATATATTCTAAGTCTATCCACTCCTCTCCAATTCCAGTACCATGGCACCCATCCAAAATTCCAGGGCCTTTCTCCTGGACACCAGAAAAAGCCTCATAACCTATCTCCCTGCTTCCACTCTACAATCCGTCAATCCATTCTTTACAAAGCAGCCAAATTGATAAATATAGGCTTCCAAGGTGGTGCCAGTGGTAAAGAAACCTGCCTACCAATGCAGGAGATGTAAGAGATGCTGGGTCAGGAAGATTCCCTGGAGGTGGGCACGGCAATACTCCAGCATTCTTGCCAGGAGAATCCGATGGACATGGGAGCCTGGTGGACTATAGTCTATAGGGTCACAAAGAGTCTGACACAACTGAATTGACTTAGTACACATACACACACACAACACATATACATATATATCATATCATATCATATCTCTTTGTGCGAATGCTTGAAATATTCAGGTGGCTTCCACTGCAAAAAAAACTAACATCAGAATTCCTTCCTGTGCTCCATAGGCCCTATGATGTGATCTCACTTGTGTCCCCATCCTCATCTCCTGCCACGCTTCCCTTTGCTCGCCAAGATTCAGCCACACTGCCCACTCTGATGCCCTTCAAACACTTCAAGTCTGTTTCCTTTCCATTCTTTACTTGTGTTCCTTCTACCTGAATCCATTACTCCTAGCTCTCTTATCTCAACTCAAACGTCACGTCCTCAGAGCAGCCTTCTCTAACCACCCAGACCAGTTACTCTCTACTCCATCATCTTACATGCTTCAGAGCCACCTGATCTAAAGTGATAGTCTTTATTTACTCCTTCCTCTGAAGACCGTCTCTCTCCCTAATTAGAATGTAAACTCCATGAGATTACATTACCATGACGGCAGGAATCTTGTCCAACTAGTTTACCTCATATCCCCGATAGCAGGCACACAAGAGACATTCAATAAGCATTTATCAAATAACATTCATGTATCACATGAATTAATCAATGAATGAACTAATAAAAAAAAAGGTATTAAATCTAAATGAAATGATTCCTTTTTAAAAGAACCCTTTGCTGACATTGGGGATCTTCTTCTAATTGACATCTTGTTACAATAATAAAATTAACAATTGAAGGGCAAAAGAAAGAGACCATGTAATGAACTATTTACTTTTTAAGGAATAGTTACTGAGTTCTGAGTATGTACCAAGTACTCTGTGAGATGCTGGACTTACAAAGCTAAATAAAAGAGCATGTGCTTCATCCTCACTATAGCTTTTTAATTAATGGGAAAATTTGCCTGATAACTCAGATTGCTAAAATTCAAAGTTAACCCTCAAATGCTGTTTCTGCCAAACTATAATTCTAACTGCATTATGAAACATATCAAACTTTTAATCAGAGCAGATGGAAAGCATCACATTGCAATGACTTACTCTTGCTTCTGCCCATCTGCCTATAAGAGTAAAGGACAATAAAACATCAAACTATAGACAAGAGAGGAAAGGAAGAGACAGAAAACTTCCATGACCCATCAATACCGAGCATAATCCACAAAATCTAGAATTAGCTTTAAGATTTTTCTCAAAGAATCATATATGTTGCCTTCAGAAATATGTACCAAACACTACAAAGAAGCCCACTATAAAATAGTTTTTTATTCATAGTTTGGATATGTTAAGTCATTGAATGACAACAATAACTTTATATAACAAATCATGATGAGTTTAAGTCTAATATATGGGTCTATCCTGTCCCAGGAACCTAACTTCATAAATTAGTTCCACTATGTTATCAGCCTGTGATCTAACGGTTTGCTGTTGCTGTTTTTGTTGTTGATTAGTCGCTCAGTTGTGTCCAACTCTTTGTGACTCCATGGATTATAACCACCAGGCTCCTCTGTCCATGGGATTATCCAGGCAAGAATACTGGAGTGCATTGTCATTTCCTTCTCCAGAGGATCTTCCCAACCCAGGGATCGAATACTTGTCTCCTGCATTGCAGGAGGATTCTTTACCACTCAGCCAATGGGGAAGCCCAACCTAAAGGTTAAGAATGTGGAATCCAGAGTCCTGACGTCCTCAGACCCAGGCCTAGGGTTCAATCATAATAGTGAAGTGTACAAATGCATGCATATACATAGGCATCATTTAAAATTCTATATCAAAATTTTTAATTACTTACCCCTTTGCCCAATTTCTTCTCATAGGTTTTATGCCGTAGTCCTAATCCCAACAATCCCACACCAACAAGCAGCCACAAAACTGAACAGAAAACAGAAAATAATTGTTTTGAAGAAATTGAGACATTACTTTGCCAACAAAGGTCCGTCTAGTCAAGGCTATGGTTTTTCCAGTGGTCACGTATGGATGTGAGAGTTGGACTGTGAAGAAAGCTGAGCACTGAAGAATTGATGCTTTTGAACTGTGGTGTTGAAGAAGACTCTTGAGAGTCCCTTGGACTGCAAGAAAATCCAACCAGTCCATTCTGAAGGAGATCAGTCCTGGGTGTTCTTTGGATGGAATGATGCTGAAGCTGAAAGTCCAGTACTTTGGCCACCTCATGAGAAGAGTTGACTCGTTGGAAAAGACTCTGATGCTGGGAGGGATTAGGGGCAGGAGGAGAAGGGGATGAGGATGAGATGGCTGGATGGCATCACCGACTCGATGGATGTGAGTTTGAGTGAACTCCGGGAGTTGGTGATGGACAGGGAGGCCTGGCGTGCTGCAATTCATGGGGTCACAAAGAGTCGGACATGACTAAGCGACTAACTGAACTGAACTGAAGCGTATTTTTAATAGTTTTAATGAAATTATTGAATTTATTAGCCGTGGATTTTATGTAAAGGGGAAATGTCTATTTCGTGGGTTAATTTTCATGTTTGACATGCATATATAACCCATACTTTAACCTCAGACATCAAAGAAGCTTTGCTAAAAACATTCCAAGAACCATGAAAATAAAATAAATAAATAAAATAAAATCATAAATATATACAAGAAAACAATTCTCCATGAGCAGGAACCATTGCAAAAACACCCTGCAGAATCAAGCCCAAGATATTTCTTATATTAAAATTTTTAGAATCCAAGACTGAATGCCAAAGAATTGATGCTTTCAAACTAATGGTGCTAGAGAAGACTTTTAAAAGTCCCTTGGAGTGCAAGGAGATCAAACCAGTCAATTCTAAAAGAAATCAACCCTGAATATTCACTGGAAGGACAGATGCTGAAACTGAAGCTCCAATGAAGCTGATACGAAAAACTGATTCATTGGGAAAAAAAAAACCCTGATGCTGGGAAAAGTTGAGAGCAGGAGGAGAAGGGGGTGACACAGATAAGATGGTTGGATAGTATCACCGACTCAATGGACACGAGTTTGAGCCAACTCTGGGAGACAGTGAAGGACAGGGAAGCCTGGAGCACTGCAGTCCATGGGATCACAAAGTCAAACATGACTTAGCGACTAAACGGCAACAATAATGCAGTATATTGGGGCTTCTCTGGTGGCAATAAAGAATCCACCTGCAACGCAGAAGACACAAGAAACGCAGGGGACTCCAGTTCAATCCCTGGGCCGGGAAGATACCTGAAGGAGGGTATGGCCACCCATTCCAGTATTCTTGCCTGGGAAATCCTGTGGACAGAGGAACCTAGCAGGTTACAGTCCATGGGGTCTCAAAGAGACATGACTGAGTATGGATGGGTGTGTGCTAAGACAGTATCTGCAAATGTTATACATTTAATAAACATTTTTATTTAATCTAGTATATTCTGAGATGAGTCAGACTGAATAGTAAACTAATTTGATATTTGTTTCTTCTCATCAGTATTCCAAATACTAACATATTTAATTTCCAAAAAAAGGAGAACAAGAAACAAAATAAATAGTCTCTATTTCAACAAATATTCTGGAAATCCTAGTTAAATCTACGTTAGAAGTGAAACAAAACTAACACAGAGTACTTATGGTTGAAATGATTCAATAATCAGAGATCTCTTTTAAAGTATTTCATTAAAAAAAAAGGTATGAACAACATGGGCAAAATGTTAATAATTGTTGGAACTGGGTTAAAGGGTACCTGTGGGTTCATTATATTTTTTAAGCTCACATGTTTGAAAATTTATATTTATAATAAAATGCTTTTAAAAATAAAACAAAACTATACTCACAAAGTTTCACGTATTTTTCACTCTCTCTGAAAAGGACTTTAGGACTGTTTTTTGTTTGAAAATGAAAATCAACTCTTTTCTTCTGACCCAATAACATATTCAGCCCAATAATTACCATCACAGTCCCTGTCAAAAAAGAAAGATGAATATATTACATTTTGATCTAAAACTATTTCCAGTAGCAAATTCCAGAAGCCTAAATTCCATTTAAATGGATATATCCTGAAAATTCAGTTACTGAGTTATCTCAGTACCTAAGCAATTACTCCAATATTACTTTTAATTATTAGGATAATCATAAGAAATCAGGAAGGGTTCTAGAAATTAAGCTGTACATTAAAAGACCCCAATCTTTCTTGATAAGGGGCTTCTTACAATTTCTTGAGTATTTCCTAGAAAATACCAATATTAGGTTGGTCGTAGTGTTGGTCACTGACTATTGATTGTCCAGGGAAGGGTGGGACAAAAAGAAAGTCATCTTCTGGACTGCCTCAGGGACTTGGTCTTCTCCACCAAAGGGACCATATGCACCGAGTTGAGGAGCACAAGAAGAGGATACTTAATATGAAGAGTATTAAGAACAAGAAGAGGTTCTTAATATGGCAGCATTCATGGCCTGGATTGTGTGTCCAAGCAGAGGATGCGTGCTGGAGCTCACACTGGGCCAAGAAAGATGAGCTCAACGGGGATGCATTTCTATGTAGCTTACACATGAAGTCTGCATACTTGTAACATTGTATATAATGAGAATTAGAAACAGAGGTGTAAGTGAACAATATGTAAATTGGGGAATGTCTGGTAAAAGATGCTTAGGTGGAAGGCTAAAAAAAAGTCACGTGCACCTGCCTTCTCCTGGGGGAAAAAAAAATAACACAGCAAAAGGAAAACATATGATTAGTGTCTGTGAAGAACTTTGTATTTAGCATAGTTTCTGATACTATAATTCACTTCAGAATTGGAATTCAATGAGCAACTCCAATTTTACATATCTACCAATACAACCAGTTATCATTAAGTCTTATCATTTTAGTTCTCTGTTAAATATCCTAAAACTACATCACCATGGAATGGACATCATTATTATACTTTGATCTGTCAAAAGTTAAGAACTGTGACAGACAGCCCTCAGTAAGATTTTGATCTTGCTAGATCACTGAAAGGACTGCAGCTGTATATGAATGTGTTTTTCTGTGCCTGGTTTGAGAATTAGAAGAGAAACTAGTGGAAGGAGGACATGTTAACCACTTGGAATGGAAGTTTATCGTTTTCCAGACTATGGTCAGTCAGCCTGGTCCACCAAGGATTAGTGATTTTTAAAGGATTAGCTCTCTAGCAAATTGAAAGAAGGATTTTATTTTCTGACGAAAGGCTGTATGAAAATACCCTCCTCAAATAACTTGCTTAACTACATATAGATTCAAGTGTGTCAATATTCTATTTTGTATATTAAACAAATGCTATATAAGGGACAAATCTATATTATACTGTGGCATTATTAAGAAGCTTTTTCATTATTTTTTATCACAGTAATTTTAAAATGTGTAAAAATTAAAACCAGTGACTCCTGTTTAAAAAATAAAAGTTGTAGTTCATGAATAATAATATGTAGAAAAAAGTCTACCTACGCAGTGAAATGTCAGACTGTAAAATCTTGTGTATGTTTAACTTTTCATTTAAATTTGCTGTTCTGGTATTACCAAACCACACATTTGTACTGAATTGGCAGTAAATGTTAGTTAGCCATTTACAGCAATGCCAAATATGGAGAAACATCATAATAAAAAAAAAATCTGCTTTTTCAAAAAAAAAAAAAAAAGTCACGTGCAATTAGTAGGAAACAGCAGGAGAAACCTAGACAATACATTTATAACTAGTTTCTGATCTAATAGATTCTTTACAATGGTTATTCAAAGCTACTCTGAACTTTACCGATGTTCCTCAGTTTCTGTGGCCTTATCAACATAATGTCACTATTACTAAAAAGAATTCTTAGTTATTTGAAGCTGTAATAAAGCACTATTTCTGCAATTCCATAAGTAGTGAGAAGGAACTCAAAACGCCTGTCGCTCATAACATTCTAAGAAACAAACGTATGTTTAGAACAGCTCTTACTTTTGTTCCATTGCTCCACATGGCAGACCCCCAAGCAAGCTGGAGTAAGAAAAAAAGCAGGGCATTGGACAGGAAGATAGAGCAGGACAGAGTACACACACCTGAAAGAAATCAGAAGAAACACAAGTTCGCAAAGCCAAGACTATCGCGGAGGAAATGCAGCAGTGTATGTCTCTGCCTGGGTTGCAGCTCTGATATCTACCAGAAATAGCAAATCCTCAAAAGTTGCTTTAAAATATACCTCTTCCAAACCGGCCTGTCCTGGCAGATGTCTAGCTCACAGAGAAGAAAGTTTATGTGCAAATGCACAGAGTGGTTGGATATATTCCACGGGCACAAGGGGGACTGACAGATGAGCACAAGTAGAAGCCCAGACTCCTGTGTAGCATCCGCCCCGCCATAACTCCCTAAGTATTTGTCTAATGTGAGGTGTGGTGTTTCCCCCACAACACAGAAGCTCCAGGTGGGCAGGATTCTGTCTCTTAAGTCTCTGGTACCTAGCACTAGGCCTGGACCACAGTAGGTGCGTGATAATTTTTTAATGAATAAATAAACAAGTAGAAAAATGTGTGAACAAAGAACTGAGTGTTAGTTGCTCAGTCATGTCCAACTCTTTGTTGGACAGCCCATGGACTGTAGCCCACCAGGCTCCTCTGTCCATGGAATTCTCCAGGCAAGAATACTAGAGTTGGTTGCCATTTCCTTTTCCAGGGTTTATCTTCCTGACCCAGGGATCGAACCCAGGTCTCTGGCATTGAGGGAAGATTCTTTACCATCTAAGCCACCAGTGAATCCCTTATTAAAATATGTTTTATCTCCTCAATTTTTCAAAGATTTTATCTTGGAGGCATTGGACATGTTTTACTTAAAACTAAAATGACAGGCAATATTTGATCTGTGTCTGCTTGGTACATATCAGTAATTTCATTACAGCCAGAAGACAGTTTCTGAAATGTTAAACTGAGCTAAGCCTATGAAATTTTAATTTTGGTATGTAAGGTCATAATCATTGAAATGGAAGATATATACTCTATGATTTTATCATTTACATTTCACTTATCATTTATCATTTACACTAAGATTCACATATGCAAAAATCTATTTTATTGGTAAAAAGAGGGTAAATAAAAACCATATAAAATTCAGGAGAACCAAAAAAACATACTTCCGATATACATATTTACAAGCCTACCATCAAAATAGCAATGTGAGCACCATGTGCATATTTTTTTCCTTACATATCATATAATACAGTGTTTCATGGACCTCTTTTACACCTTATTATGGTTTAAAGTTGGTTTTTTCACAGCTATTTATTTCCAATGGCTTCCCACGTGGCTCAGTGGTAAAGAAGTCATCTGCCAAGCAAGAGACTTGGGCTCAATTGCTGGGCCCCGACAATCCCCTGGAGAAGGAAATGGCAATTCACGTCAGTACTCTTGCCTAGAGAATCCCATGGGCGGAGGACTACAGTCCATGGGGTTGCAAAGGAGTGAGACATGACTCAGCAACTACACAACAACAAATTTACTTCCAGGGCCTTTGCAGTAATAAATATTACTGAACGTCATCGATGAACTAAGAAATTTTTTCTTTTTTTAACTTACATTTTTTAAAAGTCCCAACCAGGGATTGAATCTGCACCTCCTGAAGTGGAAGTAGGGAGTCTTAACCACTGAACTGCTTGGATGGTCCCAAGAAATTTCTTTTTAAATAGTAATTTAGATATTCCTCTAGTTGTTTTTTTTTTTAACCAAAAGAGTCTGTTTCAATAAAAAAGGCAAAATCATCCTATTTATTCTAATCAGTTGTGTAAAGTGCATATCCCAGTCAGTCCTGAAAGGAATGTTTGAGTAGTGACTTGAATCCAGACCTTTCAAATGTACTCACCCAAAAGCACATCAGATCTTTCTCGAGCATACACACCTCCTGGGACAAATTTAAAAGCCGTGCACCAGGCACAGAAAAATACTTCTAGAATATAAAATATCATGGCAGTGGTCATGGCTTTTCCAGGGCTTGAGCCTGAGCTAATAAGGTGTCCAAGCACTTGAGGCCACACGGATGCTGTGAAGAGGGCAAGCACACAGCCAGACACAGCGGCTGCCCACGTGGGCAGGTAAAGGAGTCCTGCTGCCGAGGTCGCTCCTGTTTGTGAGACAGAGAAAGAAACCCAATCAGACAGGAAAGCAGTAATAGCCTCTTCCATTTTCTTAAAAAAAAAAAAAAAGAAAAGAATAATAAGCTTATAGGATGACCACTTTATAGCTATTTAGAGCCAGAAGGGACCTCAGAGGGCATGCTGGTTCAATTTCTAGACTGATGAGAAACTAAGGTCTTGGCAAGGTTAATATGCTTTGCTTAAGGTCACGCAGCTAGTTACTTGCACAGCTGGAGGTGGAATGTAGGTCCAGAAAATCTCAGTCCAGTGCTAGGTCTTTGAGAAGAGCAGTAGAAGAGAAGAAGGCATTTTTAGGTTGTGTTAAGGTTCGTATAGCAAAAACTGAAAAAAACATGAAATCATCTGAAATACCAAGAATATGTTAATTTAATTTAACCAGCCAGATCTAGGACATTAGAAAACAGGTAAAGTCAGGGTAGTTTCTGAAACATTTTTGTTAAGAAATTTTCTAAAGCAGGTTCCATCCATTTAAATGCTGCCTGTCAACCCACAATACATAAACTGACCTTCTCAATCTCACAGTCCTAAAAGAAGCTGTGACTGAGATTGCATTCCTGGACTCACTGCTTTATAGTTCTGCAGGCAGTTCATTCATGCACACATCAGCCTCTGAGGTGCTGGGGGGCTGTGGATCTGCCTGGTCCGTTGGAGGCACTTAGTAAATGTTTGCTAATTCATTGAGCCAGATCTGAAGGAATATGACCTTTCTCCATATTCCTATGAAATCGGCTTTGAGATGGCAGCACAGCACTCCATTTTGGAGCCATCAATATAACGCCTTTGCACAGAATATGACATTTTCTAGACACAGGACATTTCCATCAACATTACATATAATAGACACCCACCCTTTAAGGACGTCTACAGCAGCCTCTGACTGCTTGGGGCAAGAATTCCAGGAAGAGGATCCAGCCTGCTTCTTAGCACCCCATGGCTCTCGTCCAGCAGTAAGCCCCACCCACACCATCACAGGACGGTTGCCATGTGACTGTCCTTCCCCACTTCAAAAAGAACACTCAGATGAATGTGAGAACCAGGCTGCAGGGCCCGCCACAACCCACAGATTTTAATTCCATAGTTAGGCCTTAAATTTTTTAACATGATTATCTTAATAACAACTTTTTTAATTTGAAATAAACAAATATAAAGCCTATTCACTGCAGAAATTTAAGAATGCAGAACTGTAAAGAAGCAATTAAGGATCACCTAGGACTGAGATAAGACGATCCCAGCTAATACGCCTATTTATTTCCCCTATGTCATTTTCTGCATATATACAGAAGTATTTTTACATAAAAAAATGAAATCAAGCCACATATTAAGGATTATAATCTGCTTTTTGTGGGACATTATATCAGGAACTTTTTTTCATATCAATATTTTTCTTCTAAAACATGTTTATATATATATATATACTCTTCCACTGGATAAATATACAACAAAAAATAAACAATCATTTTCCTACTGATGGCCATTTAGAAAGCTTTCAACACTGTGAGGAACATCTTTCTTTGTCAATTAATCTCTCACTACATCTCTGATTATTTCCTTAAAATAATTCTTAAAAAGATTCTTAGAAGTACAACTACAGCATCAGCAGGCAAAAGGATTTTAAAGCGTCAGTACTTGTCGTGCTTTCCTGAGAGGTTACAGCAGTTCCCACTTCCTCCAGAAATGCTACCAAAAGCATTTCTTTCTAAAAAGTTTTACCAAATTAATGATGAAATTTATAGCATATTTTGATTTTCATTTATTTGATTATTAGTGAAGTGAAGTCACTCAGTCGCATCTGACTCTTTGCGACCCCGTGGACTGTAGCCCACCAAGCTCCTCCATCCATGGGATTCTCCAGGCAAGAATACTGGAGTGGGTTGCCATTTCCTTCTCCAGGGGTCTTCCAGACCCAGGGATCGAACCCAGGTCTTCCGCATTGCAGGCAGATGCTTTTAACCTCTGAGCCACCAGGGAAGCCCTATTTGATTATTAGGGAGGGGGAATTTTTCTGTTTAACAATTTAAGTGAAAGTGAAAGTCACTCAGTAGTGTCCAACTCTTTGCAACTCCATGGACCATTTAGTCCATGGAATTCTCCAGGCCAGAATACTGGAATGGGTAGCCTTTCGCTTCTCCAGGGGATCTTCCCAACCCAGGGATCGAACCCAGATCTCCCACATTGCAGGCAGATTCTTTACCAGCTGAGCGACCAGGGAAGCTCCAAGTTTACCAGCTTACAATGACTGTTTCTCAAAAAAATGAGTCCTAATTAGATATTTTAATCTATGACATTGTTGCATCTGTCTTACTACAAAGAAGGGAAAGAAAACCTTTCTTCAAATTACCCTTGACAGTGATCACTTTCATTTTTAATTTCATTTCTATTTTTAAACAGGCTACATATTTTTCAATCCACTAAAATTGTATTTTTAAGGTTATAAATTCAAAACCCCAAAATCTGAAAGGTGAAAAAGAGTCCCTCTTGTCCCCTATGAGTTCCCCTTAGTGAAGGCGACCAATGTTAGCATTTTCTTTGCCATCCTCCTGGAGACAGTCTGTGCACAGGAAGAAAAAGGCATATGTGTGCATTTTCCTCCCTTTTTGTACACCACTGGGAGCATATGATACACTGTCACTTTGCCTGTTTCTCTTAACCATGTAGCTTAACTGTGTTTTGTTTGAGGCTGAGTCCTCCCAAATAAGAAGAAAGTGGAGAAAACCACTAGACCATTCAAGTATGACCTAAATCAAATCCCTTATGACTATACAGTGGAAGTGAGAAATAGATTTAAGGGAATAGATCTGATAGACAGAGTGCCTGATGAACTATGGATAGAGATTCGTGACATTGTACAGGAGACCGAAATCAAGACCATCCCCAAGAAAAAGAAATGCAAAAAAGCAAAATGGCTGTCTGAGGAGGCCTTACAAATAGCTGTGAAAAGACAGGAAGTGAAAAGCAAAGGAGAAAAGGAAAGATATACCCATTTGAATGCAGAGTTCCGAAGAATAGCAAGGAGAGATAAGGAAGCCTTCCTCAGCAATCAATGCAAAGAAATAGAGGAAAACAATAGAATGGGAAAGACTAGAGATCTCTGCAAGAAAATTAGAGATATCAGGGAACATTTCATGCGAAGATGGGCTCAATGAAGGACAGAAATGGTATGGACCTAACAGAAGCAGAAGATATTAAGAAGAGGTGGCAAGAATACACAGAAGAACTGTACAAAAAAGATCTTCACAACCCAGATAATCACGATGGTGTGATCACTCACCTAGAGCCAGATCCTGAAGTGTGAAGTCAAGTGAGCCTTAGGAAGCATCACTACGAACAAAGCTAGTGGAGGTGATGGAATTCCAGTTGAGCTATTTCAGATCCTGAAAGATGATGCTGTGAAAGTGCTGCACTCAATATGCCAGCAAATTTGGAAAACTCAGCAGTGGTGACAGGACTGGAAAAGGTCAGTTTTCATTCCAATCCAAAAGAAAGGCAATGCCAAAGAATGCTCAAACTACCGCACAATTGCACTCATCTCACATGCTAGTAAAGTAATGTTCAAAATTCTCCAAGCCAGGCTTCAGCAATACGTGAACCATGAACTTCCAGATGTTCAAGCTGGCTTTAGAAAAGGCAGAGGAACCAAAGATCAAATTGCCAACATCTGCTGGATCATGGAAAAAGCAAGAGAGTTCCAGAAAAACATCTATTTCTGCTTTATTGACTATGCCAAAGCCTTTGACTGTGTGGATCACAATAAACTGTGGAAAATTCTGAAAGAGATGGGAATACCAGACCATCTGACCTGCCTCTTGAGAAACCTACATGCAGGTCAGGAAGCAACAGTTAGAACTGGACATGGAACAACAGACCGGTTCCAAATAGGAAAAGAAGTACGTCAAGGCTGTATATTGTCACCCTGCTTATTTAACTTCTATGCAGAGTACATCATGAGAAACGCTGGGCTGGAGGAAGCACAAGCTGGAATCAAGATTGCCGGGAGAAATATCAATAACTTCAGATATGCAGATGACACCACCCTTATGGCAGAAAGTGAAGAAGAACTAAACAGCTTCTTGATGAAAGTGAAAGATAAGAGTGAAAAAGTTGGCTTAAAGCTCAACATTCAGAAAACGAAGATCATGGCATCTGGTCCCATCACTTCATGGCAGATAGATGGGGAAACAGTGGAAAGAGTGTCAGACTTTATTTTTCTGGGCTCAAAAATCACTGCAGATGGTGATTGCAGCCATGAAATTAAAAGACGCTTACTCCTTGGAAGGAAAGTTATGACCAACCTAGATAGCATATTCAAAAGCAGAGACATTACTTTGCCAACAGAGGTCCGTCTAGTCAAGACTATGGTTTTTCCAGTGGTCATGTATGGATGTGAGAGTTGGACTATAAAGAAAGCTGTGCGCCGAAGAATTGATGCTTTTGAACTGTGTGGTATTAGAGAAGACTCTTGAGAGTTCCTTGGACTGCAAGGAGATCCAATCAGTCCATCCTAAAGGAGATCAGTTCTGGGTGTTCATTGGAAGGACTGATGTTGAAGCTGAAACTCCAGTACTTTGGCCACCTCATGCAAAGAGCTGACTCACTGGAAAAGACCCTGATGCTGGGAAAGATTGAGGGCAGGAGGAGAAGGGGACGACAGAGGATAAGATGGCTGGATGGCATCATCAACTCGATGGACACGGGTTTGGGTGGACTCCGGGAGTTGGTGATGGACATGGAGGCCTGGCTTTCTGCGGTTCATGGCATCGCAAAGAGTCAGACACGACTGAGTGACTGAACTGAAGACAACAAGCAGAATTCATAGTAATTGAATATTTCAATGATATTTATAATAACCAACATGTTCATTTTCAATTGACCAAGTTCCTCATACAATAAAATTATAAGCATTCTGTATAGTACCCTGGGGTCCTATCAATGCATTTAGGACATTGATGTCTTTTTAAATAGAACTTTGACTTTACTAATTTAATTGGCATCAAGATCTAAAGTTCCTGTCTCTTCACATTTGGGAAATTCTATTGGTCACTGTCATAATGAAATTCATACTCGGATCCAGTTGGAACTTAAACTGTACAATGAAAATATATGGTTTCTTTTTCTTCACTCTACTTTGAGATGTTTTCCAGAGATGAATCATGGTGAAAAGTGGGCACTATCTCCAGATAATAAAATTAAGTGTGAGCTCCAACTTAATTCAGGTGAGCAGGCAGAGGGCGATAGAGTTCACAAATTACAGCCCTGCTTTCCTCTCTACTGCAAATAGCCATTAGAAGCCTTAAATCGTCTTGCCCCTAGGGACTTTTATTTAATACTTCAGAGAGATAGACAAGATTAGGTTTAATGCTCCAGGCTATGCTTACTTATCTGGGGAAATAAATATAAGCATAAAACTATAAGTTCAAGGCTTTCTGTTCTTTATGTTTCTGTGGACCTCAGCTTTCCTAGGTTTAAAATGAAGCTGCTACTTACGTGCCCAATTAACATTTTGCTCCTATGCCATGAGAAAAGGCATGATATAAATGCTGAACAACTTTCAGTGCATTTCATGTTCTTTTTCCTAATTGCATACAGATTAAGAAGCTATATATGCTCACTGCACACTCAGCACTGACAAGGTTCTCTGGCCATTTTTGTGCACAATCACAGGAGGCTAACATTATATTCATACCAAGCGTTCCCTTAAGGAATGTCTACCTGAAAATACACAAACAAGTAAAAACAGCTCAACATGACTGCAACTGTGTGTTCACACAGCTTCAGGAGGATGAGGGCCTGGTTAACCTCAGGAATTGAGCAGCCTACTGGCTGACACACGCCTCCACACAAGGGTGATGGCACTGAGGGTGTACAGAATCGTATCAGGAGATGGTGAAGGACAGGAAGCCTGGACTGCTGCAGTCCATGGGGTCGCAAAGAGCTGGACGTGACTTAACAGCTGAACCACCACCAGCACCACCACTTATGAGGTTATTAAACCTTATCTTCCATTATCATTACATGTTATCTCACAAACCCATACCCAGCATCTAGTACAAAACTCTGAATCACCTGCTTAATTAAAACGTATAAGGACCTCTCTGTTCACATAAACCAAACAGCATCTGCACTGTCACAGAGTGGGTATTTTTTTTTTTAACTTAACACTAAAATTGACTCTAACCATTCCCGCCTTTTAAGCGGAAGGGAAAAGAGTGACATAATTCAGTCACAGTAACAAAACAGTCACAGTCATTAAAATAAGTAGATTGGGGACTTCCCTGGCCATCCAGTGGTTAAGACTTCACCTTCCCCTGCACGGGGTGAGGGTTCAATCCCTGGGTGGGGAGCTAAGATCCCACGTGCCTTGGGGCCAAAAAAGCAAAACATAAAACAGAAGCAACATTGTAACAAATTCAATAAAGATTTTTTAAATGGTCCACACCAAAAAACCTTAAAAAAAAAAAAATATGTAGATCATTCTGGAAATATGATAGTCTTCACCAACAGTCTATAACCCTAAAGGATGTGACTGGGCAGAAAGGGTACAGGCTTTTGAATAAACAAACGTGGACCCTCCCAAGGCTGAATAGAGGAGTGAGGGGTGAAACTGGTTACCCACACAAGAGAAAGGGAAATTGAACTTCTGTGTGAAGTCCCAAAGGGGGGCATTCCTGAAAACCAGAGAAGCAAGACAGGGGAAGTGGTTCGGCCACATGGCATGTCCAACCCTCCATCTCCTCAGACCATCAATAAAACTGCTACAGACATCTGTACCCAGATAAGTTATCTAGGAGACCGGGGAGAGGATGTCAGCATCATCAGGCGGATAAGACAGCTAAGGAGGAGAGGGGAAACGAGGAGAAGGAAGCAAGAACCTGGAGCCAGTAACTCCCAGTAACCGTGGTGACATCTGAGTTCTAGGGGCTGCAGCTGGTGAGACTGTCCCACCCTCAATGGCACAGGCTTGTATGTTCATCTCCTTCCACCCCAGGGGCACATGCTGCTGCTGCTGCTAAGTCGCTTCAGTCATGTCTGACTCTGTGCGACCACATAGACGGCAGTCCACCAGGCTCCTCTGTCCATGGGATTCTCCAGGCAAGAACACTGGAGTGGGTTGCCATTTCCTCCTCCAATGCATGAAAGTGAAAAGTCAAAGTGAAGTCGCTCAGTCGTGCCCGACTCTTAGTGACCCCATGGACTGCAGCCCACCAGGCTCCTCTGTCCATGGGATTTTCCAGGCAAGAGTACTAGAGTGGAGTGCCATTGCATACTTGTGAGTAAATTGGATAACCAAGCATTTCTACAGAGAAACTACACACCTGTAATCCACCAGATTAAACTGGAACCCGGAAACCATGAACAAGATGAGAGCATCAATCCACTCGCCAAGCCCAGCAGAACTACACCTCTGTTTAAAAAAAAAAAAAAAAGACATGTTATAGGATATCTGACGCTGTTACTATTCCATTGCCCCAGATATAAAATGGAAATGTATCTTCTACCTCTAGGCACATCCAAGAGACAATGTGAGTGTGAAACAACCAATGAGACCACGAAAGTCCACTGGGAAACAATTTCATATACGTTCAGAACACTGACATAAGAGCACCTCTAACTTGTCATAAATGACATCTGCAGTCTTTCATGGTCAATGTAAACAAAGTAACTGAGCTTTCTCAGACTATTATAGTTCATATTGGCTATGGGACATTTTAAATGACTCTGCCAAAGTCAAAAAGAAAAAGTCACTGGGAATTGCTATTTAGTGTACCTCTTTTCATTTTTTTCTCAACCTCAGTCCTGCTTTTATCAATAGTGTCTGCCTTCCTAGGATTGAGGTGAGTTTGGTAAATAATTATAAATTGTGTGTCTTTGAAAATAACCACCAACTATTTCATTCTTTAACTACTTTGGCAAAAACTTGTAGGAGATGGGGAGGAAAAAAAGAACTAAACAGGACTTCCCTGGTGATCCAGTGGCTAAGACTCCACATTCCCAATGCAGGGAGCCCAGTGTCAATCCCTGGTCAGGGAACTAGATTTCACATGCTGGAACTAAGAGTTTGCATGTCACAACTAAGAGTCTGCATGCTGCAACTAAAGATGCTGGATGCTGCAACAAAGACCCAGTGCAACCAAATACATTTTAATAATAAATAAATATAAATAATATTTTTAAAAAAGAATTTAACTAAACTTTAGTGGGAAATTACAACATGGCACTCAATGAAGTAGCTATAATATAAATAAACTAAAAAACACAGAGTGCTTACTAGATAGCAGGAACTGTTTGAAGATTTTTACATATACTAGCTCAGCTAATTTTCACAGGTCTGTAAAGTAAATGAAAAAGTGAAGGTGTTAGTTGCTCAGTTGTGTCCGATTCTTGCAACCCCATGGATTCTAGAACACCAGGCTCTTCTACCCACGGAATTCTCCAGGCAAGAACACTGGAGTGGGTTGCCATTCCCTTCTCCAGGGGATCATCCTAACCGAGGGATCGAAACCAAGTCTTGCTTCATTGCAGGTAGATTCTTTACTGTCTGAGCCACCAGGGAAGCCCAAAGTAAATGCTATAATTATCCCCATTTCACAGAGGAGGACACTGGGGAAAAGAGCACTTGAGTAACCTGCTGGATATTAGAAACAGCCGCCCACGTAGGACAAAGAATCTGAAACAGGCCCTCCGGCTCTGGAGTGAGGCTCTCGGCCGCTCTCCTGCCTGCTCCCACCCCCTAAGGTGAAGGATGGTCCTGGGTGTTCAGAAGACAGCAAAGGCCTGAGAGGACCCGGTTGATCACTGTCTATCTCCAAGTCAATGACAAACATTGATGAGGACCTACTGTGTGCCAGGCTCTGTCCCAGGGGCTTGGAATGAGTCTGCAAACAAAAAGCCCTTCCCTTCCCGTGCTCACAGTCCAGAGGGGCCACTCACCTGGCCACACACAGTCCTCATTCGTCCCTGTCACCTCCCAGCATTCCTCAGTACGGGGGCAAACAGACCTCAAGCGCTTTCATCTCCAGAGTACACAGTAAAGTCATGCTTGTCTAGCTGCTCACACAGAGGAGCAAGGTTTTCAACCATACCAGTCAATTTCTGGATTGCTTCCAAACCCAAACTCACCCAAATGGGTTCGGATCTGGCCCTGGATGGGGGTGTCCACTCACTGCCCATCTGGAGACAAGAGACACCTCTCCAAAAATCCAGTGGGTGAGGAACATGAGGCTGCCAAAGGCAGCGCCTGCCAACAACCAGTTCAGACCAGAAGCCACTGCCTTGGCTGCCTCACCATTCTTCTTCCATTGAGGTTTATAGCAGGCACCATCTAGAATAAAAAACAGAAAAGGGTCAGTTACACAGAAATTTACCCTCTACATAGGCCTACTTTAAACAAGTAGGAAATGGGACCTGGCTTCAGGGAGCTTACTTTAGAGGGGAAGGTAAGACCCCATAACAAGTAGAACATGCTGGGAGGCAGGCAGTGGGAGGCTAGATCAGGATTTCAGGAGAATAAATCATTTTGAAATCTGACAACTGAAAATGCAGAAAGGTATGTACTTCATGTGAAATAGACAGTTATGAGCTAAACTATATGTATGAAAAGTGAAAGGTGAATTCAGGGAACAAATGCAGTCCCCCTGGAATGGAACATTCCCAGTATACCAGGCTGCTTCTCCCAAAAAAGAACAAGGTCCTCATCTAACCCTCTGAGCCCCCAGAGTGTTAACAGCGCGTCGACTGAGCAGTTACTGTGGCCAGCCCCTCACATGAACTCGTTCAATCTTCACGGCAACTTTATGAGGTTACTAACTCGATTACTAACCCCATTTCACAGGTTGAAAAACTGAAAGGCCCAGAGAAAACAGATCCAAGATCACACGGCTGGTAGAGAGAGCCTAGCCAGTACCTGTGTGCTTTACCCTACTATACTTCCTAGGACTGTTTTAACAGTGAGGTCTCAGTTTGTTGCATTAGTGACTTCACATACAGAAATGTACCAACTGCAGAATATGCTGGCAAGAGAAAGCCTTTATAGGAACAGAGAGCCTGCTGGGCAGATGCTTCGCGACACTGGGAAGCCTGCTTCGGGACAGAAAGAAACCTGAGAGTCTGCCTGTGGGAATGAAAGCATGATTTCATAGGCAGGAAGAAAGCCATTCTGCCCAGAAAGGAGTGAGGGGGAGGACAAGCAGAGCTGAAAGCTATGGGGGTGAGGGAGAAGGTGGTGAAGACAGATAGTGACCAAGGGCCTGAAGGCCAAGGAGACAGTCTTTGGAAAAGAGAGCAGCTTAAGCTGAATTTCCCGAGTAACAACACTGCTACACACTATGGTGTGTGACTCTCACCCCAAGGCACAGCAAATCTTCAATAAAACTACCCCAAAAAACGCTGCTAGGGATGATGAGATATCCTGGGAAAGCTGGAAAGGAGTTGAACTTTGTAAATGGGGCACAGGGCAAAAACAGGAAGGGACTAACAACTGGGTCACAAAAATTTAAAACAGAAGCGAGAAAGAAGCAAACTCCAGAAATGTAAGTCCAGAAATTACTTATATTTCTGGAGTTACAGAAACGTAAAGTCCAGAAATGTAAGGGATACCCTGAATCCAGATCCTTATCAGGCTGTCCCTGTGAAGTTTGCTGCCTGAGTTTCTACTTCACATGTGAGCGTTTTATAAAATACAAAACATATATTAGGGTGCTAGAACCGAGTTCTAAATGTTCTAATCAATATCAATGTCTCTTGATCAATTTACATGTATGATGTTCCCCTGTTCTCACCACAGCCATTTCATACCAAAATTGGAGGAGTTAAACAAACTCTTTGTTCATGGTGAGCCAAACTCTCTAAACTTTCTGTGAGATTTCTCCTTGTATTTACAGAAGTATAGTGACTCATTGAGAGTTACACACAAAGCCAAGAGCAAGTTAAGTAGAATCTAGCAACATTTCTTCCTTTTCTTCAGAAGTCTGGAGTTCGCCAGTAATGCAAACATCCAAATTCGCTTGTAAGCTCCGGACAGGTGATTCAAAAGGTGGCATGAATATCCATGGGGCTAGTGGTAAAGAACCTGCCTGCGAATGCAGGAAATAGAAGAGACAGGGGTTCGATCCCTGGGTCAGTTAGATCCCCTGGAGGACAGCACAGCAACCCATTCTAGTACTCTGGAGAATCCCACAGACAGAGGAGCCTGGTGGGCTACAGTCGATAAGGTTGCGCAGAGTCAGACTTGATTGAAGCGACTTAGCCCACAAGCACATGAAAGTTTAGGATTTCCTTTCTTTTTACATTTCAGATTTGGAGTTTAAATACCTTCAGACTTAAGGGTAGGGTGGGGTGGGTGGGGGGAGGGGAGCAAAAGCAAAACACAAACCAAGAGAAAAAAAAGAACAAATTCATGCAGTTCTCACAGTGTTGGAGGAGTCCAAACCTCTTGGACTGCAAGGAGATCAAACCAGTCGATCCTAAAGGAAATCAGTCCTGAGAATTCACAGGAAGGGCTGATGCTAAAGCTCCAATACTTTGGCCACCTGATGCGAAAACTCATTGGAAAAGACCCTGATACTGGGAAAGATTAAAGGCAAGAGGAGAAGGGGACAACAGAGGATGAGATGGTTGGATGGCATCACTGATTCGTTAGACATGAGTTTGAGCAAGCTCCGGGAGGTGGTGATGGACAGGGAAGCCTGGAGTGCTGCAGTCCATGGGGTTGCAAAGAGTTGGACACAACTGAGTGACTGAACTGAACTGATGCAGTTCTCAAAGCCCTTGCTAACAAATAACTTTTCAGAGTGTTACAGATGGGCTGGGGTCAGTGTGGGGGCAGAGGGCTGACGGATCTCGTCCTGGAAAGCCCTGTTCAGAGGGAAAGAGGAGAAAACAGAGCTGAAAGCCAGCAGGGAACATGAGGCCTGGGTCTACTTTCCCACTCCACAATGAGACAAGCCAGAGACGAACGGTTACTATCACCCTCTGTGCTGCCAAGGAAAAGGTGCCTTCTGCTCAGATAATAGTTCACTTCCGAGGCCAGCTACTCTTGCAGAGGGAGAAAAAGCAGACATGGAGACAGAGTGTGGAAAGACTCGTTTTATCTTTCCAAGATGTGTGACATTCAGATAAGAAAGGTAAATAAACTGTGCAAGAGAGAAAAATCCCTAAATAAACTGGGCCTATGCTTACCTGTGTAAATGCGATCAAGTGTGGCAATAGTACTTAATGTCAGTATCACTCTGTTGGACATCTGATAAGTCCAGACTGGGTTTAGTGACGTGTACCAAATGCGAAGAACAAGAAGAAGGATCTGTCCTAAAATGAACCCCCAGATTCTGAAGTACCTGTAAGCACAGAAATATTTTTAACAACTTTTTTGTGAGTGGTTTCAATGTACTCCTTCCATTGTGAATTTCACAGTGTCACAGAGGAGTATATGAGGTGGTCTTGTTGGTAATCTACACAACTTAGCCTTTATATAGCCCGTTACCTAGGCAACTCATTATAATTTCTCCATTCTCACAACATTATTGAGAGTAATGGCAAATACTCACATCCTGGTTTTGTGAAAAGGAAAAAAAATGAGACTTCGACAAGGCCTTCCTGAAAGCTAAATACTGTATCTTGGAATGCCCGGTCCCAACTTCCCTTTGGTAACTGACCACACTTGTTTGCCTATAGGCACAAGATGCAAACTATACCTTTGCAAGCCATTTCCTGTCCACCACGTCACAGCATGCACCACCAGTGAGGAAGACAGACCAAGTGCAAGGACCGTGAGCCGAAGTTTGGCATTTGGAGCCTGGAAGGAGGCGATGCTACCTACAAACAAATTTTAAGGAGAGCTAAACATTTCTGGCAAGCATGCCCTACTAGTTAATGATCTGCCTTTGATAACTGTTGTGTCTAATACCATGTTTACCCTCAGGAAGACAGAGTTAATGTATAATTACGTGTATGTATAAATCTTTTTGAACATTTTTATTGCAGTATTATTCATACCATAAAATTCACTGTGTTAAGACGTATGACTCAGTGGTTCTTAATATGTTTACAAAGTTGCACAACTATACCTGAAATGAACACTGTATTGTAAACCAACTAAACTTAAATAAAAAACTTTTTTAAAAAAAGTTCATCTATGTTGTAGCACATGTCAGTGCTTCAATCCTTTTTATGGCTAAATAATATTCTATTGCATGGATATACTGCTTTTTGTTTATTCATTCATCCCATTGATGGGCATTTGGATTGTTTCCACTTTTGGGGTATTATGAATAATATTGCTATGAACATTTATGTACCAGGTCTTATGTGAATGTTTCCATTTTTCTTGGGTCTAACTCCAAGGGGTGGAGTTGTTGGATCATATGACAACTATGTTTAACATTCTGAGGAACTGCCAAACTGTTTTTCAAACCAACTGCACCATTTTACATTCCCATCAGTAATGTGTAAGGATTTCAGTTTCTTCATATTCTTGTCAACACTTAATATTGTCTATCTTTTTAATCAGGGCTATTTTAGTGAGTCGAAATAATTAAGATCAAAACTAATCTAAATTAATTGTATTGGGCTGGACAAAAAGTTCATTTGGATTTTTCATTAAAGAAAACCCAAATTAACTTTTTGACCAATGCAACAGTATGAACTAGTTTAACGGTTTAATAGTTAATTATGTACTGATTAACCTAAAATATCTGAAGGAACAGCAGTGAGACAGCATGTAACACTCAGATCAGCTTTGTAGTTGTGTAAGAATCCCTTTGGACCTCTGTGAAAAACAACGTTGTTTCATCTTAAGAAGTATCTGAAGTCCGAAAAAAAAAAGTACCTGAAAAGGGAGTTTTAAGGCAAAGCATGACTTACTTCAGCCTCTCTTTAGCATCATCAAACTCAATGGACACGTGGAAGAGCATCTGACACAAACTGGTTTCTTCATCCTGAAGTCACTTTCCTAACCCACATCGGAGTCACTTTCCTACCCACTCCGCTTCCTCAAATACAATTCTACCCTTTACTCAAGTAATGGGTTTTCAGGGAGAAAGGAGATGAAAAGGGAACAACAAGAAGTATCTCAAACACCATACTCTCCAGTTATTTCCTATTACATTACAGCCTCCAGAAGTTGCTGGGCCAGAACTAGACTAAAAACAAACTGTCCCAGAAACTGTATGGTGAGTGGCTCTGTAGGTAAAGCTGCCACAGGCAGCACTGAGCAAAGGCAACAAAAGCGTGCACTGACGAGATCCGCCCCATAAAGCCAACCAAGGAGTGTAATGAGGCCATGGTTATAAAGAATTCTGTAAGCCAAGGACAGTTGAACTCAGTTACTATATATACTCTGGAAGTAGGAAGTTTCATCTTTATTATTTCTGGAGCTGAAAATTTCATGATCATTTGATATTTCTTTTCATTCCTACAGACATCATCTTTTAAAAGGATGCATTTTCCAGTGGTCTTTCCCACTGCTGTTTAGGGCTTCAGATCTTTGTGGGTAACCACAGAGCTGGCTACACTCAATAACCATGTTCTGCCTTCTTCAGGGACTGATGCACAGAAAAACGGAAGGTGAATTTCCTAGTGATTTCAGTCACTGTTCCTAGACCAGAAGAAATACACACAGCATGGTTGGTTCATGAACAAATGCAAACTCAGATAAACCAATTGTGTTATAGCAAAAGGGCAAGACAGGCAGTACTTCTCAGCTACAGATTCAACCAGACTGGAGTCTGGTATTTTTGTTTTTTAAACTTTTTCTCCATGACCTCACATTCTTACTTTTTTTTACCACTAGTACTTTTCCAAGGTCTCTCAATATTTATTAATATAATAACCTCAAGTCTTTGTGATAGTAAGTGTATATTTTTTAATTACTGGGTTTTGCCAATGTAACATATTGAAATCCAGAATTCAAACACTATGAAAGGTATACAGTGCAAAGTTTCATTTTCATGTCTGTCTCAATATCAAATTTTTCACCTTAGAAGCAACAAAAATATCAGTGTGTTTTAAAATACTTTTGGACCTATTTAATGCGTGTTCAATTAATTACTATATATATTTCATCTAGCCTATTTTACACAAATGTTAGCATTCTGAACATACTGTTTACTGCTTCTTTTTTTCTCACTTACTACTGAAGAACATTCCATTTCCTTACATAAATGTTCTCATTCTTTAGTATAGCTGCATAGTATTCTATAGTACTCCCAGTTTCATAACCAAAATTTATTTAACCTAACCTATCCCATATGGATGACATTTAGATTATTTCTGACACTGTTATAAATATTGCTACAGTGATTAAATAACCTTTTATTTTTATCATTTGACACATACGTAAGCTTATCTATAGGATATATACCCAGAAGTGGAATTGCTGAGTGAAAAATACAGAGTTGTAATTTTGATAAACACTGTTAAATTATCCTTTGCAGAAGCTGTTCAAATTTACATTCCCACCAGCAATGCATGAGTGCCTGTTTTCTCATGCTTACAATAGTGTTATCTAAGTTTGTTTATCAATCTGATATGAGAAACTATCTATAAATATATATATATATGATTTGTATTCTACACCTTTTAGTATCTTTTAAAGAATGAATTATATTTCCTTTCCAGTAAACTGATCATATCCTTTGCTTTCTCTTCTATTGAGTTATTGGTCCTTTTATTGAAAGTGAAAGTTGCTCAGTCGTGTCCAACTCTTTGCAACCCCATAGATTATACAGTCCATGGAATTCTCCAGGCCAGAATACTGGAGTGGGTAGCCTTTCCCTTCCCCAGGGGAATCTTCCCAACCCAGGGATCAAACCCAGAGCTCCCCCATTCCAGGTGGATTCTTTACCAGCTGAGCCACAAGGGAAGCCCACGAATACTGGAGTGGGTAGCCTATCCCTTCTCCAGTGGATCTTCCCGAGATCATATCCTTTGCCTTCTCTTCTATTGAGTTATTGGTCCTTTTATTACTGATCTGTAAAAACTCCATATATTAGTGAAATTAGCCCTTTGACTAGAAGAGTTGCAATATTTTTCCTAATTTATTGATTACTTTTGCTTACTACAATGTTCATCATGCATAATTTCCATATTTTTATGCATTATCATTTAAAAACTTTTTAATGACTTCTGAGTTTTGTATCACAGTTGGAAAAAAGAATGAAAACATATTTAATAATTTCACATCTTCAAGTTATCTTTCCCCTCTTCAGTTCAGGGGTCCTTAAAATTTTCCAATCTGACAGAAAAGTTAAAAATGTAAATATGCTGACTCTTGGTCTAGACTTACAATTCTACTAAAACTCTACAAGGCAGTAGTAAGACAAAGAGACATCTTTTATTTTTTACTTAATCATTTAGCATTCAAAGAACAGTCTATATATTTTCCCTGGATTTTTAACTAAAAAAAAAGAAACTTAAGGAATCACTTTTATATCTTACCAACAGTAATTATCCGCAGCAAGGCTAGCATCCATTTCTTATTAACCAGATTCCAGACAGGAGTAATTGTGAGGAATAATGGAGAAAGAAATGCTATGGCAAAACCTTCCAACCCAGTGAGTCCCAGTGTTTGCAGGGGAAAGTAATAGATCATTGGGCTCAGGTCATGGCAGAGAGACCAAGAAACATATCCTAGGAGGGAAAAAGGGAAAAAAAAAAAAACAGTTTTTAAGAGAGAGAGAAAGTGTAACTTTGTCACTGTTTCAGAGGACAGCCCTTTCCTCCGCTACAACTGGACTACTTTCCTGGTGACTCAACCTGCCAATGCAGGGAACACATGCAGGGTTCAGTCCCTGGGTTGGGAAGATCACCTGCAGAACAGAATGGCTACCCACTCCAGTATTCTTACCTGGAGAATCCCATGGAGAGAGGAGCCTGGCGGGGTTACAGTCCATGGGGTTGCAAAGAGCCAAACACGACTTAACAGCTAAACAACAACAACAACTACTACCACCACTGCTCTGGCTGGCTGCCCTCCTTCATGACTCTGGCCTTAACTGGGTTCCAATAAGAGAATTCCATCCCCTTCTCAGGTCAAGGATGAGAATGGCTTCCAGCTGTTTTTAGTCCCTCAATATCCCCTGTTTGTCCCTTTAACCTCATTCATCAGTTTAGTTCAGTTCAGTCATTCAGTCGTGTCCAACTCTTTGAGACCCCAAGAACCACAGCACACCAGGCCTTCCTGTCCATCACCAGCTCCCAGAGTTCACCCAAACTCATGTCCATTGAGTTCGTGATTCCATCCAACCATCTCATCCTCTGTTGTCCCCTTCTCCTCCTGCCCTCAATCTTTCCCAGCATCAGGGTCTTTTCCATTGAGTCAACTCTTTGCATTAGGTGGCCAAAGGATTGGAGTTTCAGCTTCAACATCAGTCCTTGCAATGAACACCCAGGACTGATCTCCTCTAGGATGGACTGGTTGGATCTCCTTGCAGTCCAAGAGACTCTCAAGAGTCTTCTCTAACACCACAATTCAAAAGCATCAATTCTTCAACACTCAGCTTTCCTTATAGTCCAACTCTCACATCCATACATAACTACTGGAAAAACCATAGCCTTGACTAGATGGACCTTTGTTGACAAAGTAATGTCTCTGCTTTTTAATACGCTGTCTAGGTTCATATAGGTAGGTAAAGTGAAAGTAGCTCAGTGGTGTCTGACTCTTTGCAACTCAGTGGGCTGTAGTCCACCAGGTTCCTCTGTCTGTGGAATTCTCCAGGCAAGAATACTGCAGTGGGTCGCCATTCCCTTCTCCAGGGGATCTTCCCAAATCAGGGATCAAACCCAGGTCTCCTTCATTGTAGGCAGATTCTTAACCATCTGAGCCACCAGGGAAGCCCTGTAATGTGGCAGTCCCTTTATTAAAGGCTCTTCATCTCAGCCATCTAGGTTCAATCTGGTTTCCTGTCAGGACCCTGAAAAAATTTCCTCAACTAAGTTGACCTTTCTTTAATGAGCAATATGGTGAAAATCAAAAACAGCAAAAAACAATAGAACTCCTTCCTCCCACTGCAGACTACAGCCAAAGGCAGGTTAGTTAGGAAATATTTTAAACCTAAGCCTTAGGAGGCAGTGTGGGGTAGTGGAAAATCCAGATTTGAAGTTACTTTCACATCTGCCGACCTTGTAATCTTCTACAGTGATGATAATTAACCAATGGACATTTAACACATGTGAGGCTCTAAGTATTCACAGGGATCTTTTTTCTGATTCCTCAGACAACCTGTGTCCTATGAAACTAACACTATTTCTACTCCTCCTTTACAAATGCAAAATCAAACAACAAAAACTCCAGAGATCCTGAAAGTTAAGTAACTGCCTAAGGTCACAAAAGTAGCAAATAGCAGTGAACTGAAAACCAAGGCATCCAGTTCCAAACTATTCTTAATCACTGAAAACAGTACTTTTAACCACCTCACAGAGTTATGAGGATTAAAAAAGATCGAGTACACAGAGTACCTAGCACCCTAGGTACCTACTGAGTGCACAATTCTTTTTACATCTTGTACTTGTGAGATACAGACTGGGCCAAATAATGAGCCTCCCCGCCACCCCCCACCCCCCAGCATTACCAGCTCCCAGAAAACCCAGTTCTTAGGAAGGCACCCCTTCCTTTTATTGTGAACTACCAATCTCCCAAACGTTTGTCTGGGAGTTCTGATTTCAACCACAAAACTCAGACAATATTAACAACAATAGTTGCTCCTGGTACTTTTTGCAAAGCTGCTAAGGGAGCACACGACGGGACTCGTGTCCCATGTCGGATGTTTGTGGCCAAATGTTCACAAATGTGCGACCACCACCCAAGCCCACTCGTGCCGGGCCAACCCAAGCAGCAGACACGGCCCTGAGTGTTACAGCCAGGGCGCCGAGGGAGGCGGAACGGCGCCCCTTTCTGAAAGGTGCCATTTCCTCCTCCAAGGGATCTTCCTGACCCAGGAATGGAATCCCCTGCATTGGCAGGCAGATTCTTTATCATTGAGCCGCTTGGGAAGGCAAAGCTCGGTACTGAAATTTATTCAGTTAAAGGTCATGGGTGAGGGGACTCGGGGTTGGTACCAGCCTCGAGTTCGAGGCCGACAGGTGAAGAAGTCGTGCCCGTTGGGCGCAACACGAGGATGGCGTAGGAGCTCGGGAAGACTCGGGGGAGCGCCGGATCCTCGGAACCTCAATCTAGGGCTTTTCTCTCTTTTTAAAAATTCCTTCAGCAGCAGAAAGTGACAGGGGACGATAAGCATCTCTATTCCGGGCACCGAGCTTGCTTTCCTTCCTCCCCGGGCTCAGCCAAGCCCGCCGAGCATCGTGGTTCCCGGTAGGGCAAGGGGGACCGACCGGCGAATGCGCGGCGGGCGGCCTTGGCTTACCCAGGAGGCTCTCCAGGAGCACCTCTCTCCATGGCGAGGTCATGGCCGCAGCCCCTACGTCCCGGGCCAGCTGCCGCGTCCTCCCGAGCCTGCGCCCACGCCCTGGCACCAGCCAGCCCTCACGCCCGGCCCTGGCGAGGGTGGGGCCCGCCCCCTCCGCCCAGCCACACCCGGCGCCGCCCGCCCGGCCCCGGGGCTTCTTTGAGCGCCAGGTGCCCAGCGCCACCGCCGACGCCAAAGCAAAGGAGCCGAGGGCCTCCGACCTGCCACCGGGGCAAAAACCAGGTCTCTCGGCCAGCCAGCGAAACAGCCCCGGGGGTGGCGCGCTGCGAGCGCGCAGGAGGGCGGCATCGTGGCAGCTCTGGACCCGCGGTGCTCTTTAAAGGAGACCCGAGGGCGCGTGGCGAGGGAGGAAAGCTTAGACCGAGAAGGGGAACTGAGCAGCCAGGGGCTCTGGCGCCTTCGGCGAGCAGGTGCCAACAGGACCTTGGCGTTCCTAAGGCCCAGCGACGCTCTCGGGCGAGGGGGCACCTGCGACGGCCACCTGTGTGCGCTTCTCCTTCTTAGCTTTGGTAGTAAAGAAATCACATTCTGGAAAGGTGGTTGAAAAATTCTACAGATTACAGAATTTTCTTTGGCTTTCAAAGACGTCTCAACGCTTGCTCATTCATGAGAAAGAAAGCAACTGATGGCAGTGGAAACTCTGCCGTCCTCCTCTCTATGGATAATGATCTTTGAGAGTGCCCATCCCTGAGGAGACAGGGAGAGACATTCTAACCAACAATGGAGCCAGTGAACCAGGCCAGTTATTTCTTGCTCAAATACTACCACACCCCAGAATGTTTTGGATTTTTTTTAGAACCTTCTCAAAGCAATGTATTTTAATTCGTTTTAATTTGGCGGGGGGGCGGGGGACAGTTTGTCATCTAGCACTTCTGGAAGGTTTTGCCATGGAATTAAGCAATGATGGATTGTCTAAAAGCATAAGAATCAGTGAAGAGAAGTTATTGCTGTAAGTCCATAGCAGTTTTAAGCAAAGAGTTCTCATTGTAATTAGATAAAGATCAACTGAATAGAATTGAGAGTTCTGGAAATAAACCTGCTTGTTTAAGGTCAAATGATTTTCAACAAACTTGCCAAAACAATTACATAAGGGAAAGATTGGTCTTTTCAACAAAGCAGTCTAGGATAATTGAATATCCACATGAAAAAGAGCAAATAGGACGTCCCCCCATTTTCACACAATAGATAAAAATTAATTCAAAATGGATAATAACTTAAATGTAAGAGATGAAACTGTAAAAGTCACAAGACAAAGGAGTAAATTTTCATTATCTTTAGTTAGACAATGAATTCTTAGATACAACAGCAAAGCACAAAGGAAAATAGAAATAATAGTTAAACTGGACTTCATGGAAATTAAAAGCTTTTGTGCTTCAAAAGACAGTTGAAAAAAGTGAAAAGACAATGTGCAGAATGGGAGAAAATATTCTAAAATCATACATTTGGCCCATGCTAAGAGTCCCTTGGACTGCAAGGAGATCTTATCTGTCACTCAATCAGTCCTGAATATTCATTGGAAGGACTGATGCTGAGGCTGAAATTCCAATACTTTGGCTACCTGATATAAACTAACTCAATGGAAAAGACCCTGACGCTGGGAAAAAGTGGAGGCGGGAGAAGAAGGGGACTACAGAAGATGAGATGGTTGGATGGCATCACCAACTTGATGGACATGAGTTTGAGTAAGCTCTGAGAGTTCGATGGACATGAGTTTGAGTAAGCTCTGGGAGTTGGTGATGGACAGGGAATCCTGGCATGCTGCAGACCATGGGGTCACAGAGTTGGACACGACTGAGTGACTGAACTGAACTGAATTGAAGTCGCTTAAGTCGTCTCCTACCCTGTGGGACCCTATGGACTGCAGCCCACCAGATTACTCTATCCATGGGATTTTTCAGGCAAGAATACTGTAGTGGGTTGCTGTGCCCTCCTCCAGGGGATATTCTGACTCAGGGATTGAACCCGAGTTTCTTAGATCTCCTGCATTGGCAGGTGGGTTCTTTACCGCTAGCACCACCTGGGAAGCCCTTGTGCATCTGATAAGGAACTGGTATCTGGAATATATATTTTAAAAAATTAAAACTCAGTAATAGCCACTTTAAAAATGAACAAAGGACTGGATAGGCTTTTTTGCAAAGAACATCTACAAGTGGCCAATAATCAAAATATATTCAGGAAAGTATATTCAACATTATTTCATTAGGGAAATACCAATCAAAGCCACAATGAGATAGCACTTCACACTCCCTAAAATTACAATAATCCAAAAAGTCAGATAATAATAATAACAGATAATAACAAGTATTGAGAACAAGTATTGAGAACCTATGGCTGATTCATGTTGGCATATGGCAGAAACCATCATGCTATTTTAATTATCCTCCAATTAAAATAAAATTTAAAAAAATTATCAAGTGTTGATAAGGTTGTGTAAAAAGTGAAAACTCCTACATTGCTTAGAGGAATGTAAAATGGTGCAGCCACTTTGGAAAACAATCTGATAACTCTTCAAATGATTAAACATAGAATTACCTAATGACATGTCAATTCTACCTCTAGGTGTTTATGTATGTGTTAGCCACTCAGTCGTGTCTGACTCTTTTCGACCTCATGAACTGTAGACCACCAGGTTACTCTGTCCATGGAATTCTCCAGGCAAGAATGCTGGTCCTAAGTCGATTCAGTCTTGTCCGACTCTTTGCAACCCCATGGACTGCAGCCTGCCAGGCTCCTCTGTCCATGGGATTCTCCAAGCAAGAATACTAGAGTGGGTTGCCATGCCCTTCTCCAGGGGATTGTCCTGACCCAGGGATTGAACCCAGGTCTCCTGCACTGCAGGCAGATTCTTTTACCACTGAGCCACCAGGGAAGCCCCCTAGGTGTTTATACCCAAGAGAAATGAAACATACATAATTTGTGGACAAATAGTAGTATTACTCATAATAACCAAAAATGGAAACAATCCAAATATTCAGCAACCGATAAATGGATAAATAAAATGTGGTATAAGCACACAATAGAATGTCATTCAGCAGTAAAAAGGAATGGAGTACCAACACATACTATGACATAGATGAAGCTCAAAAACAGAGGTAAGCGACTAAACAACAACAAGGTGAAAGGAGCCAGCCAATAAATAAAGCACATACTATATGATTCCATTTGTATGTTATGAATAGGCAAATTTGTAGTGGTCTAGAGTAGAGGAGCGGAGAAGGCACTGGAGACCCACTCCAGCACTCTTGCCTGGAAAATCCCATGGACGGAGGAGCCTGGTGGGCTGCCGTCCATGGGGTCGCACAGAGTCGGACACGACTGAAGTGACTTAGCAGCAGCAGCAGCAGCAGCTACTGCCTGGAGGCAGCCAGGCCAACCTCCAGCAGCAGAGTAGAGGAGTGATTTTTTTACGGTTGTGGGAATGGATAGTGAAGGAAAAGGAATTAATTAGTATATAGTTTCTTTCAAGGTGGATGAAAATCTTCTAAAATTAGATGGGCGACGGTTGTACAACTTTGTGAATATGCTAAAAACATGGCACTGCACATGTTGAATGAGTGGGTGAATTATGTGGAGTGTGAGTTATATCTCAAAAAGACGGCTTTTAACATGTAATTCATTCTAGTTACATCACGTAAAAATGTTTTGACTGAATTCCAATTAGTATCAGCCATTCTTTAACATGTGATAGACGTCAGTGACTGAAAACATCAGACATTGCATTTTCCTTTCTCTTTGCCTAAATATGTTTCTTTTCCAGGCACCTATAATGACGAGCATTTAATTCTGTGCTGTGTATACTTAGTGGGTGCTCTTCAAAATTTGTCCCTTTTTAAAGCTAAGTGCTAGGAAAAACTTTGCTTCTACTAAGGATGCAAAGTGTTTTCTCTTCCACTCAAAGCTCAATTTTTGTCTTAGTGTTTTTTGGGTTTTTTTTTTTTTTCAATCTTTAATAATTTTGATCTCAGGTGACCTCAGCCAGAAATGCCCTGAAGCAAGACTTGGGTTCCCAGTCAGGGATTGAGGCTGGGTCATGGTGGAAAGAGGACCAAATTTTAGCCACTAAACCAGTGGTCAGTGACAAGGGCCTGGCCCTTCAGCTTTGCAGAAATGATTTCCCTAAAGACGGAAAGTAGTGAAACAAGTTTTATTAGGAGGAAAAAGAGTACAGTATATATGGATAGACACACAGGCAGACTCAGAGGAAGAGTCTGTGAGCTGTACCCACATGGCAGTTTAAATCACTTATATGGGGCGTTTCTTCCAGGTTCCCTTGAGCCAATTATTATTTATCTGGTTCACGGTCCATATTCAGTATATTTCAGGATCCTCCCATGTGTACATGCATCTCTTAGCCAAGATGGATTCTATCTCAAAGGCCTATGGGTGGCCTGGCCTTAGTTAGCATCACACCCATTTGACCTCCAAGCAGCCTTTCCGCACATGTATGGTTGGGGAGGTTTCCTCACTTCGAGAATGAGAAATATATGGTCTGGGCAGGGCCCAGTCTCCTCTCTTATTCGTCCTGCTGTTCTTATTTTGGAGTTTTGGTCCTTAGGGAATGAATCTCCAATCACTTTACCCTGGGGGTACCCATCTACCTCCTGTCTCAAATCCCCCCTGAGAGATGTAAACCAAAAAAAAAAAAAAACTTTATTGGGAAAATGAAGAGTGAAGGTCTGTCTTCTGTAACTTCTTCAGGCTAGATAGAGGCTTGTAGACCTCACCTGGTTGGGGTCATGGAGCTCCCACTCTGTCTTATTAAATGGGCCCCAGTGTGACTTCTGTTGTGGTTTCAGCAGGATCTGCTGTGGGGAGTCCCTGCATAGCACCATTTTCCAGTGATGCTCTAGAGAAAACAAACTAAATAATTAGATTAGAGAAGCAAGGGCCAAAGATCAGTAAGACTATTATAATCAGAGGCTCAAGCAAGGGTAGGAATCTGGTTGTACAAAGTCAGCATATCTTTCTCTATTTCCAAAATGGAAGCTCTGAACCTGTTGGTCCCAAGTCTCCTTCTGGGAGGGTTGGGTTAGGCAAGAGACATTAGGATTTTCTTCAGTAGGAAAATGAACAATGCTGACCCTGTACATTACTGTTTTGAGACTTGGGTCTCTAGTACAAGACCATTTCCATCAGGAATTTGGCTAAAATTCTTTATGAGATGGATAAAGGGATCACCACGGCCCATGATGAACTTTGCTCTGGGTAAACAAATCCAGCATTCTGTCAGCCCAGTAGAGGAAGCAAGAGTTTGTGCAATGAGAACCAGAGAGTTTTCTGTCCAGCCTATAGATAAGGGAGATACACATAGAAAAGCTAAGGCAATTAGTAGCTTCCTAGTAGCACCAGTCAGGTCATATTTAAATCACCCAGCATGGGCAGAAAAGTTCAGTGAATTCCGAGAGCAAGAGTGAGAGCAGAGAAAACAATACTTATCTGAATTTACCAGAGCATATCAGTTACTCTGTATGTGGATTGGAGAGGAAGTGGAAGGTGGATTGGAGTACCAGGAGGCAAAATGAAGATAGTAACTATGGGTACTTAGCCTGTACTTAGCCTAGAGTCTGTTTTAGTTTTTTTAGTACAAAGTGAAAGTCACTCAGTCGTGTGACCCCATGGACTATACAGTCTATGGAATTCTCCAGGCCAGAATACTGGAGTGAGTAGCCTTTTCCTTCTCCAGGGGATCTTCCCAACCCAAGAATCAAACTCAGGTATCCTGCATTGCAGGCAGATTCTTTACCAGCTGAGCCACAAGAGAAGCCTAGAGTTTAAGAAGTGTTTATTTTCTTTTTGAGTAGTAGCCTCAGGTCTTCTAGTGGCTCAACCATCCACCTAGAATTTTCAGGCTGTTCTGGTCTTCTGGATCCTGGGGAGACTTAGAGGAAGAGGTGGATTCACAGGGGTGGCTGGAATGTGATTCTTCAGATTCCTGTAACCTATCACTAAGGACAGGTTCAATCCTGGACAGATGAACCCAGCTGATGACTCTCTGGAGTTTGACTGCTGTAAGAGTGCTCAGCAAGACTTGGTAAGGACCCTTCCATTTGGGGAGTAGCTGGTTGCCAGGGTACTCATACTTCCAAGTCTCTGAAGCTACCCAGTCTCCACATTTTACAACAGGGTAGCTGGGACTGTCATCTGGAGCAGGCTGCACTCTGTTGCCATATTCTTGTATAGTCTTCTGGACCTGGCCCAGATTCATAATGTACTCAAGATGAGCCTGGGTTTCTGGGTCAGTTAGCATGTCCGGAGTAAGGAATGGCCTTCCGTATGTCATTTCAAAAGGGCTTAGCTTAGTAGTTGTTTTAGGAGCTGCCCTGACCCTTAAGATGACTATTGGCAGCAGGCGATACCCTGACTCTGACATTTCCTGACAGAGTTTTTACCCAAATTTTCTTTACAGTATGATTATCCTGTTCCACTTTTCCTGAGGACTGAGGTCTCCAGAATGAATGGAGGTGGTATTTAATTCCTAAAACCTGCAAAAGCTGTTGCATGACCTTTGCTACCAACGAAGGTCCATTGGTCACTCTGAAGGTGACAGGGCAGGTGACGGGGCAATCTGAATCTAGGAATAATTTCCTTTAACGGTGAATTAGTCACTTCAGCTGCCTTCTCTGTTCTACTGGATACGGCCTCTATCTATCTAGTAAAGGTATCTATGTTGTGCTTAGTCACTCAGTCGTGTCCGACTCTTGCAACCCCATAGCCTGCAAGGCTCTTCTGTCCATGGGATTCTCCAGGCAAGAATACTGGAGTGGGTTGCCACTTCCTTCTCCAGGGGATCTTCCCAACCCAGGAATTGAACTCAGGTCTTCTGCATTGCAGGCAGACTTTTTACAGACTGAGCTACGAGGAAGCCCCGCAATGTATCTATAAAGACTAATAAGTAGCTGAAGCCCTGGAAAGAGAGCATCTGAGTGAAATCTATTTGCCAGTCTTCTCCTGGGTACGTCCCATATCACGAGACAAGACTAGCAAGAGGAAGAAGCTGATTGCCTCCTGGATTATGGGTGGCTCAAAGAGCACATGCTTGAGTAACTCTTTTGTCTCCAGGAGCCCTTTCCCTGTAAAAAGTTGGAAAATAATCATAGACATTGTATCTCTCCCCAGATAGAGTCATGTGGCCCTTTTATAATTTTCTACTTGTCAAAGAGAGATGAGCAATTTCTGATCTGTGTGCCACCCATCTCTTTCCATAGTTTTCCCTCTGTCTCGTGCCCAGTTCTCTTTAGAATCCGAGTCAGTTCAGTTCAGTTCAGTCGCTCAGTCATGTCCGACTCTTTGCCACCCCATGAATTGCAGCACGCCAGGCCTCCCTGTCCATCACCAACTCCCAGAGTTTACCCAAACTCATGTCCATCAAGTCAGTGATGCCATCCAGCCATTTCATCCTCTGTCATCCCCTTCTCCTCCTGCCTCCAATCCCTCCCAGCATCAGTCTTTTCCAATGAGTCAACTCTTTGCATGAGGTGGCCAAAGTACTGGAGTTTCAGCTTTAGCATCATTCCTTCCAAAGAAATCCCAGGGCTGATCTCCTTTAGAATGGACTGGTTGGATCTCCTTGCAGTCCAAGGGACTCTCAAGAGTCTTCTCCAACACCATAGTTCAAAAGCCATCAATTCTTCGGTGCTCAGCTTTCTTCACAGTCCAACTCTCACATCCATACATGACCACTGGAAAAACCATAACCTTGACTAGATGGACTTTGTTGGCAAAGTAATGTCTCTGCTTTTGAATATGCTATCTAGGTTGGTCATAACTTTCCTTCCAAGGAGTAAGTGTCTTTTAATTTCATGGCTGCATTCACCATCTGCAGTGATTTTGGAGCCCAGAAAAATAAAGTCTGACACTGTTTCCCCATCTATTTCCCATGAAGTGATGGGACTGGATGCCATGATCTTCGTTTTCTGAAAGCTGAGCGTTAAGCCAACTTTTTCACTCTCCACTTTCACTTTCATCAAGAGGCTTTTTAGTTCCTCTTCACTTTCTGCCATAAGGGTGGTGTCATCTGCATATCTGAGGTTATTGATATTTCTCTTGGCAATCTTGATTCCAGCTTGTGCTTCTTCCAGCCTAGCGTTTCTCATGATGTACTCTGCATATAAGTTAAATAAGCAAGGTGACAATATACAGCCTTGACGTACTCCTTTTTCTATTTGGAATCCCAGTACCTGGTTATAACTAAGTTAGAAGGTGTAAGGGATGGAATTAGAGCCGTTTTGCTGATGGGCATCAGGGTTATTCTCTTTGCTTCCAAATCTGCCCTGCTCTTTCCTTAGGAAATTTGAGAATTTCTTTTGGTGCCTGTGGAAGTGAGTGACTGCCACCTATTTTGGTTTTTGAACACTTAAGATGTCCTTTTCATTATAGGGGACTGGAATGCAAAAGTAGGAAGTCAAGAAACACCTGGAGTAACAGGCAAATTTGGCCTTGGAATACGGAATGAAGCAGGGCAAAGACTAATAGAGTTTTGCCAAGAAAATGCACTGGTCATAGCAAACACCCTCTTCCAACAACACAAGAGAAGACTCTATACATGGACATCACCAGATGGTCAACACCGAAATCAGATTGATTATATTCTTTGCAGCCAAAGATGGAGAAGCTCTATACAGTCAGCAAAAACAAGACCAGGAGCTGACTGTGGCTCAGACCATGAACTCCTTATTGCCAAATTCAGACTTAAATTGAAGAAAGTAGGGAAAACCACTAGACCATTCAGGTATGACCTAAATCAAATCCCTTATGATTATACAGTGGAAGTGAGAAATAGATTTATGGGCCTAGATCTGATAGATAGAGTGCCTGATGAACTATGGAATGAGATTCATGACATTGTACAGGAGACAGGGATCAAGACCATCCCCATGGAAAAGAAATGTAAAAAAGCAAAATGGCTGTCTGGGGAGGCCTTACAAATAGCTGTGAAAAGAAGAGAAGTGAAAAGCAAAAGAGAAAAGGAAAGATATAAACATCTGAATGCAGAGTTCCAAAGAATAGCAAGAAGAGATAAGAAAGCCTTCTTCAGCGATCAATGCAAAGAAATAGAGGAAAACAACAGAATGGGAAAAACTAGGGATCTCTTCAAGAAAATCAGAGATACCAAAGGAACATTTCATGCAAAGATGAGCTCAATAAAGGACAGAAATGGTATGGACCTAACAGAAGCAGAAGATATTAAGAAGAGGTGGCAAGAATACACAGAAGAACTGTACAAAAAAGATCTTCACGACCCAGATAATCACGATAGTGTGATCACTCACCTAGAGCCAGACATCCTGGAATGTGAAGTCAAGTGGGCCTTAGAAAGCATCACTACGAACAAAGCTAGTGGAGGTGATGGAATTCCAGTTGAGCTATTCCAAATCCTGAAAGATGATGCTGTGAAAGTGCTGCACTCAATATGCCAGCAAATTTGGAAAACTCAGCAGTGGCCACAGCACTGGAAAAGGTCAGTTTTTATTCCAATCCAAAAGAAAGGCAATGCCAAAGAATGCTCAAACTACCGCACAATTGCACTCATCTCACATGCTAGTAAAGTAATGCTCAAAATTCTCCAAGCCAGGCTTCAGCACTATGTGAACCGTGAACTTCCTGATGTTCAAGCTGGTTTTAGAAAAGGCAGAGGAACCAGAGATCAAACTGCCAACATCCGCTGGATCATGGAAAAAGCAAGAGAGTTCCAGAAAACATCTATTTCTGCTTTATTGACTATGTCAAAGCCTTTGACTGTGTGGATCACAATAAACTGTGGAAAATTCTGAAAGAGATGGGAATACCAGACCACCTGATCTGCCTCATGAGAAATTTGTATGCAGGTCAGGAAGCAACAGTTAGAACTGGACATGGAACAACAGACTGGTTCCAAATAGGAAAAGGAGTTCGTCAAGGCTGTGTATTGTCACCCTGTTTATTTAACTTATATGCAGAGTACATCATGAGAAATGCTGGACTGGAAGAAACACACACTGGAATCAAGATTGCCCGGAGAAATATCAATAACCTCAGATATGCAGATGACACCACCCTTATGGCAGAAAGTGAAGAGGAACTAAAAAGCCTCTTGATGAAAGTGAAAGATAAGAGTGAAAAAGTTGGCTTAAAGCTCAACATTCAGAAAACGAAGATCATGGCATCTGGTCCCACCACTTCGTGGGAAATAGATAGGGAAACAGTGGAAAGAGTGTCAGACTTTATTTTTCTGGGCTCCAAAATCACTGAAGATGGTGACTGCAGCCATGAAATTAAAAGACGCTTGCTCCTTGGAAGGAAAGTTATGACCAACCTAGATAGCATATTAAAAAGCAGAGACATTACTTTGCCAACAAAGGTTCGTCTAGTCCAGGCTATGGTTTTTCCTGTGGTCATATATGGATGTGAGAGTTGGACTGTGAAGAAAGCTGAGCACCGAAGAATTGATGCTTTTGAACTGTGGTGTTGGAGAAGACTCTTGAGAGTTCCTTGGACTGCAAGGAGATCCAACCAGTCCATTCTGAAGGAGATCAGCCCTGGGATTTCTTTGGAAGGAATGATGCTGAAGCTGAAACTCCAGTACTTTGGCCACCTCATGCAAAGAGTTGACTCATTGGAAAAGACTCTGATGCTGGGAGGGATTGGGGGCAGGAGGAGAAGGGGACGACAGAGGATGAAATGGCTGGATGGCATCACTGACTCGATGGACATGAGTCTCAGTGAACTCTGGGAGTTGGTGATGGACAGGGAGGCCTGGCGTGCTGTGATTCATGGGGTCACAAAGAGTCGAACACGACTGAGCGACTGATCTGATCTGATCTAACCTGATGAGATGTAAAATCTCAGCCCATATTTTGTAGAGGAGTTTCCTGCATTTAGAAGTCCTCTCTCTTCCCAGATAGCTGCGAGGGCATGTAAAACAAGGAAGGCATATTCTGTGTCTGTGTGTGTATTTACAATCTTTCCTTCCCCTAAGATTCAGGCTCAAGCTAGAGCTATTAGTTCAGCCTTTTGGGCCGAGGTGTTAGGTAGCACAGGTTTTGCTGCTATGACGCTATGAGCACTCACAATAGCAATACTCTGCCCTCTTGACTCTATCTCTAACAAAACTACTGCCATCCGTAAATCATTTTTCCTCAGGGTTTTCTATGGCCTGGTCTGTGAGGTCAGAACTACAGGCATAGATCTGGCCAAGGGTTTCAAGGCAAGAATGTGTTAACTCTGGGCTTTCGTCAGGCATTAAGGTAGCAGAGTTAAAAGTGTGGCAAGTTTTGAGGATTAACTCTGGGGAGTCAGGGAGCAAAGCCTGGTACTTGATAGAGTGGCCTCCAGTGACCAGCGGTGGCCTTTTATCTTAGAATTTCTTGTACTCAATGAGGGGTCTGGACTTCCAGCAGCTGTCCAAAGGTAAGCTTATTAGCTTCTTCTACCAATAAAGCAGTAGTAGCTACTGCCTGGAGGCAGCCAGGCCAACCTCAGGCCGTGGAGTCTAGTTGCTTGGAAGTTTGCTTGGAAAAGTATCCTATAGGCTGAGGAACTCCAGACTGAGTCAGACCTAGTCTTCTCGAAGGCAAGCATATAGTGTGATGAGGAATGAACTCAGATGCAAAAGAAGGCAAAAGAGATTTAGTACAATAACCCATTTACTGTCCTCAGTTCAGTTCAGTCACTCAGTCCTGTCTGACTCTGCAGTCCCATGGACTGCTGCATGCCAGGCTTCCCTGTCCATCACCAACTCCCAGAGCCTGCTCAAATTCATGTCCATCAAGTCAGTGATGCCATCCAAACATCTTATCTTCTGTCATCCCCTTCTCCTCCTGCCTTCAATCTTTCCCAGCATCAGGGTCTTTTCCAATGAGTTCAGTTCTTCACATCAGGCAGCCAAAGTTACTGGAGCTTCAGCATCAGTCCTTCCAGTGAATATTCAGGACTGATTTCCTTTAGGATTGACTGGTTGGATCTCCTTGCAGTCCAAGGGACTCTCATGAGTCTCCTCCAACACCACAATTCAAAAGCATCAATTCTTCAGTGCTCAGCTTTCTTTATGGTCCCACTCTCACATCCATACATGACTAGTGGAAAAACCGTAGCTTTGACTAGATGGACCTTTGCTGGCAAAGTAATGTCTCTACTTTTTAATATGCTGCCTAGGTTGGTCATAGCTTTCCTTCCAAGGTGCAAGCATCTTTTAATTTCATGGCTGCAGTCACCATCTGCAGCGATTTGGGAGCCCAGAAAATGAAGTGGTCCCTTTATGTCCCCTCTTGGCCAATCATAACGTATTAACCCAAATTCCTGAGGACACCACTAGACTCCTTAACCTTACTCTAGTAGTGTCCTCAGGGATTTGGGTTAGTACGTTATGATTGGCCAGGAGGAGATGTATAGGGACCACTGCTGTCAGGTCTTGGGCCACCCTACATTCCCCGTTTGGCTTAACAATTGGAAGAATAAGAGTGTTGCACAGAGACTGGCAGGGCACCAAGAGGCCATGCTTTAGAATTTTATCCACGAGAGGTTGTAAACCCTTCTTCACTTCCAACTTTATAGGATATTGTCCCTTGTTAGTATAGACAGTTTCTGGCCTAAAGGCTAATCCTTAGAGGTTGGGCATTTATGGCCCTTCCAGGGAGTTCTTTGTCCCATACTGAAAAGTCTACTGCCTGTAGGATATAGCTGGGAATAGAATTGCCCTTATGGCTGGTCTGTCTTAGAGTCAAAATAAGGGGCTTCTCAATGGCCTCCTAACGGACCCCAAGGGAGCTCAGAAGGTCCCTCCCAAGGATAGGGGTAGGACACTGAGGCATAGCTAGAAAGGCGTGTGAAATCAACCATTGCTCCAATTGGCCAATGAGAGGCCCAGGGAAATAATGGGTGCAAAGCTTTCCACTGACAACAGTCACAGTGCAGCTTTTGGAGGAGAGAGGTCCAACATGAGAAATTAAGACAGAGTCAGTGGTTCCCACATCAATTAAGAAATCGATTTTCTGTCACGTCAAGGACTACCCAAGGCTCCTTGATGGAGATCGACTTCTCACTGGCGGATGGGTAGTACCCACCAGAATCCCCAGGCCACCTCAGTCATCCAGCATGGCCGTCTCAGGAGCAGGAGCCCCTTCTCCTACAGGACTGAGGGCAGTCCCTCTTCCAATGAACTCTTTGTTTGCAAGTTGGGCATGGTCTGGGGGGCTCTTTCTGGCAATCCAGGCCCAGTGGCCAGTTGACTTGCGTTTGTAATGTTGCTCCTTGTTGGTCTTACCTCCAGATGGATAGTTGGACTTTCTCGGACCCCTTGGGTTGGCCTGAGGTCACAGGCATGACTGACAGCAACAGCTGTCAGTTATACATGAACCCTGGCCTGTCTTTTCCCACACTGGGTCCTCTCTTCTCCTGAGCTTGGTCTTTATTATTAAATACCCAAAGGCCACATCTAGGAGTGGGGCATGGGCGTTTGTGAGCCAAATTGCAACTTCAGGAGTTTGTGTCTAATATCAGGAGCAGACTGGCATTGCTGTCCCAGCAGGGACTGACCTTCAGAGTTGAAGGGATCTTTACTGGTATGTTTCCTAAATGTCTCCATAAGCCGCCCGTGAAGAAGGACTGGATTTCCCTTTTCTTCCTGGGTTACTCCTTAACCTTTTTCCTAGTTAACTGACTTTTTGATATACTTTCTCATCCCTTCTAATTGGATCATGTGCTTCTGGGAATTATAATTCCAAGAGGGTTCCTGATTTGAGACTGCATCTCCACTCGTAGCATTGTGTTCAGGTTGATTTCCAGCAAGCTGGTCAGCACGCCCCTGAGCTACTATCCAGATTTTCTGTTTTCCTCAGGAGTGTAGCAGGTAGATAGAACTCTTTGCACATCCTTCCAAGTTAATCATAGACCAGAATGAGGGCATGAAACCCTTCAACAAATTTACTAGGGTCTTCAGAAAATCTACCCAGTTCCTGTTTGCACTGGGCTAACTCGGTTAAAGAGAAGGGCACAAGTATTCTGACTGTCCCTTCACCATTTGCCACTTCCCTAAGATAGTACAATTTCTCTGGTCCTGGGTGATAGGAAGCTCCACTGCATGTTACCCCAGAAGGACTAGTCTTTGTTTCTTGAGGTAACAGAGGGTAAGGAAAAACATGGGGAGATGGAGTTCGAGGGACATGGGAAGGTGGAGTTTGGAATTGGTCAGAGGGGCCAGGAGAAGTAGGTGGCTCTGGAGAAGTAGGTGGCTATGGAGAGGTAGGAATACTGTCAGGGGCAGGGAGAGCTCGGTTGCCCTGCTGAGAGACAGGAGAGCTTAGAAGGGGATCATCCAAAATGTCGGGAGAGTCTTCTGTTTGTCCAGGTTTTAAATGGCAAGAGCCGTATAGGGTGGGATTTTGGTAAAGGAGCATGAAGGCCTGAACATAGGGAATCTCACTCCACTTTCCCATCCTGCAGCGTTAAAGATCCAGTTGCAGAATGGCATTATACTTTAGAAACTCATATTCAGATCATTTTTCTTTGTTCCCCAAATTATACAAAGGCTAGGCACTGCTGTAGTAGAACTGAAGTTTCTCCCTTCTTAATCCTTTGATTTCAAAAAATTTCCAGTTCTTAAGGATACACTCCAGAGGTGTTTCTTCTGGCTTAGAAGGGGATTCTCCCATGTAGTATTCTGCAACCAATAGCAAGAGAGCACTCCTAAAATGGAATCCTAGGAACATTGACCAGGAAACCTGAAGAGTTTAGGGTGTCCCCCAAATTCCCTTCAAACCCGATTGGGTTGCAAGCAAGCATCCTCTATGTGCCAGCTGATTTCTGATCAGACGTCTTACACCCTCCTGTGACCTTGCACCGTGCTAGGTGCCTGCCCCAGCACAGCCAGAGAAGTGTTTTTGAACTAGTCCAGATCTGTTTCCAGGACTTTCCTGAAGAGGAATCCCTTGCCTGTAGAGCTTATGCCTTCCAGTTTATGCTGGAGTGTATTTCTTGAGACAGCATCCACAAAGTTTATAATTTGGGCTTCTGGTTAGCTGCCAGCCCAGAAGGCCATCTATAACAATGTGGAGGCTGCCAAGGCTAGGAGTGAAGGGGATCTGATAGATGCAAAGAGGAACCCTTGGAAAACTTGGAGCTAGGCATATGAGAAACATGCTTGCTAGCCCCAAACCAAAGGATGGACTTGGACACACAAAACATAGCGAAAGCAAGACTTTTAATGACTGTCTTGTAAGATCGGGTGTCTGGTGAGCAGGCACACCCAGGACAGTAACAGGAAGCAATTTATTCTGTAGCATGCAAGTCCCCCCTACCCAGTTCCTCATTGGCTGAGTACTAGGGGGTGAACAGTCTTCCCAGAGGTTGCCTAAGCTTATTCCCTTCCTCCTTATGGGCTGGCCCCTCACTGACATCTTGTCTTCCTCTTTCCCACGCAGTTATTCCTGTTCTTATGTTTTGAATTCACCGATAGAATGAGCCTGCCCAAAACCCTAGTTATCTCACCTTCCCTTTGTTTGCCCAGACTTTCCAGTTTTGTAACTCCTTTGGTTGCTACAACAGCAATGTCATTATTCAAGCTAGTTATTAATAGTTCCTCATTCTTAGGTTAGCATTTATTCTTGAAAATGGACCATTAAACATGAATGTTTCTTATGGGCACTAGGGAAGATGGCATGGGATTCAAGGCTTGAGGCCCAGGTCAGGAGGCAGAGAAATTCTCATAGTAGATTTCTGGGCACAGAGTGAGGTGAGAGACTAGAAAGCATAAGAACCCAAAATGCCCCCTACATAGTAAGGTGGATTCTTAACCACTGGATCACCAGGGAAGCCCAAGGCCAATCCTTTTGATTTGCCCAATTCACAGTCCATAACTGGCATATCTCAGGATCCTCCCATGTGTATGCACACATCTCTTAGCCAAGATGGATTCTACCTCAAAGGCCTATGGGTAGCCTTGTATTAGCATCATTCCCCTTTGACCGCTAAGGAGCCTTCTACACACGTGCGATCAGGGAGGTCTCCTGACTTCAAGAATGAGAAATATGGTGTCTGGGCAGGGCCCAGCCTCCTCCTTTAACTGCCTTGTTATCCTTAGGACAGAAAGTGAAGAGGAACTAAAAAGCCTCTTGATGAAAGTGAAAGATAAGAGTGAAAAAGTTGGCTTAAAGCTCAACATTTAGAAAACGAAGATCATGGCATCCGGTCCCATCACTTCATGGGAAATAGATGGGGAAACAGTGGAAACAGTGTCAGACTTTATTTTTGGGGGGCTCAAAAATCACTGCAGATGGTGACTGCAGCCATGAAATTAAAAGACGCTTACTCCTTGGAAGGAAAGTTATGACCAACCTAGATAGCATATTCAAAAGCAGAGACATTACTTTGCCAACAAAGGTCCAACTAGTCAAGGCTATGGTTTTTCCAGTGGTCATGTATGGATGTGAGAGTTGGACTGTGAAGAAAGCTGAGCGCCGAAGAATTGATGCTTTTGAACTGTGGTGTTGGAGAAGACTCTTGAGAGTCCCTTGGACTGCAAGGAGATCCAACCAGTCCATCTAAAGGAGATCAGCCCTGGGTGTTCATTGGAAGGACTGATGCTGAAGCTGAAACTCCAATACTTTGGCCACCTCATGCAAAGAGTTGACTCATTGGAAAAGACCCTCATGCTGTTAGGGATTAGGGGCAGGAGGAGAAAGGGACGACAGAGGATGAGATGGCTGGATGGCATCACCGACTTGATGGACATGAGTTTGGGTAAACTCTGGGAGTTGGTGATGGACAGGGAGGCCTGGCGTGCTGCGATTCATGGGGTGGCAAAGAGTCGGACACGACTGAGCGACTGAACTGAACTGAACTGATTCTTGTCTTGGAGTTTTGGGTGAATTTCCAACAGATTTAACCTGCTCCCCACCATGGCGGGGTGGGGGTGGGGTTGATCACTGCTAACTATAAAGGAGTCTGGAAAATGCTGTCTAGCTATGAACCCAGAAAGGAAAGAAACCAAGTTTTGGTGAGCAGCCGTCCATTTCTGCTGTAAAAACCTACCTTATACATCCTGTGGGCCTTGTACTAAGCTTGTTTGGCAATTATATCAATTACCTCTCCATCCTGAGATCATTGCCTTTGCTAGGTTTTCTCTGGGGGTTCCCTCATATCTCAGTTGGTAAAGAATCTGCCTGCAATGCAGTAGATCCCAGTTCAATCCCTAAGTCAGGAAGATCCTCTGGAGAAGGGAAAGGCTGTCCACTCCAGTATTCTGGCCTGGAGAATTCCATGTACTGTATAGTCCATGGGGTCGCAAAGAGTCAGACACGACTGAGTAACTTTCACTTCACTTATTCAGATTTTCTCTCATTCTGACTCTTTTTCCAACCGCAGAAATAAGAAACGTACTCAGGATGCAAAGGGCAATGTCATCAGAGGGTTTTTTTTTCCCCTCCCTTTTTACAAAGGGGTAATGTTTTAGTTTATAATAATTATTATGATTTATTATTTTGTCCCTTGGTGGCACATGGCAAGAAATTTTATGATTCCAGATCCTTTCCTTTGTATCTTGTAAGTTTGAAGTATATTGTCCCTACAGTCAGTTAACTATGAAGTTGCTTTTAATTTATTTCCCAAATATCATGTCAAATAGAATGTTCATATGAATTTTTAATTACCTTGTTCTTCATTGAATGTCATTGCTATTTAAATAGTTACTGCATATTTTTTTACTCATCACATATAGGATATGAGTTACTTGTATAACTGATAACAGCATCATCCAGTTTGCCCTGCTCTGTGAATGCATCCATTATATGTAAATTGATTGCTGCTACTTCAGTTTTTGTGTTTACAATCTGCTTGGTTTAAATTTCATTTCAAAGGCCATGGCCTTTTCATTTTTGTCGGAGTCTGTTCTAGGACCTCAAATGGCCATTTGCATTCTTACTGTGAATGGAAATGAATGAAGCCCATTATGGCACTGCCCACTGCTTCCTTCTGCCTCCCCTATTTCTTGCAGCATGAGCACATCAAGTTCAGTCAGAACATGTTGAGACTATTTTTCTTTTTATCAGAAAACAAGAATTTCTACTAAGAGATGGTACTTTTATGGTATAATAAAGATGTTCTGATCTAGCAAAAAACAGAAGTGTTTTTCTTTGAAGAGGTGAAATAAAGAGAAACCATCCATGTTACTTCAGGCTCTCAATTATGCTCATTAATTTTTTCAAAAAGAGATTATTCTCTGACTTTAGGATAAGCTCAGTTCCTGTTTTACATTGACAAGTGTTTATTTCTCACTCGGATCATGTGTCCACAGTGGGTTGACTGCACCTATGCTCCATCATCATGCATCTGGGACTCAAGCTTAGGAGCAGCACCTACTTTCAGGTCTCCTGGAAGGACCACATCGCTTCCACCTACACTGGCCAAGCCAGTCTCAATGGGGCAGAGTCTGCTCAAGGAGGTGGAAAGTGTTTTTGGATAATAATGCAGTCTATTACAATTCTCTTTAAAAAAAAAAAAAGATACATATAGTTCAGTTAGTTGTTTGATCTTAGTCTTTGATTAGGAGTTATTTAATTATCTTTGTTTCCCTGCTTTTTTTAAACCTAATACATTATGAATATTTTCTCTTGTCGATAAAGTGTCTTGTGCACAGTAACTATTAACAGCTGGTTAATACTCCACAGCATGGTTATATCTCATTCACTTAACGTTCCTCTTTTGATATTTAAGTGGCTTTGTTTAGGGTAACATTCAGATGGACAGACTCAACACCTAGAAATCATGAACAACTTTTTTTTTTCATACTCTTCATACTTTTATTCAAAAGAGAGAGAGGTTATTAGGAGGTTGGGATTAACACACACATACTACTATATATAAAATAGATATAAAATAGACCTACCATATAGGTCCTTGTTGGATACTCAGTGTTTTAGAATAACCTATAAGGGAAAAGAATCTGACAAAATATATATATATATTGATACATACATAGGTGAAAACGAAAAGTTGCCAGTCATGTCCAACTCTTTGCAACTGCATGAACTGTAGACTGCCAGGCTTCTCTGTCCATGGAATTCTCTAGGCAAGAATACTGGAGTGGGTAGCTGGTCCCTTATCCAGGGGATCTTCCCAACCCAGGGATCTAACGCAGGTCTCCCTCATTGCAGGCAGATTCTTTACTGTCTGAGCTACCAGGAAGCCCAAGAATACTGGAATGGATAGCCTATCCCTTTTCCAGGGTATCTTCCCAACTCAGGGATAGAACCGGGGTCCCCTGCATGGCAGGCAGATTCTTTATCAGCTGAACCACCAGGATATATGCATATATATCACTGAATCACTATGCTGTATATATACATATATATGTGTGTGTGTGTGTGTGTGTATCTGAAACTTGTGCAACTTTATAAATCAACTATACTTCAATTAAAAAAATAAAATTAGAAAAAATAGATATCAAAAGAGAGGTTCCTTGTCTTTAATAAATGTGAAAAGTAATGAACTTCTCTAAGAAGGTGGTGGGTTTCAGCTGTTTTAGCCAAGTCTCAAGGCATTGGGTTTTGCTTGCGATTATGGACGTGAGTCTGAGTGAACTCCGGGAGTTGGTGATGGGCAGGGAGGCCTGGCATGCTGCAATTCATGGGGTCGCAAAGAGTCGGACATGACTGAGCGACTCAACTGAACTGAGCTGATGAGACTTTAGACTTTCTATGAGGAAATGGAGGAGTACCCTTTGCCTGCCTTTCTCCTGTCTTTTCTTGAATGGAAGCTCCCTATGGCAGAGAAGGTTAACTATCTACCAAACATCCCTGCTGGTCCTGCCTGTCACACAGTAGAGCTGCTACTGGAAAGGAGCTGCCAGCCAGGGGCGATGTTTCTCAGCTCCCCTGCCATCTTCATGAAATCTTGAGTGACTAGTTGTCACCAGTAGAAGGTGACCACGTGATATGTGTCACTGCCAGACAAGGAGGTTAGAAAGTGTTATTTCTCCTGTCTCTCCCTTTCTGCTTGTGATAAGGAGGTCTGAGGGAAAGGTCTGAGCCACCACAAGAAGGGAGCCTACATCATTGAATCATTGCAAAGAGGAAAGCCAGCCCTTTGACTGGGACAAGGGTCTCAGGCTGCTCTGTGTGACTGACCCACAGTTGTGTTGGGGCTTATTCATTACTGAACCAGCACTGCCCTGACCAAGACATCCCATCCAGTGCTTTCTCCAGAGGCTAAGGGGTATACAAATTAAAGGGAATACCTTACAGATGTAAAGAACAGACTTTTGGACTCTGTGGGAGAAGGCAAGGGTGGGATGATTTAAGAGAATAGCACTGAAACATGTATATTATCATATGTGAAATAGATTGCCAGTCCAGGTTAGATGCATGAGACAGGGTGCTCAGGGCTGGTGCACTGGGATGACCCTGAGGGATGGGATGGGAGGGATGTGGGAGGAGGGTTCAGGATGGGGAACACATGTTCACCCATGGCTGATTCATGTGAATGTATGGCAAAAACCACCACGATATTGTAAAGGAATTAGCCTCCAATTAAAATAAATTTAAAAAAATAATAAAGGGAATACCTTTCAGCAGTCATCCTGTTGTAGCCACGCTTTCCGGGAAACAAACTCACTCAGGAGGACAATGCAGATATTGCAGAGCAGTTTATTACACCGGCGGGCCCAAGGCAGAGTCTCCTCTTAGCCAAGGACCCTGACCAGTTTTTGTGAAAACCTTATATACCCTAAGTGTACTTGCTCAAACCCACCTCCCCAAATTCCTTGAAACTAGTCTGGACAAGGTAAAAGAGAGATACGATCAAAGTTAACCCATGATTCATGTGTCACAAGACTAGATAAGCAGTGGATATTTATCAATAGGCCTGTGGTCATATCCCGATAAACATAATGGAATTTACCACTTTGTTCTGTTTACAGAGATAATTAGCATATTCTTTTAGGCAACAGAGAGTCCAAGTACAAGTCCTGAGGCTCTTTTATCTGGGGTCTGGTTTTCCATTGGTATGCCATTTCTATAGACACCTGGCACAAAGTTCAGAGTCCATTGGGAGGGTGACCATGCATGCAGTCTAATGTTCACAGCCTGGACTACGATGGAGTCCAGCTCTGTCTGTTTCCTCCTTCATTCCCCTCTCTTGATGCTCTTAACTCATATTACGAGTATCACTCATAGGGATATATTGCACCCTGGCTCTCCGACCGCCAATTTGGGAGAATGACAACAACCTTTGGGTTACAAAGTTCATAATACATTGTAAAATTCAGGGTCCACAAAGCAGAATTATCAAGGCAATTATAACAATGGTAAATATAGTTTTCCACCAATCGCCCTTTACCCAAGATAGGACCTAAGTCCAGAAAGGAATGTTTTCATTTGACATTTCTTTTACCTAGCTTTTCATGTCATCTACAGCAGTTGATACATTGCCAGATAAGTCAGGAATGCATACACAACATTCAACCTTAATTAAAGCCCAGGTCCCTCCTTGAGCAGCTGTGAGTATGTCCAAAGCCATTCTATTTTGAATTACCACTTTTCTCAATTGGATTTGCTCTTCATTTAAGGCTTGGATGGCTTTTGGTCTATCTAGGAGGGCCTGTTTTGTGAAATTAGTCAAGGCCTCTACTTTAATCATAATATCTGTTGTCCCTATAGAGGGTACAAATAAGGAAGCAATATACTCATACCATTGAAACACAGATCTTGTCCACCTAGCATGTAAAAAAGGTAGATTTACCAGGGCTTGTTGTAGATTAGGCTTTTGTTACACTGGCATTTATATCAAAGGTAACCCTATGACCCAAGTCTATTGACTGTAGGTCTGGCTTACACCCAGAGAGCAGGGAGAGATTATGATTATGTCCCAGAAAAGAGCAGAGTGGTTTAAAATCTCCTTGGCGGAGCAGTGACAGCCATCAGGGAAGTCCATCCATCACAGACAGAGGCATAGCCCCACATACCCAACAGTTGGAGATATTGTGAAGTCTGGGTAGGAATGTGCACGTTGATGAGACCAAGCAGCAGGAGTTAATTATGTGGCTTCATCCTCAAGGGGCTCGTCCAGGATCTTCTTTTCCTTCTTCTTAAGGATGGTCTCTTGAGGGTCAGTGGGGTCCCTCTGAGCAGTCCACTCGGCGTTTTCTGGGTCTGCGTGGTATGCTGTCTTCATCCTTGTATGATAGATCCAAGGAGCAATACCTGCAACTTTAACTCCTCCTTGCAGATCTGTGCTTTCTTCTACGACACCCGGTAACCTGCTTCCATCAACAGCTGGAGCAGTGCTTTTGTCCCTTCCCAACATTTTTCCTTGGTTTCGGCAGCCAGCAGCAGGTCATCCACATATTGTAGGAGCCATCATTCATACTCTTTCGGATGGAATGAATCCAGGTTAGAAGTCAAGGCTTCCCCAAAGGTGGCTGGGGAGTTCTTAAACCCTTGTAGGGGAATCCAGATGAGCTGTCTTTTGGTGCCCCTGACTGGATCTTCCATTCAAAGGCAAAGATGGGCTGTGACGCTGGGGCGAGGTGTACGCAGAAGGCGGCATCCTTGAGATCTAGGCAAGTATAAACTTTAGTCCTTGGCGGGAGGAGGCTAAGTAAGGTATAGGGGTTTGGAACAGTGGGGTGTAAAGTCACAGTAGCCTGGTTGACTAGCCTGAGATCCTGTACAGGCCTATAGTCCTGTCCTCCTTCCTTTTTGACTGGCAGGATCAGTGTATTCAAAGATAACTGGCACTCTACTAGAATGCCCGCTTGTTTCAATCTATTGATACGGGGCAGTATGCTGGCCCAGGCCTCTATCGGTAGTGGGTGCTGGCACTATCAAACCGGGATGGTGCCTGGTTTGAGTTCTATTATCACTGGGGCTTGATGTTTAGCCAGCCTGGAGGGAGGAGGGTTGTCTTCCGCCCAGATCTCAGGGAATAATTGAGTTAGCTCTCTCTCATGCTCTTCTAGCCCACCTGGTTCTTCCTTCAGAGGCTCATGCAACCTCCACTCATCTTGGGGTGGTATTGAGAGAGAGAACAAATAAGTCATAGTGTCCATCCGGAAGGTGGGCCTCTCCTCAGGGGAGAAAGTCACTTGTGCTCCTAGTTTGGAGAGCAAGTCTCTACCCAACAGGGGTACTGGGCACTCAGGAATGTAGAGGAATTCATGAATCACTTGGTGCCCTCCCCCATCTGACATTTTCTGGGCTGGCAAAATGATTTAGTCATGTCTTCTCCTGATACCCCAGTTACAGCGGTAGTCTCTTTGGACAGTGGTGCCACAGGTTTTGTTACCACCCACAGTTCTGCTCCTGTTTCCACCATGAAGTCAATGTTTTGGTCCCCCACTTTTAAGGTTACCATGGGCTCTCAGGGACCTGATATCTCTGAGCCCCAGCATCAGAGCCCATCTTTGTCTTTGAATGGGAAGATCCAGTCAGGGGCACCAAACAACAGCTCACCTGGACTCCCCCACAAGGGTTTAAGAATTCTGCAACCATCTTTGGGGAAGCCTTGGCTTCCTGGCCAATGCACCAAATGTTGTAGCCATGCGTCCTGGGAAACAAACTCACTCAGAAGGACAACGCACAGTTTATTACACTGGAGGGCCCAAGGCAGAGTCTCCTCTTAGCCAAGGACCCCAACCAGTTTTTATGAAAACCTTATATACCCTAAGTGTACTTGCTCAAACCCACCTCCCCAAATTTCTTGAAACTAGTCTGGACAAGGTAAAAGAGAGATACGATCAAAGTTAACCCATGATTCATGTGTCACAAGACTAGATAAGCAGTGGATATTTATCAATAGGCCTGTGGTCATATCCCGATAAACATAATGGAATTTACCACTTTGTTCTGTTACAGAGATAATTAGCATATTCTTTTAGGCAATGGAGAGTCCAAGTACAAGTCCTGAGGCTCCTTTATCTGGGGTCTGGTTTTCCATTGGTATGCCATTTCTATAGACACAAGGCACAAAGTTCAGAGTCCATTGGGAGGGTGACCACGCGTGTAGCCTAATGTTCACAGCCTGGCCTAAGATGGAGTCCAGCTCTGTCTGTTTCCTCCTTCAATCCTATGCCCCTCTGGGCACAGGAAAGAGAGAAAGAGGAATATTCAAGTTACAAAATATGAATGTTGTGCTCAAAATAATTTCTCCTCTAGAAATTGTTATGCTGCCTTGATTGAACATTTGTTTAGTAAACACCACCTAGGGGGGTCAGTACAGGCAAGGAGCCTAACTGCTCAACTCCCAGAGTCCTTTTTCAGATTTTAAACTCAGCTTACAGGTTAAATACCACGTTCTTTCGAACTGGCAAAGTGAGGAGCATAATACAACCGTTAGGAGGGGACCTCACACCAGTCAAAATGGTCATCATCGAGAAGTCTACAATAATAGAGGCTGGAGAGGGTGAGGGGAAAGGGAACCTTCCTAGACTATTGGTGGGAATGTAAATTGGTGCAGCCTCTGTGAGAACAGTATGGAAGTTGCTTAAAAAACTGAAAATAGAGTTATGGTATGATCCTGCCAATGCCACTCCTGGCATACATCTTGAGAAAACTGTAATTTGAAAAGTTACATGCACCCCAATGTGCAGAGCAGCACCAGTTACAATAGCCAAGACATGAAGCAACCTAAATGTCCACTGACAGATGAATGGATAAAGAAAATGCGGTAAGTATTGATATATACAATGGAATACTACTCAGCCGTAAGAACAAAAGAAATAATGCCACCTGCAGAAACATGGATGGACTTGGAATATAAGTGAAATAAATCAGATAGATAAAGACAAATATATATGATATTACTTATAAAATACAACACAAATGAACCTATCTATGAAACAAACAGACTCACAGACATAAAGAACAGACTTGTGTTGCCAAGCAGGGAGGGGAAGAGGGAAGGGATGGATCGGGAGTTTGGGATTAGCAGATATAAACTATTACACACAGAATAAACAACAAGGTCCATCTGTATGGCACATGAAACTATATTCAACATTTTGTAATAACCCATCATGGAAAAGAATCTATCACTGGGAAGAATCTGCTTGTGCTCTAATCTGAACAGGCTGCTTCCCAGGCTGGCTGCATGCCTGTTGTCCTGGAGCTTCCCTCCAGTCCCTCTTGAGAAATACTTTCACCTGTCTCCTGTGTTGGATTCTCCATTGCCAGGACCATGTCTTCCTCTTAACTGGTTTACTCCCGTGATTTCCTAAAAAAGAGTACATTGCTGTTGTTGTTTAGTCTCTAAATCATGTCTGACTCTCTGCAACCCCATGAACTATAGCCCACCAGGCTCCTCTGTCCATAGGATTTTCCAGGAAAGAGTACTGGAGTGGGTTGCCATTTCCTCCTCCAGGGGATCTTCCCAACTGAGGAATGAACTGGGGTCTCTTGCATGGCAGGCAGATTCTTTATTGCTGAGCCACCAGAAAGTTGGTTATTTTTTCCTTTTTTGAGGATTTACCTGCAAATGTCATTGTCTACCTTGTCAGTACAATCCATTGAGATCGAGAAATTATTAGAATAGGAACCTTTTTTTTTTCAACCTTTTATCCCAAGCTTTGGTCAAGTACGACAGAAATTCTAAAATAACAGTGGCTTGAACCAGATTCAGGTTATGTCTTTCTGTTAATAATGTTGGCATGTGTAACCCTGGGCTGGGCTTCCCTGGTGGCTCAGTGGTAAAGAATCTGCCTGCCAGTGCAGGAGACATGGGTTTGATCCCTGGGCCAGGAAGATCCCACATGCTGCAGAGCAGCTAAGCCCAACTGACACAACTATTGATCCTGTGCTCCAGAGCCCGGGAATCACAACTCCTGGGCCCATGAGCCATAGAGCCTGCACTCCACAAGAGAAGCCGCCGTGATGAGAAGTTCACGCAACACAGCTAGATCGTAGCTCAAGCTTCCCAGAACTAGAGAAAAACCTTCGCAGCAACGAAGACTCCGCACAGCCATAAATAAATAACAATACATTTTTAATAAAGTAGTCCTAGGCTGTTATGATGGCCCCACAGTCTTCGGGAACCCAGGCCATTTCAATCTTGTTGCTCAATACCCTCTACAGACAGATTCCACTTCACCATTCAAGATAACTCCTTCAGTGCCAGGCTTTGCATCCTCATTCAAACCATCAAGAATAAGAAAGGAGAAAGAGGGTGAGGGGAGGGAGGGAATATACGTCTTATTGTGGTTGATTCACATTGTTGTATGACAGAAACCAACACAACACTGCAAAGCAATTTTCCTTTAATTACAAAATAAATTAAAAAAAAAAAAAGAGTAAGAAAGGGGAAGGAAAAAGGTCACCCTTGAAGGACACTTCCTAAAAGTTGCACACACTGCTTCCACTTACATCCCATTGACGAGGACTTTGTCATGTGATTGTGTTAACATTCTATCCTTATTTTATGCTTATTTTCATGGTATCTACTACAGATTTTTGTGGTACCTCTATATCTGCATCGTGACTATTGGATTTTAAGCACATGGTATGAAGTAAATATGCTTCTTAATTTGTATCACTTTCTATCTTTAATTTATAACCAGATGTCAGCTGTCATCAACCACCTTTTCTGTCATATAGATGAATTGTCATTCTACCCCCAGAAGAAAACTCACCTCACAAATCAATAATATTTGAAGTTTGACCTGGTTGTCTTCCAGGGGAATTTGTCTATATTGTTGGCTTTAGGCTTCCAGGTTATTTCTAAGTTTCTTGGTGGTAGAGAGCATGTGATGTGAGGAAACAGAGATGCTCCTCTTTCCTGCCATGTGGAGGAAAATGGTTTCACTGAGAAAAAAGATGAAAAGAAGGGCAAAGGAGAAAGAAGAGTATTCAAACCCCTCTTTGCTTTCTAAGACCCAGCTGCCTGTGTGCCCTTCCCATGGTTTGCTTCAAACTTCATGGATCCTACTGGTCAATAAATGCTCCCTTAAAGACTGAGATTAACATATACACACCGCTATATATAAAACAGATGATCAGCACGGACCTACTGTATAGCACAGGAAATGCTCCTCAGTACTCTATGATAACCTATATGGGAAAAGAATCTGAAATAGAATAGATATATGTATATTGCAAATTATAAATTGGCACTTGCCATCTACATATCTACCTCAACAAGGATTAAGCCATGTGCTGCTGAAGCTGCTGACCTTCAATACCCGCTGAAAGGAATTCAGGGTGGAGAGCAGAAGTGAGATACTCTGTGCTCAGGGAAAAACTGGCAGGACAGGTCTTCAGATACTTAAGATCTTTTCAGGAGCTGATTATATGAGCTCAGTTCTTGTATCTTCTCATATCTAGAAAAGCCCTAAAATCCTTCATGGTGATGACTACTCCTCGTGACCAGCAGAACTTCACAAGACTAGTAGAAACCTTAAGGAAATATATGTGCTTGACTGCATGTATTCCTCCTTCACCAAAAATCATATATATTGACCTTTTCCCCTCACCTCTTTGAAGCAGTCTCTCAGAGCTATCTGAGGTGCCATCGCCTGGGCTGCAGCCCTCATTTTGCCCCAAACTCACAACTCTCATAATTGAAGACAACTAAGTCAAACTTCAAAAATTATTGATTTGTGAAGTAAGTTTTCTACATTTAAGTCAAAAATATGTATGACTAAATCGCTTTTCTGTACACTTGAAACTAACACAATATTGTAAATCAACTATAGTCCAATGTAAATTTTTAATTAAAAAAATAAATACTCCCTTTTGCCCAAGCTAGTTTGATTCATATTTCTGTCACTTGAGAACAATGATCTTGACTGATTCATATTCAAGCAAAATAGATGCTTGTATTGCCACAGAGCTGTCTCATTGTACACATGACTAGTTCCTTACCCCCAGCCCTGGGAGAGGCTAGAGAGTGATGGCCAAAGAGTAGAAGTTCTTTATGTGGTGACGGAAATGTTCCAAAATGGAGGGTGGTGATGGTTACACAACTCTGAACATACCAAAAGCCATTGAATGGTGTAAATAGGTGAATTTCATAGCATGTGAATTATATCTCAATAAAGCTGCTTTTAAAAACTATCTTAAGTTGTAGAATTAGCATCTGTACCTATAACATAGTTAAGAAGGGATTCTCCTTGTATCTACCTGAAGGTGATTTAACTTGGGGTCCTGTGAGAATGGTGACCAAGATGCTGTATGTCATAGGGCTTCTCTGGTAGCTGTCGGTAGAGAATCCACCGGCAGTGCAAGAGACCCAGGTTCGATTTCTGGGTTGGGAAGATTCCCTGGAGAAGGAAATGACAACCCACTACAATATTCTTGCCTGGAGAATCCTGTGGACAGAGGAGTCTGGTGGGCTACAGTCCATTGGGTTGCAGGAATAGAACACAGCTTAGTGACTAAACCACCACCACAGAAGACAGGCAAGTTGTGTTCCTGCAGTAGCGGAATAGGAAGAGCCTGTTCTGAGACAGAAACAATCACTGTGTCCTGGGCCACAGGGGGTTCCCAAAGAGGTGAAAGGGAATCAATCCAAAGTAAAGAAGATCTACTTGAGTGAACATTTTCAATACAGTGAAAACAGTAAGAAAAATCTTGAGAAACACTGAGTTCACATTCTCATATAAGCATTGAATTCTTTTTCATTTAGACTTATAATCTTGGCACAAGTTAAACACAAAGGGCTTATAGAAGACAGGCCTGGACGTTTGCAGAGACGTTGATAGACCTAGAGACTGTCATACAGAATGAAGTTAGAGAAAAATAAATATCGTATAATATCGCTAATATGTGGAATCTAGAAAAATGCTGCAGATGAACTTATTTCCAAAGCAGAAATACAGACACGGATGTAGAGAACAAACTTACGGATACTAAAGTGGAAAGGGGAAGGTGGGATGAATTGGGAGATTGGAATTGATGTATATACACTACTATAAAATAGATAAGTAATGAGAACCTACTGTATAGCACAGGGAATTCTACTCAGTGCTCTGTGGTGACCTAAATGGGAAGGAAATCCAAAAAGGAAGGGTTATCTGTGTATGTATAAGTTATTCACTTTGCTATACAGTAGAAAGTAACACATTTGTAAAGCAACTATTAGTAAAAAAAAAATTTTTTTTAAAGATAGGCTTGTAAAATTGAGAATCATTCATCAGTTTCTTAGATTTATACATTTTTACCTATTCATTTTCACACTTCCTGGGAACCCTCTGTGTGGCAGGCTGAGTGCACAGAGAGAGGTGAACAAGACATAGTCCCAGCAAGGAGGAGCTCTTGACCCAGGGGTGGAGTCTGAAGTGCTCCAATAATCTCAACCCAGCATGAAAAGTATATGTGAAGTCCTGAATTGGCTCTGGAGTCCTACAGGAGGGAGTTGGCCCAGAGGCCTGAGTCTCCTGGAGGCCTGGGGGCCCTGGTTGTATGGTCTGTTTACTCACAGCTACAGCTACTGTGGGGCTTGTTAACCTGCCTAGTGCGTGCGTGCTCCCTTGAATCTGACTCTTTGAGACTCCATAGACTGTAGCCCACCAGGCTCCTCTGTCCATGGAATTTCCCAGGCAAGATTAATGGAGTGGATTGCCATTTCCTCCTCCAGGGGGTGTTCCCTACCCAGGGATGGAAATCGTGTCTCCTGCATTGGCAGGTGAATTCTTTGCCACTGAGCCACCTAGGAAGCCCATTTACCTGCCTAAGCCTCCACTTTCCCACCTGAAAAATTAAGAATTATAGTAAGAAGTGATCACATCTGTGCACTAGCTGGCCAGACTTGAAAGAAATACAGACCAGACTCTTGTTGGTGAGTTCACTCCCTTGGAAGACTGTTTATATATTTGCCAATATATAAACTTCTGCAAGAAGTTGCCTAAGTGGATTTTAATATCAAATTTTCCATTTTATTCATCCCATACACATTTGACTTTTATTCCCCATGTTTTTTTCTTTTTTTAATCATGTATATTTTAATGTTTCTCTTTTATTGTGCTAGTCTACATTGTGTGTGTGTAGCGGTTTTTTTTTTTTTTTTTTTTTGCCACTCTGTGGGGCACATGGAATCTTAGTTCCCTGACCAGGGAGCCAAACCCATGCCCCCTGCTTTGGCATAACAGAGTCAACAACTGGACCATTGGGGAACTCCCTGTCATGCCTTTTTTTTTTTAGTTCTGTGCATTGTGATTTCTCATTTTATTATTTTATTTTAATTTATTTTAATTGGAGGCTAATTACTTTACAATATTGTGGTGGTTTTTGTGATACATTCACATGAATCAGCCAAGGGTGAACATGTGTTCCCCATCCTGAATCCCCCTCCCACCTCCCTCCCCATACCATCCCTCAGGGTCATCCCAGTGCACCAGCCCTGAGCACCCTGTCTCATGCATCGAACCTGGACTGGTGATCTATTTCACATATGATAAAATACATGTTTCAGTGCTATTCTCTCAAATCATCCCACCCTTGCCTTCTCCCACAGAGTCCAAAAGTCTGTTCTTTACATCTGTGTCTCTTTTGCTGTCTCTCATATAGGGTCATCGTTACCATCTTTCTAAATTCCATATATATGGGTTAGTATACTGTATTGGTGTTTTTCTTTCTGACTTACTTCACTCTGTATAATAGGCTCCAGTTTCATCCATCTCATTAGAACTGATTCAAATGTGTTCTTTTTAATGGCTGAGTAATACTCCATTGTATATATGTACCACAGCTTTCTTTATCCATTCGTCTGCTGATGGGCATCTAGGTTGCTTCCATGTCCTGGCTATTATAAACAGTGCTGCAATGAACATTGGGGTACACGTGTCTCTTTCAATTCTGGGTTCCTCAGTGTGTATGCCCAGCAGTGGGATTGCTGGGCTGTATGGCAGTTCTATTTCCAGGTTTTTAAGGAATCTCCACACTATTCTCCACAGTGGCTGTACTAGTTTGCATTTCCACCAACAGTGTAAGAGGGTTCCTTTTTCTCCCCACCCTCTCCAGCATTTATTGTTTGTAGACTTTTTGACAGCAGCCATTCTGACCAGAGTGAGATAGTACCTCATTGTGGTTTTGATTTGCATTTTTCTGATAATGAGTGATGTTGAGCATCTTTTAATATGTTTGTTAGCCATCTAAATGTATTTTTTGGAGAAAGTCTGTTTAGTTCTTTGGCCCATTTTTTTATTGGGTTGTATATTTTTCTGGAATTGAGCTGCAGGAGTTGCTTGTATATTTTTGAGATTAATTCTTTGTCACTTGCTTCATTTGCTATTATTTTCTCCCATTCTGAAGGCTGCCTTTTCACCTTGCTTATAGTTTCCTTCATTCCACAAAAGGTTTTAAGTTTAATTAGGTCTCATTGTTTATTTTTGCTTTTATTTCCATTACTCTGGGAGCTGGGTCATAGACGATCCTGCTATGGTTTACGTCAGAGAGTGTTTTGTTTATGTTTCCTCTAGAAGTTTTATAGTTTCTGGTCTTACATTTAGATCTTTGATCCATTTTGAGTTTATTTTTGTGTGTGGTGTTAGAAAGTGTTCTAGTTTCATTGTTTTACAAGTGGTTGACCAGTTTTCCCAGCATCACTTGTTAAAGAGATTGTCTTCTCCCCATTGTATATTCTTGCCTGCTTTGTCAAAGATAAGGTGTCCATAGGTGCGTGGATTTATCTCTGGGCTTTCTATTTTGTTTCACTGATCTATGTTTCTGTCTTTGTGCCAGTACCATACTGTCTTGATGACTGTATCTTTGTGGTATAGCCTGAATTCAGGCAGGTTGATTCCTCCAGTCCCATTTTTCCTTCTCAAGATTGCTTTGGCTATTCGAGGTTTTTTGTATTTCCATACAAATTGTGAAATTATTTGTTCTAGTTCTCTGAAAATTACCGTTGGTAGCTTGATAGGGATTGCATTGAGTCTATAGATTGCTTTGGGTAGTATACTCATTTTCACTATATTGATTCTTCTGATCCATGAACATGGTGTATGTCTCCATCCTGCCATGCTTTCTTAACTGGGATATACAACAAGGGTGAGCAGCAGTTTATCAGAGGATATGTGCCCAGTGCTCAGTCACTCAGTCATGTCTGATTCTTTGCAACCTCATGGACTGTAGCCCACCAGGCTCCTCTGTCCATGGAATTTTCCAGTCAAGAACTCTGGAGTGGGTTGCCATTTGCTTCTCCAGGGGATCTTCCTGACCCAGGAATCAAACCCGAGTCTCCTGTGTCTCCTGCATTGACAAGCAGATTCTTTGCCACTGAGCCATCTGGGAAGCCCATCAGAGGATATAAAGACTTAGAAATTTAATATTGCACATCTTTTCAAGGCATTAAGTTTACCTCCATGAGTCCTAAGTCTCATCAGTTGTGTCTGACTCTTTGCAACCCCATGGACTGTAGCCCACCAGGCTCCTCTGTCCATGGGATTCTACAGCCAATACTGGAGTGGTTTGCTGTTTCCTGCTGCAGTGGATCTTCCCAAGCTGGGGATCGAACCCAAGTCTCTAAAGTGAGTTCTTTACCACTAACACCACCTGGGAAGCCCATAAGTTTACCTAGTGTAACTAACTCATAACATTTTCACGTTAAAACAAATAGGGGTAAGCTACAGACAGTGCTGTAAAATGCATACAAAGTTTTAGGATAAAGCTTTGCGGGCTCATGGTGGACTTCTTTATGTCTTACAGGATCCAGGAGGAATTAGTTCCTTCTCTTCTGCCATTAATTGAACATCAGTTGTTAAATAAGTATTGTTGCTGGCCAAACTCTTGGCCTTCTCTGCCCACCGAAGCTAAATCAAAAAAATACGAAGACAGAGTTTGGAGAAAATAGAAAGAAGGCTTTAAATCTCAGCCAGCAGAGAGGAGAACACAAGGCTGATAGGTCAAGAACTGTGTGCTCCCTGCTTCATGAAGATTCTAGGGGCTTATATAAGCCAAGGGCTCACAATCAGGAGTCAGTGATGAGGAACAAGGTAATAGGATCTTAATTTCTTCCTCTTGCACTGTTTCAAAGACAGTCATAAACTGGCGTCAGTAACCCGGTAATTGAGTCTGGCAGTTTGGTGGTGGCTCTTTGGCCTCTTTTTCTGATATGTAGCTACAAGGGAGGGTATTGCAAAGGTAAATACAAGATAGAGGATGTATTTAGCATAGAGTCAAAGGAAAATTTGTCAGTTGTAGCACCTGTAGAGTTAGGAGGCAGAAAAGCAAACCTAGCTACAGACATGCAGAGTTAAGAGCAGTTAGAGTAAAAAAAAAACTAGGAATGTTCAGACCTGTTCACTGTTCTCTTTATCTTCTCTTTATCTTTCGTTCTCAGGATAGGGAAAGAGAAAAACTCAGTCCTCTTTTTTTCTTTTCACTGCAACAGTATCTTAGAAGATACAAAATATATACCCTTCCAAAAGTATATAATCTAAACTGAAACAAGATACATGAACAAATGAATCAAGTAGATATCTAGAGGTGTGTCTCTTTTGAGAAGTATGAGAGATTGCTTCTGTATCTGTGAGGTCACTACACATTAGACTCCTGCCATGACAGAACTGCTGCTGCTGCTGCTGCTAAGTCACTTCAGTCGTGTCTGACTCTGTGCGACCCCATAGACGGCAGCCCCTCAGGCTCCACCGTCTCTGGGATTCTCCAGGCAAGAACACTGGAGCAGGTTGCCATTTCCTTCTCCAATGCATGAAAGTGAAAAGTGAAAGTGAAGTCATTCAGTTGTGTCCGACTCTTCTCGACCCCATGGACTGCAGCCTACCAGGCTCCTCCGTCCATGGGATTTTCCAGGCAAGAGTACTGGAGTGGGGTGCCATTGCCTTCTCTGATGACAGAACTATGAGAAGTCAGTTCATGGTCCCCACTACAGAAACCTGGAGAAAAAAATTAAATTCTGCTGGTGACTCACTAAGCAAACGATTCAGAAACAGTAAAGGATAGGTCTTTTTTACACAGAGCAAAAGCTAAGATGATCAAGGCAAGTGGGTTTCGGAGGATGGAGAAGATTACAAAGGGCAGGAACTGGGGGAAGGCCATCCAGGTAAATGGGATGACGTCTAGAAAAGAGACAAAGTCAGGAAAAATGAAGCTGTGTTGTAGGTTCAGGTGAGCTTAGAAGTTTCACCAAATATGACAGCATGGTCTAATGAAGGGACCCTGAAGCCAAGGACTGCTGCTGCTGCTAAGTCGCTTCAGTCGTGTCCGACTCTGTGTGACCCCAGAGACGGCAGCCCACCAGGCTCCCCGTCCCTGGGATTCTCCAGGCAAGAACACTGTAGTGGGTTGCCATTTCCTTCTCCAATGCATGAAAGTGAAAAGTGAAAAGTTAAAGTGAAGTCGCTTAGTCGTGTCTGACTCCTAGCGACCCCATGGACTGCAGCCTACCAGGCTCCTCCACCCATGGGATTTTCCAGGCAAGAGTACTGGAGTGGGGTGTCATTGCCTTCTCCAGAAGCCAAGGACAAAGAATGTGAAATGTACCTCCCACTTAGGACATGCTCAAGTGAAGCTTTCTGACTTTACACAAACAGGATGAGGCAGGTGTGATGATACATTCCACAGCACCCTGGTGAGTGAAAACGAGTTCAGCTCCAGAGTCAGCTTGCAACGTTTCCAGTTTGGCTCCTCTTCCTCTTCCCTCACCTCCCTGTCCTCTCCCATTCTAACAGGCATTAAAAAAAAACCTTTTGCAACACCACCCACACCACTGTATGCAGTTAAGCCAGGAGTAGTCCTATGAGATGATTCATCCAGAGGTGGAATAACCTATGCTGGTAGATTAAGTGGGAAAGGGTTGGGATCACCCAGTTTGGGGTGTGGGTTGACCCACAAGTTTCTAATGTGTACATCTTCATAGTTACTAGATCGTCCTGGGAAGGAACTGATTCGTTTCCTCTTGATTAGTCCCCTGTGTAAGATTTGAGGGAGTCAGCCACAGGCAGGCCTAGAAAACCACAGGCCTCACCCCACTGGGCAGAGCTTTTACTGGGTAGTTAATTGCAGAATAGGACAGATACTTTCTGCAGCCACCCCATAAAGAAAAGGAGGAGGACGGTGTGAGGGTTGTATACCAGCAATTCCTTCCCAAAAGACCAGCATCTTATGGCAGCAGATTGGAGCAAGGTGGCAAAAGAGGATAGATGTGTTATTCTAAAACGTGTCCCTAGAGGCCAAGACATATGGCATCACTAACCATGTGTGCACTGGAGGTTTTCTATACGATGCTGCTGCTGCTAAGTCGCTTCAGTCATGTCCGACTCTGTGCAACCCCACAGACGGCAGCCCACCAGGCTCCCCCGTCCCTGGGATTCTCCAGGCAAGAACACTGGAGTGGCTTGCCATTTCCTTCTCCAATGCATGAAAGTGAAAGTAAAAGTGAAGTTGCTCAGTTGTGTCCGACTCTTCGAGACCCCATGGACTGCAGCCTACCAGGCTCCTCTGTCCATGGGATTTTCCAGGCAAGAGTACTGGAGTAGGGTGCCATTGCCTTCTCCTTCTATCTGATGGGGACCTTGCTAAGGCCAAATTGAAACAAGAGGTCTGTTGAGCAAAAGTGCTCAGTTATTTCAACAGATCCCCTGTCCAGTGATAAAAGCTGCAAGTGCACCTTTTTGTCCTGAAAAGAAGCAGTTGATCAGCCCCTTTTATTAGGTTGGTGCACAAGTAATCGTGGTTTTATATTGTTGAACTTTGGCATTTGATATTGAAATATATTCTAAATAAATGGATTGTATTATACATCATTTTAATGCATATTTCTCACTTTATGTTTTTTGCTACTGACATTACTTGTGGTTTATTTTATATTTATTTTAGACTATAGACACAACGTTAGACAAAAAGCAAACTTGAGTGTTTTTTTTTAATTCGAGTTCAAAATGGGTCGTAAGGAAGTGGAGAGAACTTGCAACATCAACAATGCATTTGGCCCAGGAGCTGCTAACAAAGGTACATTGCAGCAGTGGTTCAAGAAGTTTTGTCAAGAAGACGAGAGACTTGAAGATGAGGAGAGTAGTGGCCATCCATTGGAAGTTAACAAAGACCAATTGAGAGCCACCATCATCAAAGCTGACCATCTTACAACTACACAAGAAGTTGCCAAAAAAAAAAAAAAAAAAACCCTCAACGTCAACCCTTCTCCAGTCATTCAGCATTTGAAGCAAATTGGAAAGGTGAAAAAGCTCAGTAAGTGGGTGCCTCATGAGCTGACCACAAACCAAAAAAATCATCATTTTGAAGTGCCATCTTCTTATTCGAGGCAACAATAATGAATCATTTTCGATCGAATTGTGATGTGTGATGAAAAGTGCATTTTATACAACCAGCGATGACCAGCTCAGCTGTTGAACCAAGAAGAAGCTCCAGAGCACTTCCTAAAGCCAAACTTGCACCAAAAAAAAGGTCAGGGTCACTGTTTGGTGGTCTGCTGTGGTCTGATCTGCTACAGTTTTCTGAATCCTGGCAAATCCATTACATCTGAGAAGTATGCTCAGCAAATCGATGCCCCCAAAACTGCACCACCTATAGCCAGCATTGGTCAACAGAAGGGGCCAATTCATCTCCACAGCAATACCCAACCACACATCATACAACCAATGCGTCAAAATTTGAACGGATTAGGCTATGAAGGTTTGCCTCACCCGCCATATTCACCTGACTTCTCGCCAACTGACTACCACTTCTTCAAGCATCTCCACAACACTTGCAAGGAAAACCCTTCCATAACCACAGGAGGCAGAATGCTTTCCAAGTGTCCGTCGAATCCTGAAACATTTCCAGGAATAAACAAACACTTCTCATTGGCAAAAATGTGTTGATTATAATGGTTCCTATTTTAATTAATAAAGATGTGTTTGAGCCTAGTCATAATGGTTTAAAATTCACAGTCTGAAACTGCAATTACTTCTGTATCAAACTATTACTTATGAGATAGATGCATTGTCCAGGAGGCATTAAGAGGAGGGCAGAGGGTGTATCAGAAGTAATCCTGGCACTGTTCCTGCAAAGCTGGTTGCTGGAGAAGAATGGAAGGAATTTGCATAAGGACCCCAGAGCCTTCTGAGAAAGAATGAGTTGGAATCCCAACATTTTGGGCCTCAATACTTGTTTTTAGAAATCTGAAGTCTTGCAAACTGGCTGCCCAGATAAATATACTATCAATGTTTCAAAAAAAACAAAAACCAAAAGTTGAGAATACAAAGCAGATTATAGCAACAAGACTTTTATTTTCTATTTAAATTATTTTAAAAACAATACTTTTTCCTTAAAGTATTCCTTCATTTAGTATCCACCTTCCTAAAATATCCTTCCTTCCTAGAAGGTGTACATTTTCAACAATAAAAAGGAAGTCTAACGACCCAGTGATGCTCTGCCTAAGAATATATACATACAAAATTAATCTGACAATATTAAATCAGTGGTAATCACCATAGAACTGGGCTAAGTAAATTGTATACTACAATAGAAAAATGTGAGTTCTAAGTCAATTAATACTATGTAGATATAATATTTGCAATATAATAATATAGTGAGAGCAAACATTTAGTCCATTTATGAAAAACAGAATTTTCAAGCCTAATAACACACAAGAAATAGTCACACTAATTACAACTAATTATTGCAAGTGTGCAAGTTCTTTTATTTTTTTTTAAAGGTCTGGGCTTGCAGTGGCTTGTGGCTCCTTCCTGTGCTTCTTCTCCCTCTTGCTCAAGCCTGTGGATGACGGGCAAATATCCTGGTGTTCATATTGCCAGGAAGCTCAGTAGCCACCGACAAGACTGGAAATGACTTGATAAACAAGACGTGCATGCTAAGTTGCTTCCGTCATGTCCGACTCTTTGTGACCCTATAAATTGTAGCCTGCCAGGCTCGCCCATGGGATTCTCCAGGCAAGAATACTGGGGTGGGTTGCCATGCCTTCCTCCAGGGAATTTTCCCCACTCAAGAATCCAACCCTGCATTGCTCCTGCATTGATAGGAGAGTTCTTTACCACCAGCACCTCCTGGGAAGCCCCACTAAACAGTACAAGGAAGCCCATTTGTGCATAACTCTGACAGCCAATCCTTTTGGAGGTGCTTCTCATGCCAAGGAAATTGTGCTTGAAAAAGTAGAAGTTGAAGCCAAAGAGCCAGATTCTGCCATTAGGAAGTGTGTCAGGGTTCAGTAATCAGAAATGGCAAAAAAAAAAAAAAAAAATCACAACCTTTGTACCAATGACGGCTGTTTGAATTTTATTGAGGAAAATGATGAAGTTCTGGTTGCTGGATTTGGTTGCAAACGTCATACTGTTGGTGACATTCCTGGAGTCCAGTTTCAGGTTGTCAAAGTGGCCAGTTTCTCTCTTTGGCCTTATACAAAGACTAGAAGGAAAAGCTAAAAACAATAGTTGATGGTGAGCATGATAGTAATACATTTTCATATGCTTCCCCAAAATTTTAATAGTAAAAATGGTCTGATTTTCTTTCTTCATGCAATCATCCTAGTGTCTAATATGCACATCAAGTTTATGGAGTTTTAGAATTAAAAGGGATCTTAGAAACAATCTAAGTTTCTTAGATTCTCTTATTCTACAAATAAGTGACATACTCCAACGTCAAGTTATTGAAGGGACAAACTAAACCAGTCTCTTGATTTCTATCTCATACCTTAAAATATACATTTTCAAGTATGCAGTATTCTACAAATATCAGGACAAGCTTATTCAAAATGTTCAAGTTTACTATATCCTTACTGACTGCTTGCTCTATCAATTACTGAGTGAAATCATCAAATATAATTGTAGATCTGCCTATTTTTTTAAAGGTACATTAAAAAATATTTCTTAATTCTGAATTTACTCTCTTTTAGACTGACTTTCCATCCACGGCCTTCCATGGTGGCTTAGATGGTAAAAATCGGCCTGCAATGCAGAAGACCTGGGTTTGATCCCTGGGTTGGGAAGATCCCCTGGAGAAGGGAACAAGCACCCGCTCCAGTATTCTTGTCTGGAGAATCCCTATGGACAGAGGAGCCTGGCAGGCTACAGTCCACGGGATCGCAAGGAGTCAGACACGACTGCGACTTTCACTTTTCATCCACCTGATTTAAATTAAAACAGTTTTCTGCAAGGACAGGCACAGCAGAATGGGATCAATAAGCCATACAGAGTTGTCCCCAAACCCTGGCATTGCCTGGAAACAGGAGGGATCGAAGAGAGACGTGGAAGTTTCCCCATGGAGTTAATGACCCTGTGACGTGCTCCAGCTCTGTGCTCACGTGGTCATCCATTTACACAAAATTTTCAAAAGTAAGCTATTTTAAACACAGTTGGTTCAGCCAACTAGCTGTCCCTTTCCACGTCAGCGTCCTGTCTGTCACATTTGCCTCACATCGCAGGCATTAGAGTGGCGGCAGGCAGTTTTGGGTCCTGCTGAGGAGAAATTGAGGGGGTGAAGTGTTAGCCACAATTTTGAATGTTGTTTTGGAAGTTTTCAGTAAAAACAAGTGAGAAGCAATAGACATTTTACTTATTTTATTAAAGAACTGAAAAAAATTTTTTTCCAACATTGTTGAGACATACTTTACAAAGTTGTGTAAAGTATGTACAAAGTTGTGTACGAAATTTAAGGTGCAAAACATGATATATATATATATATATATATAGTGAAATGATTAACACAAAAAGTTAACACACCCACCTCACAGAGTTACCATTTTGAAAGAAAATTCAGGTAGTAAATTTAGTGTAATATGAAAGAAAAGTGGTTACTATGAAGAATGAAATCAGGAGAAATTAGCCTGATATTGAGAAACAAATTGTGACCAAAAAACTCCAGATCATACCAAAAGCAGTAATTCATCAAGAAGAGACAGGGACCTCCTTGGTGGTTCAGTGGCTGGGAGTCTGCACTCCCAATGCAGGGGGCCCAGCTTCGATCCCTGGTCAGGGAACTAGATCCCACATGCTGCAACTTAAACCCAGTACAGCCAAATAAATAAATAAAGATAATTTTTAAAAAAGAAGAGACAAATGTCAAACAGAAGTAATCAGTTTTTGGATTGTTTGATGATTCCATTAAGGAAGAGAAGTGAAAATACACTTAATTAGAAAAGTATTTAGTTATCTTGCTAATTTAACATGAAATGCTGCCATCTAAAAAACAGAAATTGTATCCACTGCAAGGGGGACATAGAGATAAACTGGTTAATAAGTGCTACCTATTTCAAGTAGTATTCAAGATTACATATTGTAGTAGAAAACTAGAAAATGTCCTGAAACTGCATGCATGAATCATAGAAATGATTTTCTATGATTAAGAAACTGACCACCAAATTTGACCATCAACCTGAAATACACAGAACATTGCAAATGGATTGTGAAGTTGAGGGAAATTCTTCTAACCATCAACAGTTTAAAAAAAAAAAAAGATGAACCATGATTGAGGAAAATTTGAATTGTCTTTCTATTCCCACCACAAAAAAACATTGCAAAACCTTTTTTAAAAAAAAGAGGCAAAGAATTTTTTAATGTAAGGTAAAAGAGAGTTTGGGGGGTGTGTAAGACAGCTAGTTAATACAGAATATTTTGTTTTCTGGATTGTGCAATGCTTGTGGCAGCTGTCAGCATTTTGACATCTGTAATGTGTTGTCATTTCTTTTATTTTAAAGTAGATATTTTCTTCCACCTTTGACATTGTATTTGTGACTTTGTATTCTTTAATCTTTTAGAGGGTCCCCCGAATAGAATAAACTGCAAGTTCCACAAAACCAATACCTGACCAGGATGTAAGTTAAAATGGCAATCTATTTTCCTTTTTTATTTATTTTTTTAAAGATTTTTTGATGTGGACTATTTTAAAGTCTTTATTGAATGTGTTACAAGGTTGCCTCTGTTTTATGTTTTTTGGTTTTCTGGCCAGCAGGCATGTGGGATCCTAGCTCCTTGACCAGGGATGGTACTCTCACCCCCTGCATTGGAAGGCAAAATCCTAACCACTGGACCACCAGGCAAGTCCCAGCAATTTACTTTCTTTTTTTTTTTCCAGCAATTTATTTTCTTAATAGGAATCAATTGGGCTATCTTTTTGCAGCCTGTGGGGAGCACACAGTCTGAAGTCGACTGGAGTGGTCACAGGGCTTTGGTTTGTACTGAGTCTCGACCAGCAGGGGGCAGTGAGGTAGAGCAATTCCAAGTAAGAGCTCACACTGCCATGAAAAACAGCAAAAGATTGTTTTGCATACTGCCTGGTGCCAGATGTTTTACTTTGGTGCTTTGAAATATTTTAGAGGAAGAATGTTTTAAGAAGTGTATGAAGCATAAATATAGCTTCCTTAATCAGTTAAAATAAGAGTTAGATATTCAATAGCATGTAGACCCCCTCCTCTCTAGTATTATAATTATTTATTCAGTTATACTGTTATGAACTCTGTACTTCAGAGTTTTACGACACCAAAATCAGTTTTTCCTAAATAGTGTCCTCTTCCTTATTACCTTGCAGGAGAAGGCTTTATTTTTCATTTTAAGAACAGCTTCTTGTAATCTTAAAAAGCAAATATTAATTTGCAAGACGTTTCATGCAAAATTAAAAGAATTTCATGTTGGTAAAGAATAGCTAAAGCAATCCTAGCAGTAATATGCGCCAGTGGCAGGTGGAAAAGTCAGGGTCAGTTAAACCCCTGGGTCATTTCCAGCACCGATGCCCAAGATCCTTGGCATAACCATTAAGGATAATAGCCAGTATCTCCATGAGGCTGGTTGTGTGCCAGACATTGTTCTAAGTTCTTCGTATTGTCTTGGGTAATGCTCACAACAGGAAACTGGGCCTCTGAGAAGTTAAATAATTGATAAGTTCACATAGCAAGTGACAGAGCTGGGCTTTGAGTCTAGGCAACCTGGCTCAAGAATCAGAGCACTTGGCCACCTCCTATAACCTTTTGCTACAAGTCCAGTTCTATCTTTACCCCTCCAAAAGAGAACATGATTATAAAGCAATCAGTAGACTGTACCGTGAGAAGAGCAATGTTGCAATACTCTGGTCTTTTAACAGTGGTAGAGACGATGCTGCTACTAAGTCAGATTCTCCCCCTCCCTGTTAAGAAAGCTGCTTTGCACAAGAGTAGATGAGAAAGAACTCTGCTTCACCCACTTTCCTCCTCTGGTGGCCGACCAAGGCAGCTGGCAGCTCACAAACTTCCCCCAGGAGCACGCTAAGGTTTCTCTCTCCTCAGTACTCCCTTCAAGTTACCCGGTTTCTCCTCTCATTGCTGGGAAACTCTGAAAGAATCCACCTTACTGATTCTCCCTATTCATTCACTCACTCTTCACTCCTCCCCTGGCTTCCGCCCTATCCATTCTTCTGGGAACCTTCAGTCAGCCAACTCCAGCTCCCCTAGACTCTTCCGTGGCCTCCACAGCCTTCTCCCTCTGGGTCTCCTGTTGCCTCTCTGCCCTTCCTTTGTGACCTCCCCTCCTGTGCCCTGCTCCTCCCCTCTCTTCTTCTAAACCTCTCCCTGGCCCTCCCATCCTTCTGGTCCTAACTGTCTCTTGGAGACTGATGACTTCCAACATGTTCTTGTTCCAGCCACTCTCCTTTGTGCTCATCTTGTATTCCCTGCTGTCCATTATACATCTCTTTTTGTGTGACTCTAGCCAGAAATGTCTAAAATATTATCTTCTGCCGACCAACTGCATTTCTTTTCTTATTGTCTCTGTTTCAGCTCATAGCATCACCCTTTACTAAAGCTAGACATCCCAGCTCCATCTTGCATCGCTTTCTGCCCCTCTAGTCCATCTGGCCTGTGAGTGGTGGTTACGCTCCTTCAGACGTGTTTCCAGGCCTCTTTCCCCCTGGGTCTCCATTTCCACAGCCCCTGCTCAGTCTCAAATCTATTCCTCTTCATCAGCTCTGTACAATACCATTTCTTAACTTATCTATTAGTCTACTTTTGTAGCCATTGCTCCCATCCCCACCCTCTAACTTCCACCCTATCCCACTTATAGCAAGGAGATCCAACCAGTCCATCCTAAAGGAAATCAGTCCTGAATATTCATTGGAAAGACTGATGCTGAAGCTGAAACTCCAATACTTTGGCCAACTGATGCAAAGAACTGACTGATTGGAAAAGACCCTGATGCTGGGAAAGGTTGAAGGTGGGAGGAAAAGGGGCCAACAGAGGATGAAATGGTTGGATGACATCACCGACTCAATGGACATGCATTTGAGTAAACTCCGGGAGTTGATGATGGACAGGGAGGCCTGGCATGCTGTGGTTCATGGGGTCTCAAAGAGTTGGACATGACTGACCGACTGACTGACCTTGTTTCTAAAATAAAGACTGATGATATTACTCTTCCACTTTAAGATCTTCGGTAGCTTTTCTCCAAGAACAGCATGTGTTATCTAGAACGTCATTTAGGGACAGCTGCAGCCCAGGCCCAATCTGTGTGTCTAAGTTCCCCTCTGGTTACAATGCCCACTCTGCCCCCTCACTGCACACCCTAGACTTGAGCCACCCATCTGGACAGGGCAAAGAAGAGAATCTTGCTAGGCAGACTGCCTGGGGGTCAATATCTAACTTCCCCACATTTAGCTAAGTGACTTTAGAACTATGATTTAATCTCTCTGAGCCTCAGTTTCTTTGTCTTCAAAATGGCTCTAATGACCCTTTTTCAACAAGAATACTTATTCACTGAACATTTACAAAGGACCTACTATGTACATAAGGTTGAGTTTAGAACTCAATAAATACGTTTCTTTTCTCTACACCTGCTTCTGCCTCATCTTTGTTAATGCAGTTCTTTCTACTATGCAGACTTCTTGCATCCCCATCCTGAATCCTGCAAGGTCAGGTTCTGTGACATTAATGAAGGTTCAAGGCAAGGCGTAGCACACCTCACAGGGGATTTGGACCAGTTTTTTACTGTGTATTTTGTTAGCTTTCTAATGGATTCTTTCCTCCTCTAGGCTGGGAGCTCTCTGAAAGTAGGATTGGGGTCTTATGTATTTTTGCATGGACGTGAGTCTGGGTGAACTCCGGGAGTTGGTGATAGACAGGGAGGCCTGGCGTGCTGCGATTCATGGGGTCGCAAAGAGTCGGACATGACTGAGGGACTGAACTGAATTGATGTACATAAATACATTCACAAGGAAAAAATTACACAGTGTTATCTATTGTCACCAAGACATTATGACTCCTAGCACAGTTTTCTAGAAATTAACTACAGATATACTCTGTGTCGAAATTTCCCAGACATTTTCAAATTGTCTTTCATATTGTGCTGAATAACTTTTTCACTTTGGTACAATAAAACCCTGTGAATTTGGCACACACAGTGTTTGAGAAAACATGCGTAAATAAACTATGTTTGGATTTTCCAATATTTATATTAGCAAATGGTGATTAGTTAGTTAGAAAACAGTCTTTGTTAATGTTTATGTATTATTTTGAATAAAGTTTTGAAATAATAATGTTTAGCTATGCTTGGTCTCTGCTATTATTATACACCTTTCCGTTACTTGTTTTGTTCTTCTCTGTCTCCCCACTCCCCACTAGAATGGAAATGTCCAAAAAGGCAGAAATCTTGTCTATCTTGTTCACTGCTATGTCCCCAGAGTCTAAAACAGTGTTTAATAACATCTGTTGCTAGTTGGTAAGAAAAGGAATGTATGCTATATTTTAATTTTAATAGAACGTGACTTATTAAAAAGTAAAATGTGTACCAATATATTTAAGATATTGGTTGAATTATAACCTAGATGATTCAGTATTTGTCGATATCTCCATATGTATGACCACAAACACCTCAAGGTCTCAAATCTTGTGTCTAGTTGAGTTTCCAGCCCACATCCTACAGCCAAACTTTTTCACACTCCTTTGGATCCAAATTCCACTCCCATTCCTTTCCTGTTTTGAAGACGCTCTTACTTCTTTCCTTACTTGGAAGTTTGGGGCATCTGATATGAAATTCTCAACTTCGTTTTTGTCTGTTTCAAAGTTAACTCATTAACTTGACTCAGGCTCCCTTTCCACACTTCACACAGCTTCATCTCTATACATTTCCTGTTTTCCTAGAAGTTTCTTTCTGATGCTCCAGGCCTAAATCCATTCCTCCTTCACTGCTCACCACAGAAACCATTTTCTCCATGAAGCCTTCTTAGGTTTCTCCAGCCAGAATTAACCCCTACCTCACCTGACCTTTCTCAGCACCTTATGCATATCTCTTTTAAAACATCCTAACAAAAATAAGGCCTGCTTTGTGCCAAGCATTGCAGTTTTGGAGAAGGTTAACAGAACATGATTCTAGCCTTTGAAGGAGTATAATTTCATGATTATAATTATAATTATAATTTCGTGATTATCAGGCAGTATTATCAAGAATGTTTCAGATCCTTTCTTAGAATACAAACTACCTAAAGTGGGTCTTTGGTCCTCCCATCTTCATATCCCACAGAGGATCCCCTATGGTGCCATGCACTGAGACAATGCATATTTCTAGGTTGTTTAAGAGAATTCTGTAAAAAAAGTGCTTGCCTGCTCTTATACAACATTGTCCAGAAAGGAAGCCCTCCCCTCTCATTCCCAGAATAAGGTAAGTTTCCTTATGATCAGTCAGCAGATACAAATGAGAAAGCTGTGGCTAAAAAAAAAAAAGAGATTGTCCCTTCTTATTTTTGAATAATGGGAGAAATGGTGACTGGAGCAAAAAATGGAAAAGAGGTGAAGGATGTCACAGCTAAGATGTGCTAACATCAGGAAAAGCCAGAGCAGGCAGTTATTTTCCATGAAAAGGAGGAAAGAGGGAGAGAGAGAGAGAATATGAATGAGAGAGAGGCGTACAGAAAGAAAAGGAGAGGAGAAGAGACACCTTCCTGTCAGAAGCTAGCAAGAAGTTTTGTTTTGTTTTAAATAAGGAAGATAAGTGGAATTTTTCAGTTCAGTTCAGTCACTCAGGCAAGTCTGACTCTGCAACCCCATGGACTAGCACGCCAGGCCTCCCTGTCCATCACCAACTCCCAGAGCTTGCTCAAATTCATGTCCATTGAGTCGGTGATGTCATCCAACCATCTCATCCTCTGATGGCCCCTTCTCCTCTTGCATTCAATCTTTCCCAGCATCAGGGTCTTTTCAAATGAGTCAGTTCTTTGCATCAGTTGGCCAAAGTATTGGAGTTTCAGCTTCAGCATCAGTCCTTCCAATAAATATTCAGGACTGATTTCCTTTAGGATTGATTAGTTGGATCTCCTTGCAGTCCAAGGAACTCTCAAGAGCCTTCTCCAAAACCACAGTTCAGAAGCATCAATTCTTCAGCGCTCAGCTTTGTTTATAGTCCAACTCTCACATCCATACATGAGTACTGGAAAAACCATAGTTTTCACTAGATGGACCTTTGTTGGCAAAGTAGCGTCTCTGCTTTTTAATATGCTGTCTAGGTTGGTCATACCTTTTCTTCCAAGGAGCAAGTATCTTTTATTTTCATGGCTGCAGTCACCATTTGCAGTTAATTTTGGAGCCCGCCAAAAATAAAGTCTCTCACTGTTTCCATTGTTTCCCCATCTATTTGCCATGAAGTGATGGGACTGGATGCCATGATCTTAGTTTTCCGAACATTGAGTTAAGACAACTTTTTCATTCTCTTTCACTTTCATCAAGAGGCTCTTTAGTTCTTTGCTTTCTGCCATAAAGGTGTCACCTGCATATCTGAGATTATTGCTGTTTCTCCCAGCAATCTTGATTCTAGTCTGTGATTCATCCAGCCCGGCATTTCGCGAGATGTACTCTGCATATAAGTTAAATAAGCAGGGTGACAATATACAGCCTTGGTGTACTCCTTTCCCGATTTGGAACCAGTCTGTTGTTCCATGTCCAGTTCTAACTGTTGCTTCTTGACCTACATACAGATTTCTCAGGACGCAGGTCAGGTAGTCTGGTATTCCCATCTCTTGAAGAATTTTCCAGTTTCTTATGATCCACAGTCAAAGGCTTTGGCATAGTCAAAAAAGCAGAAGTAGATGTTTTTTTTGGAACTCTTGCTTTTTCAATGATCCAGTGGATGTTGGCAATTTGATCTCTGGTTCCTCTGCTTTTTCTAAATTCTACTTGAACATCTGGAAGTTCATGGTTCACATACTGTTGAAGTCTGGCTTGGAGAATTTTGAGCTTTGCTTTGCTAGTGTGTGAGATGAGTGCAATTGCACAGTACTTTGAACAGTTTTTGGCATTGCCTTTCTTTGGGATTGGAATGAAAGCTGACCTTTTCCAGTCCTGTGGCCACTGCTGAGTTTTCCAAATTTTCTGGCATATTAAGTGCAGCACTTTAACAGCATCATCTTTTAGGATTTGGAATTTGGAATTCCATCACCTCTACTAGCTTTGTTCATTGTGATGCTTTCTGAGACCCACTTGACTTCACATTCCAGGATGTCTGGCTCTAGGTGAGTGATTACACCACATGGTTTTCTGGATCATGAAGATCTTTTTTGTATAGTTCTTCTGTGTATTCTTGCCACCTCTTCTTAATGTCTTCTGCTTCTGTTAGGTCCATATGATTTCTGTCCTTTATTGGGCCCATCTTTGCATGAAATGTTCCCTTGGTATCTCCAATTTTCTTGATGAGATCTCTAGTCTTTCCCATTCTATTGATTTCCACCTGTAAACAATAGACTGTATATTTTATATACAGTGAATTTTTATATACTAAATAAAGTATGTATACAGTGGATATTTTATATACAGTGGACTTTTAGTGCTTTCTTAATATATGCTAAGTGTGGGCAAACTTTGAAAACATTATAGTAAGTGAAAGGAGCTGGTCTCAAAAGGCCACGTATTATGTGATTCTATTTATATGAAGTGTCCAGAACAGGTAAATCTGTAGAGACAGAAAGTAGATTTGTGATTGCTAGGGGAGGAGGAAATAGAAGTGACTGCAAATGGGTTATGGGGTTTCTTTCTGGGATGATGTAAATGTTGTAGAATGAATGTTAATGGTTGGACTAGTTTGTGAACATACTAAAAAAACTATAATTGTACATTTTAAGGAAGAGAGGCTCTTTCTTTTTTCATTGAAATATAGTTGATTTTAAATATTGTATTAGTTTCAAGTATACAGAGAATGACTCGGTTATGCATATATATGTATACATCTATATTCTTTTTTGGATTCTTTTCCATTATAGATTATTACAAGATGATAAATATAGGTCCTTGTGCGGTACAGTGGGTCCTTGTTGTTTATCTATTTTATATACAGTAATGTGCACCTGTTAACCCCATACTCTCTATTTATCCCTCCCCCCTTCTCTTTTGGTAGCCATAAATTTCTTTTCTATATCTGTCTGTTTTATAAATAAGTTCATTTGTATCATTTATTAAGATTCCACATATAGGTGATATCATATAATATTTGTCTTTCTTTATCTGACTTACTACACTTAGTATGATAATCTCTAGGTCCATTCATGTTGCTGCAAATGACAAGATTTCATTTCTTTTTATAGCTGAGTAAAATTCCATTGTATAAATGAAATATATATACATCTTTATTCATTCATCTGTCCATGGACATTTAGATCGCTTCCATGTCTTGGCTATCATAAATACTGCTGCCATGAACATTAGGGTGCATGTATCTTTCCAAATTCAAATTTTTGTCTTTTCTAGATATGTTCCTAGGAGTGGGATTGCTTGATCATATGCTAACTCTATTTTCAGGGAATTTTTTTGGCCATGTCTCACAGCTTGTGGGATCTTATTTCCCCAACCAGAGATTGAACTTGCACCCTAGGCAGTGAAAAGCCAGTATCCTAACAGTGAACATCAGGGAATTTCTATTTTCAGTTTTTTTTTTAAACTTCCATAGTGGTCTCGATAGTGGCTGTACCTATTTACATTCCCACCAATAGTGTAGGAGGGCTCCCTTTTCTCCACGTCCTCTCCAGTATTTATTATTTGTAAACTTTTTGGTGATGGCCATAAAAAGGTTATTTCCAAAGCTTTGTTATCTGTCCAAACAACTGAATACAATCTAAAAGTCAAACATTATAGGTGATTAAATCATGGTACATCCCTCCAAATGGAAAAAATATTTTTGAGGGAATCTAGAGGAATATGGGAAAACATTCATGAAACTACCATAGATGGCCAAAGAAGATACAAACTGTATACAAAGTATGATCCCAACTTCATTAAATATAAGCATGGATAAGCAGAGAAAAGATTAGAAGGAAATGTTCAAAATATTTACGGAAGTAGAATTATAGGCTTAGCACACTTTTGGATATACTTTGTGGAAAATCCCTTTAACTGGACTGGAACTTTTCATACATAGTGAAGTTAAGTAAAAAGGTAAAAGGCTAAACCTGTAAATGATGGGTGGGCTCAGTACTAGCCACTTGTTATCAGTTCAGTTCAGTTCAGCTCAGTTGCTCTGTCGCGTCCGACTCTTTGCCACCCCATGAATCGCAGCACGCCAGGCCTCCCTGTCCATCACCAACTCCCGGAGTTCACTCAGACTCACGTCCATCGAGTAGTGATGCCATCCAGCCGTCTCATCCTCTGTCGTCCCCTTCTCCTCCTGCCCCCAATCCCTCCCAACATCAGAGTCTTTTCCAGTGAGTCAACTCTTCGCATGAGGTGGCCAAAGTACTGGAGTTTCAGCTTTAGCATCATTCCCTCCAAAGAAATCCCAGGGCTGATCTCCTTCAGAATGGACTGGTTGGATCTCCTTGCAGTCCAAGGGACTCTCAAGAGTCTTCTCCAACACTACAGTTCAAAAGCGTCAATTCTTCGGCACTCAGCCTTCTTTACAGTCCAACTCTCACATACATACATGACCACAGGAAAAACCATAGCCTTGACTAGACGGACCTCTGTTGGCAAAGTAATATCTCTGCTTTACTGATCATGATCTAGCTGACTGCACAGATAGTCAGTCCAATGGCTCTTGACCAGTCCTCTGCCTTTAATCCCTCATGCCTCTGGTCCAGTGTTTCCCAAACTTCAGTCATTCACATGCCATCTTCAGGACTTGCTTATCCACCTATTATTTAATTTTCTCTTTAAATTAACCTACTTTTTCTTCCGAAATAAATGTATTTTAAAATTTTTGTATCATACTGCAATTTTGAAATTCATAGTTGAATATAACCATTAACACTTTAAAATGTACCCATGTACCCAGGGGTTATATGTGAAACATTTAACCATCCAGAATAGCAGAGGGGCAATGAATGAGCAGTAATGCTCTGTTGGTTCTTACTACCTGAGTGGCAGTCCTGCACCTCCCACCTAGAATCATCCTGTGTACTGCCAGTGGTACATGTAGCATATTTGGATTTTCAGCTGCAATCCATGCTACCTTCTTTTGCTAATTTAATCTTCCTGAAATGAAAATCTGCTATTACTTTTCTGATCAAAACATGTTAATGCCCACTGCCCCATATTGCTTAGAGCAGAAAACCCAGATTCTTTAATTTGCTCTTCAAAGCCTATGTCATATGATAACAATCTACCACTAATTTATTCATTTAATGGGTATTTATTTATTGAACACCCAACATGTGTCTTTCCAGCTTGATCTTTCTCTACTGCCTTTAACATATTTTAAACTCTAACCACATCTGAACCCCAGAACATGTCTTACTCCTTCCCATGTCCATTCCTTTGCTCATACTATTCCATTCCTCACAGCTCAGGGCCCTTCCACAGCCAGCTACCACCATCTGTCAAAATCCCATAGAGCTCAAATGCTTTCTCCTCCATGAGGCCATCCCTCATTCTTCTGGACCAGAAAGAGCCTCTTCCTGCTCTTCCCTCCCATAGCCTCTGACCTCTACACAGAATTAAAGTGTATCATCATTCTGTTCATGCCTGGTTTCACTCCCTTACAACCTGAAGGTGTTTCCAAAAACAATCTTACCTGACCAACTTGCCCCACTCTATCCCATGTCTAGTCTGACATCCAGCCCAATCTCTTGCATCATTTAATAACATCTCTTGAACTCAATATGCAGACTGTTTAAAAAATGCAAATTGGGACTTCCCTGGTGGTCCAGTGGTTAAGAATCCGCCTGCCAATGCAGGGGACACAGGTTTGATCCCTGCTCCAGGAAGATTCCACATGCCAGGGTGGAGGGTAGGGGGGTGGAGGGGCCAATTAATCCCCTGAACCACAACTACCGAGTTTGCTTTCTACAGCCTGTGAGCCACAACTACTGAGCCCATGAGATGCATTTTCTGAAGCCCTCGCACTCTAGAGCCCACGCTCTGCAACAAGAGAAGCCACTGCAATGAGAAGTCCAGGCACCACAATGAAGAGTAGCCCCCACTCACCACAACAAAGGAGAGCCCGGGTACAGCAATGAAGACCCAGTGAAGCCAAAAATAAACTTTAAATAAATAATTAAAATAATAATCAATGCAAATTGGCCCTAGGGCATACATTTATTGACTTGCCCATTTATCCAGAGATGCCTTTATTGCAATGTCTTCCAAAACTTTGCACCTGCTTGGCAGGCCACCCTGTTGTATTGTTCCACTGGAGAGCACTGTGGAGCCTGGATAGAATGTCTCAAGACAAGGAAAAGAAAGTGTGGAGAATTGAAGGATCCACCAATCTTATCTGTGCCAAGAAGTTTCAACTAGCAATCCATGTGAAAGATGCCAAGAGGGAGAGTCCCTTGTGAGTCAACCATGGTGCCCATGAAAACAAAGGGAAAACACTTCCAGATGCTTGGCCACCAGGAAACATCGCTGTCATTCTCTCTGAATTTCTGATATAGCAGGAAAGGCCATAAAGCACTTTGAAAATTTATTTCTTGGGCTTTCAGCCATGTTAAAATTTTACCATTCCCAGTCAAAACTATAAAATCTGGCTCTAATTAGGCTTCCATAAGGGGTATGACATGAATTCAGAACTTCTTAAATGTGCACCTGTCTCAGAGTGGAAAAAAATCCAAAAACTCATGGGAAAAACAACTTAAGCAAATCCACCATCCCTTTTAGGGTCTCAAACACTTTGAAAAGAGGCTCCAGGTGGGAACAGCTGTGTTTCCAGTCCCCCTAGGATTCTTCGGCTTCGATTCCTACTGCCACCATCAACCCCAGTAGCTGTTGAGATCTGCTCGCTCCTCCTTCAAGGACCTAGTTTATTCATACCCCCAAATGTTTCTTTCTCCTAGGCACAGTTTGGATGGAATGTTCAGGAAGACTTCACAGGATGCCAAAGGGCACACAAGGGAAGTAAATACAAAAGCATAAGAGAGAGGTCAGTTCAGAGGTTTGCAAATGAGCTTGCCTAGGAGACATTCAGCAGTGTCTGCAAACATTTGTTATTGTCACAAAGAGCTCCCAGCTACTGTACCTACAGTACAATGCTGCTAGTCATCCTACAGTGCTCGGGACTGCAGCAAAGAATTATCCAGGCCCAGGTGTCAACAGTGAGGAAATTAAGAATCCCTGGTGACAGGCTAAGAACCAAAAGGAGAGATCCCAGCCTTTTGGAGGCAGAGTGTAGCTATCTTGGAAGGCACTTAGAATAAGATAGGGTTGAGACTCAGAAAGTGACTGTCTGTGAAGGGTGTCATGTAAAGACCTTCTTCTCACAATCTCTCCCCAGTCATCTTGATATCTCAGCTGTCAAGTCCAAGAGAAAGAGTCTCATTCTCTTACCCACCTACACTTCTCACACTCAGTTCTGTAATAGAGGCTCTTATCTAACTGATGACACAATGACTTTTCTCATCCTTCAGGTCTGACCTAACTCTGTATACAGATGACTATGGCTTTACCCTGAGAGGCAACAGCATAAACACACATTACACAAAACAATCGCCATAGCATTCCCATAACACCAATGCGCCATGCATGACCCAAGCATGTCACTCAGGTACCGGTGGTGTCCAATGCTCAGAGTTCTAGCAGCTGAGGAGAAGTGGTCCAAATATTGTCATGGATAGGAAGTCATCCATCCAGGAAGTCCTGGTGCCAGCCACCTGAGAGAGACAGAACACTGCGCAAGACAGAGATGGACAATAAAAACAAATCAATAAATTGGCGATTATAGTGAGCCATGTTCCAGGCACAATGCTGTCTGTTTTATGTACACAATTTCAAATGATTATTAACAATCATCCATAAGTTAGGGACTTCAAAGTTGAGAAAATAGGATCAGAGAAGTCAGGGAACCTTTCAATAGCTGTGCTTTTCTTCAATTGTGGAGGCAAGATTTAAGTCCAAACCTGTTTGAAGCCATACCCTGAGTTCCTAATTGCCCCCTGCCTGGTTAGCACACCTTTTATGTCCCTTCAGTGGCAACAACAGAAAGGAAAGTGGGAGTGGGAGAGGGAGGCTGACTCCTCCTTCTCCTGTCTCCTCCTATACATGCATTTGTTCATTATCATTGAGTAACTGTTTATTTTTTGCTCTTGCGGTTGTATCCAGAGGGAGAGATGGAAGGTCTTCTCCCTCATGGACCCGCACCTGCCATCTTGCAGCAGAATAATGCTCTGCTGGGAGAATCAGAAGATAAGCAATGAAAATGTCTTTACGTGGTGAACAGACTCAGACAAGACAAGCACTAATATATCAGGCTGGAGGAGAAAATGAAAGAATATATACCTTAACTGTTTCCACCACAAGAAAGAAATGGTTGTGTTGCAGGAAGGCAGACCCCTTCCAGGACCGGAAACTGGGCTCTTGTCTAACACTCAGAAATGAATTGTCTGAGGAGACACATGTGCTGACAAAGCAAGAGATTTTACTGGGAAAGGGCACCCGGGTGGAGAGCAGTAGGGTAAGGGAACCCAGGAGAACTGCTCTGCCGCGTGGCTCACAGTCTCGGGTTTTATGGTGATGGGATTAGTTTCTGGGTGGTCTTTGGCCAATCATTCGAATTCAGAGTCTTTCCTGGTGGCACACGCATCGCTCAGCCAAGATGGATGCTAGCGAGAGGGATTCTGGGAAGTGGACGGACATGCGGTGTCTCCTTTGGACCTTTCCCAAACTCTTCCCGTTGGTGGTGGCTTATTAGTTCCGTATTCCTAATCAGGATCTCCTGTCCTAAAACAACTCATGTGAACAGTTACTATGGTGCCTGGCCAGGGTGGGAGGTTTCAATCAGTGTGCTTCCCCTAACAGTTACTCTGTGCCATGACAGAGATGTTAGCCAATGCTACCAGTGGTAATCACACAGCAACGTATAAATGTATGGAATCAACACTTGGTATACCATTAACTTATACAATATTACGTGTAAATCATATCTCATTTTTAAAAAGGAATGTACATATAATAGAAATAGCCAGAAAAGGGGCCTTCAAGCCTCCATCTTCAAAAATGATCCAACATGATCATTTGTGAGGCATGAAGTCCACAGGTCTGTACTCTGATCAAAATCCCAACCATGACTTAATCAGGAATGGTTAATCTTGTCACATGGACCCACCTAAGGTGGTACAGTTGTTTTCTTGTAGTTGGGAAAATACATTTTTAGCCCTGGAAAAAATAAGAATTGAATAGAGATGAAGAAGCAAATCGAACCCATACAACTAATAGCTTTATGTTCACTTTTGGAATCAGTTTTGCAATCACCAAGTTTATTTAAAGGGTTAGAGAACATGCCAGAGTAGAAAATCTGGTGGTTTAGCCTGTGACCTCAGTTTGAAAGGTGTAATTGGTTTTTTACTTCTAATTTTAACTTGAAGAAATATTTAACCAGTACTGAAATGTTTAAGAGAACAAAAAGGTAACTCTATTTATAAATCTAATTTATGAGTTATCTAACTACTTAGAAAGGTTTTGCTTGTTAGGTCATAAATTTGTCTTGTTGGGCATATGAGGCACTTAAGAAAATTAAATATATTAAATGTACAAATGCAATTTAAAATATTTAAGGGAATTTAATTAAGTTTATAACTGTGACCAATATGTGGCAGATTTAATCTGTTGAAACTGAGTTAATCTACCCTTAACCTGACAACAATTAAAGATGACTGTTCTTGTTTTATTAGGTTTATAAAAAGTCTAACAAGATTTCTAAATTTAACATTAAGGCTTAAGAAAACTGTTTTAATTTTTATAATTTAAACATTTGCAATTTCAAATAGGAAAGAAGTCTTTTCTAGACAAAAAAAAAAAAAGAATCCTTCCTTGAGCTTTAAAAACTCAAGTGACAAATTGTAAAGACTTGGAGTGTTTTCCAAACTTTTTCAAGGACTCTGGAAGGATAGGTGGCAGTTGATCTTGTCTACTGCAAACATATATTTGCTTTGACATCTTATATATTAGTGCCAAAAGTAAAATTTGCACCATTCTGAAACACAGCAGGATCCTATCTATGGTCCTTGACCCCATGTCCTCCACCTGCCTTTTGTCTGTGGAAAAACTTTAGCCAAAGAATAAGCTTAATCAGAGAAGCAAGAAAATGCAAAAACAAAGGAAAACAGTCTAACAAGACTAAATAATGATATATCTGTATCATCGTGCTTAGTCGTATCTGACTCTTTGCCACCCTATGGGTTGTAGCCCACTGGGTCTTCTGTCCATGGGATTCTCCAGGCAAGAATACTGGAGTGGGTTGCCATTTCCTTCTCCAGGGGATCTTCCTGACCCAGGGATCAAACCCAGGTCTTCTATATTGCAGGCGGATTCTTTACAACTGAGCCACCAGGAAAGCCCTTAAATAATAATAGATCAGTTATTAAGCATAATTAAGGGCCTTTAGCTCCTTCTCAAGGGCTATAGGTAATATTTTGAGCCGTATCCTGTGAGCTGTCTTACAGATACTGACAGCCCCACCAGGTGGAAGAAGCTAACCACATGGTGACTGGACTGTAGCCTTAACATAAGATGCCATGGTTCCAAGAATCAGCCTCAAGGAAATGGGAACAAACCAACTTTGGAACTAAAGACTAATTGTACTTAAAACAATCAAGATGACACTGGTCAGACCATTGATGATCAATTTCAAGCGAACTATCAGAGCTGACTGTGCTGTTTCTGCATGCAGCCCCCTCCTTCAACCTATAAAAGTTATTGCCCCTTGATTGTCAGGGTGAGGGGAGGCAGCTTTTGGACAGATGTCTGCCCTCACCTCATTGCCACATCCAAAATAAAGCAAACTTTCCTTTCCACTAATTTTGCCTCTTTATTGGCTTTTGAGCAGTGAGCAGCTGGGTCCCACTTCTGGTTGCAATTCCACAGTACACTTTTTAATGCAAAAATATTTTCCCTGAAAACCTTCCAGAAGAGTTAACATTCCAAGAAGGTGCACCATGCTCACCCAACAGTTCCATACACTTCTTGACACTTCCAGGGATCAAGTACCCTGTTGGAGGATCAGGAGATCCTCTCCACCGGTCCAGCTCTCATGGAGAATATCATTCATACGAACATCCCTGACAGGTACTCTCTAGCCTGCTGTCCCACCCATCTCATCCCTCTCTCCATCCCAGGGTTTCTATTGTGAGAAAGCTGTTCCTTTCAGGCATCATGCATTTGGGATCTTTTATTAGGGCAAAGGAGAAGTTGATAACAAGCCAGCTCTCTCCCACCACTCCCATCCACAATCACTGTCTTGAGTCCTTCAAATGAGATCAGACTTCCCTAGCCCCATTGGAAACCACCTGTGCTGGTGATTAAGGTATTGTTTCTCAGTTCCATACCCACCATTTCATAACCTGCTTTGTGATGCTGTGGCTGGACTCTTCACACAAGCTTTTCCTTTTGCCTGCTTGCTCCCCTACTGGGTTCTGTCCACAGAGGGTCCTAGAGAGACTGTGAGCCCAGCAGCGGGCATTTGCCCCAGCAGCAGTAGCTGTCCCAGACTCCAGCTTTTTCAACATGCCCAGAACCAGTCTCACTTTACCCTTTCAGAGGTGCCAGCACCCTCTAGGCTTCTTTCTCAGAGATCTGCCTGCCACTCCAAGAGGCTTCTCCTCTAAATTTCTAGGTTTTGCTAATCCTAACTTCTTCCTTTCCTTCCCACAGTTCCAAGTGGTGGTCAGTACTTCCTGTAGTTATTATCTTCCCTTTTGCCCCATCAGGCCTCCAATACCTATTCTATATATTATACTCCCTCTGCTATAATAGCCAACGTGGCTTCTGTTTTCCTGGCTATATCCTGATTAATGCCACTCTCAGTTGCCCACCCCTGTCCCCCCATGAACAGTCTTGACCCAGCCCTGCAATGTGCGAGGAAGAGGAGTGCACCCCAAATCTCTGCTCACCTGGGTTCCACCATCCGTTGGCACTTGGCAGACAAGCCAGCAGGTAGCTTGGCACTCTATCATTTGTTTAAAAGTCAGAGGAAGTACCTTCTATATATCTTTAGGGTACACAAGAAAATTTTCATTCAAAAATCTGTATATTTGATTAGGAAGAATCCCTATAAAGAATCTTATAAAAGCCCTAGAGCTCATATTGTAATTATGGTTCAGTTCTTCTCTGTTATGTTTACACTTGATTTGGACTCCCCCACCCCAAGCAATCCCCTGAGGAAGGCAGGGTGGGCATACCATTTCCATTTAACTAGGAAGAATCTAAGGGGGCATTCCGTGTCTTGCCATTCCCTTTCTCTCTTAGACTGACTACTAGCAGATCAAGTCTATTTCTTCTCTGTAATGTCTCCAGGATATGCCTAATACAATTGTTTGTGAATTCATTTTCTGCTACTGCATAACAAATACCACAAATTCAGTGCCGTAAAACAATACCCCTTAGTTATCTCCCCTTAATTATCTCACTGTTCTGTAGGTGAAATGTCTCACGTGATGTGGCTAGACTCCCTGATTTCAAAAAGTTTAAGTAATTAGGTCAGGCCCACCTGGATAATCTCCCTCCCTTAAGATACACTGTGCCACATGATACAGTCTAATCACAAGACGGTGTGTGTGCTAAGTGGCTTCAATTGTGTCCAACTCTTTGTGACCCCATGGACTGTAACCTGTCAGCTCCTCTGTCCATGGGATTCTCCAGGCAAGAATACTGGAGTGGGTTGCCATGCCCTCCTCCCAGGGATATGGGAAGTCCAATCATAAGAGCAAAATGCACCAATTCACAATCCTGAAATTATGCAGGGTGTTTACACCAGGGACAGGATATCTTGGCAGCTTCTTAGAATTGTTCCTAATGCAAGATATCTTTTCCCCACCAGTGTTAAGAGTGAACTCTTACATCAGAATAACTTAAAATACTCATTAAAACTGAAGAATCTCTGGTCACACCACAAACCTCTGATTGGGGGGATTGGGTCCAGAAATCAGTACTTCTCAGATGATTTTGATGCTCACTTGAATTTGAGAATTCAAAAATTAGATATTAGCATTTCATCATCAGCCTGAGTTAGAACACAGCATCTTACCTACGTCTTATGGAGCCAGAGCCACATATTCTCTAGTGGATGGTGTGATGCGCTGCCAGATTCCCCAGTTGGGACCTAGGTGCCTGACTGCTGAGAGCTGGTTCCTGACAGCTCCCAGCAGAGTCCCTCTCCAGGAGGTTCAGAAGTGGGCTGCCTGGCCCCGGTGCACTCTTCTTGAGCAGTCCATTTCCAATGACTGGTCCTTGAGAAGAACAATACCCACCCCGTCCTCACTTCAATTTGGGACGCATCAGAAGGGCCAGCCCAGCTTCAGCCCTCCCTCTGAGATCCACTGAGGTGGTCTCTGTTGTAGGCACAGTTCAGCTTCTCTGACTGGTCCCTCCTGCTTCCCTCACTCCATCACAGGCATTCTGAGAACACTCCTCAAGGTACTCCTGCTCCCAAATCTCCATCTCGGTCTGCTTCCAGGAAGTCAGACCAAGGTCGCCTTCCATACGGTATGCTGGAGATCTGTAGCTCTATTTCAGATCTTATCCCCAATCTGTCCTTTTGTTTCCATCTCCACTGCTACTGCTGTCAACCAAGCCACCACTGCGGTCACTGCCACGCCTCGCCCCCACGCTCCTCTAACACATTCCACTCTACACGGCAACCCCAGAGAATTACAGCCATCTCTGTTACTTTGCTCTCTATTTCTTCCTTTAGAATGTAAGTTTGAGGAAGGCAGGGCCTGTTCTTTGTGGTTGTAACTGTTGACTGCTACGTGTATCCATGTGAAGTCACTTCATTCGTGTCTGACTCTTTGCGACCCTACGGACCATAGCCCGCCAGGTTCCTCTGTCCATGGGATTCTCCGGACAAGAATACTAGAGTGGGTAGCCATTTTTTTCTCTAGAGGATCTTCCTGACCCAGCGATCAAAGTCACGTATCCTGCATTGCAGGCAGATTTTTAACCATCTGAACCACCAGGGTTCACCACTATATACTTGACATAAAGTAAATGCTTGTAAAATCAATTAATGGACTAAACCACCAAACTCCCACTGATTCCAGAAGTCAGCAAAGATACTCAAGTACAATAAATTAAGATTAGAAAATGGACTTTGTGCTTTTCTTTCCAGGATTAATGATATGAAGTCTACACTGTTGCTTTCATACAGGGATTTTTCTTCTGGAAAAAAATTTTTAAGCCTATGAGATTTTAGGTTACTTTTGGAAAATGTCAGAGAAAAGGAAGAAAATTTGGCCCCTGATTCACTTTGGATCCTAGAATCCAATTGTAATATCTTTTCTTTTATATAATAGTTGTATTCCAGCAAAATAAGTTATATTAATATCAGAAGAGTAAATCTTATTCTCTCAATGACTGACAAAATTAGTGGTGTATTTCCTAAGTGAGTGGGGGAGGGGTCATTTCTTGATAGATCCAAGAGAAAGCTCTTTAGGAAACACATGAGCCTCTTTTGGTATAATTCTATAAATTTTAATGTCAGAAGAGTAGCAGGTTTATTTAAAATGGAAGATATCTGTATAATGTAACTTGCTAAGTGAACTAGAGAAATGAAATACACTCAAATCATTTTTACTGGTAGCTTCCTTTTTTAAAACATACTAATCTTGAGTGGCAGTAATTAGAGAGAAAGTGGAGAATACACTCACCAAGCCAGTTGTTTCTGAGGATTCAGGATAGGACTGTTTTGTGCTACAAGTGCAATTTTGGAATGTCTACTATTAAGGAAAAAAATATTCACTGGGTAATCAGAATGATTCATATGATTTATAAGTTATCAACTGCCAGCCTTGGCTTTTTCCTCAAGAGGGAAAACCTTACACCAAAAGCTACATGACCTCACTGTCAATGTAAAACTTTGAGATCATGAAAAAAAAAATACCAATTCCTTGATCAGGGCAGACTTATTTGACATACAGAGAATGAAATCCTGGTTGGCAGTGGGAAGTAAAGGACTGCAAACCCATCAATAGCATTACTGAAAACCCACTGTGCACAAATCAGGTGTTACACCAAGTTACAAAGTCATCAATAACAGAAAAACCCATCATGGTGTCACATGGATCTAGTTATCCTGCCTAGGTGTCAACATCAGACTGAGAGCCCTTAAAATTATTAGAACCCATAGCCAAGTAAGAAATTGAAAACATTTTCAGACAATTGACTTTATAAGTGTGCTTTAACATCAAGCAGTCATACTGCCCCTGTTTTAACACTGCCAACAAACGAATTCCAATGCAATTGCTCCAGAAAATAAGAAAAGAACTACTCAATTTATTTCATGAAGCTAACACAATGGATAATAAACCTTGTCATAACCAGCTCACAAAAAAGGAAAAACATTTCTTCCTGAAAGCCTTTTGGTATAACTTTGCCAAATTAAGTATGTTTCTGCCCTCTGACTCCAAAGGTAACTGCTCAGCATACTGGGGACATTCCCACCCAGGACCATGAGGGGAATGTACATGGACATGGTGGAGTACGGAGATGGAGTTGGAGTCCTGGGCCTGCCTCACTGGGAGAGTGAACTGGTGAGACATGCAGATGTACTACAGAGTATTACACAGCAGGCAGAAGCAATGATATAGACTTGGACATCCTTAGAGCAGCGTGGGTTGATCATAAAAACATGGTGCTCAGTGAAAACTGCAGGACACAGAACAATACAATATCATGTAAATGAAAACTACATTCCACAAAGCAACAATACATGTTTTCAAAAACATTCACATAGACAGAAATATGCACATTAAAAGCATTGCTTGTTGGGGACACTAGGATTGGGATATAAGACAAAGAGAAGGCAGAAATGTGTGGCTACATTCTGATTTCTGGAGGCCCTTAGCCCTTTTGCATTCCTGAATCATTTTATCATCTAAAATATATTAAAAATCATATTTTACAACTGTTGGAATAAAGGTGGATGTGCTAATATTACTTACGGAAACATCGTCTTTGACCTGAAAGCACATTTTTATATCTTATTTAAAACAAATTAAAACATTTTCATGGGCCCCTAAAAGTATTGTGAGCCCTAAAGCACCATGCTTACTGACAATAATGAGCTCTGGATAAATGAAGGCGTGAACAAGAGCAGGGTCTGTCATGACCCAGGAGCAATCCTGGGCTTCAGACTGAGAAGCGAGATTCACTTGGTCCTCTGCTTCTGAGGTCCAAAAGTCCTTCCCAAAAAAGCAGCCCCAGATGTGCTGGAGAACTCTGGGATACAAATAAGGCTTAAGGGTCCCCCAAAAGTGCTCCATTTGGGAATCATTGGGTTAAATGAAATTAAGCAGATTTTCTTCTCACATGATTGTTCCAAACCTTTGCTATATACTATAATGTAAAGTGTGAGTCTCCACGGGGGTGGGCAGCGCAGTTGGTCTGTAGAATTTTCCAAAGCAATTCCACAATAGAATCCTTCTGCTTTGTTGGTAGAGCCACTGAGAACTGAGAACTCCCTCAGCAGCTGGGCCCAGGTCAGTACCTGACCCCGGGTCAGGCAGGTGGGTTCACTCACAGGAGTCCGACCCCAGACCCCAAACTGCCCTGGCCCATCTGTGCTGGCCTCCTGGTCAGAGCTGGGCTGCTGCTGGTTGGCAGGGGGAGGGTGTGGCTCCTTCAGCTTCCAGGTTGTAAGGACAGTCCTTGGGGAGGGCTGTGGTCATGTTGGGCACAAGGACTTCAGAAGATTTGGACATATGGGTATGCAGGCTTGTGTTTGCCCCGGGGCCCTCAAATACCAAGGGCAGTCCTGGCCTGATGGCTCTTCTAAGAAGGATGACCCTAGTGCGCCATGTCAAAGCTGGCCTACCATACTACAAATCACAGTCATTCAGACTCCCAGGACCTCTTTCATTTTTCTTTCTAGGCATGGGGGACAAATGACACAAACCCTGAAACATTTAGAGCTTTCCAACAGGAACTGAGCTGTCACAGCCTGGTAAAACAAGATCTGGGCTTAGTAGGGGTTTAGTCTTTTTAGAGAACTGGAGTGCTGATCTGGCTTTTCTCTGCAGGTATTGTACCCCCCCACCTTTTTTAATTTATTCACTTATTTTTGGCTGTCCTAGGTCTTTATTTCTGCATGAGGGCTTTCTCTAGTTGCAGCAAGTGGGAGACACTCTAGTTGCAATGCTTGGGCTTCTCTTCACTGCGGTGGCACAAGCTCTACAGTGTGGGCTTCACTAGTTGTGGTGCACTGGGCTTAGTCGCCCTGCACATGTGGAGTCTTCCCTGACCAGGGATTTAATCCATGTACCCTGCATTGGCAGGTGGATTCTCAACCACTGGACCATCAGAGAAGTCCTCTTTTTTTAATAATTATTTTTAAAATTTATCTATTTGGCTGTGTGTCTTAGTTGTGACATACAGACTCTTAGTTGAGGCCTTTGGGATCTAGTTCCCCAACCGAGATCAAACCTGGGTCCCCTGCATTGGGAGCATGGAGTCTTAGCCACTGGACCATAGGGGAAGTCCCTGTTACTCCCTTTCATTAGTATCAAATCTTCAGGAAACTATCCATAAAACGGAGGTATAGGGAATGAAGAGACAGAAGTGTAGGCAGTTCCCCTTCACCCATGCACAGTGGTGGAAATAGAATCAATTAGCAGTGGAAGACGCCTTGGCCAACGGGGAAGAATCCCATGGGAGTCAGCCACAGACAAGGCCACAGCTGGAAGAACAAATGGAAAAACATGAAGAACATCTTAGGAATGGTTCAGAAATCACTAAGGCACAGCCTGAGAAGGACTAATTTCTAGTCATAATAATTTGAGTTACAGGTACATACATGTTAAGTCATTTCAGTCATATCTGACTCATTGCAACCTCATGGACTGTAGCCCACCAGGCTCCTCTGTCCATGGGATTCTCCAGGCAAGAATACTGGAGTGGGTTGCCATTCCCTTCTCCAGGGATCTTCCCAATCCAGGGATCAAACCTGGGTCTCCCGCATTGCAGGTGGCTTCTTTACTGTCTGAGCTACCAAGGAAGCCCTTGAGTTACAGTTAGGACAGATCAATTCAGATAACTGAGAGAGATACTAAATATACCTAATCTTGAGTTATTCACTCAATTTTAGGACTAGAACTTGAAAAACATCACCATAAATCACATATGATGATCTTTCACTCAATGTCATATCATGCAATTCTAAAATAGGTGGGTGGGCACTTAAAAATTCTGCCCTTAAATTTGAAACATAGGACAATGTTATACTCTCCAAAGCCAACTTGACTTGAAGCTATAAAAAAGCAACAATCCTTTCCAAATTTATTTCTAAATCTCTCACTCTCCTGAGACACTAAAATAATCAAATAGGATTATATGGTATTTGATTGATGATATTTGGTCATAATGTTCCTTTCAAAGTGCATTCAGGCCTGCTGCTAATAACAGTCATGAATCACATCACCACGCAGAAGACTGGGCAAGAGGTAATTATATCAGGTAATAAAAGTGAGAAATAGCCAGCCATTAGAATTGGGAAGCTATTTTTGTACAAAGTACAAAGCACAGGATCTGTATGACGCATTCAGGATGGAGCTGTCTATGTATTAGCAGCAGAAGTAGGTAAATCTGATCCCAAAGTCAGTGTCTCCACCACATGAAGCCAAAGAGGACTTAATGCTCTAAGTCAGCCCTGGTGTGGGGTGGGGCCCAGGGACAAACACACCATGCCTAGCAATTGACTGGGTGTCCCCATGGGGCAAATCATTTAGTGTCTCTGGGATTCAGTTCCAACTGTAATAGAAGGAGATGGAAAAAATACTAAGTTCCTTTCTAGCTCCAAATTTCTGTTTAAAATGAATACAAAGTTCATTCAATTCTTGAGAGCCAAAGAAACAAACCCAGAAGTTGTTGTAGACTCCAACTTAAAGTTTATGGTACTTGGTGTCCATCAGAGCTTGTTAGATATGGGGTTGGAAATTCAGATCCTGTGATTCCAAAGTGGGTACCAGGGGGTGGAATATTTCATGAGTTTCTGGGGTGATCCCAATATACTGTGAAAGTTGAGAACTACTTGTTCTGCTAAATCATCAGGCTTGATGATTAGTTATTGGAAGGAGCTGAAAAGAGAAGCCACATTTATTGAAAACTTGCTCTATGCCAATACTGAACATATGTCATCTCATTCAATCATGTTAAGTCTTTGGCTCAGAAGGAAAAAGGGGAATGTGTCCTTAGGAGGAGAAATCAATCCCAGTTGCAAGTAATGCAATGAAGAGTTCTAGATATTTCCTGTTCTTACCTGGAGAATCCCGGGGACGGGGGAGCCTGGTGGGCTGCAGTCTCTGGGGTCGCACAGAGTCAGACACGACTGAAGTGACTTAGCAGCAGCAGCAGCAGCAGATAATTCCTATAAGTTAATATGCCCTCTTGACTCTTTCCCAGTTAATTAAGCTCATTGTATGCATTTCTTTGTATATTTGCTTTCTGCTTTTGAAGGAGAATGATAAAAGGAGAAATAAATTTCATATATTTGACATAATTACACACCTATAGTATGTCAACCTGATTAGGAAGTTAAAACAGTGAAAAAACAAAAGCCTGAAAGTCAAGATCCTCCTTGGAGAAATAAACTTGTCAAGCCGTAATTTAATTGTACATTTCATTTCACATAAACCAGTCAACACTCCAAAAATTTACTCAGCTGCAAGAGGAAGCTCTTCTACCTCACACGTTACATATAAACTCTCTTTTTAATGACGTGTGTGTTTTTCCTCTTTCATGTGCCAGCTGCAGAGGAAGACTCATAAAACGTTTAAAATTTCAGGTTGCTGGGACACATAATCTTTTTATTCTGACGTACAAATCTCTGTTCTTGCTCATGCTAGGAGAAATAATCATTACTGAGAAAGCTTTAGAAATACAGTCTGTTCTCAAAGTGCTTTTCCCAAAATTTTTACTCAAACAGCACTGCTCTAGAAAAGCTCCATTTTCTTTATTCTTAGTAACTTGGGATGGTGTTCCGACAGACAGTCCTACGTGTAAGCATTTGGTAAGACATGGACAGCTCATTGGTAGTTCAACCACCAGAGAAGAAAATTTATAAATATTTTGAAACCTCAGAGTGAAAACAGAGTCTGACCCTTATAGACAGACCCATGTTTGTTAGTGGAGAAGGAAATTAAGGGTCAGGTTCCTGGATCACATGACTATGCTTCCTCTAGTCCTGACCCTTTGTGACTGTACCAGCTGGTCCCTGACTGCTGGAAGGAGCTGACTCGTGTGGGTTTTCATCCCTGGCTGTGCAGGTTACCTTGGAGACGCTACCCTGGGCCAAACACCTCTACTCCTTGGAAGTGCAACCTCACTCCTGAGGACAGGGGTGAACCCATGACACAGACTTGGCCAACCTGGACACAATGAGTGATCCAGGAGTGGGCAGTGACCCTAGTAGGGCCAATCAGAGACCTTTTCTGAGTCTAACATATAGATATCAGGAACATTGTAATTTAGTTGCTAAGTCATATCTGAATCTTTGCCACCCCATGGATTTAGCCTGCCAGGTCTCTGTCCATGAGATTTCCCAGGCAGGAATACTGGAGTGGGTTGCCATTTCCTTCTCCAGGGGAACTTCCCAACCTGGGGATCGAACTTACATCTCCTGTAGTGGCAGGCAGATTCTTGACCACTTCCAGGGAAATAACAAGGTAGGAAAGAAAAGTTTTAAGTTGGGAGGATGTGACATTTAGGCTACCAGGACCCTGGGTAGAAAACCTCCCTGCGAAATGTCAGCTATGTCTCCTTGTCCCCCTTAGATCGCAACATCTTCCCTTGAACTCCATATACTTGAACACATTGTCACGCTTATATATCCATCTCCTGTATCATACAGAAATGAATCACCCTGAAGAAATAATGGCCCTGTATTCTGGCTAAAACATTTAGGGATACTGACATACCACCCACACTGATGATTTATTGTCTCTTTGCAGAGGTGGCTAAATCCCAGCTATGGGATGACAAATGAGGGGTCTATGTGGTGCCAGCTGCTTCTATTTCAGTTTGGAATCTGTCCTCATGGCATTTCAGCATTATCATCTGGCTTCACTCTTGGCACAGCACATTTTGTATACGCTTTTCTATACGGAATGTGTGCTGACTACTGACTTTCCATACGTATTTACACCAGGTTTCTCCACAGCGGCTCTATTGACTTTTTTGGATTGGATGATTCTTAGGTGGGCTGTTGGGAACTGTTTGGGAGTTTAAGAGCTGTCCTATGCACCACAGGGCGGTTAGCTGGCCTCCACCCAACTAGGTGTTAGCAGCACCTACCTCCATTTGTGGCAATCAAAACTGTTCAGGCATTGCCAAGCATTCCTGGGGGACAAAAAAGGACAAAATTGCTTCCAGTTGAGAACCTCTGGCTTAGACAGCTCACCAGCTTTGGCCATTTGGTCTTTGCAAGATACTATGGGGGCTTCCCTGGTGAGTCAGTGGTAAAGAATCCACCTGCCAAAGCAGGAGACTCAGGTTTGATCCCTGATCCAGGAAGACCCCACAGGCTGCAGAGCAACTAAGCCTGTGTACCACAACTACTGAGCCTGTACTCCAGAGCCTGGGAGCCACAGCTACTGAGTCTATGTGCCGCAACCCCTGAAGGCTGCACGTCCTGGAGCCCATGCTCTGTAAGTGAAGCCACCACGATGGGAAGTCTGTGCACCACAGCTGAAGAGTAGCCCCTGCTCACTACAACTAGAGAAAAGCCCATGCAGCAATGAAGACTCAGCACAGTCAGAAATAAATAAGTTAAATTATTTTTGAAAAGATTCTATTCTCGTCCATCATTGTCCTCAAAAACCACAAGCAAGCTTATCATCTATATATCTTTAGACTCCCAACTAATTGAGAACATTTGATTAGCAACCGCTGAATTGAAGCCATTATTTCAGGCAAGTTTCTGTAATTCATTTACACACATGCCCACACACACATGCACTGGCATCTTTCTGAGCTTTCACTCTCCTGGGTCCTCTGATTGGACTATCCATATTTCATCATTGCCTCAGTCATAGTAAGTGTTGCCTATAACAAAGACTTCAGTTAAGGCCTGACTCCCATGCCCAATTTTTTTCCAAAGCTGATCCTGCCTGCCCTCATATTTGTTTCTGCACAACCCAGCATTGAAGCCAGCTCTCCATGTGAGCTCATTCTCTATTAAGATTGCTGAATTGAGCAAATAGAAATATAAGACACCTAGATGAATCCGAATTTCAGATAAACAATGAATAATCTTTCAGTATAAATATGTCCCAAATATTGCCATATATCCTACAATGCACAATACAGTCCTGACCACAAAGAATTATACAGCCTAAGACATATGCATAAGACATACCTGTATTTTACCTGGCAACCTTATATCTCTACCACTCTGCCTTGAATCCTGTGGACTTGTGTCATTTTCACTAGTTCTTCCTTACCTACTGCTCAGGACCACAAGGACCTTCCCTTAACCAGAGTTGCCTGAGTGGAGAGGTTGTCAGATTCTGGGTTACTCAGTGTTTCAATCAGAGTCCAACCAGGAAACCAGAAATAAAGTGGAATTTTATGGTAGGGAACTGGTTACACAGATGATGTAAGAGGCTTCAAGAAACCAGTCAGGAAACTATGATGAAACTCACAGATCAGGAAATGTATGTTTATTCCCATCCCCAGGCTGGAGGGACAAAAGGAGGAGGTAGCTACCAGGATTCATGACTTGGAGTCATTTGGCAGAAGCTGGAACTTGAAAACAAGCTGAACCAGCAGAAGCAGTAGACAAGAAGAGATACAGCCCCTGCATCCACTCAAGGTGAAAGGCAGAGGGAAAAACACCCTGGCTCCTCCCACCAGCCAATTCCCTACCAGTGTTTTCCACTGGCTAAACCCGGTTGAAAACCAGCTACCAAGGGACCTGGAATCTCCAGCTGGTCTAAGGCAGTTTGAGTCTACGGATACTGATGCTCACTCAGGGTCCCGTCTCCTCTCGTCAAGGCAGGGCCATCTCTTCTAGCTACATGGAATCCAGGAGAATTCGAATCTGCCCATTGCTGGGATTCTGGATGAAGTATTTGTAGCCACTGCCTCACTCACTAGAACAAAAAGCGAAAGTCACTCAGTTGTGTCTGACTCTTTGTGACCCCATGGAATTCTCCAGGCCTGGAGTGGATAACCTATCCCTTCTCCAGGGGATCTTCCCAACCCAGGGATAGAACTGGGGTCTCCTGCATTGCAGGTGGATTCTTTACCAACTGAGCCACCAGGGAAGCCCTACTATCACTAGCCAGTGAGAAATTTTGAAAAATTCCTGATTGTGTGCATCAGTTTTCTGGGATAAGTCATATTTTCACTTTTCTGAGACCTAGTCTCTTTAGTTCTGCTCTTCCTGTTTGTCAGTCCCTAGAGCTGTTCACATGGAGAAGGCGATAGCACCCCACTCCAGCACTCTTGCCTGGAAAATCCCATGGGTGGAGGAGCCTGGTAGGCTGCAGTCCATGGGGTCGCTAAGAGTCGAACACAACTGAACGACTTCACTTTCACTTTTCACTTTCATGCATTGGAGAAGGAAATGGCAATCCACTCCAGTGTTCTTGCCTGGAGAATCCCAGGGACGGGGGAGCCTGGTAAACTGCTGTCTATGAGGTCACACAGAGTCAGACTTGACTGAAGCGACTTAGCAGCAGCAGCAGAGCTGTTCACAAACCCAGTGGCTCCCACTTGCAGGCAAATGGTGGCATTGTTTGCCCCACCTCCTTTGACAGCAAGTGTGACCATGTGACTTGTACTGTCCAGTGAAATATAAGTAGAAGCGGTGTGTGCTGCTTCTGGTTGAAGCTTTAGGAACAGGCACATCATTCACAGCTTTTCCATTTTCTGCCTTAGGGACCATAAACATATTAGTCAGAATTGAACATAGGTCCCTGTATTCATTCTTCTTGCTTCTATAACAAATTATCACAAATTAAGTGTCTTAAAACAATACAAACTTATTGTCTTATAATTTTGGAGTTCAGAGTCCAAAATCAATTTCACTGGGCTCATCAGACCTCATTCCTTCTAGAGGCTTCAGGGGAGAATCCATTTCCTTGCTTTTTTTTTTAAAGTGTCTGGAGGCTGCTTGCACTCTGCTTGTGACCCTCCCTCACATCACTCCAACCTCCTCCTTCCACGGTCACATCTCCCACTACTACTGCCTTTGACCTGCTCTCCTCCCTCTTAAAAGGACCATTTTAATAATAATCATAATCCAAGAACATCTTCCCATCTCAATTCCTTACCTTAAACACATCAGCAAAGCACCTTTTGCTATGTAAGGTATATATTCACAGACTCTAGGTTTTAGGACATTGACATCTTTCAGTTCAGTTCAGTTCAGTTCAGTCGCTCAGTCGTGTCCAACTCTTTGTGACCCCATGAATTGCAGCACGCCAGGCCTCCCTGTCCATCACCAACTCCCGAAGTTCACCCAAACTCATGTCCATCGAGTCAGTGATGCCATCCAGCCATCTCATCCTCTGTCATCCCCTTCTCCTCCTGCCCCCAATCCCTCCCAGCATCAGAGTCTTTTCCAATGAGTCAACTCTCCGCACGAGGTGGCCAAAGTACTGGAGTTTCAGCTTCAGCATCATTCCCTCCAAAGAAATCCCAGGGCTGATCTCCTTTAGAATAGACTGGTTGGATCTCCTTAGGAGCCCTTATTCTGTCTACTACAGTTCCTGAGAGGTTCCAATGAGCAGAGCCCCACCTACCAAACTGCATTAGACATGTAATATGAGTGAAAACAAAACTTTCATGGCATTGAGTCACTAAGATTTAGGGGGCTGTTACAGATGCACAATTAAGTCCACATTTATACCCTGTATCTTTTCTGTTTCAGGCTATATTTTGAAAAATAACTTAGAGTTTTTTATTTTATTTTTAATTGGAGGGTAATTGCTTTACATGGTTTTGGGGGCTTCCTGATAGCTCAGATGGTAAAGAATCTGTCTCCAATGCAGAAGACCCAGGTTCAATTCCTGGGTGAGGAAGATTCCCTGGAGAAGGAAATGGCAACCCACTCCAGTATTCTTGCCTGGAGAATCCCATGAACAGAGGAGCCTGGCAGGGGGGCTCATGCGACCATGGGGTCGAAAAGAGTCAGACATGACTGAGTGACTAACTTTTACTTCTTTCATCTTGAATTCTGCCATACATCAACATGAAGCAGCAAAAGAATCACCTCCCACATCATCCTACCCCTCTAGGTTGTCACAGAGCACCAGGTTTGAGCTCCCTGTGTCTTACAGCAAATTCCCACTGGCTATCTATTTTACATACGATAAAGTATATGTTTCAATACTACTCCCAATTCGTCCCACCATTTCCTTCCCCAACTGTGTACACAAATCTGTTCTCTGCATCTCCATTGATGCCCTGCAAATAGGCTCACCAGTAGCATCCTTCTAGATTCCATATATATGAGTTAATATGCAATATTTGTTTTTCTCTTTCCAACTTACTTCTCTCTGTATAATAGGCTCTATGCTCACCCACGTCGTTAGAACTGAATGCATTCCTCAAATGCATTCCTTTTTATGAGTGAGTAGTATTCCATTATATATATGTACCACAACTTCTTCATCCATTCATCTGTCAATGGACATCTAGGTTGCTTCCATGTCCTAGCTATTGTAAACAGTGCTGCAATGAACATTGGGGTACATGTGATTTTTTCAATTATGGTTTCCTCGGGGTATATGCTCAGTACAGGGATTGCTGGGTCATGCTGCTGCTGCTGCTAAGTTGCTTCAGTAGTGTCCGACTCTGTGTGACCCCATAGACGGCCACCCACCAGGCTCCCCCGTCCCTGGGATTCTCCAGGCAAGAACACTGGAGTGGGTTGCCATTTCCTTCTCCAATGCATGAAAGTGAAAAGTGAAAGTGATGTCACTCAGTCTTGTCTGACTCCTAGCAACCCCATGGACTGCAGCCCACCAGGCCTCTCCGTCCATGGGATTTTCCAGGCAAGAGTACTGGGGTGGGTTGCCATTGCATAGGATAGTTTTATTCCTAGGTTTTTAAGGAACCTCCATACTGTTCTTCACAGCAGCTGTGTCAATTTATATTCCCACCAACAGGGCAAAGGATTCCCTTTTCTCCACACCCTCTCTAAGATTTATTGTTTATAGAATTTTTGATGACAGTCATTCTGACCAGTGTGGGGTAATACCTCATCATACTGGTGTTTTATTTTTTTTGGTTGTGCTAGGTCTTCAGTGCTGCTTTGGGTTTTTCTCCAGTTGTAGCGAGCAGGGACTACTCTCTAGCTGCAGTGTGAGGGCTCCCCACTGCTGTGGCTTCTTTTATTGTGGAGCACAGATTCTAGGGCACAGGCTCAGTGGTTGTGGCACATGGGTTAGCTTCTCTGCAGCATGTGGGGTCTTTTCTGGATCAGGAATCAAACCTGTGTCTCCTGCATTGGTAGATGGATTCTTTACCACTGAGCCACCTCATTGTAGTTTTGGTTTGCATTACTTTAATAATAAGAAATGTTGAGCATCTTTTCATGTGTTTATTAGCCATCTGTATGCCTTCTTTGGAAAAATGTCTATTTAGATCTGCCTGCTTTATGATTGGGTTGTTTTTTTTCTGGTATTGAGCTGCATAAGCTGCTTGCATGTTTTGGAGATCAATCCTTTGTCAGTTGTTAAAAATAACTTAAAGTATTAAATATTATATTTTCTGCATAAAGTATACTTTAAAATACTGTATCATTTGTTTTTGTTCTTGAACAAAAGTAACTTTAGTTCTGTAAAGTAGACCTAAAAATGTATATTATACACATTCAACTCCCTAACAAAATTCTTTGCTGAATCAGAAAAATGTTCAGATTCCCTTTGTTTACCAAAACTAACAGGGCAACAACGTTGATTTACTTAGATGCTGAACCAGATGAAAGTAAAAGAGAAAATAAACAGCTCATTGAAAGATTACTAAACATAGTCCTGTTTTTCCTAGAAGTTTGAGGTGGGGAGTAGGGTCCTGACAATTGAAATGAAAACATTTATGTGAATTTCTAAAGTATAATCCCTACCTTAGTTCTTCTATGTCATAAGTCATAAAAAGTAGAGTGGCAAGTGTCTTGCCATCTTGAAGTGCAGAATCCTGGCTGCCTGTCACACACACACACACACCTCTTCGTAGTAAGTCAGATAGACAGATGGGCATGTCAGTTTCAGCCCAAATCAGTCATCTGCAGCTTTTGGGTCATGTCTCTCTAATCAGTAATATGTTTTCGTACATGCTTCCAATATGTATGTATACCTACCCAGCTATTACAAGCATTATAACAAGTGCTGCAAAAAAGAAAATGAAAAGATGATATCAAGATAAAATAAATACTATTTTTAAATGCCTTGATAATCACATGGCATTATACTACATTAGTTAATATTTCAAGACACAATATGCCCTTAAGTAGAAGTTCCTCATTCGGAGAAGGCAATGGCACCCTACTCCAGTACTCTTGCCTGGAAAATCCCATGGACGGGGGAGCCTGGTAGGCTGCAGTCCATAGGGTCGCTAAGATTCGGGCACGACTGAGTGACTTCACTTTCACTTTTCACTTTCATGCATTGGAGAAGGAAATGGCAACCCACTCCAGTGTTCTTTCCTGAAGAATCCCGTGGGCAGCAGAGCCTAGTGGGCTGCTGTCTATGGGGTCACACAGAGTCGGACACGACTGAAGTGATTTAGCAGTAGCAACAGAAGTTCCTCATTAATTATAGTAAATATAAATCAATAGATTGTAAAGTCAAATTGTAAAGCAGCTTCTTGATAATTTTTAATGTTTTTGTCAGAGTTTTTTTCAGATCTGATTTTTTTTCAATTTTTATTATTTTATTTTTTAATTGGAATATAGTTGCTTTACAATGTTGCATTAGTTTCTGCTGTACAATATCATGAATCAGCTATATGTCCATGTATATATAGCCTGCTTCCCACCACCTCCCCCATCCCACCCCTCTGGGTTATCACAGAGCACAAGGCTGAGCTCTCTGGGCTATACAGCAGGTTCCTACTAGCTATCTATTTCACACAAGGTAGTGTATATGAGTCAATCCTACTCTCCCAATTCATCCTACACTCTCCTTTCTCCGCTGTGTCCGAAGTCTGTTCTCTACAACTGTGTCTCTATTCTGCCCTGTAAATCATCAGTACCATGTCTCTAGAATCCTTGTATATACATTAATACTTGATATTTTTTCTCTTCCTGACTAGTTTCACTCTGTATGACAGACTCCAGGTTCATCCACATCAGATTTGATTTGATCCTCATTATTTTTACCTTTTTATGTGAATAGCAAGGGTTTTGTTCTAAGAGTAAAAGTGCCCACTTTGCCATTTATGTTGTTTATTTGCTTGCACTCATGTTCTTGTTTATACCTCATGGTTTCTTTGCAGGAAATCTTTTAAAGTCATGTGTCTATTTTATGAGAGTTAATGTCATTAGAACAGGTAAATATTATCTAAAAACAGTAGTGATCATGCATCTGGGCATACACAAATATGTCATACTGTGCCAAAAGCAAATAAAAGAGTGAGGAAAGCTCCGTCAATCCCTCTGAGTTCTGGAAAGCCCACTCTTTCCTCAGGATGGCTCCCTGTGTGTGATCCCACCGTGACACAGCACCGTCCGACCTTGGGATCAGTGAGGGTGCTGTGGCAATCCGTGTAGTTATTATTATATCACTTCTGAGAGGCATGCACTGGACTTGGTAGAACTCTAATGTAAAAAGCTAAAAGGCAAGTTTCTAAAAAGACTTTTACAAGAGCAATGAATTTAGGTATGTAGCAGAAGATCCATAATCCATTCAATTAACTTGTCTATTATAAAACATCTTACAAAAACACCAAACCCCATAGGGTCTGGATGACTTCCCCCAATCCCCAGTTAGAGGGTTCTTGGCAACTAGGACTAGAAACCGGATCCTCTGAGCCTCAGGCCAACACACTTCTCATTACACTAGGAGATTATGAATGAGTAAATTTAGCAATTTCGTGACTGAATTAAGTCCTGCTGGCCTCTCTTCAACATCATACTGTGTGATGAGATAGAAAGACTCAAGCCAAGTACAAGGAGAAGAAACTGGAAGATAACAGCTCTGGAGATGGGAAATTTTCAGTTCTCTGCAAGATATGAGAGTGAAGAATTTATCTTTCTGCTGTCTCTCTGGCCCCCAATTTCTGTTTGTCTCACTGACAAAGATCTCTATACAGATTAAGGTTCTCCTGAAAAGAGTTCTTCTGTGCCTCCCATATCAGACATTCAAAGACATTATATTCAATGTCTCATTGATTATACTGATATATATTCATTATATTCAAGGACAGACAGCCATAAAGTTGTGATAAAATGATAAAATGCCCCTAGAAATGTGATAAGAAAAAGTTAATTATCTTTCCCTCCTACAATAGTAAAGTCCAGTCAGAGAAGCAATACCACTATGAGTATTATGGGAGAGATTGCTTATTATGGAATTAGATGTTGCACAAATCTGGGGGAAGTTGAGGAAGAAGAGGTCCGGAAGTACAAGAGAAAAGTACCTGGTGCAGGTAGACAAGTTTGATGCTAGGTGAAATCAATGGTGGAGAAGGCTAATGGAGAGGTGTCAGGAAGGAGGCCTCTGTTGGCTCTTTTGGCTTCCACCACAATGAGCTCACAGCAAAACATTTCCTGATGGGTCTGGGGTAACTGCTGGTCAATAGGGCCAGCATTTGGGAAGAAGAGCTGGACTAAAACTCACCAGCACCTTGGCAACTGCCCCTAACTCCCTCCACCAACCTTCAAATGGCTGCTGCTTCATTTCTGCCTCTTAAAGATCACATTTCTCTCATGGGCTGCCTGGTGCTGCCTCTGAGGATGCGGGGCTATCTCCCTGCAAGGCTGCTGCTTTATGTGGGGGATACTCTGGTTTGGAGCAGACCTGGATCACTGAGGACGTGGAGGTGAGGCAGCAAGGTGCCCCCTGCAGCTCTTCTTTTCAGCCTTTTCCTGGAGCCTCCAGAAAGGCATGCAGCTCTGCTGACACCTTGACTTTAGCTGACGGCTATGGTCTGTGTGTTTGTGTCCCCCTAAACTTCCTATGTTGAGGTCTTAACCTGCAATACAATGGTGGGTCCTTGGAGAGTTGATGAGTTTATCAAAGTGGAGCCCACATGAATGGGATAAGGGCCCTTATAAAAGAAAACCCTGCAGAGCTCCCTAGCCCCTTCTACCAGTGACAATACAAGGAAAAGTCTGCAACCCAGAGGTGAGCCCTCACCCCATCATGCTGGTATTTTGATCTCAGACTTCCAGCCTCCACACTATGACAAATAAATTTCTGTTGTTTATAAGCTACACAGTCTGTGGTTTTTGTAATAGCAGCACAAAGGGACTGAGAAACTCTCCTGGTGGCCCACTGCCAATGACTCACTGATTTGAGGGTATAAAAGGCCAGCCCGCTGGTCTCAAGGGGGATCACTCTGTACTGCAATCATGCTCCAGAGCTCCCCAAGGGCCAGTCCACACCAGCTGAGGCCTCGTCCTTGCTTAGCTCCTTCATCTGCTCTCTTCTGCTTTTCTCTCTACCTTTTTCCTGAGAGCACAGCCTTAATAAATCATAGGTACCAAGGAGATCCAACCAGTCTATTCTAAAGGAGATCAGTCCTGGGTGTTCTTTGGAAGGACTGATGCTAAAGCTGAAACTCCAATACTTTGGCCACCTCATGCAAAGAGTTGACTCATTGGAAAAGACTCTGATGCTGGGAGGGATTGGGGGCAGGAGGAGAAGGGGACGACAGAGAATGAGATGGCTGGATGGCATTACCGACTCAATGGACATGAGTTTGAGTGGACTCTGGGAGTTGGTGATGGACAGGGAGGCCTGGTGTGCTGCAATTCACGGGGTCACAAAGAGTCGGACACGACTGAGCAACTGAACTGAACTGAACCTAAATTTCCATTTTAGGCTCTTCTTTGAAGGAACCCGAAGGGCTTCCCTGGTGGCTCAGCTGGCAAAGAATCCACCTGCCATGTGGGAGACCTGGGTTCGATCCCTGGATTGGGAAGATCCCCTGGAGAAGGGAACAGTTACCCACTCCAGTATTCTGGCCTGGAGAATTCCATGGACTGTACAGTCCATGGGGTCACAGAGTCAGACACAACTGGGTGAATTACACTTGGAGTCCCAATGCATCACCCCTCTCTACTGCACTTTGCTCTTCAGTCACATGGCCCACTTGCAGTTCTTGGGCATTGGTTCATGATAAACTTTCCAAAGTTTTATGAAAGCCATTTTACAGATGAGGAAACTGAGGCACATGGAGGTGAAGGTCATATGGCTCGAAAGTGATGGAGTTCTGACCCCAGGTTGTTTGACCCTAGACACTGTGCCACTGTATTCCATTTATTTACATTATTTAATTATTTCCTTTATTTACTTGTTTACTTTGGTTATTGTGTGTCTCTTCTACTAAAATACAAGCTCCTTGAGGATACACATTTGTGTGTATTCAGTCCACTGCTGTATCCCTTAGCACCTAAAGAAGTCCAGACATCATACTAGGCCCTCAAGTATTTATTAAACTGCATAGTTTCTGTGACTTTAAGCCCTTCTTTCTGGATTCAAGGGGGAAACAAATTGCAATAAGGGTAGATTGATTATTCAAATTTCAGCCAACATCCATATCATGCAATAAATGCTTCTTCTTTCCCATCTCGATTCAGCTCTGTAATAAATTGAATGCAATATATTTAAGTTATGTGGTGATTGTTTAAGTATTTGGCTTCCATTTGAGAACTGTGAGTGCCATGTAGCTGTGTAATTGTTGGCTAAAATAATGATCTCTGGCATCTTGAATGCCAGAATTTGCAATCATGTCATTAAGACCTTAACAGAGACATCAAGGCTGGGAGAAGACCTGCATGAGTCTAAGTGGAAAGTTCATGGCCAAAGTCATCTGTTAGGACCATCTAGTACTCTCATTGGGACTTAAAGTGAAAGTGTCAGTTGCTCAGTCCTGTCTGACTCATCCAAGTTCTGAACTATTTTAGAAATATAGTTCAATAATAAGACACAAAGAAATAAAAATATCAGGCTTGCTACTATGAAGGCTGATACTGCAGAATGTGGCTTTGACCTAAAGCCAAATGTTTTCATAATGCTAGACCCCTGAACTAGACAAACTTACCCATAGTGACTACAGAACCCCCAAGGCAGGGTCTTGGTCCTCGAAACTGATAGCATGAAAGAACAGAGCAGGACACACATTCTCCACAGGGACACCAGCTCCCAAGAGGAGTCCAGGGAATGGCTAGCAACCCTGTCTGCAGTTCAGTCCAGTTCAGTTGCTCAGTCGTGTCCGACTTTTTGCCACCCCATGAATCGCAGCACGCCAGGCCTCCCTGTCTATCACCAACTCCTGGAGTTCACCCAGACTCACATCCATCCAGTCAGTGATGCCATCCAGCCATCTCGTCCTCTGTCATCCCCTTCTCCTCCTGCCCCCAATCCCTCCCAGCATCAGAGTCTTTTCCAATGAGTCAACTCTTCCCATGAGGTGGCCAAAGTACTGGAGTTTCAGCTTCAGCATCATTCCCTCCAAAGAAATCCCAGTGCTGATCTCCTTCAGAATGGACTGGTTGGATCTCCTTGCAGTCCAAGGGACTCTCAAGAGTCTTCTCCAACACCACAGTTCAAAAGCATCAATTCTTCAGTGCTCAGCTTTCTTCACAGTCCAACTCTCACATCCATACCTGACCACTGGAAAAACCATAGCCTTGACTAGACGGACCTTTGTTGGTAAAGTAATGTCTCTGCTTTTGAATATGCTGTCTAGGTTGGTCCTCATTCTCCTTCTAAATTCACCTGTTAGACAAACCGCTGTACCTCCCCAAGAGCAGAGCAAGGATAGTGCAGAGAGATGCCAGGAGTGCCTCCTGATGGATTTCCCTTCAATAAAAGGAAACATTGAGTGAGGAATGATATTGACCTTGCCACAGTACCACCCGTGGGCAATTGGACGACTCTTGGAGGAATTTGGATTACGTTTTTGCTTTATGAATTTGGTGAAACAGAGTATGTAACCATTAGCCTCTTACAGTTAACATTTTGCTTCTTAGTTTCCATAGCTGAAACTAGATTAAACCATAGAATTTTGCAGCCAAAAGTGAAACTTCAGAGATCATCTGGTCCAGTGCTGTCCTTTTTACAGCTAATGAAGCTGAGGCCCAGAAGGTGGGATGTTTTGTCCTATAACAAAAATGTATGCAGGTCCCCTAGAGCCAGAGTGGGACTCTCTGTTCTCTTTCTTAGTCCAAAGCCTTTATCCAATGACTTATCATCAAATTGTCCCTAGTGCCAAGGAGAGGAAAGAGAACCTCCCCCCCAATAATAAGAAACAAAAACATAATATATAGTTCAATTTCACAGTCAAGATTATGAGATGGTAGTAAGATGAGGTGTTCAAGGTGAAGACAGAAATCATTTACACTAAATGATGTAAAATGATGGCCTCATCCCCTCACTGTCCCTTTCATGATGTGATACCTTGCACTGAAATTTCCCATCTATTCCTGTGCATGGCGCTGTGCTTACCTGAGACTCTCTGTTCAGGAAGATTTTGCTTTTTACTTTCATTAAATTCAGAAGAACTAGGTAGGTGTTTAATATGAATATAAACTCCAGTATCCTAAGGTCGTCTGTTTTAAATTTTCATACACAGCTCAAACCTCCTGGGCATTGTTATTCAAAAATCCGACATTACTATGAATCATATGAGCTTTTTCTCAATAAATGGTAAAAGAAATGAGAGCTATCTTCAGAAACCTGGAGGAGAGGAAAATCTTATTTCAAGATTCTTTCACTTCCTTTAATATAATATGTATGTATTAAGGCTGTAAAGTGGTTCTCAGATATAAAGATCATAAATCATCATATTTGAAAATAGAAGTAAAAAATGTGTTCATTATTATAACTATATAGTATAAGGATGATGATTTAAAATTTTTATATGCTCATGATTACTGCTGAAGGCATCCCATTATTTGCTTATCCCAGTACTTTTCAATATGAAAAGCTTGTGCTCTATTTTAAATTATATAAAGTTTAGATAGGTGCAGAAGCTGTCTATAGGGAAATGTCACTGTTTTAAAATGTCTTATTGAGACTCTTTGCCCATGTAACATAACAAACAGCAACCTTGAACCATAAATTATCGGTTAGAGGTACATATGGGCCATGGTGTTCGGAGATGCAGATGCTTTGGTGTGCACTTTGGGTTCTCTAAGTAGGTCAGGCGACTGCAGAGGTTGTTATAGTTTGCAGCATGATGGCAATTTGGTTGCTAAGGGAGTAAAAACCTTACCTGATGAGCTACAGTCTCTCCCAGCAAATTCAGGTCACTGTATTACGGAAATACACTGAGGTTTCCTTTTTTTTTTTTTTTGTACTACATAAAAATTATTGCAACCAGGTATCTATAACAGAGAAAAATAGTCCACTGGCTAGGCAATCCTGAATTGTATAGGGTATTGCCTTATGTTCAGAAAGTTTGTCTAAAATGGGTGATGATTTGAAAAGATACAGAGAAACGTGTGTGTGTGTGTGTGTGTGAGTGTGTTGGTTTTTTGTTTTTTAAGGAAGCAGCTATGTCAATGGAGAAGGAAATGGCAACCCACTCCAGTGTTCTTGCCTGGAGAACCCCATGGACGGAGAAGCCTGGTAGGCTGTAGCCCATGGGGTCACACAGAGTCGGACACGACTGAAGCGACTTAGCAGCAGCAGCAGCAGCAGCAGCTATGTCAAAGAGTGTTTTTTATTTTTGGTTTTTGTTTATTTGTTTTTCTCGAGGAGTCTAGCTTTAGTCCAGATTTTCACCCTTTGTAGACTTAGGATGTGTTTGGGGACCTTTCTCCATCAGGAAAAAGAAACCATCTTGTAGAGTTAAACTTATAAAAAGTCAGGCTAGAATGCCACCTAACCATTTAATAAGTAATTTTCAATTCTAACTGCTAGACTCCAGAGAACTGTGTTCCCAATTCTCAAAGCAGGAATTTTGATGTTTTATTCACCTGTGTATCTCCAGAACCTAGAACTGGGCTTGACACCTAGTAAGCACTCAATAAATATTGGTTGGATGAAGAATAAATCATTGATTCTAAATTTCAATCCAGTTTTTAACCTGTCAGCATATCAGTTATCTCAAGGGAAACAGGCATGAAAGATCCTTGAGTGTTGTGGTAAGTTATGAGACATCTCATGTGAAGTATGTTAGCAAGGTATTTGTCATTCAGTGTCAGGAGATGTTAAATTATTCATGTGTATATTTCAAATAAAGTTTTGCTTTTATGAAATTATGATATAGTAACATCATAACAATGTTCTCATTTCTGAGGCTGAAAGTTTGATAATGCAGACCTTATCAAATAAATAATTTTCATAATTTCTCATAATTGTAAACTTTAACCTAGCCCTTTAGGACTTTCTCTGATACACATCCATTTAATCTTGAACTATCAGCTTACTCTGAAACCTAAGATAAATGTGCTGTTGAAACACCTTGCAAAGTCCTCACAGTGCCTAAAGTTCAAAGGCTCTGTTTATATTAGAAGAAAGATAATAAAAAGTTATTCAGTTCAGTTCAGTCGCTCAGTCGTGTCCAATTCTTTGTGACCCCATGAATGGCAGCACGCCAGGCCTCCCTATCCATCACCAACCCCCGGACTTCATTGAGACTCACGTCCATCGAGTCAGTGATGCCATCCAGCCATCTCATCCTCTGTCGTCCCCTTCTCCTCCTGCCCCCAATCCCTCCCAGCATCAGAGTCTTTTCCAATGAGTCAACTCTTTGCATGAGGTGGCCAAAGTACTGGAATTTCAGCTTTAGCATCATTCCCTCCAAAGAAATCCCAGTGCTGATCTCCTTCAGAATGGACTGGTTGGATCTCCTTGCAGTCCAAGGGACTCTCAAGAGTCTTCTCTAATACCACACAGTTCAAAAGCATCAATTCTTTGGCACTCAGCCTTCTTCACAGTCCAACTCTCACATCCATACATGACCACTGGAAAAACCATAGCCTTGACTAGACGGACTTTTGTTGGCAAAGTGATGTCTCTGCTTTTGATTATGCTATCTAGGTTGGTCATAACTTTCCTTCCAAGCAGTAAGCGTCTTTTAATTTCATGGCTGCACTCACCATCTGTAGTGCTTTTGGAGCCCAAAAAATAAAGTCTGGCACTGTTTCCACTATTTCCCCATCTATTTCCCATGAAGTGATGGGACCAGATGCCATGATCTTCATTTTCTGAATGTTGAGCTTTAAGCCAACTTTTTCACTCTCCTCTTTCACTTTCATCAAGAGGCGTTTTAGTCCCTCTTCACTTTCTGCCATATGGGTGGTGTCATCTGCATTATTTGAGGTTATTGCTATTTCTCCCGAAAATCTTGATTCCAGCCTGTGCTTCTTCCAGTCCAGCGTTTCTCATGATGTACTCTGCATATAAGTTAAATAAGCAGGGTGACAATATACAGCCTTGACGTACTCCTTTTCCTATTTGGAACCAGTCTGTTGGTCCATGTCCAGTTCTAACTGTTGCTTCCTGACCTGCATACAGATTTCTCAAGAGGCAGATCAGGTGGTCTGGTATTCCCATCTCTTTCAAAATTTTCCACAGTTTATTGTGATCCACACAAAGGCTTTGGCATAGTCAATAAAGCAGAAATAGATGTTTTTCTGGAACTCTCTTGCTTTTTCCATGATCCAGCGGATGTTGGCAATTTGATCTCTGGTTCCTCTGCCTTTTCTAAAACCAGCTTGAACATCAGGAAGTTCACAGTTCACGTATTGTTGAAGCCTGACTTGGAGAATTTTGAGCATTACTTTACTCACATGTGAGATGAGTGCAATTGTGTGGTAGTTTGAGCATTCTTTGGCATTGCCTTTCTTTGGGATCGGAATGAAAACTGACCCTTTCCAGTCCTGTGGCCACTGCTGAGTTTCAGATCAGATCAGATCAGATTAGTCGCTCAGTCATGTCCTACTCTTTGCGACCCCAAAAAGCCAAAATTGACATGAAACACTGAAAACTAAAGCCATTTGGAGTATTAATTGAGGGACAGCATTTATCTAAACTGAAAATCTGAAAATATAGTTACAAAATCATATTTATTGTCTTTCTATTCTGTTAATGACAGAGACCAACTGTAGTCCTAAATCATCATGTGTCAGATTTGCTTGAAGGGATGTATTTATAAAGGCATCTTATACTGTGTGTTAGATACAGATATGTATAGATATATATCTCCTGGCTTCCTTGTTGGCTCAGTGGTAAAGAATCTGCCTCCCAATGCAGGAAACATGGGTTCAGTCCCTGGGTTGAGAAGATCCCCTAGAGGAGGAAATTGCAACCCACTCCAGTATTCTTGCCTGGGTAATCCCATAGATAGAGGAGCCTGGAGGGCTACAATCCATGGGGTCGCAAAGAGTCAGATACGACTTAGTGACTAAACAACAAACAAATATATCTCCTACTGGTTAGGAGAAAGGGACAGAGGTTATGAGGAATTGGCCTATGTAATTATGGAGGCTGAGAAGACCCATGGTCTACATCTGCAAGCTGGAGACACAGGAAAGCTGGGTCAAGAGCTTGAGAATCAGAGGGGCTGATGGTGTAAATTTCAATCCAAGGTTCAAAGAGAATGAGATGAGGAGTCCCAGCTCTATCAGTGAGGCAGCGAAAAACAGAGCAAGTTAGACCTTTCTCCACCTTTTTGTTCTGTTCAGGCCCTCAACAGATTGGATGATGCCCGCCCTCATTGTGGAGGACAATTTACTGAGTCTACCGACTCAAAGGCTAATCTTATCCACAAACATCCTGGATCAGATAATTGATACAATCAGAATTATTTTTTTCATTTTTATTTGTTTATTTTTGGCTGCTCTGGGTCTTCGTCGCTGCTCAGGGCTTTCTCTGGTTGCAGAACACGGGCTCTAGCGTGTGGGCTCGGTAGTTGTGGCACGCGAGCTGAGTTGCCTCATGGCATATGGAATATTCCCAGACGAGGGATTGAACCAGGGTCCCCTGCACTGGCAGACAGATTCGCAACCACTGGACCATCAGAGAAGTCCACTTTTAGTATGGGCATCTGCAGGTAGTCAAGTTGACACATAAAGATAGTCATCACATATTATTTTCACTAATTTTTTTAAAGAAAAGATGAATTCGAATTCTAGCATCTCTAATAAAGAAGTATTCCTGTCAGAAGATTCTACTTCTGGTAGTATCTTTGCTTATCTATTATTTAATTACACTTAAAACTTAGGGTTTTTTAATAGGACACTAACCCCAAAGCCTTATTATAACCAATGAGAAAAAAAAATGTTGTTAGGTCTCACCACTGTTCACCAATCCCTAAAACAATGGTTGGGACATTTCTCAATATACTGTAAGGAAGAACTCAGAGATGGGTCCCTAGGAATATAGGCCTCCCACAGCTACTAAAAACATATCAAAAATTTCAAGAAGCTGTGCTGATTATATCAGTTTTTGCCAACACAAAAGTATGTGTTGATACTTTTTCTATCAAAGATCTTCTAGAATCATACTCCTTAATAACAAAAACAATAATAAAAATAAGAGCTAACACTTACGTAGCAGTTTACTTTGTGCCAAGAACTGTTTTAATGAGCTTATATATACTAACTCATTTAATCTCATAATTACCTTCTGTAATAGATTCACTAATACTACACCTATATTACAGCTGGGAAGCAGGCACAGAGAGAAACATCCAAATTCACACACTTACTAAATGCAAAACATACCCCAGACTCCATGTACTTTCCCTACCTAGGTATTCGTGTACCATATCTATACATGTACAGTGAAGCAGACTTTCAAGTTAACTGGATCATGTAATAAGGAAGATCTAACGTGAGATATAACTCAGTTCTTCCAGATTTTATTCTTTTATATTCATATTTTTTTATGCTGTACATCATGGCCTTTGACCCCTAAATACTTCAGTATGCAGCTCACAAATATAAGGACATCCTATGTAACCAAAATGAATTCTTTTTACTCCCAACAAGCCACAATATTAATCCTAACATTAAAACTTAATGAGCTTTAATATCATTTATGACCCAAGTCTTATTCCAATTTTCACAATTATTCTCCCAATAGATGTTCAAAACAGTTCAAACTAGAATGTAATCTAGGACCATAGGCTGCACTTGTGGTTGGGTCCCAATTTCTTTTCCTCCATAACATCCTTGGTTTCTATGGTGCTGACTTGCTGAGAGTCGAAAGCAGTTGTCCACTGGAATATCTCACCTTTCAAGATTTGCCTGAATTCTTTGTCATACTGTTTAGCCTGTTCTTGCTTTTCCATTTATTTTCTTTCTTGTAAATGCTTTTCTGATACTTAGAAGGGCAAGAAAATAAATCAAGTCTGCAGGTTATTAAAGCAACCTAGAAAGAAGTTTCTGAAGACTGAAGCTGAAGAGGGGAATGAGCAGACACTAAAGGAATATATATATATTTTTTATTATCTTTAGATTTAATTCGTTTGAGTAATTCTTGAGTGAATGACTGCCAGTAACTGAGAATAGAACAGCCTAAACAACTTTCATTCTGAACAAAGACCAGGAAATGTAGGTACAAGGCAGCTTTGTGAAATGAAGGGCAGTATACCAAGTAGCAGTTGGGTGTTTTGCCTATTAACAAGCTTTACCATATTAGGTGGGGCTTTGTGATACAAGTTCTGACTGGAGACTCCAATCTTTCCAGGGTCCAAGTGTTAAGCAGCCAGGCTTAGCTGCCTGGGCAACCAACAAATATAAGACTGAGAGTTATAAACTCAACTTGTTGCTTACTTGCAGCCACGAAAGTCTTTTGAATCTTTCTTCAAAGACAACTTATTTGAATGTGCTTTAAAAGCTCAGGAAATTGCCTTGGAAAATCTTTATTTAAAGCTGGTAAACAAAAACTACCCTTTCTATAGTATCATTCAAATAGACTGGATCCATTTCAAGATGCTTCCTGTATCATTCACTTACCAAACACACTCAGGCCTGCTTTGGCAAGGATCATGAACACACTGCATGTGTGAATTTTAGCTCATTTCACCACGGTTCAGAAAGAGCCACGTTCTTATGTCTCTAGATAAAATTACAATTGTTAGGTGCACCCTGCCACTCAGGAAATTCAAACTTGTGAATTTGATGGGGGCAGAGAGGGGAGGTACCTTCTCCTAGGGTCAAGAGGAGGGCTCTGGGACTCTGGCACAGCCCAGAGCATTTTAGACTGTCCTCTGATCCCCTATGGTGTCGTGGAGATGGTCAATGTCAAAATCCACACAATCCCTTGAAATCTGTGGCCCCAACCCAGCACCACAACTTATGAAGCTGAATGTTCAATGAACCTCCCTCCTCGGGGCACACTGGAGCTCTTTTGCCATGAGGTCCTTTCACAGACCAGATCTAGAAAGAGGGAGAGAAGTGTTGCCCTCCACTCCTCCAGGTTCCACACATTTCTGTTTCCTCTCCAGTCCCTCCAGAAACTCAAAATCTTCCCTCTAGGATCAGTCCGCTTCTTCCTCTCTCAGCTAGGGCTCTTTTTTCCTACAACGAAATTTTACAAAGGAATGATGTTCTAGATGCCTGCTTCATGCTTTTTTAAATGAACTCTCCCTTTTTACTTCTGATGCAAAAGACATCAACAAACCTGGAGTTGTCACAGCAACAACAGAAAATAAGTGAACAACCTTTGGCACATACCAGTCAAACAGGCCTCAAGTTTGGCCCACAAGAATTAAACAATCTTGGTTATTCTTTAGCTGTTACTACTAACAAACACTTGTAGCTGGACTTGTCCTTCACAAAGCAAATTACTCTCTGACCCATAAACTATACCCAGCACCTGGCTTTCTTTTCCCCCTACACTCTTGTAGCATTCTCCATCTCAAAAAAGAAGGTCACAGGCGGATAACTTCAGAACACAAGACCCAGTTACTGAGTTGCCTGATGCCAGCTGTGGCCATTTTGAAACTCTGCAAGAGGAAAAAAAAAGCAAAACCTTCAAGAGGATATTAAACCTCTCCCTATTCTCAAGAAAGGGGGACACAGTTCTTGAGACACTAGCCTGCTGTGTTTCTCTTTTGCCTGGCAAAAATAATAAAGCTCCTCTTTTCCATTTCCTCTAAACTCTGTCTCCGTATTTCTCTTTGGCATTGGTGGACAGGGAGCCAAAATTTTGGCCAGAGTTAAGGCCAGCCTTGAGGATTTTCTTGCTATGGGGAGGTCCCACTATTTGCTCAAGCTGCTGAACGAGTATGGAACAAAATTAATATCTTAAGGTGGTTTTACTGCCACAGACATGAAGGTGAGAAAGACAGTCCCTGCCTCCAGGGATCTCACATCTTCGAGGCAAATAAAGAGGTCATTCAAGAATAGCACACAGGAAGGATTGCTGCACAAGAGGCTAGGGAGGGTTTTTCTGAAGGAGATGGGCGTAAACACAAACTGCTTGCTCTACCTATGTGTCAGATACCATGCCAAGCCATTATTTATATTAATATAACTATAGTCTATAGGCATACAGTGGGGCTATAACTGAATCCAGGCAATCTAGCTCGAGTCCAAGTACTAAATTCATAGGCTCTGAACTCTGGGTGATAATAATGTGTCAACACAGGTTCACCCGTTACAACCAACACACCATTCTTTTGGGGCAGGTTGATAAGTGGAAAGATGTAAAGGAGTGGAGGTGAGGGGAGATCTTTGTACCTTCCTCTTCATTTTGCTGTGAATCTAAAACTGCTCTAAAAAAGAAAGTCTAGTTTTTCAAAACACGTCAGCTTTACCCAAACTTCTATCAATTAGATTTTGATTAATTAGCCTCTCTTCTGAAGTAGAATTATGCCCTGCAAGGAGCAAAATCCATTCTTGTGTTTATACCCTGTTGTATTTTTCACTATAAAATCAAATTGCTTTTCTGAATCTACCTGCAATGTAGGAGACCTGGGTTTGATCTCTGGGTTGGGAAGATCCCCTGGAGAAGGGAATGGCAACCCACTCCAGTATTCTTGCCTGGAGAACTCTGTGGACAGAGGAGCCTGGTGGGCTATTGTCCATGGAGTCACAAAGCATCAGACATGACTGAGTGACTAACACACATACACACACAAAACACTGCTACCCCTACTCCAGCCACACTGGGGGGCCCTTCTAGAGAGAGGCTCAGATCAGACACCAAGACACAAAGATGACAGCGCCCTCTTAGAGAGAGGTCAAAATATCTGCCACAAGATATGATTGTCCTCTGCCTGACTGCATATTCTCTCTGCTACAGCAGGAGCATTCTGGATTTTGCATTTAAAGGGCTCTGCACATTGTAGGCTGTGGGAAGCAGCTCTGGAATATTAAAGTACTAAATTAACTTTCAGGATGTCAATCATGGGCATTCATGAGCAAAATAAAGGATAGGCCTGTCTCAGGAAGACTGGAGACACGACCAAATTGATGTACACTCATCTTCATATTTCAGATTTTCCCCATTTGGGCCAAAATTATGATCCTTGGGTCTGACTTTGCTTCTTGCTGAGTCTGGCAGCCTGAGCATCAAGTCTAAACAAAACTAAAACAGCAGGGCTCTGGGTTGATGGCCCAAAAGCTCATGCTGAGAGCCTGGCAACACGCCTATCCTGACAGCCATGCGGGTTCACAAAGGAGAAGAGAACCCGTGCTCCATCTTCGCATGATGCTTTCTGCCAACTGCTCAGCTTTTGTGAGACTTGACATTATTTATTCCTCAGAGAGGGAATGAGTGACTCAACGAGATCTTGTGATTCACAGAAGTAGGCAGCTGGCAAGTGGGGAGCTGGCACAAGAAAAAGGAAGGCCGGAAGGTGAGGGTTGCTCTGGCCACTCCAAGGTCATTCAAGATGCCCATCCCACCATCCCCCCCGCCGCCCCCCTCCCGCCACACACACACACACACACAAGGAAACTTCCCCACCAGATCCCAGTCAGAGTCCCTTTTAACCAGCAGGGAAGAGGTGGTTGTGATTGAGCCCAGAGGTGGTTGTGAGTGCCTCCCTAAGGCACTTATAGAGATTCCCACCAGGATTTTGTTTTCTATGCATCCCCTACCCTGCCCTCCCAACTAGGGCCTGCTCTTCAGTCAGTCTCATGGCAGGCTGCTCCTTCTCCCTACCTTGCTGCCTAAGTTTCCGTACCTGTCTCTAGTTTTGCATCCGTTTTTGTGTCTTTTCTGCCCACTGAGGCTAGTGGAGACATATTTATTCTAGAGGTTCAGAGCATGAGTCTGGAGCCAAGCCACTAAGGTTTGAATCTTGGCTGTGCCTGTTCCCAGCTATGACCTTGGCTGTGTTAGTGAACTTCTCTTGGCCTCATTTTTCTTACATGTAAAGCTGGAATAATAATACCAATTTCTCAGATTTTTTAAAAGGCCCTGCAACCATCTGGGGAAGAAAAAAGGAGAAAAAGAGACTGTGAGTCTCTTGAAATAAAGGACCAGATATTATTCATTTTTTTAATTCCATGCCTCATTAAACTCACTTACTCATTCTTGAGTTCATACTGTGTTCCATTTACTGAGCAAGATCAGTCCCTGCCCTCAAGGAGCTCACAGTCAAGAGGAGTGACCATGAACGACATCAGTGGTTGTAACATAATGTGATGACAGCTGAGAGACAGTTCTGAAATGTACAGCTCTCAGTCCTGGGTTCAAATGCTGGTCCTGTCACTTCCTGGCTAAGTTATTAGCATCTCTGTCGGGTGACTGCTGTGCGGATGGTTAAAAGGTGAAAAGAGACCAGAAGAACACGTGGCACATCGTGTTTAATACATGTTAGTTATAACTGTTAAACCTGTATACACATACGTGCGTAACAAACACGTATATATGCACACACATATACACAATAGGTATCCACTGCAAAGCGCAATGGGAACCCAGGAGCTGGGAAAGCAAGCTTGAGTCTGGCCAAGCTGTCAAGAAGTGATCCCTAGGCATAGTCTTTAAGAATGAGTGAGACAATCAGCAAAACTAAAAGATAACCTGCTGAATGAGAGAAAATATTTGCTGATAAGGTTTAATATGCAAAATATATAAACAGCTCACATAACTCAACATCTAACAAGCAAACAAGCTGAGTAAAAAATGGGCAGAAGACCCAAATAGAGATTTTTCCAAAGAGGGCATGAAGATGGACAACAGGCACTTGAAAAGGTGCTCTACATTGTCAAAGAAATTCAAGTTAAAAACCACAATGAGGTATCACCTCACACCTGTCAGAATGGCTATCATAAGAAAGAACACAAATAATGAATGTTGGCAAGGATGTAGAGAAAACGGAGCCCTCATACACAGTTAATGGGAATGTAAATTGGTGCAGCCACTGTGAAAAACAGTATGGAGTTTTCTCAAAAAACAAAAAATACAACTAGCATATGACCCAGCAATTCCACTCCTGGCTATATATCCCCAAAAACCCAAAAAACACTAATTACAAAAGATACATATACCCTATGTTCATAGCAGCATTATTTATAATTGCCAAGACATGAAAGCAACTTAAGCATTCATCAATATGAATGGATAAAGAAGATGTGGTATATGTACAATGGAATACTACTAGGCCATTAAACAAACAACATTTGCAACATGTGTAGACTTTGGGAACATCATGCTAAGTGAAATAAGTCAGACACAGAAAGACAAATACTGTATGATATCATTTATTTGTGAATCTAAAAAAATACAACAAACTAGTGAATATAACAAAAAAGAAACAGATTCAGTTATAGAGAACAAAATAGTGGTTAAACAGTGGGGAGAGAGAAGGGGAGATGGAATTAAGACGTACAAACTATTATGCATAAAATAAGCTACAAGGATACGTTGTACAAGACAGGGAGTAGAGCCAATATTTTGTAATAACCATAAGTGGAGTACAACCTTTAAAAATTCTGACTCACTATTTTGTACACCTGTAACATATAATACTGCACATCAGCTATACTTCAATTTTTTTAAAAAATGGGTGAGGGAGGGGTGGAGAATGCAGAAGCTGAAGCCCCAGCATATGCAAAAGCATGAAACATGAGAAGAGAGAACCTCAGCCTCTCTGTAGGACCCCTGAAGGGCCTAAGATCGCTGTGTTGGAAAGACGGGCAGGGGCTGAATCCTGTCGGGCCCTGCTAATGAACTGGGATCTTTCCTGGGGACAGCACAGAGCTATGGAAATTGCTCCAGCTGCAGCCTGCTATGAATGTTTTTGCACTTTCTAAATCAGCCACAGTTTCCATAGCATTAGCCAGCGATAATCAACTTTGCCATCATGATCCTGAGGCTCCGGCAGCTACTGAGGCATGACCTAAGAAAGGCTCTGTTCACAACATTGTAAATCAACTATATATCAATAGAATTTAAAAACAAAAACAAAAAAACCCTGAAACTAACACACTGCAAATCAGCTATATTACAATAAATTTTTTAAAAAAATAAAATTTTAGTAAAGAAAGGCTCTGTTCAGTGTTGTCCACTTCTAGGGCTATGGATGTTGTATTTTATCCTAATTCTTTGGGAAGTGATCTATCCTTTGTGGAAGGGACCCATGTCTTTTCTCTTTTATCTCTGAAAGTACCTAGAAGAATACAGCGGCACCCCACATTTGTCCAATCAGTACCAAGTAATGAATTTATATAACACATGCCCATGGCATACGGGTGCTGCGCTTAATCTCTCAGTCGTGCCCGACTCTTTGTGACCCCCATGGACTGCAGCCTGCCAGGCTGCTCTGTCCATGGGGATTCTCCAGGCAAGAATTCTGGAGTGGGTTGCCATGCCCTCCTCCATGGGATCTTTCCAACCCAGAGATCAAACCCAGGTCTCCCACATTGCACGTGAATTCTTTACTATCTGATGGATAACTTCTAATTATTTCAGACAATTAAGTAGAACATTCTGGTGGAAAGTAGAAGTGAGGGTAGGGACATAGACTCTATTGTAGCAAGATGTTAAAAGGTCAAATGCCTGTAGCATATTTGTTGGAAGATAAACTTCGTAACGTAGGGCTATTCAATTTTATCACAAAACCGATTAGAAAGCTCTTCCTTTTAGACCACGAAATAAAGTTATTTCTGACTTCCGGTAACACAGAGCAAAATTAGCAACAGAATTGTGTCTCCTTTTTATTTAGAGGGGGGAAGTGGGAGTGAAAAGAAAGCAGTGAATCACATGGAGGAACAGTGGTCTGGGGGTGTACTGGGGGGAACACAGATTCTCCCAAACAGTATCCTGACATCCAGCCTTTGGGCTCAGACTCATTGGTTCATTCATTCATTCATTCAGCAGCTCTTCACTGGGCCCTTCCAAATATGAGATGCTAAGTATACAATGGTGGGCAAAATAATACCATCTTGGTCCTTATCTCAGGAAGAGGACACTGAAGAAGGGGAAATAAATTTTAAAGGAGTAAGCACACTAACAAGAGTGTTCATGATAATGCATGATAAGTGCTATGAACAAGGAAAAGGCAGACCCACTTTAGGCTGCATGGGGTCAAGGCAGGTCCCCATGAGTAAGAGTCAGAGAAGAATGAGCAGGAAAAAACCAGCACATGCCTGATGGGGAGAGGAGTCCAGGCTCCATACCAGGCCTCACTCAGGTGGGAAGAACTGGGTGAACACGAGGAACAGAAGGAAGGCCCAGTGGATGCCAGAGGGGCTCGCAAGAGGCCAGAGGTGTAGAGACTAATTAGGACAGTCAGGAAAGATGTGAAATGATAAAGGCCTTCCACATGACCCACAGCCTCTCTTCCAACTCAAGACATTCCCTGAGTCCCAGTGGCATGTTCCAGGGAGGAATCACAGCTGAGGTTGGGGAGAGTGACACAGGTAGTAAAGACGTATCTTTTATTTTTTTACTTAAATACTTTGCCGACAAAGGTTCGTATGGTCAAAGCTATGGTTTTTCCAGTAGTCATGTATGGATGTGAGAGTTGGACCATAAAGAAAGCTCAGTGCCAAAGAATTGATGTTTTAAACTGTGGTGTTGGAGAAGACTCTTGAGAGTCCCTTGGACTGCCAGGAGATCAAACCAGTCAATCTTTAAAGAAGTCAATTCTGAATATTCATTGGAAAGCCTGATACTGAAGCTGAAGCTCCAATACTTTGGCCACCTGATACAAAGAGCCAATTCATTGGAGAAAAGACGCTGATGCTGGGAAAGATTGAAGGCAAGAGGAGAAGGGGACGACAGAGGATAAGATGGTTGGATGGCATCACTGACTCAGTGGACATGAGTTTGAGCAAGCTCTGGGAGATGGTGAAGGACAGGGACGCCTGGTGTGCTGCAGTGCATGGGTGGCAAAGATTCAGATACCACTGAGACTGAACAACCAGTGTGGCCTGGCACAACTCAGTTGCCTGGTCCATAAAATGCAGATAACAGTATTCTTTGTAGAGAGTTGTAGAAAAGATTGCATAGGGATCAGCAAAATGAGTGAAGGGCATCAAAGGTGGAAAATTCCAGTTATAAAATAAGTCATGGGAATGTAACACACAGCATGGCAACTATAGTTAATAATACTATATATATATATATATATATATTGCATGTTTGAAAGTTGCTAAAAGGAGATTTAAAAAATCTTCATCCAAGGGGAGGGGTGGGGTAATTTTTTTTGGTAACTACAAATAGTGAGGGATGTTAACTAGATTTACTGAGTAATCATTTTGCAACGTATACAAATATTGAATCATTATGTTGAGCTCCTAAAATTAATATAATGCTATGCCAATTACACTGCAAAAAAAGACAAGCCAAAACAAGCCTGCAGATAAGTGGAAGTAGCCGTCTCGTCCAAGGAGGGTGTTCAATAAATGGTTGTCGCTCTTTTCGTTGGGAGGAAAGAAGTAATTTGTAAGGCAATCGAGGAAGTATTCAGTAGAATCTACCGGGTGTCTGGACAAGCCTTGGGGGTGGAGTCGGAGGTTCCAACAGGAGCCGGGTTTCAGCCGGGGCAGTTGTGTGTGGGTGAGGCCACCAAGAGAGAAAGGGACTGCGAGGCGGGGGATGGGGTGCACTTGTTGAATGACTCACGCGAGGAAGCGAGGGGCGGGGCGCCACGGGGGCGGAGCGAGAGGAAGAAAGAGGCGGAGGGAAGCTCCAGAGCACAGGCGAGGTCCTGGAAGCGAGCGCGGTAAGGGGACCACGATAAGGGCTCCCGGGGGTCGCCAGGGGCGGGCGCGGGCACCCGGGAAGCCGGAGCATCCGAGGTGCAGCCACGGCCGCACAGGGTGGCGAGCTTGGCTGGGCGCGCGAGGGAGACGCGGCCTGCGAGGAGATCCTCAGCCCCGCGGGTGTGCCCACTTGAGGGGTGGGGGCAGGTAACAGCGGGTGCGATAGCGACAGGGGGTGGCCTTCTTTGACTACATGACTTCTGGGGTCCTCAGGACGGTGGTACTTAGCCTAGAATCGCCCCTTACTGGCCCGGCTCCGGATGCGACCCCGATGGCAGCAATTTCCTGCAAGCTGATCCCGCTCCACCCCCAACCCCACTCCCAGTCCCTGCTCCCCTACCAGAAAGTGCAGGGACCCTCCCTAGCTGTGTCCGATCGCACGCCCTCACCCCCCTATCCTGCCGATCGCCTCCCTCCCACTGCCCACCCGTCAGGACTTCTGCCACCTCACCCCCAACAACTAAAGAAGCAGAGGGACCCCAAACCAGATCTGGGCATAGGGTGGGGGCTGCACCTTTAGGCAACACCCTGAGAAGCCCAGCTTAGATGTGGACTGAAGGCTAGATGGGTGTGAAGGGACTTCACCACCAAAGCCCAGTTGTAGTGTTTTTGCTTCCGGATTTGAGGCAATGGCCTAACTAGGCAAAGATAATCTAATTTGGCCTTATGTCAGCAAAGACTTCCTGGAAGTCCTCAAGAAATAGGGTGCTCAGTGTTCTGACAGCTGCCCCTTACTGCTCACACACTCACTGTGTGCTGGTTGTGGAGCTGCCGACTTGTGGACCTCACCCTTCATCCTTGTACTAGCCCCTTAAGGTCCATTACCCGCACTTGGCAGTTGAGAAGCTGTGGCACAGACACTTCAAGTTACTTACCCCAAAGCCAGGCTACCAAGTAGTCAGGATCTGAACTCAGGTCTTCCTGATTCCAAGACTTTCCACCGTAGGGCATCATACTCCCGCTATAATAACATCAAGCACCGAAAGTGAAACTTGGTCAAGTATGGATTCCCTTGGCTGATATTCCTGGCAGCTTAGTAGGAAACTGAATTGTGTATGAAAATATGTTCATTTTGCATGAAAGTCAGTGGTTGTCATGGAGTCTGGACCTGCAGAGGACAGTGGCCCATTGACTGGGCAGGAGGTTGGGTAGGGTTCATGGTCCACCTGGACTATGCCCGTTGTTCTGAGCCACATGACACTGATGATTTATTTCTTCCTCAGACACTTTTCCACTTTGTATCAGCTCTTCTTTCTCAGTCCTCTCCTTGGCCTGTTGTTCTTCCTCCTGTTGGTATTCCCTTGGCCTCGATGTTCACATTCTCCAGTACTCTTCTTACACAATTTTATTCCTGTTTCCTACTTTACCTATCATTTCCTAGATGGCAACTTCCAAACTGATCTTTCCAGCCTACTCTTAATCTGTAACTCTAGACTCAAATCCTCAAATATTCTAATCCCTAATGGTTAATTCCAATGTATGCCCCCACAGGCACCCAAATCCAACATTTCCAGATGCAAAATTATCATCTCTAGCCTTCCCACAAGGGTCTTGGTTCAGGCCTCTTGACTTCATTCCCTAGACTATGATAGCACTTTCCAATCTGGTCTCCCTGCCCCTGGAGTCCATCCACTCTCCACAGGCCGTCTTGAAAGCTCAAGAGTCTTAGTCTTTGGTGTCTTCAGATCTAACCAGAGAGAACATGCCTTTTTTCCTCTCCTTCCTCAGCACCCTGTGCCTACCTCTAGGGAAGACTTCTACATGTTGTATAACTGCCTGTCTTCCCTGTAGACTGTGAGTTACTTTAGTATTGATGTCGTCTTCTTTTGTAGCCTTTGGTCTGGCACATAATAGACACTCAGTAAATATTTGTGTAAGTTAATGACCTGGTAATGAATTGAAATTTTTCAGGGTAGTTTATAAGTCTTAAGGGCTTCCCTGGTGGCTCAGATGGTAAGTAATTTGCCTGCAACATAGGAGACCCGGGTTGGATCCCTGGGTTGGGAAGATCCTCTAAAGAAGGGAATGGCTACCCACTCCAGTATTCTTGCTTAGAGAATTCCATGGACAGAGGGAGCCTGGTAGGCTACACAGTCCATGGGGTCACAAAGAGTCAGACACGGTCGTGACTGACACTGTAGGTTGTAAAACATTTCACTCTGCCTTCTTTGACATCTCACTCCACTCCACCTCTGATCTGTCACCATCAGTCTGTTAGTATGTGTGTGTGTGTTGCTGGGGAAGGAGCATTAGAAAGTGAGTTTGCAGGTGGTTGGAAGTTAAGATTAATGACAAAATGAAAGTAAGTTTTCCAAATAGGGGTGTTGATCCTAAGGGTGTTTTATGGTTGACATAAATGTTCTATCACTGCACAGTGACTCTTATACTTTCCTTAGATAGTGGGTCAACAAGGAAGCTGAGTCCACTCAACTAGAAGAGAAGCGAAGACAAGGTCATCATGGCTTCAGTGTCCACACATGAAAACCAAGAAAAAGGTCCCCATTTGCCACCACCAAGCAAGCAGGTATGTATTTATAATTTGAAGTCTGCCATCTAAAGAGGAATATCATACAGGACTTCCCCTTAAACCTCATCCTTGATCAATTGTCTTACTTTCCTCTGCCTGGCACTTTGTAGGATAAGCTCAAGGAAAATAGAACAGAGAGGGAAAGTATGTTTCTGGCTGTCTTGAAAAGGAGACTTTTATTTACAAAATCTTTTCTTTACTCTTCCCTGTTTAGAATTCAACTTAACTAACTCTTCTATAGGTTGTCAGTGACTGAAGAGGTTTCCTTTAGCAGAGCAAAACTCTTTATTGAATCTAACAGAATGCTACATGATGCATGCTTTTTATATTTCTGTTACCAAGGCTAATCATGCTAAGGATATGCTGCTGACTGTAGTTACTGTTCAAGATGGCAGAGCCCTGAACTACTAAATTAGTCATCAGATTGAGAACCCAAGTGTTAACTGGGGCACAGTTTTTCAGCTTGTTGAGAATGAAGATTGTGTGTCTTGGGGACACATGAATGAAGAAAAGAGAAGGTATTGTGATAGGTAAATAGAGTTCATGTTCTCTGAGGTCAACTTTTCAAGCTAAAAATGGGTTATGGAGATTATATTTAAGAGCAAAGCTTAGGAGAGGCAAATAGACAAATGATATCATGTCACAAGGAAAAGAATTTAGACACCCAAGTTGCCTCTGTGAAATGGAGAGCCATAAAACATTTATGGCTCTACAGAAAAGGCTCACCAGAGCTCCCTGAGGACACTCTCTGCTGGTACTTCAGTCTTGACTGCAGGACTCACAGCAGCTGTGATAGTCGGGTTCCCTGACCCTGCATGTGTGTGTTTAGGGGAGGGGAAGGAGAGAGATGCTTATTTCTGCCACAGGCAGAACCAAGAAGAAATATTTACACTGGGGGAAGGAGGAGTGTTTGCTGAGCTAACATAAGTGGAGCATAAGAGCAGGTCCTTCTCTGGTTGCTGTGGCTCACCCTGACCACTGCTTCCGCGTGCTGCACTGGGGGAGCTGTAGAGGAAGAAGAGAGGACTTGCCTGCTTGGGTGGTAGGTAGAGCTCTGAAGGCACTGGCACCACAGGGTCCTTGTACCTCACCATCATGCACGTAAAGTGCTTGGCACAGTGCCTGGCCCAGGGGCAAGTGTTTGAGAAATGGTAATCACCATTCACACTGACATCTACTACAGAAAGTCCAAAAAGACCATTTGCAAAATCAACAGGGTGAACTTCAAAAGCCATAGACTTCACCTCAACAAGAAAATCACTAAAATTCCAAGAGATAAAAGGAAAAGGACCTACATAAGTAATTCACAAACAAGGAAATATAAGTGTGATTTAAGGAAAAATTTCAATAAAGTTTGTTTCTAAAAAACAAATGAATCACCCACAGAATGGGAAAAATTATTTATGAATTATATGTCTGATAAGGGTTTAGTATCCATAATATATAAAGAGCTCTTACAACTCAACAACAGAAAGACAACCTAATTTGAAAAAATGAGCAAAGGGCTTGATTAGGTATTTCTCCAAAGAAGATATACACATGGCCAAAATTCTGATGAAAAGATACTTAATGGAAAATGCAAATCACAACCACCATTTCACAACCACTAGCATGACCATAATCAAAAACAGAAACAATTTAGTTTTTTTAGTTTAAACAAATTAAATAGTTTATATTAAAAGCATTTAATGTGCTAATTTTAAAAAATAAATACTGGGGTTCACCCCCTGGTAAGGGAACTAAGATCCCATAAATTGCACAGTGCAACTAACAGAAAAGAAAGAAAACAGAAAATAACAAGTGTTGACAAGGATATAGAAAAATTGAAAACCTCATACATTGTTGCTGGGATTGTAAAATGGTGCAGCTCCTGTGGAAAACAGTTTGGCAGTTCCCCAATAAGTTAAACACAGAGTTACAACATGGCCCAGCAGAGCGGAAAACTAAAACTTGTACAGGAATGTTCACAGCAGCATTATTCACAATAGTCCGACAGTGGAAACAGTCCAGATACCCATCAATGGATGAATGGATAAACAGAATGTGTTATGTGCATACACTGGAACATTACTGAGCCATAAAAAGAAATGAAATACATATTACATCGTGCATGAACCTTTGACACATTACACAAAGGAAAAGAAGCTAACCACACAAGGTCACATGCAGTATGATATTGTTTGTACAAAATATCCAGAATAGGCAGATCCAAAAGGCAGATTAATGGTTGCTAGGTGATTAGGGAATGAGGAGAGACTCTTCAATGGGTATGGAATTTCCTTTGAGGGTGATGAAAAAGTTCTGGAACTAGATAGATATGGCTGCACAATATTATAGATATACTTAATGCCATTTGTTGTCTGCTTTTTATTGTATACGATGGTTAAACACATTTTTGTAAACCAACTATACTTTAATATAGAAATTTTTTTTAAATAAAGTATACCAGAGTATGAAAAAAATTTTTAAGTAAAATGGTTAAAATGGTAACTATTACGGGTATTTTACCATAATAAAAATTTAATGAGTCACTGAACAACAAAAGATTACAGCCCAAGGAGTGAGTAGCATTGCAGGGGAAGCGTGCAGAGGCTAGATGAAGAAAATGTGGGGACTTCCCTGGTGGTCCAGTGGCTAAGACTCTGAGCTTCCAATGCAGGGGGCCAGGGTTCAGTCCCTGGTCAGGGAACTAGAGCCCGCATGCCACAACTAAGAACTGGTGCCGCCTAGTTAAATAAATATTTAAAAAAGAAAATGTGGCCTCAGCAGTAATGCATTCTGACCAGATATCTGCTTCATGCTCGCTACACCATGAATCACTGTTTGCTTCTCAAAAAAATTCTTTTCTTGCTCAAGTTCACCCAGCGCTTGCATCTGCAAAGCACTGGCTGAAACCGGCTATTGCTCAGTGCTGGCAGCCGGGATCCAAGGCACACATGCTGTGAGACCAGAGGGAAGAGACCTCCTTGCCCTCCTCGGGGGGAAATAGAACAGATGCTTTCCTGATGATTTCAGTCAACTCATCATGTAACTTCCCTTGCAGAGTCTGTTGTTTTGTCCAAAATCAAAACTGCACATCCACAGATCAGAGATTTCAAAGATTATCCGGGAATGTCAAGAAGAAAGTTTCTGGAAGAGAGGTAATCGCACCCCTCTTAATTGTCGTTAACACTGTATTTGCTGCCTAATATAAACTGCCTAATATCATATTAGAATTATGGTAATGATTTTTTTTTTTTTTAGCAGGAACTTTGCATAATTCCGGGAAGAACGTTGGTATCTGAGGCTGTTTGGAATTTAAATCCATATTGAGACTTTTTTAAGGGCAGGGACTGTATCTGATGTAGGCGCTGTTTACCTTCCTTAGCAGAAAGTGATTCACCCCTAACACTTTCCTTCATGTGACCGAGAAAGTGAACCAGGAGTGTTAACTTAGAATTTCTTGAAAGAGTAGACCTTCCACAATTCCACTGGACTCTAACCTTCATCAAGTTCAGGTTCATTGCGCCCTCCTAGAGCCAAGCATGGTGCTTCACATATAAAAATACGTGAACCAGTTAAATATTTGTGGAATGAATGAAGAGTGGGAGCATTCTGTTAATACTTCCCTTACAGTGTCTTGAAATAACTTTTTCTGTCAAGTCTCTTTCTCTTTCTGGGCCTGCTTTATATAAGACAAGGGTGTGAATTCAGGCAGTGCATTAAAGTCCCATCTAATTTTAAAAATTCATGACTTTTCATTTGAAAATGTCATACCAGAGCCTGTAGATATAGTCCCAATATTGCTGGCATAGAGCTAATTTTACTTTGAAATACTCATTTTGATTTCTTAAATTATTCAAATCCAGTATCAGTTGTTTTGGAAATAACACTGTTTAGAAGTTGATATTTGCTATGCATTACTGATTATTGATTATGCTGCTAGAAATTGTTTTCTGATAACCCATGAGTAAGTAATTGAAGTAAGCCCCTAGTAGTTTAAAATTACAGTATGACTCATTTGCCTACCATCAGGTAGATAGATCTGAGTGGAAAAGCTGGTTGCTATTTGATTTGTCTTGGTTACTAGGAAGAGCTAGCAGCTAAGCCAAATCAAATAGTATATATAATCACTTCTCACTGCTTTGGGAAGAAGTCATTTGACACATTTTGACTAGAAACTGCTTTTGCCAGACCAATGTGTCTGTTTTTAAAAATCATCTCTAAACATTGCCCATGTTTACTGCGAATATAGTAATTTTCAGAAAATAAATATATCCAAATCGTGCAACAAAATGGCATTAAAAGACAAAAGCAGGGCACTATCCTAAACAGGATGTGCAGTTTATTGTCCTTTTTTTAAAAAAACTTTTCTGCAGGATTGACATTTTCTAAATATACGGCTCACGGCAACTCCCAAATTCCCCAGCTCAGTGCACACACACATGAATGTGCCTGTGTTGTATGTAGTGATGAGAGAGATGATGCATGGTGGGTGTTGGAGATGGAATTGCAGGGAGTCTAGATTTTGTTATGTTAATGCTGTGCATTAGGTTGAGCGCCTGGGGCAGACCCCAAGAAAATTCTCCATGTGGTGCTTAATATTTGTCAAATAAGTAAAATAACAAATGACTAAGATCTCACTGCCAAAGTAAGAAGAAAAAAACAGAGTAATTCTCCCTGACCTCTAGGGAAGGTGCCAAATTTCAAAATAACAATACTTAAGGGCTTTTTTGTTTTACAGCTCTGCCTTTTTCTCTTGTAAGCATGCTTGTCACCCAAGGACTGGTCCATCATGGTAAGTAAGAGTTGATATTTAGTAAATGTTTTAACTTAAGAAAATCCAGTTTTCTGTGGTCCTCCTGGCAGGTTTTGGTACAATACTTGGCATTTCTGTTTTGGTGAAGGATTTATTTATGCAGGCTTTAGACTGTTTCTAGTCTATGTCCCCATACTTCTTTCCCATAGATGTCCTCTTCCTTGGAATGAGTGACTGTGTTAGGTTACATGGCAAAGGGAAATTAAATTTGAAGATGAAATTAAGACTTCTTTATCCTTTTTGAATTTAAATGTTATAAAATGAAATAATAATGTCTTTATACATTACTTCCTAGGTTATTTAGCAGCAAATCCGAGATTTGGTTCATTGCCTAAAGTTGCACGTAAGTCATAGAAGTTAAAAAACAAAGATTCATTTTTATAAAAAGGTTATGTTTATAGTAACTGGAGATAGGAATGTCCAGGTCAATCTCTCTGAACACTAGTGTCCATTTTTTGCCACATTGCAGTTTTTTAGTTCATTCCACACTTTCTGACAGAAAGCTGAGCAGTAGGGACTTCACCTTAGTCCTCTCTGAAGCGTGGCCTAGGAGGGCCTGGCTGGAGACACAAGAGGACATTGCCAGCAGAGCCTCTGAACAACAGCTCCACAAGGGATTTTAATTTTTTATTTTGGCCAATCTTTTCCAAATATTTTCTATAATGGACATGATAAATGAAGAGTTTTTTAAAATCAGGGCTTTCTGATGACGTTGTTGTTTAGTTGCTAAGTCATGTCCGACTTTTTTGCCACCCCATGGACTATAGCCCTCCAGGCTCCTCTGTCCATGGGATTCTCCAGGCAAGAATACTGGAGTGGGTTGCCATTTTCTCCTCCAGGGGCTCTTCATAACTCAGGGATTGAACCTGAGTCTCCTACACCAGCAGGCAGATTCTTTACCACTGAACCACCAGGGAAGCCCATTTTCTAATATACATTTACCATAAACTTAGGCTTTCACCTTCTTGCACTGATTATACAGAGACCTTTTATGTCCACAGAAGATACATTCTGGTGTACCATCCAAAACCTCATTCCCGGCAGGAATAACAGGTTAGAAATGTTTTCCATGGTCCTGCCTCGTGACCTCCCTCCCCTGCCTGCAAGATAATGTGGCTCCCCATACTCCATCCATACAGAGAATTAAGGGGTCTCCTACCTAGTGATTTGGAGGCTACCCAGAGCCACAACCCAAGTCCCACCTCTCCCTTCCTGGGTGACCTCACAGACTTGTCTGCCAGTTGGGCCACCCTCTGGCTGCCCATGTCAGAGCATCACCTTGGCTTGCTGTAACCTGGCCCTTCTATCTCCAGTTCAAAACTGAGGAGATCAAAAAGTCTCTAGTTCCCAATCCTGCTCTTTAATAGAGAGCTTCATTCCCAGAGTTTTTGTTCATTGATTTAGTAAGGTACTTTTGATATAAGAATTATTGCTGTTAATAAAGAAAGTTCTAGCAGACAATGCAGGAGGTTCCAAATATTTAAATTGTTTATCTTTCCTAACCTGCTTTTACAGTTGCTGGTATCTTAGGATTTGGCCTTGGAAAAGCATCATATATAGGAGTGTGCCAAAGTAAATTCCATTCCTTTGAAGGCCAGCTTCGTGGAGCTGGTTTCGGTCCAGGGCATAACAGGTTTGTACTCTGTTTGGTTAAGGGATTATAATTAAGGTAACTATTAAAAAGTAAATGAAAGGTCATTCAACCATTTGTAATATTAAAATAGTTTCTAACATTGATATGTTGAAAAAAATTCAAAGTTTGAGTTGTTGCTATTCAACTTCATTAATAATTATGATTTAACTGAGTTACCTATTTTGTTTGCTCATCAAACATTTAGTAAGTACCTACTACCTTCAAGGCATTGTACAAGTGTCTACTGCTGCTGCTGCTGCTGCTGCTGCTGCTGCTGCTGCTAAGTTGCTTCAGTCATGTCCGACTCTGTGTGACCCCATAGATGGCAGCCCACCAGGCTCCCCCCTCCCTGGGATTCTCCAGGCAAGAACACTGGAGTGGGTTGCCATTTCCTTCTCCAGTGCATGAAAGTGAAAAGTGAAAGTGAAGTCGCTCAGTCGTGTCCGACTCTTAGCGACCCCATGGAGTGTAGCCTACCAGGCTCCTCCATCCATGGGATTTTCCAGGCAAGAGTACTGGAGTGGGGTGCCATTGCCTTCTCCAGTACAAATGTCTAATGAATGCCTTAATCAGCCAACACAGCTTCTACCGTCACAAGATTACACAAGTTTAACCAGGATTCTCAATTGCAAGACTTCTCAGAGCCTTTACTATTAATATAAGTTGTGATGCTCATGAGGGGATACAAGCAGTAGGCCTCTGGAGTTAGCCACATTACCTCTGCTGTTAGAGTCGCTGGGTTCAAAAGCAGTTCTGTTTACTTACTAACTTGTGTGACCTTGGACATGTTTCTTAAATTCTCAAATCTTCAGTTTTCTCATCTGTATAAAATGGCCACCAGAATTTTTTTATGGGATGTTATAAGGAATAGGAATGATTGCTTATGACACTCAGTGAGTGCTCAGTGAATAATAACTATTTCTATCATGGTACTATAGGACTGCTGTTGGGGACACCTTACTCTAAACACCCCATACTTGTTTGAAAGGCAGCACGGCATGCTGACAACAACATTGGACAGGAAGATCATTGTTGGCCTTCTAGTGGATGAAATTCCAGGAGTCTAAAACCGAGAAACAACTCCAATTATTCCTGAGAAAACAAAAGCTTGAAAACTTTAGCTTAGAAAATACTTCTAAATAATCTAAAATACGATGCAAATGAATTTATTTACAAAACAGAAATAGACTCAAAAACATAGAAAATAAACTTATGGTTACCAAAGGGGAAAGGGGGTAAGAATAAATTGGGAGATTGGGATTAACAGATGCACAATTACTATATATAAAATAGATAAACAACAAGGTCTTACTGTATAACCCAGGGAACTATATTCAATATCCTGTAATAAGCCATAATAGAAAATAATATGTATATAAACATATGTATTAGAGTAGGCAATGGCAACCCACTGCAGTATTCTTGCCTGGAGAATCCCAGGGACAGAGGAGCCTGGTGGGCTACAGTTGATGGGGTTGCAAAGAGTCGGACACGACTGAGCAACTAAGCACAAACATGTATATGGAGAACTGAGTCACTTTGCGTACACTAGAAACTAACACAACGTTGTCAATTAGCTATATATCAATTAAATTTTTTTTAATCCCTGAATAATATTGTGTTCAGACGAGAGCTTCCAGTGTCAAAGTACAAAACAACATTTTTGCTTCTGTTTTAGGCACTGCCTGCTTACCTGTGAGGAATGCAAAACAAAGCATGGATTAAGTCAGGAGAGAAGTTCACAGCCTTCAGCTTCCTAAACTCTGTGTGTGGGCACCGAAGCCTTGAAGAGCATCTGAATTTGTGTACCTTTAAAATGTCAAGTGTACTTTAAAATAACTTGCATATTGTGGAACAGCAACATTGTGATTCTCTTGCTCTATTGAAATGCTTTCCTGTTAATTCTCAATTGAATTGAGCATTCCATGTTTTCTGCTGTTTAAGAACATGTTGGGAGCATTCATACACCAAATAGCATTGCATTGCACTCTCACCTCCTTACAGCTAAATGAAAGAGTTTGAAGTCTTCTCTGATTCACCCCCATTCACCCCCATTTCACTCTTGCTTTTGTTCAGGGTTTTAAGATCTCTGATAGAGAACAGGAATGAACGCTGAGAAACTTGGGAAATCATGCCCAAAGAAAACCAATGTGTATGGAGGTAGAAATACAGAACTACAAGGAAGACTGTGTCTATGGGAAGTGGTTTCTAAAATGTAGGAGCCAAGCTTTTCTAACTTAATGGAAAATATTTCATTTGAGAGCATCGCAATACAAATCAGCTGTCCTTTTAGTGACCTTAGCGATTTCGTGTCTGCCCGGTATGGTGAAGTTTTGGAAAAGCTGGTTGTTTTAGGTTACTTGCTTAGCTCATGGTCAGTTCTCGAGAACTGGGGCTCTTTTATATGCTGCTCGTGGCTTAAAAGAATAAACAAAACTTCTCCAAATGTCCCTCCGGAGCAGTTTGCATATTTCTGGGAAGAATCACTGGAAGAATTAATTCAGAGACTGATAAACTTCAGGGTTTTAAGGGAGCTCAGAGGGAGCCAATCCAACCCCAAGAGTTGCATTCCTATTCTCATGCCAGGTTTTTTTTGCATGAAGACAAACTCTTCCACTGGGGACCCTTTGTCTTTGTTAGGTTGTCTGAGCCCTACGTGAACATTTCTGCATCTTTGTACTTTCTCAGGAAAATGCTGTATATATGTGTCACCATTCATTTAATGAAGGTGTGTGTATGTACACTTTACATTTTACTTAATTCATCTTGAAAACTGTATCATGGAGGTAAAAAGGAAAACCTCATTGAAAGTTAATGCTTAAAAATAAAAAAATTCAAAGAGAAAAAAATTAATGCTTGATATATATTTTATTTTCTACATCAAAAATATTTAGAAGTTTTTATTTTTACATGGATAGTAAGTGTATGAAATGGAGTAATTTTGACCATGTCTCTTTTTATATTGTGGGCTTCTCTTATGGCTCATATGGTAAAGAATCTGCCTGCAATGCAGGAGACTCCGGTTTGACACTGGGGTAGAGAAGATCCCCTGTAGAAGGAGATAACAACCCACTCCAGTTTTCTTGCCTGGAGAATCCCATGGGCAGAGGAGACTGTTAGGCTATAGTCCATGGGGTTGCGAAGAGTCAGACACAACTGAGCAACTAACACTCACACACTTTTATATTACATATCCTGGGTTTTCTTCCTGTCAATAAAATTCTGTTTGTGTAAATCAGGATGCAGAGCCAATATCCTGGGTTCTTTGGGTGCAGTTTGACTCCTGGTTCTGACAACTAGCAATTGATGACTCTGTGTTATCTCAGCTATTAGCAGAAACTCAGAATTGGGCACATTTATTTCCTGTGTTCCAGAAAATGAATTCCCAGGGATCAGAGTATTTTCACATTGTTAAGCACAGCAAGTCAATGTGAAAACCCATCTTGGGGCAGTGGGGAAGGATGAATCTATTATTGCTGAAAGGGAACATTATGCTTATTGCTGACAACTTCATAGTCCTTCTGACTCCAATTGGGTTTATGGTTTGGGCTCTCTGATTTTCCTAAGTGGATAAGTTTCTTATTGAAACAGTTTATCACAGTGATCTTAGTGCAAAAGAAAATCAATCAGGGAAAAAACCTCGAAGGTCAGCCAATAATTCTTGAATATTTTGCTGCATTATCTGTTGTGTTTATTAGGAAACAGGTGTCTGAGGGTGGCTCTGTTTTTGCAGGAAAGATTTAAAGGAGCAGCATTTGTCTGTTAGCATTTAGCAGTTATCAACACTCACCAACAAAGTGATCATAAGTTTTTGAAGCAGTATTTTCATGATTTACAACCAAAACCTTGGCAAAGAACAAGATAAAATTGTACATAAATTTGCATAAAGGAAAGAACTGAAGAGACTACATGGTAAACATTGGATATCTAACCAGCTTCCTTGGCAAAACTTTCCTTATTCCTTACTGGACTGATGTTCAAGAGTGAAGAAAATGGAAAGTTTTCACATTTGGTTTTTGGAATTTAAAATGTAATGTTTAGATACTGCAAAGAAATATAGGAAAACAATAAAATGGGAAAGACTAGAGAAAAGTAGAGATACCAAGGGAACATTTCATGCAAAGATAGGCACAATAAAGGACAGAAATGGTAGAGACCTAACAGAAGCAGAAGATATTAAGAGGTGGCAAGAATACTCAGAAGAACTGTATAAAAAAGATCTTGACCACCCAGATAATCACAATGGTGTGATCACTCACCTAGAGCCAGACATCCTGGAATGCGAAGTCAAGTGGGCCTTAGGAAGCATCACTATGAACAAAGCTAATGGAGGTGATGGAATTCTAGTTGAGCTATTTCAAATCCTAAAAGATGATGCTGTGAAAGTGCTGCACTCCATATGCCAGCAAATTTGGAAAACTCAGCAGTGGCCACAGGACTGGAAAAGGTCAGTTTTCATTCCAATCCCAAAGAAAGGCAATGCCAAAGAATGCTCAAACTTCCACACAATTGCACTCATCTCACATGCTAGTAAAGTAATGCTCATAATTCTCCAAGCCAAGCTTCAACAATACGTGAACCATGAACTTCCAGGTGTTCAAGCTGGTTGTAGAAAAGGCAGAGGAACCAGAGATCAAATTGCCAACATCCACTGGATCACTGAAAAAGCAAGAGAGCTGCTTTATTGGCTACGCCAAAGCTTTTGACTGTATGGATCACAATAAACTATGGAAAATCTTTAAAGAGATGGGAATACCAGACCACCTGACCTGCCTCCTGAGAAATCTGTATGCAGGTCAGGAAGCAACAGTTAGAACTGGACATGGAACAACAGACTGGTTCTAAATCGGGAAAGGAGTACATCAAGGCTGTATATTGTCACCCTGCTTATTTAACTTATATACAGAGGACATCATGAGAAATGCTGGGCTGGATGAAGCACAAGCTGGAATCAAGATTGCTGGGAGAAATATCAATAACCTCAGATATGCAGATGACACCACCCTTATGGCAGAAAGCGAAGAGGAACTAAAAAGCCTCTTGATGAAAGTGAAAGAGGAGACTGAAAAGTTAGCTTAAAACTCAACATTCAGAAAACTAAGATCATAGCATCTGCTCCCATCACTTCATGGTAAATAGATGGGGAAACAGTGGAAACAGTGCCAGACTTTATTTTGGGGGGCTCCAAAATCACTGCAGATGGTGACTGCAGCCATGAAATTAAAAGACGCTTGCTCCTTGGAAGGAAAACTATGACCAACCTAGACAGCATATTCAAAAGCAGAGACATTACTTTGCCAACAAAGGTCCTTCAAGTCAAAGCTATGGTTTTCCCAGTAGTCATGTTTGGATGAGAGAGTTGGACTATAAAGAAAACTGAGCGCTGAAGAACTGATGCTTTTGAACTGTGGTGTTGGAGAAGACTCTTGAGAGTCCCTTGGACTGCAAGGAGATCCAACCAGTCCATCCTAAAGGAAATCAGTCCTGAATATTCATTGGAAGGCCTGATGCTGAAGCTGAAACTCCAATACTTTGGCCACCTGATGCTAAAAACTGACTCATTTTAAAAGACCCTGAAGCTGGGAAAGATTGAAGGCAGGAGGAGAAGGGGACAACAGAGGATGAGATGGTTGGATGGCATCACCAACTCAATGGACATGGGTTTGAGTAAACTCCAGGAGCTGGCGATGGACAAGGAAGCCTAGCATGCTGCAGTCCATGGGATCACAAAGAGTCAGATATGACTGAGTGACCAAACTGACTGAGATACTTTATTCGTGGATGTACCTATAAGAAGAGACAAACGATATGTGAAATCAACAAGTGTTGTTCTGCATGTGTATTTTTAGATAACATGGTAAAATGTTCTTAACTGTGGTATGCGTACATGCTAGGTTGCTTCAGTTGTGTCTGACTCTTTGCAACCGCATGTCTGTAAGTTTGCCAGGCTCCTCTGTCCATGGGATTTCCCAGGCAAGAATACTGGAGTGTGTTGCCATTATCTCCTCCAGAGGATCTTCCCAACCCAGAGATCAAACCCATATGTCTTATGTATCCTGCATTGGCAAGCAGACTCTTTACCACTAGCACGATGTGGGAAGCCCATTAATAGTGGAGAAGGGCAGTAATGAGAATAAGGATGATCCTCATCCAATCAGAAAACAGCATTGAAGTGATTTATTTTACTCCCATGTGACACTTCCTGAATATACATTAGAAGGACTGATACTGAAGCTGAAACTCCAGTACTCTGGTCACCTGATAGGAAGAACTGACTCACTGGAAAAGGCCCTAATGCTGGCAAAGATTGAGGGCAGGAGGAGAAGGGGATGACAGAGGATGAGATTATTGGATGGCATCACCGACTTGATGGACATGAGTTTGAGCAAGCTCCAGGGGGGTTGGTGATGGACAGGGAAGCCGGGCATGCTATAGTCCATGGGTTTGCAAAGAGTCAGACACGACTGAGTGATGAACTGAACTGACACTCCAGTGATGCCAGAAGTGTGTTTCTGTCTTAGGTAACATATGTATGGATGACTAGAAAGGACTCTATAAAAGATATTTTAAATTCTGAGACATTGCTTAAACGTTCCACCCAGTATTAGCTAGGGTGACCATTTGTTTCTAAATTTTGCTTCGGTGTGATCCTGAAGTTCAAAAGTTATTGCTGGAGTTTAACTATATTCTACATGAAATAAACATCTCACAATTTAAAAAATAGTAGCAAAATCCTCTTATGTCTGATTCATTTACCAAAGTACATCATAATTTCCAGAATTTTCAATATATATTGTTATCTATCTATAACTATATATAGATATACTGTATACAATGCTAATGTATTTTCTAAATTCTCATTTAAGCAAAGATTTTCTCTTCCTGTGCTGTCAGAATGATTCTCCTAGTTTCTGTTAACATTGTGATAGTAATGATACTTATCTTGAATGACTTAAGTAATGAAAATGTCATGTAGGTAATTTTCTTACTATTCAACAATGGAATTTGCTAATCAACAGAAAACATTTTCACTTTGAAACTCTACACCCAAATCTGAACTATAAAATCTGATTTCATAGACATTTATAGCGTTGTAGAGATTTTAGTGATTAACCCAGAGGCTTCAAAGTCTGGGACCAAAACGTGTGGTTGTGTGAAGCTGGACCAGTGGCGTATTATACACTAGCATATTCTTCACTTCCACACACATGCAATAATAGTTGCACCATTAAAGTCAAGGACTTTTAGTTCCTCCTCAACGTGTGTAGCTAATACTCTGAGTCATGTCCTTTGGGATGTTTCAAAGATACTAAAACTCCTAGCAGGTGGGAGAAGTTAACTGTATGCTGCCCACAAAACACACAGACCTCAAACCGTTGGAACCAGAAGGTTGATGATGTCAACTCCCGATTACCTCACCACCAACCAATCAGGCTAAGATCACCGCCTGTCTGCATCATGGTGGTTCGACCTGCTTCTGACCCAGATGCCAGAGGACTACACAGGGGAAAAAGGAGGTGGCACCAGGAAGAACCCTCCCTCTTTTCAGAAAAGCAATGCATATGCCTCCCCCTCATTAAACTTTCCCTAAAATCTTGCCTCAGTCATCCCCTACGTTAAGTTGATTTATGAACTAAGTTCCCATATCTCCATTCTCTGGCCATTGCAAAAGGCTTCAATTTCAGCTTTGAACTCATTTTTGACTGCATGAACCCCAATGGAAAAAGAACCTTCCTTACTGAGGCAGGGGCCTCTGCTGGGCTAGAGCCCAAGCGGGATCCTTATGACCTAATTCGGTAACAAATGGATGTTAGCTATGAGGTTAACAACTACTGCTGTAGTCCAAACCTGTGTGATTGTGTCATGTCTTTGGCCCACGCTAGGCTTTTCCCCATGATCTGCCTTCAAGTCTCATCTGCCTACTTTATGCTTACGCAGCTGGTCATTCTGAACTTCAGTATAACTCGTTATACACTTACCTCTTTTCAATTTCATGGAACTATTTTCAGACTCAACTATCTGTCCTTCTCAGTCCAAAATTTCTGATTAAAGTTTTGTGTCACCTGTACTGAAAACCAGTTTGACCCTTTGCTTTATTAATGTATAATATTCATGTTGTCTAAAAAATCTTTGACTAAAGGACCATCTTGAAGAATTTATATTATAAAATACTTGATTAGATTCTCTCATCTCTAGAAGTGGCTGGGGAAAGAATACGGATGGAAATGGGGAAGTGGCAAGAGAAGGAACCTGGGAGGTTGAAATTAATGATGGTGAGGAAAGAAAATATCAAAAAGGAAGCTCCCTGGGGCTTCCCTGGTGGTCCAGCGGTTAAGATGTCATGTTTCCACTGCGGGGGGCACAGGTTCGATCCCTGGTTGGGGAGCTAAGATTCTATGTCTCACACAACACGGCCAAAAAGTAGGGGGGCGGGGCGGGGGCGGGGGGAGGAAGCTTCCTAACAATGTTTTGAAAACCAGAGCTTATGATTTGGAAGCCCAGAAATGGCTTCATCCATTAACTCCACCAATATTTTTCAGGACTTTCAATATGCAAGGCAATGTGTTTGAAGACATAGGGATACATACATATATAAAATAATCCCTGCTTTCAAAGAGATTAGTGCAGGAGGTAAGATATTTAAATACATAGCTATAATACAATGTGATGCAATGTCTGCGTGAGATAGATACAAGCTAAATGCCTTTAGAATGCCAGCGGCAGAACTGGTCACTTCTGCTCCCCTTGTGATTGTATTACTGGCTCAATGTTTTTAACGACTCATTTATTTGGGTACGCTGGGTCTTACTTGTGGCACACAGGATCTTTTAGTTGAGGCAAGCAAACTCTTAGTTGCAGCATGAGATCTGGTTCCCTGACCAGGGATTGAACCTGGGTCCCCTGCATTGGAAGTACAAGGGAAGACCCTTGAGTAAGCCAATTCCTTCTCTCTCTTTACATGCAAGCTTCTTGTCATATAATTTTGTATTTCTCTCCCATTGTTAGTGGGATGCACTTACCTATGTCTTGACCTTGGACTTGTCCATATGACTTGCTTTAGGAAAAATATGAGGCAGAAATGAAGGTATGACAGTTCCAAATTTAGGCCTAGAGTGACCTGTTTCTACTTAGGTCTCTATTGTGTCCGTAAGAACATGCCTAATACTAGTTGCAGACACAATAGACTGATTTATCAGTTTCACAATTTTCTAAGATCTAATTCCTATAATAAATCTCTATCATTCAGAACAATTTTACTTATCAAACTCTTAATACAGAAACTGGGTAGCTGGACATAAGGAGCTGCCATAAAAACCTAAACATGTGGCACTAGTTTGGGAAACACATGGCAGATGGATACTGCAAGACCTTGAGGAGGTTTTCATAAAAACCTAAAGGGCTTGGATGAGGGTAAAAAGGAGGAATTATAGGGAATAAGGGAAAATGTTATTGGAAGCTGGAAGAGACCCTAACTGTGTAGTGAAAAGTCACCCGGTCGTGTCTGACTCTTTGTGACCCCATGGACTATATACAGTCCATGGAATTCTCTAGGCCAGAATACTGGAGTGGGTAGCCTTTCCCTTCTCCAGGGGATCTTCCCAACCCAGAGATCGAACCCAGGTCTCCTGCATTGCAGGCGGATTCTTTACCAGCTGAGCTACAAGGGAAGATTGTGTAGCAGAGTTTAGCAAAACTGCTACCTGTGGTAAAATGGAAAATAAAAAAATACGTACCTAATAAACTTGATCTAGTGATTTCAGGTCAGTGCTGAGGATGTCACCTGGATTTTTCTAGCTTTGTAAGTAAAATGAGAGGAGAAACCTTACATAAGGAACAAATGTGATTTGGAGAAAACATAAAAGCTCAGAAGAGTCTTTTAAGCCAGGAAAGTGTTCTCATATACAGAAATAGCTTCCAGGCAAAGGTCAAATTCAGAGAAGGGCACCAAGACTTCCTTTCAGATCTGAGAAAGATGACAGTGCCTCAGAACGTTTCAGACACAAATGGCCTTCTACAAGTCTTAAAGGTATAACTTTGAAGACCCTGCCCAAGGCTTCCAAGAATTTTAGGGAGGTCGTTCATCAGCCTCACAGGGAGGCCAACGTAGAAGAGACTATTTTAATAGACTTACAGGGGCATTTGTGTAATCGAGTGGACCTAAGAGCTCCACGGGTTTAAAAAATTTTATCAGCTTGGATAGGAATATAGACCTTGGAATCCCTAATTCCTAAGGGAAAGAGGCAGCTCGAGAGCACTATTCAATGGCAATCATGTGCTACCTTTGTGGGAAAGGATGACTCAGAGAGCAGGACCAAGAGCCCCAAGGGTTATGCCTAAATCCTAGTCAAAGCAACACAAGACTTGGCTGGGTTTAAGTGCCAAAGATAAGTGACTGCTGTATGCCTCTCATTCTCATTCACCCTTTAAAAAGGGAAGTCTAAAGAAGCAAGAATTTGGGACAAACAGGGAAGATTACTTCTAAGTTCATAGGTATTCAGACTGAGAGGAATGATACTCAGGGACCTTTACCTCATCCACACCTGGACCTGATTAGACAATAAGCTCCTAGACCCTGAGCTGTCACAGTGGAGTTCCGGAAAAAGTATGAGTTTATTTCGTGTGTGAGAATGGTGTGAATTATTGTGGTCAAATGGGGGCTGAAGAAAGCTCAGCATCTTCCATCCCATGTTTCTTTTTTTAAAAAACGTGACTGGGGGTGGAGTTTATGCTCCTGCCTTGAGGCAGGTTTACAAAAAATGCTTCGGGACTTCTGAGACAAGGTCAGAAAAAAAGGCGTTTCTGAAACGCTTGCTGCAGTCACACTAGAGCACTAATGATCAAGTCAACAGCCTAATGGCCTTGAGCACAACATGCAGTGGAGAGCCCACACTCTATGCAAAGAGACACAGCAAGGTCCTGAAGCTAAGAGAAGCCTGGCCAGGCCCCAGCCCAGCTGCCTGCTGTTTCCATTCTATCCAGCACCTGACTGCAAACCTCAGAGACCCAGAGCCCATTACTCAGCTGATCCTTCCTTAAATTCTGACACAGAAAAACTGAGACAATGAATTGTTGCTGTTTTAGGCCACAGTTTGGGGATGATTTGGAGCAGAACTAACTGAAATACTGTTTCTGGTGGAAATGTAATACAATTAAGTATAATTTAGATGAGACCACAATTTCACTTTCCATTCACCTGAACCAGAAACAAATATTAGGTCAATAATGAAGAAAATACAGTATACCAAATTTTTATTCCCCTGGAATTCGCAAATTTTTCAAACACCGCTTTTTTCAGGGCATTGGGCTATTCACTGTATGTTGCTTTATTTGAGTCACATTCTTTGTATAATTAAATATTCAGATAGATGACTTTATTTCCTATCCCTACAAAACTCTTTCTTATGATTGTACTTAAGAAGAGGGCAACCCACTCCAGTATTCTTGCCTGGAGAATCCCATGGACAGGAGCCTGGCAGGCTACAGTCCACAGGATTGCAGAGTTGGACACGATTGAAGCAATTTAGCACACAGGCAGACTAGAAACAATAAGACCATAAAATCAATGAAGATACATGTTCCTTTATATTTTATTTACCATAAACACTAAGAGAATACAGCAAACACTGGAGAAAGGCGTTTTAATAATTTTGATGTAAAGTTTAACACTTAAAAATTATGCTTGCTCCCCCCACCCCAATTCAACATGCAGGTATCATTTATTTCCAGATGCAGTGATTGTAGAGCATTACATTCTCTTGAAAGTTTTATAACAGAGTATCCTTGGCCTGTAACTTAAAACAATTTCATAAACTATGTATAATCATGATATAATAACATCATTCAAAGAGTTCCCCAAATGACTACATTCACACAATATTAATGTTAAAGTCTTGAGTTTTTAAAACATCATTTCAATAAGTCAAACCACAAAAACCCAGGTTCTAGTTTTAAATGTGTTTATGAAGACTGCTGCTGAGCTCAAAGCATGCAGATGTTCATGACCACCTAGATGAAGCTGGATACTGAAACTCCTTCAGTAGGTCCAATGATGCAATTTTTCACTCATCCCAAGTATCTCCATATTTGTTTACCTTGACTAGGAAAAAAGCACAAATAATTGATGATTCCAAATAGTAATAAGTGAAAGGAACTGTTTTATGTTTGCTATTATTATGACTTAAATTATGTTTCTCATTTGAATAAATGTACTTAAGAGTCAAATTATAATTATAAAAAGGGGCTGGTTAGACTTTTGTGAACTGGAGGTTGGACATAAATATGGCATCAAGATCTTTACATGTGTATTTGATGTCTAAAACAACCTGATCAAGTAAATATAATCCCCATTCTAAGGAAAACAGATTAGTAACTTGCCCAAGGTACAAGCCTAAAAAAATAGGTAGCACTGAAACGTGAACACAGGTCTATTTAGGTCCAAAGCCTGGGTACCTTTACAGCTTTACCATCGAAAGCAAGCATGGTATACATTACACGATGTACAACAGTTACCAGTAAATGAAAAATAAAACAATACTGAACATTTGAATGTCGTTTTTCACAGAAACCTCAGACTTGATTAATGTAATCTGTCTCAGGAGATTAATACTAGTACAAGGAGGAAATGCTTTCCAATATTTTTGTATTTTATGTGAAGTTATATTTTGAAACATGTTCTTCTATCTTCTCTACTCTTACTTTTTAGCCTCTCTTCTACACAGCCATCATCTGTGAATTATAACTTCACAAGACCCAAGTATTCGTAACAATGTAAAGAAGCAATTATCAAAGTATAAGGGGATTCCCTTCCCCAAGTTTTTCAGTGAAGTCTTTATAAAGTCAAAATTATTTCATTATTATACTAAGACACTGTTCTGCTTTTCCCCCTTGCTCTTCTCCCCTTATGTGTAGAAGGCAGTCTTCACGGAGCTACATGATGTGTGGGGACATCACTGCTGACAGCTATCCGAAAATATGCTTAGATGTTTAAAATTTCTGCCATAATTTCTAACTAGCTAAAGGAACAACGAAATAATCCACATAAACAAAAGCTGAGAATTTTTAAATGACACTTTATGACCTTTGTACTGTTAAATTTCTATCTAGGTTCTAGAACAGAAATCACAAACTGTTTCATAACTTTTTTCTTTAAATTATATAAAGCACAAAAAAAGCTTTCTTTTTACAAAGAAAAAGTTCACATCACTGTATCACGAAACACAACTTCAAAACTGTTCACAGCCAAAAGCACCGATGTCCAAATCCAGCAAATATCACTCATCTACTGTGTTATCTTACTAGAAGGCCCAACCAAAACACAACATTCCTGACGTATCAAACGATGGCACTACGCTATGCAGGCACACAGTAGAGCAGATTACAAAAATGAGAAGAATACTACCGCCTGCCCTCATGGAGCTTACAGTCTAAACTCTCAAATTAATTAGAAGATCAGAGTACCAGTGAATCTTCACATATTACAGAGCAATAACTACTAAATACATAAGGCTTATGTTTTACGACAAACATTAACAAGTATCGCTGATTATAAATCTATTTTAAAGCTGTAAACAATATCAATAATATGACAGAGGTGGATCACTGTTATAAAATAGAATTAAATGAAACAATTACTATGGATTAGAAATAAAACTAGCTCTAAAGGAATGATCATAATAAAAAATACTAAGGATTTTTTATGTATTTTTGCATTCTCTGTGGCGTACTCTCAAGAAGGTACAAAGGACCTTTTTGTTCCTTCAATTTTTAAAGTAGTAAATAGAAAACCTTGAAACAATGATACATCCTCTATAATTCCTCAAGAAAGATATTACAAAATTTTATACTGAAACAGCTACAAAGCCCTATTCAAAATGCCCTCGTTACTGACAAATCTTTGGTGTCAGAAAATTTACTCTCAGTTATGCACAGCTGCTCCAAAAAGTCTTAAATCATAATATTAAAAATCTGTATATAATAATTACAGAGTGAAGTACTGTTAAGGGGCTTCGCTGGCAGCTCAGTGGTTAAGAATTCACCTGTTAACGTAAGAGATATGGGTTCAGTCCCCGGGTCAGGAAGATCCACTGGAGGAGGAAATAGCAACCCACACCAGTATTCTTCCTGGGAGCCTGGTGGGCTACAGTACATGGGGTCGCAAAGAGTCGGACACAACTGAGCAACTATGCACAAAGTTCTGTTAAAAGTCAAACTCCCTATTTGGAAATGCCCTAAAAGCTAGTTTGTAAGCATGTAACTCTCAATTTCATAGACATACAAGACCATCATTTTATTACTCAATCAGGATTCTGTGATTCTGCCAAAAGGGGCATTATCAATCCAATCTGGTTTTATGCAATAGATACATCATTTAAAAAAATGTTATCAATTCCCAAGGTGGCTTCTCATACAATCAAATGTTTGTATAATTTCTACATTAAAAATTTAGTCTTACTGTTGTAAGCTATACTTATTTGGACTTCATTATTTTCTAACATAAACTGGCTTTTGGAACATTGTAAAAAAGGAAGAACTGATAACTATTAATAGTTACCATCTTAAAAAATGTTATTTTGGTTAATTGCTTGAGGCATTAAATCACACGTTAGTATAATGAAACTAGTGCTGCAGTTTCCAATCCTAAAGAGTAAAGTGATTCAGACTAGACTATCATACCTTCTTTTTTTGGCATTCTTTCCTGCATAGGCCTGACTGAGGGGTCAGTCTTATGTGTTAAAGTAACTTCATATGACTCTCTGTTCTTATTCCTTAATTCCTCATATGTAATATTTTTTCTTTTAGGACTTTCTTCAGTGTTGGGATCAGGTCCTAAAACAACAAACAGTTAATAAATGGTGATAAAAGGATTTTAATAAATCCAAAGCAACTAAAGTTTACAAATGCTTCTTACCTACCAAAAAATTAAAGTGAAGGATCAGATTATTACCAGTATTCCAAAGGTTCTGTATTTTCCCCAAGGTAACTATAAAACCAAAATCTACTTCCTCTTACACTTTCAAGCTTTTATTTCTAAAGTTAAAAATATATATTTTTAAACTACCCATGGCCAGAAGAAGAATGGATATAATATATACCAGCAAAATTCACTCATTAAAATGCTAGTGTTGCTCTAAACTGGGAGGTTATTCATACAGTTTATATAATTAAAGAGAAATATATTCTACTAGCGACAATTGAACAAAACTAGACATGGTGTAGATTTAGTAATAGTTCCATAGTTAAATGTTGCAGCCTATACATATACAAACAACTCCAGCAATTAAGAAAACATTTATGTTTTCTTGTATTTCAATAATACTTGAAAATAGCTATTGAAAGGTATAAAACATAGTCTTTAACCACAGGAAGCATCATTTTGATTCAGGTCGAATGGATGCAATACTGAGGCAGAAAAAAGTAGCAACTTTTACCTGGGGAACCAGCATTTATTCTCTCTCCCCCAAAGAAAGTCAAAGTATGAAAACATTTTATCAGAGTCAAATACTGATATAAAAATAAGGAAATGGTTAGGTGACAGGACTAAATATTGAATATAGTTTATAAAATATATAGTTAGCAAGCAAAGCCAGATAACATTTTTTAAAAATTAATTAATGCTAACATAACACTCAGTGAACTATTTAACTTACAAAATCTAACAAACCACTCCCAAAATAATATTTTTCAGAGGTTTTTAATGAGACATAGAAATCAGGTATATCATTTTAATAATATAACCATATGAATTAAAATAATTGTTTTAAAACAGTTTTTATAAATGGTACTATTTTGAAAGTCAATAGTAAGGTCCCAGCGAATACTCACATTTTTCAAAGCAACATAACTATTCATTGAATATATTCAACTACAATCTTTTACCATGAAGTATACTTGCACTGATACAAAGCAGAGGATTTAAATTTCTAATTAGTTCTAATATTATATACCATGGATAAAAACCAAATTTTTCTTGCTTAAAGAAAAATATTAAAACTGTATACTGCATTTAAAACCACCTTGCATTTCATTAGTAATAAGTTATTGAATTCATTTCCTTTCAGCATAAATGATATTTTTAAAATTCTAAAGGAGACAGCTTATACTAGATGAGTAGTTAGGAGCCCTAGATTCTCATTCCCACTCTGACAACATTCAATGAACATCCTTGGGCAAATCACTAAGCTTCTTCGAATCTTGGTTTTCTCAACTGTGAAATATGGAAGTTTGAACTAGATGATCTTCACTAAAATTCCTTCCAGGTCTAATACATTTTCGTATCAAAAAGAAAAACACTTCATTGTTCTGAAATTTTGCAACGAATAATGAAAACATGAATCAGACAGAAAATTAAGGACAATTTTTTTCACTTGTAAAAGCCAAATGAAAATATCTTGCATTGTGTAGGGAGCAAGACTTACAGTTAAGAGCTGGAAGGAACAGGAAAATGTAAAAAAGCACTGATTTAAATCTAACTGTAATAAACTACAGTAAGTCTCATGACAACTATGAAAGAATGCTTTCTACTCTGAGAGATTAATAACTTTCAATTCCTGGTAAGAGAAAGTTGAGGACAAACAGGACTTAAACAAAAGGGGAGGATGTTCTGGTAAGGGAGGACTGCAGGAAAGCAGAGGCCACTGTGGGCTCACACAGGGAACTAAAGCGGCGATCGTGACTTGGGGGCAGGGGGTAAGACAGCACAGCAGGATGGGTGGATGGCTACAGTGGAGGACTTAAAATACATGAAAGTTTGGTCCTTGCTGTAGTCTGTGGGCAGATACCAAAGGGCGTTTTGTCTGTTTTTACCGGCAAAGAAGTTATGTAACATGGAACGAAATTTTCTAATGCAAATGCAAGGAAAGATGCAAGACATAGCAAGGGAAGACCTGGTGCACGGCTAGAACAGACGTAGAATAGATCTGCATTTGGGAGACTGGAGAAATGGGAGACACTGTGAGACAGCTGACTTTGGAGATAAAATAATGACTTTAACCATTCTCTCCTAGGCTGCTGACCTCTTTTCCTTTCTCACTAATCAGGTGTCTTGTGTCCAGCCACTAAGGGGGAAAAAGGTGAGAATTAAAAGACTTTTGAACTTTCCTGATGATTCAGTACAGCACGTGTTGTACACATGTTGTACAGTGCAGTCAAAAATAAGACTTAAGAATCTCTTCAGTTATTCACCCCCCACCCCCACCACTGACTCTTGCTCTGAGACAGTGCTGTCCAATACAATTTTCTATATTGATGTGAATGTTCTCTACACAGTCCAACACAGTAGCCAGTAGCACATATGGCTACTGAGCAACTGAAATGCTACCAAAGCAACTGAGGAACTGAATTTTCAATTTGTCTTAATTTTAATGAATTAACAGCCACATACAGCAAATGGCTATTTTATATCCTGACCAACCTAGAACCTTTTCTGCACCATCTGGAACCTTACTTGATCTATAATCAACACCTCTCTTTCCACTCTATACCTTCCGTCCTTTTAACATATTCATACATAGAGAATAAAATCTGTTCTGTCTGAAAAGAAATGAAGGCCCGAATGTCCCTTTAACCTTGTTTGCTCCCCACAGGTACTGGCTTATTCTATTTATTTCAAAGCATGTGTTTTCAAATACTCATGAGGTCCATAATCCCTTCTCCAAACCCTTGGGAGTCAGAAATGCTTCAAAAATCAGTTTTAGATTTTAGAAAAAACATTACCATATATATCCCTCATTACTTAATGTCCATTGAAGTAGTGATGAATAAGCAAACACGACATTCCTAAAACAAAATCTAGAAAAAATATTAAGATAAAGATTATCAATATAGTTCTATCCAGCTGAAATCGGTTTGAGTTCAGGTCAGAATTTTATCACTAATTTATATTTAAAAATCTGTTCTTTTAAAAATGTTTTGGATTTTAGGTAAGGAATTACAAACTTATACTTTGTTTCCAATTCATCTTTCATGGCAAATTACACTGAAGAAAGCAAGGAAGCAAGCTAGCTAACATTTGCTGACAGTCTATTATTAATACTTTTCAGGCATTACCTCTCATTAGTTCATTTCATTCCCAAAGTTCTTTAAGAGAGGTATTATCATCTCAATTCAAGAGATCAAGGGACTGAAGGCACCACAAATTACTTGTCTAAAGACACATAGCTAGCAAATGTCAATCATGATTCATATGCAGGCCTTAATCCAAAGTTGATGTTGTTTCACTCACATCACGTGATCTTCAAAGCTAACAGTCACACAAGCTTCACAAAGCACTTTCACATGGATTTTCTCACTTGACAACAGTTCTGTAAAGCAGGTAATTTTTCTCACATTACCAAGATGCTAAGAGAGCCTTTAAGACCACAGTAATAAATGAAATCTTTTAAAGACTCTTCCAAGGACCATTTATCATTTCGTCTTTGCTATTTCACTAAACATGGTTAGCATTTTCAATTAATGGAGCATATTAATAATTTATTCTTATTTTTCTATATCTTCCAGCAGACTGAGAGAGTTTTTCAGGGCAAACAGCCAACTCTTATTCATCTTTACTTCCATATCTAGTAAGAGTACCTGATACCTACTGGACCTCAAAAAGTGTTGAATGAATGAAGAATGAATTCAAATGAACAGATGAGCAAACAAACATGCTGAGTTTAGGCTGATGGTGGAATACAGAGGTGATATCCAGCAAAAAAGGTCATCAAATAAAGTTTATACATACGTTGGACCATAAAAGCTGAAATTCATTTCAAGAGAAGTTTCTACCTTGGGCAATATGATCAGTAATACCAGTTGGAGTAGATTCATTCAAAGAAGCACTAAATGGAATTGGCTCATAATGAGGAAGCATCTCTTTTTCTAAGTTGTCTGCTGCTGGGGATGTTCCAAAAGATGAATGACCACTCACATTTGAGTCATATTTTGACCTCTGAGAATAGTGCCTATAAGATAAAATCATATTGTATAAACAGGGTTACTGTCTATGCCTTATTTAAAGAAGTGTGTTAAGATACAAAAACTTAAGTCATTTTCTAAAGGAATCATATAATGTTAGTATAGTTATTTAAAACACTAAAATAAAGTCTGTTTCTGCCACAAAAACATGTTCTGATCCACTTATATAACTAAAAAATTGTCACTCTTAACATAGAGAAGAGAAAATATATACCCAATTTTCTATTATTAGGCTTCAGAGATCCTTTTAATGTGTTTGAAGTTCTTGGAAAGAAAAAGTACCTCAGATCAGAAAATATGTCCATTTCTCACATTAACTGGGAAGTTACTTCCACAGGGAGTAGTCCGTATCAACACCATTTTGCTGAAGCAAATATAAATAAGAGTAGTTCTAATGGGGTTTCTGTTGCTTGCCATTTGTGACAGGACAATTTATCTACCAAATCTACTTAATTACCTTATTATTTATCTACCTCTCAAGACAGATTCACTTATCTATACTTATACAGTTTTAAACAACAGAAGAATTAAAAAGTTGAAATCTGTCAAGAGATGAGACTGATAATATTTGGCAATTAAAAAAAATAAGAGTATAGTAACCAAACTAGTTTGCCAAATTAAAATCTCTCATTCTCGGACATGAACTCCCAATAGGATGCAACTCTTTATTTTAAACTAAACAAGTCTTGTTTTACTTTTAAAAATAAAATTAGCTTTAGCTTGCCGCAAAATGGCAAGTTTCCAATGGTCCTTCAGTAAGGCAATGTTTCATGCACTCAACTACATCAGTATCTAGTTACAGGGTTTTTTTTTAGCTAAAATGAAAGCCTTTATAAAGATCTGAACGGCCTACCCAGTTGGTGAAGATCGTCGTGCCTGTCCTGATCGTAAAGCTTCTCCCAGAGGGGAATTCTCAAGATTCTTGAACTTCTCCTGGCAAGTTTTCACATAAGAAAGCTTTCCAGCAAAGTATCCCATGATGCAAGCAACTTATTTGTAAAAATAAACAAAAAGTGTAATTCAATGTGCCTCTTTAGACAAAAATCTTTTCTAAAAGAACACTTCAAAAAAATGTAGTTCTAAATATGTCTCTAGTGTGGAAAAACAGATTTCCTGAAATACTGGTAAAAGTACAACATTGAGTTGCATTCAGAGTTCACAGAAATATTCAGTGGATATAATTCACTTTCACAAAATCAAGTAAGTTAAAAATTATGTGAAACAAATCCCTTAAAATGATAAATTATGAAGTGCTACCTAAGCATGGCTACTGTTCTATCTTTCCAATACAGAAGACAGAATACCCTGGAAAGATTCATAAAAAGCTTCAGACACTCTCTTTTAGGGCAATTTACTATTTTTTTATTACCCATATCATAAAATGTAAAGAAACTACACTTATAAATGCTGTTATGTTTATTTACTAATTGCAAATTACGGTTTTTAAAAAAATTACACTTAATTTTAAATATTCTTTGATTAACCAGAATAGCTGAACTTTCTTTCCTCATAGACCAAGATAACTTATTTTCAAATATTACCTTTTTACAAAATAATTTAAAACTAATGGTTTTAGACATTATAAAAACAGGGAAAAATGCCTCTTTCAACTAACTCATGGTTTTTAATGCTAACAATAAAATGCCCAAGTAGTTCATTTAAAACTTAAACACAATGATTTATCAAAACAAATAACCAAATAACTGTTATTAGTAAGATAGATCATTTGTAAAAGCTTTTTATTTTACTTAGGCAAAAAACTAAGAGAATTAGTATTGTTCATACTTACATATAAGTTTAGGAATGGAACCATATTTGGGATGACTTGAAAGGATTCCTAAAGATAAAACAGTAAATATTTCTGAGCAACACTGTTACATTTACATAATTAAGATGTTTTTTATTTTTTATTGCAAGGAAAGAAGTTTATGCTAAGAGTACAAGAATGGTACAGAAATCATGGTCAAAAATACAAAGAAAATAATTCTGCTAGTCACATACTTCTGCTCGTCTTTTATAATGTGAGACAAAAATAGCTGTAAGTTTAGCAGTGCAGTATAAAGCAAGATATATCTATTTCTTAGTGGCTTTGAGCAACTCACAAAGACATAAGGAAAAATTAGTACAGACTACCTTTATATATTACCTGGCGGCATTAGCTCTTTCCAGAATACCAAAGCAGCCTGAAGCTATTCAAAAGGGAATTCAACATCAAGAGAAATATGAAGAAATCAAAAGATTCTAATCTATTAGAATGGATGAATTCAGCAAGACCACTTGATACAAGGTCAATATACAAAAATACACACACACAAAAAATACACATCTCTATGAATCAGGAACAAACAAGAGAACCAACAATTTAAAAAGGATACTATACAGCACCAAAACCCATCAAAGACCCAAACACAAATCTAATAAAAAATTAGAAAGATTCTGAAAACTAAAAAATTCACTGAGGGAAATGAAAGCTAAGTAAATGGAGAAACACACCACGTTCATGAATTCAAAGATTAAATAAAGATGGTAATCTTCATAACATCTATAAATTCAACGCAATCCCAATTAAAAGCAAATAAAGTTTTTTCCCCAAACTAAAAAGCTTATTCTAATATTCATGTGGGAACACAAAGGGTCAAGAAAAACCAAGGCAATATTGAAGAATACCACAATGGAGAACCAGCTATCACCAGATATCAGTATCTATGATAAAGCTATACTAATTAAGATAATGTGTTATAAGTACAAAAACACATAAATTGATCAAATTCAGAAAAATCCAGAAACAGACCCACACATACAGTCACTTGATTTGTAACAGAGGCAACAACACTGCATTGCAGTGAACAAAGACTAGCTTTCAAAATATAGTCCTGGGCCAACCACGAATCTGTACGGGGGAAACATGTACCTTGATCCTACCTCATCTAATGTTCAAAAGTAATTCGAGATGACCTGAAAATAAAAGTATGAAAGACAAAACAGGGAATTCCCTAGCATCCCAGTGGTTAAGGCTTTGGGCTTTCACTGGCAAGGGCCTGAGTTCAAACCCTGGTCAGTGAACTAAGAAGTGTGACAAAATAAATACATACACTAAAGTTTACAGAAAAAGCACAAGAGATTCTTCATGTCCTTATACCAGATAAATATCCTGAAGAGACTACACAAAGCCCTTCTTATAAGAGATCTGATAAATACACACGAGATCAACTTCATTAACCATGCTGCTGCTGCTAATGGTCGCTTCAGTCGTGTCCAACTCTGTGCGACCCCAGAGACGGCAGCCCACCAGGCTCTCCCGTTCCTGGGATTCTCCAGGCAAAAACAGTGGAGTGGGTTGCCATTTCCTTCTCCAATGCATGAAAGTGAAAAGTGAAAGTGAAGTTGCTCAGTCGTGTCTGACTCTTCGCAACCCCCTGGACTGCAGCCCACCAGGCTCCTCCGTCCATGGGATTTTCCAGGCAAGAGTACTGAGTGGGGTGCCACTGCCTTCTCCCATTAACCATGAGGGAGATGCAAATTAAAACTACAATGCAATCACTATAGTGTTCACTAACAACGGCTAAAATTCAAAAAGACACAAAAGTAGCATGTGTTGGTGATAACGACACAAACAGAAATCAATGAACTGGTAGTAGGAGTATAAATTGGTCTGAACAGTTTGGAAAGTTTAGAAAGTATCTACTAAAATTGTACCTGGACATAATCTATGACCAAGCAAAACGTCTACATAGAGACATGGAGTTCATGGCAGAACCATTTGTAATGTCAAAACTGGAAACTACACAATCATCAATGTACAAAAGGATGGGCAGACTGCTATGATATATTCACATAGCAAAAACTATATGCAATGAGTGTATATAACTTACAACTACATGCAACAATGTGAATGAATCTAGTGACATGCTGGTAAACAAGCTCCCCAAATAAAAGGCTCTGATTTGTAATGTTAGTTGATTTCTGTGGTGTAAATACTTGCACTATGACCAATTTCAAGCTACCAATGCTTTAAAAACTGGTTTGCCAAGTTTCTAAAATTTGTAACAATTAGCCCTCTGGAGCTGGTACAAGCCAGTTTGGGCATACTATTGGATGAATCTCACAACGTTGAAAGAAGGTACATAAAAGATTGTATCATGTATATGTAATTTTGCCATTTAATTTTATACAAAATGAACTGAGATGATGAGAAAAGGGAGGACTATATCAATATCTACATTTACACAAAACATTGTTTCTTTATTCTGTCAGCAAATACCTATAGACCACTTATAATATACAGGCACTACATTCTAGGAAATAGGAATATAACAGTAAAGAGACACTCTCTTTAACCTCACAGAGCTTTAGTACAGAGCAAATGAAGACAAACAGAATATAGTGTAATGGTTGCTATTCATCCACTCAAATACGGACACAGATTGGAGACAACTGCAGGCTCAGTTCCAGACCACTGTAATAAAGCAAATCATACAAATTTACTGGTTTCTCACTGCATATTAAAATTCATGTTTACACTGTATTGTAGTCTATTAAATGTGCAATAGTATTATGTCTAAAAAACAATGTACATACCTTAATAAAAAAAAAATACTTTGTGCTTAAAAATGCTAACCATCTGAGCCTTCAGCAAGCTATAATCTTTGTAACAGCAACATCAAAGGGCAATGATTACAGATCGCCATGACAATGATCACATGATAATGAAAAAGTTTAAATTACTGGAAGAATTACCAAAATATGACACAGAGACACAGAAGTGAACAGCTACTTTCAGAAAAGTGATATTGATAAGACTTGCTCTATGCAGCTTGTCACAAATTTTCAATTTGTAAAAAAACAAAAGTATCTGTAAAGCACAATAAAATGAATTATTCTTGTATTTTAGTGTCTACTGCATGCACTATGCCCCGTCAACTGCCAAAAAAAGTCCATATTTTAACGGGAAGTAGCAAGAATGGAGACAAATACAATTACTGAGACTAATGCAATATTCTTACCAACAAATGGTACATGAATTACAATGGGAGTGCAGATGAAAGTAGACAGCTTACAGAAATACTTAAGAGCTAGACTACAGAATGGACATTTGTTGGACAAAGCAGGTAAGGAATAGAAGTGAAAAATGTCTGTATCCTGGCTAGAGAGGGATGCCATTCAGACTCGGAGGGAATGGAGGAATTAATTTATGGAGAAGTGAATTCAGTTTGGGACTGAACTTGAGTTCAATTTGAGGAGACTGTAGAAGGGCCATTCATGTGGAGATGTGCAGAACGTGGTTTTAGAGCCGATTACCTAGGCTCGAGATAATTATGAGGATTTAGAGCAATAAATGGCCACTAAACTTCCCATCATTGCTGGATAGTACATGAACTAAAAATTCAAAGGCAAAGTAAAACTCTTAAGAACACAATGAAGGAAAAAACCCACACTAAGAATGTAAGCATTAAGAGGCTGTGGGTTTTTGTCTTCAATGCTACATACCCAGAACATATAGTGCATATCAGACATTCAAAAAACATGAAGAAATAGAGAAGTTGCCTGCAACAGGAGAAAAACCAGAAGAATGTGTTATAATTGAAGCCAAGAGAAGAGAACATTTTAAGGACTGATTAAAGTTATGTAATGGTCGTGAAGAAAACCTGTCTATCAAATTCAAGCTACAAAAAGGTTGCACTGGTACGTTTTAGTACGTATCAGATTGTATGTATAATCTATGACATATACTGCAATAGGTCAAAAGAAAAAGTGAAGTGCTCATTCATGAAGTCTGGCTTCAAATTCAAGACAACTAGGAACAGCTGTAAAAGGATAAAAAAGATTTTTTCTTTTTTATGTTCTGAAGTTAGAAATGATCTGAGTATATTTAAATATTTTGATTTAAAAGAATGACTAGAGCAGGAGCAGCTAAGACTACGCAGACTATGACAAACTGGATTAAAAATCATACACGTGGATAAAATCATACACAAAATGTTAGGCATTTTGATTAAATGCAAAATGCTTTGCTGGATTCAAATTCCTTTTCTAAAGTCTCTCTCAATATTTTTTTTTGACATTGACTTTTTCATTAGAATACCTCACCCTCCAAAAACAAGACCCCAATACAATTTCAACAACAATAAAAGCCCTCAATTCTGGGAGATAATTATATGGATGACATATCACTCAATATTCTTTTCTGTATTTTTTACTCAAAGTATCAAAATCCCAACAGCAAAACACTGACAAAGGTATAAAGGTGACGTGACACGCTCAATAGAAAATGTTATTCTACAAATTAGGTAAGTCATTTTCAGCAATTCATCCTTTTTAAAAAGTAGATTACTAAATCCCACCGAAAAGCTCCAAGCCCAGTCACTATGAAAAACTATAGAGAAAGATGTTGTATAGAGAAAGATGTTGAGGATGGTTGTTGCTCATGGTATGACTTCTGCAAACAAAATCAGAGGCATAAATCACCATTAATTTCAAGTCAAATAATCACCAAACGGTAACCAGAAGTCCAAGATGATTTTGGCTGCAAAAATAATCTGTCATTTCAGTACTAGGTCCTAAGGTTTTCAGTGGTAATTATATAAGAACCACCCTATGAAGATGTGTGTTCAACTACAAAAAGGGAATTTCTGTATGTGGTTTGGTTGTATGTATGAGTAGCTACAAGGCATTCCCAAACAGGCAAAAACCTAGCAATGGTGTCACTTTATTGTTGAAAACATAAGGTCTAAGTGAGTAGGTGCAATCTGATCCTCCCAAACTTTACCACTTGTGTCTTACCTTCAAGCTGTCCAAAGTCTCCTACTCTACGTAAGCCCCAAAGTTCCAAAAGTTTGCTTTCTTATAATCTTTTCAAATTACCATTTCTCTTGGTTCTACCTTAGCTATACATTTTCATTCTTCCCTGCACAATTTTGTCACTCTAGCCTTGTCAGTCCCCTGACTGCCCCCCCAACTGTCATAGTTATCATTCTGATAACCAGGTCCCTCCTTCCTAAGATACTCTTACATCTCCTTTAATCTAAATCCTACCCATCTTCAAAACCTTCATTACAGTAGCCCTACAAAGATCTTTCTTCTTTGAAAACCTATAGCTCTTCGAGTCTCTACCACAAAACTTAGAAGCTTATTTAATATTTAATTATAGTCTCTATTTGTTTCAACGTTATATTCACAAAGTTGTATTCACGACTTTGTATTCACTTTGTTTCCCTTACATGAACCACCAGCTGTTATTAATTGTTCTTTTCTGTAATCCACCCCACCCCATGTCTAGCTCTAATCATTAAATGACTGACAGAACTCACATAAAATGGGTAGTATAATAATAGACACTATAATTTCTCCATTGCTCAGTTTTTCCTTAAAATTAATGAGACTAAAATGTCTGTTTCACATTATAGAAACAACCCTAGTCTATAAAACAACTCTGAAAGACAAGTAAGATTATATGTATCTTGATTCATTTGCTTTTTAAAAATTCCTGTCTAGTGAGGTTCTTTGGAAATTCTTGAAATAAAAACAAAATTTTACCTCAAAAACTCCTCCCATTTCCCCCAAAACTACTTTTCTCAACTAGTTATATCAATACTACTAAGTATTTCATACTGCTAATATGAAAAAGCCATATGTTCCTATCATAGTAACATTTTAGAAGGAGCTTGTTGACTATCATTTTCTGGAATAGCTTCTAATTCCAAGAAGACAGGTCACAAAATAAATGTAATGAATATTTCTACTGTTTACACAACTAAATTTAAAGATGTAGAGACTGATATATTTAATACCTAACCTAAACGCAACTATTCTTTCCAAGTAGCATATTTTACTACATAATTCAAATTTTTCATTTATTTTGCTAAATGCTAAAGCTGAAACGCCAATACTTTGGCCACCTCATGCGAAGAGTTGACTCACTGGAAAAGACCCTGATGCTGGGGTGGACTGGGGGTAGGAGAAGGGGACGACAGAGGATGAGATGGCTGGATGGCATCACTGACTCGATGGACATGAGTTTGAGTGAACTCCGGGAGTTGGTGATGGACAGGGAGGCCTGGCGTGCTGCGATTCATGGAGTTGCAAAGAGTCAGACACGACTGAGCGACTGAACTGAACTGAACAGAATATCTATGTATTTTCTTTTTGCTCTGGTTATTAAGAGATTGCCAACTTCACCATTTAAACCAACAGAATTTGGACAACGAAGAACCTCCACTCCCTCATTATAAGACAAAGCTGGTTTAGGAAGCTAGGTAGAGAATTCAGTCTTTTAACCAATACATAAGATTCAGCTGGAGCCTTAACTCAGACTCTTGATTCAGCAGGCCTGGGATGGGGCCCATGAATATGCATTTCTAACAAGCTACTAGGTGATGAGTTATGTGGATGGTCTACCTAAGCCAGGTTTATTTCTCTACCTTCCTATAAACCACCACTGGCTTTTAATTACTTTCTTGTTCTTAGAGTGTTAATACACTACAGTGCAGGATGACATCAAATTCTCAAATTTGACATTTGAATCTGGATTCATGGAGATAGATCTCTTCTGATGTAGAAAATTTTAATAATAATTTTTAATATGATACATTACCATATGTCCCTTATCTAAAGATGAGAAAAACAAAACATAAAAACATGATACCCAATGTGCTAAACAAATTCAAAGTTTAAAATATTTACCTTTACTAATCAATCCTTGAGTAATCAACATACTTGTTGCAGCCAAAGGTACAGCTATAGGGGGAAAAAGAATTTGTTAACATCAATAAAAGGAAAGGATTTTGTCTGAGTTCATTAGGATAAATAGATGTATATCAGTAAAACCAGCTAGAAGTACATTGCAATTAAGATCTTCAAGAGAGATTTCTCCACTTTTAAAAGCTGTGCTATATATACTCAGGGAAACATAAAAAGCATTTTAAATTTAAGAAAATACAACAGATTATTAAACAACATAATTTCAGAACCACCCAGATTTAGGCTCTAAAAAAGCCATTCACTGATATCATCAACTAAAACAACACAGTAATAGTGATCAAAAGTTACCTCTGAAGTTGAACGGGGGAAAAAATTACTGATGAGGTAGGCAACACATATATTACAAACTGCAAAATTCTATGTACCATGTTAAGTGCTTTCAGCACATTATCTCATTTAATTTTTACCACATCTTTATAAGCTAGATATTACTATTACCCTTTTAAAGATAAGGAAACTGAAGCTTAGAGACATTAAGTAATTTGTTCAAGATCATACAGCCACGTCAATGGCAGATTCCAGATTCCAATGAATTCTGATACCAGATATCAAGTTTTTAAGTTCTGTATTACAGAGTGAACCAATACACAAGACACATTATTTGCCCAAAATCATATGGTGATTGGTACAATTAGAAAGCATATATTTTAAACACCAATGCTTTCTCTTAAACCAGGGAATTCTATAAAACTAAATGAAAATATGACTGACGTACATATGCATATTAATCCCGAGTGAAAAATCCAAAACTCTCATAATCTCAGAGGCTCATAATTTATGAAGCCAGTCTTCTATACCCAAACTGCCCAAAAGAATTTCGATGTTAAGTCTATATCTCTTCTCCAGTTGGCAGTGTGCAGGAAAGATTTAACACGGCAGCCTGGAGACTGCTTTCCTTATAAAGGCCTGCTTTCAAGATTGGTCCTTCCCTTATATCTAGGAGGTTGACAGGTAAACCGATATAAAACTTTACCTGGATGATAAGTGGCTCACTATGCCCAAACTACTTGCACAAATATTGTTCATATCAAACACCTCCTTTCCTTTGGGGAGTCTGGAATTTTTGTTACCTGCTAGGCTGAAGGAGCCTATGTGACCAGATCCTAATAAAAACTGTGGGTGCTAAGTCTCTGATGTGTTACTACAACATGCAACTGCAGAAATTTAGTACATTCAGTGTGTGACTACTTGGAGAGGACTCTTAGAAGCTTTGTCTCTGAATTTCACCCACTCCTTTACCTTTGCTGATTTTCCTTTGTATCCCTTCTGCTGTAAACTATTTTACATTGAAATAGCTACACATGGCTGCCGCACTGGAGACTGAAGTTCCTGACTAGGGGCTGGGTAATGGTCTGTAAAGAGTCACGTGGTAAATACTTGAGGTATTGTCTGCCACACAGTCTTTGCCCCAACTATGAATTTTAAAGCAAAAGCACTGAGATAATATATAAACAAATGAACACACCATGTCCTAATAAAACTTCATGAATGCAAAAATAGGAATTCCAGGTAAATTTCATGTGTAATGAAAAATTCTTTTGCTTTTTTCAACTATTCAAAAATGTGAAAGTCACCCTTAGCTCACAGCCATACAAAAACAGATTTGGCCCTTGGGTTACAGCCTGCTCAACTATGGTCTAGAATATATATGGGCAACTTAAGAACCAAAGTCATTAAGCATTTGAATTATTAAAATATTCATGATTAAAACCCATAATGCTGGAACAGGGCATTAGCTTTGCCATCAGACACAATCTGCAGAAACTCTAAGGCTTAAATCCTTGCTCTATTACTTACTAATGGATTTTACCTCTGCTGGAAAAATGATCTAACATTGGTTGGTTAGAATGCCTTCATATATTATTTAAGGTTTTTCAAAGGATACTCCTTTAAAATTACAGCATCAGTACAATTTGCAATCACTTTTCTCCTTCAGCTTGGTTCAAGAATTGCAACTTGAAGCACTGAAGAATCATTAAGGATAAAAGGCAATGAGTTAGTTGGCCATCTCTGCAGAGGACAATTTCCCCATTTTGCTTTCTTCTTAGGCCAAGATGGCATAATGTAAAGAGCAACAGTCTGGTTAATGAGATTCTAGTACTAGTTCTGCCATTCACCACTGTATCTTTCCATAAATCTCCTAACTTCTTTCCATACAATAAAGGGTAACCGAGTAGAACTAAGGTCTCTTCCCAACTCATGCATTGTTACAGAAAATGAGAATGGAAAATTAAGAGACTTCATAGATTATTCAGTCTTCATTCTAGTCAGAGTAAAGAAGTCATTTGCTCAAAGCAACCCAGATGGTTTGTGGTAGAATTTAGATCAAAATTCAAGTCTTCTAACTCCCAGGTCAGTGGTCTTTTCCCACTGCACTACTTGACTCCCACTCCAGAGTCTACCAAATGTTTCTTTAGGCAAATCAGTAAAACTGCTGACCAAATGCTATTTTATATTATGACCATGATCTCAATCATATTCAACACAAGAACCCCTAAAATTCCTTTAACTCTTTTCTTACACTAGCAAAATACTTCTCTAAACTCATAATCATTTTCAATTGAAACTTTTCATTTATCACAACAGCACTGACAGCCATTCAATAAAACAGCTTAACACAAATAAGTTAAACTGAATTAATCTCCTTAACAATCCCATGAGATAGGTTATTATTATCCCCACTTAAGAGAAGGAAACTGAGGCATATAGAGATCAGGAACTTCTCCAAAATCTCACAGCTAATATACGCTGGAGCTGTAACTTGAATCCAGACAGTCAGGTCTCAGAGTCTATGCTCTCTCTTACATAAATCATATACTGTTTTATTCGAAAACCAATTCAGATGCATGAAACATCATTCACAAAACCTATAAAAGATGCATGAAACAAATATGAATTCATACACTATCTCAATTGCAGAGATTGAGAACTGCTGTAACATATAATACACATTAAACTAACCCTAGCATGTAGATTGTTACATTACCTGTATGTTTGTGCAGATGTAACCAATTGTACACCTTCTTATCCTTCTAACCCATTCTGCACACTGCTAACTAATGTTCCTTTAAAGAAAATAACGTATCATCCCCTTGGCCCAAGAACTCACAGACATGTGCTAAGTTGCTTCAATCACGTCTGACTCTTTGCAATCCTATGGACTGTAGCCCGCCAGGCTCCTCTGTCCATGGGATTCTGCAGGCAAGAATACTGGAGTGGGGTCTCCATGTCCTCCTCCAGGGGATCTTCCCAGATATTGAACCTGCATCTCTTATGTTTCCTGCATTGGCAGGCAGGTTCTTTATCACTAGCACCTCCTGGGAAGCCCCCAAGAACATATAATAGGTAATAAATCAAACCTTTAACTTCTTGGTATTATATTTATTTTCCACCCCCAACAAAAGACCTCTGCTCCAATCCCTTCAGACTCAAGGCTCCAGTAGAGATTAAGTGATTAGAGAACCTGCCTTTGTTCATTTAAATGCTCCCCCACCATTCTTCATTTACCTGAACTTCTACTGGTTGTTAAGTCTCATTTAATAAAGCCTTTTATAGCTAAATAAATTCCAACTAATTTATCTTTTTAATCCTATTGCTGTTATGCACTTAACCTTTCTCAAGGTGTCTCATGAGTTAGTTTTGTCTCAGGTACATCATAAAACTACTTCAAGACAAAGACTGTCTCATAAAACATATTCCAAGCACAGTACCTTACATACTATATGCACAAATACTAGGCTGACTGATGAAAATGTACATCCTTTTTAATTACTTGTCACCCCCTCCTTTTTCAAAATCCCACCTTTTTTTTTTTTTTTTTTTTTTTGCTAGAATTACCTCATCTGAAAGGACTGCAGTGACCTCTTGAAGAAACGACATGGTTCTATTGAAAGGAAAATTATGTTCTGTGTTGCTTTCACCATTCTCTGTACTTAAAAAATAAAATCTTCATGTATAAGATCTCTAGTCAGAAATTAAGAGCTGTAGTGTAATTATACTTCACATCAATAAAACAGAAACTAACCAATTTTTATCCTATAGTGGTTAAAAGTTTAAGGGGTAGAATCATGAACTATTTTCAGAGACATGGCTTCAAGTCCAGACACCACCGCTTACCAGCTGCAGAACAACAGATAGTATCTTTAACAGCTCTAAACCTCAATTTCTTCATCTGTAAAGTGAGGGTAATAGTTATTAACCTTATTAGGTCATTTTTATATAACCCATGTACACTCAGTAAATGCTGTAACTATTGTCAACAAAAATACTTTACAATCTTGCAAAAAATTATTACTTTAAAATGCATACAATTCTGATCATTTCATGATATATGCAAAGGCCAAATGACTATGGAGTACACTTGAAACTAACATCATACATCAACTATAATTCAATTTTAAATGCTTAATAGAATGTATACAACTTTATTTCTTTAACCAACCTCTTTTAGCAATAACCATACCAAAGTCAAAAAGCTGCCCATTCTTTCTATGTGAAATCATCATAATTTCAGATATTAAAGATCAAATTTTGTTGATTAGAAAATTTAACTTACATCTGAACCAGAAGCTTTCATCATTGCACTCTGCAAAGACTCTTCTTTCTTCCTCCGTTGGAATGTAATCAGCCCCTATGTCTTTTTACCAAGGAAAATTAGTAAAATGTTAAAACATCCACGAAGAAAAACTAAGTCTGAAAAATTACCTTAGTCTAAACATTAACAAAACATAATTTTTTAAAAAATAAAGTAATGGAATAAGTGGATTGTAAACTTTTAACGAACTTTGACTTCAAATATAAAATTAGTGCCAATATTCTACCAGTTATGTAGTCAAGATTGGCTACAAAATGGGCTGGGTCTAGCGCAAAATTAAAATTTGGGACCCTTTGTTCAAATTACTAAGCATTTAAGGGTGCCAAGAGTAGACCATTAATGGGTCCATGTGCAACCACAAAGGTCACACAAGCCATGAAGCCAGCCCAGTGGCTACGTTATTCAAGACAAAGAAAATTTCTCTACATAAAAAATGCTTTTAATTACAAATAATTTAACTGATAGTTACGGGGAATTGGTCTTGGAACTTCTGCATTTGGCTCTCGAAAATCAGCCCTCCCATTCATCTTTCCTGCATCAAAAACATTCATGAAAAGCATTAGAAATGACTGCAACGGGCCAAAATAAATCAAGATATAACGTAGTAAAATTACTACATTGCAACCAGTCAACAAATATTTACAGAACACAACTACATCTAGAGTACTTGAAAAGTTGCCTAAAAAAGTCACAAACCTATTACCTATTTTAGAACGATTCACTAGGTCCTGTAATTGAAGAAGAATAGATGCTTTGCAATTATTTATCAGCTGGTTATATCAAGATACAAAAGGTTATCGGTTTTTTAAAAAGACTTATTTTTCCTTCTGAGGCTGCTTTATTTCACATTATACTGTGTTAAGATCCTCTCCGAAACATATGCCCAACGATTAAGATAATTCACCAAAATAGAGAAGGAAATTCCAAGTCATTTCTGGGCTTACATTTTTAAAAAATGAAATAATCACCAGGAAACATACAATCTCTTCTACAAAGCAGTACTTCCAAAAAAAAAAAAACCAAATAACAAGGACGTCATTTTGTTCTCCCTGTGGTGCGAAGCTAACAGAACATTCGATTGTATCCTCTTTTCTCCCACCCTAAAATGGAGACCTAGAAAAATAAACGAGATACACAAAATGCATAGCATTTCAAGAACGTACACTTTATTATTATTTTTAACCTATGTCTCCGGATTTACGAGATCAACAGATTTAGACAGCTACGTATTTTGCACAATGTTCACATATCGTCTTTATTCTCATCTTAAAGACAATTTAAATGAAAACGGGAAATTTCACACGCGATGAGGATAGAAATTGGGACCCTTCCATAATTCACTTATTCAGTAAGTTGTCACTGAGGGCCTTCTATTAATTCATGCCAACCTCTTGACTAGAGAAAAAGAATAAATAAATCAATGCATGGATGGATAGAGGTTCCTTAATAAACTACGTATATCATCGAACAACCGTAAAAGAAAAAACTGAAATCCTCTTCTCACAACCGCATCCTACCTAGAAAGAGACTGTCAGGCTTGACAAAACCATTTTAATCTCTTGCTCCCAAAGAATAAAACCACCACCGTCGATTCCTGCACCCCATCCCCCACGCATTGCGTCTCCCACCTCCAACACCTACACACATCCGTCACCACCAATTTCTCCCATGCACACCCCCAGACACGCTCCCTCACCAGCCCTGGTCACCGGCACCCAGGAGCCCGAGGCCCAAAGAGCGATCGGCCCACCCTCGCAGGCGGGAAAAATGGCGGCAGGCGCAGGGGAGCAGCCGGCCGCACAGAGATGGTGAGTGGGTAGGTGGGGGGGCGGAACGGGGCTTTCTGCGTCATTTCACCCACCTCCCGACGACGGCGGCGGGCGGTGGCGCGGCGAGCCCGGTCGACCAGGGACAGAAGGCCCGGAGGGGAGTCAAGTGTGGTGGAGGGGGGAGGGGAAGGTGGGAGGCGCGCGGGACTGCAGCGGGGTTGGGGGTGGGGAGCGGTCAACGACACGACCGCCAAGAAGTCACCCAGATACAGACTCAAAATGACCGCGACCCGGAAGCAGTGGTGACCTACGGAAGGAAATGACGTCAAGTCCTCCCTGCGGAGTCTGAAAGCGAGCAGCCTCAGAATGGACGCGAACTCCTGCGTCTGTCTGCGTTGTCCTCCTTGGCTTGTTCCTGCAGCGTTCCCCTCCACCGCCGGCCGCGGCGCTCACGGGCTGCACTGCGGCTGCGCGTTCGACCATTGCGGACCGGAGCCCCGCCCACCTCCTCCCTGCAGCGCGCGGGAGGAGGCAAAGGTTTAGGCTAATGTGACGCACCTCTGTAATCCTCCAGTGACTGGCCAGCAGGAACGTTCTGGAAGCCCTTTTTATCCTCTGTTTAGAGTTGGCTATTTAGCTTTCTCTGCTTTTAGGCTTTACATAGTGCACTTCTTCCTTTGGGCCTCTAGGCTTAGTAGTAGCAAATAATTATTAAACATGTGCACTTGGTAATTTTGAGCCTTCTGACTAGTTCTAGAAACCTCAGGCAAGGTACCTTCCAGGTCTCTCTGAACCTCAGGTTTTTCTCTACTGAAAAATGGAAATACGACCTACCTCATAGGGTTGTTGGGTTTAAAACGACACACTTAAACGAGGCATAAGCCGTCCAAGTTCTCTAGTAATGGAAGTTTGAGGGCGGGGCTCATGACTTCTCAACCACCATTCATTTCTTCACTATACAAATATTTGTAGAGAGCCAGCTACTGAAAGTTATTGGTGATTAGGTGAGGAAGCAACAGAACTGGACATGGAACAACAGACTGGTTCCAAATAGGAAAAGGAGGATGTCAAGGCTGTATATTGTCACCCTGCTTATTTAACTTATATGCAGAGTACATCATGAGAAATGCTGGGCTGGATGATGCACAAGCTGGAATCAAGATTGCCAGGAGAAATATCAATAACCTCAGATATGCAGATGACCCCACCCTTATGGCAGAAAATGAAGAGGAACTAAAAAGCCTCTTGATGAAAGTGAAAGAGGAGAGTGAAAAAGTTGGCTTAAAGCTCAACATTCAGAAAACGAAGATCATGGCATCTGGTCCCATCACTTCATGGGAAATAGATGGAGATACAGTGGAAACAGTGTCAGACTTTATCTTTTTGGGCTCAAAAATCACTGCAGATGGTGACTGCAGCCATGAAATTAAAAGACGCTTACTCCTTGGAAGGAAAGTTATGACCAAACTAGATAGCATATTCAAAAGCAGAGACAGTACTTTACCAACAAAGGTCCGTCTAGTCAAGGCTATGGTTTTTCCAGTGGTCATGTATGGATGTGAGAGTTGGACTGTGAAGAAAGCTGAGCGCCAAGGAATTGATGCTTTTGAACTGTAGTGTTGGGGAAGACTCTTGAGAGTCCCTTGGACTGCAAGGAGATCCAGCCAGTCCATTCTGAAGGAGATCAGTCCTGGGTGTTCATTGGAAGGACTGATACTAAATCTGAAACTCCAATACTTTGGCCACCTCATGTGAAGAGTTGACTCATTGGAAAAGACTGATGCTGGGAGGGATTAGGGGCAGGAGGAGAAGGGGACGACAGAGGATGAGATGGCTGGATGGCATCACCGACTCGATGGACATGAGTTTGAGTGAACTCTGGGAGTTGGTGATGGACAAGGAGGCCTGGCATGCTGCGTGCGATTCATGAGGTCGCAAAGAGTTGAACATGACTGAGCGACTGAAGCAGTGAACAGTCAAGCCCTCTTTTGTTTAACTCCTAAAAACCTCTCAGATCACTTTTATTTCTTACTGAGCCCAACTGTGGCTATCCTCATTCCGTCTTTTTTTCACTGCCTTCATTTTCTTCTCCCACAGACATATTTGGGAGACAGTCTGTGGTGATCCTCTAAAATTCAATCCTGTGGTTCATTCCTTAGAGCCTTTCATATCTCCTATCATGCACAGAATATCGAGCCCTTTCATGGCTTGGCCTCTGCCCTCTTGAGCCTCACTTTTTTCTATTTTCGTGTTCACTGTAGGAAATTCCTTTGCACTCACAGTTCCCTGTATGCTTTGCCCCTGACATAGTCATCCTTCCTGCCTTGTCAACACTATTGATAGTTCAAAATCCTGCTTTTACATTACCTCCTTTGCAAAGACTTCCCTGAAATACACCCTGAGGATTAATAACTCCTTCCTACCTTTGTGCAAAATTCTGTCACTATAATGTTGTTCTGCCACTGTTGTGATCTTTCTGCTCATTTCTCTCTCTATTGCAGAGCTTCTCTCAGACTGACAACTTGGCTTATAAATCATAATACTCCTAAATATATCCTTAAGGTCATCAATATTAATAATTAATATTCATTTTGCTCCTAGAACATGGTAGTCTGGTTCTGGGTTTGGGGCCTTTGCAATCATCATTCCTTCTACAACCACTGTTACTTTTTCAATAACATTGTTCCTCCAGATCACATGACTTCTCGTTTGTGGTTGCACCTGATGTCATCATATCAAAGAAACCTTCCCTGATCACACAATTAAAATAGCTCCCCAGTCACTCTCCATATTACTCCATTTAATATTTTCATGCCATTCATCATGACCTAAACAATTATTTGTCTGTTCTCTCCCCCCTGCCACCCCCTCTCTCCAGCACCTCACTAAAATGAAAGATCCATAACAGTAGGAGCCTATCTGGCATCAAAAATGATTAGCACATAGTGTGAAATCAATAAGTGTTACTTAAGTGAATTTGAGTACATTTTTATAAAAGAAGAAACAAAAATAGGAAAATTAGAAGACACACTGAGTGAGCTTAACACTAAAAGGTAATCTGCTCTTTGCTTTCTGAATAAGTTGTAAGAGTACAGAACATAATTTTACCATATTCTTTATATTACTGAGCCAGGCCTAACACTTGGCACATGATAGACATTGATGAGTGTATTTTCTGTTGCTCACATATTTCTCAGCAATCAAGTTAACTGAAAACTTGGATTTCTATTGAAGAAACGGTATGGTACTCTTTCTGTGGGAAAAAATAAGATTCTAAACATTCAAGGTAAATTGGCATTTTCTCTTCTGGAATTTAGAGGTTAATGAGTCCATTGGTAATGCAACAATTAAAGAATTTAAACATAGATTGGGTTGGCGCCAAAGGCTTACTGAAAGTTGATCCACCTTTTTACTTGTCTCTCTCTCTTTTTTAAAATTATTGAAACATAGTTGATTTACAATACTATGCCAGTTTCAGTGTACAGCAGAGTAACTAATTAATTATATGTATGATTTTTTTCAGATTATTTTCCATATAGTATCAACTGAAAAAAAAATGTACACCATGAAAGTTGAGACTTATATTTTAGTAGGTGGACCTGCTGAGGACATCAAGCCCAGGAGATAGCGTCTCAGACAGCTCTGAGGGACTGCTCCAAAAAGTTCAGGGAGGAGCCAGGATATACAATATGGGAGCTTTGCAACAAAAACCAGGTAGTCGGAACATCAAAAGATTACTTTTGGTTAAAGAATACCAGACATCTCAAGTTAATGATTTTAGTATTTTTCTATGTATGGAAAGATGCAAGAGTCATTGAGATCATTTCTTTAACATGAACCTTAGCTACCTAGAGCTAGTGTCCGGTTCTTTCTCATCCTGAGTCCCCTCATTGTACACCACTGGGGATGGCTGCAGTGGCTGAGGGCTTGGCATCCAGCAGCCCTTTTGTCTCCATCTTCAGTTCCCTCAGCTTACAGCTATGGGCTGTGGTAATAGCTGGTGGCTTGATGGCCACAGCATTCTTGATATGTCAGGCAACATTTTTTAATCCACAATAGGTTGTTACAAGATATTGAATATAGTTCTCTGTACTGTACAGAAAATTCTTGTTACCTATTTTATGTATAGTAGTTTTGTATGCTAATCTCATACTCTAAATTTATCCTTTGTACTTCCATTCCCCTTAGGTAACCATAAGCTAGTTTTCTATATCTGTGAGATTGTTTTTGTTCTGTATATAGACTTATTTGTAATATTTTTTAGATTCACATGGAAGTGATACCATATAATATTTGGTTTCAGTCAGTTTTTCTCTGACTTACTTCAGTGAATATGATATTCTCTAGGTCCATCCATTCTGCGGCAAATGGCAACATTTTCATTCTTTTTTACAACTGGTTAATATTCCATTGTATATGCATGCCACGTAAACTTAAGTCAATTGTTTGTTGATGGGTACTTGGATTGTTTCCGTGTTTTGGTTATTATAATTAGTGCTGCTATGAACATTAGAGTGTATAAATATTTTTGAATTAGAGTTTTTGTCTTTTCTGCATGTTTACCCAAAAGTGGGATTTCTGGATCATATGGTAGCTCTATTTTTAATTTTTAAATGAATCTTCATACTGTTTTTTTATGGAGGCTACACCAAATTCAATTCCCACCAACAGTGTTCAGTTCAGTCACTCAGTCATGTCTGACTCTTTGCAACCCCATGGACTGCAGCATTCCAGGCCTCCCTGTCCATTACCAACTGCCAGAGTTTACTCAGACTCCTGTCCATTGAGTTGGTGACACCATCCAACCATCTCATCCTCTGTTGTCCCCTTCTCCTCCTGCCCTCAATCTTTACCAGCATCAGGGTCTTTTCCAATAAGTCAGCTCTTCGCATCAGGTGGCCAAAGTATTGCAGTTTCAGCCTCAACATCAGTCCTTCCAATGAACACCCAGGACTGATCTCCTTTAGGATGGACTGGTTGGCTCTCCTTGCAGTCCAAGGGACTCTCAAGAGTCTTCTCCAACACCACAGTTCAAAAGCATCAATTCTTCAGTGCTCAGCTTTCTTCACAGTCCAACTCTCACATCCATACGTGACTACTGGAAAAACCATAGCCTTGACTAGACGGACCTTTGTTGGCAAAGTAATGTCTCTGCTTTTGAGTATGCTATCTAGCTTGGTCATAACTTTCCTTCCAAGGGGTAAGCGTCTTTTAATTTCATGGCTGCAGTCACCATCTGCAGTGATTTTTGAGCCCCAAAAAATAAAGTCTGGCACTGTTTCCACTGTATCTCCATCTATTTGCCATGAAGCGATGGGACCAGATGCCATGATCTTAGTTTTCTGAATGTTGAGCTTTAAGCCAACTTTTTTACTCTCCTCTTTCACTTTCATCAAGAGGCTCTTTAGTTCTTCTTCACTTTCTGCCATATGGGTGGTGTCATCTGCGTATCTGAGGTTATTAATATTTCTCCCGGCACTCTTGATTCCAGCTTGTGCTTCATCCAGCCCAGCGTTTCTCATGATGTACTCTGCATATAAGTTAAATAAGCAGGGTGACAATATACAGCCTTGACATCCTCCTTTTCCTATTTGGAACCAGTCTGTTGTTCCATGTCCAGTTCTAACTGTTGCTTTCTGACCTGCATATAGGTTTCTCAAGAAGCAGGGCAGGTGGTCTGGTATTCCCATCTCTTTAAAGATTTTCCACAGTTTATTGTGATCCACACAGTCAAAGGCTTTGGCATAGTCAATAAAGCAGAAATAGATGTTTTTCTGGAACTCTCTTGCTTTTTTGATGATCCAGCGGATGTTGGCAATTTGATCTCTGGTACCTCTGCCTTTTCTAAAACCAGCTTGAACATCTGGAAGTTCATGGTTCACATACTGCTGAAGCCTGGTTTGGAGAATTTTGAACATTACTTTGCTAGCGTGTGAGATGAGTGCAATTGTGCGGTAGTTTGATCATTCTTTGGCATTGCCTTTCTTAGGGATTGGAATGAAAACTGACCTTTTCCAGTGCTGTGGCCACTGCTGAGTTTTCCAAATTTGCTGGCATATTGAGTGGAGCACTTTCACAGCATCATCTTTCAGGATTTGAAATAGCTCAACTGGAATTCCATCACCTCCACTAGCTTTGTTCATAGTGATGCTTCCTAAGGTCCACTTGACTTCACATTCCAGGATGTCTGGCTCTAGGTGAGTGATCACACCATCATGATTATCTGGGTCATGAAGATCTTTTTTGTACAGTTCTTCTGAGTATTCTTCCCACCTCTTCTTAATATCTTCTGCTTCTGTTAGGTCCATACCATTTCTGTCCTTTATTGAGCCCATCTTTGCATGAAATGTTCCCTTGGTATCTCTAATTTCTTGAGGAGATCTCTAGTCTTTCCCATTCTATTGTTTTCCTCTATTTCTTTGCACTGATCACTGAAGAAGGCTTTCTTGTCTCTCCTTGCTATTGTTTGGAACTCTGCATTCAAATGAGTATATCTTTCCTTTTCTCCTTTGCCTTTGGCTTCTCTTCTTCTCACAGCTATTTGTAAGCTCAGACAGCCATTTTGCTTTTTTGCATTTCTTTTTCTTGGGATGGTCTTGATTCCTGTCTCCTGTACGATGTCACGAACCTCTGTCCATAGTTCATCAGGCACTCTATCAGATCTAGTCCCTTAAATCTATTTCTCACTTCCACTGTATAATCATTAGGGATTTGATTTAGGTCATACCTGAATGGTCTAGTGGTTTTCCCTACTTTCTTCAATTTAAGTCTGAATTTGGCAATAAGGAGTTCATGATCTGAGCCACAGTCAGCTCCCAGTCTTGTTTTTGCTGACTGACCAATACACTGACCAGTAGTGTAGGAGGGGTTTTATTTTTTCTACACCCTCTTCAGCATTTGTTATTTGTAGGTTTTTTGATGACCATCCTGACTCGTATGAGATGATACCTTAACTGTGGTTTTGATTTGCGTTTCTCTAATAGTTAGCAGTATTGAGCACCTATATTATCCAATAGATCTCATACATTGCTTGCGTTTTTTCTTTCTTTCATTTGTCTTTCTGTATGCTGTTCTGAGTGAGTTCCATTATTCTATCTTTCAGATCACTTATTCATTCTTCTGTATCACTTAGTTGGCTATTCGTTGCTTCTAGAATTGTTTGAGAATGGAAAGAGGTAGCTGGGAGGTTGCTGTCCATATGGTCAGGACCCAGTTTACTTCATGAGCCTCAGGAGTAAAGTCTAAATGTATCTGTGTATCAATTCAGTTGAGTTCAGTTCAGTTGCTCAGTCGTGTCCGACTCTTTGCGACCCCATGAATTGCAGCACGCCAGGCCTCCCTGTCCATCACAAACTCCCGGAGTTCACTAGACTCACATCCATCGAGTCAGTGATGCCATCCAGCCATCTCATCCTCTGTCATCCCCTTCTCCTCCTGCCCCCAATCCCTCCCAGCATCAGAGTCTTTTCCAATGAGTCAACTCTTTGCATGAGGTGGCCAAAGTACTGGAGGTTCAGCTTCAGCATCATTCCCTCCAAAGAAATCCCAGGGCTGATCTCCTTCAGAATGGACTGGTTGGATCTCCTTGCAGTCCAAGATACTCTCAAGAGTCTTCTCCAACACCACAGTTCAAAAGCATCAATTCTTCAGCGCTCTGCCTTCTTCACAGTCCAACTCTCACAGCCATACATGACCACAGGAAAAACCATAGCCTTGACTAGATGGACAGGATCCACTATAGTCTTCAGACTTTTATCAATGTGCAGCAGTTTTTGAAGACCCTCCAAAATGCAGGATTCCTAGCAGGATGTGAATTTACTGGTACTTTGGCAGCTTGCTCTAAATAAGCATAATTTTAGACAAAGGAAGTTTTAAGACAATTTATCCCCAGCACTTCCTTACAAACACATCACTGTTCCTGAGTCTCTTCTATGGAGAGACCTTGCATCTGCCACTGTATAAATGTCTTCAAGAGCTGGGTGGAAGGCAGAAATCTTGGAATCATAGCACGCATCTGAACTTAGGTGTGGACATATTCTCCTGGGTGTATTTTGTGTTTGTTTCCCTCTGACACCCTGGGGCTTCCCTGATGGTAAATAATCTGCCTGCAGTGTGGAAGACCCGGGTTCAATCCCTGGGTCTGGAAGATCCCCTGGTGAAGGGAACGGCAACCCACTCCAGTATTCTTGCCTGGAGAGTTTCATGGACAGAGGAACCTAGCAGGCTGCAATCCGTGGGGTTGCAAAGAGTCCGATACAACTGAGCCACTAACACTACACTTCCCTCTAACAGCAGAAGAGACGAAGAAGAATATCAATAAAACCAGGGGCCCAAGTTTCTGTATTAATGTGAACCTAAGAAGAAAGAGTCAGTTAATCTCTGCAGTGCTGAGATCCCAAATCATATTAAATTATAAGAAAGCACCTAGTACAGGGCCCAGCATTTAGTTTACATGCAATGAATATGAGTTTGTTTTTACTTTTCTTAAAGATTTGAAGTACTAGAAAGGAATTTGAAAAAAAAAAAAGAGAGAGAGAAAGAGAGAGGGATAAGCATACAGGTGATGTAGCCTAGACTATTAATTCCTGGTTACCAATCATAAATAGTTAAAATTTAAAATAAGTTTATTTTTAAGGGCAATATGGGACTTCCAATGGTGAAATAGTCTAGTACTAACCAATGCTGTTTGGTAGTACTAAACAGTAGTACTAACCAATGCTTATAAATTGCAGTTGTTAGTTCTTTGTTCTTTCATCTCTACCTCCAGTCTCCTGAGTATTGTGTTCAAACATGAATGTACTTTGTTGTAACTATGCAGAGAGTCAATTCTTTGTCAAAGGTTAAAAAAGAATTTTTTCCATATCTAGGTGATTTTTCCTTTATAGAAAATCTTTTCACTACAATGAATGTTTTTAAACAAAGACACTCTGAATAGCCATCTCTGCTTTTGTTTCTTGTATGACCCTTCCATTTGCAGGCAGAAGCAGGAGTGGGGGTTGGGAGGGGCAAACCTTCACAGGAAGTGACCCTTGCGTAGAGCTCCTCATGCTGTCAATCAACCAGAGAACCATCTGTCCTACTTTAGATTTCAGAAGCCATCTTGCACATCTGCTGTGCCTTTTCTAATGTCACTTATAGAACCCACTAAAAGCTGTTAGATGGATTAGGGGAGCCAGAGTGCAGCTGCATGTAGCTGATTTTGAAGTTTTGAATCTGGGTTCCACTCAGAAATTTCGGCTTTGAAGTTATTTTCTTATAAGATTAGAACCACAAAGGGAATAATTCATTTTATCATAGTAACTCCTAAGAGAGTGGGCCTTAAACTTCTTTTAAAGTTGAAATATATATATATGTATATTATATTTATTTATAATTAACTCCCACAAAATGTTTAAGATTCAGGCCAACTGTAAATATTTAAATAATTATTCATGAATTCTTTTAAGAAAAATTATTGCATGAAAAAAATATTTTTAAAACTTTGATTCAAGAGCCAAGGAGTTTTTGATATGGAAGGAAGTTTGAGGTCTAGAAGTGTAAAGTATTAACAGTGTCAGAGGAGTTTCACTATATCAACCTCAAATTGGCCAAAAAGCAAATACAAGTATTTACTTTTCTATCTATGCAGGAAATGAGAACTTTCACATTCTTATAATGTTAAAACACAGAATTTTGCAAGTTTACTGACCCAGAATATTAAGCCTTAGGAAATTAGTCCTGGCTGCATACTTATATATTCTGAAAATTTTGTTCAATGCTTTTCTCAGTCTTAGCTCCTGTAGTATTTTCAAATGCCTTTTTGATAACACTTTCAGCACCACATTGTTTGTTTACCTATTTCACCCACAGTACTGATTCTTGCTAGAAAAGATTCTGTGTCCCTCTATATTTCTATCAACAGTATCATGCGTACTAGGCTCTTTTTAAAATAGTTAAATGAAAAGTCATTTATATATGTAACAGATTATGTGTTCTGATATTTCTTTAAAGGACCTTTAAGAGATGCAGTGAGAAATCTCAGGCTCTTATCACATCTGCCAGCCTACCTGCATCTGTGCCCACATAGTCTGTCTTTCCTCCTGTTACTGTGTGTCTTTTTCCTGTACTCCTGTCCAAGACCCACCCTACACTTGTCAGGTGGATCTCATTCTCTCTAATCTACTCCAGGTCATCCTTGCAGCAGTTCTTCTCACTCTCTCCCACATCATTGACTTCCCTTTACTGTTGGAATATTCCCACCAGCTTATAAACAAGCTATAATTCTCACACCTTTAGCAACAATAACTGCCCCCCCCAAACTTCCCTTGAGCCCACATCCTATTTATTTGCTCTTTTATGGAAAAACTTGAAAGAATTTCTGTACTTCCTAAATCCAACTCCTCCCAGTTTCTCTTGGACCTACTTCAAGCATGTTCTTTCCCTCACTCTTCCACTTACAAATGCCCTTGTAAAAAGTCCCCATGACCTCCACGTTGCTGATTTTTCAATTCTCAATTCTTGTATTACTTGACCTATTCCAGGAAAAGTATTTGACACAACTGATCATTCCTTATTTAAACATTTTCTTCACTTGATTCTAAAATTTCCCACTTTTCCATTCTTCTTAAAATCTTACTGGCCAGTGTTCTTTGCTGATTCCTCCTCATCTCCGTCTTCTAAATTTTGGAGTGCCCTTGGATTCAGAGTTTGGACATCTCTGTGATTACTTTCTTGTTAATCTCATACAATTTTCAGGTTTAAATAACATTTGTGCCCTGATAACTCCCAAATTTAGTTTTCCAGTACAGACCCTTCTTCTGGAACTCCAGACTCATCTATCTGTCTCCCTTTATACTTAATAGGTGTCACAAACTTTGCACATCCCAAACCAAATTTCTGATCTCCAACTCCAGAACAGAAAAAAATTAACCTCTTATTTTCAATCTTCCCCATTTCACTTGGAGACAATTCCTCTTTCTAAGTGGGCTAACATCATTGGAGGCATTCCTGTCCTTGACTGCTTTTTTGTCTCACACCCTACATACACTCACATGGTAAATCCTTTTGGCTCTCTCTTCAGTCATATCACCATAATCTCATTCCTTTTCACTAGACCCACTACAACTACTCTGGTCCATGTCATCATCCCTTGCCTAATTATTGCTCAAGTCCCCTAACTGCTCTCTCTGCCTTGCCTCAATTTACTCTTTTTTTTTTATTCTGAAATTTGCTTTATTTCTTCCATATGACTGATACATGTATGTGTGTATAGAGTCATATCCTTCTGGATCGATACAGCTCTACTCCATTTTTCTCCTAGCTGAATAATTTTTCATGTATGGATATACTCAGGTTATCAAAAGTGAAAGTGAAGTTGCTCAGTTGTGTGTGAGTCTTTGTGACCCCATGGACTGGACTGTAGCCTACCAGGCTCCTCAGTCCATGTAATTTTCCAGGCAAGAGTACTGGAGTGGGTTGCCATTTCCTTCTCCCTCAGTTTACTCTTAACATAGCAGCCACACTGATCTTGTTAAAATCCAAGTCAGATACTCACTCCTCTTCTCAGAACCCTCCAATGGCTTCCCAATGTTCTCCAGTAAATGACAAAGTCCTTATGATGGCTAATAAGACCCTGCAATCTTTCTTGCCTCCCTTCTGACTTGTGTGTATGTGTTTTTTTTTTTTTTTGAGGGGGGGCCATACCATGTGGCTTACAGGATCTCAATTCCCCAAATACAGCTTGAATTTGGCAGTAAAAGCCTAGAATCGTAGCCACTAGGCCATCAGAGAACTCCTCCTGACCTCATATTCTGCTGCCCTTCCCCTTCTAACTACACTACAGTAACACTGCTCTTGCATTTTCTCAAATATGCAAAGCAGATACTCATCTTGGGGACTATGTAATTGTTTCCTCCTCTGAGTGGGATATCTGAGTGCCCTAGGATATCAACCTCTCATCTACTTAAGATCTTTGCTGAGCCTGCATCTTCTCAATGAACCTTTCTTGATCATCCTATTTAAAAATTGGAATGCTTCTCTTCCTTCTCTCCCATCAGCAACACTTGTCTGTCACTAGCATTTCCCATTCCCTCTCTGACTCCCTGTCTACTGCCACCTGACATGTTTTACTTATGCCTTTCTGTCTCCAGGTAAGTACTATGTAGGCAGAATTTTAATTCTTTCACTGATGTATCCCTTGTGCTTAGAATAGTGCCTGACATAAGTGCTCAACTAATAGTTGTTAAAAGACAGAATGAATAAAGATGTATAGTCATTAACGAGTATATATGATATGGGAGGGACCAGATAAAGAGCACAGAGGTTAAAAAAACAAAAAAGACATAAACAAAATCAAACATAAACACAGCCTCTGCTGTTAAAAAGCTAAGTTCATCAATAGAGATAATAATAATAACTGATAGCTGCTAAGCACTTACTTTGTGTCAGGCAGTGTTTTAAGAATTTTATGTGTCATATCATTTACTTCTCAAGACAAAATAAGAGATGACTTATTAAAGTAATACTTTTACAAACAAGGTGACCAAAGCACAGAGATTAAGTAGGTTAGTGTCATAGAGCTGTAACCAGTGATACCAGGACTCAGATCTATACACTCTGACTCTGGAATCCATATGCTTAACTACTTATACATACAGTTCATAATGCAATTACTATTGTAACTAAGGGGATCCTATAGCATCATAGGGAACAAGGTTTTTGCAAGAGGTAACTTTGAGAGACAAATGAGTTAGCTAAAGGAAGAACCAAAGAAAGGGTGCTCAAGGAGGAGAGTACAGCATATGCACCTGCAGGTGAGAGAGTGGGTTGCTTTGAACATCTCCAAAATAATCATATTAGTCATAGCAGAGAAGAAGTAGTAGAGAGAAAGTGATCAGAGTAATAGAGACCGTACCATGAGGAGCCTCATATGTCATAGAAAGGACTTTCCATTTTATCCTAAAGGCAATAGGGAAGGCATAGACGGATTTGAAACAAGGGAATGAACAGAGGATCAGATTTGAATTTCAGAAAAATCACTATCAGCTGTGTAGTTAACAGATTAAATTAAAGGCAAGGAGGGGACTTACCTGGTGGTCCAGGGGTTTAGATTTTGCCTTCCTTTGCAGGGGGTGCAGCTTCTATCCCTGGTGGGGGAGTTAAGATCCCACATGCCTCAAGGTGAAAAAACCAAAACATAAAACAGAAGCAATATTGTAACATAGTCAATAAAGACTTTAAAAATGGTCCACATAAAAAAAATAAAAAAGACAAGAAGAACAGTTACGTCAATTAAGACTATTTTATTCCAAAAAAGAAAAGATGAAAGCCTGAACTTACATGGTTGAAGTGCTAACAAAGACAGGAGAACAGATTTCAGGAATAATGAAGATGTATAATCAAAAGGACATTGTTATTGAGTAGGACAATTAAAGAGAAAGAGGACAAGAGTGACTCCCAGGTTCCTGGCTTTGGGCACAGTGTTGGGTGCTGGAACCACTGGCTGACAGAGAGTCAGGGGCCTCATGTGTCAAAGGACTTTCTGTTGGAAGGGGGCATTTTGATTGTTGGGATGAATTCTGAATGTGAGGATTTTACAGTGTCTACAGGATACCTAGGTGGAGGGCTGTCATGATCAGTTAGGTATGTCGATCTGGAGCTAAGGAAAAGGCCTAAGCTAGAGTTGTCAGGCCATCAGTGAAGCTGATGTTACAGTAGTGAAAGGGTAGGGTGAATGCTGGGCAATACCAGCATGCCAAGCACTGATTCCCAGTCTAAGGACTTTGAGCATCAGATCACCCAGATCACCCTGGGAGGATTTAAAAACACAGATTCTCTGGAATTTGTTTTCAGTCCGCAAACTGACTGAATCAGAATCTTCAGAGATGAGACTGAGGGATTTCTAGATTTTTGAAAGCACTGAGTTGATTCTGCTCTGGTTAGCCTGTAGCTTCCAAAGAAACAACCTGGAGCCAGTGGTTTAAATGATGGTTAAGACTCCAAGATGGAGAAGGCAATGGCAACCCACTCCAGTACTCTGGCCTGGAAAATCCCATGGATGGAGGAGCCTGGTGGACTGCAGTCCATGGGGCCGCTAGGAGTCAGACATGACTGAGCAAATTCACTTTCACTTTCACTTTTCACTTTCATGCACTGGAGAAGGAAATGGCAACCCACTCCAGTGGTCTTGCCTGGAGAATCCCAGGGACGGGGGAGCCTGGTGGGCTGCTGTCTGTGGGATTGCATAGAGTCGGACACGACTGAGGCAACTTAGCAGCCGCAGCAGCAGCAAGAGTCCAAGAAGTATTACTTTAAAGAAGAAGCAAGAAGAGGTAACTGCTATAAATAATACCTAACATTTTTTGTGCCCTCACTACTATAAGGCAGGCACCATTCTAAATATTTTAGTGCAATATCGTGTGAAATTCTCAAATCAACCCTATAGGTCATAGGTACTATTATTATTCTTGCTTCATAAATGAGGGATTTGAGGCACGGAGAAGTTAAGTTATTCAATGTCACATAGCTGGTAAGTCGTAGAGGGAGGATTTGAATCTAGCCAGTGCTCTTAATTTTAAAGGCCTTATGAATGACCTGGAGACTTATTAAAAAGCAGATTCTGCTTGAATGAGTGAGTCTGAGATGGAAACTGAAATTCTGTTTGTGCAACAAACCACTCTCAGGTGAAGCCAGTTCTGCTAATCTTAAGATCATCTTTGAATAGCAAGGGTCTACCACACTGGTTCTCAAGTTGGTTACCAATTAGAATCATCTAATCAGATTTGTCTTCCAGAAAAACATCTATTTCTGCTTTATTGACTATGCCAAAGCCTTTGACTGTGTGGATCACAATAAACTGTGGAAAATTCTGAAAGAGATGGGAATACCAGACCACCTGACCTGCCTCTTGAGAAATCTGTATGCAGGTCAGGAAGCAACAGTTAGAACTGGACATGGAACAACAGACTGGTTCCAAATAGGAAAAGGAGTACGTCAAGGCTATATATTGTCACCCTGTTTATTTAACTTATACGCAGAGTACATCATGAGAAACGCCGGGCTGGAAGAAACACAAGGTGAAATCAAGATTGCCGGGAGAAATATCAATAACCTCAGATATGCAGATAACACCACCCTTATGGCAGAAAGTGAAGAGGAACTCAAGAGCTTCTTGATGAAAGTGAAAGTGGAGAGTGAAAAAATTGGCTTAAAGCTCAACATTCGGAAAACGAAGATCATGGCATTCGGTCCCATCACTTCATGGGAAATAGATGGGGAAACAGTGACAGACTTTATTTTTCTGGGCTCCAAAATCACTGCAGATGGTGACTGCAGGCATGAAATTAAAAGACGCTTACTCCTTGGAAGGAAAGTTATGACCAACGTAGATAGCATATTCAAAAACAGAGACATTACTTTGCCAACAAATGTCTGTCTAGTCAAGGCTATCGGAGAAGGCAGTGGCACCCTACTCCAGTACTTTTGCCTGGAAAATCCCATGGAGGAGCCTGGTAGGCTGCAGTCCATGGGGTCGCTAGAGTTGGACACGACTGAGCAAATTCACTTTCACTTTTCACTTTCCTGCATTGGAGAAGGAAATGGCAACCCACTCCAGTGTTCTTGCCTGGAGAATCCCAGGGATGGTGGAGCCTGGCGGGCTGCCGTCTATGGGGTCGCACAGAGTTGGATACGACTGAAGCGACTTAGCAGCAGCAGCAGTCAAGGCTATGGTTTTTCCTGTGGTCATGTATGGATATGAGAGTTGGACTATGAAGAAGGCTGAGCGCTGAAGAATTGATGCTTTTGAACTGTGGTGTTGGAGAAGACTCTTGAGAGTCCCTTGGACTGCAAGGAGATCCAACCAGTCCATTCTGAAGGAGAACAGCCCTGGGATTTCTTTGGAAGGAATGATGCTAAAGCTGAACCTCCAGTACTTTGGCCACCTCATGCGAAGAGTTGACTCATTGGAAAAGACTCTGATGCTGGGAGGGATTGGGGGCAGGAGGAGAAGGGGATGACAGAGGATGAGATGGCTGGATGGCATCACTGACTCGATGGACATGAGTCTGGATGAACTCCGGGAGTTGGTGATGGACAGGGAAGCCTGGCGTGCTGCGATTCACGGGATCGCAAAGAGTCAGACACGACTGAGTGACTTAACTGAACTGAACTGAATCAGGTTTGTAAAAGGAATGAGTCCAGGTCCTGCCCCAAACTAATTCAAGTGGAATTTTCGGGTGCGGGATCTGGATATGAAAGACACTGGGGGGTGGAGCATTAAAAGTGACTGAAATTAATTTTAAGAATGGGGTTTGGGTGGGGTGAGGTGGAGGGAGTGATGATACTGGGCCATCTACAAAAAAGTGAGATCAGTCAAATCAATCTAATCCTGAGTATCTGTGGTCTAATTTTAAAAATAGCCACAACTTGAAATGATTTTTTAAAACATACTCTAAATCTAAAGAGTCTTTCTGAGTGAAGATAAAGAAAATTATAAAGGCAATTTAGGGAAAGGTTGAAAGCCAACAAAGTATAAAATCCATTCCCAAAGCTGATAAAGAAAATGTTGTAATGAAAGCAATAAAAATTGATTACTTTTTCCCAAATGTTTTGCCAAGTTTAACTGACAAATGCTAAAGCCAGACATGAAACTGTGAATGAATAAAATGCACATGGTTCTAGTTTTAAAAAACAGGGACATCATCTTTTCTAGATATCATTAATTTATAAAACCAGCATAAAATGTAGAAATCCTCATACCCATGTAATAAAAAAATTAAACTGCTCACCACTAAAATTTAAATGATGGAATTTCTTCTAAATAACTGCAAACTTAACATACATGGATACATAAACAAACTTGAAAGTTCTTATAAATCTTATGTGACGTGTCTTTTTCCAGATCTATCTGAAGTAAGTCAGAGTATTAGCCATATGTGTGTGTTAAGTCGCTTCAGTTGTGTCCAACTCTGTGATCCCATGGACTATAGCCCTCCAGGTTCCTCTGTCCATGGGATTTTCCAGGCAAGGATACTGGAGTGGGTAGCCATTTCCTTCTCCAGACAATCTTCCCGACCCAAGGATCAAACCCACATCTCTTACATCACCTGCATTGGCACACAGGTTCTTTACCACTAGAGCCACCTGGGAAACCCATATTAACCATACAAAAATTCAAATTGTCCACCCATCTGTATAGTGTATGTATTAGCTATCCATTGTTATGTAACAAATTATTCTTAAGTTTAGCAGCTTAAAACAATAGACATCTATTGTCTCACAATTTTTGTGGTTCAGGAGTTTGGGGGGTGGGTTTGCTGTGTGGTTCTGGCTCAGGGTCTTTCAGAAGGCTTTGGTCAAGGTGTAGTCTGGGGTTACAGTCATCTGAAGGCTTTGCCTGCGGCTGGAATTCAACATTTCCAAGGCAGCTTACTCTCCTGGTTACTGGCAAGGGCCTCAGTTTTTCTCCGTAGTGCTGCTTGAGTGTCCTCGTGACCAGGCAGCTATTTCTGCAGAGCGATTATCTAAGAAAGAGGAGGAAGCGGCAATGCCTTTTATGACCTGGTATCTGAAGCCATCACCACTACTTCCTCTGTATGAGTTGTTAGAAGCAAGTAAGTCCAGTAAAGCACTAAGTCTAGCCTATACCCAAGAGAAGGGGAAATTGAACTCTAGCTTTTTAAGGGAGAAGTATCGAAAGCTTTGGGCTTTCCTGATAGCTCAGCCGATTAAGAATCCACCTGCAATGCAGAAGACCCCAGTTCAATTCCTGGGTTGGGAAGATCCCCTGAAGAAGGGATAGGCTACCCACTCCAGTATTCTTGGGCTTCCTTGGTGACTCAGACGGTAAAGAATCCATCTGCAATGCGGGAGACTTGGGTTCAGTCCCTGGGTTGGGAAGATCCCCTGGAGGAGGGCATGGCAACCTACTCCAGTATTCTTACCTGGAGAATCCTCATGGACAGAGGAGCCTGGTGGGCTACAGTCCATGGGGTTGCAAAGAGTTGCACACAACTGAGTGGCTAAGCACAGTACATCAAAGGCTTTAAGGACATATCAGTGCATTATTTTATTTTTTGGTTGAACCACATGGCTTGTGGAATCTTAGTTCCCCAGCCAGGGGTTGAACCCATGTTGCCTGCAGTGGAAGCATGGAGTATGGACATGTTTTAAATCCACCACAGTCCCTATCATGTAAAATTATAGCTTGATGTCAGAGTTGTCTTTCAAGTGGATGATTATGTGTTTTCCTGGAAAAAGCTGTCTACCTTCCACATCTCCAGCATCTTGCTTGCATTTCATTCCTCAAGCTACTACTGTCTTTTACCCCCAATTCTCCTCTAAAGCTCTTCCCCAAGGGTCAATAATGGCCTTCTAGTTGCTAAATTATTTGGATTCCTTTCACATCTTAAAATCTCTGCAGCATTTGGTGTTGTAAATCATTCTCTACCTGAAGTTATCTTTCTTTTGGCTTCTGATACAGTACTGTTTCCTGGTTTTCTGCTTTGGTGTATTCAAGCAGTGGTGTCTCAACCCTGGATGCACATATGAGTTTGTATTTCACATTTACATAATTTGTTTTATTGTTATTTTCATATTGAGGACTATGTTTCTAAAATTCATCCATGCTGCTAGGGATTGCATATATGTAACCTGTTATTTCTTCTTTTTTTAATTTATTTTTTTATTGAAGGATAATTGCTTTAAAGAATTTTGTTGTTTTCTGTCAAACTGAAACATGAATCAGCCATAGGTATACATATATCCCCTCCCTTTTGAACCTCCCTCCCATCTCCCTCCCCATCCCACCCCTCTTTGTGATACAGAGCCCCTGTTTGAGTTTCCTGAGCCATACAGCAAATTCCCATTGGCTATCTATTTTAATATGGTAATGTAAGTTTCCATGTTACTCTTTCCATACATCTCACCCTCTCCTCCCCTCTCCCCATGTCCATAAGTCTGTTCTCTATGTCTGTTTCTCCAGTGCTGCCCTGTAAATAAGTTCTTCAGTACCATTCTTCTAGATTCCGTATATATGTGTTAGAATACGATATTTATCTTTCTCTTTCTGACTTACTTCACTCTGTATAATAGGTTCTAGGTTCATCCACCTCATCAGAACTGACTCAGATGCGTTCCCATTATGGCTGGTAGCCTGTTATTTCTAATGACTGCATAGTAAGTAGTCCTTGGTGTGTATTTACCACATTTTCCCTTTGTACCTACTACCAAGCTATGGCCACTCAGTCTGCTTCAAACTTGTGACCACCACAAGTCATAATACACAAACCTCCTTAAACACGTACCTTCATGGACCTTTATGAGAATTCTTTAGAAGCTAAGTACCTAGGAGGAGAATGGCCAGGCATATTCTTTATTGGGCTAAGCACTGTTAGCTTACTCTCCAGAATAGATCCCCCACTGTGCTTCCCCTAGCAGTGCAAGAGACTTCCTATATACACATCCCGACATCCCAACCAACCTTGGCATTGCCCAGCCTTCTAATTTTTACTATCTTTTAGGCACGAAATAATGATTTCATTGTTGTTTTTATTGCATTTTACTGACACTTTGGGGGCAGGAGGAGAAGGGGACTACAGAGGATGAGATGGCTGGATGGCATCACCGACTCGATGGACATGGGTTTGGGTAGACTCCAGGAGTTGGTGATGGACAGGGAGGCCTGGCGTGCTGCAATTCATGGGGTTGCAAAGAGTTGGACATGACTGAGCGACTGAACTGAACTGACACTTTAGAGTCCTCCAGGGAAGGTAAGTACCATATCTTAGTTTCTGAAGGAGAGCATATCAAAGAACCAAGAATCAGGTGGTTTAAAATCAGAAATTTACTGTTTCCCAGTTGCAGAGTTGAGAAGTCTGAAATCGGTGTCAGCGCGCTGCATGCTTTCTCTGATGGCTCTAGAGGAGAATTCTCGCTTGCCTCTTGAACCTTCTGGTGCTGCTGGCAATCCTTGGCGTTCCTTGGCTTGTGCACGTGTCACTCCAGTCTCTTGGCTCTCCTCCCCCTGGGTGTCCACATGGGGTGTCCACATGGTCTCTCCCTCTGTGTGTCTGTCTCTGTGCCCAAATTTCTCATTTCTGTAAGGACACCAGTCCTGCTGGGTTAGGCTCATGTTAACTTGATTGCCTCAGTGTGTGTTAGTCTCTCAGTCAGGTCCAACTCTTTGCAAGCCCATGAAATGTCATCCTCCAGGCTCCTCTGTCCATGATATTCTCCAGGCAAGAATACTAGAGTGGGTAGCTGTTTCCTTCTCCAGGGTATCTTCCTGGCCCAGGGATCGAACCCACGTCTCCCACATTGCAGGCAGATTCTTTACTGTCTGAGCCACCAGGGAAGCCTGATTATCTCTGTAAAGACCCTATGTCCAAATCAGGTCACATTCTGAGGGGGGTCAGGGCTTCCACCACGTATTTTGGAGGGTACACAAGTACACAAATCAGTCCATAACATGGGGTGTGTTCATTTCCATGTGAAATATTGCAAAATTAATAAGAAGGCTGTGATGTATTATGTAACAAATATGAAATCAGTTGAGTGCTAAAGATGCTTAAAACTTAAATCAGACAATGTAAGTACAAAATATATCCATTTAGACTATTTGGTAAGAATAGCTGAACTGCTCATCAGTAGATTAGTTATGGAACAAATTGTGGTCCAAACACCAAGTTAAAAAATAAGCTATCATCCATCGTAAGACAAACCTATACATACCGTGTGTGTGTGTGTTCTTGGTCACTCAGCTGTGTCTAACTCTTTGCAACCCCATGGGCTGTAGCCAACCAGGCTTCTCTGTCCACATAATTCTCCAGGCAAGAATACTGGAGTGGGTAGCCATTTCCTTCTCCAGGGGGATCTTCCCTACCCAGGGATCGAACCCACGTCTCTTGCATCTCCTGCACTGGCAGGCAGGTTCTTTGTTACAAGCACCACCTGGGAAGCCACTGAAGTGAAGCCACTCAGTCGTGTCCGACTCTCTGCGACCCCACGGACTGTCTACCAGGCTCCTCCGTGCGTGGGATTCTCCAGGCAAGAGTACTGGAGTATGAAGTGAGTGAAGTGAAGTCGCTCAGTCGTGTCCGACTCTCTGCGACCCCATGGACTGTCTACCAGGCTCCTCCGTCCATGGGAGTGGGGTGCCATTTCCTTCTCCATGGGAAGCCACTAGCAAGTATTTATTGCTGTATGTGCCCAGCCTCCTTCCTTCCTTCTTTTGGTAGCAGTGCCCTGATTTTCCTTTGTGAAACCAAGTGTTACCCTTTTTCAGTTAGTGTGTGAGGCTGAGGTTGATTCTGCCTCTCAATGCTAGCTGTGAACCCAGGACACAAGCTGCCGTGATGACTGTCCATCCTAAGACACACACTCCTTTCATGGGCCTTGATAAGCTACTGGTATCTGCCTGGGAAGGAAGCCATTGCAGTGGAAGGCAGAGACCGGAGTGGGAGAGAAAGAGGGTTTCTTGATGCTGTCTCTAAAGGACTTGGACCCAGCTGCACATGAGATACAGATCTACCTCTGGACTTCCCAATTATGTATGCAAAAAAGCAATCCCTTTTAATCTAGTTTGGTTTGAATTGGTGTGTAATTCTTGCCATAGAAAGAGTCCTGATAAACACATGAACTGACATGGAAAGATTTCCATGAAATTTTGCACAGCAAAAAAAGCAAAGTGCAAATCATATATAGAATGATTTTATTTCTTTTTTTGGTCAGAAAAATTAAATGAAATTAAAGTAGGAAAAACAGTCCTGCAAAAATATATACAAAACTGTTAGAAGTGATGAACTCAAAAAAAAAAAAAAAAAGAGAGAGAGAGAAAGAGGTAAGGGTAGAATTTCTTTTTGGAGAAGGGTGTACAGAAGATTTTTACTTTCTTTATGATGTATTTCCTTATTTTAAAAAAGTTTTAGAGCTTCCCTGGTGGCTCGGTGGTAAAGAATCCACCTGCTAATACAGGAGACACAGGTTCGATCCCTGATCTGGGAAAATCCCACATACCAATGGAATAACTAAGCCGTGCACCACAACTACTTGGTCTGTGCTCTGGAGCCCAGCTACTGAAGCCCATGTGCCCCAGAGCCTGGGCTCCATAGTAAGAGAAGCCACCGCAATGAGAAGCCCGAGCACTGCAACAAAGAGTAGCCCCCACTCACAGCAACTAGAGAAAAGCCCATGCAGCACAGAAAACCCACAAATAAATAAATAGATTTTTTAAAAAGTTTTAGATATTGAGCATATATTTGAATATTATTAAACAAAAGAATGTTTAGTGAAAAATCGGAAATAAATTTAAGTATCCCACAATAGGGGGCTAATTAAATGAATCATGACTCATCCAAACTACAAAGATGATTAAAAACCATGCTTCTAATTAATATATAATGACATAGTAAAATGGCCACTGTTTCACAAGTGAGGAGAGTGGCAGGCACAGTAGGATTGCAGTGTTGTACATGAAATAATGGAGTGCTCCATGGTAGGGACTTCAGCATCCCTAGGCAGCCCCCTGTATGTAACTTTCAGCAAGTTAATCTCTCTGAACTGATTCTTCCTCTGTGAAAGGTAGCAGAGGCTCATAGTATCTGCCTCACAAGGTGGTTGTGAATAATAAATTAGATAATTCATATAAAGCCTCTTGCATGTACAAAGGGGCTTCCCAGATGGCCGTAGTAGTAAAGAATCCATCTGCCAATGCAGGAGACGTAAAAGCTGTGGATTCAATCCCTGGGTGGGGAAGATCCCCTGGAGAAGGAAATGGCAACCCACTCCAGTATTCTTGCCTGAGAAATCCTGTTGACAGAGGAGCCTGGCCCGGCTACAGTCCATGGTGTCGCAGAAGAGTCAGACACGACTGAAGTGACTTAGCATAGCATAGGTATGTACAAACACTCCATAAGGTTATACATATGCATTACGAAAAGATAAGAAAGAGACCCCACAATTTTTAATAGTTGTGTTGTTGGGTCGTGAGGTTACCGATAAATTTCATTTTCTTTTATATATTTTCTGTATTTAAAAAATTATAATCATAAAAAATGACATCAGTATCTCTGATTTCCTGTAAAATCCAATAATTATAGAAGATATTTTTGACAACAATATTCAATATCTCTGAAAGATTTAACACAGTTTCCCATTTAGAAGGTAAGTTTATGATTACACTACCAGGTTTGTCTCCAGATTAAAAATGCATGGGAAAGGGGAAATCCTGGGAAAGTTCTATCAAAAAGGAACATTTGAAGGAAGTAATAATAATACCTTGTATTTGTGTAGCACTTTTTACTTCACAAAGCATTTTTACAAATGCTACTGAATCCTCGGAAAAGCTCACATAGATATGGCTATTTCCCCTTTACAAACAAGAGGCTGAAGCTTGAAGAGATTAAATGACAAAAATAACAAAAGTTGGAGATAACCAAGTTGAGACTTGTATTCAGGTCTTTTAGGTTTTTAAAAAAAGAAAAGGATGAAGGAATAAAAAGTACTTAGCCTTGGTGCTATTTCAGAATCTGGAGAACTTTTTCCTAGAAGTTGCCCGTGATAAAAATATTAGATAATTTTTCCCGTGACTCATTCTGAAAAGTCTTTTTGCCTCTTGGGGAAATTCCACATGATTTTCATCTTTTAAGAGTACTTTGCTTTTGGTGTTGTTTGATTTACATCGGACCAAAATTTTCAGTGTGGCTGATTGCTTGTGTAGTTTTTACAAAAAAATGATCAAATTTCAGGAGAAATTTGAATAAGGCAACTAGCTCTAGAGATTTGCAGTGTGTATGTATTGTTGGGGTGGAGTGAATGGGAAGATTGAGGTAAAATGAGGAGCTCTTACTGAGCAAAACTGAGTAAAATGTTTACAATCTAAATACTAATGCACATTAAGTTCAGAAACTGAATGATAATCAACCTATGTGGAGAGGAAAATGACATGTGGGTTTGTAAAAATAGGTAGGAGCCTTAAATAAATCTGGGCAGAAATAGTGTGTTTGTCATCAGGGCAGGGCCAAAAGCCTGCCACTCACAGGGAGACCAGCAAAGGCCATTAAAGGGCGTTTTAGGATGGGAGTGACATTGTCATAATGGCAACAGAGGAAGTTGATTTTGGCAGCAGCTTTGGGAAAGGACTTGAGGAAGAAAAAAATTCTGGAGAAGAAGCTTTTTTCAAGGGGAGTGATCGCATAGGTGAAGTTGTAAAAAGGGAAATGCTTAGCTCACATGCAAGAGTTACCTGTTTTAAACTTTTATGGAACCTTTCTAGTTCAAGTCCTTTCAATCAAATCTTGTTTTTCATCTGACTCCCCACTATACTTTTAAATGTAGCTTTCATGAAGACCTATTCTAAATCATTATAACAACAGTGTATTTTAAATGTGACTGTCTGCTCTGACCATCTGCACCTTTTGTTGTGTCCCAACAAGATTTAGACATGTTGAATCAGTTGTCAAGCCCAACCATCTGGGCATTCCAGACTCCAGTAGTAAGCAGTAACACCTTGGACTTGAAAATTTAAAACAAAACACCCATTGTTTCAAACATCATTCTATGTCATGAATTTATGTTAAGAGGTGTTGGGTAGGGGTGAAAGGTTATTAGTCAGGCTCTTTTAATAGCTTTTAGCTTGTTGAGATGTGTTTCAGTTCTTTGAACTCAAGTCTTCTTACCATTCATCCATAATAGTTCATTGCTGAATAAACACCTGTAGATTTTCTCTGTCTTTTTTTTAAAGTGTTTCTAATTTATGTAGCACTAAGCTTTTTGTAGTTTTAAACTATATCCAGACAAAAGGTGACTGTTAATATGTGTTTGAAGTATGCTGGGAAGTAAGATCACAACTGTTGAATATAATTTAAACAGTTATTATTTTCATGTATGCTGATTTTTTATCATGAAATTTAAGGAGTTTCATAAACATCAGTTATGAGCCTCTTTTTTCCTTCATGACTTGATTTAAGTCTTTTGGGACAGTCATTCCATCTTCACATCAATTTTCACTGGTATAATTTGGGAAAGGCCAATGCTGTTCCTATGCTATGCTATGCTATGCTAAGTCACTTCAGTCTGGATACTTTTTCATCTCAGTACTGGAGGATTTGTAGGATAAGCAGGCTATTGTAGAACTAATTACGCCATTGATTAATGTGCCTGGGAGTCAAAGCCTTTGGACACTGAAAGCAGGAATTTTCTAAGGGAATGTGTTCCTGGCGGCTTAATGGAATACATCTTTTGAAAGGCTCAGAGGATTCAAGCAAGACCATGAGCATTCATTTGACCTTGGTAAAATCAGTTCTCTCCCTGTCACACTACGTTCAGCAGGATTGAAAGCAAGGCCACACATCTTGCAAGGCTGCCACTTCACGAAGATCATGATACCACCATTCTCTTTCCTACGGAGTGCCAAGAAATCAGGCCCAAAGCACAGGTTACAGTGAAGATGGTACCTTCTCTTAAGTGACCATCAGAATTAATCTCATTATGTCAAATGCCGGCTATATTTCAGCCACACAAACAGAAGTGTAAGCTCCTGGGTCATTCATTATCATTCATAGAGTTTAGTACATCCACTGATCTGAATCAGTCGCTCACTCTTCCCCAGTTAGCCATACCCTTCCACTGTGTGTCTTGGAACTTGTAGTACCTCTTTCCTTAACTGAAGTTTGGCTTTGAAGACATATTTGCTCAGTTGTCTCAAGTGGTAGTCGTGTTTCCTCCTACACCCCAGTTGAAGAGGACCCCAAGGTGATGCCCTTGATTCTCGATGCTACTTTTAGGTATCTTTATTGTTTTTCCTCCCTAAGCAACAATGACAACAACAAACTCAGCTTTGTACTTCTTTGAAGTACATGCTCTCAGACCACCATCTCTCTTTATTGAATTGTCTCCCATCCTCTTGCTAACTTTTCCTTTTTCAGGGAAGATTTTAGATTCTGGTTTTACTGTCTTCCGCCCCAGCACTACTCTATAATCTTGTGTCGGGTGATGTCAGCGTTTATAAAAATTATTCATGTAAACACCCTAGCCTCTGAGTTCCTCAGTCTTCTCACTTCCAATATTATGTTCCTCCACTGCATTTCAGCAAAATGCTATCGTGGTCATATGTCTTGAAGAACTTCCTACCATATTACTATATCGCCTCTAGAAATCTTGATTTCCAGTATTCTGTTTACTCTTCTGATCAATCATCTCTCAACTTTCTATCTCTACCATCACTACCATACCCAATCAACCTTTTTGGAGCAGCCAGCTAGTAGCCTACCACTTCTTCACTGGCTATTTTTTCTCCTGTGTTGCTGTCCTTTCTGTTTTTGTGGCTTACTGGAACCAATCACTCCATTGCATATACCACAACTACCACACCCTTCTCATTTTCCATCTTACTCACTAGAAAAACCCAACCCCATATTAAACAGAATTCTTTATCTACTTCACATCATCAATGAGCCATTGAACATGGCTTGAGAAGAATATACAACCATGTTGACTGCTCTTACATCAAGAAAAATTTTAACCATAAATTTCAAGTCAGCCTTACTCTGTTCAATAGTCTTGCTACATTTTCCTGGTCAATTCACCTCTCCTAGGTAAGTATTTCACAGCTTTCCCTCTACCTTCAAACCTTAAACATCCCCCCAGTTCATTTCTCAGTCTTAAATAATGACCACTCTTCTGATTTGACTGAGAAAATAGAAGAAATTGGAAGAAAACCATCTCATTTTTTTCTTCACTACATCTATCAGCCTGCCAGCATCTGTACCTAAATATTTCACCTTCCCTTCTGTTATCCTGAATAACAATCAGTGCTCCCATCTGAAGTCAATATTTCCATGTATACACCTTATCCTGTGCTTTTGACCCATCAACAATTTCAATCCAGCATTTCTTCCCTTTCTTGCATCCACAATTTTTCCTTCTACTCTTAATATACAAGCAGGATATAAATTCTCCCTAGTGTCCTTGTTCTTCTAAACTAATATCACCCTTTCCTACTCCTTTTTACTATAACACGTGCATGTGTGCTAAGTTCCTTCAGTCTTGTCTGACTCTTTGCAACCCTATGGACTGTAACCCGCCAGACTCCTCTTGTCCATGGAATTTTCCAGGCAAGAATACTGGGATGGGTTGCCATTCCCTTCTCCAGGGGATCTTCCTGACCCAGAGATCAAACCTGTGTCTCTATGTCTCCTGGATTAGCAGGGAACTTCTTTACCACTGGCACCACTGGGAAGGCCCTTTACTGCAATAGTCTGTTACAAAAAGTCTATTATTAATGTCTCCATTTTGTCACCTCATAGTTTCAACTCAACTCTATTTCCAGAATTTACACTTGTCACGATCAAATAACCACCACTGTCTTGCCAAATCCAGAACTCATGTCTCAGTTCTCACCTGCTTGGCCTCTTACTAGCATTTAAACTGGGGATCACTCCCCACTTAAACATTTCTTCACTTGGCTTCCAGATCCCATCTCTCTGCTGCTTCTCCTGCTTCATTGACTCCTGTTTGCAAGACTATTAAATATTGGAGCACATCAGGGCTGAGTTGTTTGCCTTTGTTTACTTATGCTTATTTATGCTCATTTTCTAGATGCTTTAGTCCCACGGCCTTAGATACCATCTATATACTGAAGCCTTCCAATTTATCTCTTTCCATGACCTCCAGACTCAGAGCCCAGCTCCTGCTTGGTAACTCCCTTTGCGTGACTTGGATGACTACTTGATAACTCCAACTTCAACTCTTAACTTCCTTTCCCAAAACTGCTCCTTTGCCCTGTGTTCCCCTTCTGAATGAGTATTTGGCACCACTGATCTGACAGTCATTCTAGACTCCTTTCTAAATTCCCTCATATTTAATCCATCAGCAAGTACTGTCAGCTCTATCTATATCATAATATATTCAGTGAAATGTTACCACCTTCATTGTTACCACTCAAGTCCAGGCTAACAAGACTCTTCTTCCTCTTTCTTCATCTCCCCTGTGGGCCCACACATCTCTTTTCTGCATTCTTCTCTTTTCCCTTCATTCTTATTCTCCTTTCAAAATCTTAGTTCAGTTCAGTTCAGTTGCTCAGTCGTGTCCAACTCTTTGCGACCCCATGGACTGAGCCAGTAAGCCAGGCTTCCCTGTCCATCACCAACTCCCAGAGCTTCTCAAACTCATGTCCATCGAGTCGGCGATGCCATCCAACCTTCTCATCCTCTCTTGTCCCCTTCTCCTCCTGCCTTCAGGAAGCATCTTTCCCAACATCAGGGTCTGTTCCAATGGGTCAGTTCTTTGCATCAGGTGGCCAAAGTTTTGGAGCTTCAGCTTTAGCATCAGTCTTTCCAATGAATATTCAGGACTGATTTCCTTTAGGATTGACTGGTTTGGTCTCTTGCAGTCCAAGGGGTTCTCAAGAGTCTTCTCCAAACACCACAGTTCAAAAGTATCAATTCAAAATCTCTCCTCCAGTCTTTTGCAATATTCCTCTAACAAGTCTCTCTGGTTCAATTCTTGTCCTCACAAAACACATACTTTATATGTAATCCAGAAGTACCCTTCTTTAATTGGTAAATCCAATCTTGTCATTCATCAGAGTAAAGCCCTACAGTGGTTTCCCATTGCATTTGGAATACAAACCCAGTCTTTACCCATGTTTACAAGGCCCTCATGACCTGGCCGACCTCTCTTTCCTTCATTCTGATTTAGCAAATTGGACTCCCTCCTCTTCTTTGAATGTGCTGAACTTGTTTCTATCATGGGGGAAAATACAGCTATAGAGAATCTTGCTTTTAGGATAGACAACAACTTAACAGAGTTCTGGTTAATTAAACATGTTGGAATTCAGATGGATCTATCAGTTGAATCAAATTGCATCTTGTATATATTTGTGGATTGATTGTTGATGAGTAGTGAACCCCACAGGCGTGTCAGAAAGCTTATAATCATTCAGTACTTTGGCAATTGCAGATGCTAGTTGCTCTTTAGCCAAGACTGCTTGATTTGGGTTATTTATATCACAATGTACTTCTGTTTTCCACTGGGATGTGAGATGGAAGACATTACTTTCATGATTATTATCATAATAAGCACTCAAGAAATCTGTCTTTGGGTTATATTTGAATCAACTCAGGATTCTTCTTTCCTTCTTTCTCTTTCTTTATCTCTGCTGTGGGAAAAGGCCCACACATCTCTTTTCTGCTTTCTTCTCTTTTTCCTTCATTCTTATTCTCCTTTGAAAATCTGTTTTACTTTTCTCAAATACTAAGCTAGTCTGTACTCCAAGCAACTTAATGGCAAAGTCAGTGCTTATGTTCTTCACTAGCATATTGCTTGGCATATAACTGGCATTAATAATAATTATAGAATGCATGGATGAATGGAAAATAGAAATTACTCAGTTTGCAAACAGGAACCAAGCATTTTGTTGTTGTTAGGGCCTACTAGGGGAAAAGACCTGATCTTTGTAGAATTCAAAATATTTCATTGTGGTTAGAAAAGGGTTGTCATGACAGAAAGGCCAGCAGTGGTCCCTTAACAGTAAATGCTGGAGACGATGTGGAGAAAAGGGAACCATCCTGCGCTATTGGTGGGAATGTAAATTGATACAGCCGCTATGGAAATTCCTTAAAAAACTAGGAATAAACAGTCCATGGGGTGACACAGGGTCAGACATGACTGAGTGACTGAGCGTATACACACACACATAAACCCACACCCCAGTGTTCACTGCAGCACTATTTACAATAGCTAGGACCTGGAAACAACCTAGATGTCCATTGACAGATGAATGGATAAGAAGATGTGGTACATATACACAATGGAATATTACTCAACCATAAAAAGAATGCATTTCAGTCAGTTGTAGCGAGGTGGAGGAACCTAGAGCCTGTTACAGAGTGAAGCAGGTCAGGAAGAGAAAAACGATTATTGTGTATTGTATGTGTGCTTAGTTGCTCAGTCATGTCCAACTCTTTGCGACCCTATGGACTATAGTCTGCCAGGGTCTGCTATCCGTGGGATTTTCTAGGCAAGAATATTGAAGTTGTTTCCTGCTCCGATCGTATAATAACACACAGTGGTGGTGTAGTAGCTCAGTCATGTCTGACTCTTTGCGACCCTGTGGACCATAGCCTTCCAGGTTCCTCTGTCCGTGGGATTTCCCAGGCAAGCATGCTGGAGTGGGTTGCCATTTCCTTCTCCAGAGGATCTTCCCAACCCTGGGATCAAACCTGCATCTCCTGTTTTGCAGGTGAATTCTTTACTGCTGATCCACCAAGGAAGCCTGTAATACATACGTATGGAATCTAGAAAAAGGGTACCAATAAACCTATCTGCAGGGCAGCAATGGAGATGCACACATAGAGAACAGACTGTGGACACAGCAGGGGAAGGAGAGGGTGAAATGAATTGAGAACGTAGCATTGACGTATATACACAGTGCTCAGTTGCTAAGGCAGGTCTGACTCTTTGCAACCCCATGGACTGCAGCCCTCCAGGGTCCTCTGTGCATGGGATTTCCCAGGCAAGAACACTGGAGTGGATTGCCATTTCCTTCTGCAATATATAAACTACCATGTGTAAAATAAATAACTATTGGGAAGCTGCTTTATAACACAGGGAGCCCAGCCTGGAACTCTGTGACAACCCAGAGGGATGGCATGGGGTGGTGTGGGAGGGAGGCTCAAGGAAGGGATATAGATATATATATATATATTTATATATGGAAACCCACTCCAGTACTCTTGCCTGGAAAATCCCATGGACGAAGGAGCCTGGTAGGCTATGGTCCGTGGGGTTGCAAAGAATTGGACACGACTGAGCGACTTCACTTTTTTACTTTCTTTATAGTTACATAGTTATGACTGATTCATGTTGTTGTATGGTAGAAACCAACCAACACAATTGCTGTAAAGCAATTATCCTCCAATTAGAGCCTGGCGGGCTATAGTCCACGGAGTGGCAAAGAGTCAGACACAACTGAGTGACTAAGCAACAACAACAATAAGAATTTTCCTAGGAACATGAATTACCTGAATGGTGGGATTTACAACCATGACAGCCATCATAGTTGAGGGCTCAGCCTTAGTCTCACAGGCTCTAAAAACCAATATTGTCAACATACAAAGAATCCATTCATTTCTTAGGACTGACCTAACATTACCTAAACTCAAAATAATGACATAAGAACCAGAAGGTCTGGACCTGAATTTGAGCAAACTCCGGGAGAGAGTGAAGGACAGGGAATGCTGTCCTGGCATGCTGTAGTCCATGGGGTTGCAAAGAGTTGGACACAACTTAGTGACTGAACAACAAAAATGAATGTCAATTTATTAGTTTATAATGTGAACCATAATCATCATAAGAATTAGAATATATGAAGTCTGTGTGATCATACATGTCTGCAGGTAGAACCTCATAAGAAGCTGTATCAAATAAGAAGGTTACTTGGTGAACAGGGATTGGGGACACATTACAGCATAGTGATTAAGACTCAGACTTGACTTCAGATCCTGGGTCTACCATTGACTAGCTCTGTGACCTTGGGCAAGTTACTAAAGCTGTGAACACCTTCGTTTCTTCATATGTAAGATGGAAATAATAATGGTTCCTACCTGCAGAAGATGTATTTCGGGATGTTTTCACACTGGTTGACTTCCTCTAAGAATAGCCATCTTCCCTCCCTCCATCCCTTCATATATATGGGCCTCTCATATCCATGTTTTATGGTATGATCTTGTACCACTGTGCAGAGGGAAATGAATGAGAGGACTCTTTATTGAGGTCTGGCTGATCAGATTCTTTCTCTCAGAAACTTGCAATTTAGACCCAGAGATTGTATCCAGTCTGCTCTTTTTTTTTTTAAATTTGGCTGCACTGAGTCTTAGTTGGGACATGCAGGAACTTCACTGCAGCATGCTGGATCTTTAGTTGCAGCTCGTGGGATCCTGTTCTCTGACCAGGGATTGAACCTGGCCCCCTGCACTGGGAGTGCAGTCTTAGCCACTGGATCACCAGGGAAGTCCTTGCTCTATTTTCTTGAATGAAATAATGTGACCTTGGGGTCAGGGGCTGCCTATCCGTGTGCTGCCAGAGCTAGTTGAGGCTGGCCTGCAGAGAAAGGCAGAAGGGAATGAAGCAGACTTTGCTAAGAAAAGAAGAAACCAGAGGCCATAGGCCCCAGAGAGAGCGCCTGGGGCAGTGCCTGCCAGCTCCCTCTTCCAAGTCCTTCAGAGGCTCAGTGGCTTTACCTTTTCTGGAGACATCCCTGTGTTCTCTCATAAAGCTCCTCTTCTTGCTTAAGCTAATTAGGGTTGTTTCTGCCATTTGCAACAAAAGAACCTTGACCATTACAGCACTACATGGTATTTGTAAGATGTCAGTAAGTTAAGACATGTAGAACACCTGTGATAATAGTGTTCCTACCACTAGGATTGACAGATCAGCTTGTTCAATCATGGTTCAGTTCAGTTCAGTTCAGTCGCTCAGTCGTGTCCCCCTCTTTGTGACCCCACGGACTGCAGCATGCCAGGCCTCCCTGTCCATCACCAACTCCTGGAGTTTGCTTAAACTCATGTCCATAGAGTCGGTGATACCATCTCATCCTGTGTTGTCCCATTCTCCTCCTGCCTTCAATCTTTCCCAGCATCAGGATCTTTTCCAATGAGTCAGTTCTTGTGTCCTTCCTCTATAGGGGCTTGGATGAAGCCTGCTCTCAGTTTTCTGTGACTCTTCTATTCGTCTGCCTTTGTGGATAACCATCCCCATTCTGATGGACTCTTGTCTTTTTTAGATATGATGGCATATTTTATCTTCTTCAGACAAGTCTGGTGGGAGCCACTCTCTTCATGGTGACTTTGGATTTCTCCTCTCTGATTTATTATGTGTTGGTTTTCCAGTGAACTCCAGAATGACTTTTAGAGTCCTCTCATTTCCAAATTCCTTAAGGACATCTCAATGCAGTCTCCAAATACTGACAGTAGTCTGTGGCCCACTTGACTTGTCTGCTCACGGGTATTGAATAGCCTGAGAGGACTTGACCATTCTATTGTCTGTCTCATTTTCACCCTCTTCAGATTCAACTGTAGGTTTCTTAGGGGCATTGACTGGGGCTACAGCCAGGCTTCTCTAGCTCGGCTGCTCTCAATTCCTTCATGGTGGTTTAGTCGCTCAGTCATGTCTGACTCTTGTGATCCTATGGACTGTAGCCTGCCAGCTTCCTCTGTCCATGGGATTTTCCAGGCAAGAATACTAGAGTGGGGTGCCACTGTCTTCTCCTGGGGATCCTCCTTACCCAGGGATCGAACCCCAGTCTTCTGCATTGCAGATGGATTCTTTACCTTCTGAGCTACCAGGGAAGCCCCAGTGCCTTCATGATTAAATATTAAATCTCTTGATTTCTTTGTTTACCTTCTTGGACCCTGCTCTTCTGAGACCTTTCTCTGTGATGTAGGCAAGGGTAATGAAGGAATCTGGGGAATAGCGTATAGACCAATTTGATCCAAACATTAGAGCAAAGTGGAAGATGGTGCTAGAAAAATAGGATGGGGTCTATAATGAGATTGCCATTAAAAACAATAATCTGGATTCTCTGAGGCTGACAGAATCTCCATGTCAGGAAAGGAATGAACTTGAAGGTCAGGTGCTTTTTCTCTCGCCATCACTTGACAATCACTGCTGACTCCATTATGCTGGTGAGGAAGAGCTCTCTCCCATTAGCACTGCCACTTCAAACTTGTTATAGTCACCATTTTTTACTGCTTTTGCTGAAGGTTCTTCAGTCACAAGTTCTCCAACGTGAAGGACACTTTTTATGTTGGTACCATTTTGGAGGCCAGAACAAACTGTTTCCTTACTTGCATGAAAATTACCAGGCTGACATCGAACAGACTAAAAATGTTCACATAACAGGACTTCTATAAACAGATCCAAAATAGTAAATTTTGTTAGGAGATTATCCACAGCCATCAGATATCTACATATGGTTTGTAAAGCTTGTCTTATGGAAAATGTGACCTGCTATAGTACTGGCACATGGAAAGTTGAGAATTTTCTTGAAGGGTAAAAACCCACACAGGTAAGATTTACATTGCTTCATTGATTGAGGGAAACATCATAATTTCTTAAAGGTAAGATGTTTCTTTGCAGGACAGTTTAGAATATTGTTTGGTTACTATGGATTTTTTTCTTTCTGTGTTAAATGAGTAATTTATTGAAATAAGATTTTATTTTTTTCAGTTGGTTTGTAAGAATATTTACTTATATTGGCACTTTTATTATATGTAGAAAATAAATATTTTCTGGTGTGGTAAACATCCTGAAAAAATGAAAAATCCATCACATTGTTTTGCTGCTTGAATCTGAGCCTCTGTTTCTCTGTTATCATATTATCAGTGTGGCTACTATATTACTAATCTATTTGTCTTCTACTTAATTAATAATTAATATATTCTATTTCAGTTATTAATACTCTAGCATTCAGGCTGAATTTACACTTTCAAAACAGTAGTAAAACATTAATGCTTTTATTTGGATACATCAAGCAAACAAAAAAAAGACACTAACCAGTAGATGACAAAATATCAAGATAATTGTGGCAAAGCTGTTTTTAAATGTATCAATTTGATTGACCCAATTCCCTATTTCACTTTGCTATAGATGACCTCATAGGAATATGTACTTATAAACCATTGTGTTTTTTCATTATTATCTCACTTGGGTAGTAAGATTCCTGTTATGTGTATATCTAAAGTGGTTTTTGCAGTATCTCAGAACCACCTGGAAAATAGGCAAGTAAAGCCAAATTTAGAAGATAAACCTTGAAAAAGATAATGGAATAGGGCCTGAGCCAAAGGCTATGGTTCTACAGAACCCACTTTTTTCATATCTTTCTGTCTCCTCTATTCTTCTCACTCTGTCCTGAGAGCTTACCTTAGCTTTTTTTTTAATCAGATGAGGCTTCCAGCTATAGAAAATTGTGGCATGTTTATCAAACCTTCTCTATTTACCTTGGAAAAAGTAATCAGTTTTCATTTTGAATCAGATTTAAAGGCAGAACAGAGGGAGGAAAAAAAAAGGGGTTTTCTGGAATCTATAATAGAATCCAAGATGCTGCCCACTGAGTTTCTCCTGAACTTTTTTTTAGTAATTTATTTAATTATTTGTATATTTATTTTTGGCTGCGCTGGGTCTTCATTGCTGTGCACAGTCTTCCTCTAGCTGCAGTGAGTGGGGTCGACTCTCTAGTTGCAGGCTTCTCGTTATGGTGCCTTCTCATCATAGTGGCTCCTCTTATTGCAGAGCACGGGGTCTAGAGCGTGTGTGGCTCAGCAGTTGTGGTGCATGGGCTTACTTGCCCCGCATCATGAGGGATCTTCCTGGACCAGGGATCGAACCAGTGTCTCCTGCATTGCGAGGCTGAATCTTAACCACTGGACCAGGGAAGCCCCTTTCCTGAATTTTTGATGTATGAAGTCACAGGGATGAAAAGCAGTTGAACTTCCTCAAGAAAATGATGATGTAACTGGTAAAAGTGGGCCAAACTGGATGCAACCAACAGAGGTATCCCTCTTTATCCTGAATGCTGGCAAAAAACGATATTGAAACAACTTAAGAAAAAGTGATTATTGTCTTGAATGCTGGCATCAGAATTCTTCTTAGGGAGAATGTCAAACTGTCTTTGTTTTGGAGGAATGCCTCAATAAGTGATTGAGATCCTGAAGTCTTGGTCATCTGCTGGTGACAAAGCTTTAGAGAGGAGTCAAAACTGCTTCGTTTGGGAATTTGCTCAATAGAAGGAAAGAAATTCTTGGCTACTAAAAGACTGTTGAGAAGACAGAGGAGGGAAAAAAAAACATGTTAAGAGAGTGAGCATGACCCAGGGATCCTGGCGGACGACCATGAAAAACCACTGGTGGTAGTTGGCCGAAAGGACTCTCAACAAATGAGTATAAGAAAATTCTGCTTTGAACTGTTTGCAAGACTGTGCTTGATGGGACTGCTTCCTGTAACTCCCAGCTCTCCTGTGATATCTACCACTCTAACAATGTTTCCAACTTTGTTGGTCTTCTTGATCGTGAAAGAGCCCCAAAGTGAATCTTACAAATGAAAGAATGAGCCTGGAGGCAAGGGTAATAATATGGTCCTCCATCCCATATCTCTGCCTTGGTAATTCCCAAAGTCCTTGAGAAGGTTTCTGCTTGAGTAAAAGGTGTGCAGGCTGATTTTTTAAATCTTAAGGAGCTAGGTTTCTCTAGCTGATATCTTGGTTTTATGGGAGGGAATGTATTTGTTTCCTTAATATAGGTTTGGGAGATAAAATACAGTATGCCTAGTTATATTTGAATTTTAGATAAACAAAGAGGATTTTTTTGATGTAACTACGTACCAAACATTGCATTGGGTATCAGTTCAGTTCAGTCGTTCAGTCGTATCCGACTTTTTGTGACCTCATGGACTGCAGCACACCAGGCTTCCCTGTCCATCACCAACTCCTGAAGCTTGCTCAACTCATGTCCATCAAGTTGGTGAGATATTGGGTATATTTCTGTACAAATGAGTACTCTCTTCAGGGTTTCCATAGAAGCCCAAGACAGTCACCTCGCTGAATTTGGGGCTCATTCCCAGTAAATAGTACAATCTCTTGGGGAAGAGACTAGGTTCTGACCCAAGGCTATCCCAGGGAACACATTTCTTCATTTCTTTCTGCTTCTCTCTCCTCCTCACTCTTACCTTTCTCCTACAATTCTTTCCCATGATTCTCTAAACTTAGCTGGGGCTGCACCAAGGGAAGAAATTGATAGGTAGCACATAGTTAAGTCTCCTCCTCCATAAAGGGATGATAATAATGCCTTCTTATGGATTAGTTATGAAATTCAATTTTGTTAATACAGTAAGTCTCTTACAAATGAACAAGTTCTGTTCCAAGAGTGCCATCGTAAGTCCTATTTGTTTGTATAAGTCCAGCGAGGTTAGCCTTGGTACCCAACTAGCACAACTGGCTATACAGTACTGTACCGTTCAGTTCAGTCGCTCAGTCATGTCCAACTCTTTGTGACCCCATGGACTGCAGCATGCCAGGCCTTCCTGTCCATTACTAACTCCTGGAGTTTACTCAAACTCATGTCCATTGAGTCAGTGATGCCATCTAACTGTCTCATCCTCTGTTGTCCCCTTCTCCTCCTGCCTTCAATCTTTCCCAACATCAGGTTTTTTTCAAATTAATCAGCTCTTCGCATCAGGTGGCCAAAGTATTGGAGTTTCAGCTTCAACATCAGTCCTTCGAATGAACACCCAGGACTGATCTCCTTTAGGATGGACTGGTTGGATCTCCTTGTAGTCCAAGGGGCTCTCAAGAGTATTCTCCAACACCACAGTTCAAAAGCATCAATTCTTCAGTGCTCAGCTTTCTTTAGAGTCCAACTTTCACATCCATACGTGACTACTGGAAAAACCATAGCCTTGACTAAGTGGACCTTTGTTGTCGAAGTAATGTCTCTGCTTTTTAATATGCTGTCTAGGTTGGTCATAACTTTTCTTCCAAGGAGTAAGCGTCTTTTAATTTCATGGCTGCAGTCACCATCTGCAGTGATTTTAGAGCCCCCCAAAATAAAGTCAGCTACTGTTTCCACTGTTTCCCAATCTATTTGTCATGAAGTGTTGGGACCGGATGCCATGATCTTAGTGTTCTGAATGTTGAGCTTTAAGCCAACTTTTTCACTCTCCACTTTCACTTTCATCAAGAGACTCTTTAGTTCCTCTTCACTTTCTGCCATAAGGGTGGTATCATCTGCATATCTGAAGTTATTGACATTTTTCCCAGCGATCTTGATTCCAGCTTGTGCTTCATCCAGCCCAGCATTTCTCATGATGTATTCTTCATATAAGTTAAATAAGCAGGATGACAATATACTGCCTTGACATACTCCTTTTCCTATTTGGAACCAGTCTGTTGTTCCATGTCCAGTTCTAACTGTTGCTTCCTGACCTGCATGCAGGTTTCTCAAGAGGCAGGTCAGGTTGTCTGGTATTCCCATCTCTTTCTGAATTTTCCACAGTTTATTGTGATCCACACAGTCAAAGGTTTTGGCATAGTCAATAAAGCAGAAATAGATGTTTTTCTGGAACTCTCTTGCTTTTTTGATGATCCAGCAGATGTTGGCAATTTGATCTCTGGTTCCTCTGCCTTTTCTAAAACCAGTTTGAACATCTGGAAGTTCACGGTTCACATATTGCTGAAGCCTGGCTTGGAGAATTTTAAGCATTACTTTGCTAGCGTGTGAGATGAGTGCAATTGTGCGGTAGTTTGAGTATTCTTTGACATTGCCTTTCTTTGGGATTGGAATGAAAACTGACCTTTTCCAGTCCTGTGGCCACTGCTGAGTTTTCCAAATTTGCTGGCATATGGAGTGCAGCACTTTCACAGCATCATCTTTTAGGATTTGAAATAGCTCAACTGGAATTCCATCACCTCCACTAGCTTTGTTCATAGTGATGCTTCCTAAGGCCCACTTGACTTCACATTCCAGGATGTCTGGCTCTAGGTGAGTGATCACACCATCGTGATTATCTGGGTCGTAAAGATCTTTTTTCTTTTTAGGTTTATAATACTTTTCACACAAATAATACATAAAACACAAGCGCAAAAAAAAAAAGGAACATTTAAAATCTTACAGTACAGTATCTTGAAAAGTACAGTAGTACAGTACAACAGCTGACACACAGGGGCTGGCATTGAGTGAACAGGCAGGAAGAGTTACTGACTGGAGGAGGGAGAGAAGTGGGCGATGGTAGAGCTGAAGGATTGTCAGCAATAGGAGACAGTGAGCAAGCTGCAATTTCACTCACGCACGACACTGATGGCACAGGCTCTGGTTACTTGCTGGATTCAATTCTATCTACAATTTTATGAAGATGATCGAGTGATGTCTGGGTAGTAGCTCTTTTTTTCTCATCATAGATGACATGGTAGCATTGGACTTCATCCTGAACAGCTCCTGCAACCTTGGTGTACCGTTCCACGTTAGGGTCCTCAGATAAAGAAGTTCCCCTTGCCATTTTCCACATCATGAATCTCTTCTGTTCTTCAGTTACTTCTTCCTCTTGTCTCTCTTCATCCTTTCTCTGGGTCTCCAATTTCAACATATCTTCATTAATAAGCTCCTTGTGTTCCACAGTAAGGAATTCAGTGAAGTCGTCCTCTTACAGATTTAGCTTGAAATAAAGATACTGTAGTACTGTATTCTTTACAGCACTGTAAAGTACACAAAAGCACCACCACTGGTAGAGGATGCTCACGTGTGACAATGTATGCCAGAAAGATGAACCAGCTTATATGATTGGACATGTAAACACATGTTCGCATCTTTGAAAGTTTGCAACTTGAAGGTTTGGATGTAGGGGACCTATATACATGTAAAATATTAAGAACATACTGGCTATTACTACTTTACTAGGTAAAATACTTATGTCTGACTCTAGGGCATGGAGTCTAGGGTCTAGAAACCTTTGACTATTGCAGTCATTATGGTTTTCCCTCATTAATTTTGTCCACACTGTAATGAGTGATCTTTGAAAAATGAAAATCTGACCATGTTATGGCTTTGACTTAAAGCTTTGAAGGTTTTCTAGGACTTTGAAGAAAGACTTCAGTTCAGTTCAGTTCAGTCGCTCATTCGTGTCCAACTCTTTGCCACCCCATGAATCGCAGCACACCAGGCCTCCCTGTCCATCACCAACTCCCGGAGTTCACTCAGACTCACATCCATTGAGTCAGTGACGCCATCCAGCCATCTCATTCTCTGTTGTCCCCTTCTCCTCCTGCCCCCAATCCCTCCCAGCATCAGAGTCTTTTCCAATGAGTCAACTCTTCGCATGAGGTGGCCAAAGTACTGGAGTTTCAGCTTTACCATCATTCCTTCCAAAGAACACCCCCGGCAGATCTCCTTTAGAATGGACTGGTTGGATCTCCTTGCAGTCCGAGGGACTCTCAAAAGTCTTTTCCAACACCACAGTTCAAAAGCATCAATTCTTCAGTGCTCAGCTTTCTTCACAGTCCAACTTTCACATCCATACATGACCACTGGAAAAACCATAGCCTTGACTAGACGGACCTTTGTTGGCAAAGTAACGTCTCTGCTTTTGAATATGCTGTCTCAGTTGGTCATAACTTTTCTTCCAAGGAGTAAGCGTCTTTTAATTTCATGGCTGCAATCACCATCTGCAGTGATTTTGGAGCCCAAAAAAATAAAGTCTGACACTGTTTCCACTGTTTCCCCATCTATTTCCCATGAAGAGATGGGACCCGATGCCATGATCTTAGTTTTCTGAATGCTGAGCTTTAAGCCAACTTTTTCACTCTCCTCTTTCACTTTCATCAAGAGGCTCTTTAGTTCCTCTTCACTTTCTACCATTAGGGTGAAGAAAGACTTACTAGGCCCTGAATGCTTTTCCTTTACCTATTTCTCAAATTTAAATCCTTATTAACTCATTGTTTAACTTCTATTTCTCCAACTTAATTTCCTTTCATTTTGTATTTTCCAGGCAGACAGATTTTTTAGTGCCATTAAGGTTCCCTATATGCTGTGCCTTCTGCCTGAAATATTTTCCTTCTCCCCCGTCTCCCACCCTCCTGCACTTCACTATGTCAGTTCATACTAATTTTCCAGTCCTTGTCAAAAGTGAAGTCTTCTCTGACCTCCTAGTCTAGATTACAAGTCACAGTTTAGAGCACCCTGTACTTTTCTTTCATAACCACTAATTACAGTTTCTAACTATATCTTTGTGCGGTTATTTTATCATAAGCCCCATGAGGACAGGGATTGCGCCTATCTTGTTAGCTGTTATAGTCCCCAGGCCTAGCATAATACCGAACATATACTGGGTTGTTGCTGCTGCTGCTGCTGCTGTTTCGTCGCTAAGTCTTGTCCAACTCTTTGCGACCCCATGGACTGTAACCTGCCAGGTTCCTCTGTCCATCGGATTTCCCAGGCAAGAATACTGGAGTGGGTTGCCATTCCCTTGTCCCCGGCATCTTCCCGACCCCAGGATTGAACCTGAGTCACCCAGTAAACTCATTTGGCCGGCAGACTGTTAACCACTGAGCCACTTGGGAAATCCACATACTAGGTACTCAACCCCCCTCAAAATGTTTTTAAATGAATTAGGGTTATGTTAAACAAGAGATCAGTACCACTGCCCATAGACAGATCTGGCCCAATACCTCTTTTTGCATGGCTTGCAAGCCAAGAATGGTTTTTATATTTTTAAATGATTGGGACAAAATAAGAATGATACACCTTGATACATGAAAATTAAATGAAATTCCATTTCAGTGTCCATACATAAAGTTTTATTGAAACATAGCTCTGCATATTCATTTATGTATTCTCTGTGGCCACTTTTGTGCTACAGGAAGAGTTGAGTAGTTGTGACAGACCCCATATAGGCTGCAAAGCCAAAAATATTTACTGTCTGGCCCTTTACAGAAAAAGTTTGCTAACCCTTTTAAACAATAGTAATTCTGGGCTCTGGGGCAGTTTGTGTTCATAAGCACCTGCAGGTGGCTTTTCTCAATTGTTAACAGTTTGCTTCTGTTGCTGAAACAAATGATCTATTTATTTTGCTTAGTGGGAAGGATTATTTAAAGAGACTTTCCTTTGTCCTTTGTTTTTCTGCTTTTCTGTCAACAGACAGAACCCCCAAGGCAGTCAGTCATATGGTAAACGCCTTTGCCAGTGGTATGATGGCATAACTGTTTCCCTCCAACCCACAAACAATTTCCCAATTTTCTAGATAATTTATTAATTCCTTTCCCAAATGAGAAAATAAGTTGATAGGTGGTAGCAATGAATTAAAAGTGCCTACATTTCCCATCAATTTTCCTGCAACTCATAAACCGGGAATGGATTTCTGTTTTCTCATAAAGTAACTATATTCCCTTCCAGTTACAAATTCATACTTACCAGGGCAACACTTTTAAAATACATGTTAGAATCTATGAGGTTTTAAGATAGTTGCAAAGTGATTTCACCATAGTACTGGATGACCATCCCAACAGGGAGAGGTGAACTGTTCATTCCTTTACATAATTTAATATAAAAATCTAATCTGAAAAGTAACCACTGTTTATGCTCTTGGCTACTGAATTTAAAGATATTTTTAGTGACTGAGTACATAAAAAGGATTGTACAGAATATAGGTGCCTCTTTTTTTTTTTGGTCTGCATTGCATGGCTTGTGGGACCTTAGTTCTCCTACTAGAGACTGAACATGGATCTTGGTAGTGAAAGTGCGGAGTCCTAACCACTGAACATCCAGGGAATTCCCTTGGCATCTTTTTTATATTATGCATTTTACTTCTGAGAAGTTGTTTCTGAGTAAAAATAGATCTCATTTGAATAATATTCTAAAAATTCTCTGAGTAATTCACTTATAAAGTCTGCTGCTGCTGCTGCTAAGTTGCTTCAGTTGTGTCCGACTGTGTGACCCCATAGACGGCAGCCCACCAGGCTCCCCCATCCCTGGGATTCTCCAGGCAAGAACACTGGAGTGGGTTGCCATTTCCTTCTCCAATGCATGAAAGTGAAAAGTGAAAGTGAAGTCGCTCAGTCGTGTCTGACCCTCAGCTACCCCATGGACTCCAGCCTTCCCAGCTCCTCCATCCATGGGATTTTCCAGGCAAGAGTACTGGAGTGGGGTGCCATTGCCTTCTCAGATTTATAAAGTCAGTATTCCTTAATTTATCTCTTCTTTAAATTCACATTTTTACACAAGGAATCTGTTTAGAATGGAAGTCCCCTTGTAGTGATAAAGGGAAAGAAAAATGGTAAAATACTAACATACCAGCAGTAAAATATTTTGGAAAAAATTAAGATGTTACTGATAAAATATCTCAATTATAAAGCTCCTAAGTGATCTAAAATAGGTATAGAATTTGAATGCAAAATGAATATAATGTTTTATTAATGGAAGGTTATAGGTGATACATTAATCACATATTCCATGAAACAAGAAATCAACTATTTGACTCAGTTTAGAAGGTGTTATTTCCAGACCTTTACCATGGCATCAGATTTCTTCTACAAGATGCTTAGCCATTATGAGCTATCCTACCATAAATAATTTATATCCAACTGGGTTGCACAATTTTAAAGAGCACTTTTATATATAAATAAATAAATATATTTAAATAGATATATTTGACTTACTCTAACACAAACATTTCTCCATGTGCTTTAATATGGCTTATAGCATCATTACAATAACTGTGATACAGGATAGATACTATGATATTCATTGATGGTTATTGGACACTTAACCTACATTTTTTGAAACTCAGAAAATGTATGTATTATATGGGCAAAATTTTTTATAAAAGAGCACTTGAATGTTTATTGTTTGACACTTTGACAAAAAGGGGCAGCATTCTAAACAATGGTTTTCAAAGAGTGGTCAGTTTCCAAAAGAAAGGAGGGAAACTCTGTAAGATCTGATAGATGCAAAAAAGAATTCAGGAAGCATTTTGCCAGGGCCTCCCATAAACAATAAGAGTTTCTGTACAAAAATTCTGACAGGAAGCTAGCAAGTCTATTAGTTATGATGCTCTAATATTTGTTCATGGGTAGAGTGAAAATTAACAAAAAGTCAAATAGTTTTTCCTCTTCCCCATAAACGTTATGGAGGGAAAAGAAAATCTTAGGAATATTTTAATTTCTAAGCCATCTTTTAAAATGGATGAAAAGGAGCATTGGATCAAGTACTGTGAAATGCAATGAGTTTTCTAGACTCAGTTGGAAGTTTGTACAAATTCTTTATACTATCAAATTTATTCAAAGAACTTTGATTCTGAAGTTATAACTCTCTCCAACCAATTTTTGGTTTTCAGATTTTCCTGTTTTATGAAATAAACTTCCCAATTTAGGTTTTAAAGATATTCTTATTTTATGAAATAATGGGGAGAATAGAAAGATGATTTATTTATATGTATTTTTATACCACTACTTTATGAAATAAAAAAGTTGTTAAACCTTTATCAGTTCTCAAAAATTCCTTGTAAATTTTATTGGTCATAAAATAAAAAAGTTTAGGAACCAGTGATCTAGACTAAGCGCAAAAATAAATTATGATAAGATAGATTTACAATAAAATATTAAATAATTAAAATACACCTAAAATAGTGTTCTGGTTAATTAGATTTTCACATTGTAGGTTAACCTTTTAGTCTCAGCCTTGTTCATTCAATTTGACATGCATTTATTAAAAGCCTTCAGTTATGTCAGGCATCATTCTAAATGATGCTGATGCAAAGATGTGTATGTATGGCCTTTGCTGTTGGAAACAAACCAGATTAGTGCAAGAGGTAGAAATAGAAACATTTTTAATTCTGTCTTTAGTGTGATGTGCTGTGCTGTGCTTAGTCATTCAGCTGCCTTTGACTCTTTGTGACCCCATCGACTGTAACCCGCCAGGCTCCTCTGTCCTTGGAACTCTCCAGGCAAGAATACTGGAGTGGGTAGCCTATCCCTTCTCCAGGGGATCTTCCTGACTCAGGAATTGAACTGGGGTCTTCTGCATTGCAGGTGGATTCTTTACCAGCTGAGCTACTAGGGAAGCCCCTTTAGTGTGATACCTATAATCAAAATTATATATATATATATATATGGTATAAGAATAATTAAATCAGGGAGTGGGTACAATCAGAGAAGGCGTCACAAAACAGGTAAAGCTTCTTTTAGGTTTTGATGGACAGATGGAAGAGTCTGTCAGGTAAGCATGGAAGGGAAGTCTATCCCACACAAAGGAAACCTCATGCCACAAAGCACGGAGGCTTGAAAAATCATGATCATTGATATCTAAAGAGCAGCCATTTCAAGTGTCAAATGAAGGAGTAGCCAGAGAAGAAACCTGAGAGGTATAAGAGACTTGTATGTTTTGTTGAGATGCTTTGACTTTATTCAATATGTGCTTGGAGAATCTTTAAAGAGTTTTAAGTAGGGGAGTACTGGAAGTCTTTTAGAAAATATATTAGTATCATTTTTTTTTTCCTGCCTCAGTACCATACTGAACATAATTTAATCTTTTACTGATAACTGAAGATCTTTCAGTGATCTTCTAAATGAATATTAGTTCTCATTTTATAAAAGAAGACATTGAAGTATAGAATGCATAGGACTTCCTCCTCTATAGAGATCCAGGAAATATTTTTTGAAGTTTCTTTATAAAACAAATTACTATGAACAGATTTTGTTTTAATGTGTCTTATTCTTGTTAATACTAATAAAGGACTGGGGAAAGAGATTTTGATAGATAGCTTTTAGTGACTGGGTTTTTTCTTAATTTTACTATGGAAAATCACTGATTAATAGATGGTATCCACCTACATGCTGGGTGAGAGATAAAATTGTGCCACTTACAGATAGAATTTGGAAATTCATTATACTCTCTGGAGAATGGAGATACATTCATTAATTCCCCCTGTTGTTTACTCAGTGCATAATAATTCCTATATGAATGTATGGTGAACTGAAAAGAATTTGCCATATACATGGTAACATAATTTTTCTGAGGAAAACTAAATTACTGGCTTACCTTTATATACAAACAAAAGAGAATAAGAGATTGTAATGTGTGAAATTTCACCTTTCCGAAATTTCACCATGTCTGACTCTTTGTCACCCCATGGACTGTAGCCCACCAGGCTCTTTTGTCCATGGAATTCTCCAGGCAAGAATACTGGAATGGGTTGCCATTTCCTTCGGGATCTTCCCGGCCCAGGGACTGAACCCGGGTCTCCCACAATGCGGGAAGTCTCTTTACTGACTGAGTCACCAGGGGATCCCTTTAAAAGTTTTTAACAAAGATCTATATACAAGGATGTTGAAAAGCTTTGGTCATACTGGCATAAATTGGGGGAATATTTTTTATGGCTGTGCTGGGTCTTCGTTGCTGTACAGGGGCTTTCTCTAGTTGCTGCAAGTAGGGGGCTACCTGCCATTGTGGTGCGGGGCTTCTCATTGCAATGACTTCTTTTGTTGCCGAGCATGGGCTCTAGATGTGCAGGCTTAGTAGCTGGAGCATTGTGGGCTCAATAGTTGTGGCAGAAGGACTTTGTTGCTCCTCGGCGGTGGAATTTCCCCAGACCAAAAACAGAATCTGTGTCCCCTGCATTGACAGGTGGAATCTTAACCATTGGACCACCAGGGAAGTCTGGAATATTTCTTTTTGAAGAATGGGTATCTGGCTTAGAGATGGGAAACAAATGTGGGAAATATAAAGTCCTTCTGAAGATAAAAGGGCAAATTATCAGTTTCTCTGGGGTTAGAATTGGAGCTGTGTTCAATAACACAGAACATTCTTAAGAATGACCTGCATATGCAGGTTTGTAGATTTTCTAAATTCTTCCTCAGTGTAAAATACCAATAGCAGTATTATTACCAGGAGTCTGGGTGCATAGGCTAAAAAAGTAATAAATAAACCTATTGTGGGCAAGTGTGAAATAGAGAGAAAACAATATAAATTACATTTGTTAGGTGATGATCATGGTTGGTTAGGTGTAAGGAAAAGAATCCAGAGGTTACTGTAGACTGCTTTCTGGAGTTATGAGCCCAATGTGCTAGTGTAACAAAATACTCTTGGCCTCATGAAGCAAGAGATTTACAAAGAACTTGAAAACTTAACCTGGATCTTGATTAAAAAAAAAACAAAAAAAAAAACCTGTGAAGGCCATATAAATATAATCCAGGTTATTTCCTTGTCTCTTGCCTCTAATAGAAACACCTAAACCACCTACAACCTTTCCCTTTTCTCACTCTTCCATATTTAGGGTATTTCCAGGAGATTTTCCCCCTGAACTCTCCGAAAATTCCTATCTACTATGCTATGCTAAGTCACTTCAGTCGTGTCCGACTCTGTGCGACCCCATAGACGGCAGCCCACCAGGCTCCCCCGTCCCTGGGATTCTCCAGGCAAGAACACTGGAGTGGGCTGCCACTGTTTATCTCCCTTTTTCTGGTCCTAAATCCCTTCTGGGGTACTGCCAAGCGCTGCCACTTTCTTGGCACCGCTTGTTTCCGCTGGGCTCTCACTGCAAATATACTAAACATCCTGAGGTCCAAAGTCTCTCTAAGTTCATTGGCAAAGGGAGGCAGACATTTAACTATTTCTCCCTAACATTCATAGATAGGTACCAAAGCACTTGAGTACCGAATCTTAGTAGGTACAATCCTTCCGGTTCTTACAGTTCCCATGGGAAACTGGGGAGCTCCTAACACAGACCTTACCAGGCTGCCGAAGAATTCCTCCTTTTTCCATGCGTGAGGTTTTGCTGCAGGGTTAAGCTTCCGGTGCCAGACTCCCCCAATTCTCTCAAGGAATAACCTTCTGGTGCCCAATTGGGCTCAACCCAGGCTCCCTTACGCAGTTCTAGCAAGAGGTAAGGACTTCTTCAACTTTGGAGGATGGCACGCTGGGTGGGCATCTATTCAATCTTTTCAGAAGAGTAACTTAGATCTCGTGACAAACCCGAGATAACAACAGAGCATATGAATTAAACGGAGCTTTAAATAGAAGCGATTTAAACGAACGATTGTGGAACAAACAAGGGCACCCCTAGGTTTGCAGATATCTTTATTAAAGCTCTTTGGGGTAGCAAAATGACAGTGGGATCGACAGTAGGAGTAGAGTGGACAGTGAGTGAAAACTTGTTGATTACATCTCAAGAGTGAGTACTAGAATTGCAGGTATTCTTGCTCATTCTAACCACTCCATTCAGTAGACCGAAGGATGAGATTCCGCTGGATCCCAGCTCCAAAGTCATCAGGAGATTTTGAAATTTTCTCCTCTCCCTTTCCGTCTTTCCCCAACACAGACTATGAGTTTGTCTACGACCCCTACCAACATTTAAAGGGAAAGGCGCTTCGAACTAGGCAAAGTGGGGAGGAGGACTTTGCGGTCGTGTTTCTCAAACCCGTGTAGAGAGAGCAATAATGGGTAAGGGGCGTGCAGACTAACTCCTTCCTTGTCCAATCAGGTGCACAGGAAGATGTCTTTTTACCAATAAAAATAAAGTTCGCTTTCCGGAGGCGGGAAGGTAAGCCTTGACTGCCAGTTCTCCAAAGCAACGACGGAGTAGAAGACAGAGAATGATTAGAGGTAGGACCAACCCAGGAAAAGGGGCGGGGTGAAGGCGGGGGTAACTCTGAGCGGCGGCTGCACTGGCCAGTGGCGTGTGAGAACTGCTGTTCCTGTTGTAGTGTTTCTCGCCAATCAGGAAGACCAGGGGGTAGGCGGGGCGGGGAAGAGGTGGGAAGAGCTCGCAGCACCGCCGGGCGCCCGTCGGGCTCTTGGGGAGAGAGAGAGAGAGAAATCCGGTTAAAATCTGGAGTCGGAGGGAGGTTTAACCACAGATCGGTTCCGATCGGATTATTCCTTAAAGGGGACGCGCCATTGTCAAGAGAACGAAGTCTGGGGCCCGAGGGCGGGGACCGGCGGCGCCTGAGGAGCGAGGCAGCTGCACTTGGACTGGGGACGGGTAGGTGTTGCCTGGGGAAAGGCGCTTCATTTCACTTTCTCTTCCAGCTCCAGAGGCGGGCGCCGGGATGCCCGCCGGCTGGCGGCCGCAGCCCCGGCGGGAGACGAGATCGCCGGCCCTCGCCCGCTTTCTGATGGGGGCCGAGAGGGGAGGCGGGCCAGGATGGCTGGCAATCTGCGCCGCCCGGGCCAAGACCCGTAACGGACACTAAGCCGCACCGCAGTCCCCGTCTCAACCGAAAACTCGCCGGAGCGGCAGCTGGTCCTCGGGGAGCGCCGAGCGCTTGGCTCCCCCGCGCGCCCGGCTCCCGGTGCGCGCGCTGCTTCCCTTGCGCGTCCCCTTCCCCTCGCGCGCCCAATTCGGCTCGCGCGCGCCGCGTCCTCGCGGACTCGCGGGAGCCGCCCCGCGGGGAGGAAGGCGGCGCGGCGGAGGGAGGTCGGCGGCCACCGCTCTGCCTCCCTGGCCCTGAAGGCAGAGCTGGGAAGCAAACAGCGCGGCAGCTTGGCGACCCCGGGCGAGAAGGGGCGCTGGGGACCACGGAGAGTGCAGAGTCGCCAGCCGGGCCCAGCATTGTCCTGCTTTTCCTCTGCTCTGGTCTCTCCGCCCACTGCTCGCGGTCGTGGGGAGGGGTGCGGATGCGGGCGCCGTGCCCGCGCTGCTCCGGGCCGGCGGCGCACCCCTAGACTCCGTGCCTGCCTGAGCCGGAGTCTACCCCCACCGACCCCGCAGCCGCCGCCCGTCGGGGCCAGGGAGCGTCTTTGCAGCTCTCCCGTCTCCGCACCCGCGCAGGCTGCCTGGGTGCTGAGCTCTTCTTTGTAACTTTTCTTTGCCTATTGATGGAAGTTATGGCTTCCGGGCGGCAGGTTCTTTGGGCAAAACATCGTTTCCTGCGTTTTGGAAAGGCTCACTTCTAGGACGAAATGGTTCTTGATCGCTGTCGGACTTTTCCTCCCATCCTAGTTTCATTCCTGGCATCTAAAATCGTTTCTTTTGTGGATTTGCACTGTAAGGGAGCATTAACCTCTCTTCAGTTCAGTTCAGTCGCTCAGTCGTGTCCGACTCTTTGCGACCCCATGAACTGCAGCACGCCAGGCCTCCCTGTCCATCACCAACTCCCGGAGTTCACTCAAACTCACGTCCATCGAGTCGGTGATGCCATCCAGCCGTCTCATCCTCTGTCGTTCCCTTTTAGGTCAAGATAATTTGAAAAAAAAAAAAAAGAGGGGTGCTGATGAGGAGCAAGAGCTCTTTGTAGTGAGAATTTGCCTTCACCTTTGAACTGTGGAAAGTGTTACCTCGACTGACTGGCGGAGATTCTTTTGGAAGGAAGAAGAAACGTTGCAAAACAAAAAACTTCAGATTGCTAGGGTCTATAGGATTAGGCGGAAAAAATAGAATTTCGATAGAAATAAAGTTAGTTTAACTATTCTGTCCAGCAGATACCTTCCGTAAAGTTAGTTTCTGCTACCGAACCCATAGACATTATAGTTACTAACAGCAGCTTGTACTATTGATAAACAAGAAATTTTTCCCCCTCCATCTTAAGCATTAGTGCTATTCTATACCTGTCAATCCCTGGAGAAGGGACTGGCAACCCACTCCAGTACTTGCCTGGAGAATTCCACAGATAGAGGAGCCTGACGGGCTCCAGTCCATGGGGTCGCCAAGAATCGGACACGACTGAGCGACTAATACACATACCTGTCAAAACATGCTAAAGAAGTTACATTTAGAAACAGTACATCCTTGTTAGAAACCTTATTTAGAAAAGGAATATTTTCATGAGCATTCATTTTTGACAGTTTCTTCTTGTGCAATACTTTGTAGAGTACTTGCATGTGCAAGTTACAAGCCTATAAACAAAGTTGCGGTGGGTGTGTTGTTATGTAGTCTGTTTTTGGCTGCTGCTGCTGCTAAATCGCTTCAGTCATGTCCGACTTTGTGCGACCCCATAGACGGCAGCCTACCAGGCTCCCCCATCCCTGGGATTCTCCAGGCAAGAACACTGGAGTGGGTTGCCATTTCCTTCTCCAATGCAAGAAAGTGAAAAGTGAAAGGGAAGTCGCTCAGTCATGTCCGACTCTAAGCGACCCCATGGACTGCAGCCTACCATGCTCCTCTGTCCATGGGATTTTCCAGGCAAGAGTACTGGAGTGGGGTGCCATTGCCTTCTCCATTTCTTCCATTCTGTTATTTTGTAAAACTACTTTTTTAGAAAAGTGAATTTATTGGAACTTCTGGCCCAGTGGTTGGTGTGTGTGTGTGTGTGTGTGTTAAACTTTCCGAAGTATTCATTAACTGTTTAGTAACTTTGAGTGATGTGAAGCATTATAACATAAATTCACAGGCTCAGCAATAACAACAGAGAAACTATACCTGGGAAACTAAAAGTCAATTTCAGAGAATAATGTTTGAGAGATGCTTTACTCTTCCTATAGAATTTTGCAAGTGTAGACATACAAACACGTGATCTTTCCTAATAATCTTGATGGTATCTGGCATTGTACACATAATGGTCCCCTTTCTTCTCCTTTCCTTTGATAAGTATGTCAGGCAAGCTGGCTAGCATAATCTTCCTTTCCATCTCATAATAGAAAGTAGAAGATTAAAGCAAGTTTCCAAAATTCTGTTTTTGTTCACTTACCAGCTTATTTAAACAATAAAGGAGAGAATTCCGGAACTTTTAAAAGATTACATATAAAGAAAACACTCAGAATTATCTTTGAAATATCTAGGCTGTGTTTCCTGGAGAACATATTTTTCCTGTGTGCTTTTCACATTGTTTTAAACACATTGTCTTAAATATACACATTGCCAAGGCATTTCTTGAATTGTGAAGTGTCCCTTGAGATCCCTGGGAACTAGGACTGTCCTCTATTTCTGTGCAGATACACTCTGTCACCTAATACATTTCTAGTGCCCAGTAAATGGATTTGTTGACTTAGGACTTTGTGAGAGAAAAAGATAATGTTCTGTAAAGGCTGCTTGAGAGGCTTATTTATTTTTAAAAACACCTTTCTGAACAAGTTACACCAAACACCAGCAGTTGGTTTAGTGTCTAGGGGAAGGTATATTAATCTAGTTGCTTTTTGTTCTGTGTACAAAAATGTGACTTAATTGTTAATAGTGTTTGATCCACAGACATCTTTCATGATGGTGATTGTTTGTCGTCCCAATTACTAGAACAAGGTTTAATCTGTCAACATCTGTTGAGTACCCATTTATTTGAGGAGTATTGTGGAAACGTAAAGTAGAAATGGATGACAGTCATTACTCTGAAGGTTACGGAGATTAATGGGGAAGATGCAAAATTATCATCCGTAGGAAAAAGATAATGTGTATCTCATTGCAGTAACAGGTGCATAGTAACAGTGACACAGGATTCATGCCAAAATGGTAAAGGAATAGTGGAATTGTTAGAAACTTAGGTGATGTGGGAAAGTTTTCATTGTTTTATGTAGCAAATCTTATATTTTTTAAAAATAAAAAATAAAGTAAGTTTGGGGTGTATGTTCACTACTTGAACTATTTTCCGTATGTAAAATATTGGTTGTGGGGCAGAGCATGTACTCTGAATTTCAGTTACTGGTACCTCATCAGTGGGATCATCCCTCTAACCCAGCTCATGTTACCTTATCTGCAAGCTCTCCTGTTCTAATCCCAAGTGATGGCTCTTTTCTCTTGATTCTGTAAAGTCCTTTTCAGCTCAGGCCATGCTTTGACTTATATGTATATTTCTTCGTTAGATTTTGAACTTTGGTTAAAAAGCATTAACAAAAGTTGGAACTTGCCCTCTCCACTCTCATCCTAGCCCCTTTTCAGTTCAGTTCAGTTGCTCAGTCATGTCTGATTCTTTGTGACCCCCATGAATCGCAGCACGCAAGGCCTCCCTGTCCATCACCAACTCCCGGAGTTTACTCAAACTCATGTCCATTGAATCGGTGATGCCATCCAGCCATCTCATCCTCTGTCATCCCCTTCTCCTCCTGCCCCCAATCTCTCCCAGCCTCAGGGTCTTTTCCAATGAGTCAACACTTCACATGAGGTGGCCAAAGTACTGGAGTTTCAGCTTTAGCATCAGTCCTTCCAATGAACACCCAGGACTGATCTCCTTTAGAATGGACTGGTTGGATCTCCTTGCAGTCCAAGGGATTCTCAAGAGTCTTCTCCAACACCACAGTTCAAAAGCATCAATTCTTCGGTGCTCAGCTTTCTTCACAGTCCAACTCTCACAGCCATACATGACCACAGGAAAAACCATAGCCTTGACCAGACGGACCTCTGTTGGCAAAGTAATGTTTCTGCTTTTTAATATGTTGTCTAGGTTGGTCATCGGAGAAGGCAATGGCAACCCACTCCAGTACTCTTGCCTGGAGAATCTCATGGATGGAGGAGCATGGTAGGCTGCAGTCCTTGGGGTCACTAAGAGTCGGACATGACTGAGCGACTTCACTTTCATGCATTGGAGAAGGAAATGGCAACCCACTCTAGTATTCTTGCCTGGAGAATCCCAGGGACAGAGGGGCCTGTTGGGTACTGTCTATGGGGTCACACAGAGTCGGACACGACTGACGTGACTTAGCAGCAGCAGGTTGGTCATAACTTTCCTTCCAAGGAGTAAGCGTCTTTTAATTTCATGGCTGCAATCACCATCCGCAGTGATTTTGGAGCTCAGGAAAATAGTCTGACACTGTTTCCACTGTTTCCCCATCTATTTCCCATGAAGTGATGGGAACAGATACCATGATCTTCGTTTTCTGAATGTTGAGCTTTAAGCCAACTTTTTCACTCTCCTCTTTCACTTTCATCAAGAGGCTCTTTAGTTCCTCTTCACTTTCTGCCATAAGGGTGGTGTCATCTGCATATCTGAGGTTATTGATATTTCTCCCGGCAGTCTTTATTCCAGCTTGTGCTTCCTCCAGCCCAGCGTTTCTCATGATATACTCTGCATATAAGTTAAATAAGCCCCTTTTACTATTTTCTAAAGTGCTTGAGCAGTTTTTATTAGCCCAAAAGCTTCTGTAAAACCATAAAAAAAAAGTTCATATTGTTTTATTTGGGGAAAGTGTATATGTGTGTTTAAAGGAAAAACCAGTTTTTTCCTTATCACCAGTTTCACATGTTCATTGTAAAATATTGTTATGAAAAAAATGTGTAATTTAGAAACTAAACATCCCCCATAAAATTGCCTTCATCACATTATAGCTACTGACCATGGTTTGACTTTTAATTCCAGTTTTTTTCCTTTCTTTTTTTTATTACTTTCAAATAGGAATGCCTTAAGCTGTCTTACTTGAAAATTTTAATTAGTTACATTTACTGGAATGGAGAAGGGTAATCAATTTTATACACTTATTTATTTTTTATTTTATATAATGAAATGATTATTATTAATTTCTTCAGGCTCGATAGTTATGTTTATTTTTACCTGTTCTTAAGAAACAAGGCTTTCACCAGTATTTTTGTGTTCAAAACAAAGTCTATGATTATAGACTATAAGAATCACAATCATTTCAAAAATGGTTAAAATCTGTCTCCCTGAACATTTTAAGTGTCTTTACCCTAAATGTTTTTGGAGTACATACCGTAAGCCTAATCTCTTCTCATTTCTTGATTCTTCTCATCTCTAGAGAGCCTTAAAAATTGCTCTGAGGCTGCCAACTGGCACATCTTGTAATAGCCCCAGGAGGACTGCCGGAAGATATTTGTTCCTGATCAGTTCACATGCAGAGGTCTTACTCTACCCTTAATGTTGCTCATTGTAAAAAGGAAGCTACATCTTAGGCTGATGAAGAAGGTGGTAAGATTCTGTTGCTCTCTGGGTGCTTCTTTAAGCCAGCCCAGAAAGGAAAAAGGTTTTCCAAAAGTTCCTAAATAGAAAGCCCAGCTGCAAGCAGCCAGTAGGGCTAATCAGGCAAGAAATCTCTTTTTATTCAGCAAGTTTTTATTGAGAACTGCACCTAATTTGTGCACCACGTAGGCACTGAGGATAGGATGATGAAATTTGTCTTCACCACGAGTTCCTCTGAGTAGGATCCTTAAATAGACAGAGTGGTACATGTGGATGAAAAATAGCGTGCACAAAGTGCACTCTTAGGTGTGTGATTCACCCTTGTTTATTATTTTGTATAGTTTCTTTAAAAGTATCCTAGCAGACAGACCTGGTATTCCGTAGGAGGTGGGTTGGGATCCATGGAGCCTGTTAAAGTAAATATATGAGTTCTAGAATTTTTTTTTTTGGTGTATTTATTTATTTTTAATTTTATTTTTAAACTTTACAATATTGTATTAGTTATTGCCATGAGGCAGAATATTTGTGAAATTATGCAAATGTTGATGTATCTTTCCTTATACCCTCCAGGGATCATATATTTCATAGACCCCAAAATGATACTACATCTCTATCCTAGTAGGTGATTCCTAGTTTACTGATAGAGTAGTAACACATTCTTTAAAACTCATCAGTCAGTTCAGTTCAGTCACTCAGTCGTGTCCAACTCTTTGCCACCCCATGGACTGACTGCAGCATGCCAGGCCTCCCTGTCCATCGCCAGCTCCCGGAGTTTACTCTAACTCAGGTCCATTGAGTCGGTTATGCCATCCAGACATCTTATCGTCTCATCCCCTTCTCCTCCTGCTCTCAATCTTTCCCAGCATCAGGATCTTTTCAAATGTCAGTTCTTTGCATCAGATGGCCAAAGCATTGGAGTTTGAGCTTCAGCATCGGTCCTTCCAATGAATATTCAGGACTGATTTCCTTTAGGATGGACTGGTTGGATCTCCTTGCAGTCCAAGGGACTCTCAAGAGTCTTTTCCAGAACCGCAATTCAAAAGCATCAATTCTTTGGTGCTCAGCTTTCTTTATAGTCCAAGTCTCACATCCATACATGACCACTGGAAAAACCATAGCTTTGACTAGATGGACTTCTGTTGGCAAAATAATGTCTCTGCTTTTTAATATGCTGTCTAGGTTGGTCATAACTTTCCTTCCAAGGAGTAAGCATCTTTTAATTTCATGGCTGTAGTCACCATCTGCAGTGATTTTGGAGCCCCCAAAATAAAGTCGGACACTGTTTCCACTGTTTTCCCATCTATTTGCCATGAGGTGATGGGACCAGATGTGATGATCTTAGTTAAAACTCATAATGCTACAATAAATAGATATCTTTATCAGTATTTTTTTTTGTATGGCATGAAAATAATTGTTTTGAAAAATCACTTGTATTAAAATATAGTGTGAAGTATTTCTTTCTTTTACAAAATGGACTGGCTCCTTCCCTCATAAACCTGTTCTATTGCTTGATCTTTGTATTTGTGGAGAAAGAATTGGTTAAGAAAGTGGCCCTTGTGGGACCGTCATTAATTGGAGTCAGCTAGGTAAGAGAGAGGTAGATGGAGGATATATCCCATGGACTTTGCAATTCGGCAAGTGTGATTTGTTGAGTTTTGAAAAGAGTTAAAAATTTAAAATAACAGCTTGAGATATAATTTACATACTGTACAATTCACCTATTTAGATTGTACAAGTTAGTGGTATTTAGTGTGTTCTGGAGTTATGCACTTCTATCACAACCAGTTTTAGAACTCTTTCATCACGCCATCACCTTCCTGACCTCCTTCCTGAGCCCTGCTGCTGCTGCTGTCACTTCAGTTGTATCCGACTCTGTGCAACCCCATGGGCGGCAGCCCACAGGGCTCCCCCGTCCCTGGGATTCACCAGGCAAGAACACTGGAGTGGGTTGCCATTTCCTTCTCCAATGCATGAAAGTGAAAAGTGAAAGTGAAGTCGCTCAGTCATGTCCGACTCTTTGTGACCCCATGGACTGTAGCCTACCAGGCTCCTCTGTCCATGGGATTTCCCAGGCAAGAGTACTGGAGTGGGGTGCCATTGCGTTCTCCTCCTCAGCCCTAGGCAACAACGGCTAATCTCCATTCCATCTCTGTACATTGGCTGTTCTGATATTTAATATAAATGAAAGATAACGTTTTAATTAGTGTGTATTCTTATATAAATCTGTCCCTGTACTGTTCATAAATCCTAGGAGTAGAGAGGGTGCTCTCATGATGCTCCAAGTTTAGAAAGATTTTCCTTAAGAGGAAATTTATCTAAATCCTTATTCTACCTAAACCTGGAGAGCATTTTGTCTCCCCCTATAAAAATCACAAGATTCATTTTTTGGAAATGGGAAAAAAAACCCCACTCATTTTGGTGACGCTTTTTAAAAATATTCATTTAATCATTTGGTGACTCTCTACAAGTGAATAATTTATGTCTTGAGTTTTGCATACTGGACTTAAATAAAGGACAGTGCTTTGAAAGAAGCTGAAAGTACTTGGTTAAGTTCTAGTCATTGTAGAATGTAGTATGATGTTTACCTTACTGGCTTAGAAGGTATTATGCAACTTGTCATTTATTTGATCAGAGATAAATAAACTTGCTGTGTAAGTTGCTTGTGATGAACTTGTATTGCCCTGCTAGAGACCTTGTAGGCACTTGCTGCTGCTGCTGCTGCTGCTAAGTCGCTTCAGTCGTGTCCGACTCTGTGCGACCCCATGGACGGCAGCCTACCAGGCTCCCCCATCCCTGGGATTCTCCAGGTAAGAACACTGGAGTGGGTTGCCATTTCCTTCTCCAATGCATGAAAGTGAAAAGTGAACATAAAGTTGCTCAGTCATGTCCGACTCTTCACAACCCCATGGACTGCACCCTACCAGGCTCCTCTGTCTATAGGAGTTTCCAGGCAAGAGTACTGGAGTGGGGTGCCATTGCCTTCTCCATGTGGGCACTTAGTAAGTGTTTATTGGTTGCCTGATCACTATAATCACAGATGTTTTCATCGGCTCCCAGTCCTTATTTTCCAGCTTGTTAGTAATAATAGTAGCCACATTTATTGAATACTTAATAAGTAACGTGATAAGTACTTTGTATGTACTATCTTTTAAAGTAAAAGGATGTAATTTATTTTTGAAAATTTTCTGTCATTCTCCTTTGATTGTACTTTTACAGACGTCTGGTCATTTTTTTTAGAGTATTTTGAATGACTATATTTGATCAAATGTAAGCCTGGTAGGCTGCAGTCCATGGGGTCTCGAAGAGTCAGACACGACTGAGCGACTTCACTTTCACTTTTCACTTTCATGCATTGGAGAAGGACATGGCAACCCACTCCAGTGTTCTTCCCTGGAGAATCCTAGGGACTGGGGAGCCTGGTGGGCTGCCCTCTATGGGGTCGCACAGAGTCCGACACGACTGAATCGACTTAGCAGCAGCAGCAGCAACAAGACACTTTGATGCCACTGTGTTCTTGATCTTTCTAGGAAATGTCAACATAAAGTTTTTACCAAGTAAATCTTGCTGTTGGGTGACAGCAGTTGTGAGATACGTTGTATTTTAGAACAACTATACTTCAGAGAGGTTGAAGTGGTGGTTGTGGTTTTTCTTTTAAAGAACATCTGGCAATGGAAGACAGGATACTAGTATGTTCATTTACTGCAGTGCAGCTTTGTTTTCTAGGTCCTGAAACATTCGCAGGTATGCCTTGTTGCCTGCATGAATTTCAACATAATGTTTCAACTTCTCAGGATTCCTTGTTGTGTTTTGTCCTTGTTGTTTCCGTATGTCTCTATTTCATGGTAACATTAGATGTGATGTAATTTAGTTCAGTAGTAAAGAAGCTGGAAAGATACTTTAAATGTGATTTTCAATTTTCTTCTCCATTAGAAAAAGTTAAGATGGATAATACTGTCTATAATACTGCTTAAAAAAAAAATACTATTTTGGTGGTTCCATTCATGTGTCTTGGGTGTCATTGAACTCTTAATGATGTATTTGTAGAATGTCCAGTCATTAATCTCCTCAGTCAGCAATATACAGACCACCATATTTTGTTCGTTGGTGGAGCCATTCCTTCCTAAATCATGTCTGGTTTGAGGGGTAGATTTGCTTATTATTTTACTGTTAACTGTATCTTTTTGTTTGCTCTCGTTATACCCACCTGCAGTAGTTAACTCAAATTTGGTATTTTCCATGCAATAGGAAAATAGAACCCATAGCTACTTGTTGAATGGTGGATAAAAATGATAGAAGGTTCTGGGTGAGAAACCAAAGAACGTCCTGTGCGTGGAGCTTTAGTGGTAGGACCTTGTTGTGTTTTTACTGCTTAGAAGACTGTTGGCTTCTTTCCTGGGTTTTGGCCTCTGTTTCAGGCAGGTGGTATTTCTGCATAGCAGAAGGTGGTGTAACAGGGTGGTATAATTGCCTTGTAGATGTTTAACTTCCCATGAATAATGAATGTCTTAAAATTCCATCTTATTAAGTCTAATTCAAGTAGACGGAGAATAATTAAGTGAATGGAAAGTAATTCTCTTCTGGATGTCTTGATAGTCTACTTCTTGTGAGACTGCTGCTGCTGCTGCTGCTAAGTGGCTTCAGTCGTGTCGGACTCTGTGCGACCCCATAGACAGCAGCCCACCAGGCTTCCCCATCCCTGGGATTCTCCAGGCTAGAACACTGGAGTGGGTTGCCATTTCCTTCTCCAATGCATGAAAGTGAAAAGTGAAAGTGAAGTCGCTCAGTTGTGTCCGACTCTAGCGACCCCATGGACTGCAGCCTACCAGGCTCCTCCGTCCATGGGATTGTCTAGGCAAAAGTACTGGAGTGGGGTGCCATTGCCTTCTCCATCTTGTGAGACACCAACCTGCAAACTTGTGCATCAGGACACCTGTATGCATTGATGTATTATTTGCTGCAATTCAGAACCTAATATAATTCCATGGGCAGGAATTAGAGGCTTTAAAGAACTGTGAGATTGCATGTAAAATAGTCACATGTACCTGTTATCTATCTATATTTCAACAGGATTTTTTGGTAATCTGTTTTCTTTGAGCTAAAATTATCTTTGTAGATGCACTTTTCTGTGTTTGTGTCGATGATGACTTAGACTATGTCTTTATTTAATATTCCTGGCGATACTGAATCCATAGTAATAGTTTCAAGAACTGCTGGTTAGAGTTTTAGTCATACATTTCTTTATGGTTGTTTCACTTTTTCCTGTTGTAGAACTCATGGAGTCATAGTGTTTTTAGAGCTGGACTGTCCTTGGGAATGATCTAATACAACGTCTATATTTCACAAATGAGGATGAGATTGTGACTTGTTTATATGGTTACAAATTGAGTTCTTTTTGATTCTCAAACCCATGTTTTTCCTGTTCTAACATATGCTTGCCCAAGTAAAAAAAATGTAATAGACAGTCTTAGATTATTATAACTGCTGTAACAGAAGTCTGTGAAACTTTTATGTGTTACTCCAGCAGTGTAAAAATTTCTGTCTGCATTCCCAGTATGTGTATGTCTGTTGTAAACTATATACTGTAATATTATGTACATAGTAAGACTTTACCAAAAACAGTGAGATAAAAATGAAAAAATTTTAGAGCAATTTAAAATATATTATTTCCATATTTTTGATTCTACCTAAAATATTAGTAATTTTCAAAATAAGGATGCTTGAATGTCATCACTTAAAAAAATTTATTTGGAACTAATTATAAATTCACATCAAGTTGCAAAAATAATACAAGGACTCCTGTGTAACCTTCATTCAGTGTCCCTCGGTTGTAATATCTTATATAACACAACATATTTATAACAACATTAAACCAGGAAACTGACAGTAGTACAATACTGTTAAGTAGTCGCATTCAGTTTTCATGGTTTTCAGTGCGCTCACTCATGAGTATGTATGTATAGTTCTGTGCACTTTGATAACATTTCATGTCTAGATTTCTCCACCACCTCAATCAAGGTACAGTAGTGTTCCATCACTGCCCAGAAACTCCATCATGTAGCTCAAGGTCTCCTCTTTCCCAACCCTCTGCATCCCTATTTATTGGCAGCGGGTAATTTGTTCTCCATCTCTGTAATTGTGTCATTTTGAGAGTGTTAAAATGGAATTGTACTATATGTAACTTTTTGAGATGAACTTTCTTTTCACCCAGCCCAGTGCCCTAGAGAACCATCCAAGCTGTCCTGTGTATCAGTATTTCATTTCTTTTTAGTACTGAGCAGGGTCAGTGTGTGGGTGCGTCACAGTTACACAGTTTAACTCTTCACCTGTTGAAGAGCATGAGTTACTCCTAGCTTCTGGCTGTGACGAATAGAGCTACCGTGCACATTTGTGTACAGGTTTTCTGTGTGAACCTGTTTTCATTTCTCTGGTGTACGTGCCCAAGAGTATAATTGCTTGGTTGCATTGTAAGTGTGTATTTATTTTTACAAGAAAGAGCCAGACTGTTTTCCAGAGTGGCTGTATACTCCCAATAGCAGTGTACAGAAGATCCAGTCTCTCTATATGTTTGCCAGAATTTGGTTATTTTCACTGTTTTTAAATGTTTGCTCATTCTAATAGTTGTGTAGTGATACCTCCTTGCAGTTTTGGTTTGCCTTTCCCTCATGGGTAAATTGTTTCCCGAATGAGCAAATTAGGTGGTTTGTTTTTCACTGTTGAGTTTTGAGAGTTCTTTATATATTCGAGATGTAAGTCTTTTGCTAGATATGTGATTGGCACAGATTTTCTTCCCATCCACAGATTGTCTCATCATCCTCTTAACAAGGATTTTTTTTTTGAAGAGGCAAGAAAGTTTTAAATTTTCATGTAGTGCATTTAATCATTGTTTTCTCTTCTATGATTGTACTTTTGGTGTCGTATGTGAACTCTTCACTTAGTCCTAAGTCTCAAAGACTTTTTCCCCCTGTGTTTTCTTCTAAAAGTTTTATAGTCTACATTTTACAAGATAATCACATTTTTTACCTTATAGTTTTTTTTTTTTTTTATAAAGTACTGATATTGGTAACAGACAGTTGTCAGCGCTCCTATTTTCTTATTGCTTATTTGTATTTTGCTATATTAATACTGTGTTTAATCTGCCTTTCTTTACAAAAAATTTAAAAGTTCATCTGTGAATGATAGCATAATTCTACTGACATCTGCAGGTATTCTTGCTTGGGCCCATGCACTCTGCAGCTCACTGTGATCTGATGAAAGTAAACAGGTGAGGCCATCCCAGACAACCTCTCCAGGGTGTGAAACTGCCACCTCTCCCCAGGGGATGTCTGTCTACTGCAGGGATTCTAGAAGAACATCTACTTCTGCTTCATTAACTGTGCTAAAGCCTTTGACTGTGTTGATCACAGCAAACTGTGGGAGATTCTTAAAGAGATGGGAATACCAGGCCACCTTACCAGTGTTCTGAGAAACCTGTATGCAGGTCAAGAAGCAACAGTTAGAACTGGACATGGGATGATGAACTGGTTCCAAATTGGGAGAGGAGTACTCCAAGGCTGTAATTGTCACCCTGCTTATTTAACTTATATGCAGAGTACATCATGTGAAATGCCGGGCTGGATGAAGCACAAGCTGGAATCAAGATTGCTGGGAGAAATATTAATAACCTCAGATATACAGCTGACACCACCCTTATGGCAGAAAGTGAAGAAGAACTAAAGAGCCTCTTGATGAAGGTGAAAGAGGAGAGTGAAAAAGCTGACTTAAAACTCAGCATTCAAAAAATGAAGATCGTGGCATCTGGTCCCATCACTTCATGGCAAATAGATGGGGAAACAACAGAAACAGTGACAGACTATTTTCTTGGGTTCCAAAATCACTGCGGATGGTGACTGCAGCCATGAAATTAAAAGATGCTTACTCCTTGGAAGAAAAGCTATGATAAATCTAGACAGCATATTAAAAAGCAGAGACGTTACTTTGCTGACAAAGGTCCATATAGTCAAAGCTGTGGTTTTACCATTTGTCATATATGGATGTGAGAGTTGGACCATGAAGAAGGCTGAGCACTGAAGAAGTGATGCTTTCCAACTGTGGTGTTGGAGAAGACTCTTGAGAGTCCCTTGGACTGCAAGGAGATCAAACCAGTCAAACCTAAAAGAAATCAACCCTGAATATTCATTGGAAGGACTGATGCTGAAGCTGAAGCTCCAATACTTTGACCACCTGATGCGAAGAACTGACTTAATGGAAAAGACCCTGATGCTGGGAAAGATAGAAGGCCGGAGGAGAAGGGGACGACAGAAGACGAGATGGTTGTATGGTATCACTGACTTGATGGACATGAATTTGAGTAACCTCTTGGAGATGGTGAAGGACAGGGAAGCCTGGCGTGCTGCAGTCCGTGGGGTTGCAAAGAGTCAGACATGACTGAGCAACTGAACAACAAATGTGTGTCTCAACGTCACAAACAGAAGCCTTTCTGGATATTTAAGCTGAAGAGATTTCATACAATGTATTAGGTGCTTGCAGAATTGTTAAAGTACCTAACAGCAGGTTTTAGGGGATCAGTCCAGAGGTAACTCACCAGGGCGGCTCAGAGGCCATGCCAGGAACTGTGCTGGAATCCATACCTGGAGCCACCTCTTCCACAGCTGTATTAATATTTGCCTCCGGACACTCTGGAAACTGCCGGACAGACCCCGAGCTGCAACCCAGGGTTAGGAGGTCAGACCCAATACCTCTGCTGGTGGTGCTCCTGCTGTCCTGCTTCTCATTACCCAAGAAGCTGGGGGATGCTGGAATGATGCTGTGAAGCAATCTCGTATTTCTACAACTGTGCTTGCCTCCCAAACAACTAAGAAACTCCCTTTCTACTTGCCCATAGGCAGGTGGGAGGTCGAGTGAGGCAGATCTGTCATATCCAGCATAGTAAAGGCCCTAAGCAGCGTGATGCAGGACCAGGAGAGGGTACTGTTGTCCATCTCACACACTGAATATTATTAAATTTCAAATTTAAGATCACACATGTAATGTGTCTTCTGCATGCATGCTAAATCGCTTCATAATTGTGTGACTCTTTGTGACCCCATGGACCGTAGCCTGCCAGGCTCCTCTGTCCATGGGATTCTCCAGGAAAGAATATTGGAGTGGGTTGCCATGCCCTTCTCCAGGGGATCTCCCTGACCCAGGAATTGAACCTGTTTCTCCTGCACTGCAGGCGGATTCTTTACTCACTGAGCCATCTGGGAAGGTGGCTCATTATATCTTCTAGTATTTTCTTTTTATCTAACTGGCTTGAGAATCTCTCTGAGGGTTGTATTTACTCCACTTTGAACTTAATACATTTTGGATGACTGAGTAGCAGGAAAATAGTAGGTCTGGTGTGATTTTTTTTTTTCCCCCAAATATTTACATTTATCTTATTTCTCAAGTTTTGAAACCACGCCTTCCGTCTTTCCCTTATTTATAAATATGTACAAATATAAAGTGTTACTGTTTTGGGAAACATTCATTAAATTCAGTCAGTATTCTCTTTACTGTCAGGACCTAAACTTTCTCTCTTACACCCAGCTCTCCCTGGAAAATTCTGCAAAAGAGGTGGGTTTTCTCCTACAACTGTGCTTTGGTGTGAGAGGCAGTACCTCCAGCAGCCATCACTATTTTGGTATCTGTTTGTTGAAATAATTATGAAGTTTGGTTTGTTTTACTACATACTTTGAATTTTATTTCTGGGTGTAACAAATTTTGGCATAAAACCAAAAATTGAGACCTTCAGATCTCTTTCCAAAGACTGATTTTATATGGTCTATAATGTCAGTAAGTTTAAAATGCAATAAAGTAAGTTATATGAAAAGTTTTGAATATGTGCTCATGTGCATTTTTCTAGTGAGAAATCCGTAGGTTCTTCAGATTCTCAAAACAGAGGGCATGACCCAGGAGAGATTAAAAACGGCTGCTCTAGAGGTATAAGTTCAATCAAGATATTTGCCAGTCATTTAACACCAAGGTTTCTGCTGTCAATCACATATCGCTTCCCTAATCCCCATCATGTATCTGTAGCCTTTTTTCAGTACATGAAAAGAAAACTATTTTTACCCAGGTGTTCAGGGAAGGCCCAAGGAGCATCCTTAAGAGTTCATTATTAGATGAACAGGGATACCTAGAAGTCAGTTATATCACCCCAGTAACCTTTTTTTTTTTTTTTAAAATAGGATATGTTCCCATATGGCTGATGGTTTCCTGAAAAATAATGTGTTATATGTGTCAAGACATATTAAACTGTTGATAATATGTAGTTCAATATATTATACTTTGGGGGAATTTATCTGAATGGTTGAAATAGTCATAAAAATAATTTACATGTTCAACCCTAGAGCCTAAAATTGTACTAATTGGGAAAGAATCTATGACCTTAAACTCTGTAATCCATTTAAAATAGGTACGAGATGATTCAGTGACACATAACTTGTTCGATTTTCACATCCAGTGTGTCACCTTTTACATAGTTTTAGCCTTGTTTCTTATGACCTGTTCTCATATGCGGAAACCTAAATGGAATGTAGCATGGTTTGTAGAGGTTTAAAAACCCTCTTTTTAAACAAAATCATGCACAGAGATCTCTAGTATAGAGTAAGGAATGGAGAGATAATTTTGTAATTTTAGTTGATGTGTTGTTGTTCAGTCGCTCAGTCGTGTCCCACTCTTTGCAACCCCATGGGCCAGGCTCTTCTGTCCTCCTGTGTCTCCCAGAGTTTGCTCACATTCATATCCATTGAGTCAGTGATGCTATCTGGTTGATGTAGGGGTCAAGAAAAGCCTTACTTTTTGTACATTTCCTTTTATATCCATCTCCGGCATGCATAAATGGAGTTGTGAGGGTTTTAGAAACAGGTGGACCTAATGTAATCACAGGACTTTAAAAGAAGCAGGAGTCAGTGGAGTCAGAACCAGAGAGATGGCATCATGAGAAGGAAGAAACCCAGGCATTGTTGGCTTTGGAGACAGAAGAGGGCTGTGAGCCAAGGGAACTGGGCAGCTTCCATAAACCAGGAAAGGCAAGAAAGTGGACTTTGCTTAGAGCTTCTGGACAGGAACACAGCTCTGTTGACACTTTGATTTTAGCCCCGTGAGACCTGTTTTGGACTTCTGACTTCTGAAACTGTAAGACATGTATTTGTTACCACTAAATTTTTGGTAATTTGTGACTGCAACAATAGGAAACTGACACAGTGCTTACCTGATACGTTTTAGAAGTTAAGTAAACACAACCTGCTGAATTTTATCCTTGTCTACCTTAACATCTCTTTCTCTGTACCTCGTTTGCCCCTTTCAGAAGGGGAAGAACCAGAGGATCCTAAGATGTCTTCAGGTTTATCCAATAATTTTAATTCTTTATAGGTTTATAATATATGTGATATAAATTAATAAAAGAATCGGAGTGCTTACCTTTTTTATGTTGGTTGTTATGAAGTTAGAAAAGAATGCTGCAGAACCCTATTGTAGATAATAATTATCAAACTGTTAACAGCAATAACTACCAAGCATCAGATGACTGAGTGACAAAGTAAGTGGTGGGAATAGTGGGTATCGTGAAATGGCAAAGTAGCAGCTATTTTAGACCGGAATAATCTCGGAAGGCTTTGTAAAAGAGATTTTCGAGCTAGGAGTATGCTCTTAAAGGACCTGGGGAAATTGGTTTCAATAAGATAATCTGTTATTAGAAACACTACACTTATAAAATTGACCTGTTTAATTATTTTATTAATTTTGTGAACTCATGGGAGAAATATTTTTTTTCCTATTGAACTTTTTATGGTTGAGAAGAAACTCTTGTAGAATTTTAAAAACTTATAAAGTACAGTAAATTGACAGCATATTTGTCTTGATGATGTGGAGTATGACATGAAACATTTTTATTCCCTGTGTTGTTTCGAGTGATCCGTACTGCCTTAAGTGATACATACTGCTTTTCCATTGTATTTTATTTTTTAAATTTCAAAATATGATTGGAAACCTAGTATGATCTCATCTGAGTTCATTGTGTTATAAGTACTAAAAGCACTGATCATGATTACATTTTTGAAGGATGGTGTTACATGGGCTCACTAAAGACAGTTACATTAGACTAATCTTACTTTCTAGATAGGCTTATTAGACTGTGGGTCAAGAGACTGAATCCACTATAACTGGATTTTAGCCAAAGCATTTTATGTCTCTCTGTTGACAGGCTGTGAGCTGAATGGCCTTACAATTAGGTGGAAGTGTGATTGGTTAAGTAGCAGCTCTAAAAATTAACAATGAATTGATGACAGCTGGAGAAAAATTTCTAGTTGACATGCTGAAAGTCACTGTCCATATTTTTGTAATGATGTGAATGAAAATGTTTATACCATGTTTATCAAATTTTTGGATGAAATGAACTTTTTAGGGTGAACTTTTGGGAAAATATTTCTGACTAAAGTGGTAGGTCAAAATTAAGAAGAAAGCTTAATGGGTGTTGATGTGAAATCCTGTATATGAGTTCAGAAAATAGCTGCATAATTATAGGGGTGAGGGAGATGTGGCTGAGTACAAACAACTTAGGTATTTTAACTACTGTAATAAACTCAGTACGGATATAAAATGTAATGTGACTATAAGAGCGACTTCATAGGAGCATCATCTGGACTACTGGGGGAGGTGGTTCAAAAGAGGAAAGGTGTTAGTCTTACTTTATTCTGTACTGTTGAGACTATACCTGGAGTATTGTGTTAAGTTCTGGATGTGACATTTGAAAATAACTCAGAAAATAGAAAATAACAAGTTTTGATGAGGACATGAAGAAATTGAGACACTTACACATTGTTGGTATGAGTTTAGGATAGTGGAAAACAGTTTGACTTCAAACAGTTAAACCAAAAATTGTGATATGACCCAGATGTTCCATTTTTGTGTATATACCCAAAAGAATTGATGACATGAATGTTTACAGCAGTACTTACAAAGCAGTTTATCTAAAAGGTAGAAACAACCTAAATCAACTGATGAATTGATAACCAAAATGTGGCATATACATATGTTGGAATATTATTCAGCCATAAAAATGAAGTACTGATAAATGTTTCAAAGTGCAGGAACTCAAACATGATTGGAGAATGAAGCTGGACACAGATGATGACATTGTATAAGTCAGTTAATATGAAATATCTGGGAAAGGTAAATCCTTAGACATAGTGGTTGCCAGGGGCGTGGGGAATGGGGAATGACTGCTTGGAAAATGTTTTGGAACTAGATAAGAGGAGGTGTTGATTGAAAAACACTGTGAATAGAGTAAATGCCATTGACTTGTACACTTTAAAGTGTTAGTTGCTCAGTTGTGTCTGATTCTTTGCGACCCCATAGACTGAGCTGGCCAGATTCCTCTGTCCATGGGAATTCCCAGGAAGGAATAACGGAGTGGGTTGCCACTTCCTTCTCCAGGGGATCTTCCGAACTCAGGGATTGAACCCAGGTCTCCTGCATTGCAGGCAGATTCTTTACTGTATGAGCCACAAAGGAAACCCAATAATCAATACTCTGACTTCCTTTTTTCTTTCTTGGTCATTAGTTCCCCACGCAGGGATCAAACCTCGTTCTCTATCATGACAACCCAGAGCTATTACCACTAAAACACTGGGGAATTCTCCAGGGGATCTTCCCAACCCAGGGATCGAACCCATGTCTCCAGTATTGCAGGCAGATTCTTTACCGTCTGAGGCACCAGGGAAGTCCCTTAAAATGGTTAATTTTATATTATGTGGATTTTATTTTATTTATTTATTTTTTTGTGGATTTTAGCTTAATTTTAAAAAGTGTCAGTACATATGGATAGTATTGAGAGTCCAGAAATAAGCCTTATGATCCAAGACAATACAATAGGAAAAGAAGAGCTTATTCAGCTGTATTGAGGCATTAGAGATACCCATGCAAAATGGATTTGAATCCCTTCCTCACACTATAGACAGAAATTAACTAAAAATGGATCATAAATCTAAATGTAACAGCTAAACTTAAAACACTCTTAGAATAAAATAGGGATAAATCTTAGTGACCCTGGGTTAGGCAAAGCCTTCTTAGATATGACACAACCGCAAGCAACAAAAGGGAAATTTCACTTCATCAAAATTAAAAACATCTATGGCTCAAAGGATACCATCAAGAAAATGAAAAGACAACCCACAAAATGGGAGAAAATATTTGTATCTAGGATATATAAAGAACATTTACAACTTAACAATAAAAAGATAAATGTCCTAATGAAAAATGATGAATAAATTAATGAATTTTATAGTATGTGAATTATCTCACTTAAAAACTTTAAAAAATGAATCAAGTGGAATATGTTTAGCAGTTTCTAGTCTTATGGGAATGGGAATCAAAATTGAAATCCTATGTTTCCACCACTTTTCCTTTTGCCCTTTCCCATTCCATCTCCCAGCTTCCTTCAGCTCTTTTATCCTGAAAGGTTGTAAACATTTTACATTCCGTTCCGTAACCATAATTAAATCTTTGGTCCTTTGTGTTTATGTTGGTGATATATCTTTTAATCATTATGCAAATATTAATTGCAGAATGGAATAGTGAGTTTATGGTTACGTTTCTTTCTCTACATGTGTATCATAATCCCATGCCAATAGAAAGATGATATTCCTAGTAAAAAAAAAGACAAATGGAATCTATCAGTAATCTCCTGTAACTTATCAGTTGTTCAAAATCATGTCATATGTGTATGTTTTCACACTTGAACCATTACTTCCTTAAATAGCTTTTTTTTTTTTCCTGGTGTGTCATCTTGGTTATTTTTGGCAGCGTTTTACAGAATATCTACCCACAGGTGACATATCTGATGGTTCTGACCTTTCTCTTATTCCCAGTGGCTGTTGTAGCTCCCAGGCCTCTTTTTTTTTCACTTATTAAAAAGCCCAGGAGGACGGGAATATAGGATGGGTGCTTCTTTTGAATCTTCTCCCCTTTAAAATATATTTTTGAAAATTTTGGAACATCAAATTATGAAAATAGTAATACGAATTGTCTTTCACCTAGGTCTATCAGTTATAAACATTTTGCTATACTTGCTTTTTCCCCACTTTATCTTTGTCTCTATATATCTAGATCCATCTATTTTGGTGAATCTTTTGAGAGAAAGTTGCAGAGGTTGTGATTCTTTACTCTTAAATACTTCATCAATATCACATAAGAAAAGGTGTGATCATGCAACCGTGATTAAGGAAATGTAGTTGTCAGAGGTTGAGATCTCTGGGAAGCAGATGCTGAGCCAGAATTGGGATTGTACCAAAGTAGAAGGAAGCAGGATTGGGCAGGTGGAGCTGTCAGGTTGTGATGACACGCTGACTGCCAGTACAAGAAGCTGATCTGGAGTTAAGACTGTCCATCAGGAGAGTTTTATGCCAGGCAGAAGGTGCTTGGCTTGTACTTAAACTGGTACAAGTATACTTGGACTTGCCTTTCTCACTTATAGGTTGGGAGCCCTCTAGAGAATAGTGAGACCCTCTCTTGAAGGCTGAAGCAAACTGATGAAGCCTACAGCTTAACCACACTCCCTACGCCCGGTAGTGAGTTGTGGATGTGAGTGGTAGATTTCCATATCTACTGCAAACCAGTACTATTATCTAATATACGGAACATGTTCAAATTTACCAGTTGCCCAATAGTGCTTTTTATGGCAAAATCTTCCCTCCTACCCATCAGATCTCTTTTTACCTTGGAGGAAAGTCTTTCAAGCTTTCCTTGAAGGAAGCTCCCCAGATGACTTTCCTGTAAGTCTCATTGCCTTAAACCGAGTTGCTCTTTCACCTCAGTTGCTCAACCCAATTGCTGACAAAGGAGAATGCGATTTCCAGGGCTAGTTGAGACCTGTAGAGATTTATCCCACAGATCTGGGGGAGGGACTGCCTGCCTTCTCTAATTCTCTGTTTCTCACCTGATACCTTAAGGAAGAAAAAAGAAAAAAAGTTAGTTTCCTTTAGCAAGGAGCAAGGGAGGAAAAGCTGTAGATAGACAGCATTCTGTTGGAATTTTTGGTTGCATATCTTTTTTTTTTTTTCTGTTGAGAAAAGAAACACATGCATTTCTATCATTAAGCCAGCTTTTTAGTTATTCTGTCTTTTGAGCAGAATCCATCCATTTCTTCCTTTCATGGAGCTCACTAATTTTCTGTTTTAATAGGATGAATTATTGTCTAGTCCTGCTGCATAGCTGCCATTCTGGGATTTCTTTTCATTTCACTCTTGGATCATTTCCACTGTTTCTTGTGTTCTCACATCCACTTTATTGGTTTTCATTCTTGTTTGCTGAAGAACACCCTCAAGTAATGTTCTTACATGTCTGAAAATGTCTTTATTCTGCATTCTTACTTGCCTGATCTTTTGGGTGTAAAAGTCTAGGTCAAAATTACTTACTTCTGGGAGTTTTCAAGACATTGCTCTGTCTTCTACAACTGAGAATTTGATTTTAGGTCAAATTCTTATTTTTGTTTTTTTCCTCAAATCATTTAGAATAATTTTTTTTGGTTACGAAATTTCACAGAATTTGTCTAGATGTCTTTTTCATGAAACTGAGAATAGGTCATTTCTTCTATTCATTCATTTTATACCTATATTTAATTTCTGATCTTCTTTTATTCTGAATGATGTTAACATCAGTGTGGATGGTCCATTTAAAGCCCTTGACAATACCTTTGACAAACACTGCACTTACTAGTTGTTCTCTTTCTTAAGACCAGTTTTGTTCAGGTATTTGTTATTCACAGGCTTCATGGATTCCTCCCCAACCCAAAGGAGGCTGTTGGTAAATGTTGCTCAGTCAATATTGTTAGTATCATTCTCCTTGCCAGTGATTGGTTCAAGCATGGTGACAAATAAAAGAAGTCCTTCGGGAGTCTGGTTTCCTTCGGTTTATGAAGGCACACCCCTTCTTTTGGATGTGGTCACGTGAGCTCATGATACATGTGGCCATTTTGAGTCATTGAGAAGAAAGCCTGATGATGAATGACCCCAACTCAAAATTAACTTGTCAAAAATTGAACTCCTGATTTCCAGTTCTCTCCCCCAGTTTTTCACTCTTATCTTTCCAGTTGCTCAGGCCAAAAAATGTTGCCCTTATCCATAACTTTATTGTATGCACATAGAATATGCACAGCCTGCGTCCTATTCATTAGTCGATCCTGTAAACTCCCCCTTGAGATTGTATTTGCAGTATTACTACTTGTTCCTATTGACACCACTGCCATCCTGGTCCAAGTCACTGCCATTTCTTGCCTGGGTTATCACAACAGAGTAGTGGCATTTTCTTAGGGTTCAGCTAGACAGATGTATGGGTTGCCATAGGCCACATTGGACTTCAGGTTTGCTTAAGAGGATATGGGACAGGAAGCACAGCTTCCCAGCAGAGACGAATCATGTAGTCCCTGGTAGGAGTCCCTGTTGCAGTCCACAAAGAGAACAGCCAGCTCTGTTCTTTGTGCCTCTCCTCTCTTCCAAGTGAAGCTTAGGTATGAGTAATGAGACTCACATGGTATGTAACTAACTTTACTTAGGAGCCCCATGTTCCACAAGAGACATTATCTTATATAACAACTCATGAGCATAGCTTCCAGGATCCCTACAAGGTACGTGCCTAATTATAGGAGCCACTGAACTAAGAGAAACCAGCATTACAGCCACTCACCAGGTATTTATTGTTTGTCTCAATCCCAAACAATTTACCGATGGTCATTTTTACCGTAAGTAATGTTGCCTAGTAACACAGCTGGCATTCTGCCTGTATGGTTTCCGGGGGAACAGAGCTAGAATATGAACTGAATTCAAGAGCAATTTCTCATGCTCAAAGACAAGGGTTTTGCTAACACTTCAGTCACAAATAGTCCCATACTGAGAGTTCTCCTGCGTCAGTGCTTCTCCCCTGTCATCTGTTCTCAGCACAGTAGCCAGAGTGATCATTTCAAATGTATGACAGTCATGTTCCTCTTCTGCAAACCCTGCAGTGGCTGCCCAGAGAGCAAGTTGCCTACAGGCCCTACCTGAGATGGTCCCCCATTATCTCGGATCTCCTGCCTGAGTTGGTTCCTCATGACCTCTCTGATCCTGTTTTCCTGTGCCTCTCTTCCTTAGTCGTCTGCTCTAATCCTTGTTCTTGGTCTGATGTACCAGGCATGTTCCCATCTTAGGGCCTTTGTGACCGATCTTCCCATGACTGAACATGCTTACTCCTGATAGCTACCTGGTTGAGTCTTCAATTTTTTTTAGTGAGATGTATTCTGACTATTTAAAAATTGTAACCCCTGCTACCTCTGGCACTTGTTGTTCTGTGATTCTTTACTTTTCCCTTTTTTTTCTCCCATAGCTTCTCTCATCATTTTATGCCTCATAATTTGCTTATTTCTATTGTTCATTGTCTCCTCTTGTTAGCATGTAAGCCATAAGAAGGGCAGGATTCTTCTCTTTTTTTCATTGATGTGTCTCAACTGCCTCTGATGGTGCCTGACACATAGTTGATGCTTAGCAGGTTTAAGTAACACATGATCACAGAGAGCTTACTGTACACTGAGAATCTAACATATATTCATTCAATCGTCATGAAACCCTCTTGAAATAGGTAGTTTTATTATCCTTTTAAAAATAACAGTGGAAACAGAGGTTGAGAGACTTGCTTCATGTTGCATAGCTCATAAGTTAATCCTGGCAAGCTCACTCTGGGGCCTGTGTTCTTAGCTATATGCAGTTAAGCATCTTTCTGCAATTTTTTTTTTTTTTTACCTGATTTTATATTATTTCTTTTTGGTAAATTCCCCTTTATTGAGTTACAGGATATGGACATTTTAATGTCTTGACACATGTAGCCCAGTTATTTTCCAGGATTCCATCTACCACATGTGAATATATCTTTTTAAAAAATGATGATTATTGGGGTAATTCAATTGACTTCCTTTTGTGCTCTTTCATCTAATAATGAGCTCTTATGGTGTTCCCTAGTGCTTTCCTCAATACTTGGGTGACAAATGATTTTCTTTTTATATCCTTGGAAAGGGGAACTGATACAGGATGGAGGTCAGAGAGGGTTTCACGGTTAACCGTGTAGAAGCCTCAGTTAAATAGTTAAATAGTAGGTGAATGTCTTGATTTAACTGTTACCTAAAAGCTTGCCGTTTTCAATCTTTTTTTTTTTCTCAGATTTTTATTTATTTTTTAATATAAATTTATTTATTTTAATTGGAGGCTAATTACTTTACAATATTATATTGATTTTCAGTTCAATTCAGTTCAGTTCAGTTGCTCAGTCGTGTCCGACTCTTTGCCACCCCATGAATCGCAGCACGCCAGGCCTCCCTGTCCATCACCAACTCCTGGAGTTCACTGAGACTCACATCCATCGAGTCAGTGATGCCATCCAGCCATCTCATCCTCTGTCGTCCCCTTCTCCTCCTGCCCCCAATCCCTCCCAGCATCAGAGTCTTTTCCAATGAGTCAACTCTTCGCAGGAGGTGGCCAAAGTACTGGAGTTTCAGCTTTAGTATCATTCCTTCCAAAGAAATCCCAGGGCTGATCTCCTTCAGAATGGACTGGTTGGATCTCCTTGCAGTCTGAGGACTCTCAAGAGTTTTCTCCAACACCACAGTTGAAAAGCATCAATTCTTTGGCGCTCAGCCTTCTTCACAGTCCAATTCTCACATCCATATATGACCACAGGAAAAACCATAGCCTTGACTAGACGGACCTTTGTTGGCAAAGTAATGTCTCTGCTTTTGAATATGCTATCTATGTTGGACATAACTTTCCTTCCAAGGAGTAAGCATCTTTTAATTTCATGGCTGCAGTCACCATCTGCAGTGATTTTGCAATACCCAGCTGTGGATGTGACTGGTGATAGAAGCAAGGTCTGATGCTGTACAAAGCAATATTGCATAGGAACCTGGAATGTCAGGTCCATGAATCAAGGCAAATTGGAAGTGGTCAAACAAGAGATGGCAAGAGTGAATGTTGACATTCTAGGAATCAGCGAACTCAAATGGACTGGAATGGATGAATTTAACTCAGATGACCATTATAACTACTACTGCGGACAGGAATTCCTCAGAAGAAATGGAGTAGCCATCATAGTCAACAAAAGAGTCCGAAATGCAGTACTTGGATGCAGTCTCAAAAACGACAGAATGATCTCTGTTCGTTTGCAAGGCAAACCATTCAATATCACAGTAATCCAAGTCTATGCCCCAACCAGTAACGCTGAAGAAGCTGAGGTTGAACGGTTCTATGAAGACCTACAAGACCTTTGAGAACTAACACCCAAAAAAGATGTCCTTTTCATTATAGGGGACTGGAATGCAAAAGTAGGAAGTCAAGAAACACCTGGAGTGACAGGCAAATTTGGCCTTGGAATATGGAATGGAGCAGGGCAAAGACTAATAGAGTTTTGCCAAGAAAATGCACTGGTCATAGCAAACACCCTCTTCCAACAACACAAGAGAAGACTCTACACATGGACATCACCATATGGTCAACACTGAAATCAGATTGATTATATTCTTTGCAGCCAAAGATGGAGAAGCTCTATACAGTCAGCAAAAACAAGACCAGGAGCTGACTGTGGCTCAGATCATGAACTCCTTATTACCAAATTCAGACTTAAATTGAAGAAAGTAGGGAAAACCACTAGACCATTCAGGTATGACCTAAATCAAATATTGGTTTTGCTGTACATCAGCATGCATCTGCCACAGGTGTACACGTGTTCCCCATCCTGAGCCCCCCTCCCACCTCCTTCCCCATACCATCCCTCTTATCTAAGTGATGGCTCCCTTTGAGAATCTAATGAAAACTATGAACATCTCACTTGAAAAATGCCTATAAGCACATACTTTATAATTTTTATACAACTTATTGCATTGTAAATTGATTTATATCACAGATCATGTAAAACCAGTTTCTGAAAATGTCTCGTTTTTCTTTTTGTGTAAAATCATTTTGCAAGATCCAAATATTTGATAAAACATTGAATTTTCTTTTCAAAAGTTAATTTTAATAGGGAGACTGGTTTCTTGTAAGTGAGAATCGTGGGGCATTGCCTTTGATATAGCAATGCATGTGTTATTTAAACATTTCTAAACAAATTTTGTTTTAATGGCAACTTAAGCTGAAACCTGATTTTTAAGATTTGTAGAAATAATTGAAATTAGAGTCAGATCACAAAAGGCAAGATTTGTTTTTTAAACTAAAAACCGTTTTAATAGAGTTTATTTTTTATAAAGACTTCCTTTTCAGAGAGCAGTTTTAGGTTCACAAGCAAATTAAGAGGAAAGCACAGAGATTTCCCATATAATCCTTCCATTCATGCATAGCCTCTGCTGTTAACAACATCCCCCTTCAGGGTGGTGTATTTCTTACATTTGATGAACCTCCATTGAACATCATAATCACCCAGAGTCCATCGTTTACATTATGGCTAACTTCTGGTGTTGTATAGACAGGTGTGTACTGATATATATCCACCATTATAGTATCATATAGAATATTTTTCCTGCCCTAAAATCCTCTGTGCTCTGCCTGTCCATCCCCCGACTCCCTCCCAGGCCACCACTGATCTTTTTACTGTCACCATAGTTTTGCCTTTTCCAGAATGTCAGTATGTAGCTTTTGCAGATTAGCTTCCTTTACTTAACATTATGCATTTAAGATTCCTCCATGTCCTCCTGTGACTTGATAGCTCATTTCTTTTTAGTGCTGAATAATATTCCATTATTTGGACATAGCAGAGTTTATCCATTCACCTACTGGAGGAAATCTTGATTGGCAATTATGAATAAAGCTGTTGTAAACATCCATATGCAGGTTTTGCATGGACATGGTTTCAACTTGGGTGAATTCCAAAGAGCACAGTTGCTGAGTTGTAAGAGTATGTTTAGTTTTGTAAGAAACTGTCAAACTTTTCTAAAGTGACTATACTATTTTACGTTTTACCAACAGTATATCAGAATTCCTGTTGTTCCACGTTCTCTATAGCATTTGGTATTATCATTATTTTGAAAGTAGCCATTCTCATAGACAATGCAGTGATATCTCATTGTTTAAATTTTCATTTCCCTGATGAAATATTCTGTGACGTATCTCTTTCTATGCTTATTTGCTATCTGAATATCTTTTTTGGTGAGATGTCTGTTAAGGTTCTTGGCCCATTTTTAAATTGTGTCATTTTTGTATTGAATTTTAAGAGCTCTTTGTTTTTGTTTTTTTCCCCAGCAGCCCTTTATTAGGTGTGTATTTGGCAAATATTTTCTCTCAGTCAGTAGTTATTTTCTTATTCTCTTGATAGTGTCTTGCAGAGCAGAAGTTTTTAATGTTAATAATGTCCAGCTTATCAATATCCTTACCATTTCTTTCATTGATTGTGCTTTTGGTGTCATATCTAAAACATTATTGCCATACCCAAGGTCATTAAGGTTTTCTACTAATGTTATTTATGAAGAATTTTATAGTTTTGCATTTACATTTTAAGTTAATTTTTGTAAGGGGCCTGGTACTTTCTGTGTTGGAATGTTATTATTGATTCAATTTCTTTAATAAAAACAGGCCTAGTCAAATTGTCTATTTCTTCTTGTGAGAATTTTTGCAGATTGTGTCTTTCAAAGAATTGTTCCATTTCATTTAGGTTATCAGATTTGTGGACATAGAGTTGCTCATAGTATTTATTCATTCTTTCACATATTCATAGGATCTGTAGTGATGTCCATTTTCATTTCTATTATTAGCAATTTGTATCTGTTTTTTTTTTCCCTTAGTCAGTCTGGCTAGAGATTTGTCAGTTTTACTAATTTTTTTTCAAAGAATCAGCTTGTGGTTTTATTAATTTTTTTCTGCTAATTTTGCTTTAATTTAATTGATTTCTGCCCTAATTTATTATTATTTTTCTTCTCTTGGCACTTAGTTGCTCTTTCTACTTTTTAGAAATGGAAACTTGGTTTATTGATTTTAAGATTTCTTTTTCTAATATATGCATTCAATGTTCTTAGTATAAATTCCCTTCTATGGATTTTTTTTGTTATTTTCCACAAATTTTGGTAATTGTATTTTCATTTTCATTTAGTCAAAATATGAAAAAAAATTTTTTTGAGAGTTCTTCTTTGACTTGCGTTATTTAGCTGTGTGTTGTTTTACCTCCATGTGATTTGAGATTTTTCTTATTATCTTTGTCATTGATTTCTAGCTTAATTTCACTGCAGTCTGAGAGTAGATGTTGTGATTTCTTTTAAATTTGTTGGTGAATATTATCTTCGAGCCTGAGAAGAATATGCATCCTGCAGTTGTTGAAGTAGTCTGCAGAGGTCGGTTATAACCACTTGATTGACAGTGTTGTTGAGTTCTATGTCCTTATTGATTTTCTGACTGCTGTGCCTGTTTATTTCTGACAGAGGGGTATTGAAGTCTCCAGCTATAATAGTGGGTTCATCTATTTCTCAGTTTTTGCTTCAGGTAGATATACATTGAAGACTGTTATGTCTTTGTGGAGAACTGACCCCTTTATCATTCTGTAATCCCATATATGGGCTTCCCAGGTGGCTCAGTGGTAAAGAGTCTGCCTGCCCATGCAGGAGCTGCAGGAGCTGTGGGTTTAATCCCTGGATTGAGAAGATCCCCCTGGAAGAGGAAATAGCAATCCACTCTAGTATTCTTGCTGGAATAATCCCATGGACAGAGGAGCCTGGCAGACTACAGTCAGAGGGTGGCAAAGAGTCCTGACTGTAGGCATGCACGCACAGTCCCGTCTATATCGCTCATAACTTTCTTTGCTTTTAAGTCTGCTCTGTATGAAATTAGAATAGCTAATCTGTCTTTTATTAGGGCTTCCCTGGTGGCTCAGACAGTAAAGAATCTGTCTCTAGCTTTGATCCATCAGTTGGGAAGATCCCCTGGAGAAGAGAATGGCTACCCCCTCCAGTATTCTTGCCTAGAGAATTCCATGGACAGAAGAGCCTGGTGAGCTACAATCCTAAAGAGTTAGGTACAACTGAGTGAAGGTCACAAAGAGTTGGACACAACTGAGCGACTAACACAGACAGTCTGTCTTTTACTAGTTTTAGCATGGTATATCTTTCTCCATCCATTTACTTTTAATCTGTGTTTTTATATTTAAAGTGGGTTTCTGGTAGATAATATAGTTGGGTCTTGGTTTTCAATCCACTTTAATAATCTGTCTTTTAATCAAGTCATTTAGACCATTGATGTTCAAAGTGATTGTTGATACAATTGGATTAATTTCTTTCATATTTGTTTTCCATTTGTTACCCTTGTTCTTTTTTCTTTTCTTTTCCTTTAAGCCTTTTTCTGCCTTTTATGGTTTTGAGTATTTAATACAATTCTCTTTTCTCACCTTTGTTAGCATATCAATTATACTTCTTTTTAAACTGTTTTTAGTCATTTCTCTATATTTTCCAGTATATATTTACAACTAATCCAAATCTACTTTCAAATAACACTATACTGGTTCATGAGTAGAGAGAATAACTTATAGTAAAATAATTCTAATTCTTCCCTTTCTTCCCTATATCAGTGCTGTCCTTCATTTCACTTCTAGACATACATAATTGAATCCATTGTTGCTATTATTATTTTCAGCAAATTGTTGTCTATTAGATGAGTTATGACTAAAAATAGGAAAAGTTTATATTTTACATTCTTATTCTTTCTTTGATATTCTTTCTTTCTTAGTGTAGCTCTGAGTTTATGACCTATATCATTTTCCTTCCTTCTAAGGAACTTCTTTTAATATTTTTTGGAAGGCAACAAATTTTCTCAACTTTTGTTTGAGAAAGTCTTTATTCTCTTTCTCTTTTGAAGGGTGACTTTGAGGGTACCGAATTCTAGGTCTGTTTGTTTTTCTGTCAACATTTGAAATATATCATTCCACTCTCTTCTTGCTTGCATGGTTTCTCAAAAGAAGGTGGTTTTGATTCTTTGTTCCTCTATAGGTAATGTTTACTTTTTCCTCTGGCTTCTTTCAGGATTTTTAAAATTTATCTTTGATTTTGAACATGATATATCCTGGGTGTGGTAGGTTTGGGTTTCTTTTTTCCTTTTTGTATTTTCTGCTTGGTGTTTTCTGACCTTCCTGGACCTGTGGTTTTGGTATCTGATATTAATTTGGGGAAATTCTCAGTCATTATTGTTTCAAATATTTCTTCTGTTTCTTTCTCTCTTTCTTCTCCTGTTCTTATTACATGTATGTTAGATCCTTTGTAGTTGTCACACAGCTCTTGAATATTCTGTTTTATTTTATTCAGTGTTTTTTCTCTTTGCTTTTCAGTATTCTATTTCTTTGCAGGTTTCTGTGATATATCCTCAGTTCAGTTCAGTCGCTCAGTTGTGTCCGATTCTTTGTGACCCCATGAATCGCAGCACACCAGGCCTCCCTGTCCATCCTCAAGCTCACATAAGTTTTTCCTTAATCCATCAGTGCTTCTCTTTATTTCCATTACAATTTCAGTTACAATGTTTTTGATCACTAATGTTTCTTTTTGATTCTTAGAATTTCCATCTCTCTATTTATATTGTGCATCTTTTCTTGCCTGCTTTCTACTCTATCCACTAAAGCTATTAGCATATTAATTAGTTGTTTTGAATTCCCAGACTGGAAACTCCAACATCCTGCCATATATGAATTTGGTTATGATGCTTACTTCGTCTTTTCATTTTCTGCTTTGTTTTCCTTTTAGTATGCCTTGTAATATTTTCTTGATAGTTGGGCATGGGCTTACAGAACTGAGCACACACACACACTCACACAATCAGGTGGGGCTCTTGGAGATAAACTCACACAGGTATGGGGATCCCCCCTAGTACTGGTCCCCTTGGACTTTTTAACACTTATAGTTGTCCACGCAGAGCCTCTCAATTTGTCAGTTACAGTTCAGGTTTTCTTACCCTGGCGTTGGCTCCCATGGAAGCGTCTGCTCATGGGTTTTGTTCTCAAAAGCACTTAAGAACTTTTACTTAAAGTAAAAGAGACTGACTTAAATAGGCCTTCTTCAGTAATGTCGTGTTGAGATGTGGAAGGAGGGGAGGTGTGTTAAGACCCCATGATTAGATTGCAGCCTTTTAGTCAACCTATTCCTCCAGACTGTGAACTTCACAAGTGCTTCTCAGTTTTTTCTCCCACCTTAGGTGGTGGTGCAGGATGGCCAGAGGGAGCTGGCGTTGGGTATTTCCCTTCTCCTACATCAGTTAGGTTCTAGGTAATAGTTTCTTAGTTTCTCCTGAGGGCAAACTTTGTCAAGGAGAACAGAATACTTTGGAGTATTTCAAAATATTTACCCCTTCCCCCTGCCAGAAACCTGAGGAGATTTTTCTTTGATATTCACAATTAGAACTAGGGGGCTTTCCAGGTGACTCAGTGGTAAAGAATCCGCCTGCTAAGGCAGGAGGCACAAGAGACTCGGGTTTGATCCCTGGGTTGGGAAGATCCCCTGGAGGAGGAAATGGCAATCTATTCAGTATCTTGGCTGGGGGAAATCCCACGGACAGAGGAGTCTGGAGGGCTACAGCCCATGGGGTCACAAAGAGTCGGACATGGCTGGGCACACAAACACATTAGAATCAAGTGGGGCTCTTGGAGATAAACTCACACAAGTATGGGGTTCCCCCTGGTATTGGTCCCCTTGGAGTTTTTAACACTCACAGTTGCCCACGCTGAACCTCTCAATTTATCAATTACAGTTCAGGTTTTCTTACCCTGCCATTGGCTCCCGTGAAAGCATCTGCTCCTGGGTTTTGTTCTCAGAAGTTGTGATTCTCTGCATCTGCCTACATCCAAGTTTGGGACTAGTGGTTATGAATCTAAGAGTTGTTGCTTTTTCAGTTTGTTTATCTTTTTACCTTTTTTAAAAGATGAAGTGATGTCTTTCATGCCAGAATGAAAACTGGAAGTCTCTCCTTACTTTTTCTATTACTTTAGTTTCCTTTCCTGGATGCAACCAGTATTATCAGTTTCTTGTGCATCCTTTCAGAGATAGCCGACTATTCTTAAAATTTTTTAAATTAAGATGAAATTATTTTGGAGAGAGATTCTACTAAAGTCCTCTATTTCTATGGATGGTTATAAACTGTTTCTCATTATGCTGTCATGTGTGTATGTTTTTTTGTCTCTGAAATATTTTCCCTTGTCTGATTTTCTGGATTCGCCGAATTTTAATTTATTAGAATTTTAAAATAATCAAGTGAAGTTAGCTTATGCTACAGTGAAAACAATCCTCAAATTATTTGTGCCCAAAATGCAAGACTTTCTCATTCAAGTCCATGCATTTGGGGCAAGTATCTTCTCTCTATAGGTTTGGCGTTGTACTTTCATATCAATAGCTCCCTCTATAATTACAGAGACAATGGGAAAGAGAGGTTTGGAACCTAGTGTCAACAGTTAAATACTTCCATTGGAAGTTTATTTATCAATTCTACTCACATTTCATTGGCCAACATAAATCACATGACCATGCCTGGCTTCAAGAGGGAGAAGGAAAGCCTTGAAGGAAAGGGGAAGTGGGTATTGTTAATATTCCTTGTATCTTTGTTATTCTTATGGAATGTTTTGTTGTTTTTTGAGAGGAGTCTCCTCAAGTACCTAAACCTGATTGTAGATATACCTTTGTAGAATGTCTGCTTGACTGCCACTCCATGCCCCCAAAACAGTGAATATCTTAGAAAATCAAATGGCTTCACTTCTTACCTCTTTGTTTAGAATTCTGCCAAGGTCATTATCTTTGTCCGAACGTTTGATCAGTTCTATATCTGCCAATTCTCTTCTTCAGACTGGTGATTGTTCTGTGTACACCCTATTCTATGTTGATAAATAGTACAGGCTCACAGCCTGGCATGAGATTTTATTCTGTTTTCTTCTCTTAAAGGATAGTCAGAGTCTGTTGAAGGTTGCAGTTAGTATCTAGCCACATGAATTTGATGGTGGGAGGGACTGAGCATCGGCCTCTGATGTGCACCTCAGTGGAGTAGACTTGTAAGCTAGCTTTGAGGATACAGCCCATCAATGACACATTGCTTCTCCTTTCCCATTTTTCTTACTTTAAAATATCTTTGTGGAGGCTCAAAATTTCAGGGGTGGGGGCAATACCCCTTTTTAATTTCCTGTCTCTTGCTGAAGTTTTCCTTTTTATGTTGACTAAATTATCTTAGAGATTAGTGGAACAGGGGTCTAGTCAAATATGTATTCCTAGGTTATCCTCTAAGTATTGTTCCTCCTTTTAAGCTGATTGTTTGGATGCAGGTTGCTTCAGGTATTTAATAAGAAGAAAAGAAACAGTTTAAAACTTGCTATTTTCTGGAGACATTAGGTTCCATCTGAAAATGTATATAAGGTAGGGTATGCAAATATATTGGATTTATGTGCTGAAGACAAGAAAGTTCACTTCTTTTCTTCTCTCATTCTCTGCTTCCCTTAGCTCCTCTAAAGGTTGTAAAAGAGAACCTTATAAAGTGGTTAATAGTCACTTTGTTCAATAAAATGTTTGAAAGTCTATATATTGGTTCTTGTTTTGTTTTTGTTAGTGCATATCATATATTTGCCATCATTTATTTAATAAATTTTTATTGTATACCTGTGAACTAGGAGATGATGATACTGGGGATTACAAATGATAGCCTCTGCCCTCCTGAAACTTCCTTTTTAGTCGGGTAGGCAAACATTAAACAGATATTAGATGATAGGCTCTATGATGAGAAATTAAGTCTGTTTAGAGTGTGGTGAGTGTTGGTTGGGCTTCCCCAGTAGTTCAGCAGGTAAAGAACCCATCTGCAGTACAGCAGACACAGGAGACTCAGGTTCAATCCCTGGGTTGGGAAGATCCCCTGGAGGAGGAAATGACAACTGCTCCAGTATTCTTACACAGAGGAGCCTGGTGGGCTACAGTGCAAAGAGTCTCAAAGAGTCAGACACAATTGAGCGACTAAGCACACATGCACAGGTGTGGGTTATTTCTGATAGGGTGATGGGGATGGGCTCTTTGCAGGAGGTGGCATTTGCAGTCTTCTGAAGGGCAAGAACAAGGCATACTCAAAGGAAGGCACTTTCCCAGTGAAGGGATTAGCAAGTACACAGACCCTGATGTGGGAGTAAGCTTCTTGAATTTGAAGAATAGCAGGAGAGCTGGTGTAGCTAGCATAGAGGAAAGGAAACTTTAGGGAGACCACAGATATTTTTTACATTTGATGGAAAACAAGTGGAAATTTTTGAGCACAAGTGGAGTGAATAAATTTATAGTCTAAAAAGATCACTTTGGGAGCTCGTTGGTGGTCTAGTGGTTAGGATTCGATGCTTTCACTGCTTGGTCCAGGCTCAATCCCTGGTTGGGGAACAGATCCTGCAAGCTCCATGGTGTGATGTGGCAAAAAAAAAAAAAAAAAAAAAATCTAGTGACTATGTAGAGAATTAAGGGGTAAGCAGATTCATGGGTACCAGTTAAGAGGCTCCTTGAATTGTGTGGGCCAGAAATGATGATGGCTGTGACTAGGAGGTTGCAGTGGGTGGGAAAGAAGTGGTCAGATTTAAAACATCCAGCATTTTGAAAGTAGAGTTGACACAACTTGTTGATGGATTAGATGTGAGGGTGTGAGGTAAAGAAAAGAATAAAAGTGACTGCCAGATTTCTGGGCTGAGCAGCTAGAAGAATGGTGGCATTATTTACTGAGGTGCAGTGCAGGGAGTAGGCAAAGATTTAGGACACGGTGTTAAGAGTTGTGTTTGACATCCTATTAGATGAACAGACAGGTCTTTGAATTTGCAAGGTTAGTGCTCAATAGAGAGGTCTGGGCCAGAGATACCATCTATATGCTGACAAGTTCCAGGTTTGAATTTAAGGCCTTTAGCCTGGATAAGATCTAGAGGTAAATGTCAGTGGAGAAAAGGGGATAGACTGGCCCTGGGCTTTCTAACATTTTGAGTTAGGAAACAGGCAGAGGAGGAGCAACTCCTGAGGAAAAGGAGAGAACCAGGAAGTGTGGCATCTTGCCATCCAAGTGAAGGTTTTCAACAACGAGGGAGAGAAATGCTGCTGGCGAGTCAGCCATGATGAGTCCTGATTGTTGACCTTTGGATTTCATGAGGGGTAGAAATCATCAGTCGGAGAAGGCGACGGCACCCCACTCCAGTACTCTTGCCTGGAAAATCCCATGGATGGAGGAGCCTGGTAGGCTGCAGTCGATGGGGTCGCTAAGAGTCCGACACGGCTGAGCTACTTCACTTTCACTTTTCACTTTCATGCATTGGAGAAGGAAAGGGCAACCCACTCCAGTGTTCTTGCCTGGAGAATCCCAGGGACGGGGGAGCCTAGTGGGCTGCCATCTATGGGGTCACACAGAGTCGGACATGACTGAAGTGACTTAGCAGCAGCAGAGGTCATCAGTGACACTGGCAGCAGTCCTGTGCATAGAAGATGGGAGGGAATGGAATTGTGAGGTGCTGAAATGCTGACTAGAGAGAATTGTCTGGAAGATGTTAATTATAAATGGGAACAGATTAACAGGGCCATACTGACAGGGAAAGTTTTGTGGTCAAGGAGGGCTTACCCCCTTTTATTCTTTTTAAGGTGAGTGATCCTTATGGTATGTTTGATACTGATGGGCCTGATCCCTAAGGAATGGAGAGAAAACATGTAAGATTTTTGTCACCTTACGTTGATATTCTCCATTTTAAAAAGCAATCCACAGCTGGTTGGGGTTGGGTTAGAAGTTTTCTCGACCCCACCCTCTTCAGAGAACATTTGTAATTTTCTTTTGCTTTCTTCTTTTTTGGCTTGCTTAGTCTTATTGTGTATCTTGATAGATTTCTATCTTTTGCATTTCTGGTAAATGGTGATTATTAGGAAGTGGAACCAATTGTGTATTTAAAAATATGTGAAAGACATTTACCAGAGAACATGTTTCCCAAGGCCCATTGTTTACCACAAAAAGGAAACCACTGACTTCTTGTTACATCAGTGAAGATAAAATTATTTTGTGAATACAGTACTCCTTTTGTAAGTAACATTCAAACTGTGATGAAAAGAAATTTATTTTTTGAAAACAGTAAACTAATGGGAAATGTAGACTTTTGTCGCAAGTGGGAATTTATTTAGTGGGACCCCTTAACATTTTTTGATTTCTCTAAAGAACATTTAAAATTCTTCTTATTGTGAAGATATTCTCATTTAGATTATGAAAAAATACAGTTTATGAAATTTAGAAGTTAGGTGTCTAGTTCTTAATTTCTTGAAATGTGATGAAAAATTTTAACCAATTTTAAGGAAGAAAATGTAGCAGTACAGGGTGGTGGGAATATTTTTCACTCTGAAACAGAAAAAGGAAATCTGTAGTGTAATGTAAATATGGTTAATATTATAGTGACAGTATATTCAAGGGTAACTAGACCATCCATCACAACCTAGTGTCTCTTCTCGTATTGTAAATTCTTGCTTGGTAGAAAAGTCCTCGGGTGAAGTTTGATTTAAAAAAACAAAATTTATAGAAGATGAGGATGTTATAATAGCAGATCTGGGCTTACTGGAGACCAGCCTTCTTGGACCCTTGGATTTTTTACTTGGAATTTTATTCCCTACTTCTGTCTTCCAATACCCCCCACCTCTCATACCTACTCAAAAAACAAAAAAAAACAAAACCCAAAACCCATATCTTTGGCAATAATAAAATCTCTCAACTTTTGAGTATCTAAGAAATGTACCTATGGACAAGCATCTCAGAAAACCTAGAGATTATAAAATGTTCAGCTTCTAAGCGGCATTGTATTATAGATATAACGTTGGTGAATAAATGTGATTCTCAACTTATTTTTTGCCTACATATAAGTTGCACATAAGGAAATAAAATGTATGTACATATGTTTATATGTCAGATAGTGATAAATGGAATGATAAAACAAAATGGAGATAGGGCAGCGACATGGGAGGTCCTCTGAATCACCTTTTTATCATTTACCAACTGAGAATAGTAATAACCTATCTGTTTAGAGTTGCGTGGATTTCATTGTGTGACATGCACCTAGTTTGATACCTGGTATCATACCAGATTGTTGAGTACGTGTTATTCTACTTTCCCTTTCTTTCTGTAATTTGAGTCAGCCAGATCTGCAGTCCAGTGTCATATAATACAGAGTATGCTAAAACTATGAGTTTAAACTAGAAAATGTTTAAACCATGTCCTTTATGTGGTTTTGGAGTTCTTGTTGAAAAAGTAAATGATAACACAAATGAACCTCAAAGAGGCCTCGTGTTTAGTGAAATAAGCCAGTGACAAAAGGACAAATACGGTATGATTCCACTTAAATAAGATATCTAGAGTAGTCAAATTCGTAGAAACAGAGAGTAGAGTGCTTGTTGCCAGGGCCTGGGAGCGGGGAGCGGGGAGCGGAAGAGAAGTTATTGTCTAGTGAATACAGAGTTTCAGTTTTGAAAGATAAAAAGATTTCTGGAGATGGATGGTGGTGGTCTTTGTACAACAGTATGGATGTACTTGGTACCACAGAGGTGTATGCTTAAAGTGGTTAAGATGGTAAATTGTATGTACCTTACTTTTTAAAAAAGTAAATGATGAAACTACTTTATGTTGATAAGGCTTGCCCTCACCGCCCATTTTTGGTTAAATGTTAAATTTTATTAGTTAAAATATATTAAAAATTTTTTCTTTCCATTTTATTTAGGTATAATTGACATGCAACACTGATTAAGGTGTACAGCAACATGACATATATATGGTGAAGTGATTATAAATCAAGTTGTTCTTGACTAAATCATGAAATAGTAGGTTGCTGTTCATACATCATAAATCTGTGTGAGATTCCCAGAAACTGAAGTTTTGATTATCAGAAATTTTCATCATCTTAACTTCCAGAGGTATCAGATCTTAAACTGTTGCTTTGAGAGCAAAGTTTATAGTATGATTGGAAAAGACTTCTTTGTTTTGCATGTCAATTAAAAAATATGTTTTGAACCCTCATTATGTTGAATGGATAACAGTAACAACATTATGTGCTATATGTTGGCTCTTTTTCTAAATTTACACATTGCAACACTTATAATACTTCTAACATTTATAACCCTTATAAAAAGTCCTTGAAGCTCTTATGGTTGAGAAACCCAGTCCTGTGATTTAAAAAGTGATTTTCTACTTTAAAAACAACTTTAGAAAAAATAAATAAATAAATAAAAAATGACTTTAGAGGACTTTAATGCATAGAGGCAAAGGGAGGGCATTCCAGATGGAAGGAAGATCTGGGCGTAGGAAGGAATGGCATGTGTTTGCACAGAGCAGAGTTCTAGAGAACATTAGGGAGATGGGCTAGCGCTTTGTTCTCTTCCATTAGAACCTCGACTGTGAGGCTAAGGGATTTCTGGACTTTATTCTGTAGGCATTGGGAGTACCACTGAATTACCGAGTCAGGGAGCTTTGTGATCAGAGTCATACAATTTGAAAGATGCAGTATCTGAGGTGCATCAGAATAGTGAGAGAGGGCAGGTGAGAAGCTTTGTGGAGTCCTTTTGACAAAAGGGTATTTTAGTATTGCAGTGGTTGGGGTCAGAGGGTAAATGGCTGAGTTGATGAGTTGAGACTTGAAGACGTAGAGGCCCAGATTGTAGTAAGAGGAAATAAAGAGAAGTCTGTGGTGCATGAATGTAAGATTTTTTTCCCCCTTAATGGTCATCTGAATATACAGGTCAGATATAGGTTTTGCTTTAAAAAGAGAGGGTTCGGAGGGCCCAAGAGCACAGGAAGAGGTACTTTAGCAGCCTTGAACTGAATTTGATAAGTTTACGTTGGGCATCTTCTTTCAGTTTGAGAGATGAAGATATCTGTAGAGAGTACAGGACTGTGGTGGTCCTGAGACTTGAAGAATAGAAAAGTTTCAGCCTTTCTAAGAGACAACTCAGGAGGGTCAACCATCAGTCTTTAGAGTGTGAGATAGAATACTAGTAATAATAGTGTACTTCTGTTAGTCTTTTATACAAATAAATTACATGCAATACAGTCTTCTATACAATATTGATTGTATAATCAACTAGTATTTGGGATCGTGTTACATAGGGATGAAGAATCATAGGGAAGGTACGTGCCTTAAATGTTTTATAGTCAAGTGTATAAATGCTCAGATATTATCAGTTTTTTGATGTAGAGCTGAGGCCTTCTCTTTAGGATATTTTAAAAGTGACTTGCCTTTTTCAAATTGTTCGGCTTAAGTTTCAGAAACAAAACGTTTTCTTTTTGCACTCATACTTTTGATATAAAATTTTTTTTTTCTTCTTCTTAAATCAATATACTTTTGATATAAAATTTAACTAAGATATATTGGCAAGGCGAATTTTGGACAAATACAAGATAACTTACTCTTGGTAGGAATGCACTTCAGTCGTTGGGAGAAAAATGAGGTGCTATACCTAAAAGGACTCCTCATTCCCCACAAAAGGAAATGGAAACTTGGGAGCATTCCCCACAAAAGGAAATGGAAACTTGGGAGTTATGGTTTATCAGTGGTTTTAGGACTGATGAGAATCTGGTTTTATCTTGAATCTAATGCTTTTCCTGTTATATAGTGTTGCAAGGTGATAAGGAATAATATGTGAAATATTGTTGAGTGGTGAAGAAGTGATAGGCTGTGTATATTTTTTTAATATAATAGCTTTATTGAGATATAATTCACATACCATGCAAGTCACCAGTTTATAGTGTACAATTTGAGGTTTGTGTGTATTGACAGACTTGTGCAGCCACAACCACAATTGATTTTAGAATATCTTCATCATCCCCTAAAAGAAATCCTGTATCCATTACCTCCCCATCTCCTCCCTGTCCAGAGTCAACCACTAATCTGTCTTTTCTCTATATATTGATAGATTTGTCTGTTCATAAAATGGAATAATGTAATGTGTAGCCTTTTGTGACTGGCTTCTTTCACTTAGCCTAATTGTTTCAGATTCATCTATGTTGTAGCATGTACCAGTATTTTTTATGGCACACTCCACTGGATGGATACACCACATTTTATTTATCCATTCATCAGTTGATGACATTTGTATTGTTTCTGCCTTTTGACTGTAATACAAATAATGCTATTATGACAGTTTCTGTAGTATAGGGTTATCACAGATAATGATATTGTGAACACTTGTACACATATTTTTGCATGGATGTATGTTTTAATTTCTTTTGCTGTATACCCGGGAGTGGAATGGTTAGGACATATTTTATTTTTGAGGAACTGCCAGACTGTTTTCCAAAGTGGCTGTACTATTTTATCTTCCTACCAGCAGTGTGTAAAGGGGGTTCTAGCCATACACTTGCCAACACTTGTTATCTTTGTTTTGATTATGGCCTTCTTAGGCCATATATATGTTATATATATTTTTAAAAAGATTATATTTTTCTAACTATAACAGTAATAAATGCCCTTTGTAGATATTTTGGAAAATACAGAAAAGCATAAAAGATAAAAACATCATTTATTTAAAATCACTATTTAGAAATAATATTAAGTTATTTATCTCTGTTTCAATGTAATTTTTAAAAAATGGATAAAATTATATATAATTTTGAGTCCTGCCCCTTTTTTTAAAATTGTTGTTTAACATCATTCTGCCCCCCTTTTTTTGAAATTGTATTTTAATTTTATCCTATCAAAGAATGTCTATTCTGTTCTCTCTGGCTTTTGTGTTCTTATTTCTTATTACTTTAAAAAATTTTACAATTATTTCAGAGGAGCCAGACATGGAATAGGGATAAATATTTGCGGTTAATCTAACATGTTTAACTAGAAATTACTTCTAGGTTAACTGTAGCATAATGTTCCATCTGCTGAATAAACCATAATTTAGCCAACTATTTTCTCTATTTCAGGCATTTATATTCCTTAGAATTTTTCTTTATAAATAATGTAAAATTTCTTTTAAAATAATGTAAAAAATTTTTCTTTATAAATAGTATAAAAAAATTTGTATATAAAATTCTCTCTGCATTTTGCATTCGTGGGAACAGAGTTACTAGGTAAACAGCTATGAACGTATTAAAGATTCTTGTTACGTATTGACAAATTTACTTTTCAGAATGGTTGTCAAATTTACATTTCCTCTAGCAAATGTATACTTATTCCTTTCTTAGTGTACCTTCATTAGTAATGAGTAAATGGGTGACAGTGAATTTTAAGGTCATTGGAGCAGGCATCTTTCGGGTTTGTTCACTGATATACGTATTGCTGGTAGATAGTAGGCACTGAATATATGTGGAATTACTCCCAGTAGGAAAGAGAAGAGTTTCTCTGAAAGACAAGGAAATAATTTGCCATTCACCATTCCAGGGCCTCCCTGGTGGCTCAGTGGTAAAGAAGCTACCTACAATGCACAAGCCACAGGAGATAGATGCACGTTCAATCCCTGGGTTGGGAAGATTCCCTGGAGAAGGAAATGGCAACCCACTCTAGTATTCTTGCATGGAGAATTCCATGGACAGAGGAGACTGGCAAGCTACAGTCCACGGGGTAGTAAAGAATCAGACATACTGAAGCGACTTAGCACGCACTTAGCACACATGCACATTCCAGGAGAGTAGCTTTGTTATACTGACCATATAACAGCTTGTGTTTTAATAAAAAAGGGATGAAAGAGTAAAAATTAAGCTTTTTTGAGGAACTTGTTTTAAATTTTATTTTGTTTAAACATTTACATGTTTTGGAAGTCAGAGTGACACTTTGAAATCTTAGCTTCTATCCCTGTTTATTTACCATCCTTTATTGGTAACCAATCCCCTTGACTCTCCCGTCCCCTGCCTCTTTTTTTTAAGCAATTTCTTATAGTTCTTTACAGTACTTTTTAGTAAAATTTAACCAATAAAAATAGATATTCTTTCTTCCCTTTTCCCTCCCCTTGTTAAGAACACAGACTATAACAACATATATGTACATTCTCTGATGATGTTTCCATGGAAATACAGAGTGCTTCCTTAATCATTTTAATACTAGCATCATATTCCTTATAGTGGATGCATCATAGGTGATTTTACCAATCCTCTTAGGTTGTTTTCAGTGTTTCACTTTTATAGATTATCCCACAATAATCTTGCTGTACACTTTATTTTGTGAGTGTGCAATTGTATCTGTAGGAATGATACTTTTGAACTGTGGTATTGGAGAAGACTCTTGAGAGTCCCATGGACTGCAAGGAGATCCAACCAGTCCATTCTAAAGGAGATCAGTCCTGGGTGTTCTTTGGAAGGAATGATGCTAAAGCTGAAACTCCAGTACTTTGGCCACCTCATGTGAAGAGTTGACTCATTGGAAAAGACTCTGATGCTGGGAGGGATTGGGGGCAGGAGGAGAAGGGGATGACAGAGGATGAGATAGCTGGATGGCATCACCAACTCGATGGACATGGGTTTGGGTGAACTGCAGGAGTTGGTGATGGACAGGGAGGCCTGGCGTGCTGTGATTCATGGGGTCGCAAAGAGTCGGACACGACTGAGCGACTGAACTGAACTGAACTGAATTGTATCTGTAGGGAAATGTACCAGAAGGAGGATTGTTGGGTCAAAGAATAAGTACATTCTTGATACTGTAGATAACAAGATATCTAGCAATAGAGAATGCTCATTTCTTGGAGTGCCTTAGGGTACCTTTTGAAAAGGTCTATAGAGTCATTGCCCCATAATGTATGTATACTCAAGTACTATGGAAGGACTGTTATGATGATGACCCTTGTATCATCAAGAAATAGGTAATTTTGCTTAGATGGTGAGGAGATTCACAATGTACTTTAAAAAAATGTTATCGGTGATGAAAGATTTAACTTAGAACCTTTAAATGACAAATACTCCTTTTCTTGTTTTTTTCTCTCCAGAGAGATTCTTTCCCTATATAGTTGAGATTTTTTAGTAAGTAAGTTCTTCTTGGCTAAATTCTCAAGTTCTAAAAACTAAGTTCAATAATGATATATGTTACATGAAACCTGCCAAGTGTTACAACTATTGTTTTAAACATGGCTGTTATTAGTAACTAATAACCTACCATGTTTCTTTTCTCTCTTTTTTTCTTTGTCGTTCAGCCTTTAACATTCCACATTCTGCATTGTACATGGTGAATCACTACTGTTTTGCACCAGTGTGCCCACTTGTGTGCCTATAAAGTACAAGCTCCAGATTGAAAAAGCTTCTAGATGGATCCTTTCCATGTTTGGTGTTTTTTCTACAAACTCTGTGCCTCAGCAACCCTTTCTAAGTGGTAAGTGGTATGTATGTTTTGTGCTTTTAAAAAGGAGTAATAGGGATTTGTAAAACAGCTAATTCATTTGAATTACCTTCCCCTTTTTTGTGCCATGTTCTCTTTTCACACATGGGTAAGCACCTATTCTTTTGTGTATGTGTGGTAATTTTCAAAATCATATCTAAGAATAACAATAATACCTAATTTTTGGAGATTTCAGAACATTTTTCCATATTATAATCTGGGTATAGTATAATATGCAGTATTTATGAAGAATACAAAAATATGTAAACAACTTTTTGTGTGTGCACTTTTATATGCTCTGTATTAGGTATTTTTTTATCATTTCATTTTCATTTTGAATGAAGTACAAGTGGTACTTACTGATGTCACAAGATCATAGTTTATATTTATTTCATAATTAGAGATTTTTACAAGTGTTTTTTAAATAATGATCTAAACTTATATTTACTGCTATAGGTGATTACCATTTTTAGTGGTTATTACAATAAGTGAGCTTTCAAAACTGGGTTTACTAAAACTAGTTTTATTTGGGAAGAAAATTGTTTTATGGAATGATAAAAATGTTAGAAGTAGAAAAGCTGTGAAAATAAGAGTAATTTCATCTCCAAACTAGAACTTGCATGGTAAGTGAATTGTGTTAGTATTTTATGATTTGTTATTGGTTCTGTTTTCATTTTGCTAGAGCCATGGATTCCAACTTTAGGTCTGTACTCTATATTTTCTTATTATAAGGCTGAGGTAGTTCTTCCTATTGCTATCTTTTCCTACCTACTTAGGTATTTTGAATCCACTGAGTCAAGAGCATCCTCTTGACATAATTGTAAATTATGTGCACATTTATGGAATTGATAAGAGAAGTATGTAATGCCACCTCTTCTTTTTATAGCATGGCACTGTGTGTCCCTTTTCATATTTTTAACCTTTTTTTGGAAGCATAGGTGCTAGTTAGCCAATATGTTTTTTGAATGTCTCTGAGATTTATTCAAAACACATGTTTTGGGGTGGGGTGCAGAGGAGTAAAATTGAGCAGAACAAGTTGCTGACATGGGAAACCATTAAAATTATTGATGTAAAATATTGAAGACTCATTTTGAGTGTCAGTCAACAAAGAGTTACCAAATTTTTATTTATAAATAAAATATATATGATAACATTTAGCACTGTAAAGAGGTAAGTCTCCAAATAGAAACCATGTAGGTAGATGAGGAGATTGAGTGAAGAATGAGGTACTCCTTAGCTCTAATTCTAATAATTAATTACATAGTGTTCTTAAGTGCAAGTTAATTAGTCTTCATAGCCCTTGGTTTCCTCATCTATGAAATGAGTGAATTAACTAAATAATTTATAAGGTTTCTTTTTTGGTGCTTTCATACACACAACACTTTATGTCTGTAATGAACAAATTGATAGATATTTGTTTTTTTGAGGATACCTTTTCTTTCCCAACCTATCTGATAGAGATAATTTTAGGCTGCTTTCTTTGAATCGTGGGGTTAGAATAAGGTCCCACTGTCAATTAGTCATTGTCTTTGGACTGTGATATCTTTCTTTTATTCTTTTTCTTCACATTCTTATCCTTCTGTTGTCTTGACCGTTAGAATTCTTCACTTAACTCATTTGTTCCCTTTCTGTCTCTTGTATCTTATTAGTTACTCTCATCATGTTTCCTTGACCTGTTTAGTATCCATTGTTTTCACCTTCATATTTTCCAGGATCACTGCATCTTATACCAGTGATTCTAATCCTGGGACCCTTTTAAAAAATACAGATTCCTTCTAAAATGAGCTTGGGAAAGGGTGAGCTTGGCAGGTAGCTGAAACCTACTAGAAACCAGCGTTACTAGCTCACCAGGACTGGAGTCCCAAGGTCTCATAGACTGTCACTTCTTGCCTTAGATCACATCATCAATTAGTTGTACTTCTGAGGCCTTGGAGTCTCCTCTCATGATCATAACACTCGATCTCTGTTCTTTTTCTTTATTATGACTTGTTTCTTGGCATTTTCTTGCTTTTCTAATTAAAACCCAATCCTCGTGATCATATTCGCAGCAGCATCTTATGTTCTGTTGCCTTTTTAACATTCTGAAGACCCTGTCCAAACCACAAACCTGAGTTAATTTGCCAAATATATATTTCCTAGTTCTAGCTGCCTGATGCAGTTGGAAAAGGTCACATAACTAAGTTTGGATCTAGTAGGCAGTCATTTACTTTATCTCTAGACCAGTTCTTTCCAAGCTTGGCTTTTTACCCGTCTTTAGAAGACCCCACACCTTGTCACAGTCAAGTTGCCTTTTGGGGGTAACCTAGCATACTTCTTGACCTGTTCTTTTTTACTTCAGAATTTTTCAGTGCCTAAAGAGGAAGTGTTATATCTTATTATAATTTTTATTATAGAAAACTTAAGACATATAAAAGTTACAGACTAGTGTAATGAATCCCCTTGTATTCATTACTCAGGTTCAGTGATTATCATGTCATGGCCAAATTGTCTTGTCTCTCACCAACTTCCCTCCCATTCCTATACTATTTTAAAGAAAATTCTAGGCATCATAAAATTTATTTGTATTTTTCTGTTGATACCGTTATACCATTAGTAACTTTGAAAAAGTAATTCCCATATAGTCAAATATCCAGTTAATGTTAATTGTAATTCTCACACATTTTGGAGAAGGCAATGGCACCCCACTCCAGTACTCTTGCCTGGAAAATCCCATGGACGGAGGAGCCTGGTAGGCTGCAGTCCATGGGGTCGCTAAGAGTTGGACACGACTGAGCGACTTCACTTTCATTTTTCCCTTTCATGCATTGGAGAAGGAAATGGCAACCCACTCCAGTGTTCTTGCCTGGAGAATCCCAGGGACAGGGGAGCCTGGTGGGCTGCCGTCTATGGGGTTGCACAGAGTTGGATACGACTGAAGCGACTTAGCAGCAGCAGCAGCATCACACAACCTCATGGAATGCAGGATCTTAGTTCCCTGTGCAGGGGTGGAATTTGTGCCCCCTGCAGTTAAACCATGGAGTCCTAGACCCTGGATTGCCAGGGAAGTCCCCCACACACTTTAAAAACAGTTGACTGGATAGGCTCAGGGTCTAGATACGCCCTTTCCCCATTGCAGTTGGTTGATTTTTCTCTTAAGGTTTCATCCTGCCTTCCTTTTTGTCTTTAAAATTTATTTGTTGGATAAATTGGTCTTTGTCTCGTAGATGTGGATATTCCTGATTACATTCCTGTGCAGTGATTAAGCATACTCATCTGACCTTTGTATTTCATGTTAATTGGTAGTTGGATCTAGAGACTTGCTTAGACTCCAGTTCAGATTCTTTCAGCAAGTCTTTGTCTTTGGGCAAGTGTCTGTCTTTTTCTGCTGATTAGCTGCCATTTGTGCTCCATGATATAGATCAGATCTTACGTTTTCTGTAAGGAGGCAGATAGTGTATATTTTAGGCCTTATGGCCCATCTGGTCTCCTCTGCTGCTATTAGTAAATTCTGCTGTTGCAATGAGAAAGCTGCAGTTGACAAAATGTAAATGAATGGGCATGACTGTGTTCCAGTAAAACTGTATTTATAAAAATAGGTGATGGGCTTCCTGCTTGAAATCTATTAAATCATTAAGATTTGCAAAATGGTGATATTTTAATATTATAACTTTCAGTTCAGTTCAGTCGCTCAGTCGTGTCTGACTCTTTTCGACCCCATGAATTGCAGCATGCCAGGCCTCCCTGTCCATCACCAGCTCCCGGAGTTCACTCAGACTCACGTCCATTGAGTCAGTGATGCCATCCAGCCATCTCATCCTCTGTCGTCCCCTTCTTCTCCTGCCCCCAATCCCTCCCAGCATCAGAGTCTTTTCCAATGAGTCAACTCTTCGCATGAGGTGGCCAAAGTACTGGAGTTTCAGCTTTAGCATCATTCCTTCCAAAGAAATCCCAGGGCTGATCTCCTTCAGAATGGACTGGTTGGATCTCCTCGCAGTCCAAAGGACTCTCAAGAGTCTTCTCCAACACCACAGTTCAAAAGCATCAATTATAACTTTACTGTTCATTTATTAGGTGGAATGGTCTGTAAAGAGAAGCTATTCCATGTATACTATTTGTTATGTGGTTGTTATTGTTGTTCAGTTGCTTCGTTGTGTCTGACTCTTTGCAACCCCATGGACTGCAGCCCGCCAGGATTCCCTATCCTTCACTGAATCCTGGAGTTTGCTCAAACTCATGTCCATTGACTGATGCCAATGAGTTTATGCTATATAGTAGTACAGTTGGTATGGGAAAGGTAGGACAAAAGCTTGACAGTTTCCCTTAGCTTACCTATTTCAGTATAGTGCCTTGATTATATTTGCTTTTTCCAACAGTGACTGATTAGGGTCTCCCCTTCACCTCTAGATTCTTTATAGACTCTTTAAACATATTGGAGTTTTAAAAAATTCACTATGTTAATTACCATTGTTAATGCTTAAATGACTTAATCTTTGGCCAGTGGGACTCTTAAAGTTGCTTACTGAGTTATTTTGACATGACTAGTAATTTTTGATAGCTTCTTGATTATCTAGTATAAATCATCATGTACATTTCATCCCCATACCTGGTGTCAGCAATGTCTCCAAGGAGTCCTGATTCCTTTATTGGGGAATAGAATTTTAAGACCACAGTTTGGGCTCTAGGGGTTCTCATTGCTAGTGGGTTGACCATTGTTTTAGGCCTTTTCAATTCTCAGAACTAGGGAATTTTTTTTTTTTTTTAGGACAGAGTACCTCATGAATTCATACTGACATTTCCAATTCAGTTTCAATACTATCAGATTTTTTGTTAATCTTTTTTATTTTATATCTGTATTTTTCAGCTGAGAATTCTAGTTCTCAGTAACACTAAGAATAAAATTTTATTAAAATATTTCATAATTACTCATTTATAGTACCCTCATTATACATGTAACAGTCTCAGAGTAGCAGTACAGGCATTTTGTCTTGTCTGGTTTCTTTTCTCATTTCTGTGAGATTTAGCCATGTTGTTGTATGAAATAGTAGTTTTGTTTTATTTTGTTTTTTTCCATTTCTGTATATAAGTATTCTGTTGTGTGAAATGCCATGATTTATTTATGCCTTTTCTAGTTGGTAGATATTTGCATTGCTTCTAGTTAGGGGCTGTTAGGAATCAGGTTGCCATGAGCACTCTTGTATGCAGCTTTTGGTTGGCGTATGTACTTTCTTCTCTTGGCTATAGTCCAGCAATGGAATTTGCAGTTCATTTTTGGACTTAGGGCTCATTTCCCTAGGAATGTTTACTCAATGGCCTGTGTTTGTTAGTTATCTATTCAGTTCAGTTCAGTTCAGTTCAATCGCTCAGTCGTGTCCGACTCTTTGCGACCCCGTGAATCACAGCACGCCAGGCCTCCCTGTCCATCACCAATTCCCGGAGTTCACTCAAACTCATGTCCATCGAGTTGGTGATGCCATCCAGCCATCTCATCCTCTGTCGTCCCCTTCTCCTCCTGCCCCCAATCCGTCCCAGCATCAGAGTCTTTTCCAATGAGTCAACTCTTTGCATGCGGTGGCCAAAGTACTGGAGTTTCAGCTTTAGCATCATTCCTTCCAAAGAAATCCCAGGGCTGATCTCCTTCAGGATGGACTGGTTGGATCTCCTTGCAGTCCAAGGGACTCTCAAGAGTCTTCTCCAACACCACAGTTCAGAATCGTCAATTTTTCGGCACTCAGCCTTCTTCACAGTCCACCTCTCACATCCATACATGACCACTGGAAAAACCATAGCCTTGACTAGACGAACCTTTGTTGGCAAAGTAATGTCTCTGCTTTTGAATATGCTGTCTAGGTTGGTCATAACTTTCCTTCCATTGCTGTGTAACAAATCACCTCAAAAGTTAGTGGCGTAACGCAGCAAATGTTATTATCTCACAGTTGCTATGAGTCAGTTTTTGTGGGGTGCAGTTTAACTGGGTACCTCTAGCTTACATGACTGTACCTCATGTAGCTACAGTCAGGGTGTTAGCTGGGGTGCATATATCCTTGGGCTCGGTTGGAGGAGCCACAAATGAGCCTTCTGGAGGTGCTTCAAGCACACATAGGTCATCATTGGTAGGTCTCAGGTCCATTCTGGCTGTTGGCTTGAGACCAGTTCCTGTGCCTCTCCATGGGGCCGCTAACATCATGGCAGTTGGTTGTGAGTTCAGAGCAAGGGAGGGAAGACTGTCCTTTTTAATGGCCTTTTTAGTAACCTGTTCTTTGAGTGACAACCGAACAGGTATGCTGTGTTCTTTTACTTAATTTTTAAATTGTTGTGGTAAAATAAACATAACATAAAATGTCAATTTTAATCATTTTTTTAAGTGTATAGTTATGCCACCAACAGAGTATACATCTAAGTTATTTTATTTTAAATATTCTGATATTTAATAACTTCTAAAATGTAGTTTGGTTTTATAATCATATATAATAGTTTCATGCCTCCAAAGTCATCCCCATAAAACAAGGTTTATTGAAAGGAGTCTGACTTCTATCTTTATTTTCTCTACCCTTTTCTCTTTTTTCTCTTTCTAAGTAGATAAGAAAACTTGCTAAAAACCTAAGTTTATTCTTCCATTCTGCTTTTTAAAAAATATTCCTCTTTAGACAAATGATAATATATGCCTTGCTTTTTTCACTTAATATATTATGGAGATCACTCATTAGTAATAAATTATTAATTCCTTTTTATAGCTACATAATATCTCATTGCATGAATAAAAAAGACATAGCTTATTTAACCAATTTTCAGTTGATAGGCATCTGAGTTGTTTCTAATTTTTTGCAAATAGCACTGCAGTTGGTAACTTTATTATCCATATATATATCTTTTTATGTTTTTGCCACTGTATATTTGGGACAGATTCCTGGATGTGGTATTGCAGGATCAAAGGGAAAATGAGTACACAGATTTATAGCTATTGACAGATTTATCCTCATGAGAATCAAATCTCTTTGTGTACCCATCAGTAAAATATGAGAGTGCCTCTTCGTGTGTATATATATATATCAGATCAGATCAGTCGCTCAGTCGTGTCCAACTCTTTGCGACCCCATGAATCGCAGCACACCAGGCCTCCCTGTCCATCACCAACTCCCAGAGTTCACTCAGACTCTGTCGTCCCCTTCTCCTCTTGCCCCCAATCCCTCCCAGCATCAGAGTCTTTTCCAATGAGTCACCTCTTCGCATGAGGTGGCCAAAGTACTGGAGTTTCAGCTTTAGCATCATTCCTTTCAAAGAAATCCCAGGGCTGATCTCCTTTAGGATGGACTGGTTGGATCTCCTTGCAGTCCAAGGGACTCTCAAGAGTCTTCTCCAACACCACAGTTCAAAAGCATCAATTCTTTGGTGCTCAGCCTTCATATATATATACAGAATACATATATTTGTAACCTTATCAATAGAATATATTGTGAGAATTTTTTTTTCGTCCTAATGGAATCTCATAGTGTTAATTTTCGTCTCTCATTATGAGTCAGATTGAATATCTTTTTTATAATTTACAGTTTTATATTTACACTTTCAGAACCATTTACATCAACTGTGGATTCTTTTAGACATAACATAGCATGTTTATCTTGTACACATTAGGCTGAGTATCTTTTTTATATGGGTGAGAAGCATTTGCATTTCTTTTTTTGTTAACTGCCCATTTCTTCAGCTCTTTTTCTATAGGTTTGTTGGTGTTTTCTATTTTACAAGCTTTTTACATCTTAGGAATATCCATATTTTATCCAGTTGTTTCTTCTTCCTACCAGTTAAATAGAGATATTCTCTATTCTGCTTTTCCATATTCTGCCTTTAGCTTGTTTTGTTTTGCTTCTCATCCTTTTCTATTAATGTTACATTTTTTTCTTCTGGCTAAACAATTATTTAGTATTTAATGACTACTTCTGCAGCTCAAACCTATTCCATGATTTCTTCAAATTCAGCATACCTCAGATAGAGTTCGACTTTATCCACAAAACTGATGTTCCATTTGTCAGGTAATGGCATTATTGTTTTCCTCCTTGGGAACTTGAAGCAGTCTTCTGTGATTTACTTATTGTTAATTCAGCAAGTATTTGTTGAGTACCCACCAAGTGCCAGGACTGGACTAGTCATTAAGTAATTATAATCCTAGCTTTCAGGTAACAGTCTGATGTGGGAATAGCTAGTAAACACAAACCCATGTCTAAACAGGTAGTATGTATTTCAAGAGAGAAGTTAAGGGTGGGACACATGATTAGATTGGAGAGTTTAGGAATAGTCTTTTGGAGACTAATAGTCTTTTTAAAAAAGATTTATTTATTTTATTTTTTGGCTTTGGTGGGTGTTTGTTGCTGTATGCGGGCTTTCTCTAGTTGTGATGAGTAGGGGCTGCTCTCTAGTTTCAGTGTGAGGGCTTCTCATTGCGGTGGCTTCTCTTGTTTTAGACTCTAGGCATATGGGCTTTAGTAGTTGCAGTGTGGCCTCAGTTGTTTTGACTTGCAGGCTTTAGACTCTGACTTCAGTAATTGTGGTACACCAGCTCTGCTGCCACCGCATGTGGGATCTTCCCAGACCAGGGATCGAACTGGTGTCCCCTGCATTGCAAGGCAGATCATGGGACTTCTCAGCCACTGTAACTGTGTGTGTATGTTAGTCGCTCAGTTGTGTCCAACCCTTTGCGACCCCATGGACTGTAGCCCACCAGGCTCCTCTGTCCATGGAATTCTCCAGGCAAGAATACTGGAATGGATTGCCATTCCCTTCTCCGGGGATCTTCCTGATCCAGGGATCAAACCCAGGTCTTTTTGCTTTCTAGGCAGATTCTTTGCCATCTGAGCCACCAGGAAAACCAATTATAATAAATATCCTCTTATATATCTATTTTTATCCCATTGGTTTTGTTTCTGTATAGTCTGTGAAACCTAACACATTCCCTCATTGTAGACAAATGAAAGCCCGCCTGAAATTGAAGCCTTTATCATTTTCTATAAGCTTTAAGTTCTGCTCCTTTGAGACTACTTCTCTTTAGAAGATCAGGACTGGTATTTTTCTATCTCTTTTTTTTTAACTCATCTTCATCCTTGTCATGATATCTCTGCCTCTTGAACCCTTCTTCCCCCCTCTCTTTTTTTTTTCCTTTCTCCTAAAGTCTCCATTTATATCCCCTAATCCTTCTTAAATCCTCTCAGTCAGGTTGGCTTTTAACTTTTGTTGATACGCTAATTCTAAGATTCATCATAGCCTGTGTAAATATTAGAATTATTTTTGTATTTATTTGGAGTGCAACAAATTGTGTATATTTCATTTTTGTAACTGATAAGAACTCAATAGATATTTGTTGAACTTTAAGAGATTAGGGAGCTTTCCATGTGCTAGATCCCTAACTGAAATCTCTTATAAAAGAGGTAAGTCTCAAGTACAAGTTTATAAATATCTTGTATTGAACCTTCAGGGAGTGACCTCATTTAGAAATAGTAAGATCTGACTTGCCTTTTGAAACAATCTTTACAATTCAGTGAATATTGGGTAATCCTTAAACTCTTTATGGTAGTTTGGCAAAGAATGTTTATATGATAATATCAGAGAATTCTTATGATTTACTGGGGTGTTTAGAACACAAATAGACAATTTCCAGGACAGTGAGGAATAGCCAATAAACTTCTGACTATGTAGCATATCTAAATGTACCTCTGCTTTTACCTGAGGAATCTTTCTGACTAACTGTCCATGGGGCCAACTTCTTTTTTCTTTAATTAAGCTTTTTATTTTGTATTGGAGTATAGCCGATTAACATGTTGTGATAGTTTCAGGTGGATAGCAGAGGGATTCATCCATACATGTACATGTATCCATTCTCCCCCAGACTCCATGCGGCCAACTTCTGACCAGGTGCTTGCTAGGTTAAATATAGTGGTCTTGCATGTTGACTGGGCTTCCATGGTGGCTCAGCTGGTAAAGAATCAGCCTGCAATGTGAGAGACCTGGGTTTGATCCCTGGGTTGGTAAGATCCCCTGGAGAAGGAAACGGCTACCCACTCCAGTATTCTGGCCTGAGAATTCCACGGACTGTGTAGTCCATGGGGTTGCAAAGAGTCGGACACGACTGAGTGACTTTCACTTTCACTTTTGGTTGTTGACTGAGTTTAATATACTTGATTCTCATACGTGATTTTGTTTATACTGGGGCCAGCCAGCATGTTTCTTTTGTAAGGAGAAGGGTACTATCATTATGTATTCCATCTTTTAAAATTATAACAAGCTTTCTTTTCTTCCTCTCTTATTCTCTCCCTCCTTCCCTCTCTCCCTTTCTTTCTACAAATGAGGCTAAGTTACTTTGTGTGAGTTAATATAGCTTAGAATTGTGTAACTGTGCTACATACATTGTGTTGCCTTCTCATACGAGGTCATTTCTCTGAACTTACAATGGAAATGGGGTTTATACAGATTTGTCTTACTTGTGACTTTTTGGATATAAATCTAACTTTTAAGTCTCTTTGGATCACCTCTTGAATTAAATGACTATTTTTGTCTTTGAATATATATTGGTGCAATGAAAGGGATAGGAGATTATAATTTTGCTTTCATACTAAATGGAATTTAATTTTGTCACTGGGTATGCAGTAGATACTAAACCTTTTAAAGCTATTTTTAAATTAAATTTCCTAAAGTCACATTTCAGATTTTTGTGTTTCAGCAGTGTTAACTAATGGGAAGTATTTTGGTTGTATTATTTTAAGGTAAAAATATCTTAATGGAAGTTTTAAATGAGCTTTCTTAAGATGAAACTAGGACATTATGTCTTAGTTTCTGGAATTTGAGTTTTAAAAAATCACCATGAAATATCAACTAGGGTAGGTGATTATAGGTAAGAATCGAATTATCATTTGGTACTGTGATCTTCAAGTTTAGAACGATGAAAGATTTTACTTTTAAAACTAAATACCTATAAAACAAAAAACGTTTCATGTAGCTCATGGTTTGACAGGTTTATGAAAGGCTTGAAAGATAAATTTGTCATAGGTAAAATACTGCATTATCCATAGGATTTATGTAACTAAGTAAATGAAAGTGAAAAAACCTGGTGAGGTGGGAGAAATGACTCAGTTCCTCACTTTGCACTCTCCACATCTTATTTCCTCTCATTTAAAATTTTGCATGAATATTACAGCTTCAAATATAATCATAACATTAATTCAGAGGTCTGATATATTAAAGGATAAGCTTTTATTTTATAATACTCCATTTTTACCATATTGGAACTTTCTGGAACACTCTCCTTCTAGGACAGTTTAGGAGTGGTCGTGTTGTTGTTGCTTAGTTGTGGCCGACTCTTTGCAACCCCTTGGACTGCAGCACGCCAGGCTTCCCTGTCCTTCACATCTCCCAGATCTTGCTCAAACTAATGTCTGTTGAGTCAGTGACACCATCCAACCATCTCATCCTCTGTCATTCCCTTCTCCTCCTGCTTTCAATCTTTCCCAGCATCAGGGTCTTTTCTAATGAGTCAGGTAAGTCTAATGAGTCTTTTCATCAGGTGGTGAAAGTATTGGAGCTTCAGCTTCAGTATCAGTTCTTCCAATTAATATTTAGGACTGATTTCCTTTAGGATTGACTGGTTTGATCTCCTTGCAGTCCAAGGGACTCTCAAGAGTCTTCTCCAACACCACAGTTCTAAAGCATCAATTCTTCAGCATTAAACTTTCTTTATAGTCCAACTCTCACATCGATACATGACTACTGGACAAACCAAAGCCTTGACTAGACTGACCTTTGTCGGCAAAGTAATGTCTCTGCTTTTTAAATATGTTGTTAAGGTTTGTCATAGCTTTCCTTCCAAGGAGCAAATGTCTTTTAATTTCATGGCTACAGTCACAACCTGCAGTAATTTTGAAGCCCAAGAAAATAGTCCGTCGGTGTTTCCATTGTTTCCTCATCTATTTGCCATGAAGTGATGGGACTGGAGGACATGATCTTAGTTTTTTGAATATTGAGTTTTAAGCCAACTTTTTCACTCTCCTCTTTCACCTTCATCAAGAGGTCTTTAGTTCTTTGCTTTCTGCCATCAGGGTGGTGTTATCTGTATATCTGAAGTTATTGATATTTTTCTCAGCAGTCTTGATTCCAGCTTGTGCTTCATCCAGCCCAGCATTTCTCATGATGTACTCTGCATAGAAGTTAAATGAGCAGGGTGACAATATACAGCCTTGATGTACTCCTTTCCCAATTTGGAACCAGTCTGTTGTTCCATGTCAGGTTTATAGAGCTGGGTAAGTCACACCACACAACTAGTTTCTTAAGGTTTATGTCTTATTCATTGTTTGTGTCCTTCACTGTCTAGCTTGATAATATAGTCAGGCTTAGTGAAGGTCATAGAACTATGTCTGTTTTCATTTATTATACTGTACCTGGTGTTAGGTTTCTAGAAAGGCTAAAATGTTTTCTTTTTGTCTTTTTACTTTTATTCTGATACATTTTCCAGTTAGCATTTATATCTAGCTTAGTATGATTGAAACATGTATTATTATTCTTAACAATAAGAGCATAACCTGAATTGGGAAGTTGGTCCAGAGTCAACATTCAAAAAGTATAATTCCAGTGACCTCAAATCCACTAAAGTGAGCTAGAAACTAAAAATTCTTGCAAGGTAGAGCAAGAATAAAGGAAAAGAGGCATGCAGGGACTCAGCAGGAAAAGGATGATTTAAGTGGAGTGGAGGGAAGTTAAACCACAGACAGAGCAATTGATACATGCATGCTTCGTCAGGTTTCCCCTATAATGTAAAAATTGTGGGCAGAGCATTTTGCAGCTGATTGAGTTATCACTGTTTGCTGCTGCTGCTAAGTCACTTCAGTCGTGTCCAACTCTGTTCGATCCCATAGACAGCAGCCCACCAGACTCCTCTGTCCCTGGGATTCTCCAGGCAAAAATACTGGAGTGAGTTGCCATTTCCTTCTCCATATCACTGTTTAAACGGTGGTAATTAAAATTTATAATTAAAAGTTAACTTTATCAAAGTTAAACATCTTTGGGAAAATGTATTTTAGGTTAAAGATTATTTTGAGAATTCTGGTTGAGGCAGAGAAATGTCACTTTCCTTTAGAAAATTGTTCTTGGACCTTTCATTTAATAGGGAGACATTAGCAGAAGAGGATTGAATTTCTTCTTAAATGAGCATCCCTATGACTTGTTAGCCATGATATGATTTCTTCCTTCCTCCCTATTTTTTACTTCTGATAAGACAAATTTATTCTTTCTTCATGAAATATTTAAGGTAAATTATGTGTTAATTATGCTTAATTATCCTTTTTTGAGAGACCTCTTGCTTTTGTTCTAATGTTCAGAATCAGTATAAAAACACTGAAATCATAACTGCATTTTAATTTGAGAACTTTATCTTGAATAACTCCATATAAGAACTTATTCTTTTAAAATATAGAAGAATCCAGATGTGCAGTTTTTCTCATTTTATCTGCTAGTTGTCAGTTTCCACAGCTGCATAGTCGAACATTTATAGAAATTATAGGTTTGTTTGGGTTAAAACGAAGTATGTTCAGCACCTAACCCATATTTTTCATACATAGGCAGCTCTTAGTGATTAGTGATTGTTATTGATTTCAGTTTCTAGGGCACCATTTCTTAGGGTGCAGTGAATTAATTCTGAATTCTACCATCCCGTGTTTGTAATTTGTTTAGACTGACTTAATCATTGTGGAGAATAAAGCATATTGGTGGGGTGGAGCTTTTTTTGTGTGTGTGTGAGTCCTTTTTAGAGTTACTGGATGTACTGGAATGTGAAGGATTAAGCTCTGTGGCATGTTCTATATGGTCATGCATAGTGACCAAACTGATTTGGAATGTTGTTTTGTTGCTAACTTTGAAATGTGTTATTTTCTGAACAGAGAATGTTGATCTGAACAAATTGCTTATTATCCTTTATAAATATCTAGAATGAGATGAATTGTCAATCAGTGTAAATCTTATCTGACTCAATACTTTCTTTCATAAACACAGGGAGGAGGCAATCCCAGGGTAACCTTTCGGGAATAAAAGACAGGCAGTTCAGTTCAGTCGCTCAGTTGTGTCCGACTCTTTGCGACCCCGTGAATCGCAGCACGCCAGGCCTCCCTGTCCATCACCAACTCCCGGAGTTCACTCAAACTCACGTCCGTCGAGTCAGTGATGCCATCCAGCCATCTCATCCTCTATCGTCCCCTTTTCCTCCTGCCCCCAATCCCTCCCAGCATCAGAGTCTTTTTCCAATGAGTCAACTCTTCACATGAGGTGGCCAAAGTACTGGAGTTTCAGCTTTAGCATCATTCCTTCCAAAGAAATCCCAGGGCTGATCTCCTTCAGAATGGACTGGTTGGATCTCCTTGCAGTCCAAGGGACTCTCAAGAGTCTTCTCCAACACCACAGGTCAAAAGCATCAATTCTTCAGTGCTCAGCTCTCTTCACCGTCCAACTCTCACATCCATACATGACCACTGGACAAACCATAGCCTTGACTAGATGGACCTTTGTTGGCAAAGTAATGTCTCTGCTTTTGAATAGGCTATCTAGGTTGGTCATAACTTTTCTTCTAAGGAGTAAGCATCTTTTAATTTCATGGCTGCAGTTACCATCTGCAGTGATTTTGGAGCCCCCAAAAATAAAGTCTGACGCTGTTTCCACTGTTTCCCCATCTATTTCCCATGAAGTGATGGGACCAGATGCCATGATCTTTGTCTTCTGAATGTTGAGCTTTAAGCCAGGTTTTTCACTTTCCACTTTCACACACACAAGACAGGCATTGCTGTGCAATTCAGAGGGTATGTGGTAGCACCCAGCTTTGGAGCCTGTCACAGTAGGAAGTCATGTTTCAGAGACCTACAGCAAAAAATCATATTTATTAATCATGTTTATTAAGCTTTAATATGTCACTTAACTGGCTCTTCTGTCAACAGCTAGCCAGTTCCTCAGAGAGAGGCAAAAAGCCGTTCATGTAGTTGTAGATTGTAGCTCCAGTTACTCCCTGGCAGTGGAGGCTGTGAGCACCACTTCCTTGGCAAAGTCTTTCCTGTCCCGTCCTGCATTTAAATTGATGAGTGACTCCCTTGTACCCAATTGTTGCTTGAACATATTTAAGTAACTTCTCTCAAAGCATCTAAAAAGGGTTGTCCCATGTATCTCTCTTCCAACTGGCCTGTAAGCTCCTGGTTGGCTGTGGTAGCATCTGTGTTAGTGTTACTTAGAGCAGATTCTGGGAGCTCGGGGTGGATCCATGGTCTGTGTTAAGTGTCCATCCCGCTGTGGCTTGTGGAGATTCCTCAACATTAACTGGTCCAGTTATATTGTTCCAGGTGCTCTCTAGTTCTTCAGTGAAAAACCTCTACAGAGGCTCATTCTACCCTGAATCCTGTACTCCCAATTCTTATTTCTTTCTCTGCTGCCAACGCAAATTCTCGATTTCCTTTATTTCTTTCAAGGAGCAATTCAAGTTTTTTTTTCCATGAAGGTTTTTAAAGGTATGTTTAATTTTAGTAGTAATTAAAATTCAGAAATCCAAGAATAAGTGAGAAGTGTTAACTAGAACTGCAAACTTAGAATTGGCCTGTTAAAATACATTATACTTTTTTTTTTTTAAATATCCCCAAAGCAGCATTTTTATTTACCCACTGAATTCCAAAACATTGAATTTAGGAGTCTGGCATTTCGTAATCACCCATCTTGATTGACATGGGCTGACACGCATGGCGCTGTCAGGATACACAAGGATGATAGCCAAAGAGTTACAAAAAATAAACCCATGATTCTTAAACAGTTGCGAAAAAAAAAATTATACTTTTAAGTAACAAAAACATATTTGTAAATACTTTGCTCTTAAAAAATCAGAAGTTATGTTAATTTTAGTAAAATTCTAAATTTTTTTCAAATTTAATTCAGAACCTTGAAGAAATGGGAATTTGGACTAAAGCTTATGGAAAGAAATCAAGAGGTGTGTTAAATTTTCAGGTTGTCATGAAAAAGGTGTCTTATTGCATCATATGTCATTTTATAACATTTTAAAAGGGATAAAGATTGATCTTATTGTCCTTATTTGTAAAAGGATTTATTGGGCTTTAAAATTGGAAGTCATACATAGACTTTTGTATGACTTTTTCATCTTTCACCCACTTAAAATAAGCCATCATAGTTTATTGAAAGTTAATGTGTATAGGAAAACTCTACAATGTCATTGACTTTTTTTTTTTTTTTTGAGAAAACTGTTCCCTCTTAGACAGAAGCAGAGGAGACTGTTTGAGCCTAGAACTGTTAGACATTAGAATGCTAGAAATCGTGGTTGAGTTAGAAAAGTTCTACATTTTCAAGTACTCTGTTGTTATTTTTCTTCTATACTGGGGCCATTGCTTATTTCTTTGTTCATTAATAGTGTCATTAAGGATGCAGGGAAAAAAACGTATTATTGAAACTAAAAGTTAGTAATTTGATTTGATTCTGAGTTTTAGAGTAATTTTATTGTGAATTGTTTCTAATACCTTTATGAACAAAATAGCATGAATATTAATAGTAGTTTTGTGATATGTATATTATCTATTACACACACATATACTGCTACATAATATATATATATATTTTAACAGTTTTATGCTTGTGAGTTTGTAAATAATATACAATAGCATTGATTTTACATTTAATAGAATGTGGAAAACATACATTTAAAGGACAGAAACTTTTATGTTTATGCTTATTTTGCATATTATTAGTTGAACTTAATCTTTATTTAGTACTTTATTATTTTTATGAAAGCTGGCTTGCTAGGTGCTGTGGGAGATATAAAATGAATTTCTTGCTCTTTAGGGACTCATAATCTCGGTGCTTTCAGAAGCACAGAATTTTAGAACATGAAGAGATGTGAGAGATTCTCCTCTTGTGGGTGGCCAGTTGTGTGTGTTTAAATAGCAATCCTTTGATTCTTGCCCACTTGTGTCTCTGCACCCTGCTCCCCATTCTCCCAGACAAGTACTGATGCTATTTTCTATACAGGGTTGAAAGGAATTCTTCTGCTCTGTTTGGTAAGCAGGAGTAGTTACAGGCCATTTTTTGGTTTGTTTTGTTTGCAGGCCAATTTCTTAGTTCAGTATTTAAAACTATGAAGTCAAGATTATCATTTTAGTGGGTAGTGACTGGGTGGGAGGCTATTAAAGTGTATTGCAAATGTATCAAATGTATCCTGTGGGTATATTTATATTGGCATGTTATATAAAATGTATTAAAAGTTCATTTATGCAAAATTCTTTTTTTTTTCTTTTTTCAACTGCAGTGAGAGAGTTTAGAAAACATGTGTCTAGTCTGTCTGTTTCTTCCTTGCTTTAAACTTAGGGAACAGCCATTGATCCTTTTATCACTGCTGCTGCTGCTGCTGCTGCTAAGTTGCTTCAGTCGTATCCGACTCTGTGTGACCCCGTAGACAGCAGCCCACGAGGCTCCTCTGTCCCTGGGATTGTCCAGGCAAGAATGCTGGAGTGGGTTGCCATTTCCTTCTCCTTTTATCGCTAGATATATTACTTAATTCTTTTTGCTATGCTCTTTTGTTATCATGACCTGTCTCCAAGATACAGTGTTTTCTACATAGTTAGAAATATGTACAGGTGACATTTTCCCACAGTACTAAAGATGTGCAGTGAGGTAGTATTTTCATTACACTTGCATGCCTCTGGGTAGAAATAAACACTTTGGTGGATCTAACTGTTAAGCTGCAAGTATTGTTTATGATGTGCCTAGCTTGGTACCAAGATGTGATTTAAGCACCAAGAGAATTTGGATTATTTAATACTAGTACATAATAAAACTACTTATCAAATATTCATGTGGGCACATACAGAGGCATAATTGTATTCTTGTAATGCACAATATAAATACTAATATTGTCTTGGAGAATCAGCATGGTATGCTGAAGCCATGGTTTGGAAAAAGGCATTGTAGTAGGTTTATATCTGTGGGAATTACTGGCAAGTGTAATTGAGAGATTCTAAATACTGTAGTTGTTTACTTCACTTTTGAATTTGGCTTAAATATTTTTGGTCTTATATTTTTATAATCATTGAATTATGGTAGAAGTTTATAATTGTTTTGTAGATTTTAATTTATTTCTTAAAGATTTATTTTAAAAACAATTTCCCCTTGAAGATATTTAATATTTAAATATTTATATAAAATAGAAAATCTATATAAATATTTATACATTTATATAAATATTGTATTTAATATTTAAATATAATGATAAATTTTTAAACAGAGAGATTAGTGGAATTAATGTTCATATACCCATTCTTCAGCTTCAACACTGATCAGCTCTTTGTTAATTCTATCCATTCCCTTTCCCCAATTCCCACTTACTTTGATGCAGTTCCTCTGTCATACATATCATCTGTAAATATTTTAGGATGTGTTTCTGAAAGACAAGGACTTCTTTTTCTAGTCATACAAAGTAGATTCTTAAGAATCTTTTTGAGGAATGTACTGAAGTTACGAACACTCAAATTGTGTTTAGGCTGTTAGAGTGATATAAAGGAAAAGTGAACTTCTTTAAATAGAATAAGTGCAAAAAGAGAACACTTGACAAGCAATTGTACCAAAACACAGCAGAAAACTTACAATGAAAAAGCCAGTTAATATCTTTGAAGTACCCATGGAGAAAGGAGATAAATTGGCAGCTTTGAACACTTAGTATGTGTCTACATTCTATAGAGGTCAGTAGGAAGTAAGGCCAAGTGTATTTCATATCATTTGAGATAGAAATTCTGATTTTAGACTCTTGAGGGAAAAATCAAAGATGTATGCAAAGACTGCCAATCAGGATATTCATTGCAGTTTTATTTATAGAGTGAAGAACTGAGCCTTAAGTTCAATACCAGTGGAATGATGAAATGCATATACTATATTTATAAAATTTTACAGTATTTTGTAACCAGTAGAAACAGTAAAACTTAACACCAATTGTATAAAATGTTGAATGCATGTTAAAAGATCTGAAAAAAATTAACCCAGATATTTACATGAATTAATAGTGGCCATCTCTTGGTATTAGAATTATGAGTAACTTAATTTCTTCATTTCTTTTTTTAGAAGCATTACAGATTTTATCTATCAGCATATGGGATATGAGTTAATAAATAATAATAATAACCTTTGAGTACTTAGGTCAAGCACCATTTAAGCACTTTTCATCCACAAGTGAATTCTCATGATAGCCCTGAGAGGTTTTTATTATCTTTATTTTATAAATAAGGACATGGGCTTAGAGACATTGACTGCCTTGACAATTTGAGTCTATCATTCTAAGTTTATTCTTTATTTCTAAATGTAGTTTTATCTCTAGTAATTGCGAAGGTACTATAAAGACTTTTGTTTTTCTACTTATTACTTAAAAATATATAGTGAATATTATGGCATATTAGTAAATGGTTTTTAATTGATGGCTAACATTTCATCTAGTGACTATACCATGATTTGTTTTTGTTTTTTTTTTTTTCATTGTCTGTTTTTGTCCTGTCCCTCCCCTGCAGTATTCTGCTCATAGGAATAATAATACAATGATACCTTTGTGAATAAATCTGTCTGCATTTCTGATCATCTTCCTAGAAAAAGCTTTAGAAGTAGAATTATTGGGTCAAAGAGCATAGACATTTTAAAGGCTTTTGATCCAGTTTATGAGGCTGCAGATAACAGATGATCATTCTTCCTTAAATTTGGAGAAATTATTTTGGTGCTATAAATTTCGCAGAAATAGGTCAGCCAAACATCAGTGGGGGTTTGTGCTTTCATAGTTGCTCTTATAAAAGCAAGACCTCTCTTAAGTTTACAGACTATAAACAGAGAAAAAGAGAAAAGACACACTTTGGAGATGAAATTGTGGCCATTTACTTGCTCTGTGATCTTGCCTAGCTACTTCTTCATTTTTCTGAATAACTTAAAATTTGGATTAGTCTTGAGACCTCTTTACTATCAGTTGCTTCATATAACATATAAAATATATACATCATATTTTCATAATTTTCTTTAATGTTTGGTATTTTAGGACCTTAGGATCATAATTAGGTAGAGTAATTTCCAATGTATAATTTTAAAAAATTATAGGTATAAAATGGTCTTCCCTGGTGGCTCAGAGGTTAAAGAATCTGCCTGCAATGTGGGAGACCTGGGTTCAATCCCTGGGTCGGGAAAATCCCCTGGAGAAGGAAATGGCAACCCACTCCAGTATTCTTGCCTAGAGAATCCCATGGACGGAAGAGCCTGGTGGGCTACAGTCCATGGGGTCGCAAATAGTCAGACACGACTGAGAGACTTCACTCACTCACTCATAGGTATAAAAAGCATAAGACATTGCTTAGAGATGGTAATAACCTTAGTTTTAGGTGTCGTATTTTTAAATAAAAAGCTTTTTACTAGTGGATCACTCTCTTTTTGTGAAAAGCAAGAATAAAAATTTGGGGGTCATTGATGATTTCTGTTAAGGTTAAAGCTTTATTGTGGTTTCTCTTGAGCATAAATATCTTCATGCAAGGACTGTAGGTAACTTCTGTGGAGAGTTCAGCTGAAGAGTTGAGCAGGGGGAGTGGGAATTTTAACTCAAGAAGGTCCAGAGAATAAATAATGAAATCAGAAGGTTTATTTATGAAGTTGCTGAAGAGGTTAGGATTAGTTTTCTCCTGGAAAAACTAAGATTGATAAAGGATACTCTCTGTCAGTAGTCTAGAAATTTGTTTGAGGTACAAATAGAATAAATAGAACACATTCTATTGAAATTTGAAGGCTTTAAGCATTTTAATGGGTAAGAAAAAGCACAGTCGGTTCTCTATCTCTATATCTTCCACATCTACAGATTCAACCAACCTTGGATTAAAATTATTCAGAAAAAAATTCCAGAAAGTTCCAAAAGGTAAAACTTGAGTTTACTGCTCACCAAAAAATTAGCATTTTATTTATAATTATTTACATAGCATTTACCTTGTATTAGGTATTGTATAATCTAGAGAGGGTTTAAAGCATAAAGGAGGATTTGCATGGGTTATTTATACATACTGTAAACTTCTATATAAAGGACTTGAGCATCTGATTCTTTTGGTTTCCACAAGGAGTCCTGGAACCATTACCTCCTGGATATAGAAGGATGACTATATTACTTCTTAATACTACAAATAGTAAAATTATGACACTATCAACTATAAATGGCAGACAGAAAGTAAGCATAAGGAGGGTTTTTATCAGGAATTCTTAATCCATAATTAGTAATTGGATTATAGAGTTTCATAACCCTGCAAGATTAGCTGTGTTTACATTTTGGAAGGAGAGGCCTCCAACACTTTTTTCAGACTCTCAAAGGAAGGATTACAAAAATTTCAAGCTCCTACTGGAAGGTAAGCCCTGTGAGCCTAGGGATTTTTGTCCGTTCTGTTCACTTCTCTGTCCCTGATTCTTAGCACATAGTTCTGCTCAATATTTGTTAAAGGTATGATTTTTATAAATTCATATGTGGCATACATAGTTACAGCAATGGATTTTTAGAAATTAGGGATGGGAGAAAATTCCAGATTTAGTGAGGTGATGTCTTACTGGGCTGTTTCTACATTTGTCCAAAACTTTTCTTCTTATTTAAGTCTAGATGAGTAGGTAGGGCACTTATATGATAGTTTTGTGATCTAGTTCTTTTTTTTTTTTTCTCCTGTGCCAACAGAAATGCTATTGAATGGGTTAAAAATACTATAGAAATGTAATGCTGTAGAAATGTAAAAGGAAAATTATTCTAAACAATACATATTCATTCACCAGTTTACTAGAAAATGTACTTTGGGGCTGTGTCTGTATGATTCAGTGAATGCAACTGTTACAGAAAGCTTCCCTTTGAATTTGTGAATGGAAAATTTTCCTAATTGTTTTCATTAAGACAAGTAGTATGATTATAACTGCTATTTTTGCTAAAAATGTAAAATCAACAAAATATAGAAAAATTTACCTGCAGAGAACATTGCTTTATCAGCAAGAGATTTAGATTTTTGCAGCGAGCCCAATTATTCTAGCTCAGTGCCATTATACAGCACTTTTAGCAGGTGATATTGTGTACTCCATGATTGCATTAGTCAGCATCGTAAGTTTCCATACTTCTCGAAAGTTGAAATTTGGTAGAAGGTTAAAAAGAATGGCAGAAGATTAAAATGCAGGTTTGTTTTAGATATTGTAAAAATTAAAACATTTATAAAGTAAGACAAAAAATGAATTTCTAAAAATTAGTGCAGTGGAGTCAGTGTTGATTTATGAATCATTAATTTTCTTTCTTAATTAAAGGGATGACTATAAATTCTTTATTTTAATAAATTTTGTCAGTCAGACAACGGATAATTTGAGTAATTATTTGCTGCCTACACTTGAGTATTTGTGCATAGATTTTTCACATCTTCCATAATCTTTGGCAGATTAAAAAAAGTATTTCATTTTCCATTTTACATACTTATTTTGCCATTATAGATAGGAGCTATGATTATTCTAATTTATTTGAAAATTATTGCATCATTTTGGTCTTTTGCATCATTTAAAGAGGTCTTCCAATATTCACAGAATAATTTTAATAGAAAGACAGTTTTCCATTATAGATTTCATACCTTACATTGTGGTTTCTTTCTTTAGTTGAAATATTGAATCTTTAGGTCATCACACTTTCCAGTATTCAAGTGTAAGTACAAAATATATATTAAAGTGAAATTTAGAATTTCAAGTTGGAATCTATGAAATAATTCAGCTTAGTCTTTTGACTCAGTGGTATAACCCTTTCTATAGCATTTTGAACTGTGGTGTTGGAGAAGACTCTTAAGAGTCCCTTGGACTGCAAGGAGATCCAACCAGTCCATTCTGAAGGAGATCAGTCCTGGGATTTCTTTGGAAGGAATGATGCTAAAGCTGAAACTCCAGTACTTTGGCCACCTCATGTGAAGAGTTGACTCATTGGAAAAGACTCTGATGCTGGGAGGGATTGGGGGCAGGAGGAAAAGGGGAGACGATAGAGGATGAGATGGCTGGATGGCATCACTGACTCAATGGATGTGAGTCTGAGTGAACTCCGGGAGTTGGTGATGGACAGGGAGGCCTGGAGTGCTGCGATTCATGGGGTCGCAAAGAGTCGGACACGACTGAGCGACTGAACTGAATTTAACTGAACAATCTTTACCTAAAAACTCAGCAGGAACTCCAGTTCTTCACGAAGAAGCTTTTAAATGAATTATATAATAATTAAGTTATTCTTTTTATTATATTGAGCTCAAATCTACCTTGTGCTTAGAACCATAGCTTCTTGTTCTCCTTTTCAGATTATGAAGTATTCCAAGCCTGTAAATATTGAGAGTACTTACATTGAACATCACTGAAACTCATTTTTTCTTAATTTCTACTCTATTTGTTCAAGATTATAATTTTCTGTATCAATGTATATCAGAGATTTTTATGTCAGATGTTTTACTGCAGTTAGGGTACATTAGATTTGTGGCCTTTCTTTTCTTCATTATTCTTATAATCCTTTTCAGAAAGGAAATGAGGTTAATATGTTACCTGAGCACCTATTCAACTTTCTCTCTTACTTTCTAGACTAAAGTGAAGCAGAGTTGTCCCTGAAGGACCTCATTTGATCTGAGAATCCTTCCAAGCACCAGAGCTGGGCCACTGTTCTCTTTATTATACATGGAAGGTCCTAGATCATTAGTCTTATTGCTGATTTAAAGCCTTGAATCTTTAAAGCTTGTGCTATTTGACTAATTTACAGTCTTCTTTTCAGTGTTGTCAAATGCCGTCTGACCTCCTTAAGTCACTCTTGTTAAATACGAGCTTATTATTTTAAAATAAGAAACAACAGGATCGGTCATGTGTGTACCACGACCGCAGTTACCTGACCTCTCTGACCTTGACCATCTCAAAAGTAGTAGTATAGAAGTAGTAATAAAATTTATTCTTTTCAGGACTTCCCCAGTGGTGAAGACTCTGCCTTCCAGTGCAGGGGGTGTGGTTTAAATCCCTGGTCAGGAAACTAAGGACACACGTGCTGTGGAATGTGAACCACCCCCCAAAAAACTACTCTTCTTATATATAAACTATTCTCCAAATTAATCAAGTAAAATGAAAATAAAAGTTCCATTTTAGGTAGTCTATATGCAGAGAAGATAAAAGTACAATTGATCTGCGCCCCCCCATACCGCCGCAAAAAAAACCCATTACCACCAACAAAAAAACTCCAAACTACCCCTGAACAAAACAAAAATAGTATAAATTTCATTAAATACAGACCAGTGCATGACTGCTCTGCTCACTCTAGGCAAGAAATGATATGCTGTTTGTCACATAAGCTTTATTTGCTTTGAGGGAGAAATGATTCCATGAACCTAAAATAAAGTATCAAAAGTTATGGTGGGATTGTAGATACCATGTTGTTAGTTCAGTTCAGTTCAGTTGCTCAGTCGTGTCTGACTCTTTGCGACCCCATGAATCGCAGCACGCCAGGCCTCCCTGTCCATCACCAACTCCCGGAGTTCACTCAGACTCACGTCCATCGAGTCAGTGTTGTTAGTAGATGCAGAAATATTTGGTGGGGCAGTTAAAAATTCCATAAGTCTGAATGATAATTGATTATGAATGAGTACATCTATATTAAAGTAGTATTTTCATATTTACCAGTGTTGGGGCTTCAGAGATTTGGTTTTAGTAATAATTTATTTGATTATGCATTGTGAATAAATGAAATATTTTTATATTTTTCTAACTTGGCTAAAGGAATTTCAGATTAAGAAGTTTTAAGTACACAATTAATATTTTAGGAAGTAGTTCTTTCTTTTGGGCTGGGAATTAAATTCATTAAACAGGAAAATAGTAAGAAACAGGATGTGATTTAAAATGAGGTTGATTTGTGGTTCAATGACAAATTAAAAATGTGGCGTATTTAACTTGAAAAATGCACAACCTTTCATGATAGTAAAAACATGAAATGTATATGATTGCATGTGAGGCCTTATATGTAGTTAAAAGATAACTCCTTCTGGTCATTGGTTTCATTCTTAGTAGTCATCAAATTATTACATATAAGGTATAGTAGTTCATAATCCAGGACCTGCTCAGAGTTATTACAGTTGGACTTTGAAAAATGTGCACCATAAACAGTGTCTGCAGATGGGATAATATTAGGCCTAGTGGATATATGAACTATTTTGCAAATCTGATTATTTTGGTGAATAAAATGAAAATGGATTTAATTTATTATTGAACAGTTAGGGTATTGATGTATTTGCTCAATTTTTGGCTTGTTAAAGCTTTGTTTGTCGCTGCAAAGAGAAGAAGGGAAAGGGAAAAAAAAAAAACAGCTGTAGATTAAAAGGGATTTAGGAGAAATGGTAACAATTGCCTGTATGGATTTTGTTTAGCTTTGAATTAGACACTTATGAGACAGTTGGAGAAATATGAGCAGTGATTGGTAGTTGATGTAATAAAGAAATTATTGTGAATTAATGGTAGGTATTACAATGATATTGCCTTATGTTTATAAAGCAAATCTTTGTCTTAGAAAGAGACATACAGAATGGTCTACAGATAAAGTGGTATAATGCCTAGAATTTGCTTCAGAATGACTCAGAGTGGTGGGATAGGGGTTAAGGGGTAGGTGAAGATGTAAATGCAATAGGATTTGCCATGAGTTGATAAGGGTGGGTTCATCATAATAGTCTCAATAATTTCGTATTAGTTTGAAAATTGTCATAATAAAAACTTAGAAAAAACATAACACTAATTGAAAGAGGATAACTGTAGCACCTAGTGACCCTGCAATATAATATATTCATAAGTAAGGGTGGATGTGGGTCACACACAGATGTACTTATTATAAACATGTCTAATGTATCAATCTCATATTTTGTTTTTCTTCAGAGCTGAAGCCATTTATTTAATCTTGGATGATTAACACCTAAATGCTTAATTCTCAAAACTGCTCAAGAGTCCCACAGCCAGGATTAGATGATCCAGCTTACCACCAAGAAATTATTGTCTTGAATTCCACGGTAAGATTATAATAAATATTCTAAAGGCGAAATAGTGACTTACAGGTCTCAAAAGATTTTTAAATGCTGTCTTTGAGTGACTAGCCCTGTTAGTTATAATTTATAATTTATAACTGTTACAATTTCTTAATTCTTTAACCGTTATAGCAAGAGTTCAAAGTTTTGATAATCAACCAAAGATCTTAGAAATAGCTTTATGGCATTTCGCTGTCGTAGATTCAGCTAGTAATGGATATTGCAGGCTCATGCTTTATCCCTCGCTGTTATGTCTTAGGGACGGTCCTCCAAAAGCTGACACTGAAAAGGAGTTTGGCTCCTAGATGTTTATTAGGAATCCACACCTGCAAAGAAAGGACGTTATTGGACAGAAGAAATTGAACATATTGCAGGCTCAACAAAGCCTTGGCCAAGCCAAACAGGGAGTCTTGTAGTTGTGAGAGTTAAGCTTCCTGGGGATGAAGATAAATCCTTAGTGCATTCGCATCATGCACAGGCTATTAAAGAAGCTACTCAGCAAACATTTGTTGAAAGAAGGAAGTCTGAGAAAAATCTGTGGTCTCTCCTATATCACCTAATCCTTGCCCTTTCTTTTTCCAACTGAAAGTGTAGTTTAGAACAGTGAGGTTAACAGTGACATGCGTGGTTGTCTTGTATATCGTGAACAAACATGAAGGTAACTTGCCCTCATAATCAGCATGTGTTTGTTGCACACTACTGTATTCCTGGGCTCCACAGATAAGGAAGACCTACAAAGGGACCTGAGAAAAACAACGCACGTAAGTTTCAATGTGCTGGCTTCTCTCGTAGCTCAGTTGGTAAAGAATCAGCCTGCAGTGTAGGAGATCCTGGTTCGATTCCTGGGTTGGAAAGATCCCCTGGAGAAGGGATAGACTACCCACTCCACTATTCTTGGGCTTCCCTTGTGGCTCAGCTGGTAAAGAATCTGCCTGCAATGTGGGAGACCTGGGTTCAATCTCTGGGTTGGGAAGATCCCCTGGAGAAGGGAAAGGGCTACCCACTTCAGTATTCTGGCCTGGAGAATTCCATGGACTATGTATAGTCCATGGGGTTGCAAAGAGCTGGACACGAGGGACTTGAACTAAGTTTTAAAGAACAAGAGACCATATCAGTAGAGAGGAAATAAACAAAAGGACAGCATGAATCTAGAGGGTGTATGTCAAGTGAAGTAAGTCGGGCAGAGGAATACAAATACCATGTGATTTCACTTATATGTGGAATCTCAAAAAAAGTAACACACATAAATCAGAAATAGCTCATAGACACAGAGAACAAACAGGCTTGCTAAAGGGGAGGGCATGGGGATATAGGTGAGATAGGTGAGGGAGATCAAGAGGTACAAATTTCTACTTATAAAATAAGTCATGGAGATGTAATGTATAGCATAGGAATATAGTCAGTAATATTGTAGTAATGCTGTGTGTGTGACAGGTGGTAACTAGACTTACCATGGTGATCATTTCATAATTATCCGTATAAAAATGTCAAATCACTATCTTGTACACCTGAAACTAATATAATATTATAAGCCAGTTGTCCTTCAGTTTAAGTTAAGTTTCTGCAGGGGTTGTTTTGGAATAAATAAAAGATAGAGATGCTAGCCTTCAGATGAGCTTTGGTGACAGTACTTTATTTTTATATATGGTCTAATATTTGGAAAGTGATCATTGTTATAAAGTAAAATTCTCTCTTCCTATTCTAATACTATATCATGTTTCAAGCTTCTATTTGAAAATAAGTATAAAAGATGACATGATAAGAAAATTTAATAGATGCTCTTTTTGCTTGATTGACTTATATAATCACTGTGTTTCATGATAACTGCTTTTGGAATAGTAATAAGTTTTGTGAAATGCTGACCTTGTGTATATCTTAGAATGCAAAATTAATAAATTGTGTACACATGCATAAAATTCTGTAAAAAAAAAAAAAATATGAATGAGGTGAGATGGAAGAAACAAAAATAAAAACCTGGGAAGATACAGGGATAACTTCTAGGTTATTAAAGGACGTGGATTATGGTTCTGACCGGTTTGTTTTTGCAGTGTGTTGGCAATAGGATGATCACATAATTTTTATCCTTCTGTGCTCCAGGGTTAAGAGAGAATCTACTTCTGAGAAGGATTTTTTTTAAAGTCAGTGTTTCTTTCTAGTTGGTATAGTCTTGCTTTAGGGCAAGAAACTTGAGTCCTTTACTTGACTTCCTTGTTTTTTTTCCCTCCTTTTTACTGTAGAATTCCATGAGAGAGGATTTGCGTGAATAAATCCTCTAAATTTCCTCTGAACCTTAATAATATATTAATGCTTTATGTATAGAGGATTTTTACTTAATATTTTTTAAGTGAATGAAATAGAGAATAATTGACTTCCTTATTAATGTTAAGGATTAAAAACTCATCTATTCAGACCCTGGTGGCTCAGATAGTAAAGAATCTGCCTGCAATGCTGGAGACTTGGGTTCAATCCCTGGGTTGGGTAGATCCCCTGGAGGAGGGCATGGCAACATACTCCAGTATTCTTGCCTGGAGAATCCCCATGGACAGAGGAGCCTGGTGGGTTATACTTCATGGGGTCGCAAAGAGTCAGACATAACTGAGTGACTAAGCACATCACAATTCAGACCAGAAATTTACTTGTTTTTATATTACAGCAATTTCCTTGATATCTATGTAGACAACTTTATGCTTCATCTTTTAATATATGTAGATCATTTCTCTTCCTACTGAGTGCTGGAAGAAAAAGATTGTGTTTCACTAAATGAATCAGATTTTTTTTTCTCTTAAGTGTGTATCCTTCAAAGTTATCAATTTGACTACTTAGGGAAGTTTATGTCTTATCTGTTCCTTTTTGTTTGTTTTTGTTTCTTTCTTGGTCACTTAGTAACCCCACCAGAGGGCAGGCAAAGAAAGGGAGAAAAGAAGATATTAAAGTGCACAAAGTCTTATTTAGTACCTTTCACTGGCACATTTTATCATGCTTCTGGATTATAATAAGGCAGTAGGATCAGTTACTTTTGCTATTTTAAAATATTTAATAGGATGCTTAGTTATTTGGAAATAAATTATGTAAGGTTGATTACTGGGTTTATTGAATTAAATATTTATACTTTAAACTGTTCAATTTTATTTTCTTAGATTCATATATTTTAAATTATCAATTTTTTTTTTTAGTAATTCATCCCAAGATTTCCTTTGCTACTGTAGATAACTTATGATTTTAAGATTATAACTTATGATTGATTATAATGAAGTTTTTTTGGTGTGTGTTTAAAAGTACATTGGTACAAATTGGTAAAGAATTTGTCTGCAGTGCAGGAGATCTGGGTTTGATTACTGGGTCAGGAAGATTCCCTGGAGAAGGAAATGGCAACCCACTTCAGTATTCTTGCCTGGAGAATTCCCATGGACAGAGGAGCCTGGCAGGCTACAGTCCATGGGGTTGCAAGAGTCGGACATGACTTAGTGACTAAACCACCACCACCACAGATGTATTAGAAAAGATAAACTTTTAAATGAAACAACCACCAGAAGGTAAAGCAGAACCACAGCAGCAGAAAATAAAATAAAAGTAAAAGTACATTGGGATGTTCATAATACAGTATAGTTTTAAATTATTCCTTTTCACCTTCTATAAAACTTGATCTTCCTGCAGTCTGCTAGTGAATTTCTGGAATGATCAGAATTATCTTTTGAATTCAAGTTACTGTTTCACATTTCAGCTGTTAAGTGTGTTTAAAATAAGACACACCTCAGACCAAAGTAAATTTGTCCTAACATTATCACAGTGTAGGTTTTCAAAGTCTAAACGTTAAACTAGATGGATGCTAAGCATTTTATAGTCTCAGTATTGCTGTTACCACCCATTGTACATGCACTTGTATATGTATATATGAGGTGCAGTTTCACAGTTGGTAGCTGTTTGACTTCTTATCAGTATGAACAGCAAATGTCCTAAAAATCAGCTTCAAAACAGCTGGTAGTTGACCAACCTAAGTTCACATGACGTTTCTTTGCTCTTTGACACAAAGAGTGAACCTTACCTTCTCATCAAGGAAGTTGGTACAAAAACCTTTCTGTGTACTTGTGGGTCCAGTAATGTAGAAGAACCTTAATATGGAATTTTTGAAAAGAGTTGCTCCTCCTCTTGTTTTGGGAAATATGGTTTTGGGCCCTGGAGAGAGTTTTCAGGAAAGTTCTCCAAGGTTACTGAAATTGAAACGTCTTGGTTTGCTTTCATCAGAGAAGACAATAGATCAGGAAGGTGGAATCCATTTCTGTCACAGTCATTATGACAAACACCAACATCAACAAGGAGGTAAAGTAAAGATGTGTTTTCAACCCTTTAATAAAAAGTATTTTAGAAAAGTGAAATTATTTTTACAAGTATGCATTCTAGTGAGCATAAATCTTTATTTGAAAGTTTAAATATTAAAAAAATTTTTAAATAGAGTAAATATATAGTTGGCATAAATGTTTTTAGTATCAGAAATTTTGCTTAGGATTTAGATGGAGAAATATTGATTGCTTCGAGTTGAGATGGAGAAATATTGATTGCTGTAGATCAAGATAAAGCCATTAATGAAGTTAACAGTTTAGTGATTGTGGAAAATATTTTGATTATGCTTACTGACAAAAATGTTATTGTTGCAACTTATACCATATATAAGTGAAAAAGAAGATACTGAGTTTTATCTATTGTTACAGAAATCACTTTTTTAAAAGTCCCATTCTTTTGTTCTAAAAGATAAGGAGTATTTGAGGTGAACTATAAAAAAAAAATCCTACAATTTTGAATATAATTGTGATTATTTTGTGTCACAGTACCTTTGTTTCATATAATTCTGCAAAGTTGAATATAATGCATTTTAAAGTTTGAGAGCATGGTACTCATGTGTTAGGAGAAAAATCAGATTTGCATATAGTAGCTAGAAAATATTTTTTAAAAAAGAAAATCTTTAGGAAGATGATGAAAAATGCCTGCTTTACTATTTTGATTAAAACACTTTAAGATATTAAAATGTTCTTTATGATTATTGATTTTTATTATAGGGAATACTTAACTGCTCGTATAAATTAACATAATATTTAGTAGAAAGAAAAGATTTTCTCTAAATCCTTTGGAAATTTGATTTATAGCTGTTTTCCATGTGTATTTAATATGCACTTATGCATTTTATTTATAGAATTTAAAAATGATATTTACTATCTAAACTGTTTCAATACTTGCTTTTTCATTTAATGCATCATAAACATTTTTCTGTCTCATTTAAACTATGCACTCCATTGTGTGATACAATAGTTTATTCTTATTGATGAACACTTAGAGTGACTTTAGTTGTAAATTATTAGAAGTAATTATTTAATAAATATTCATTTATTTTTTATTACTTTATTATCTATTTATTGTATTACTTTATGCTTTTGTATGATTGCTTCTTAGTATAAATCTCTGTGTGCATTGAAAATTTTGGTAGACAAGGCCAAGTTACCTTTCAAAGGTATTTCAGTTCAAGCTCCCCAGGGCAGTATCCCTATTTCTTTGTATTCTCCTTAACACTATTTCTTGTCATTTTGAAAAATAGAGTCATATTTAGAAGAAACCATGCTTTCTGTTAAAATATTATGTAGAAGAAAAGAGAAGGAACTTTTAAGAAGAAATAAATATTGATATCTAGAATGTACTGGTAGTAGAAGTTATTTTTTTTATACTCTTCACTCTTCACTTTTGAGTGTATAAAATGGAGGTGAGACCACTGATGGTTAGTGACTCCTTAGTTCAGTTCAGTTCAGTCTCTCAGTTGTGTCTGACTCTTTGCGACCCCATGGACTGCAGCACACCAGTCTTCCCTGTTCATCACCAACTCCTGGAGCTTATTCAAACTCATGTCCATTGAGTCAGTGATGCCATCCAACCATCTCATCCTCTGTCGTCCCCTTTTCCTCCCGCCTTCAATCTTTCTCAGCATTGGGATCTTTTCAAATGAGTAAGTTCTTCTCATCAGGTGGCCAAAGTATTGGAGTTTCAGCTTTAGCATCAGTTCTTCCAATGAATATTCAGGACTGATTTCCTTTAGGATTGACTGGTTGAATCTCCGTGCAGTCCAAGAGACTCTCAAGAGCCTTCTCCAACACCACAAATCAAAAGCATCAATTCTTTGGTGCTCAGTTTTCTTTATAGTCCATCTCTCGCATCCATACATGACTACTGGAAAAACCATAGCTTTGATTAGATGGAACTTTGTTGGCAAAGTAATGTTTCTGCTTTTTAATATGCTGTCTAGGTTGGTCATAGCTTTTCTTCCAAGGAACAACTGTCTTTTAATTTCATGGCTGCAATCACCATCTGCAGTGATTTTGGAGCCCCCCAAATAAAGTGACTCTTAATTTCAGTTAAAATCTGTGAATCATTCAGCAGTTAGTTTTGTGTTCAATAATGTAGATATGCATAAATAAGCAATATGAATATATAAGTATATGTAGTTATTTATGTTATTAGAAATTTAGTCTTTAGCTTTCAATCTTGAATCATTTAATTGCTTTCTTCACTGTCAGTTCAGTTTAGTCACTCAGTCGTGTCCGACTCTTTGCAGCCCCACGGACTGCAGCACTCCAGGCTTCCCTGTCCATCACCAGCTCTCAGAGCTTGCTCAAACTCCTATATAAGGGACCTGTGTTTAAATGTAATATCCTATGCCCATTAGTTTAATATGGCTCCTTTTTTATTTTAAAAGACTACTTTACATATTTTTGGACATAATATATATGTTATAAATTATAATAATGGGATTTTATAATTTATATTAATTTGCAAAAAAGCATTCGATTTGCCAGTTAAAAGACTTTCTTTACTGTATATCATTTTTACCAATCAGTCAAAATAAAGCAAAATTATGGAACTGAAACAACTGAAGAATCTGTTGTTTGACGTTTCAGAGGCTACAGGTCCTTTGTGGAATTGCTCTTACCTCGTTTTTCTCTTCAAAAATAAATCTCAACTTTAGGAAATGACTATTAAAATTAATTTAATGGACTTCTTTGGCAATATCTGTACAAAGATTTGGTTTCTTAAATTTCACTTTACCAATAAAGTCCTTTTCTTAATCTCAAAAGTTGATACCGTGTTTTACACCAGTCTATGCACATGATTAACACCATTGATTCCTTAGAACCAGCGTGAGTAAATTTTACCTCCTGTTTGCTGGTGGTTCTGGGATAGAGATAATGCAATAGTTTATTCAGAAGTGATTCAAAGAACTGGGTACAGTTCTTCTAAAGGGTGTTACAGTGTTGCTTATTTAATGAAAGGAGAAACCAAGAGTATGAAGAGATTTCATATCAGTAGTGCAAAGAAGGAAGTACTCTTTTAGAGAAAAACTGGTATGTAATCTCATAGCTTTGTACTTGAGTCAGTTGTTTCCAACTTCTTTCATTGTTCATTCAAAATAAAAGTTATTTCTAAGGAATTTAGATTGGATTGGATCAATCATATGAATTGATAATTGTACTTTTGTGAGAGGACAAATTGAGAATAAGTTTGCAGTATATAGATATTGACCTTGTGTCTTTTAACTCCAGAAGTATTTATAGATGTTTACGGTTTCTTTAAAAAAAATATGCATATTTGCAGGGGTTGATATTTGGAAGAACATTTTTCTTTGCTTTTGATAAATTTTTTCATTTTTTAAACTTTCTCTAAACATTAACTAACCTGGTGTTTTAAAAGTTGATAGAAATTCTCAAACAACCCACTGAATTTACCTAAAATCTTCTATTTCTCTGTAGAATATATTAACAATTGCTGGTAGTACACTGCACACCGTTTAAATCCCCTGCCACCACTTCTGCTCCTAACAAGTTTAGTTGTGGGCTTACCAAGACTTGTGTTTTCAACCAAACTTGTTTATGCCAATTATACTTATAACTGTGATCATGTATTTTAATTAGGTATCACATAACTCAGGAAAAGCTGAGGCTGAAAAGAAAGTTATTTTGGTATAAACAAAGTTGAATACTTTGGTTATACTCCACAGAAGTGAATTCCTCAAGAAAATTTGTTTTAAATTACACATAGGTCAGAGAAGTGTTCAAGAAGGATTTTGCTCTTAGAGCCCTTTAACTTCCCACTCCACTTTGAAGAAATTGAGACTGGGTTATCATAGGTGATGTACATGGACTGGAATCTAGACGGGAAAGACAATAGTTGAGTAATCAGCAAATTCACCTTAAGAGACAAGGACTTGGCACTACATCAGAAAGCTAGGGAATAAACATGGATTTTATGTTTAGGTTAAAACTTTTAACTTAAAGGTTAACTTGTTTTTCCCCTCCTGATTCCTACTGTAATGGAGCTTTTTGATTAAATAATTAGCTAACAGTTAGAATTTACAGTAAAGAGACTCTACTTTATATGGCTGTATAATGTTGTAAATTTGTTGTGAAGAAGTAAATCATTTATTTACTAAACTATTTCCTTAATAGGAAAAGGAATTACAATTTTCCTGTGTTCATGTTATGTAATCTTATTCATAAATCCTCAAATATCTGTATACTTTTTGTGTAGAGTCCTAATTATGTAATCAAAAGCTGATTTTCTGATAGATATTATTCATGCCAATTCTATTAATATTAATATTTATCTTCAGGCATAAGAGTTGGTGGGGAAAAAATGCTCTTCACTGATTCAGAATATACTAGTGTTGACTGACCATTGAAGGAGAATGAATGTTAGGCATAGTTATGAGTCAGATCCTAAGAATCAGGCGGTGTGTTTTCACAGGCTTCTGTTGTAACAGCTGCAAAATCCTTGTATCTCCAGGGTTGGGTTATTTTTATTCAGATGGAATCAACCTTAATTTTGTTGTTGTTCATTCTGTTTATAGTCAAGAATAAGTGAGTGTAAATATATTATGGCTGACTTTTATAATTCACCAAGAACAGAGATAATGGGACATTGAGCAGAACTGAGTATGTATCAACATTATTTGAACACCTTATTATTCTGGGTCTTGTTTCCTTGCTTTAATTTACCAGTTACTTAAATGGTCTCATTTGTCTACCCATTTAGTGCATACCTCTCTCTTTTTCCCCTCAAATAAAATATAAGTTGAGCATAGACTTTGCTCTGTCTACTGATGTGTTTCAGGGTTTGGAATATAATAGTTGCTCAATAAATATTGGTTAAATAAGCAGATGTTGGAGAAGGCAATGGCAACCCACTCCAGTACTCTTGCCTGGAAAATCCCATGGACGGAGGAGCCTGGTAGGCTGCAGTCCATGGGGTCTCGAAGAGTCGGACACGACTGAGCGGCTTCACTTTCACTTTTCACTTTCATGGATTGGAGAAGGAAATGGCAACCCACTCCAGTGTTCTTGCCTGGAGAATCCCAGGGACGGGGGAGCCTGCTGGGCTTCCGTCTATGGGGTCGCACAGAGTCGGACACGACTGAAGCGACTTAGCAGCAGCAAGCAGATGTTATCTAAGTCCTCATGAAAACCCTTTAAGATATGTTGTTACACAAAATTTTAGTTCAGGGAGGCTTAACCAAATTATTTGAGGTTTCTTGGCTACCAAGTGACACAGTAATGCTACTGTCCTTTTATTCTACATCATGGCAGTGTTTGATGTTTTTGAATTTTTATGTATGAAATGTTTTTTAAAACACTAGTATATCTATCAAGATTGATTGTTCCACTAAGGAACACGTACTTTTTTCTTTTGCTGCTTTCATTTTAATTAAGAGTGATATTTCAATAGGAAAATACTGTAATTTCGATGTGTCTGCATCTTTTTCAGATCCTTTGTTGCACTTTAATGAACAGTTGATAATTATTTTTATAACACTCTGATTAGGTAATCTGATTAAGTATATAGCTGTTTCACATGACTTTAACAAAAACAATTGAGACTCACATTAAGATACCATTTTCATTTCATTACAAAGTGTTAATGATTTCATGGAATATAAACATTTAAATAGAATGCTGGTATATCTCTCTTGAGGTGTTCACCATAGTTCCCTAGGAGGAAGAAATCAAAATGTAGGACTTGTTATAAAATTCCAAATGCTTTTTGGTTGAGTTTTAAGAAGTTGAACAGTTCTATGAAGACCTACAAGACCTTCTAGAACCAACACCCCAAAAAGATGTCCTTTTCATTATAGGGGACTGGAATGCAAAAGTAGGAAGCCAAGAAATACCTGGAGTAATGGGCAAATTGACCTTGAAGTACAGAATGAAGCAGGTCAAAGGCTAACAGAGTTTTGCCAAGAGAACGCACTGGTCGTTGCAAACACCCCCTTCCAACAACACAGGAGAAGACTCTACACGTGGACATCACCAGATGGTCAACACCGAAATCATATTGATTATATTCTTTTCAGCTAAAGATGGAGAAGCCCTATACAGTCAACAAAAACAAGACTGGGAGCTAACTGTGGCTCATATCATGAACTCCTTATTGCCAAATTCAGACTTAAATTGAAGAAAGTAGGGAAAACCACTAGACCATTCAGGTATGACCTAAATCAAATCCCTAATGATTATACAGTGGAAGTGACAAATAGATTCAAGGGATTAGATCTGATAGACAGAATGCCTGAAGAACTATGGACGGAGGTTTGTGACATTGTACAAGAGACAGTGATCAAGACCATCCCCAAGAAAAAGAAATGCAAAAAGGCAAAATGGTTGTCCGAGGAGGCCTTGCAAATAGCTGTGAAAAGAAGAGAAGTGAAAGGCAAAGGAGAAAAGGAAAGATATACCCATTTGAATGCAGAGTTCCAAAGAATAGCAAGGAGAGATAAGAAAGCCTTCCTCAGTGATCAATGCAAAGAAATAGAGGAAAACAGTAGAATGGGAAAGACTAGAGATCTCTGCAAGAAAATTAGAGATACCAAGGAAATTTCATGCAAAGATGGGCTTGATAAAGGACAGAAATGGTATGGACCTAACAGAAGCAGAAGATATTAAGAAGAGGTGGCAAGAATACACAGAAGAACTGTACATAAAAGATCTTCATGACCCAGATAATTATGATGGTATGATCACTCACCTAGAGCCAGATATCCTGGAATATGAAGTCAAGTGGGCCTTAGGAAGCATCACTATGAACAAAGCTAGTGGAGGTGATGGAATTCCAGTTGAGCTATTTCAAATCCTGAAAGATGATGCTGTGAAAGTGCTGCACTCAATATGCCAGCAAATTTGGAAAACTCAGCAGTGGCCACAGGACTGGAAAAGGTCAGTTTTCATTTCAATCCCATAGAAAGGCAGTGCTAAAAATGCTCAAACTACCACACAATTGCACTCATCTCACACATTAACAAAGTAAAGATCAAAATTCTCCAAGCCGGGCTTCAACAGTACATGACTTGTGAACTTCCAGATGTTCAAGCTGGATTTAGAAAAGGCAGAGGGACCAGAGATCAAATTGCCAACATCCATTGAATCATCAAAAAGCAAGAAAGTTCCAGGAAAACATCTACTTCTGCTTTATTGACTATGTCAAAGTCTTTGACTGTGTGGATTACAACAAACTCTGGAAAATTCTTAAAGCAATGTGGATTCCAGACCACCTGACCTTCCTCCTGAGAAATCTGTATGCAGGTAAATAAGCAACAGTTAGAGCCGGACATAGAACAACAGACTGGTTCCAAATCAGGAAAGGAGTACGTCAAAGCTGTATATTTTCACCCTGCTTATTTAACTTATATGCAGAATACATCATGAGAAACGCTGGACTGGATAAAGCACAAGCTGGAATCAAGATTGCTGGGAGAAATATCAATAACCTCAGATATGCAGATGACAACACCCTTATGGCAGAAAGTGAAGAACTAAAGAGCCTCTTGATGAAAGTGAAAGAGGAGAGTTGAAAAAAGTTGGCTTAAAAGTCAACATTCAGAAAACTTTAAGATAATAGCATCTGGTCCCATCACTTCATGGCAAATAAATGGGGAAACAATGCAAACAGTGAGAGACTTTATTTTGGGGGGCTCCAAAAGTTATGACCAACCTAGACAGCTTATTAAAGAGCAGAGACATTGCTTTGCCAGCAAAGGTCCGTCTAGTCAAGGCTATGGTTTTTCCAGTGGTCATGTATGGATGTGAGAGTTGGACTATAAAGAAAGCTGAGCGCCAAAAAATTGATGCTTTTGAACTGTGGTGTTGGAGAAGACTCTTGAGAGTGCCTTGAACTGCAAGGAGATCCAACTAGTCCATCCTAAAGGAAATCAGTCCTGAGTATTCATTGGAAGGACTGTTGCTAAAGGTGAAACTCCAATACTTTGGCCACCTGATATGAAGAACTGACTCATTTGAAAAGACCCTTATGCTGGGAGGGATTGGGGGCAGGAGGAGAAGGGGATAACAGAGGATGAGATGGTTGGATGGCATCACTGACTCAATGGACATGAGTTTGAATGAACTCTGGGAGTTGGTGATGGACAGGGATGGATAACCTGGCGTGCTGCAGTCCATGGGTTTGCAAAGAGTCAGACGTGACTGAGCAACTGAACTGACTAGTGAAGAAGTGACTAGTGAAGAGTGGGGGATGCTAACTATTACCAACTGGATTTTCTTAATAAGTGATCTTTTTAGTTTTGTTTGTGTCGAACCGTTGCTCTCAGTGGTTAGATTTTATGTCACTCGAATAACTTGCTTTTGTTTGATACACCCTGTATTGGGTAGAGGAATACCATGGCAGACCAGTTTGTTTTAAGATGGGAATGAAATGAGTAAAGAGTGTTCTAAGTGTTCATCAAAGACTAGACTATTAATAGGGAATTTAGAGAAAGTCTTGTGAAAAAATCGAGGTGAAGTTTTTCTTTTGCCATTTCAAATGCTAACAGACCAAAAGAGATGGAGAATCCTTTGAAATTCAGATGTCATTAAAGATTGGTGGGCACAGTAGTATCATGGAAGAACTTGAGCTCCAGGTCATTTTCAGTCTGCTTTAGAATTTCTGATTTGACCCAAGTGATAGCTTGTTTTCATGTGTAAGTGTCTGAAGGAGTTCAAGAATTCTTTTTTATGCAAATGGGTTTTGGAAGTCCTGAGCTTTTCATTGTTGTTATTTTTCAGTAACTAAGCCATGCACAACTCTTTGTGACCCCGCAGACTGCAGCACACCAGGCTTCCCTGTCCACCATTTCCCTGAGCTTGCTCAAACTCATGTCCATTGAGTCAATGATTCCTTCCAAACAATTCATCTTCTGTCCCCCTCTTCTCCTCCTGCCCTCAGCCTTCCCCAGTGTCAGGGTCTTGTCCTGAAATCAAGTAGGACTGCTTCCTTAAGTGGGCCTTTGGTTACTTTTCAGGCAGTACTTACTGAAGGTTGTAGGAGAAGCCTTGTGGGTGGTTACTTTCACGCCTTCTCTGAGTCTATGAGAATTCTCATGATAGAGAAGTGATATTGGAAAGACCTCCAAGTGTGAGAGGAGAGAGGCAGTGAAGTATTGAGAACAGAGTCGAGTTGGGGCTTTGATCCAACCTGAGCTGAGCTCCACTGTGACTGGCTATGTGTCCTTGAACAGGCTACTTAATCTCTCTAGGCCAGTTGACTTCACCTGTGAATTTGAATGATATTTTCTATGTAGCATTGTTTTTAAGATTACCAAAAATGGCAATGAAATTGATACACAGTTCCATACACGGTGGCTATTATTGTTTACAGAGAATTTTGAATTTTTGACTTGGAGGTAGATGAATCAGTTTAGCTAGAATTTATCTTTGGAGCATTCCATCATAAAAAACATTCTAGGAATTTGGATCTAGGTCTTTCATTGTGCATAATTCTGAACCATTTTAGCATGTGATTTATAGCTTCCTGACAGATCATGGGAGCTTGGGTTGCAACACCTTCTCCTGTGCTTTCCTTCTTTGTCTATAATGTGTGCTCTTCCAAATAGCTACGGCCAAATGGTCTTGTGATTCAGATATGAAGGTTTTTAGAAGTTGGTGTAACAGTATTACTTCAGTAGTTTCTCTTGGCTGGTTTTAAAGTTCACCTAAGACTTTTTAAGAAGGGTCACTTTGAACTGTCTCCTCAAATTACATGGATGTATATTTTTGAAAATCGGGGCAGTTAAATGTGGCTAGAATTAGGGGCAGGGTCTTTACTTATTTGGCTTTTAGAAAGACTTTTAGAAGTCTGCCTGTAATGTCCTTTTAGAAAGGACTTGCAAGAAACTTAACTGAAATAGAGATGTACCTGTCTCCATTTTTAAGAGGCCTGGAATGATTTCTTCTCTATCCCACTTACTCTGCTGTTTTCCTAATCACAGAACTGATGTTGATCTAGTATCAACCCTGGTATGGTGATACCGGTTGTTAAAATACTACAATTTCTACTATCAGTTGATATTCAGCTATAGCCACATCCCTTCCCCAAGTGCTCCTGCAGTTTCAGCCCTCCTGCCCTACCCCAGGACCCTCTTAGCCTTTCTCTTCTGCAGGGGATCTTCCCAACCCAGGAACTGAACCCAGGTCTCCCGCATTGCAGACAGATTCTTTACCAGCTGAGCCACAAGGGAAGCCCAGGAATACTGGAGTGGGTAGCCTATCCCTTCTCCCATGGATCTTCCCGACCTAGGAATCGAACTGGGATCTCCTGCATTGCAGGTGGATTCTTTACCAACTGAGCTGTAAGGGAAGACCTTGACCACCTCAGGTTTTGTCAACTAATTGGTGAGTCTTCGCCACACCAGGGTTCCCTGGACCCGCCTCCACTCTGAGGCTGGGCTGGTTACATTGTTCAGTTACCATACTTTCCTGGTGGCTATTTTGATCATCACTCCTGCTTATTCTCAGTTAGAGAAACAAAAGGCAGGAGATAGCATGTCTAAGATAAAATAGTTGAAACAAAAGGGGATAAGAAAAATATAAACAAATATTAGAAATAATGCATAAAAAGGTGAAAAACTGATAAAAAATAATGTCTATATTGGAAGATTCTCAAAAAAGAATATAGAGGTTAAAACATGCACAGCAGAGTAGGTTAAGATGACTAAAGCTGAGTGTAAATTTAAAATGTAACTAAAAGAATTATACTAGAAAGTTTAAACAAAAATAAAGTGTGCTATAAAGGGAATCAGGAAGCAACATCCAGTCCAAGGGTTAACTCTATCCACCTATACGTTGTGGCCTTTGGGTTGAGGCAACAATCCGTAGATATAAGCTTCTAATCATGCTTACTTCCTGCAGCTGGAACTCGGTAGGGGGAATAGAAGTCTCTGTGTGATTGTCCTTGGGGTTAACTAGTTTCTGTCACCCCTAACTTCAGTTAACTATTCTCTGTCTTTGTCCACTAGCTTCTGTTATTCCATTTAATATAAAAGTGTTGCTTCTTTTTCTAGGTAGTGAATTCTTTGAGAACTAAGTTGGTCTTATCTATGTGGGTAGCCCCAGAGCTTAGCCCCATGGAAGGCACTTAGTAAGCACTTATTAAATGTTTGTTGAAAGTTAAGAGTCTTCTGTCCTTTGATTCTTCTCCTTTATGTGCCAGAGCAAGTTTTCACTTGTTATGGAGAGCTGCTGTCAGTTGCCATATTTAGCTCACTGACTTTTTCCTTCAAAACCATCTAGCACATTGCTCAGTGGGCAGTGGTTCCTGAGGCAAAACCAGCCTTCCATTAGTTTGAAAAGGAAAAAAGGTGGGGGAAAAAACACCCTTCAAATCAAAGCAAAAAGTGATCTAGAATAGAGATTGGCAAGCCTTTTCTGGGAAGGGCCAGGTAGTAAATATTTTAGGATCTGGGGGCCATAAGTCTCTGTCATAACTGTTTAGCTTTGACTCTGTAGAAAAAAAGAAGCCTGGATGAAATGTGAAAGAATGTGTGTGGCTGTGTTTCAGTACAGCTTTCTTTACAAATCAAGCGATGAACCAGATTTGGTCTAGGGACCTAAGTGTTCCAGCTCTAAGCTAGAATATGGAAAAGGATATTGCTAACATCAGAGAGCTACATACAGGTGATTTACCTGGGAAGTAGAGAATGGACCGCTTGAAGAAGGGCTCCACTGTTAAACTTAGTTTCTGTAACTCTTGGAATAGTGTGTTATCCACAGTAGGTATTCATTAAATATTCATTAATTTGATTTGGATCCAATTATATCATTTATCCTCCCTGGGCTTCAGTTGTCTCATCTAAGATTTGAGGGACTATGTTTCATGATCTCTAAAGATTCTTCAGTTAAAAAAAAAATCTGTGAGTCTCTATTTGTGGAAGGCCATATGGTTCATTCTTTAAAGATAACAATTGTTGGCTTAACAGATTTCCTGTATGCCCTTAATACCCTGATGTGGAGTTCTAAAATAGTTGCTTTTTATCAATAATCTTGTTTTATGGACCTTTCCATAATGGAACTCATTGTCTACTAGGCTATCCCTGTACTTTCCAGCCACCTTTAGCATCCCATCCTGCTACATATGTAAATAGAATATGCACCTTGCCTTACTTTAGCCATAAAGTTTTTTAAACCTAGTCATTTTTAAAATAGAATAAATTAACTCTAAAGGTAATTCATTGCATATTTCTTTTTTTAGAAACACAAGGATTCTTTATAGACAGATGGTGATCAAGATGGGGATCAGTCCGCCTTTGAGAATTGTTTTTCCAAACGCCGTATCAGCAAAGTAAACATTCTATCGTTGATTTATTCAAACTGTTAAGTAATAATATAAAATAATTTTAGATATTATAGATGTAAATTATTGGCACATTAACTGAGTTTTAAAGTCTACTTTTATTTAAACTTTTGATGCTTCCCACATGGTGCTAGTGGTAAAGAATCTGCCTGCCAGTGCAGGAGATGCAAGAAACATGGATTCAGTCCCTAGGTCAGGAAGATCCCTGGGGTAGGAAATGGCAACTCACTCCAGTATTTGTGCCTGGAAAATTCCATGAGCAGAGCAGCCTGGCAGGCTACAGTCCATGGGGCTGCAAAGGGCTGGACATGACTGAGCACGCACACATACATTTTTGGCAGAATTTTCTGTTTCTAAAGAGTGATTATTTAAGGTTAGGTAAGCCATCCGATAAGATCTCTTATGCTGTTCTCAAGAAGTATAAACTGGCATATATTTCTAGAAACTTTAAAAAAAACTCTAAAAAGTTCTTTATAAGGAATGCAGAAAATTTATTATATCTTAGGGCTCTGAATTTTGTTAATCTCTATTTCTAAATAAATATTTGTTATTATTTTTAAATAAGATGTGCTAAAAATGACACAAGCAAGATAATTTTATATCAGTATATCTTATATTTTATATAAATATATCTTAAAATTAGCTCTTCTTAAGCTTTACTGTGCTTAAGAATGACCTGCTGCTGCTGCTGCTAAGTCGCTTCAGTCGTGTCCGATTCTGTGCAACCCCATAGACAGCAGCGCACCAGGCTCCCCTGTCCCTTGGATTCTCCAAGCAAGAACACTGGAGTGGTTGCTATTTCCTTCTCCAATGCATGAAAGTGAAAAGTAAAAGTGAAGTCACTCAGTCACGTCTGACTCTTAACGACCCCATGGACTGCAGCCTACCAGACTCCTCCATCCATGGGATTTTCCAGGCAAGAGTACTGGAGTGGGGTGCCATTGCCTTCTCCGTAAGAATGACCTAGGGAATCTTATAAAGAAGTGGGTTCTGATTTACAAGGTTTAGAATGAGGTTTTAAAGAATATTAATGTTAGGAAGGTAGGTTCTTCCAAATTAGTTTTTAATATAATATAATACATTGTGATTAAGATTGATCATTCATAAACATTTCCTGGGTTTTAGGCTTTCCCATTTAATTACAATAAACAATCTCTTCATCTTCCTAAAACTGCTGGTACTCTACTTCCTAAGTGTAATTTTTGTCTTTACATTTGGTTGCTTCTGCAGTTTGGTACTTCCTTTCCTTTCGTATTCCTTATTACAGCCTTGCCAACTCACCCTTTTGTTTTAAAAGTAAGGATGGTATTAAAAAAGTGGCTCTAACAATAAAAACTTCTAGTTCATTGAAAACTTATTGTGCTACTGACAATGTGAGAAAAATTCAGAAAGACAAGTGTTGACAGGAAGTCATGAGCCTTTGCTTTGTGATGGTGCTTCATGGAGAACGTGACCATTGGTCTCCATTGACCTTGGCCAGTTAATGGTTTACATCTCTGTTCTGACATGTTGTTACTAGCTAGTGCCCATTTTCACATTCAAAAAAGTTCTTCTTTGGGCAATACATTTTAAATTCACCTTCAATTATGGTCCATAGAATTTTACCTGTTTTTCCCAGTCAGTTAAGTTCAGTTCAGTTTTTCAGTCGTGTCTGACTCTTTGCAACCCCATGAATCGCAGCACGCCAGGCCTCCCTGTCCATCACCAACTCCCGGACTTCACTCAAACTCATGTCCATCGAGTCGGTGATGCCATCCAGCCATTTCATCCTCTGTCGTCCCCTTCTCCTGCCCCCAGTCCCTCCCAGCATCCAAGTCTTTTCCAATGAGTCAGCTCTTCGCATGAGGTGGCCAAAGTACTGGAGTTTCAGCTTCAGCATCAGTCCTTCCAATGAACACCCAGGACTGATCTCCTTCGGAATGGAGTGGTTGGATCTCCTTGCAGTCCAAGGCACTCTCAAGAGTCTTCTCCAACACCACAGTTCAAAAACATCAATTCTTCGGCACTCAGCTTTCTTCACAGTCCAACTTTCACATACATACATGGCCGCTGGAAAAACCATAGCCTTAACTAGACGGACCTTTGTTGGCAAAGTAATGTCTCTGCTCTTTAATAAGCTGTCTAGGTTGGTCATAACTTTCCTTCCAAGGAGTAAGCGTCTTTTTATTTCATGGCTGCAATCACCATGTGCAGTGATTTTTCCCAGTAGGATTGACCAGTTATAATGCATATCCTCTTTTTTCTTCTCAGTACATCTGTATATCCTGTACTGACAATGAAAGTATCTTAGTATTAAGAATTCTAGTTTCTTTGGGGGCAATGAATATACATTGTGCATGTTGTAAAAAATATAAATCCAATAACCTTTTGACTAGAAAATTTGTATCTGGATTTTTTTCACCTGTATTTTCCAAAAACAATTTCAGGCAATTACATTTAATTTCTAGTGTCTAGAGTTCTTAAGGAACTCAGGAATCAGTTTTAAATATTCAAAAATAGATTTTTGTTTTAATTCAAGAAATAATAATGTCTTAGCACTGGGCCAAATGATAGCAAATTTGTATGGTTTTTGAGGGCAGAGAAGAAAGTATGATTACAGGGTCTGGACTACTTCATTTTAAGCAGAGGAAGCAATTTTTTTGTTTTAACGTGTGAAATATATAAAAAGAACTTCAAGGCTAGGAATAAATTGGGCTATTAATCAATGCCCTGTGTCAGGAAGGTAACAGTAATTATACCTTATGGCATTCTTGAATAATATATTGATGTATAGATAACCACTCTCCAAGTTATTGAGCTTAGTTAAAAAGCTTCTTTATTGCTTTTATGCTGCTAACTTGTGAATACACTAATGCATTGATCTAATCTGTGACATTGTCTGAAGCTTATTTTTGTTAGAGACTCTGTTGTATGACCATTAATTCAGAAACTTGATTTATACTTCTAAAATAAGTAGTTTATTTGGTCACGACTTGAATCCTTTCTCTCCAGAAATCTAGATGGAATTCTGGTCCTCATATTTCAGGGGAAGAGTCCCATCATTACTCCTTTGTTTATTTCATTTTTAAATTATTGTCTCCTGATTGTTTTTATTTTTCTTGGTTTCAGCTGAATTTGTTAGTTTGTGGTTAGTATTGGCTAGCATGTACTTGGAGATAGTGAACTCTGTTTACGCCCTTCACAAATGGAGAAGCTGGAGAACTTGTGAGAGTGGCTGTCTGTATACTTCCATCTTTGTTCTTCTCTTGCTTCTAGCCTTGATGCCTCTTTTAGACTTGAGATTTATGTTGCCCAAACTCTCCTTGTTACCCCTTGCAAACCACCCCTTGCCGGTCCATGTTTACTACCACTGTCCACCCAGTCACCTAAGTATAGGGGTCACTTTTTTTTTTTACTATTTAGGTTTGCCTCTTTTTTTCCCTATGCTAACAGTCACCAGGTCCATCAAGAAGTACCTATTCAGAAAAAATGGAATCTGTCTTCCTAGTCCCATTTTTATTGCCCTTTTCTGAGTTATTCTAAGTATGTGTGTGCTCATTTGGGTCTAATTCTTTGCGGCCCCATGGACTAGCCTGCCAGGCTCCTGTGTCCATGGAATTTTCCAGGCAAGAATACTAGAGTGAGTTGCCATTTCCTTCTCCAGGGGATCTTTCCCACCCAGGGATCGAACTTGCATCTCTTGTGTCTCCTGCTTTGGCAGCAGATTCTTCACCACTAGCACCACTTGGGAAGCCACTAAATATGTATACTAGTTATCTTTTTAGTCCTTACCCCTTACCTAAGCAATTTAGACAGCCCATCAGCTTTCACTGTGTTCTCCTCAAGTCCATTCTCCCCTTCACTAATCAGGTTGGTCTGTCTGACCTTGTTCTTGATCAGAGCTCTTCTACGGCATCCAGTTATAGACCTCAGTATTTTGTGGGGGCCTATTAGTCATTCAGGGATTCTTTGAGAATCTCCTCAGGCAAGTGGCGAGGGCTCTGATACTCTAACCCTGGTCAGCCAGAGTTACTTTGATTTCAGTCTGATTTCCTTTTGGGGATTAACCATAAAATCCATTCTTCAGAAGAAGGTCCACTGCTGAACAGATTTCGTATTTGATATTGTTCCCTGTTAGTGGCCGTCTCCCTGATCACTCTATCTTATCTAGGCCTTCTCTGATTTTCTCTGTCACTATACCTCCTTTATTACCATCACAGCACTTAATCACAACTGGTTATTTTATATCTGGATGTATGTATGTAGGGACATGGACTTCCCTGGTGGCCCAGATGATAAAAAATCCAGTCCTGCAATGTGGGAGACCTGGGTTTGATCCCTGGGTTGGGAAGATCCGCTGGAGGAGGGCATGGCAACCCACTTCAGTATTCTTGCCTGGAGAATCCCATGGATAGAGGAGACTGGCCAGCTACAGTCTATTGAGTCACAGAGTTGGAGACAACTGAGCGACTAAGCACACAGCATGTAGGGATGGACACCCACATACCACGTGCTCTTTATCACCACCATTGGATCCCAACCTTCCCAAGGGCTCAAGCTTTGTTTTATTCACTAAATTATCCTTTTTGTACCTGGCATGATGCTTTCACACAGTGGTTAGACCGTTTATATTTAATTAGGGACATGGTTGGGTTTAAATCTATCTTGTGGTTGTTTCCTGTTTGTCCCATCTGTTTTCCCCTCCTCCTTTGCTTTTTAGTATTCTAATTTATTCTACTGTTGGCTTATTATTTAAAAATTTTTAAATAAAATTAGGGGTTTTAAATCTAGGGTTTAAAAAATGAATTTTACCTTATTGTAGTCCACTTTCAAATGATAGCACATTTTCTGTAGAATGTAGCATCTTAAAACCTGATACTTGTTTCTCCTCTTCATCCTTTGTACTGCTGTAGTCAAATGTTTTATTTTTACACACAGTATAAACCTGATTGTGTTGTAGGTTGTTAACCACTTTCGTCAATTAACATAAAGAAAATTTAAAACAAGAAGCAAAAGTTCTTCTGCTTCCTGCCAGTGTACCATTTCTGACACTTTCCATCACTTGTTTTCGATGATATTGTTTAGGTTATACAGGTTATACAGGTTTTCATCCAGTATAATTTTTTCTTCTGCCTAAAGAACTTTCTTTAATGTTTTTTTGTATGTAGATATACTGGTGACAAATTCTTTCAGTTCTTGTCTGTCTCAGAAAAGTTTTTGCTTGATCTTTGCAAGATATTTTCACCAGATAATAGAATTATAAGTCATCAGTTTTAAGCTTTTCAGTGATAGCATGCATTCCAACTTCTGCTTTGTATAGTTTCAGATGAAACATGTGTTCATTTTTATCTTTGTTCCACTGTATGTAATTTATCATTTTCTTCAACTGCTCTTGAGATTTTCCTCTTTTGTCGTTGGTTTCCAGCAGTTAGCTTATGATGTGGTTGGCATATTCCAACATGTATTAGACTACCTGATATTGCTCCAAAGGTCACTGAGGCTTTGTGCATTTCCTCCCCTTGTTTTATCATTTAGACTTCACTTTGTAGAGTTAATGTTCCCATTTCTCCATATTTACTGATCTTTTCTTTCACAAACTCTAATCTTCTCCTGGTGCCAGCCATTAAATGTATTTTTTAGATATTGTTTGTTTTATCTGTGTTCCATTTGAGTCTTTTTTTTTTTTCTTTATCTTTCTTTTTCTCCTCATAGAAAAGAAGCTCATTATAGACTCAGATTACAGGATTTTTATTGGGGCTGCTGACATGGCACATACCCCGTTTTGGACTTGCTGAAGGAAAGCAGTTGTTCAGCATAAACTATATTGTTTGTACCAAAAATTTATGCATAATTGAGCAGCTCTTTTCAGTTCTGGGAATGGTGGGCCCCTCTTAAAATTTAAGTTCCTTGATGCCAGCCAGGGGCCAATCAAAGCAGACCTTTCAAAGAATATCAGTCAAGCCTAGTAAGTTAACACTTCTGTGTGTACAATATGAGATTTGTCTCTTCTCCTTTATTTACCTAATCATTTATTTATATAAGTACAGCCTCAATGCATATTTATTTTGTACTTTGGGTTTTGTAGTATTCCATACTACATTGTTTATTTTGTTGCTCCAGGTGTTAGCTTTGACTGTTGGCAGCTCTATCACTTGGCTCCCATTTCTCTTTGACATACCCATATTATTTTGTCTTTTGAGCCCTTTCCCACTTCCTGCCCTTACAAATGTTCCAGGCTTATCTTGTGTGTTCTATGCTCTAGCCCTCGAATCAGTGATTTCTCCAAGGAAACGAATTTTTAAAATGTTAAATCCAATTCATGGTAGACAATTTGGGAAATAGAGAAAGTAGAATTAAGTGTACTAAAAAGTAAATGTTAACTACTGTTATAGATAATTATTGTTAATTTTTTGTTGTATTATAAAGCAAAATAGGAAGTGATTTCTACAGCCTTTTTGATTTTTCTTTTTTATATTTCATGTGTGATGTTAATTATCTCATAGACCCAAGAGCATCTTTCCTTCCATACCGAAAACTTTTCAGTCTCTTTTCTAAACTCCAGAAATGATGAGGACTTTCCAAAGAGGCTAAAATCTGTAGGGACTGTGAAAGGCTCTGGGAGTGATAGGATATTTAACGTTTTTTGTAGAAAAACTTGTCAAGTTTCTGTTTTTTCCATATTATGATTATTTGGATACCGGTTTAATAATTTCTGAGATATTTTAAAAGGTGTTAATATAAGTCACGGAGAAGGCAATGGCACCCCACTCCAGTACTCTTGCCTGGAAAATCCCATGGACGGAGGAGCCTGGTGGGCTGCAGTCCATGGGGTCGCTAAGGGTCAGATACAACTGAGCGACTTCACTTTCACTTTTCACTTTCATGGATTGGAGGAGGAAATGGCAACCCACTCCAGTGTTCTTGCCTGGAGAATCCCAGGGATGGTGGAGCCTGATGGGCTGCCGTCTGTGGGGTCGCACAGAGTCAGACACGACTGAAGCGACTTAGTAGTAGTAGTAATATAAGGCATAATCCATTATATTTGTACTGTTCCTAAGAATTGTTAATAATTGAAGACTTTTATTTCCTTTTGGGTTGGTAGAACATTAAATTTTCTTGGATTGGATTGTATGATATAGTCAGTTAAGTCCAAACTTCATTGTTTATTAAAGAACATTTTGTTTGGATACTATATCTAAATGGGAATATTTTTGTAGGATTTACTGAGAATTTTTCCTGATATACACACTCAGTTTATTAGGATATACTGTTATCTGCCTTCTACTTAGAAATGTAAAGCAAGTAACCGATTCCATGAATCCTTAAAATGTCAGTGAAAAGGACATAGAATCAAATGGAAATTGATTAAAAGAAAGAACATCTACTTTCTGATTCCTTGGGGGCAAGAAGACTGGCATAGCCTTCTTCTGTTCCCTGTGCTTTACAGTATCTGGCCCATGCCAAGAGGACCTCAGCAAAGGCTGATAATATTGAAATTGTGAATTTTTAAAAAATGTTATAAATTTTAAAAACATTCTTTAATATTACAGTCTAAAGGGTGGAGAGGTTTGTTGAAGGAAATGATCCAAAATAAATTTTTCTGCTTTGCCAAGAATATGCCATCAAGAAATGATTTGTGCAGCTATTTTTTTATGGTGATTAGACTAGAAAATATGTATGAATGATACAACTTGGAGAATTCTGAATTTATGAAATGAATAAAATGGAAAACTGACTGACATTTTGACTAGTCTTTTGTCAAGCTTGCAATAAACTCTAGGCTATGTGATTAATTGATAGGTTAAGCTCAGCTGGTAAAGAATCCACCTGCAATGTAGGCGACCCCAGTTTGATTCCTGGTTGGAAGATCCGCTGGAGAAAGGGATAGGCTACCCACTGCAGTATTCTTAGGCTTCCCTTGTGGCTCAGCTGGTAAAGAATCTGCCTGCAGTGCGGGAGACCTGGGTTCGAACCCTGGGTTGGGAAGATCCCCTGGAGAAGGGAAGGGCTACCCACTCCAGTATTCTGGCCTGGAGAATTCCATGGACAGTACAGTCCATGGGGTCACAGAGAGTCAACACGACTGAGCAATTTTTACTTCACTTTGTTGAGCTTGCAATAAGCTCTAAGCTATGTGATTGATTGATAGGTTGAAGATAGAGAAATTACTTGAAGATGATAGGACTGTTATTATTTGTGTAATATAAAAGTTTGGTTAGTAATTGAGAGATTGAGAAGCATTTGGAATATAGTACTACTCTGGCCCGGTCTCCTGGAAGAATTGTTGAGTGCGTATGTAGTTCTCAGTGATATGGGTGATGAACATTTGGCAAGGGTTAGAAAGGAAATACTTAGTCCATTACTGTTTGTTAAAGTTGGGAATAATAGTTGGAATAATAATGCTACTTATTTTGTTTTTTGCATTTCAGTATAATGCTAAGAACCCAGGCTCTGCTCACATGGGTTTGTTGAATTACTCTCCATATGAATGGAAGTGTCATTTTCATTCACCTTCTGTTACAAGGAAGACCTGGTGTAAATGGAACTTCTAAAATAAGCCCTAAATTATGTAGCTCTGTCTCAAAGAAGCTGTTGATTTCCTTTGGCTGTATGCACATAGTAATTGATTAGATATAAGAGACACTTTAGGTTCTGATTTATTCTTTTAGATCCATGTATGTGAAACTTAAGCAGAAGAAAATCCTCTTTTTTTAAGATTGTGAAAAAAATCACCTATTATTTAACCCCTCAGTTCAGTTCAGTTGCTCAGTGGTGTCCAACTCTTTGCGACCCCACAAACTGCAGCACGCCAGGCCTCCCTGTCCATCTCCAATTCCCGGAGTTCACTCAAACTCACGTCCATCGAGTCAGTGATGCCATCCAGCCATCTCATCCTCTGTCGTCCCCTTCTCCTCCTGCCCCCAATCCCTCCCAGCATCAGAGTCTTTTCCAATGAGTCAACTCTTCACATGAGGTGGCCAAAGTACTGGAGTTTCAGCTTTAGCATCATTCCTTCCAAAGAACACCCAGGACTGATCTCCTTCGGAATGGAGTGGTTGGATCTCCTTGCAGTCCAAGGGACTCTCAAGAGTCTTCTCCAACACCACAGTGCAAAAGCATCAATTCTTTGGAGCTCTAGCCCCTAAAAAAATTATCTTATTTGGACATTCTATGTGACAGTTATAGTTTATAAAAGTTTATAGTTTACAAAGGTTTACTAAGAATAAGCTCTGATTACTTTGGTGGAACAAATAATATTAAGTAGCTTTTAAGTTTTGTGTAAGACTAACAGGCTTAGCTCAGTAGTGGTAGAAAAACTATGATAAAATATCTGTGTGTACGCCTTCTGACTTATCTGCTTGCTGACATGCTTCAGTTCTGTGTCTTGACATTGACTGGTGTAGTTTGTTTGGGTCTGCTGCTGCTGCTGCTGAGTCACTTCAGTCGTGTCCGACTCTGTGCGACCCCATAGACGGCAGCCCACCAGGCTCCCCGTCCCTGGGATTCTCCAGGCAAGAACACTGGCATGGGTTGCCATTTCCTTCTCCAATGGACGAAAGTGAAAAGTGAAAGCGAAGTTGCTCAGTCGTGTCAGACTCTTCGTGACCACATGGACTGCAGCCCATCAGGCTCCTCCATCCGTGGGATTTTCCAGGCAAGAGTACTAGAGTGGGGTGCCATCACCTTCTCTGTTGTCTGGGTCTAGATCAGCTTATTCCCTGACTCTATGTTAATAGAGTTAATCCTTTTTTCATCAAATACAGCCATTTGATGAAAAAAGGATTATATTGTCAAATCACTTTGGGGAATATTTAATTAAAGGGAAAAATTGAACCAGTTTGTGTATAACCGAGAGCCTTTTGTTGGTTGACATACATTGTTAATGTTCAAGAATGGATGTTGTAGGCAGTGTTTTTGGACTATGGAGTACCCTTTGTTCATGCAACTCCTTGAGGCACTTGTGCTCCGTTAGGCCAGGAGAAACCTTGTTCTTCCCTGATCCTGAGATGTGTCTGATCAAGAAGATGTGCTGAAACAACAGTATTGTGGTATTGGAGTTCTGTGTGGTTATCCTTTGTAGCCTTGGTTTGGATTTCAATTTTAGATCTGTCAGGGGTAGGAATGGCTGCAGACTTATTCCAGAGTTCCTGGACTACTCTGAAGGAATAAGCTTTAAATGATGCTCTCAGTAATACTATTACCACTGAATGTGTCTTAATGAATATGACTATCTTTTCCCCTTAATGTATTATGCATAGAAGAATATTCTTTTAGCTTTTAATATAGTGCCTAGCCTTTTGGCTATGAATTAATCCATTCAGTTATGACTTTGATCATGAAATTTACTTATTCCTTGTGGTATTTAAAGGATACAGAAGTATATAGATGGATGAGTACAAATGTATTGCCACAGATGGAAAAATACCACCTTCCTCCATTCCCCCCAATACTGATCTTCGGAGTAATGGTAAATTGTGAGGTCAAGACATTTTTCCTATGATATTAACACCAAATATTATTTGTCAGGTTTGATTTTAGAATATTTCTACTATTTTGAAGAGCAGTCAGACTTTCAATAGTGTTAGCTTTCCATTTAAAAATAGCTTCTATAGAATAAAGTTTTTAAAACGTGTGTTTTGTTTGGCCAGAGGATTTCTCACTATTTACTGGTATTCTGACCATAAGAGTTTGAGAGGAATTATGTCCTGTTTTAAGAATAGAAGACCCTATGTTTTAAAATAATCCCATTATTCTAATAGAGTTCTCTCTTTTGAATAAGTTGCCTGTAGCAGAGGAAACTTTGTCCTGAGCTGAGCAGTTTTAGAGGCTGATGGAAGCTCAGCCACGGTGTTCATTACATCATCCTTTGATTCCATTAGCCAGCGTTCTCTCTGGCGGGTTAAGTGAGGCAGTGGACTCTGCATCATCATAAGCCCGCTGAGAAAGTCACTGCTTACTGCCTGGGTGTGTAGAGGGGTGGAGAGAACTGACTATGAAAATCACCTAGAGAAACTGACTGAAGTGGAATAAACACCTCCGATGCTTTTTTGGCAGCAGGGAGGGTCAGCTGTTATAGGAAGAGACTTAAAGATCTTAATGTTGGATCCAAATTTGTTTCTGACTTCTGAGGCTCTGAGCTAGAAAAGTTGGCACCCAAGGGCAGAGCGCCACCCTTGTCTGTTTACTAGCAGTAGCGACTACACTGAAAGCAGCCAGAGACACAGCTCATCAAAACTGATAACGGGGACAATAAACAGAGCTGGTGATTTTGGCCACGTGTGTATCTCCAGCAGGAAAGGTGAGGGTGTCCTTCAGGGCACTTGTGATAAACTTGTAAGGCTTTATTCAGCTGAATAGTTCATCTGCATTCAGCAGCATTTCCACTATAGTTGTGCGTCACTGCGAGACTGCATGGTAATGAAGCTGAGGCTCTGTGGGCCAAAACTCTGCTGCCTGTGAAAGCAGAAGGGACAGCGGCTCAGAGAGAGATCAACAAATCCATTGCTGCTGCTACCGCTGCTGCTGCAGCCAGTTGGGACACAATGTTGAGTCTACAGGATTCTGTGTTTTTTGAAATTAGCATAAAGTCCTTGTTAAAGTCCTGGAGCAGCAGCTGTAAGTATATTTGCCTAAACAGGAGAAATGCTTGAGGTATGATCATTGCCATTTCTTGCATGCTAATTCTTTAGCCCCATCCAAATTGAATGAAAGCTGTTGAAAATAACATGAAGAATCAGTAAGATAGCTAGAGCAACCTGGGTGTGCACATGCTGGCAGCTGTAAAATGAGTAAATATTCTCTGACCAGTCTGGGCTTTTCTTATTAATTTGTGTCCTTCTGGCAAAGTTTCTCTCTATTGGTCAAAAATGGGGAATAAAGATAACAGGCTCTAATCTCTGTCTGCAGGGTTATCGGATACCAGTACTATTCCACAGCTATGTTTGCACGAAATGTTGATTGGAAGCAGCATTAGCTATCTTAAAGCATCAGACAGTGTAATGTAATGACTGCAACTTTCTCATAGTCCTGAAGTTACACTGAGTAATTTTCACGTGTACTCAATTTTAGGATAAAGAACATTCAGGATGATATACTTTTGTATTTCAAAGTTCAGATAAGTCATTAAAACCAATATCACTGAGCTCTTATTTTATTCATTCCTTCCTAATATATGGACTTGGCAAATACTGATTTTGTGTAGTCTTTCCAGTAAATTCCAGTGGCACTTGTCTCTGAAGATCTCAAAGCACTTATGAAAATTATTTATTATCATAGTCTGTTTTTCTTTTCTTTCTTTTTTCTGTGAAAAGTATCTTAATAAAATGATACCAGACTAATAAAGTAATAAACAAGCAGAAATTCTGCTGTAATATCTGTTTTGCCCAAAGGAAACTGAAGGATAGAAAAACTGTGACTTTTCCAAGGTCATATGGTGGCAAAGAACTGGAATTAGAACCCAGTTGTTCTTACTCCCAACTGTGCTGTCCATGTCTAAGCAAGCTAATGAATAAAATATGAGAGACTAAATTTAATTTTTTCTGGCTAACTCTCTAACCAAAATATTTGATATAGTTTTGTTTTATAATCAAATAATATAAAAGAGCAAATGTTGATATGGAGGACTTCTTAAAATAGAACTTTATAGACTATAATTTGAGATTTGTATTATGCCAAATATACTACATTTACAATCTCTTATTTCTCTTTTATTTTTGATATGTAAGTAATGCTTCCATATGGAGATATTATTGTGACAGATGGCAGAAAATTATCTTTGTATGAGGAAAGCTTCTAAGTGAATATACATAGTTAAAATATTGGAGAATTATAATTACTGACTAATTTAAATAATTTACTACTTAAAAAGATACTATGGAATACATATTTACTAAAATAAACTAGACTCTGGTTGTTAATTTTTTTTTATTTTTCCCTCTCCTTCTCCCTTCTTCCCCCGTCCCTACCATGTACTTTTTTAAAAATAGTAAGACAGTTTTGTAGTGAGAATGAAGCTATAAATGGGTTCTTATAGAGAAACAGTGTATATTAGATTATACACAGCAGCTTGTCCTATAAAAACTTAGTTTGTTTAGATGCTTGTGAACTATGTGGTTATTTTGTTTTGTGACCATTTAAACATTTTACATGTCATTACATGAACCATATAACCATCCACAGCCAAATCTCATGCAGTCATATTCCTTGAATCCAAGAGTGAACCCAAAACAGATGTTTGTAAAACCTTTGCTGTTCACTGTTAGTAAAAAAATGATTCGGTTTGTGGGCATCCCATTGCCCTTGGGCATTCATGGTACAAATCTCTTAAAGATATTTTTTAATAGTTTTAAAACAGTGGCTAACTACTGAAAAGAAGTGAGAGCTCTCACTGTTCAATACGGCCCTAACCATGTCTGCCCTAGTCCTGGAAAGTGGGAGAATATTTTTATTTCACCAGCATCTGTGGATATCTTTTTTTAAAAAATTTTAATCCTCATTTAGCCCTACTGTATTTAAAGAGAGAGAGAGAGGATAGTCTTAAGACCCTAGAAAAGGACAGTGGTTATCTATCTCTTCCCAGTATCTATTCATAATATGACTTCCCTGGTGGCTCAGATGGTAAAGAATCCACCTGCAGTGTGGGAGACCCAGGTTCGATCCCTGGGTTGGGAAGATCTCCTGGAGAAGGGAACGGCTACCCATTCCAGTATTCTTGCCTGTAGAATTCCTTGGACAGAGGAGCCTGGCGGGCTACAGTCCATGAAGTCTCAAAGAGTCAGACACGACTGAGCGACTAAGCACAAGCACACACAAGCACAACACTTGAATCAGCGAGCGTTTATTGAGTATATACTGCTCTGTAACCTTGTGATATTTGATTATAAGGAACTTCTATTGATAGTTTACTCAGAGACAGAAAATATACATGAAAAGTTCACAGTAAGGAAGTTAAATTAAAAATGTTATGTATGCATTATGACTTAACCAAATATCTGGTACACACTATAGACACAGGGAATCCTAGGGTGGAAGGAATCATATTGAACCACAGAGGGCAGAGAAGACTTAGCAGAAAAGGCATTTATTGGAATTCAGTTTTGAATAATCAGATGCTACCCGTGGTGGTAGGCAGTACAGCCACCCACAGTCTCCCCAAACCAGAAACCAGGTTTCTGACTCAGCCCTTTGAGTCACTCACCAAGACTTGCCTTCTGAATTCTACCTTCTGAAGTGTCCTTAGTCTCTCCTGCCTTCTGTTGCCACCACCGCTTAACTTGCCTTAGTTCAGGCCTCTGCCTTATCACCTGGAGTATGGCCATAGCTTCTTTTCCATCCTTTCTGCATCCTCCCCATTGCTGCCCGGAGCCCCTTCTAAATGTCTGCATCTAGAGTCTCTCCCCTCCTTAACTGCCTAGTCTTCCTGTCCCCTGTGTGGTGGAGCCTGTCGTCATCTAGCCCTGCTCATCTTGCTGGTCTTCTCTCTTGCCACACTCACCTGGTTCCTGGAGCATGCCGTGCCTTACTGTTTGCGGCTGCGTTTGCCTCGAATGCACCTCCTACCCCCTCACCTCTTTGTCTGCTTCACAGTGAATTCTTACTCGTGTTTGAAGACCTACCCTTTCTTGAGTCAGCCAGATACTAAGTGTGTAGTCTGTTCTGTTCTTCACTTTAATATCAATGTTATCGCTACACTAACCGCACCGTTCATGTCTTCCTCTGCTACTTGAGGATAAGCTCCCGAAGGGCATAGGTTGGTTGTGGTTTTGTTTTTCTTTGTAGACTTAATGCTTACTTAACTTCTGATAAATGTGTAGGCAATTAAGATAAAGCTTAGAGCTGCACACATTTTTGTTGGAATGGATTAATAATAGGAAAAAAGGTAGGAGGACAAATATACGAGCCCTCTTAGACTATGTGATTATTATTATACTAGTGATGTCTCTCAGGGGAACAGTTTCTGAAGTAGGAATGCATAGAAGGATCCCTCAGTGATTAAAAAAGATAATAATGTTTGACTAAATTCTGTTCAGTAAATTCCTTGGGAAAAGCTGAGAAAAACTAGCTTTATTAATAGCTTTTAGGGAGAAGAAAGAGATGGAAAGTAATTTTTCTGTTAAATAAGTTATATATATTTCAAATATTGCCCCTATCCTCCAAAGAAAAAAGGAAAGAGAAAGATCTGATTTTTGTTATTGAAAATAACTTATTAGCAATATATATTATAATTCTTTATCATTAAATATAATAATGTTTCATGTAGATGCATTTGCCATGATTTATATTAATGATCGATGCCACATTTTATATTATTTGCTAGAGGCCCTCTGGTTTCAAGGCCTGCTTAGCTGGCAGAATGTTGATGCAGTACTGCTGAAGTTTGATTATAGTTGAGCTTATTTCTTTCAGTAACAACAATGAAGTGACATTCATATGGCCTAAATTCAGGATTTTGTCTTTGTGCCAACAGTTTTAGGCATTACTTCTTTTAAAAACTGAATCAGGAACATTCTGTTAAACCAGCAGTGTAGTGAGGATGTTATCATTTTAAAGATTAGCTTAGCTCTCTAAAATTGATAAGACAAGGCAAGAATTAGTACTAAGATCTATTTAGTTATATATCTGCAGTGTAAGGTAACAGATACAGTTATTATCAATATACTGCCTCTTGTAAATATATTAATTTATAGAATTTACTTTCATAATTTTGTGACAGTGTTTCAAAGAATTCAGTTTTTATCACAGACATAGAAGAAATAAATGGACTTATTTAACCACAGTTTTATAAATTAAAATGTGAGTAAGATAAAGTATGTTAAAAAATTAGATTTGCATAATTTACTTGGATTTTTACACAATGTAAAAATTCATAAGCAGTGTTTTTAATGTCCAGATGTTTTTTTTTTTTTTCAGATGTTTTTCTTGGATTGCAAAAATAGTAAAAATCAAATCCTAAAAGCACAATTATGCATTCATCTAATTTCAGTTAAAACCTGTGTTATTTCCTCAAAATAATATGTACCATTTATTGAAGTACTTATGGGTCTGGTATGTGTTAAGTGCATAGTATAATTGTGTAAATGCGTGTGTGTGTTCAATAACATACACATACTTTAAATCTCTTATAATCCTTATAATCTGAGAAAAGCTGTTATTGCTTTTTTAAAAAAAGCAGCTTTATTGTGATATAATTCACATACCATAAAATTCATCCTTTTAAAGTATATAATTTCATAGTATTTAGTGTATTCACAGAATTGTATGTATAACAATTATTACTTTCTAATTGTTGAACATTTTTATCACCTCAAAAGGAAACCACATATTCATAACTTCTGGTAAAGTCTTCTGACTTCTGTTTGTACAGATTTGCCTCTTCTGGACCTTTCACATACATGGAATCATGCTATAGATGTTCTTTTGTGACTTCTTTCACTTACCATATTTCCAAGGTTCATCCTTGGAAATATTATGACCATCCAAGGAAAGTTATGACCAACCTAGATAGCATATTAAAAAGCAGAGACATTACTTTGCCAACAAAAGTCCGTCTAGTCAAGGCTATGGCTTTTCCAGGGGACATGTATGGATGTGAGGGTTAGACTGTGAAGAAAGCTGAGCGCCGAAGAATTGATGCCTTTGAACTGTGGTGTTGGAGAAGACTCTTGAGAGTCCCTTGGACTGCAAGGAGATCCAACCAGTCCATTCTAAAGGAGATCAGTCCTGGGTGTTCTTTGGAAGGACTGATGCTGAAGCTGAAACTCCAATACTTTGGCCGCCTCATGTGAAGAGTTGACTCATTGGAAAAGACTTTGATGCTGGAGGGATTGAGGGCAGGAGGAGAAGGGGACGACAGAGGATGAGATGGCTGGATGGCATCACCAACTTGATGGACATGAGTTTGGGTGCACTCTGGGAGTTAGTGATGGACAGAGAGGCCTGGCGTGCTCCGATTCACGGGGTCGCGAAGAGTCGGACACGACTGAGCGACTGAACTGAAGTGAAGGTTCATCCATTTGTAGGATATATTGGTACTTGATTATTTTCATGGCTGAATAATATCCCATTGTATGAATATACCATATTTTAATTGTCCATTCATCTGTTAAAAACTGATGCTTTTACAAAAGAGTAGATAGGGGCACAGACAAGTTAAGGTGCACTAAGACACTCCCCCTACAAAGAAACAAACACGCATACACACACACCCAGATGTTTTAATCCAACGAACTTCTTCTAATCCTTCATATTTCAATTTTAAAATTTCCCTGATCTAGTGAGGCTTTTTCCAGATGGCACTATGGTAAAGAATCTGCTTGCCAATACCAGAGATGCAAGAGATGCAGGCTTAACCCCTGGGTCAAAAAGATCTTCTGGAAGAGGACATGGCAACCGACTCCAGTGTTTTTGTCTGGGAAATCCCATGGACAGAGGAGCCTGGTGAGCTACAATCCATCGGGTTGCAAAGATTTGGACACGACTGAGCACCTCAGCACACACACACAGTGAGACTTGAGTGAAATGTGAAGGAAGAAATAGTTGACAGTTTCAGGGGGCAGTAGCTGGGTAGAAGGAATATGATGTGCTGGGAGTAGGAGGAAATACAGCAGTTTGACTGGAGCTGAGGGATGCGGGAGAGTGATGGGAATGACCTAGAAAGGTTGTCAGAGGCCAGACCACATATCCTAAAGACCTTCTCATATATTTTGATCTTAAACCTAAAACGGAGGGGGAGCCATTGATGGACTTCGTGACAGTGGTTCAGGTGATTTCATCAGAGTTCCATTTTTCATGGGTTGGGGACAAAAAAGGGGATGAGAGAGGGATGCAGCATGTATAGGAAGCTGCATTAGGTTACTGCTGCTGCTGCTGCTGCTGCTAAGTCACATCAGTCATGTCCAACTCTGTGCGACCCCATAGACGGCAGCCCGCCAGGTTCCCCCGTCCCTGGGATTCTCCAGGCAAGAACACTGGAGTGGGTTGCCATTTCCTTCTCTAATGCATGAAAGTGAAAAGTGAAAGTTCACACTCAGTCGTGTCCGACTCTTAGCGACCTCATGGGCTGGAGCCTACCAGGCTCCTCCGTCCATGGGATTTCCCAGGCGAGAGTACTGGAGTAGGGTGCCATTAGGTTACTACCGCAGTAGATCAGACACTAGAGGAAGGTGGAATAAATAAATGTTATTTCCTTAGCAAGCGTGTATGTAATGCCTCCCGTGTGGGTGGGTTGGTGGGTACTCTTCTAAATGCTTTACAAAATATTAGCTCACTTAATCATGGGTATGGGACCTATTTAAGACTAAGAACGATAGGTCTTGGGTTAAATATGAAAGGTCAAGGAAGTTTTTAACTAGGGTTTTATAAAATGAATTTGGTAGCATAATTTATGTTCTCATTGACATTGATTTCAGAGATATATTCATTGGTCAAAGAGAACATAAATTACCTAGTTAGCAAAGGCATTCAAAAATTGAAGAATCTATTAATATCCATTAACATGCAATATAGTAACAGTATAACGTGAGTTTGAGTGAACTCCAGGAGTTGGTGATGGACAGGGAGGCCTGGCGTGCTTCGATTCATGGAGTCGCAAAGAGTTGGACACGACTGAGCGACTGAACTGAACTGAACTGATAACATAATAACAAATAAGAGATTTACATTAGATGTATTCAGTGGATCTTTGTTGTTTAAAATAAGCTTCACTGATGTTTATAGCAGCTTTAGTCATAATGGCCGAAAATTAGAAGCATCCAAGATGTCCTTGAGTAGATAAATGCATAAATAAACTGTGGTACATCCAGACTATGAAACATTATCCAGTGCTAAAATGAAATGAGCTATCAAACCATGAAAAGACATGGAGGAAACATAATTGCATATTACTAAGTGAAAGAAGCCAGTCTGAAAAGGCTACATACTGTATGACATTCTAGAAGAGGCCAAAATTATGGGGACAGTAAGAAGAGTGATTGCTGGGGATTGGGAGAGGGAGGGATGAGTAGGTGGTGCACAGAGGATTTTTAGGGAAAATAAACTACTCTGTATGATACTATAATGATGGATATTGTTATTCAGTGGCCCAGTCTTGTCCGACTTTTTGCAACCATACGTACTACAGCATGCCAGGCTTCCCTGTCCTTCACCATCTCCTGAAGTTTGCCCAAGTTCATGTCCATTGCATCAGTGATGCCATCCAACCATCTCATCCTCTGACACCCTCTTCTTCTACCCTCAATCTTTCCCAGCATCAGGGACATTTCTAGTAAGTTGGCTGTTCGCATCATATGACCAAAATACTGGAGCTTCAGCATCAGTCCTTTCAGCTAGTATTCAGGGTTGCTCTTCCTTAAGATTGACTGTTTTGATCTCCTTGCTGTCCAAGGGACTCTTTGGAGTCTTCTCCAGCACCACAGCTCAAAGGCATCAGTTCTTTGACGCTCTGCCTTCTTTACGGTCCAACTCTCACAACCATATGTGACCGCTGGGAAGACCATAGCTTTGACTATACAGACCTTTGTCGGGAGAGTAATGTCTCTGCTTTTCAACACACTGACGAGGTTTGTCATCACTTTTCTGCCAAGAAGCAATCGTCTTCTGATTTCATGGCTGGAGTCACCATCCGCAGTGATTTCAGAGCCCAAGAAGAGGAAATCTGTTACTACTTCCACCGTTTCCTGTTCTATTTGCCAGGAAGTAATGGGGTCAGATGCCATGATCTTGGTTTTTCTAATATTTAGTTTTAAGCCAGCTCTTTCACTCTCCTCCTAAAAGAAGCTCTTAAGTTTCTCTTTGCTTTCTGCCATTAGGGTGGTATCATCCGCATATCTGAGGTTGTTGATGTTTCTCCTGCTTATCTTGATTCCAACTTGTAACTCATCCAGCCCAGCATTTCTCATTTCTCATGATGTGCTTAGCATTTGCAAAACAGGGTGAGAGCAAACAGCCCTGTTGTGCTCCTTTCTCAAGCTTGAACCAGTCAGTTGTTCCATACGGGGTACGTTTGTTCAAACCTACGGAGTGTACAACACAAAGAGTGAACCCTAATGTAGACTCTGGGTGATAACGATGTAGTCTCATAAACTGCAGCAAGTGTACTAACGGATGTAGATTATGGGGGAAGGATGCATGTGTGGGAGCAGGAAGTATATGGGTTGTCTCTGTACCTTCCTCTCAATTTAGCTGTGAGCCTAAAGACTGCTCTTTAAAAAATTGTTCTAAAAAAAAAAAGATGAAGAAAATTCACATAAAGTTTTGAACCATTCTTATTGTAGGGAGACTGTGGAAGAAAAGAAAACGATGACTCCAGTAAAATGGCTTTAGTAATATTCTTGAAAGTAAGGTTAGTGGTGCATTTTTTTGCAGAGTACAGAGGCCCTGCATTGCGATGTTTGATATATAAGGACCTGTGTGCGTGTGTTCTCAGTCGCTTCAGTTGTGTCCAATTCTTTGTGACCCCATGGACCGAAGCCTGCCAGGCTCCTATGTCCATGGGATTTTCCCGGCAAGAATACTGAATCCCAATCCAGGGATCGAACCCACGTCTCTTGCAGTCTCCTGCATTGTAGGCAAATTCTTTACCTCTGAGTTACCTGCGAAGCTCATATAAGGGCCCTTGTGTTGTTTAAAGTGTTAATTGCTCAGTTGTGTCCAACTCTTTGCCACCCCATGGACTGTAGCCCACCAGACTCCTCTGTCCTGGGATTTTCCAGGCAAGAGTACTGGAGTGGGTTGCCATTCCTTGCTCCAGGGGATCTTTCCAACCTAGGGATCGAACTCAGGTCTCCTGCATTACAGGCAGATTCTTTACTGTCTGAGCTACCAGGGTCTCCATATATAAAGGCCTCTGCTCAGTCGCTCAGTCATGTCTGACTGTTATCCCATGGACTGCAGCCTGCCAGGCTCCTCCATCCATGGTGTTTTCCAGGAAAGAATACTGGAGTGGGTTGCCATTTCCTTCTCCAATATAAAGGCCTCAGTTCAGTTCAGTTCAGTTCAGTCACTCAGTCATGTCTGACTCTTTGCGACCCCATGAATCGCAGCATGCCAGGCCTCCCTGTCCATCACCAACTCCCGGATTTCACTCAGACTCACGTGCTAGTATGGTTCAAATATGGGGTTCCTAGGAGGTGCTGGTGTTAAAGAACCTACCTCCCAGTGCAAGAGACATAACAGATGTGGGTTCAATACCTGGATGGGGAGGATCCCCTGGAGGAGGGCATGGCAACCCACTCTAGTATTGTTGCCTGCAGAATCCCATGGACAGAGGAGCCTGGTGGGCTACAGTCCACAGGATCTTAAAGAGTCGGACACGACTGAAGTGACTTAGAAGGCAGGCACACACACATGGTTCAAATATGAAGTAGTCCCTTTGGCTGCTATGTGAAGTTGATATTTCATCAGCTGAGAGGCAGGGGATGACTGTGAAGGAAGACTTTTAACGAGTTTACGTAGACTGTTATTAGGACCTGAACTTAAAAATTCAGTTATGCAGAAAGTTCAGCTATGCAGAAAAAGGAAGTGGGGATTACTTTTAGTAGTCATGGTATTTGATGGCTAGACTAGATATGAAATATAGGGCACAGGGAGAAATCAGTGATAACTCTTTAAGTTTATATCACTGAAACTTTATTCTTTGAAATAACAGATAATGAAAGGCAAAGATTGATTGGCGACCGAGATATGTGGTTTAGGTCATCGATAGTGAGTAAAGTGAAGAGACTGAAAGCCTGAGAGAAAAATCAGTTTAAGATTTCTAGTATGAATTGAGAGAATTATACATAACTTTTTAAAATTAGATTTTTTATTTATCCTATAAATGATCCTTTACTCTGCTCCCTAGAGCTCTGTCCCTGACATGCATTCATCTAACTCTGATGGATGTTGTTTGTGATATTATATAAGTAGGTTTCCTTGTTTATGGTGTTTTTGAAACTTTTTATCATCAAAATTAGTTTTAAATAAAATCATTGTGTGGAACCAATGTTCTGCTTTGGAAGAATAGTGAAAGGCAGTGGTTTTCACCCTGGCTACTTCCTCGATGGTTCAGCCGGTAAAGAATCTGCCTGCAATGTAGGAGACGCAGGTTTGATCCCTGGGTCAGGAAGATTCCCTGGAGGAGTGCATGGCAACCCACTCCAGTATTCTCGCCTGGAGAATCCCCATGGACAGAAGAACCTGGTGGGTTACAGTCCATGGAGTCGCAAAGAATTGGACACGACTGAGCAACTAAGCACAGCAAAAGAGAGTCACGCTGGGGAGTTTTCAGAAACATACAGATGCCTGGGTCTCCCTCCAGAGAGTTTGATTCTGATTTAAGGAATTGCCAGAGAAGGCCAGCAAAGACCACCATCAGGTCAGGAAATCCTGACTCTGCCAGAATGCTGAGAGTGGATGTGAAATCTTTCTCAAGGGGCAGAATTTTTATAAACAGTCTTCTGACAGAGACAAGCTTTTACGTGTGCCAATTTACTAATTCACAATGAGAAATATGCCAAGTGAAAGAACATTAATGCTGGAGCTGGCAGACTGACCGTTCTTTGCTCTGCTTGTGGGGTAGGTCATACAAAGTTAAACTGTAATCAGGAAGTTGGATGGAGAGCCTAAAGATCAAAGAAATTTATTATCTGCCCAGGCTCTGCTATAGGGGCCAGAACACTCATCCTTTGTCCACCCTTCTTGACTGTTGAACAGGACTTTTCCATCAGCAATGTGTTGTGTTAATTTCCTTGTACCTTTTCAGCTATACATCCAATTATTCTTTTGAATATTTGCCACAAATTTAATATTTGTGTATAAAGTGAAAGCTCACTGCAAGTTTAATTTTCATTTTCTGGCCAGTACAAAGTCTGAATATTTTTTTCATATGTTTGTTGTCTTTTTAGATTGGTTCTTATGATAATTGTCTAATTATATCTTTTGCCATTTTTTCTCCATTGTGTTGTCTTTCTCTTGTAAATTTGAATATTTTATATTTATATTTTATATTTTCTGTCATCTACATTCTACTTTCCCCCCAACTTTTGTCCTTTCTTGTTTACAGTATCGTTTCCTTATAAATATTTAAAATTTTTCTTTGGTCAAAGGCATTCTTTTTAAATAATTTTGGGCCTTCTATCTTCACTAAAGGTCTCCTCTTTCCTGGATTATGCATGTTGACTTTGAATTCTTTTCTAAGACTTTAAAACATTTTTACTTCATATCCATCTGGAATTTGGTCTTTGAATATGTTATATTTATTTTTCTGCAAATGAGTAGCAAGATATTCCAAAATTATTACTAAATAAATCCCCCTTTTCTTCTACCTTTGCTATGTTGAATTCTTTTTCTGAAATTTTGGCAAGGTTCTCCAATCTTTTATATTAATCTGGTTTATGTACATTTAATATTCACTGAGTTGATTACTTTTGCATAACATTCTGATATAATTATTTATATGTAGACAGATAGATATATTTTACCTATTTTACTAAGTTTTTTTAAATTTAAGTATATTTGATGTACAATATTACATAAGTTACAGGTATACAATATAGTGATTCACAATTTTTAAAGGTTGACTGTATTTATAGTTATACTATATTGGGTATATTCCCTGTGTTGTACAGTGTATCCTTGTAATTTATTTATACATAGTAGTTTTTACTTCTTAATCCCCTGCCACTGTATTACTCCTCTCCTCTTCCCTGCCCCATTGAAAATCACTAGTTCTCTATATCTATGAGTCTGCTTCTTTTTCATTAGTTAGTTAGTTGTATTTTAGATACCACATATAACTTATGTTATTCAGTATTTGTCTTCCTCTGTCTGGCTTGCTTCACTTAGCATTATGTCCTCCAGGTCCATCCATGTTGTTACAAATGCAAAATTTCATTCTTTTTTAAGGTTAAATAGTATTCCACATACACATACATACATATACGCCACATCTTCTTTATCCCTGCATCTGTTGATGGACACTTAGGTTGCTTCCACATCTTGGCAATTGTTATTAATGCTGCTGAGAACACTGGGGTGCATGTATCTTTTTGAATTTGTATTTTTGCTTTATTTTGAAAATATACCCAGTTGGTATATATGGTAGTTCTGTTTTTAGTTTTTTGAGAAACCTCCGTGTTGTTTTCCACAGTGGCAGCACCGATTTACATTCCCATCAATAGTATACAAGGGGTTTCCTTTTTTCCACAATCCTTGACAACATTTGTTACTTGTGGTCTTTTTGATGATAGCCATTTTAACAGGTGTGAGATGATAATCTCACTGTGATTTTAATTTGCATTTCTCTGGTGATTAGTGATGTTATACATTTTATACTATATTTTGATAATAGTTATATTCTGATTATAGTTATAGTCTGTTCTGATTATAGTTATCTTTTGATTTAGACAATAGTGTTTGTATTATTTTTAAATGCTTTTTTTTTTTTTTTTAGTATGTGCATTCGTGCTAAGTCGTTTCAGTCGTGTCCAACTCTGTGACCCTGTGGACTGTAGCCCACCAGGCTCCTCTGTCCATGAGATTCTCCAGGCATGACTACTGGAGTGGGTTGCCACGCCCTCTTCCAGGCCATCTTCCCAACACAGGGATTGAAACTGCATTGCATCTCATTATGAGGAAGGAAATAGCAACCCACTCCAGTATTGCCTGGAGAATCCTGTGGACGGAGGAGCCTGGTGGGCTGCTGTCCATAGGGTCGCACAGAGCTGGACACGACTGAAGCAACTTAGCGTGCATGGATGTATTGGAGAAGGAAATGGCAGCCCACTCCAGTACTCTTGCCTGGAGAATCCCAGGGACAGAGGAGTCTGGTGGGCTGCGGTCTGTGGGGTTGCACAGAGTCGGACATGACTGAAGCTACTTAGCAGCAGCAGCAGCATGTCTCCTGCATTAGCAATCAGGTTCTTTACCGCTAGCGCCACCTAGGGAGCCTTCCTCCTAGGATTGTTCAGTTGCTCAGTTGTGTCTCTTTGTGACCCCATGGAATGCAGCATACCAGGCTTCCCTGTCCTTCACCATCTAGTATACTCTAAGATAATTTTCTCTAATGCAACCTAAATAAAGTTGTACTGAAATCTTAATTGGAATTGTACTAATTAACGTATTTTCTGGGAATTGGCACTTAAAAGAACAAATGCTTTTATCTGTAAGTTTGTCCTTATCTTTGTTCAGGTCTTCTTTTTATGTTCTTTAAGAAGTTCTTGTCGTTTCCTCTATGTAAGTTCTATGCTTCTTTATTAAATTTATACCTATGTATTTTATATATGTGAGTAAGTTTTTATCTATTTTCATTTCTACGTGATAATTGCTAGTTAATAAATTTCATATCTTCTTTCTCAATATTTATAATAATTATTTCATTTTATTATGTTATTGCATTTACTTATTATCCTGTAAACTTTAAAACAGTAGTGAATGGTAAGGCAAGAATCAGCATCTTTGTTTAGTTTCTGTTTTAATTGAAATAGATTTGGTGTTTTGAAATCTACAATGATATTTGCTGCTGGTGTATGGTAAATATTTTGTTCCTTTTGTCTCTGCTGGATACCAGTAAATTTCTTTGTCAGCTAATTTAAGTGTGTGGGCCATACAGCTATATGACTGTTTTAAAGTGTAATCCCAAGAGTGATGGAAGGAAATGCAGGCTCCGTGAGCCTTTCTTAGTTAGCAACCAGTTAAAATATTAAGAGAAAGTCTGTTTTTTCTTGGTCTCTTTACATCTTATCAGCCTCAAGGGTATAGAGAACTCAGCCCAACTGTTTAGATTCTGCTCGCTTTCTTGTAAGTTGAAGAAAAACGGGTACACAGCCATATGTAGTTATTTCTCTCTCCCTGGGTCTGGGTACGTTTACTGGATGAAACACCTGGGTATGTTTACTGTAGGATTCTGGTATTCATATACATTAGGTTAGCAGAAAGTTTGCTTGGGTTTTTCTATGAGCTGAATGAACTTTTTGGCCAACCTAATATTTTTACTTTACGGCTGTGCTGTGGTGGTGCCCAGGCTTATGTCTGGCCAGAGGAGGGTTTGCCACAGTGGGTTTTTCATTGGCAGTAAAAAATTTTTATGGGCAGAAGAATGGAGAACAAAAATGAAAACAACTTTTTTTGTTGCTTCTGATACCATACCCACAGTTGAGCTAAAACTCATTCATTCATTTTTGGAGGGGGAACAAAGCTTAGAGAGCTTCAATATTTTGACCAAGGTTATAATGACACTCAGTAGCCAAATCAAGTCTAGGGCTCTCATCTTCTGACTCTTAGATCCATACATATTTTTAAAATACCACGTTATTACTAAATTTATAGAATAGTTTCCTAGCCAAGATTCTGAAGGTTCAAAAATAATAACCACAGGGAGACTCTGGCTGAGTGAGTAATGGATTATTTAGATGATCGGTCGTTTTTTCTTCATCTTTATAGTAAACAATATTACTGTGGTAGATTTAAAGTAAAAAAAAAAAAGTTGGAAATGTGCCAAAGATGTCATAGGAACTTCTATGTTTAGAAATTGTTTTCGATGGGAATAGTTTAGCCTAGGATAAATAAACATTTTATGAACAGCTGTCCAAAGAACAAGCAAAAGTTTTATTTTTTCTATCCATTGAAATTCATCCAGAAGCAAAATCTTTGGATTGAGTGGTGAGGAAAAATAATTTCATTTACACAGAATAGACAAAGTATTTAGAAACAGAAGAATTGGAGAGTTTCTCCTATGAAGGAAAATAGACATTTTTCTTTGGGTTCATGAAAGAAGACAAATTAGTAAGGGTATGCCAGGTTCTAGATAAGAAGTTAATTAAGGTGTCACTTTTCTTCTAATTATTTTGTGAAGGTTTGTATAAACTTGGAAGTATAAGTAAATGACAATAAATGAGAAATTCCTGAAGATAATGTGTAAACCAGGAGTATTTGTTTCCAACAGATAATAAAACCTATTATAAAGCTACAGTAATGAAGAGAATGGTACTGATACAAAACTGATTGTTGATGAGCAAACTAGAAAGCATATTTGAGTATGAATTTAGTTTATGATAGTGAAAATCAGGGACAAAATTTTAGTAAACATACTGAGAAGAACCAATTAAATGTTAATGAAAAACTTTAAAATCTTTATTGTGTAACACCGCAAATAAATTCCAGTTGGACAGGTTTAAATGGAGTAAATGAGACTAAAAGAGAGTTAAAAGAAAATAGTGGTAAATATATGTCTGATCAAAATGGGAATACTTTTTCTTTTTTAGCCTGTTTTATGTAAATGAATTTGAAGATGCAACAATATTTGACTTGGGATAGTTATTCTAAGCAAATATTACGTTAATAATACAGACTTTTAAGGAGGAAAAATGGATATATCAAAATCTGGCAGTTTTGGAGGACATAAAGCCACTGATCTGAAAGTTCTTAAACTGAGGACTGAAGTCCACATTCCATTCAAATGGGACAATCAACTTTAATTAGAAGGCAGTTTCCTTGTTGTACATGAACAATAACTTGATGTGATGTTTTGGATCTAGTTCCTTCCAGGAATTTTACCAGCTGGTTGTTAAATTATTGATGGCTTGAAATCATCCATAATGGGAGTGATGGAACAATGGAAATTAGCAAATGCTACAAATCAGGACTTTTTTTTTTTTTTAAAGAGGGCCATTTACCAGCTTATCACTTGAAATAAGATTTGGTTTGTTAGCATAAAATAAGATACTATGCAAACTGTCTTAATAAATATTAAATAATGTATCCAAAATCATCAGCGAATAGTGTCTGGTATGAGGTTCTTAAATTTATGAAGGAATTTTGAGGTATACGTTCCTTGCCTTTGGCTAAGTGGATTTCCCTTGTGGCTCAGATGGTAAAGAATCTGCCTGCAATGTAGGAGACGGAGGTTCGGTCCCTGGGTTAGGAAGATCCCCTGGAGAAGGAAATGGCAACCCACTCCAGTATTCTTGCCTGGAATTCCATGAGCAGAGGAGCCTGACGGCTTACAGTTCATGGGGTCACAAAGAGTTGGACACGACTGAGTGACTAACACGATCACTTTCCTTGCCTTATGCAGCAAATTGTGTTTGTGCACTGAAGCCCATATGATATTTTCATAATTTATCTCTTAACATGTTCAACATGCACATTATTTATATTTTCTTTTTTCCTCTTCAGAAATAATTGCTTTCAAATGTACAGTTTTGCTTTGGATAGTTGGTAGAAAGATACATGAATCCAACTGGTCTCCCCAAAAGTTGAAATTTTCATTTATTCCCTAATACTGATTCTACTACCTTTGTCTCTATGTTCAATTTATCTACCATGTAACCTGATGTGTGTTTTTGATGTTTTATTTTAATTGACTTAAAACTGTTTTCTTTTTTCCTCTTAGCTTAATCCAATACATTATTGTTTTAAGCTTTGGCTTGGGCTGTTGTTTATTGTGGCTCTTCCCAGGCACCTTTGGTTCTAGCTGACAGGAATAGAATAGGCCTTTCTTTCTTTTCTGAAAAATTAATAGACTTTTTTATAAAGAGCAGTTTCAGGTTTATAGAAATTTGAGCAGAAAGTACAGAGAGTTCCCACGTACCTCTTTCTCCTGCCCTCCCTGCTCTGCCCATTTGGGAAGAGCAGGGAGGGCCCTGTTGACACTTTACATTAATGTGATACGTTTGTTAAAATTGATGGACCTACAGGGACACATCATAATCACCCAAAGCCCGTAGTTTACAACTTCAGTCTTGGTGTTGTGCTTTATATGGGCTTTGACAATTTATAATGACATGTGTCCAGCATTGCAGTATCATATAGAATAGTACCATGCCTCTAAAAATCTTCTGTGTTCCACCGATTTATCCTGCCCTCCCTCTATCCCCTGGCAGTCACTCATCTAAGTTGTCTCCATAGTCTTGCCTTTTCTAGAATGTCAAATAGTTGGAATCATACAGTTGGAATATAGCCTTTTCATGTAGCCTTTTCAGATTGGCCTCTTTCACTTAGTGACATGCATTTAAGTTTCCTCCACATCTTTTCATGGCTATGTAATTCATTTCATTTTAGCACTAAACAATATTCCATTGTCTGGATGTACCACAGTTTGCTTATCCATTCACCTACTGAAGGACATCTTGGTTGCTTCCAAGTTTTGACAGTTAGGAATAAAGCAACTGCAACCATTTGCATGCAGGTTTTTGTGTATATATATTTTCAACTCCTTTGGGTAAATACAAAAGAACACAGTTGCTGTGTTCTCTGATAAGAATATAATTTTGTGAGGATCCTTCAAACTGTCTTCCCTTTTACATTCTCACCAGTGATGACAGAGAGTCCCTGTTGTCCCACAGGCTCATTTGTTGTTGTCACCGTTGTGGATTTTGATCACTATGATGGGTGTGTAGTGCTGTTGACTGAAAAAAGAAAAAAAGTGCAGCCTAAAAACTGAGAATTGTGTTTTATTTGGCAGACTTGCTGAGGACTTAGGTCTGGGAGGCAGATTCTCAGATAGCTTTGAAGAACTGCTTCTAAGAGGTAAAGGAGGAGTCAGGATATATATTAGAGTTTTTACAACAAAAAGCCAGGTAATCTGAACATCAAAAGTTTGCTGTTAATTAAAGAAAAGCAGACATCTGAAGTTAATGAACTTAGCACTTTTCTATGTATGGGAAGATGGAAGCATTTGGGCTTATTGAAATCATTCCTTTGATATGTACCTTAATTATCTAGGGCCAGTATCCTGTTTTTCTCCATCCTGAATCTCCTCAGAGTGCACACCTGAGGGCTCTGCAGTGGCTGATGGCTTCATAACTACAACTTCCTTTGTTTACTGATAGAGCAGGTGACATTTTTCATCCAGAGTGGTATCTCATCGTTGTCTTAATTTGCATTACTCTGAAGATGTACGATATGGAGCATCTTTTCATATGGTTACTTGTCATCTGTATGTCTTTGGTGAGCAGTCTGTTCAGATGTTTTGTCTGTTTTAAAACTGGATAGTTTATCTTCTTATTGCATTTTAAGAATTGTTATATATTTTGGATGCCAGATACGTGTTTTGCAAAGGTTTTCTCCCAGTCTGTGTATTTTCATCCTCTTAACAATATCTTTTGCAGAGCTGAAGTTAATTTAATAAAGCTTCAGTTTATCAATTTTTCTTTCATGGGTCTTACTTTTAGTGTTGTATCTGTAAAGTCATCACCAAACCCAAGAACTGTTAGATTTTCTCCTTATAATCTAGGAATTTTTTTGTTTTGCATTTCACATTTAGATCTGTGATCCATTTTGAGTTAGTTTTTGTAAAAGATGTAGGTTCTGTGTCTAGATCTATTTATTTTTGTAGTATGCAAATGTCTAGTTATCCCAATACCATTTGCTGAAAATTCTCCGTTTTCCACTGATTGCATTTGCGCCTTTGTTAGAGATCAGTTTCAGTTGACTCTGTGTGAGCCTGTTCTCGGCTCTCTATTCTGTCCTCTTGATGTCGTCATGTATTCTTCATTAGTAGCACACTGTCTTGTTCACGGTAGCATTAAAATAAGTCTTGAAGTTGAGTACTGTCAGTCCTCCAACTTTGTTCTTCTTCAGTATTGCTTTGGCTATTCTGAGTTATTTGCCTCTGCGTGTAAATTTCATTCAGTTTGTTGATAGCCACAAAATATCTTGCTGGGAGAGGCTTGATTTTTAAACCAAGAGTTTTGCTTTTGTCTTTTAAAATAGTTATGTTTGACTTTTGGTCTTATTCAAAAGGCCATTTACCTTATACCTTTTCTTTCTTAGGTCATCATCAACATGTTTATTATTAACCAATATAAGTGAATAATCATTATTATAATAAGAAATTGTGTGGTATTTTGTTACTTTTCTGTATTATATAAATCTCTACATAAATATGTATGTATAAGATTATGACCAAAGACTAGTAATTTTTATGTCTAAAGACCTGGCCTTGGGGGTGAGGGTGCTGCGCTCAGTTTTCATGGACTCCACTGGGGTCTTTTAAAACTACATCTACTCACCCCTACTCATCTTTTTTAGGGCAGCTCAATCACTGAGAGTCACTGAATTTAGAGGGAGTTATTGAATAGAGTGTTGCACGTAAGAATATAACGGAGGCAGAAAACAACAAGAACCACTGCTGTAAAGTAATGAAGTCAAACATGATTCAACTTAGGGTTTTTGTGTCTCTTCTCACATGTCTGTTCTCCTTCAATGAATTTAAATTAATCCTATAAGGGAATAGGAGACTTATGAGCATGAAGAAGGTAAATTTTTTTTTCTATGAAACATGATAAGTACAATGTTATACAGAGCTCGCTATCTAAAAATAGCAAACTTCACTGGTGGTCCAGTAGGTTGAAAATCTTCAATTCATGGGATATGGGTTCGATCCTTGTCCCATGGAAGATTCCACAGTCCTTGGAGCAACTAAGCCCATATAGCACAGCTACTGAAGCCTGAGCTCGTAGAGCCGCTGCTCTGCAACAAAAAGCCATTGCAATTAGAAGCCCTTGCATTGCAACTAGAGAAAGCCTGCACACAGCAACAAAGACCCAGCACAATCATAAAAATAAATAAATAAATGATTTTCGAAGTGCCATATTTACTTTTTATTTGCGCCTTATCTATGAGAATGGAGAAGGAAAATGCTACCCTCTCCACTATTCTGGCCTGGAGAATTCCATGGACTGTATATCCATGGAGTCTCAAAGAGTCGGACACAACTGAGCGACTTTCACACGTATCTATGAGAAAGAGTACACAGGCTAGCTTTTAATTTTTATATCTTAATTTATATATTAATCACTCAGGTCTTGCTTTATTCTTTTTATTATCAGAGTTTAATAGATTTATGTTCCAAGGATGTTTAATATGACATTGGGTTTTTACAACTTGTAATTCAATGCCTAAATTGTGTTAAGAATTACACTCTTAACAGTTATGTCATTATTCTCTAGTAGACATATGTAAAATTTTCAAAAGACTTTAATAGCATGTAGAGAAATAGTACTATTTAGCTTCATAAAATATTTGACTCAAGCAATCTGGTGACATCAGGTTAATCTAGTTATGTAGAAACTAACCTTCTTAACCCTGCTTAGAGTGACTATCCCTTTTTCTTAACTATTAGCAGAATGTGAGAAAAATTCACATATATTAACCAAGCTGAACATTATATTGAAATACACAATCGGGGGAAACCATTTTGGTACATAAAAAAAGTTATCTAATTTTTATTTATTTTTAAAATATCAGTGAAGTTAAATATTGTTTTTGTGGTTATTGGCTTGTTTTATCTTTTGTAGCTTGTTTCTTCATCGTTTTTGTCCAGTTTTCAGTTCGGGTGTGGGTCTTTTTCTAACTGATTTCATTTTGAGGTAAAACTGATTAACTCTTAAACACTAAAAATTTGATTTTTCTTTGAAGTTGAAGTATTTTGATGTTAGAATGTAATGTGGATATTTAGAAGATAGACCTTTATTTGGAAGATAAATACAAGTTTCCCTAAAACTTCTGGCTGTATTGGCAAATGTCTTGAAAATTCAATTATGATACCTAGGGATATTTATTTATGCTTAACTTATGTTTATGCTTTTTAGGAAGTAGAAGATAGTAACGATGAGCTATTTGAGAGATCATATTAACTAAAGTTTTTCTTTTTGAGAAGACTGTAAAAGTTAAAATGCATTAAGATTATACCTCATCAAAGTCTACAGTTCAAGTGCCAAGATCTATTATAGGCTTCTTGTTTAAAACATTTATTATAAAGTTAAAGCCAAAGAAACTTTGTAACTCTCATATGACCTTATGAATCTTAATTACCGGAAAAGATATATTTTGCATCTACTACCATAAGTCAAAAATTTAAAAATGTTTTATCCTCATTTTTATTCCTAAAATGTAAATTAAAATTCTAGAAACTGAGTAGCCTTTTTGACTATTTTATGATTCTCTACATCTATCCAACATAATGTGGATATAAAATATAAAGTATTCTTAATGATCCAAAATACGTTTTTTAAATTTAAGATCTTCTTTCCCCACAGTGACACTTACAATATACAATGTTGGATCATGAAACAGAGTAAACAAACACGTCATTGTTTAAAATAAATGGCATGCACTGTGTTCAAAGGACTGTGAATTTTTATTTTGAACTCTTTTATATGATTTTAGTTCTAGAATACAATATATATTTTAATTTTATGTGATACAAAGATATTTATCTTTTATGCAATATTAACTGTTTATAATAGTCTTTTGATTATTATTATTTTGAAAATATAAGCATCATGCATGACTAATTTGTAATCTTACCATTGGAGGTAAGATTACTATGCAAAATGTACTATGTACTATGCAAAAATGAGTAAACATAGATAATGGATAGGACATGAAAGTAAGCCATTCTTTGGCATTTATAAGTTCAGTCTTTCAAAAATACTTATTTTTTAAATTTGCAAATGATTTTTTTCTGAAGTGACTGCCCTCACCTGATTTTATATTACTTTCTAGAATTTTCTTTTGATGTTACCACGGTCACTTTAGATATCTTGACATATGTTATGTTTGGTAGAGTAGGTTTTTTTGTTTTTTTAGTTGACAGAACAATTCCTTAGGAGTTGGGAATGTATTTCTTTAGATTAAATGTATTGTCCTATGGTTATGTAACACACACATGAACAGAAAGTGTTTGAAGAATTGTGTTCTGCTTCCTATTTCAAGGAGGGAGTAATTTCTAGGACAGCATATTGAAAGCACAGTCTCTGGAGATCAGGTCAAGGTAGAGAAGTACATTTCTTACAGGTTTCTCCATGGATACTCTAGGCCAAAGGGGATGTCACAAGCTGAAGTTAGAGAATGGGAAGGTCTGTTTGATGCAGCAGGTAGGAAGATCAAGGCAACTGGAGAAGCTGTAGATAAAAGCCAGGTAGGCTGCCCAGGTGTCAAGAAAACAGAACAGGTGCTCTCTTTATGTCACACTTGGTTCGATGTACTGTTTGCCAGGCACAATGTCATCTTGATCTCTCTTTTGAATGATTCAAAGAAAAGTCCTATGAGTCATCATTAATTGCTTGCCCTCCTGTGAGTAGCAAAGTCCACTAACATCTGACAGACCCTTCTCTCCTGTGCCATCACCATCCTCTTAGCCCAAACTGTGATCATCTCACCTGGATTTTCTGTAGTGGCTCCCCCGATTCTACGTTTGCCCTCATCTAATTCATTCTCCAGAGGAGCCAGGGATCTTTTAAAGAGAAGCCAGATCCTCTTCCTCTCCAAGTCATCACTTTGCACTGAATTTTAATTGCATTGAGAGTAATATCCATTTTCCTTATAGAGCTCTAAAACTTTGGTCTCTGACTAATGCTTCTAACTTCATCTCACATCCACCCCTGTTCCATCCCTTGAGCTTCAGCCACACTGGTCCTTTTTTTGTTTTTCAAACATTCAACTCAACTTTGTACTTTCTGTTCCTGGTGCTTTGCCTTGCTTCCTCTTTTTCATCATTTAGATGTGAGTTCAAATGTAGTTCGCTTTTTCAAATGTGTTTCCAGAGCATTCTCTCCAAAGTAGTGTATTTTAACTTCTTAACCTAATTTGCATCTTATTTATTCACACATATTTCCTTCATTGCATACAACTTTGTTTAAAATTCATTCATTCATCCATGACATATTTATTGTATCCCCAGTATATACCAGGCATTGTTCTAAGCACTTGGGATTCATCAGTGACCAAAAAAGACAAAAGAGAGTCTCTGAGCATATAGAATTCACAGCAGCAGGGTGAGGAGAAAAATACCACATAATAAATAAATAGTACATAGTAAACATGATATATAATAAAGTTATAGTTATGTTGGTTAGAAGGCAACAAGTGTAATAGAAAAAATAGAGTCTGGTAATACAGATTGGGAGATCTGGTTGGAGTTGAGGGGCAGGATGCATATTAAACCAGGTGGTTATGGTTGGCCTAATTGAGTTGATTATTAAAGTAGAGTTCTTTTGTTTCTTTTATTTTAGCTTCAGCACCAGTCAGCAAAGTGAATAAGTATTGCACTTCTTCCAACTCTCATTCTACTTTGGGGAAAAAGAATATCATCATGTCAAGCATTACAATTGACCCAGATGTCAAGCCTGGTGAATATGTCATCAAGAGCCTCTTTGCAGAATTTGCTGTTCAAGCTGAAAAGAAAATTGAAGTTGTAATGGCTGAACCCTTGGTGAGTAGAGCTGACCTATAAACCTGAAATCTTTTCTTGCCTTAACCATTATATTATAGATTTTCCAAAGAAAATAACATAGTTGAAAAATATTAAAGGAAGCCAATCTGAAAGGGTATATACTATATAATTCCAGCTATATGACATTCTGGAAAAGACAAAGCTATGGAGACAGTAAAAGATCAGTGGTTGCCAGAGGTTGGGCAGGGGTAGAGGTGGGATGAATAGGCAGACACAGGATTTTTAGGGTAGTGAACATGTCCTGTATGATACTGTAATGGTGATACACATCATCACAGGGATATCCAAACCCATAGAATTTACAACACCTGTTGTGAACCACAGTGCAGTCTATAGAGTTTGCATCATTACGATGTGTCAGTTATGAATACGCCCCTCTAGTGCACATGTTGATAATGGTAGGGGCTATGCATGTGTGGGCATGGGGGAAAACAGTAAGTCTGTTCTTCTGCTCAGTTTCACTGTGAACCTAAAACTACTCTAAAAAATAATGTCTTAAAAAAAAAATAAAGCGATAGGTGATAAAAAGTGGTCATCTAAAAAGCTGTAATGACTCTAGAATACACTTAGATGAGTTACTGCAGGTAACAAAAGGACAAAAATGATTTCACCAAGGGGAGTTATTGAGATAGATAAAACATATGAGAAAATGAAAGAAAATCTAAAATATTCTGTGAGTTGGTGATATGACAATAGCCAAATTTAGAACAAGTAAACAGCTTTGAATTTACAGTACATGAGGATACTTAAAAGCATGAGGAGCTCTACTTATGAGAAAGAAGGAAGGAGAAAGAACAAGAACCAAGGTTTGGGTTGGATTCTAAAGAACTGTGATGACTGTTTTACGATAGATAAACAGTGGTAGGACAACAAGGAGGACAGATGAAAGGCGGAGACTATTTAGCTGTTGTATAAGTCCAGGCTGAAATGAAAAGAGTCTTGAACTAGGGCATTACCAGTGGAAAAAAGTGAGATAAATAACAAAAGCAGAATCAGTAGAACTTGATGCACAATTAAAATGGAATAGGTGTTTTGAGTGAACATGAAGGGTTAAAGATTTTTTGAAGTGTTCGAAAAGATGGTAGTGTGTTTACCTCAGTAAAGAAAACAAGAGTTTTATTGGGATCGTAAGGATGATTAAGATGTTTGTGTATGTTAAGCTGGAGCTACTAGCAATCTAGACCATGTGGAATTATTTGGTAGCTGGAAATTCTTTGGGGGAATTTGCAGGAAACATAGATTTTGGCATCATCCACATGAGGGTGATGATTGAAGCCAAAACAGCAGATGATGGCATCACGGGAAAGAAACTACAGAATGGCATTATTATCGTCAAATAATAGACGCAGAGTACAGTGAACACTGGGGAACAGGTTATGGACTTGGAAGTTAAATAGCCTGAGAACCGTTTCTGCAGGGTGAAGTAACTTTAGAAAGTAACTCTCGGGGTTTGAAGGGAACGGATATGTGATCAATCAAAAGCATGTTGGTAGATTACAAGTTGGGTGGTGATAATGAAGATGGAGGTAGAGGATGTAACAGCTGAAATGTATTATTCCTTACATAACTGAATTAGAGATAGATGTGCACCACTATTTTGAGACCCAGAGGGTCTGTTACTTGTCTGAGGCCCAAAGCCAGTAAGCAGCAGAGCAAAGAGTTAGGCTTAACTCAACCTGCTGTCCTTTCTCAGAAGGAAGGAAGAAAGGAAGGGGAGAGAATAAAGATGACCTAAGAAAGGAGGGAAGAAGAAGGAAATATATGTTCTTAATTTTCTTAGTTAAGTAGGACTTACTGCTCATACTGTGATGGTCTGTGGGTGGGGTGCCTGCAAGCATCGAGTTTCTTTCTGATCTTTAAATAGAGGACACTACTCTGAGGAGAGTATCTATGAAATCATGTAATTGAGGTTTAAGAAATAATAGTACATAAAAGATCATTAACTAAAATGTATATTTCAGAACTGTACATCTCGTTATTAATATATTCAGTTTAGTCATTTCATGATTGCTTTCTGCATTTAGTTCAGTTCAGTTCAGTCACTCAGACGTGTCTGACTCTTTGCGACCCCATGAATCACAGCACACCAGGCCTCCCTGTCCGTCAATATTTATGCCAATGTGTATATATATATATTTATATTTATATTTGTATTTATACCAATGTATGTATAACATGTATATAATATAAAATTCTGTTTTAAAAATTAGGATTATGAGAGTTTATAGATATGAAATAGTGCTTATAAGGTTTAATTAGAAAGGTACTTACTCTATAAAATGTTATTTTCTTCATCCATGGTCTGTGAATTACATGTTAGATTGCTTTACTGGCCTACTTAAATAGCATACAGTCAGAAAGGAAACCACTTTTAAAAGATACATTAAAAAAAGGCTTATGGAGCATGATGATTATAGTTAATAATACTATATTGTTTAACTGAAAGTTGCTAAGAAAGTCGAATTTGTGTTCTCACTAAAAACAAAAAAGAAAGAAAGAAAAAGTGAATATGTGAGGTGATGGATGTTTTAATTAACTTGATAGTGGGAATCCTTTCAGAGTATATACGTATTTATCACCTTGTATACTTGAAATATATTACACCTTTATTTACTCATATATCTCAATACAAACTTATAGAAAAGTAGAGATTATAGTATAATGACCCCTCTAGACCCATCACTTGGCTTCAACAGTTTGCAGCGTACCCAGCACATTTTAAAAGCTCTTTTCCTATTTTATAAAATGTTTTATAAACAGCATGATGTAGTATGGTCCTAACAGCTCTAAAATGTCTTGTAGGCTTAAAGAAATTTCAATTTTGAAATCTAAAAGTCTTGAGAGTAACATAATCAAAAGAATGTGAGTGAAATTACCTACTTTGAACGAGTCTATAATATAGCAATTTTATAATTTGCTCTTTCCTTTTTCTACCAATGCTAGTATTACTGACCTAGCTCAGGGTCAGATTCTGTCATATTAGACCATTGCATTAGCCTTCTCACCAATCAAGTAGTAGTCCGTCAGGGTCAGATTCTGTCATATTAGACCATTGCATTAGCCTTCTCACCAATCAAGTAGTAGTCCGTCAGGGTCAGATTCTGTCATATTAGACCATTGCATTAGCCTTCTCACCAATCAAGTAGTAGTCCGTCAGGGTCAGATTCTGTCATATTAGACCATTGCATTAGCCTTCTCACCAATCAAGTAGTAGTCCGTCAGGGTCAGATTCTGTCATATTAGACCATTGCACTAGCCTTCTCACCAATCAAGTAGTAGTCCGTCACCTTTCCATTTCCCTTGTTCTCACCAAACTGTCCCTCATCTACAACACAAATATCAGTATTATCACCTTCTTGCTTTAGAATTCTTGCTTCCTTTTCATTCGTATGTATTAAATTCAAGTTCTTGGGGGAGTCATTTCAGCCTCTTCAAAGCCTTGTTATAGTTTGTATAATGTTTCTTGATTCTCCTATCCTGATGTATGCTGTGACAGAAGTATTGGCTTAAAAATATCCTCTATATATTCTGTTGTTCTGATGTATTTGTTTTTACTTTTCTCTTGATCTAAAATGCTTTGAACTCCTCTGTTTTTAAACCTCTACTCATCCTTCCAGCTTCCCACGTGTTCCTTCTAACATAGTGACCCTTCCTTAAGCTAAATGAATCTGTGTTTTACCATAGTAATTTTGTTCACACTCCTAGATTCTGACATTGTCATATTATGGTTTATTGTTTACATTAAAAGATCTTTTATTAAAGATCTGTTTATCTCTACGGATGTGAGCTACTTGATACCAGGAACCAGGTCTCTCTCTCTTCTTGTACCTGCAGCACTGACCTTGGTGGTAGGCTCTTAGTAAAAGTTTGTCATATAAATTGAACTTATTCTTGAGAACACTGCTGCGGCCTGCACTCTTATTTTCCTTCTGACAAAGCACAGTATCATTGTGTTAGCCAGAGCTTCTAATATTTCTTTCACAATAGACTGATGCTGACTATATTTTATTCATTCATTTAACAGTTCATTTCAGAAACCCCCACTATGTAATTTAAAGTGAGATTATTGAGTTATAGTGGGTAGTGCTCAGGATTCCATTGAAAAATAGGTGTTTCTACCCCATCATCACACTTAAGAGAGAAGAGACATTCCTTCCTTCTCCTTCTGACACCCCAGGAAAATACACAAATGTTGTAGACTCTGGCTGCTCAGGACAAACACTGGCTGAGAAAATCCCCATCATATTTTATAGATTTTACCACCGACACTCCTATGTGTGCGTGCTAAGTTGCTTCAGTTATATCCGACTCTGTGCGACCCCATGGACTGTAGCCCGCCAGGCTCCTCTGTACATGGAATTCTCTAGGCAAGAATACTGGAGTGGGTTACCATTTCCTCCTCCAGGGGATCTTCCCAACCCAGGGACTGAACATGCGTCTCTTCTATCTCCTGCATTGGCAGGCTGGTTCTTTACCATTCGTACCACCACATCCTATGTACCAGCATAATTTCTTCCTGTCTAAATCAGATCTCTGCCAGCTTTGTTTCATTTATGTCCAAATCTGAGTAGATGGTGTATCATCTACCCAGCATTATGATTAGATAATGAAAATACATTATAGCCTCAGATGCGTTTATTGTGATCTCATTTGTTTTGAAATGTATTTTGTACCCTTTCCAGTAATAAACTGCTGTTCAAGATGACTCTCTCGAGTTCTTGAATGAAATTCTCATTCTGTTTTAAAGACAATAGCATCCACAAATTGTTACATACAAGGAGCCTAACCTGTGTCTCATGGTCAGATGGACAGTAGGTTACATGGAAACTTAGAAGCACCCATGTGAAAGACTTCTGTTAAAAGAATTTAATCAACCACTAAAATGAGAGAACTGGCCTTTTCATTTTCATATTAGAACTCATAATAAAAGGAAATTAAGGAAGCTGAAAGATTCAAAGGTTAGCTGAGCTTGACTTCAGCCATGATTTCATTTTCATCTTGGAAGATTCAAAAAGGAAGGGCAACCATTGATTAAAATTTCAGCTTGCAAGCAATTTTTACAACTGCACTATCCACTGTTTTTTTGATAGTATTAAATATCTTTGTATTTTAAAGAGTTTCTGGTCTCGCATTTTTCTGTTTAGGACCAGCATTTTTACAACTGCACTATCCACTGTTTTTTTGATAGTATTAAATATCTTTGTATTTTAAAGAGTTTCTGGTCTCGCATTTTTCTGTTAGTTTCCCCCCTTCTCCTCACATGTTTATTGTTACATGGTATATATTATTTACTATGATTGAGGCACTGAACAGCTGATTGGAAGCCCCACCTTCATGGAGGGGCCTTTTTGACTGTGGTCTTTAGCATGTAGTCATCTGAACCATCAATGTCAGCTCTTTAGCTGGGAGCTAGTCAGAATCTCCTGAGAGGGGTGCTTCAGTAGCCCAAATGAGAAGATTTAGGCTTGGCTACTAACATTCAGGGGATATAGAGGCAGAAGATAACTGTTTTTTTTTTATTATTATTATTATTATTTAGCATATACTTTTTCACTTAAGCTCCCTGTCTTCAGGATGATACCCTGTCTTCAAGTGTAGAATCTCCCAGCTGACGTCTCTGTTTTGCTCTTTGCTAAGAAGGGCAATTCCTCTATGCGCAGGATGGAGAGACGGCCAACTTGCTAAGTAAGAGTGGGTGAAGGGAGTGAGAGGTAGGGTTTAAACTTTTCCTAAACATTCAACCAACCTCTTTTTGTTTTTTGTTTTTTAGTTTTCTCTTTTTAATAAAAAGCCTATAAAAGAGGTCAATACAGTACCAGACCTCTTATTTTTTTTAATTTTTTGGCTGCTCTGAGTCTCCATGGTGGCACGCAGGCTTTTTCTCTAGTTGTGGCACATGGGTTTAGCTGCCCCGTGGCATGTGGGGTCTCAGATCCCGTACCAGGCATTGAACCTGTGTCCCTGTGTTGCAAGATGGATTCTTCACCACTGGACCCCCAGGGAAATCCCTCAACATTCTTATTTTAACTTCACCTTCATCCACACTTTCATAGTACTGAAGTCCTCCAATTCCTGAGCCTTTGGGGAGTTCCAAGGTACAGACTGGATTATCTTTTCCCCACTTTGCATGGCAAGCTCAGTCCCTTCCCTCTGATTGTGACTCAGATGTCATCTTCTCAGTGGTCATTAGGAAGTCCCCACCTCCACTGCAGCTTCCTATCCTAAAGTCGAAGATAATATATATATTTTTTTGCTCTGTCATTGGACTTTTTAATCTACAGTGATAAGGATTGTTTAGTAGGAGAGAAGGCCATGTTTAGTTGCAGATTATTGAAATATTTCAGTATCATTGTTACACTGTCAAAATTTTTTCAGTAAGCCCTCTTGCTTTCCTTGGAAGCTACATGTTGCTGCTGGTACTCTGCACACAGATACTAGTTAAAGGGTCAAATTAGAGTATAAGGGATTGTGAACTTTAGATGCATTATTAGTATACTCTATTATTTTGAAATAATGACATTATAAAAAGTGGAAATAGTTTTAAAGGTTATGTAATAAAAATAGTGATCCTTTCATTTTTTATCAAGGTAATCACTGTCCATAGTTTTAGTTTACTATTTTTCATGTCTGTTATTTATCAATGTCTGTAGCACTTTCCACCTTTAAAAAAGAAAAAACACAGCCATGAGATTTTATATACATATATTTTTTCTGTACCTATTTTTATTTAAAAAATCAGAGATTGTTCTATTGTCAGCCCATATGTATTTGTCTCATTCTTTCTAACAATTGAATACTACTTCACTTAGAGAAAGTACTATAAATGTTTGTATACCACTCTCTATGGATAAGCTGTTTGGGACTTACCCCAATTTGAGGCCATTGCAAAAAACAGTGTAGTGTTAGTTGCTCAGTCCTGTCCCAGTCTTTTCGATCTCATAGACTGTAGCCCACCAGGCTCCTCTGTCCATGGAATTCTCCAGGCAAGAATACTGGAGTGGATTGCCATTCCCTTCTCCAGAGGATCTTCCTGACCCAGGGATTGAACCCAGGTCTCCTGTGTTGCAGGCAGCCTCTTTACTGTTTGAGCTACCAGGAAGACAACAGCAGAAAAAGATAGTACAATAAATATTCTTATACGTAAGTCTTTGCATTCATCTATATGTAAATATAGAGAATAATTTGGTCTATGGCCATAGCACTCTGAACGCACCCAGATCTCATCTGATCTCAGAAGCTAAGCAGGATCGGGCCCAGTTAGTACTTGGATGGGAGAATAACTTGTATTCTTTTTGGTTGTCATGTTAATGGGTTGCAGATACTATAAGCATGTTTTTAAATTCTTTATCTTTTCAAAGTCTCATATTGAAAGTACGTCTGCTTGAGCAATGGTTAGACTGTCCTCAACCATATTATAATCAAACTGAGAGGTTAATACAAAGCCCTTGATTAGTAATCTGTATTTAAGGCAGTACACTTCAGTTTAGTTCAGTCACTCAGTCGTATCCGACTCTTTGAGACCCCATGGACTGCAGCACGCCAGGCCTCCCTATCCTTCACCAACTCCTGGAGTTTACTCAAACTCATGTCCATTGAGTCGGTGGTACCATCCAACCATCTCATCCTCTGTTGTCCCCTTCTCTTCCTGCCTTCAATCTTTCCCAGCATCAGGCTCTTTTCCAATGAATCAATTCTTCACATCAGGTGGAGTTTCAGCTTCAGCATCAGTCCTTCCAGTGAATATTCAGGACTGATCTCCTTTAGGATGGACTGGTTGGCTCTTCTTGCAGTCCAAGGGACTCTGAAGAGTCTTCTCCAACACCACAGTTCAAAAGCATCAGTTCTTCAATGCTCAGCTTTCTTTATAGTCCAGCTCTCGTATCCACACATGACTAGTAGAAAAACCATAGCTTTGACTAGATGGACCTTTGGCAAAGTAGTGTCTCTGCTTTTTAATATGCTGTCTAGGTTGGTCATAACTTTTCTTCCAAGGAGCAAGCGTCTTTTAATTTCATGGCTGCAGTCACCATCTGCAGTGATTTTGGAGTCCAAGAAATTAATGTTTTTTAACTGATAGTGACATGAGTATTTCACATTCAAACATCGTTTCTGAGTTCTTATTATGTAAAAAACAGCTAACTCTCACTTTTTGGTTTAGGAAAAACTCTGTGAGGCTATCAAATGTTCAGAAATCTTTGAGAAAGTGTGAGTTTATTGAAAAATGAAAAATGTTGAGTACAAGAAAACAGTGTGAGTGTTTCTGGAAAAGTTAATTTCTCTCTTTTAGTTTTCTTAGTCATTACTTTACTGTATAAATACCCTATGGGGTAATGAACTATGTAGATCAGCGTTCCTCAAAATATTACTGAAAACCTTTCAATTTAGTATTACAGTGAAAGAGGGATCAAGTGAGGGGGATCAAGTAAGTCAAGTAAGTTGGGAAGAAACAGCTTATTCTCTCTTCTATACCACGCCTAGCCCAGGTTTTAAATACACAATTCACATTAGGATAGCTCAATAGTCTTCAAACTTTTAGATACTTACAGAAGCAGTGTTCTCTTGAACTTGCTGTGAGACTTAGAGCTCATTAATTGGGCATATATATTATTGGACAGTATCATTATCGTGTTGTATGTTTATCGTGCATCAGTCAGTTCAGTTCAGTTTAGTCGCTCAGTCGTGTCCGACTCTTTGCGACCCCATGAATCACAGCACACAGCACGCCAGGCCTCCCTGTCCATCACCAACTCCTGGAGTTCACTCAGACTCACGTCCATCGAGTCAATGATGCCATCCAGCCATCTCATCCTCTGTTGTTCCCTTCTCCTCCTGTCCCCAGTCCTCCCAGCATCAGAGTCTTTTCCAATGAGTCAACTCTTCGCATGAGGTGGCCAAAGTATTGAAGTTTCAGCTTTAGTATCATTCCTTCCAAAGAAATCCCAGGGCTGATCTCCTTCAGAATGGACTGGTTGGATCTCCTTGCAGTCCAAGGGACTCTCAAGAGTCTTCTCCAACACCACAGTTCAAAAACATCAATTCTTGGGCGCTCAGCTTTCTTCACAGTCCAACTCTCACATCCATACATGACCACAGGAAAAACCATAGCCTTGACTAGACGGACCTTTGTTGGCAAAGTAATGTCTCTGCTTTTGAATATGCTATCCAGGTTGGTCATAACTTTCCTTCCAAGGAGTAAGCGTCTTTTAATTTCATGGCTGAAGTCACCATCTGTAGTTGGTTTTAGAGATAGAAGACTTGTCTGCAAGATAATTACCAAAGTGTGCTTAGCATTTAAGGACTCAAATGCCAAGGACATACCAAAAATCTTTTGCCCATTAAGAAAGTCAAGTGCCATAAAACCAAAATTGAAAGAGACACATGTATCCCATCGTTCACTGCAGCACTATTTACAATGGCTAGAACATGGAAGCAACCTAGATGTCCATCCACGGATGAATGGATAAAGAAGTTGTGGCATATATACACAATAGAATGTTATTCAGCCATAAAAGGAACACATTTGAGTCAGTTCTAGTGAGGTGGATGAACCTAGAACCTATTATACAGAGTGAAGTGAGGTCAGAAAGAGAAAGATAAATACTGTATTCTGACAAATATATATGGAATCTAGAAAAATGGTACTGAAGAATTTATTTACAGGGCAACAATGGAGAAACAGACATAGAAAACAGACTTATGGACATGGGGAGAGGGCAGAGGGGGTGAGATGTATGGAAAGAGTAACATGGAAATTTATATTACCATATGTAAAATAGATGGCCAATGGGAATTTGCTGTATGGCTCAGGAAACTCAAACAGGAGCTCTGTATCAACCTAGAGGGGTGGGACGGGGAGGGAGTTTCAGAAGGGCGGGGATATATGTATACCTATGGCTGATTCATGTTGAGGTTTGACAGAAAACAGCAAAATTCTATAAAGCAATTATCCTTCAATAAAAATAAATTAATTAAAAAAAAGAAAGTCAAGCAACATAAAATTCAAGCATTTTACCGACTCCAATTAAATTAGTTAGAAACATGATTCTCTGGTAGTTAGATTAGGAATTTTTACATTTCAGTGGCAAATATGTTTCTGAGTTTATTTTCATGAAGGTGAGTCATAAATGAGAGAAGGAAATTGGGACTCTTGGATAGATAAGCTTCAGAATATACATATTTCTAAATTCCAGTTTTTCTCTAAATTTAAAATTCTAAAAATTCGAAATTTCTAAATTCCAATTGAAGAATGGCACTGGTTTTTTATGATACATATTTCAGGTAAAAATTCAGTAAGAAAGCCTAATGTAGAAAGTTTAGAAAATCATCCTAAAGAATCTCAATAAAAGAATCAATTGTATTAGATTTGAATATAATCTGAGACACCTCTCAAATTCAGTAAGTTAAATAATTCTATGTGGAATAGGAAGCAAGAAAAGTAGATAGTAAGGCTGACAGAAAGGGTCACGCTGTGTATGCTCTTCTAAATTAAATTAATTAAATTTTGTTTGTATTACCACATCAGCACCTTTCCTTAAGACTAATTAATTACAAAAGAAAATCTAATTACAAAGAAAGCAAAACCAACTTACAAATCTCAACTGTTTAATATATGTAAAATTTCTAATATTTTGCATATACTTTTTTTTCAATTGTAGGAGAAGCCATTATCTAGATCTCTTCAGAGAGGTGAAGATCTTCAGTTTGACCAGGTATGCCAGTGTGCTTTTTTTTTTTTTTCTTTTTTTTTTCCTGAAAGGAAAATGTTTATCCTAACAGTCTGATCCAAATACATATACACCCAGTATTAAGAAATTTCTATGTTTTGTTTAGTGGCCCTATATATCGTTATACACTAGATTCTGTCTGGAGCTGATAGTCTGTTTTATATAAATATATACGTATATATTATACACACACACACAAAGACACCTGCTGCTGCTACTGCTGCTAAGTCACATCAGTTGTGTCCAACTCTGTGTGACCCCATAGATGGCAGCCCACCAGGCTCCCATCCCCAAGATTCTCCAGGCAAGAATACTGGAGTTGGTTGCCATTTCCTTCTCCAGTGCATTAAAGTGAGAAGTGAAAGTGAAGTCACTCAGTTGTGTCCGACTCTTTGCGACCCCATGGAGTGTAACCTACCAGACTCCTCCGTCCATGGGATTTCCCAGGCAAGAGTACTGGAGTGGGTTGCCATTGCCTTCTCCGTAATAAACAAGGACCAAACCCAGGCTACCAGCGTGGAAGCATGACATGCTAACCACTGGACTGCCATGGAATTCCTTGGTAGTTTGTTTTTTAACAAAACAAATAGAAGGAGTTATGAGCTGTGAACTTTATTGATTTCTGTTTATTAAATATTTTAAAACTTTGCTTTTCATTGGTACTGTCTTTATTATGCCCTTTGAAAATTTTCAGAAGGCTTCCAATTATATCCCTCAATCTTTCCTTGTATACAATTTTACATATTTGACCTCTTAACACGGAGAAGGCGGTGGCAACCCACTCCAGTACTCTTGCCTGGAGAGTCCCATGGACGGAGGAGCCTGGTGGGTTGCAGTCCATGGGGTCGTGAAGAGTCAGACACGACTGAGCGACTTCCCTTTCACTTTCACTTTCATGCATTGGAGAAGGAAATGGCAACCCACTCCAGTGTTCTTGCCTGGAGAGTCCCAGGGATGGTGGAGCCTGGTGGGCTGCCGTCTATGGGGCCGCACAGAGTCGGACATGACTGAAGCGACTTAGCAGCAGCAGCAGCAGACCTCTTAACATTTACTGTTTTTCCTGTTGGGGCTTCAGAACCTTTATATTGAAGCATCTAGCCTGGTTTTCTCTCTTTCCACCCCATTCTAAAGGCAGAGCCAGAGACAAGGACTTGGTTCTAGAAAGAGATTCTAGGGAGGAGACTTGAGAGAGTGATGCAGGGAAAAGGAAGAACCGATAGAGATCACCGCTCTGGGCACTGGGGGTTCATTCCATTCTGAGAGCTATCGAGAATGTTGCCCATACTTGTCTGTCTGAAGAATGGAGGGCTGCAGCATTTATCTGCAGTTCCCTCTGCAGTAGTTGTGGGTTGTCCTCAGAGGCATTGACTACACCCCATACTCAAACTTGTAGCTGTGCTTGTGCAAAGATCAAGGGGAGTGCCTGTGTTAGAAAGCCAAAGAAGCTTAAAAAGAAAATATACAATGGCCAACCCCCGACCCCAAAATAATCCCCAAACCAGAAATCTTTATAAAGAATACTAATATCTAAAATTTAGTGATATTTTTCTAATGTCAGTTCTTTCCTCTTGCTAATAATGAATATTTGATCAAGTGTTATTTTTATCATAATTATGTTTGCTCAATAATTATTTCATTATATATTGATTGTCTGCAAAGTTCAATAACCGAGATCAGCTTTCTGTTGCCACCTAGTATTCCTGAGCTACTTTTCTCATAATTAGGTATCTAGGAAATAGAAGTTAATGCTCATGTTAGTCTGCTTGATTAGATAGAGATGACTTGTTAGAATTACTTGGTGGAGGCTTACCAAAATACTGTGTTTCTGGCTCCTGCTGCAGTTCTGCTGACCAAGATTGGTGCTCTGGCACCTGTATTTTACAATAGCTCCCTAGGTGATTCTGATGCATACACTCAGTAAATAGCTGCTGGTCTAAGAAGCTATAAATAAGAAGGCTTTTGTTATGATAATAATAAGATCACTTCATACAGCCCTTTTCAAATCTTAATGCCATTACAGAAGATACTAAGTACTAGTTATTATTAATGTATTACTAATATTTTAGTAACTAAAGTTATTATTAATGTTATTGTTAATGTATTACTAATATATTTAAATAATCTTGAATCTATTTAACTAATGATGAATGAATGATCAGAATTTGAAACTTATTAAGCCATATTTTAAGGAAATTTCCATTTCTTTTCTTATGTAAATGACAATAAAACTAAATTATCATGCCCAATAGCTTGATTCTTTTTTACAATAAAAGCTATGTGTGAAATAAACTGCTTTTATATTTTTACAGTAGCAGATGATGTTAGTTCCTACTTTAAATATTAAGAGATTTCCTTTGATTGATAGTATTCATTGTTAATGAAATATAAAATTTCAAAATGCTTAAATAAAATTAGAATCTTGTTTTTATTTTCATTTTCTAGATTAGAAACTATTCACCTATCAGGTTATGATAATTTATAAATCATAAATGTATGATTAAAGGAAGACAGATTATAAAAAAAGAGAAGAATGCACAATCAACCTGTTTCATTCTTTGTTACATGAAAAATATAAAATATTAGGAAAAATAAATGTTTAATTCCTAGAAGTAGCCATTTATCTTCATTAACTGACACTTCCTACAGTTGTAGAACTGAGTGAGATGTTGAATATCCCCGCAGCCTGTAGTTTTTTTAGTTAAGTCAAACAAAGTGAAGCATGTTTCACTGTACACTAATTTTAAAATACTAATTTTATGAACAATGGATTGAATCAGATACAAAGTTTCTTATGAAGAGAGTGTGTTTTTTCTCTGGATCCTCAAGGTGACCTTAGGGATGACTGGTGGTAGCTGGTGTACCTCTTACCGCCACTACAGGCAAGCTGGGTTCATTCGTGAAATGAATCTGATAAAGCTAACCTACAGTTCAGATAGTTTAAGGGATGCCTCAAATTGAGTGGCAGGCATCCGTCCCACTCCATTTATTTTTATGCTGTCCATTTATATATTTTAAGCTTGAAAAGCATGTATATAACACATTTCTAATATGTTCATTTGTGAGTATCACAAATTGTGTAATTATAATTCTCTGTTCCGTGTCATAGCAGCACAGAGGCAAGTGGAGCTTTTCCCATAGTTCTAACTGGTGCGGTCTTCTCTGTTTCTGCATCCCTTTATCCCTTCTAGTGGTAACATTTTAGAACATTTCATTCACATGAGTAGGGAAGAACTGGCCAGGAAAAGGAAGGAGGTGTGATTGTTTCATGTTGTGTGTAACGGTTCACCCAGAGGCGTCATGAATATAATCAGGGATGTTACTGACAGTCATGTTTTAACACAAGCAGCATATGGAGGCAGGTAAAGGGTGGAAAGCCACTGAACTAAACTGCAAGGATTTGGGTAAATTTTAATAGTCAGTGAAATGTAACTCACTATACTTTATTACTTGGCTAGACTCCCAGCCCTTATTTTTATTTTGAAACACATTTATTGCTCTTGAATTACTGTGTTTCGTGTTAATTTATTCCAGAAATATTGCTCATTTCTAAGTGATTGCAAGTAGAGTTAGAAGCGTGGCACTTTGATGTATTTTATCTTTGGCAACATCTTGTGTTTCCAGTTGATAAGCTCTATGAGCTCAGTAGCAGAGCACTGTCTCCCTTCCTTACTCCGCACCTTGTTTGACTGGTACAAGCGCCAGAACGGAACTGAAGATGAATCATATGAATATAGGCCTCGGTCTAGCACAAAATCTAAGGGGTAAGTGGCGCATTTTTTTACTTTTCTGTCTGGGCTTGAAGTACTTCCAATGAAGAGGCTATAGTGTTATCAGCTGACGATTGTTATTGTTTGGTTACTTTTGTTGAACAGGTAACAGAGGGAAAAGGTGGTTCACACGTAAACTGTGAATCAAGTGAAGGTATCAGTTAAAGGAGGTGCTGCCCCACAGGAGTCACCACTGGAGCTAGTCTTGCCAAAATGCATTTCAAGAAAGCTATCTCAGTGGTGCAGTGAGGAGCTTTAACAGTCATCAACAAAGTTAAAAATATGCAAAGAAAGTCCCGTTCATATGGTTTGTGAAGGGAAACAATTGTGATATTGGAAGACTGCTCAAACCTTATATTCTTTAACTTAAGACTCTTCTTGGAGTTAAATCCTTGAACTTGTCTTTCTTCAAATTTTCCAGGGAGATCATAGATTTAAGTAAAACATGTTTGTTTTCAGATGATGGCCTATGGTTTAGAATTGGATTTCAGCAGATGCCACTTGTGATTTTTCAACTTAGATTTGTGAAAAAATGACCTGGCACTGTATTTTCATATTTTTCTTCCTCTTATTCTTTTATTTTTTATTTATTTTAAAATATGGTTTTATTTATTAAAAATTTTCCATTTGTATGTTTAATTTTTATTTTTTTTAAATTATGAACATATGATAACACACTTACAGGCGACTTGGAAAATACAGAACAAGGTTACATATCGTTCCATTTATATATTATAATAATTTTTTGAAGTAGATAAGATTTTTAGTTGGAGTTTCAATAGCAAACTCTAAAAAGTAACAGAATGAATATACAGAGAAGTAGAAGGATATTGTAGGTCTGAAAAGCTCTGTGAACCTATTCAAAATAACATAATTAAGATTTGTACAATTTTCATACAACAGTAGGGTATAAATTCTATTCATTTTTTTGGCCGTGCCACTTGGCATGTAGGATCCCAGTTCCCTGACCAGGAATTGAACCCATACCCCCTGCACTGGAAGCATGGCGTCCTAACCACTGAACCACCAGAAACTCCCCCTAATTGTTTTAGATTAGGTTTAATTTCTGACAGATATAGTAGTGAGATTTGCATGTAAGTTCCTAACGTACAAAATGAGAACACAAGAAATGCAATGTATATGTTGAGTGATTACAAAAACTTTTAACAGTTGCCATGAAACACCATACGTACTAGGAATTCAGTAAGTAACATGAAATACTAACCAAGAGCTCTTTTCATAATGCAATCCTAATTTGAGATTCTTGTTTCAGGGATGAACAGCAACGTGAAAGAGACTATCTTCTTGAAAGAAGAGACTTAGCAGTAGATTTCATTTTTTGTCTAGTTTTAGTTGAAGTTCTAAAGCAGGTAAGCTCTTTCGTTTCTGCAAAGTCTGTATTTCCTATTTTTCGCTGATTTACTTTCATGTTTCAGTTACCTAATTTAGGATGTTGTATCTAAAATTCTGGCTCACAGAAACACAATTCCTGTAATTTAATTGTATGCCTTTCAATTGCCTGAGGATTACATGTCCTGTACCTGTCTCTCCCCATTCTTTCTACCTTCGTTTGCCATCTAAGACATGAAATCGTGTTAGTAAAATGGAGCTGAATAGAAACTGTTAAATATGGGCTTTTAGCTGTCACTGTAGTCTACCTGTCATTTACCTACTTCAATTCCTTTTCACCTCCACTTTTAAAGAAATTCTCTTCCTAGCCCTCAAGCCTGCATTTCAACATGTAATAATTGTGCAGTGATTGTTGAGCAATGGGGGTGATCTGAACTGTCAAGTGCAAATGATTTTCAGGATAATGAATTATTTATGTTTGTTCATTCAACGGGCTTCCCTGATAGCTCAGTTGGTAAAGAATGTGCCTGCAAAGCAGGAGACCCCGGTTCAATTCCTGGGTCGAGAAGATCTGCTGGAGAAGGGATTAGGCTACCCACTCCAGTATTCTTGGGCTTCCCTGGTGGCTCAGCTGGTAAAGAGTCCGCCTGTAATGCCAGAGACCTAGATTTGATCCCTGGGTTGGGAAGATCTCCTGGAGAAGGGAAAGGCTACCCACTCCAGTACTCTGGCCTGGAAAATTCCATGGACTATACATAGTCCATGGGGTTGCAAAGAGTTGGACATGACTTTCTCTTTCACTTTCATTCATTCAATAAGTGTTAGAATGTCTACTGTTGGGTGGCGTTGTTCTAGGTGCTGCACTCCTGAGCTCACCATCTCAGTGACATAGTGAAGATATAAATATGTAATTTAGTGTCAGCTATCATCTTGTACATATTTTTACTATTCACGATCAGTACAAGTATGTGTATAAGTGCCTGTACTGATGTGAAAGTATGTTTTCCATAGTTTGTAGTCTTTAAAAACTTATACAGCATTCAAAGATGATCCATGTATTTCCAGCCATGTATGCTGTAATGTTTTGGGAAAAGAAAAAATCAGGTCACCTAAAAGAAAAAAAAAATCATATTTTGCATATGACATGTTTGGACAGGGAGTTTTGTTTTTGTTGTATAAAATGGAATAGAATACCTAATATGACTTGAAAAAGCAAGTGTAAGATATAAAAAGTTAATTGATTTGATAGTCTTTTTTTGATATAACCACTATAAAAATATTTGAATTGTGTAATCATGTGTACTTTGCCTTTGTTTTTACAATGTATGTGAAAAAATATTGAAATCTGAATATCTGAAACCCACAGATAAAAATATATTTTTCTTATTTTTTATTTTGTTTAAAATAAAAGTTTAATAACTTTGAATATGTGAAATAGATAAATGCATTAATCAAAGGTAAAATCACTTTAATTTGTACCTTTCATGAAGATTTATTTAGTCAATGTGGGAAAGAAGTTTCCTCTGAAAGTTGTGCTTTCTGAAAGGCAGATTTGCTTTCTTGATCTCTCAGTTTAGCTGGATCCTAGATCCTAGGGCGGAAGTCAGTAGAGATATGGAAGGACCTGAGGACCAGAAGCATGATACCATGAACAGACTTGGGCTTTGCATTCATCAAGGTTACATGCATGCTAAGTCACTGGAGTTGTGTCCGGCTCTTTGTGACCCCATGGACCATAGCCCGCCAGACTCTTCTGTGCATGGGATTCTCCAGGCAAGAATACTGGAGTGGGTTGTCATGCACTCCTCCAGGGAATCTTCCTGAGCCAGGGATCGAACCCAAATCTCTTATGTCTCCTGCATTGGGAAGCATATTCTTTACCACTAGCTCCACCTGGGAAGCCCCATCAAGGTTGATCTCATGCTAAATGTAGATCTTGTGATGAGTTTAGTCATCAGTATTTGCATTTCTTAGTTAAATGATAGAGGAATTTCTTCTCCCAGCCAAAGAAATTGCAAACTCCGATAGAGGAATTTCTTCTCCCAGCCAAAGAAATTGCAAACTCCGTGCACTGACTTTCAGACCCCTCCGTCATCTGACTCTTTTATGCTTTTTCTCCTTTGTTTGCCATGATGGTCTTCCACTTAGCAACTGGTCTCTCTTCTCATCTAAAAGTTACCTATGATTGCACTGGCTTCAGAACTTCAGTGCACAGACAAACCCTTGGAGGGTTTTCTTTCTCCCCTTACCTTTCCTTCTCAGCTGTCCTTTTACCCTTCCCCATTGTCTTTGTCTTGATCTTCCTCCTGTTCCTTTAAAAACTCTAATAGTCCAGATAACTCTTCTAGTAGGGAAAAAAAAATCAAGGTCTGTAAACCTAAGAAAATCCTTTCAGGCCCATTTTTCGAGTCCTCTGCACAAAATCCTTTCATATCCATGGTTCACATGGACTTAAAGTATAAAAAGGGGAAATACAGTGGTTCTCATAGCTCATCCTTGTTTTTGGTTCTTTTATCATACTCTTCTAACTTACAGTTCCCTTTCCACTTAACATTTCTTTTTTAAAAAATTTATTTTTTAATCGGAGTATAATTTCTTTACAGTGTTACATTATTTTCTTTTGTACAACAACATTTATACCCCTATTCTCTCTTACCATTATCCTCATATTTTCATTCAAATGCACTCATCAAAGAAATATATATCAAAAGCATCAGTTCAGTTCAGTCACTCAGTCACGTCCGACTCTGCGACCCCATGGACTGCAGCACACCAGGCTTCCCTGTCCATCACCACCAACTCTCGGAGCTTGTTCAAACTCATGGCCATTGTGTTGGTGATGCCATCTAACCATCTTGTCCTCTATGGACCCCTTCTCCTGCCTTCAGTCTTTCCCAGCATCAGGGTCTTTTCCAATGAGTCAATTCTTTGCACTGGGTGGCCAAAGAATTGGAGCTTCAGCATCTGTCCTTCCAATGAATATTCAGGACTGATTTCCTTTAGGATGAACTGGTTGGATCTCCTTGCAGTCCAAGGGACTCTCAAGAGTCTTCTCCAACACCAAAGTTCAAAAGCATCAACTCTGGCGCTCAGCTTTCTTTATGGTCCAACTCTCACATCCATACATGACTACTGGGAAAGCCATAGCTTTGACTAGATGGAACTTTGTTGACAAAGTAATGTCTCTGCTTTTTAATATGCCTTCTAGGTTTGTCATAGCTTTTCTCCCAAGGAGCAAACATCTTTTTGATGTTCATTATTTAAAATCCTATATAGGTTTTCTCTTTCCCAGTAAAATGCAAGTCTTTTTAGCTTCTTCAAAATTACTGCACCTACAGAATATGAAGTAAAAATCAATAGAACTTTCTGAACTATCATGACAAACGAACCCAATTTTTTTCTGTGTCAAAATGATGTAGGGTTTAATAGATTCAGAGAGTAATCAATGGTAGTATATTTTGAATTTAATATGACTATTACTTTTGTCCCACATAATATACATGTATTAAAATGTGATTCAGTTTTATTTTGATGAGATGGATGGCTCCAGGAGTAACCTGGAGTGTAATGAAATATTGATACATGGTTGGGTCAGTCTTGAAAGGGGAGTACATATTGTTTGTGGGTTAGTGCTTGATCTCATATATTACAAATTATTTGTTTCTTTATTAATTTGTCATGTCCTTATCACACGTTATTATGTGTCATAATCACATATTTAGAACTCTTCACAATACACAAAGAGCTCTGTATCCCTTATACCACCTGATCATTATGATAAACTTTGGGAATGTTTTTTAATCCCAGCTGTGTCATTTGGTTGCTTTGTAACTTGGACAAGTTATTACTCTCTGATTTCTTTCCTCCTCTATAAAAGAATCATGAGAATTAAATACAATAATTCGATACGATAATACGAACATGGGACGTGTCCAATAAATGCTATCTGTTGTTTTTATCTTATGGATAAATATTCTTAGTTACAATGATTTGCTGAAGATTATAAAGCTAGTTCTCTTTTTAAATAAAACTATTCTTATTAGTAAAATCAGTGATATAAAATTAGGTGAAATGACCAGCATCTTATAAAATTAAAGTTTAAATCGTAAGTTAGACTAAGGATTGAAATTATATAAATGTGATGGGAAAAAATCTGGTTAAATCAGTGTGATACATCATGAGAACAAAATTAAATCAAGATGGTAAAGGACTAATTTTATTTTTTCAAGAAAGTCAGAAGAATAATTTTGGGGTCATGGCCAACTACAAATGTTAGAATGTTAGTACCAGAGGCTTTAGAATCCTTGATAAAAAGCATATTTAAACAGCACCATAGCATTTAGACGGAGAAGGTGATGGCATCGCACTCCAGTACTCTTGCCTGGAAAATCCCATGAACAGAGGAGCCTGGTAGGCTGCAGTCCATGGGGTCGCTAAGAGTCGGACACGACTGAGCGACTTCACTTTCACTTTTCACTTTCATGCATTGGAGAAGGAATTGGCAACCCACTCCAGTGTTCTTGCCTGGAGAATCCCAGGGACAAGGGAGCCTGGTGGGCTGCCATCTATGGGATTGCACAGAATCGGAGATGACTGAAGCGACTTAGTAGCAGCAGCATAGCATTTAGAATGTTTGAGGGAATTTTTTTTTCATATTGAATTTTAGCCATACATTTGTTCATTGAAATAGACAAGATTAGGAAACCAGGCCTATGAGCCACTTCAAGTTTTTGGCTTAGTCTTATCAATCCTTATTGTGAAATATCAGAAGATGGAGTAGTAGATCGTTAGGATTTTCAGATTTGACATTGACATTTTAGATGTTAGTGAGTAGCCCTGAACATTATGTTATTTGTGATTTTGCTGAGTAGTGAGTTTATTCACTCTTTTTTCACTGAGGACTGGTCATTTACATAATGAATGAACCTTGCTGACTCTCAGGTATACATATCTTATCTGGTTTTGTGGTTTTCCACTTTCATGATGTACTAAAAGCATTAGATTTAGGAAATAGCTTTGGAATAAAACTTGAGTATTCTTTAGAGTTTACTTGATATATCCTTCTTGAATGTTCAAGTAGAATTTGAGCTGCTTCTAGTCATGCAAATGACAAAATTTGAAAAATTCTTGATACTATAGATGAGGCTATTAATTACTCCATGAAGTAGAACTTTTTTCTATAAACTGAAATAGGATTCCACCCCACCCCCACTTTTTGGAGATTCAATTTGGGAATTTTTGTTGTTGTTGTTATTGTAAGCAAGGGGGAGAAGTAGAAATTTCAAGAATGTCTGAGCATTCTAATAGTGTCCATTCTTAAAATTTTTAGAGATTATGCTTTTTTTTCTTGTAAAAATTAAAACTGAGATAATGTTTCTTCTCTCACTTCTGTTTCTCTGTCTCTTTTCTAACTACAGTGTAATAAAACTGAAAGCTTTTTTCCTCATTTGTTCCATTTATTAAATGTATTTTCACTGGTCAGAAGCTGGGCACACAGTATATTTTAGAGAAGTATGTTCTAACTTCTAAATTTCAGTCCTCTCATCTGCAAAACAGGGGTCAAATACTACCATGTAAGCTTGCTATAAGTGTTATAAATAATGTATATAAAATGCCTGGCAAATACCCAGCGCACAGACACTTGGAAAGTGTTGGTAGTTCAGTATTAAGGTAGTAATAGAGAGCACACAACAGGGCTAAGTAGTGTCCCTAGCTGTCACTGTTAGACTTCTGGCATAATTGGAGCCAGTAAAGACTATGTAGGAGAAAGTATGGGTGTAAGTTAGCTTGTGTTTCATATCTGTGGCCTAGAGCACACCAGACATCCCTGTGAGGACATCATTATGGTAAAACCACAGCACAGCACAGTGAGTGGGCACAGGAAATTTTATTCCTGTCACGTGTAGTGTCACATTATTGCAAGGTCACTGATGTGTCTGGTGCCAGCCTGTATGATTAGCACTGTGAGCTCTATAGGAAGTTCTGGGAGTCAGGCTGCTTGATCCATATACAGCCTATTCCCAAATAAAGGTTGGCGTCACCTAGTGGTAGATACCTCCTTTGTTTTAACCATCCATGGGTTAATCAGAGGGCCTACTGGGACTTAATGACAGAAAATGAAGAAGAACTAAAGAACCTCTTGAGGGTGAAAGAAGATAGTGAAAAAACTGGTTTAAAACTCACCATTCAAAAAACCTAAGATCATGGCATCCAATCCCATCACTTCATGGCAAATAGAAAAGGAAAAGTGGAAACAGTGACAATTTTTTTTTTCTTGGAGCCCAAAATCACTGCAGACAGTGACTGCAGCCATGAAATTAAAAGACACTTGCTCCTTGGAAGGAAAGCTATGACCAACCTAGACAGCATATTAAAAAGCAGAGCCATCACTTTGTTGACAAGGGTCCATATAGTCAAAGCTGTGGTTTTTCCAGTAGTCATGTACAAATGTGAGAGCTGAACCATAAAGAAGGCTGATTGAGGAAGAATTGACGCTTTTGAGCTGTGGTGTTGGAGAAGACTCTTGAGAGTCCCAAGGAGATCAAACCAATCAAAAAGAAATCAACCCTGAATACTCACTGGAAAGACCAAAGCTGAAGCCAGAGCTCCAAAACTTTGGCCACCTGATGCGAAGAGCTGACTCTTTAGAAAAGACCCTGATGCTGGGAAAGACTGACGGCAAAAGGAGAAGAGGGTGGCAGAGGATAAGATGGTTAGATAGCAACATCAACTTAATGGACATGAATCTGAGCAAACTCCAGAAGATAGTGCAGGACAGGGAAGCCTAGGATGCTGCAGTCCATGGGGTCGCAATGAGTTGGAGATGACTTAGTAACTGTACAAGAACAACTGGGACATAGGGGACGATAGCAGTGACTTCAGTAACCTTTTAGTTACCTTCAGGCATATTTTGTTTGGCCCAGTCTGGGAAAGATCAGGCTAGGAGAATACATCTACCTCCCTGCTTCCTAATGAACTCTGGATTACTCCCATTTTCCCCTACGACACCTTGTCCTTGGTGTCTCCATTCTATGTTCTAGTTCCCTCATCTGCCGTTCCTTCCTAGGAGGTAAGAATTTTGTCCTAGTCCCTTTTAGAGAAGGGTAGAAAAAGTGCAGGGACAAGAATCAATCTCCTATTGTAATGCATTCTCTCAGTTTTTTATCTCTGGTCTGGTAATTACGGGCTCTAATTTATTATCTGCGATTTTCACAGGTAAAAAAGTGGAAACTTCCTCCAGGTTATACAACTAGTGAATAGAATAGCTCAGCTTTTCTTCATTAGAGTGATAAAAAGTGTAGAAAGACATCTTTTATCACTCTAATGAAGAAAATATTTTACAATTTGATTATAATTTACTTATAATAAGTTGGGCAACTTTGTATAAATTTAAGGGAGCATTTTGGAGTTACTGGTTTTAGTTTCTCCTTTTATTATTGACTGGGGGATTTTTGTAGAAGCAAACTCTTGTGGTCTGCAATTTGATTATATAAGTGAGTATTAATATGTCTCTGGTCAATAAGTTGTTAATATGTGATGAATAGTGTAGCCCTAAGAAGAGTTACTCAAGGTACCACATAAAAGATTGCCATGCCAAGATCATACTTAATGGCCCAGCCAATATTCCAAAATTCCTATATCAGTGAGATGTGATTATTAACCTTATGCTTCTATAATGGTGGGATGTGTCTGCCTATAAAAGATTGGAAAGCTTCTTATAATTATGCAGTCAGTCATAAAATTCCTACTTAAAGTATCCCTAATTGCAAGAGGAATTTCGAGTTTATAATTTCAGTTTACCAATGGGAGAAAAAGGTTAACACTGTTCTGGAGGCTGAGCTCTCTGACTTTACTATGTAGAATAAATTTAGGTCCTAGTCTGTTACTATCATGGGCTAGTGGCACCCCACTCCAGTACTCTTGCCTGGAAAATCCCATGGATGGAGGAGCCTGGAAGGCTGCAGTCCATGGGGTCGCTGAGGGTCGGACACAACTGAGAGACTTCACTTTCACTTTTCACTTTCATGCATTGGAGAAGGAATTGGCAACCCACTCCAGTGTTCTTGCCTGGAGAATCCCAGGGACGGGGCAGCCTGGTGGGCTGCCGTCTATGGGGTCGCACAGAGTCAGACACAACTGAAGCGACTTAGCAGCAGCAGTAGTAAAGAACCCTACTGCCAATGCAGGTTAGATGTAAGAGAGGCAGGTTCGATCCCTGGATTGGGAAGATCCCCTGGAGGAGGGTATCACAACCCACTCCAGTATTCTTGCCTGGAGAATCCCATGGACAGAGGAGCCTGGTGAGCACCAGTCTACAGGTTCGCACAGTCAGACACGATTGAAGCAACTTAGCATGCAGTCATGCACAGTTATTTGTATGGCATTTAAAAATCTCAGCTTCTACAAACTGATGCATAAACTTCATTTCTTTCTTGTAAGGTCAGGTTATTTTTAAAAGGTTATCTGAGACCTTGAAAGATTTTGTTCACAGCTGGTTACTCAGCCCTTATATGACGGATAGCATGGGGGTGTCCCTCAGAGTACATTTTCTTCTAATTGAATTTCAAGTTCAGGCTTTTAGGACAGTACCCATTTCTAGGAAATTTCAGATGAATGTTCTTTCTGATTTCTTCTGGTCAACAGTAAATAGTGAGCCACTTAGCCAAGATGTGGCTGTAGCTGTTGGTTCTGGCGTCAGGGTTCACCACAAGCCTTTTAGAGCCATGTCAGCTGCTGTGCCTCCGTCTGCTTGAGACAGTGTTTCAAAAATCCTAGAACTGTGGAATGAAATGAGAGAGTAACATTGACATATATACACTACCATGAGTGAAATAGATAGCCAGTGGGAAGTCCCTGTATAGCACAGGGAGCTCAGCTTGGTGCTTTCTGATGACTTAGAGGAATAGGGTATTGGTAGAGTGGGAGGGATGCTCAAGAGGAAGTGAAAGTGTTAGCCTCCCAGTTGTGTCCAAATTTTGTGACCCCAGGGACTATAGCTACCAGGCTTCTCTGTCCACGGAATTCTCCAGGCAAGAATACTGGGGTGGGTTGTCATTCCCTTTTCCAGAGGATCTTTCTGATCCAGGAATCAAACCCAGGTCCCCTACATTGCAGGCAGATTCTTTACCATCTGAGCCAATAGGAAGGGGATATATGTATACATATAACTGATTCACTTCATTGTACAGCAGAAACTAACACAACATTATAAAGCAATTATATTCCAATAAAAAAGTAAAATTAAAAAAAAAATCCCAGTGCTCTCCTTACTGTGGTGTGAATTTGGTCACCTTCTCATTAAAGTGAATAAATGTAAACTAATAGTTCCTTATTGGATTTCTTGCCCCTCATTGTAATTTAATTATCTTTATTCTTATCTAATGTCTGTCTTGTATCCACCACTTTTAATCTAGTTCCTGATCATTATTAAGGCTGAAGTTCAGCCTCCTCCTGATAAGCACCTGGTTAATCTTTGTAAGAAATAAGTTATGTTCATTTTAAATATAAATCTCTTCTTCATCTAATCCCTGAGAAACATTGTGATCATCTCTGAGTAGCTATAATCCTTTTTATTATCGCCAGTCTAGTTTGTGACTTTCTTGGTTATATTTAGTATCTTTATTACAATTTCATCTTACTGATGATGTGTTTTATAAACTATATTATTAACAATTTGGGGGCTTCCCTGGTAGCTCAGCTGGTAAAATTTTAAGCAAACGTAAAGAATTCCTATGTGTTTGGCTCTAATTGACCCTGAGATGCACAGATTGGATAAATTATAATCCTGGTTCAAGACACACTTTTGTCGTTGATCTCTGTGTGACTACCTATGTATTTATTTACAGTGTAACAGTAGCTTATGAGCCTACCACCTAAGACTGAGAACTCGACTATTACCTAAAATTTTAACCCTAATTATGTAAAGCTCCTATTTCACTCCCTGGCTACTTCCTTACTATCATACTGATTTTTATGTTAATTATTCCCTTAACTCTTAAAAAATGTTTTCATGTATGTCTGAATAATATATTAAATTTTTCTTGTTTTTGAACTTTCTAAAAAGTTGTATTATACTGTTTCTTTTTTTCATTCAATATTATATTACTAAGATTGATCTCTGAAGTATGTAGCTAAACATCCATGTTTTCTTATAATGTGTGTAACTGCTAGTGTAATAGAGTTCCTCCCTCTTAGGTTTAGTAGCTGGGGCCTAAGATTAGACTGCCAGAAGTGAGCTTAGTAGAAGAAAAGGTTTACAGCATATACATCTCGAGGCCTTCACAGAAAATAAGTGAAGACTCAAAGAATGGTTCAACCCGAGAACCTGTTTTAACAAAGAACAGCACATTGTGGAGAAGTGACAAGACAAGGAAAAGAGTTTGGGCCCCTAGAGATGGTAAATCATGGGAAGGTAAATGCATGGGGGAAGCCAGTGGAAAATAAGGACTATTTGGTAAGGCTTCTTTGTGCAGCTCCTTCTCTGTGCCCACTTTGTGTTTCTAGTGACAGTGGTTTGTCCTCTTCTTGGTTAGGGAAAAGGAAGACAGGAGGCTGCTTTTAGGGAGGAAGGAGGAGCAGAGTGCTTTTCCCTCATCTGTTCTTTCTCTCCTGCCTTCAACTTAAAACAGTCCTTATGCCCAAGGGCCATGTTTTGTGGTGACACACTGTGGTCTTCACGAGACTGCAGGCTATGTGAGAAATTGATCTGAAGTTTGACCAGCAGTGTTTGTGAGCCCTCATTCATTTACCTTATTTCTACAATTTGGTATTGTCAGACTTAGTTTTTTTTTCCCATCAAGTAAGGGTAAAATGATACCTTGTGTATTTTCTTTCTTTATAGTCCAACTCTCACATCCATACATGACCACTGGAAAAACCATAGCCTTGACTAGATGGACCTTTATTGGCAAAGTAATGTCTCTGCTTTTTAATATGCTGCCTAGGTTGGTCATAACTTTTCTTCCAAGGAGCAAGGGTCTTTTAATTTCATGGCTGCAGTCACCATCTGCAGTGATTTTGGAGCCCCCCAAAGTAAAATCTGTCACTGTTTTCATTGTTTCCCCATCTGTTTGCCATGAAGTGATGGAACCAGATGCCATGATCTTAGTTTTCTGAATGTTGAGTTTTAAGCCAACTTTTTCACTCTCCTCTTTCACTTTCTTTTTTTTTTTTTTTTTACCTCTTTCACTTTCATCAAGAGGCTCTTTAGTTCTTTGCTTTCTGCTGTAAGGGTGGTGTCATCTGCATATCTGAGGTTATTGATATTTCTCCCGGCAATCTTGATTCCAGTTTGTGCTTCATCCAGCCCTGCATTTCGAATGATGTACTCTGCATATAAGTTAAATAACCGAGGTGACCAATATACAGCCTTGACATACTCCTTTCCCGATTTGGAACCAGTCTGTTGTTCCATGTCCAGTTCTAACTGTTGCTTCTTGACCTGCATACAGATTTCTCAGGAGGCAGGTCAGGTGGTCTGGTATTCCCATCTCTTGAAGAATTTTCCACAGTTTGTTGTGAAGAATTGATGCTTTTGAACTGTGGTGTTGAAGACTCTGAGAGTCCCCTGGACTACAGGGAAATCCAACCATCCATCTGAAAGGAAATCAGTCCTGAATATTCATTGGAAAGACTGATACTGAAGCTAAAACTCCAATACTTTGGCCACGTGATGCAAAGAACTAGCTCATATGAAAAGGCCCTGATGCTGGGAAAGATTGAAGGCCAGAGGAGAGGGGGACGATGGAGGTTGAGATGGTTGGATGGCATCACTGACTCAATGGACATGAGTTTGAGTAATCTGGGAGTTGGTGATGGACAGGGAGGCCTGGTGTGCTGCAGTCCATGGGGTCACAAAGAGTTGGACATGACTGAGTGACTGAACTGAATTGTGTATTTTCATTCTTATTACTGATGAAAGCAAGCATCTCTTCATATGTTTACTGTCTTAAGAATAACAAAAGGCAAAATCAGAAAATTGTAAAACTTTCCTGAAAGCCTTTAAAGAAGTGGGAAGATATTTCATGCAAATGTATAAGAATATAGTTATCCCCAAATTGATCTGTAATAGACGGTTTTTGTGGGACTAGAAAAGATGGCTCTAAATTGAATAGGAAAGAACAATAGCCAAGCTGTCGTGGAAGAAAAATAGGGAGGCCTTGCAGTGCCAGACATCAGAACCTAGTAGTAAGCTCTTATAATTAAGACAGAATGATTTTGGTATAGATGTGAATTAATTGATGGAATAGAGAGGTCAAAAACAGACCCCCACATATAAAGAACAAGAATCTCTGTAAATGATGACTTGGATGATGTTTAACTCATCAGTTCCTCTTTTTGAACTCTTTGCCATGGAACTTTTAAAAGTAAATAATACTAAATACATAAGATGTTTTTTGTATAATATCATATATATTGAAAATCTGGAATGAAATATTCATTAATAGGGAGCTCATTAAATAAATTATAAATACACAGAGTTTTATATGGCTGCTATATAGTGTAAGGAGTGCTCAGTACTGACAGGGAAAGATGCATCATTCCATTAAGTAAAAATAAGGTGTGTGGGTGGGTGAGTGTAGGAAAAAACCTGCAAGTAGATATATACCAGTAGTGATTATATATGGGGGAAGGGGCAGGGATTTTACTTTCTGGTTTTAATGTTTTGATATGTTTTCCATATTAGGAACTAACATGTAATTTTAAAATAACTAAATAAAACAAACATTTAAATGAAAATTTTCTAGTACTAGTAAAACCATAACTAATTTTAAATTGTTTGAAGTTGGGGTTCCTTTTGGATACTATTGTGGTAGAATATCAGACTATATGGAATATGGACCTGGCTCAATCAAGCTCCCTTTCCTATAGGTGTCACAGAGAGTTACCCAGGAGTGTATTTTTAAGTTTCTGATAGAGAGAGTAGTACAACAATGACTGTTTTTTCATCTGCATAGTCTGTAGTTTAAGGGTTTGTGGTTATGAAGCTAATATTCTTGAATTTAGAACTTGCTGAAGTAGATGTTGAGGGCTTCCCTAGTGGCTCAGTTGTAAAGAATCCACCTGCCAGTGCAGGAGACGTGGGTTCGATCCCTGAGTCAGGAGGACCCCCTGGAGGAGGGCATGGCAACCCACTCACATTCTTGCCTAGAAAGTCCTATAGACAAAGGAGCCTGGTGGGCTATCGTCTACCAGGTCACACAGAGACGGGCATGACTTAGTGACCAAACAACAACAAAGTAGGTGTTCAACTAAATTCTTAGAGAAAAATAATAACCTTAGAAAAGGGGAAGATTGACAGATTAGTAGTAGATTATATCATGAAAGTTAAAATTGGTTATTAATTTGGTTAGTTGAAATGATGAGAATACTCATAAAAGGCTTATAACCTATTTAGCACACAATTTTTTTTCCCCCTAGATTCCTGTTCATCCTGTGCCTGATCCCTTAGTTCATGAAGTTCTAAACTTAGCTTTTAAGCACTTTAAACATAAGGAAGGGTAAGTAAAATACTTACGTCATTGTTACTTTTATCTGCAGTCTAGACTTGGACTGTTAATTTGAATTTTCCTCAATTATTTGTTACTGAAGTTCAAAGTAGTTATGCCTTTATGTGTTTTAATCCATACAAGATGCTTATGGAAAGGATTTTGTAAAAATAATTCTTAAAACCATTGATTGGATTTTTAAGAATCAGGTTAAATTTCCTGGCAAATTAAAATGTAGAGATAGGAGAAAATTCTTGTGGTTTTTTATCATCCTGCACGTGAATCTTCAGAGAAAAATTATATAACATCCTGATAAGGAATTTTCAGATTTATTAAGAAAGAGAGTTTGTGGAAAAATTTAATGAAATAATGTGTTTGTTCTTTTTGTTGCTTTAGATATTCAGGAACCAACACTGGGAATGTGCATATCATTGCAGATTTATATGCAGAAGTGATAGGCGTTCTTGCCCAATCAAAGTAAGTTTCATAAATCACTGATCTTGATATGTTTTAGAATGCCTCGTTACTGACCGACAGAATAGACACTAACTACTTTAGGTCTGTTATTTCTGTTTTCCATAGAATTTTGCAAAGTTGGCTTCACTTTTTTATTATTTTGCTACTGTGTTTTTAGAGGATTTTTAAGTGACACCCATACTTCAGTTCTACAAATTGTTTTCATTTATTTGGTATTTTCCATAAAACCTGAATTAAGGAAGTCAGAAATTGCCCCAAATTGTCAGGTCATTACCTTATTCCCTATGTTTCACAGTTCTATGAGAAGTGTTTTTCGAACTCTTGTCAAAACTAATAATTACTTTTAGTGGTTTCTAGTTGAGTGGCTTTTATCTCTGAGATAGCACTGCAGTGTCTTCCTTCTAACCATCTTAATTTGTTTTAATACTGAACAGAGTTTTGAATAGATAGAAGACATACCAAAAAGGGATGATAAGATATACTAGAGTACTCCATAAAAAGGGTTATTCATTAGGAGTTACATGCATTGATTATATTGAACCATAATTATCGTAAACACTAAAAAAGATGCTTGTCTTTTGTATCTTGTGCTTACTCTAAAGACTGTGGAAGATTTTGAATTGCCTTTGTTCCTATTGGGAAATCTATAAGGCAGAAAGGATCAGTTTAGATTTTCTTGGGTGCTATTTAAAGAGTCAGTCTTTGGCCCTGAAATCATCATATAACAACCTTTTAAATTCTAAAGGAGCAAACGCAATTATTGTTAGCATTTAGTAGTTTAGATTTTAATACTAAGTAATGTATTTTATTTAGTATTTACTATGTTTTAATTTGGGCTTCCTAGGTAGCACTAATGGTAAAGAACCTGCCTGCCAATGCAGGAGACTCAAGAGATGTAGATTCAATCCCTGAGTCAGGAATATCCCCTGGAGGAGGATATGGCTACCCATTCCAGTATTCTTGCCTGGAGAATCCCATAAACAGAGGAGCCTGGAGGGCTGCAGTCCTTAAGATCACATAGAATTGGACACAACTGAAGTGACTTAGTATGCATACATCTTTTAATTTAGTATTTTTTTATGCTTTGTAATTTAACAGAGACCCTTGTATACCCAATGCTAGAGAACTTGGAATATAGTTGGAGTATTTGAAATGACTTAGACAATAATATTTTAATATTGCATTTATATTTAATCAGCAATGAATCCCTGTCTCAGGAATATAGCTACTAAAACATGAGCAATGATATATTTCTTTTTATGGCCCTGTAGTTCATGATAGTTTGATTTTTATTGAAAATGATTTTCTATCGGGAATATAGGTTAGAAATGCTAAATAATACATGAGCAAGTTGGATCCAGAAGAACCTTACATCATAGCTAAGTTAAATCTAAGATGGTAAGGATAGTAAATAAAAATATTTACAGTAAAGGATAGTAAATATAAGGTAAATATATGAAATGTAGCTCAATCTCATTGGTCTTGGCATAGGAAATGGCAATCCACTCCAGTATTCTTGCCTGGAAAATTCCATGGACAGAGGAGCCTGGCAGCTACAGTCCACTGGGTCACAAACAGTCAGACATGACTGAGCGATTGAGCACACTCACTGGTCTAGTTGTTAGAGAAATGTCGCTCGGAGCAGTAATGAGATGTTTTCCACCCTCACATACAGTGAGCATGAGAAAAGACGTGGACACATCCGCATTTGGTTGGGCTGACGGCACCACCATTTGAAAGGAAAGGTGGTGAGGTGGGAAAGGGGTGAGGAGAAAGAGAAAGGCTGGGGGTGTTTTAGCATCTTGTCTACGCATTTCCTTTGATTATGCTGCTGCTACTGCTAAGTCGCTTCAGTCACGTCTGACTCTGTGCGACCCCAGAGGCGGCAGCCCACCAGGCTCCCCTGTCCCTGGGATTCTCCAGGCAAGAACACTGGAGTGGGTTGCCATTTCCTCCTCCAATGCATGAAAGTGAAAAGTGAAAGTGAAGTCGCTCAGTCGTGTCCGACTTTGCGACCCCGTGGACTGCAGCCTACCAGGCTCCTTCGTCCATGGGATTTTCCAGGCAGGAGTACAGGAGTGGGGTGCCATTTCTTCTCCGACAAGAGTGCATAGGTAGGTTTAAAGATCCCCCAGTCATGTCTGACTCTTTGCAACCCCATAGACTGAAACACGCTAGGCTCCTCTGTCCATGGAATTCTCCAGGCAAGAATACTGGAGTGGGTTGCCATTTCCTTCTCCACCTTTGATTATAGTGACTAGTAATTATTATGAGAAATTTAATAACAACAACAAAAAAATCTTTAGATTCTAATGTTATTGCAATGGAAGGAATTTTATTCACTTTATATTTTCTTTATAAAATGCAAAAGAATACTTTCAAGGAAAATGGTGTTGTATTCTCCAAGACTGAAACGGAAATAGATAAGTTATACTTCCTGTCATGTGTCCATATTTCATTAAACAGTAATTAATATCTATATTTATTAATATTAATATGTAATCAGTGACCACTGGGTAGTATGCTTTGTCATTTTAACTTTCAAGAACTAGTTTCCCCAAGTAACATTAACAGTAAACTCTTCACTTAATATAAGCAATCTGTTTATTGTATTTTTCATAGTATATATGTTTCATAATATATAGAGGTTAAATGAAGTATTATTGATGAACAAACTATCAGATATCTTTTTGCAATGTAAACAAAGAAAAATTTAGTAGTCTTAACAACTGGGGTCATTTGTATCCAAGATGGTGCTCAGTGTTTTAAAAGCATTGTGATTCTCTAGCTTATTCACATTGTGAGACCAGCGTCCCCCCATTCTTCTTCAGTTTTTCTACAATGTAAGAAGACAATAATTTTTAGTGATAATTAGTAGTCTACAGTTGATTGGTTTATCTCATTAAACAAATGTGTAGCTTCAGTCTGCCCTCCTTGTCACTCACATTGCAGACTTCATTAAAAAGGAACCTTAAAAATTTAGAGACACACTCTGATTTACACTTGGATGTTTTATGGGTGGGTTATTAGATCTTGGAGAAGGCAATGGCACCCCACTCCAGTACTCTTGCCTGGAAAATCCCATGGACGGGGCAGCCTGGTGGGCTGCAGTCCATGGGGTCTCGAAGAGTCAGACACGACTGAGCAACTTCCCTTTCACTTTTCACTTTCATGCATTGGAGAAGGAATTGGCAACCCACTCCAGTGTTCTTGCCTGGAGAATCCCAGGGACGGGGGAACCTGGTGGGCTGCCGTCTATGGGGTCACACAGAGTCGGACACGACTGAAGTGACTTAGCAGTATTAGATCTTACTTTTATGATGATTATTAGTAAGTGGTAGTAATGTTGTATTGATGGTATTATAGCAATAAGAAGTTATAATTCTAATAAGAAAAATTTCTAATTCTAATATGAAATTTTTAATTCTTATTACAAATTAGAATTTCTCCCTAAGGCATTTTTGATTTAAAAAGCTAAATGAATAGCAAATTTAGAACAACAAATAATTTTGTTTTCATCTGTATGTTTTTCTGGTAGTTTTGATGAGGGCAGAGAAAGGAGATGGTGTTTAGATAAAACACATTTTGAGTTCAACCTTTAATATCATGTGAGACATGAGTATTTTTAATTCATATCAAATCATGTATCCATGTATTTTAAAGGTTTCAGGCTGTGAGGAAGAAGTTTGTGACAGAATTAAAAGAACTGCGGCAAAAGGAACAAAGTCCACATGTGGTACAAAGTGTCATCAGCTTAATAATGGGAATGAAATTTTTCCGAGTGAAAATGTATCCTGTAGAAGATTTTGAAGCGTCATTTCAGTTCATGCAGGTGACCTTACCCTTTTCAACTGCAGTGATTGGAATTAGCCTAACAGTAGTTGTTTTTGCTTTTAATGACTTTTTTTTAAAAGAAACAAAATAAATATGAATTAACGATAATTATTAACTCCTTATTCCAAGTGTTAAATTGCCACAAGTGTGAATTAACTTTCTTTTTAAATTTGAGCATGATTTCGAACTTAGTTTTCTGATAAAATTGCAGAATGTTTAAGAAATTATTGTGATATTAACATTTCTTAATCTTCTTCCTTTGTTAATCTAATGTATCTTTTTCCCCTCTCAAGGAATGTGCTCAGTATTTCTTAGAAGTAAAAGATAAAGATATAAAACATGCACTTGCTGGTTTATTTGTGGAGATTCTTATCCCTGTAGCTGCTGTAAGTCCATTTTTATTTTTATGTTGTATTTGAAAGTCTCTGTTCACTAAAGAGTTACCAGATGATACATTCTTACTTTCTTATAGTCTCCTAGACAATAAAGTGGAAACTTTGAATGTTATGTGGGTGTAGGGAAATCTTTATTAGACAAATAGCAGAAGAACACTGATCAGTCTTTTAATTAAAAGAACAAGCCCAGGCCCTTAAGATTTAGAGACCATTAACAGGCAGTGTTTTTGCAACCTTGAAGTAATGCTTATCTCAAGTAGCTCAGCATACACACTGCATTTAATGGCATTTGCTCCTTACAGGGTGGCTGCCATTTTAATGCTTCTGAAGAATTTAAAAGTACTGTGACATATATCCTAGATTTTACAGGACTGTCTCACTTTTAAATGTTCATTTCTGTAGTTGCCATCACATTTATCATAGCTGTCAAAACATATATCCTAAGTTATTTAGAAAATATGATTATTATAAATATGATCATGGTAACTTCTAGGGAAACAGATTTATGAAAGCTTTTCTTGGTCTAAATTCACGGTATTTCTCAAAATTAATTTGTAGTTACTACTAACAAGTGTGTGTCTATTAGTCCCTCAGTCGTGTCCGACTCTTTGTGACCCCATGGATTATATAGTCCATGGAATTCTCCAGGCCAGAATACTGGAGTGGGTAGCCTTTCCCTTCTCCAGGCAATCTTCCTGACCCAGGGATTGAACCCAGGTCTCCCGCATTGCAGGCGGATTTACCATCTGAGCCACCAAGGAAGCCCATACACTAGTAACATAATGTGTTATAAATAGGATTTAGGGATTTTAGAATACTTAGACATGCTAGAATTTTTTGCCTCCTGTGTGGTTTTTTTGTGTGTGTGTAGTATGTGATAATGCTATTTACTTTCAGTTTACTATGTACTGCTGTATGTATGATATTCTTTGCATTTATACACACACACACATATTTCATTTTAAAAAACTTAACGGAGGTAAAATTGACTTAAACTATACATATTTAAATTGTACAACTGGACCTATGTATACGTCTGTAAAACCTTCATCACGATGAAGATAGTGTACATTTCTACCATACTCCAAAAGTGTCTTCATGCTCCTTTTTAATCCCCACTACCACTCACCCAACATTTTTCTCAGATCTAACCATTGATCTTTCTATTACTTTGGGGTTTCCTAGAATTTTATACTAATGGAATCTTACCCTACAGACTCTTTTCTGGTGTCTTTTGCTCTGCATAATTATTTTGAGATCCAGCTATGTTACAGAATGTATCAGCATTTTGTTCATTGTTGACTAGTATTCTATTGTATGGATACACAATTCGGTTATGTATTTACCTGTTTGAAGATATTTGTTCCCTAGAAGTGATTTGAGTTACTGCTTATCCATCCCTAATTGTCTTGTGTGCTTCCCTTTTGTCTGAAAATCTGTTTTTAAGGCAGTTCCTCAAGAGGAGCAGATTGTAGGAAGAAAGACTTTTGACCGTGGTCCATTATTACTGTTGCCTAATTCTTCTTTTATGCCAGGTTTACTTTTTTAGTTTATTTACTAGGATTGCCCTAGCAAAGTACCACAAACTAGGTGGTTTAAACAGCAAAAATTTATTGTCTCACAGTGATGGAGGCTAGATGTCTGAGACCAAGGTGTTGGTAAGTTTTTTTGAGTGCTGTGAGGAAGATCTGTTCCATGCCTCTTACCTAGCTTCTGGTAGTTTGCTGAAAATCTCTGACCTTCCTTGTCTTGTAGAAGTTTCACCCTGATCTATCCTTCATCTTTACATGGTGTTCTCCTGTGTGCATGTCTATATCTGCATTTCCTCCGCTTTTTGAGGACACTAGTCATGTTGGAGTAGCACCCTCTTCCCCCGCCAATACACACATACTCCAATAGGACCTTATCTTGCAAATATAACTAACTATATCTGCAATGATTTTCTTATAAGGTCACATTATGAGGTATGTGGGGTTGGGACTTCAGTGTTTGAATTTTGGGACAATTCAGCCCATAACACCTGCCTCTGTACATGGAGCTTCTTCTGTCTGGAACATTCTTACCACTTTAATAACCCCCAACCTCCTTTCTTGGAGAAGGCAATGGCACCCCACTCAAGTACTCTTGCCTGGAAAACCCCGTGGACAGAGGAGCCTGGTAGGCTCCAGTCCATGGGGTCGCTAAGAGTTGGGCACGACTGAGCGACTTCACTTTCACTTTCATGCATTGGAGAAGGAAATGGCAACCCACTCCAGTATTCTTGCCTGGAGAATCCCAGGGACAGAGGAGCCTAATGGGCTGCCGTCTATGGGGTCGCAGAGTCGGACACGACTAAAGCGACTTAGCAGCAGCAGCAGCAGCCTTTCTTAGTTGACATCTGCTTATTTATTATCTGTATTGAGTGCTTTCTGTGTGTCAGGGCCTCTCCTATACACAGAGTAGAACAATGATTAGGGTAGGTAAGACTTTTTTACTCTTATATATCTTACATCCAGAGCAGCTAACTCACAATAAATGAATATGTACAATATGCAGTATGCCAGATGTGTTGGTGAATACTATGGAGAAATATAAAGCAGGGTAGGGACCTAAAAATGCTGCAGTAGGTAGGGGAGTTGAAATTTTAAATAGAGTGATTAGGAAAGACCAGGCTTCCCTGGTGGCTCAGCTGATAAATAATCCACCAGCAATGTGGGAGACCCGGGTTCAATCCCTGGTTTGGGAAGATCCCCTGGAGAAGGGAATGGCTACCCACTCCAGTATTCTTGCCTGGAGAATTCCATGGACTGTATAGTCCATGGGATCATAAAAGTTGGACATGGCTGAGCGACTTTCACTTTCAGAGAAGACCACCACCCTGAAAGGGATGGTAACAGTTGACCAAAAACTAAAGGAATGCAGGAGTAAGGCATACCAGATTTGGGGGAAGACTTCCTTAGGCAGAAGGAGCCAGCACAGTCATCCTGAAGCAAGAGCATGTTTGATGTGCTCTAGGAATAACAGAGATGCTAGTGTGGCTGGATCCCAGTGCAGGGGCCAGAGCAATGGGAGATAAGATCAGAGAGGTTACATGGGATGCTACTGTAGTATTTTAGGCAAGGAAATGCTGGATTCAGTGTATATATTACTTCCTATGGAGTTTTTCATTGGGGTCCATTCTGAGTGCCCTAAGAGCACACAGAATTTTCTCTTAGAGCTTTTTTTGTACCACATATTCATTGCCTGTTCACTTGTCTCTAGTCTCTGCTTGTTCACCCAGGGCAGGGACCTGGTTTATCTTATTTACTTTATGGAACTTCCATTAGATACTCAGGGAATTACTAACTAATTTCAAACCTTACAAAACCTTTTTGTAATCCTTATATAGTTTGATCTAATGTTTTTAACCATTTTCTTTGTTTTTGTATTATCTTTTTACCTAGGCTGTGAAAAATGAAGTGAATGTTCCCTGCTTGAAAAATTTTGTGGAGATGCTTTATCAGACTACTTTTGAACTGAGTTCCAGAAAGAAACATTCATTGGTATGAGAAACATTTCAAACCTTCACATATTTATTTGGAATTTTAATAAATGATTTATGAATTTAGTAGAGTTTTTTTAGTAGAATTTAAAGAGAATTATAAAATTCAAATTGTAAAATATCCAAAGTGTAAACACAAGGGGAAATTTTACCTATTTTCTCCTGCTCTTTTAAAAACTGTATATTCTTAATTTTATTAGCTCTGTATTTGGTAGGTTATTCAGACTTTATTCTAGGTTTTGACAGATGCTTTAAATTTTGCATTAGAATATGTAAAGTGAAAGTGTTAGTCATTCAGTTGTGTCTGACTCTTTTCGACCCCATGGACTATAGCCTGCCAGATTCCTCTATCCGTGGGATATTCCAGGCAGGAATACTGGAGTGGGTTGCCATTTCCTTCTCCAGGGGATCTTCCCAACCCAGGGATTGAACCCGGGTCTCCTGCATTGCAGGCAGATTCTTTACCATCTGAACCACAAGTGAAACCCGTATTAGAATATAGAAAAATTTAAATGTAGTGAGAAGTGAAAGTGTTAGTCTCTCAATCATGTTTGGCTCTTTGTGATCCCGTGGACTGTAGCCCGCTAGGCTCCTCTGTCCATGGGATTCCCCAGGCAAGAATACTGAAGTGGGTTGCCATTCCCTTTTCCAGAGGATTTTCCCAATCTAGGGACCTAACCCAAGCCTCCCACATTACAGGCAAATTCTTTACCGTCTGAGCTACCAGGGAAGTCCAGTTTTACATTATAATAAGTTGTATTCTGAAGCATGTGATTGTCTATATAATTACAACTTCTCTTTTCAGAAATTTAAGGTGATTTTTTTTTCCCCATTTAACCATACACTTCAATAACTTTGAGGGATTTTTCTGTAAATTTGTATGCAGCTTGGAGAAAATGTGAAATATTGGATGAATACTTGACCACTTAAGATAGAGGTATAATAATAATCAACAGTGACTGTGCCAGGCACTAAGCCAAGTGCTTTCCATTCCATATCTTACTTTAAGCCTCAGAACCCTATAGGATATGTGTGATGATTATCCTCACTGTTCATGTTAGGACAGTGAGACCTCTAGCACTTTAACGTATCCTCTGAGCGACTGGAGCACACACACTCCCTAAAGTCACCTGATGAATTGAAAGCTGAAACGTTAACGTTGGTCTATCCTCTGACCCCAGGGCCACTGTTCTAGTTAGAGGAGTAATGGGTCTAGGGAGAAATAACAGCATATTTCTAACTTGGGGAGAGGTGATAGGTCAGGAAATTGTTCTTACAGAAAAAATGCCCTTTGTTATTTCTTTGTTTGATTATTCCCTGATTGTGTTTTTTATTACAAAGAGAAAAATGCTAATAGAATTTTTTTTTGTTTATGAGAATGAATGAAATATAATTTACAAGTCCAGTGCTGCCTTTTTTATGAAAAATCTTAATTCTCTTTCTTCCTCTCCTTTAGGCTCTATATCCATTAATTACCTGCCTTTTATGTGTCAGTCAGAAACAGTTTTTTTTAAATAACTGGCATATTTTCCTACAGAACTGTTTGTCACATTTAAAGGTAAGACTTAATCTCATTTCTGACCTGTAAATACTGACTGTGGTACATTCACTCATGCATGTGTATTAAACAGTACATAACAAAACTTGTAGTACATAGTTCATTTGAATAGAGGTATTTCACCAGATTTCTTTTCTTATACATACTTCATTTCTTCTATAGGGAATCATGTTACAGACATGAATAAACTGTTGATTAAATTTAGTTGGTCTTAATCAATGCAAAATTATATATTTTTAATGATTATTTATAATATCTTAGATTTAGCAGTATTTATTAATTCCTTTAGAATTTCAGAGTATTAGTTAATCTTATAAAATTCTTCAAATAGTTATTTTGTGTTTTCTTTTGAGAAAATTCAGTAATGTTGGCTCAAGTCTGAATAATATGAAAAAAGCCTTGATGATAAAATATCACTCAAAGCACATTTAGTGTAATTATGCCTGGCCAAATCTGGAAGTATGGTTCTGGATCCATATGGATGTGACAGCTCCTGAAATGTTCTGGCTTGAATCAAGGGATAATTAATTGTTATTAATAGTATTTGGTACATCTGTGTTCAGTCTGAGACCTGTGAGGTAGAAGGATCTTCCCAGGACACTCTGCTGAAGGATCTCACAGGATCTTCTTTTCTTCTGTGGACAGGAGCACAGTTAATATCTGACACAGAATGGGAATGTTCCACCTCTGAATGTCATGTGAACACTTTCCCATTTGAATACTGTTTTGTGCGTAAATACTATTTTGATGCATAAATGAATATATTTGAGTATCTGCTTACATATTATAGAAATATGGCAGACATGGCTTTTTATTTTCTGTTATTCCTCTAAGTTAGGGTTAAAACTGAAAATCTTAAGCTTTGAAGATGATGAAACCGAGACGCAGAGAGATTAAATGACTTATCTCTGATCCAACAGCTAACCATGATGTTAGAAGTAGGACTGGCTCTTTTTTTCTCACTTAAGGATTGATTTACTGGGCAACATTATTATATATACATTTTTTTAATGATTTTACATATCATTTTGAAAAATACTTTGATTTCTTAGTAAGGTATACTAAAAATAGGTCTTCCCAGAAGTATTTTTGGCTGTTTCCCTCCATAATATACATACATTGATGTTATTCATATTTGGATAAAAATTGATATATTCTCTTTGCTTTATTTATGAAAATTCCCAGGATTAGTCACACTGGTTAAATTCTTTATGCCGTGCAACCAGAAAATAAGTTTTGTTTAATTAAGCACATTATATTGTTTTCTTTCCTTATTTTGGTAATTCATACAGATTTAGGTGCTGAAAGGGAGGTGACAATTTTCTAGGTAGTATGATTCTTCAAACTTATAACATATTTTAAGGCACAGAGTTTAAGTGTTACTGGAAGATTGCTTTGTTTCATGACAATTCATACTTTTCTGTTGCTTGTTGGAATGTTTTATATATATACGTTTCCACCTAACATATTTGCAGTTCTTTCGCAGTACCTTAACTTTTTTTTTTTTTTTTTGTCTTAAGGCTTTCATTTAAAATGCTCTTTTCCTTGAACCCTTACCTCCTATTAAACATTTCTGGCATATTGTCCATTTTCATTAATGGCTGTGTCAATCTGCCAGACTAAAGGAGATAAGAGCCACTTAGCATGAATATTTGGAATATAGTTGTCTTGACCATTAACCCTTAACTTACATTAAGGCTCTATTCAGCAGAAATTTTATGACTTGGTTCCTGCTTGTTAAGCTTTATATACTGTGGCTATGCTGCATAGTTGAGGTAAGGAGTTGAGTATTCAGGGAAGAACTATGCTAGTTATCTGTTGTGACAGGTACAACTTACTTGATTTGTATATAGGGAAAATTGGTCCAAGATGAAGGTCTTACCTAAATTGATTTTGCTTTGAGATTCAAGTAATCTCTTGATCTCAAAGTAATCTTTAACACTTTTTTTAGACCTACTACTTCTTAAAATAAATTTTTATTGATATTTATTATAGGCTAGATTCTCTAAGTACAGTATCTCATTTAATTTTTACTGTAACTAAGGCTGATAGAGATAAGATTTGCATCTAAATCCATCTAGTTCCATAGTTTTTGTTCTTTCTGGTCTACCATGTTACCTTATAATGTATTATAAAGAATATTGCTGCTGCTGCTAAGTCGCTTCAGTCGTGTCCGACTCTGTGCGACCCCATAGACGGCAGCCCATCAGGCTCCCCTGTCCCTGGGATTCTCCAGGCAAGAACACTGGAGTGGGTTGCCATTTCCCTCTCCAATGCATGAAAGTGAAAAGAGAAAGTGAAGTCGCTCAGTCATGTCCGACTCTTAGCGACCCCATGGACTGCAGCCTACCAGGCTCCTCCGTCCACGGGATTTTCCAGGCAAGAGTACTGGAGTGGGGTGCCATTGCCTTCTCCAAGAATATTACTATACTTAAATATTTTAAAATGTACTTTTGGCTATAATTCTGGGGTATTAAAAAGGCATTGGAGAAGGCAGTGGCACCCCACTCCAGTACTTTTGCCTGGAGAATCCCAGGGACAGGGGAGCCTGGTGGGCTGCCGTCTATGGGGTCGCACAGAGTCAGACACGACTGAAGTGACTTAGCAAAAAGGCACTATTCTATAGATTCATAAGAATAAATATGATATATTTTCAAGGTACTTTAAAATAGTGCACAGTTTTTTAAAAATTATCATACTAGTTTTTTAAATTGGTGACCAGAAAAATGGCCATTAATCTGTAGGTCCATGAATAGCATGAGAGAACAACAGTTAATTTTCACTGAAAATGTTAAATCTGCTCTTTTTCTTCCAAATGTGATTTGGTAGTTTCCCATCCCCCTATGTTTATGTCAGTTGAGGTCATTATGTGAAAAATTTTAAAGTTTCTGAAGAATAAGAAAGAGAGGAATAAGAGCAGGTGCCATATAAAAATAATTGAAATATTTTTTCTACAGTGTATGCTTCTTTTCTTTTAAAAATGGAAACTTGCCTAAAATTAAATGCTGTACTTTTAGAGGAAAAATTAGATAGTTGAAACTTTAACTACTTTCTCTCAGTTTCAGTGTTGTAGGTATATCCCATGATCCATGATGTCCAAATTATAGAATTTTTTTCCCTCAGTGTTTCTAGCCACTGTCTTGGAAATTTCAAATTTCTTCTAAATAGAGACCTTGGTGAAGAGCTGTCTTGTTTTGTGCTTATTTTCATCTAACATGCATGTGCTGCATCTCATGTTTATGTTTGCTGTCTCACATTGCTTTATTTAGATGCCATCTAACAACAGTATCAGAAAACAAATAGAAACTCTCCAGGTGAGTCGTGTTGATGTTACAAAGTAAAATATTGCTTTATCTCCTTAAGTGTGGCTTTTTTCCCCCCTTTACCCATTGCTGCCTTGCATGTCCAATGTATTTATTCAAACCTGCTTCTTGTTTTATAAAAGAAGAGGCACACACAGCAGGAACTTTCTACCAAAGGTTTAATATTAATGTGGCCCCAAGAAGATCAATTTAATAGAGAGATATGATACTGAATACTGATCTTTAGCCATCATCTTCAGTTTTAATATATTCTATTTAATTTATGTTAGCTGTTATGATACCTTTTTATATATATATATATTTTAATAAATGATACTTTTAAAATATTTTCTAATGAAATTAAGGGGACAGTAACTCAGACTGAATATAAGTTTGATGCAACACTTTAAAATTTCAATCCTACTGGTTTGAGTTTAAATAAATCTTTTTGTTTTTGTTCATAGTAGGAAAAGGTGAAGAAATACTAAAATGATTGCTGCCAAGAGCATATTGACTGACATCAAAACTTTATTATATGTTAATAAAACTGGACTTTACTAATGTAATCTGATTATTCAAATTAGACCAAAACTGTAGCTAGGGAATTGTGTATCTTTGTTTAAGGATTAGATTAACTGAGGATGTTTTCATTATTCAGACATGTATAGCAGCATTTCAGTGACCAAATAAACAATTATATGATTTTTAATCACTTTTTATCTTGTTTGGCATTGTTCTTTATAAAATAAATCTGCTTTATAAAACACAGTAGTCCATCTTGGAAAGTTTGAAAATCAAACTTTATTTCATGTCAGATGACTCGGGATTTAAGATAATCTAAGTTATATGAGAAGAATTTTTATGTTAATTAGACTTAGATTTTTAATATATAATTTACTATATGTTGATTTATAGTATTCATATTTTGGAAATATAATTAACAAAGTGAAAGTATTATTTGTAGTGTACATAAAACTAACTGAACTCTTATTTTGATATCTGAGACCTTGTATTTAAGTGCTAGAAAAGAAAGTATTTCAGAAAGCTTGGTTGTTACATTAGAAACATATATTTGTATAACTATATATGTTACTTTATTTACATTAGTAGCAAATTAATAAAAAAAAAACTACTTGGGGAGTATATTTAAAATTTGGAATCATGGATTTGACAGTAGAGGAAGAGACTGATTTTTAGACTCTGACAACTGAATAGTTGATATTCCATTCTGAATTATATCAAATCTTCATATATATAGATGTGCAAAATTATAGCCATTACCTTCTGTAGGGGATCTTTCTGACCCAAAGTCTGAACCCAGGTCTCCTACATTGCAGGGAGATTTTTATCGTCTGAGCCACCAGGGAAGCGCTATTTTTTTTCCCCCTAGTGTTTGTCTTTTTAAAAAACAACTCCAGTAGTAACCTTTTTGCATTGTTTCTAATCATAGGGAGCAGATGTCTATTATTCTGTAGTCTGAGAAAATATAAGATAGAATGGCTCAGCTACTTCATATTTAAAAAGTCCCTTTTGTCCATTGTTACATATAAAATAATTGTTTAACAATAGCAAATCCCTCAAGCCAAATTAAATAAATGCTAATTTATAGGACTAAATGCATTATAATTAACAGATGCATAAAGAGTTTCTCCTAATAAAGATGATTATTAGCTACTTTTCAAATTTTACAACTAAATCTCACTACATGACTTGTCATTTGAGAACTTCACTTTTTATAATAGCTCATATGAGGAAAAGGTTTGTTGATCAAATTGTGATTGAAATGGATGCTTTTCTCATTTTAAATAATAATGTTCTTGTTCTAAACTAAAAATTAAGGGTAAACACTTGACATGTACTGAGCATTTAAGATGTGCTAGGCAGTGTTCCAAATGCTTTCCATATAATATAATAACTTCCTTAATCTGTGAGGTAGGTACGGGGTACTTTATACCCTAATCTCCATTTTAGAGATGAGGAAACTGTTTCACCAAACAAACATGTAACAGTCTCCAAGGATGAGGTTCGGCTAGTTATTCCTAATTTCAGAGTCTATACTTTTAACCCACCATTCCATATTTCTTTTTTTAAGTATAATCACTCAATAATATTTTGCATTGTTTCATAAGTGCAAATATCTATAACAACATTTGGTGTTCTAAATTTTAACTGTTTATGAGCTGCAATGAATTATGGCAAAGATGAATAATCCTTTCATCATTATGTCAGTATTGTTGTGGGACCCATTTACCATCAGGTAAGTTGAATTATATATACAGAAAGTACATAATTCTAGTATTTTACTCGTTTGTTTTGAGAATACAAGGAATGACTCAGTTTCCTTATTTATGGTTGCTTTTGAGCTCTCTCTACTTACTATATACTAAACATATACTTACATATTGAAACCTGTTTTGTATTAAATAAAAAAGGGAATGGAAAGGGCTTTTAATTGTTGACAGAATATAATTGATCTTAAATTTATTACAAGTACTCTAATAAATAAGCTTATTTTTATTCTCTTTTGTTTCTAAACAGAATAAAGATCCTAAAATGTCTCGAGTTGCACTGGAATCTTTGTATAGATTGTTGTGGGTCTATGTAATTAGAATAAAATGTGAAAGCAACACTGTAACTCAAAGGTGAGTGCCTTTGTTTTACAGCGTATTTCAAATAACGTCTGGGTTAAAAAAAATAAATAACCACACTAATGAATTTTAGTTAACATAAATACCTTGAGGAAGAATATGAATTACCTTGACAGGATGGGAAGGACTTTTGCTAATGTTTTGTTACTTTCATTCTCTCCTCATGACTAAATCTTTTTTCCTTCTAGTCGTCTTATGAGCATAGTGTCAGCACTTTTCCCGAAAGGTTCACGAAGTGTGGTTCCTCGTGACACACCTCTCAATATATTTGTAAAGATTATTCAGTTCATTGCTCAGGTGAGTGACTGACTCATAATACGTATATACGTGGAAGTTGTAAGAGTGACTCAGACTCCTAGAATTTGTTACACATCTAAAAGCATGGTAGTAAAACATTTATTAATACTGAATAGTGAAAAAAGTATGCTTTAAAAAGTAAAAAATAAATGAGGCTAATGATTGATTTTTGTGTGTGTGCAAAATATGTTTAAATCATTGATCTACACACTTGGAGAAGGAAAGGAAATTCCCACAAGTGGAAGCACTCAATTTAGGAAGAGTCGAGAAAATCTCATAATCCTACTTTTAGTCTATAAACTAATGCCCGAGTATCTTGAAAGATAGTGAAACACTGTTTTCATAATTACATTAATCTAGGTTCTCAGGTACAGACACTAGAATCCACTGTAGATAGTTGAACCCAATGGGGTCTTTTTATTTTTATTTTTTTGACCACCATGTGGCATGTGGGATCCTTGTTTCCTGACCAGGGATTGAGCCTGTGCCTTATGTAATGGAAGGGCAGTCTTAACCACTGGACCACCAGGGAAGTCCCCAAAGGGGTCTTTTAAGGAATATAGATTGTTCACAGAATTGCTAATGGGACAGAAGAAACCATAACACTGGACTCCCAAGGAAGCTGCTGCCTCTGAAACAGTCATAAAAGCTGCCAAATTAGGAAGTATGCCCCCTGGTGCTTCAGAATCATGCTGCTACCATGATCCTACCAGTAAAATAGATTCCTTTTTCACTGTCCTCCTCCTCCTCTACCCCAGTTCCCTGGGTTTCAATCATATTCTGAAGCCTGTTGTTCAAAGGCATCCTGGGAAATGTCGTGTTAGCTTTGGAGCTGCTGCAGTAAAGGCAGGTTTATTTGAAGAGGAGTAAATGGAGACTGAGTAAGCACATCTACATTGTCTTTTGGGACATCAGCCCTGGAGAAGCATAGGTAGGGTTACCTTCTCAATTTAGGAAAAACACTGGGATTCCAGGATATTCATTGAGTTCTCTTTGAACTAAAACTGTTGACAATGAAGATGACCCATAATGTAATTATTCTTGACAGTGAAGAAGTAAAAAATATTTTTAAAAATAATACATTTCTATTTACAGAAGCACCGAATTAATGATAATTAGATAAGTATAAATGTGTCAGCGATATGAATGAAAGCAGATTGTGCTTTAGATTTGTGGTTCAGAGAACTTTTGCCGTTTCATCACATCTCTTGTAGGGTTGTACCCATTCCCTTGGATTAATCACCTCACATCAGCATTCCTCCAGAACTATACAGCTCCTCTCAAACATCAGTTACTCTTAGTTGACTTTATCTTTTTCCTTGGAGATTACCTTCCTGGAGCCCAGTTTTTTCTGTCCCAGTTTGAATTTCTTTCTCTCCAGGCCTGCCACATAGCTCTTATCATGAGGCTTCCTTTCATCATTATTTTAGAAATTCCGCCACTTAGATCTTCAGTATGATTTTGGTAAATGAGTGTTTAAAACTTCTATCCTACTGGTTTGGGTATTAAACTAATCATTTGATAATTAAATCACATATATATATAATCATATACTTTCAACATTCAGTTCAGTCGCTCAGCCGTGTCTGACTCTTTGCGACCCCATCCGCAGCACGCCAGGCCTCCCTATCCATCACCAACTGCTAGAGTCCACCCAAACCCATGTCCATTGAGTCAGTGGTGCCATCCAACCATCTCATCCTCTGTCGTCCCCTTCGCCTCCTGCCCTCAATCTTTCCCAGCATCAGGATCTTCTCAAATGAGTTAGCTCTTCACATCAGGTGGCCAAAGTATTGGAGTTTCAGCTTCAACATCAGTCCTTCCAATGAACACCCAGGACTGATCTCCTTTAGGATGGACCGGTTGGATCTCCTTGCAGTCCAAGGGACTCGCAAGAGTCTTCTCCAACACCACAGTTCAAAAGCATCAATTCTTCAGCCCTCAGCTTTCTTCACAGTCCAACTCTCACATCTATACATGACTACTGGAAAAATGATAACCTTGACTAACAGACCTTTGTTGACAAAGTAATATCTCTGCTTTTTAATGTGTTGTCTAGGTTGGTCATAACTTTCCTTCCAAGGAGTGAGCGTCTTTTAATTTCATGCCTGCAATCACCATCTGCAGTGATTTTGGAGCCCAAAAAAGTCAGCCACTGTTTCCACTGTTTCCCCATCTATTTGCCATGAATTGATGGAACCGGATGCCATGATCTTAGTTTTCTGAATATTGAGCTTTAAGCCAACTTTTTCACTCTCCTCTTTCACTTTCATCAAGAGGCTCTTTAGTTCTTCTTCACATTCTGCCATAAGGGTGGTGTCATCTGCATATCTGAGGTTATTGATATTTCTCCCATTAACATTAATTCATATGTATTCTCCTTTTGTCCAACTAGATTCAGGAACTTCTGGTCACAGACAAGTATTCTTGACATTGTTTGTACAATTCTTAACATGATCCATGGTTTGGGAAGATTCCCCAGAGAAGGGAACTGCTACCCACTCCAGTATCCTGACCAGGAGAATTCCATGGACAGAGGAGCCTAGCAGGTTACAGTCCGTGGGGTTGCAAAGAGTCGGACATGACTGAGCGACTTTCACTTCACTAGCATGATAACCTAACATATATAGGCAGAGCCCTGTTTTATTGTAGTTTGCTTTATTTTTCCTTGTAGATATTTTTTTTTAATCAAATTGAAGGTCTGTGGCAACCCTGTGTTGTCAGATGTGTTGTCAGACGATGGTTAGCAATTTTTAAGCAATTACGTACTTTTTAGTTAAGGTTGTGCATTGTTTTCTTAGGTATAATGCTATAGTACAGTTGATAGACTACAATATAGTATAAACATAATTTTTATATGCACTGCTAAGCCAGAAAATTTATGTGACTTGCTTTATTGCAGTCTAGACCAAACACACAATATCTCCAAAGCATCCCTATAGCAGTAAAAACTTATAAGATTTTATTGATTGTTTTTCTTTTTTCTAGGAACGTTTGGATTTTGCAATGAAAGAAATAATATTTGATCTTCTCAGTGTTGGAAAATCTACTAAAACTTTCACCATTAATCCAGAGGTAAAAAAATTATAGTCATTTACTATCCTATATAATCAAAAAAATTTTGTTTTAGAGCACAGTTTCTGGAATCAGAACTCTTGGGCTTAAATTCCTAGTTAAAGACAAATTAAATGTTCTTTCCTACTTCTTTGGTCCTGTTATTCCCTAGTAAACTCCTATTTATACTTTAGATATTAAATTTTCAGATCGTTTAAAGATATTTTGTGAACTAATTGCTTATTGGACTCTAATGACACTGGAGAATGTATAAAATTACTGTGCTGGTTCTTCTCATAATCAGATCTTAAGGTATATATTTAGTAGCTTAACAAGTGAGCTAGAAAGTTATTGAAGCTTTTTATTTGTAGGATTTTTAAGATAGGTTAATAATTATTTCCAGATTTTTAAAGTGAGCAGAAATGACTGTTTTTTATAGATGACATGCTTAACAAAATGTCTTCTATGACTATGTGAAATGACCTTTTGATATTTAGACTAATGTCACCAGCATTATGTTATATATAAAGATAGGAGTAAAGCTGAAAACCTTGATCTTGGACAAAAATATATATATAAAGGAAAGTTTTATTTTCTTCCTGTATTCCAGTGAACTGTCTTACACACCCACTGGGATGCATATGCCCATTTAGAGACCACTGGTGTAGGTCGTGAATAGTGACAGCTTGGGCTGAGATGGTATGGTGGATAGAGAGATAATTTACTGAGAAAAGAAACACTGAGAAGATACTGAGTTTGTGGGGAAAGTGCCTTTGGTTTGAACATGGTGAATCTGAGGCATCTTTTTGACATCCAAGTAGAAGTATCAGATTGGTCTAAGGGTTCAAGTTCAGAGAAATAAGGCTTAAAATTAGGGGTGGTACGAGTGGTAGTTGAAGACATGTAAATACATGAAACTACTTTGGGAGAGAACACATAATGGTAAGAAAAGGCAACCGGGGAACTTGCCTTGAAGCAGCATAACTTTTAATACCCAGGTAAAGGAGGGTAAATCTGAAATGCGGGTAGATAAGACACAGCCCACAGTGCTACAGATGTAGTCAAGGAAGGGAGTGTTTAAGGAAGAAGAATGCTTTGACAGTGTTCCATGCTGCTGACAAGTCAGATAGAATGAAGGAAAAATGCCCACTGTTTTGAGCAGTATGCTCACTGATGAGTGAGAGGGAAGTATTAACGGGGAGGGATCGTTCCATTATGCTAGTTGAGTATAGTGAACAGGAATCGGATCTCTTCAGTTAAAAGGGAAATGTTGAAGGTGCAAGAAAGAGAAGGAATGATTTGATAGTGTAATTTCCTGGTAATGCAAGAGCAGGTAGGATTCTGTATAATAACTAGGAATATCAGCACCCCTTGATTGTGACAAAAGCAAAGGACATTAAGAAAAGGTGCAGATATAAATAGGTCAGTGTACTTTGTAGTGAGAAATTGAGGAAGATTGGTGGTTTTTTACTATGACGTGGGAGACAAATCATCTACTCAGAGAAGGGAAGGTACAGTATCAGGGTAGTAGACTTGAGGAAGGAATGGGAGAGTTTTGAAGAAAGCTAGAAAACAGGACGGAGAAGGCAATGGCACCCCACTCCAGTACTCCTGCCTGGAAAATCCCATGGATGGAGGAGCCTGGTAGGCTGCAGTCCATGGCGTTGCTGAGGGTCAGACACGACTGAGCGACTTCATTTTCACTTTTCACTTTCATGCATTGGAGAAGGAATTGGCAACCCACTCCAGTGTTCTTTCCTGGAGAATCCCAGGGACGGGGGAGCCTGGTGGGCTGCCGTCTATGGGGTCACACAGAGTCGGACACGACTGAAGTGACTTAGCAGCAGAAAACAGGAGAGCCAGTTGACCTCAGAAGTGAAAGAGTGGCACTTGGGAATTTGATGTTAAATTCCAGTGCCTGGGCTGGTTTAAAAAATGTTGAACAGAGAGGTTCATTTTTCTTCTATCCTTCTTCCTCCCATCCCTCACTGTTATTTGATGAGATGTTTTTAGCGTTAAAAAAGAGGAATTTTCTGACATTTTTATTTTGGAACTTTTTTCTCTGAAGAGAATGAACATAGGCCTCAGAGTCTTCCTTGTCATAGCGGACAGTTTGCAGCAAAAAGATGGTGAACCGCCAATGCCAACGACAGGAGTTATCCTTCCCTCAGGAAACACCTTGCGTGTAAAGAAAATTTTTCTCAATAAAACCTTGACAGATGAAGAAGCAAAAGTCATAGGTTAGTGTTAACTGGAATAAATAAATAATATAGTTTAATGTTCTTTTGTGAAGTTTATGATCAAATCTAAAATGAATATATTTGCCTACATACATGTATTTGCCTATGAATGTATGTGCCAGGTTATTCCAGGATACAGAGTGATACAAAATGAATACATTTCCTATAATATCTGTAAGTTTTCATGTTAAAAGACTTTGGATTAAATATCTTTTTTTTTTTTTCCACCCCTCCCCCACCTAAATATCTTCTTATATGATACTATTCATTGCATCTTATCCTTCTTCAAATTCAGTTGTGTACAAATTTTTACACATTTCCTCCAGTATACTGAATCTGATCATCAGGGAGAAGAGTATGTCAAAGTCAGAATTTCTTTTGTAACATCAATAAGCTAATGCCAATTAAAAGTCAATAACCTTTTATATTTTACAGAGAATAACTCATTATTCTATGTCTAATGTCTGACATTTTATAACTGAGTTTTTTTTCTCCTCCAGGAATGTCAGTTTATTATCCTCAAGTGAGAAAAGCATTAGATAGCATTCTAAGACATTTGGACAAAGAAGTTGGGAGGCCCATGTGTATGACTAGTGTGCAGATGTCCAATAAGGAGCCTGAAGATATGATTACGTGCGTAGTCAGTAATTTCTCTTCATTGCCATTTCAGTTTTCATAAGTATAGAGGGTTGATTCTGCTTGTTCCCTTACTTTTTCTTCTGGAGTTCTCCCCTATTGCCATCTGCTGCAGTTTTTGATACAGCAGTTCTTTCCGCAGGCTCAGTTTTACTCTTTTATGTGCTGTCAAACCAGTAGAGACAGCAAAAGTCACCCTTGATCCATACAGTTTATTGTAAGTGACGAGGCCTTATGGATAAATCCTGGTTACCCCAGATGTGTGTGGACATGGCTGGTTTCAGTCATTTCAGTTCAGTTGCTCAGTCATGTCCGACTCTTTGCGACCTCATGAACTGCAGCATGCCAGGCCTCTCTGTCCATCACCAACTCCTAGAGTCCACCGAAACCTGTGTCCATCGAGTCGATGATGCCGTCCACCATCTCATCCTCTGTCATCCCCTTCTTCTCCTGCCCTCAATCTTTCCCAGCATCAGGGTCTTTTTCAATGAGTTAGCTCTTCACATCAGGTGGCCAAAGTACTGGAGTTTCAGCTTCAACATCAGTCCTTCCAATGAACACCCAGGACTGATCTCCTGTGGGATGGACGGGTTGGATCTCCTTGCAGTCCAGGGGACTCTCAAAAGTCTTCTCCAACACCACAGTTCAAAAGCATCAATTCTTCACACTCAGCTTTCTTCATAGTCCAACTCTCACATCCATACATGACCACTGGAAAAACCATAGCCTTGACTAGATGGACCTTTGTTGGCAAAGTAATGTCTCTGCTTTTGAATATGCTGTCTAGGTTGGTCATAACTTTCATTCCAAAGAGTAAACGTCTTTTAATTTCATGGTTGCAGTCACCATCTGCAGTGATTTTAGAACCCAGAAAAATAAAGTCTGACACTGTTTCTACTGTTTCCCCATCTATTTGCCATGAAGTGTTGGGACTGGGTGCCATGATCTTAGTTTTCTGAATGTTGAGCTTTAAGCCAGCTTTTTCACTCTCCTCTTTCACTTTCATCAAGAGGCTCTTTAGTTCTTCTTCACTTTCTGCCATAAGGGTGGTGTCATCTGCATATCTGAGGTTATTGATATTTCTCCCGGCAATCTTGATTCCAGCTTGTGCTTCCTCCAGCCCAGCGTTTCTCATGATGTACTCTTCATAGAAGTTAAATAAGCAGGGTGACAATATACAGCCTTGACGTACTTCTTTTCCTATTTTGAACCAGTGTATTGTTCCATGTCCAGTTCTAACTGTTGCTTCCTGACCTGCATACAGGTTTCTCAAGAGGTAGGTCAGGTGGTCTGGTATTCCCATCTCTTTCTGAATTTTCCACAGTTTATTGTGATCTACATAGTCAAAGGCTTTGGCATGGTCAATAAAGCAGAAATAGATGTTTTTCTGGAACTCTCTTGCTTTTTTTATGACCCAGCGGAGGTTGGCAATTTGATCTCTGGTTCCTCTGCCTTTTCTAAAACCAGCTTGAACATCTGGAAGTTCATGGTTCACGTATTGCTGATGCCTGGCTTGCTGAATTTTGAGCATTACATTACTAGAGTGTGAGATGAGTGCAATTGTGCAATAGTTTGAGCATTCTTTGGCATTGCCTTTCTTTGAGATTGGAATGAAAACTGACCTTTTCCAGTCCTGTGGCCACTGCTGAGTTTTCCAAATTTGCTGGCATATTGAGTGCAGCACTTTCACAGTGTCATTTTTCAGGATTTGGAATAGCTCAACTGGAATTTCATCACCTCCACTAGTTTTGTTCGTAGTGATGCTTTCTAAGGCCCACTTGACTTCACATTCCAGGATGTCTGGCTCTAGGTGAGTGATCACACCATCGTGATTATCTTGGACATGAAGATCTTTTTTGGACAGTTCTTCTGTGTATTCTTGCCACCTCTTCTTAATATCTTCTGCTTCTGTTAGGTCCATACCATTTCTGTCCTTTATCGAGCCCATCTTTGCATGAAATGTTCCCTTGGTACCTCTAATTTTCTTGAAGAGCTCTCTAGTGTTTCCCATTCTGTTGTTTTCCTCTATTTCTTTGCATTGATCGCTGAGGAAGGCTTTCTTATCTCTCCTTGCTATTCTTTGGAACTCTGCATTCAAATGGGTATATCTTTCCTTTTCTCCTTTGCTTTTTGCTTCTCTTCTTTTCACAGCTATTTGTAAGGCCTCCCCAGGCAGCCATTTTGCTTTTTTGCATTTCTTTTTCTTGGGGATGGTCTTGATTCTTGTCTCCTGTACAATGTCACAAACCTCCATCCATAGTTCATCAGGCACTCTATCAGATCTAATCCCTTAAATCTATTTCTCACTTCCATTGTATAATCATAAGGGATTTCATTTAGGTCATACCTCAGTGGTCTAGTGGTTTTCTCCACTTTCTTCCATTTCAGTCTAAATTTGGTTCATGATGAGCCACAGTCAGCTCCCGGTCTTGTTTTTGCTGACTGTATAGAGCTTCTCTATCTTTGGCTGCAAAGAATATAATCAATCTGATTTCAGTGTCGACCGTCTGGTGCTGTCCATGTGTAAAGTCTCCTCTTGTGTTGTTGGAAGAGGGTGTTTGCTATGACCAGTGCTTTCTCTTGGCAGAACTCTATTAGCCTTTGCCCTGCTTCATTCTGTACTCCAAGGCCAAATTTGCCTGTCACTCCAGGTCTTTCCTGACTTCCTACTTTTGCATTCCAGTCGCCTGTAATGAAAAGGACATCTTTTTTGGGTGTTAATTCTAAAAGGTCTTGTAGGTCTTCATAGAACTGTTCAACTTCAGCTTCTTCGGCGTTACTGGTCAGGGCATAGTCAAATAAATGCTCTTATTTTCAGAGCTTTGTTCAACAACAACAAAAAACCCTGAAAACCTCCTGGGAACTGAGGGTACAGAGGGAAATAATGTATGAGTAGTTTTTTATGTGAGAAACTGTACCTCACCTCACCCTCCATGCCACTCCCAGGACTGCTTGTCAACACAGAGTTTCCCTTTATTGTTAGGGACTTCCTTCTCAGACAGATATATTTTATGGCAACAACTTCTTTTACTTGCTAGAAAGTATCCATGTATTTTTTACAAGAGGACTTTTTTATGGTGTTAATATCTGCTTTGTAGGTCTTAGACCACCAAATTGGATACTGGATCTCTCAATGAATGCATGGTTACTATATACTAGTGTATGCTAACATCTCTGTGCCTGCTAAGTCACTTCAGTTGTGTCTGACTCATTGCGACCCCATAGACTGTAGCCCACCAGGCTCCTCTGTCCATGGGATTTGCCATTTCCTTCTCCAGGGGATCTTTCTGACTGAGGCACTGGACCCTCATCTCTTTTGTCTCCTGCATTAGCATTGGCAGGCAGGATCTTTCCCACTAGCGCCACCTGGCAAGCCCCAGGAGAGTTTCTCTAATGTGAAGGGTTTTTTTTTCCCCTTGCATTACTTCCTCTGGAAAATCGGCATCCTTTCAGTCACACTTGCCTCATTTATGCCCATGAACGTGCCCTCACTGAGTTCCTCTGACTGCATATGTTGGGTCTTCAGGGACAGCAGTGTCAGCTTGCCCTCGTCAGCTGTTTCTTCTGTAACTCCATTAATGTTTGATTTGAATTTCACTTCCAGTGTTCACTTCCTTTTTCCTTTGCTGTACTTTAATTTTTGTTGGCCAACTTACTCTTTTGATTATCCATTTTTGTCCAGTATCACCTGAGTTTACCACTGGAGACAGGGAATCAACACAGCTACACACTTTTGCCATGTGAACCGAATAACAGATGTATAGTGACCAATCATGACAGACTTAGAAAAAATTGATGTGGTGAAATCATTGGTTATGATTCACATCTGTTATTTACATCCTGATTTGTAGGCTGAAGAGCTAGTAGGGAAGCTTGGCTATACAATTACTTTCAGTTAATATCAGGTAACAGAAATTGAATCCCACTGTTGGGGACTGGTATTATTTGACTAAATTATGGTAACTAAAATCATGCATATTGGGACAAAGCTAAGAGAAGACTGACTATATATAAAATCACTAAAAATAAGTAGTAGATTCATTGCCACTGTAATGAATACTGACCCCAAAACTCTTAAAACATCCCAACTCTTTTCTATATAAGAATGTTTTATTGGGCCAGCTGAAGGACAATTTGTGTCAAATACATTAACAGCTTTCCCTTGAAATATAGACCACAATAAAAGCCAGTATATAAAAGGGTAGATATTTAAAATAAATAAATAAAATCATTGAATAACTAGGGAAAATACAGGTGAATTAAATTGCATCAAGCATCTGGAAGAACCAGGATTTCCAAATTTCACACATTTTATTACATAAACAATATGCTTATTTTTGTGTGTGTTTGTATATTCGGAAGTAAAATAAAAAGGCAAGAACAAAGAATGCCACCAGTGGTATATGAGAATGTCTGTTTTCTAAAACTCCTGTTAGTATATGATGTTGAAAATAAAGACATTTTTTTGTTAATTTTATAGGCCCCCCAAATAACTAATATTAGGTTATTTAATGTCAATATTATTTATTTTAATAATTATAGAGATTTAAATCAGAGATTTAACTTATTTGAAACAATTAATAATATAAATGTGTGTGTGTGTGTGCTCAGCCATATCTGACTCTTTTGAAACTCCATGGACTATATAGCCTACCAAGCTCCTCTGTCCATGGAATTTTCCAGGCAAGAATACTGGAATGCGTTGCCATTTCCTACTACAGGCTGTCTTCCTGACCTAGGGATCAAATCCATGTCTGTTGCGTTTCCTGTATTGGCAGGCAGATTCTTTACCACTGCGCTACCAATAAATAATTTGCTTAATATTTACTATTTGAATATTTGTTATGCTTGTTTTCTTTTTAAAAAAGTTTTTTATTGCAGTTTAGTTGATTTATTACAGTGTTGTGTTAGTTTCAGGAGTATAGAAGGGGTGAATCAATTATACATATGCATATATCCACTCTTTTTTAGATTCTTTTCACATGTAGGCTATTACAGAGTATTGGGTAGAGTTCCCTGTGCTATACAGGGAAGGTTCTTATTAGTTATCGATTACTAGTTATCTGTTATTAGTTATTAATTACCAATTACTGAAAACCTTTTTTTCTTGCTAGCTGTGTTTTTTTCCTTAATTATATATTATTTTTTTGCATTTATAAACTGATAATTATTTAGTGGAAATGTATATACTCTTTTTATTATGTTAAATACATTAAACTTTTAGAGGTGGGCTCATATTTTCTGTAATAATTTTTCTAAGTTTGCTTTCATTGTTTGATGTATGTAAGATTCATTTTATTAAGTCCTCTTGTAATCTGTTTTTTAGCGGGGAAAGAAAACCCAAAATTGATTTGTTTAGAACTTGCATTGCTGCTATTCCAAGGCTGATTCCTGATGGTATGAGCAGAACTGACCTTATTGAACTGTTAGCAAGGTAAATGAGAATTCCTGTTTGTGAGTTTAACTTTTATGTCATTTAGTCTTTTTAAATTTCTAAAGCATCCCATTATTATTATCACTAAAAAAAGTAGTGATAAAGACATTTTTAATCTGTGGATAACTCTCTAAACTCCCATTTTGTCTTTTGTTAACACATTCTCCTTACTCATCTTTTAACTTTTAAAATTCTTCTGGGTTCCCCTATAAATCCTATTTTTAAATTCCTTGCCTTTCCATCTAGTATTTATTATTTCTTGGGATTTATAGAACATATTCTGTTAACATATGGACATTATCTGTGTGATGACACTCACTAGGCAATTAATTATTGTGTTAACTCCTATAGTCCTTTCTTTAGCACCTAAGGTGGTGACCAGGTCTCATTTTCACTTTTTGTCTCTTATTGCAGAGCCCATAGAGTTCAAGTTTTTATCTCTTTCCTCACTATGCTCTATAAAAAGGGTAATTAATATGACATCCAAACTTAAATACCAGTTCCTGGAAGTAATTCTAAGTTGAGGTGATGGCCTTTTGAAAAACTGCTTTGCTGATACAGTTGGGGATTCTCTTTAAATAAGGGGTCAGCAGACTTTTTTCTTAAAAGACAAGATAGTGACTGTTTTAAGATTTGTGAGTCACGTGGTCTCTGTCACAGCTGTTCATCTCTGCCATTGTAGTGAAGAAGCAGCCACCTGTTAAGGAGCCTGGCTGGATTTGGCCCTTGAGCCATAGTTTGCTGGCCCTGCCCTAATAGAAAACCAACCACGAAGACTATCAATGGAGCAGTGATATCTTACCATATTCGAAGATGTTTACTGCTTGCTGAACTCTTATTACTAAGCCTTAAGTTAAACTCACAATGAATAAACAGTTAATAGACTGCTCTAGCAGCCTTTCCCACCTCCCTGGTCACGGAGGTCACATTTCAAACACCCATACACTACCCATCCTCAGCTCTTAAGGGTTGCAGTAGGAGACTGAATGGTATTGGATGAGGAGGAGAAGAAAGAGGTGACTTTGAAACTTGGCATCATGAGATAAAGTCATTCCTTCCCACTGTATCTCTTAACTCTTGCTATAAATTAGATAATTTATAATATTTATAATATTTTATAATTTATAATATTTATAAAATTTATAATATTAAATATTTATAATATTATTCCTTGAGAACACAATAAACAACTGTCATTCACTTCTGCTCTTACTCCTCCCACCTCAGTTTAGTTCACCATTTTGTGGGTGGCAGTCCATATTCCCGACCAAAGTGAAGTTGCATCCGCAAGGGGCAGGGGTGGAGGATCCGAGTAAAGGAGCAAACATCTAGCCAATGGTTGACACTTTGCTCTGCTATTGACTTTGCTTCTTTCCCCTGTGATACTTAATTTATTCTGGCAGAAAGAAAGATCCCAGTGCCTGCTTATTTTGTCCCTAGCTCCTATCATTTGGAATTGTGATGTCTAAATCTTATTTACTTAGAATAAAGCAAGCAAACAAACAAAGCAAAGATACACTGTAAGTCTGCAGACCTGTCTGCTGTCTCCAGGGAAGGTTCAATAGTTCTTCTGCCATAAATGAGTCAGGCCCCTTTCTCTGCATGGATATATCCCAAGTCACTCAGAGAGGTGTACGTTCATGGATTTAAGGAATGTTGAACAACCTTTATAGCCAGCAGCATGGAGTTGGTCACTCTCCCTTCCCACATCTCTCCTTTGGTGCCACTATCAGAGACACAACACTGGACTGAGACCCTTGATCTGACCCTGTGTGGTATTTCCAATGTGCTGCTGTAACTGCTGCTGCTTCGTGGCTCACTTCCGGGTCTTTGTATTAAACAACTGTAATACATTTTCTCCACAGTCTCATTGTCAGTTGAAGGTTAGCTTAGTGAAGACCAGAACTGAGTTCAGCAGGGCGAAGACTGATATCACACAGCGTTCTTCCTCTATCATTGAGGATAACTCCATCTTTTCAGCTGCCCAAGCATGTAACTGTGGCATATTTTTAAATATCACCTACTTATCTTTATTCATTCAGGCTGTTTCTAACTGTGATACATGTGTCTTGATGGTCAATCATGTAAATAATTCTCTGTAGCCCCAAACAGAAACTCTTACTCATATAGCATTAAATATTAGTAGTTTCATTGCTGCAGCCATCTTTTATGATTTTCTTGTTTATCATTCTCTTTTTTAAGTCCTATCAAAATCCTTTAACTAATATTACATTCCTGTCCTCATATATCTTATTGATGTCTTTAAAAGGTAACTATATATAGCCTCTCCTATAATTTACTTAACATAAATTCTCTTGAAGACTTCATATGTTACTCTTTTTTTTTTTTCATCTTCTTTCTAGGCGTACCCCATTTATGAAGTTACAGCTTAATTCTCATTTTCATTTTCAAGAATTATTTCTGTTAAATTCATTCCGTCCTGACTTGTATTTTTTCCTTCACAATCAGCCGTCTTATGTTTAACTGTAAGCTCAGCAGCGTGAAAGGAGCAACAGAGATAAACTGTGTCCTTTCCAGTGATAGCATAGGACTAAATCAGTGTGAGCTAGTACTAAGGTATTATATAATTCAGCATAAATTTGATTGATTATAGAATAATATATGGCATTTTAAGGATTAAAGAATTTTTTAAATGTAATTCTGGTTCTGTGTTTTCTAAAGGACAACATTTGTGTTATGATCGAACTTACTATTCTGAATTATCAAACTTACTATTCTGATGCCAACTGATATTAATAGATTGACATGTGAATTTAAATAAATGAATACAGATTAGCATAAGGACAAAATACCACACAAAAAGTGAACATTGGTTCCTATTTTCTTACTTCTTAAGAACCAATTGAGAGGATGTATTTTTTAAATTCTTAGTTTTAAGTTTTAGATGATAAAGCCCTTTGGAAGGTTTTTGAGGTTTGCTAATGGAATTTTGTTCTTGGTAGGCTCACAATTCATATGGATGAAGAACTTCGTGCTCTGGCTTTCAATACTCTGCAGGCACTAATGCTTGATTTTCCAGATTGGCGTGAGGATGTCCTTTCAGGATTTGTTTATTTTATTGTTCGTGAAGTGACTGATGTCCATCCCACACTTCTTGATAATGCTGTAAAGATGTTGGTACAATTAATAAATCAGTGGAAACAAGCAACCCAAATGCATAACAAAAACCAGGACTCACAGGTACCAGACTCTTTCATGGTGTTCCTCTGTGTATGATCAGTGGCAAATGACTGGTAATGATGTTAAAACATATTGACTTCCTCAAAAATTAGAAGTTTCACTAGTTTTACTTTCTTTCAAAATGTTTGTAACCCCTTAAACAGAACTTTGTTATAGTTTATGTATTAAATATAGAAATTAAATTCTTCCTTTGGTAATAATTAGTTTTCAGTGAACATACAAAGTGAAGGCAATTCTAACTCACATAATAGGCTGTTTCCAATATGTTGAATGCTGGTATAATAAAAAATGTTGATAGCCTTTCAGTTATTTGGTTATCAAAGGCATCAGTGGTCCCCATTTCACATACACAGTATGTGTGCTTCTTAACTGAAAAAGGTGCTCAAATTATTGGTTTGTGAAAATGTAGAAGCCATAGAACCTTGGATATTAGAGCTGGATCATCTAAGCCAACCCAGCTTCTCAGTGTTTAGGGAGCCTGCACATCACCATCTCCTAGGTGATGCCACGCTGCTGGTCCAAACTTTGAGTACAAAGGATGCCATTCAATCCTTCATTTTCCATATAGAAATGTTGGGCCAATAGTGATTAAGTATCAACTCTAAAGCTTTTTATAAAGTAGCCAGAGAATGATAGAACTTAGGTACGTTGTATATTCATGTGTTTTAGACTGCCAGTTAAATGCTTTTTTCACTATGTGATGTGACATTTTTATAAATTAAATGTTATTTAAATTTCTTGAGCTGAGGCAGACCTGTAGCAGTCATTTTATGATTTGCCTTTACTCTTTACTAATTGTTTTACTGGAATACATACTTTTTTTTTTAACTTGCATTTTATTTTTCAAGCATGGTGTGGTTAATGGAGCCTCTCATCCCCCTCCTCTGGAAAGGAGCCCATATTCCAGTGTATTCCATGTGGTCGAAGGGTTTGCACTCGTCACTCTCTGTAGCAGTCGACCTGCCACTAGGAGATTAGCTGTCAGTGTCCTTAGAGAAATACGGGCTTTATTTGCACTTTTGGAAATACCTAAGGTAAATTTTAGATATTTCATTCAGCTATCTAATGAAAATACTTAAAAAACTATACTTTTTGTCCATTTTTGTTCCATTTCTGTTTTTACCATGCAGGTATAATTTACTTTTTAACAAGATCTTTTTGAGAGGGTCTAAGCTCACCAACCTGCCTTCTATTCCATTTGTAACAGATAGGGCTAAAGTAAATTTGTAATGTTTATCTAGGTTTGGCTGCTGTTCTTAAACATTCCTAAACTTTAATAGACATGTGATGTCTTTTTTATAGGGTGATGATGAATTAGCCATAGATGTGATGGACAGGCTGAGCCCATCCATTCTTGAGAGCTTCATTCATCTCACTGGGGCCGATCAGGTAACTGTAATGATTTCATGTTATTCAGCAATGTTTTGAAACTTAAGATGTACATACATACATACCTGAGTTTCTTTTACAAATATCATGCATTAGAAAGTATTTGTGAAAATGGTAAAGTGCTTTGAAAATAAAAAATAATTTTTAAAAAGTGGCACTACTTTATGCTATGCTTAGTACTCTTCCCCACAAAAATATAAATATTTTATCTTTGTAAAATTCCAATCTTTCCAATCTAAGAAGTTTCTATTAAATCTGAAGTTGCAATCGACTAGTATTTGCTATTGATTATGGCATATAGTATTCTTGACCTGTATAATGCTGGTTAAAGGGCTATCGAAATTTTTTCTGTTGAAATTCAAAGCAAAAAAATTGCATTCTGCATCTTGCAATAAGTGTATTTGTTTGCTTTGCCGTATAAATTCAAGTGCATGAAGTAAATATGTAATATCTTATGCCCGAGTCATATGTAATTTGGGGCTTCCCTGGTGGCTCAGTGGTAAAGAAATCTGCCTGTCGATGTAGGAGATGTGGGTTTGATCCCTGGGTTTGGAAGTTCCCCTAGAGAAGGAAATAGCAACCCACTCCCATGTTCTTGCCTGGAAAATTCCATGGAAAGAGAAGCCTGGTGGGCTGCAGTCCATGGGGTTGCAAGAGAGTCATACACAACTTAGCAGCTAAACAACAGTAACATATGTAATTTCACTCATTAAAATGAAGAAAAATACTTCTTCAACACATACATTACTAAGAAAGCTTATGCTATCTTTCTTAGTTTGGTTTGGGGGAGAAAGGTCATATACCAAGTTTTCAAAACTGATATGAGAATAACTATCAAACTTTACTAATTGAAATTATTTTCTTCCTGTTTTGCAATACCTGCACAAGAGGTTTCTGTACTTTCTACATAACTCTTGACTCTTACAACTCAAAGTTACATGTAACCAAGAGAGATAATAAAAAAATTTTAGAAGCCTAAGGTATGGTTATGAATCTGTTCAATTTAAAGAATTCTGTTTTAGATTATTAACCATGAATTGGCCAACAAGAAGAGAAGCGAGTGACTCTCTTCTAGTGCCTAAAGCAGTGCCTGACTGAGAGCAGGTCCTCTGTAAATATCTGTTGAATGATCAAGTGAATCAAGCCTCTGTTCGGTTTTTAAGGCTCCATTTTTTGTTGTCTATTGAATCATAAATAATTTGCTCTGAAGTCTTTATCTCTTCATTTTAAGAGCTTTGACTATTATTGAATAAATATTTGAGAATGTGTAGCTCTGGAGAGGAGCCCATTTTCCAGTCTGTTCCACTTATGCATACATAGTACACAATGGCTTCCCTGATGGCTCAGATGGTAAAGAATCTGCCTGCAGTGTGGAAGACCCAGGTTCGATCCCTGGGTCAGGAAGATCCCCTGGAGAAGGAAATGGCAACCCACTCCAATATTCTTGCCTGGAAAACTCCAGGGACAAAGTAGCCTGGCAGGCTACAGTCCGTGGAGTCGCACAAAGTTGGACATGACTGTGCAACTGACATTTTCACTTGTCTTGCAGTGCACATCAGCATGAAAGTTAATGGTTCATTTTTGAGTTCTCTAGCATCTTGAGTATCCTGTGAATTGCGTATTCATTTAAGAATTACATACGTGGTGATTCTTAACCTTTTAGGTTTATAGATCTTTTTGAGACTAATAAAAATTACAGAATCTCTTCTAGAAAACTGCATGTGCACAAAAACCTTATATGCAATTTCAGGAATTCTCTACCTCCTTAAAGGTATCTCGGACTTCATATTATCCCTGTTTAAGAATCTCTGTTCTAGAAACTACCAGTAGACCACTTTCATAATTTAAAGCAATATATGTGGTAAAACTTACAAAAGTTGTTGAAATGTGCAATAATGAATTTTTTTCTCTGCTTAGACTACTTTGCTGTACTGCCCAAGCTCAATAGATTTACAGACATTAGCAGAGTGGAACTCCTCTCCCATTAGCCACCAGTTTGATGTGATCAGTCCATCACACATATGGATATTTGCACATGTGACCCAAGGCCAAGACCCATGGATTATAAGTCTCTCCAGTTTTTTAAAGCAAGAAAACCTTCCAAAACACTGCCCTACAGCTGTGAGCTATGCTTGGATGTTTGCCTACACAAGGCTGCAGTTGTTATCCCCACAAGTTGATATAAAGTAAGTGATTTTCCTAGTGTAAATTTTACAATATACAGGCTGTCAGCCTTCATAACACATGCACTTGAAAAATTCTACAAATTGGAAATCCCATAAACGACATTTCATAATGTACTAGTGTGTTAAGGAGGACAATGAAAGTTATAAAGGATATAGTCATATAATCCTTTCATTCTTTTTGTATAATTTGGTCTTACAAATTATAATTGTTCATTTACTTATCACACTGATGGGTACATACTTTGTGTTCAATGAATGAATGAATGAGGAGAGAGTCTGAAGATAAATATGGATGTGGGTATAGATAAGTTTGTAGATACAGGGTGCGAAGTGAAGGGAAATGAGTTCAGTGAGTTTCTGAGCATAATAGTAAAGAGTTAAGGGTAATTGACAATGTGACAGAGAGCTGACCATTGCTTTATAAACTGCAGATTATAAAGCCTTAAATTGCAAAGAAAATTTGTTTGAAAAAGCATATATACACTTTTTGGTTTTGTTTTTACTGTTTATATATATGTATACATACATGTTAATTATATATTGATACAGATTCTCAGGTATTGTTTATTGGATGCCTTTTTTTTTTAATGAAGATTGACACTTGCCACCTTGTATAACATTTATGAATGTATTTAGTCTCCTTTATTTTACCATATTTTAAATGGTAAAATACCCCTCCTACCACCTAAAATACGCCCTCCTACCACCATTCCCTGTATCCACTTTCTGCTCTATTTTTCTTCATCAGACTTAGCACCATTCGACACTTTTATTTCTGTGTTGTATATCTCCCCCAGCACGTATGATGGTGGTGATTTTTTTAAGCAGGTTTTTGTTTTTGTTATTTTACTGCCGTCACAGTGCTTTGAAACTTTTATAAGATACTGAGAAACTATCAATGAATCAATGGCATGGTATGTATTGTTTATCTTAATAGATTATAAGCCTACTGAAGGTGAGGACTAAAACTTAGTATTTTTCCTGTTTTGTTTTGCTCTCAGTCGTTAATCCCAACAGAATTTTCCATTTTGGGGAAGATTTATGGAATTGTTCCAAAATATTTTAGTGGTCTAATCTCTTTCAAGACAGAAATTTGATAGAAGCTTTAAAAATGTAGATATTCTTTGACTCTGCAATTCCAGTTTCAGGAATTTACCCAAGAAAATAATTAAACATGTATTATAATGAAGCATATATTCAAGTGTTTAATATTGTGTATAATAGGGAACAATTACTGTTAGCTTAAATATCCAACAGTGAAAGTGTGGCTCTAAAATAAAAATAATCTCTATGATATAACATATGGTCATCAAAAATGAGGTCATGGAAGTGTATTTATTTACATGAAGGATGTTTCAACATATATGTTAAGTATAAAGAGCAAGTATAAAACAAATGAAATAATATTATTCAGTTTTTATAAGCTAAAAGAGATATATTATACCTTTATACATGTGTCTGAATTGAAGATGTGTAGAAGAATATATGGAGAAGGCAATGGCACCCCACTCCAGTACTCTTGCCTGGAAAATCCCATGGTCAGAGGAGCCTGGTGGGCTGCAGTCCATGGGGTTGCAAAGTATCAGACATGACCAAGCGACTTCACTTTCACTTTTAACTTTCATGCATTGGAGAAGGAAATGGCAACCCACTCCAGTGTTCTTGCCTGGAGAATCCCAGGGACGGGGGAGCCTGGTGGACTGCCGTCTATGGGGTCGCGCAGAGTCGGACACGACTGAAGCGACTTAGCAGCAGCAGCAGCAGCAGAAGAATCAGATCAGATCAGATCAGATCAGTCGCTCAGTCGTGTCTGACTCTTTGCGACCCCATGAATCACAGCACGCCAGGCCTCCCTGTCCATCACCAGCTCCCGGAGTTCACTCAGACTCACATCCATCGAGTCAGTGATGCCATCCAGCCATCTGATCCTCTGTCGTCCCCTTCTCCTCTTGCCCCCAATCCCTCCCAGCATCAGAGTCTTTTCCTTTTTTTTTTTTTTTAATTTTATTTTATTTTTAAACTTTACATAATTGTATTAGTTTTGCCAAATATCAAAATGAATCCGCCACAGGTATACATGTGTTCCCCATCCTGAACCCTCCTCCCTCCTCCCTCCCCATACCATCCCTCTGGGTCGTCCCAGTGCACTAGCCCCAAGCATCCAGTATCGTGCATCGAACCTGGACTGGCAACTCGTTTCTTACATGATATTTTACATGGTTCAATGCCATTCTCCCAAATCTTCCCACCCTCTCCCTCTCCCACAGAGTCCATAAGACTGTTCTATACATCAGTGTCTCTTTTGCTGTCTCGTACACCGGGTTATTGTTAACCTTTTCCAATGAGTCAACTCTTCGCATGAGGTGGCCAAAGTACTGGAGTTGCAGCTTTAGCATCATTCCTTCCAAAGAAATCCCAGGGCCGATCTCCTTCAGAATGGACTGGTTGGATCTCCTTGCAGTCGAAGGGACTCTCAAGAGTCTTCTCCAACACCACAGTTCAAAATCATCAATTCTTCGGCGCTCAGCCTTCTTCACAGTCCAACTCTTGCACCAATACATGACCACAGGAAAAACCATAGCCTTGACTAGACGGACCTTTGTTGGCAAAGTAATGTCTCTGCTTTTGAATATGCTATCTAGGTTGGTCATAACTTTCCTTCCAAGGAGTAAACGTCTTTTAATTTCATAGCTGCAGTCACCATCTGTAGTGATTTTGGAGCCCAGAAAAATAAAGTCTGACACTGTGGACACTGTTTCCACTGTTTCCCCATCTATTTCCCATGAAGTGATGGGACCGGATGCCATGATCTTCATTTTCTGAATGTTGAGCTTTAAGCCAACTTTTTCACTCTCCACTTTCACATAAGGGTGGTGTCATCTGCATATCTGAGGTTATTGATATTTCTCCCGGTAATCTTGATTCCAGCTTGTGTTTCTTCCAGTCCAGCGTTTCTCATGATGTACTATGCATATAAGTTAAATAAACAGGGTGACAATACACAGCCTTGACGAACTCCTTTTCCTATTTGGAACCAGTCTGTTGTTCCATGTTCAGTTCTAACTGTTGCTTCCTGACCTGCATACAAATTTCTCAAGAGGCAGATCAGGTGGTCTGGTATTCCCATATCTTTCAGAATTTTCCACAGTTTATTTTGATCCACACAGTCAAAGGCTTTGGCATGGTCAATAAAGCAGAAATAGATGCCTTTCTCGAACTCTCTTGCTTTTTCCATGATCCAGCAGATGTTGGCAATTTGATCTCTGGTTCCTCTGCCTTTTCTAAAACCAGCTTGAACATCAGGAAGTTCACGGTTCACATAGTGCTGAAGCCTGGCTTGGAGAATTTTGAGCATTACTTTACTAGCATGTGAGATGAGTGCAATTGTGCGGTCGTTTGAGCATTCTTTGACATTGCCTTTCTTTGGGATTGGAATGAAAACTGACCTTTTCCAGTCCTGTGGCCACTGCTGAGTTTTCCAAATTTGCTGGCATATTGAGTGCAGCACTTTCACAGCATCATCTTTCAGGATTTGGAATAGCTCAACTGGAATTCCATCACCTCCACTAGCTTTGTTCATAGTGATGCTTTCTAAGGCCCACTTAACTTCACATTCCAGGATATCTGGCTCTAGGTCAGTGATCACACCATCGTGATTATCTGGGTCATGAAGATCTTTTTTGTACAGTTCTTCTGTGTATTCTTGCCATCTCTTCTTAATATCTTCTGCTTCTGTTAGGTCCATACCATTTCTGTCCTTTATCAAGCCCATCTTTGCATGAAATGTTCCTTTGGTATCTCTGATTTTCTTGAAGAGATCCCTAGTCTTTCCCATTCTGTTGTTTTCCTCTATTTCTTTGCATTGATCGCTGAAGAAGGCTTTCTTATCTCTTCTGGGTATTCTTTGGAACTCTGCATTCAGATGTTTATACCTTTCCTTTTCTCCTTTGCTTTTCGCTTCTCTTCTTTTCACAGCTATTTGTAAGGCCTCCCCAGACAGCCATTTTGCTTTTTTGCATTTCTTTTCCATGGTGATGGTCTTGATCCCTGTCTCCTGTACAATGTCACAAACCTCCATCCATAGTTCATCAGGCACTCTATCTATCAGATCTAGTCCCTTAAATCTATTTCTCACTTCCACTGTATAATCATAAGGGATTTGATTTAGGTCATACCTGAATGGTCTAGTGGTTTTCCCTACTTTCTTCAATTTAAGTCTGAATTTGGCAATAAGGAGTTCATGGTCTGAGCCACAGTCAGCTCCTGGTCTTGTTTTTGCTGACTAAATAGAGCTTCTCCATCTTTGGCTGCAAAGAATATAATCAATCTGATTTCAGTGTTGACCATCTGGTGATGTCCACGTATAGAGTCTTCTCTTGTGTTGTTGGAAGAGGGTGTTTGCTATGACCAGTGCATTTTCTTGGCAAAACTCTATTAGTCTTTGCCCTGCTTCATTCCGTATTCCAAGGCCAAATTTGCCTGTTACTCCAGGTGTTTCTTGACTTCCTACTTTTGCATTCCAGTCCCCTATAATGAAAAGGACATCAGCTTATTTTGGTGTGGGATTAATGGTGATTTTCATTTTGTTTTCACTTTTTTTCCTCTGCATTGAGTATATATAATAAGTTATCAAATGTGACCTGATAAAATATTAACTGTACCCACAGAAATAATAGATTATGTTAAAATGATCCTATAATGTTTTAACTTTCAATCTTGTATTTTACTCATTATATCTTATTCCACAGGGATTCAGTAGTAGTAATAAATACTTTATGCTAATCATCTCCCCTAAATTGGTAGAAATTTAGCTTTAGTTGGACTTCCCTGGTAACTTAGATGGTAAAGAATCTGCCTGCAACGCAGGAGACCCGAGTTCGATCCCTGGGCCGGGAAGATCCCCTGGAGAAGGGAATGGCCACCCACTCCAGATTCTTGCCCGGAGAACTCCATGGACAGAGGAGCTTTTGTTTAAAAGAAACTTTTAAAAACACATGCTATTTACATCTACCTGTTTTTCTTCTTTTTCTCAGTAGCCCCATCAATGCTAAGAAAGTAAATACTACCACAAGCAGTGACTCATACATTGGCCTGTGGAGAAACTACCTGCTTCTTTGCTGCAGTGCAGCGACCTCCGCAGCATCCTCAACATCTGCGGGTTCTGTGAGGTGTTCTCCGCCTGAGACGCTGGCGTCCACCCCTGATAGTGGCTACAGCATTGATTCTAAAGTAAGTTGTTTAGTTCTGTCATTGAACCCAAATGATAGCATAAAAGGAATGTTTTAAAATTTCTTTTTAAGGACAATAAAGTAACTCTATTGAAAAGTGTACTAGTTACATGGACTAATACTGAAAATGGTTCAAGAAATCCCTATTACTATTGCGTTGGCCCAAAAGTTCCTTCAGGTTTTCCATAGGAGCGTATGAAACCCAAACAAACTTTTTGGCCAATCCAATATTTTAATGGATGCTTAGTTGGAACCAATAATATATAACTTTTTCTTTTAGAATTTCCCTAAATTATGTAGTGGGACAAAAACTTGATAAGAACAGTGATATGGTCTCCATGATATGAAATAAAATATTATCAGATGGTTGAAGGAAATTGACAAAACTTAATACTGGGTGTTTAACTTTAACACTGATGATTCTTTTAGAAGTAGTTTTTTTGTTTTTACTTATTTTTACAGGTCAAAAGAAATAAGCTAAGGGAGGGAGTCAGCCTGTATTACACGATAGTAAGTGTCTGTAAGAAATTCAGAGGCCTGCAAATCCCACTTCTGTTAACAAATTTGTAGTCAGCAAATTCACAGTGACCCTTTAAGATTATGTGCGTTAGAGGTGAATTCTGAAGCACCGTTCATTCTAAAATGTCGTTATTCCCTTGTCTGTGACCAAATATTGCTGAAATGTCATTATTTATTTGAATGTACTATCATTAGTGGCTATTACAAATATAATATCTTTTTTTTCAGATTATTGGCATCCCATCCCCTTCATCCTTGTTTAAGCACATAGTTCCAATGATGCGCTCTGAGAGCATGGAAATCACTGAATCCCTTGTTCTAGGTCTTGGCAGGACCAACCCAGGAGCATTTAGGTAATTATCTTTATATGTTTAGTAAATGTGGCTACTTTTTGAGAAGGCAAGGTAGCATACTTATCCAGATAGTTTCATATCAATCCTGACTTTTACCAGCTAGCTAGCCATTTAACATTTAGCAGGTCCTTTAATTTATCTGCACCTTTATTTTCTAATTTTGCTTAACATTTACCCTATTTTCTTCAAAGAATGATTATGAAAATCATATATTATACATAAACATGTTCTAGAGATTATCAAATGCCATGTAAAAGTACAATATTTTCCTTCCTGTCTTACATAGTGATTCTGTTGCTTAAAAATAGTTTTTCTCCTTCTTGTTCAAGAGAGTGACTATTTTTAAAAGAATTATTTATATACATATTTTATATCATTCTTGATGTTTTTCACAATCATAAAGCAAATTCTTCGTTTTTGCCTGAGTTTCTTCTTTGTTATTGCTGACTAGATCCTGAATTTTAAAAAAATATTTATTTATTTACGGCTGTGCTGGGTCTTTCTTGCTTTGTGCAAGTTTTCTCTAGTTGCAGTGAGTGTGGGCTGCTCTTTGCCTAGTGTCGGCTTCTAACTGCCATGGCTTCTCTCGTTGAGGAGCACAAGCTCTAGCATGTGCAGGCTTCATTGCTGCAGAACGTGGGCTCAGCAGTTGCAGCATGCAGGTTCTAGAGTGCTCACGGTTCAGTAGTTTTGGAGCATGGGCTCAGTTGCTCCATGGCATGTGGAATCTTCCTCGACCAGGGATCGAACCTGTGTCTTCTGCATTGGCAGGCAGATTCTTATCCACCGTGCCACCAGGGAAGTTCTGGATCCTGAATTTTTTCTTTTGAGGTTGTCCTCTATTGATATGGTGTAATGGTTGATGTTTTGTCTCCAAGGTAACATATACAACAGAGAATAGGTTAATAAATCATATCTGTAGGTCTGGATAGCATTCATTATAAATGAAGTGTTGGAAGATTATTTTAGGACAAGCAGATATACTGTTGTGCTAATAGAAAACAATGAGGTACAAAAATTATCTCAGTTTCACAAACCCACATAAATAGAAACAATTCTGAAGCAGATACTTTGAATGTCTGCAGTAGTTTCTATAGACAATGAAATTGCAGATGGATTTTATTTTCTTCTTTTTTTTTGTATTTTCCCAATTTTCTACAGTGAGTACATTTACAATTTAAAATCAGAATATAAGCAAAAAAAGATTATTTTCATGAAGTTCATACCTTTTGATTGATAATTTCATTTGTAAGGACTAATCCTATTGAGATAATTAGAATTGAAGTCAAAGATTAATACATAAAGGTGTTCACTGGACATTATTTAATAGATAAAATTTAAGAGTCAGTAATAACTGAAAATGGTTAGGAAAATTACCATATTCAACCCAATACTAGAGTATTACAAATTAAATAATGGCATGTGGAAGTGCTTATACTAGTGTTAATTAAAGATAAAAGGATACTATCTTATGTATGTTAGAGTTTCAACTATGTAAACTGTATATGGGTTGTAAATGATTGAACAGGTATTTATCTCTACAAATTAGAATAAGTGGCCTATGCCATTTTTCCTGTTTTTCACATATTCTACAGAGTGTGTGTGTTATTTCACAATCAAAACAAAACAGAGACTTCCTGGCGTTCCAGTGGTTAGGACTGCATGCTTTCACTGCCAAGGACCCAGGTTTGATCCCTGGTCAGGGAACTATGATTCCGTAAAGCCATGTAGTATGACCAAAAAACAAAAAACATACACACAATAAAAACTGTGTTTAAAACAGTAAGATTAGGGTTAACGTTTGTCAGGTTATATCATTATATTAATATTTACATATTTCTACAGGTCAGATTATATGTTTGGCTATTAATTGAAAGAATGTATATTATTTTTCTTGTAGGGAACTAATAGAGGAATTACATCCCATAATTAAAGAAGCGCTTGAACGAAGGCCAGAGGTAAACTGTATTTTTATATCATTAAATATTTATTTGGCAAACACTGAAAATTGGCTTCTATATTCTATATAGTAAAACAAAACTTAGAAATTCAGAAGTAAATAAGTCTAGTGCCATTTTCAACATTTTTAAAACATGTGGAAACCACTACCATCCCCACTCCCCAGGAGGTCTTACTCAGAAACCCATTCTGTAATACAGATGTTAAATTTTCTCTGCCTGAAGTTAGGGTGGTCAGAGTCTAGATCAGAGTCCACTGATCTCTGTAAACGATCAGATAGTTATTTTCATCTTTGTAGGTCATCCTGTCTCTGTTGCAGCGGCTCAGTTTTGCTGCCTAGATGGCTAAATAGGTGGGTGTGGCTCTATTACAGTTACAGGCAGCAATGAGCTGGATATGGCCTGAGGGCTGTATTCTGCCAACCCCAGGTCTAGAACCCCACATCTACACGTCAGGTTCTGAGCTACGTTTAGAAATCACAGTTCTTGTGGAACAGATGATGTATAATCTATAATTACAACAATGTATTATGCACACAAATCAAGTAACAGGTAAAGGGTTATATGAGCTACAGAGAAGAAAGCCTTTGGTTCTGCCTGTGGAGTAAGAGAAAGGTTTTTAGTTGAGGTAGTGACGTTTGAGGTGAATTTCTGAAGCATATTTCCCCAGTAGACAAGCAAGGGAAAGACATTCTAGGTATAGGGAACAGCGTTTGCAAACTTTACTTTTAAAAAATGTGGACATTGCACGTTTTTCTTTGTAATTGTTATGGGGAAAGTGATGGGATGTGAGGCTGGAAAGCAAGAAAGGAACTATCACGTGAAAGGATAAAGCCCCTGATTTCAGCTTTAGCCAATAGACCAGTGGTCCCCATATGGCAGTAGAATCTGAGAATTAGCCAGACAGCTTGCAAAAATTATAGATTCCCGGGCCTAGCCTATTCAATGAGAATCCCTGGAGTAGAGCCCAGAAATCTATTTTCTTAAGCACCTTAGATGAGTCTGATGTAGAACACTGAATTAGAATGCTATTAACAATGGCAATCCTCTGAGGAATTTTAACAAGAGAGGAAGATGACAGTAGCTACTTTGTATGGGGACCTTATGACAGCATCTGTAATTCTTCACTTCCTTTTTTTCTAATTCAGCCCTGTGGAGTAGTGATAATTCTCCATTTTGTAATTGATTAGATTTTTGCTTCAAAAATAATATGTTGGTTACAGTGCAAGTAGAATTGGAAATAAAATTAAGTGGCAGTATGTATACTAATCAATTTCAGGACAAAAAGTCATCATAGCAAGGGAATAGATATGCACAGTGATGTGTCTGAATGTGCGCTATTTTGAGAGCATTAGACTCACAGTCTTTCTATGAACACAGAATGAAAGCAAATCAACTGAAACTGCAGAAATCCTCAAGCACTGTTAAGAAACCATTTCATTCAGTATGAATTGCAGCAAACTTGTTAAGAGCTCAAAGAAGCAGTAAATTTAACGAACTGGTTATCCACAACTGGCCTGTTTTAGAAGGCAGAAAACTGGGTTGTAGACAAGAAAGTGAAAGACTAATTCTTATTAGTCTCTATTACATCATGAATGAAATGATGAGCTCAAGAAGAAAGTGATACAGGAGATTTATTATATCTTACCATTATATTGGTTCCTGTTAGAAGCAGAATCAAGTTGAGATGTTACGACTATTATTCTAGGCATTAATACTTTGGCCTTAGTAGGACAAACATATTTATTCACACCATAATGATCAAAGGGATTTCTTTTTGCTTGTATTTTTGTGTGTCAGAATTAACTGATAAGTGAAAAATCATGGTATGAGTGAAATCTGTGGGGTTTCTTTAGTCCCCTTTGTAATGTTTTCCCTCTCCTTCTGTCATATTATTATTTTTTTTTTTCTGTCATATTATTGGGAGCATCTTAGGGATTCTTTATCATCCAAAGGGAATAGTTTACTGTTTCAGTTCCTCTAAAGTTGTCAGATTAGCAAATCTGACCTAAAGGTAACCATAAAGTAATTATGGACTTAACTCTATTTCTCCCTTCATAAGTTTATTACTATATAAAATGTCATTTGATTTTATTTGTCTTGTTAATTTCAAATTAATCTACACATACCTTTTTGATGTAATAGCCCCTAGACTGTCTGACATCTACCTTTCAGAAGCAAACTAACAAGCCTCCAAACTCGTAAGGCATTCCCAGTATTCCTTCTAAGTTACACCAGCAAATTTTCTGTCAACTTACTTAAAGGACTTTTAATTAGTATCTTTGTTATCTTTGGAATAGAATATGAAACGGCGCAGGCGTCGAGATATTTTACGAGTACAACTGGTACGAATATTTGAACTGCTGGCAGATGCTGGTGTCATTAGTCACAGGTAGGTATTGGATTTTGATTTTTAAAACTTGTAATTTATTAGAGAGCATATTTTTTTTCCTCAGAAAATATATAAAAACCGAAAAGTACCTTTATAACAACAAAAAATCTGCACCACTATAAATATTATTTACTAAAGATGTATCTAATACATTAGCCCATGGCTAAAAAATATATTGAAGAACTACCACTTGTACAGATTGCTTCAGGCAAAGGTTGAGTGGAATGTCCTTGTGATTTTAATATTTCTTGAGATCTAGTAATCTAGGCAGTAAACAGCAAGCTTTTTTTTTCCAGGGATGGGTGTCTGTTTTAACTATGTCTTACCATATTCAAGATCTGTTTTTTCTAGAGTTGTAAAAATCATGTTATTTAAAGGCTACATGAAAGTTTAGCCTTTCATGTAGGCTAAAAAACTGCAAATTTACTTCAATCAACTGTTAATCTATTGTGCTTAGAGCAATTATGAAATCCAAAAACATAATTTCTATTTCCATCCTTTACAAATAAAAAACATAAAACCTAAAATTATTGTTGACCCTAAGGCCAGGGCCTTGAGGAAAATTCCATCAGCTTTATGTAGGGAAATAACTGTTTCCCTAGAAACATAATGGTGTTGCCTGACCATTGAAGGAGGGAAAAAATGACTCTGACCATTTCCAGAAAAGATCCTGAGGAAAAAAATATTAATAAGCAAGTATAGTGTTTATTGTTACTTTACCATTTATCCTGATCATTTATTTCTGAGTGCACCTAACACCTTTGATATCGAATGTTTTTCACAAGTGCTTTCAAAATATAGCTTTAATCAAAGAGAATCTAAACCATTGATTTACTATTATAGTAAATGAAAAGCAAATGAAAGAAAAAAGAAGCGTCATTCTTTTTTTTTTCCTTTGTTGCTTCACAAAAATAAAACAATGGAAGTTAGCCAAAATGAATTTGACACTTGCTGAACCTGATGCAAAAAATTAACCTAAAATACATCTAAATATTTTTTCTTTTTTTATTGCTTTTATTGTAATGTTAATAACGCAGTTGCATGTTTTATTTTTGGATTTGTCTTTTTTTTTTTTTTTTGCCCCAAGAGAAATCAAGATAAAGTGAACACTATTATGGACATTTTTTTTTTCCTCGCTTAAGGAAAAAAAGATGAATTCTGGAATGGCCAGGAGGCAGGGCTCTTCGGTTTGTTCAATCAGTTGATCCTCTGTGCCTGGTGCATAGTAGGTACTCAGTTATTCTGAGTCAGCTTACAATCTACCATGTTAGTTTCCCAGCCACTGTGAAGTGTTGACCCAGAGTTTAAAAACACTCACTTAAGGAATAAAGGAGAGTTTCATCATGAATACATTCAACATATTTTTATAGTCATAGACCGATATTTTTAATATGCTGTACAATCACTGTGGTTCCTTACTCTTATTTTCATGGCTTTAGGATGTTTATAAAAAAAACTATTTGCAGCTATTGAAAGAGCATTTTTACTTTTGGAATCATAAACTTTAGAGGCATTTTCAAATAAATATAACAAGGAAAAGTTAACTAAATTACTATTGGTAAAACACTCTCAAGTACCTACTGGTCACATACTTAATAACTGATGGAACAAGACTGGAATCCAGGATTTGGGACTCTTTCACCAGTGACCTCCTTGCAGTCAGTGGACTCTAGGCCCAGAACCCTGGCCTCAAAGAGAATCTTCCTGTAGAGATTCTTGAAGAAACTTCCAAGGTCTAAAATAGAAGATTAAAAAACCAACAGTCTTACTTGAATTATCTTAAATTTTTGTATCCCCAGTAATAGCAGTAATTTTTGCTGAGAATAGGTACCTGATGGGTATTTGATTGATTATGCTAAAGGCATAATATGTCTATGTAGGACAACTGTGTAAATGTACACAATTAGTCTTTCTTCTTTCTACCTTCTAAACTGATCCTTCCTGTTCCCGTTGTGTCTCCTTATAATTTTATTTTGAAAAGCCATATATTTTGATGGAGAGAATAATGTTGACTTAAGTTATAGTTTAAAATCATGTTTTCCTTAACATGAATTTTCTTCCACATTTTCAGTGCAAGTGGTGGCCTTGATACTGAAACACATTTCCTCAACAACACTTTATTGGAATACGTAGATTTAACTAGACAACTCCTGGAAGCAGAAAATGAAAAAGATTCTGACACACTGAAGGATATACGATGCCATTTTAGTGCCTTAGTGGCGAATATCATTCAGAATGTTCCAGGTATGACTTTTAGTTCCTCAAACCCATAAATGAATATTAAGAGACTATCATAATTTTTCTCCCCCTGAGGAATGGTGATCTAAGTTGACAAGCAACTTGTAAACATTTGAAAAATATGTCAGGGTAACTTTTGGAACTTGAGAGGTAAATGATGCTCTGTAGAGGAAAAGAACATGGTTTCCTCTACATTGTCTGATCTGAAGCTCACTAATGTAAAGATATGATTTAATCCATTACTCAACACTTGTCTACAACTTCTACTTTGGTTCATTATGATACTGTTGAGTTTCTTCAACAAGGATTGCTGCAGAGAGCTTGTAGAATAGATTTTTTTTTTTAAGTGGAAAGATTCCTTGGAGATCACCTAAGAAAGAAAGAAAGTGAAAGTGAAGTCGCTCAGTCGTGTCCAACTCTTTGCAACCCCGTGGACTGTAGCCCACCAGGCTCCTCTGTCCATGTGATTCTCCAGGCAAAGAATACTGGAGTGGGTTGCCATTTCCTTCTCAAGGGGATCTTCCCAACCCAGGGATCAACCCAGGGATCAAACCCGGGTCTCCCGCATTACAGGCAGACGCTTTATCCTCTGAGCCACCAGGGAAGGGTTATCACCTAAAGGGAGATCACCTAAACCAGCAGCAAAAGGCAGCAGAGTGGGTTTTAACTCCAGACCTCACACTTTACTGCAAGTAGATCAGCTCCCTTGTTGTCTTGATCAATATATCAAGATTCCATGTAATGATTGTTGTATAGCTGAAAACAGTATATATAGTCCAAAGCCCTTTCTTACTGGTTAATCATGATCCAGAAGTATATTGTGTTAATGTTTTGGCCAAGGTTAACACGTAGCCAGCAACAACCCAGGGAGAAGCAGGGTCCTGATGCTCAGCTCTGTCAGCCTTCAGTAGCATTGTGACTGCCATGCACTTCTACTTGGCAAGATGCTGTATTTCACATAACACTGCATCTCACTTAACATGATAATGTACACTGCAGCTCTGTTCCTGTGATATGCATATATGTAAATAATTTCTGTTACTGTGGAGGTTGGGAGTAGGTTAAAATGAAAACTTTTGCTTTCTTTTTATATAATATTATGTATCCAGTAACAATCCTGGTGGCTCAGACGGCAAAGAATTTGCCTGCAATGCGGGAGACCTGGGTTCAATCCCTGGATCAGGAAGATCCCCTGGAGAAGGGAATGACAACCCACTCCAGTATTCTTGCCTGGAGAATCCCATGGACAGAGGAGCCTGGTGGGCTACAGTCCATGGGGTTGCAAAGAGTCAGACACGACTGAGTGACTAACATCACCACCATCCAATAACAAATAAATTGACGTGCATATTAAGGGAAGAAGAAATGGAAATAATTTTTTCCTCCTATTTTTTATTTACAGTGCACCAGAGAAGAAGCATTTTTCCTCAACAGAGCCTTCGTCACAGTCTGTTTATGCTGTTCAGTCACTGGGCAGGTCCTTTTAGCATCATGTTTACACCCTTGGACAGATACAGTGATAGAAATATGCAAATTAACAGACATCAGTACTGTGCACTGAAGGTATTTACCTAAAAATCTGACTTCTTTTTTCTTAGGTTAAGAGTGGAGTTAAAATTTTTTTCTCTCTCAGTGCCTGGTGTTATAAAAAGGATCAGGATTTCTTCAGAGTACCTAAGAGTACTAGAATATATATTTGCCTGCTGTATTCAAACACTTATACAGGAAGTTTATTTAAATGCATAAAATATAATGTAGAAATATTCCAGAATCTATGAAAACTGGAAGCCATATTCTTAAAGAATTGAGGACTGCCTCAAAAAAATACTTATTTTTTTTCTTACTTAAGTACTTTCTCTTGATCTTTTTTTCCCCTTCACCTCCAGTACTGTTCAAACTGCATGTCTAATGTAGTATCATGATATTTATGTACTGCTCATAGTAAATTTCTTCGTTTCAAAAGTTACTATTATGCTTTTCTTTATAAACAAAAAAATCAAAGATATTGTGGCTACATAAGCATAAGTAAAATATCCTGCCTCTTCTCATTAAGCAACCAACATGTAACCTCTGAAATGTTTTAAATGTAATTCTAATATTATTGTTTGAAGGCTATGTCTGCTGTACTCTGTTGTGGCCCTGTTGCAGATAATGTAGGACTTTCATCAGATGGCTATTTGTACAAATGGTTGGATAACATTTTGGACTCTCTGGACAAAAAGGTAATTATGACAGTTCCCTTAAAATTCTGTAGTAAATTACCACTGCGTTGCATTATTTGGGGGGCTTCCCAGGTGGCACTAGGGGTAAATTATCTGCCTGTCAGTGCAGAAGATGCAAGAGATGCAGTTTCCATCTCTGGGTTGGGAAGACCCCTTGGAGTAGGAGATGGCAACCCACTCCAGTATTCTTGCCTAGGAAATTTCATAAACAGAGGAGCCTGGGCGCCTACCGTTCATGTGGTCTTAGAGAGTTGGATATGACTGAGCGCACACACACACACATTGCATCATTTAGAGTTATTGTATGGCTCAATGAATATGTCTTTTTGAAATAAGATAGGTTAGAATTATGGGTCCAAAACATATTAGGTAAAACTAAATAGCATACCATAAACTAAGAGATTTCTAATTCTTATTTAGTTCTCATTTAAATAATTTTAATTTCCCTCTTAGAGGATTAATATAGTAGTGTGTATTTATCTCACAAACGGTTTTAAATCAGTAGAAGAATATAATTGTGGAATACTTTAAGCTCCATGTAAGAAATATGCTATTTGCTCTGTTTAACTTTTTTGATGACTCTCCAATTAATCACTTTTCCCCCCTTATTACTCATACCATACAAACACAGACTTCACAATTTAAAATAAGACTTACATTTCTTCCCCCTGGAAGAAATGTATTTTGTATTGGGCTATCAAAAACAACAATAAATTTTGACAAAAATAGCTGGGGAGGTTAATCACTCATTTTCCTAAAAGCACTTAATCACTGTTCCTATTCATCAGCCACCTCTGTGGCTCTGCTGGAAAATTGAATTGTACGACTAAGAGTCTTATATAAAAAGCAGGAGACCACGTTTAATTTCTCTGTGCTGGTTTTTCTGCTGGTTGAAAAAAATCAGAAAGAGTTGAACTAAAGGAGACTTGAGTTTTGTGATGAAATACAATAAATATATGCACTGTATTATTTTAATTGAAATGTAAGAGGAGTAGATAAATAATACATCCCTTTCTCTGTCCTGGGCAATTCTGTGGTCTTTACTTAGGTTCATCAGTTGGGCTGTGAGGCAGTTACATTACTGCTGGAGCTGAACCCGGATCAGAGCAACCTGATGTATTGGGCGGTGGATCGCTGTTACACTGGTTCCAAGAGAGTGGCAGCCGGTTGTTTCAAAGCCATAGCCAATGTTTTCCAGAACAGGTACTCTAGCTTTTGCTATCTTTCATTATTTAGCATCTCTTAAAAAACAGAATGTGTCTTTTTGAGCTTAGCAATATTAATAAACCAATATTTTCTTACCTTAAACTCGAACAAAATCTAACCAAATGGTGATAATGATTAGCATGCACCTGTTGTTACCTATTGCCTTTAAAAAAAAAACAAAACAGTCACCTCATAGGCTTAGCCCCTGCATGCCTGCATCCTTCCCTTTATATCATATCATGTTTATTAACTGGTGTGAAAGCCTCTAAACATTGTTTATCTAACATGGGAAATTTGTCCCTAGGGATTATCAGTGTGACACAGTGATGCTCCTCAATCTGATACTGTTTAAAGCCGCTGATTCTTCTCGAAGTATCTATGAAGTTGCTATGCAACTTTTACAGGTTTGTAAACAAATGTTAATTAAAATATATTTTTACTCGGGACTTAACGAAGCACAGCAATCTGTTCTTGCCTTGAAAGTATGCTAATGTTCATCTTTATTTTTAATAGTGATGTATGGTATGATTCCTAATTATCATTAGAAACAGAAGACTAAGATAATATGGGTCATTTAAGTCTACAAATAATGCAAAGTTTTGAGTGTATTGTAGAGGATTGTGTGTGATAACCCCCACACTCACCTGTGTGTGTGCCTCTGTGTGTCTGAGTACTTGGAAAAGTTGAGTGGTTAGAGCCTCTGTGTGCCTTCACCTGTTTCTGTTGAGCAAATGAGAATAATGTGAGTCAGTTTGTTTTGGAGAATCAAGTGAAAAGTAATTAGCTCTTTTATGATAACCTTTTGTGAGTTTTCTTTATTAGACTGAGATGAATAACTTAGACATTTCACTTGGATATGTGGTTATATCCATTGATGGTAGGATGTGGTTCTTCATTCTTAACCAAAGGTTAAGAATGGGATTCAAGGAGATGCACATTTTCCCAAAGGGTTTGAAGTGGTTCTGAGGGATCATCTTAAGAATTATACCCTAGTGTCTTTATTAGTTAAGAAGAAGGTTGAGGGGTGTAGCTCTTTGTATAGTATAATATCAAAAGAATTTTTTGCTTGTATTTTATATTTAATCCATGATTAAGCAAAATAGGTTTGAAGATTTTTTTTCACATACGCATATTTTTATATAGTCATAATTTTGAATTGGAAAAGTGATAAATCTTCTTCAAATAATTGTATGTTAAGTTGCAGAAGTTATTTTCAAACTATGTTACTGGCATTCAACACAAGGAATGTTAAAGTCTTGTAAAGAATTACAGAGCTTATCAAGATGGGACTGTGCCGGGGTCCAGCCCCGGCTGATCCAGGGTATTTGAAGGGTAGATGGCGTCGGCGACTATTTAAATATTCATCAAAGATATAAAGAGTAATAGAATGAGGATAGCTCAGTAGGAAAATTCAGTGGAGAAAAGAGGCTGAGTAGCTTGGTTTACACGGGAGACCAATAAAACTTTAAGACAAGAAGCTTGCACCACTTATGTAGGCCGCAGGCGTCCTTCCGTTCTCCCGAAGGAGAGGAGACACTGAGGCCTGCGGATCTTAGAAGCCCAGGCATAATTAGTAAGCATGGCAGGTTCCGCGCTCCAAATGGAGACTCAGCCAGAGTTTGAGAGAGAAAGAGACATGGGGAGACCAGTATTTCGAGGAACTGATCCCAATTCTTTATTTTCCAGAGTCTGTTTTTATACACTGAGATGTTATACAGAAGTCACGCGGGGACAGCAGTCCTGACTTTTATTAAAGTCAGGTGCTTCACACAAATGTATACAGAGGTCTTAGGGGTGTTACATCATCTTCTGGCCAGGGGGGCCTGCTAACAATTTATGACCTTCTCCTTGTGACAGCGGTCAGTCAACCAGAATACTTTTTTCTCCAAGGGTGATTATTCTTAAAACAGATGCCACCCAAATAAAGTGACATTCCTATAGGGTGAGGGTGTAGTGGGTTTTAGTTAAGGAAAGAATTTACTTGGCCTAAGGTCTAATGTGATTTATATCAAAGGTTAATACTTATTTCTTCTATATATTCATTAATGTGTGTAAGGGCAGGGGATGTGGAGTCTTAGCAACAAACATTGGCTCAACAAATGAAAAACCCTTCACCAATACAATTTCTAATCAGCCCACTATACTTATACTAATGGTTTTCTAACTTTTCTAAGGAACCTGTTTTTAGAAGGTTTAAAGCATCTCGTGCCTCTCACGGTTGGGAGGCTGTGAGCAATCACATGTGGCCGGACAAGCCTGTCAGGCAGGCTAGAGAACCTTCAGAGGAGTTTGTAGGTTGAAACACTCCTATCACGCCCAGGAATTATTATTAACTGGAGCTCTAAGTTAACTCCTTCTCTGAAAGAGGTGGTGGGGGACAGCCCCCCGTAAAGTCAGAGGTGTAGGGGAGAGCACAAAGTAGTAAAGTAGGCAGACTCTGATTATGGGGGTAGATGCTCGAGAATTTCCAGGGGGACTCCTGAGGCTCGATCCCGCCTTTGCGTATGTCAAGCCTCCTTCCTCATGACCTTTGCCATGGGCAGAGTGCCTCACGCCGGCCCCCAACAGGACTGGTACTTTTTTTTTTCCCTAAGTGCTAGAAAGAAAGATAAATTGATCCTTATAACCCTCTGTTCTAGTATTCATTTGGAATTACAAAGAACAAGAATTAGAGACCTTTTGCAAACATTTCTGGGAATTAGAGATTAGCATCCAAGAAACTTTACAATTTATACAACTCTATAGCTTTTAAACTATAATGTTTCTTGGGAGAACATTTTATGTTTTTAATTATAGCTGAAATTTAGAGGACCCACAAAAGCTTACATGGATGGGTTACATTCCTGTAGATCCTGGAACCGAAGATGTTTCGCTATGCTCACAAGCTGGAGGTCCAGAGAACGGACGGCGTCCTCAGCCAGCTGGCCCCTCTGCCGCATCTGTATTCCGTGTCTTACTATCAGCTGTCCGAAGAGTTAGCAAGGGCGTATCCCGAGCTAACTCTCGCCATATTCTCAGGTATGATTGTTCAACTGGCTAGTAGTTTTTTTTTTTCAGCAACCATTTTGAAAAAACTACTTTTAGGAAATGTAAATCTATGAAATTTGAGGTTGAATTAAAACAAAACCTGTCTTTATATAAGAGAGGTTTTTTTCCTTTAATATGAACTCTTTAATACTGATCTACCATGATACGGAGATTGCTTATTAAAGATCTCTAAAGGGATTCTAACCTTGACCTCTCTTCTCCACCTCACACTAGCCAAAATAAAACAAAGTAGGAGGGGGCTTCTGGAGAAGGCAATGGCACCCCACTCCAGTACTCTTGCCTGGAAAATCCCATGGATGGAGGAGCCTGGTAGGCTGCAGTCCATGGGGTCGCTAAGAGTCGGACACGACTGAGCGACTTCACTTTCACTTTTCACTTTCATGTATTGGAGAAGGAAATGGCAACCCACCCCAGTGTTCTTGCCTGGAGAATCCCAGGGACGGGGGAGCCTGGTGGGCTGCCGTCTATGGGGTCGCACAGAGTCCGACATGACTGAAGCAACTTAGCAGCAGTAGGAGAGGCTTCACAGGCAATTTGAAAATATTCCTTTAGTAGACATAACACTTCCTGAATCTTCTAGTGTATAGTTTATCTTGTATATTGGTCTATTTTTAATAATATAAATGGGCAGGGATAAGGGTATAGGTTTCTTTCCGTAAGTAAGACCTCTAATCATAGGAGAACATACTGTACTGCCTTAAGCAGAACTACAGCTAGGAACCCACCTTGCTTCCTGGTCCAGTTTCCTTTCCTTGGGTCCAAAAAACATTCCTGCCTTGAGTTTCTAAAGCATGGGCTGTGTGTCAAGCAAGATGTCCTATATGTATATATATGGGTTTCCCAGGACTCAGATTTAAGGTAATTAGGGAGCTCATCCAGCTTGAGCCTTTCTGGTCGATGAACACACTATTGCAGATGCCTCCATAGTGCTTATAAATCCTTTAACTGAAAAGTTTTATTAGTTATAATACAAAAGACTCTTAGCTAGTTTTTCTCTTTCTTCATCTTCAGTAAGATCCTGTTCTAATCTTAGTGCTGCAAATGCACCAGAATTGTTATGCAGGAGATACCAGGGCTCTGAACCTTTCATTCAGGTTCAAGGCACAGAGGCCTCCGCCTTCTTGGCCCATCTTTCCACAGTGCCTATTTTAGCAGTGGAGATAGTTTGAGTCCCACCCCTAATTGATCTGATTGGGGGAAAAAACAACTTAAATTCTCCTAACATTCAGTGTTTAAAGCAGCACACATGTTAGGTTTGCACCGGTAAATAGCAGCAATCACGCTTCTTCCTTCTTCCCAACTTCCGCAGTCCCGACATCCCTTTCAGGATGGACGTGGATGGTCATCAGTGCAAAGTAGTAACCACATACGTGCTAAGTCACTTCAGTTGTGTCTGAGTCTTTGCAGCCCTACAGAGCCCACCAGGCTCCTCTGTCCATGAAATTTTCTAGGCAAGAATACTGGAGTGGGTTGCCATGTCCTTCTCCAGGGGATCTTCCCTGACTCAGGGATAAAAACTGAGTCTCTTAAGTCTCCTGCCTTGGCAGGTGAGTTCTTTACCACTAGCGTCACCTGGGAAGCAGATAAGTAACCGCTGTCTCCACTAATTTTGCTGCTAGGCTTTTCTAGGCTTTTCTCGGAGGCTCCTGGGCTTTTCCTGGAGGCTTTAGCACAGAAGAGAGGAGTCCCTGGTATCTCAGAGGTCATGGAATTGGTCAGGATGGCAGTGGGTGCTGGCATGGCCTTGGCTCCCATACACACGTAGAATCCCTCAGCCAGGATCTCTTCATTCAGAGATCCAGGTCTCATATTTCATACTTGTGGTAATAATATTGACCTGTTAACAGAAGGGATTCTTTTAGACGGTAACGATGATCCTATATGCAAGGCAGCAAAAGAGACACAGATGTAAAGGACAGACTTTTGGACTCTGTGGGAGAAGGCGAGGGTGGGATGATTTGAGAGAATAGCATTGAAACATATATATTACTGTATGTAAAATAGATGACCAGTGCAAGTTCAACGCTTGAAGCAGGGCACTCAAAGCCAGTGCTCTGGGACAACCCAGAGGGATGGGGTGGGGAGGGAGGTGGGAGGGGGTTCAGGATGGGGGGACACATGTGACGATTCATGTCAATATATGGCAAAAAACACCACAATATTGTAATTATTCTCCAATTAAAATAAATTAATTACTTTAAAAAAAGAAAGGGTTCTTCTAAAAAGTTGGAATTGAGCATAAATGTGTGCGAGGCACTGGACTGAGCAGATGTTGGCACTGTGTTGAGTTTGTGCAAACTGAGCCTGAACTGAAAGTATCCACTTGGACCATCTGTTCTCTCTGTACACTGAAAATCAAACCTCTTCCCCTCGCCCTAGTCGGTTCTTACTCTGTCTGACCTTCAGATGCCCACGCTGGCCTTCTAAAGCAGTGCCATGGCACTTGAAAGACCTGCCACATCTCACTCTAAAGGGTTTGAACTGCCAATTCTTGGCATTTTCTAAAGAACCATTTCAAAGTGAAATTGTTATATTGTCTGTCCTGCATGTGTCAGAGTTGGGTTTTTGTGGAGGTGCAAAGCAGGCAACACTGTAAGTTGCTCTGAGATCCTTGTTCCGAAGTACATTCTTGGTTATCTGTACTTCTGTAGCTGGTGTGATGCTGTTAATTATACGTATGGCACATCCCCAAATGTTAATAAAGGACTCAAAGAGGTTTTGTACATAAAAAAAAAAAAAACAAACCTCCGTGACACAACTACTTTTGTTACCTTCTGAGAGAATAATAAGGTGAGGATCAAAGGTTGATAGTTGGTCCTAGGTCAATCTGTGTATATGTGGTAGAACTGGAATTCAGACCCAGACCCAGGCAAAAGGGGGCTTGAGGAAAGAGAAGGTTTTTACTTAAAGTGATTTATGGAGAGTAAACAGTGTATAAAAACTCATAGGCTTTGGAATCAACCTTGTATTTGAATCCTCTGCCACTTGATCATTTTCTGACTTTGCACACGTTACTCGAACTGTCCACCTCACAAAGTTTATCATGAGCACTATATGAGATGAATGTAAAAGTAATAAGCACTTCATAGGAGTCTCCCCTAGATAGAACCTAAACATGTGAGGTTTTTCATGGGTCACTTTAAATTAATCCGTGAATAAAGACTGTCTTTATCTTAGGTTTATTTGTTAAGAAGCACCTATTGTAAAATTTCCCACATTAATCATTTTAACTGTATAGTTCAGTAGTGTTGTGTATTTATATTGTTGTGAAACAGATCTCTGCCATTTTTCATCCTAGAGAAGTGAAACTTTATACCTACTAAACAGTAAACTCCCCTTTTCCTGAACTTCCCCCAGCCCTGTTAACTACCATTGTGATTTCTATTTCTCTGAACTTGATTATACTGGATCTTATAAAAGTGGAAGCTTACAGTATTTGTGGTTTTAAGATTAGCTATTTTCACTTAGCATAATGTCCTCAAAGGTGATCCTTTGATGTTGTAGCAAGTAACAGGATTTCCATTCTTTGTAAAAGTTGCAGAATTTTCTATTATGTGTATGTGTGTGTCAAAACACACATTTTTGTTTGTCCATTTGTCTAGCAATGGACATTTGGATTGGTTCCACTTCTTGGCCAGTGTAAATAGTGCTACTGTGCACTAGGCCTTCAGGACCCTGCTTTCAGTTCATTTGGATATATAGTCAGCAGTGGGATTTCTAACTCATATGGTAGTTCTATTTTTAATTTTTTTGAGGAGCCATTACACTATTTTCATAGCAGTTAACACCAGACTCACCAATAGTGTGCATTTATTTTTCTTAACTACCAGAGATATTTTATATAAAAGTTAAGTCTGTGGTGTATGTTAGCTGTTTCCTTTTCTTTATGATGTCATCAAGGTCAGGTTTATTAAAAGGAGAAACAATGCTCATAATTCTTAAATGTAGTGAATAAAATCTGGCTTGTTATTTTTTCAGAATTAAACAGTTACATTTAAATTCATTACAAATCAAAGGAAAGCACAGTTACACAGTTGTTCCCTCTTTGACTTGTCCTTAACTACAGAGATAAGCCAGAGAATTCAGACAGCTCACCCTGCTGGGAGACAGGTCATGCTGCACTACCTGTTACCCTGGATGAACAACATCGAGCTGGTGGATTTGAAACCCTTGCCCACAGCAAGGCGACACGATGAAGATGAAGACGATTCCTTAAAAGACCGAGAACTGATGGTGACTAGCAGGCGCTGGTTACGAGGAGAAGGCTGGGGATCCCCGCAAGCTACTGCCATGGTTCTGAATAATCTGATGTACATGACAGCAAAGGTAACAGGTTTTGTATTTGTGGTTCCTGCACAGAATTACCGAGTTAGGAGGAGTAAACAGGTTAGAAATAGACAATGAGATTAGATAATCCAAACAAGTATGTGTTATAAATAAGTTCCTTTCTTTAAAAAAAAAAAAAAGCTTCACATCAGATATAAAATATCTTTTGGGGAATGGAGCTAAAATCATATGTGATTAATGATATTTGTATTTAGATTTGTTGAAAGAAAAGATTATTTCTCTACAGTGTGAAGAAGATTAAAGCTGTCTGTCAAAGCATTATTTTCTAATATTTCACGATGTTATGAGTTTGGTATTGAATAGATGGTTGTTACTGAAGTGCTGCTGAAGTGTGTGCTGTATTTCCTGTATCTAGTATGGTGATGAGCTGGCCTGGTCGGAGGTGGAGAACGTGTGGACCACGCTCGCAGATGGCTGGCCGAAAAACCTGAAAATAATATTGCACTTTTTGATCAGCATTTGTGGAGTAAATAGTGAACCAAGCCTCTTGCCTTACGTATGTGTTCAAGTTCATTCACTTTCATGTATATATGTATAAGTATACTTAGCCAGTGTCTTGTGATGTCAGAATCTGGGCAGCCGTAGAACAGCAGAGGCAAAGCAGGGGCCAGGAGGAGGACAATCAGGAAATAGCACATGGATTCATTGCTATTCATTGCTATTCATTGCTATTCATTGATTCATTTAATAAATATTGCCTGGCTTTACTACAGGTCAAGTGCTCTTCTGTGTTCTGGGCATTATAATCTGATGGATGCTACAGATTTTATTCTTTGAACCTACACCTAATTTATTTAATGAATAAATCACTAGGTTAGTGATATACAGTCATGGTAAGGGCTACGGAGGAAAACTGCAGAGTCCTGAGAGTGGATAACTTTGGAGCCACCACTGTCTGAGAGGATTCGAGATGATATTGGACAGAAACTAATATGAAAGTGGAGAGATGTTAGTAGTTTTTCCTGTCAGCAGCTGACACTGGGATATTAGAGCATGATGAGAAGTGAGAGCTCAGTACCTATAGAATCATGCCCTAAAGGCTTCTGGAAGCAGGAAAAATCATGATAAGAGATAAACAGTGAATAATGCACAGTCTTTATCTTCTGAAGAAAGAACAGTACTTAAATCTGCTCAAGAGAATACTATGGAACTATCAAGCACAAAGGTTAAACTGACATGCACACAGACATGTGTGTATATGTAGATATAACTGTTAGACACAGGGTAGCATCTCCTTAAAGTATGTTCCACAGAAAACTAGCTCTGCAGAGTGTTGCTGTAAAGGTTCTTCTGGATCCTCCTTGAAATGAACCATTGAGTAGCCTTGCTTTACCCAACATCTCCTGGGTTAACCTGATTACTGAAAGCTTTGTTCTGAAGGCATGTCACAATAATCTGCATTGAGAAGCACTTGGAGAAAGGTGGGTGTGTAGTACAAAACATGATCCCACATTAGCTGTCTGACCACACGTCCTAACAGTCCCCTTCAAGCCCGCTGCCGTTGGGTCATGCTGAACCCTCTGCTGCCCGGCTCTCACTCAGGCATCCCACCCAGGGACCTTGCCATTTGCTTTCCTCTCTCCCCAAACAGTCAGTTGCTCATTTCTGCACATTCTTAAGATGTTTCCTCAAATGGCTGTTCTCACTGATACCTTTGCTGGTCATCTAGTTCAAATCTGCAAATGCCCTGCCCCCACATATACACTCTTCTTTTTCTTGCCCTGTTTCATTGGTTTTCCTAACACTTATCATTGAACTCACTGTATATTTTATTTCTTTGCCTCATTACTTTTGCCTCAGTTAGTCCAGTAGATTCTGAGCTCTTAAGAGCAGGAATCTGAGAATTCCCTGGCAATCCAGTGGTTCAAACTTGGTGCTTTCACTGCCATGGCCTGGGTTCAATCCCTGGTCAGGGAACTAAGATCCTGTAAGACGTGCACTGCAGCAAAAAGAAAAAAAAAAGAGCAGGAATCTTAATTTAGTTCATTGCCACCTTGTCAGAGCCTAGACTAGTGCCTGACACACAGGAAGTTCCCCTTAATTGGATGAATGAATGACTGAGTTGGGGCTGGCACTAGAAACAGGCATGAAGTTGTAATTCCAAGAAGCCGAGATGAAATTCCTGGGCTTCCCTGGTAGCTCAGATGGTAAAGAATCTGCCTGCAGTGTGGGAGACTCAGGTTCAAGCCTGGGTCAGGAAAATCCCCTGGAGAAGGGCATGGCAATCCACTCCAGTATTCCTGTCTGGAGAATTCCTTGGACAGAGGAGCCTGGTGGGCTACAGTCCATGGGGTCACAAAGAGTTGGACACAACTGAGTGACTAACACTTTCACTTTTCAAGATGAAATTCAGAGAATTGCCATTTGCCAGAAATTTTAAAAGAGCTATTTTTCATGATGATAATAATAATTTCTTAATTATCACTTCTTAAGCACTACTTATTTGGAGGAGGAAATGGCAACCCACTCCATTGTTCTTGCCTGGAGAATCCCATGGACAGAGGAGCCTGGTGGGCTGCTGTCCATGGGGTCACACAGAGTCAGACACAACTGAAGCGACTTAGCAGCAGCAGCAGCAGCAAGCACTACTTATAGGCCAAGTACAAGCACTTCATTTACATTACTTAATTCCTGGAAGAAATCTGTGAGCTTGGTAAGATGACTGCTGTTTTACAATGAATAAAGTAAGGTAGTGAGAAGAGTGACATAGCTCAAAGTCACATAGCTATTTAGGTCTATCTCTGTAGAGCTGGAATTCTAACCCAGAGCTGTTGATGAAAAGTCCAGGAAAGCTTCTTGACAGGCCCTGCAGCTGGAGTGGGAGGTGGGGCTTGAAGACTTGACAGGATTAGAGTCATGAGTATCGTCTCAGAGGTCCTGAGTCAGAGCAAAGACACAGAGGCAGAAATGTACCTGATGTGATCAGAGAAGACTGAACTTGAGAACAAAGAATTAGCAAGTACAGCAGGTTGGATAGATCTAGAGCTGTGTGGGAGGTCAACTATCAGAGAACCATTATCAGATTTCTGGTGTGATGTGATAGAGCATATTTTAAAATTTGTCCAGGGGTGATGTAAAACAGAGCTTCTCACACATCTGAATGCAGCGTGAATCAGCTGGGGGGGATCTTGTTCTCATTCTCATTCTGGAGTTGGGGGTGGGGCCAGAGATTCTGTATTTCCCGAAAGCTCCAGATAATAATGCATGTTCTACGAGGATCACATTTTAAGTACTAAGGTTTAAAAAGGGAGAAAAAAGAAAGATCACTGACTAATTGATCAGCCTATTTCAATAATACATACTACTAAAACATACTTTTTGATCAAGTATGATTGATCAAGTAAGATGGATCAAACCAGTCAATCTTAAGGGAGATCAACCCTGATAACATGGACTGTATAGTCCATGGGGGTCACAAAGAGGTGGGCATGACTGAGTGACTTTCACTTCATTTTCCATTGAAAAAGAAACTGATTTATAAAAAGGCAATGATCTTTTGCTTTTCTAAAAATAAGTAAAGGGAGTGATAACTTTATGGACACCATTAAGCAATATAGCTGCTGCTGCTGCTGCTGCTAAGTCGCTTCAGTCGTGTCCGACTCTGTGTGACCCCATAGACGGGCAGCCCACCAGGCTCCGCCATCCCTGGGATTCTCCAGGCAAGAACACTGGGGTGGGTTGCCATTTCCTTCTCCAGTGCATGAAAGTGAAAAGTCAAAGTGAAGTCGCTCAGTTGTGTCCGACTCTTCGCAACCCCATGGACTGTAGCCTACCAGGCTCCTCCGTCCATGGGATTTTCCAGGCAAGAGTACTGGAGTGGGGTGCCATTGCCTAAGCAGTATATCTAGGTCATCCTAATGATACAATATTAAGGGCTGAAGGGAAGAGTACTTATAAAGCTGATTAATGTCTAATTGCTAATCAGTGTCTATTCAAATTTAGATTGTGCTTATTCATCTACTACTTAAAGCTGAACTTTACTCTGATAAAATTTGTCTCAAGACAAGTTTGTGTGATAAAAATTGTGCTTTTTCTTTTCCAAACGATTTTTTCTGTGACAGGTGAAGAAAGTTATTGTATATTTAGGTAGAGACAAAACAATGCAGTTGCTTGAAGAACTGGTGAGTGAACTACAGCTGACCGACCCTGTCAGTTCCGGAGTCACTCACATGGATAACCCCCCTTATTACCGCATCACTTCCAGCTATAAAATCCCTTCTGTCACCTCAGGTGAGAAGTCGTTTAAAACTGATTACTTTGTATGCAAAAAGAAGCTTTCCACAACTGTTCATTTTAGCAGGCGTTTGCTTTCAACGTCCTAGAGAAAACACTCAAATGTTAAGTCATAGATGTAATTAACTTGACAGAACTTTGTAAATCCTCATATGAGTAGAAAGGTTTGACAATGTAAGGATTTGTAATGTGATAAAGGGAACATTTATATACCTATTCAGAACTGGAATATATCCATTTTGTCCATTTACAACAGATGCTCTTATAAATGGATATAATTAATATGTAAATATCGGAATTGCTCACTTATTGAAATTACTGTGTAATTTCATATTATAATTATTTGAGCATATATTATACATAGTATTCAATCATGTGAGTGTATTTACTTTTATGTATATCTATATTATCATAATATTTTGAGTTGAAACTACATCCATTGAAAATTGATAAAATATCTGGACTGTTGTAGATTAAATTTATATGAAATTCTTTGTCACTCAGTTTATATTAAATGCTTTTGTGATGTTAATAACATTGTATAATTAGAGATCTTTCATGCTGTGTTTTATAATTTACTTTTGTCATCTGGTTTCATCTTTTTGTTATACTTTCTAGGAGATTTCTAATAATGCTTCCATTGAATTTTTTATATCTGCTAAAATATTTTTAATTCCAAAGAGAGTTTTTTAATTAAAAAAATTTTAGGAGCATCCTATTCATGTTTCACAGTTGGACTACCTTCTTCTATATTTGATAAAGCTTTCTACCTGGGAAAGTTCCTATTTTCTTTATATTGCTGTTTCTTTGTTTTGATTTTGTCTTCAAAAGCCTACCAATTCTAGATCTGTCTTTTCATAAACAGTGGCATATTAAAGAGTTGACTGGATGGTCTGTAGGTATATATGGAACTTGTTGATATGGTTTTTTATACAATGATTTCATCGATGTAAGTGTCCATTGGTCTTTTCTCTTGTACTAATCAGATTCCCCAGAGAAAATTCTTCCAATCCTCTGCCTAGAGTAGAAGATGTAGGGGTGTGCGTTTGTGTGTGTACTGATACGTATAATCCATAGATAAACACACTTGCAGTCTTCCAGCCTTCTGATAGCCCAGTGGTTTAAGAAGGTTGCAGGGAGGTATGTCTTTTCAAGTTACGTATGTGTGTATATCTCCACTTAGTTCCCTTATCCTCAGTAAAGTACTTCCTCCTTCCCCTGTGGATGGTGTGCCCTAGTCTAGAAATCCTCTGATTTATTGTCATCAAAGAAGACCTCAAGTGAGCAGAGAGAGTTACCCAGTTACAAGAGGTAGAGGGGTAGCTCTTGGGGCCCAGCTATTTCTGAAACAGATTTTCAACCATTCTTGCCATTTTTAGCATCTGCTTCAACCCCTGCTTCCAGAGGTACTCTGTTGCCACTAATTCCTAAGTCTTTTGGAGGTTTAACAATATAGATACAGAAGTTTCTTGTTTCCTCCACTAACAGCTCTGGATTCAGCTCTTTTGACCTTAATTACTTCTTGTCCATTTGTTTTCAAACATCCCTAACTTTGTTGCTGTTGACTCCTTACTCTGTTGGTCATTAAGGGTACATTCCTTTTTTAAAATCACCTTCATCTCATTTGGGCTTCCCTTGTGGCTCAGCTGGTAAAGAATCTACCTGCAATGCTGGAGACCTGGGTTCGATCCCTGGGTTGGGAAGATCCCCTGAAGAAGGGAAAGGCTACCCACTCCAGTATTCTGGCCTGGAGAATTCCATGGACTTGTATAGTTCATGGGGTTGCAAAGAGTCAGACATGACTGAGCAACTTTCACTTTTCTTCTCATTTTAGTGGAGTTTTGACATCTGTAGTATGAAATCTTTTGTTCTTATTGAGCTGTCCTAAGCTTTACATTCATTGACACTGTTTATTTCTGATGACAGGAACTACTTCTAGTAGCAATACAATGGTTGCTCCCACAGATGGCAATCCTGATAATAAGCCCATAAAAGAGTGTATTGAAGAGAGGTAAGTACGTCTCTGTTCTTTATTAATCTTTCAGTTTGACGTATATGATTATCATCAGAATAAACGATAATTTCTGCATTGGAATGGTGTTAATATTCTAGTGAAGAAATATATTTCCATGCTGGAAATTTTTCACATTAAAGACACTTGCATGCTAGATTTTTAAATATGCACCAATGGATGAATAGGCGGAGTATGGTGAGTCACTTTTTGTGTTGCTACATTTTTTTAAACTTTTCTAAATGGAAATTTTACTCTTGCCTGTCTTATATGGAAGAGGTTTCACCAGAATGTTATTATCACAACAGTTTAAGAAAAACTTCAGGCAGAAATAACTGACTTCAAAGCTTAAGCTTTTGAATTGTAATGTGGAAATTAAAATATATCACAGTAAACTTTAGTAATTTGTGTACTGTGTTCTTTTTTTAAGCATAGAAAGTACAAATACCGTTTTACCATGAACTGTGACTAACTTCAGTGGTCATTCCCACAGCTATGTGCACCTAGACATCTACAGCGGACTAAACAGTCATTTAAATCGTCAACATCACAGACTAGAATCTCGATACAGTAGCAGCTCTGGAGGATCTTATGAAGAAGAAAAAAGTAATACATTCCAAATGTGTTTTTTTTTGTTTTTTTTTTAATAACTACGATGGTCAGGTGTACTATCATTATAGTAACGTTAGTAATTGTATTCTTCCAGTAAATTGTTTTTAAGAAGAGTATTTAACTGCCACGAGTGGTGTTCCAATATAATCTGAAATGTCTTGACTTTAAGAAGCAACATGAAGTGGGGGAAATATATTTTAAAAGCACAGGTTCCCTGTAGGTTGATCAAAAGGAACATAAGAATTGGTTCTCAAGAAGCATCATAGAAAGAATCACAGAACAGACACACAGGCAACAGGCTGCTTTTTTGAACAGGTTTGATCTTTGGTGGGACTCGGGTTTTCTTGAACATTCTCCCTTGCAGTTGCAAAATGAGCACTCTGTCCGAGTCTCATTTTAACACTAAGGTAGGGTGAGATGGAGGCACAAGCCTTCAGACCGCAAGGGACCCTGAAGATGATCTGGTCCAATCTCCTCATTTTGCACATGATGGAACTGAGGTCCAGAGAGGTTAAGTGACTTATCCACGTCACACAGAACTCACATGTCCTGATGGCCTTTTTTTACTGCACCCCGCAGCCCCACTGCAGTAGAGCAGATTTCCTTTGAAGACGGGTTTCTATCGGCCCTATCTCCAGAAATTTGAACTGAGTAACTTACCAGAAGGCCCTTGATACAAGGCAGCTTTACCTATAATGTGGTCTCATAGCTTGGACATCAGTTGTGAAATCATGATGAGGTGCTCATGTAGTTTTGCTTTGATTTAAAATAAAGGAATTTGAATTGATATATCTTTTTCTCTCTCTGATTTGCTTAATCTGATAATATTGGTACCCAGGTCTACCTAGCAAACATTTGTCAAAATAGTGGGAAACTTTCTTATCACTTTCCAGTGGTATAAATAGTTGGTGTCTTACTAGAGTTTGCTTATATTGGCAGAAAGTAGATGGTGTAGACAATGAGATCATTTTATTTTGATAGGTGACTCAATGCCACTTTATTCTAATTGGCGACTGAAAGTGATGGAGCATAATCAAGGAGAGCCACTACCCTTCCCACCAGCTGGAGGCTGCTGGTCACCACTGGTGGATTACTTGCCTGAAACGTCATCACCTGGATTACCTCTTCACAGGTGGACCACAGCGTCATTCCTCTTTCATACGAGCCAAACCGCTGCTTAATACTTCAGCTGTCTCTATGCTATCTGACAACACGGAACACAAGCAACCTTCTTTCCTTTGATACTGCCACAAATTCTATCCGTGTATTTAGATTTTAAGTGATCTAAAAACTCAGACTTCTCACTGTTTACAGTGAATAGTATTAAATCTAATTCTGCTGCTGCTGCTTTTCTGGGTGTCTGGCATAGTTACTTGACCTTTCTGGGACCCAGTTATTACATCTGAAAAATACTATTTTACAGTAGTAGGCACTCTTATTTTGAGTTAAGCTGATTTCCTGCTTAGCAAAAATCACAGTAGAACAGTGACTGCATTCTTTCAAAATGTATTAATGTACCAAACGTGTACCGAACACCGACTATGTGGCAAGCAGTGCACCAGGTCTTGGGGTTGAAGATGAAGAAAACATGGCCCTTGACTGGGAGGAGCCCTTAGCAGATAGGCTGTAAAACTATCATTGAACGGTTTCCTCAGCTGTATTTCTTTTCTTCTTTTTTTTTTTTCTTGAGAAATTGTATTTTTCCATAAAATACAATATTAAAATCTTAGAGTAATTTGCTTAAGATGTTCTCTAGGTTTGCTCTAGTGGAACATTAATAACGCTCTTGTTTGTCATAGGTGTAACATAGCCGTGATCCTTTTGACGGATCTCATCATTGATCACAGTGTGAAGGTGGAATGGGGAAGCTACCTCCATCTTCTTCTTCATGCAATTTTTATAGGTAATAAATATTTGGTGCTGTTTCTTTCATTGTGCATTTCTGTGATCGCTGAAAGGCAGTATATGGTATGTTTGTTTTTTATAGGTTGCATTTTATTCATTTACCTTTATTGAGGTATAGTTGATTTAAAATATGAGTTTGAAATAATGTACAAATAATGACTCAAAACTTTTATAGATTCTACGCCATTTATAGTTATTATAAAATATCAGCTAGAGTCCCTGTGCTGTATAATATATCCTTGTAACTTACTTATTTTATGCACAGTCGTTTGTATCTCTTAATTCCCCACCCCTATCTTGCCACACCTCCCCCACCACCCCTCTTCCTGCTACTAACTACTAGTATGTTCTTTGTATCGGTTAGTCAGCTTCTGTTTTGCTCTATTCAGTAGTTTGTTTTATTTTTTAGATTTCACATATAGGTGGTAACACACAGTACTTGTGTTTTTCTGTCTGGCTTATTTCACTAAGCATAATACCCTCCAGGTTCGTCCATGATGCTGCAAATGGCATTATTTCATTCTTTTTTAATGGCTGTTGTAAATAATGCTGCTGTGAACACTGGGGTGCATATATCGTTGCTAGCGTTGTTTTCTTTGGATGTATACCCCCCAGTAGTGGAATTGCTGGATCATATAGTAGATCTATTTTTAGTTTTTTGAGGAACCTTCATAGTTTTCCTCAGTGGGAAAAGTGGTATGGTTTTAAGAAAGTTTCTACATATTTCTGTTCTTATTTTTGTATGTTGTTTCCCATGACACTTTTTACTGGGATTCTCATGGTCTAGAGAGGTGTTATTCCTAGCCTCTCTTTTAACCACAGATAAGTCTGTTATACCCATTCCTGTTCCATTCATACAGTCTCTCCCACTGCACACAAAAATACACATACCTTCCAGCAGGAAAGATTCTGTAACAGTAGCAAGAGTAAAATTAATTTACCTTTAGGACTGGGAACTTTCAGAGTAAATGGAAAATTGAAATGGGTACTGACTGTTTCCCAAAATAATTAGATTGTAGACAGTCTAATTATTACAGTTAAAGCTCCACTGTGCCCTCTGTGACAAATATGTGGGATCCATCACATCTCAGCAATACTTTTCATGTTTGTAAGACTGTTTGCCTGAAGCAAGTCAAAATAGCCATCTTTTCCTAAATTTTCCTGACATGTACACATATTATATATTACTTCCTTCCTTCAGTAAGCAAACGTCTACTGACTTTCTGTTGTGTTCCAGGCACAAAAAATGCTTGCCTTTAGAAGTTCGTGTCCATCTAGTGTTAAGTAACAGAGTAATGGTTTCTAAGAGACTACTGAATTTTAGACATAAAACACATTGGAAACTTGTCTTGACTCGCCCTAGTCCAGTAGGACCATAGGATATTGTAAAAGTGTGAATGAACTCTAGGCCAATATAAAAACTTGATGTAGTATGTCGTCTTTCACAAAATATTTAATTTGTGCTTTTCTTTTTAAAATATACATTTGGTAGCAAGAATGCTACTCATCATTTCCCTTTCCTGATAATAATTGTCTACTACTTTTTTTAGGGTTTGACCACTGCCACCCTGAGGTGTATGAACATTGCAAACGCCTGCTTCTGCACTTGTTAATAGTAATGGGATCCAACAGTAACATCCGAACTGTTGCTTCTGTCCTTCTCAGGAACAAGGAGTTCAATGAGCCCAGGGTGCTTACCGTCAAACAAACTGCACACTTAGATTATACTTTCACAGGTATTTGCTTTAAAAGTGGTTTGAAAATACAGCTGTACTTTGTTAATCTTGCATTAGAGAAAGTCAACTGAAGTTGAGATACTAGAGTACTTTTTAATATAGTTTTATTATTTTAGGTACCAGTGACATTATTAATTCATAAAAGAAGGAATTAAACTTGGAGTATTTGAATCTCTATTACCTTTAAGGATCTTTGTCATAACAATGTTGAGTGGCTTAATTTGAGCACTGGTTATGAAAAAAAAAATGGTGAACTTGTATTAGATTCCTCCTACTTTCAAGAGCTGAAAAACTGACGAAGGAAGACATTTAAAATATTTTATTCATTCAGTTATACTAATTGCATTTACAATGTTATACATCTCAAAGTCTAGTAAGTTCCAAATTATATATTTTTAAGTAGTGAGGTCCAAATTAATGAGACTTTAATGTAGAATTTATTTCACTGTTGATGTGAATTTGTTTTACTTTTCAAATTGTATTTTCTTTTTCCCTAATAGCCCTAACTCATTTATTTCATTCATCAGTATCATCAGGTTTATAATAAATGACCCAGAAAATAATTGGGTTTTAAAATTGAAATAAGACTACTTTTTTTCCTAGTCATATAATGTCAGATACAGGGTTGATCCATTTTAAAGTTACTTACTGCAAGCCCTGTAGCTTACTCAAAGCCCTGTAGTTAGTGAGAAAACAATCGTTAGTAAACTTAGTTGCCTTTTAAAACTATGATTAAAAGATGAATGGAATAAAGTTTACTGCCTTTTTTAAGTTAAGCATTTCTATTCAGAATTCCATAGTTTGTATTTGTTGTTTGTTTTTAAGGCTCCTTTTGCCATTTTATAAATATGGGCATTAGTGATAACCTTTAGAATTATTTAATAATTGGCATAACATAAATAGTACACACAGACTTTAAAATTGTCTTGATTTAAGTAAAGTGAAGCAGAAAGTATGGACCCCTTAACGTAAGAAATTAAAAATCAGCTAACACTGTAGAAATTATTTCCTTAACTCATGTTGAGGAAATATGCCAAAGTATCAGGAAACTGCCAGTTCCAACTTTGTTCAGCAGATGGCAGCATAGGCTAGCATAGTAAATCCGAACCATTCAGTTTTAATACGAGGCTCTGAAAACAGTGTTTGCTCAAAAACTCAGTTGATGTCCTCTGGTGCTTGTGAGGCTCCAGTGTAATCTGTAAGGGCCCATAGCTTAATCTTTAAATATTGTGGGAGATGGTTTCACATCTGGGTATTCACACCCATGGTCTCTTTCAGCAGGTGTTAGTGATTTTATACCTGATTACCAGCCCTCCCCCATGACCGACTCAGGGCTCAGCTCAAGTTCTACCTCCTCTAGTATCAGCTTAGGAAATAACAGCGCTGCCATTTCCCATCTGCACACCACTATCCTCAACGAGGTTGACATCTCAGTAGAGCAGGATGGAAAAGTCAAAACCCTCATGGAATTCATTACCTCAAGGTAACATTTGCGGCTCTTCCCATCCCAGCCATAAACCTCTGTTAAGTCGTCGTTTCATTTGTCAGCTTCAGCGAACCCTATTTTTGTTTTCCAAAGTGTCATTGATTTGGAAAAGACAGGTTTGTCTTGTGCGATATTTAGAAAATTTGATGCAGCCAGGCCTTCTTCTTTTGCTCTCACAAGATTACATGTGAGGAAGGCCTTAATCATGTCTGAATGATTAAGTGCCCAAAGAGAGTGTAGTATTTTCTGAATGTATATTTCTGCCTTCATTAGCTGCATTACCAGTCTTTCATCAAATATTTACTTAGGGTCCACTCTTGGCAAAACACTCTAAGTAAAGAAGAAACATAGTTGGGGAGGGAGGGGCTGGCATACCACAGCAAGAAGAAAATCACAGACGTAAGAAAACAAGGTATAATTGTTACTCAGGCTGCTGAGTAATCCAGCTTGAACGTAATGTTGAGGGGCTCCTAGACAAGAAAGCTTGGGAGAATTCAAACTGGAGAACCAGAACCATGAAGCCCAGGCCAGAGGTTATAGATCTTTCAAGAAAGGAGACATTATTGAAAATCTTTGAGCTAGAATGAGGAGTGTGGAGGAGGGCCCAATTAAATAAATACGTTGAAAAAATCAGTTTCATAGCAAAGTACTTGATGAATTAGAGGTGTCAGGAACTAGAGGCGGTGTGACCACATTTTTTTTCAGGGCACCTTGGCCTGTGCTAATAGGGGGCTGAAACCTGAATAACCAAACTGGTAAATGCACAGATATTTTTAAAGAAAGAACCGAAGGACATTATTCTGTCCTAAACTTCCTGTAGTTTTCACTTATAAATTATTTTCTTTGCCTTAGAATCTAAATAATGTGTCACCTCTATAAATTTTGACCTTTAATATCTAAGCAGTAACCAGTACTCTTCTCACTTGGCAAAATTTGCCAAATTTTCCTACTACCTCTGAGAGCCTTTGACTATAATGATGGAACATTTTGAAATTATATGTAACTTGGATCTTCCGCTACTTGCTCTACTGCTGCTGCTGCTAAGTCACTTCAGTCGTGTCCGACTCTGTGCGACCCCATAGACGGCAGCCCACCAGGCTCCCCCGTCCCTGGGATTCTCCAGGCAAGAACCCTGGAGTGGGTTGCTGTTTCCTTCTCCAATGCGTGAAAGTGAAAAGTGAAAGTGAAGTTGCTCACTCGTGTCCGACTCTTAGCGACCCCATGGACTGAAGCCTACCAGGCTCCTCCATCCATGGGATTTTCCAGGCAAGAGTACTGGAGTGGGGTGCCATCGCCTTCTCCGGCTACTTGCTCTAGATCATTGCAAATCCAGGTAGTATATAAACAGTAGCAGTAGACTGTATGACATGCTGTTTGATTTACTCAACTACTATCCTTTCTAACTGCAAAAGCAGGTTTTAAGTGAGTGTGAGTAAAACTTAATATCAAATTAAAAACCAAGGGAATCACATCTGTTCTCTGTTTTCAGAAAAAGAGGGCCCCTTTGGAACCATGAGGATGTTTCTGCCAAGAATCCTAGCATAAAGAGTGCTGAGCAGTTGACTACATTTTTGAAACATGTGGTTTCTGTTTTTAAGCAGTCAAGCTCAGGTATCTTTTAATAAATGTTTCAGATAATATTTACTTTCAAGTAGATCTTTTACTGTGATGTCAAAACTTCTGATGATATTCAGCAAAAAAAATTGACAGTTGACCTGTCTAAATTCAAAAGTCATAGACAGGTTTTCTTTTTTAACTTATTAGTGGTAACAGATTTGTTTTGGTTGAAGAAAAATTACTACTTGAAAATAAGACTGCTACTTTTGGGACTTCCCAGGTGGTCCAGTGATGAAGACTTTGCCTTCCATTGCTGGAGATGTGGGTTTGATCCCTGGTCAGGGAGCTAAGATTCCACATGCCTAGTGGCCAAAAAACCAAAGCATAAAAACAGAAGCAATACTGTAACAAATTCAATAAAGACTTTAAAAGTGGTGTATACCAAATAGATCTTTGAAAAAAAGAATGCCACTTTGACATTCTTTGTTTGACATATGATAGTATAATGAAATTATAACACGATTGTTCATCATGAAACAATTGTTTTAAAGGAACATATATAGAGATGACAAACTGTACTGGTTTGGGCTTCTGTGATCGAAAATTGAACACATCCTGAAAAATCAGAGTAAAACGTGTCTAAAATGGTGGTTCTTAGCTAGGGGGTGATTCTTTTTGGGACATTTTGCAATGTCTGGAGACATTTTTCTTGCAATTAGGGGGCGGGACGTCAGTGATTAGTTGCTTCTGGTGTCAAGTTGTTAAGAGGCTGGAGATGCCATCACACAACTACACCACACAGGACAGCCCTCACAACAGAGTTATCTTGCCAAAGTGACATAGTGGTGACGTTGAGAGACCTTGTTCTCAAGGATTACTTCCCTGGAGACTATGATGAAGAGTCGTCTAAAGTGTAAATAGAATTGTATGAAAAGGAAAAGCATTGACTTGGAAAATGTTAGAAAATGTTAATGCCCCCTTTGCCAGGTACTATGCTGGCACTGAATTTAATACGGTTCCTAGCTTCTGATCATCATCCCTATATATATCCTGAAAAACAAGAAGCACTTACTCGTTTCCTTTGTTTTCACAGAAGGAATTCACTTGGAACATCATCTTAGCGAGGTCGCGCTGCAGACAGCACTTTCTTGTTCCTCTCGACACTATGCTGGGAGATCCTTTCAGATTTTCAGGGCCCTAAAGCAGCCTCTCTCTGCAACTACACTTTCTGATGTTCTCTCCAGACTTGTAGAAACTGTAGGGGATCCAGGAGAAGATGCACAGGTAGTTCGTTCACATCTTTCAGCAGGTGTTGAGCAGTTCCTCATTGTCAAAGACCTGCTTCCAAATGTAGATCACGGCAGGTAGACCAAGTTGATGTCACAGAGAATTGTTGATGTCAGATGCTAAGAAGCAGAAAATTAAAAACAAAGTTAGATGATTCATGTTTAATAACATACAAATTGAATTAGGTGGTGCCTATAAAAACAGCTTTATGCATACTCACTTGGATATTCTGTGATGACTACAAGGTAAAAGAGGAATTTAAAGTAGATGTAAAGTAAAACACTGAATTTCATTTTTTAAGATAAATTACATGAAATACTGCAGTAGGGAACTTAACATAGGTCTGTGACCCATGATGTTATTTAACGCTGTTTTAGACACTGAGGATATAGTAGTGGACACCACAGAGTTCTTAGCATAGAGCTCACATTTCACTGGGGAAACAGACCTTTTAATCCATCAGTAATGTACAGTACAATTTTCCTTAATGATGAATGCTGTGAAAATAATACGGTAGGGTGACAGCTTAAACAGTGATAGGGGAGAGGGGTATTTTTTTGTTTTTTTTGGTATATAATCATCTAGAAGATGAGTTCTGAACACATGCGTAGATGAATAGTGAGCCCTGTGATCATCTGGGACAGAGAGCAGAGGGAAATAGGACTAACAAGTGCAAAGGCCCTGAGGCAGAAGCAGTGGGCGCTTCAGAGGAAAAGCAGACAGTCCAGAGTGGCTACCGTGTATGGGATGGAGACTCCAGAGGCAGGCGGGCAGCAGGCCCAGATCACACGAGGCCTGGGGAGGTTCTGGCGAGAGGTGGGATTTTACTCTGAATTGATGGGAAACTACACATAGTTTTAAAGGGAGGAGGATGGGTGTGATTTGCTTTTTTAAAAATTCACACTGTGGGTGGCTTTGTGGCATCCTTAGGAAGGCAAAAGAGGTCAGTTAAGAGGCTGTTTGTAAGGCCCCAGACCAAAACGGTGATAGTTGGATTACAGGAAGCTGTGGAAGTAGAGAAGTCAGATACAGGATGTATTTTTAAAGTAGTATTTTCAAGACTAGCTGATGGATTCAGTTTAGATGTGAGAGAAAGAAATAAGGATGTCTCCTAGATTTCTGGCCCCAGCAGTTTTGGGCGGGTTGTGTTGCCATTATAATCAATTTTTTTTTTCATTATAATCATTTTATACCATTAGTTTGCTACGTTTTCATCCATCCACAGATCATGTTGCTCAAGAGTTTAATTATTTTGTAATATTAATGTGGAACTTGTTCCATTTTAAAATCTCATCAGGATGTGCATTACAGTTTCTTCTTTCAGGCATAATTAATTAAAATCTGCCCTTTTTTTCTAGGGATTTGTGATTGAGCTGCTTCTCACGCTGGAATCTGCAATTGATACTTTAGCTGAAACCATGAAGCATTATGATCTTCTGTCTGCCCTTTCTCAGTAAGAATTGATAAGCCAGGCAATCGGTGGATTTGTATACAAAACTTCAGTAGCTAAATAGGCACAATATTATATTGTTCTAATATTGGTAGTGAGAGGAGTACCCCCAAATTCAGATGAATTGCCAGTGGGAAAATGAGCCTTAGACAGTGAGGACAGGTGAAGGGTCTCAGGGCTAGTAAGTGGCAATACTGTTCCTCTTTCATCTGGCCAGAGACCTTCATGCTGTGCTTCTAGGCTTCAGCCCCAGTAACAGGCTCTGTTCCCAGCACACTCAACAACCCATTGTCCCCCCAGCAGGTCAGGCTGCTCAGGACTCACACTTCCCACCTATTGGTCCTTCTGCCTGGACCAGCCTCTCTTCAAACTTTCTCCTGTTTGTAAATCCCACACTGATTTATCCTTCAAGTCCCTCTCCTAGTTAAGCATTTCTAACTGCGACCTGGGGAGTGCTAAGCATTCTATCCTTTGGATTCTCACAGTATTCTCTTAATATTTTAATAACAGCAACTAGCAGGCTATAATTTTCATGGACTTCAATATTTCTAGCATTTTGCATACCACTGGCACATGTAGAAAATATTCTGTAATTGTTTTTTAATCAATGATAACTAGATATGAGGGAGAAGGAGAAATCAAAATTAAATTTTTGAGCTTGGTTCTTTTGGAAAGAGTGTGAATTGACAGAAATAGGGACATCAGGACTGTTGAGTCTGCAGATGAGAGAAACGAGGCCTGGGCTTTGGATATAATGTTCACCAAATCCCAGACCTGAAAATTATCAGCAGTAACTATAGCAGCATTTTCACTTCAAATCAAACCTTATCCAACTCAGGGGAAATAATCGGGCACAGTAGGAAGGATACTGTTTTTTTATTAATAGAGAGGAAAGAACTGAAATTGGTTTTAGCAAAGTCAGATATGCTTTTTTTTTAAATATTTTAATTTTATTGGAGTGGAGTTGATTTACAGTGTTGTGTTAGTTTCAGGTATTAAGTCAGATATACTTTAAAAATGACTTTTCCTGGTAACAGTTACTGTTTTTCAGCTGTTTTAAGAGTACAGTTAAGGTAGCAAAAGAAGCAATTGTGCCTGGATTCATCTCTTTTTCTTTTTTTTTCTTTCAAGAACCTCATACCATGATCCTATAATGGGAAACAAGTATGCAGCTAACAGGAAAAGCACTGGACAACTCAATCTAAGCACAAGTCCCATTAATAGTAGCAGTTATCTGGGATACAACAGTAATACAAGAAGTAACTCTTTGAGGTTAAGTTTAATTGGTGACCGAAGAGGGGACCGGCGGCGGAGTAACACACTGGATATAATGGACGGACGGATCAACCACAGCAGTAGCTTAGCGAGGACTCGAAGCCTTTCCTCCCTGCGAGAGAAAGCGGTGTACGATGTGCAGCCCACTACTGAGCCCGCCAACTTGATGGCCACCATTTTTTGGATAGCAGCCTCTTTGTTAGAATCAGATTATGAATATGAATACCTCCTGGCTCTCAGGCTTCTCAACAAACTGCTGATCCACCTGCCTTTGGATAAATCAGAGAGTCGAGAGAAGATTGAAAACGTGCAAAGCAAACTGAAGTGGAATAACTTCCCAGGACTTCAGCAGCTCTTCCTTAAGGGTTTTACCTCCGTGTCCACGCAAGAAATGACGGTGCACCTCCTGAGTAAACTGATTTCTGTCTCCAAGCACACGCTGGTGGACCCTTCCCAGCTGTCAGGTGATGTGACTAGAATTGCACCAACTGTTTTTTTTGCCTTTTTAATGTAGTGAAATGTAAACTAATCATTTGTTTGGAAATCTACTAATTTCTGCTTTTCCACAGAGTTTTCTTAATATGTGAAGTAGCATAAATTTTTTGGTAAAAGCAAAAAAACAAACACAATTTTTTAGAAGATCAAGTACCCCAGGAAATAAAAAGAAAATGGTTTCTGTGAACCAGTTAAAAACAAACAAAATAAAAACCTTTAATTTTTAAAATAATGTGCAATAAAATTGGTTATTGTTTGCTTTTTTTTTTTTTTGATAGGCTTTCCTCTTAACATCCTTTGCTTATTGCCTCACTTAATCCAGCATTTTGACAGCCCAACTCAGTTTTGCAAAGAAACAGCTAGTCGAATAGCAAAGGTAAGCAAATGTTACGCTGAATGATAACACTGGAGGGAAATTTCTCTAGAGTCTATCTTAAGGGGGGAATCTCTTCAGAATCCTTTTACTGTCACTTCCTATGTGAATTTTGCATCTAAATTTTTATTTTTATGCATATATGAAGGAGTAATATAGTAGTGATGTAAGTTACAATTGCTCAAATGACAGTGAATAAAATTACTTGTTTAGACTAACTGTCCTCTGAGTCTTGAGTCTTTTTCTGCTCCGTTTCCCTACTTATCCTCTACCTGTCAGTTTCCAGGTCATTCATTTATTCACTACCAGATATGTACTGAGCACTGGATCAGGTGCTGAAATACAGTGATTATCAAAGTAGATAGAACCTTTAGCCCCCTGGGGCCTAGAGTTCGGGGTGTGACCACCTAGAATCTGGTGACTTTGCAATGAAAGTGAAACTGTTGGCCGCTCAGTGGTGTCCAACTCATTGTGACCCTGTGGACTGTAGCGCGCCAGGCTCCTCTGTCCATGGGATTCTCCATGCAAATATTCTAGGGACACATAAACCAAAATCTGCCTCTAGGAATTCATATCTAAGCTGACTTTGAAAGTTGAATAGGAAGGACCAAAATAAAATTCCTGGATGAGAAACAGAAGCAGGGCAGAGGGTAGAAATTTTCCAAGCAGGAGAAATCACATGTGCAGAGTCCCTGAGGAAGAAGAGGGCATAATATATTTTTTGATTCTGAAAGTTCTTTTTGTTTGCCTTTGAACATTCTCTTCATCTTCTCTCTGTTCCCTTCATTCTTTTTTCTTTCCTTTTTTGACTCTTTCCCTCCCATCATACATTTCTTAAACAAGTATGTGGCTATTTTTAAATTGCCTCTGGACAAACTTTGTATAAAAAGTTTTATAGCTCAATCAAATTGTAAAAGAAAATTATTTTGAATTTTATATACTTAGTAATTTCCTCTTAAGAACAAGAAAGAAATCGTAACTACCTTGCCTTCTGTTTAAACTTAATTCTGAACTAATTTTATGTATTTATTTATTTTGTCACATTGAGTCTTGGAAAAAAGACTTTTCAAGCAGAAAATACAAGCAGTTACAAGAAGGAGTTATATGAATTTACCAGTAATATATATGCAACAGGAAATTAGGTGAACTGAGGAAGTGACTCAATAGTAATATAAGTAAAATAACCTGGTTAAATCACTGGGGAAAAATCAGAGAAGTCTGCAACATAAGGGAACAAGCACATAAAATTCTCTGGAAGAGCTTTTTATATAAGCAGCTTTTTTCAAACCTGAGATTCAGGTAGCAGATAGCACATCAATAAATGGAAAGAGCAAGCTTCTAGAAAGCTAAACAAACACCCACCTCTCCCTGGCCCACATTTCAATGTCGGTAAGTGCAGATTTATCTCTGGGTACCAATGGAATCAAAAAATACTATCAACCCAATTATCACATATACAGCTACAAGAGTAAGAACACTTTCATTATCTTGATGGATAATATTTAATGAACGACAAAAATATATTTAATAAAATATGCTGTTGAGTCTATCCCTATTTAAATTTCTAAATAGATGTGGAGAAATTCTTAACCATTTTAAAAGCATGTGTTTAAAAAGAAGAGCCATCATTATAGTTAATGGAAATACATCTTAGTTGTGAAAATGATGGTTTGCACTAAAAAACCCAACGTGTATTTGCATTAATGAGGTCTAAAAGTGATTTTAAAATTTTATTAAAATGACTTTCATTTTAATATTCTGATAACATACCATTAGGAAAATGTAAACAAAGGGTTTTTTTTTTTCCTACATGAGGGTTAAGAAAGAAAATATAAGGAAAAAAATATCGGCTTATTTGGGGATTTTAAGAAAATAAAAAGCATAAATTCCCTGATAAGGGAAGTAGAAACATTTGAGATTGGCAGCTGAAATGTGATGAGTAATTTGCTTAGTGCTGGGGCAGGTGAGAAGCACAGTGTGGCCAGAAGACCATGGAAGCCCCTTGAGCTCCAAGCCTGTGCTGTCATGACCGAGGCAAAGCACAGGAATGTCCCAAATATCTTTTGTTTTTAAGAAATCAAATACATGGCTTTCTGTGAGTCATAAACTGCTGTGAAGTCTGTTTTCTTCCTGTTGAGTGGCACACAAAGTTTCCCTCTGTTGGCTTTCAGCAACCTGCAGGATGTGGACTAAATTGACTCCCTAATTATTCTCTCACTTCAACTGTTGAGAGTGATTTTCTGCCATTATGTGCTTCCTCATTATGCAAATATCACTGCTGCTGCTGTTTGTGCCCGTGGAGAGCACAGCATTTCAAAATGAGGCAATGCTTGGAACAAATATTGTCCTTTTAGCTATTCATTATGGCAAAAACAGCATGCTAAAAAAGTTTTGTTATAAAACATAACTCTTTGTGGCTCATAATTTAACCTGATAATTCCAAAATTCCAAAATTAAGCTGGTCTTGCTTTACTATAAAATTGCACAGCCTATATTCCAAAGAATGTCTTCCTTTTCAAAAACTAGGTTTTAAAAAATCATTCTTTCAAAAAAATATCCTTTAAGAAGATAAGAATTCTATCAGAATGTCATTCTTCAAGCTAAGATTAAAGAATTCACCTCAAACTATAAAAATTTTTGCTGAAGAGTAACAGATTATGAAATTGTAAAGTTATATGGTTTTGTAAAATAGTGTGAAAAATTACTATATTTTGAAATACAAGTAATTATATCTTGAAATATAAGTGAAATACAAATCTTTTTGAAATATCAACCAACTTTTTCTTTTTTCTTCCTGGTGTCTCTTTTATGAGTAAAAGGCTAATGCATGAAAACAACTGCTTTGAATGATTTTATAAAATAACTTCCAAGGTACTATGTTAAGTTTCTGCAGAGTCTTGCACGCCTTCATATCTTGGGCTTATCCAGTGATATTGTCTGCATGATGAATAAGTGTAAAAGTCAGTTACAGTCATCTGAAAATTGAAAATTTATATATATTTTAAAAGATAATACTCTTGTTTTATCAAATGCTCTAGGTAGGCAGTTTGTGAAAATAAGATGGAAGAATAAGGGAGGAAAATAAAAAAAAGGGGAACTAAAAGAACTTTTGTCACGGCTATCCTTTCACAATAGCTGAGACTAACATGGCCCTTTTCCAGTTCTTCACTGTTCAGTTATCCTTGAAGGAGGTTTAGGAACATCCCCACCAATGACTCAGGGAACAGACAAGGTGCATTTGGCCCATTAGATTCTCCCAAACATTTGTTGATTCAGATACTGTAATACCATATCAAGCAAACTCTAAGAACGTCAGTATACTTTGTACCAGCCTGTAAATGACTGGCCAAGGACCTTGAGAGCTTTAGCTGATTCCCTGAACATTGGAGACGCAGGGCTCCAGCGTTTCATCAGCCCTCCAGTGAAGTCCTTTTACTGTATCACACATGTTGAGGCTTCTGCAGCTGACTGCTTTGGTGAGATACCCTGAACACCTTGAGACTAAAGCATTTCTTCTTTGGCACAGCAACTCTGAACCTCCCTGAGGATTTCCTGGTTGAGTCTGCCTATTTAGTTTCTTGTACTTTGAACCTTATATGGATTTTATAAGACAAAGCTCTTTTTACAAGATGATATGTAGGATTTACAAAAACTTTAGGTTTTTACCAAAGACATTTTTCTAGAATATTGGACTGAAAAGAAAGCTGTGTTCTTAACACCCATGGAAGTGCTTGACATATTAACCATCTTTCCGTATTATCTAAGTCATTCCCTCAAGGATGCCTTGTGCTTTCTCCTTTTCTGTTTAACTTCTCTACTGTATTGAGATAAAATGCATTAATGCTTCAACGTATAGATCTAAATTATTTCATTAAATGAATACATTGAATATAAAATTATGTTTAATGTTGTTAAGTAAATGAAATTTTTTTTGTTGTTTTTTTAGGTTTGTGCAGAAGAAAAATGCCCAACACTTGTCAACCTGGCTCACATGATGAGCCTGTACAGTACACACACGTACTCCAGAGATTGTTCTAACTGGATCAACGTAGTGTGCAGATACCTGCATGACTCCTTCTCAGATACTACGTTTAGTCTTGTGACTTATCTTGCAGAGGTATATTTACCCCCATAAAAGGATCTTGCAACTGTTCTGTGACAGAATTTTCAAGAGTATTTATTTCTAGAGCAGCACTAATACTAATTTTCAAATTTTATTTAAGAGTGAATAGAGGTAACATCTTTTTTAAGAGGAAAAAATATACAGGTAATATCGTTCAAGTACAAATGAGTTTTTTTTTTTTCATTTTCAATGTTTACTTCTTCATTCACTCTCTTTAAGTGGTATAAACTCAAAATAATGTAAACTTCAACTTAGCGGTTTTTGAATGTATTTCTGCATTCACTGTCTTTAAATAACACAAAACTCAATATAAACCTCACCTTTATTTAAAATGGAAAATGGGTTTTTTTTTCCATGGTCTTGATCCTAGGAAATGGTTATCGTTTTTTGTTTCTATAAATTAGCTCTTGGCTCTGAAATTCTTTCTAGAATAATAGTATAGCAGTCATTTCTTTAAATGACTTTACAGTCATTTCTTCTGGGCAAGTACTTATTCTGGTGATATGTTTACCTCCTAATCTAAAATATGATGGGCGGGGCAGTAAATAGAATTTAAAACCAGTCCTGCTGCTGCTGCTGCTGCTAAGTTGCTTCAGTTGTGTCCGACCCTGTGCGACCCCGCAGACGGCAGCCCACCAGGCTCCCCCATCCCTGGGATTCTCCAGGCAAGAGTACTGGAGTGGGTTACCATTTCCTTCTCCAATGCATGAAAGTGAAAAGTGAAAGTGAAGTCGCTCAGTCGTGTCCAACTCTTAGTGACCCCATGGACTGCAGCCTACCAGGCTCCTCCGTCCATGGGATTCTCCAGGCAAGAGTACTAGAGTGGGGTGCCATTGCCTTCTCTGAAACTAGTCCTAGAACAGGATAAAAAGTTAACACAGTTGACCTTGCACAACGCTGGAATTAAGGGTGCTAACTCTCCATGTAGTCAGTTTCGAGTATATCTTACAGTCAGCCCTCTACATCCGTGATTCAACCAACTGGGAATCACGTACTGCTGTGGCACTGAAAAAAATCTGCATATAAACAGACCGACACAGTTCAAACTCGTATTACTCAAGGGTCGACTGTATTAATTTGTTGAGGAAGTAACTCCATGCCTAGGAAAGTAAGTTACTGGGTAGAGAATACTGGAGACCTTCAAAAGGAAGAAATTCCTAGTCACTAAAAATGTTTATCAGCTTGCAATAAAGTGATATCTTCCTTTTTAGAAAGTTGACCTCTAGAGATTAAACCTAACACACAGACTTAAATTATTTGTAACCCAATAAGCATTTAAGTATTGCTTACAGCACTGTTTAACTTATCCAAGTCACTGATGGTGCCCATCATAAAGTGCTCAAGATGGTGTGAATTTTTAAGGTATTGGTTTTGATAGATTTATTCCCATCACCTTTATATTTGAGTGAGCTGACAGAGTGAGCTGTCTGCCTGAGAGCTTCCTGACATGCATGAATGTGCATCACTAGGTTTATCTTACACCTGTACCTTTAGGACAAGAGCCAACATAAAGCCAGACCTAAGGCCTAAGCTGTTTTGAACTTAAGTGTCTTAATCCAGCTTTCACTTTTGTGCCACCATAAAGCCCAACACTAAGGTAACACTTGGAGAAGGAAATGGCAACCCACTCCGGTATTCTTGATTGGGGAATTCCATGGACAGAGGAACCTGGTGGGCTACAGTCCATGGGGTTGCAAAGAGTCGGCCACCACTGAGCACATCATCACAAAGTAACACTCGGTCTCCCTGAAGACTGACCCATGGGGCTTTAAGGTCTGACACTGGTACAGTGTAGCCTATTGGGTACCACATATGGGAAATACATTTCCAGTCTGTAAAGAGAATGCTTTGCCCCAAATGTTATTAGTATAAGTTATCCTTGTTCTATGATTAATGAATCTCAGATTATCACTAACAACAGTACTAAAATTATTTACATGTATTTAAAATTACACAGATATAATTTTAATTGTCCCACAAACCCTATAGGAAAGTGGTATCACTTTTTATTTTAAAAATCAGGGCTCAGAGAGGTTAAGAAACTTGTCCAAGATTACATGGGTAGTCATTGGCTGATGGGAATGGCTCGGGAGTAGTTAGTTATTCTTTGGTAATGGTGGTAGAGGAGTTTTAAAATAAATGGTGTTCAATTAAATTAGTTAAGGGTATGAAAGTAAACACTAAGGTTAAAAAAAAACAATCTACCTAATTCTCCTTTCTGAAGCAAGGACAAGTAACAATAGCAGACAGTACCTTTTACCTTCATTATTCTCTGGATTTCTGATAATCTGACCATAAACTCTTAGGTTAACTCTGTATTGTGGTTTTCAACATCAGTAATGTAAATACAATGGAATTTTCTTGAACCTGATTAAAATATATTTTTAATATTACTTTTAGCTGCTAGAAAAAGGACTGTCTAGTATGCAGCAGTCATTACTACAGATCATCTACAGTCTTTTGAGTCATATTGACCTCTCCGCTGCCCCAGTAAAGCAGTTTAATCTGGAGATCATAAAGATCATTGGCAAATATGTACAGGTGAGTAGCTACAAATCTTATGTATAGAAAGTGATCATCTCAAAAACAATATATAATCATAAAAAATTGGAAACACCTTAAATGTCTTAAGAACAGGGGAAGTGGTTAGTTTATAAATCATGTTTTCAGGAATATTTATGAGATGGGAAAATGTTCCCAATGTGAATGACATAAAGCAGAATCTGAATGGTAGGATTCAGCAAGCAAGTACGTGTAGGCCTTCTTTTACATTTAGAACACAGCTACCAATATAATTTACAGGAACATCCCTGAAGAGGCTTGCACATTTTACAGTGCCCAGAGCTCCTAGTTTTTTACATAAGGAAAAAAAATGATGATTTCTATTTAATTTTGTTAAAGATAAACTGTTTCTACAGTGATGTGCTTAAATTGTCACAATATCATTTGGACATTTCTATTATCACTAATATTTTGTGCTTTAGATGGCTTCATATCGAGATGTTAACTAAATTGGAAAACTCAGTTCTGCTAAGGATTTTTTCACTTCCTTTTTTTAGTAATATTTTACCTGGTTCAGAACTGTTAACTATGAAACAATATGTATAATAAAAGGTTGAGGTGGTGTGATTTTAGTACCACAAGTAAGAAAAAAAGTCATTTTTTTTACATGATTCTTTTCAGTAGATGGTAAAAGAGAAATGTTCTAAATTCTTAATTAGACATTGATTTCTCTCCACCTATACATCTGTCATGTAAATCATTCCTAAATTATACTGGTAGAAATATACAAAATGAAAAGCAGAAAAATAACTCGAAACATTGCCACCATATATGAGGGGGAAAGCTCACCCTATACATGTCAGGAATCACTGAGAGGATTGTTTTAGCACAGCACTTATGCTTATTATTTGGGGCTTGAGTCATTAAGAAATATCTAAATTTTAAAAATATTTTAATATGTTTATGTCTAAGAAATCTGATGCATTAAAAATAGTTTATCAACAAGGCTTAAAACATTTTAAGTTTAGAGTCTTAGGGCCATGTACTTCATTCATCTAGAAAGTTCACATACATACGACCCTTTGGCTTACCCCTACTGCCAGATTACTGTATTAGACTTTCTTAATGAATAATATTTATAAAGCACTTACTGAGAACAGTGCAAAATATCCTGAGTTGTTAGCATTATTATGCATATAATATCTTGTAAATCTAACAGTAGAAATAATAACTTATTTTCTATCCTTGTGTAACTCAGACCCTCAGTTAAGGACCTCAGAGTAAAAATGAATAATTGACAAGGAATTTATATAGAAATAATATTTTCACTGTCTACAATGTAACTAAGTTTTTGTTCTTAGTTACATATGTATTTTTAACTTTTATATGTCTATTAATTTTTGAAACCAGAGTCCTTATTGGAAGGAAGCCCTTAACATCTTAAAACTGGTGGTATCCCGCTCGGCAAGCCTTGTCGTGCCCAACGATATCCCCAAGACCTATGGAGGAGATATGGGCTCTCCTGAGATATCCTTCACTAAAATTTTTAATAATGTCTCTAAGGAGTTGCCTGGGAAGACCTTGGATTTTCATTTTGATATATCTGAGGTAAGATGCTCAGGTATTGGTGAAGGCTCTGTATTAGAAATGTTCATTTGTTCATTCTGTCATTAATCAAGCACTGAGTGAGCCCATACTCAGCAGGAGATGCTGTGACAGGTGCCCTGAAAACAAGGTGGGCATGGGGAAAAGGCCTACTCTCAGCGCGCCTGTAGCCTCTTGAGGAGATAGGCAAATAAACACAGTGCTTTGGTTGCCAAGTAAGTTCGAAGTTTTATAGGACTATATAGCATGTACATCTAACTTAATCTGACTAAATGGGAGCGTACATGGAAGTGTGGGCAGGGGAGATTAATCCTAGGAAAAGCAGCACATGTGAATGAAAGCTTGTAAGTGTGAGGAAGCATGGCGCTCTAGAAAATTCTGATTAGCATGGCCTACTGTGAACATGTAGCACAGAGAATAGAGTAGTGTGATGAGAGAGAAAGCTGAAGCCATAGGGAGCAGCACAATCATGAGGATATTGTCGGACGAGATGGTTATATCTTGAAGTAGTAGTAGCTCCTCAAGGATTTTTAGCTGGAGTAGAAAATATTAGGATTTGCATTTTAGGGAGATCAGTCTGGGAACAGGATAGAAAACAGACCAGCAGGAAGTTTTTAAGAGGGAAGTTATCAATCAAGTATTTTGCAGGGTAGGGGGAGTTAAGAAAGATAGCAATTGAAAATCTACTCACATTTTAATTGAAAAGGATAATACAGATTTTTTAAAAATTTGCAGTTTAGTCTTGGTATTTGAGGGCTTCGCTGGTGGCTCAAGATGGTAAAGAATCCGCCTGTGGCGCAGGAGACCTGGGTTCGATCCCTGGGTCAGAAGTTCCCCTGGAGAAGGGAACGGTGGCTACCCACTCCGGTAGTCTTGCCTGGAGAATCCCCACAGACAGAGGAGCCTGGAGGGCTACAGTCTATGGGCAAAGAATCAGACATGACTGAGCGACTAAGCACAGCACAGCACTTGGTGCTGAATTTATCTGAAGCTTATTGATTTATGTTTTTTTAAGATATAAAGTATGCTTGTGCTAGTGTTTTAGTTAATATCACCTGAGAATTTCAAACATGGAGTACACAGCGTGGGAATATTATAGAGAAACTAGCTTTGCTATTCTTCTGAGTCCGAAATTGATAATGTAACAATTGTTTTGTTTGAAGAGTAATATGAATCCTCAGAACATTTGATATATATCAGATACTTAATTTCAATTTATTTCATCAAAAATTCCTAAAGTACCTGCTATGTGTAGGCACTGAAGATATACTAGAGGAATAGCAATGAGTCTCGCTCAGTCTAGGGACTCCCACAGAGCAATTGGAGACAGGCAAAGAAACAAATCAACATCACTGGGTAAATGTCCAAGAGTAATTACCCAGATGTGGTGGTGGCATCAGCATGGGCCTCCTTGAAAGTGTGGCGGCAGCGTTCAAAGTGCCTCAGGGTTTGCTTGGTGCGTGTTCCGTGCAGAGCAGGGGATATGTGTCAACACCAAGGTCCATAAAGGCGCCATATCTTGGGAAACAAACTCAGCTTTGATGGAGTGCAAAGTTCAGGAACGAGTGGTAGAAGTTGAAGTTGGGAACATGAGCAGGAACTAGATCATAAAGGGACTTGTATGACATGCAGATGAGCTTAAAATTATATTCAAATGCAAATTTGAGACACTTCACAAAGCCAGGTAAGCACCATTTTGGATTCATCATGGAATTTTACTGAAATAAATTTTGGAAATGTCATATATTAGATTTGCAATAAGACATTATATGATAGCTTTCACTTTGAAGTTGTTACTTATCTTGAATATTTGCAAAAGCACTTTTAGACACATACTTAACAATTACGTAAAAAAATACACAAAATATTGTGTGTGTTAGTCGCTCAGTCGTGTCCAACTCTGTGCCCCCATGGACTGTAGCCTGCCAGGTTCCTCTGTCCATGGGATTTCCCAGGGAAGAATACTGGAGTGGGTTGCCATTTCTTCTCCAGGGCATCTTCCCAACCCAGGGATCAAACCCAGGTCTCCTGCACTGCAAGCAGACTCTATACCATCTGAGATACTGGGGAAGTCTGACCAAATTGTTAACCAACATTAAATCTGAGTGGTGAGATGACAGGTGATTTTGTAAAATCATTTTTGTATTTCTGAGCTTTCAAAGAGGACATACTTTATAATCATGGGGGGAAAGATGTAGACGGTGGCTTTTAAAGACAACAGATCTATTTTTAAAGTAGGAATAAGTTCTCCAACAGTCTCCTCAGAGTCTTGTTTCCAGTAAAGTGAAATCTTACTATTAAAAAAAAAAGTATCATTACTTTTGATTTTTGTAGTATCTGCCTTTGCTAAGTAATCTTTCTCCTTATGCTGTTTTTCTGATTGTTTGTAAAAAATGTCATCACAGATACACTATTAACCCACTTACGTTGAACTGTGTGAGTCAAACACTGGCAATTTATTTCTTTGTAGACACCAATTATTGGAAATAAATATGGTGATCAGCACAGCGCAGCTGGTAGGAATGGGAAACCCAAAGTGATCGCGGTGACAAGAAGCACTTCCTCCACTTCTTCCGGTTCTAACTCTAATGCCTTGGTGCCTGTTAGTTGGAAGAGGCCGCAGTTATCACAGGTACATAAAAGTTCATAGAACAGAAGAATCAATTTTATGGTACTTGTGAGAACTTGAGAATTTGCCTTATTTTCATCAGTAATCTTAACGTTTGCATTTTTTCTTTCTCTTTAGCGAAGAACAAGAGAAAAGCTAATGAATGTGCTTTCTCTCTGTGGTCCAGAGTCTGGCCTTCCAAAGAATCCATCGGTGAGTAATCATGAAAACCTGTGTAAGTGTTTTAAAAAATCTTAGAAGTGTTAGTCCATGAAGAAACAGAAATCATTGTGTCTCCTTGTTTGCCTTTTCTTAACGGTGTTGACTAAGAATGAAAAAACTGTCACTTGCCTTTATGACACTTGGCCCCTGTGCTAATTCAGTATTCACACAGTTAGACATTTGCCCAAATTAAAGCTCTGAGCTCACTGATAGAAGAGGCCTGCAGTGGCTCATAGGGCACTGATGCCCCATATTCAGAGTGACCGAGCTAACGGACGGCCTGTTTTGTTTTGTTTTTGGCTGGGCGTCAGGTTGTATTTTCTTCTAACGAGGATTTGGAAGTCGGTGACCAACAAACTAGCCTCATTTCTACAACAGACGACATAATTCAAGAGGAAGAAGTAGCTGTGGAAGATAATAGCAGTGAACAACAGTTTGGCGTATTTAAGGATTTTGACTTTTTAGATGTTGAGTTGGAAGATGCAGAGGTAAGGATGTGGGCTTTCCTTCATAATATTTATAGAATAGCTACAGCTACATGAGAATGAAGGATTTAACCACAGGATTAAACAAGGATTTAATCTTTCCTTGTTCAGGGCAGTATCACGTCAAAAGGTACAAATCTAAGTTGGGAACTAAAGATAATTAGTACAGTTAGTCAATAGCAGAATAAGTCTGAAATAAAAGGAACATCTAATTTTTTCCATCTTTATCTTTCAAAGTATAGAGTAAAAATGGATTTTTTTCAAAAGTATTTAATTGAGGGTGTACTTAGACTTAAGTGTTTGCGTAAGCCACACAAATTAATGTGCAGCAGAAGAGTAAACGTTTCATTTAAATCTATCGGACAAGTTTGAAGAAGGTGGCCCTGAAACCAGATTGACGATTAAGGTGCCTTTGGCGCTCTGGAACACTTTGCTGTGACTGAGATTCTACCCAGGACATCACCCACCACTTTCTTCTTCAGGGTGGAGCTAGCTCTCTCAAATGCCTTGTTTCATTCAATACCAAGGACTCGCTCCTTAAAACTGATTCAGTTTAGAGAAAATTGATAGTTGGGTCAGTTTAGATGCTTCCTAAGTGGAAAGTCCAACTCAAAAGATAGATTTACTTGCTCACAGAACTGGGCTAGCCCAGAGTCAGAGCTTATTTAGGCAAACCTCAGTGGAGTTTCTGGCTGTTTCTTTGCATTCTCTAAGCTCTGCCTTTCTCTGCAAGTCGGCTTCACCTCAAATGTCCATACATGGCAGTGTTCAGAGAAAGTGAGGGTCACTTCCATAAAGGCTCTCAGGAAAGTGAAGAAGTTAACTCTCCTAAGGTTTTCAGCACACTTCTTGTCACACCTCATTTGGCCCAAATTGAGACATTTGCCAGTTTCTAAAAAAAATAAATGAGCAATAGGATTGCCCATCGCCCTGGTTGTGTCAGGCTGTTTGGGACCTATTCCCATAGCTGACATTAGTCCCCTAAGCCACAGACTCCTAAATCTGAAAAGTTTACATCAAACAGATCACAGAAATGTTCCTCCTAAAATTGTTATAAATGTCTGTCTTCAAGAGCTCCAAATGCCTTACTGTCAAGTATCCACACCATGTCATGCTACACCTCTGTCCAAGGATGTTCAAGTTACTCGTATAACCCATGCGCATTCATCAGTCCTCTTTGAAGGGATGTTTCCTTTGACTCAAATAGGCGAGGTGGAGGAGTGAACTGTAACAGCTTCCACCACGTCACACCATTACTTGTTGATAGGAAACCATTGTATGGAGGTCTTCCTGTGTGCTTCAGCTACTACCACTCCCCACCTCTCCCCCACCACCCCAAGGATGTGAGGATATGACCATGGTGCCTCAGGGTCCAGCAGATGCCCTCACACTGGCTCAGGGGTAGCCACTGTTCACCACGTATGTATTCCCAGATGCAGCTGGACAGGTTCTCAGAACCCAGGAACACATATTATTCAGTGTCATAGGGCAGTGGCTTTTAGCCTTTTTTAAAAAACTATAGCCATTGCTAATACATCACATATCACATCTAAGTATATACATATATATAGACACACCTTTAAAAGTTTAAAGAATATGCACCCTTAGTCTATGTACACTGCTATTTTATATTCAATTTTTTTTTTCTAAAAGAGCAGGTCATCACCCTCCAAAACTGCTGTCACTCCCACAATTTAAAAAACATAGAAAGTTGTAGGAAACAGGAAAAACCTACACAATTAGGCAAGAAAGTGTGATTGGTTCAAGAGACCTGCTGCCCTACCTCACAGGCATAAGCCAGTTCTAAAGTCTTTTGCAGTTATTTGCTTTTTTCAGTTCAGAATTTAGAAGCTCTGAAGGTAGGCTCTTGACATTTTTATAATGGTCAGGTTCTTTCATTTGCCTTTTTTTTTTTTAAAAGATCATTATAATTGCTTTCAAGTTTGTCTGGCACTCTGAAATGTTCCTAGGAATAAATATGGCTTTTGAGTAGAACCCTAGAATGAATTAAAGATGCTTTTGTCTTTTATTCAAGTCACAGTAATTTGAGCTGGTATTAACTTAGGTCTCATAATTAGGCCAAATCAAATGATAAGAGATTTTCTAAAAACCTAGTCTTGCTTTGAACATGGTAATAGTAAATACTTTGCTACAAAATAAACTTAACTGCAAATGAAACTTCTAAAATATTCCCCAGCCTTGAAAGCCCACAGCGTGTATTCATTCATTCCGTAAATGCATATTGAGGGCTGTTGCCACAACCCTGGTTTTGTTATCACTTTTGCACAGTTGATTTCCACTGTATGTTTCATGTGAAATGAGTATTCCTCTGCTTTATTTAAGAAAAAAAAGATCTGAAAACCTCTATCCTGGACAATCCCTCTTGATAAAGGAATACACATAAGTCAGATTTTGTTAGCCAACTCACTGTAATTTGTCATTTGAGCTTAAGAAAGAGTATAAGAATTATATCCTTATCAAAGGAGGATCAGCTTGGAATAACAGAAACGTAACTTAGATAAATCCGTAAGTGGGGCAAAGCAGAAACTTGCTTGTTTCCTATTGACCTTTTGAAGTTGACCTAGGTTATGTTTTGATAACTGTGATCTTGATTTTAAACTCCTCTTTAGCCAAAAATTACCACTGGATTTAGCTAGAACCATGCTACAGTCTAAAAAATTGTTGAACCTGTATGTTGTCAACTGAATGTGGGTATTTTAAGTCGGTTTTGCATTGTATCCAGTATTAAATCTATGTAAATTTTAAAGATTTCCTGAAGTTTGTGTTGCCAGAGTGTATCATAGAAATGTTGTTTTAAGTGTCTGTCTTTTTTTCCACGATATATTCTACATAAAAAAATAATGTGAATCACGTGTTGACTTCCTGCACAAAGCTTCATCCAGAGCTTGAATCAGTCTTTGGGTTTGAGAATCACCGAGCATTTTTTCCCCACAAGTGTAGTGTATATTTACACGTGTGTCTTCGTTCTTTCTAATTCTGTGTGTTTTCCTTTTTGCTATCCAGGAGCTGCAGGTAAGTTGCAGCCTGGCGTTCTGGATTATTTATTTGTTGTCATCTGTGAACGTATTTGTCTTCTTTGTGGTCTCATTTGTGTTTGTGTATTAGAGTAGAAATGGCCTAGGTAGTCGATTTAGTTGGTCGCCCCTAGATAGAAAGTCAAGAGAATCCTATTCAGTTAAAACAGGTCATCGACCACATACTTTGATCTCTTTAAACATTATAAATATTGAGTGATGTTTTAAAAGTTTCAAAAAACTGAAGGGCTGATTGAATCTCTGCTTATGACAATACACTGAGTATTTTTCATCTGGGTGTATGTTCTCCCAGTGTATTACCTTCCCTATATTTATAAGCTTGTGTTCGAGGTCTTAGAAATGACGCCTTGCTTTTCCAGGGTGAAAGTATGGACAACTTCAACTGGGGAGTCCGCAGGCGCTCACTGGACAGCATCGACAAAGGGGACACGCCGTCGCTCCAGGAGTACCAGTGCTCCAGCAGCACGCCCAGCCTGAACCTGACAAACCAGGAGGACACAGACGAGTCCTCGGAAGAGGAGGCGGCGCTCACAGCAAGCCAGATACTCTCACGCACGCAGATGGTACACTTAGCTTTCTGTACAGTGACAGCTGGTCTCCTCTTTGTCTTCACTTCCAACTTAGTAATTACCATTGCTCGATATTCGGATTTTCATTTCCTTCTGGGTAAAATGCATGTGCTGAAATGAAAACACAAGGCTGTAGCAGCAATGGAGTGTTCCATGATTCATGGTGGAACTAAGCATTTCATCTGTGCACCCCTTGGGCTTTCCAGGTGGCACAGTGGTAAAAGAATCCACCTGCCAATGCAGGAGATGCAAGAGACTCGGGTTTGACCCCTAGGTTGGGAGCAAGGGGAGCACTGAAGGGGCAGTGGCAACCCACTTCAGTATTCTAGCCTGGAACATTCCATGGAAGAGGAGCCTGGTGGGCTATAGACTATGGGATCACAGAGTCACATGATTGAGCACAGACAGCACCTCTGAGCTGATGAGACGTATTTTCTGTTGCTTCTCTCCTAGTCACAGTGAGCTACGCTGGGCACTTTTAGAGGCCTTCGCCCTGAATGATACGTTTTGGTATCAGTGCAAACACCAGCACTGGTTAATTCTCCATCTGCTTTTCTTTCCTTGTCAGTGTGGAAAGAGAGAGCACAACTTTGCTCCCTTTGCAAGATCAAGTCAGTTATATGGAAGTTCTGACTTACATTCCAAGGGTGAGTGGCAGAGATTCAGAGAGAGAGAGAGAGAGAGAGACGAGAAAATGAAGGCTATAAGCATCATCTGTGTGTTCCAAATACTGAGTGAGGGGAAGGCTGAACTTGCAGTGGCAGTAGGTTAGAACTTGAAGATGGCAGAACAAGGAGAGAGCAGGGGTGTGGATTAGCCATCAAGGCCCATGCGATGAGGAATCAGCTGGTGAAGACCAGGTGGCAGCCACATTACAGCCCTCTTATATGAGGGCCTTTTTTCACACCTCTGTTTAATTTGGCCCATCCGCATCACACTCAGTCTGCTGGTAAAGTGCTGGCAGTGCTGTTGAATGGCCAGGCTGAGCTGGCCTTTAGACAACATGTACAGTTGTCGGTTTGTGGCCGGCTTCTTGTCACCTGCCCTGTTTTGGCATCTCACCATTATGCCGATGTGTCTTTCCCTAACTCCCTGTCACGTATTAAGTGATAAGCTGTTGCTGACACAGTAGCAGCAGTTACCACTTGCTGAGTGTCTGAGACACACCAGGCCCTGGTCACAGTGTTCTACATGGATTAGTCACTATACCTCTCCCCTCAAGTACACGAGGTAAGCACAGTGATTGCAGCTCTGTAGACTAAGTGACTTGTCCCAGGACACACAGCTTGTAAGTGCATTTGAGCAGGGCAGTCTGGATGCCACCTAAGGCTTGCTCCTCCCCAGGACTGTGTGCATTTAAAGGAACGGTGAGTTGCTGGCAGCAGTGACTCACTGAATGAGGCTCAGACCCTCCCGGGGCCAGACCGGAGGCTCAGAGACTAGCATCGTGCCACCAAACCACTGTGGAACTATGGTCATTACCTATCTACCCTCTCCTTTAAAACAGGACTCCTGGCAGCACCTGCCTCGGGGGAATTTCATGGGGAAGTCAGTATAGTAAGTGCTGAACAAAGGTTAGCTTCCATGAGAGCCTTGGAGCAGAACTGTCTCTTCATAAGGCCAACCCTAGTCATAGCGGTATGCATGCATGCTAAGTCACTTCAGTCATGTCCGACTCTTTGCGATCACATGGACTGTCGCCCGCCTGGCTCCTCTGTCCATGGGATTCTCCAGGCAAGAATACTGGACTGGGTTGCCATGCCCTTCTCCAGGGGATCTTCCTGACCCAGGGACAGAACCTGCATCTCTTATGTCTCCTGCACTGGCAGGCGTGTTCCTTGCTAGCAGCACCTGGGAAGCCCAGTTATAGTGGTAGTGAGTTTGGAAGAGAATCTGATGCTACTTCCTCCTCACAGGGGGAGAAAATTAGCTTCTGCTTTTATCTACTCAAAATCATGAACTTGATTTTCCTTATGTTAAATACTGACCCATGAAAAATGTATAGCCCTGCTTAAAAGAAGAAAAATGGTAGTGTTTTCTTTGTTCTAATTGATTACTGCTAGTTTTCAAAGAACATAAACCCACTAATGCTGGCCTGCCATTTCAGCTTTATTGTCCTAACTCTTTTTGTCTTATTGAAGTTCTGTCGTATTGATTTGTGGTTCAGTAAGTTAATGGCCAGTTCAGACTTAAGCACCTGCCTCCAGTTAACACTGCTTCTTGAGAATCCACTGAGTGCTTGCGCCAAAGCCACAGGGAGGCAAAAAAAGCCCCTGCATTCGCGAATCCTTAGGCCAACTGAAAACATAAGACATTACCATAAAAATAAGAATTTTAGATGAAGATTACCAGAGTCATATAGAGCTCTTCCATTTTGGTGGTTTCTATTCAGCAAAATTTAATCCGTGTTAATGGAGACTTCATTTCTACTGATGAACTAGCTGCTTGCATTAATCGCACCAATTCTGATACAGACTGAAATGAGGGGGAAAGGTGGTCTTAGGAAGTCAAAGAAGCTCTTTATAACTATGGCTTCAGAATATCTTATGACACAGGTTTCTTGTAGCCTTAGTGACCATCGCCAACTCCTAAATAAATTTCCTTATTTTACTGTCTCTCCTTTCAGTTAAATAACGATTCTGCTGCAGACGAAACCCTGCCGGACCATTCTGATTTACTTCTTCAGTCTCAAGATTCCACTGGCAGCCTCTCCACAGAAGAAGTGCTGCAAATCAGAGATGAGACCCCCAGTTTGGAAGCTTCTCTAGATAAGGCTAACAGCCAGCTGCCTGAGGTGGGGAGTCATGGGGGCTGGTGCATGGCCAATCTGGGCTCTTTTTAGCAATCTGTGATACCCCTTGCTTTTCTTTCAAAGGAGTTTTCATCTGATATGCTAATTATTTGATTTGTTTGCAGTATTTCTAACCTGTTGGTTAAGTGATTTAGTCCAACTGAAATAGTCAAATCTGATCACTGAAGAAAAAAAAAAAGTGATGGATTAAGGAAATGACCTACAGGTTAAAAATAACCCTAAGTGTTTTTAATGAGCATCTCCTGCTGCAGAACGTGATTAGGTTAATGTACCGGCGCTTCTCCGGGGATGGGAGCATCTTCTCGGGTGCTGAAGGACTGCTTTTGTTTTTTTCTTCTCTTTTTGCTTTGTATTTGGGTTTGTTTTTTTTTTTTTTTCGTGATTGGTGCTGTAATTGGGATGAAAACCTCAGGCCAGCTGTGTTAGCGATTGGTTAAATGAAACCTTTTAGAAAGACTGTGGAACTACCAGTATTATGTTTTTTGGAAAGGCCTGTGAGAAGTAAGCCAGATTCCAAGCTAATGACCAAAACTAAGTGAGTATTCGTTTTCTTAGTTGCTTTTTTAAGACTACTGTAGATATCTCTTTTTAAAAAACTGTAATTGCTATAGCTCTTTCATATGTGCTGTTATGCCCTGGTATCAGGAAAATACTACACTTTTTTCAGTGTTAACCAAATTAATATAGTTATCAGAGCAAGACCAGTCTAATTATTAGATCTTATTGTCTGAGTAAGGAGAAATCTCATGTTCTTGTGATTACGCCAACAGTGTATCATACGTCTTTACAGTAAGCAGATGTATTTTGAAATGAAGGCTTTTGGGGGGTAGCTTTTTTAAATGTTCATATTAGTATGGCTCAAGCTTAGATAACTCAACAAATATTCGTTGAGATTTACTAGATGCTGGGCATTCCATTAAGTGCTGAAAAGATGCGTAAAGCATGACGTTGTCCTCAGAGTGTCCACTGGCTATTAAGGGAGAGAAGTTTTTTTAAAAAAAGCACTGCAGGTCAGTATGAGAAACTCAGAACCAGACATGCTCAAGGCTTTGTGAAAACTCAGAGTGAGAACCAATCAGCTGTGCATTAGGGGTTATGTGGCATTTGAGACACTGCAGGCAGAGGGACGTGGTATAGAAAGACACGGCCATGTGAAACAACATGGAATGTGCAGGCAGCAGCAGGAATCACTCTTTGTAGAGAAGAGGAGGAGCAGCAGCAGCAGGAGGAAAGACGGATGGACCTAAGACACGCTGGGTTCCACTAAAGGCAGGCTTTATTTGAAACAATAGGAAGTCATGAATTTTCATTCTTTCCAAAGATGCCAATTATGTGCCAAGCCCTGTCCCAGATACCTGGGTGGGAATACCCAGGGCACCCAAGCACTCAGTCATTTAAGCATCTTTGTTTACTGAGCCCTGCCATGTGCTAGGCTCTGTCCTAGCCCTAGGCACACAGTGCTTTGTGGAACAGACAAAGGCTTCTGGTTTATGGAGCTTCATTTGAGCAGGAGAGACACAGTAAACAGGTAAAAACATAAAATATCAATGATATATCAGAAAGTGATCCCTTTTCTACCCATATTAAGAAAATCTAATGAGAATATGGACTTGGTGAGGGAGACACTTAGGTAGGGTAGCATCTGGTGGAAACAAGTGATGAGAAGGAGCCAGTCACTGTAAGTGTGGAGGAGGGGAGTTCGGGGCCCAGGAAACAGGAGTGGAAAAGGCACCCATGTATCTGAAAAGCTAAAATGTCAGCCTGTGGGCCTGGAGTGCAGGGAACCTGAGAGCGTGGCATTGGGAGAGAAGGAGCTGGAGGGGACCAGGTGCTCACAAGGGTGATCTTAGAAGCCACACAGCAGGCAACAACTAGAGGATTTTAAGCCCGAAGGACACAATCTGATCGTGTTTATTTTTTTCAATCTTGGCTTTTTTGTGGAAAAGTGAGTGTGTTCTCGTACCTGTACCTCCTCCATGGAGCTTGCAGTCTGTCATCAGGCAAGGTTATAGTTTGACCAGTGTTTTAGTGGAGGGAGGGCTGGAGAAGGCTGAGATGAAGAGACACACCAGAGGCATATTAGCAGGAGATAAGGGGCCATAACTGACACAGTGCGTGGACAGGAAGGTGTTTATGAAGGGAGCAGACAGTGTTCAGAACTGCACCTGAAGTAGACTATATTCCTTTCAGTATGGGAAGGCTGTGACGTGAGCATTAGCTACTCATTGATCATCTGATCTGTTGTGTCCAGGATAGCTCATAGCATGTTATAAGTCAGCAGACATTCTCATTAGAAACAATGGAAAATAGCTTTTTAACAAAAGCGATATGGTTAATGGTCCTGTGTTTTAACTACAAAAATAGTGAACAAACAGGAAAGTCTTTTAGTTTTGGTTATTAAAATAGCTGTATTCATAGTAAGTGAGTAAGCTACCTCCTGGAAGTCATTCACATTGATTGGAAATGAATTGGAAATTCATATGTATTCCCATACATACTGGAAATTGTGTTATTTCAGATGAGTCATTCATTTATCCAACAGTATCTAATGGGCCTACTTCCGACGCATTATCAAGTTCCCAAGGACACTTTTTTTTAAATGAAGGAAAAACGCTTTAATTTACTATGTTTTTTCTTTTTACAATAGTGTGTTTCCTTATCACTATAAACTTTGTAACACTGACAGAGGAGAATGGGGATATTTTTTGAAACATACTATTTCATTTAAAAATAATTCTGTTGACATAAAAATTCACCAGAAGAACAGTTGTCCACAAGAGTATGATTCAGGTTTGTGTCTGTTGGATATGTTGGCCTAGTTTGTTTTTCCTGGTGTGACAAATAGTGTCACGTAACCCAAAATTGCCCCTTTAAAGAAAGTATAAAAGCACTAATAAATAAAATCATAATCCTACTGTATAAAGTTATATATGAGTTACAGATACTATACATATCGCTATAAAGCAATTTCTTAAGATAAGGAAAGCAGTTAATTTCACTGGATGAAATATTTTATGAACTAAAGAAAAAAATTCCTAGAAATGTTTATTTGAATTTCTGCCCTTGAATTTTGTTAATATTAGGAAGCCATAATAGGCTAAAGCATTCTACCTCAAGACAGAAAACTTAGAGCTCAGGTTGCCTGCCTGCAATGCGGGAGACCCAGATTCAAACCCCAGTTTGGGAGGATCCCCTGGAGAAGGGAATGGCAACCCACTCCAATATTCTTGCTTGGCTAATTCCTTCTAGAAGGGATTATATCCTTGTGTTTATCAGAAGAACCTCCACAGAGGGATTTCTTCTAGTATTTATAATAGTTTAGATACCAATTCATGCATGCCAGAAATTATATTGCTTATACAAAATCAAACTTTGAAAGTGTATGTGTGTGTGTGTGTGTGTGAGGGACAGAGACAGAAGGAGTCGTTGTGCAATAAGGTAATGTTCAAGAAAATTTGATTCTCACCATTTACATATAATAGTGGAATTCATTCCATTAGCCAAAAAGTTCTCTCTTCATGAAATCCAGGAGTTACTAGAAAATTTCAGCATACATTATAATTTTAGATGAAACATGTATTTTCAAATTATTATTCAAGAACAAATAATAATACCTGTGTTTATAGGTATACAGTAATGAAAACCAATACCTGTGTTTACAGGTATACAGTAATGAAAAGTAATGGCATTAAACCAAGAAATTTGGTGGTGCATCATTTCAGTACGATATGTTCAAACTGATGCCCAAGGAAAAATTAATACCAATAAAAATTCTAGGTGTAGCAGTGTCTTCGGCACTGTTACTCACAGTATCTTTCCAAGTAACTAATTCTTAGTCATTTAATGGCCAAATCTTTAAGAAGAAAATTCAGATGGAAACCTTAAATAGAGTGTATTGAATATAAACTATTGCACCAAATAAGGAATGATTATACCATATTATTTATAAAGCACCATCCTGTGAAGACTCAGAGTTTGTACTTTCTCTCCATAACTATCCCTTAGTATACTTCGTGTTTTCCTGCCGCATTTCTGTGCCTTTAGTATCTTCTAGGTCCTTTTCCCATCTGTCTTAGCTTTGGCTGCTGTAACAAAAATTCCATCACCTGGGGTGGGAGGGGCTTATCAACAACAGAAATGCATTTCCCACAGTTCTGGAGGCCAGAAACTCCAAGATCAAGGTGCCAGCCAACTGCTGTCTGGCGCAGGCTCTCTTCCTGGGAGCTCTTCTTGCTGCGTTCTGACATGGTGGGAAAGAACAGAATAGCTCTTTATCCTCTTCTTTTAAGGGTCTGATCTCATTCATGAGAGTTCTCACGACCTAATCACCTCCCAAGGTCCCCACTTCACCACCCTATTGGGGCTTAGGGTTTCTGCATATGAATTTTGTGGGGACAGAAACATTCATTGCACTATTGCTACCCCATCTTTGTCATACCTTTCACTTACCATACTCTACTGTATATTATTGTGGTTTGCATAACTAGCCCCATATTAGTTTGCACACTAATTGTAGTTCGTTATTAATTTATCTCAGAGCACTCAGCCCAGAATCCTTCATTTTATACATGAATTTACAGGTGAGTAAATTAAGACCTGGCCTTCCCCAGAGGCTCAGTGGTAAAGAATCCACCTGTAATACAGGAGATGCGGAGAGAGGGGTTCAATCCCTGGGTCGGGAAGATCCCCTGGAGGAGGAAACGGCAACCCACTCCAGTAGCCTGAAGAATCCCGTGGACAGAGGGCCTAGAGGGCTCCAGTCTATGGGGTCGAAAAAGAGTCGGACACGACTGGGCAACTAAACAACAAAGGCCCAGACTGGTCTAAGGTCAGGGGCGCTGGATTTCACTTTTCATAATTTGGAAGGGAAAATTGTATTTTCATCTGTGAGAAAGAGGTGAGAAACTGCAGTTTGATCAGTAGTAACCTTAGGTCTAAGTCCTGAAAGAAACTGAGAGACCGTTAAGTGCTTATTTTCAAACTGATTGAACTAATGTCCATGCGAATTAAAACTGGTGCTGATATGTCATGATCTACACCCTGGAAGGATTTTTCTTTTTCAGTAGTGGTAGCTCATTTACTCAGCCAACACCTGTTGAACTTTTACTCCAAGCCAGGCACATGTATCAACATTATTTCAGTAACGTTACAATGGATAGGGGGGAAAAATGCCACAACACGCTTTCCGTTATCATTTCCCTCATTGATAAGTGAGTTTATAGTTCATTTAATTCTCAAGAGTACAACAGTCTAAAATTTTCCAGCATTTTCTGAACTCAACTCAGTGGTGAAGATGTCTCAGTACTCAAATCTAAATAAATTATTATAATCTTATTACCTGAAAGCAAATCATACATCCCAGGTATCCAGCTCAGTTATTCCAGTCAGGCTGCTCTCGTCATTTCTGTTCAACAGCATCCTGACTGGTCAAGACCTGTTCGTGATTCACAGGTAGCCCCGCAGAACCAACGGGTTAAGCATTTTGAATTACCTCCCCTTCTTACATCTAGAATTCATTGGAGAATAAGTTCTAGCATAATGAAAGAAATGACATTTCCATAAGAGAATTTATAGTTGTAATATAAAGCTCTACCTATGGAGAATTAGAATATGCGGGAGAGAAGATATTTCCCCAAAGGATATGTTTCTAAGTAAACAGCTGAGTCCTATTGAAAAAAGATCTCCTTGATGTTTCTGTGTGGCAGTTGGTGATACACTTTAATTTCAAAGGGTTTTAAACTGGAAACTATTAAAAAAAAAAAAAAAAAAGAACAATTTTATGTGATCAGAGTCCAAAACTCCAAAAATCAGACTGTGTAAATGAAGATTGCCTAATAAAATAAATGTAGATTGGTGGCAACAGTCATTTATTCTGTGTTGGCAAAATTTGCTTTTTAATGTGTTAAAAGTCTGTAAAAAAAAAAAATACGATTGTTTTTCAGGATACAAGTTCAGTATTAAAGGAGGAACAGGTTCTTACCGCCTTTGAAGATGATGGGTCGTATATTATTCAAGAACAGCAGGACTCTCTTGTGTGTCAAGGGATTCTGGATCTAGAGGAGACAGACCTGCCGGAGCCTCCAGGTCCTGAGAGCTACCCCGGGTCAGTCTGTGAAGAAGATGTCACCTTAGCTCTGAAGGAACTAGACGAGCGGTGCGAGGAGGAGGAAGCAGACTTCTCGGGGCTGTCTAGGTGAGAATACAGTGTTGCAGACACGGTGATGAGGGGATGCTTCTACCCTGTCCCCTCCCAAACATGACCCTCTGTTCCAGTAAACTGACTTTCATTTCTGTGTACATTTTAAAGGTAAAATGAGCTCCTGCCATGGTTTTACTCTCTGTTACTGCCGTTCACTTAAAGAAAAACAAGTAGGCCATTCTCAGAGCACAGTGAGGGGCAGTCTATATTTAGAAGTACACCAAACACCTATTTGGGCAGAATGCCAGTGCCCAAGTGCTGAAATCCATATTGGGCCGTGGGTGGAGCCAAGTATCACAATTATGGAAGGAACTTCTGGATACCACAACAGATCTGAAATATATTCCAAAAATTATAGTCTTATTACCAATAGTTATAATGTTTGACTTATATAACGGGCAGAAGTATCATTTCTTAGTACTGTCAAATGTTAGAGTGCTCTTTTTAAATGTTTATGCATCATACATTCAAAATTACCACGAAGTATGAAGAAATCTCACACAGGACTTTTTTCTACTCACGGGCTGACGGAATTGTGAAAGTTGCTCAGTCATGTCCAACTCTTTGTGACCATATGGATTATAAAGTCCGTGGAATTCTCCAGGCCAGAATACTGAAGTGGGTAGCCTTTCCCTTTTCCAGGGAATCTTCCCAACCCAGGGATCAAACCCAGGTCTCCCACATTACAGGCAGATTCTTTACCAGACAGAATTGAATGATCAATTATTACATAAAGTTCTTAAAGGAAATTTTGGTGGCTTATGTTACTTAAACACAAAATAGTTCTTCAGTGATGAGAATTATGATGTAATCTATATCTACTGTTTTGTTTTTATATTTTTAATTTTATAAATATTTGTAGCTCAAAATAATGTTCTTTATAAAGACATCTAATTTAATGCATTATCTATCAGTATATCTATTTCCCTATTCAACAGTTTGAAGCTCATATAAAATTTAATATTTAATGATCAAGTATATCAGAGTTTTACTCCTACAATAAAAGCTTTTTATTTATACTTCAAGTGATAACAGTGTTTTAATATATACAGCACATAAGGAGGTGTTTCATTCTCAGTATAGCTAGAATGTTCACCTGTATTTGAAAGTGTACACTCAGATATTAACAAAGGATCCTGGTCACACATGTTGTTCATGTCACTGACTTGGCTATGACAGTAGCCTATGTACTCACTCATCATTGATCATACACGAATTCAGAGAAGTCAGGAATGATGCAGTGATAGATACTCAGATATCGGGCTTTCTAAAAGGCTGCAGACAAAAGACTTGACTTTGGCCAAGTACTAAAGATGAAACAATAAGTAGAATATCCTTAGTAAATACAGAGGTGTATCTACTCAAGGTTACAGGATACATTTTCTTAAAATCAATCACCATAGTGACATCTTAAAAATTAAATTTTTTGAGGTAGAATTTAAGTTTTCACTTCACATGTCTGCTTCCTTTTGACCTTTTCTCCCCAGTCTTTTCAGATCCCTCTCTTCTATATGAATTGCTCCGTAATTTCTGAATGGCCTTGTGGAGGCCTGTAATGTGAAATACACAATTTTAAGACCTTGAGTAACACATTTCTTTATGGAGTCTGGCTCCAAACACTTCTTCAAGACCCAGGGTCACACGTTTCTTTATGGGATGCTCAACCCAAATACCATGTATACCTTTTTCTCCATTGTCTTATATTTGTGTGTATATATTATCTGACTGTGGGGATTATAGATTCCTCAAAAAAAATGGCCAGGTCTTCTATTTCTTTGAGTCAGATCTGTTACTGCCACACTGCTGGGCACATAGCATGCGTCATGGCTTTATAATACTGGGTTTGGTCCCATAGAACTGGCCTTAAATTCTGGCTCTGTCATTTCCTACCCAGCAGCCTAGGCACATCATTTAACCTCACTGAACTTTTTGTCCTTCACTGGTAAAAATCAGAATAATTGCACTTAACTGTCATAGAGTTTCTGTGAAGATTGAATGAAAACAGCCCATGTAAGGCACCTAATATATAGCCCTTGACACAAAAGTACATGACAAAAACTTAAAAAGTATCATGATTGCCAATTTGGGCCTGTTCAAATAAAAAGACTCTGAAATTGACCATTTAAAATGAAGTCATTCTAGGCTATATTAGTCATAGAAGTTACTGAAATTATTCCATAGCCCTGGCATATTGTAGGATTGCTCAGTCACTTCAGACATGTCTGACTCTTTGCAACCCCATGGAATGTAGCCCTCCAGGCTCCTCTGTCCATGGGATTCTTCAAGCAAGAATATTGGACTGGGTTGCCATGCCCTCCTCCAGGGGATCATCCTGACCCAGAGATTGAACCCATGTGTTCTGTGTCTCCTGCATTTCAGGTGGATTCTTTCCCCATTGAGCCACCTGGGAAGCCCCATTGTAGGATGAAGTTGTTTTAAGGTGGTTGTGTGAAATCAGATTTCTAAATCCAAAGATGCTAGAAAGAACAGGCTGAGAATCTGCTTATTCATGCTTTCTCACAAAATTTAGGTGGTCGCCCGTTTTCTGAATCAATATGTGCACATATGTAAGAAATAATGTTAGGTGATTTAAAGTATTTTAAATAATTGAGTGTATTCTTTTAAGATAATATTATGATGACTGTGTATGTGTTAACAGTCAAGATGAAGAAGAACAAGATGGTTTTCCAGAAGTACAGACATCACCTCTGCCATCACCATTTCTTTCTGCCATCATAGCCGCTTTTCAGCCAGTAGCATATGACGACGAGGAAGAAGCCTGGCGCTGCCATGTCAATCAGATGCTGTCTGACACCGACGGGTCCTGTGCAGTCTTTACTTTTCACGTGTTTTCTAGGCTGTTTCAGGTCAGTACGGTTGAAGACTTCTGAATTCGTACTACAGTTATTGGATAAAATTACGGGGTTTTATCTAAAATCAGTATCTCAAATTTTAATATTCTCACTAGTTTCCTTTAAAGGTTTTTTATTTTCCTAAGATAGTGATAATTTAAATTTACATTTTAATATGACATTATACAGTGACTAGTACAGGTACTTCCCCTAAGGTAATTAGAGTAAAACTTCAAAATAACATTTGATCAAATTCTGGAATATGCTAGACACCTCCAGGGACACCAAAGAAATATAAAGGCGGGTTCCTGCCTTTAAGGAGCTTTCAGTCAGTATCATAAGACAATGTATCATAAAGGGTTCACTTCATTGGCACTTTCATTACTATGTGGGGACCTTAAAATTTTTAACCAAGGCTGCTTCCATCCCTGAAAGTAATATGAGCTAACATTTATTCAGTACTCACTATATGTAAGGCACTAAGCTAAATGTTTTACAGTAAGTAATTCTTACAACAGACCTACGTAATGTATTTTTAGCATTCTGTAGCTAGGGAAACCAAGGCTGACATTTAAGTCATTATTTTCCCAACTGCCTGCCACCTTTCCACCCTACCTAAGCAAATTTTGCCCATCTTAGAAGACCCAGCTCGGTACATAATCTCGCTGAAGTTTTCCCAGCCTTCAGTCTTTCCCTTCTGAAAGTTCTTCAGTGCTTATTAACTGGAGCATTTATTTACTTAACTTTGTAGTTTTGCATTGCTACTTGGTTTTCTATTTATATTCTTTTCTTTCCAGAGATACAAATTTCTCCATGCGTGAGACTGTGGCTTATACTTTGTTTTAAATTAATCATAATGCCACCTAATGGTGCTACACGTATACATGTAGGTACACATCCAAGTATTTGTATAGTAATTACATTGCTGATATAGCATCTGATTCATTCAGTGTTCACTATGGTTTAGGCCCTGATGGTTTTATGTGAATGAATATTCTTGAGTTTTGAGAAGATACTGCCCTTGGTGCGTTTTGATGACTTCAGTTCAAGTCAGCAGGAGAGTAAACTATCCAAGGAGAGTAAACTACTTTTACTGAAAGTTTCACTTGGTAGAATTTAACTTCGGAAGATCTAATTCCTCATGCATGTGAGGGCTTTATTTCCAGCAATATCTAGCATGTACTCCTCTCTGGGGAGACGAATAGCATGTATCATTAGTTTCTCTTTTCAGGAATACTATACAATAAATCCTTGATCATTTTTAGAAATTACCATGTTTCCTAAAGAAGTGCCTAAAAATAAGGATTTACAGATTGATTTTTAGGGTTCTACATATATCACTACAATCATAGTTTTAGAATAGAAGGTTGCTCTAATTATAAATGATGCTTTTTTACTTAAAGATTAAAAAAGGCTTTCATATGAAATACATTTCCTTATATTTTCTCCACAGTCAATTCAAAGAAAGTTTGGGGACATAACTAATGAGGCAGTCAGCTTTCTTGGTGAGAGTCTGCAGCGCATTGGTGCCAAATTTAAAAGCTCATTGGAAGTGATGATGATGTGTTCAGAATGCCCAACAGTCTTTGTGGATGCTGAAACAGTAAGTTTTTACATGAGGCTTACTTTATCATAAAAAGTAAACTAGAATGGCATCACTCAGTAAATGGTCTTTTTTAAGGTAATTCAGAATTTTAAAGGTTCATATTTTCAACTTGATTATAAATATCTAGAAAAATATAGTTCCCATGTACTGTATGCAGTGACTTGTGACTGTTTCTGATTCTGACCTCTTCTTGCCCTCACCTTTCGTAGAGTCCTGGATGGGAGAGCTAAAGAATCGTGCTTAGAGATGCATACTTTTCCCTGATTCCTGAATCAAAGCTCACAGGAGAGGGCTAGACACATTTCCACTACCCCCACCCCCACCCCCGCCCCACCACCACCATGAAGAACCCAGAACTCCCTGGTCTTCTCCACTTGTCTCCAAGCACATTTGTAGATTATGTATTAAGACAGTTAAAGAATTATGGTTTAAAAAGCTTCAAGTGTATTACTGTTAAGGTATTCACTGGTGGGACATGCCACTTTTGCCTGAGCCAGGTTTTGAAAGCATTAGAAGGCATGCTTACCCTTTCTGACATTCCTGAAACCACACCGCACTCCTCTGTTTCAGTGAAAGGTCAGTCCTTAGTACAGGACAGTGGACAGTAGGGGACGCTGCCTTAAGTTGGCTTGAAAATTCACTAACCCATAAGCCCAAAGGTTTTGGTCTCAGGATTGTGATCAGAAATGGTGACCTGGATCCATGTGTTTCTGATTTGACAGCTGATGTCCTGTGATTTGCTAGAAACACTAAAGTTCAGTGTTTTGGAGCTGCAAGAACACCTGGATACTTATAATGCCAAAAAAGAAGCAGCTGAGCAGGTCAGTCCCTTTTTACAATGTAAAAAAAAAAAGTTACTTGTGTCACTAGACATGCTAACCTGGCAGAATAGCCGAGAGGGAAACAGGACCTCTTGCCACTTGCCTCAGGTTGTGCTGAGAATGGTGGGGAACTTGGAGCTGCCTGTCCAGTAAATCCCGATCTTCAGCTTTTAGAAACTGGCCTTCTAAGCGTCTTAGAACACAATGGAAAACTCGCTTTATAAAAAGCTTCTGTGTGGAGACTGTATAGCTGCTGTTAACATTGCAAGTAGGAATATAAAAGCAGTATTTGCCTGAGCAACGCATATGATGTTGTGGTCCAGAAAACCCGCCACTTGTGACGAACTGGTGATCTTTTTCCCGTGATGTGTGTGTGTACATGGGCAAGCAAAGGGAGAAAGGAGCATGTAGTAGACTATAGATACTGCCTGCACACAAATGTTTCTCTACCTCCAGTCTGGCACTGCAAAACACAGCCAGCAGTTCTGATCCCTGAGGGCAAATCCAGCATGCTGTTTTCAATGGCAGGGGCAGAAAAACTTAAAGGAAAAAAATGGTTCTCGTTTACACACAAACTGCAGACAGGTATTTTTTCCCTAGGAGGCCGATCTTTCTTTAGTAAGTACTAAATATCTACCACATGTAAAGGCCTATGAAGAATGAAATGTCAAACCTGGTTCTTATTCCCTAAATATTCTAGATAGGAATATTTAGGAATAGAAGTCTTTGTGCTTTATGTAAATAATTAGTAACAAATAATTAGTAACCAAAGTAGGGATTATAGTATAAATAAAAGTACTGGCAATTAAAGAGACTTCCCAAAGTCATGTAGGTCTAACAGAGAATGGGTACAAACCAAATCTATGATTTCCAAGAAGTCACTTCTGACCTACAGCCAGTAAGACCAAATCATATACTTTACAGCAGAGGTACTGTTGCAATATGGTGGGACAAGAATGTTCTTTCCAGAAAATTGTGCTGAATCAATTAAAATACTTGTATGGAAGAGAAAAATGAATTCGATTCCTTCATAAGTAATCATGTCACTATTTTTTATCCTATCCCTTCCTTTGCTTCCTTTCTTCTTTTCTATCAAACAAGTATTTTTCATTATTCAGTTTTTGCCCCTCTAATAGTTTTTCAGTTGTATCAATACATTCTTGTATATTCCTTGAGGCTTCTCAGAATCACAAGTGAAAGCCTGGGGTATTCATCAGGACCCTCTCTCTTGGCTGGAGTGAACAGTTTTTGTCTCCCCAGCACCATAAGACCAAAAAGCCTCTGTTTACCTTTTCAGCCTCCCAGATGCCACTGCTGGCTTTCTTAGCCTCTCCTCCTGCGCAGGATAAACACAGGAACGAATGCCCCAAGGGGAAAGTGCACACGGACTGCTGGGCTGCCTCCTCTGCAGCTCCCTCTTCTCCAGGATCTTGACCCTTAGGGCCTCACTACCTGTGACAGCCCTGCTTTCCCAGCCCAGTGAAACTACAGGCCACTACTTTTTGTTCAGCTTCTGAGCCCATGGACAGGAATGAGCAAATCCCCTAGAGTAACGCTGGAATCAAAGTAGGGCTCTCTTGATACTTTTCTCTAACTCCCTAAATATGGCAGTTTGATATTTACTGTCAGTTCTTTGGACTTCCTAGTTCAACTAGTTCTTACTCAACTTCCATAGTTGTCCTTCGAGGACAGGCCTTACATAAGCTACTCCATCACACCCAGACGCCGTACCTCTCCAGTTAATTTTTAACCTTTATTTGAGCCCTGAATTAAAAAAAAAAAAAAATCCATCATGATAGGAAGACTGATTAACCGGTGAACTGGAGGTTATTCTGTACACAGACTGTCTGCTGTGTTTTGTACACACTGACCGGGAAGCTGTGGACCTGTACTTTTCAGGCCAGTGTGCAGCCACAGCACAACAGGGTTGGGGCTTGTCTTGTAACAGAATACAAATCAGAATTATGTTGAATAGTGCCCCCCCATGCCCTATCATAGGCATACAGTATAAAAAAATATATTTAGTAAGAATAAGCAGTTAAAAATTTTTTTCATCAGCATACTGGACACACTGGGCTAGACTTGTGATGATGATGATGAACCATATAGGCATTCTAACATTTTGTGTGAGCAGACATTCATGTACAGATTCCATGATAGATGTCAGCTGAATTTTGCTGATATAGAGAAATCTGCTGACTAGCTTTTGACAATGGCTGCCAGCAGCTGTATCTCACTACGAAAGCTTTAACATGTTTTTCTTCTGACATGCTGTCAAGTACAGAGCCTAAGGGCCCAGGCAGGCTGAGGGGCTGGGATAAAAGGGACAGAAGGTCAAAGAGACTGTTTTGAAACAACCGAGACACCTAATTTTCATTCTTTGCGTGTAGACCGTTAAGCTACAACTGAGAATTTCAAATGTCTAATAATGAAATATTTTCAAAGAATAAACAATGTAGCTCATGGTTTTTCTCAAAGTCCTAATGAAAAATGTCCTAGTTTCATATATATAATTTCAAATATAATTCATATTATATATTTGATAATATTATATATATTGTAATTTTATTATGTTTAATCTGTCACATAAGAAAGAGCCAGGCAGTCAAAAGAACTGATTATTAACATCATACTCTCAAAACCTAAGTGCTTAGCTTGAAGGCTCTTAGCTTTCACTTCAGCTTGGAAATTCTATGAGTCCAGTGTTTTCCCCACTAAACCACAGTACTGTTATTTTCTTTTTATCTGGCCAAGGAAAAGTTACCTTAAATAAATTATCCATCTTTAGGACTAGACCCTGGATAAGAAAATCATATTTGGCTTCTGCAACCAGTATCTCTTTGGAGATAACACATTTGCCATACATTGCTGTCCAAAAAGGAAGAAAAAAAAAACCAAGATTTTAAATGGATTTTAGTTTCTGTTTCACTAATTAAAAGTGACACACGTCTTCTGAGAATTACACTTCTGATAAACGAACAGACCTGGTTAATTCTAAGTTGCCTTTATTAAACTAACAAGAGGGGAAGCCCACTTTTCATTTCTCCATCTTACATTAGACACAGGTCAAGTATAGGTTGTGAAGATTGCCAGTAAAATCTACAAAAATGAATATTCTTTACTGAAATGGAGCACCACAAGTCCCTGGAATAGAAGACAGCTGATTGCGTTTCCATTAATAAACTCTCCCCAGTGTGTACATGTTGCCACGTAGACAGCCTCCTCTGCTTGGGTTTGTCGCATACAAATGATTCTGCTCGAGTGGAGATCAAAGTCTGTGTCTACAACCAATCCTAGAAATTCAAGTTCACTTTTTAGGATTTTTGTTCTGTATGTGCGGGCTGTTATAGTACCAGTTTCATTGTGTACTATGCAATTACTGTATTAAAATTGTACTGTTACTTATTTCTTCAGTGGTTAGACAATTGTAAGAGGACATTTGGTGCCAAAGAAGACATGTATAGGATAAACACAGATGCACAAGTAAGTTTCTTGTTCTTAGTTTTGCTATATTTCTGTATCAGGTAAAATAATGTATATGCTCAAATGTCCTTATTTGCTATTCCTAAAAATAAAGAATACTTGTAACATTTTTCATTATCAGAATAGTCTTTGTAAATGTTAGGTTCAGTGGAATGTTGGCTTAGTAATGAAAAACTCACTTTAATAAAAATGAACGACCAGCTTGTGACTGAAACTTAATAACATTCAATAGATAAGCTCGATGAATATCTGGATAGTCCAGGTTGACTTTTAGTTGCGTCTGCCTCTTTAAAAATTTTTTCATTCTGCGTTAGATTTCTACAGATAAATTGGTCAAGAAAGCAAACTGGAGTAATACATTCATATTAGTCCTTCCGAAGATGAAATTCTGGTTGGATAAGTTATGGTTTTTGCTAGTAAAATTCAGTGAAAAAAATAGTAATATAGAGAAGAGTGCACATATATAACACATATATTAAATGAGGATAAAATTAAGACCTACAAATTATTTTAATAGAAGTGTAACTTTATAGGGGGAATATGCATTAATTAATAGCCTCTGCATTTGACATCAGAATTCTAATCTTTTACAATGTCAGACTGGCATAAAAGTTACTGTAGTACTGTAATAAAAATTTGAAGTTTTACAAAACTGAAATGTTGAGAAAATAGCAGTATATGCTCACTAAATGTTAACTGTTTGCCAGGCATTGTGCTGAGCATTTCATATTCATTATCTCTACCCATACAATTTCATCTAGTAGATGCTATAATTATCCCCATTATGAGATAAGGATAAATAATAAGCAATTAATAAATATTTTTAAATAAGGAGAAAATATATATGCAAATTAAAATCGAGGCTCAAAGAAGCTAATTTATCTAAAATCAGTACGTAAATAGGATTAAGATTCAAACCTAGAAAGGCTGACTCCGAATCCTGCTCTGTCATAAAGAAATTGTCATTTCATCCGTGTAAAGAAAGAAACAAGGCAAGATAAGGGATTAATCCCAGACTAGAATTAGATCCTTTGGTTCTAATTCTGTCTTTGCCACTATGGCTTAAACAAGGAACAGACTGCTTTTGTCATATATAAATTAGATGATTAGACTAAGTATTTCTTGTATCCCTTCTACCTGATGACAAGGAGTTCATCTCAGCAGTCTATGTCAATTAAAATAGCTTGAGGTTTTCTACTGAGTAAAAAGTGAAAACTCTTTACATTTAAGCCTTCCATTTATATCTTAGCTCTCCTTTCACATTCAGCTCCTTGAGAGGAGAGGTCTCTTTTTATGCAACATTATGTACTGTCTGTTCCTATATACCAGTATAGCCATTTGCCTAATAAGCACTCAATAAATATTAAAGATAAATGAAAGGATTGTATATATGCAAATTTCAACATACTAAAAAGCAATATTTTTAAAGGTACAGTGTTAACATTTTGTGTGATCTAGTAATTCAAAACTAAGAAATTAATTATGTTTGTTATTTCCTATAATTGTGATCATTATAAACTTTATCAGTGATATCTTTTCCATTACATCCTAAAGTAGATGCTATGGATATATGTGTATGGAGTCAGTTTTTATTTATGTTAATAGAAATGAAAATATATTTAAAATTCATAGTTTCTATACAAAACAATATGAAGTAAAACCTCAGAAATTTAGATATGCTAATGTTTGACACTGGATTGTGCTCAACATTCACGGAATGACCATCCACGTAATTTATGATAAGTAGTTCAGAGCTAAAGTTCACCTATGCTTAGCAAATCCCTTCTAAATTGATAGCAATAAATGTTATATAAACAGTGCTTCAGAGGAAACTATTTAGAAAAGCAGATTTCAAAAGGGATTTCCGAATATTTCAAAAGCAGTATTTACATATGATGATTGCTGTTTTAATTAGAATTCTTCTCCTTTAATGAGACTAGGTCTAAGTTGCTATAGATATTTTCATGTAATAATTTTTAAATATTCCATAAGCTGGTTGGTTGATTCAGACCTACTTGGGTTAAATTTCTGAGGTTTAGTAAACTTCATTTGAAATGCAATTTAAAACACACAACTGCTCTCAATATTTTACCTTCTGATTCAGCGCTAATTATGGTAACTTGTGATTTAAGTAGACAGCAAAGGGTAAGAAAGCCAGAATTAGCCATGTCAGAGATAATATTCTCATGGGCAGATACTTATTATATAAAATTATATCCCAGTTCTCTTCTGAGAAGTAGGAGTAACTCATTTCTTATTGTAATTGGAAGTTTTCCACTTTCCTAACAGAAATTTGTTACATTTAGTTTTTTTTAAGGCTATAAAAACCCAGATAGATGACCACTTTCACTAGCCAACTTCCCAACATCCCACTAGTTTGATTTTATCCTTTTGTAGCTTTTGCACAAGAAATAAACTATAGCCTAAATGTAATTTAGCTGTTATTTGGCAAAGAGTGAAAAAAAAACACCCTGGATTGTTACAGAAATGTCTAAAAAAACTTTATTCTGGAAATGGCATCATAAATTTTTCTTTGGGGTGTAATTAAATGTTCTTCAGTTTGCCTGGGACATCTGTGACCCTAGTTAAAATGATTTCTTACACTAATTCTTGGTCTTTTTCTTCCTTTGTATTTTTTGTGACCCGATCACCTTCTTGCTTAGCAAATGGAAATTCTAGCAGTAAGTGACCTGTCTTAATTTATAGACTACTTATCCATGTCAGACAAACTGGTTTCATTTGCCATTTGTGACCTCGCAATGATTTATCATGGACTGCTTTAAGAGTAGTGTATGCTTTAGTTCTGCATAGCCCTAATCCATGAAATGTTTTAGTCCTACAAAGATAATGAGGTTTTATAATTAATATGTACAACTAGCAGTTGCCTTTTTACACATCTCTAATGAATCTCCTTTTAAATTTCTTAATTTTAATAATCCAAGAGCATTTGTTAATTTGTCTTATTTCAGTGAGATTATAAATTTTTTTTTTTTTTTAGAAAAAGGAATTAATTTAAAAAGCAAACTATTCTTACATTTTAGATGAGAGGTTATCCAAAGTTTTACTTTTGCTTTATCAAGCACTTGTTGATAAATGCAATGAGATGTATATCTCAATGTAGCAAAAGTATATGAATTTATAAATTATTTTCATTATGAAGTTAAAGTTTTAAGTTCTAGTGAATCCTTTTTAAAGCAATCTATTTATTGCCTGCTAAAAAATTCTATTTGTCTAATGTGAAAATGTATCACACTAAAAATGAACTATGTAACCAATAATCTTTAAATTTTTATTTTAATCCCAGTCTTCAGAGCATCTTTCATCTGTGTTTCGTCAACTTCATACCATATTAACTTGCTTACTGCAGAAAGATAAATCTCAGAACAATTTAAAATAATTATTTACTTATAAATTTTTATTGGAACTTTGTTGTCTCGTGAAATATGGAAAATAACACCTAAATTTAACATGGTGTTATTTATTTCTAGGAACTGGAGCTCTGTCGAAGGTTATACAAATTGCATTTTCAACTGCTGCTTCTGTTCCAAGCCTACTGTAAACTTATCAACCAAGTTAACACAATAAAAAATGAAGCAGAGGTAAATATTCAGTTGTACTAGGCATTAGTAACTGATCGTACAAAATTAAAATACATTCATACTTATTTCCTTGTGGGAGTGCTAAAGTCGAAAATCACTTATGGAGAGTGGCTAGTGGGTCTTTTTTTCCCCCCCTAGTTAAGTATTATCAGTTTTTGAAATGATGTGCTGTTTTAGGACCAGTTAGGAAATCTGAAAGCAGATATCCAGCGATCTTAAAAGGTTTGAGACCTTAAAATTCCCAGTAGCAGCAATAGATCATCTGTAATCAAAAATCAAGTGAAGCACGTCAGTTCAATAAAGACAAAATTGTATTATGAAACCCCCTAACATCTTGTCCATGTAGTATTTCTATAGTTCTAGTAACTCACACAAGAATAAACACATCAAGAACACTGCGAGTATTAGAAATCATAGCATGAATAGATTCAAAGGTAGGGGCTTTAGAATCTTTCCCTCTTGTAAACCACTGGTACCAGAACTATCACCAAGGAAATCACTGCATTTTCTAAATTTACTTAAAAAAAAAATACATACATACCGGTTTATATAAAATACCCTGGAGAAATAACCCTTTAAAATATAAAGACATCTCATTACTGTCAATTATTTTTTTTCATGATCCTCCCAGAATTCCAGGCCTTATGTTACAAAACAATAATATAAATGTATTTTTACTAAGATGAAGTATGTATAACATGTTATCACATGTTAAAATACAGACCAATATAAACAACCTATTGTTTTACTTATTACAGTGTATTGATAACATTTATTACATTTAAGATAACCTGTTGTTTTATCAAGAGTATATAAAGACTACTGTTTGGTAGCTGAAATTATTCCAGCTGAATAGAGAACTTGAAATATTAACTGTCCTAAGTTTAACAACTGAAAATAATCTTAAAGGGAAAATATTACCATCATCAGATGTAATTTCACAGCTAAGTACTCAGTATTGTTACTGAATATACAAATTTGATCCTTTTAAAGTATATTTATTTCTTTTAGGTCTTCAACATGTCAGAGGAACTTGCCCAGTTGGAAAGTATCCTCAAAGAAGCCGAGTCTGCCTCAGAAAATGAAGAAATTGACATTTCCAAAGCTGCACAAACTACTATAGAAACTGCCATTCATTCTTTAATTGAAACTTTGAAAAATAAGGAATTTATATCAGCTGTAGCACAAGTGAAAGCTTTCAGGTAAAATGTGAAGGGATTTATAGGAGATGCCTTTATACCTAGCTGGAAATTTATGATGGAGTTTGGGTTTTCAACTTGATGTCTCAATCTTTGTGAAAGGAAAACATGACTTTATTTTGTACACTTATCAGTGCAATGACACCAATTTTAGACTTTGTTCATTATCTGTGCTACTTTCAGTAATATTTGTTAAAATGTTAAAACAGATCCTCAGTGATTCATAAGGCAATTACTTTTTGTGAGTATTAACCTAAAAGTACTTAATCTGGAATGATTGCTGTGGTAATGTAAATGTGTGCTGTGTAAAATGTACAATCAGGACTTACAAATACTGTCTGCTTTCAGATCTCTCTGGCCCAATGACATCTTTGGCAGCTGTGACGATGCCCCTGTCCAGACGCTGTTACACATCTATTTCCACCACCAGACGCTGGGCCAGACGGGAAGCTTTGCAGTCATAGGCTCTGACCTGGACATGTCAGAAGCCAACTACAAACTGATGGAACTTAACCTAGAAATAAGAGAGTCTCTACGCACGGTGCAATCATACCAACTCCTCACACAGGCCAAACCAATTGGAAATTTGGTGAGCACTGGATTTTGAGAAACTTCAGGCATTCAGGAAAAGACTGAACTGAAGATGATTAAGAATATTAACAAGCACCTTTATGGACCCTTGCAGTTCACTGACAGCTTTTTCTGGCAGCATCCACAACCCCAGTGTAACTAATGTCAAACTTTCTCAAGGTAAAAAAGAATGTCAGAACCACATCTGAAGGGGAAAAAACTAATCATCTTAACAGCTGCCAATACCTCCCACAATAAGCGTATAAAGAAAGAATTTTTTTAATGACTTTACCTACGTGAAAAGAAAAGGGCTAAAAGTGATGCATACAAATACAATACTTTCTGGAGAAAGAAAAGAATTCTAAGGATGTTTGCAATAATGGCCTCTAATACTGAGACATTGGAAAGCAGGTAAAATGAGGCTGAAATCGAGGCTGGTTCATTTTAGCTGAAGACCTGCAGAGCTGCTTGGGTTTCTAGCAGTCACAAGCATGATCGACAACTGATGCTTAATCATCTACATGAAGAACATCTATTCGGATAGACAGACACAGAAAGACTTATTTGCAAAACCCATTGATTTTTTTTTTTTTTTCCAATATGTGGGATAAGGGCGTGGGTGTTTTGTTTTTTTGGTCTGTATAAGGAATTGTGTGTGTGTGTGTGTGTGTGTGTGAGCTGAGATGTGTGCATATGTGATAGTCATATTTTCAAGGTATGGGTGTTTGGTGATAACGTCTCAGAGCATGCCTAAAAGAGCACTGCAAGATTATTTTTGAAAAAATTTATTTTATTAGATCTAACTCTTCTTAGTGTGTAAATGTTAGGACATTTTAATAATATTTTAAAACTGGGCTTTCCCAGTATTTCAAAAAGAAATAATATATCTGTTAACGTTATTGGAATGCTGCTCAGTTCTCTGATCAGTGCTTATGTTACAATTGTTGATAACTAACCAAAGTAGATGCCTGCGGAGACTTTAAAATGTACAATAAAGATGTATGCTGCCCGTCAGCGCTTCTCATTAGAAAAGTTAACTTATTTTACTCCATAATTATTATAGAAACTGTATAGATTAAAACTGGTATTTTCTTGTACATTTGTGCAATGCACTGTTATACAAGAAGAGGTGTACAAAGCTAAAGAAAAAAACTGTGGTCATTGATGGCAGAATATGTGACTTGCAGGCCCTGCAAGTCTGCAGAATTCAAGGAGAGAGATGCAGATGCATTTGTATATGTTTATGCAGGACTCACATGTTTCACCCTTAAGGAACCCGGGGCTACGGGGGAAGATGAAAGGAAGCCTGAAGACTGACTTAACCAAAACATGCAATACACTTATTCACTGTCCAAGTTTGCAGCATAACATGGACTGGATTTCTCTGTCCTTTTTTTAAAATAGCATTTTGTAAAAGAAATGAATGTAGTCCCACAAATTCCTCTGATTTGAAAGGAACACCTTGTATTTTTTATATGCATCTCTTATCCACTGTGACTTTTCTTTTAAACTGGGCTCTGGGATTCCAGAGTTTAGAATGTAGAAATGAAATGCTTAGCTTTGCCTTTTCTTGGCGGCGCGGACCCTGCCAGAAATGTAATTATGCTCAAGTGCATTAACTGAGGGCGCCGCGCACGCCACTGGACTGCTGACTAGAGTTATGTTACCTATAAAATTCTGTAACTGGTCACAGCACATTCATAATCACTGTATTTTTTGACCCTGATAAAAACAATTATTTTGATGGTGTTCTGGTACTGTAAATGGTGTCCTTTAAATTATTTAATGACTTCTGGGTGTGGGGCAGGAAGAGAGCAGTGGTGTCTGGAGACACACCACACTTTACATCCTATCTCACCATCCCCTATTTTTCTCACCCTCCTTATATCCTTTTTGTTAAAATAAAAAGCATTGTAGCTGTTGGTCTGTGTTGTATTTTAAGAAAGGATGAATGATTCTAGTGTGCCTCATTAAGGAACTTTTCAAATGTTGCCTTGACTATTTCTAAAAAAAAAAAAAAAAACTGTCCTTCAAAAGGGGAGAACACATTTAGTTCAGTTGACTAATTACCCAAATCTTCCAAACACTGGAAATTTCCTATTCATATGTGCTGCTACTGCTACTGCTGCTAAGTCGCTTCAGTCGTGTCCGACTCTGTGCGACCCCATGGACTGCAGCCTACCAGGCCCCTCCGTCCATGGGATTTGCCAGGCAAGAGTACTGGAGTGGGTTGCCATTGCCTTCTCCGATTCATATGTAACTAAGTCTATTAATAATGTAATAAAGATGAATACACCTGCAGAAAGCAAGATGCAGATATAAAATCATTAGGATTTCCCTCTACAAATCAGATTTTCTTAAAACTTATATTTTGATGCTCCTTGTCCTCTGGATCCAAAGTGTGCATTCATTAACAAAATATATCAAATGCTTAATTTATTAAACACCTTATTTAGTTTCAATGAGAAACCAATTTTTGTTCATTTACAACCTTTTTCTTTTGCCCGCTAAATTTATCATTTTTAAAAGTAAGTCTGTACAAGAACATGAGATAGTGTGGTTTCTCCAAAGGTTTACATGATTTAGAACATATTTTTACTTTTAGTAGTGTAAGATGGGGAGGGTGTGGTGTCCCCCACCCCCACAACTGTCCATCATAAATTCAGAAAACAGTTACACAGTCTCAGGACACTCACCAGAGCCAGAGCGAGCATCCATCCCTCCTTTTGGTTTCTGAGAACTGCTTATCCACCAGCATAATCTATACAAGAGGAGATAATAATCGATGTCAATATAGTTGTACTTTATGGCATTTTTATTTTTAAATTTTCAAAATTTCAAAACTGTCACTTTAGCAAATGTAAGAAACATGAACAAAACTAGAATCACTTCCCCTGCTACCAAGAGAGAATAGCATTCTGGGGTATTTCCTTCTAGCCTCTCAGACTCTCACTCAGAAAAATCACATAAATCTCTAATTATACATCCAGTTTGACAGTGCTTCATTGCCAGAATGTTCTGACGATAACTCTCATCACAAGTTCTTGTACCACTTTGTTCAGTTTCTGAAAGGCCACTAACTCTAAGCAAAACATGCTCTGATCCTGGCTTTGCTCAACTGTAAAATAGGGTTAACTGCACTATTGGGAAAAGTAATGGCCATGTTAAGCCTAAAGAATGATTAATAGCCGTATTAATAACCATTGAATTTGTCCTAGGGCTCATTGTAGGGCTCATTTCTGTTGTTCCTCGTTTGTTCATCAGATGCTTAGAGTAAATATGTACCTCTTGCATGCTATGTAAGTCAAATTGGTTTCCTATCCGTGTACCTACCAGTGACCTCACGATGAGTTAACAGCATTAACACAAAACTCATCACCTTCACCCACACCTTGTGGTCCTCGTCCTGCATTTCTCTTTGGCCCCACTGCCATTTGATCTTTGCACGACTTCTTATGGGTTTATGAGGATACATGGTATTGCCAGAGTGATTTTTTTTTTTTAAAGGTGAATCTGTCACTAAGGCCCCACCACAGCTTTAAAGCCTTTCAGTGGATCCTGATGACATTCGAGGACCAGTTGCCCCAGCCTGGGCCTACCAGTGATGCCAGCCATCACACCCACCCCTGTCCTCCAGTGTATTCTGCCACTGGGGCCTCCTGGCTTTCTCTACCACTGGGCCTTTGCACATGTTAGCCTAGTCTGGAAAAGTTCTTTCTTTCCCTCTTCGCCTAATTCAGCTCATCCAAACTTTAGCTCAGCTGTAGTGTCATTTTTTCAGGCAAGCCTTCTCTTCCCTCCCCAAGTCAGATCCCTTTTGTTTTCTACCAGGTGCTAAGGGGCTCTTACATAGTGCATAGCAGAAGTTTTGTGCAGAAATTAATGGGCATACACCCACTACACAGGGCAGAGGCCACAGCCATGTTTCTCCATGGGAACTGCAGGGCTGACTCAATTGTTTTCACACTTCAATTACATAAGCAACATCTGGGGTGCTTATTAAACACTTCACCTCCAGGTAGTGATTCAGTAGGAAGAGGCCTAAGACTCTGCATTTTTACAAATACCAGGCCATGGGGTTAGAGGCCTTCCCCCCACTATAAAAGGTTCTAGAGACTTCAATTTTAGTTTCTTTTACTCCCCATATTTGTCTACGTACAAGCATCCAAGATGTTTAACAGACTCACTATATACACGGTTGCTCTAAGGTAGTAAGGGTTAACTGAAGTAGGATGGTTAGAAATTTGGAGGGCATAATTAGCACCTGGTTCCAATTATGTTGTTTCTGTAACCAGGAAACCAATAGCTCTCAACTCTGATTTCATTAGAATCCCTCCTGTCATACCCCACCCCCACCAATGCTCCAGGGTCTCGGTGTTTTCTTGGTAATCTGGCAGAAAGCTATTAGGCACAGTTAGGATAGTGCTAAATGGTGCCAAACACTTGCCACCTACAGAACTGCAAGTTCACAATGACAAAGGCTAAAGCTGCCTCCAACTTCATCTTTAAATACATTTAGGAGACCTTTTTTTTTTTTTTAAATGTTCCATTACCAGCTGAAGTTCATTTGAAGTTATTTAACATCTAAAAACTGCCCTCAGAGCCCCCCACCCATTCCAGTCCACATCTGTTCCGTATCTGTGACGCTGTCAGCAAGTCAGGTTCTCAGAGCCTTTGTCCCTCAGCACCTATTACACTGAGGTAATCTGGAGGCCGTCCACTCCCGGTTGCGACTGGGTTACCCATCGCCCCTGTCCCCTCAAACATCAAGGCCTAGCTCTGCCTTCACCTCCTGCAGAAGAATGCTCATTTTAATAGATGGCTTTTTTGGTCAATTAATTTCTTATAGGCATCAGACCTACAAGCAATAAACATCCCATCAGTGAGCCCCTTCATACTGTCAAGTAATGACTAGCCTAACTCAGAGCCTGGCTGCTCCATAAGCAATGGACAAATACTAAAGTAACAAGCACAGACTGTTAAGACAGGCTCTCCTACGGATTTTATGCAGTGTATCAACTGTTTTGCAATGCTTTTATTTTACAGTTTTGCCAAACAACAGCCTTCCACGAAGTATTTCGAGGGAGCGGCAGAAGAGGAGGAGAGACATGGGGGGCAAAAAAGCTCAGCTCGCTTTTCTGCTCCAGCAGCACACATTCACAGTGGGACCTCAGTTTTCTTGGGTTTTTTCCCCCACCATTCACTTAAATGATATATTTGAAACTGAAAGTGCTATCACAGGATAGGCGTTTGCCTTTGCATCTCCCACACAAATCTTGACGGTGGGGCCTTTTGGGGTCCACATGGCGAAGTTTCACTGGGCAGGAGCATCTAGTCTGTTTACAATTCTGAAAAAGATCAAAGTGAGACATGCATACAGAAGATAAACCCTTGGTGATGTCCTGGAACTTCAAAGTTGTTTCTCTAGTCCATTCAAATACTAACTGAATGCACACTAAGCAAGGTTCTGTCCGCAAGGACAGGAATGGGAGAACAAAAGCACTTCCGTCATGCGCTCCTGCTCCCATTTTGCATAGGATTCAATTCTGAATTGTGAAGCTTCTTTTGAAGACGTTTTAAGAGGAAATCTTTTCCTACCCTTGAAGCCAGGGTGGAGAGCCACCAGGTAGGAGAGAGGAGTCTGACAACAAAAGTGAAGGTGTGAGGCCAGGAGCTAGTAGCAGGCCCGGCACCAGTGGCTGACCTTGGCCCTCTCCCTGCTGCAAAGGACCTGAAGCTGAGGCAGAAGGCAGAACAACAGCTGCTGGGCCAAGAGCAGAGCTGTGAGTGAGTTCGATTTCCTTGTCCGATTCCTCTCTACTTTAGAGCTTGCTCTACTCTCAGAGTCAAGGGCATTGATTAGGCTGTCTCAACTGGCAAGCCAAGGTCCGCTAGCAGTGTGGTAACAGCCTAGTCTGTTCTTCCCTCTCTGATTATCACAGTCCATTATCACAAGGCAGTGCTCATTTAACAAGCAACCTGTTACCACTCAACCTGACATTCCTTTCTGAACTAAGGCAAAACAGAAAGCTCTGAAAAACTCGCATTTTTACTAAATACTTATAACTTGGGTACATGCTTCATGAAATGTATTTGCATAAAATCGTCAGCCTCTACTACCTCATGTTAAAAGGTATTCTGTTCTTTAAGTTTACTCTCTCCTGAACTGGACTGAGTGTCAGGTAAAGTAAACATTCTTCCACGTTGCAAATGAGACGACAGTCTCCAGAGATGTTCACACGACCAAGGTTTACAAGAGCAGGAGGAAACGATCACCGAGGCCTGGCTTCCCAGTTGAGTATTATTTCTACAACTCCTTCCAGAAAGGAATCAAAACCTCAGGTCACTGGGAATCTAGGCTCTCTTAGGAAAAAATATTCAAGAAACTACTCCTAAACCTTCTCATCACTATCTAGTTCACACATAAAATGCAAGCGTTCAATTTACTTGGCAGGTGATATCCTCCACTCGGTAAGGGTTATAAGACTTCTGGCATGTTCGGCAAAACTGCTTGTAGTAAACCTGATGGGACAAAGGAAAAACTTAAAGTCCAAACCCTCCTGAACCTTCCGTCAGGATGACGCTGGTGACAGGGCATTGCTTACCTTGTTAGTGCCCTGTACACACCACACATAGGCACTTTCCCAGCGGATATTGCAGTCCTTGCAGTGATAGTAGCCGTACTTCTGCTCTAAGAACTGAGCGAAAGAACAGCAGAGTTTAACCAACTTGCCATCAGAATCAGCCTTCATCTCAAGCAGCCTGGAAAGGATCTGATACTTAAAACTGGCACTCTGCTTCAGATCATGGAGGAAAGTAGAATCAGGTTCAAGGTGGTCTCCAGAAGGTAACAGTTAGGAAAGCTAGTAGCTTAATCAAGTATTGAATAGAAAAGCATGGGCCCACAAAAGTTTGTGTTCCACATTCACTTGGTTCAAGTAGCAGTTTACTAAGCAGGTGTTTTCCTGCAGACAGGCAAGGGGAAAGCCAAAAATACAGGGTTCCTGAATCTTGGGATTCTGGAGGGAGGGTTTTTCTTTCTGTAAAATAGGTCTGATCTTAGCACACACACAAATGAGGTAGTCAAACAGAAGAAATAAGACTGCACCCTAAAATAATCTTGGGTGAACACCTTGAAAAAAAAAAGCTCTTTATGTTGCTAATTAAGTTTCTACCAAATGGTGCTGAGAGTTGAAAATATGGATAAGCCATTAATTCATACACAATATGAACAAAAGTAGTATTACCTTATTCTTTAAGTTATTCTCAGCAACAAGTTACAGACAAGTTTTTCAGGTTAGGTCTTTAGGATTGGAAGGAACTTTGGAAGACTCAGCATTTTCACAGGTGAGCAAACTCAAGTCCAGGAAGGTTAAACGTTGAGTATCAACACAGTTTGGAGCGGTCATAGCTTGTGTACAAATCTGTTTCACTCTCTTTGCTTCCCGGACCCCGACTAAATAGCCTTGAGGGCTTGGAGGAGATATCAGAAGGATTCCTCCAGGCCTCTTACTATTTCTCACGTCTTTCTCCTCCGCTGGGTTACAACCCCTCAGTGCGCTCCAGCTCTTTAGCATTCAGGCAACTACCACACGGCCCTCCATGCCTGCTGCTCCTGGGTAGCAATGCACGGCAGTGCGCACGCTCCAGCAGTACCATCAGATTTCTGAATAGGGGTGCGTCTTAAATGCAAGGTAAAATCCTGACCAGGACCCCAGTAATCAATGGTTACAGTTTCTAACACACTGAATTCAAAACAGAGAGTGGGATCCACGGGAATCGACTCTCCTGGCCAATAAGTTCACTTTCTCATGTTCTGAGACCCATCCTGGATCATCCAGCGTACAATGTATTTGCTGTATACAGCTGACTACACTCTGGCGGTCAGCAAATACTCTCGGAATAAGAATGTTAAGAGCTTTTCTACAGTCACCCCTGTGCAGCTGCAGTTCTACGATAATAGCAACAAGCACACTACACTCGATTTAATGCTGACGGAGAAAGACTTCAGCAGCCACCGAAAGGCACCGAAGCTTGCCGGCGCGTAAAGGGAGCGCGCGCTACCACGTGTCGAGAGCAGCCGAGGGCGGGCACCCGGACGCGGATGGGAGCCAACACAACTCTGGGGGATCCCCTGCCAGTTCCCGGGCTGACTCGGGTCTCACCTGGAAGCGCAGGCGCTCCTTGCTCGGCTGGGGGCTCCGGGGCGACGATCTCTCGCCAGCGGTGTCCGGGACCCTGGCAACGGGCGGGGGCTGCTCGCGGCTTGCCGGTACTGCGGCCTGGGCCTCGTCCTCCTCAGGCTGCAGCTGCAGGGAAACCTTCCTCGCCGACCCGTCTCCCTCCTCGGGGCCTCGGGGCCTCGCAGGTGGCGGCCCTCGCTCAGTCTCCGGCTCCCCGGGCCTCTGCTGGCCCGCCACGGCCTCGGCCCCCTCCAGGAGGGTGGCTAGGCAGCGGGAGGTCACGGGCGAGTACACAGCCAGGGTGCGCAGGAAACGCACGCGCCGCGGGGCGCGGCTCGGCGGGCTGTCCTGCTCCGGGCCCCGGCGGGCGCGCTGCGGGGAGGCCGGGCAGCTGCCGCCCGCGTCCGCCGCGCCCTCGGGATCCGGACTCGGGCCGGACTCGCGGGCCCTGTGCCCCAGCGTCCGCCGCCCCAGCGAGCACTGCACCGATACGTCGCGGAACGGGTTCACCTGCACCGCCGCGTCCCGAGTGCTGGCCGGGCGGGGGCCCACCTGCGACAGCAGGGCCATGAGCTGCGCGCGCTGGTAGCTGTGGACGTACTCGGCGGCCGCCAGCTGCCCGTGGCCCGGGAACGACGACGAGGCCGCGCCGTCAGAGGAGGAGGAAACGGGAGGGTAGCCCCCGCCCCGGGGTCGCCAGCCACCCTCGTCCGCCCCGCTTTTTCCCTTGGCGGCGGCGGCGGCCGGGTAGAGGCACCGGTACGAGTAGAGAGCGCACGCCGGGTACAGGTAACCATCCAGGACGACGTCCCCCAGGGCAGCCATCAGTGTACCCCTGCCGCCTGCCCGTCGGCCCCGGCGCCCTAAATAGACGACCTACCAGGGGCAGTCGGACGCGGGCCCCACCCCCGCGGCCAGCGCTGTGCTGGGGCAGCGCCCCACCCCCACCCCCACCCCCCGCACCCTTCCCGCCACCCACTGGTGTCCTAGCTTCCTCGCCGAAGGGTTCCCTCCCCGACCTTGGTGTGGGAATATTCCACACCCGGAGGTCGGCACGAATATTCTTAAGATGATCTGCAAAGAAAGCTTTCTTTGCGATGCAAAACTGATCTGGAAGTGAACTTGCCCCAGGTGAAGAAGATACCCGCAGAACCATCCCGCGGATTAACCGAGCCAGGTGATAGTCGTTCCTCGGTTATTGTCTGCGCCGCCTTCGAAGCTGAGGCTAGGCTGGGTGCCTCTGGCTAGTGAGCAAAAATGAGGTTTGGGGAGACTACTTGGGGTCTGATAACCTACGATCTCAGATTATATGTTATTTAATCATCTCAGAGTTGCTCTGAGAAATCTACGCATTGAACCCTTTCAGTAAGTGCATAGGGAAAGCACTCTAGGGCATCGTATCTAGGCTAATTGTTTTCTCCCTTGGAGAACTTACTCCCTCCCCGCCTCCCCGCCTCCTCCGTCCCCCGCCCATCTCAAATGGTGACCAGGAGGTGCTGTTAAGTACCACCAGGGATTGCTCTTCTCTGGGGAGGATAGTCGTTCCACAGATTTTTTTGACCAAATAAACTTTGCAAAGGAAAACTGATTTAGACTGTGTTTACATAAACGCTGAAGATGGAACCAGTCCCCAGTTGAAAAGCAAGTGCCTCGTTCACTAGAAACATGTCGGCTGTTCATTACAAATAGATATCAGATCAAGTAATCAAATACATTAATGTAATTTTTCCCTGATTTGAAACAGGTTGGACAATGAGATATTATATTTCATTGTTTAATTGACCTGTTTGGGGATTTGTCTGAATACAGGTCAAATTTTAACAGTGTCAAGTATTTATAAACTGAGCAAGCACACTTTGTTTTAACAACAATTACATTCAACTCAATTATGCTTTACAAATATAGCATGTTTTTACTCATATAAGATAGTGCATCAAAATTCTACATTTCCAAGACCCTGTTTAACATATTTGAAACAGTCATAGATATTGGTCATGGTGAAAACCAAAAAGCACACTTGTTCAGGCCAGCAACCTCGCAGTCCCAGGTGCAAGTTACTTCACAACACTGATTTGTAGTTTATGTAAATGCTTGGGTAATATACCAATGCAACCTTATGGTGGGTAGATCAAAATCGTTACATGTATAATGATGTGAACCAGCTGTTGTTCTTTATGTAAACCATAGACACTACCACAGACCATAAATATGAAGTAGTATTTCAGCAAGATAAACTCTCCTGTGTATCTCCATATTTAGAGTGAAGTCTGAGTGGTTTCCATCATAATTAAATTATCTGCTTTCACTGTGCCATAGGATGTGTCTGCCATTTCCTCTTCTTTCAGTTTCTTATAAGAAATATCTGTATCTTCATCTTCATCTAGAGGATCTTGCTTGTGCAGTACTCCGCTTCCATACATTTTATATATTAAAACAAAAATCCCTGCTTCTGCAGACTGGAAAAGGGCATAAAGCAAGGGAAACATGTACATACTTCCTATGTTTTGTGGTGGAAATGCCAGTTTCAGGATGGCGGTACAGAGCTGCACATTTTGGCTCCCTGTTTCCAGGCTCACGGTCCTCTTGCAGTTGGGCGGAAGATGGAAGAGAGTAGCTAAGCCGTAGCCTGAGGCATAGCCTGCCAAAGGCATAAAAATCGCTACCACGTAAACAGCTGCTGGAATACTGGCCAACAGTTCAGGTCCTAACATAGTGCCGGTCAATATGAAAAGGACCACCAGCGTCATTAGCAGAGACCACAGGGAAATCTAGTAAAAGAAAATAGAGAAGCCATCAAAAATAATTTGTGGAACTTCCCTGGCGGTCCAGTGGTTAAGACTCAGCTCTCCCAAAGCAGGGGGCATGGGTTCAGTCCCAGGTGGGGGAACTAAGATTGTGCAATGCCAGCATGGTATGCCCTAAAGACAACAATAAGAGTTGCAGAGGAATTCAAACAAGGGGACCCTGGACTCTTGGAAGAGGAGAGTCATCTAGTCTGATCTCCTACATATAATGAAAAGTTTTTGCCATTATTTTTGAGAATGGGTAGATCACCTCAGGAGGCATCCAGGCCATGTCAGATAGCTCTGTTTGGTGACCTGCCCTTATGTCTAGTGTGCCTTCTATAACTGCTAGCCACTGTCTTGGATAGACATTCAGGAGCAACACAGACCAGACTACTCATCCTAAAAACAGCCTACACATGTTTAAAAATCAGTTATGAGGGGAAGGTTATTACTCTTCTCTGGGGGCAGATTGTCCCAGGTTTTCAGCCTCCATCCCGTAACTCTGTTTTGGAGTCCAGATTTGTTCTGAGTACTCAGTCCTGTCTGACTCTTTGCAGCCCCATGGATTGTAGCTCACCAGGCTCCTCTACCCGTGGGATTTTCCCAATAGGAATACTGTGTGTAGGTTGCCATTTCCTCCTCCAGGGGATCCTCCGGACCCAGGGATCGAACCCGCATCTCTTGCATCTCCTGCATTGGCAGGCAGATTCTTTACCACTAGCACTACCTAGGAAGCCCGACTGTTCTGAACATTTTTTTAATTTGTAAATATGCCTCTTAAAAATAGGGTGGTTAGAACTGAGCCCAATATAACAGGTATAGTCTGATGAATGGAGTAGACAGATGGATATTACTTCCCCTGAACAGGACTCCATGTTTTCCATAAGAAATTAGTTCTAGTTTTACACAGAAGATAAAAGACTATTTATGCAACTGAGTGTCCAATATTTTTAACTTTCAAAATACTTTATATCTCAGAGAACTGTTAGTAATACTCAACAATTACCAACTCAGATTAGGTTAGAGAAAAGAAAAAACGTAAACATAAGATGTGAGGAATTCTTTGTAGTTCTGCAACTCCCTCCTTTTTATCTATTGATGAGAAACCTCCCACCTGTCTCTAGTGGTGCTTAGCAATTATTATATATAATAGAAAGATTTTAGATACAAAACAATTTATAAAACAGTGTGTCATCTTGATGTCTGACTGATACATTTCACTCATACAAGTAAGAAAGGCTTGTAAATAATAAGATGGAAACCTAGAAATTCTTCTTGTTCTTCAGATTGGCAGTTTGTTTTTTTTCAGTGGGGCAGAGGGTTGGGTGGGTGTTGGTGAGGAAGACAACAGTTCCAGAGACATTTAAGTGTTGCTTCTGGCTTCATAGATATATGTGGGAAGATAATCCTTTGGAGTCTGTGGGATTGGCATATACTCTTTAAAAAATCATTCAAAATTTATCTGGGCTGGTCAAAAATCTATCCTAAAGGGTACGGAAATAAAATTATAAGATACTCATGCTACAAATGTACCAATAAAAACTTTTCTTATATTAAGTTTCAAAGTGTGTCTACATCAAAAGCTTTGACAAGAAATCTGATTCTTCATTGTGAAAATAGTGGCTCTGAATCATTTCCTTTGAACCATTTTAAATCATTTGACATTTAATACTCATTTTAAAGTGTTTGCAAAAGTATAAAAATATTATGAAGCTGATCTTATGAGTGTGCTAGTTAAGAAATGAGTCCAGCTTTAAGTTATTGGATTGTCTGTTATTTAAATATATTTATCTATTTTTAGCATGGGAATAGGGTTTTGATTGACTTTCTCTTAGAATTCCTAAGGTTTTATAGTAAATGCATCACATTAATACTCTTAGCTTAATGATCAAACTTATTAAGTTCTTAATGCTCTCAAAAATAATCTATAGTATATTATGTTTAACATTAAAATATTTATGTTTTCATGTACATATATATTTATTGGGCTTCCCTGGTGATTCAGACAGTAAAGAATCCACCTGTAATTGTTACATTCAAAGAATAGATGTTTATTACAGAGCATATTTTTTTTCTCAAGGTTGAATATATGTACTGAAAAGAGCCCTCTATTTTTCATATTAAAGTTAGCCCCTCTGTATAATCAGATTATTTTAATAAATAAAATAAGTAAAACACAAAAGATTATGTCATCTTAAATCCACATAATTTAAACATTAGGGCGAGCCTTTTTCTCTTTGTTTTCTAAAGGAATTTGCATATACACTTTATAGTAATTAGTTATATACTTTATTTAACTTCCTAAAATGAGAATCCTGTTCAAGGTTTACTATTATTTACTACTATTTTTGAGTTTTCAAAGAAAGTTTAATTTACAAATATTTAAATCTTTCTCCTCCAATCAATTTTTACAAAATCTCTACTGCTACAAAAAGCATCACTTTTTTAAAATAAAGCAATATTGGAAATATTGCACAAAATAATAGAAATCTCATCCTTTCACTAGCTTTAGAAATAATATGATATATTGCAATGGGGAAGGAAAAAAGAAACACAAATTTAGTAATGGTAATATATTCTGCATTATTTACCCAGGACCTAATTTTATTTTGTGTATTCTATTATATTCCACGATGTAATTTTTGAATTACCTTTGGTCTTATTAGTGTAAAGCTACTTTTAGAAAACTAATAAAACATTTTAAAGGAATCTGCTACAGAGTTTCTCAGAATTAGAGTTCCACTTTTAAAGAACAGAGTAATGCATTTCTAAAATACTGCACAAATCCAATTAAAATAATTTTACTTCACCTGCTTTGATTTTTAGTAATACATGACTTCTTAGTGAAAAACATGTTGCCGTTTAATTGCACAGTCATCTTTTTTCTTCATGATCTGTTTCCACCTATAAGTACTGATAGTTATGCTGTTTTTAATAAACCTTGGTATATTAATTAAAGCTGTTATTTTTAAAGTTCCAAAAGATGGGATGGAAGTTATCTTCCTGGCATAATTTTTTAAGTTTATCCATGCAAGGGCTGCCCAGTCCTTTTCTTCCTTATCCTTCTTTTCCAAACTTCTCACCATTTCAGCCATGGGTCGGAGACCAAGGACCCTCTACGAATGTAAAGGAGGCAAAGGGAAGAGTGACCTTACCTTCACAATGTAGTCAGCCACCCGGCTGTATCTATAGCGAATGAAGACGCCCAAACCGATGGGGATGAGAGTGCTGCAGAGGGTCAGGATCACTGTCCCTATGGGTAGTAACTGCACCAGGGGAGTGTCGATCCAAGGCCGGCTGTAGATCCACAGGCACAGGGGCATCAAGACCAGGGCCAGGAGAGTTGAGGAGATGGTCATGATGATACTGCAGGAAAGGGAATGGACAGAAGTTGGAACAGCTTTGAGCCAAAGAGCCTTGCTTGCACACTGGATAAAGGAGAAAGAGGGAGCCTGCAAGCCCCCCAGTTTGAAGTCAGGGGTGAACCTGCTTCATCTCAGGGGAGCACCAAGAGAGCAGCATGTCTAAGCCCAATTGAAATAGGAACTCCAGGTAAGAGATAAAAAGAATCTCAGGACTGTGGCTCTCTGCTTTCTGCAGCCTACTGCACTGGTTACCCTCTGGATGATTGTGAGGGCAAGGAATATTTTTGTTATCTTTTCTAATCCTCCAAAGCACCCTGAAGGACATGGTAAAGCTGCTGGATACTACTTGTTGGACTGACCTCAATCACAACCTTATATATGAGATTACTTTCTTTATTGGAGCCAACAGTCCTATTTTGCTTTTACATTTCCCGAGAGTCCTGGCTTCAGACTTCCCAGTTCCCTTTGTCTTCTGGGGCCCAGACCTGCACTGACAGTGCAACAGTCAGGGCGGGTGGGGAGAGAGCTGGGGGTGAGACCCCCAGACCTCAGAGCACCTCTGTTCCCATCTAGATCTTCTCCCCTCCAACCCTATCTCTTCTGCCTGGACATCACCCTCATCTCCAGTTTCTTTGCAGCTCTTCCGCACCTCATGCTAACCGCCTCTACTTCCTCCCTCCTTGGTCTTGAACCCGTGGCTGTAAACGCGGTTGACGGCGATTAGATAGACGGCTATGGGACCGTAAGCAGCTCCGTACCTGAGGTTCATGTCGCCGTCCACGAGCAGGGACATGAGGTTGGAGAGATTCCCGCCGGGACAGCAGCCACACAGGAGCACCGCCACGGCGGCCGAGCCGTCCAGGGAGAAGGCGAGCGCCAGCAAGAAGGCCAGCAGCGGCAGGAAGCCGAACTGGCAGAGCGCGGCCAGCAGCGCGCCCACCGGCCGGCGGACGTGCGCCCCGAAGTGGTTCCCGTCCACCGTGCAGCCCAGGCCCAGCATGGTGATGCACAGGGCGGCGCCCACCAACACGTTCAGCCCATGGTTCAGCGGCGTGTCCCAGAACGGGGGCTCGTGGGCCGCCTCGGGCCGAGCGAACAAGGTCGGGCTTGGGCCACCCGCGCCGCCCGCGAAGCTGCCGGCCGTCGGCGCCGGGGTCGGAGTGGGGCCGGGGCTGAAACTGACTCCGGGCCCGGGTGCCACACTGAGCACGGGGCCGGGGCCGGCGCTGGAGGCCGGCGCGAGGGGTGCGTCCGGGCCGGGACTCAGGCTGCTGGCGGTGGGCGACAAGGTGTAATTGTCCGGGGGCAGTGTGGACTGGCCAAAGAGCAGGGTGCCATTGTCGGTGCCGAAAAGCAGGGTGGCGTTGTCGGTGCTGTCCATGGCTCTGTCGGGGGAGGCAGCGGATCTGGCTCTTGCCTGCCCTGCGGACGTCTCTTACCTCCCGCCGCACGGGCCTCCCTGCGCCTTCGATCGCCACCGCCGTCCGTCTGTCTGTCCGCCAGTCCGCAGCTGCCAAACGGGACTCAATTGCAAGGCTCTGCTGCGCGCGGCTGACGTCTGGGGCGGCCGGTTGGTCCTCTGCTGTGGTGGGGCGGAGTGGGCGGCGGGGGCCGGAGAGGGGCGGTGGAGGTTGGCCGGCGCCCGCTGGCTGGCACTTAAGAAAGCGCAGCCCCCGAGGGTGAACCCAATCGCTGGGCCCCGCGCGCCCTCAGGCCCCGCCTTCGCCGGTCGAGTCCCTCCTTTTAATCACCAGTAAGTGGTTCTGTAAGAGTGTAGCCAGGGGCGGAACAAAGACCTGACAAAGGACAACAAGAAGAAAAAAACAGAAAAAACCGTGCCTGGCTGCTGATCAAGTTCTCTGATGGTCTCTGTCTCTTTGATAATGAAATCTGGACATCCAGACACATAAGAGAGAGAGAAAGCTGGTCTATGCACGCACATACATCATGCAGACTGTTCAAAGAGCCTGCAACCCCGAGTGTTGCGAGGGATGCTTGACTTCATAGGAATGGCTCTCTGGTAGCAAGACACAACACTTGTGTTCTGACAACGTAGAAAGTAATAAAATATATTGGTGGGGTTTGGGCCAGGTCTTGTGCAAGTGCGTATGCATTATTTTATTTGATTTTCTCTCAGCAGAGCCTTGGGAGAGATCCTGTTAGCTCGATTTTTCCACACCAGGAATCCGAGGCACAGGGAAATCTCAGCCTCATCAGCCAAATCCGCAAGCACCTGACTCTGTTCATCGGGATATGGTGTTAAAGCACTGCAGGGGAAGAGCTCTGCTAAGAAAAGTCTCCGTGAAAAATGTGTGTTTGGGAATTTTTGGCAGATGGGGAAAGGCTACTTCAGTGGTCATAGATTTATGAAGTGATTTGAGTATAGCCCAGGCTTTAGGATTAAAGAACTGAAAAGAATTAAAGTGGTGAGGTTCCCCGCTTCAGACAGGTTTATCCAGAAAACAAATCAAATACAGAGTTCTTGGGAGTGTTGACTTAACAACTTTATGTGAGTCCCTGGGTGCATCTGCAAAGGAAAGGGACCTCCCTGCATATCAAGAAGCCATGGAGAAGGCATCTGGCTGACTGAAGTGACTATAACCTGATAGCCAGTTGAGCTGTGAAAGCCAACAGCAGGGATTTCTAGGCTGAAGTCTTAGTTCAGGTTTAGTCTGTATGGAGCCAAGATCCTCGAGTGAATTCTTCCTCCTGGAAACTTGTCCCTACCCCCATTTTCTACATCAGTGGAGACTGGGTGACTTCCATTTCCCAATGATGCACTGAGTTCATATGTTTATATTTCAGTTCAGTTCAGTTCAGTCGCTCAGTTGTGTCCAATCTTTGCGACCCCATGGACTGCAGCACACCAGGCTTCCCTGTCCTTCACCATCTCCAGGAGCTTGCTCAAACTCATATTTATCCAGTCGGTGATGCCATCCAACCATCTCATCCTCTGTCATCCCCTTCTCCACCTGCATTCAATCTTTCCCAATGTTAAGGTCTTTTTCAAATGAGTCAGCTCTTCGCATCAGGTGGCCAAAGTATTGGAGCTTCAGCATCAGTCCTTCCAATGAACATTCAGCACTGATTTCCTTTAGAATTGACTGTTTCGATCTCCTTGCATCAATTCTTCGGCACTCAGCTTTCTTTATGGTCCAACTCTCACATCCATTAATGACTGCTGGAAAAACCATAGTGTTGACTAGATGGACCTTTGTTGGCGAAGTAATGTCTCTGCTTTTTCATATGCTGTCTAGGTTTGTCATAGCTTTTCTTCCTAGGAGCAAGCATCTTTTAATTTTATGGCTGCACTCACCATCTGCAGTGACTTTGGAGGCCAAGAAAATAAAGTTTGTCACTGTTTGCATTGTTTCCCCATCTATTTGCCATGAAGTAATGGGACCAGATGCCATGATCTTAGTATTTTTTGAATGTTGAGTTTTAAATCAGCTTTTTCACTCTCCTCTTTCACTTTCATCAAGAGACTCTTTAGTTTCTCTTTGCTTTCTGTCAAAGCAAAGTTTCTCTTTGCTTTGTGATGTCATCTGCATATCTGCTGCTGCTGCTGCTAAGTTGTTTCAGTCGTGTCCAACTCTGTGCGACCCCATAAACAGAAACCCGCCAGGCTCCTCCATCCATGGGATTTTCCAGGCAAGAGTACTGGAGTCGGTTGCCATTGCCTTCTCCATCTGCATATCTGAGGTTATTGCTATTTCTCCTGGCAATCCTAATTCCAGCTTGTGCTTCATCCAGCCTGGCATTTCCCATGATGTACTCTGCGTAGAAGTTAAATAAGCAGGGTGACAATATACAGCCTTGATGTACTCCTTTCCGAGTTTGGAACCAGTCTATTGTTCCATGTCTGGTTCTAACTATTGCTTCTTGACCTGCATACAGATTTCTCCAGAGGAAGGTAAGGTGGTCTAGCATTCCCATCTCTTTAAGAATTTTCCACAGTTTGTTGTGATCCACACAATCAAAGGCTTTGGCATAGTCAATAAAGCAGAAATAGATGTTTTTTTGGAACTCTCTTGCTTTTTCGATGATCCAATTGATGTTGGCAATTTGATCTCTGGTTCCTCTGCTTTTTCTAAATCCAGCTTGAACATCTGGAAGTTCTCTGTTCATGTACTGTTGAAGTCTGGCTTGGAGAATTTGGGGCATTACTTTGCTAGTGTGTGAGATGAGTGCAATTGTGCGGTAGTTTGAGCATTCTTTGGCATTGCCTTTCTTTAGGATTGGAATGAAAACTGACCTTTTCCAGTCCTGTGGCCATTGCTGAGTTTTCCAAATTTGCTGGTATATTGAATACAGCAAAGGTCCATCTAGTCAAGGCTATGGTTTTTCCAGTGGTCATGTGTGGATGTGAGTTGGACTATAAAGAAAGCTGAGTGCCAAAGAATTGATGCTTTTGAACTGTGGTGTTGGAGAAGACTCTTGAGAGTCCCTTGGACTGCAAGGAGATCCAACCAGTCCATCCTAAAGGAGATCAGTCCTGGGTGTTCATTGGAAGGACTGATGTTGAAGCTGAAACTCCAATAATTTGGCCACCTCATGCGAAGAGCTGACTCATTGGAAAAGACCCTGATGCTGGGAAAGATTGAGGACAGGAGGAGAAGGGGACCACAGAGGATGAGATGGTTGGATGGCATCACCGACTCAATGGATATGGGTTTGGGACTCCAGGAGTTGGTGATGGACAGGGAAGCCTGGTGTGCTGCGGTTCATGGGGTCGCAAAGAGTCGGACATGACTGAGTAACTGAACTGAACTGAACTGAGTGCACCATTTTCATAGCATCATCTTTTAGGATGAGCTATTTGAAATAGCTGGAATTCCATCACCTCCCCCTTTGTTCATAGTGATGCTTCCTAAAGCCTACTTGACCTCACACTCCAGGATGTCTGGCTCTAAGTGAGTGACCACACCATCGTGGTTATCTGGGTCATTAAGATCTTTTTTGTATAATTCTTCTGAGTGTTCTTCCCACCTCTTAATATTTTCTATTGTTAGGTCCCCACTGTTTCTGTTCTTTTTGTTTGTTTGTTTGTTTCTGTACTTAATTGTGCCCATCTTTGCATGAAATATTCCCTTGGTGTCTCTAATTTTCTTGAAGCGGTCTCTAGCCTTTCCCATTCTATTGTTTTCCTCTATTTCTTTGCATTGATCACTTAGGAAGGTTTTCTTATCTCTCTTTGTATTCTTTGGAACTCTGCATCCAAATGGATACATCTTTCCTTTTCTCCTTTGCCCTTTGAAAATATAAGTATGTTTATATTTTCTCTTCCCCAAATCTTGTGAAAATGGAAGAGATTATGACAAATAGGGGGCTTCCCAGGTGGCGCTAGTGGTAAAAATCCTGCCTGCCAATGCCAGAGACATAAAAGAGGCAGGTTGGATCTCTGGGTGGGGAAGATCCCCTGGAAGAGGCAACCCACTCCTCCACTCCAGTACTCTTGCCTGGAGAGTCCCATGGACAGAGGAGCTGGGCAGGCTGCAGTCCATAGTGTCACAAAGAGCCAGACACAACTGAAGCGACTTAGCACGCGCGCACACACATAACAAATATGATTAAGTTCATGGCATAGTACACTCTTTATCACAAATAATTTATTTCCTCTCCATTAGACCATAAATCCACAAGAGCAGTGCTTCTGCAAGCATTTAGGAAAATAATATACCCTCAAACTGTCCCCAGACAGTAAATCTAAAAAAACAATGCTCTAACATCTATAGAGCTTTGAAGAAAGTAGAATGTGACCAAAAAGATTCCAAGTTTTCATTTTGGCTTATGTGCAGATAAAAAAAATGCCACCCAAATACTTCGGTTAAGTTAGTAGGAGACATGTGAACAGACAGACAAGATAAGGAGGAGGCACTGTGGAATCTTTACATTCTTGAAACCACAGGAGAAGATAAACCAAGAACACAAATGGCAGAGGGTGAGCTGAAGCCCGACTCTGCAGACACCACTCCACTTTGTGCTAATGGTATTAAAATCCACAATCAAATTAAATAAGCAGTAACTAGAGGCAGGCCAACCCATCCAACTAACTCCTCTTGGGGACTGGGGAGGGATATGGGAGAGAATTTTTGCCGAGGGTGAAGAGTAAAAAGCAGAAGAGATGGGCTTGGGTTGTAAATCAGCAGGAGGATCACGCTCAACCTGCAGCCTCAAGGATTTCTTGGGGCCTGCACACCTGCCGTCTCTCCTGCTCATGTGGTTGTTGTAAAGAAAGCATATGCTCTTGCCTCCCCTCTTCCTTCTGATCTTTTTCACTATTTAGGAAAAACCCTAGGATTAGGAAAAGAGAGCTCACTCTCCAGGTGTGGTGGTAATGGCAGGGTGCTGCGGGTCACTGAACTTCCTCTATCGCCCTACCTTTTACTCTTACTGCTGCCAAAGAGAGTCTGGCCCACCCAAAAGGGAGAAAATACATAGATGGGAAAGATGACACCATAGGTGGAAAATGCCAGCTGGGGGAAAATAAATTTAGAGGCTTCTTGCACACCATACACCAAAATTAATTCCACATGGATTAAAGAGTTAATATTAATAACAATAATGGAACAAAATTTCTGGAGAAAAATATTAGCTAGTATTTATCTCATCTTTGGATAGGGAAAATGTTCCTAAGCAAAAAAGTAACAGAAGAAATCGTAATGGGAAACTCAATAGCTAGGATGCCATAACAATTTTAAACTTTGTTATAGTCAAAAAAGCATTGAAAAATTAAAAGCAAATTACAAAATAAGAAAAAATATTTGCAACTTTTATAAAACCAAGAGCTAGTATTAATTTTATAAAACGGTTTTATAAATTAACAAGAACAAACAATATAATAGGGAAAAAAAAAAAAGCAAATGCTATGAGTAGATATACAAGATCATACAAAGAAAAGACCAAAGAAATTAAACTGAAGCAATTAGATGCTATTCTTTCACTGTTAGAAAAGACTGACATAAATGATATTATATTATGGTGCCAAGGATTCTCTCAACTGCAGACCCTCTCATCCTGCTGGTGGTGTATCCTTTCTAGAAGAAAACTTGGTGTAGATGACAGTGGTCCTAGAAATGTGCATCTACTTTGATCTAGCAATTCTATTTGTGGGTGTTTATCCTAAGGAAACACTCAGGGAATTTTTTTTAAAAATGAGAGCCACATTGAGTGCTTACATACAGGACAATCTGCTGAGCTTTTAATCATGGATCATCTCATTCAATTTTTATAACAGGCTTACTGAGGTCAGAAATTTGCCAAGTCAAAAGAAAGAATTTGCCAAGTTACCTCCCAGTAGGGGTAGAGTCAGGCTTTTTGAACCCAAGCTTTTGGATCCCAAAGTCAGTCCTAAACCGGATATGATGTAGTCAAACAGGAAAGTGAACGTGTTATTTGCTCAGTCGTTTCTGACTTTTTGCAACCCCATGGACTGTAGCCAGCGAGGCTCCTCTGTCCATGGGATTTTTCCAGGCAAGAATACTGGAGTGGGTTGCCATTTCCTTCTCCAGAGGATTTTTCCCAACCCAGGGATCAAACCCAGGTCTCCTGCATTGCAGGAGGATTCCTTACCGCCTGAGCCAATAGGAATTGCCTTTAAAAACTAAAATAGAGTTACCATATGATCCAGCAATCCCACTCCTGGGCATATATCTGGAAAGAGTAAAGTTCTAATTTGAAAATATACATGTACCTCAGTGTTCACTGCAGCACTATTTTCAATAGCCAAGACATAGAAGCAACCTAAATGTCCACTGAAAAATGAATGGGTAAAGCAGATGTGATACATATAGCATATATATAATGGAATATCACTCAGCCATTAAAAAGGAATGAAATAAGGCTATTTGCAACAACATGGATGGACCTAGAGATGATCACACTAAGTGAAGTAAGTCAGATAGAAAAAGTAAATATTTTATATCACTTCTATGTGAAATATTACAAAATGATGCAAATGAATTTATTTACAAAGCAGAAATACAGTCACAGACATAGAAAACAAACCCATGGTTACCAAAAGGGAAAGAGGCAGAGGAGGGATAAATTAAGAATTTGAGATTAACAGGCAGGGCTTCCCTGGTGGCTCAGCAGTAAAAAAAAAATCCACTTGGAATTCAGGAGATGTGGGTTCTATCCCTAGTTTGGGAAGATGCCCTGAAAAAGGAAATGGCAACCCACTCCAGTATTCTTGCCTGGAAAATCCCATGGACAGGGGAGCCTGGAGGGGTTACAGTCCATGGGGTCGCAAAATAGTCATGACTGAGCGGCTAAACAACAATAACAACGACAAACTACTATATATAAAATAGATAAACAACAAGGACCTACTGTACAGCACGGGGAACTGTATTCAATATCTTGAAGTAACCTATAATGGAACAGAATCCAAGAAAGAAGATAAATAGACATATATAACTGACTTTGTTGCATACCTGAAACATTGTAAATCAGCTATGCCTCAATTAAAGAAATTTTAAAAAATAAATAAATATGAATGTGCTAAGACAAGAGACTACTATGCAGATGCCAAGAATAGTGTTCACAACCAGAGTTCCTAATCTGGAGTCCACAGATGAGTCTGAGACTCTCCTGAAATAAAGTTAGTTTTTCCACATATGTACATTTTTTTCCTTGAAATGTGAGTTCATGACTTTTCTCAGTAATTTTGAGGACTATTTAAAGATAAAAGAGAAATTATGTGTTGACATAATCATAAGTGATAAAGCTATAAACACATATTAACATACGCATATTCTAGTAAATATATTTTATATATATGTAAACTTAGAGGGAATTTCTCCAATGTATATTGAGAGGTAGTATTAAAAGGGATTTTTATTTTCTTCTTTGTGTTTTACTGTGTTTTTCAAAATTATACATATATTTTATAATCAGAAAAATAAAAAAATTTTAATAGTTTAAAATCCAGAGGAAAAATACATTCTATGAGTATCAAAGTGAAAATCATGTAATCAATCTATAGGCCATAGGTTGATACAGAAAAATAGGCCAAAGATACAATTTATAATAGACAAATTATATTCTATTAAATAGGAAAAGTTTTAAATAGGAAAAGTTTTACCCCACTAATAGTTAAATAAACATATAATATGAAACTTCAAAAAAAAAAAAGTCAAATAGAGTATCAGAGTAACATTTAATTGTGGTAACGCCATAGAAGCACACCTTTGATGGTGAGTGGGTATATGATACAACTTCTGGGGAAAACACTGATAATACAGTCCTGCTTGACATTTTTTTAAAAATTTGAATTATTTCAAATGAGGTGCCAGAAACCCTGACTCAAATTGCTGTGAGCCAAAAAGGGAGTTTAGTGACTCATGAGAATGAAAAATCCCCTGATGTGGCTGGCTCCCAGGTTACAGCGAAGACTCGGTCTCTGTCCATTTCTCAGCTCCACTTTCCTCTATGTCATCTTCATTTTAACGTTCACTTTCTCTCTAGGGGGCTTTTTTTCCAGAAATATCCACCAGCTCAGAACCACCCACGGAAAGAGAAAGCTTACTTCCCAGTGATTTTCATAAAAGTCTTGGGGTAAATTTGACCCAGGAACTGTGCCCATCCTCAAAAAGACATTGTAGCCACAAAGGGGAATGCTCTCCCTTGAACTTGGGGTAGTCTCATCCCCACATGAGACACATGAACTCAGATCTGGGTCAGGGATTCCCCAGAGGAATACTGGGGGCTCTTAACAGATAGAGGAAATATGGATATTGGGCAGGCGGAAACTAGAAGGCCTCACCCTGCTGACTTAGAGAAATCATCTGAATTGCAGACAGTTTATTCAGGAAGCCAAAAAAGGCACCCCACTCCAGTACTCTTGCCTGGAAAATCCCATGGGCGGAGGAGCCTGGTGGGCTGCAGTCCATGGGGTCGCTAAGAGTCAGACACGACTGAAGCGACTTCCCTTTCACTTTTCACTTTCACGCATTGGAGAAGGAAATGGCAAGCCACTCCAGTGTTCTTGCCTGGAGAATCCCAGGGACGGGGAGCCTGGTGGGCTTCCGTCTATAGGGTCGCACAGAGTCAGACACGACTGAAGCGACTTAGCAGCAGCAAGAGAAAAGAAATTTAGAAATAACCTGAATATTCAGCAATATGCAATTGATTGAGCATATTACACTTTATTCATGTAATAGAACAGTATACAACTATTAAAAAGCTTAATAATCTGAAATGAAGCAAATTAATTATACAACAGAATGTAGATACAATTTGGTCCCAATTTCTTTAAAAATATTTATATATTTGCATTCAAAAGGACTGGACCAATGTATACAAAATATAGTGGATGATGGATGATTTTTGTATTCTTATATTTGCTTTATCTCTACTCTCAACCACCACCCCCTCATAGAAACTGAAATTGTCAAACAAGTAGATTAAGTATATAGCTATATTGCATTTTAATCAATAAAACAGGGAAGTTGTCTAAATTCCTTGAAGCAACTTGAATTACAATAACGTTTAACCACTTTTGTTGAAAGGAAGCAGGAAAATTTTCTTCTAATAGAATCCATCAAACAGGAGAGTTGGTTGGAATATTCCTCTCAGCTGGTTTTTATCTAAGAACAACATGGCCTGGTGATTATGCCTGATTTGTATAATCAAGCCTATTTTCCAGGATAAATGTCAATTTCTAACAGTGTTAATTATACTTCAATAACTAGCTAATGACAGATATAACCAGGGACTGTCTTCTGTGTCCAAAAAGCGTTCCACACTTAACATACTGGTCTGCATAAAGGTTTCACCACTCTCCCAAAGCAGAGGTTCCGATAAACCAAACTGGCATAAAGCAAAGAAGCAATTACTGTAGGACACATCTTGCAACAGACGTACAAAATCAATCAAGATGAAGCACAGATGCTCAAACAGAGTTCACAGCTCTGGCCACCTGGTGCTGAGACGAGGAGTGTCATTCCCAGGAAGGGATTTGTTGGGTCCACTCTTACTTCTTAGAGCACTCGATGCTTCTGTAATGGTTATTGCAAAACCAACACAATTTTCACTTTTTTTCTGAAAGTGAAAATCTTCTTTGGATTGCTTTTGGTTAGTGAAAACAAGGACTAATATGTAGGTCTTTTGTAAAAGTAAAGTGGTGTGAAGTGAACTTTGGAAAAGGGGAGGATACTCATGTTACATTTATATAACTGGCATGAAAGCCTGAATATTTCGAGTTGGTGGGGGGCTTGGATTGTCACTCCTGGTGCATGCTGCTGCTGCTGCTGCTGCTGCTAAGTCGCTTCAGTCGTGTCCGACTCTGTGCGACCCTATAGATGGCAGCCCACCAGGCTTCCCCATCCCTGGAATTCTCCAGGCAAGAACACGTGAGTGGGTTGCCATTTCCTTCTCCAATGCATGAAAGTGAAGAGTGAAAGTGAAGTCGCTCAGTCGTGTCCGACTCTTAGCCACCCCATGGACTGCAGCCTACCAGGCTCCTCTGGCCATGGGATTTTCCAGGCAAGAGTACTGGAGTGGGTTACCATTGCCTTCTCCACCTGGTGCATGCAGACATGTTAAAACCTGCTCAGGAATGTATGGGTGACCTATTGGACTCTGCAGGCGGAGGTCCTATTTATGGAAGCCTTACTATAGAGTGGCCAGATATAGCAAATAAAAGTATAGGATGCCCAGTAAAATTTGAATATCAGGTAAACAATAAAGTTTTTAATATAGATGTCCAAACATTTTATCAGGCATCAGTACCTGGAGAAAGAGGATGATTAGAAAACGGAACTGAACTGAACTGAGAAAACTGAAATGAAGTGGTGGCTTCTGAGGGCCAGGAGCACCATGTGGCTAGGAAGCAACCCCCAAATCGCAGGAAATACTCTAGATGGGAAAAGGGAAGGTAGTAGGCTTGGGCCAGGGGTGGTGCCTGGGGAGTGATGAAGAGGAGATAGCGAGGCACCTCCTTGTCTCCTGAGGAACATGGCCTGGTTCCAGGTGGAGAGAAGCACTGCTATTGCTGTTTCTAATTAAACATGTTCTGTAGATGAAGTGCAGCCTCATAGAGTGGAAGGAAGACATTGATGTACACGAACACTATAGCAGGAAGTAATCTGGGAATGAAGGATGTGTTAATTGGACGCAGAGTGGCTCTCAAGGGGGACAGAAAGCCAAGGAGGAAGACCCAGGGAGGACCAGTGGAGAGAGGTGGAGTCCAAGATGTCCATGGAGGAAGGTATTTATGTTCACCCAAATCATATGGCCAAACAGTCACTCCACTGAGCAAAACCAGTTGTTTTGCTCCCCAGAGTTCCTCCCCTTTTCTCCTGGGAGATAGACCCTCCTTTGGGGTAGGAGGATCGGGGCGGGGGCAGGGGTGTGGAAGTGCGGAGGGGGAGGGTATTGCATGTCCAACAGCTGTTGTCATAAAGTCCAAATGGAAGCCACTGCCTTCCTAAGGACCCCATCTCTGAGTTGTCAGGGACTGGTTTAGGAATGGACCTCCAGACCCTTCTTAATAGCTTGGACAAATCCTAGGCAGGGGGTAGGTTTTACTATCAGCTTGTAAGGAGAAATTCACTACAGGCAGAATTGTCCTTGAAAATCCTTTAGATATCAATAATCTCAGATATGTAGATGACACCACCCTTATGGCAGAAAGTGAAGAGGAACTAAAAAGCCTCTTGATCAAAGTGAAAGAGGAGAGTGAAAAAGTTGGCTTAAAGCTCAACATTCAGAAAACGAAGATCATGGCATCTGGTCCCATCACTTCATGGGAAATAGATGGGGAAACAGTGGAAACAGTGTCAGACTTTATTTTGGGGGTCTCCAAAATCACTACAGATGGTGACTGCAGCCATGAAATTAAAAGACACTTACTCCTTGGAAGGAAAGTTATGACCAACCTAGACAGCATATTGAAAAGCAGAGACATTACTTTGCCAACAAAGGTCCATCTAGTTAAGGCTATGGTTTTTCCTGTGGTCATGTATGGATGTGAGAGTTGGATTGTGAAGAAAGCTGAGTGCCGAAGAATTGATGCTTTTGAACTGTGGTATTGGAGAAGACTCATGAGAGTCCCTTGGACTGCAAGGAGATCCAACCAGTCCATTCTAAAGGAGGTAAGTCCTGGGTGTTCTTTGGAAGGAATGATGCTAAAGCTGAAACTCCAATACTTTGGCCACCTGATTCAAAGAGTTGACTCACTGGAAAAGACTCTGATGCTGGGAGGGATAGGGGGCAGGAGGAGAACGGGACGACAAAGGATGAGATGGCTGGATGGCATCACTGACTCGATGGACATGAGTTTGGGTGAACTCCAGGAGTTGGTGATGGACAGGGAGGCCTGGCCTGCTGTGATTCATGGGGCTGCAAAGAGTCGGACATGACTGAGCGACTGAACTGAACTGAACAGTATAATAATTTTTTTTTTCATGAAGGTCACAGTGACACATCACCCCAGTATTGGAACAGAGGGCTGTTTCTTCCTCTGAGCACCAGAGGAAGCGACCAGCTTGCATTTCAGGGTCAGGTTATATGAAATGACTCTCTGGACCTTTGTTCCAGGTTATCAGGCCATGACAAGTGCTGGGACCTCAGGTACAGCAGATTGTCTTCTCTGGGCTTGGACCAACTATACTTAGTGGCCGGCAGCATCACCCACACACAACCATCATCTCTCTGTTATTTTCCCCTCATCCAACTCAAAGAGTTGATTTTGTAAACAATAAAGTGTGTATATGATGTGACCCCAGGAAACAACCTCTTACCCTCGGTGACTGGTTCAGTAAGTAGAAATTGATCCACCATTAGAAAAGACCCTGATGCTGGGAAAGATTGAAGGCAGGAGGAGAAGGGGACAACAGAGGACAGTAAGGTTGGATGGAATCACTGACTCAATGGACATGAGTCCAGGAGACAGTCAAGGACAGGGAAGCCTCGTGTGCTGCAGTACATGGGGCTGCAAAGAGTCAGACATGACTGATCGACCAAACAACAACAAGGTCAATTAAGGCCTTTTCCTGTGATGTTTTTTAAAATGAGAATCACAAGGCAAAGCCCTCTTGTTAAGAAGTTGGCAAGTTGTGAACCCAGAAACTGATACTAACCATAGCTCCATTTTGTAAAACCACCCAGCTTGGGAGAATAAAGCCAAAAATAAAAGCCTAAATAAAGCTGATGAGAGGTGAAGAGAGAAAATGCAGGCAGGTTCCTGTTTTGGTTCTTCCCAACAACACTCCTCACCTTCCTGGTTATGCGAGCTGATCCATCTTCCCTTTCAGCCAAGCCAGTTCAAGTTGCAAGTGAAGGATTCCTTGAATAATAAGACCATTTTCAGCTAGTGTGAAAGTGTGAAAAAATTGGGAATTAGTTGTTTAGTAATTTTACAGGTGGCATTTGGCTATTATTTGGTTAGTTTTGGTGTAACTCACATTCCTGGATTGCAGCCCAATCTCATGCAGCCAGGGGAAGAATGGGCTCCATTAAGTTGTTGCACAAAATAAGCAGTTGTTAATACAGCGTGATCTGTCATCAAGGTATTACCAGCTTCCCATACTGGGAGGTGATCTTAGCTGTTACTGAATACATCAGAGTGGCATAACTCACCTACTTCCTGTGTGGGGAGGATCTTGGTATGTCAAGATCCTTTGTTGGTTTGTGCAGCTTTTGCTTCCAAACCTTCTGCTACTTTGTCTGAGGCTTTGATTCCTTGTGTCCTCGCATGACTTTTCCCAGCCTATCTTGCTTGCTCTGATAACACGTCAGATCTCATCCAGCAATCATCTTTGTAAAAATACCATCTCATCTGCTCCTGCATCACGTGATCCAATGCGCACTTCCTAGTCCCTACAGGAGGCATCAGTTGAGAGTTGATTTAATCCAGGTCCTCCTTTGTGTGTTATCTCAAAGTCTGTATCAGAAGGGCCATCAGAGTTCCACTCATGTCCTCAGTGATTTAACAATAGGGGTTGCCTTACATGAGAAGATTGTTTTTTCTTTGCTTTGCTAAACTGCCATTCTTTAACCAGTCCCATCCTTGTTCACCTATTCTCCCCTATTCTTTAACTTTCTTACCACTATCAACTAAACAGAAAGATGAGAAGTCTTGCTTTCCTGGAGTCCTAATATTTCAATGGGCTTCTGATACATAGAAGATTTTCCTGGGGAGTTCACATAGCAGTCTTTGTATGGCATAAAGGCTTGTATCAGGAGGCATTTGTCATCTGATAAACTGAAAAGAAATAAACAGTATCTACAAAGCTCTAGCAGGATATTAAACTGAGAATTATTTGATCTAAACATGAAAAGCTCCAGTGATATTTTTAAAGGCCTCCAACTGAAAGATTACCTCTTGTTAAACAGAAAACACAATAAATAGCAAAAATGAGATTTAAAAAAATGTTTTATTAAAATTAGACACCACTAATTAGTTTGAATTTCAGTTAAAAATACTTTTTTTTCCCCCATCACTCCATACAAAGTAGAAAAACATTCACATTTTTGAATTTGGGAAGTATTATTTTGAAACTTTCTTCAAAGCTAGCTCTCTTGGAATAATTTGAAGCATCCTGCCCATCACACAAGAAGCAAATCATTAAAACAACGTCTTACTAATTTAACCTTGGTGAGTAATGATATGTGTTGATCCTAAGACAAGACTGTGGTCTGTTAACAATTTTATATTTCATGTATTCTTTTCCCACTCTCAATATTGAATTAGTCTTGCCATCCAATAGATCTGAGAATTATTACTAATAGATGCTGCTTTCCAGTATCTGTCATTGTGATCCATTGCCCTACTTTGTGTAGAGTATTGGTTGGGTGAGAGTAGATAAGGTCCCTGCATCCCCCTTACCACTTCTCAAAATCATGCTGCAAGGACTTACAGGGGCTGGAGATGGGGGGATTATGAACTGGTGCTAGTATTTTTATCATACTTGTTTTGACTCTCTCCGAACTGGTCAAATACAAATGACTTTTCAGAAAATCTTATATTTTGTTATATATATGACACATGTAAGTATATATGTGTGTATGGCATATATTTTAATAGTATGTGTGTGTGTGTGTGTGTGAATTTTCAAGACAGTAGAGGGCTTCCCTGGTAGCTCAGATGGTAGAGAATCTGCCTGTAATGCTGGATACCTGGGTTTGACCCCCAGGTCAAGAAGGTCTCCTGGAGAAGGAAATGGAACCCACTCCAGTATTCTTGCCTGGAGAATTCCATGGACAGAGGAGTCTGGTGGGCTACAGTCCATGGGGTTGCAAACAGTCAGACACAACTAAGTGACTAACACACATACACACAAACACACACAGGATGATAGAGGTAGGTAGATATGAGATCTGTTTCATATTCTCCAGGACTTTGCTGCTCCAAGTAAACAGTCAATTACAATACATGGCATATTGTAATGAATTGTATATATTCAAGTTCAAATAGAGATAGATGGTGGTGATGAATTCTGGCTGTGGAGTCCAAGCCTGGTTAACCAACAAGTGTCTAGACTTTGATTGTGTGAAGGAAGGCAAGGACATTCCAAAGAAGAGCTTGAACAAAATCATGGGTACATAACTTCCACAGAAGCACAGGGAGTGTACACAAGTGGCCAGGATAAGAAAAAAAATACAGAAAGATGAGTGGGAGAGGTAAATTATGTAGGGGCTATGTGAAGTGAAAGTTGGAAAGTCATGTCCAACTCTTTGTGACCCCATGGACTATAGCCTGTCAGGCCCCTCTGTCCATGGAATTCTCCAGGCCAGAATACTGGAGTGGGTAGCTGTTCCCTTCGACAGGGTATCTTCCCAACCCAGGGATCAAACCCAGGTCTCCCATGTTGCAGGTGGATTCTTTACCATCTGAGCCACCAGGGAAGCCGATGAACACTGGAGTGGGTAGCCTATCCCTTCTCCAGGGTATCTTGCCAAGCCAGGAATCAAACCGGAGCGGAGACAGCTATGAAGGGCTGTTTTTTTGTTTGTTTTGTTTTTAATTTTTTATTGTCATGTAAAGATCTTGAACTTTATTCTGTGGACAGCAGAAAGTCAGCTAAGTTTTCTATGCAGGGAAATGACATATCCAGATTCAAGACTCAGAAAGACAATTCCAGAAACTTAGGGTAAATGGACAGAAACGGGCGTAAGAACAGTGAGTCAAGCTAGGAGGCTATTATGGTAATGCCAATGGAAATTAATGGCAACTTATCTGGAGAATAAGCATGGAAATTGAGAAAAGATACAATTGTGGTGCCGGAGAGAGATGAGTCAAAAGCAAAATTAGGTTCTAATTTGGAAGACTGGGTGGATGGTAATAACATTAACTGAGCTACATATCATAGGCAAAGTAGCAAGTATGAGACTAGGTTTTAAATACGTTGGGTAGGAACTTCCCTGGAGGTCTGGTGGTTAAGATTCCGTGCTTCCACTGAAGGGGACACAGGTTTGATCCTTTGTTGGGGAACTAAGATTCGCCCCCAAATAAAGTAAATAAATAAATACATCGGATGCTGGATGTTTGGATATTAGACCAGTTGGAGTCCAATATGCAAATGAACTTTGGTTCTGAAGCCTAAGACGGAGAACTGGGAATAGATGTAAATTAGCAGTCAGATGTATAGCAATTGTCACACCTGCCTCTACTTTCTGATAATATGATTGATTCTGCAAGCTGAAAATCTTTCTTTTATGAAAAAACACCCAGATATGCTACATAAAAGGTAACACCATCCTTTTAAAGACACAGACAAGCCCATAACAGAATCCTGGAAAACCTCATTACATCTAATGGGCATTCCAGAAGGACTTATGGAGGCTGGAGATGAGGGCAAAAGAAGTAATATTTCAAAATGTAATAGTTAAAGATTTTCCAGACTTGGAAAAAAATGATTCCAGATTCAGGAAGCATAGTGAGTCCTGAGAATGGTAAACAGAAATAATTTCATACCTAGATATTTCGTAGTAAAAATGAAAAAAGACAGGATATCTTAATTATATAACTTTTGGCTTTACCATTCTCATTTTTGGATAAGATTGAATTGGATAATGTCTAAAATCATTATTTATCAGATATCTGGGTGAATGTCAGGTATTAGGGATGTAAAAATGAGGAAGACAGCTTCTATAAAAACAGTGCCTTCTCTCCACCACACATTTCTATTTTCCGTTTATACTCTTCTTCAGACTCTCTTGTGTGTTACTTGTCACATCCTTGCCCTTCCTAGGATTTAGTCAGGGGCTCCTTCTCCCTCTACACATTCTTAGATGACTTACTCATTCACTTGCCTTTAGCCCTGAACTGCAGAGAATGACTCTCCAATCTCTACTTCTAGTCCCAGCTCCACTACAGATACTGCAAACATGGCATCAACTATAATTCATCCTCTCCACCCCCGACCCCTATTCTTGACCTCAGTTAATGGCACTGCCATCATCAGTTTCTTGCTCTTAGTATGTGTTTCTGTAGCCAGAAATACACTTACTCCTTTTCTTCATCTCGTAATAGCCAGTTCATCCTTCAAAATTCACTTCAAATCTCACTTCCTCTGTGAGGCCCTGGAACTCACCTTTGGGTTCCCTGTGAGTCGAGTGTCATCTTCTCTGGTTCCCCAAGTTACCGTTATGGCCTCCCCAACCTGTGATATTTTTTTGACATCTACCTTCTCCAGTAGACACAGGTCTGTCGCAGTGGGAGCTGAGCTAGTGCAGTTTTATGTCCTGAGCACTGCTTTGTCGTGGTTCCTGTCTTGAGAGAGACCCACTCTGAATATAGCTGAATGAATGGGCGATGGCTTAATGAATGGATGTGTCTTATCCATCCAACACAGGGCGAGTCAAGAGAGTGGCATTTGGGTAATATCGTCATCTGGTGACCACACTCACTTCAGTTAAATTGGCTGTGATTTGCAGTCTGGTGTGAAAGCAGAAATGTGTGCAGAGCACACTGGTGGGTTTCCAGGCTGCCTGATTTCCGCAGCAGGGTGTTGCCAATCATTGTCATAAAGCCGTTGCCACAGCTCTGTTCCAAATGACCTGAAGTGAAACTGTCTGGGCTGTGGACTGGAATATTAAATGACATTGTGTTTCTTCGGCTAGCTGAGCTGCTTGAGTTGCAGCTGCAGTAAAAACGTTTTAACAAAATTAAAATCTCTGTGGGGGAGGGGAAGCAGAGCATAAAGAAGGTTGGGCAGAATGCAGAGATGGAGCCAGGCAGGGGAGGGAGACCATGGTATTGCCTAATTTCTATATTTAGTTATAATAGGAAAGAAGAGGTTGAGACTGAGATGTCTGCATTTGTGATTTAAAATAATCTAAAATTTGCTCCCCATTGAATTGAAAAAAAAAAAAAAAGGTAAGAAATTGAGAAAAATACACACACAAATCAAAAGGGGCCATGGGGCAAAGGAATAAAAGCTGTCCCCTGCCAGAGCAAATTGAAACAGATCAATTACCTCTTGTCACTTCCTATTTCCAAACTAATGAATTACTGTTTAAAAAGCTTGGCTCTGTGCACTGCTGGGTTTAGTACAAAGGAGGAAATTTCTGATGTGTATCTCACGCAAATGGAAAATGATTGGGGTGATAAAGTACTGCTGCTTCTTTAGGGAATCAACATAAATAATTCTTGTTCATATGGAAAAACTAGAACTTGAAAAATCTTTATGGTAAGTTAGAGCCCTGAGGATCATGTTCTAGTTTATTTTTACTCAAATGAATATGTCTAGGGGTTACCTTGAACAAAGGAAAGAAAATATAAGGTAGCTTTCTTTGGTAGCTTTGCTCCATTTAAAATGGAAGAAATACTCCAATGTTCATAGCGACACTATTTACATTAGCCAAGACATAGAACCAATCTAAGTGTCCATCAACAGTTGAATGGATAAAGAAGATGTGATATATATACAATGGAATATTATTCAGTGATAAAAAGAATGAAAAAATGACATTTGCAGCAACATGGATGGATCTAGAGATCATACTAAGTGAAGTAAGTAGACAAAGACAAATATCATATGATCGCTTATATGAGGAATATATATATTCCAATATCACTTACATGTGGAATCTAGAAAAATGATACAAATGAACTTATTTACAAAGCAGAAATAGACTCATAGACATAGAAAACAAACTTATGGCTACCAAAGGGGAAAAGAGGGGAGGGAGGGAAAAATCAGGAGCTTGGGATTAATAGAAACACACTAGTATGTATAAAATAGATAAACAATAAGGACCTACCATATAGTACAGAGAGCTACACTCAGGTATCTTATAATAAGCTATAATGGAAAAGAATGAGAAAAGAATATATATATATATATATATATATTTGAATCCCTTTTGCTGTACACCTGAAATTTATATATTATAAACCATCTATGCATCAGTTAAAAAAAAAAAGCAGAAATAACTTGTCATCCCATTGTTTTCCAGGGCCTGAGAGTACAAAGGTGAGTTGGATGAGATTTCTGCAACTCACAGACAAAAGTAAAAAGATGAGACAGGGCCCAACCGAGAGTACCAAAGAGCAGCAAAAAGTACAAAGGCAGGAAGAACTACTGGACCCAGGAGGGACCAGAAGTGGGCACTGAAGGTCAGGAATCCACTTTCCCCAAAGTCTTAAATCTGTAGGCTGTAAGGAACTGAGCTTCTAAGCAAAGAGAGTGATATTTTTTAATAAAACTCTGGTAGTAATTTGAAGGCCAGCCTGAATCCATGACACCCTTAATGATATCATTCCACTTTCCTGCATGTAACTGATTTGGGGTTTTCATCTTCAGGAAAGCATACTGAAATGCTTTCAGGTGATTTTAAACTAAATTTATCACAAATTTGGTACTTTAACTATTACTAAATTATTGACCACGTGCTTCATAATTGATCATGGCTGGGAAATGCTAGAGCAAGGATGGTCATATGTGTTCTGTGGACACTTGAGGGTTCAGGGAAGGTGTCTTGGGAAGGGAGGGTAGGTAAGAAGACAGAGCCTGGACCATCCCCATCACACACACATGTACAAAACACACTTCAACCAAAGTAGCTGCACTTTAATTATGGTAGATCTATCACCAAAATTTTGTTTTTATAAGATGTTTCACCGCTTTTTTAAAAAGTTGTTTGCAAAATGGATAGAAGGTGGGAGAGACTGGAGGCAGAGAAAACAAATAGGACATAGTTGTAACAGTTTGGGTGAGAATAATAAAACTGGTTCAGGGAACTCCCTAGTGGCTCAGGTGTTAGGATACGGTGCTTTAAGCCGGACCTTGGTTCAATCCCTGGTCGGGGGACTAAGATCCACAAGCCACATGGTGCAACCAGGGGAGAAAAATGAACAAAATTTAACCAATCTGCCAAAAAAATAAAAAAAGGTTCAGTTAAATCTAGTTGAATGGATGAATTAAACCAATATGAATCAATAAACCAATATGAATCACATTCCCTAGATATAAGATATCTCCATGATATGTAACAGGAGACTATGCCTCTAATTTATATTGGCATGAGACTGGGGGCGTGTGTGCATGCAAAGTTGCTTCAGTCATCTGCTACTCTGTGCAACCTATGAACCATACATAGCACGCCAGGCTCTTCTGTCCATGGGATTCTCCAGGCAAGAGTACTGGAGTGGTTTGCTGTACTCTTCTAACCCATAGATCAAACCTGAGTCTCTTGTGTCTCCTGCATTGGCAGGCAGGTTCTTTACAACTAGCACCACTTGGGAAGCCCCCATGAGATGGGGTGAAAGTGAAAGTCACTCAGTTGTGTCTGACTCTTTGTGACCCCATGGCTATACAGTCCATTGAATTCTCCAGGCCAGAACACTGGAGTGGGTACCCTTTCCCTTTTCCAGAGTATCTTCCCAATCTAGGGATTGAACCCAGGTCTCATGCATTATGAGGGGATTCTTTACCAGCTGAGCCACAGGGGAAGTCCATGAGATGGGGTAAAAATGAATAAATAAAATAGATGAGAATCGTGCTTCGGAGGTCTTGTTAAAAGACAGATTTTAATTCCCAGGGTCTGGGACATAAGATCCTTCATTGCCAATCAACTCCCAGGCTCCTCCAAGGACCACACTTTGAGTAGCAAGGTATTAGGGAATCAACAGAGGATTCACAGTTTGATGAAGGAGCACAGGCTTTGAAATCAGAGTCCATTGAATTTCCAGTCCAGGGCTCACCAGTTACAAATTTCAGCTACCCTCTGAATCTATGTCCTCCTCTAATAACTGTACTGGACTAGCTGCTGCACTGTTGTGAGGACTAAGAAAAATAATACACATAGGGGATTAGCACAATACCTAGCTCACAGTGGACATTTAGTAACTGGTAATTATTATCATTATTTTCTAAAAGCCAATTGTATAAAACAGTGATCCACAAATCTCCTTTATTAGGTTACCGGAGGTGCTAGATGAGGAAGTAGATACATGGACCCTGCATCAAATCTGATGAATCTGAACCTCTGAGGGAGGGCTGGCCAGCATTTTTAACAAACCCCTTTGCACACCAGAGCTGAAGGCTCACTGCTGGAAGCTGTGCACATGTGTGGCTAGACTAGGTCAGACCACTTCCAAAGAACGTTTATTTAGCATATAGAGCTTGTACCATGACCTGGCTTCCCGGAACAGGTGGGCAAAAGGCAGTGTGGTCCCCGGGCCACAGAGATTATAACATTCCTAGAGCTGAAGGAGAAATCTGTGCTTTGCTTTCCTGTGTTGTCTAGTAAGAAGCTCTTGTTCCAGGAAAAAAAAAAAAAAAGCCACCTCCAGCCTCCTTCCTTCCCCCATTTTCACCAAGATCTCTCACCAAGATAAGGGAGGAACTGCATCTTTTCAGACCAATTCTTGGCAAAGCGGACACTGGACGGAATATCAAAGCTGGTCCAAGCTATTTCTGAGGCTTTCCACTTTGCCTTTTTTCACCTTTGTCCCAGCACTCAGGCCGACCCTCTCTTCTCACCCCGTGGCGCTTGTGTGTCGCCCCATTTCTAGATCCCACTGCATTGTGTTCTCCTTCGCCTACAATCTCGTCCTCCTTCCTACCAAGCACACAAACTACTTCAGCAAAGGTGTAGGGATAAGCAGGTGTGCATCCTTTAGAAGTGGATGGGCTGAATCAAAATTCCACCTTGAAGGATCTGAACTAACTGTATGACTAAATGGAGCAAAGCTGGTACGAGCTATAGAAAAGCCAGGGCTGTACTTAGGAAACAAGGTTAAATCTGCCCTAACACATGATTAAATGACCAGTGAGGTCCAAATTACAGAGTATAATTTAGATGATTTTGGCCTAGAAAGGGGCAGATAGTACTACTTGTCCACAACAGCCATAGAAAAATCTCAAAAGTGATCCAAATGAAGATAATTTCCCCCCCTTTTTTGCCAAATGCATTTTGAAAGTGTAAGTGTTAGTCACTCAGTTATGTCCAACTCTTTGCGACCCCATGGACTGTAGCCTGCCAGGCTCCTCTGTCCATGGAATTTTCCAGGCAAGAATACTACAGTGGTTTTCCATTTCCTTCTCCAGAGGACCTTCCTGACCCAAGGATCAAACCTGGATCTTCTGCACTGCAGACAGATTTTTTAACCATCTGAGCCACCATTGAAGCCCAAAATGCATTTTACCTTTTCTTTTACATACTATTTCAAAAAATTTCAAACTTACATACAAGTAGAGAGCCTAGCTCAGTGAGCCTTCATGTACCCAGCAGCAATTATAAGGATTTTTGTGTTATAAGGAATAATTTGAAGCAAATATAAAAGACCACATCATTTTGGCCACAAGTATTTCCTTGGTCAATGCACTGTAAAAGATGTCATCTATTTGATACTTCTGTCCTAAAGAAGATCAATTTTTGATCAAATAAACTTTTCAATGAACCTGTGAGGACCAGTTATTCATTGTCTTAAAATCTCTTGCACCTGTACATATCAGGCTAGGCAGATAGTCAACAAATTATTTGGGACACTGTTCTAGGTTCTGGGGATGCTACTACATAGATGGCATTTATGTGTTTATTTTTTAAACACAAATAAGAAAGTTAATTTTAGTTTATTATAGAATTATATGTTGTAATAAATACTATTAGAAAGAAAAAACAGGATACTATGACTGGGCACGTGGGCAGGGGTGGTTAGGGGAGCCTGGTCTCCTCTGGAGGTAACAGTTTAGTTGCGATCCGTAGAAGGGGAGGGTGGAAACCATGTAAACATCCAGGGGAAGAATGTTCCCAGCAGGAGGACAGTAATGCAAAGACCTTGAGAGGAGAACAAACGTGGCATGTTTCAGGGACAGAATGGAGGCACCCGTTTGCACGTGTGTGTGCCAAGTGCGTGCGAAGTTGCTTCAATTGTGACAAATTCTTTGTGACCCCATGGACTGTAGCCCACCAGGCCCCTCTGTCCATGGGATTCTACCAGCAAGAATACTGGAGTGGGTTGCCATTTATGGGTTTGCATTAAATATGTGGATGTCTAATACCTCCTTTCAAATGTGACAGGAGCCACATCAGAATTTGAACTATGGCACCAGCACATTATTAATTGCTTTTCTTTTAATTCGGTGAGTATTAATTACCCTTCAGGTGGTAGGCTCTAAGCTAGCTGCAGACACTAAGAGGTGCATCTGGAAGTGTTTTCCCTGAATAGCTCATAACAGGCAGTGGAGAGAGAGGTGTGAGCACACAGATAAAGCAGCCTTCCAAGTGAGTTAAGTGAGTTACAGCCCTGGAGGGGGAGTGCCACAGGGGACCACAGAAGCTCAGAGGCAGGTCTACTTGTCCAGGAAAATGTGGGACGGTTTTATATAAGAGGTGATCTTTGAATTGAGCCTGTAAAGGTGAATAGGATTTAACAAGATGAATTGCTCCCAGCAATACTATGGAATAAATATCCGAAAAACCCCTCTAGTTACAAAATACCAAAACTGTTGAATTAAATACAATAACTGTCCTTGGAATCAAGACCATAGAATTAGTGAACCAGTGCTGAAGTCCATGCTTTATTGAAAGCATTTACAAGAACTAGGAACCCAAAACCCTAGGGTGAAGTTGCATGGGGGCTTCTGGAGGATAAGACACTGGGGATGGGAGATGAAAGCCAGACCCTCACAAAAAGTCAAGAACCTGAAGGGCCACACCCTCCTCACAAAGGTAGGACAGAAAACTCTCTGCCCTTAACCAAGGCAAAGCATGAAGAAATACAACTTGTTTGTCTCAGTCCTGGCACTGGGAAAGAAAAAAAGAAGGGAAAGATATGTCTTCTGAGAAAATTAGTAGCCAGAACCAGGCCCCTGACTCAGACTGGGGTTTGATTGCACTACTAACTCAATTCACACCCCAGAACCCCCCAGGCTCAAGAATGGGCAGTACCACATACTTAAAGATGGTGTGAGAGATGGGCCATCTCAAACATCTGCTCTTGTTTGAGAAGCAGTTAGGCAGGTCCACTCTGAAAATCAGTGCATTTCTCTGTATGCATATTATATCTGAGTAAAGTGTTTTTTTTTTTTTTTTTTGTCCAGAGAGGAAAAGGAGCAAGAGTAAGGATGAGGAGAAACTGGAGGAAGAAGAGGAGGAGTTAATGTGCAGGTCTATTCCCCAGTTTAGGTCTCAAGACAACCTCCTGGGAACTAGAGGTTTCCTCTCTGGAGAGGGTAAAAGACTGTCTGTAGTGGGGGATAGCAGACACAGGGGAGGGTACAAATACAAGGAGCAAAAATGATAGGTGAACGTGTGCACACAACATACTATACTACCCTAGCCTTCTTTCCTCCATTTGGTTCCCAGAACTTGGCAGTTAGAGTCAGAAGATAATGATCCTGGGCTCTCCCAGCCAGGTCCCACTAAAGGGAAGACAAATCCCACTCTTGCGCTCAAGCTTCCAGTCAGCTTTCCAGCCTTCTTCTGTTGAGCTCGAGCAGACCACCAAGGGTGACTAGACATCTACTAGTCACCTTACTCTCAGACCCCAATTGAGACAGAACCTCAGATCTGTACCCTCTCCTGCTCTGTCTACCTTTGACCTCTGTGAGTGGCACTGGGTGTGCCATGTAACCTCCAGGATCTGTGAATAATACATCGTGCTTCAAAGTTTCCTCATGGTGTTTGCTTAATGTGTCTTCTGATCATAGCAAGAACCATGAGGGACAGAATAGCCACACACTGGCTCCGGTCAGGGAAATGTCAGTGGGGGTCCCCAGAAGTAGTACACAGACTACATGAGTGCCTCAGGCATTCCTAGCTGATAGCATCACTACAAAGAAGCAGAGATTGACAGAACATCCAGCTACACAAATATTTGTTGTTGTTGTTCAGTCACTCAGTTGTGTCTGACTCTTTGTGATCCCATAGACTGCAGCACGCCAGGCTTCCCTGTCCTTCACCATCTCCCAGAGCTTGCTCAAACTCCTGTCCATTAAGTCAATGATGCCATCCAACCATCTTGTCCTGTTATCCCCTTCTTCCCCTGCCTTTAACCTTTCCCAGCATCAGGGTCTTTTCTAATGAACTGGCTCTTCACATCAGGTGGACAAAGTATTGGAGCTTTAACTTCAGCATCAGTCCTTCCAATGAATACTCAGGATAGATTTCCTTTAGGATGGACTGGTTTAATCTCCTGGCAGTCCAAGGGACTCTCAAGAGTCTTCTCCAACACCACAGTTCAAAACCATGAATTCTTCAGTGCTCGGCCTTCTTTATGGTTCAACTCTCACATCCATAAAAGACTACTGGAAAAACCGTACCTTTGACCATATGGATCTTTGTTGGCAAAGTAATATCTCTGCTTTTTAATGTGCTGTTTATGTTTGTTGAATCTCATCTAAACACATTCTTGGCGAAACATCCAGAAAACCACTGGACACATATCTGGACACTGTGGCCCAACCATGGTGACACATAAAATTAACCATCACAGTGAGAGAAGAATAAACTATTCTTTAAAATTCAAGCCCTCCAAAAGTTAACCTCCCATGTTTCCTTGCCTATGAGCCTCTTAGAAAGCTTCCGCAAAATGAGGGAGTAAACTAAGAAAGAAAAGCCATGGATCCAGGGAAGGGTTCTAACCAGGCTAGTCTCCAGGCAACAGCGATACAGCAGGCAGAGGAAGCCACCTGGCAGACAGGAGCAGCAGGATGACTGCTCAGGGCAAGGAAACGGAAGGTAGACTCCTGAGAGTTTCTGTGGGATGGTTATGAAGGGCACAGATGCTAGAGCCATACTTCCTGGGTCTAAATTTGTAGCTGAGTGATATTAATCTTCTAGTTTTCTGGTTTTTTCATATACAAAACACTGAAGGTTACAATATGCTTTGCTGGGAGAACTGGTGGATGGTCAAGACGAGCTGGGTTATGTTGTTCAACGACCCTGAAATCTCAGTGGCTTATAAACACAAACATATTTTCCTTTCTCATGCTGTATGTATGTCCCATGGGTTGCCTGGGGCTCCCCACTGAAGCCTGCAAGCAGAGGTATTCCTTACCGTCTGGAATGACAGTGTTTTCTCTGGTAGGGGAAGGAAAAATGGAGAGTTACAGATGAGCTATAAAAAGCTTCTATCCAGAAATAACATGTCATTTCTGCTCAGGTTCCATTGGCTGAAGCAAGGGACAGACAGGGACATGCAACTCTACCTTATGTCCAAGTGAAGGAGAAGGACAAGAATGATGATACACACTCTGCTGACCACCATAGATCCCCAAGCCCGTGGGATCCCTCCACCCGGAAGGAATCCGAGGCTTTAGATAGGAAGTGGGGGCTGCACGATCTGAATGGAGGAATACATAGTTCCTAAAGAGGGAATACGGAGAAGGCCAGGGAGAGGGAAAGGAGTAGTCAATCCAGGGACACAGGTTTGAGAGAGAAAATAGAAATGTAAGACTTCCTATGAGAAATAGAAACTAGAGCATATGAGAGAGGTCTGACTGGGATTGACAGAAATTCTTGCTAGGTGGTTGCCATGTGAAGTGAAGTGAAGTTGTTCAGTCGTGTCCGACTCTTCGCGACCCTGTGGACTGTAGCCCACCAGGCTCCTCTGTCCATGGGATTCTCCAGGCAAGAATACTGGAGTAGGTAGCCATTTCCTTCTCCAGGGGATCTTCCCAACCCAGGGATCGAACGCTGGTCTCCCACATTGGAGGCAGACGCTTTAACCTCTGAGCCACCATGGAAGCCTGGTTGCCATGTAGCAACACATATCAAAGAGGAACTCTCTGATAGCTCCTCAAGAAAACTGAGCAGACTTTTGTTAAGTTTCTTTAAATGTTTCTAATCCTATTTAATTACATCCTCACATATTTATAGCTCATTTAACAAAGTTCCTATTTCTAGTATTCAACTTGCCTAGAAAATATACTGCTTTGAAAGTATTTTCCATGGTTCTGAAAAAGATGGGAAACTAGGTTCTGGTCTCACTTTTAAATATGTATATATTTAAATTTATTTTAAAAATTTTAAATGTGGACCATTTTAAAAGTCTTTAATGAATTGTTAGAGTACTGCTCCTGTTTTGTGTTTTGGTTCTTTGGTCACGAGGCACATGGGATCTTAACTCCCTGATCAGTAATCAAACCTTCACCCCCTGCACTGGAAAACCAGCAAAGTCCCCTAAAATGTATTTTTTAGAATAAACTTATTTTGGAACAGTTTAGACTTACAGAACCGCTACAAAGATACTATGTTCCCACATACATGATGCTCACTATCTCCTCTTGCTAACATCTTATATTAGTATGATCTATTTATCACAGTTAATGAACCAACATTAATACATTATTAATAACTAAACCACCTGACCTGCCATTTGAGAAATCTGTATGCAGGTCAGGAAGCAAAAGTTAGAACTGGTCATAGAACAACAGACTGGTTCCAAAGAGGGAAAGGAGTATGTCAAGGCTGTATATTGTCACCCTGCTTATTTAACTTACATGCAGAATACGTCATGAGAAATGCTGGGCTGGAAGAAGCAAAAGCTGGAATCAAGATTACCGGGAGAAATACCAATAACCTCAGATATGCAGATACCACCACCCTTATAGCAGAAAGTGAAGAGGAACTAAAGAGCCTCTTGATGAAAGTAAAAGAGGAGAGTGAAAACCCTGGGTTAAAACTCAACATTCAGAAAACTAAGATCATGGGATCCAGTCCCATCACTTCATGGGAAATAGATGGGGAAACAGTGGAAAAACAGTGACAGACTTTATTTTGGGGGCTCCAAAATCACTGCAGATTGTGACAGCAGCCATGAAATTAAAAGACTCTTGCTCTTTGGAAGAAAAGCTATGACCAACTTAGACAGCATATGAAAAAGCAGAGACATTACTTTGCCAACAAAGGTCTGTCTAGTCAAAGCTATAGTTTTTCCAGTGGTCATGTATGGATGTGAGAGTTGGACTATAAAGAAAGCTGAGCTGAAGAATTGATGCTTTTGAACTGTGGTATTGGAGAAGACTCTTGAGAGTCCCTTGGACTGCAAGGAGATCCAACCAGTCCATCCTAAAGGAAATCAGTCCTGAATATTCACTGGAAGGACTGATGCTAAAGCTGAAACTCTAATCCTTTGGCCACCTGATGCGAAGAACTGACTCATTGGAAAAGACCCTGATGCTGGGAAAGATTGAGGGCAGGAGGAGAATGGGGACGACAGAGGATGAGATGGTTGGATGGCATCACTGATGTGATGGACATGAGTTTGAGTAGGTTTCAGGAGTTGGTGATGGACAGGGAGGTCTGGTGTGCTGTAGTCCGTGGGGTTGCAAAGAGTTGGACAATACTGAACGACTGAACTGAACTGAATAACTAAAGTCCATCCGTGATTCTGATTTCCTTAGTTTTTTGCTTTATGTTCTTTTTCTCTTTTAGGACATACTACATTGCATTTAGTTGTCATGTATCTTCATTTTACTTTTATAGATATAAAAATCTCACACTAATTCACTTGTGTTGAAAATAAATTGAATTCAGAGCTAGCCGACTGGGAGTCAGTTTCCAGTGCCTCAAGAAAAAACAAGGTCTCCCCCTAGTGTTTAGAATAGGAAATAGCATCTTCTCAACTTTGTACAAAAACAAAACAAACCTTCCTTCAGTTCAGTTCAGTTCAGTCGCTCAGTCGTGTCCGATTCTTTGGGACCCCATGAATCACAACACGCCAGGCCTCCCTGTCCATCACCAACTCCCAGAGTTTACCCAAACTCATGCCCATCGAGTCGGTGATGCCATCCAGCCATCTCATCCTCTGTCATCCCCTTCTCCTCCTGCCCCCAGTCCCTCCCAGCATCAGGGTCGTTTCCAATGAGTTAACTCTTCGCATGAGGTGGCCAAAATACTGGAGTTTCAGCTTCAGCATCAGTCCCTCCAATGAACACCCAGGACTGATCTCCTTTAGGATAGACTGATTGGATCTCCTTGCAGTCCAAGGGACTCTCAAGAGTCTTCTCCAACACCACAGTTCAAAAGCATCAATTCTTTGGCACTCAGCTTTCTTCACAGTCCAACTCTCACATCCACTCATGACTAATGGAAAAACCATAGCCTTGACTAGATGGACCTTTGTTGGCAAAGTAATGTCTCTGCTTTTGAATATGCTATCTAGGTTGGTCATAACTTTCCTTCCAAGGAGTAAGTGTCTTTTAATTTCATGGCTGCAATCACCATCTGCAGTGATTTTGGAGCCCCCCAAAATAAAGTCTGACACTGTTTCCACTGTTTCCCCATCTATTTCCCATGAAGTGATGGGACCAGATGCCATGATCTTAGTTTTCTGAATGTTGAGCTTTAAGCCAACTTTTTTACTCTCCTCTTTCACTTTCATCAAGAGGCTTTTTAGTTCCTCTTCACTTTCTGCCATAAGGGTGGTGTCATCTGCATACCTGAGGTTATTGATATTTCTCCCGGCAATCTTGATTCCAGCTTGTGCTTCTTCCAGCCCAGCGTTTCTCATGATGTACTCTGCATATATGCTAAATAAGCAAGGTGACAATATACAACCTTAACATACTCCTTTTCCTATTTGGAACCAGTCTGCTGTTTCATGTCCAGTTCTAACTGTTGCTTCCTGACCTGCATATAGGTTTCTCAAGAGGCAGGTCAGGTGGTCTGGTATTCCCATCTCTTTCAGAATTGTCCACAGTTTATTGTGATCCGCATAGTCAAAGGCTTTGGCATAGTCAATAAAGCAGAAATAGATGTTTTTCTGGAACTCTCTTGCTGTTTCGATGATCCAGCGGATGTTGGCAATTTGATCTCTGGTTCCTCTGCGTTTTCTAAAACCAGCTTGGACATCTGGAAGTTCACAGTTCAAATTCCAAATTTGCTGGCATATTGAGTGCAGCACTCATCTTTCAGGATTTGGAATAGCTCGCCTGGAATTCCATCACCTTTACTAGCTTTGTTCATAGTGATGCTTTCTAAGGCCCACTTGACTTCACATTCCAGGATGTCTGGCTCTAGGTCAGTGATCACACCATTGTGATTATCTGGGTCGTGAAGATCTTTTCTGTACAGTTCTTCTGTGTATTCTTGCCACCTCTTCTTAATATCTTCTGCTTCTGTTAGGTCCATACCATTTCTGTCCTTTATCGAGCCCATCTTTGCATGAAATGTTCCCTTGGTACCTCTAATTTTTTTGAAGAGATCTCTAGTCTTTCCCATTCTGTTGTTTTCCTCTATTTCCTTGCATAAAAAGTTGTTGTTTTTGAAATATCAAAAATCATAGTTTAAATATTATCCACAGAAAGAGAAGGCACAGTTAATTACTAAAAAAAAAAAAATGGCCAACAACCTCAGCGTCAAAATGTCCTTGAAGAGGGATGGAGTTTTGGACCTGGTAGGGGGTTCATGTAAATGTGTGCAAGGTTGGTGAGCAGGTGTCCCCTACCGGGCCTGATGTCATGTTTCCTACAGAACAGGTAATCAAAGACTGAATGGGCAGTTTTCTGTGAGTTTACACTCTTCATATTCATTATAATATAATCAGGATTAATGAGTATAAAAGGTGAGGCATTCAATTCCTGTGCTATCTGTCCACTTGACTAGTCTTAATGAGCAGTCCAGTCAGCAGCACTTTCCTCCTCTCCTACATCCCTCCCCAATTACTGGATATTGGATTTCTAGCTATTTGAACATTTGAACATAGTGAAAAATCAAGAAGAATGCCAAAGGAGGCCTGTGGAATAACTGTCCCAAAGACAAGTAAATAGAAATCTGGCACCCATGTAAAAATACACATAGCTAAGAACTTAGAACTTACTGAATATTCTTCTATGTAATTCTAATAATTATGATAATTTGATTTGCATCCACAGGAAAAAAGACAGCACCTTTGTAAAGATGGCTTCAATGCTGTATTTCTGGCAATAGAAGAACATCTACTGAACACAGAATCGTCATTGGTTTTACTGATGAGCTTAAATTATTAAGCAATATTCACATCATATCAGCATCTTCTGTTTATGAAAGCATCAGAAAAAGATTTTCATCAGATACTAATGAAAGAAATTGAAGATACAAATAAATGGAAAGATAGTTTGTGCTCATGGGTTGGAAGATTTAATATTGTTAAAATGTCCACACTACCCAGAGCAATCTACCGATTCAATACATTCCTATCAAAATTCCAAAGGCATTTTCCACAGAAATAGAAAAATCCTAAAATAGGTATGGAACCATAAAAGACTCTGAGTAGCCACAGCAGTCTTGAGAAAGAAGAAAAAAAATGGGAGGTGTCATACTCCCTGATTTCAAATTGTATTACAAAATCATAGTAATCAAAAGAGTATAGTATTGGCATTAAAGACAGGCACATAGATCAATGGAATAGAATAGAAATCCTTGAAAAAAACCCCACACATATAGGGTCAATTTATAAGAAAGGAGCACAAAAACATACACGACAGACAGTGTCTTCAATAAATGGTGTTGGAAAAACTGGATAGTCACATGCACAAGAATGAAACTGGACCACTATCTTACCATACATGAAAATTAATGCAAAATGGATCAAAGATTTGAACATTACCTGAAACTGTCACACTCTTATAATAAGAAAACATAGACCACAAACTCCTTGACCTAAGTCTTGGTGATTTTTAGATTTGATACCAAAAGCAAAGGCAACCAAAGAAAAAATACACAAGTGAGACTACATCAAACTAAAAAGCTTCTTCACAGCAAAGGAAATCAGAAAGCAAAATGAAAAGTCAACCTACCAAATGGGAGAAAATTTTTGCAAATCATATATAATAAGGGGTTAATATCCAAAATATATAAAGAACTCATAAAACTCAATAGCAAAAAATGCAAATAATTCTATTAAAAAGTGAGCAGAGGATCTGAATAGACATTTTTCCAAAGATGGACAACAGGCACATGAAAAGATGCTCAAAATCACTAATCAATAGAAAAATGCAAATCAAATCCACAATGACATATCACCTCCCAACTGTTAGAATAGCTATTATCAAAAAGACTAGAAATAGTAAGTATTGCTGAGGATGTGGAAGGAACCCTTGTGTACTTGTTAATTGGAATGTATTAATAAACTGGTGCAGCCACTATGGAAAATAGTATGGAGCTTCCTCGAAAAATTTAAAATAGAATTACTATATGATCCAGCAATTCCACTGCTGGGTATTTATGTGAAAGAAACAAAACATTACCTTGAAAAGATTATGCACCCCCATGTTCACTGCATAGCTCAGTTGGTGAAGAATCCGCCTGCAATGCAGGAGACCCCAGTTCAATTCCTGGGTTGGGAAGATCCCCTGGAGAAGGCTACCCACTCCAGTATTCTTGGGCTTCCCTTGTGGCTCAGCTGGTAAAGAATCTACCCACAATGTGGGAGACCTGGGTTTGATCCCTGGGTTGGGAAGGTCCCCTGGAGAAGGGAAAGGCTACCCACTCCAGTATTCTGGCCTGGAGAATTCCATGGACTATACAGTCTATGAGGTCGCAAAGAGTCAGATACAACTGAGTGACTTTCACTCACTCATGTTCACTGCAGCATTATTTATAATAACCAAGCTCTGGAAGCTACCTAAGTGTCCATCAATGGATAAATGACTAGAGAAAGTATGTATATACATATACATACACAATGGAGTATTATTCAGCTATAAAAAAGAAGGAAATCCTACCATGTGCAGTAGCATGGATGGGCCTTGAGGACATTATATTAAGTGAAATAAGTCAGCCAGAGAAAGACGAATATTGTATGATCTCACTTATATGTGGTATCTAAAACAAAACAAAGTATGAACAAACAAACTGAGTTCATGGATATAGAGAACAGATTGCTGGTTACCAGAGGTGGGGAGGAGAAGTGGGAGGTAGTGTGGAAAGTGGGTGAAGTGGGTGAAGGGGATTAAAGAGTGGAAACCCACAGTTACAAAATAAATAAGTTGTAGATATATAATGTACAACTTGGGGACTATAGCTAATAATTCTGTATTGTATATTTGAAAGTTGCTATAGCTAATAATTCCGTATTGTATATTTGAAAGTTGCTATAGCTAATAATTCTGTATTGTATATTTGAAAGTTGCTAAGAGAATAGAACTTTAAAGTTTTCTTCACAAGAAAAATTTGTAACTATGTATAGTGATGAACTAGATTTACTATGGTGGATATCAAATCATTATGTAATACACCTGAAATGAATATAATGCTACCTGTCAATTGTAGCTAAATACAAATAAAAATAGATTAATAAAAGAGAAAGTGTTAAAAAGAACTCTTATTTGGTATTTATGAGTCTGCCTGGTTTGGTGGCATCTACAAGAGAATAATCTACAAGTAATTCATTTTATCTAAAAGATGTTTAAGTATAAATACTCTAACTAGCTGCTGACCAAGTTACCAATTCTCAAAGAAAGCTTTCCCTCTCCCCTGCAATTTTCTGGAGTGTATATTAAAACAAGGATGTCTCATCCACCTCATTAGAACTGATTCAAATGTATTCTTTTTAATGGCTGAGTAATACTCCATTGTGTATATGTACCACAGCTTTCTTATCCATTCATCTGCTGATGGACATCTAGGTTGCTTCCATGTCCTGGCTATTATAAACAGTGCTGCGATGAACATTGGGGTACATGTGTCTCTTTCAATTCTGGTTTCCTCAGTGTGTATGCCCAGCAGTGGGATTGCTGGATCATAAGGCCTAATGAGGTGGATGAAACTGGAGCCTATTATACAGAGTGAAGTAAGCCAGAAAGAAAAACACCAATACAGTATACTAATGCATATATATGGAATTTAGAAAGATGGTAACAATAACCCTGAATACGAGACAGCAAAAGAGACACTGATGTATAGAACAGTCTTTTGGACTCTGTGGGAGAGGGAGAGGGTGGGATGATTTGCAAGAATGGCATTGAAATACGTATAATATCATATACGGAATGAGTCGCCAGTCCAGGTTCAATGCACGATACTGGATGCTTGGGGCTGGTGCACTGGGACGACCCAGAGGGATGGTATGGGGAGGGAGGAGGGAGGAGGGTTCAGGATGGAGAACACATGTATACCTGTGGTGGATTCATTTCGATATTTGGCAAAACCAATACAATATTGTAAAGTTTAAAAATAAAATTAAATTAAAAAATAAATAAAACAAGGATGTCTACCATAGAAAATCAAGTTTTCTAATTAAAACCTTTTCATGTTATTTTAAAGGAATTAAGACAAAGATAAGGGACTTTTACAGGTTTTGCTTACACTTCTTTAGTAGACATAGTCTCCTTTATTTACTATAAACCAATATGTATAACTTGATTATGAAATTATATTATCATAAGTATTTTTTTCTCAGTGCACAGCTTAGGGCTGTGCAGAGTAAGTTAAACCTACAGAAGCCTTTCTGGCTTGCGGAAGAATGAAAATATTTGGAAAATTTTAGTATCTAGGTTAAAAATTTCATTATGCTCACCTTACCTCTAAGAGAATAGTTGTATTATAAAATAAAATCGCAATACAGTGTTCTGAAAAGGAAAAAGAAAATATGCCACATGAGGTTTCTTCTATTTTCTTCAGCTTCATGTTTTCTTGTCCAGTAAAAACTTCTTCTTCTTCTATTTATGTAAATCACTTTTTTTTTTTTTTGGACCAAGACAGACTATAAAGAAATAAATTCATATATATTAGGTTGGTGAAAATGTAATTTTTGTTTTTGCATTATTGAAATTTGCCATTTGATATTGGAATATATTCTTAAATGTGGTTATGTTTATACATCATTTTAATGAGCATTTCTATTTTTTTTGCTAATGACTTATTATCTGCTGTGTATTTTATATTTACTTTAGACTATGGAAATGATGTTAGACAAAAAGCAAATTCAAGTGATTTTCTTTTTCTAAAAAGATGGGTTGTAAAGCAGCAGAGACAACTCTCAACATCAACAATGCACTTGGCCCAGGAACTGCTAACGAACATACAATGCAGTGGTGGTTCAAGGAGTTTTGCAAAGGAGAGGAGAGCCTTGACGATGAGGAGTGTAGTGGCCAGCCATCACAAGTTGACAGTGACCAACTGAAAGCTTGGTCACTGTAGCTGATCTTAACTACATAAGAAGTTGCCAAAGAACTCAATGTCAACCATTCTACAGTCATTGGGCATTTGAAGCAAATTGGAATGGTGAAAAAGCTCGATAAGTGGGTGCCTTGTGAACTGACTGCAAATTTAAAAAATCATCATTTTGAAGTGTTGTCTTCTCTTATTCTACACAACAGCGAACCATTTCTCGATGGGATTGTGATGTATGATGAAAAGTGGATTTTATACAGCAACCAGAGATGACCAGCTCAGTGGATGGACTGAGAAGAAGCTCTAAAGCACTTCCTAGAGCCAAACTTGCACCAAAAAAATATCATGGTCATTGTTGCTGGTCTGATCCATGACAGCCTTCTGAATCCTGGTGAAACCATTACATCTGAGAAGTTTGCTCAGAAAGCAAAGAAGCAAATTGATGAGATGCACTGAGAACTGCAACACTTGCAGCTGGCGTTGGTCAACAGAAAGGGCCCAATTCTCCGCGACACCTGACTACAAATCACACAACCAATGCTTCGAAAGTGGAATGAATGGGCTACAAAGTTTTGCCTCACCCACCATATTCACCTGACTGCTTGCCAACTGACTACCACTTAAAGCATCTCAACAACTTTGTTTCCACAACCAGAAGGAGGCACAAAATGCTTCCCAAGAGTTCACTGAATCCTGAAGCATGCATTTTTATGCTATAGGAATAAGCAAATATTTCTCATTGGCAAAAATGTGTTGATTGTAATGGTTATTTTGATTAATAAAGGTGTATTTGAGCCTAGTTATAATGTTTCAAAATTCAAGATTTGAAACCGCAATTACTTTTGCACCAAGCTAAGAAATCTACACTTTCTGGCAAAGGAAGAAAAATGCAAAGCATATGACAAAGCACAAAGGTCTTGTAATCACAAGGGCCACCCTCAGTTCCTCAAGAGACACAGTGATCTTCCAGGTACTGCATTCTAGAATAAAGTTTTCACAACAGGCCCTTATGCAGGGGATGTTGAACCACAGAATGAACAATGCCCTTGATAATTTTACACCAGAGAGAAGTAGCTCTTGTGGTTGTTCTTCATAAAACTCTGGATAAAGCCCAAAGCACAACACTAAAGTAAAATTTATGAAAGTGCCTTTTGTGGCCCAAATATCTAAGAGCATGTCCCACAAACCAGATTCTATTCATTTAACTAAAAGTCAGGTAAGTTTTTGGCGAGGTTTGGAGAATTAGAAGAAGACCTACATTTCTCTTACTTTTTGAAAAACCATTGGGTGTATATACGTACATGGTGAAGAATTCAGAAGTACAAGAAAGATTTCTGGTAAAATGAGTGTTTTTACTACTGTACACAGAGTCCCTAGTTCCCCTCTCCACAGGTCAGTCACCAGTTTCTTTTGTTTTCCTCTAGAGAAAGTCATTGCTAATCAAGTGAAATAGCACACAGAAGCCTCTCTTGCCACAAATGGCATTGTTTAGTACTTCGTTTTTGCTTCTAACACTGTATGCTGGGTATCATGCCACATAATTATACAGAGCTCTTATATACAATCTTCCTAATTGGCTGCATGATATTTCAGTGAATAATGTATCATAATTTAACCAGTGTCCTACTGGTTGTCATTCAAGTTCAGCCTTTGCCACAAGTTAACACTATAATAAAGGTCCTGTATTCACAACTACGTAAGCACATGTGCAGGTATAAGATACATTCTTGGAAATCGCTGTGTGTGCTTAGTTGCTTCAGTATGTCCAACTCTATGCGACCCTATGGACTGTCGCCCACCAGGCTCCTCTGTCCATGTGATTCTCCAGGCAAGAATAGTGGAGTAGGTTGCCATGCCCTCCTCCAGGGGATCTTCCTGACCCAGGAATCGAACCTGCGTCTCTTACGTCTCCTGCATTGGCAGGCAGGCTCTTTACCACTAGCGCCACTTGGGAAGCCCTGGAAATCACTGTATCTACATTTTAATCTACACTGTAAATTTTGCTCGGTGTTACAGACCAAGAATGACTCTGAAGTTTTCATCTTGTTGCCACAGCCAAGATGGATGCAGGCTTGCAAGATCAGAAGTTTGTTTTTGCACATGTACACCCTGAGATTTCTACTGGATTTCCAAGTGAGGATACCAAATCAGCAGATGGGTATGTAAATCTGGAGTTCAGGAGATGGGTCTGAATCTAGACACATAATAGATGATTTCTAAGCCAAGAACCATTGAATGAGTATAGACAGAGAAGTGGACCAAGGATTGGGACTTGCTGTGCTGTGCTTAGTCGCTCAGTCATGTCTGACTCTTTGTGACCCCATGAACAGTAGCCCGCCAGGCTCCTCTGTCCATAGAATTCTCCAGGCCAGAATACTGGAGTGGGTAGTTGTTCCCTTCTCCAGGGTATCTTCCCAACTCAGGGATCGAACCCAGGTCTCCCACATTGCAGGCAGATTCTTTACCATCTGAGCCACCAAAGAAGCCCAAGATTATGGAGTGGTAGCCTATCCCTTCTCCAGGGGAACTTCCTGACCTAGAAATCGAAGCGGGGTCTCCTGCATAACAGGTGGATTCTTTACCAGCTGAGCAACTAGGGAAGCCCTGGATTGGGCCTTGGGACACATAAAATTAATAGCTGCAATTAAAAAATTGAGATATGCTTGGTAAAACTGATAAGGGAGGAGAGGAGGGAGATGGATAGGGAGAGGGAGAATGTAGGAAACCCCAAATATCAATACATGAAATGAAAGGGATATCACATTGTATTATTCATTCATTAAAAAGAACCATGAAAAACTTCACTCAAAACTATTTTTACTTATCTAGGATACATGGATTAGATAGACTTTCCCTTCTCCAGGGACATCTTCCCAACCCAGGGATTGAACCCAGGTCTCCCACATTGTAGGCAGATTCTTTACCAGTTGAGCCACCAGGGAAGCCCAGAGACAATTCCTCAGTTCAGTTCAGTTCAATTCAGTCGCTCAGTTGTGTCCGACTCTTTGCCGACCCCATGAATCGCAGCACGCCAGGCCTCCCTGTCCATCACCAACCCCTGAGTTTACTAAGACTCACGTCCATTAAGTCAGTGATGCCATCCAGCCATCTCATCCTCTGTCGTCCCCTTCTCCTCCTGACCCCAATCCCTCCCAGCATCAGAGTCTTTTCCAATGAGTCAACTCTTTGCATGAGGTGGCCGAAGTTCTGGAGTTTCAGCTTTAGCATCATTCCCTCCAAAGAAATCCCAGGGCTATCCTTCAGAATAGACTGGTTGGATCTCCTTGCAGTCTAAGGGACTCTCAAGAGTCTTCTCCAACACCACAGTTCAAAAGCATCAATTCTTCGGCACTCAGCTTTCTTCACAGTCCAACTCTTACATCCATACATGACCACTGGAAAAACCATAGCCTTGACCAGACGGACCTTTGTTGGCAAAGTAATGTCTCTGCTTTTCAATATGCTGTCTAGATTGGTCATAACTTTTCTTCCAAGGAGTAAGCGTCTTTTAATTTCATGGCTGCAGTCACCATCTGCAGTGATTTTGGAGCCCCCCAAAATAAAGTCTGTCACTGTTTCCACTGTTTCGCCATCTATTTCCCATGAAGTGATGGGACCAGATGCCATGATCTTCGTTTTCTGAATGTTGAGTTTTAAGTCAGCTTTTTCACTCTCCTCTTTCACCTTCAGACAACTCCTACTAATCAAAGAAAGCTCAATAGAAAATCAGAGAAAAACAAATACTGTATGTGAATGCATAATATGGAATCTAGAAAAATGGCACAGATGAACCAGACATGTGGACACAGGTAAGAAGGGGAAGGTGAGTAGGATGAATAGGGAGATTAGAATTGACATATATACACTACCATGTACAAAATACATTAGCTAGTGGGAACCTCCGGTATAGCACAGGGAGCTCAGTTCAGTGCTCTGTGATGACCCAGAGGGGTGGGGATGCGGGGGTGGGAGGGAGGGCTCAGAGGGAGGGGGCATATGTATACATATAGCGGATCCACTTCATTGTACAGCAGAAACTAACACAGCATTGTAAAGCAATTATACTCAAAAAGAAAATAAAACCAGGCAAGTTACTGGAACAAATTTCAAGAGGATACCCAAATGATCAACGAGCATGTGAAAAAGTACACAACCATCATGAATTATCAAAGAAATGAAAGCTAAACCCACAAAGATATCACAATATACTCTGACTAAAGGGAAAAAGGCAAAAATACAGTAAAAAGGACTAGCAAGGATGTGGGGCAACGGGAACATTCATACACTGCGGGTAAGAATGGGAGCTGGCACAACACTGTGGAAAACAGCTTGGGAAACATCTGTTGATGCTGAACATACGCACATCACTTCATCTAGCAATTCCACTTATAATCATGTGTATCAAACAGAAATGCATGCACATGTACAAGAAACTTCATAGCAGAGTCCTCTGACTTCACTGATTTCCTCAATTGTTTTTCAGTCTCATTGAAGTCTGCTCTTAAATTTTTTTCCTTTGGCTTCTTTTTGTAGTTTCTTAAGGTAAATGCTTAGATAGTTGATTTGAGATCTCTATCAGTTTGCTGTTGCTGCTGTAACAAATTACTACAAACTTAGTGGCTTAAGACAACATAAATTTCTTTATTATTTCACAGTTATGGTCCACAAGTCTGAAACAACTTTCACTGGGCTAACATCAAGGCTTTGGTAGGCTTTTATCTTAACCAGGAAGAATATGTTACTTTGATTTTCTAGCTTCTAGAGATGGTCCACAATCCTTTGTTCATGGCTGCATTCCTCTGGCAGTGTTGAGCTGAGTCCTCCCATTGCCATGTCTCTGGTTCTCCCTCTTTTGTCTCCTTAATCCATATGTGAGGACCTCTGTGCCTGCACTGGGGTTATAACAGCATATATTTATTGGGTCTTTTTAGGCAATCTGACAATCTAATCTGGTGTGCTTAAATAAATGTAAGATTGGTTTCCACTGTTTCCCCATCTATTTCCCATGACGTGATAGGATCAGATGCCATGATCTTCATTTTCTGAACGTTGAGCTTTAAGCCAACATTTTCACTCTCCTCTTTCACTTTCATCAAGAGGCTTTTTAGTTCCTCTTCACTTTCTGCCATAAGGGTGGTGTCATCTGCATATCTGAGGTGATTGACATTTCTCCCGGCAATCTTGATTCCAGCTTGTTTCTTCCAGTCCAGCATTTCTCATGATGTACTCTGCATAGAAGTTAAATAAGCAGGGTGACAATATACAGCCTTGATGTACTCATTTTCCTATTTGGAACCAGTCTGTTGTTCCGTGTCCAGCTCTAACTGTTGCTTCCTGACTGCATATAGGTTTCTCAAGAGGCAGGTCAGGTGGTCTGGTATTCCCATCTCTTTCAGAATTGTCCACAGTTTATTGTGATCCACACAGTCAAAGGCTTTGGCATAGTCAATAAAGCAGAAATAGATGTTTTTCTGGAACTCTCTTGCTTTTTCCATGATCCAGCCGATGTTAGCAATTTGATCTCTGGTTCCTCTGCCTTTTCTAAAACCAGCTTGAACATCTGGAAGTTCACAGTTCACGTATTGCTGAAGCCTGGCTTGGAGAATTTTGAGCATTACTTTACTAGCATGTGAGATGAGTACAATTGTGCAGTAGTTTGAGCATTCTTTGGCATTGCCTTTCTTTGGGATTGGAATGAAAACTGACCTTTTCCAGTCCTGTGGCCACTTGCTGAGTTTTCCAAATTTGCTGGCATATTGAGTGCAGCACTTTCACAGCATCATCTTTCAGGATTTGAAATAGCTCAACTGGAATTCCATCACCTCTACTAGCTTTGTTTGTAGTGATGTTTCCTAAGGCCCACTTGACTTCACATTCCAGGATGTCTGGCTCTAGGTCAGTGATCACACCATCGTGATTATCTTGGTCATGAAGATCTTTTTTGTACCGTTCTTCTGTGTATTCTTGCCACTTCTTCTTAATATCTTCTGCTTCTGTTAGGTCCATACTATTTCTGTCCTTTATCGAGCCCATCTTTGCATGAAATGTTCCCTTGGTATCTCTAATTTTCTTGAAGAGATCTCTAGTCTTTCCCATTCTGTTGTTTTCCTCGATTTCTTTGCATTGATCGCTGAAGAAGGCTTCCTTATCTCTCCTTGCTATTCTTTGGAACTCTGCATTCGATGCTTATATCCTTCCTTTTCTCCTTTGCTTTTTGCTTCTCTTCTTTTCATAGCTATTTGTAAGGCCTCCTCAGACAGCCGTTTTGCTTTTTTGCATTTCTTTTCCATGGGGACGGTCTTGATCCCTGTCTCCTGTACAATGTCACAAACCTCCGTCCATAGTTCATCAGGCACTCTATCTATCAGATCTAGTCCCTTAAATCTATTTCTCACTTCCACTTTATAATCATAAGGGATTTGATTTAGGTCATACCTGAATGGTCTAGTGGTTTTCCCTACTTTTTTCAATTTAAGTCTGAATTTGGCAATAAGGAGTTCATGGTCTGAGCCACAGTCAGCTCCTGGTCTTGTTTTTGTTGACTGTATAGAGCTTCTACATCTTTGGCTGCAAAGAATATAATCAATTTGATTTCAGTGTAAACAGTGTCAGACTTTATTTTTTTGGGCTCCAAAATCACTGCAGATGGTGACTGCAGCCATGAAATTCAAAGACGCTTACTCCTTGGAAGAAAAGTTATGACCAACCTAGATAGCATATTCAAAAGCAGAGACATTACTTTGCCAACAAAGTTTCGTCTAGTCAAGGCTATGGTTTTTCCAGTGGTCATGTATGGATGTGAGAGTTGGACTGTGAAGAAGGCTGAGTGCCAAAGAATTGATGCTTTTGAACTGTGGTGTTGGAGAAGACTCTTGAGAGTCCCTTGGACTGCAAGGAGATCCAACCAGTCCATTCTGAAGGAGATCAGCCCTGGGATTTCTTTGGAGGGAATGATGCTAAAGCTGAAACTCCAGTACTTTGGCCACCTCATGCAAAAAGTTGACTCATTGGAAAAGACTCTGATGCTGGGAGGGACTGGGGGCAGGAGGAGAAGGGGACCACAGAGGATGAGATGGCTGGATGGCATCACTGACTCGATGGACGTGAGTCTTAGTGAACTCCAGGGGTTGGTGATGGACAGGGAGGCCTGGTGTGCTGCGATTCATGGGGTCGCAAAGAGTTGGACATGACTGAGCGACTGAACCAACTGAAGAATGGTATGGTCGGATTTAAGTCTTCCATTTTAACATTTGTTTTCTGTTTGTCCTGTTTTTGTTCCTTTATTCCACCTTTCCTGCCTTCTTTTAGACTATCTGAACTAAATTATAACTTAGCTATTTTCTCTCTCTCTTAATTACAATATACACACTCTAGGGATTACAATATACATAGCTAAACTTTCACAGTCTATTTAGAGTTAGTATTTTGTCTATTAGTCTAATAAAGTTAGTGTATTTAGCGTTAGTGACAAAATACTAACTTGCAGCTCTACAGTTCTCTTTATTCTTACAGTTGTCATATGTATTAATGATAAATACACTGAAAACTTTTGACAAAGTTACAGCTTTTGCTTACAACAGTCATAAAAATTTTAAAGAACTTAGAAAATTTTTGTTTTTACCCACATAAAGTTGGCTTTAAGCTCAACATTCAGAAAACTAAGATCATGGCATCCAGTCCCATCACTTCAGGGCAAATAGATGGGGAAACAGTGGAAACAGTGTCAGACTTTTTTTGTCTGGGCTCCAAAATCAGTGCAGATGGTGATTGCGGCCATGAAATTAAAAGACGCTTACTCCTTGGAAGGAAAGTTATGACCAACCTAGACAGCATATTGAAAAGCAGAGAAGTTACTTTGCCAACAAAGGTCCGTCTGGTCAAGGCTATGGTTTTTCCAGTGGTCATGTGTGGATGTGAGTTGGACTATAAAGAAAGCTGAGTGTCAAAAAATTGATGCTTTTGAACTGTGGTGTTGGAGAAGACACTAGAGAGTCCCTTGGACTGCAAGGAGATCCAACCAGTCCATCCTAAAGGAGATCAGTCCTGGGTGTTCATTGGAAGGACTGATGTTGAGGCTGAAACACCAATCCTTTGGCCACCTGATGTAAATAGCTGACTCATTAGAAAAGACCCTGATGCTGGGAAAGACTGAGGGCAGGAGGAGAAGGGGACGACAGAGGATGATGGTTGGATGGCATCACCGACTCAATGGACATGGGTTTGGGTGGACTCTGGGAGTTGGTGATGGACAGAGAGGCCTGGTGTGCTGCGGTTCATGGAGTTGCAAAGAGTCGGACACGACTGAGTGACTGAACTGAACTGAATGAACATTTATGCTGCTTTTCCTTTGTTCTTGCAGTTCTAAATTTCCCCCTGGCATCATTTTCTTCAAGTCTGCAGATTTTATATAAAGTCTTAGTTTTCCCTCACCTGAAAATGTCATTTTGCTGTGATTACTGTCCAGTGTGTAGAAATTTGAGTTGATTATTCTTTTTCACCACTTTAAAGATCTTATTCACTATCTTCTGGACTCACAGAAATCTGTGATCATTTAAATTGTTGTTCTACCATACATAAGGTGTTTCAATCTAGCTGCTTTCAGGACTTTTCTCCTTTGTCTCTGGTGTCAGCATTGTAATTACGTCTGTTTGTCTATTTCTGAGTTTTTGCTTTTTGAGTTATAAAGTTTAATTCACTTCACTGTGTCTTAGTGTGGTTTTATCTTATCAACCCAGATATGTTCAGTTAACTGAGATTCTTGAAATCTATAAGTGTATGTCTTTCATCAAATTTGGGAACTTTCATTCATTACTTCAAATAATTGTTATGTACCTCTCTCTTTCTCTTCCTTTCTGGTATCCTAACACTGGTGCTAGAACCAGCTTATAACACACTCTCGGAATGGAACTCATTCATATGTAGGGTGCTTACTGTAAGGCTCCACAGAGAAGAGGCAAAGGGAGCAGCAGGAGTATCATCAAGGAGTGTGGGTTCTAGAGCGCAGGCTCAGCAGTTGTGACACATGGGCTTGTCTGCTCCATGGCACGTGGGATCTTCCCAGACGGGATTGAGCCCGTGTCCCCTGCATTGGCAGGTAGATTCTTAAATCACTGGACCATCATGGAAGTCCCTACAAAAGACTTCTTTTTGAGAGTGAGTCCAGTGAAACAAATGTTGGGCCTTTTGATACTGGTCCTCTGGTTACTGAGGCTCTGCTTATTTTTCCAATCTTTTGTTGCTCTGTTCTCCAGGTTTAATAAATTCTATTGATCTGTCTTCAGTATCACTGACTTTCCTGTCATCTTTAGTTAGCTCTTGGATCCATCTACCAACTTTTTAAATCTTCAGTTTTTCAGTTCTAAAATTTCCATTAAAAAAAAAATGTACTTGTTCAGAGATTCTACAGTTTCATTCATCTCAAGGGTGTTTTCCTTTATCTCATGTTATAATTATAATGGCTGCCTTAAAATCTGAAAATTGTAACATCTGGACCATCTTGGTGTTGACATTTACTGTCTTAACTTCTTGAGAATTGATCTCATTTCTCTGGTTCTTTGTATGTTGAATAATTTTGGATTATATGTTAAATACTTTGAATATTATTTAGACTCTAGGTCCTGTTAAAATGTTCTGGAGAATGTTGATTTTGTTTTTTTAAACAAACAACCCAGACAGGTTCAGAATGCAACTTCTGTTCCATCTTCTGCAGCCTGTGGTTCCAGTGTCAGTTTACAAAGGCTTTGTTACGCTATGTGGGATCAACCTCACACACACACTGCTCAGTAGTTATGCTGTGTCACAATTAGCGGTTTAAATTAGTTCACTTCTCAAAGGCTTTGCTGTGCCACTTTGGGTCTGAGTATGTGTACTGCAGGGGTAAGCTTAGAGCTTACACTGATTAGTTTGGATTAAAACACAATAAAGGACCCCTTTCTCTGGGCTCTCTTTCTAGTTTCCTCCTTACCCCAAAGGGTGCCTTTGCTTTTCCTCTGAGCAGATACAAAGGTTCTCTCAGAATTTTAACACCATCACTATCACTGTGCAGTTGCCACAACTCAGTTCACCTTTAGGACAAAAAGTAGAGAAAAATGGATATTATTCTCACTCTTTAGATTGCAGAGGTTCTTTTCCCATTTTCTCTATCAGAAAAATAGGGTTTCCATCAATTTCAACTGCTTGCTACCAGGGCTTAATGGGGTGCTTAACAGTGACAAACCATGAAAGAAAAGCAAAAATAAAAGTCCCCAACAAGCTCTAGCTTCCAAGAGCTTTTTATTTTTCCCTTTTTTTGGGGGGGGGGCAGGTAGGGGGCAGGGTTCCTTTCATAGGTTTTCCCTCAGAATTTTCTCTGGTTTAACCTATCAGAGAAGCCATCATGACAGCTCTACTGGGTGCCTTCTCTGAGGACAGGGCCAAGATAAAAGAGGAAAAAACCACTAATTTCTCTGAGTCTCTTCTTCAGGTTTGACTGTCCTCTCACACCACCTGCTTTTGTTTGTATTTCTGTGTCCACAGGTAGGTACCTTATGCATTTTGTCCAAAATTTTGAGTTGTCAGTAGGAGAAAAAACCTTTTGAGAGCTTGCTCTGTCTTAATTATCTCTGAAGTCCAAATCTGCAATATTTTTAAGAGACTTAAACTGGAAACAACCCAATTGCTCTTTAACATTAGAATGGACAAATTGTGATATATACAATGGCATATGACAATTACAATGACCTACAGTAATATCAACATGGGTGAATTTCACATTAGCTTTGCTGTTTAGTCCTTGAGTCAGAGAAATACTATTTTTAGCCTTTAATCAAAATGACAGGCAGAAAAAATTACAGAGTATGGTTTGTTGTTCAGTCGCTAAATTGTGTCTGAGGCTTTGTGACTCCATGGACTACAGCACACCAGGCTTCCCTGTCCTTCACTATTTCTCAGAGTTTGTTCAAACTCATGTCCATTGAGTCAGTGATGCCATCCAACCATCTCATCCTCTGTTGCCCCCTTCTTCTACTGCCCTCAATCTTACCCAGCATCAGGGTCTTTTCCAATGAGTCGGCTCTTTGCATCAGGTGGCCAAAGTACTGGAGCTTCAGCTTCTCTGGTCACATTTAGATAAAGTTCAAAAATAGGCAAAACTTAAATAATAATGTTGGAAGTCAGGATACCTGTTATCTTTGAAGAGGAAGGAAGTAGTAATTGGCAGATGGCATTAGGAGAGCTTTTTGGGTGCTCTTAAGAGTCTAACTCTTGCCTGCATGGTGGTTATACATATAGTAACTTAGTAATTCACTCAGCTGAACATTTGTTTTGTACGCTTTTCTGTACATATTTTATGTGCCAATTTAAAAAACACATTAACTCTTCCTTCAGGTGGCAGATGACAGAACCTTAGCTTAAATCAATCTGTGTATTAAGGGGAATTTATAATAAGGATACGAGGTGTTTCGTGGAATTCAAGGTCAGGAATGATACTGGGCTGCATGAACATGACCCAGGGGATCCAATACTATCAGAACCTGCCCTCTCACCACAAATGTAGTTGAGGAAACATGACCACTGACATGAAACAACCATTCTATATGGTACACAATGAGACATTTTGGGGGTGTAACTATTGTTTTGTTTACTAAAGACAAGGCCTACCTATTGGAGACAGCACCACTTTTAGGGAAAATGGTCTTCCCTCATTCTATCCATATGGTTTCTCACAAGAGATACATGTTTTTTACTTAACCTCAATCACCTGCCATAGTCAACAAGCCCAGTAATGGGCACCTGACCTGTGCTGGGGAATAGTATTCCTAGACGTTTTATTCTTGGGGCCAGTGCTCTATTGTTAAATAGGCATGCTTGGGGTAGGGTGCAAAAATCTGCATTTTAGCAGCTTGTCAGATGATTCTGAAGTTTGAAGACTCTCATCTAGACTATCTTGATTCTTTATTTGGCTGTGTCCATTTCTTCAGAGGTGTTTTGTTTTGAAACTGGAATTGTATTCAACCAAAACTGTCAAGTCATGGCTTGGTAGGCTGTGTGTGTATGTGGGGGGCAGGGGGCTCAAGTGTCAAGAAAAGAAACTATATAAAGAATATGAAAATACAGATGTGGGAAAATTTTGGAATATTTGTATATTTTTCCTGGAACTTTTTTCTCCCCTAGCAGAATCCATCTGAATGATGGCAGTCCTCAGTGACCTCAGAGTTAAGAAAAAGTTACAATGTCAATCGTGAAAATGATCCCAATTTCACTGGGAGGGAAAACAACATCCTTAAATTTAAGTGGCTGATTACCTATGGAGTAAGTGCTTTTTCTTCTTTATAAATTTACTCTATTCCTCCATTTTTCTGTAATAAACATAATTTTTCATAACAAAAGACAGCTGATGTTATAAAGATACAGTGTATTTATTTTTAATCAAGGAATATCTATAATCAGGAACCGAGAAATGTGTCAAGCTTTCAATAAGCAGTTAATGTACACCTCTGTTTCAAGAGGAAACTCATGTCAGTATTGTTTAAGTGAAAAGTATTTCCTCATCTTAAACAGAAGACTTCTTACCCTTCCACTTAATACGGGTTTCCTCCACTACTGAAGGTGAGAGCGTTTCTATGAAACTTTCCTGAGCTGAAATGGCATAAAGTGAAGAAACAATTATCTGAGGACACATCTTGCTAACAGAGACACAAATCAAGTAAAGCACAGATGCTCACATGGTTCCAAGCTATGGTGGCTTGAGACGCTGAGTAGCTCCTGGTGCAGGGGCTTCACGTGTTGGGCTCACTGTTCCCTGCAAAATAAACACTGAACACTATATTTGCTTTCACCCTTTTTTGTAAAAGCAAAAATCCTCTTTGAACTTCTTTTGGTTAGTAAAAAGAGGTACAAATAGGTCTTTCAAAAAAGTGAAGTGGCATACAGTGAACCTTTGAAATGTGGGAGATACCTGTTATTTTATTTTTTTGAGATACCTGTTATTTTATAACCATGTTAAGGTCAGCACTTAAATCTTTATTTCTGGGAGGAGGGATTGCAGGATCCAAAGGTAAAATGTGGGATCATTTCCCCTTTTATGTTTCTTAATATTTTCAGTTAAGTAAAAAGTAATGAGCCTATTATTTTCAAAATCATTAGAAATAAAGCTTTCTTCCCCTCTATCTAAAAAGAAAACACTGAAGTTACCCAGTGTAAAGAACTGGTTTGAAATTAGAATACAGTTAATACTTTTAACTGAGTTGTATTAAGTTAGGTCCATGAGGAAAATTTGTTCCATTTTTTTACCAGTAAACAGAAGGCCATTTAGTCTGCTCAGACTTATTCAGGATCATTAAAAATATGTTAGTGGTTGCTAACTTTGGCTTCATGCTCATATGAACACATTTTTTTCCTCCAAGTTAGTTTCACTATCATTTATTTTGCTTTTGCGGCTCAAAGCTAAACTTGGATATAGCAAATAATTCACAAAAACCACCATATATATTTTTCTGTTGCACTGGGTATATAAAAAGCTTAAGTAAACTTTTCATTCATGAATTTACAAATATAATGACATTCAATTTTAAATGATTCTTTAAAAAAATATTCTTAAAAGCTTTTAGATTGACTTGGGAGAAAAGTCAAGCATGAAGGTGTCATGTCTCTACAACTCATTAATGAGACCAATTTTAACACAGAGAACGATGAAAACTTCCAAAAGGGATGCAGGGAACTAATAAAACAATATACAATTCTTGATTTTTTCCCCCATTCACCCATAAAAGAAAGATACACATGATCAACTGGAGAAGGCAATGGCGACCCACTCCAGTACTCTTGCCTGGAAAATCCCGTGGATGGAGGAGCCTGGTAGGCTGCAGTCCATGGGGTCTCGAAAAGTCGGACATGACTGAGCGACTTCACTTTCACTTTTCACTTTCATGCATTGGAGAAGGAAATGGCAACCCACTCCAGTCTTCTTGCCTGGAGAACCCCAGGGACGGACGGAGCCTGGTGGGCTGCTGTCTATGGGGTCACACAGAGTCGGACAGGACTGAAGCGACTTAGCAGTAGTACATGATCAACTAAATAAATATGCATATTTGGTTTGAAAAGGTATTAATTTCCTCTTCTGGACACTTTTTTTAAGGTTGTTTTTAAAAAAGGATTCATTTATTTGACTGCACTGGGTCAGTGTTCTGGCCCGTGGGATCTTCCATTGTGGCACGTGGGCTTCACAGCATATGGGATCTCAGCTCTCCGACCAGGGATCGAACCCCTATCCTCTGTATTGCAAAGGGAATTCTTAACCACCGGACCACCAGGGGAAGTTCCTGGAGCCTCTTACATAATGGTGTTTTTGCTAGTTTATGTATGCTATCTTTTTTTTAACTAGATAACAATTCACAGCAAGTTAAAAAGTTATAGGAATGTACCAGTTTTGAGTAAACTACAAATTTCACCCTTCAAAATCCATATATGAAGTAATTAGGACAGAGAGTATACAGCATGATATATTCCAACCTCACAGAGATCAAGTCCGAAAGGACAATGTGACTTGGGTTGCGTTTAGAAAAAAAAATCAACTGAGATATTTATTATTACCAATTGTAAGCAACTGGCGAAAAGGAGGGTAGATCTTACTGTACCCAGAAATTAATAAAACACTTGAAAAAACAAATATAAATTTAATAATAAACATTATGGTCAGGTTGTTTATTAAGGAGGCAACCACACATACAAGTTCGGCTATAGAAATGTTTGCAAATCAAACTTCATGTGATCTAAAAGGACCATGCGTAATGTCAAAAATGGACGCCTGTACATTCAATAAAAAGTTAAATATACATAGTCTAGATCATTCTAGAGTTATACAAACATCTGGGGACACATATGGATCTTATTTCCTTCAGAAAAACGTTTTTATAAAAGTGATGTATTGAGATAATAATTTTAAAAAGTATCTGACAATTATGAATGGTCCCCAGTATTACAAAATGTGATTTTCAGGGTATGAAAACCAAAAAAAGCCAACCCTTCAGAGTGTTTTATATTATACAAACAAGTTTTGTAGAAAAATGATCCAGCAAATGCTTGAGTTAAGAATATTTATATTTTTCCAATTCTTTACACTTTTATTAACACACTTACAAAAAAATAACATTCAAACACTGAAAAATTAAATAACTTTGGAAGCAGAGCTCATAGCCTTCTGCTCACATATAAGTGACAATTCTGGGCTGTTGGCACAAAAAAATAATCAACATTCATAAAACCCTTACTACTATATATCAAACATAAGTTAAAATCATAGGCACTAGTTTATCAAATCCACATTTCATCTGTAAGAGTAACCACAGCGAATCCTTATATTTTTCCCAAACAGAAAAATTGGCAATACACAAAGGCTTTCTAGTAAAAAGGCAATTTTTCTCTTTAGGAAACTAAAAGCCAATAGTCTGTGGTAGTATAACAGCAGGTAAAATAATACTTTACCTAACTCAGATCCATCATGTTCTTAACAAGTGATGAAAATTTTAATTAAAGAAAAATAGACATTTTTTTTTTCTGATGCAGCCATTAAAAAAAAAGTTAAATAACCTGAATATTCCTTTTGAAACTGATAATCTAACTTAAAAATGTAATGGGTGTTTTGTAAGAGTTAAAATTCCTTTTAATTATTAGATTGCAGCATTTTTTTTTTTTTTGCAATGTTGCACTGAAAACTGAGACCTATTTTTCCTCTTGTGTATACGTGGTTTAAAAGAGACAGTGGCTAGCTCTTTTACTTACTTAGATTTTTATAAGAGATACCCCTCTACCCGAAACAGATGCATTATCTTCCTCTGAAAAGCAACATTTTTAAGTTCATCATTATATGTGGAATTCTGGCGCCATCCTTTCCTGACCCACCCCCATCACCCTCAAATCCAAGAATAAAATTTCTTCCTTGCATTATACACCAAAATACACTAGCACTGGCAGTTTAAACTTCCAGCAGCTGTGCTAACTGAATGACTCCTTACTGGTCAAGCTAATAAAGACTACCATGATGTCCATCATGGCAGAACAGCGGTCTTGATCTTAAAAGTTTTATCCTTCTCTCAACCTATAAACCTCAGTACTATGCTGAATATAAGCTTCCCATTTCTCTCTCAATTTCTTTTGCCAACTTACAGAATGTCTTTGACTAACAGAAGATGAACGTATGTTCAAATATCTAAAATCCTTTAATGATCTGACTGCCAATATTTTAAAGCTCTACAAATTAAATATTTTAAAACAGACCTCACCATGAAAAAAATGAGAAGTCTGCAGAAGATGGAAGCTTTAGTCTAGTAATAGTCAAATAAAATCCAAATTAGTTATTTCTAGGATATATATAAGGGCCATCACAGAGCAAGTGTTTAACAGGTTAGAGTCACATGTAGTAGGTTTCATTTGTACCCCCAAATCCCAAAACTGACGTCAGACAGAATCTAAAAGGGACAGTATTTTCAAAGGGTGTTTTGAAACAGTTGCTCAGTTTAAAGCAGATAAACTTAAATAGGATTCAGCAGGCTATAATTTCCCACCACATAATAGGCTGCTAGGTCAATTAATAGTAACAATACAACTGTCATTACCAGAGTTTTTGAACGTTAAGTGCATAGATTACACCCCCTCCCCCTTATTGTATGGTTTTGTTCCAGGTTATAAGCACTGAAGTGGTGTTATTTATATCAAGAATAAAGACACATACTACTTGCTCTTTCCCATCATGGAAACCTGCTAATAAAAACAAGATCTCTTAGTCCTGTAACAGATAACAGCATGTGAAGAAGTTGGCTTCAATAGCAAAGGCTATCTTTCCTGAGCCAGGAGCTATAAAGTTTAGAAAGATTGTACAACTGATATTAAGCCCTTTTGGCAATCAAAACAAACACACAAAAGTCTGATATGTCGATGCAACATGATGGATGCACGGTGTAACACTATCTGGTGGTGGTGATATGTGAGCTACATCCAAAACTTAAGATTAAACAAAATGACAATTTTTCTAATGAATCTGTGAAAATAATTTATAGGATTCTCCCAAATTTAGGAACTGTGTTTTAAATCTCTAGCCCAGGTTTCTTCCCACCCTGTCCCCTTCCATCTCAATCTAGTTTCCTGGAGTACTAGTGAAACATTGTAGATAATTAGTCAGAATATTAGTTCTCATTAACACAAATATTTATTGATACTATGTATACAGTAACTTAGGTTGAATGTGAAGTTTTGGATAGCTAGAATTCACCTTGTGCACAAAGGTATGCTCTCATTTACAGATGGGCATTTCTCTTTGGCATCCATTAGTTTTTTGCCCAGATATTGGCCTCTGTCAAATATTAAAAAATCAATTTAGTTGCTATTAAATAAAACTAAAAGTGATTCCATGGAGAGTGATTGTATGATTACCAAACACATCTGATGTTAAATGTCATTAAAGTGCTGTTTGATCATCTCTGTCAATTTGTGCTAATTAAGACAGAGAGGGCTGGGATTTTATAAATCCCAAGAGTCTTATCTGAACAGTCTGCATATAAAAGTTGTCTTTTAGCCTGGTGAAGGGGTATCCATGAAGCTGTGGACCTCTGCATTCTTGTCTTTGCTGGTCAGTAACAGCCATCTTTCCAACTGTCATCTTTCATGCTGCCATAGGTTTTAGGAGCTGGCAAGGATCTGAAATAAAGCAATTTTACAGAATGATTTGCAAGGTTTTATGGAACATTACCATGCTATCTTCCACGCATATCAATTACTTTGTAGGTTGCAACACAATCCAATGTTCCAGGGAACTGCTGAGATCAAAGCTCTAAACAGCTATTAGCACGACCATTCTACATCAGGCATGTCCACAACTTTTAAGTTTTACTGGGTATCAGGTAACTGCACTAACCTCTTTTTTGCTAACATAGACACTGCAGTAAGAGAAAAGACTGTCTTATCTTTTCCAACCAAATGGATCACCAAACTTATTACTTATTTATTTGAGGGGTAAACTGATGAATGTGTTATCAGTGGCACAGTGTCACCATCATGAGAGAGGCAAAATGGGACAGAGCTTAAAAGGACTCTGAAGTCAGACATACTTGGAACTGTATGTTGCTAGTTGAAGTCTCAGGCAAATTACTTAACTTCATTAAATTTTAATATTCTCTGAAAAATAGGCATAACAACAGTACCTATATGTCTAATGCTATAGTAAAAATTAAGTAAGGTGTGCATGTGCATGCTAAGTCGCTTTAGCCGTGACCGACTCTGCGACCCTATGGACTGAAGCCTGCCAGGCTCCTCTGTCCATGAGATTCTCCAGGCAAGAATACTGGAGTGGGTTGCCATTTTTTCCTCCAAGGGATCATCCTAACGCAGGGATTGAAAAACTGTTGTACTCTACTGAACTCAAAAATGTAATATATTATCTTAGAAATAAAAGAAGTATGGTTAATTCAGTTTCAATGCTTAAGGCACAAAAGCACTTCTTTCATGCAAATAAATATTTCAAGTTTAATACATTCAACACCTAATGATGGTGGTAAGCACAGTCCTTACCACCATATCTGAAAGGTACAGATATGACTACATATATGTGACTCCCAATCTGGGTAGGCTCAGAATCATCTGGAGATTAAACAAACAAATTTAAAAACAGCATACCTACAGATCTGGGGCTTCACACCAGATCTACTTTGTAGGCAAAACTCAGCCTCTATATTTACATAAACTCCACAGAACATTCTGAACTGTAGTGAGATTTGAAAACCAACATCCTGGATTACACACTCAGACCTGACAGCTACAAGTTGTATCTTAAATCTCATTGTAGGTTCTACTATGCTTTTAATATCTTTACTGAATCTCATTATATTCAAAACAAACAAATACCACAACTGGATGGAGTGGTTCTAACAATTTTTCCTAGGAATTCACCAAGATGCTTAATCATACCAGGCATCTGGGCAAATTTAATCTGAATCAAAGTGATATAATACCCCAATGTCCCAAGTGAGAATTTCTTGAAAGTAATGTTTTATTCAAATTTTAATGATTTTAGTGGGAACCCACTAGGACTCCTGATCTTCACTATTAGAACTGAAGGTAATTCCTGTCTACCCACTTTCCTATACTCAAGAAGGTCAAAACAGAGTGTTTGCCACTTACCTGCGAACAGGCTGTGCAAGTTTGCTGCGAGGCACTGGTATACCCCCAGCAGAAGGGGCACTGGGTCTGGGCAAGCCACTTCTCATCACAGTTGTCCCTGCAGGTCTGGTTAGAGTAGTGCTGTTGATATTGCTGGGAGGATTTGCTGGGACTGTGTTCTGAACCATGGGAGGCCCAGGTGAGGAAGTGGTTTGCATGAGTTGTGTTGTTTCTTGGCTACCAGGAGAACCAGAGCCATGGTTACTAAATGCTTTTACTGGTTGCCGAAGAGCCAAAGGAGACGGTGCTGCAGGGGAGCGGAATTTACCTGGAGAAGGTACTGCAGAATGGCAAAGAAAAATCAACGTTTTCAGTGGAAATCAAGTGCAAGTGAAACTGCTGCTTTATGACTGGGCACCAGTACATCTGTATTCCTGAAAATTCACTCTATAGAAATGCAAGGAGTAAAGAATATTTCTGGGGTAATATATACATTTACATAAAGATCACTAGCAGCTCTTAAGTAACCAAGTCCTTACTCAGAGGACTGTAACTATCCTTGATAACAGTGTTTTAATTTTTAACTAGGTCAGCTAGGAATCCACAATAACAGAAGAGACACTGCAGCATTCTGTTTCAGCACGGCAACCAACCTAAGCCACATTGTAGAGGTGAAAAAAGTGCTGGCTACTAGAGGGTTGACTAGAATTTCAAACACTTTCCCCTCAAAGAAACAATCATGTAAACATGTATCAAGTACCTGGAAAGTAAGTCCTCTCTCATCCACAGTGTAACTTAAATCTTAGAAACTGAACCTGCTTCTGTTGTGCTTCAGCAAGTAAGGAAGTTAAAATCTAGGGGCACATCAAGAACTATATGAAGTCATAGGATAGAGACGCTATGTTTCGCTGGAATGTCAATTCTACTAAGTAGTTAGTTAAAAGACATTATTAAAACAAGTAATGATACACAAAAGAATTAAATGTACAATTGAAGTAATTTTTGTCAAAATAAGACTTCAAAATAAATTTTATTATTGTGGTGGTCCCTTAGCATTGTAAGCTCAGATGTTGCGGGATTCATTTGTCCTTTCCTGCTGATTCTATTTGGATAAATCACCTCTGGAAGGTTTCTTCAAATACCTATGAATGCCTACATACAATATAGATAAAAAAATATTACCTTAATATGCTTTACCTAACAAAGAACTCTGGGGTGGGGGTTCAGAGTGAATGATAGATGGGGGTAAGGCAGGAGAGTTCAGAGGAAAAGGGAGAAAGAAGTCAGAGTCACCCTATTCTCTCTGAACCTGCATTACTTTGCCTAAGATATGAATAGAGAGAAAGCTTGACTGTGTATCAAAATCCCAAGGAACATTAAAAGGAGGGGGAGAGGGGCCCAAGCACCATCCCCAGAAAATCTAGTTTGGAATGAAATCAATATACTTATTTTAAAACCACAATAGGAGTGTCCGACCATGTTGACAAAAACAGGACAGGGCTTACCCTCCTGCTATAAGCACCTCTATAATTTGGGTAAGATACATAAAAACGATTTTCAAATATTGAACAACAGGCAGTACAGGACTGTAATTCCTGAGAGAAGGAAAATAAATGTGATGAGCTCTCTGGCTTTTTTTGGGGAGGGGATGGTGGTGGACTTTTTGGATTATAGAATGAGGAGGAGGATCCAGAGAATATCAAAATTATCTTGCTGAGTTGAGGAGACAAAAATTGGACTCTGAGGGGCAAAGTACCTTAGAGGAGGGAGGTGCTCCAGAAGACCTCTATAACTCAGGTCTGTTTGAACCTCTGCCTGAATACTGAGCTGTGCACTCACCAAGTAAAGCTCCATATGACTGAGCAAAGAAGGCATGTAGTAAACTGAACAGTTTCCAAAGCTTATACAGGACTAGGACACGTTTGAGTTTCAACTAGTTAGAGCAGAGAATCCTTGCCAAATATTCAGGGCAATCAGGGGACACTCTAAAAGGAATAAACTAGTTCTAGAATAAAACAACTCTAAATCCACTCTAACAAAACTCAACAAAAAGCCACTAAAGCAGGGATCAGCAGGTTACCACTCATGGGAAACTAAAATGCTTTTGTAAATAAAGTTTTATTAGAATATGGCAACATTTGTATGTTTATATTTATTGTCTATGGCTGCTTTCCAGCTACAAAGTAAAACAGTTACAATAGAGACCATATCACCCATGATCCTAAAATATTTACTATCTGGTTCTTTAAGAAAATGTTTGTTGATCCTTGCTCTAAGGATCACACTAATCTATAAATAACTGTCTACCAGAACAAAGTCCACACTATTTAAAATTAGATAACAAAATCCAGCATACAACATAAAACTTCACAATGTCTACTAACCAATAAAAACTAGTAGACATATAAAGAAACTGTAAAGTGATAACCAAAACTAGGCTAAAAATTAGTCAGGACAAACAGATTAAGAAGTCACAGGGATGACTGAGCTACTGAACTACTGTAATAGTTTATAAATACTATTACATACAAGCTTAAGGATATAAAAAAATATAAATATGAGATGAGAATTAAAAGATTTTTTGAAGAGCTAGATAGAACTTTTTAAAAAACTTTAGGAATTCTATTCTTATTATTTTTGGCTGCACCCTGTGGCTTGTGGAGAGAAAACAGACTTAAAAAAAAGTCTCCCAAGGCAATAAACATAAAAGTGAAAATAAACAAATAGGACATAATCAAACTTACAAGCTTTTGTATAACAAAGGAAACCATAAACAAAATGAATAAACAACTTAAAGAATGGTATAACATATTTACAAATGATGGGACAAACAAGGGCTTAATTTCCAAAATATACAAACAGCTCATATAACTGAACAGCAAAAAACAACCAACCAATTGAAAAATGGGCAGAAGACCTACATAGACATTTCTCCAAAGAAGACATACAGGTGGCCAATGCGCACATGAAAAGATACTCAATCATTAGAAAAATTCAAATCAAATCTATGATGAGGTACCACCTCACACCCATCAGAAAGGTCATGATAAAAAACTCTACAAAATAATAAATGTTGGAGATGGTGTGGAAAAAAAGGAACCCTCCTACACTGTTGGTGGGAATGTAAACTGATGCAGCCACTATGGAAAACAGTACAGAGGATCTTCAAAAAATTAAAAATAGATCTACCATATGATCCAGCAATCCCACTCCCAGGCAAACATCCAGACAAAACCACAATTCAAAAAGATAAACACAGTCCTATGTTCACAGCAGAACTATTATTCACAATAGCAAAGACCTGGAAACAACCTGAATATCAATCAACAGATGAATGGATAAACAAGATGTGTTACATATACACAATAGAATATTACTCAGTTGTAAAAAAAAGAATGAAATAATGCCATTTGCAGCAACATGGATGAACCTAGAGATTATGAGACTAAGTGAAATATGTTAAAAAAAGACAGATACCATATATCACTTATATGTGGAATATAAAATATGACACAAATAAACCTATTTATGAAACAGAAACAGACACAAAGAACAGACTTGTGGTTGCCAAGGGGGAATGAAGTGGGGGGAGGGATGGATTGGGAGTTTCGGATTAGCAGAGGCAAACCATTACATACAGAATGGATAAACAACAGGATCCTATTGCATAGCACAAGGAACTACATTCAATATCATGTGATAAAACCATAATTAAAAAGAATTTTTAAAATGTATATATATGTATAACTGAATCACTTTGTTGTACAGCAGAAATTAACACAGCACTCTAAACTAACTATTAATACTTCAACAGAAAAAAAGAAAGAAAGGAACAAACAGAATTTTCAGGGACCTGCAGGGTTACAAGAGGCTTACATCTGTATATCACTGGAGTACTAGGAAGAAAGGACAAAGAGAGGACAAAAAGTATAGTGGGAAACAATGACTTTCGTATATTAAAACTCACCATATTTGCTAAAGGACATAAACCTGAAGATTCAAAAAACTAAGAGAACACTAAACTAGATAAATCCAAAGCAATCCATGTCAAAACACATCACAATTAAACTTTTGAACATGAAACACAATAAAAACCTTGAAGTCAGAGAGAGAGATAATACATAACCTATAGGGGAAGATGAATTTTTAACAACAGTGGACTTCCCATCATAACCCACAGAGATTAGAAGGAAAGTGGCATAAACTTTTCAAGAGTTGAAAGAAAAGAAATGTCAACGCAGAATCCTATGCCCAGAGAAAATATCCTAGAAAAATTAAGGGAAAATCAAGACATTCTCAAGACAAGAAAACCAAGACAATGTGTGGGCAGCAGACCCATTTCCTCCCCACCACCCTGCCAAAAAAACCCAGTCGAACAAGTTCTATAAACAGGCAGAAGATGATAAAAAGATGGAACCCTTGAATACCAGAAAGGAAGAAAGAATAAGGTAAACAAAAATATAGGCAGACACACAGGCTTTCCTTCTCCTTGAGTTTTCAAAATTATATTTGCAGGTTTAAGAAAAATTTGTAATACTAATGTCATTGGAAATATTAAAGTAAATATTTATGACAATTATAAATAGGGTGAGGGTAAAGATACATGAAAAAAGGTAAGGTTTACATACTTGAACTGATAAAATGATAACATCAACAGTGAAGTGAAGTGAAAGTCGCTCAGTCATGTCCGACTCTTTGTGACCCCATGGACTATATAGTCCATGCAATTCTCCAGGCCAGAATACTGGAGTGGGTAGCCTTTCCCTTCTCCACAGGACCTTCCCAACCCAGAGATCGAATCCAGGTCTCCCGCATTGCAGGCAGATTCTTTACCAGTTGAGCCACAAGGGAAGCCCAAGAATACTGGAGTGGGTAGCCTATCCCTTCTCCAGTGGATCTTCCCGACCCAGGAATCAAACCAGGGTCTCCTGCATTACAGGTGGATTCTTTATCAACTGAGCTATGAGAGACTGATATGTATATATGATGTAATGCATATATAATGTAATACAGTCACCATAATAACTATGCAAATATATGCACTCAAAAACACTACATTTAAGTCATTTGTGGTTGCCATAGTGGAGAGAGAAAATCAGACAAAGTTGGTCCAAAGGTACAAACTTCCAATTATAAGACTAATAAGTACCAGGGGTATAATGTATTGATAGAACTTAATTAACTGCTGTATGTTATATATGCAAGTTGCTAGAAGAGTGAATCTTAAGATTTTTTGGTTTTGTAGCTGCATGAGATGATGGATGTTCACTAAACTTAACTGGCTATCATTTCATAATGTATGGAAATCAAATCATTATGTTGTATATCTTATATATATACAGTGTTGTATGCCAATTACATCTCAATAAAACTAAAAGGGAAAAAACACTGTAAGTCAAAATGGAATTCTAAAGAATGTTCAAGTAACCCACAGGAATGCAAGAAAAAGAAAACAGATAAATGAAAAATAGGGAAAACAAACAGAAAACAACAAATAAAAATGGCAGACTTAAGCACATCAATAATTACACGAAATGTAAATGGGCCATCTGTATCAATTATTAAGCCAGATTTGGTAGAAATGCATTTAAAATATAACCTAAGTTTATGCTGCCTATAAGAAAACTCACTTCAAATATAAAAATATAGGGAGGTTGAAAGTTAAGGGATGGGAAAAGATATATCATGCCAACAATACAAAACGCAAAGCATGATGTTTACAGTAATATCAGATAATTAAAAAGAAAATTACACAGGACAAGGAAGGATAATACATAATGAAAGCAGGGTCAAATTACCAAGACAAGCCAATCCTAAATGTGTACATACTAAAGACAGCTATAAACATGTGAAGGAAATACTTTGAACTGAAAGGAGAAATAGACAAACCCATAACAGTTGGGAGATTTCAACATCTCCCTCTCAACTAACAGAACTAGACAGAAAACAAGCAAGTGTATGTAAAAACTCAACATCACCACCACCAATCATAGGATCTAATTGACATTTATATCAACAGAACAGTCTACTCAACAACAGGAGAAAACACATTCTTTTCAAGTGTCCACAGAAACCAAGTCAAGACAGACTATACCCTGGGCCATAAAGCAAACTTCAACAAGTTTTTAAAAAACTGAAATTACAAAGAGTACTTTCTCTGATCATAATACAATGAAACTAGAAATCAATAACTAAAAGGTAACAAAGATTTTAAAAATCACTTGAAAACCAAACAATACACTTGAATAGAAATTTTATAATATATGGAACTGAATAAAAATTAAAATACAAAATATCAAAGTTTGTGGGTCATAATTAGAAAGTCTTACATCAGTAATCTAAGTTCCTATCTTCAAAAACCTAGAAAAAGTAGAGTAAAAAAACTCAAAGCAAGCAGAAGAAAATAATAAAGAGCAAAAATTAATGAGACTGAAAATAGAAGAGCACAGAAAAAAAAATCAATGAAATAGAGAGTTCTTTCACAACTGACAAACCTGACAAAATAAAAAGGAGAGAAAATACATAGTATCAGTAGTGAAATGGGATATCACTACAGACCCTGGAGACGTACTGAGAACAATTCTACACATGTTAATTTGACAATTTAGATGAAAAGAACCAACTGTTCAAAATGCACAAACTACCGTGACTCATCTGGTATGTAACAGATTAACTGAATGGCCGTATAATTATTAAGGAAACTGATTACCAACAATGGATTGTCTAGTCAAAGCTATGGTTTTTACAGTAGTCATGTATGGATTTGAGAGTTGGACTATAAAGAAAGCTGAGTGCCGAAGATTGGTGCTTTTGAACTGTGGTGCTGGAGAAGACTTTGAGAGTCCCTTGGACTGCAAAGAGATCAAATCAGCCAATTCTAAAGGAAATCAGTCCTGAATATTCACTGCAAGGACTGATGCTGAAGCTAAAACTCCATTACTTTGGCCACCTGATGCAAAGAACCAACTCCTTAGAAAAGATCCTGCTGCTGGGAAAGATTGAAGGCAGGAGGAGAAGAGGACGACAGAGGATGAGATGGTTGGATGGCATCACCGACGCGATGGACATGAGTTTGAGTAGGCTTCGGGAGTTGGTGATGGACAGGAAGGCCTGGCGTGCTGCAGTCCATGGGGTCGCAAAGAGTCAGACATGACTGAGTGACTGAACTGAACTGACTGAACTGAAATTTCATAACTCGAAATCCTCTGAAAGAGAAACCTCCAGGCACAGACAACTTCACTGAAAAAATCTACCAAATGTTTAAAGAGGAATTAACATCAATTCCATATACTCTCTACCGGAAAAGAGAAGAGGAGAGAATAAATCAAAATTCATTTTATGAAATATCAGCCATAATATCAAAACAGAAAAAGACAGTGTCAAAAAAGAAACTTGAAGACCAATACCTCTCAGGAATATGGACATAAAACTCTTAACAAAATATAAACAGAAAGAACTCAGTGATATAAAAAAAAATTATACACCATGATCAAGTGGGGTTTTTTCCCAGGATGCAAAGATAGTCCAATATTTGAAAATCGATCAACATAATCCTCCACAATAACAGGCTAAAGAAGAAAAAGTACATGAGCCCACCTATTTTTGATGGAAAAAAGCATTTGACAAAGTTCAACACATATTCATGACAAAATTTTCAGAAAAAGATGGAATAGGAACTTCAACTTGATAAAGAGCACCTACAAAAAAATCTACAGCTAACATTATACTTACATGATATAACAATATAAACAATATATAATAATAACCTCAGATATGCAGATGATAACACCACCCTTATGGCAGAAAGCAAAGAACTAAAGAGCCTCTTGATGAAAGTGAAAGAGGAGAGTGAAAAAGTTGGCTTAAAGCTCAACATTCAGAAAACTAGGATCATGGTATCTGGTCCCATCACTTCACGGCAAATAGATGGGGAAACAGTGGAAACAGTGTCAGACTTTATTTTTTTGGGCTCCAAATTCACTGCAGATGGTGGCTGCAGCCATGAAATTAATAGACACTTGCTCCTTGGAAGAAAAGTTATGATCAACCTAGACAGCGTATGAAAAAGCAGACACATTACTTTGCCAACAAAGGTCCGTCCAGTCAAAGCCATGGTTTTTCCAGTAGTCATGTATGGATGTGAGAGTTGGACTATAAAGAAAGCTGAGCACCGAAGAATTGATGCTTTTAAACTGTGGTGTTGCAGAAGACTTGAGAATCCCTTGGACTGTAAGGAGATCAAATCAGTCAACCCTAAAGGAAATCAGTTCTGAATATTCACTGCAAGGACTGATGCTGAAGCTGAAACCCCAATACTTTGGCCACTTGATGCGAAGAACTGACTCATTTGAAAAGACCCCGATGCTGGGAAAGATTGAGGGTTGGAGGAGAAGGGGATGACAGAGGATGAGATGGTTGGATGGCATCACCAATGCGATGGACATGAGTTTGAGTAAACTCCAGGAGTTGGCATACTGCTGTCCATGGGGTTGCAGAGAGTCAGACATGACTGAGTGACTGAACTGAACTGAACATTATATTTAATGAGGAAAGACTGAATGCTTCCCCTCTAAGATCAGGAACAAGGTAAGGATATATGCTCTCATCACTCTTATGCAACTCAGTGCCAGAAGTTCCAGTGAGTGCAATAAATAAGAACAGAAAACAATGGACCTTAGGTTGGTACAAACATAACAGGTTTTTTACATTGCTGAAACTTGCCATTTGATACTGGAATACATTCTTCATAAAGGTGGTTATGTTACACATCATTTTAATTCACATTTCTTGCTTTATGCTTTTTGCTAATGACTTATTACTTATTTTTTATATTTTAGATTATGGAAATGATGTTAGACAAAAAGCAACTTCAAGTGATTTTCTTATTTAGTTCAAAATGGGTCATAAAGCAGCGGAGACAACTCACAGCATCAAGAACACATTTGGCCCAGGAACTGCTAGGGAACATACAGTGCAGTGGTGGTTCAAGAAGTTTTACAAAGGAGAAGAGAGCACTGCAGAGGAGGAGCATAGTGGCCATCCATTGGAAGATGCCAACTGAGAGACATCATCGAAGCTAATCCTCTTACAACTAACCACATGAGAAGTTGCCTAAGTCTCAATGTCGACCATTCTGTGGTGGTTTGGCAGAGGAAGCAAATTGGGAAGATGAAAAAGCTCAGTTAGTGGGTGCCTCATGAACTGACTGCAAATCAGAAAATTGTCATTTTGAAGTATTGTCTTCTTTTATTCTACACAATGAGCCATTTTGCAATCCTATTGTGATGTATGATGAAACCAGGATTTTGTATGACAACACATGAGGACCAGCTCATGGCTGGACTGAGAAGAAGATCCAAAGAACTTCTCAAAGCTAAACTCGCATGCAAAGGTCATGGTCACTGTTTGGTGGTCTGCTGTGGTTTGATCCACTACAGCTTTTTGAATCCTAACGAAACTGTTACATCTGAGAAGTATGCTCAGCAAATTAATGAGATGTAACAAAAACAAGCAACGTTTGCAGCCGGCATCAGTCAACAGAAATGGCCCAATTCTTCTCCACGACAACGCCTGACTGCACATTACACAACTGATGCTTCACAAGTTGATCAAATTGGGCTACTAAGTTTTGCTTCATCCACCATATTCTCCGGACCTCTCATCAATCGACTACTATTTCTTTAAGCATCTTCGACAACTTTTTGCAGGGAAAATGGATCCACAACCACAGGAGGCAGAAAATGCTTTCCAAGAGTTCATCAAATCCCGAAGCACAGATTTTTATGCTCTAGGAATAAGCAAACCTATTTCTCATTGGCAAAAATTTGTCTATTGTAATGGTTCCTATTTTGATTAATAAAGATGTGTTTGAGCCTAGTTATGATTTAAAATTCATAGTACAAAACTGTAATTACTCTTGCACCAACCTAATAGATTTCTGGGAAAGACTGAGGGCAGAGGGAGAAGAAAGTGTCAGAGGATGAGATGGCTGGATGGCATCACCGACGCTGTGGACACGAACTTGGGCAAACTCCAGGAGATAGTGAGGGACAGGGAGGCCTGAAATACTGCAGTCCATAGGATCACAAAGAGTCAGACACAACTGGGCGACTGAACAACAACAACAAGTTAGGGGGGAAAAAAAAACTCTTTTTACACAGAAAATCCCAAGGAATCTAAAAAACAGACAAAAAATAAAATCTTCCAGAAATTCTAAGCTCAGGAAAGTCACAAAATGTAAGATAAACATACAAAAACCAATTATATTTCTATATGCCAGCAGTAAGTGTATGGAAATATAAATTTTAAATGCAATACCATTTGCACTGCATCCCAAAATAGAGAAAAATACATACATAGATGCAAATCTAACAAAACAAGTTTCAGCAGATACCAAAGGTTAGCTGTGAAGATCAAATGAGTAATGTATACGCAAACTGTTGATAAAATGTAAAATATTACAGGATTTATAAGACAAATCATATCCATGCCTCCCATACCCAGGGAATGTGGTGCCTCTCAGCCTGCTGCAGCTCAGTTTTCTGGAAAGATATTCAACAATGCCACTCAGGACAGTCTCCTGGGCTGTTCTGATAAACTGACTAAAATATAGGCATTAAGTAAGTTAGGCTCTATCACCCAAATTAATTATGACAGCAGGATATAATTTCTCTTTACTCATTTTGGATATCAAGAATTATACTTGAACCAAGGCACAAAATGAAGGAATGTTATCTGCCCCAAGCAAGAATTAGAATTCTATTTATAAAACTGACATGACTAAGAATGTTAACTGTGGTGTCAGAGTCATCTCTAAAATGGAATGGTGGGTGATATGAGGATTCTTGTTTTTCATACTCATTTTTGTCTTTTAATAAGCATTTAATAAAAATCTGTTTATTTTCTATTTAAGGCTTAAATAATTCAGCAGGCACTTCACTCTAAAAAACAGAAACTGATTAAACTGTATACTGTATTCATCTTGATATTCACTGAATTTTTTACAAATAATCTATCACAACATTAAACACTATCTTGCAATATAAAAACTAGACATATCAAGTGGTTGTTTTCAGTCATGTGTCAACCAAACTACAAATTACATTAATTGTATAATTTTTAAAAAATATGTAAATGTCCAATAAATATATAGTTTGCAATAAAAACACATAATGCCAAACATTGGCCACCAAGACTAATGGGGAACAAAATACTTATTAAAACATATATGCCATTCAGTTAATTAATAAAGAATAAGGACAAAAATACTTCCTTGTCAGTTATCCTAATTACACTACTCATTCCAGCCCCTCAATGATCTATGCACCATAAATGATGGGCAACAGGTTACTGACATAGTAAGGGCTTTAAAAATAATTTCTGGTTATTAAAGGCCACAGAGATGAAGTAAATATGATTCTCTCATTACAAAGTTAAAGAATCCTTGTTAAACGAGATGGTAGTAACCATCTAGTACAACCCTTCCACTCTATAGTGAACGAAAATTGCCATAATCACAGAAATCAACTGACCAAATAAATAGGAAAATGAGGCCTTGAATCCAGGTCTCCTGATTCCCAGACTGGTAATACCAAAGGAGAAACACCTCTGGGACTAAAAGTTAAAATATCATTTTTAACATTTTAAATTTCAGCTAGACTCAGAAAGTTTATTTGTGGGGCTACTATCCTATGCAAGTTTGATAAGATATGACACCAAGGCATATTAAATTTTTAATGGCTAACAAGTAATCATAAAAAAGTCTTTGATTTCTTCTTTCATTAGTATACAGTACTTGCCATTATTTTTCTAAGCATATAAAGAGAATATTTATTAAACATAAAGGCAGAAGAAACCTGTGAGAATCGACTTCACTAGCTTTTCTTCCATATATACAAAAACACTAATAGATAATAAATAAGCTACCAACAAACATCTGCAGCATCAGCAGCATTATTCACAATAAATACAAAATGGGAAACAACTCAAATGTCCACCAACTGATGAATGGATAGACAAAATTGGTTTGTGTCCATACAATGGGATATTATTTGGCAATAAAAAAGGAACAAAGTACTAATACATGCTAAATACGAAGAACTTTGGAAATGTTATGGTAAGTGAAATAAGCCAGCTGCAAAGATCACATATTGTATGAATCTATTGATATGAAATGTATAGCATAGGCAAATCCAGAGACAGATTAGTGGTTACCAGTGCCTGGAAGGAGTGGGGAATGGGGACTGACTGCTAACAGTGCCTGTATTTCTTATGGGGTGATGAAAATTTCTAAAATCAGACAGTGGTTAACAGTTGCTCAACTTATGAACTGACCTTTGAGTAATTCAAGGAGTTAGAGGTGCTGACCATTTTCACAGTGGAAAATCCACACATAACTTTGCAGTTGGCCCTCTGTATGCATGGTTCTGCGCCTGTGGATTCAGCCACTACAGACCGTGTAGTAGTGTAGCACATGTGCATAGTGAAAAAATCCATGTATAAGTGAACCCACACAGTTCAAACCCATGTTGTTCACGGGTTAACTGTATCACCCTTTTTTTGCGTACACTTTAAAAGAATGAATTTTAAAATAAGGGAGGAGAATAAAAGCAAGAAACCTCAGAAAATAAATAGCCCTATTTTCGAACAGTTCCCTAAAACAACAGAAGAGGGAGCACTACAGCCATAAATTAGAAACTTAAAACTCCCTTTCTAAGTGTTTAGAAAACCAATTTCACAGAACAATAAACAACAGAAAGAATGAGGCCAAATTTCATATAAAGCTATTATATGAAAAAAAAGAAAGTAAGAAAATAAATAATAGAATAATACTTCTACTAATGGTGAAATCTTGCCAAATATGTCTACCATGCATACACAACAAAGGTCCATCTAGTCAAAGCTATGGTTTTTCGGGTAGTCATGTATGGATGTGAGAGTTGGATTATAAAGAAAGCCGAACACCGAAGAACTGATGCTTTTGAAGTGTGGTGTTGGAGAAGACTCTTGATAATCCCCTGGACTGCAAGGAGATCAAATCAGTCCTTCCTAAAGGAAATTAGTCCTGAATATTCATCAGAAGGACTGATGCTAAAGCTGAAACTCCAATATTTTGGCCACCTAATGTGAAGAACTGACTCACGGACAAAGAATTAATCTCAAAAATATACAAGCAACTCCTGCAGCTCAATTCCAGAAAAATAAAAGACCCAATCAAAAAGTGGGCCAAAGAACTAAATAGACATTTCTCCAAAGAAGACATACAGATGGCTAACAAACATATGAAAAGATGCTCAACATCACTCATTATCAGAGAAATGCAAATCAAAACCACAATGAGGTACCATTTCACGCCAGTCAGAATGGCTGCAACCCAAAAGTCTACAAGAAATAAATGCTGGAGAGGGTGTGGAGAAAAGGGAACCCTCTTACACTGTTGGTGGGAATGCAAACTAGTACAGCCACTGTGGAGAACAGTGTGGAGATTCCTTAAAAAAACTGGAAATAGAACTGCCATATGACCCAGAAATCCCACTGCTGGGCATACACACCGAGGAAACCAGAATTGAAAGAGACACGTGTACCCCAATGTTCATCACAGCACTGTTTATAATAGCCAGGACACGGAAGCAACCTAGATGTCCATCAGCAGATGAATGGGTAAGAAAGCTGTGGTACATATACACAATGGAGTATTACTCAGCCATTAAAAAGAATATACTTGAATCAGTCCTAATGAGGTGGATGAAACTGGAGCCGATTATACAGAGTGAAGTAAGCCAGAAAGAAAAACACCAATACAGTATACTAACACATGTATATGGAATTTAGAAAGATGGTAATGATAACCCTGTATGCGAGTCAGCAAAAGAGACACAGATGTATAGAATAGTCTTTTGGACTCTGTGGGAGAGGGCGAGGATGGGATGATATGGGAGAATGGCACTGAAACATGTAAATTTACACATGTGAAACGAATCGCCAGTCCAGGTTCCATGCATGATACAGGGTGCTTGGGGCTGGTGCACTAGGATGACCCAGAGGGATGGGATGGGGAGGGAGGTGGGAGGAGGGGTTTCAGGATGGGGAACACATGTACATCCATGGTGGATTCATGTCAATGTATGGCAAAACCACTACAATATTGTAATGTAAAAAAAAAATTAATTAATTAAAAAAAAAAGAAAGAAAAGACCCTGATGCTGGGAAAGATTGAAGGCAGGAAGAGAAGGGGGTGGCAGAGTATGAGATGGTTGGATGGCATCACTGACTGGATGGACATGAGTTTGAGCAAGCACCAAGAGTCTGCAATGGACAGGGAAGCCTGGCATGTTGCAGTTCAAGGGGTCACAAAGAGTCAGACATGACTGAGCAACTGAACTGAACTGATGCACTGCTGCTGCTGCTGCTGCTGCATCGCTTCAGTCATGTCCAACTCTGTGTGACCCCATAGACGGCAGCCCACCAGGCTCCGCCATCCCTGGGCTTCTCCAGGCAAGAACACTGGAGTGGGTTGCCATTTTCTTTTCCAATGCATGAAAGTGGAAAGTGAAAGTGAAGTCGCTCTGTCATGTCTGACTCTTCACGACCCCATGGACTGCAGCATACCAGGCTCCTCCATCCATGGGATTTTCCAGGCAAGAGTACTGGAGTGGGGTGCCATTGCCTTCTCTGAACTGATGTGCACACACACACAAAGATGAAAATTACAAGATACAAAAGAACATAATAAATAATGAAAAACACTCAAAAGTGAGATGGTGGAACACAGAAAAGATTTAGACGTAAAATAAATCATTTCAAAGTGAAGTCTAAGATGCAAGGAACAAGAGTCACCATACACAACAGAGTGCTTTAAGAGAAATAAATAATGAAAATAAACTTTTATAGAACAAGAAGAAATTAAGAAAGATGAAAAGGATTCAAGAGAAGGCAACAAATATAGAAGGCAAAGAACTCCTAATATGTGTACAAGAATTCCCACAAAAAGAGAAGAGCAATACAAAAGGACGCAATAATGAAAACTATAATTTCAAAGAACTTGTCTAAAATTTTTAAATCTCTGCAACTTTAAATTGAAATAACACAAGTCTGGGGAAATCAACTCAGAAGAACCAACAAAGAGATGCATTCTCATAAATTATTGGACTTTAAAGAGAAAAAAAAACCTTTGGACATCTAGATAAAAATATCAAATGATTGTAACAGAAACAACTCTTATTCCTGACAAAAAATAAGAGTCATATATTTAGGATACTCAAGGAAAGAAAATATAAGCCAAAGATTTCATATCAAGCTGACTTTCAAATATAAAAATAGCAAACAAGCTGTCACCAACATACAAAAAATGAGAGAATGGATATTGTTCCCATAACTCCTTCTGAAGGAATCTACTAGAGGATAAGCTTTAAATAAAAAAATTGACTGGTGAGACAATATCAACAGACTGGTAGTAAGCATCAGAAATTATTTAAATGTAGAGCTATCTCTAAATGAGGTATAAAGGAGAATATGGAATAGTTAATATATGGGAAACGTTTTATAAACTGTTTTTAGTAACCATACTGTATGGTGTATTACACTAATGTTATTTATCGCCAGAAGATTCTGTGTAAAACATGGGAGAAAAATTGTTACATGATACTCTATTTCTATGTGTTTCCAAGAAATAGGCTTCTCAGAGCAGGATAAAAGAAAGAAAGATAATAAGTTAAAAGAGGCTAAAGCCCTAAATTTGAAAGGGAAGTATTAGCATGAACTCATTAAGGCTCTCAATCTTAAAAAATAAACAAACTTACACATATACAGTTCTAGTAACTGAAAAGACCTAGAAATAATGACCAATAAGATAGCAAAGAGCATAACTAATAACTAAGATTTTGGTTTTGAGATTCCATTTCCTACCAAAACAGGTTTTCTGAAGAAAACCTAAATCCAGGTCTGTGGCAGGAAATGTAAAAGATGAGCCAATCTTGTCATATAAGTTTATTAAGACTTTATCAAAGACTACCAGGGTTGTGTCAAAAAGACCTGAACACCAACTTGATGATGCTTCTACCAAAGTTGGGAAAATGCCCAGAATAGATTGAAACACAATAAAAAAATGTTTGTTTAAATCTATACATTTATAATGATACATAGTAAAGAAAAATACTGGTTAATCTTTGGAGAATTCTAGGTTGCTAATTTTTTATTTTGCAAACTGGTAAATAAAGGGAAAAAACAAGCACTGAAATAAAACTTTAGTGCTGATTTACCAAAGAATAAGAAAAAGTTTCTCTACATACTAGTTTTTTTATTTTAAATAAAGGAATGTTAGAATTGAAAAACCCAATTCTGCAATTCCTAATAAAGTAAAGATATAGGCATTATGCATCAATGCCTGTTAATATCACATGAAACAGGCAACCCCACTGTATGCACCTTTGGCTGAAGAAGTGCCACCACCAATGAAATAGTCTTGCCAAAAATAACATTACTGAATCTAATTAAGCATGAAGATAACTACCAATTTATAGGAAATACAGAGGAACCTGATAAAAGACATCACAGAAAATCCAATTTGTGTGAACATCTATAGGACAAGTGATTTGGTGGTTTCTTCAAACAATAAGGGGTAGTAAAGAGTTGGAGGAAAGCTATAAATTAAGGGACACTTAAAAAGACATAGTAAAGAGGCAAAACTATAGTTTGATTACTTGGATGACAAATACAGAGAAGTAAGGAACTTCTGGAAGTTCTAAAATAAAAATTATAAAAATTTGGGAGAATGGCTACTTTGGTGAAAAGGGGTCAAGAGAGGATTGTGTTCGGAAGCAGATGGATGTAGAGCATCTAAGGGAGTAAGTTCTAGTCTCCTGATACAAATGGTAGTCACAAGGTTGTTGCCTTATAGGAATTCATTAAGTTCTCTATGTATTATACGGTTTTCTGAATTGGTGTTGTATTTTAAAATAACAAGGATTAAAATACAGATTTATAAATCAGAAATCTTTTTAATTTTATTAATCTTTAAACTTTAACTTTATTAATCTTTAAGTTCTTAGATGAATGAAAGGACTCCTTTATGAAAGGAGAAGTCAAAATGTTCTATTAACACAATCTCAAGATATGGAGAGAAATACTTTAATAAGGTTAATGTATAAATTGAGGGAAAACTAGAGAGTTTATGAAGAGGTGCACTAAGCTGTAGCTTCACTATTGTAAAAAATGTTTCCTTCTCTAATGGCAGCAGCATTTTGCCTTATCTATAAATTTGCGGGCTAGGGAGGAATAAAAATATAATGAGGGTAAACTGGAATCAAGTGATCTTTTTAAGACCACAGAATATTAGATTTTTAACATTCTAAAATGCAGTCCTATTTAATCAGGAAAAGCAAGGTACAAGTTTCAGAGAGGAGGGAATTTTGAAATAGGATTTTATCAGCAAAGGAAATTAATCGATGTACTTAAGACTTAACCAGAGAAGAAAAGAGAATCTTAGAAAATCACGAAAGCCTTAGCAAGTCTAAATGTAAATACAATCCATTCAATCATCAGTCCAAAACAGCATGACATGGTCTAACAGAAATGTGTGTGTTTGAAGGGAGCCCCAAGAACAGTTCTCTGTGCTCTTCTTTCCCATTCTCCCACTGTATATAACAAAGTCATGGGAGCGAGAGCAACGCCTATCATTTTAACTGCTTCAAAAAGCTGTTTATGGCAGAGGCTGGCTTTGATCACAACTGTTAATAGAAGAAAAAGTAAAGAGGGGCTAGAACAGAGAAAAAAAGAGAAAAGGATACAATGCATGTATCCTGTTTGCTTCAGATTCAGTACATGTTAACTGACAGAAAAGAGAACACAAGAAATTTTAAATTTTGGATCCAGAGTAATTACAAAATTCCTGGGTTCATATCATTAAGGACTCTGATTAACTATTGCTTATCTCATGTTAAATATCTCAAAATACAGTGAATTAGAACATTAAAGCAATATTAGACAGCTACCATCACAAACTCCTTAGTTGCTTCTTCCCTTCTAAATAAAAATATAAAACATTTAAATTTGTTTTTAAAATAAAAAACATTTAAATTAAAAAAAAAAACATTTAAATTTGCCCTGATCTCTGCATTCACTTTTCTAATTAGTCATTTTCTTCCTCTAACTTGGTTAGGTCCCCCCAACCCTGTTTATCTCTACTTCACTGATTTTCCAACAACTGGAGGTAGATAAAACATATCTTTATCAAAGCAGTTTAAGCAGTCATTTCTATGAAGTCTTAAAAACACACAATGGGTTTCTTCCCTCTTCTCAAAGGGAAAAATGGGATGAAGAAAGCCAAAAGCTTTGCAAGAAGAAAATGCAAACAGGGATGTGTCCAGCCTTCTTGAGTTAGTGGCATGATCGTATTCATCAACAAATGTTTATGGTGTGTTTCTTTTGTGCCATGCCACACAGTTTTACTTCTCTTCCCATCTTCAAACTCCAGCCACTACTAAATGCAATTAAAATCAGCGACCATTTTTCCAAGAGTTTAAGGAAAACTTCTTCCTCTTCCCACAATTCTGTGAACCCTTAAAGTAAGTAAATCAGCTTTCTAGAAAACATTAGAAGTTCATCCCCAGGATAAGGAACATTTGATTTATGTGGCAATTTACTATCTAGTCCATGTTTCTCTACTGGGCAGGTTTAATATGCAAAGTTACCTGTGAACATATGTTCTGTCTGCTTTACATCCCTACAAGATCAGAGAAACCCACAGTCCAAAGCAGACCCCTTTCTCTCACAAAGTCAAGGCAGGAGGGGAAATTAGAAAATCCATTTTGGCCTTCCAGTCAAGAGATATTCTCCAATTCAGCTTTACCAGTAATTAAATTAGTATTTGAAATCCTGTCATAACCATTTCTCAATTGGTTTAGAACTTAATAGTGTAAATGATCACCAAGTCACAACACCAACCAGAAAATATGGGAGTCTGGATTAAGATAATTAGGAAATTAAACAAAATGAAATTAAAAGAACAAAATATCAAACATGCACATGCACAAACTACTCTCCCTTTACCATGTCAACTAGACAGGTAGAGGTACCAGGAATTATGAGACTCAGCTTTCCTGTTATCACAGAGGGTAGGTAAGTTGGTAGCTCAGAATCACCATAGGGTAATGGAGATCACTCTTCCTCCAAAAAGTCAGCCAGAAATTACGATCTTCTCAATCTAATAATGGCTTCCCTTGTGGCTCAGCTGGTAAAGAATCTGCCTGCAATGTGGGAGACCCAGGTTCGATCCCTGGGTTGGGAAGATCTCCTGGAGAAGGGAAAGGCTACCCACTCCAGTATTCTGGCCTGGAAAATTCCACGAACTATATAGTTCAGAGTCACAAAGAGTTGGACACGACTGAGTGACTGTCACTTTCACTTTCAATCTAATAAACAGCAACACAGAATTAAGTAAAAATTTTAAATTATATAAACCTAAGGCCCCCCAAATGAAGCAGCTTGTAGAACATAACAAAAAATACAATATATATAAATGTAATATCCTCTCCTGCCCTTTTGTAGATACTAGAATCCTTTTATGATCATCTGTTTTCACCTTCCTCCCATACCTAAAAATATTCAAAAGTATTTGGAAATCTCAAAAAAGAGGCCTAGGGCCCTCAAAAAATTTAAGAACATTTTCTACAGTGATCTTTAGTAAGGCACCTTTTTCTTCAATAAAAGAGCATAATCTATTGTGTCTATCATTATTTCTGACAGAAGGTACCAGAAAACACCCCTACTGGAGGCCCTAAGATCAACTTCTGACATCCAAAACACAAACTTTCCTACATTCTTGTTTTCTATTTGACTATTTTCTTGGGATTCTAATATCTAAAAGTATTTCCTTAAATTATACTTATCCACCAAATCACTGTTAAATCATTTGCTTTTAATGAACTTGCTGAAGTTTTGATACCTATTTCAGTACTTCTGTCGCCATATTAACTAAATTGTTTTTTCAACAAATCAAACCTCAAACCTCCTCTTTCCATGTAACATTCTGTTAGTGTTTTATCCTTATATCTTTGTTAGTTGTTGAGTTCTGAAGCTGTCAGGAAATCTATGCAGACAGGGGAAATATTTTTCTTCACTGCCTGTATTTATTCTGTCCCATATTCTCTGAGGTTTCTGTTCATTGTTTTTCTTTCTTGGCTGCTCGGCATTTGGAACTTCCTTGACCAGGGGGACCAGGAATCAAACCCTGCCCTGAGAAGCCGAATTACGGACTATTAACCACTTCCCACCAGGGAAGTCCTGTTCATTCTTATTACTGTTGGTCTATCCAATCCCACAGTGTTTCTCCCAATTCTACTTTTTCCTAGCTGTCCATACATTCAACCTCCTGGAACCAATATGATAGCTTTGATGTCCAACCTTCAGATATTTCTTCAATACTCAGTTCTTATAAAAACTACCATTCCATAAATATTCCAAACATCATCAGTTAACCATAACTCTGCTCTAACCTCAATCAATCTCTAATATGAAAACAGGCCCATTTCATCCTACAGGTAAGTAAATCCAAACACCAAAGTCAGAAGAAAAAATACTGCATACAGAATGTCTGGCATTTCATACATTTTAAAGCATTTATTAGTTTATCTAACAAAATTAAAACAGTGACCCTCAGTTTTAGGTAAGAAAAATGATAAATTCTCTAATATGAAAAGCTATCAAAAATAAATATCATTTATTCCTTTCAGAATTGAAACTCCATACATACCTCTGTAGAAAATTAGTTTCTTCTGGATTTATCCAAGTAACAGAGAATGCATCCACATTATTTTATTATTTAAAAAAAAAAAAAAGACTAAAATGTGCCCTATAGACATCACTGACTCAGTATGCCAAAAGGTGAAAGATTTAACTAACTTGATCATTTGCTGAAATTTAAAACTTAGTAAGAGGCTGTAGTTACCTCTTTTTGTAGATGAAGTTTGAAGCAACTGTTTGGCTTTGAGGGAAGTACGAGGCAAATTTTTCAGCCTTTGCGAAGCTGTTGAAAAATAAGGAACTGTAATATTTGCCTGGAAGGACAAGATAAAGGCTATAGCTTCTGTAAACTTGAATATTTTAAAACAAACTTGAAAATTTATCAAGAAACAGATAGGCGAGAATACATCAGAAACCTAAAATCAGAGGAATCAAAGTGATGCTTAGTGCATTAAGTTAGAAAAGAAAGGGAATGGAAATCTTAGTGCAAAGTGCATACTTTAAGAAATTGTTTCTTATAGATGAGAAAATCTATAACATGTAAACTGATCAAAATACCAGAGAAAACAAACCACCAGCAAACATGCTACAGGATGCAAAGAATACAAAGCTAATAAGTAAAAGTGATGAACACAAGCACACAGTACAGAAAAAAATAAATAAATGTAGTACTTGTTCAGTGCAAAAAAGCAGACTTTGGCAAAGCAGTTATTGTTAGATGAACTGTCCTAACGTGAAATAGTAATCCTCATACTCAAAAAGGAAAAGAAAACTCAGAACCAGGCAGGTCCTCAAGGGAGTCAACAATCTAGTTGCTTTAAATATGCTCAACACCATCTTGGTGTAGAATTTAACTAGCTGCATTTTAGACCTGGTTATCCGGACTATGTACATATGCATATGGGATGGTGAGGGGTAGGGATGTGTGTGCGTATGTGTTGGAGTTGAGGGATTTGGAGGAGTCAGAGCATCTGTTTTTTAAGTGTTCAAGGAGGAGTTCTAAGCTTTCTTCACAACTCCTCATCTATTAACTGCAGTAAAACTCTCAAAACTGGCAACTAAGCAGCAGTTCAGAGACATCCAGAGAGCTAAAGCTCACTATGGCTCCAATGAATGGGTGAGTCCCACAGCCACCAGTGCAGTCACCTATGTAAGCTGTTCTAAAACATCATTCTATGATGTGAAAATAAGACTTCATACACCTCTAGGATTTATAAGCACCACTTCCACCTGCCCCAAAAAAGAGATCTCAAACCATAAACCTGGCCAGCATTCAAACAGTCATTTGTGGATAAATGTATTACTTGATACATCACCAAAAAGAATTAAGGAGAATTTTTCTTTATTGCTTAATCCAATCAATGGTGATAGAATTTTCACTAATAGGAAACATTTTTTAAAAGTAACAAACCCATTTGATTTCAATTTCTACCAACACTTATTACAACACACTACTGCAACTAAATGTTGTATGCCAGTTTAAGTTAAACATATTGCCAGGCGGACTAGCAAAAAATTCTCCAAACTTAAAAAAAAACAATCAATTTTATAATGCATTACCCCATATCTATCCCACAGAAATATCAGGCACTATCATCATTAAATATTCTTCATTTATGTATTTATTCATACATGCTTTCTACCATTCATTTTCATTCATTCACTCACCCATTCATTCCTACTTTCTTTCTAATAATTGTGTACTTTATTCCAGGTACTGTTTTAGAAATAATGAATACATAGCTGGCTAGATAGACAAGTTCCTACTTCCATGGAACTAAGAGTTTAGGGAAGGGGAAACAGACAATAAACAAAGAATAAAATGCATGGCCTGCCAGATGGTGACAGCTAAGGAGAAAATTAAGTAGGAAAGGGGGACAAGAAGTAGGAGACATAAGCTGCAACTATAAATAGGGTGATTAAGAAATATTTCTCCTGAGATGACATTTGCCCAAAGATCTGAAGGAAGCACGGAAGTGAGCCATACAGATATTGGGGGAATGCACTGTAGACGGAAGGAAAAGCAGTAGTAAGGACCTGAGGTAGGAGTGTGCAGGATATACATGAAGAACAGAAGTAGGCCACAGTGTTTGTAGTGGCGCAAATGAGGGCAAAGGGTAACCAACTGCACGTAACGCTGGCAATCCACAATATCTATTAACCACTAGATTTCTTAAACAAGGGTTTAAATATAAAATATCATCTATAACCAATTGTTCTGTAAAGATCTTATTTAAATTCACAGCTATAATGACTCCAATGGACTTTATTTATCCCTCAAGTTTCATGGGTGATGTCACAAGAACAGCATCTACAGACAAGTGATGACTGTCCAATGGTAATGCCAAGAATCAAACTGCAAATAGGTTCAGGCAGTATACTCTAAATTTGCCTGATACAGATAGAATAAAATGAATGATTTTCATGATACCACAAAGAAACATAATGTTACACAAATAAGAACAAAAACTAAATTTTAATCTGAATTATCAATCTTAATTTGATCCATTTTCCAATGGCAAAATCACTTGTCTTTCTTTATTTTGACCATGTGGCTTGTGGGATCCTAGTTCCCCTCTAGGGATCCAACTTATGCCTGCTGCAGTGGAAGCACGAAGTCCCAACCACTGCACTGCCAAGGAGTTCCCAAAATCACTTTTTAAATGATAACGTATACTAAACTGAAGTCTCCAAATCCTTCTAGAACTTTAATCCACTCTTCACATTGCTATCAGATTCAATTTAAGAAGGAACCCTGATTAAAAGCTATGATAGCTTGTTAAGATGAAATCTAAACTCCTCAATATATTTTATTTACCTACTTATTTTTTGGCTGCACCACACAGCTTATGGGATCTTAGTTTCCTAACTAGAACCTGTGCCCTCAGCAATGAAAGTACAGAGGCTTAACCACTGGAGTGCCAGGGAATTCCAAATACGGTATTTTAAAATTCCCACAATCTATCCCCTACCTACATCTCTCATTCTTGTCACTGAACTGACTAACCATCCTGTGACCCACACTTTAGTCAAACAAAACCACTATAATCAGGGTGTCGTTCTTAAGATTTCATTACTGGTCCCACTGTTGGGAAAACCTGTACTTTCTTCCCTCATGTGACACCTCCTCCAGAGCTGGCTGAGATATTTTTCAGTATCTTCTCAGAAAACCTCTTTATACTGATGAGTGTAACACCTCTGTTTCCCCATCACTTCCTGCTTTTGAAGGGCACGAGCTCTCTCTTTCACATTTATATTCCCAATGCTTGGAACATAACATGTACCCTATAAACATCTTAATTATTTACTGAATAATTAAGTAATAATTAATAACAATCTCTGGATAAAATCTGGAGACTTCAATTAAATATTCAAGATCCTCCACAGCTGAGATCCAATTCAGTGGTTCTTAAACTTAACTATGCCCCAGAGTCAGCTGAGACACTTCTAAAAAAATAGAGATTCTGGGTCCCCATTCCAGATGTATTCAATCAACATTTTCAGAAGTAAAGGTCAGAAGAACTATACTTAGTATCAATGTCTTTGTGATAACTGACTCAACGTAATTATATTACTTATCCTTAAACAAAAGTTCTACAAGTATTTCACTCATTCTTATATTAGCCCACTACACAGATTTATCATGACTTATTTTACTTCAACTTCATGTTTCATAATTGTGTAAAATTCTAGTGTTTTGGTCACAAGTGAAATTTGGATGAGAATTCCTTCCCCATGGGCCTAAGTGCAGTCTGGCTATGCATAAGCTGGTAACTGCCCTGAACACTCCCTTCTCAGTGTGAGGTCCACAGTACAATACTGATCCTATACATCTCTCCTCTAGGAGTATCTTGTGCAAATATGTTCTTCCACTTAGTTACATGTAAGCAAGCAAATGATAAATGTTACACAGACTTAGTTTATTCTTTTGTGGTAATTCATAAAGTATTTATAGTTCAACCTCAAATCATGCTCCAATAGTCATCCAAGAATATTTTCCAATGCCTCCTTATTTGCAGTTAGGGTCAGCATGATGTAATCCAAACAGTAACTGGGAGGAAATCAGGAGACACACAGAGGAGCTGAGTTAATCTGGCTTGGTTTTGCCAGTTTTCTAGTTACTTGGCACTGCACATATAATTTATATGGATCTCTGCTCCCTCTCTATAAAAATAAAAAATGGGATGGTGTGAGGTTCAAATGAGATAATACATATAAAAGTAAATATATACTACTTTTTTAAAACCAGCAGATTGTCTTGGGTTTTTCTCCCTTCTCTTATTTTTCTGAAAACTAAACCTGTTCTCTAGTGGTCTTAGAAAACAAGCACTACACTAGTCTTTTGAAAAACTGTCCCTGACAAACATTCCTTCCTTTAACTGGAGAAAATGAAAAAATTACATGTATTCATGACCTTTGCAATGCTCTGGTTTTCTTAAACTTTTTAAGTTACTCACATTTTCCAAATATAAAAGTCAAGAATTGGTAATAGCTATCAAAATGAAGTATATTAGAACTTTCATAATATTCATATTTGAATGCCAGCATCCACAATAATGCAGCCATAGCAAATAAGCATATAAAAATAGTGATTGCATAGTAACAAGGCAAAAGAAGTGGTCCCTTAGGTGGAAATAACAGCAATCTTGCAAAGTTAGGTTCATGCAGATCAGCAAGTAAGAACCAAAGCTTTACCACTTAAGAGCTGGAAAAATACTTAAAAGAAAACAAAATGCAGCAAATATATGAACTGGTTTGTATAAAATATTTAAAATGCTATTCATGTATAAAACTTGCCATTGTAATATTTTTACATAATTACCATATTAGTCTTAATTTTGATATGTAACAGTACATCTAACACACACACTAATTAAAACACATATATATTATGTATCAAAGATATATGTAAAATTTTCAGAAAAATAGGTAACATTTTGCTTCATAATGTATTGACTTTAAACACAAAGTTTTAACTTTTTTTCTTTTTTTGGCGGCACCATGTGGCTTGTGGGATCTTAGTTCCCTGACCAGGGACTGAACCCAGAGCCATGGCAGTGAAAGCAACAGGTCCTAACCACTGGACTGCCAGGGAAGTCCAAGTTTTAAATATTTTTATCAAATAAACTTTATTAAATTTTAAACCTGCTAATATTATGGATTTACTACTTTTCAAATACAACCTGTGAACAATGTGACTCTATACTACAATAAATGTTTCTGACATTTTCATTATAAACAAGTTTCATAACTACAAATATAAAAATAAACAAGTATATGCAATTTTTAAAAAAGGATGGTACCTTACTATTTCTTCTGCCTATACATTATTCAAATACTGAAATATACTACTATGAAACTGCATACATATATTCATTCCACTTAAAAGTAAATTAGTGATTAGAACCTCACTATGTTTCTTTATCTATTTTTAATTATCAACTTCTGAGGGGAAAGAGAAAATAATTCACCTATAGGGAAAAAATTAAAGCTACATAGCCTTTCAAAGCTTCCGGTTCCTAGTTTGTAAAAATGTATTAGTAACTGAACCTACTTTATAGACTTGTTCAGAGGATTAAACAGAATTATGAATATAAGGTATAGCACAATGTGAGTTTTATAATATAAATAATATCATTTACAATTGGTAAATAAGGAAAACTTATCATCACAAAAGTCGTTTTGGTTCAAATTGAACCAAAATTTTTTTCTAGACTGTGAATTTTTGAGCCACCAAATAATAGCAGCTTAATATAAAGTACACCAAGTCAGCTAAACACAACAGAGCCAAGGAAGAATGCAAGGAGACTTACAAAAGAATTGAACACTGTCAAAGTTGTTCCTCAATACACAAGTTATAAAATGGACAGTCAATAACTTTATGTTTGTATCACTTCTTCATTACAGCTTTGAGGAAATGAAGGAACACATCATAGTGACCACTTTAACCACAAACAGTAAATATGTTACAAAGGAACTGAATAAATCAGACTACAAAACTGACGTGAACTGTGGGATAGAAGGCATGCATAACTGAGCATTTCTAAGATTGCAGAAATAACTCTGATAGTTGTTTAAACTGGGTTTAGTACATGCTCATATCTGCCTTAGTTAATAAGCAATACTTCTTGGAAAGTGTTCAATTCTTTTAAAATCACTCTGTAAAGTACAGAGTGCCCATCTACTCCCACATCACTTCTTGGCTCAGTCTGGCCACTTTGTCTTAGGCGTTCCTTCTGTGTGATTTTCTAATCCTTGTTTATGTTGCATATGTCTCCTTAAGTCAACAGTTTCAGCTTTTCTTTCCATCAAGTTACTTTTAACCTTTTTTAAAAAAAATAAAATTCTACCTTTGGTAAAGTATTTATTAAGAATTTAGCAAGCCTTTATTTGTATACTCATAGGACGATTATTGCTTTTATTGATACTCTAGTAAGAAAGTTCCTTAGGTTTTAAATGGTCTATTTCAGGACTATTTCCCTCCCACCCCCCTAGATTCTGTCACTTTAAATGTTCAGTATTGCAGAACAGAAGGTTTTTAAAGAATATACATATTTATAAATTAAACAGAACTTGCTTATTTCAAAATTCGAGAGACTACAGTTTCATACAGATTTAAGTATTGATACAACTGGATATTTAATAGGGACAAATTTTAAATACAGCTATGATTATCTTACAGAACTAATAAACACTACATTTTACTATAGTATAGCTATTCAGCACAAAATTAAAGTCTGTAATTTTCATTTTTCTTTAAATAACTGATACATAAAAGATACTTACTGGCTGAAGCCTGAGGTTGCATGCGAGGTATACCTCCATTTGGCACTTGAAAATTTGAGTCACTTCTGCTGCTTTTCACTGAGTCAACTTGCGTATTAGATGTTCGGGACAGGTTTGGAAGACTGCGTCTTAGTTTTTCTATGACAACAGAATTTTAATTAAAAAAAAAAAGTCAAAACATTTTTTAGGATGGAGAAAATTAAAATATTAATATTAATATTCAAAAATAATTCTTTAAGTGTTCTGAAGACTTTAGAAGAAGTAACAGGAAAAAAACACATCTTATAAAAAATAACTCAATACAGTTTCTATAAATGGGTAGAACCTTTAAAAAAGAACCATAAATTACTTAACTCAAAATCTAAACACTTCATGAGTATGGCAAAGCAAAACTAACCTAAGTAAAAATTCTTGATGTACTTATCTAAAATACAAAACCTTGGTAAAAACCATGTTACTATATACCAAAATATGAAGGACAATTTTTTTCCATTCTTAGAGTTACCTTCATTTTTAACATTGGTTGTCTGTAAATCTGTTGGATGGCCTTGAAGTGAAAGGCGAGGTTGCTGTAAGCGGCTAATCATAGGCTGTGGGGACACTCTACTATATTCTATTCCCCGAGCAGGAGATCGAGAACGAGGTGAATTTCGGGGTGACTGCTTAGGTGATGGTCGAGGTGAATTGCGTGGTGATGGTGAAAACCTGTTAACAGCAGGGTATACTGCATGATGCATATTGTCATCTTCATCATCTAAACTTTGTGCATCAAGTTCCTGATCACTAAAAGTACCCCGTCTTGTAGAATTGCAAGATGAACCAGAACTGCGCCGAGACGCTGTGGCTGCATATTCTTGCCGGAGACCTGACAATAGTGAATGTGTTATTTCTTTAGTATTAGACATTTAAGCATTTTTAAGGTTTAAAAGCACAAAATTATCATTGAGAAACACAAATAGCATATAACATTTAAAGGAAAACTCCCTTTCACTTGATTCATCTTAGACTTCCCCACACATAAGGATGCATATAGTACATCTAAAAAGCTATTTTTAAATTACATGAAATTCATAAACTTTTACCCAATTTCAACATTTCTTCTTGAATCCAAAATCTATATTAAAAAGAAAACTATAAATTTAAAAATACTTCTATTTCAAAAGACGGAGTCCAAATTTGAGATTAACATTAAAGGAATATTGAAGGAAAACAATTACCTGTCCAACCAGTGTAAAAAATACATCAGTGAGTAAACAAACATCCTGGATACTAAACCTTTGGATTAATCTTACTCCAGAAGATGATGAAGGAAACTTCTAACCCACTCTTAGGAATTCAGTACTTGGGTACAAATGTAATTTCAATTGCTTCATAAGCTAACAGACTTCAATAAAATAAGCTTATATTCTAAACCATCAAGAATTTTCAAAGGAGTCCCTTTTTATCTTGTTATTTCCAGAAACACCCAAGCAACCTAAGGAGCCCTTCAAATACTATAAAAACTTCTAGAATAAAAACAAATGTGACACATATTCAATGAGAAAAAAATTACAATTGAAAAAGAGTGTCGAATTCAGATAATATTTTGAGGAAATCCTGCTAACTACTGGCAGTTTCGTCCAGAAGATCTGTGTGTTCTTGAGTAGTATTCAAACTTTTTAAGTTATATAGTCATACACAGAAAGTGTTATCAACATGGTTCCCCAAAGAAGTGAAAGAGAATCATATCAGGGTACCTATAACACTATGCTTTCCTAGGGCCCATCTAGCCCTTTGGTCAGGTTTGGAGACCATTGTAGTAACTGATAAATTACTTGGTGTCACCTAGCAAAAGACAACAGACCCATGAAGAGTATTGTTTTAGAAAAGAAAATCCCAATCCTGATGCAAGTTCTCCACTAACAAGTGGGTCTTAGGGAGATCACAACCACTATGGGCATTGTGCTTCTCTCATCTTAAAAATGAGAGCTGAACCAAGCAAAAGCCCACATCTGTTACTTTACAATTTTGTTAGCAAAAAAACTGGAGAAACAATGTTGCAAAAAGGAAAATCATTCTTAAAAAGAAAATGATGGTGTTTTCAAAGAGGTATCACTCACATTTTCAGTATCTTTTTAATTCACCAAAAAAAGAAATATTTATGCATGTGAACAGCTTAGAAAGGATTTTTAAAGAAAGGCTAAAATTTCTATTATGTGTTACCAACATACAATATGAAAACTGTATCAAATATGTGATTGAATTACTAACAAAATATTGCAGTCTAAAAAGTCAGGATTCAAAGAAGAAACAAATAAGTTTAGTCTAAGTAACAGTTAGGCAGTATTCTTTATTCTTTTTTCACATCTGTGACAATAACCCCTCATTAGCTGGCAATACCATACTTGGAGTGAGGAGTTATGTCTACAAAGTTACAGAAGAAAAGGGTAACATGTTATTGGTTTCTAGGGCTAAAGACAGATAAGCACCAAACCTTTCTATCTTTCTAAGGGAAGATGTGTAAAAATGGGATAAGAATTAGCAGAGTAAGAAACCAACATTTTGCAGTTTCTTAATGTTACAGCTTGATAAAACTTACATAAAACAAAGGACAAACAAAATTTCTGAACCAAATTACAGCACTGCTCCATTACCTCAGCCAACTGTCAAGACTCTGAAACCTGTGCTTTAAGGATCTTTTCATTGTAAAGCTTAAAGAGATCACTTTAGAGAGATTGCTTCCTTCAGTTAAGCCCATACAATAAAATGTACAGGCAAGAATAATATTATCATCATCATCTTATATTCAGATCAGAGTCAAGTCACTGATAAACCCTTGAAATAGTAAAAAATTTGTGCACATGTATATTTTGGGGACACTTCTACCAGATTCTCAAAGGTATCTGTTACCCAAAAAGTTGCAAGGACCACTGTGCAAAGCAATATCACATGCTTCATTTAATTAAATGTCACAATTTCAAGTTTCCCATAAAGGTCTCTCTCTCTCTTTTTAATCAGAATACACCATACATTCTAAGGAAGATGATATACTTGCCTCCAAGGAGAAAAAACTGATTTTGTGGGTGTGAAAAAAATCTTAGATATAATAGTTTGTAGTTCTTAGAGTACACACAAAGAGATGTAGACTATATCAGTGGTATTAAAATTTATTGGGAGTGGAGGTGGGTAAAAAGGAAAAGAAAAATCTAAATAGGCTCCTTAGGGGTTCCAAATAGGAAAAGGAGTACGTCAAGGCTGTACATTGTTACCCTGCTTATTTAACTTATATGCAGAGTACATCATGAGAAACGCTGGACTGGAAGATACACAAGCTGGAATCAAGATTGCCGGGAGAAATATCAATAACCTCAGATATGCAGATGACACCACCCTTATGGCAGAAAGTGAAGAGGAACTCAAAAGCCTCTTGATCAAGGTGAAAGTGGAGAGTGAAAAAGTTGGCTTAAAGCTCAACATTCAGAAAACGAAGATCATGGCATCTGGTCCCATCACTTCATGGGAAATAGATGGGGAAACAGTGGAAACAGCGTCAGACTTTATTTTTCTGGGCTCCAAAATCACTACAGATGGTGACTGCAGCCATGAAATTAAAAGACGCTTACTCTTTGGAAGGAAAGTTATGACCAACCTAGATAGCATATTCAAAAGCAGAGACATTACTTTGCCAACAAAAGTCTGTCTAGTCAAGGCTATGGTTTTTCCTGTGGTCATGTATGGATGTGAGAGTTGGACTGTGAAGAAGGCTGAGCAGCGAAGAATTGATGCTTTTGAACTGTGGTGTTGGAGAAGACTCTTGAGAGTCCCTTGGACTGCAAGGAGATCCAACCAGTCCATTCTGAAGGAGATCAGCCCTGGGATTTCTTTGGAAGGAATGATGGTAAAGCTGAAACTCCAGTACTTTGGCCACCTCATGCGAAGAGTTGACTCATTGGAAAAGACTCTGATGCTGGGAGGGATTGGGGGCAGGAGGAGAAGGGGACAACAGAGGATGAGATGGCTGGATGGCATTACTGACTCGATGGACTTGAGTCTCAGTGAACTCCGGGAGTTGGTGTTAGACAGGGAGGCCTGGCGTGCTGCGATTCATGGGGTCGCAAAGAGTCGGACACGACTGAGCAACTGATCTGATCTGATCTGATCTGAATAATGAAAGAACAGCTAAGAAATGCTAACCTACACTAAGGAAACAGCAACAGAGTATACTACACCAGTGAATCGGAGAAGGAAGTGGCAACCCACTCCAGTACTCTTGCCTGGAGAATCCCATGGACAGAGGAGCCTGGTGGGCTACAGTCCACGGGGTCGCAACAAGTCGGACACGACTGAACGACTTCACTCACTCATACTAGTGAATTACAGTACAGAGTAACATGCAGGGTATGATTTCCAGTCACAGTATAGCACAGCCTGCTTTTCTTCAGTACTCACACAGCAAACTGCTCAGCATACAATAGACTCTAAAAACAAGTCAATGAACAAACCAGTCCACATGCTGAAAAAGCTCTGAAATTTCAACATTTCTATTCTTATTATACTACTATTCCACAACACTGTAAGACATTTAATAAGGGCAACAAAATTATACCATAATGAAAGACCTAAACTTTATCCATTAAAATACTTACTTTCTTCCTGCATCCGAGCTAGAATTTGCACATCAGTTACATCATTTAGCTTATAATTGGATCCAATTGAATCTTCATCTAATTCTGAAGCACTTAATTCACTGTCTATAGAGGACTGAGGACTGAGTGGAGGATTTCTGTCTGATGAACTTTTCAAATTACCTTAAAAATAAAATGATTCAAACTTTGGTGAACAAAAATTGAATAAACATCTGTTGCAATTAACTTGATATTGTATCTTTGGGTTGATTCAGTTCACTGATTCTGTCTTTTCTGTTTATAAAATTCCCAGATGTTAAAATTAAAAACTGACCTGATTAAGAATAAAGACAGCTATAGAGACTCCTTCAAATACAATGACAAATACAAAACTCATTTTCTTATAGTTATAATTTATCCATATTCTTATGAAAAATTAAGTTTTCAAAACAGTACTGGCAAAGTAGTTAATGTTCAAATAATACATGCTAGAGGATTTCAACTTTTACCAGGTAGCCAATGAAACTGCTCTATAAATAGATGAATTATGTCGTGTTTTCTCCTCCCATTCAGTCATTAGCAAACACCATCATCTTTTCCCTTGAATAAAACCACCTACTTTTCCTAAACAAGAAAACTATAATTTGAGGAAAATCAGGATTCCTTAGAGATTTAGAACCAAACCAAAGAAAGAACACTAAGCTCGTTTCTCCTACATTATGCCATGTTTACAAAATTCCTTTGCCAAACTAGTAATGGGGATCCAAGGAGTTCTCTGATGTTTAGTAGTGAAGCACAAAGACAGGATGAAGGAAATGACTGGATTAAAAAACACATTTTATCACTATAAACCAAAGGAGGATAGAAGACAGCTCAAAGGAATAAAGGCTATACATATCCAAAAGAGTCTTATTAGGTTGGTGAAAAAGTAATTGCAGTTTTGGACCGTGAATTTTAAATCATTATAACTAGGCTCAAACACATCTTTATTAATCAAAATAGGAACAATTACAATCAACACAGTTTTGCCAAGAAGAAATAAGTTTGTTTATCCCTGTAGCATAAAAATCTGTGCTTTCGGGTTTGATGAACTCTTAGAAAGCATTTTCTGCCTCCTGCTGGTTGTGGAAGCATTTCCCCTGCAAAAAGCTGTTGAGATGCTTGAAGAAGTGGTAGTTGGTTAGCGAGAGGTCAGGTGAATACGTGGATGAGGTAAAACTTTGTAGCCCAGTTCATTCAATTTTTGAAGTGTTGTTTGTACGACATGTGGTTGGGTGTTGTCATGGAGAAGAACTGGACCCATTCTGTTGACCACTGGCTGTAGGCGTTGCAGTTTTCAGTGCATCTCATCGATTTGCTGAGCATACTTCTCAGGTGTAATGGTTTCGCCAGGATTCAAAAAGCTGTAGTGGATCAGACGAGCAGCAGACCACCAAACAGTGACCATGACCTTTTCTGGTGCCAGTCTGGCTTTGCAAAGAGCTATGAAAGTCCAAATACAAGCTGGTCACTGCTGGCTGTCATATAAAATCTACTTTTCGTCGCACGTCACAGTCCGATCAAGAAATGGTTCATTGTTGTTACGTAGAATAAGAGAAGACAACACTTCAAAAGGATGATTTTTTTTGATTTGTGGTCAGCTCATGAGGCACCCACTTATCATGCTTTTTCACCTTTCAATTTGCTTTGAAGGTCAAATGACCATAGAATGGTCAACGTTGAGTTCTTTGGCAACTTCTCATGTAGTTGTACAGAGACGGCAATGGCACCCCACTCCAGTACTCTTGCCTGGAAAATCCCATGGACAGAGGAACCTGGTAGGCTGCAGTCCATGGGGTCACTAAGAGTCGGACACGACTGAGTGACTTCACTTTCACTTTTCACTGTCATGCACTGGAGAAGGAAATGGCAACCCACTCCCGTGTTCTTGCCTGGAGAATCCCAGGGATGGCGGAGCGTGGTGGGCTGCCGTCTATGGAGTCGCACAGAATCGGACACAACTGAAGAGACTTAGCAGCAGCAGCAGCAGCAGCATATAGTTGTAAAGAGGATCAGCTTCAGTGACCCTCTCAATTGGTCACTGTCAACTTACAATGGCTGGCCACTCCGCCCCTCATCTTCAAGGCTCTCATCTCCTTTGCAAAATTTCTCGAATCACCACTGCCCTGTATGTTCGTTAGCAATTCCTGGGCCAAATGCGTTGCTGATGTTACAAGTTGTTTCTGCTGCCTTACAACCCCTTTTGAACTTGAATAAGAAAACTGCTTGAATTTGCTTTTTGTCAATCATCATTTCCATAGTCTAAAATAAATATAAAATACAGCAAGTAATAAGTAATTAGCCAAAAAAAATAAAGTGAGAAATGTGCATTAAAATGATGTACAACATAACCACATTTATTTAGAATCTATTCCAATACCAAACGGCAAAGTTCAACAATGTAAAACCACAATTACTTTTGCACCAACCTAATACCTTCTAAGGAAATGCTTTCTCATCTGATCAACTTCCAATGAAGAACTGAAAAATTCCAACACTGTTACTAATATTTCTAATACAGATGTATTTGAAATTCTTGTTTTCTGAATTTTTCACCGTAAGAGTCAGCTCTAACATGAATGGCACATAAAAAGAACAAGAAGAATACAAAACATAGTTAATATTTATTTCATCAAAAAGAGTATAGTGTACCTAATAGGAAATGTACTACAAGGTCAGTCTCAAATAGTACCTGCATAAAAATTTTTAATATTTTTTAAAAATATTAATCAAATATGGTAGATCAAACGTTTTAGTACAACAGTCATGGGTGATATAAGTAACAACTAACAACCTATGTAAAGAGCAAAGAGCGGGATCAGTAAGTGATGAAACTGGCAAGTACAGAGGTCAAAAGTTTGAGGTGATTAATACTTTTTAAGGGAGCTATAATAATTAATCATAACAACAGCAGTAATAAGAGTAACTGAACGGGTGAAATCTAGAGAACAGTAAGCTATACAGTAACAGTCGCAGTCATAGAACCACGCAGAACATTCTTTCCTCAATTATAGCAATCTATCCTTTTCCTATACCCTTGATGGCTCTAAACACCTCCTTGGCACATTCATATATGGTCTAATACTATTATTAAAGTACAATATCAAAGCTCATTAAAACTCCTATTTAACTGTAGCTTTTACAACCCAAGCAAGCATTTGTTAAGAGAATCAAACTTATGACCCTATTTAATCAAGCCACATTAAAAAAATTTTACATATGTGCTAAAGAAAACTGGATGTATCCTGGCTTATCTGTATCCCTGGTGCCTAGTACAGCACCACCTGGTGCTAAGTAGCTCCTTGACAATATCCTCTCTAATCAGTTGGAGGTTTCATAAATAAGAAAACTTGAGCTACTGATGAATAAATTATTTTCTGAGGCAGGGCAATAAGTTAAAAACTATTTCTTAATTACTTCAATTCATTTCTCCTTACCTGAATTTCCAGGAAGTATCAGCTGTTTGACAATAGGAGGTCGCACTGGGGTTGAGGATGGAGAATTGAAACCACTACTGTACGGGCTACTGGCATTTGGACTGTACGGACTTGTATAACTGACGGAGTTGAAAGGATTATTATACAAATTCTGCCTCTTGAGAGCTGCATTAATGACAAGAGAAACAATCAAATTGAACAAAAGGCTAGTAACATTTCAAAAAATTTCCTGTTAGGCAATTCAGTAATTCATTATCTCAATTTAAATACAGAAACATTTCTACGGGGTGGGCGGGGGGGGGGGGGTAATATTACATTAATAATCCCAACAAAATATCTCCACTATCTTAAATTCGGTTACGCAAATAAAAAGAGAGCCACATCAAACAAAAATATTGTAAGATGTTACAGAAAAACCCATACAAACTTTTTGGCTAACCCAATAATACCACAGGAAGAATATCTCTTCAATAAACTATTAACTACTAAATTAAGTTACTTCTGTCTTGTTGGGAAGTTTATTCCCACTGTTGAATAGCCTTTAAAAATAAAATGAATATACAGCAGTTTGTGTTTTCTCATTTTTTGAATACATACTGCTAATAACAACAAAAAACTATGAAATAATGAGTTTTAAACATAGCCTTTCCTAAGTTTGGATTTTAGAAGAAATAAAACAATATTGACTATTTAGTGAAAGTGAAGTCACTCAGTTGTGTCTGACTCTTTGCGACCCCATGGACTGTAGCCTACTAGGCTCCTCCGTCCATGGGATTTTCCAGGCAAGAATATTGGAGTGGGTTGCCATTTCCTTCTCCAGGGGATCTTCCCGACCCAAAGACTGAACCCAGGCCTCCCACATTGTAGGCAGACGCTTTAGCTTTACCGTCTGAGCCACCAGGGAAGTCCACTGACTATTTAGCCCATATTAAAGTCAAACATGCAAGAATTCTTTTTTAAAAAGAAAAAAAGTTCCCACCACTCCCATTTTCTCAGCCAAGGAGAATACTTCTGCTAGAAAAAGGTAAAACATCTGTGCTATGTGTACAAAATTATAAAAGTAGTACGAAAGATCTCAAGTGAAATTATATGTAAGAAAAATTAATACTTAAAATATTTTGGGGGGCACTTTCCTTTATGGTCCAGTGGTAAGAAGCCACCTCGCAATGCAGGGTACACAGGTTTGATCCCTGGTCTGGGAAGATTTCACATGCTGCGGAACAACTAAGCCCACATGCCGGAACTACTAAGCCCGCACACCACAACTGGAGAATCTGTGTGCCGCAACGAAAGAGTCCTCATGATTCAAGAAGGATCCTGTGTGCTGCAACTGAGACCCAACGCAGCCAGCCAAATAAACACATATATAAAAGTATTTTTTCCTTTCCTCCACTCTATTCTAAAATCTACCATTTACTCATGTTTATGACCATTACCGAAGTATGATGTAGAATACATACACAGATGTGACATTGTACTTTTTCTCAACAGGCCTATCGCCAAGTACTGCAGGGAGAAAAAACAATGATTTCAAGGCAAAATGAAATCAGTAGCATCAAAAAAGTGCAAAGACGCTAATGGAAATGAGGAGATAGGAGTAATTCATTACAACTGACAGAAAATAGGTAAGGCTTTTTGGAAGAAGAGGCAGTGGAGCTTAAATGGATGAGTAGTAATTTGATAGGGCACCAGAACTGAGCAAAGTGTATGGTTTCATCTGTGTTTATAACAAACTAAAGCTGTGTCATGAAAATGCATACTGTGTTTAGGGAATAACAGTGAGTAATCTAGAAAGGTAAAGTTCATGGTAAGGAACAAAACAAGAAAAACCAGCTGGGGCCAGGTCACAGGAGGCCTGGAACGCCATGCTTAGGAGTTTGAAATGTGTCCAGTAGCAATGATAACACCATTAGGGACTTCTGAGCAAGAGTACTATGGTCTAATCAGCACAGGAAAAATAAATGGTAGAAATCCTAATGTTAAATAACTGAACTGGTTAATAAAGGTGACCAAAAAAGGGAAGAAAGGGATAAATATTAAAAACTACAAAGGATTACTAAAGGGCAAAAAAAAATAAGATGGTTCTGAAGTTTCTGGTTTGCTTATAGGCAGAGCACTGGTTTTGAGAGAAGGCAAACATGTTTTCTGTTAAGTTGGATAGTATAGTAAGCTGGTCGGTAGTACAGTTTTACACATATTTCACCATGAGACAAGACATCATTAAACATATTGAGTATGTAGTACATAGCTTGATCTCAATATATCAACCTGAGCAGAAATAGGGGTGTTCGTTCCTTCCTCTTTACTCTGATTTCCTTTGAAGCATATTCTCTATATGGTTATTTATTTAAATAACCAGCACTGCAAGTTCTCAACTCAAATTTTAACTTTCTTTTTCTTGAAAAATTTTAATCATACTCATAACATTAGTTAGTATATATTACCCAAATCCCCTTTACTTATATCTCTAAGCCTAAGTTTTCATGGGCTTCAGTCTCATATACACTGCCCACTTAATGTCTCCCCTGAAGATATGGCAAATGCACCCCCAAAGCAACTCATTCTTTTCTCATTTTCATTCTCAAAACCAATTCATGTCCAAATCCAAACTTATTCTTTCTGAGCTAAAACAAATTTTATGTCTGCGGTCCTTATCTCAGAACGGTAAAAACATTCACCCTATCACACTAGCTGGAAACACAGAAATCAGTGCCGATACTTTCTTCTCCCCCAGTTCCACATATTTGGCTTATTCCTTTTTCCTTTCATACCTTTTCATCTTGGTATGACCCTTTCTCCCAACGCACACTGCTCAGCTATCATCATCAACCCTCCTCAAAACCATCCTATGTTCACTTTTGGCCTTCTCCGCTCTAATATAGTCTGGGATGACAAAATGTTCTGGAGAAAGAGGCGACGGCAATGTGAATGTACTTAATGCCATTGAACTGTACACTTAAAAAGAGTTAAAGTGGGGAATTTTATGTTAAATAAGTCTTACAACCAAAAAAAAAAAAAAGAAGATGGGCAGAGAACAGAGAAGGGAGAACCTTAAAGACTGAAAAGAAAACTGTAGGGAGTGTTTAAGACAGGGTAAAAAAGATAATGCATTATCATTAAAAAATAAATAAATAAACAAGAAAAGAATGTCTTAGAAACACATGGTAGTTCACTGAAGAGAAGCCAAGTGTGAAGGAGCAGAAACTGTTGTGCTGGAATACAATAGCTAAATTTCTAGGAAGATGTGCCTTATCAAAAAATACATTTAAAAAAGTATTTTCCCTCCAACCTGAGAAAAGAGAGGTTTAGGACTATAAGCTTCAAACTTTAAACAGCCAAATTACTTTTCCTTTAAATATATACAGTTATAGCTACTGCTCTGTGCACACAGCTATAAGATCTAAGCATTGTTGAGCAGATCCAGTACTTGATTACACCTAGTTTCGGTTCAAGAGTAACAGCTTCTCTTACAGGCTCCTACTATCTTTAATAACTTTGTCATAATAAAGCAAAATGCTACTCACTCCAATTGCTACTTCTGAAGTGTAACAGCTTTGGTTTTCTCCACTATGTCTATCCCATACATTATTTTCTTAAAATAACCACTGCTCCTTACAGGCAAACTACACTTTATGCCAGTTTAACTGTGTACATTCCCCATGCCTCCCCTGACCACTGGGAGCTTAAACCCTGAAAAAAAAGAGCATGTACTTCAACAAAAAAGCCAAAAAAGGTAATCTTAAGGACACAGCTGCCAAGTAAACACAAAGTAAAAAACAAAAACCTATTCCAAATTTGTAATCATGCATCAATCTTTTACTACATGAGTTTTCCGGGAAACTATTACTTTTTTTGGTCTTCTGTTTTTGTTTTTTTGGCCATGCCATGCGAATTGCGGGATCTCAGTTTCCTGAACAGGAACTGAACCCAGGCACCAGCAGCGAAAGCACTGAGTATTGACCGCTGGACATCCAGGGAATTCCTGGAAACTGATATTCTTAAGACAATGACAGTAATTCCAAGAAAGAATCAATAATATTTTTCCTATATTTCCAACACACCAGTATGCTACATTAAATGCCATCAATAGTGACACATATATTTGATTAGCTTTGTGAATGCTATTAAACAGGGCATAAAAGCAATTTAAACCTAAAATGCCAAATAAAAAAACGAAGCAAACAAAAAGACGATAGGCATGAATACATTTACTAATCACTACCATGAACCAGAAAAACATGCAAGGCTCTTTCATAAAGATTATCATTTAACCCTTAAATAACACTTATAAGATTTCATCATCCTTATAAGAAAACTGAGCTCAACAGAGTTAAGTAATTCACAGGGTCACAAGCAACTAAGTGACAGAGTGAGAAGGAGGTCTCTAAGGTTCTCCATCTGATTCCTTCTATCACATCAGAATTTCCCTGAGGCTGGTGAGATGATTTCAGATGATACCAGACAAAACATTTTTTAAAATAACCATTTGTTCTAGTTTACATTAGAAAAAAAGCTTGTCATAAAATCCATTATTTCACAGATATTTTTTAGCATGAAGCTAAATAGAGATTAAAAAAAAAAAAAGAACTTATTAAGTAAATAACAGAACAGGGTTATGTGCATATGGCAAAACCTCACAACAGCATGCACGATGTGATCTGAAAAACACCACCAAACAAGGACCTGCCTTCCTAAAAATATATCATTCAACATTTATCTGTTTTTTGATTAAAGAAAGCAAAGGGGTGAATTTACAAGAAAAATTACAGACATACCTGACATAGTTTGATCAAGTTTGTGGATAAGAGACTTTTTAGCACATTCAACATCAGGACTTGGGTAATCCAAAACTTGCCTGCACCAAACTAAAGGACTAACCGATTTCTGCATTGGTGTAAGTTTTTTCTTTGGTGATGAATATAGCCTAGGAGAAAACAAAAAACAAAAAAAGACTAATGTTAGTTACTAAACACAAGGTTATAAAATAAGGGATCTTTTGAACAGATTTAAATTGGGGGATGAGAAGTAAAACTGATGGCGTATTTTTAAATCACCCACATCTACTTTCTACACAGGAAGAAAATATTATAACTATCAATACAAATCCAAATCTCAACTATTAAGTGAACTCAAAGGAGGCCAACTGTCCTGTCCTAAAGTGTGTCTTATTTTTCTTTTACTCTCATTCAAAAACTATGAGGAAACATGTTTTTACAATAGTTTATTCTGTTTTCAGTAGTTCTTAACTCCCTAACATAACCATATCATTAGGGCTTTGTCTGGAAGTCAGATAAATACCTTGCTTTCCAATTCCCAGTTCCCTTCCTACCACAAACCACATGAAAATTTATCATTAGCAATTCATTCCTTTTACTTAAGCAATAGCCCCTCTGTAGCCCTCTTTTCAAATGATGGTATGTTAGAAAAAAGCAATAATTTAAAAAATCCTTAATAACAATATGATCCAATTTACTAAATTACTTCAGTTTCAGTAAAGCAGAAAGAAGACATAAATTTTATAAGTTCCTAGAGAAGGTATATAAAAACAAAAAGGTGAGAAGACAGGAGACAGGTGTACTTTAATTTCCTAAGTAAGTGTTAGTCGCTCAGTCATGCCCAACTCTTTGGGACCCCATGGACTACAGCCCATCAGGCTCCTCTGTCCATGAGATTTTCCAGACAAGGATACTGGAGTGGGTCGCCATTTCCTTTTCCAGGGGATCCTCCCGACCCAGGGATTGAACCCAGGTCTCTTGCACTGCAGGCAGATTCTTTACCGACTGAGCTACAAGGGAAGCCTACTTGATTTGTTTTTCCTCGAATGAGTTCAGACGGTATCAACTGATGTTCATCTCAAATGTGACTCTACAGGAAAAATGTGAAGTTAACTGGACTCTAACCAGAGTGGTTTCCAAATTAAGACACTTTAGGTGAAATCTATGATATAAACAAAATTATTGTATTTCCAATGGATGGGATGTAAAATCAGCTCCTTTCTTGGATCCTACTGACACATGGAGGATGGGGAGCGGGAGACAAAGGGCCCCATTTCCCACTGCTTCCTTGTCTTGTTGATGCTAGATAGAGGTGAAAGTTCAGCGGTCTCACTGGGCCTCTATGACTTAATTTTAACAGAAACAGGGTAATGAAGTAATACTTTTCAAGTTTTATTGACAAGTGAAAACTTGATAATCTCAACCTACTGTAAATTATATTAGCCATCAATAAATTGGCTGTGTCCATCAGAACGCCATCCCTCTTGATTAAACTATGTATCATTATGTAAGAAATTCAAAAGCATCAGATTGAAAAAAATGTTTTCAGTAGGCAAACAGTTATTTTAAAGAAGTCTATGTGTTTGTAAGAGATGAGCAAAGGAGATAATACATACAATTACTGCAAGCACTTTTGTTTGGGGTTTTCTTTAAAATTTAGGGTTAGGGAAACACTTGGTTTTGCTAAAGAGACATTCAGTTACATGCTACATACAATACAGCTTATGTGTCCTCTGGCAGGTTTAAAAGTACTGTGAAATGTCAACCAAAGGTTCCCTGACTGAAAAATAATTTGGTGCCAATATCATATGGGCCAAAGTGTTTTATTTTTAGGGATCATTTTAGTGATGGGACACTGAGATAAGAGAACAGAGTAGCAGAAGATAGTTTGCACACATAGGGTTATTGAATCATTTTCCCTCTTTTCATCACTTGAGGAATAGACAGTTTGCTACATTACCTTTTATCTGTTAACAGAAGGCAAGAGCATTCTTTATTGCCAATAAGGGGATTAAATATAGGATCTGTAGGGAGAGAAGTAGTTTATACATGTAGGATCAGCAGGACTTGGTGACAGATTAATGATGAGGGTAGGAAATAAAAAAGATAGAGGAATCCAAAATTGTTCTACAGTTTTAAGCTTTTTGTGACTGAAAGTACTACAGCACCACTAACAAAAACAGGAAAGCTACCATTCATGTGGCATAGGGGAGATCATGATGTTTTAATAGATTCTGAATTATTGATGCTTTATTCATTTAGTTTATAGTAGTTTCTGTATTTTTAAGATGCTAAAAGTACCTTACAACTTTCAAAAAAAGTACAACTTTTTCAAGATATAATTTACATACCATAAAATCAACCCGTGTAATCTCTGTACCATAAAATCCATTGTATAATTTGATAAATTTAGTATTTAATTATTCCAACCATCACCATGTAACTTTAGAATTAATTTATATTACCCTAAAAAGAAACCCCTTTTCTGTTTCTACCTCAAGCCTTAGGCATTAACTAATGTGCTTTCAGCTCCATGTCCTTTTCTAGACATTTCATATAAATGAAATCATTCAATGTTTTGTGTGTATGGCTTCCTTCATGTGCATTACCAAAGTCTGAAAGAAAGAGTGAGGCTGGTGCCCTGGGACGACCCAGAGGGATGGTATTGGGAGGGAGGTGGGAGGAGGGTTCAGGATGGGGAACACATGTATACCTGTGGCGGATTCATTTTGATATTTGGCAAAACCAATACAATATTGTAAAGTTTAAAAATAAAATAAAATTAAACAACAACAAAAAAAGAAAGAGTGAGCACTGCTACAAACCAAAGTCTGAAAGAAAGAGTGAGCACTGCTACCAATACTAAAAGAATTGTAAGGAATATCACGAACAACTTTATGGCAACAAAGGAGGTATGACAGATAAATTTCTAGAAAGATACAAGTTATCAACTGGGACCCAAGAAAAAATTGAGACTCTGTAGAGATTATAAAAAGAAATTGAATTAGTCATGAGGAATCTCCCTCCAAAGAAAAGTCCAGGCCCGATGCCTTCACTTAATAATTTTATCAATACTAAGGAAAAATAATGCCAATCCTGTACAAAATCTTTCAGAAGACAGATCTAACAGTGAAAGACTGAATGCTTCTCTGAAGACTAGGAACACAGTTAAGGATGTACGGTATTATCATCTCTATCCAGTGTGGTACTGGAGTATCTAGCCAGTGCAATATGGCAAGAAAAAGAAATTCAAGGCATCCATATGGCAAAGAAAAAGTGAAACTGTCTTTATTCACAGACTGTGATCCTGTACATAAAAAATCCTTTGTAGAATCTACTGAAAGCAAACAAAATCAACTAGATTTAGCAATAGGATATAAAATCAACAGCTCTCCCTCCACAAAAAAATTGTACTTCTATGTATCGATGAAGAATTCAAACATGAAATAAATAATTCCATTCACAATAGAATCAAAAAGAATACTTAGGAATAAATTTAACAAATGAACTGCGAGAGTTGTACACTGAAAACAATTAAAACATTGCTGAGAGAAATTAAAGAAGCCTTAAATAAATGGGAGAGATGCCCATGTTCACAGATCTGAAGACTCAATATTAACATGTCAATTCTTCCAAACTGATCAACAGAATTAATACAATCCCTAAAATATATCATCAGACATTTTTATAGAAATGGACAGCCTGATTCTAAAAGTTACATGAAAATGTAAAGATACAGAATGGCCAAAAGGATTCTGAAAAAGAAAAGTCCTTTTTTTAATTTCAAAATCTCTAATCTTGCTCCCTTCCAATTCATTCCATATACTGCAGGTGAACTGTTTTCTAAAATATGAATCTGACTATTAACATTACTCTACTAAAACTTGGATACCAGTTTTTTAATATGTATTTATAGGCTGCACTGGGTCTTTTTTGCTGTGCATGCACATTCTCTAGCTGCAGTGAGTGGGAGTTTCTCTTTGTTGTGGTGCAAGGACTTCTCTTTGAGGTGGTTTCTCTTACTTTGGAGCACGGGTTCTAGGAGCATGGACTTCAATAGTTGTGGCTCATGGGCTCAGTTGCTCTGCAGCATCTGGGATCCTCCTGGACCAGGTATCAAACCCGTGTCCCCTGCACTGGCAGGCGGATTCCTAACCACTCGACCACCAGGGAAGTCACTATGCCAGTTTCCTTTTGCCTTACAGTCTTTTCCAAAACACAGCTCCCATGACCCTTGAGACACAGCAATGATCTAACCATTGTAGTACCTTTTTTTTTTTAAGCTACATTTCTCACCCTCCTCCATCACTCCAATCTAAATAAAAGCCATATGGTACTAATTTCTAGTCTTGAAAGCCCAATACTTTTGCTTCTAGGTCATCTGTATATGCTGTTCCCCTTGCTCAATTCCACTTTGGGCTTACCTTACCTTCTCCTTGTCCAACTTCAGCCAGCCCATTACTACTTTCTACTGAATCTCATCTTAAATATGACTTGTTCAAGGGAACCTTCTTAAGTATCTTTCATAAGACTGTATTAGGTGCCCCTCTATTTACTATATAGTGAAGAAAGGTGTTTTAACAAAGCATCTTTGGATCTACTTAGACATGGCTCACCAAAAAGAAAATTCCACCTCTAACTTTCTCTGAATTAAAAGAAACTTACTTTATTCATTTTTGTCCTGTCTGAAGTTTCTGAGTTGGTATTTATAAGTTGAAGAGAGACCTGTAAAAAACTGTTAGCAATAAAAACATTAAACATGGATAAACCTCAGAAATACTAAACTAAGTTAAAGAAGTCAGCCACAAAAGACCACATACCAGATGATACCATTCATATGGAATGTCTAGAAGAGGCAAATCTATGAGATGGAAAGTAGATTAGAGGTTGCCTAGGGATAGGAGAGAGGCTGGGGAAAGAGAAATGGGTAGTGACTGCTAATGGGGATAAGAATTCTTTTGGGAATACTGAAAATATTCTAAACCAAGATTATGGCCATGGTTGTACTATTCTGTAAACATGCTGGAAATAACTCAATACTACAAACAGGTGCTGCTGCCGCTGCTAAGTCACTTCAGTCGTGTCTGACTCTGTGCGACCCCAGAGACGGCAGCCCACCAGGCTTCCCCGTCCCTGGGATTCTCCAAGCAAGAACACTGGAGTGGGTTGCCATTTCCTTCTCCAATGCATGAAAGTGAAAAGTGAAAGTGAAGTCGCTTAGTCGTGTCCGACTCCTAGCGACCCCATGGACTGCAGCCTACCAGGCTCCTCTGTCCATGGAATTTGCCAGGCAAGAGTACTGGAGTGGGGTGCCATTCCAAATTCTATCTCAGTGAAGGTATTAAAAAATCTGTTAGAAATAATTGGCCTTTTAAGATATTGCATTTTCCCTTAGAGTAATCAATACAAAGGAATTAAACACCATTAAATGTAATTTATGTATATTGCTAAAAGAACTAATAAAGATGTAAGAATATGAATACTAACAATATGAATATTAAGAAACTAATCATTACAAATCATATTTTGACCCATAAAAATCACACATGCCTGTATAATATGACCTGTGATTATTAAAAAAAAACTAAGAATATAACTATTTTGGAAAAGCAAGAATTTTAGTAATATATTTAGAAATATATATTGTGGACAGTATACAAAAAATATCTTCATGACCCAGATAACCATGATGCTGTGATCACTCACCTAGAGCCAGACACCCTGGAATGCAAAGTCAAGTGGCTTGGAAGCATCACTATGAACAAAAAGAGTGGAGGTGATGGAATTACAGCTGAGCTATTTCAAATCCTAAAAGATGATGCTATGAAAGTGCTGCACTCAATATGCCAACAAATCTGGAAAACTCAGCAGTGGCCACAGGACTGGAAAAGGTCAGTTTTCATTCCAATCCCAAAGAAAGGCAATACCAAAGAATGCTCAAACTACCACACAGTTATACTCATCTCACACGCTAGCAAAGTAATGCTCAAAATTCTCTAAGCCAGGTTTCAGCAGTACGTGAACCATGAATTTCCAGATGTTTCAGATGGATTTAGAAAAGGCAGAGGAACCAGAGATCAAATTACCAACATCCACTGGATCATCAAAAAAAAGCAAGAGTTCCAGAAAAACAGCTACGTCTGCTTTACTGACTATGCCAAAGCCTTTGACTGTGTGGATCACAACAAACTGTGGAAAATTCTTCAAGATATGGGAATACCAGACCTCCTTATCTGCCTCCTGAGAAATCTGTATGCAGGTCAAGAAGCAACAGCTAGAACTGGACATGGAACAACAGACTGGTTCCAAATAGGAAAAGGAGTATGTCAAGGCTGTATATTGTTACTCTGCTTATTTAACTTATATGCATCATGAGAAATGCTGGGCAGGATAAAGCACAAGCTGGAATCAAGACTGCCAGGAGAAATATCAATAACCTCAGATATGCAGATGATACCACCCTTATGGCAGAAAGTAAAGAGAAACCTCTTGATGAAAGTGAAAGAGGAGAGTGAAAAAACTGGCTTAAAACTTAAAAAGTTGGCTTAAATTTAAAACTTAAGTTTTTTTCAAAAACTTAAAAAAAAATATTTTTCAACATTCAGAAAACTAAGATCATGGCATTCGGTCCCATCACTTCATAGCAAATAGATGGGGAAACAATGGAAACAGTGAGAGACTACTTACTTTGGGGGGCTCCAAAATCACTGCAGACAGTAACTGCAGCCATGAAATTAAAAGTCATTGGAAGGACTGATGCTGAAGCTCCAACACTTTGGCCACCTGATGCTAAGAGCCGACTCACTGGAAAGACCCTGATGCTGGGAAACAGTGAAGGCAGGAGGAGAAGGGGACGACAGAGGATGAAATGGTTGGATGGCCTCGCTGAATCACTGGACATGAGTTTGAGCAAACTCTGGGAGATGGTGAAGGACAGGGAAGCCTGTTGTGCTGCTACAGTCCATGGAGTCTCAAACAGTCAAACATGACTTAATGACTGAACAACAACAAAGAAGTGATAATAATCTCCCCTCTACCAATTCTGTCCTCTGAAGTTATTAATATTTATAATTTGCAGTAGGTTTCTCCTGACTTTTCTATACATACACATAGCAGACACATAATTAAAAGATGAGAGGGGAGACTGGAGATACTTTGCTGAATTTAAGATAACCACAATAATTACTTTTCATGTTGCAGTCAGCTGAAAGTAGGCTAACAAAGTTAAGATTTAACTTAAAGTAAAAATAAAAGCTATATTAAAATTATTATTGAAAAACTTCTGCAGATTGGTATGAAAACTTTTACAAGCTAAGGAAAATCAGATTTGAATACCTCAAAATCATCCTCTCTATTTACTGAGTAAGGCATACTCCAAGCAAAAGATTGGAGCCTCTGTCTTCACAAAGCTCAATATATATTCCCTGCAATAGTAATGACATTTCCAGACTGTTAAGTATTTGATCCTGAATAAAGTGTTAGTTGCGCAGCCGTGTCCAACTCTTTTCGACCCCATGGACTGTAGCCCGCCAGGCTACTTTGTCCATGGAATTTCCCAGGCAAGACATACTGGAGCAGGCTACCATTTCCTATTCCAGGAGGCCATCCTGACCCAGGGATCGAACCTGCATCTCTTGTGTCTCCTGCATTAGCAGGTATATTCTTTACCACTGCGCCATGTGGGAAGCCCAAGATTTTTTGTCCTACCGCATCTAAATATAATTTAATAAACTATTAGGATTGTGTTGCTTAGTCATGTCTGACTCTTTTGCAACCACATGGACTGTAGCCCGCTAGGCTCCTCTGTCCAAGGGATTTCCCAGGCAAGAATACTGAAGTGGGTTGCCATTTCCTTCTTCAGGGGATCTTCCCAACCCAGGGACTGAATTCACATATCCTGCAATGGCAGGTGAATTCTTTACCACCAAGCCACCCCGAAAGCACAGCTCTTATGAGACAGGTACTATTATAATCCCTGTTTTATAAATGAGGTCACTGAAGCATAGTGAGATAAACGACTTGCCCAAGGTGACATAGCTGTTAAGTGGCAAAATCACGATTGCTTGAGAACAATTGCTCTTAACTATCATATTTTTCCAACTAATACCATTACTTTAAAAAATGCAAAAGATACTTGTAAAGACGTCAATATAATAATCATCCTAATGGCCTTCTGCTGTTCCCTGCTTTCTTCTAAGCCCTATGAACCACAAAATATAAAGCTGTAATTGATCCTACTATTACAAGGAAAAAAATCACAATGCAACTGAAGAAAGTATCTTTAGTTTATTTGTAATTATGCAATTGAAGAAAAGTATCTTCAGTTTACATGAAATGTAAGTCTTTTTAAATTTTAGTAAATAACAGTGGTAATTATTTGCAAGGCAAATTCATTAATAAAGTCTTAGAACAGTTTACAAGCCCCCAAATGACATCAGCTGCAGGGTAGAATACAGATATAAATTGCTAGTATGTCAGCAAAACACAACATGCTGAATCAAAAAATGGCAGAGCAAGTAGAAGAGACTGAAGAAAAGTTTTAAAGTAGTAAATCTCAAACTTCTGGACAGTGACATGCTATGCTTCCATTTTCATTTCATGAGTCTCTTGATTCTCATTTTGGTATGGTGTGGGTTTTTTAATTTTAAGAAAATAAAAACAATTTTGATATTCCTTGGGATGCCACAAAACTGAGGCTGGAAATTACTTCTTTAAAAAGGCAAACATCTAGTGTTGAGGCATAATCATGTACTGCTGGAAAACAATAGTAACAATGAGATCAACTGGGAGTGTAGCAATCAGAAAATGAGTTGTTTCTTTTTGAGAAAAAACATCAGGAAGACTGAAGTCTCAAACTATATGAGATGCTGCAAATTATAGCAAAAGCATGTATCACATCTATATATTTCATGAAATGTGTGTGTGGTTCATATTGATTCTCTTAAGAGTATTTTGCTTGTCAACAGCTAATTTTATCTGTGAAATGCCTTAAACAAGACTTCAGCTGTTTAAGAAACCATGGTTCTTACAGCTAAGAAGTTAACTTTTAGCAAACGATATGTTCTTCAAGTCCTAAATAATAATAATGTATGTGTGTGTGTGTCACTTGCTCAGTCATGTCCAACTCTTTGCAACGCCATGGACTGTAGCCCACCAGGCTCCTCTGTCCATGGGATTCTCCAGGCAAGAATACTGGAGTGGGTTGCCATTCCCTTCTCCAGGGGATCTTCCCAACCCAGGGATTGAACCTATGTCTCCTGCATTGCAGGCAGCTTCTTTACCATCTAAGCCACCAGGGAAGCCCAATAATAATGTATACTGACTTTTAATGGTTTGTCAACCAAGCTTAGGTTTTTAAAATTAATATATATTTTTCTTAGTGTTGGAAAGGTTTCTGCAAAAATATCTGAGAAAAGATGTGAAAGCAGCAAGTTAGAATTTACTAAACACTGGTAACAAAGATTTATCAACACAATAAACACCAAACTGCCTTCTCAGAGAATCTCCTATTTGCAGTATTCCTACAGGTTCTAAAATTAGATTTTTGAATTATTGTAAAATTAGAATATTTTGTCCACTTTGTGAAAACACAAATCAAATAGGAATAGAAGAAATCAAAATACATATATTAAGATAAACATATATTCAAATATAAGAATTTAACCGCAACAATACGCTAGCCTAAAACATTAGGTAATTACAGTGCTAATATCTTTATGTTACATGACAGAGCAGTAAGAGTAAGTAATACATTATACTCTGCTTTTAGAACTAAAGTTAGTATTAAGGCCAGTCCAGACATTCTCTTTTCTTTTTCTTTTGAAAAGATAGATACAGAAAGATAGGAATGAGTATGTGAGGGTTCCTTATCATTAAAGTGTACTGTATACCGAGATGGTTAGAATGCATAAAATACATTTTAGGGGGTTTGGGGGAAAGTATTTAACAATGTCCTGGAGAGAAAACCCAATCTAGTCCTCTACTGTTCAAGCCTGCAGTTGTATATATACATAAAAGTTATATATATTTAACACTCTGTCATATACAACTCCAAGCATCTCAGGGCCAGAAATATTCGTGTCATCTATTATGGCCCACTCTTATTCCCAAAGATAACTGCCTGGCACACAGTAGTTTTTCCTAATGTTCAGAATATTACTATTTTATTACTTAGAAATGTGTATGAAGCAAAGTTACTAAATCAGATACTTCTTCCTGCAATACAGCACTAAATATTTCTGATTAAGTAGACAATGTAAGTATGCTTTAGTGTAATACTTGGGGTGATTTTGCCACCAGGAAACATCTGGCAACATATGACATTTCTGTCTGGCCAGGGGTGTTGCTAGACATCATAGAATACACAGGACAGCCCTCACAACAAAGAAGTATGTGGCCCAAAGTATCAATTCTCTCATATAAGACAGTAAGATCAAAATGCTATTTTTAAGCAATGTAAATTAACTTTCTTATAAGCTATGTAGATATAAAATATCTACACTGCTTAAAAATATCATTTTGATATTACTTTTATAGGGCTTCCCTGGTGGTTCAGACAGTAAAGAATCTGCCTGCAATGCAGGAGACCTGAATTTGATCCCTGGGTTGGGAAGATCCTCGGGAGGGGGGCATGGCAACCCACTTCAGTATTCATGCCTGGAGAATCCCCATGGACAGAGGAGTCTGGCAGGCTACAGTCCATGGGGTTGCAAAGAGTCGAACACGACTGAGCAACTAAGCACACAAACATTTTATAAGCGGAATGAAACAAATCTGATCTTGAATCATTTAGCTTGGTATGACTGTTTTTTTTGGCAATCAATTGTAAGTGGTTGGGATGAAATGGAAAGACCATCATCACGGCTCAGTACTTTGATTTGGATTCCAGTTTTGCTATGTGTTTCTGGACCCAAGAGGTGGGTAAAGATCAGACTTGGTTTTCTAGCACACAAAGATACCTACATCTCCTGTTCCCACCCACATACCACTGCCACATTATTCTTTTCAAAATACCATTTTGTTAAGGATATTCCAACACTCAAAAACCTCCTCCTAGATTTCAGAGATCATCCACAGTATGGTCTCCAATCCAATGATTCAACTTTCTTCAGTTCAGTTCAGTCTCTCGGTCGTGTCTGACTCTTTGTGATCCCATGGACTGCAGCATGCCAGGCTTCCCTGTCCATCACCAACTCCTGGAGCCTACTCAAACTCATGTCCATCGTGTCAGTGATGCCATCCAACTATCTCATCCTCATCCCCTTCTCCTCCTGCCCTCAATCTTTCCCAGCATCAGGGTCTTTTCCAATGAGTCGGTTCTTCGTATCAGGTGGCCAAAGTATTGGAGTTTCAGCTTCAGCATCAGTCCTTCCAATGAATATTCAGGACTGATGTCCTTCAGGATTGACTGGTTGGATCTCCTTGCAGTCCAAGGGACTCTCAAGAGTCTTCTCCAACATCACAGTTCAAAAGCATCAATTCTTCGGCGCTCAACTTTCTTTATAGTCCAACTCTCACATCCATACATGACTACTGGAAAAACCATACCTTTGACTAGACAGAGCTTTGTTGGTAAAGTAATGTCTCTGCTTTTTAATATGTTGTCTAGGTTGGTCACAGCTTTTCTTCCAAGAAGCAAGCATCTTTTAATTTCATAGCTGCAGTCACCATCTGCAGTGATTTTTGGAGCCCCCAAAAATAGTCTCTCTCTGTTTCCATTGTTTCCCCATCTATCCGCCATGAAGTGACGGGACTGGATGCCATGATCTTAGTTTTCTGAATGTTGAGTTTTAAGCCAACTTTCTTACTTGTTCCCTAACAAACTTCACAGGCTTTGCTTCATCCTACTCAGATGAGGCACTCATTCTTTTCCCTGTACTTTTTGATTCAGAAAGAAATACCCATTGATCTATCTGTACCCATTGTTGGAAGCTGGTAAAGAATCTGCCTGCAATGCGGGAGACTTGGCATCGATCCCTGGGTTGGGAAGATCCCACTCCAGTATTCTGGCATGGAGAATTCCCTGGACTATATAGTTCATGGGGTCACAAAGAGTTGGACAGAACTGAGTGATTTTCACTTTTCACTTCCTCACATTCAAGTCCATATAAATTTTTCTTTTAAGAACTCTCACTGCTGGTTTTACAGAGAATCAAATTCTGTTCTCATAATGTTTCCAAGTTAAACTCCAAGCACTTGAAGGCTTAGTGTAAAGCCACAGTCAGTCATTTAAACAAACGTTTATATGATAGCTACCACTGGCCAGGCATGGTGCTAAACAGGAATCCAAAGATAAATTAAGACAAAACTGAATGATTGTACCCAACACAGTACTTGTTAGCTCTCTCAGTCATAGGCAGTACTACCATCGAAACCTACAGCACCTACTCATCAAGTTCCAAACCTCCAGATTCAGGTTTCTAGGATTCATCTTTTTTGGGAGGATTTTGTTTTTTCAATCCTCTCCAGATCAGCCCGAGTGAAAAATAACCAATGGTAAACAAGAGTTTCACTATGACAAGTCAATGAAAAACCCATTATCTTCCTCCTAGGGGGGAAATTAGCAGGTTCACTCAAAAGATAGTCACATCCTAAAACTATTAATTTACTCCTTCTATATCTACTAGTTATTAATAAAGACATACAATATAATCTCTATAATTATAAAATACAGCACTAATTAGGCACGAAATGCATATACTTAAAACCTCCTCACTAACTTGATAGCATCTATTAAATTCCATTCCTCATGTTTATCAGACTCACAGGTTATTTGTGGACTTAGCCTGGCTCACTCCTTGCTTCTTCTTCATACTTTTCAAACAAAACAACCCTTAACAGCCACACACGGTTGGGTGCTTTCTGACTCTCTCACAGACAAATGAGCAGAAGTTCCTGAATGGAGTAGTGGAGGGTTGTGCGTGGGAGGAATCTCCTTCTAGTAAATTGTTAGAAGTGGGATATGGTTTGATTCATCCTCATGAATTCTAAACCTCCAAATTTTAACTAAACACTATTTCTCTATTTCTAAGTATTTCCATAAACTTCACGGTACTGCATTATCTTGCTTATCTATTATTTTTCAGATTTCAAGAAGATATAATCACTTTTTATTTTCCTCCCTATAGTTCTTTAATATTGTCAAGAAATTGCAATTTTACTCCAGAATTTGAACCTTTTCCAAGATTAAAGCAAACTGTATATTTTGCATTTTGTGTCTTCCTCTTAAATAATCTAGTTTGTTCCTAAAGGTGTCCACATCCTCCATTAGATTCCCAAATGAAAGATCACAGAGGATGTGATTTTTGAGTAAACAGAACATGCAAAATAAGAACTTGTATTACTGAAAGACTTAAAACCTAAATGTTTTTACAAGTTCACTTTTGTTACTAAACTATTATAACAGGAGTCAACATGCAGAGTGCCTTGGCTAGCACAAGTCATTATTATAATGAATTTGTTGCTATTTTATTGTTTAATTGCTAAATGGTACTTGACTCTTTTGTGACCCCCATGGACGTAGCACACAAGGCTCCTCTATCCGTGGGATTTTCCAGGCAAGAATACTGGAGTGGGTTGCCATTTTCTTCTCTAGGGGATCTTCCCAACCCAGGGATCGAATCCACGTCTCCTGCATTGGCAGGATTATTTACCACTGAGCCATCTGGGAAGACCATTATGAAGAAGAGTACATTATTATTAATATAACTCAATGCATTTACATTAATACATTATTTAATGCTATTTACTATCCAAAGTATTTTTTTAATCATGTCAAAATTAAAAGAATTTACTGATATATAGATATGCTCCCAACAGAAGGCAAGAAGGCAGGGATCTGGGAGAAAAGGAGTCTTTTGGGGCTATCTGGGCATCAGCACCAGCCAGGTACTTCAGGAAGTCTGGCACAGGGATCTGCATGCAAAGTAGTCCCAAAAATGAGACTGAGGAGAACAAGCAACATCAGTGACCCAGAAGGCTCACAATGTGAACTCCAAGCTTTAGAATTCTTTATCTGGTATCCTTGGAAAATTAAGCTGTTTGGATCCCTCCCCCCAACAAAAACAGACTACTGACCACAATAGTATCTTTTTGATCCACCTCCTAATGAAAATAAAAATAAACGAATGGGAGCTAATTAAACTTAAAAGCTTTTGCACAGCAAAGAAGATCATAAACAAAAAGACAACCCACAGAAAAGGAGAAAATATTTGCAAATGAAGTAACCAAGAAGGGATTAACCTCTAAAGATACAAACAACTTATGTACCTCAATAAAACAAACAAACAAAAACCAAACAACTCAATCAAAAAAATGAGTTGGGGGCGGCGGGAAGAGCAGAAGATTAAACAGACACTTCTCCAAAGAAGACATACAGATGGTCAAAAAGCACACAAAAAGATGCTCAATATCACTAATTATTAGAGGTATGTGAATCAAAACTACTATGAGGTATCACCTCACACCAGTCAGAATGGTCATCATCAAAAGATCTACCAACAATAAATGCTGGGGAGGGTGTGGAGAAAAGGGAACCTTCCTACACTGTGGGTGGGAATGTAAATTGGTACAACATTATGGAAAACAGTATGGAGATTCCTTAAAAAAACTGCATACAGAACTGCCACATGATTCAGCAATCCCACTATGGGTATACTATGGGCATATATTCAGAGAAACCATAATTTGAAAAGACACACGCACCCCAATGTTCACCGCAGCACAATTCACAACAGCCGAGACATGGAAGTGACCTAAATATCCATCACGTTGTATTATGATCCCTACTCTATGTGACCACAGACTAATGAAACTGACTTCAATTAGTAGGATTTATCACTAGGATTTTTTAATTATAAAAGCAACTTGTGTTCGTAACAGAAAACTGAGAAATCATAAAATATACAAAGAAGTATAAAACAAAGTATATCTTTTATCCTACCAAAGAGATAATTTTGAAACTGATTTTTGATATAAGACACTGTATCTTGACAATATTTTAATTAATTCATGGGAGAGTACAGTTTCAATATTGCCATTATGCAGACTACATGTGCAATTCCTTACTGTTAACTGGTATTGGGGTCATGCAAGTCATGCAAAAAATTTGGTCTCATTATTTCCAGCTTCACCTAGTTTCAATTTATCATTGACAATCAGATTGATTCAATTTAATATAGCTGAACTCACAAGATTCTGAAAGCCTGTTTTGGATACACAAAGATGAATATGATACTGTTCCCTCTGCTTAAAATACTCACAATCTAGACAAGACAGACCAAAGAGGAGGTTGTGATGTTACACGTGCTCTAAAAAGAAACATAAACAGTAGTAGGTAACATTGAAGAGGAAGTAAACCAAGTGGGAAATTTAGAATTTCAGAGAGAAAAAGAAGATACTCTATACAGAACAAACATTAAAAGGTAATAGGCCTGAATGTTCATGAAATTTCCTAACAGGAAGTAAATCTAGGAAAAAGGTGAACTGGACTTACACTGCTGAGAGCTTCAAATATCTTCCTAACCCATTTTTATTCACTAGGCATAATAATGACTTTAGACAGTTTTCAAAACTCAAACCTACCCTCAACAGGAAAAGAATTTGCCATTACTAAGGATATTCAAAGAAATGTGCCACAGATTTATAAAAACTCCATGATGCTTAAAGATCTCTCCCACATTTAAGCTTAGCACTTTGTCTTGAAGGTATCTTATGTTCCCAAAAGACTACAATATTTTAATCACGGAAACAGAATTTAAAAGAACACTTAGAAGTAATCAAATTCAACTTTTACCTCTTTCTAACATCCCTTGCCACAGGACAATTAACTCTTACTGCTAAAAGTTACTCACAACACTTTTTAAAGGCAGTTCATACTGTCTAGGAACAGCTCTACTAGAACATTTTCCTTCTATTAATTAAATATTTGCTTACCTCTAATATATACCTTGGCCACCCAGTGTAAAGAGTCAACTCATTGAAAAAGACCCTGATGCTGGGAAAGACTGAAGGCAGGAGGAAAAGGGGATGACAGGGGATGAGAGAGTTGGATGGCATCACCGACTCAATAGACATGAGTTTGAGCAAACTCTGGAAGATGGTGAAGGACAGGGAAGCCTGGCGTGCCACAATCCATGGGTTCGCAGAGAGTCGGACACGACTGAGCAACAACAGTGTATACCTACTGTCCTAGTGATGATCTCCAGAGTTATACAGAATAAACCTTAAAAAATCAATCTATCTACAGGTTAAACAAATCAAGATAAAATGTTATTTACCAGGCACGGTTTTAAGGCTTGGTAAAAATTTCAATGAACTATATTAGCTGTGTGACATCAAGTTTAATTTCCTTACTTGTAAGATGACAAGATAACATGACACCTTCTTATCAATACGATCAAGATAAACTTTGAAGACACAACAATAAATGAAATAAACCAGACACTAAAAGATAAATTCTACATGATTCCACTTCCATGTGGTACCTAGAGTAGTCAAACTCATAGACAGACTGTAGAATGGTGGTGGTGGTGAGGGGCTGGAGGCAGGGTGAATAGGGGAATGGGGAGTTACTGTTTATACAGAATTTCAATTTGTAAAGATAAAGTTCTAGAGAAGGATAGTGGAGATGACCTCACAACAACATAAATGTTTAATATGCCACTGAACTATACACTTAGAAGTGACTGAAATGGTGAAGTTTTTGTTTTGTATATTTTACCCTAATTGAAAAAAAAAAATGGGGATAATAAATACAATTACAATTCAAAACAGATTAAATGATTTAACACGCATAAAATGCCTTGGTATAAAGAACATGCTCAAACAATAATGACTATAATGTATTTTACCAATCACGTGGCCTTTCTTGGTCAAATTCAATTTTTTAAGAAAGCAAGAAAATGCATTACTATGTCCCGAACTGTTCTAACATTGGGCTGCTCACACATACAGGCTCTAAGAATTTGTTCATTGAAGAAAAAAGAAAATATAAAGTCATGTTAGAATCACTGGGAAACCAGAGTTAAGAAGGGAATAAAATGGTCATCTGATGTATAACTTCTGATTCAATTAAAACACACACAAACCATGTTACTTTAACATCTCCTTGGTACAGAAGAATCCAGAAGATAAAACTTTAAGATTTTAATCAGTGAGCCATTGCCAAATCATAAGTGGTGGCAAGTATACAAATTAAATTGCTTTATAAACCTGGGCTCATCATATTAAATTACAAATTCTACCGACAGTTTCCTACAAAAAGCATACATAAAACAAAATCGTCAGGTAATAAAGTCCATTCTCAAAAGTGAAGGGCTATGAGAAAAAAAATAAAGTAAAAACTACATACCTATCGATCGCTGAGCTGGGGAAAGTTTATCAATAAAATTTATTGACGAGCAGTCTGAGTGAAAGTGCCTTCATAAACTTAAAACTGATTTAAAGTAAAGCAAATTTAACAGGATATAAGGAACAATTTAGATTTCCAATCTCAAAAACTTTTAAGGGGACCTCGCTGGTGGCACAGTGGATAAGAATCCACTTGCCAATGCACAGGACACGGGTTCAATCCCCGGTCCAGGAAGATTCCACCTGCAAAGGAACAACTAAGAAATGAAAGCAGAGAGACACTAAAACTAAATTTAATTAAAAATGTTAACTAATTATAAAACTAATGATGATATTACAGGAGCTGACTATAGGCCAATAGGCCAAAGAAAAATATGAATGATGTTATTTACCTAATACAAATTCCATACAAAGAAAAGATGTAATAGTGATGGTCTAAAAACATTCAGAGCACATTTGATGATATTAAAGACAGGAAACTGGTATTGTAGTTAGGTTTAAAAAGAGTCCATATCTTCTACTATAATATTTAGTAATTAAATGATACGACACCTTTGCTTTTCAATATGCCAAGGAGATCCAACCAGTCCATTCTAAAGGAGATCAGCCCTGGGTGTTCTTTGGAAGGAATGATGCTAAAGCTGAAACTCCAGTACTTTGGCCACCTCATGCGAAGAGTTGACTCATTGGAAAAGACTCTGATGCTGGGAGGGATCAGGGGCAGGAGAAGGGGACGACAGAGGATGAGATGGCTGGATGCCATCACTGACTTGATGGATGTGAGAGTCTGAGTGAACTCCAGGAGTTGGTGATGGGCAGGGAGGCCTGGCATGCTGCAGTTCATGAGGTCACAAAGAGTGGGACACGACTGAGCGACTGAACTGAAGTGAACTGAAAGGTTTGTTTCATTGTTCATTCTACTTTTGTACATGTTTAAATTTTTCAAGTTCACTGCAAAGACAGGCTAGAGTTGAATTAAAATGGTGATGATGATGACAAAGCTAACACTTATATTTTTAGTTTGTACCAAGAACTTGTAAATGCTTTACAGATATTTAATTCTATATGGCTGGTATAATAATTAACTCTACAAACAATGAACAGTCTCAAGCACAGAGAGTAAGTGGTTGACAAGGTCATGCAGTTGACAAGGGTGGGACTACAGTCTGACTCCTGGGGCTCTAAAGGCCACTTCGGCACAAGAATAATGAGTACCAAATGAGGTCATCAGATAAATAAAAAATGTACCTAGGGCTCAGGTTGTTAAAAGATAAATGATCAAACGAATTAGGTGGAATATAGAGCTAAAGGTGAATAACAGTACAAATCTATTAAGAATAACAAGAATTAGGTAAAGGCTTCCCAGGGGCACAGTGGTAAAGAATCAGCCTGCCAAGCAGGAAACACAAGAGCTGTGGGTTCGATCCCTGGGTCAGGAAGATCCCCTGGAGGAGGAAATGGAAAACCACTCCAGTAATCTTGCCTAGAAAATTTCATGGACAGAGGAGCCTGGCAGACTACAGTCCATGGGGACGCAAAGAGTTGGACATGACTAAGCATGCACACACACAACGGTTGAAAATGTTTAAATACAGTCAGAGTATCTGTGTTCCAATCCTAGTTTGTCCATATATTTGAGTGACTATAAGCAAGTTATTTAATCTAAGCTTTAATTGCCTCACCTTTAAAATGGGGATTAATAACAGAATGACCATACTGGGTTATTAAAAAGATGAATTACTGCATATAAAGTGCTTAGTATAGTATCCATCATGTGTTAATGCAATAAATAATTGTTAGCAATTATTAAAAATAAAAGAACAATGAAAATCACACTGATGGATGTCTTCTTTCACTGCTTGTACCCAACATGATACTGGGTGTTCTAGTTTCAGGGCATTTAGGCAGGAAAATGAAATAAAAGGCATCCAGCCTGGGAAAAAAGAAGTAAAATTATCTATCAGCAGATGACATAATTTTATATATAAAATATCCTATGGATTCACACCAAAAAACTATCACAGCTAATAAACAAGCTCAGTAAGACTGCAAGAGACAATGACATCAATACACAGAAATCAACTGTATTTCTATACAGCAATAATGAAGAGTTCAAAAATGAAATTAAGAAAAACAATTCCATTTACAGTGACATCAAAAAATAAAATGACTAAAATAAAATTAACAAAAGGAATATAACTCTTCTACACTGAAAATTTTTAAAGTTGAAAAAAATTAAAAATCAATATTGTTAAGACCTCAATAGTTAAAATCCCAAATTTACCTACAGATTTAACATAATCCCTATCAAAATTCCAGGGGTTTTTTTTTCTGAGATTTACAAGTTGATCCTAAAAATCATATGGAAATACAACAGTCTCTGAAGAGCCAAAACAATCTTGAAATAAACAAAATCAGAGGACTCACACTTTCCAATTTCAAATCTATAGTAATTATGGCTGTGTAGTACTGGAATAAAGATAGTCAAAGATAGATTAACAGAATAGAATGGAGAGTCCAGAAATAAGCCCATACATTTATAAGCAACTGAATTTTGACAAAGATGTGGTGACAATTTAATGGGAACAGAAAAGTCTTCTCAACAAATGGTACAGAGACAACTGGATGTCCACATGCAAAATGAATTGTCGGACCCCTAGCTCACACCATATAAAAACCATATAAAAACAGAATGAAGGCTCCCCTAGTGGTCCAGCGGTTAAGAATTCACCTTGCAATGTAGAGGACATTGGTTCAATCCCTGGTCCACAAAGATCCCACATGCTGTTGGGCAACTAAGTTGAATAGCAACTACTGAGCCTAAGGGTTGCAACTACCGAAGCCTACACACCATAGAGCTCGTGGTCTGCAACAAGAGAAATCACCTCAATGAGCAGCCCACACACCACAACTCAAGAAAGCCCACATGCAGCAATGAAGACCCAGCACAGCCAAAAATAATTTAAAAATTTAAAAACTCAGAATGAATCGGAGTAAGTATTGGTAAGAATGTGGAAAAACTGGAACCTTTGTGTAATGCTGGTTGGAATGCAGAATGGCTTAGCTGCTGTAGAAAACAATACAGTGGCTCCTCAAAAAATTAAACTTAGATTTACCATTTGATCAAAAAACTCCACTTCTGGTTATGAATCCACAAGAAGTGAAAGCAAGGACTTGCACAGATTATTTGTAGGCCCACATTCATAGCAGCATTTTTCACAACAGCCAAGAAATGGAAGCAATGCAAGCATCCACCAAAAGATGAATGGATAAAGAAGGTGTGTTATATACATAGAATGGACTATTATTCAGCCTTAAAAACAGAAGGAAGCCCTATCATATGCTACAACATGGATAAACCTTAAGAAAATTATGCTAAGTGAAATAAGCTTGTCACAAAGGGACAAATTCTTCGTGATTCCACTTATAGGCATCTACTGTAGCTAAACTCACAGAAATAAAGTACATAGAACAGTACCTGCCAGGGGTTGGGAGTACGGGTAAGGAGTTGCTGCTCTGTGAGTGTAAAGTTTTAGTCATGCAGGATGGGAGGTTCTGGGGATCTGCTGCACAGAAGCAATGTGTATGCAGCTGACAGTACTGAACTACAAACTTGGAATTGTTGGGAGGCTACATTGAGGGAAACTGAAGTCCAAATTGAGTCAAGGTGATAGTAAGCTGAAAGGCAGCTTTAAACAAGGTTAGCTCTACTCTTCTAAATAATGGAAAATAACTGAAATTGTATCACCAAATTACTGCTGTTGATCCAAAATATTATGGAAGGGTCAAAAGCCTGAATAAGAGGAAATACTAGAATTTCTAAAGCGAAAAGGAAGCAATGTCTAGAAATTCCAGACAGATTGATTCCTTGCAAAATTCAAAATTATGTTAAACAAAATGTAAAGTTAGAAAAGGTAAAAGCCAGAAGATTCATCATGAACAAGTGAAACCAAATAACTGCAATTTCTATTTTGATAGGTTTACTTAACTGTAGGTAAGAACTTTGTAGGCACCATATAGCTTAATTACAGCAAGACATTTGGCAAAATCTTTCATAATATCCATACAGGCAAAACGGCATATAGGCTTGATAAGAAGAAGTAGTACTAACAGTTATTGAATAACCACAATGTATGTTGACTAATGATGTTAATCTGGAGGAAGTCTAGTCGAGCTGCATCTTCAGAGCTCTTTATTCTATAATTTTAATATTTTCATCAACAACCTGAATGAAGACCCATTAAGTATTCCTATGAAATATCAGTGAGTGAGTGAGTGAAATCGCTCAGTCCTGTCCGACTCTTTGAGACCCCATGGACTGTAGCATACTAGGCTCCTCTGTCCATGGGATTTTCCAGGCAAGGGTACTGGAGTGGGTTGCCATTTCCTTCTCCAGGGAATCCTCCCCATCCAGGGATGGAACCCAGATCTCCCACATTGCAGGCAGACACTTTACCGTCTGAGCCACCAGGGAAGCCATGAAAATGACCCCCCAAAATTGCAAGAAATAGGTAATATTAAATGCCTAAATCGATCGCTTCTCGGCCTTTTGGCTAAGATCAAGTGTAGTATCTGTTCTTATCAGTTTAATATCTGATACGTCCTCTATCCGAGGACTTAAAAAAAAAAAAAGCCTAAATCAAGACTAACAAAATACAAAAACTTAATACCTAAGCTAAAAAAAATCATTACAGAAAACCAGAGTTAGGAAGACTTGGTTTAACAACCTATGTATAAAAATACAGAGTGTAACTGAAACTACTGGCTCATATTAGGCATAAGTAACAGAAGTCAAAACTGTTAATGAAATACTTGGTTCCAAATAACAGCATTTAGCTCATGTAAAATATATCCACCACACGCTGGTCAAATATCATCTAAAATTCCAAGTTCAGTTCTGGATAACACATTTAATGACAAGGAACAACTACAATTTATTAAAAATGACCATGGCTGAAAGATCAGAGAATTACATTAAGTTATGAATGATTAAAGGGCTTCCTAGGTGGCTCAGTAGTAAAGAATCCACCTGCTAGGCAGGAGAAGCAGCTTTGCTCTCTGGGTCAGAAAGATCCCCTGCAGAAGGAAATGGCAACCCACTCCAGTATTTTTGCCTAGAGAATCCCATGGACAGAGAAGACTGGTGGGCTATAGTCCATGGGATTGCAAGAGTCGGACACGACTTAGGAGCTAAATAACAAGAAGGAAACAAACTGAGGTTGTTTTACTCTGGAGATTAGAGTGCTCAGTGTGTGGTAGGGAGGAGTCAGTAGGGTTATGATGGTAGTATTCAAATACTGTAAGGGGCTATTCAGGTGGAAAAGGAATTATACTTGGAGAAAGCAAAATAAAGTGGGAACAATATAAGCTATGATGTCATAAAGACCTGGATTCAAATCCTGACTCCATCATTTACTGTCTGCTATTTGATGCTTAGAGAGTGATTAAGTTGCCTTACCTGGAAAATGATACCTACCTCATAAATGGATAAAAACTTAAATGCAATTAAGTGTAAAATTGTTCATACGTTGCCTGGCATCGCGTGACACACTGGGATACACAATAATGTACGTTTCCTTCTCTAGATTTTTCTGAGTTGTTCTATAAGAGCATTTTTCAAACTAATAATTACCATTAACGGGTCACCAAATCAGCTTAGTGAATTGTAACCAGCATTTTTACCCTAAAGAAACAGAAAATCTTAGCACTTTAATATACATACTAAGTATAGTTTTGTGAAACTGTTTCAATTATTCACATACATGTGTGTACTAAACTATGGTATAAAATGTACTTATCATGAAGATGAGTCTAAAAAAAAATAAGTGAAAGTCACTGCTAAAAGTACAGTGTTTGTGTGTGTGTGTGTGTGTGTGTGTGTGTGTGTGACTCAGTCATGCCCAACTCTTTGCAACCCCATGGACTGCAGCCCACCAGGCTCCTCTGTCCATGGGATTCTCCAGTCAAGAATACCTGAGTGGTTTGCCAGTTCTGTCTCCACTAAGTACAATACTGGTTACTAAGTGTGTTCTACAGAAACTAATTCCTTGGGAGCTCAAATGAGTTTAGGAGACAAACCACACCACTTAGAGATCTACTATATTCAACACATACTAGCATATCAAAAAAGTTCAGCATAAAAGAAAACTTTTTTGTTGTTGTTGAACCTTTTCCCCAGACATATCTGATCTCAGACCAACAATTATTTTTTCATACAATATCTACTAACACCTTCAGGAGTGGCATTTTGTGGTATACCTTTGGGAAAAAAACATTTCCCTAAATGAAAAAGAAAGAAATGTGTATGTTACAGAAAGTAGATTTTTAGTTTGCTAAGAAAAACTGATTTAAAAATCTTCCTCTTACTGCTACTAACACCCACCACCCTTTGTAACTTAATACTTCATACACATACTCCAAAAACATTTTAAACATGATTTTCAAACTTTTAATTCACACAAGTCTTTTCAGAAAAAGAGTAGGACATCTATAATATAAAGACATGTAACCAGGAACCAACTGGCCAAAAGAAACTTCTGGCATACTATTTTAAAAGACTTGCTTTACTTAACCAAAGCAGCAAAAGACTTAATCAGCCTCTCCAAGTGGAGTTAATGTGTTCTAAGAATATATAATCTAAAATGGGGGATGAGTGCAGCTAATCCTTGTTATTATTAAGAGCATCATTATCATCATCAGTTGGAAGAGGCATGTGATGGTATTTAGATGATTCTCACTTCTTTTAAAGTGTATACATACCTAGGATTCCTTTGTGAGGACATGACTTCACACTAATATGAAAACTGTCACTACCACAGTGAGTTCTAATTATATTTGGTATCACTTGGCAGTAAAATAAAGGCTTGACATCATATATTCAAGAGTATCTCTGTATTTCAAACCTTTCTAATCGAGAGTTACAAATATCTCTGACTCTGCTCTAGCAGTTGTCACAGCATAAAATGCCCCTCAGTCCTCAGGCTCCACCTCTCCTCAAAGTTTTCCCAACTACCTTAGACTGTTATTTTCTTCCCAATTTCTCAGCACTCTCAGTACTTTTGGTCCCTATCAGTCTTTTAAGCAATTCACTATGTATTTCCCAACCTATTTCTTATTTTGTTGTTCAGTCGCCAAGTCGGGTCTGACTCTTCGCAACCCTATCCCAACAAGACTGTAACTGCCTTAATGAACAGGGATCAAATTTAAGAATCTCCCACAAGATCCTGGAAGCACTCACTAAATATCTCTTGATATTAACAACTTGGCTTAACAGTAATAGCAGCTAGTGTCTCAGAGAGCTTATATACCAGACCCTTGCTAAAAGGATACACGGATTATCTCACATGATCTTCACAACGCTATAGAATAAAGAACTATTATTTTCTTCATCAAATAAGAGGAAGAAAGTGAGGCTCAGAGTAACTTGCCCAAGGTCGTACAGCTGTGAGTAGCAGAGCCAGGGCCTGAATCCAGGCAAAGCTCTCAACTATATCAGGACATTCAGTAAAGTTGCAGCCCTGCAAAACCAGAGTCTATGAAGGATTTCAATTTCACTAAGTTAGAAGTTTCAATTTCAACAAAGAACAGAGAGATACTTTAGCTAAAAGATGAAAACTTAAAAAAAAAAAGACAAATTAAGAATTTCCCATAGATATTTTTATGCAATTGCCATAAAACACGAAGCAAACTGCCTCTCATGTCCTCTCTATATATGGAAGTGATATTATGCCGTGGGTCACAATTTTATCAAGTAGCTTGTGACAATGCAGTTCGGTTCACATTTTTAAACAGGGCTCTTTTTCTCTGCCTCTAGCATGACATGGAAATAAAAGATGGAAAATGTCACTTCACAGCTCAGGAAAACGCCAAACTTAATTTTTGTTTAAAAAATGAGAGTCAGGGCTCTTGTTCCACCGTTGACTCTTACACAAAGCGGCACCATCCTCTGCCCTCTTCACACAAAGCAAGCTTCACCCCACTACCCAAGGGGGAGTGCTGATTCACACGGTCTCCCCATCGCCGCCAGAAATGTACCCAACTCCCACTGGTCCAAAACGCTGACCACTGCGCGGACTTCGATTACCCTGGTCTGCTCCCCGCACCGGTGACACCTCATCAAGCAGAACCCCTCCCCGACACCCAAAATACCCAGGCCAGCATCCTAAAGCAGGATTTCACACAAAGCAAGATCCCTTCCTACAGAGCAGTTTCCCACCTCCGACTCCTCCCACGGCGAGCAGCCCTTCCCAGGCTGTGCCAGTCCCCAGATCCCAACGAGGCCCAAAGACCAGAGGGTCCCCCAACCCAGAGGAGAACTAGCTACAAACCCTGTTCCTCTCGCAAGCCTCGAACCCCCAACTCTCGCTGACCTTACCGCTACCAAAGCAAGAAAACCACGAGTCAGAGAGCGGACCCCGCTACACAAAGCGAGGTGTCTTACCGGGGGACCCCCGTCCCCGCCCAGCCCCGGCCCGGAGCCCCGCGCTCACCAGCTCTCCTCCTCCTCCTCCCAGCCTGACAGGCGCTCCAGTTCCTCGGGCCGCAGCGGCTCCACCTCGTCCAGCAAGCCGCCCTCGCCCGCCGCCAGCAAGGAGGTGGCGTCCCGCAGCTCCTCGCTACTCGTCCGCCTCGGGCCCGACCCGGCCCCGCTGCCCGATTTGGCGCTGAGGCCCAAAGGGAAGCCCCGAGGAGACGCCGTGCCGGAGGAGGGAGTGGACGCTCCGGCCCGAACCGGGCTGCCGGGCCCGAAGGAGCCGGCGCCCTGCACGGCCCCGGAGCGGCTCCTCAGCTGCTCGTTCTGCTTCTCCAGCATCTTCACCAGCTCCTGCAGCTTCCGCACCTCCTGGTCCGCGTTCACGTCGGAGTTAACGTCCTCCATCCCGGCCCCGCTGCCTCTGCCGCCCGCCACCCGTTCGGACTCACAGCGACAGGCAAAGAGCCGGAGGAAAGAGGCGCCGCCGCCGCCGCTCACTCTAGCCGAGGCGCCGGCATATAGCAGGGCCAGGCCCCACCGCCTGTGTCCCTCCTGCTCCGGTTCCCAAGCGTCGCCGGACCCAGCCGAGCCGCCTCATCTGCGCCGGCTCCAGGATTGGGGGAGGCGGCGCCAATATCCGGCCTCGGCAGCCATCTTCCCTCCGTCCCTCCGCCCCCCTCAGCCCGGCCCAGTGGGTGACCTCAGAGCGTCGAGGGTGGACCGGCCGCCGACCGACGCTAGGAACCCAGCTCAGATCTCGCGGAGGGGCGTGGCCATGGGCGAGGCTGGTGGGGCGGGGCCGCGTGGGGGCGGGTCTTAAGCCGGAAGGGGCGTGGTCGGAGCGTTGGCGGAGGCGGGTCACTGCTCTGCTGGATGAGACGAGCGATTCCGGGCGCAGGCGGGGCACGAGAGGAGTGTGGACCAGGCGGCGGGTGGGACTAAGATTGCAAGTCGACACTCTTAGCCCCACCAATTGGCGTTGGTTGAACACTCGCCTGTGTGTCCGGCGTCCGATCCTGTTCTCCTAAGCGGGTTTTCTGGTGGGCGCTGAGCCTGGCCCCATGGAAAGAGTTTACTTCGTGTGTTCAGCAAATATTTAGTCGATGCCTTCTTGAAATAGGGGATCGTCGGGTCTGGCAGGAGCCGCAGACCATCTGTGACCCGTTTCTTCTTCTGAAAATGAGAAAGCCAAATCTCAAATGGTTAAGAGATGTCTAGAAAAGAATAACCATAAATTGTTGAGTACTTACTACGGAGAGACACTATGCATTAGATAAAGGCATTATCTAGAACAATTTTCCCGACTTCATTGCTGTTTTCAGCACACTCATGGAAGCAGGGATAGAAAACTGCTCCTTTCTCAACTTTGTCTGTTAGTCGATCCATAATTTCTTCTTTGTATTGTTTTCTTCTGAAAAACTTTTCCATATTGTGTCTTGCCTTTAAAAGGTTGTGTATTGAAAGTACTTAATAAACATGTTGACAAATACTGATAAACGCTGAGAGAAGTATGACTAAAAATTTGTCTTCAGTGGCACCCGTTTGTAATTTGTCCCAAGTGGCGCAGTGGTAAAGAATCTGCTTGCCTCGGAGAAGGCAATGGCATCCCACTCCAGTACTTTTGCCCGGAAAATCCCGTGGACGGAGGAGCCTGGTGGGCTGCAGTCCATGAGGTCGCTAGAGTCGGACACGACTGAGCGACTTCACTTTCACTTTTCACTTTCATGCATTGGAGAAGGAAATGGCAACCCACTCCAGTGTTCTTGCCTGGAGAATCCCAGGGACGGGGAAGCCTAGTGGGCTGCCGTCTCTGGGGTCGCACAGAGTCGGACACGACTGAAGCGACTTAGCAGCAGCAGCAGCAGCAGCTAATGCAGGAGACACAAGCGGCCTGGGTTCGATCCCTGGAGATCCCCTGGAGAAGGAAATGACAACCCACTCCGGTATTCTTGCTCGGGAATCCCGTGGACAGAGGAGCCTGGTGGGCTACAGTCTATGGGGTCGCAAAGAGTCGGAAATGAATTGAGACACACACACATACTCTGTTTTGATCACATTCAGTGCCCTTGAGACCTCAGTTGTGAATTACTGGTTTGTGTTTGCAGCTTTCCTCTAATTGCGTCCTCCACCCTTTGCTAATAATGACCCAGTCCTGCTACACCTGGGTGTGGACTCATGCCCTGTCATACTTGCTTCCACCCTTTAGTCCTCCTGCGCTGCATTTTCCTTATGCTGAATATTCTACCTGCCAAGTCTGATTCTTTTCTTAAAACTTCTGCTCACCCATTTAGGAAACTTTTTCCTGACAATTCCAAGAAGATCTAGTTGTTCTGTTTACTGCAGCATTGCTGTTGTTCAGTTGCTAAGTCATGTCTGACTCTCTGTGACCCCGTGGACTGCAGCATGGCAGGCCTCACTGTCTTCAGCATCTCCTAAAGCTTGCTCAAACTCGTGTAAATTGATCAGCATTACCTGATCAATAATTTTCAACAGGTATTTGCACTTTTGAAAAATCTGCTTCTTTTTCTAAGTCACTTTCAATTCTTTTTGTCTTTGTACCTGATGAAAAGGGACCATTCATTTTAGTTTTCCAGGTCTAGTAAAGTGCCTGACACAGTGGACATTCAATATTTGGCTTGTTGAAAGTTATGTGGGATGTAAATTCTGACAGGTCAAGGACCAGATAGATGTTTATTCATAGCAAAAAAAAAAAAAAAAGCATTGAGTATTTTCAACATTTGCTAACTATAAACAAGTAGAATATTTTCCTAGCTATGCACACCTAGTCAAAGAACGTCTTTGCATCACAGTAACTGTGAAGCAGTATATATTACCTGTATAATGCACATCTAAATATCATTGCTATCCCTGGCACATCTGAATTAGTCACCAGAAGGTTAAACATCATGGTTGCTTTACATAGGGCAGTTTCACTTGCATTTAATGGTTTGCAAAATAAATCTCAACCAGCCAGATTCTGTAACAAGAGCATTCCAAATATATTCCTTGCAAAGAATAGTTCATATAACACTATGAAGTTCATGGGGCAAGGAGAAGTTGGTGTAATGTGAAGGAATGAATGGGTCATCAGAAGACTGGATGGCAGATTCTAGCTATACCATAAATATGGTACATGTGTGCTAAGTTGCTTCAATCATTCTAACTCTTTGCATCCCTCTGGACCATAGCCCACCAGGCTCCTCTGTCCCTGGGGTTCTCCAGGCAAGAATACTGGAGTGGGTTGCCATTTTCTTCTCCAGGGAATCTTCCTGATTCAGGGATCAAACCCACATCTCTCATTGGCAGATGGGCTCTTTACCAATAGCACCACCTACTTGACAATCTCTGGCCTTATATTCAAAATATGTTTGAATACTTCCTCGCACCACCAGTAGTACAACTCTAGTTCAAGCTGCCATCTTTTCTTGTGGTTCTCTCTTAATGGGTTGTTTCACATTGTTGCTTACAGTCTGTGATGCACATAGTAACCAGATGATCCTTTGTTTAATTCAGACCAGGTCACTTCTTTGCTGGGGATCCTCTACTTGATTCTTAATATACTTAGAAATCTCAGGTCCTTTCCTTGTCCTGTAAGATTGGATACTTGGCAACTTCTTTAGGTATCTCATTGAGTACCCTATTCTTCCCTTCTATCACTCTAGTCCGGCCACACTGTCCTTTCTGATGTTTTCAAACATGCCATGCAGATCTCTACTTTAGGGACTTTGCACTTGCTATTCCCTCTATCCAGGGTCAATTCTTCTTCCACACTGTCACATTACTAATCTCCCTTCATTCAGGTCTCAGCTCAAATATAACCACCTAAGTTCACTATCTTCATTATTATGACCCTCACAAAATAGCATCCTTACCGTTCCCTATCCACTTAACCTTTTAATTTTTCCTCTGATACATCATCTATTTCTTCCTCTAGTTTATTGCCTGTTTCTCCCCAGCAGAATGTGAACTGTATGAAAACACGATTCACTGATGCCTGGTGCCAAGAACAGTGCCTACTATATGGTAGATGTTAATAAATGTTGAATGAATGGATGGACTTAGGTCAAGTGGATTTCAGATAAATGTATTTGTTATGTCTCAGATCGTTAAGCTGGAGAGTCCTAATAACACTGAATGGTTGATTATATTTCCTCTCCCAAAAGAGCAGCATGTCATACACATGTGTCATCTTCAACACGTCCTGAATGCCAACAGCCCTTACAAATTGCTGAGGAGAGAAAATCTTAGGTTTTCACTGAGAAATGTGAGGACAAGAATATTACATTCCATCCTAAAACTATCTTTCTCTTTCAGGTTAACTGCAATACTGTCTTCTCTGGTGATTCTGAATTGTCAGAGCATATTTTCAAAGTCACTCTAAAAGTGACCTCATGTATGTATGAAGCGTAAAGCTGGGAGGTGTCTGTAGTATGCATCACAGTTAGCCCAACTAGCTCTTCAGGTGTTGTCTTTTATGATAAGCTTGCTTTGTTCCTGAATGAAGGAGTTGCTTCTTTTCTAAGCAGGTGTGGCCCCTTCCATAACTTGTTTCTACTTGCATGTTAGTTCTTGGCGAAACTCCTAACAAAGTGGAAAATATTACAAACCACCAAAAGTATTTAAGGAAAAACTATTACTCAATGGTTTAAAGATATTCAGCAGTCCTAAAATCCTAAACCAATATGTGTATGTGTATGTATGAGCATATGCCCAAAAGGAGTTTAGAAATCACTGGGCACTTACAGAAATATTTGCATTTGTTTTAAAAATGCTCAGATTCTTTGAAGAAACCTTGTCTATTTAGCACATCCATTTTGTCATCACAGGCACATACTGGGCTAGTCATTTCCTAGATGTTCTCTCGCACCTAATCCTCACCAGCATTTTCCCCCGAGATCTACCTCCTTCTGGTCTATCTTGGGGCCTTTTCTTTACTGTCTTGGCACATACTACTTTAAGAAGGAATCTCAGGAACTTTAAAGGGCTATGCATATAAGAGATTCTGAATTGAAATCTTGGGAACAAAAAGAAGAGGAGCCCAGGATTTGGACCTAAAATTTTTCCAGTCAACATTGATTAGGCCTTACAGTTATGGGATGCCTCAAAAGTGGCCATGATGTCAGGCATCACTTCCTTAAGAAGGTCCTCTGGTCAAGAGTGGCCCCCTATCTCACTGTTGGGGGCATGTATTATATTGATATAAAGATGGGAAGGCCCATGATCAGGGCAGAGATGAATAGGCTCTTATAGTCTTAGGAGGCTATTGTCTGAGCCCCAAATGAAACAACACCTAATATCCCACCCTTTTTGTGGCAGCAAAAAGGAAGATAAGATTTTAAATAAAATTTATTATTTCTTCCTTTTTTAAAGTAGTATATCAGCAGAACAGTGAAGCTGGAAAAGAAGACTGTGAATCACTTCTGAATATCAATGATGTTCTAGGGAACCTACCATTCAAGGATAGGAGAAACCTTATTAAGAATCATCCAAATCTCCAAGTTGATACAAGTCCCAGTTATCTGTCTAGGATTTATATTCTGAGGACTGACTTAGAGATGCTAGAGAGATAGTAGACTATGAATAAAGGGCTGGATTAGGCTTAAATAAATTAAGCTGTCTAGACATTTATACAGTTACTCTTCTAAGAAGGTGAAAGAATTCTATTCTTAAGTCTTTGGAATACTCATGGAATATTACACAGACTGACAGACATAATCAACTATTCAATTTACTGAAGCACATCGAGAAATTTCCTTTCTTATTCATCATCACCCTTATATAAACAAAGTTATATGTACCCTGGAAGTGTAATTCTGTAAATATCTAGGTCTTTCTGAATTAGCCCAATAATAGTGACTAACAAGGGGCTTTCCTGGCAGACCAGTGGTTAAGACTCCATGCTTCCATTCCTGGGGTTGTTAGTTCAATCTCTGGTCAGAGAAGTTCCATATGCCACAAGATGTGGCCCAAAAAACTCCCCGAAAACAGAACAACAAAAAATAGTAGCTAACAATTATCGACCACTTCTATGATACATAATAATTCATTTAAAACTCACAATTGTCCTTTGAGGCAGCAGCTATTAGTATCATCATCTCTGTTTTGCAAATGAGGAAACCAAGACAAAAATGTTAAATAACTTCCCGGAAGTAGGATAACTGGTTTTGAACCCAGGTGGTCTGACTTTAGAATCTGCACTCATAATCTCCCATAGTTCATGACCAAGATGAGTTCTCCATTATTTTCCTTCCAAGAATTTTGACACCTCAGTCAGCTACCATCTGGAGTGGGGACTGGGAACAAGGGTTATTGCTTTCATGATACCCAACAACTTGATCCTCTTGCTCCAAGAGCACGTTTGCCAGTTTTGCAGTCTCAAAGACCCTGGGACTCGACACATGGAAACAATCTGTTCCTTAAGAGAGGGAAGTAATTCCTCCATCTCTTGTTCAAAACACTTCCTAGTAGGCCATTTACTCTGATAGTATTGGGCTTCCCTTGTGGCTTAGTTGGTAAAGGATCTGCCTGCAATGCGGGAGACCTGGGCTCAGTCCCTGGGTTGGGAAGATCTCCTGGAGAAGGGAAAGCCTACCCACTCCAGTATGCTGTCCTAGAGAATTCCATGGACTGTATAGTCCTTGGGGTCAAAAACAGTTGGACGTGACTGAGCGACTTTCACTTTCACATTTTGATAGTACTCCAGATACTTGAGAAGCAGGAGGAAGGGTCCCGAGGACCATGTCCCTCCTGCCCCCCAGTCAGCACTTTACTTAGATGAAGCTTCGGCATCTGAGCTTCTTACCCGAAAGAAAGGCTGGTAGACTAGTTCAGTTCTGTAGGAGTTTTATGGGGAAGAAGTTGACTGAGGGAGTCTTTTACCCAGAGCAGTAGTACTTACCACCACAATCAACAAAGCATGAAGATTTAAAGGTCAGAATTTAATGGCAAGAGTCCTAGGCCTATACATGAGAGAAGGAAAATTTGAACAGGTCCTGAAATAAGGGAGACAAAACAGTTATCAAAAGACAAAGTATAAAGCAAAGGAAACACATGAGAGCAGGAGGGGTGGCCTCAACAGTAGATGAGAGGATGCTGCTACTGCTGCTGTGTCGCTTCAGTAGTGTCCGACTCTGTGCGACCCCACAGACGGCAGCCCACCAGGCTCCCCCATCCCTGGGATTCTCCAGGCAAGAACACTGGAGTGGGTTGCCATTTGCTTCTCCAATGCATGAAAGTGAAAAGTGAAAGTGAAGTCACTCAGTCGTGTCCGACTCTTATCGACCCCATGGACTGCAGCCCACCAGGCACCTCCGTCCATGGGATTCTCCAGGCAAGAGTACTAGAGTGGGGTGCCATTGCCTTCTCTGGATGAGAGGGTGAGTTGATGAGAGGGTGAGTCTCCACTAAAATTAAGTGTTTGCAGGCTTAGTAGCAGGTTGTGTGGGAGGAAGACTTGCATTTAAAGGGCCAGTGATGCTGTTGCCTGGCTGGGTTGTGTGTTTCTAGCCTTGGGACACATTGGTAACCAGATATGCTGGACCAGGGCCCGCTCTACAGAGTCCCTGCTGCACAAGAGTCCACCATTGTGCCGATCTGTAAACAGATTCCATCTCCCCCAAGTTCCCTGAAACCAGATAGCCCTATCTCACATCTGTACCCTTGTCTAGAGAAATGAGGGTAGGGTGTTGGCAGGGAGATGAGAAGCCGGGCACAGGTGGTTCCCCTGTTATCAGTGGGTATGGTTGACTTCAGATAGGGCACCTGCACGTGAAGAGACGACTCCCAGTTCAGACAGAGCGGCTCTGTCTGTCGGCATGGTTGTCTACCCCAGCTTATGGGAAGACTTGCTTCCTCTTTCAGTCATCACCATTCTCCCAGATGGCTTCCACTTTGCTATTGCCTAGTTTTTCAACCCCCTTTCAGTTGATCAGGAAGTGTGGCCAGGTATTTAGGCAACCTTCCGTGACACATAGCTGTCAGTTTACAGTTCTGCTTAAGTACCCTCTGGTACTTAATGTTTTGAATGTTGTTTGCCTTTCAGTTGTTCAGTCATGTCCGACTCTGTGATCCCATGGACTGCAGCACGCCAGGATACCCTGTCCTTCACCATCTCCCAGAGTTTGCTCAAACTCATGTCCATCGAGTCCGTGATGCCATCCAACCATCTCATCCTCTGTCGTCCCCTTTTCCTCCTTTGAATATTGGAGCCAAATTATGATATGATATCTTTGTAAACAACTCTTGAGAAAACCCCCAAAGTTCTGCTGTGCGTGGGCATCAGGACAGATCATGGTACTGACTGTCATGATCCTGGCAGAGAGAGGGTATGTGTACTATGGGCTAGCAGGGCAATGTGTATTGCTCTCATAAATAGAATTACAGGCTGCGTGGAAAGTGAATTTCTCCAACCTGTCCACCAGGCAGGATAAAAGAGACGGTTTTCTACATCTCCACCTCAGATACCTTTAGAGCTACATCATAATGTTGCACAAGGTCCCCTCCAAGAATAGGCATAGCCTGAATTCAGGCAGAAAAAACAACTCCTCCTACACTTAGTCAAAAGGCTAATAAAGGCCACCACCTCCACACAGAGGCTGATGTGCTCCCTGAGCACAATAATGTAGTTGCCAGAGCTTCCAAGTGATTGTAGCAATGGGCTTGGCTCTGGAGTTTTATATTTGAGCAACAACATTCAGTCATCCCTTGTAGGGTCAGCCCAGCAGTGAACCAGCCAGGATTAGTACCATGAGCAGAGAATATGAGCTGGAGCTATGTGAGAGGATACAAAATGATGTGCTAGAGGGCTCCAGGCTCTTTTTTTTTTTTTTTTTAATTAGGTAAATCTAGCTTCGGAAAAGGCAACGGCACCCCACTCCAGTACTTTTGCCTAGAAAATCCCATGGATGGAGGAGCCTGGTGGGCTGCAGTCCATGGGGTCGCTGGGAGTCGGACACGACTGAGCGACTTCACTTTCACTTTTCACTTTCATGCATTGGAGAAGGAAATGGCAACCCACTCCAGTGTTCTTGCCTGGAGAATCCCAGGGACGGCGGAGCCTGGTGGGCTGCCGTCTATGGGGTCGCAAAGAGTCGGACACGACTGAAGTGACTTAGCAGCAGCTTAATGCCCAAAGTTTAGACAGTCCTTTCCCTGACCTCCAAACAAATGCTAAACATCAGATCTTTTTTCTTATAGTTTCCTAGAATGTTTACATTCAGCTTTCAGTTGACATGAGATTTATTGTGGTGGGTGTGTAAGGCATAAATCTATCACTTTTTTTTTTTTTTTTCTTCTTTTTTCTGGCTGAGCAATGTGGCATACGGGATCTTAGTTTCCCAGACAGGAATGGAAACTGTGCCCTCTGCAGTGGAACCCCCAAGTCTTAGCCATTGGACAGCCAGAGAAGTCTCAGTAAGGCTTAACTCTAAATGGACAGTTTTATATGGGCACCGTAGTATGCTGGGTTACACTCTATATATTCATTCGGTCTTTGTTACTAGTTCAAAGTACACTGTTAAGGGCCAGAGAAGATAAAGGCCATATAAGGACTGTGCCCCTTACTCTGCAGCAGCTTACTGTCCAATTAAGGGGATGAAATGTACACAGATAACTATGCATACAAAGAACCTTGTGAAAAGTGCCATGTGAGCCATATGGACAAGAGAGAATACAAGGGCTTTTTTTGTGTGTTTGTTTTTCATCTGATTTTTTTTTTTTTTTTTTGAGAGAAAGAGAGAAAGTATTCAGGGAATAGAAGTAGCTTGAGTTTTCCCAGAAGAAGTATGATTTCAGATAGGCCTTCAGGGATAGGTAGCTATTTTAATCTTGACTTGTTGGTTGTAATGAGCAGAAAACCACTTGAACCATCTCCGTTTAAAAAGGGGGTTATCCACTCATCTCACTTTTAAGAATCTATTCCAAAAGTAAACTGGGAAAAAATATTAAACAGAAATACGCACAGGGCAATTTACTATTTTTATGCCATTATTGGTAATAACAAGAGACTGAAAGCAACTCCAGTATTGTCAGTATGAGACTGGTTGAGACATCATGAGGACTGTGCAGTAAAAAGAAGGAGAAAGATAACTTGTCTCCAAGATAATTGGTTTAGAATGGTGCTTAGTGTCAACAGGAGGGACAGATATAAAGTATGTACATATGCGCTTATATTTTCAGAAAGAAACAATGGAAGACTAACACAAAAATGATAAAACAAACAAACAAACAAACAAACAGTGACCCAATGAGAAAGAGTGATGCTAGTGGTAAAGAGGGCTTCCCTGGCGGCTTAGACAGGAAAGAAGCTGCCTGCAATGAGGGAGACCTGGCTTCAATTCCTGGGTCAGGAAGATCCCCTGGAGAAGGGAATGGCAACACCCTCCAGTAATCTTGCCTGGAGAATTCCATGGACAGAGGAGCCTGGCGGGGTATAGTCCATAAGGTCACAAAGAGTCAGACACAACTGAGCCACTAACACTTAGTCACTTAGTGGTAAAGAACACACATGCCACGGCAGGAACATAAGAGGCTTGGGTTCAATTCCTGAATCAGGAAGATCCTCTGGAGGAGAAAGTGGCAACCCACTCCAGTATTCTTGCTTGGAAAAATCTCATGGACAGAGGAGCCTGGCGAACTATAGCCCATAAGGTCGCACAGAGTTGGACATGACTAAAGTGACTTTTGGAGAAGGCGATGGCACCCCACTCCAGTACTCTTGCCTGGAAAATCCCATGGATGGAGGACCCTGGTAGGCTGCAGTCCATGGGGTCGCTAAGAGTCAGACACAACTGAGCGACTTCACTTTCACTTTTCACTTTTATGCATTGGAGAAGGAAATGGCAACCCACTCCAGTATTCTTGCCTGGAGAATCCCAGGGACGGGGGAGCCTGGTGGGCTGCCGTCTGTGGGGTCGCACAGAGTCGGACATGACTGAAGCGACTTAGCAGCAGCAGCAGAAGTGACTTTACACTCATGTACACAATGAGAAAGGAGGAAATAGAGTGAAGGAAATAGAAATTATGATATAACATTCATATTTTATGAATTTTGGCAAGATAAAAATTTAAACATGAAAAAAAATTTCTCTGCCCTTTGGCCTCCTCTCTCCCCCACTGTACATTGTGTATCTGAATTGTGCATTGACCAAATCTCCCCATCAGCAGAAATACCTGCTCAACCATAAAGAGCAACATTCTGTCTGGACAAAGACAACTCCTTTAAAGATAACATTCCTTCTTAATCTTCTAAAGGGGTCTCAATGACCCACCACTGTGTACTTACAGATCTGGATTGCATAAGCTGTCAATAATATATCATTTAATATACAGCCCTCTTATCTCAAAAAATTTACATAACTATGCTTTGACTTGTAATAGGTGGAACAGTTCTCAGAGCTTTCTGAAGAGCTCATCCCAGGTTATAATCCTCAATTTGGCTTGAATAAATTTTCCATTTCTTCTTTAGATTGACTGATTAATTTTTCATCAACAAAATAGAATTTATCTTGAGTTTATTTTGTAACATAGTTTTGACTTTGGAACCATGTAAATATTGACATGCTTAAGAAACAGAAATTGAAAGTAAAAAAGGTGAGCAGGGGGTGCTTCCCTCGTGGTTCCATGATAAAGATTCTGCCTGCCAAGGCCGAAGACATAAGTTCAGTCCCTAGTCTGGAAAGATCCCACATGACACAGAGCAGCTAAGCCCGAGCATGACAACTGTTGATCCTGTGCTCTAGAGCCTGGGAACCACAACTCCTGAGCCCATACACCACAACCACTGAAACCCCCATGCCCCAGTGCCTGTGCTCCACAAAAAGAAAAGCCACGGCAATGCAAAGCCTGTGCACCACAACTAGAGAGTAGCTTCTGCTCCCCACAACTAGAGAAAAGTCCGGGCAGCAATGAAGACCCTGCTGCTGCTGCTAAGTCGCTTCAGTCGTATCCGACTCTGTGCGACCCCATAGACGGCAACCCACCAGGCTCCCCGTCCCTGGGATTCTCAAGGCAAGAACACTGGAGTGGGTTGCCATTTGCTTCTCCAATGCATGAAAGTGAAAAGTGAAAGTAAAGTCACTCAGTCATGTCCGACTCTTAGCGACCCCATGGACTGCAGCCTACCAGGCTCCTCTATCCATGGGATTTTCCAGGCAAGAGTACTGGAGTGGGGTGCCATTGCCTTCTCCGAATGAAGACCCAGCAGAGCCCAAATGAATAAATACATTTTTCAAAAAAGTAAAAAAGTGGAGCTATTAAAAAAGTCATACTATAATATCTGATGATAGGTAAAGCCAGTTGAGGGACAGAACTACAAAGTAAGAAACCAAGGCAAGGACTTCCCTCGTGGCACAGTGAATAAGAATCTGCTTGCCAATGCAGGAGACACAGGTTCCATCCCTTTTCCGGGAGGATCTCATACGCCTCAAGGCAGCTAACTCTGTACGCCACAACTACTGAGCCCGCACTCTAGAGCCCTCGAGCTGCGACTACTGAAGCCCATATGCCTAGAGCCTGTGTTCTGCAGCAAGAGAAGAGACTGCAATGGGAAGCTCATGAACCTCAATGAAGATTATTTCTCCCTCACCAAAACTAGAGAAAGCCCGTGTGCACCAGCAAAAACCCAGTGCAACAACAAAAAAAGTGGTACTATATATAATCGTAAGAACTATCAGTCACGTTTCAAAAGAAACCAAGGCAACGTCCTCCATCTCCTTTAAGTTGCTCATTTATTTATCCAACATGTTTATTGAGCACATATTAGGAACCAGGAATTGTTCTAGGCATTAGGCATATAGTAAAAAATCAAAAGGAAAAGACTTGACTTTATGGAGCTTACATTTTAGTGATGGGTGACAGATGATAAATACATGAATAAAATGTAGAGTTTGCCATATGATGATGGTGCTATGGAGAAAAATCAGGGAGGAGAATAAGGAGCATGGGCAGGGGTAGGATTGTAATTTTAAATAGAGTGGCTAGGCAGAGTCTTGCAGAGAAGATGACATTTGAGCAAAGGTCTGAACCAGGTAAGAAAGCATAACAGCCAGGTTACTTGGGAAGAGCATGCCCACAGAATTGCAAGTCAAAGGCTCTGAGGCAATAATGTGCCTGACTTCAAGGAAGAAGTTCTCTCTTGCTGAACTGGAGTGAGTGGTGGGGAGGGTCTTGGGAGATGGAGATCAGAGGGAAAGGGGAAAGCTTCTATAGGGCCTATGAGGTACTTGTAAGGACTTAGGCTTTTACTCCAACTAAAATGAGAAGAAAAGGGAGGGTTTTGGGCAGAAGAGTGACATGACCTGATTTGCATTTTAACCAGTTTCCTGGTCTCTGCTTCTTGCATATTCAGCAGTGGCCCCATCCCTCTTGTTCTCTCTCAAAACTTCTGCTTACTCATGGCTTCTGAGTTCCCATCTTAACATCAGCTTACATGTGACTTTTTGTTTGGTGTTGTAACAACTGTTGACATTTCAGCTTGTGTGCCTACTGTGACCTAATCACTCAGTCTCTCAGTGTCTCAATCCCAGATTCTTGGGTGACACAATATTAGACTCACCATATTACTAGGCTAAGATTAGCCCATTGAGAGAGAACAAGCTGAAGCAAGTGTGGGCAGAAGTGATTAGAATCCTATAAAATGTCCAAAATATTATGGACAGAAAAGCAATGGTTAGTACATCAGCTTCAACAGGTACCTCAAATATTTTGATTATTCAACATATACATAACAATTAGTAATCTGGCATATTTAGTAAACAATCTATAATCCAATTAGACTGCTAGGGTGCTCAGGAACCACCTAAGAGTAATAGTAATAATAGATGACTTTACAGTGCTTTATACTAAAAAAGGTACATGGAGCTTCCCTGTAGCTCAAATGCTAAAGATTCTGCCTGCAATGCAGGGGACCTAGGTTTGATCCCTGGGTCAGGAAAATCCTCTGGAGAAGGGAATGGTTACCCACTCCAGTATTCATGCCTGGAGAATCCCATGGACAGAGGAGCCTGGCCGGCTACAGTCTGTGGGGTCGCAAAGAGTCGGACACGACTGAGCGACTAACACTACTGCTGCTGCTGCTAAGTCACTTCAGTCGTGTCCGACTCTGTGTGACCCCATGGACGGCAGCGTACTAAAATAGAGCTTCTAAAGCTGTCCATGGTAAAGACCATTTTTCTCATTTCCAGTCTGTAGGAGAATTAGACTTTTGTAAAAGTGAATTCCTAGAAAAATTAAATGTAAGAAGATAGATAAAATTAAAACCTACATTTGTTGTGAGAGAAAATTTTCATTTTTTTATTTACTTAGAAAGTTATATGAATAGCTATAAAAGTTTCAAAATGCTTAGTCTCAATCTCTGTACTTATCATGCACCTGTTACAAATAGTTCTAAGCTTTAAATAGCACTGTACTAAAGCTCACTTATCTAAGTAGTAGCTAAATTCTACAGTAATGATGGAAGATTAAGGGCATTTCATATTCTGAATAAGCATATTAAAGAATATGAATTGTGCTGCTGATGTTACTTTCACTTTCCTCATTCTTCTCATTAAATAAGCTTAGTGCCCTGCATGCAGAAATGCATTTATTCATTTCTAATGAATCTTTGTTGATTGAAATATTTCTGTAGTTTGAGAATAATTTTATGCAAAACAATGTGTAATTTATTCTATTTAAATTTATTATTACAGATTAACTCTAAATAAATAGAGGAAAGCAAAAAAATAGATGAAAACAACAGAATGGGAAAGACTAGAGATCTCTTCAAGAAAATCAGAGATACCAAGGGAACATTTCATGCAAAGATGGGCACAATAAAGGACAGAAATGGTATGGATCTAACAGAAGCAAAAGATATTAAGAAGAGGTGGCCAGAATACACAGAAGAACTATACAAAAAATATCTTCATGACCCAGATAACCCTGATGGTATGATCATTCACCTAGAGCCAGACATCCTGGAATGTGAGGTCAAGTGGGCTTTAGGAAGCATCATTACAAACGAAGCTAGTGGAGGTGATGGAATTCCAGTTGAGCTATTTTAAATCCTAAAAGATGATGCTGTGAAAGCGCTGCACTCAATATGCCAGCAAATTTGGAAAACTCAACAGTGGCCACAAGACTGGAAAAGGTCAGTTTTCATTCCAATCCCAAAGAAAGGCAATGCCAAAGAATATTCAAACTACTGCACAGTTGCACTCATCTCACACACTATTAAAGTATGCTCAAAATTCTCCAACCCAGGCTTCAGCAATACGTGAACCGTGAACTTCCTGATGTTCACGCTGGATTTAGAAAAGGCAGAGGAACCAGAGATCAAATTGCCAACATCCATTGGATCACCAAAAAAGCAAGAGAATTCCAGAAAAACATCTACTCCTGCTTTATTGACTATGCCAAAGCTTTGATTGTGTGGATCACAATAAACTGTGGAAAATTCTTCAAGATATGGGAATACCAGACACCTGACCTTCCTCCTGAGAAATCTGTATGCAGGTCAAGAAGCAACAGTTAGAACTGGACATGGAACAACGACTGGTTCCAAATTTGGAAAGGAGTACATCAAGGCTGTATACTGTCACCCTGCTTATTTAACTTATATGCAGAGTACATCATGTGAAATGCCAGGCTGGATGAAGCACAAGTTAGAATCAAGATTGCTGGGAGAAATATCAATAACCTCAGATACACAGATGACACCACCCTTATGACAGAAAGCAAAGAAGAACTGAAGAGGCTCTTGATGAAAGTGAAAGAGGAGAGTGAAAAAGTTGGCTTAAAACTCAACGTTCAGAAAACTAAGATCATGGCATCCGGTCCCATCACTTCATGGCAAATCGATGGGGAAACAATAGAAACAGTGAGAAACTTTATTTTGGGGGGCTCCAAAATCACTGCAGATGGTGATTGCAGCCATGAAATTTAAAGACGCTTGCTTCTTGGAAGAAAAGCTATGACCAAACTAGACAGCATATTAAAAAGCAGAGACGTTACTTTGTTAACAAAGGTCCATCTAGTCAAAGCTATAGTTTTTCCAGTAGTCATGTATGGATGTGAGAGTTGGACTATAAAGAAAACTGAGCACCAAAGAATTGATGCTTTTGAACTGTGGTGCTGGAGAAGACTCTTGAGAGTCCCTTGGACAGCAAGGAGATCCAACCAGTCAGTCCTAAAGGAAATCAGTCCTGAATATTCATTGGAAGGACTGAAGGTGAAGTCCTTCAATACTTCAAACTTCAATACTTTGGCCACCTGATGTGAAGAGCTGACTTACTGAAAAAGACCCTGATGCTGGGAAAGATTGAAGGCAGGAGGAGAAAGGGACTACAGAGGATGAGATGGTTGGATGGCATCACTGATTCGATGGACATGAGTGTGAGCAAGCTCTGGGAGTTGGTGATGGACAGGGAAGCCTGGCATGCTGCAGTTCATGGGGTCAAAAAGAGTCAGACACAATTGAGCGACTGAGCTGAACTGAACTGAACTCTAAGTGCTAAATATGGCTGAAATAAGTTCTAGTCTCTCTTGGGTTAGAAATGGGACACTCAAGGGGAAAAGCAAAATATCTTCTTAAATACCCAAGTCTCTGATATCTCCTGTATTAGCACGCAGGTTCTTTACCACTAGTGCCACCTGGAAAGCCCAAATTTCAGATATAGACAACAACAGAGTACTGAAACAGGAGGGAAGGGGGCAGGGCTCGACCCTTAAAGAATGATGTAGACCGAGGACACAACATAAACTGATTAGAACCAAATAGGTCCAAGATGATGGCAGAGTCAGAAGAGTCGACTTCCACTAGACCTTGAGCCTCGTCATTCACTCATTATAATACATCAGCAAACTAAATGACGCACCCACAGGCACCATGACCTTTCTAAGGCCAAAAGTGAGCAGTGGCCTTAGAAAGTGGCCTTTCGCTTCCTGAAAATCCCCATCCTTTCCCTAAAATCTGGCTTCCCAGCTGGCTTTAGTGGTAAAGAATCTGCCTGTCTAGGCAGGAGACATAATAAGAGACACAGGTTAGATCCCTGGGTTGGGAAGATCCCCTGGAAAAGGAACTGGCAGCACACTTCAGTATTCTTGCTGGAGTATCCCATGGACAGAGGAACGTGGTGGGCTACAGTCCATAATGTTGCAAAGAGTCGGACACGACTGAAGCGACTTAGCATGGACACACGTCATCCCTAAAATAGCTGGAATACTCCTCCCACTCATCAGACCATGAAATTACTTACCCCTATAAAAACTGACAAGATGCCCTGGAGAAGGGAACGGCAACCCACTCCAGTATTCTTGCCTAAAGAATCCCATGGACAGAGGAGCCTGGCGGGCTATAGTCCATGCGGTCACAAAGAGTTGGACACGACTGAGTGACTACACATTCTTTTTTCATAAAAACTGACAATGCCTTACCCTCTTACCTTCTTGCACTTCTGAGTGCCACTCTTGCCTTCTGAGATAGCCCATATTCTGTGTAGTGTGTGTGTGTGTGTGTGTTAGTTGCTCAGTCGGGTCTGATTCCTTGAGACCCCGTGGACAGTAGCCCACCAGGCTCCTCCATCCATGGAGTTCTCCAGGCAAGAGTACTGGAATGGGTTGCCATTCCTTTCTCCAGGGTATCTTCCCGACCAAGGCATTGAACCTGGGTCTCCTGCATTGCAGGCAGATTCTTTACTGTCTGAGCAACCAGGGAGGCCCCTCTGTGTAATGTGTTTCTCTCTAAATAAATAAATTTCTTACCTATTTGTCTCTCACTAAAGACTTTCTGCAATGAAACATGAAGAACCTAAGCTTCATTAAGTCCTGTGACCAGGTATGATCTCAATTAGAAGACCATGGGTTCAAGTTCCAGTTTGAGTCATATGGCTTCATTACTAACACTAAATTAGAGGGAACAGTGCTTCTAAATACTCACATTTCATTGAGATTGAAAATCCTGGTTCTGTAATTGATTTGTGGACCATTTTTTAATATAGCTAGTATTTAAGCACTTAATTGCTATGCTGGGTTTTCTATAAAGTGAATTAAGCTGATTAAAGCCTAATATTTTATGGTTTCATCATTTAATACAAATGTATCAATAAGTATAACTGAATAAACAGTATATAAATCATTGATTTATTTACAAACTACCATTCTATAATCCCTGATTGGAAAGAAATTATAGAATAAGTTTACTCTGGTAGCAGTAAGCTTTGACTACTGGTTTATTTCCTAAGACTATATGGCTTTTTTTTATCCACAGAATTCTGAGTAACCAAAATTTAAATTCATGCACAAACTGATTTAAAAAACCTGAAATGGTTATGAGGAATTAAGTGAAGGTGTTTAAATCTCTTAGTACTGCCTTGAATTTCTTTCAAAGATAGCATTAAATGTTCCAAGTTTTGTTTTTATTCATACAGAATCAGAGTAGTTCAGCAGGAAAAACATACAACAATACCCCACTTGACCCTTTGCCACAATCTACTCTTTAAAAAACAGAAAAAGAAAATTAAAAAAGGGAAATTGTTTTTAAAGAATTATTTCAAGTGCATCATTGCCAGGAATTTAAATTGGTCTCCTCCATACCATTGTTGTGAAAAAATATTAATGTTGTTTTCAAAATATTTCTATACCTTTTGAGGGGAGATACCTTTTTTTTTTCTTTTTTTAAATCAAGTTCTAATGGTAAGGTTGTATAAGATACAAACTAGTAAATATTCCCTGCATTCACTTGTAAAAATGCTAAACCTATTCCCATAACCATTCTAAAAACTATCATATGTACTTATTTACTTCAGAGGTCTAAATATTTACATATTTACTTCAGAGGTGTAAATAGGTTACTGACTGCTGTTTCTTCTGCTTAGCTCATCCTCTTCCTTCTCACCTATCTGGAGAGAGACATTTCTCCTGGATCTCTTGCATTTCTGCATATCTTGTAACTGAGCCATTGCCACTCTTGTTCTGGATTATCTTTTCAAGGATGTTTACACAACAAACAGTCTTGGAAACTACAGATAATGCCTCTCTGTAGAAAAGGGCAGGGTTTTTTTTAACCATCAAATACAACACAAATTGCATATTAAAAAACAGAGACATCATTTTGCTGACAAAGGTCTGTATGGTCAAAGCTGTAGTTCCTCCAGTGGTCATGTACTACTACCATAAAGACCATATGGATCTTGGTCTTTATTTTTGGCTGCCCTGGGTCTTCATTACTGGGTGTAGTCTTTTGCTAGTTGAAGTGAGTGGGAGCTGCTCTCTACTTGAGGTGTGAAGGGCTGCTACCAGTTGGACCATAAAGAAGGCTGAGCGCTGAAGAATTGATGCTTTTCAACTGTGGTGCTGGAGAAGACTCTCGAGAGTCCCTTGGACTGCAAGGAGATCCAACCAGTCAATCCTAAAGGAAACCAACCCTGAATAGTCATTGAAAGGACTGATGCTGAAGCTGAAGCTCCAATTCTTTGCCACCTGATGCAAAGAGCCGACTCACTGAAAAAGACCCTGATGCTGGGAAAGATTTAAGGCAAAAGGAGAAAGGGGCAGCAGAGAAAGAGATGGCTAGATAGTTTCACCAACTCAATGGACATCAATCTGAGCAAACTCTGGGAGACAGGGAGGACAGAGGAGCCTGGCATGCTGCAGGCCATGGGATCGCAAAGAGTTGGACATGACTTAGTAATTAAACAACAAACTGTAAGAATAATGTTTCCTCTCAGGGCCAAGGTCAGGCATACATCCTGCTTATTATAAAAGATTTGGGTTCCCTTGGGCTTCTCTGGTGGTCCAGTGGTTAAGAATCCACCTGCCAACCCAGGGGGACATGGGTTTGATCCCTGGTTTGGGAGGTTCCACATGCTACGGGGCAACTAAGCCCAAGCACCAAACTAATGAAGCTTGCTTGCCCTAGAGCCTGAGCTTTACAACAAGAGAAGCCATTACAGTAAGAAGCCCTTCACACCTCAAGTAGAGAGCAGCTCCCACTCACTTCAACTAGCGAAAGACTATACCCAGCAATGAAGACCCAGGGCAGCCAAAAATAAATAAGTAAAATAATAAAGATTTGGGTTCCCTAAACTTGGGGTTTCTCACCTACAATCCACTGGGTATGTAAGCACCACCTGGCTCTCTTCATGTTGCCCAGTGAGCACTGGAGCTCAGAACCAGTGCAAATGCTGATACTCTGGCTACTGCTATGAGTATGAATGATATATTGTCCTTTGTCTGCAGCTCAGGAACATTTTTGTTTTCTGCCAGAATGAAACTGTGGCAGGCAAACTTCTTAGCTTGTAAATAGGGTAAAATTCCTGGGTTCCTTGCAATACCTCAGTTCTTGCATTGAGATCTTTCCTAACATGCCCCCCCTTACCTTTGCCCTTCAGGTTCCTGAGAGAACCTGTGTCTCCATAATGAATTTCCTTTTTATTTGCATTTAAATGGGCTCCATTATTTGTAATCAAAATAGTCCTGATACTGTAGCCAAAAGCGGGATCAGACTGCTCACCACTCAAAAGCTGATAAAGTGGCAAGATTGGTAGAAAGGAAAGCTTGCTTTACTATAGATGCCAGAAATTGGAGGAGAGGGAGGAAGGGAGAGAGATGGTGTCCTGTCTAGAGGCCAACTCCCTACAATCAGAGCCAAGAGCTTTTATAGATGAAGGAGGCAGCTACATGTAGAAACAGTACAGACAGCTCTGATAGTCATCTTGAAATTGGTCATTGGTGGTCGGATCAGCATCATGTTGGTTGTTTTAAGTACAGTTACTCTTCTGGTCCACAGTCCATTTTGTTCCCGTTTCCAGGAGGCCAGTTCTTGGAACTGTATCATGACTACAGTCTGGTCATCATTTAGTTAACTTCTTCTACCTGGTGGGGGTTTTAGTATCCACAGGACAGCTCACAGTATATGGCTCAGAATATTATCTATAGCCCTTGAGAAAGAGCTAAAGGTCCTTGACTTTGCTTATTGACTAAACTATTATTGTTTTGTCCTATTTTCCTTTGCTTCTATATTTTCTTGCTTCCCTGTTTAGACTTATTCTTTGGCTAAAGTTTTTGCATAGACAAAAGGCCGGCAGAGGATATGGAAGGGAAGGACCACAGGGTCCTGTTTAGTTTCAATACCATCAAGAAAATCTATTTCTTTTTGAAAATAGAACAATAGGGGGGAATATTCGAGTGGTTTTCTAAATGCTTTCATTCAACAAATCTTTGTTGAGCCGTTCCAGGTATTATGCTGGATGCTGGGGCTACAATAGTAAGTAGCATGTGGTTCACAGAGGTTCAATTATCCATACGAGAAGCAGCCTTAAGTATAAGTAAAGCAACACATATTAGTTGCAGACTGTGAGAAGTGTTGTGAAGAAAACAAAAAGGAGGTGAAGGAAGGGAATAAAAAGGGAGGCTACTTTACAAAGAGCGATTGGAGAAGGTGACTTTGGGAGAGGCATATTTAAACTGAAATGTGAAGGATGAGAAGGCCAAAGATCAGTATAAATTGAAGGAACAGTAAGTGCCAAAGCTTTGAGATGGAAAGAGCTTAGGAAATGTGAAAATTGAGAGAAGAACAATTGTGAATAAATGTAATGAGTAGCAGGTAGAATGCCAGGTGGGGACTTAGGCCAGATTATTCAGGAATTTACTCTGTGTACAATGGGAAGCCATTGGAGAGTTTTAAGAACTTAAGTGACAGGACCCAATTTACATTAAAGAAAACAAATTTTGCTGTTGTATGGAGGATGGGTTGGAGGAAAGCAAAATTGGAAGCAGAGAGACCCATTATGAGGTTGTTGCTTTATCCAGGAAAGAAATGATGGTGGCCAAAAACCAGCAGTAGCAGTGGGTCCTGTGTGACTGGGACAGTGGATGTGGGTGGGGGTGGCAACCTGGGAGAGTGGTGGGTGGGGGAGGTCTGGGGCTGGTCAAATCAAGACTGCCATTTGGGGCTATGTTTAGTTGTACATTTCTATGCGATACCCCAGGGAAGATATCAAGTTGGCCATTGGAGGTTGAAGCCTAGAGTTAGATATAAATTTGAGGATGATCAACATATACATAGTATTTGGTCCCAGTTTACTTTCTTTCCCAGGATTTAGTGCTCATCCTTGGTGTCTCAGATGGTAAGGAAACTGCTTGCAATGCAGAAGACCTGGGTTCAACCCTTGGTTAAGAGGATCCCCTGGAGGAGGAAATGGCAACCCACTCCAGTATTCTTGCCTGGAGAATCCCATGGACAGAAGAGCCTGGTGGGCTACAGTCCATGGGGCCACAAAGAGTCAAACAGGGCTGAACGACTAACACTTTCACTTTCTCCCCAAATTGGGATGTGCAGGAACTTCTGAATCTCCTGCAAACCACCCACAGAACATTAAGAACTGGAAGCACCATGTTCAGATTTCTCTGCCTAATGGTGCCACCATGACTATTTTTTTTCCTTCTCTGGTGGTTCCAAGTTGATGAGGGCCTTCCTACAAGGCGGCCTCCTCCCAGATACCCTGACAGAAAGGTGCCTTTGCTTTCAACCTCCCCATCAACCTACCTGAAGGGTTTTTACTGACACAGTTTAATGGGGATACAGTTCTGGGCCCCTTCTCAGTTTATATCCATCCATGTTCACGTCTATAAACTAAAATAACACCGCCTCCTTCTCTCCCAAGCCTAAGTGTTTCTTTAAAGACTATTTTTTAAAACCACGTGGTTTTTTTGGACATATAAGTTACATACCATAACATTCACCCACTTGGGTGTGTAATTTAATGAATTTTAATAACACTCAAAGTAATAAACATAGCTATGCAGCCATCACCACCATTCATTGTGGACTACTTCCATCACTCCCTAAAAATCTTCTGTGCTTATTTGCAGGCATTCCTTGTTTCCTCCGCCATGGCTCCAGGCAACCACTAATCTATTTTTGGCATTTTTTTGGCCTTTCCTAGACATTTCATATAAATGGAATCATGCAATATGTGGTCTTTTGTGTCTGGCTCCTCTTACTGAGCATAATGTTTTTGAATTTCATCCAAGTTGTAGCATACAGCAACATTTCATTACTTTTTTATTGCTGAATTTCCTTCCATTGTGTGGATGTACAACATTTTGTTTACCCATTTGCTTGCTAATTGTCATTTGGGTTGATTTTGGCTATTATCAATAATGCTGCAGAAATAGCATTCTTATTCACCAACCCTAGTCACATGTTGAAAGAATCACACATAATTTTTTTTAAATTGTGAATTAAGTGTGTAATTTGTTGTGTATTTTCCTCTATTTTCCAGTTCTTTTGGAAATTTGGTTATACTGTATTTATAGTTTTAAAAGTAAACTTTATTCATTTGATTTAAAGTTATCATAAGATAGTTCAGTCACACACAAAGGCATTAGGATAATAAAAAAATCATGTACCTACCACAGTTCAAGAAATATTTCTCTGTCTAGGAGATAACTGCTCTCATTAATTTGTATTTTCATTCTCATTCATGTCTATGTACTTTTACATGTAGACAGTCTTATAAAATACATAGTATTTTCTGTGTGATTTTAGACTGAATATACACTGTATGAAAAATAATGGTACTATGTATTCTTAGTACTTTAGTACTAACTTATTTTTCTTTTCATAATAGCTGCCTTAAGTTGAACAAATACTATCCCCACTTCACAGATAAGGAAACTGAGGCCAACAGAGGTTAAGTTACTTGCCAAAGTCACACAGGTAGTAAATAGTAGAGCTGGGTTTGAACTCAAGAGTCTGACTCCAGAGTATCTGCATGACTATACCACACTATTTCAAATATTATATTGTTATACTGTGTTTCTTTTGCAGCCTGCTTTTCCCTTCAACATTATATTTGCAAGATTCCCCCATAATGATGCATGAAGCCATAGTTCCTTCCTTTTCATTACAACATGGTATTTTGTTCAGTGACTAGGCCACAATTCAGTTACTCATTCTACTATTAATAGAGATGATTACCAACAATATTGCAAGTACATTCTTGAACAGGTCTTCCTGTGCACGCATGCAAGAGTTCCTATAGTGTATATATCTACAGAAAGAATTTCTGGGTCATATGGTATGTGCATCTTCAAACTAACTAGATATTTCCAGTTATTCTCCATAATGATGATGTCATTTCACTTGCAAGAAATCAGCTTGAAAAACATTCTTCTGTCCCTGGTTACAATATAAAAAATAACCAAGCACTACAAGAAACTGGAATAACATGCCCAAAAAAGTGACAAGAAGTGGAATTTAAAAAGAAGAGTATAGTAACCCAAATTTGCCATTTATCAATTCTCTCATCTCCTTTTCCTTACTTCCTAAGCTATATTCAACTCTTGGATCTTTCCTGAAAAGCATGAACCTGATGTATTACTACAAATATTAAAACCCCTGAATTCTTTACAGAGGAGTGAATTATTTTGAAGCGCAGTGCCTTCATAGTTCAGTGTTTCATTGATCCCTCTTTTCCTTAAACATTGCCATAGGTTTCTTCTCTACCAGCCCGAAACTTGCTATTTTTTATACTCACAATCATGGAGCATTAAAGAGTTGAAACTCTCTTTCATATATAAATAGAGATATAGACCCCAAGTAACCTTTTTCAGTGAAGAACCTGTAAAGTTGTAAGAAAACAAAAAGTTTAGTGTAAGAAATTTTAGTTCAGTTGTTTGATAATTTACATGCATCTAACATTAATACTGCATAAGAAAATTTCTTTCTTTGGCTATGCTGGGTGGACTTTTCTCTACTTGTGGCTACTCTCTAGCTGAAGTGCATGAGCTTATCATTGCAATGGCTTCTCTTGTTGCAGAGCGCAGGCTCTGGAGCGTTCAAGCTTCAGTAGTTGCAGCTCCCAGGCTCCAGAGCACAGGTTCAGTAGTTTTGGTGTACGAGCTTAGTTGCCCGGCAGCATGAGGGATCTTCCTGGACCAGGTATTGAACCCGTGTCCCCTGCATTAACAGGTGGATTCTTTACCACTGAACCACCAGGGAAGCCTGAAAATTTCTTACAGAAAAGGAATATAAGCAAACTTTGGAAGGTAAATGTTCTTTGAAATATTTTGCCTTAAGATTCTTTTCAAAAGCTTTCTCTCTCATACATTTAAAATGGAGTCAAGTGTAGTTTGCTTCTAAATTATGAGCAATATTCTGCTTCCTCTGCAGCTTGGAGGGACATCATGGATGATGCCTTTCAGGTATAGAGAAGAGCACAGGATTAGTGGGGGTGGAGGGTGGAAGGAGAGAGAGGGAGCCTCCCAAACATGAGCTCATGGAAGATGGTAAACATTCATTGCACTTTTATTCTTTAGATCAACTAGGCAACTCCATTTATGTGTCTTGCCCCTCAACCTACCATTCTTTCTGAAGCTGCCTCACTTTCTTCTATGTTCATCTTTCATCAGTCTCTCCTCCCTTGTCCTAGGTGGCAGGACAGGATTGATGACATGTAAGTGCTCCCCTCTTGGATACTTTTTTTCACCTGATGCCCCATCCCCATAGAAGATATACTCTTTCATCTCACAGATGCTTCCTGTCCTTCCTGGTGTGCCTTATAGAGCAGAGGCTGCAAATTCAAATGCCCACAGTAGCCAGAAAGGCAACTTTACTGAGGAAAAGTGGGACGGGATCACAGAGAACTGGAATGATGCCCCATAAAAGGAAGTGGCTACTACCAAGCTCCTGTTGATTCTTACCATTGGAAAATGGGATCCCAATATTGCCAGGTCTTTTGATTTCTCAGGTGATCTGGAAATACAGATTTTTAGGTGAAATTCTCCCACTGTTAAATGTTGGAACCTGACTCAGTAAAGACAACGGAAACATTCTACAACTTAAACTAAGCTGGAGGGCTGGCAATGGCTTGTGGGTTGCCATTTCACCACCTTTACTTTAAGGAGAGTTCTGTCTTGGCCAGCTTGATTCCCAGACCTTTTGCACAATTGATAATGCAGAATTGAAAAAAATGAGTAGAGAGAACCAAGATCTCGGGGGTAAAATGAAATGCACAAGGACCTAACTGAATGAGGTAGGCTGATCTAGATAACAAAGAGCTGGGAGGAAAGGGGGGTAACAGAAACAGAGTTTCCAGAGTTGGGCAGTCAGGTGTGGAAAAATGGGAAGGATGCTCTAGAGGAGTGCTGCATGAGAAATCTTCTTAGGGCGGAGGTAAAGTGAGGAAAGAGCATGAATAAGTGTCAGTAAATACGGCTCACATTTTAATGATCCTCAGAGAAATTAGGTAGAGATTGGAACTCTTTTTTAAAGATCTTTTTGGATGCTAGGATTGGGCTTTAAAATGTGACAAAAATAAAAGAAGGAAGGAAGAAAAGAAAAATTAATAAAAAAGAAAAAGCAAAAATAAAATGTAACTCCACGTGAAGACCAGGTCACTTCGAGTCCTGGGAATTAGTAGGAATAAGTTTCTTGATAGCTGACAACAGAAACAATTCTGGGTAACTTAAGAAGAAAATAGATTGATTGGAAGGATATGGGGCACATCAAAGAATCAAAGAATTTTAGGAAAACAAGAAAAGCAGGCTAAGAAAATGAGCAAGAATGAGGGAACAGCCTGGAAGACAGCCAGCTCACACACCGGAACAGCCTGCCTCTCTTGTCACTACTGGATGCTCACTGTTACACGCCTGACTCTGCTCTCACTGCTGGTACTCTGTTGAGCACTGGCTGCTTACACCAGCAACAGAAATAATGCTATAGTCTACTGTTCTTGCTTCTTTGTATCAAGACTCAAAATCCATATGCAAGACAGCAAAAGAGACACAGATGCATAGAACAGTCTTTTGGACTCTGTGGGAGAGGGCGACGGTGGGATGGTTTGGGAGAATGGCACTGAAACATGTATATTATCATATGTGAAACGGATCGCCAGTCCACATTCGATGCAGGATACAGGATGCTCGGGGCTGGTGCACTGGGATGACCCAGAGGGATGGTACGGGGAGGGAGGTGGGAGTGGGGTTCAGGATGGGGAACATGTGTACACCCGTGGCGGACTCATGTTGATGTATGGCAAAACCAATACAATATTGTAAAGTAATTAGCCTCTAATTAAAAGAAATAAATTTATATTAAAAAAAAAAAGACTCAAAATCCTAAATCTAGAGTTTCCAACTGTCTGACCTTAGGGTGTACGCCTATTCCCTAGCTGGGAGGAATCTGAGAGTACTAGGGTAGTTCTTTTTAACTTTCCCAGGGAGGGAGAAGCAGCCTCCTGCCCAAATGCATGCAATGGCAGCTTCTCCAAACAGGAAGTTCATTTGTATTAAGAATTGGGCAGTCACACTTCTACTGCAGAACCTCAGTGGAGGTAGTCCCCCGTGTGAAAGACTGAGTAGGAGACAGCCAGTGTATCAGCCAGGACATGATTCTTTATGCTGCAGTAAAAAATAACTCCAGAATCTCAGTGGTTCACAGCAACAAAGGTTTACTTCTCATTCACAACTATTGCAGACTGTACACACTGTCCTCATTTAAGGACCCAGGCTGGTGAAGCAGCCTCTACCTGGAAACATTACTAATCTCATAGCTTCAGTGGCGGTGGGGGGTGGGGTGGGAGGAAGAGCATAGCAAGCCATATTCTGACTCTTAAAGCTTAAGCTTGGAAGTGATAAACATACCTTCTGCTCACATATTCCTCATCCAAACAAATCATACGACCAAACCTATTATCTGTGGGACAGACACAAAGAAAGGGCAATTGACTATTTTTTAAAAGGAATTAAGGCCATTATCAGGGGGGAGGGAGATATGCCAGGTAGTAAGAATGAGAACATTAGAGGCAAGAAACAAAACGGTGTTTGGGCAGTAGCTACAAGTAGCGTGCCATTACTGAAGTATAAGGCTCAGGACAGGAAGAATTAAGAGTACTGAATGACAGGTGGGAAAGAGGTCACCAGACCCTTGTCTTCAGGATGAAGAACTTGATCCTTATTCTGTAGGCAATGAGGATCCTTGTGGGTTTTTAAACAAGAATATGAGATGACTACATTTGTGCTTTAGGCAGATTACTCTATGCAAAGGATGATTTGAAAGAGGTCTGTTCGGAAGCTCTTGTATTTATTTAAGTGAAGGATGACAGCTTGAACTGGAGAAGCTAATAGGGGTGAAGAGGTGGTGACAGGCAGAGAGAAGGCAGAATGGCTGCATTTGTTGATTGATTAGATGTGAAGGGTGAGAGAAAAAGAGACAGGGAGGGTGCTCAAAAGTACTCATTCTGCACAATTCAATTTCCTTCACCTTCCTACTAAGTGACAAAGCTGAATGTCCAACATCACCAAAATATCTTAGAACTTAAAATTTTCTGTTTCCCTAGATGTATACATTGGAAAAGGCTAAAAGTTCCCAGGAAAATAAAAATGGCTAAACATCACCTCACATACTAGTGTAAAAAGAAGTTTAAAATGAGCATACTTCTTCAAGTGACTACCTGATCTCTCTTTTCCACTTATCTCCCTTTTTAATCATTCGATTCTCACATCTTAGCCTATCCTTCAAGGTGTAGTATAACAATGAGAAAGGAACGCTCTCTTTTTTCTTTTAATAATTTTTATTTATTTACTTATTCTTGGCTGTGCTGGGTCTTCACTGCTGCTAGGGCTTTTCGCCAGTTGGGGTGAGCTGGGGCCACCCTCTAGTCGTGGTGTGTGCAGCTTCTCTTTGCAGTGGCATCTCCTGTTGCAGAGCACAGGCTCCAGGGCCTGTGCCATCAGGGAAGCCCAGTTACTTTATGGTAGAATGCCAGCTACTCAGGTGGCTCAGTGGTAAAGAATCTGCCTCCCAATGCGGGAGGCACAGGAGATGCAGGTTCGATCTCTGGGTGGGAAAGATCCTGGAAGAGGAAATGATAACCCACTCCAATATTCTTGCTGGAGAATCCCATGGACAAAGGAGCCTGGTGGGCTATATAGTCTATGGGATCGCAAAGAGTTGGACACGGCTGAGCAACTGAGCACACACACACAGTATTACCAGTGACATCATTGCCTACTGATATGATGCACTGAGAACATCTGTATATTCCTGCCCCTCAAATTATAACTTGTATCCGATCATGAGGACACAACAAACCCAAACTGAAGATTATGAGCCTGGGCCTCAAAAATACCAAAATTATAAAAGACAAAGAGAGTTTGAGAAATGGTCCTGATGTTGATAGGGATGCTGTGGTTTTGTAAACAGTGCCCTTCTTTACAAGGCCAATGGGGCATCATGTCTGCCAACTTACTTTTAAATGGTTTAAAAAATTAAACATCATTGCTGTCTCATGTATTTGTACGGGTGAGATAATGAGAAGGGGAGGGAGGGAGAGAAAGAGAAAAAAGGAGAATGGTGAAAATGTTAATAAGTAGGGAATCCAGGTCTTGGGTAAAGGCTGTATAGAATTTCTTTGTACCGTTTTCTATAACTCTGGTCTCAAACTAAAACAAAAGTTAAAACTAGAGAATGGAGCTACTGAATATCAAAAAACATTCTTCAGAAAAAATATCTTTGATACAGTGTTAAGAGAAAGATATTACTAAAGAAATGAATAAAATAAATGGCTTGGGGAAACAGCAAGCCTCAGAGATATGTCCTTAGTACCAATATGGCGAGACAGGACGAAAGCAGATATGGCTGCTTGGGTCTGGATCACAACTTCTCTAGTGCTAGAGGCTAGTCCCTTCCTCCGAAGATCAGGGGAGAGTAATGAGAGAATGTAACACAATAATAGAACACAATACAATAAACTCCTTAAAAGCCAATAAGCACCATCTAGTGGCAAGAAGATGACTTTCCCCACAGTTTAAGAATTGTCAAATTCAAATTGTACAGGTCAATTTGCATGTCTACCAGCGGAGTGTGAGAGTTTCCTAAGTTTCACATCTTCCCGATCTTCAGCAGGCTTGCTAAGGTCACCCTTGTCCAGTTTTATCATTTGGTAAGTATGGAATGGTCTTTCCCATAAGTGAAAGTGAAAGTTGCTCAGTCATGTCTGACTCATTGCGACCCCAAGGACTATACAGTCCATGGAATTCTCTAGGCCAGAATACTGGAGTGGGTGGCCTTTCCCTTCTCCAGGGGATCTTCCCAACCCAGGGATTGAACCCAGGTCTCCTGCATTGCAGGCATATTCTTTACCAACTAAGCCACGAGGGAAGCCCATAAACTTTCCCATAAACTTGAGGTTATATTTAGAGGCTTGGTTTAGATTCAGGTTTGTTTGTTTATTTTTTTAATTGGAGAATAATTGCTTTGCAATATTGTGTTGATATTTGTTATGCTGCTGCTGCTGCTAAGTCGCTTCAGTCGTGTCCGACTCTGTGCGACCCCAGAGACGGCAGCATCCCTGGGATTCTCCAGGCAAGAACACTGGAGTGGGTTGCCATTTCCTTCTCCAATGCGTGAAAGTGAAAAGTGAAAGTGAAGTCGCTCAGTCGGTATACATATATTCTCTCACTGTTGAACCTCCCTTCCTCACCCACCTCATCTCATCCCCTCTAGATTGTCACAGAGCACTTGATTTGAGCACCCTGAGTCCCAGCCATTTCCCCAGGCTATCTATTGTACATATGGTAATGTATATGTTTCCATGCTATTCTCTCAATTTGTCCCACCCTCTCCATCCCCGGCATGTCCACAAATCTGTTCTCTATGTCTGCATCTCCACTGCTGCCCTGCAAATAAATTTACCAGTACCATCTTTCTAGATTCCATATACATCCGTTAATATACAATATTTGCTTTTCTCTTTCTGACTTACTTCACTCTGTATAACAGGTTCTAGGTTCATTCACCTCATTAGGACTGACCCAAATGTGTTCTTTTATATGGCTGAGTAATATTCCACTGTATATATGTACCACAACTTTCTTTATCCATTCATCTGTCAGTGGACATCTAGGTTGCTTCCATGTTCTAACTATTGTAAATATGCTGTAATGAACATTGGGATACGTGTGTCTCTTTCAATTATGGTTTTCTCAAGGTAAATGCCCAGTAGTGGGATTGTTGGGTCACACTGTAGTTGTATCCCTAGTTTTTTAAGGAATCTCCATATTGTTCTCTGTAGTGGCTGTATAAATTTGTATTCCCACTAGTAGTGCAAGAGGGTTCACTTTTCTTCACACCTTTCCATCATTATTGTTTGTAGATTTTTTGATGATGGCTATTCTGATTGGTGTGAGGTGATACCTCACTGTAGTTTTGATTTGCATTTCTCTAATGAGTGATGTTGAGCATCTTTTCATGTGCTCATTTGTCATCTGTATGTCTTTGGAGAAATGTCTGTTTAGGTCTTCTGCCCATTTTTTGATTGGGCTGTTTGTTTTCCTGATATTGAGCTGTGTGAGCTGCTTATATATTCTGGAAATTAATCCTGTCAGTTGTTTTGGTGGCAATTATTTTCCCCCATTCTGAGGCTGTCTTTTAATCTTGTTTATTGTTTTCTTTGCTGTGCAAAAGCTTTTAAGGGCTTCTCAGGTGACACTAGTGGTTAAGAATCTTTCTGCCAATGCAGGAGACCCAAGAGATGTGGGTTCTATCCCTGGGTCAGAAAGATCCCCTGGAGGAGGAAATGGCAACCCAGTCCAGGGTTCTTGCCTGGGAAATCCCACGGACAAAGGAGACTGGCAGGCCACAGTCCATGGAGTCACAAAAAGTCTGACAAGACTGAGCACTACTACTGTACTGTAAGTCCCACTTGTTTATTTTTGCTTTTATTTCCATTACTCTGCTGCTGCTAAGTCACTCCAGTCATGTCCGACTCTGTGCGACCCCATAGATGGCAGCCCATCAGGCTCCCCGTCCCTGGGATCCTCCAGGTGAGAGCACTGGAGTGGGGTGCCATTGCCTTCTCCATCCATTACTCTAGGAGGTGGGTAAAAGAGTATCTTGCTGTGACGTTTGTCAAAGAGTGTACTGCCTGTATTTTCCTCTAAGAGCTTTTTAGTTTCTGGCCTTACATTTAAGTCTTTCATCCATTTTGAGTTTATTTTTGTGTATGGAGTTAGGAAGTGTTCTAGTTTAGGCAAAGATACTACTAACACAATTCTATATACTTCCTATTGTATCACAACAAAAGGCACATGATACTGATTATAAGCTATACAAGCTAAAGCAATGAGGGCACTTTGCACTTTGTATCATCTTTGCATTATCATCTATTATCTTCAAAGTGGTTTAACAATTGCAGTGTGTTTCAATTGTTTCTGTCCATATTTTTAAGCAGGTAAGGTAGGTTTCTGAGGCTTTTTTGGTTAGTAAAGGACCACACTTTCCCATTTTTACTGTTGTATTTCTGTTCTTTCTTATTATATTACTCAGATTATAACAAATCATTATCATACAGCAAAAACTTATCAATGTTTCTCTTAAAATTTATTTTATTTATTTATGTATTTTAGATTTTAAAATAATTCATATTTCTAGTCTTATCTAAAACCCTTTTGGCATACTGAGCTTTTCAGGTTTAATAAATTTAATAAATGCACATAGGGGCTTCTCTGGTGGCTCAAGAATCTGCCTGCCAATGAAGAAGATGCGGGTTCTATCCCTGGGTTGGGAAGATCTCCTGGAAAAGGAAATGGCAACCCACTCCAGTATTCTTGCCTGGGAAATCCCATGGACAGAGGAGCCTGGCGGGCTATAGTCCATGGGGGTCATCTGACACAACTTAATGACTAAATAACAACTGGTTGTCAATCAATAAGTTCAAATGTGGCCAATCTGATTCATCAATCATATAATAATAAGACCCCTCATCAATATTTCACCTAATGATCTTACCAAACATTGATAATCTCCCATGCTTCACTTCTCTAATCCCTTCCTCTCCCAGAACTTCTGGCAACCAATAATCTTTTTCCTGTCTCCATAGTTTTGCCTTTTCCAGAATGTCATATAATTGGAATCATACAGTACGTAGTCATCTCATATTTGCTTCTTTCACTTAACAATATGCACTTAAGTATTCCCCATATCTTTTTTTACCCCTTTGTCTTTTTGTGACTCGATAGCACATTTATTTTTATTGCTGAATAATATTCCATTGTTTGGTTGTACCACAATTTATTTATCCATTCACCTACTAAGGGATACCATGGTTGCATCCAAGTTTTGGCAATTATGAGTAAAGCTGCTATAAACATTTGTGTGCAGGTTTTTCTGTGGATGTTTAGGTAAATACTGCTTTCCTGATAGTTCAGTTGGTAAGCAATCCACCTGCAATGCAGGGGACCCTGGTTCGATTGCTGGGTTGGGAAGATCTCCTAGAAAAGGGATATGCTACCCACTCCAGTATTCTTGGGCTTCCCTTGTGGCTCAGCTAGTGAAGAATCCGCCTGCAATGAGGGAGACCTTGGTTTGATCCCTGGGTTGGGAAGATCCCCTGGAGAAGGGAAAAGGTACCTACTCCAGTATTCTGGCCTGGAGAATTCCATGAACTGTGTAGTCCATGGGGTCGCAAACAGTCGGATACAACTGAGCGACTTTCACTTAGGTAAATACTAAAGGATATCATTGCTGGGTCATATGCTAAGAGTAAGCTTAGTTTTGTAAAAAACGGCCAAACTGTTTTCCAGAATTGGCTGTTCCATTTTGCATTCCCACTGGAAATGAACAAGCTCCCGTGGCACCACATACTCCCCAGCATTTGGGATTGTCAGTGTTTGGATTTTAGCCGTTGTGATATGTGTGTATTGGTATTTCATTGTTTTAATTTGCAATTCCCTAGTGATCTACCATGTTAAGCATCTTTTTTTTTTTAGTTTTATTTTTGGCTGCACTGGGTTTTCATTATCACACATGGGCTTTCTCTAGTTGCTATGATCAGGCTCCTCATTGCAGTGGCTTCTGTTTTTGCAGAGCACGGATTCTAGGGTGCATGAGCTCAATAGCTGTGGCACATGGGCTTATTTGCCTTGTGGCATGTGGGATACTCCTGGGCTAGGGATCAAACTGGTGTCCCCCGCACCACAAGGTGGATTCCTAACCACTGGATCACCAGGGAGACCCCCAAGCATCTTTTCATAAACTTATTTGCCATCCCTTTCTTCTGGGTTTTTCCTTCCACTATAGGTAACCATTTTTTATTGACTTTGGTTTACCCTTCTATTTTTACTTAAAAAATCATATGTACTTATATTTATAGTCCCCTTGCTTACACAAAAGGTAGCATACTGTACAGATTCCAAAGCATTTTATAGAGCATCTTTTACTACAGCAGCATAGAACCCATCATACGGACATACTATTGTTTCATAAATGCTGAACATTTAACGGTTTCTAATCTTTTGGTATTACAAATAACACTACAGTGAATAAGCTTGTGCACACATCATTTCATATTTCTGTTTGTATATCTTTGAGATACATTTTATCGAAAGGTGATTATAGTGTCCAAGGTTAATGCATATGTAATTTTGCTAGATATTGCCAAATTCTCCTGATACCCCTGCATTCCACCAGCAATGTATGATAATGCACGTTTTCCTGCAGATCTGCCAATAAGATCTTTTGTTAAACTTAAGGATTTTTGCCAATGTGATAGAGGAAAGCTGTAATGTTCTACATTTTAGCACTATAGAAGTCTGTTCTGTTCTAAATTATACATTTTATGCATCTAGGATATTTTATAAAACAAGTTAACATAAGTATTTTTAAAGAAGATAGGTTTTCTATTTCAGTCTTAGAATATACCACTTTTACTGATAATCTAACTATTGATAAAAGAACTAGAACAATTTTCAGCTAGAATGAGAAAGAATTTCAGAGGTAAGAAAGTCTGATTTTATCTTTTAACAAAGTAAAACTCTTGAGCTCAAAGAAGCCAGGTAATTAACTTCAAGTTACATGGTTCATAAAAAATGAACTCACATTTAACTAAAGCTAAAAATACTGCAGTGACTACATCAAAATTATGAAGAATGCTCTCCACAAACTGGAAGGCATAACACTCATCTTCATAACAATTTCACTAAATTAAACTCTGATGGATTACATCAAAGCCCAGGTACTCGAGTGACTGCTGCTGTGTTTTAGTACAATTCTGGAAGCTGATGTGAGCAGTGAAACCCAAAGTCACTTGGTTCTAACAGCCTTATCAATCATCTTTCTCACTTTTTCAGCTTTACAGTCAAATAGATCTGCTAATGGATTTCTGCCAATAGTTCCCAAATTTACAATATGAAATCTGAAGGCAAGGCCTATATATATTAGAATTTTTCTATCAGTCTTACTATGACATAATGGTTTGTAATTCTTGAGAACAGAGTATGGAAATTATCTTTTTGACTTGGCTCCTTATGGAATAGCAGGATGAAACTGCAACGCTTTTACAGTTTTAGTCTCATTAAAAGGTATAGACACTTACTTAGAAGTATTTTACACTAAATTTGCATTCAGAGACTTCTTAATAAAAGCAAAAAGTTGGAGCAAATTAATCAAAATCACCAATTATCCATGATGTCATTCATAGCACAAGAAAAATAATTTTTTGGTCCAGCACCCAAGCCACTTCAATATCACACATTGCATTTAGTTTCCATGTTTGCTTTAGTCTTCTTTCACCTGGAATAACCCCTCAGACTTTCTTTCATGGCTTTGATGCTTTTGGAGCATCAGGTCTGTTACTGTGTAGAATGTCCCTCAGTTTGAGTTTGTCTGATGGTCCCTCATACTTAGACTCAAGTTATGAATTTGGAACAGGATTCACACAGAAGTGATGCTGTATTCTCAGTGCCTTGGGTCGGTCATGCACCAGTTTACATGACACTAATGTGTCCCAGTAGCCATGATACGTATCTTAGTTATTCTCCACTGTAAAGTCACTATTTTTTTACTTTATAAATAAAAAGCAATTTGTGGGGAGATATTTTGAGACTATATCATATTTCTCATTAAACTTTCATCTACTAATTTTAGCATCCATCAACAATTCTTGACTAAGCCAATAACTATGTGATAGTTACCAAATGGTGGCATAAGGATATTGTTTAATTTGGATTTTTTCCCTTTTGGCTGTGCTGTGCAGCTTGCAGAATGTTAACAGTGGCTTGTGGGCTCTTAGTTCCTGAACCAGGAATGGAACTTGTGCCCTCAGCAGTGAAAGCACAGAGTTCCAACCATTGGACCACCAGGGAATTCCCAAGTTTGGATTTTCTTAATATACTATAATTGTAATAATACATTTGTTTGCATGTTCATGAAATATATACAGTGCCAGAGAAAATAAAATAGCTTAAAACAGCAATCCAAAGAAGCTGTTTAATGACAAAGTCAGTTTGCACAAATAACAAAAACTATTTAGAAGTATGAATGAGCAAGTCTCTTACAGCCTAAACCTTTTCTTCCTTTCTAGTTTTATTGAGATATAACTGACATGCAGCACTGTATACATTTAAGGTGTACAGCATAATGGCTTGACTCATATATATTGTGAAATAATTACTATAATAAGTTGGTTAACATCCATCATCTCACATAGGTACAAAAAAACTCCAAAGAAACAAAAGAAAAAGAAACGTTTTCACCCTAGTGATGAGAACTTTTAGAATCTACCCCCTTAGCAACTTTCAAATATACCATCTGGCAGTTTAGCTCTTAGTCATCATGTTTGTTTTGACCTATACATATAAGGTTAAAGAAATTTTGGGAAACCTTTTAAATTTTAATTGTCACACATATCTTTGGGGGTAAATAAAAAGGATGCCCACCCAACATAAGCTTGAAAAAAGATGTCTTGATGGGGTTAACTGGAGAAGACTATCATATCATAAACTTATCACAGGGATGAAATTAACTCTATTAATAAGCTTGAATCTTACAAGATCTATATGCTTTGCTTTTGTATCTCTCCAAATACAAAAGGTGTTTTCCTTAATAATAACTTACATGAAATTAAAAATTACTGTAATTATTAAATACTTCAAACATACAGAAAAAAATTACAGACATCCATTACCCACTATCTGAATGTAAATGATGTTTATATCTTATCATCTTTGCTTCAGAATGTTTTTTTCTCTACATAAATAAAGTATGGATACACTTAAAGCCAAACTTTCATCTTTTTCCTTTCCCTCCTTAGGGTTAGCCATTTCCTATCATCAATGTGTCTTTGCCATGCATGAATTCATGCTTTGAATTGTACAAAACAGTTAATCTTTGAGTCCAATATATTAATGGGCTTCCCTCATAGCTCAGTAGGTGAAGAATCTGCCTGCAATGCAGGAGCTCCGGATTCGATTCCTGGGTTGGGAAGATCCTCTGGAGAAGGAAATGGCAACTCATTCCAGTATTCTCACCTGGAGAATCCCACGGACAGAGGAACCTGGCAGGCCATGGGGTTGTAAGAGTCAGACACGACTTAGCCACTAAACCACCACCACCTTATAAATATATCTATATAACACTGTTTTATGCATTACAGAATTAGATTATTGATTATAAGTTGTATCATACTGAATGCATCAACTTTCATTTTTACTTAGTCTAATATTTTTGAAACTTATCTACCTTGAAACATGTACATCTGACTTATTCATTTTAACTACTGTATGGAAATTTATTGTATGAATAACCATCTATTCACTATTATTTATTTCCCAGCTGATGATGAATTAGTGTTTTTATTTTATTTTAATTTATTTATTACTGCCTCAAAGGGTGATGTAATAAATATTCTTATATGTTTTTCTTGGTATATGTGGGCAAGTTTCCCTGTAGTAAAAAAAATTTGAGTCATGGTGTAACCATATTTTCAGTTTTACTACGTATTGCCAAATTGTTTTCTAAATGGTTGCACCAACTGATACTCATATCAACAACTCATATCTTCTCTTGTACTTTGATTCATCAGGCTTTCTAATTTGTTTCCAATTGGAAGTATGTGAGTTATTATCCCCTTATTGCTTGCATTTGAATTTCTTAATTAGTAGTATGCAAACTTTTCTTTTCATGTTTTTGCTATTGTATTTTCTTTCTCTGCCATATACCTGGTTATATCTTTCACCAGTTTTTATTGGGTTATTTATAATTTTCTTGTTCATTTGAAAGGGTTCTTATTTATTATGAATATTAATTCTTTGTTCTATGCCTTGCATATCCTGCCACCTGTAACTTGGTAAACTTTGTGTATAGTGCTTTGGATACATGTTTTAAATTTAATGTGGCTAAACTTAGTAACCAGATAGTTTCATTTGTTTTGGGTCATGAAGACCAGAAGACCAGCATTACTTAGATCTAGTGCATACCTGGATGAAATCTAGTTCCCTGTGCTAAACGTTCCCTGGTTCCATATCCCTTCTAATGCCTATGGAAGCAGAAGAAATTGAGACAAATTCTTAGAATTTGGATATAGTTGGGAATCTTAAAACTGGCCATAAGAAGTTGCACTTCGAGCAAATACTTTTCCTGGGGTAAATGAAGGAGATTCTTACCAAGTCGTTTTAGTTTTGTTTGGGGAAGGGCAGGGGTTAAACCAGGTAGATGAGCTTTTGTTTCTTAACAACTATTACTATCTGTGTGTGTTAGTCCCTCAGTCATGTCCAGTTCTTTGAGATCACATAAACTGTAGCCCACCAGGCTCCTCTGTCCAAGGAATTCTCCAGGCAAGAATACTGGACTGGGTAGCCCTGCTCTTCTCCAAGGGATCTACCCTACCCGGGGATCGAACCTGGGTCTCCTACATTGTAGTCGGATTCTTTACTGCCTGAGCCACCAGGGCTATTATTCCTAATGGGGAGTATTGATAATCTGGTATATGCTACTCTTCAAAAAGAAGAAAAATTATTAAGTTTTTTTTTTAAAACCTTTTATGTTGTATTCGGGTATAGCCAATTAGCAATGTTGTGATAGTTTCAGGTGAACAGCAAAGGGACTCAGTCATACATATACATGTTCTCCCAAGAAATATTGTCTTGAGTCACATTAGTGGATAGGAATTGCCAGGATATTTCCATAACATCTTGCTGGTTCTGTGGATGACAGCTGGGGTTTTGTAATACCTGATGTTTAATTCTCTGCCATTTGTTAAGAAATTTCTTTCCTGCAAGGATTGGATGAGTAGCTATTTTTCATATCCATATGAAATACCTCACACCCAACTCTACCTTGCTGAACATTTGGATAGCAGGATGTGTAAAAAGCTAATATAATGGCTACTTTGCTTCCACGAGGAAGAAAAAGGCAGTATATATCCTCTTTTTTAATGACTGTGAGAACTAGAAAAGTTACTTTCCCCTAAGACTACCTAACTGAATCAACGCAAACTTTAAAATCCTTGGTCAATTTTCCTTATTATGAAATCTTTTTAAAGCAAAATTAAATACCAATGTATTAGTCATTCAGTTCAGTTCAGTTCAGTCGCTCAGTCGTGTCCGACTCTTTGCGACCCCATGAATCGCAGCACGCCAGGCCTCCCTGTCCATCACCAATCCCAGAGTTCACTCAGACTCACGTCCATCGAGTCAGTGATGCCATCCAGCCATCTCATTCTCTGGCGTCCCCTTCTCCTCCTGCCCCCAATCCCTCCCAGCATCAGAGTCTTTTCCAATGAATCAACTCTTCGCATGAGGTGGCCAAAGTACTGGAGTTTCAGCTTTACCATCATTCCTTCCAAAGAAATCCTAGGGCTGATCTCCTTCAGAATGGACTGGTTGGAGCTCCTTGCAGTCCAAAGGACTCTCAAGAGTCTTCTCCAACACCATAGTTCAAAAGCATCAATTCTTCGGCGCTCAGTTTTCTTCACAGTCCAACTCTCACTTCCATATGTGACCACTGGAAAAACCATAGCCTTACTAGACAGACCTTTGTTGGCAAAGTAATGTCTCTGCTTTTCAATATGCTATCTAGGTTGGTCATAACTTTCCTTCCAAGGAGTAAGCGTCTTTTAATATCATGGCTGAAATCACCATCTGCAGTGATTTTGGAGCCCCCAAAAATAAAGTCTGACACTGTTTCCACGGTTTCCCCATCTATTTCCCATGAAGTGATGGGACCAGATGCCATGATCTTGGTTTTCTGAATGTTGAGCTTTAAGCCAACTTTTTCACTCTCCTCTTTCACTTTCATCAAGAGGCTTTTGAGTTCCTCTTCACTTTCTGCCATAAAGGTGGTATCATCTGCATATCTGAGGTTATTGATATTTCTCCCGGCAATCTTGATTCCAGCTTGTGTATCTTCCAGTCCAGCGTTTCTCATGATGTACTCTGCATAGAAGTTAAATAAGCAGGGTGACAATATACAGCCTTGACGTACTCCTTTTCCTATTTGGAACCAGTCTGTTGTTCCATGTCCAGTTCTAACTGTTGCTTCCTGACCTGCATATAGGTTTCTCAAGAGGCAGGTCAGGTGCTCTGGTATTCCCATCTCTTTCAGAATTTTCCACAGTTTATTGTGATCCACACAGTCAAAGGCTTTGGCATAGTCAATAAAGCAAAAATAGATGTTTTTCTGGAACTCTCTTGCTTTTTCCATGATCCAGTGGATGTTGGCAATTTGGTCTCTGGTTCCTCTGCCTTTTGTGAAACCAGCTTGAACATCTGGAAGTTAATGGTTCACGTATTGCTGAAGCCTGGCTTGGAGAATTTTGAGCATTTCTTTACTAGCGTGTGAGATGAGTACAATTGTGTGGTAGTTTGAGCATTCTTTGGCATTGCCTTTCTTTGGGATTGGAATGAAAACTGACCTTTTCCAGTCCTTTGGCCACTGCTGAGTTTTCCAAATTTGCTGGCATATTGAGTGCAGCACTTTCACACCATCATCTTTTAGGATTTGAAAGAGCTCAACTGGAATTCCATCACCTCCACTAGCTTTGTTCGTAGTGATGTTTCTAAGACCCACTTGACTTCACATTCCAGGATGTCTGGCTCTAGGTGAGTGATCACACCATCGTCATTATCTTGGTGGTGAAGATCTTTTTTGTACAGTTCTTCTGTATTAGTCATTACTAATACTAAAAATTACACCCCAACTGATTCTCTATAGAGGCTCATCTTCCAGAAAGGTGGGCAGAGAGAAAATTGGTTCAAGTGATCGATTCCTTTTAATGCTCTCTTTTATGTTTATATGTGGTATGAGTCTTTCTTCATTTTTAAGATAATTTCTCTAACCCCTATTAAAGACTGTTTTTTAAAGCTATTGAATTTTCATTTCTTATTGAAAATTATTAAGTTCAGTAAAATTGTTAACAATGTGAGTTTAAAAAAAAAAACAAACCTGGTCATTCCCTGGCAGTCCGGTGGTTAGGACTCTCACTGAGTGGGCCCCAGGTTTGATCCCTAATCTGGGAACTAAGATCCCACAAGCCTTGTGGTGTGGCCAAAAAAGAAATTAATGAATAAAAATAAGTAACAATGATAACAATATCTTTGAATGCTTAATCACAGAAACAATGGATAATAATTACAAAATTATAAGAGAAAAAAAGAATATAAAAATCTGTAAGCATACCACCTAGAAGTAATAATTATTAATATTTTGGAATATAATTTATTTTTTCTATGCATATCTATGTACATTTTAACCAAAGATGAGATAATAAAGTCCATCTGCTTTGTAAATATATTTTTCACTGTTTCTTTCTTGATATAACATTTTACTTAATCAGTAAATATTCAGCTAAAATATCATTTTATCTAAAAGATCCTTTTACATATATATGCCTTCAGAGTTGTGTCATAATATACATATATATAGAAATGTACCTAATCATTTCTAAATTTTTATGTTATGAGTTTTAACATTAATGAAAATCATTAATAACTTTTTACACATGTCTATGAATAGTTCTTTGACAAACAGTCACTCCAGAGCAAATGGTATAAAAATTTTGGGGGCTTTTGATATTTACTACAAAATTTATCTTGATAAAACTTATATAACTTACACACTTAAAAGCCTTTTAATATTTTTTTTTACTTTCTTACAGGTAACATTTCAACTTTGTTGGCCATACTCTGTAAATAATACATAAAAAGCTTGATAATGTTTATCAATATCCAATAGAATATTGACCCATTAACATCCATTTTGTACAGTGCTATGCATTAGAAATCTTATCATATACTATTAATAGGTAAATATTAATCTGAGAGCCATTTCTATTATTAAATGAAGATGAAAAGTAAATGTAAAAACTTATCTGTGAATTCCTTCAAAATATATTCAGGAAAATACTTTTTTTAAAAGCTTTTTAAAATATTTAATCATTTATTTGGTTGTACCAAGTCTTAGTTGTGGCATGAGGGCTCTGGTTCTCTGACCAGGGATTGAACCCTGGCCTCCTGCATTGGGAGTGAGGAGTCTTAACCACTGGACCATCAGGGAAGTCCCTACTTTTTTTTTTTTTAAATAAACTACTATATTATTGGAGAATGAGTGAGAGTCACAGAAAGGTAGGTTTTGAGCAGAACTGTATGTTATAATAGAAATATTTAGACGTGAAAGTGAATGTGTTAGTCACTAAGTCGTTTCTGACTCTGCGACTCCATGGACTGTAGCCCACTAGGGTTCTCTGTCCATGGACTTCTCCAGGCAAGAATACTGAAGTGGATTGCCATTTGCTTCTCCAGAAACATTTAGAAATTATCCACGAAATAGTATAGGTTGAAGCTATAGTAAAAAATTGTTTAAATTTAGATAAATTATGGATAATTGAACAATGATTGACTCAAAATAGAGACTAAGTATACTACATACAATTATTTCATGGAGCAGCACTTTCCCACCAACTAGATTATAAATATTACTCCACTACTCTTGCCTGAAAAATCCCATGGACAGAGGAGCCTGGTGGGCTGCAGTCCATGGGGTTGCTAGGAGTCAGACACGACTGAGTGACTTCACTTTGACTTTTCACTTTCATGCACTGGAGAAGGAAATGGCAACCCACTCCAGCGTTCTTGCCTGGAGAATCCCAGGGACGGGGGAGCATGGTGGGCTGCCCTCTATGGGGTCGCACAGAGTCGGACACGACTTACGTGACTTAACAGTAACAATCTGATCACAAATGGAATTATTATACTCTATTGTCCTTGCATCATTCATTCAACAAATTTTGAGTGCCTACATGTACCATTTAAACATTTTTAGGTTTTTTTTTTCTACAAACAATCTCACATTCACCATTTCATATTCTACATAGCTGGAGAAGGAAATGGCCAGACACTCCAGTATTCTTGCCAGGATAATCCCAGGATAATGGATGTAGGAGCCTGGCTGGCTACAGTCCTTGGGCTCGCAAGAGTTGGACTTGATTGAGCGACTAAACCACTACCAACATTCTTCATAGCAAGAGTTTAGATTTCCATGATACCAGGGGTTGAGACTCCAGGCTTCTGATGCAGGGGGTGTGGGTTCGATCCTTGGTTGGAAAATTAAGATCTGGCATGCTGCACATCATGGCCAAAAAAAAGAGTATTCAATTTTTTATATTTGTGGAGATAAATACTACAGGACTGGTGAATGACCTTGGATTCCTGGAGTAGGAATTTCTGGGACTGGGGTTCCCCTCTTTCTGCAGTAGAGGGGCTGCATCTTCCCACTAGGTCTCCAGATGCTGGGAGCCACTTTCTCAGCACTGCTCACAACTGCTGGCATTAAAGTTCAGGCTGCCCAAGCAGTTCGTTTATCCCCACAACACTCTCATGCTCACCTTGCCTAAAGAGAGAGAAACAGAGGGGCAGGTCTCTCAACTAGAAGTTAGCGTTCACATTATACCCAGTATGTCCGGGCTCAAGTACATCTCTTTTTAGAACGTGTATGAGGGGGAATGCATCCATCTGCTGCCCCTTCTACCTGGGGTTTCTGCTGGCTCCAAGTGATACCACTGATACTCACTGGAGCCCTTCACCTGGCAATATTTAAGTAATCATTGTGGGAATCTCAGATCTGGCAGGGTCTCACCACCCCCTCCCAGCATTTCCTCAACTCCACCACATCTTGGCAAGTCCCAGGAAGGACCCTCAAGGTTCCTTCCGTTCTCCACTACGCTCCTCCCTGAGAGCAGCTCCACTGCTTTTTGTTCCCTCACCCAGAACATACAGGAGCTGGGATGTGGGGAGTTGAGTGCGTGCTAAGTCACTTTAGGTAGTCATATTTGACTCTTTGCGACCCTATCAACTATAGTTCACCAGGCTCTTCTGTTCATGGGATTCTCCAGGCAAGAATATTGGAGTGGATTGCCATTCCCTCCTGCAGGGAACGTTCTCAATCCAGGGATCAAACCAGAGTCTGTCTACTGCATTGGCAGGCAGGTTTTTTTTTTTTTTTTTTTTTTTTTACCACTAACGCCACTTGGAAAGCCCTTCTTTTTTCTTCCCCACCCTTCCCAGGTTTGAGGAATATTTCTATTTTGGATTTTGGTGATGGGGAAGGAACTGGTTCTCTGCTGCATTTGCTTTCAAAATAATTTTTTAAATGACCTTACATTTGGACATTCCTTTTGAATTTAGAAAGCTAGAATTCAGTGTATTTTTTTTCTCCTCACACTAAATGCTGATCTCTGTCCTGACCCTACCCAGATGGCAGCCTCCTGTCTTGCAGCCCAGAGGGGAGAGATGGTCAAAGATTCAGGAAACAAAATACATGGACCAAAACCTCACAGAGTCATCCCGTCAAACAGCTCATGAATATTATGTCTTACATGAGGAAATGTTAAGTGAAAAAATAGGAAAAATGTAACTATGCCTTGGTTAAAGCTATATAAAATGAAAATGTCTACATAGAAAATAAGACAGGGATGAAGAACACTATCTAGGTTACATTTAGAGCGGAGGGATTATAGGTTGAGATTTTATTTTTTGTTTTCCAAAACGCTTGTGATTACTTTTATAAGTTGGAAAAAAATGAATGTACCAAAACTAAAAGAGAAATGTCTTTCATTGTTTGCAGATACATTTCCTTGAACAGACCTTGAATAATGAAGAAATATCCTACATTTATAGATAATGACCCTATTCTCTTGTGGTAAGCCATTCTAGTGTTTTAATAACCTTCTTGGTCAGGAAGTCTTCCTTCTATCTGTCATAAATATAATTCGCTATATTGCTATAATATTTCTTATGTCTCTGGCAAACATTTCAGTTTGTCATTTAGCCAATGTTATCATTGTGGTTAACCACAAAGGAAAAGTATCCTCATATATTATAAATAATAATATGTTAGCTAAACTATTAGTTGTTTATGGAAAGCATTGCAAGTTATATAAACCTCTGTCATAGTGTATCATAATATATTGGAGTAAATACAAGCAAGATAAAATAATTTGTCTTTATCTACCAGACTTCTTAGCATATGGGATACTTCCAATAGATGGTAATTAAATAAATTCAATTTTATGATTTTAAAAGTCCTGATCATTTCATAAGAACATAAGTGATTTGAAATATCTTGATTTTTGAAAGTCTTTGGATTAAAATCCAGATCAAATCTTTTAGACATTTATTTGAAAAATTATCCTTGTCTACAGTATGAGAGGTTTGCCTGGAGCACCTCTAATTAACCCTTTCATCCTTTATAAAGGTATTTTTTTGTTGTTTGTTTGTTTGTTTTCTGGCTATCCTGTGCAGCTTGCAGGATCTTATTTCCCCACCCAGGAATTGAACTCAGGCCTTCAGCACAGAGCCCTAACCACTGGACTGCCAGGGAATTCCCTAAAGGTAAATAATTCTATGACTTTATGATTCATTGGCCCACAAATGCCAAAAAAAGTAAAATCTAGTTTTTTATATTTGAATATTATTTAAGAAACATTAAAAAAAAGGAACTGGCATATTTAGGCCAGACTTGTATTGTCAGTGGAAACAGAATTGAGTGCTTCCCTAGTCTAGTGGATTCAGAGAGCAGAGCCATGTGACTAGTCTAAACACTCCTTCAAGATGACAGAAGGTAGGGTATTTTTACACATAGTGAGGATACTTTCTTTAAATGGCTCTATGCTTCATGCAGTCGTTTTCACACTCCATGTTGACTATGCACACGGCCTGAGATAAAATAGTATTGGAGTACAGCAGACACACTAGAGACAGCTCATTGGAAATCAAGAGCTTTGTAAGCCTCAGTTATAAAATCACAAAAATTTTCTGGAGAAAAGGGGAAAAGTAAAATCCACTAACTAACAAGGTATCCTTCAGCTGCTGGTACAGAATTTTGCATAGCTTCAGCAATGGCCAAAGGCGTCACAAATCACACGGAAGTGAATTTTGATGGGTCTGTTCCAGTTTTAAGACAGTGTAATCAACCCCTAGTCTGGAGGTCCCTCCTTATCTCTGAGGAGATTGTGGGCAGTTTTAGGATTAACCAGGGAATCTTGTTCAGTATAAGATGACTGTGCTGTGCTTAATTGCTTAGTTGTGTCCGACTCTTTGTGACCCAATGGACTGTAGCCTGCCAGGCTCCTCTGTCCATAGGCATTCTCAGGCAAGAATACTGGAGTGGGTTGCATGCCCTCCTCCAGGGGATTTTCCTGACCCAGGAATCAAACCAGGGTCTCCCGCATTGCAGGCGGATTCTTTACCAGCTGAGCTACCAGAGAAGCCCATAAGATGGCTAGGGAACCCTTAATATCATGAACTCAGGCTGCGGAAACTTCAATGGCAATGTTTCCCAAAGTGTGACACCTAGAGTACTGAAGGCAGTGCCATTTTCCCTGCCTGCCCTTCTGTGAATGTATGTGCACAGTATGCTCTGGACCCATGTTGTCCAATCTGGGCACACCAGACACAAACAGCTCTTGAATACTTGCACCTGACTAATCCAAATAAATACGTTGTAAAATACACACCCAACGTTGAAAGCATAGAGGGAAAAAATAAAGTAAAATGTCTCACTAATAATTTTTTGTATGCACCACATGTCGAAAAGCCTATATTCTAGTAAACTGGGTTAAGTAAGACATGCAATTAACCTTAATTTTACCTGTTTCTTTTTACTTGTTTCATTTTTGATAACATGGGTGGCCTGGGTTTGTGGTGCTCATTGGATTTCGGCTAGATGCTGCTGCTCTAGACAGATACCACTGGGAAGAGCTCCTGTCCATCCCAGCACTCTGCTTGCACAGCATGCTGGGAATTACACCAGGGACCATTAGAGGAGGCCCTGCCTCCGGAGAGGAGGAGGATTTATCTAATGGTCAACAGCAGGCGGCTGTGTTGGAAGCTGTGTTGGAAGCCCAGCTGAGTCTGGGCTGAAGGCGGATGAGGTCAAGGGAGGAAATAACAGATATTTGTATTTTCAGTTTCCTGAAATTTCCTTATTAGGTTGTTTTATTTAAGTCAGGGAGGGGGCGTGGAAACAAGTGAGAAGAATATATTAATACAGGTAGGTCTTTAGATATGTAAACACACAACTAAAGTTTGTTTTATATATTCAACATGACTGTTTACTTAAAGTTCTTTGACTGAAACCATTCATATATATATTTTAGAGTATGACTTTCTGGGTTTTACTGTGAATCCTTAGTTTTTCTGTTTCATAGTAAATACAGGGCTCATTTTCTCCACTGCATCAGGAGATGGCTATGCATTCAAGGGAAGGAGAGAAGCCAACTTCTCTGTCCCACAGGGCTTCTTCTGTATCTACTCACAGCACTCATGCTGTCTATGTTGCTGCTGACACTTGTTGACTTTAAAAAAAATGTACAATATGTGAGTTGCGAGTTAAGTTTTAACTGGGGCAAAATGAGGACTGTAGGCCAGGAGATAGCACCTCAGATAGCTCTGAGAAACTGCTCCAAAGAGGCAGGGATAAAAAGGTCAATATATATGTGATTTTTGGTGAAAAGAAAATACATGCAATCAAGCACATATTTTTCCAGAAGGTTTCTACTTGTCTCATGAAGCCTTTGCTAGTCACGAGGAAGAGTCATCACCATGAAGGATTTTAGTGCTTTTCTAGATATGGGGAGATACAAGAATTGGGCTCATAAAATTGACTCCTGGAAATATATAATTATCTGAAGACCTCCCTCCTTCGCAATGAGCACAGAGTGCTTCATTTCTGCTCTCCACCCTGAACTCTTTGCAGAGGGTATTGAAGGTCAGCATTTGCAGCTGCACATGACTTAATTCTTATAGAAGTAGATGGCGTGTGCCCATGGTAAGTGCCAATTTGTAGTTGACACTCTTAATCGAAGAGTTTGGAATTCAGAAGTCAGGGGGAGATGCTTAGCTGTCCTTTTGAATGTTTCTATCAGCCCCTGAGGAATAGATTTGCATTTGCCTTATAATGGAAGGATGTTCAAGAACTTTCTGTTTAGGATATAGGAGTTCTACTAAAGCAATTCTTTTTTTTTTTTTTGCTGTTAAAGTTAACAATGCAGGATATTATAAAGAGCAGAAAAACAGCCTGAGGATGAAGGCGATTTTGCAAATAGACTTGAGCTTGTTAACCATCTTCCTCTACGAAAAGAAATTTATATATTGATTCATTTACTTGGCAATTTGATGATAGTCTCCCAGGTAGGTGCAAGGCACCTGTAGTAGTACCTACAGTGGGTGCTAGTTTCATGAAATCTTGCAGACAATTAAGAAGATACATCATAGAGGACAATTTCTAGTGTAGATGTGAAAACTTCAAGATGGAGAAACTTAAAGTTAACAAAGAGGGGAAGAAATTCTTTAAAAAGAAAAGATGTTAATTTTTACCTTTTGAAAAAGACCAAGAGGGTTGCCATCATTTCTAACAGACTGCCTAACAAAAATGTGTCTGGCAGGCCACATTTTCTAATGGGCTTTGTTCCCACTATTGTTTAGAAGCCAAGAATTAAGTTGAACTAAAGAAGTCTAGCTTGTTTTTGATCATCATATTGTGTTATCAATGTTATGAAATAACATGCAATGTTAGAAAAACAAGCACAGGAAAAGGTTCTTTATAACCTTTTAATTTCTTTTGTATTTAAATTATTCCTCAGGGAAAAGAGAAGAGAAAAGGCAAAAATATTTCTTCCATTTTATAAAAACATGTAGTATCCAATCTCCTTAGTTTGGAATTAAATTGGCTGAGCACCTCTGGGTGGGGACTGCTGGGAGATGATGTGAAACATACCTTGATCTCAGTTTCTAATGCAACCAGCTGCAGCTATTAATGAGTCCATACCACCAGGATATAAAACATATCATAGTCCTTAAACCAAATGTCATCGGTGTTGAGCCCTCATCTGTTCACTACAGGCTTCCCTGGTGGCTCAGACAGTAAAGAATCTGCCTGCAATGCAGGAGACCCAGGTTTGATTCCCCAGTCAGGAAGATTCCCTGGAGGAGGGTGTGGCAACTCATTCCAGTATTCTTGCCTGGAGAATCCCATGGACCTGGTGGGCTACAGTCCCTGGGGTCGCAAAGAGTCAGACAAAACTGAGCAGCTAACACTTGCACTTCTTCCTTTTCACTAGGCAGAAAATAAAATCTCAGTTATTATTCAATCCATTTTACTCCCCTCCATGGAATCATACAAGAATCACAGGCCCACATTGTTCCAGGAGCTTTGGGAAGAGGCCCATACTTAGTCCTTGAATGGATGTTGACTTCACATCTATTGCTTCTTCTGTAGAAGCTGGTCTTTGGTACTTTGGTGGACAAGACTGTGGTGGATGAAGTAGACCCTTGCTTAGTTTCCTAAGTTTACTTGGAGGAGCTACCAATGTCCACCCTGAGTGCAGTGCATGAATGAGGCCCACAGCTGCCATTCCTAGAACCAGATTGTACTTTGAGTCTAGGGGCAGGCCCTGTCTTGGCTTGGGTTTTCCCAAAGCAGAGCTGTGATAAGCGCTCTTACTTAGGCAGTATACTTGGAGTGATAGGGCTTCCCTGGTGGCTCAGTGGTAAAGAATTCACCTGCCAATACAGGTGATGCAGGTTTGATCCCTGGGTTGGGAAGATCCCCTGGAGAAGGAAATGGCAACCCACTCTAGTATTATTCCCTGGGAAATCCCATGGACAGAGGAACATGGTGGGGTATAGTTCATAGGGCTGCAAAAAAGTCAGACGCAACTTTGCAACTAAACATCAACAGCAACAACACTTAGAGTGACCATAGGAAACAGGAGTAAGATAGTGGGGAGAATGAAGCCGAGAAACTGGAAAAGCCATGTGAAGGCATGTTCTGGAGGTCGATGCTTTGGGCAACAGGGCTTTGATTTGGCGAAAACCTTCAGTGCAGTATGCTAAGTGACTTCCAGAATTGTCTGTTCAAAATTGTCTGTACTGGAGTTGGAAAAATTCATATATACATCAGATATTGTCTCCCATTTGTCTAGGGTTGCTGTGTTAGTTTGCCTGGACTGCCATAACTTTCCCAGACTGGGCAGCTTAAACAATAGAAATTTATTTTCTCAAAATTTGGGGGGCTGGCAGGTCTGAATTCTCCTGAGGTCCCGCTCCTTGGCTTGCTCATGACCACCTGCTAGCTGTGTCCTCACCCGGCCTTATCTCTCTGCATCTCTTTTCCTGGCGTCCCTTCCCCTTCTTACAGGGACATTAGTCCATATAAGGTCCACCCTTATGACCTCTTTGAACTACATTACCCCCTGAAAGGCCCTAACTCCAAATACAGTACGTTCACATTGGAGATTAGGGCTTAAACTATGAATTTGGCAGAGGTCGGAGTGGGGATAGGGTGACACAATTCACTCCATAATGGTTACCCTTGGCGGAGCTAACTTGTTGACCAGCGTAGAGAACAAATGCAGTAGTGTAAAGTTACTGGAAATTCAGACTTGGATGAATTAGGAGGTGAGGGGGAAAGAATGTTGTTGTTGTTCTGTTGCTAAGTCATGCCTGACTGTTTGAGACCCCATGAACTGCAGTACGCTAGGTTTCCCTCCTTCACTATTTCTTGGAGTTTGCTCCACTATTTTCTGGAGGGGAAAGAATACGGAGTTGGGATTTCAGATGCTTGGATGGTCACCTTTTTCCTTCTCAAGTCAAAACTAGATCTTCCCTCACTATCTAAAATGAACCAGGTTAATCCTTTTCAATGGGCTAGAAACAAAGCCAATCTTTACTTTCCTCCTGGGTGAGGAAAGTATTTTAATTTTTTGGCCATGCTACACAGCATGTGGGATCTTAGTTCCCCAACCAGGGATCAAAGTTGTGTCCCCTGCATCGGAAGTACACAGTCTCAACCATTGGACTGCCAGGGAAGTCCTGGAGGCTATGTTTTTTTAAGACAATATGATGGGTCTTTCTTTCCTGGGATGGGTGTCTTAGGCTAAAGTGTGTGCTCATCAGAACTAAGACAAGGATTTCAATGCAAATGACTTATTTGGGAGGCAATCAAAGAAAAGAAAGAAGTGAATAAAGTGTGTATTAGTGAGCAGATTATCACTGAGGGCAACTGGCCCTCCATTCACTAGAATATGCCTCAGAGCTGTCCTATCCAAAGGCAAGCAAACTGGGGTATTTATCCTCCAGTCCTCACCTGTCATTGGTTGGTGGCAGTTCCCTGGCGATGCTAACTCTTCTGGCATTTCTGGACTATTCTGTATAAGAGAAAGCTGTCAGGCACAAGTTGCCCAAGGAAGACCTTGTGTATCTAAGGAATATGAGGGACACTGACAGCTACTATGGTGGGGTGAGGCAGGGAAAGGATGTCTGAAAGAGGGATGAACTAAGTAATTAACAGTATGAGCAGAACTGGACCATTGGAAGATTTCATTTTTTTAAAAATATCAATAAATATGCTGTGATCTTAGCAGTAGCGATTTGCATTTGCTTTATTATAGTTATTCAAAACGTATTCTACCATTCAGACTTTGCTGTTGTTGTCCAGTTGCTAAGTCATGTTCGACTCTTTACAATCCCATGAACTACAGCATGCCAGGGTTCCCTGTCCTTCACTATCTCCCCAAGTTTGCTCAAATTCACGTCCATTGAGTCAGTGATGCTCTGTAACCATATAATCTAATTCAGACTTCATATTACTTTCAATCACCCGTCTTTGTTAGGTTTAAATCAATTAAGTTTTTTAAAATTTAAATTTATTTATTTTTGGCTGTGCTGGGTCTTCATTGCTTCGAGGGTCTTTCCCTAGTTGTAGAAGCAGGGGCTACTCTCTCCTTATGGTGCACAGGCGTCTCACTGTGGTACTTTTTCTTGTGGAATATAGGCTCTAGGTCAAGCAGGCTTCAGTAGTTGTGGCACATGGGCTCGGTAGCTGTGGCTCCCGGACTCCAGAGCACAGCCTTAGTTGCTCTTCGGCACGTAGGATCTTCCCAGATCAGGGATCAAATTCATGTCTCCTGTATTGGCAGGCAGATTCTTTACCCCTGAGCCACCAGGGAAGCCCTAAATCAGTGTAGTTTTAATATTTTTTTTCTTCTTCATGATTGTTTCATTTTGCAGGCACAAAGTAATACTGTATTGTTATTTAGTTGCTCAGTTTTGAATGACACTGATTTCTGCTTTTTAGTATTTCTTCTATTTAAATTTATATAGCTTTTCTTCCTTTTCTAGGTTCTTGACAGTGGGAGCTTAGATTTTGATTTGGGACTTTTCTTCTTTTCTAATGTAGGCATTTACTGCTATAAACAGAGAAGGCAATGGCACCCCACTCCAGTACTCTTGCCTGGAAAATCCCATGGACAGAGGAGCCTGGTAGGCTGCAGTCCATGGGGTTGCTAAGAGTCGGACACGGCTGAGCGACTTCACTTTCACTTTTCACTTTCATGCATTGGAGAAGGAAATGGCAACCCGCTCCAGTGTTCTTGCCTGGAGAGTCCCAGGGACGGGGAGCCTGGTGGGCTGCCGTCCATGGGGTCGCACAGAGTCCGACACGACTGAAGTGACTTAGCAGTAGCACTGCTATAAAAATTTCTCTTGACACTGTTTAGCTGTATGCACAAATATTGATATGTTGTATTTTTGTTTTCATTCCATTCAGAATATTTTTTGTGTGTTTCCTTAATACATACTTTGATTCATGGATTATTTACAAGTAAGTTGTTATTTTCCAAGTGTTTGGGAGTTTTCCTGGAAATCTTTGTTATTGATTTCTGGTTTGCTTTCATTGTGACCTGAGAACACATGCTGTATGAGTTCAATTATTTAAAATTTGCTGCAGTTTGTCCTATGGCCCAGGATATGATTATCTCAGTATATGCTTTAAGAACACTTGAGGACTATTTTAAGAATTCTATTTCAGTTTAAATACAGTGTTTTTGTGTATATGTTTTTCTATAGCTTTTTAAGTGGTTGCTCTAGGTTTTATTGATACATTACATACACATAACTCCTCCTGGTGTCATCATTTTACCAGTTTGAGGGAAACAGAGAAACTTTAACTCCTTTTGCGTATCTTTACTCTCCAGGTGGCGCTAGTGGTAAAGAATCAGCCTGCCAATGCAGGAGACCTAAGATTCGAGTTCTATCCCTGGATTGGGAAGATTCCCCTGGAGGAGGGCGTGGCAACCCACTTAAGTATTCTCTCCTGGAGAATCCGAATGGACAGAGGAGCTTGGCGGGCTACAGTCCATAGAGTTGCAAAGAGTTGGACATGACTGAAGCAACTTAGCAAGCATGCACTTTCCCCCATTTATAATTGGCCTTAAAATAGTGGCACCCCACTCCAGCACTCTTGCCTGGAAAATCCCATGGACGGAAGAGCCTGGTAGGCTGCAGTCCATGGGGTCACTAAGAGTCGGACACAACTGAGCGACTTCACTTTCACTTTTCACTTTCATGCATTGGAGAAGGAAATGGCAACCCACTCCAGTGTTCTTGCCTGGAGAATCCCAGGGACAGGGGAGCCTGGTGGGCTGCCATCTATGGGGTCGCACAGAGTCGGACACGACTGAAGTGACTTAGCAGCAGCAGTGACTTCTGTTGAAAATCTCATTTAAAAGGGTTTAAAGGCTTCCCTGGTGGCAGAGTAGATAAAAATCTGCCTGTCAATACAAGGGAAATGGGTTCAATCCCTGGTCCAGGAAGATTCCACATGCCGTGGAACAACTAAGCCTGTGTGGCACAACTACTGAGCCCACACAACTGCTGAAGCCCATTTGCCTAGAGCCTGTGCTCCACAACAAGAAAAGCCACTGCAATGAGAAGCCCATGCACCACGATAAAGAGTAGCTCCCACTTGCCGCAATTAGAGAAAACCTGTGTAAGAGCACCAAAGATCCAGTGCAGCCAAAAGTAAATAAATAAAAATAACAATGAAAGGGTTTTATACTTTACTCAATCCACTTTTAGATGACTGATCTTTCTACCAGAATGTAAGTACCACCATAACAGGGAGTTTCCTTGGGATTGTTCACCAGTGTTAGTTTTCTGCTAATGCAGTGATGGTCACATTTTCATAACTGCCACCATTGAAAGCTCAGTGGTAAAGAATCTGCTTGCAATGCAGGAGATGCAAGTTCGATTCCTGGGTCAGGAAGATCCCCTGGAGAAGGAAATGACAACTCCAGTATTCTTGTCTGGAAAATCCCACAGACAGAGGAACCTGGTGGGCCACAGTCCATGGGATTGCAAAACAGTCGGATATGACTTAAACACTAAACATCAACAGCCACTGAAAAGGAAGCGGCTTCAAAAAGTTGTGGGGCTAGATCATTCTAGGTAGAAGAAACAGTAAGTAAAAGCCATCAGGCCAGAATATACTTAGAATCCTACTAAAAATACTGAGTATAACATTCTATGTGACATAGCTCATATCATCTCAATCCTCATAATTATAAATTTGTTGATATAGTATGACTCATTTGAAACACTATTTAGATCCTAATCCAAAACAAAAATTGGCCAAACCCACATGGTTTCACTCAATATGTTCCTCTTCTTACCTTTTTATATGTTTTCTTCTGAGCATAATCTGGTTTTACTTTGGGGCCTTTTTTTCTAACTCTGTAATTTAATATGTTTTTACTTACTGTTAAATCAACATTAAAACTTTATAGAAGTAATTAAAAAAAAAAAAACACCATGATCCATGATTCAAACATATTTTCCCTGGCAGCTTTGAATGGTTAAAGTTTTAAACTCTAGAGTCATAAAGCTTTATATTCATATCTTGGCTGTGTGACTTCAGACAAATTATACTTGCTGCTGCTGCTGCTAAGTCACTTCAGTCGTGCCACGAATGAAGCCCACTAGGCTCCCCTGGCCCTGGGATTCTCAAGGCAAGAACACTGGAGTGGGCTGCCATTTCCTTCTCCAATGCATGAAAGTGAAAAGTGAAAGTGAAGTCGCTTGGTCGTGTCCGACTCTTAGTGACCCCATGGACTGCAGCCTACCAGGCTCCTCCATCCATGGGATTTTCCAGGCAAGAGTACTGGAGTGGGGTGCCATTGCCTTCTCCGAAATTATACTTAGGGCCTCTGCATTAGTCCTCTCATTTGTAAAATGAAAAGAAGAACTGCACACAGCTTTTTGTTAAAACTATTGTACCTCACACAGTTGTTGTGAGAATTAGGTGAATTGATCTAATGCATTTAAACAGTCTGGCACACAAGAACCCCCTCCTCAATAACTGTTCATAATTCTTATTATCAACCCAACAATTTTCTTCCCACATAATTTTTATTTAGTTGCAATCATAGGATATGTATGGAGTAGAGAATGGAAAACCAATTCAATATTTTTGCCTGGGAAATTCCATGGACAGAGGAGCCTGGCAGACTACAGTCCATGGGGTTGCAAAGAGTCAGAGATGACTGAGCATGTGAGCATGTGTGCACACACACATGTGCACGCTCACACACACACAGGATATGTAAAGGATGGTGTTATACTTTTAAATTTAACTTTAATAAGGTTTCCTTCACACTTATTTAATTAACATACTGTTTTTAATGATAGCCTGACATGCCATACTATTGATATATCTTGCTTAAAAATTTCCCTGTTACTGGGCATTTATTTTATTATTATGAGTTATGATCTTATAAATTTTTTATTCTGAGTGATGAATAATATTCTTTATTATTATGAGTGATGATCAATAAAGTGTGGAAAATTCTGAAAGAGATGGGAATACCAGACCACCTGACCTGCCTCTTGAGAAACCTGTATGCAGGTCAGGAAGCAACAGTTAGAACTGGACATAGAATAACAGACTGGTTCCAAATAGGAAAAGGAGTACGTCAAGGCTGCATATTGTCACCCTGCTTATTTAACTTCTATGCAGAGTACATCATGAGAAATGCTGGGCTGGAAGAAGCACAAGCTGGAATCAAGATTGCTGGGAAAAATATCAATAACCTCAGATATGCAGATGACACCACCCTTATGGCAGAAAGTGAAGAAGAACTAAAGAGCCTCTTGATGAAAGTGAAAGAGGAGAGTGAAAGAGTTGGCTTAAAGATCAACATTCAGAAAACTAAGATCATGGCATCCAGTCCCATCACTTCATGGCAAATAGATGGGGAAACCGTGGAAACAATGGCTGACTTTATTTTTTTGGGTTCCAAAATCACTGCAGATGGTGATTGCAGGGAGGCCTTGCATGCTGCAGTTCATAAGGTCGCAGAGTCGACACAACTGAGCGGCTGAACTGAACTGACGATCTTATGCACATGCTTTGTACATGATGCTTTTTCCTTCTTTCAAATGATTTATTTCCCAGCTATCCCCAGGAGTATAATTTTTGATTTTGTGTCCAACATAGAACTCTTTCCTCCCATGTATTTAGTTCCAAAGAAGCAACCATTATACTTTTTACATGTACTTTCAGTACATGATGGAAAGAGAGGCAGACATATCATATCACCACAATGAAGTGATGTTCATGTAGGAACAGACCCTATACAAGACTGATAAGGTCTACATTATTAGCATCATTGTTGTTATCATTCATTTATTCCACAAACATTTACTATTCACCTTGGACGGGCGTGGACAATGGTTAGGAAGAATGTTACAAAAGGAAGCCAGAGAGGTACAAAAAAGAGTGAAGCTCCAAATGCTAAACACCACTTTATTTACAAACTTTCCTTGTTGATTCTGCATGTCTTCTCAGGCATCATGTGGAATCTATCTGAAAGTTAAAAAGAGGCATTTTCTTTTCTCAAGGAACTAAGATTACGTCAACCTGATATTTCTCACCTAAACATATGAATTTCATGAAGCCATGTGGATATATGGTAAGAAGGGAGTCCCTCTCTCAAAGAAGTCATAGATCGCCTTTTCCCCCGTCTATATTTCAACTTTATTAAAATAAACAGGGCAGTAAGAATGTTTGAATCTTTTCCTTGGAGGAAGAGGAAGAAATCTTTTCAGGTCCATCACCAGATTCCTTCTTTGGAAGAGGCCCAACCTAAAAGTTTGAGTTACATAAGCCTAACCTTGTATACTATTTTTTTTTCTTTAAAAATTTTTTTATTGGAGTATAGTTGATTTACAATGTTGTGTTAGTTTCAGATACACAGCAAAAATGAATCAGCTATATATATATATATATATATATCTCTCCACTCTCTTGTAGATTCTTTTTCCATATATGCCATTTCAGTTACATATATTAATAAAAGAATGAAATTAGAACACTCCCTAACACCATATACAAAGAGAAACTCAAAATGGATTAAAAACCTAAATCTAAGCTGGATGCTATAACACTGTTAGAGGAAAACATAGGCAGAACACTGACATAAACTGCAGCTAGATCTTTCTTTAATTTTTTTTTTTTATTTTGTATTGGGGTATAGCAGATTAACAACCAATGTTGTGATAGTTTCAGGTGAGCAGCAAAGGGATTCAGCCATACATAATATGTATGCTGTTTTCTATTAAAGCTACTGCCCATTTCACATAAGAAATAGTACAGGTTAAATTTTTTAGGTCTACCACATCCTGAGTTCAGTTTTACACCTTTTCATTAATGTAGCTGAAGCTCTCCTGACACTGTCTCTAAAAACACTGCTGAAAACCAATGCCAGTACTCTCTACTGGCTTTGGAGATGATATACATGTGTTAATCACCTACTTATGCTCCTTGACTGGTAATATAAACAATGCTTTCTTCTGGAAATGGTATAATGTTATGGAAACTAATTATCACCAATAAAGAGTTATATTTACCTAGATGTTTTGTTTACAGATCAGTCTATGGTTTTCTTGAGAACAGAGAGTGACAACACAGAACTTCTCTTCTAAGAAGGGAGGCCGTTTATGAAGGTGTTATGTGAGGATCGGGATTTGCTTCCCTTTCCATCAACCTTCATAAACTTTAAGAGTCTCACCAAGTCAAAAACAGGAGTCACCAGACCTGCCTCCCTCCAGGGAAAGTGAGCTGAAAATTAGTTCTTTTAATCACCACAAGTATCTGTTAAACTCAAGACAGTGACTTTTACCTTTTTTGGATCAATCTGATGAGAATTCTAAGTTCTCTCCCTTATACATATATGTGTGAGCATTTTTCTTGGGAGAAAGCCAACATTATTACCATAATTACATAATTATAATTTGCACACACACATACATTTTCCATACTTTCAGAAGGTTCCTGACCTGTGCTCCCTCAAAGAGCACCTGCCCTGGGGGAAATTCTTTAACCAGTCAACAGGCAGCAGAAGAGACTGGGGCTGCGAAGAGGCAAGATCACCAAAGAGAAATTTTACTAGATTCATTCTGAGACATCATACTCAAGGCCCTCACCTGAGTGAAAGAGGTTTTGGAATCAGAAAGCCTTGGTTCAAATCTGTGCCCTCTTCCCATCGCCCCTCCCTCTTAGGCAAATCATTAATCATTAGATTTTTTTTTCTGTAAAATAGAATCTTGTCAGACTTCTCAGGGTTACTGTATGAGGAAAAGAGAGAGAATATATAGGAAGGCATGCTTTTAGGTCTCCAACAAGCACAAGGTAGAATGAGGATTAATGAATGTGACTTTCCCATTGCTTCATCTTCAGGCTGACTACCTGGCCGATCATTCAGCTCCCAGCTCCACTGTCACCTCCTTCGAGAAGCCTTGGAGACAACTGGATCTGTGGTCTTCCCCTCCCCACACTCTCAATTCCATCACCCTACTGTATTTTAGCCAGGACGCTTCTTGCACGTGCATGGCTTCATTTTTCACTTGCTTATTGATGACTGACTGTCCCTTTCGCCCCATTATACTAAAAGCTTCTGGAGGGCAGAGTCCTTGTATTTCTCTGGCCCCTTAACAGCTCATGAGACATGTGCTGGGCTGTGCTTAGTTGCTCAGTCGTGTCCGACTCTTTGTAACCCCACGGACTATAGCCCGCCAGGCTCCTGGGTCCATGGGATTCTCCAGGCAAGAATACTGGAGTGGGTTGCCATTTCCTTCTCCTCATGAGACATGGTGGACACTCAGATTTGGTGAGCCAGGAGAGCTGTGGTTTAGCGTTCAAAATCAGGAGGCAGACTACAGGGATTTGAATTCCAGCCTTTCAGTTTGTTGTTGGTTGACATTAGGTAGGTTCTTTAAATTCTCTGTGCCTTTCACCCTACATAAAATGGTGGACTTTTTTTTTTTTTTTAATGCTGGAGTAACGTCGATTATCAAGGTTATGATAGTTCCATGGGGTCGCAGAGTCAGAAAGGGCTGAGCCACTGAGTGAGAACACACACACACACACCACGTGACCTGTTATAATTCCATGGGGTCGCAGAGTCAGAAAGGGCTGAGCCGCTGAGCGAGAACACACACACATACACACACCACGTGACCTGTAAGTGTATCAGATGCGCTCTGCTGCTTCAAGTTGGACAGAAAAAGACTTATTCTTTTGGTAAAACTGGCTGCTTCGCTCCACCTCACTGCGTTACCACCTGGCTCGCCACCATTTAGCGGAAGGGGAGGTGTGGTCCCTAGTTCCGATCGAGTCCCCGGTCACCCACAGGTGGCACACTCGGGGTTCTCCCGGGCCAGGGGTGTCTGCGTCCTCGCGGGGCGGTTGGTGGGGGGCAGGAAGGAGGAGGTTCCTGCGTCCAGGAAACACCAGGGACGTTCCCGCGACTTCCCCGAAACTCCCGCTGGGTCCCGGGAGTCGGAACGCGTAAGCGACCCACTCCCACCTTCAGTCTCAGAACCGCAGCAGAGCAGTGGGAACAGGTCGCCGCCGGCCTCCCGGAGCTGGAGGCGGAGCCCTCTCGGGCCGGGCGGTCGCCGGGCCGGCCGGGGCGGGGAGAGCGGAGGAGGGGGCGGGGCTCCAGGCACAGGACTCCGCGGCTCCGGAGGACTTCAGTGTCCCGGGCTCCGCGAAGCGGTGTACTCCAGGCAGGTAAGGGCGCTGCGGGCCGGCGGGGCGGCCTCGGGCCTGCGCCACTCGGGGCGGGGAAGGGTGGGTGGGGATGTGTGCGGCGAGAGGAGGGTTCCACCAGGCCAGAGGCTGACTCTCATGGAACCAGGAAGGATTTTCTCTACCCCGCGCGGCCGTGAGCCGGAGCGCGCCGCCCCAGGTGAGGACCCCCGTCCTCTGCGGGCTACGGAGGGACAGGTGCGCGTCCCGGCGTAGCCGCGCCTTCCGGCGGCCGCAGCTTCTCCGTCCCCTGGGCTCCCGCGCTGGCTTCTCCCGAGGAGCGCCCGCCCCTTCTCCTTTAGAGTCTTGGGACCGAGGCCGCCCTGCAGCAAATTCAGCGTTGGGTTCACTTCCAGCCTCGCCGCGGACTTCACTCCTCCTCTCTTCTTGGGCAGCAGCGAAGTCTTGATGCGAGAGTTGGCAGAATCGACAGACTTTCCACGGTTGCATGTGTCTGAGTGCCTCTCCCATCCAGCCTCACAATTTTAAATCTGGGAAACTGTGTTTGAATCTCGATAGCAGGGAGTCGGTGAATACATGTGTTGGGGAAACTAGGGCCTTGACTTGGGGGTGTGCGCTTTCCTTCGGATCCTAAATTTCCTTTTGGTTTGATTTTGTTTTTTTTTTTCCTCCATGGAAGAACAAGTTGCTGTATATCAGATTCGGAAACAGTCTCATCTGTTGCCATTCTTTGGAAACTGGAAGACTTGATTAGAAGGGTAGGTCTCAGTGTTAAGTTAGAGCAACAGGATGACTGGTGGCTAAGTGGGTTTGAAGCTTATCCAAAATAGTTAAGTGTTCTGAGCATATACCCTGTGTTTTTCCAGTGAATGCCCATTTTTTTCCTCTTAGGAAATTCTGAGAATTCACTTTTTTTTCTAGATAATTCTTCCCTAAAGAGCTAGAAAGAAGGAAACACTCCAACAAACCCGTAGGTTTCCCAAGTAAGTTTAGGATTTAACAGGTTGGTTTGTGATACTGGTAGCTTAGTTGTTGAGAATCACATGGAGTGTCATGATTTATATGGAGAATAGAAAATGTGTATAACAGCCTCCTTAAGTATTTGAATTTTTTTTTTTTTTTTTGGTTTAGGTACATTTTCATAGTTTAGGGAAAAGCCATACTTTCCCAATACTCCAGTTAATCTGATCAGTATATTCTTTTGTCAGTTCTAGATGCTTACTGCATTTATGTTAATGATCTTGATTCTTCTCAGAGGGTGTGTACATTTTGGTTTGTAGAACTGTATAGGGCAAGCGTTGCAAACACATGGGAATCAGTGTTGTTTGATTGGCAAACCTCTAGTTTGCCACACACAGGTTCTTGAACTAGAATTTTCACATCTTCCAAAACAGAAAAAAAAAAAAAAAGAATATTAATATATGTTCTAGCACTGTCAACCTGTTCCTTGCTTATTGTGTATCAAAATAGTCATCATATTTTGTCAGCAGCTAGTCACTCAAGGGCAGAATCTATGTTTTATCAAATCATAGTGAATCTCAAGAAAAAGGCGATCTTTGCTTCCTAAGCTGACCCTGGACAGGATGGCTGGTGGCATTGTGGCTGTGTCTGGCCACTTTTTGCTTGGGGAAGAGTTGCTGGTAGAGACCTTCCTTTGTGTGTACAGAGCGCTGGCAGCCTGAGCCTTGCGCTCCAGGCATATCTCTACCTACAGGTTCCTCCAGGTTGACCTGGTTGGTGCCTCCCTTCCCCACCCCAGCTCTTCCAGCTCCTTGGCTTCCACCCCACTCCACTGCTCCCTGGGATTCCACCCCTGGAAAGAATCATTTTCTTGTTCAGGGCAGGGATAGTCCACGTAGTTGACAGGGCTGTTGACTCTCAGCTTGGTGCATAGATGCTGTTGATGACGGGGCTGCCTGTTTCAGAGCCCTTACTATGTTCTTTTATCCGGTCGACTCAGGCAAAGTGGAGCAGCTGATCACTGTGAAGGTGAGCTGCCTTAGCTGGAGTAACTGGAGTCTGCTAGAAAGGAGTGCAATTGGTCCATGGTCCCTGGCAGTTCTAAAATTATCCTGTCCCAGGAGATTATGCCATGAGACTAGCTATGTTGAAAAGAACCCCAGAGGAGAGAGGCATAGCAGTTTTCACCTACAAGCATGCCTCCACCCAGGCTTGCCTTTGCATCTCTGCTCTGGCTCAGCCAGTCCTTCTTGAATTGGATTATAACTATTAACTTTCCCACTAAGTCTGACTGTTCAGAGCTCAGATGACCACAGCTGCATGGTCTAGATGTAGAAAATGATATTTTCTTTTGTTTAGGTGAAACAAGGCTGGAATTTCCCAAACAAATTGTTATTAGGGAAACAGAGCAAAAGCAAATAATAAAAGGGCACAGAAGCCTCTATGTTTTTTGTTTTGTTATATTCTTCTCTTTCTTTTTAGTTTTAGTTTTAAACTTTTAATCCAAGTTACATGTTTCCCTCTCCAGAAATAAACACTTGTGGTTCCCTGAGCTGGTTATTTTGGTATTTATTCCTTGTAGGCGATACTTGTAGTTGCACTTTTCAGTCTGAAGGTTTATCTGTTCACTTCCCGCTGTGGAAGATGATGACTTGGTTCTCTTTTTCCCTCTGACCCCCCCATCTAACCACAGCTTCCTTATTTTCCTATCCTTGCTATGGTTAAATAGTAATTAGATCAATATTCATAGCCAAGCCAAGTACAACTTCTTTTCTTCAGAGTCAGTAATTGCTTTGTTTGTTCACTGACTTAGCTTTTTATGTACTCATCATTAATTTTACCCAAAACTTTTGAATAGTTTTCAAATTCTTCCCTTGGATGCATCAGGTATTCAGTCAATTGCATTTTCCTCGAAGAAGGTGTCCCTGAGCCTCCTGGCTTGCTCTAGTCTGGACTGGCTGCCTTCTACATATGGGCACAGAGGTCACCCTGAGGACCTCCGTTTGTCATCATCCTGGGAATCCTCATCATTTCTCTCCTGTATCAGTTCTCCTGTTACCCGTGGCACATGCCTTTCTCATCTTTGCGGACTCCTTTGTCTTGGTGTAGTCCATCCTCAATAAGTTTCCTGGTGAAGGCTGCATAGGATGTGTATTTTGTTCTATTTAGTTTATTGATTTGTGTTTTGTCTATTCATTTAATAGCAAGTGCTGAAAATATGTTTACCACTGTAAATTGATAGTTTATCTGGCTGCAGATTGATAGGATGGAAGATTTGAAGGCATTGTCTCATCATCCCCTCCTGGATTGTGGTGTTGCTGTTGAGAAATTCAGAGTCCTTAATTGTTAAGGAATCTTAACAATTAACAATTGTAAAATTGTTCTGATTTCTTAATTTTGTCTGTAACCTTTCTACACACCTGCTGTTTGTAGAAGTAAGTTTATAGAATTCCTTTCTGGAAGTTGATAGAATTTTCTCTTGGCCTCCATAGCCTGAAATTTTCATGTGTGCTATGATATGGGTCTGTTTTCATCCACTGTTCTGGGTTCTTCCAGTCCAGAAATCTGTGTCTTTCAATTTGGGAACTTTTCTTGAGTTATCTTATTGGTCATTACTTTTTCTCTATGATGTCACTTTCAGAAAATTATTGTTGAGATACTAGATATTTTGGGCTGGATACTAGATATTTTCTTACCTTTTCTTCACTCTTATCTGTCTTTTTATTTCTTGTTTCTATTTTGGGTGAGATTTTCTCAATATTATCATGAACTCCTTCCACTGAGTTTTTCATGAGTGTAATCAGTCATATTTTAAATATTTAAAATTAAAACCTTTTTGTTCCCTGAATATATATACATATGTATTTGTGTGTGGCTTTTGTATTTCTTTCTTTCTTGATTTTGTTTCATGGTTTCAGTGTCTTATCTTTCTGAGGAGTTTTGTTTTTTAAAGCTTTTTCCTTCCTCCACAGACTGTTTCCCCAGGTTGCTATTGTCTGTCTGTTTAGGTCTTTACCTTTTGTGTTAGAGACTTTCCTTGCATTTCTGATATCCTACATTGTCTACTCATATCTAAATGGGGAATTAAAAAGCTAAAGATATAGTGGGTTTGTTGACTGGGAAATTCACTATGGGGTGATTTGGGGAGACTCTGATGTTAGTGCCTCTTGGGCTGGTGAGGGTGCTCAGAAAAAGCTCTTGCAGTCTTTTTCCTGCCTGATGGGAAGAGCTTGGCTGTCAGGGATCTGGGAGCTAGGTGGAGAAGAGGCTGATTGTCTCAGCATCTGCATGTTCATGTAACCCCTCCATGGTATTAAAACACCTGAGCTGTGGCTGACATACTCCAATACAGAGACCTTCTGTTTTCTGCCCTCTTTGCGGGTAGTTACATGTTCCTGTAACTCCTCTGGGGGAAGAGGCAGGGGAGAAACTCCAGGAGACCTGGGAGACCTAATTGCGTCCTTAGGAGGCTTTCAATTTTCATTTTCGATCACCCCTCCCCCTACAGAGGATGCCATCGTCTTGACTTATTTAGATTGCAAGGAGATCAAACCAGCCAATCCTAAAGGAAATCAACTCTGAATATTCACTGGAAGGACTGATGCTGAAGCTCCAATACTTTGGCCACCTGATCCGAAGAGTCAACTCATTGGAAAAGACCCTGATGCTGGGAAAGATTGAGGGCAGGAGGAGAAGGGGACGACAGAGGATGGGATGGTTAGATGGGATCACCGACTCAGTGGACATGAGTTTGAGCAAACTCTGGGAGATAATAAAGGACAGGGAAGCTTGGCATGCTGCAGTCCATGGGGTTGCAAAGAGTCGGACACCGAGAGACCGAACAACAACAATTTAGCATTTTGAGATTCCATGGTATAAATCAGGGTGGATCTTGGCTTCCCTTCACCCCACCAAAGTATTTTTACTGTTGTCTCTTTTCTCATTCTCTCCATCCTTGTGGGTTTGTCCCTCAATTTTCATTTTATTGGACTCTCAGGCGGGAGAGAAAGCAGAAGGTTTGTTTACTCTGCTCTTAGTGCCTGAAGTGTAGCTTTCTTGATCATCCCTGCAAAGGGACTAGTGTGGTTTAGCCACAGCAGTGTGCTGGCATTTTTCCTACCTTTACCCAGACTAAGCATTTTCTTTTATTTTTAATTTATCTTTTTTACTTTTTGGGTGCACCATATGGCATGTGGGATCCTAGTTCCCTGGCCAGGGATCAAACCTGGGCCCCCTGCACTGAAAGCACGGAGTCCTAACCACTGGACCACCAGGGAAGTCCCAGTAAACATTTTCTAACCAGCCTGCGTGTATTTTCTCACCCAGCCCAGTTTAGGCCCCTCATTCCTTCTTATACCACGCTTAGGATCTGCTACCAGTTGATTCCAGGAGTCATAGGAAGCAAAACCCCTCTCCAGCCCTAGCTTGAGTAGGTATAGCTTACTGTTCATAGAGCCTTGGTTCCTGCTTCTCAAATTGGCTTTGTCTAGGAGGACTCATTATGTCCCCTTGTCCTCTTAGTGTTACACTTTTCAGTGAAACTCAGCCTCTATAAGTCTAATGTTTTAAGCTGAAAGATGGGCCTGGTGTCATTGGTGATCATGTGATCTCCAGTGGAAATTATCATATGTCCTTCTGGAGGCATTTATCACATAGTTGCCTGACCAGCAGCAACATCCTCTCTTCCCGTTTCAGAGCTCACGCCTTTTCTTGAAATGGGCACCAAGTTCCTGTTTCTGGCTTGGATGAGCAGGGATGACGGACTTACCCTGCTCCTCACAGATGATCACAACTTTCCCAACCCTGTTTAACCAGCTGAGACATTCTTCAGGCTCCCTTAATGCAGTGTGATCTTACAGCTTTCTATCTCAGTAGCTTGACAATACCAACATGATTTTCTGGTTACGCATAGAGGAGTGACGCAAGAGTTAGCTTCCACTGAAGTAGGAAGAGTGTTGATCACACACCACCTTATCTGTGTAGAAAAGGCAAAGCTCTATGCTCTCATGATGGTGGCTATGCATTGGGAATCCAGAAAAACCAGTGCTGCCAGTTGCTACAGTGGAGCAGATACAGCAGTCATTCTGAAGGATGACAGCAAAGGATAGGATGGTTAGGAAACACTCAGTTGGAACTCACTAGGTACCATTGTGAACAAAAGCTTGGCCAAGGGGAATACCTTCAGTTTTCATTCTTCCCTCTGTATTTCCACAGAGGTCCTTCCCTTTTTCTAAACAGAACCTTTGAAGACATTGCAACATCTTTTTCGAAGCAGCATACCTTTTCTTTAATGTGCTGAGTAATTCATATAAGTTCTTCTTTTTGTCTTCTTAGCTGAAATGCGAACTCTCCCAGGTTAAGAGTGCATGTCTAATGAATACTAGATCATTGTATCACATGAATTTTCCAGATAATTGTCAACACTTGATAGTTATATATATACACACACACACACATATATATATTGTTATAATTATCCAAGTTGTATCCAATAGTCTATATTCACTAAATTCTTTTTTAATCTATTATATTTTTATTTTTTCAAACTTTTTATTTTGTATCAGTATAGCTGATTAACAAACAGTAGTGTATATTCACTAAATTCTTGATAGTACTTTCACTTCTCTTTGGCTGAATAGACTGAAGCCGTACCGTATTCAATTTAGGTATTCCCAAGTATATTATTTAGAAATAATCCTGATTGAAAACATTGAGAGGACAACATTAATTTTACTTATTATTAGTTGTTTTTCACCCATATATTTCTTAGCATAGTGTCGTGATTGTCTTGATTTTTATAGCTAAGGGGAGTAGCTTTGGAAGAGGAAGGGAAGTGTGTGCAAATTAGGTTTCAAATCCTCTAGGTTTTACATTTCTAAAAGAGGAAGATTTCTCTGGATTTCAGCAATATTTCATATATTTTTCCTTTGGTAACTATAGGCCAACTTTAGGTTGAGAGCTTTGGAAATGCTTAGCTACAGAGTATCAAAATGAAAAACTTTACATCGTCATATACTACATGAAAGGCTTATAAAGTAGAACTCTGTCAAGTATCTTACTTCCTTTACCTTACGTTTTTGCAAAATTCTAGCCTGATTTAATAGGGAAAACTTGTAATGTCTCTTCTCTTTATTCTGAATAGAGTTCTAATAGTGTTCTTCTGTTAGCTATTTCTTTGGAAACTGTCATGTCCTCAAGTATCCCCCAATATTAAGTTTCAGCCACAACTTGTGAGATTTCCACATGACATTTCTGCTTTATTGACTATGCCAAAGCCTTTGACTGTGTGGATCACAATAAACTGTGGAAAATTCTGAAAGAGATGGGAATACCAGACCACCTGACCTGCCTCTTGAGAAATTTGTATGCAGGTCAGGAAGCAACAGTTAGAACTGGACATGGAACAACAGACTGGTTCCAAATAGGAAAAGGAGTATGTCAAGGCTGTATATTGTCACCCTGCTTATTTAACTTCTATGCAGAGTACATCATGAGAAACGCTGGGCTGGAAGAAACACAAGCTGGAATCAAGATTGCCGGGAAAAACATCAGATATGCAGATGACACCACCCTTATGGCAGAAAGTGAAGAGGAACTCAAAAGCCTCTTGATGAAAGTGAAAGAGGAGAGTGAAAAAGTTGGCGTAAAGCTCAACATTCAGAAAACAAAGATCATGGCATCTGGTCCCATCCCTTCATAGGAAATAGATGGGGAATCAGTGGAAACAGTGTCAGACTTTATTTTTTTGGGCTCCAAAATCACTGTAGATGGTGATTGCAGCCATGAAATTAAAAGACACTTCCTCCTTGGAAGGAAAGTTATGACCAACCTAGATAGCATATTGAAAAGCAGAGACATTACTTTGCCAACAAAGGTCCATCTAGTCAAGGCTATGGTTTTTCTGGTAGTCATGTATGGATGTGAGAGTTGGACCGTGAAGAAAGCTGAGTGCCAAAGAATTGATGCTTTTGAACTGTGGTGCTGGAGGAGACTCTTGGGAGTCCCTTGGACTGCAAGGAGATCCAACCAGTCCATTCTAAAGGAGATCAGTCCTGGGTGTTCTTTGGAAGGACTGATGCTAAAGCTGAAACTCCAATACTTTGGCCACCTCATGCGAAGAGTTGACTCATTGGAAAAGACTCTGATGCTGGGAGGGATTGGGGGCAGGAGGAGAAGGGGATGACAGGGGATGAGATGGCTGGATGGCATCACCGATTTGATGGACATAAGTTTGGGTGAACTCTGGGAGTTGGTGATGGACAGGGAGGCCTGGTTTGCTGCGATTCATGGGGTCGCAAAGAGTCGGACACGACTGAGAGACTGAACTGAACTGAACCCCAAAGTTAAATTGTGGTTTTTTTTTCCTACATAGTAGTGATTTCAGTGTTTATTATTCTGCAAATAATTTAAGCACGCAGTAGAGTTAGTTTTGGAGAAGGCAATGGCACCCCACTCCAGCACTCCTGCCTGAAAAATCCCATGGATGGAGGAGCCTGGTGGGCCGCAGTCCATGGGGTCGCTAAGAGTCGGACACGACTGGGTGACTTCACTTTCACTTTTCACTTTCATACATTGGAGAAGGAAATGGCAACCCACTCCAGTGTTCTTGCCTGGAGAATCCCAGGGACTGGGGAGCCTCGTGGGCTGCTGTCTCTGGGGTCGCACAGGGTCGGACACGACTGAAGCGACTTAGCAGCAGCAGCAGCAGAGTTAGTTTTTACCATTGGGATTGTTTTTGTTTCATAGAAGGCAGTTGGCTTTCTATTTTATTTTCCTGCCTTGAGTAATAAAAATGCTTGATCCTTTAAGCATGCAGAGAAAAAGAAAACAATTTAACTGAGTTTTGAGTGCTGTTAGATATGTAAGTTTTAGGTATGAATGCTTTTTACTTTTTTAAAATGATATTCAGCTTATTTGTCACAAATTTAAGCCAGTTACAGAAGCAGTGCATTAAAGAATTCTTGTTCATAGATTCTGGAATCATAGCTGAAGGTTTTTGAGGCTCAGCTGGTGACACATCCCGCTTTCCTCCCCCAGACCAAGGATGGAACTCTGCCTGCCACTAGCATTCCTCAGCTCTCAGTGTGCTTTCTGGACTCTCCCTGCCATCATTAAAAAGAAGTCATTTTATAGAACTTTATATATTCATTGTTAAAAAATTGTGAACAATAGTGAAGCTTGCAAAAAAGAGATTTAAAATAACCCCCAAACTGTTCCAGAGAGAATCTTGGTAAACTCCCCTCTCCATCATCTTTATCATCATTTGACTTTCTACAAATCTTTAACAACTTTCTAGAAAATAACTAACCAAAGGAGCATTGTGTGCAACCATTTATGTAACTCTAAATTCGATAATCTTTACATGTATAACACATATATAGATACATAAACACACACATATGTGTGTGTGTGTATATATATATATATATATATACACACACACATACTTTATGAGATTATACTTAGACATGCTGTTCTTTGGGTAACAGTTTTCAAAATAGGCATCTTCTTATAGGAATAATTATCATTTTTAATAGCCTTTTGACAGTCTGTCTTGTTAATATGCAATGATATTTTTGAACCACTCCCCAATTGTTGGACATATTTTTTGTTTGTCTTTAAGTAAATAGTGTTGCTTTATCTTTTTCCCGTTTGGGAATTGTTTTCTCAGGAAATATTTTTCAAAATACCACTCTGGGATTAAAGGATTTCTAGTTTCCATTAATCATTGTCAGCAGGTACATAATAATAGTTTGTAAAAGCTCACTGGCTATATAAAATTTCCATTACCTCTTTTTTGACCTTTTGGATCCATGGTATCTCTTTTGGGTGAAGACATAAGGTTTATCTGGAGTTCTTGAGGCCATGCCATGTACCCAGTTGTAGGTCAGATAGTAAAGCTGGAGTAGCCTGACAGGTTTATTTGCGGAGACTGTGTTCTTGTTGATAAATGTCTACAGCCTCTTTATTTTGTTGGATGTCTGATAGGAAAAGTTTCCAGGGATCAGTAACAAAATGTGGAGGAGTTGTAATGAGATCTGTGAAACTAAATTTGTCTTTAGTATCTGGTCTAGGGTTCACGGAAGTGGGGAAGGCATTATATGTTCAGTAGGGAATTCCGACTTTCCCACCCATTTCCCCATTACTGGACTGCATGAGGAAGTAGGAGGGGCAGGGCAACCAGTAACAGGAGAGAATTTTGTAGTAATGCAGTTTCTTGATAAAGAACTGGAGCAGAGTGAATTCCTATTCAGATCCCTACCCCAACTCCCCGCAATCTCTCAGTCTGCTGTGTAAAGCCTAGGCTAGATTTCTAAGATAGCCATTATGTGGTATTGTGTTCCCAAGCCTCAGGTTTTCCATCTATTAAACAAAGCATAATGACACCTAATTAACAGTCCACTTCAGAAAGATTCATGGCCTAATGCTTGTAAAAGACTTTGAGCTTTTCCCAGAGTGTTTTATATACATTCGTGAGTAATGAGATGGCCTGCTCTATTTAGCAAAGGACATCTAAATTATGGGTTTCCCAGGTGGCACTAGTGATAAAGAACCTACCTGCTAAGGCAGAAGATGTAAGAGATGTGGGTTCAATCCCTGGGTTGGAAAGATTCCCCTGTGGGAGGGGATGGCAACCTACTCCAGTATTTGTGCCTATAGAATCCCATGGACAGAGGAGCCTGGCAGGCTACAGTCCATAGGTCGCAAAGGGTCAGAGATGACCGAAGCAACTTAACACATGTATATTATGCCCATTTTACAGATGAAAAAAGTGAGCCTCATAGAGGATAATGCCTTGTTGAGAATCAGACGATAAACTTAATGTGGTGTCTGTGGAATTTTTCTTGGTCTTTGTGGAAGAACTGACTCATTTGAAAAGACACTGATGCTGGGAAAGACTAAAGGTGGGAGGAGAAGGGGACGACAGAGGATGAGATGGTTCGATGGCATCACGACTCAATGGACATGAATCTGAGTAAACTCCAGGAGTTGGTGATTGACAGGGAGGCCTGGCGTGCTGCAGTCCATGGGGTCGCAAGGAGTCAGACACGACTGAGCGAGAACTGAACTGAACTTGTGGGACGAGTGGAATCTAAAACAAATTCTGCAGAAGTTTATGTGTTGGGAAAGTGGATTTTACAGTTTTTAAGCAGATATAACCTTTTGCTGGGATAGGCTACTCCTTTGTGAGGAGGAATCGTGTTTGACAAATTCTCTAGAGTTCTTGAGGAACATTGCATAGTTATGGAAGCTAGGGATAAACTGTGAAAAGACTCCACACAAAGGCCATTAAATAAATTTAGTCAGAGGGAGGCTGGGAGAAATATTTTTAAAAGTCAGGAATAGGGAGGGGACTGGAAGACAGAACAGAGGTTAAGCATAGATGGACATGTCTGAGATTACAAATGTGAGAAAGTTAGTTTATTTATTACTATTTCTAAAGTAAAACATGTAGAAGAGGGAGAACACAGTGTAAACTCCCAAGTTTACAGTCAACCTGAACCTTTTGGGACATAAGAAGCCAAATTGCTGGTCTCAAGTTCATGCAAAATGTCAGGGAAGTAGTAAAGAAAGCATTTAGGTAAAATGAATCCGTCTGTACATACAAATGGATGTTCTAGTTTACTCAAGAATGAGATTCAGGTATTACTGTCAATTCTTAACTGAAGACATTGATTCACTGTAGGATTTGGAACAAAAAAGCTAGCTACATCTTAGCTGTTGTTACACATAATTCAGAAATGCTACCTTACCAGTTTTCATGATCCTTAAGCATGTAAGATTGTTTCATCAATGTACCTTAAAAACATAATGGACTTAGAAAAAAGCAATATATTAATCAGCAGCATAGAGGATTGAGTAAATAATTCTGTGCAGTTCTTTTGTCTAGAAAGATAAATGCTGAGGAGACACGTGGACATGGTGTACCTTCTTAAGCCATGGCAACCCAAGCTCTGTTGTACAGGAAGAGCTTTCATTTGCACCTTCTTTATTTCCAAATAATGCTCCAGTGGCCCCCTTGTAGTTAACTGAGCATGTAAGATGTGCCAGACTCCATGCTCAGTTCTTTACATTGGATTATCTCATTTAACCCTCCCAACAATCCCTATAAAGTACACAAGATAATTTTGGGCATTTTTATAGATGAAGAGCCTGAAGGAGACTTGGGAAATTTGGTTACGTGGTAGAGCCAGAGTTCAGAACAATACAGTCTGACTCCAGTGTACTCTGCAAGCTCTCCTGAGCTACACATACTGAGCTACCTGCTTGCCCGCTCCCTCTGTTATTTTCCTTCCTGGTCAACAGAGTTGGAAAACCTGGAAGAAAACATAGAGATCTGCTTCAAACAAAACTAAAAGCAACCAGCTCCCCTGGGTATCATTCCAAGCCCCTTCGCACTATAGGTCCTAAGATGTCTTCACAGCAGCACTGATGAATAAAAATATTTTGTGAGGGACTTCCCTGGTGGTCCAGTGGCTAGGACTCCATGCTCCCAATGCAAGGGGCCTGGGTTTGATACCTGGTCAGGGAACTAGATCCCACATGCCACAACTAAAGATCCTGCATGCTCAACTAAGACCCATGCAGCCAAATAAATAAATACATATTTTTAAAAAAGAAATATTCTGTGTGCCAGACATGTAATTTAGAAGTTTCTAGTTGCCACATTAAAAAAAAGCAAAACACAACAAGTGAAATTAATTTTAATAGTATATTTTGGGTAACTCAGTACATAAAAAATATTTTACCATATAATCATATAAAAGTTATTAATGTGATACTAGAAATAACTCAGGAACTTACTATGAGCAATACAGTATAATACAATGCAGTGCAATTCAGTAGAATATCTTATGCAGTACAGTGGATAAAGTAAAATGTAATCCTATCAAACAAAGTTAGGAAACATATTTTACACCACTTCAGTTTTACATTTTAAATTAAAATTAATTAAAATGAAATTTAAAAATTAGTCCTCAGTTGTAATAGCCACATATCAAATGCTTAATTGCTGTTTGTGGTGAGTGTCTACCATATTAAATGGAGCAGCCCCATAGCAAAAGTTACTCTCTGTCTCCAAAAGCCTGGAGACTCCAGATTCTCTATCCCTCCTATTCCTTGATCCCTTCAAGCCCCCATGTCATCTTCCCTGCCTATACCCAGGGCTACCATGTACTGTTGTGCAAGTTATTCACGGCAAAACTCTGGGATGTCATTCAGGTGGACAATTTGGTAGATGTGTTTACTGTGAGGATGGAAGTGAAGTGTCTAAATGAAGAGACATAATTTCCTAATTCATGCAAAGGCATTTTTTGGGGAGGGGGCAGTGGTTGCAGTCCTTGTATACCTTCCTAGCATTCCAGCAGTGGGGCCTGACATTTTTCTCCTGTATGCTCAGGACTCTTCAGTGTTCACAGCCTACGGCTAAAAGTAGGGAAGCAGCTTCAGTCACCCTCTCCTCTCCCCAAAATCATGTTACAAAGCCATAGTCATTTTTCATGGTAGTTTACCTTGGAGCCATGTGTCTCACTCACTCATCACTCTATCCTCAGTGGCTGGCACATAGTATATAGGTTCTGAACACATTCACTGATTTGAATTATCATCTCAGAGTTCATTCAGGGCCCCTGTATTGTAGCCTGAGTTGCCCTTAATGAATCTTGACCTGAGGCTGATTTATCCAAGTTTGCTAACCTGGCTCTCTCTCTCACCAAGTCACAACTAATCCTTCATGTGGCGCCCTTGTTCTGAATAATAATTGTCATGATTTTTATTATTACTGATAATAGCTACTATTTATTGATCCGTGTTCATCAAGCATTATGCTTAGCAGTTTATGTGCGTTATTTCATTTAATCTTTCCAAACATCTCTAGAAGGTAGGTACTGTTTTATAAGCAGGAAACTGAGGCACTGAGAAATTAAGTAATTTACTTGAGGTCACACAGGTGGCTTAGTGGTAAATAATTCACCTGCAATGCAGAAGACACAGGAGATGTAGATTCAATCCCTGGGTCGAAGATCCTCTGGAGGAGGAAATGGCAACCCTCTCCACTATTCTTGCCTGAGAAATCTCATGGACAGAGGAGCCTGGTGGGATACAGTCATGGGGCCCCAAAGAATCAGACACGGCCGAGCGGCTGAACATATATACATACACAGCTAGTCAGTGTCAAAACTGAAATTTAAAACCAGTTCTGTCTGACTTCAAAGTCCTTCTAATGGTTTAAGTGACAAAACTGGGCTTCTCTTTTGGTATCTGGGGCCTGACTGACAAGTCACTACACTGTCTTTGCCCAGACTTCCTTCCTTTGGGGAACTTTCTATTCACAGTCCATGTAGTTTGGGTGGGGTTGACACCAATGCCAAGGATGGTCATGTGACTCAGCTTTGGCCAATCTGAGAAGTTCCTCCTTACCTGGCCAGGTGATTGGTCAGAGGTGAGCACATGGCCTAGATTCACTCACTCAGGCTCTTTTTCTGGTTCAGTTTAAGAGAGGAGGCATTTTTTCCCCCTCTGGGATTTTTAGGCTGCTGAAGTAATGTAACCTAGAACTTCTGGTGGCCATCTTTCTACTACATGGAGGCAGCTGTTTGAAGGAGGAGGGAATGAATGAGGCTGACACGCAGAGAGAAGTACCAAGTGGTGGTGAGAGCACAGATTGCAGCATTTGAACCCCAGCATTCAGATGTGCCTGAAGCATCCAGGACTTCTTGGTTATGTGAGCTAATACATTCCTTTTTGCTGCTGTTGTGTGTACAAATCTAGTTGTTTGGAATTGAAAATGCTAACTAATAGACAGACTAGAAGATATTTTTGTCGTGCATTTCCTGTTGCCATTCTCTGTCTGACAGCTAGATGAATTCACTACTTCTTGGGCCTGGGTGCCTACTGTGGTCTGCTCTATGCTTGGAGGTCTTTGATCCCTGTAGACCCTGTACATATTCAGCTTGTTTCTTCCCTTTTCAGTCTGTGAGCCCTGCCCCCATGAAGGGAGATTCCACACCCAGCCCCTCCTTGGTACTCCCCCCAATCCACTACCCCTGTGGCACAGCCCACACACGGAGATGTCAGTTGTGCCATGAGTGGAACATTAGGGAAATCGGATCTTTGTAGACATTAGAACAATTACTCATCAACCTACGTTTGAGTGTTGATCAAAGATTGTTGAATGCTTAACTCATCTGGCCCCTGACACTCTGGGATCTCAGCCAGTTTAGGCCAGAGCGTTGCCTCTTATCCCTAGTTTCCTTGGCTCCCAGCCTTTCTGATTAGCTGCCTTCTTATGTATTCTCAACTCCCCTGTGATTCTGAGCTTCCAGCCTTCTACTGGCTTCCTGCCCACATCTTTCCGGTGGCCCTCTGAGGGCATTGTTCCATTGTGAATCAGCATTCCCACAGCCCAGCCACACAGAGTGAGAACACTCCCTTCTCTGCAGCTGGCTCTTCTGTAGCCTTCTCCTGGCTTCCCTTTGTTCCTTCCAGGACATGTAAAAGCTTTTCTCCTTTAGCATTCAAGCCATTCATGCAAATACCCTTCTGATTTCTCCTTTTGTCACTGACCTCATGGTCATGCTGCTTGTTAGACTCACCTGGTTCATGGTTTTCTCTCCCAACTCTGCCGTCTCTGCATTCATCTGTACAACTAGCTTTATATATCTGTGATAAGTTGTCCAGTTGCCTTGAGGTACTTAAAGGGAGTAGCTGATTGTGACCAGAGTGGTATATCAGGGACACTCCTTAAAAGAGATTACCTGTGATCAGGACCTTAACAAATGGGCCGGATTTCAACAGGTGCTCTTCTAGGCAGAGAGAACTCAAACAAAGGCGTGGGGAAAGGAAGACATCTATGTCCTTGAGCTCTTGGAAACAGATGGTAGGATGGGAAGAGGGAACCCAGGTAGAATTTGACATGATGATATGTAGTTAAGATTAAGGAATAACCCAAAAGAGGATCCAGTGTGGAGAATGCAAGCGACGGACCAGCCTTTATCATTAAAGGGAGAAGTACTTTGAAGTTTTCAGGCATAGGTTGATAGTACAGATTATAAGATAAAAACCTGTTAGGTTGATTATAAAAGGAGAAGAGTTGTAATTAAAGCAGTTGAAGGAAGTTCATAGTAAGACTAAGGATGTAGAGAGGGTGGGTGGTAGAAGAAAAGGTGGGAGAATCTGTGGAGCAAACTGGTTGTGAGGGTGCTGGGAGCAGGCAGAGAAACCAGCAGGACATCTGCTTCTTAGGAGATGGGAGAGATCGAGGTCTGCTTGGTGATGGGTGATTTAGAGGTACAGGATTTGGTGTGAAACAACCGTGTACTAGATGTGAATCAAAGTACAATTGGCCTTTTAATTATCTTATGTATTAAGAGTAAGATGTTTATATCATGATGGTAAAAACAATTTAAATTATGTAAGCTTGGGAATTCCTTGGCAATCTAGTGGTTAGGACTCCATACTTTCACTGCTGGGACCTGGGTTCAGTCCTTGGTCAGGGAACTAAAATCCTGTAAGCCACACGGCATGGCCGAAAAAAAAATAATTGTGTTAAGGTGTTTCTCAAACTGTTCTGTAGAATACTACAACTCTGGGAGATGTTAATCAGGTTCAAGGGAAACGGAATGAGTTCTGTGATCAAATAAGATTGGAAAGTATTCTATATGATTCACAGAGCCTATTCATGTCTTAAGAGGTTCTGTGAAATGCACACAGGGAACCATTTAGACATTGATTAACCCTGATTTCCCTAATAAATTTGTCCATTTCAGCAAGGATGTGGTCAACACACTGTAATAGTATGATCTTGCCACTGTGCTGGCCACTGGTCAGTAAGAGAATAAAATCAGCCCACGTGCCTGCCCTTGTGAGAGTGTGGCCTGGTATTATCTGACAAGTTCATAGTGTTCTGAAACAGTTTGGGAAGCTTTGAGTTAAGGTGTGTAGACATTCTTGTTTGTGCTCTGGAGTAGAGTGGAGTGATTTTTAAAACAATACATATTTATTTATTGGGTTGTGTCAGGCCTTGGTTGTGGCACTCAGAATCCGCAGTCCTCCTTGTGGCATGTGGGACTTGCGGAATCTTTAGGTGTAGCATTTGAATGCTGTTAGCTGCAGGGGGTGGGATCTAGTTCCCTAACCAGGGTTTGGGGCTTGGAGTCGTGGCCACTGGCCCACCAGGGAAGCCCCTGAGCAGCTTGCTTGCCTCCCGTCCCGTCTCTCTGCCTCCATGTCTCTCTGTCACACCGGTATCTCTACTTTTGCATACTGTTTCCTGCCCCTTCTGCCTCGGGGATGGACAGAGCTGATGACAAGCTAACTTTCAGTTCTGGGAAGCTGGTGACTTGCCCAGGGTGACCCAGCTAGTTAGTGGTAGAGCCAGAACCCAGCTCTTCAGGCTCTAGGTCCTATGCAGATTCCATTCTTGGTGAGAAGGGACAATATGGAATGCCTAAATATTGAAAAAAAATTAGATAGACTCAACAGGTTGAGTGAGATGAGATACTATGGATTATGCCAGTTTAATCAATATCAGGGCTGATTTAGATATCACCAGCACCACCACCATCGTCATCACTAATGTTGAGTAATTACTATGATCCATGTCCTGTGCTAAGCACTTTACATATATTTAATTTTTACAACAACTCTGTGAAGTAGTAATTATTACCCCATTTTATAGATGAGGAGGCAAGCTCAGAGAAGTAAGTGATATATCCATGTTTACATAGCTAGGAAGCAACAAAGCCAGGCTTCCATTCTAGGCTGTTTTCAGAGTCCACATGCTTAACTTCATCTTCTATTAGGTGAGTTTTTTTTTTCTGCTTCTAAAATTCCTTCTCAGAATCAGTCTGTCTTTTCTCCCTTGCCATTTCAGCTTGCCCAGCCCATTCTCTGTGTGAAAAACTTGATTTCAGAAAGGATCTGATCTTTTATTTATTCCATGTCAGGTAACATTCATCAAGTATTTAATGGGTGCTAACTGTGTGAAGGAACTGTTTTAGGAGCTGAGGATCCAGTGGTGAACACAAGACTAGGTTCCTGCTTACGAGGAAGTTAGAGTCAGTGTGGAGGTCGCACGATTAAAAACAAATAACAGAAATCCTGCGTAGTAATAAGTATGATGCAGAGAATTAAAATCCTTATTTTAATTTAATCAGGGTGACTGATTATTTTAGATTGTGTAGTCAAGGGAAGGAGGGTTTCCATGGTGGTTCAGCGGTAAAGAATCTGCCTGCCAATGCAGGAGACACAAGTTACATCCCTGGGTCAGGAAGATCCCCTGGAGGAGGGCATGGCAAGCCACTCCAGTATTCTCGTCTGGAGAATTTCATGGACAGAGGAGCTACAGCCCATGGGGTCGCAAAGAGTCAGACATGACTTAGCGACTAAACAACAACAGTCAAGGAAAGGTCTTTTGGTGAAAGTGGCATATAGGTTGAATTTGAGTTACAAGAAGTTATTGGTTAAGAGTGAGCAAGAGAGAGCAGGTGGAATGATTTTCTAGATAGAGGTAACATGATTTGCAAAGACCACCTCCCCCCAACATGCCATGGATTTGCTATGTGTAAAGGACAGGAAGAAGGCTTTTGTGGGTTGACACATAGTGGGCCAGGGAGAGAGTGGTACTGGATGAGGTTGGACAAGTAGGTGGTGTCCTAAATTAAGAGATTTTTAGTCTGAGTTCAGGGAATCCATTAGAGGGTTTAAGCAGAACTGAGGACATAAGCTGGTTTATGTTTTTAAAAGTTTGTGTTGATTGAGACTTCCCTGGTGGCACAGTGGATAAGAATCCACCTGCTGAAGCAGGGGACATGGGTTTAATCCCTGGTCTGGGAAGATTCCACGTGCCTTGGAGCAGCTAATCCTGTGTGTCCAACTTCTGAGCCTGTGCTCTAGGGCCCATGAGGCACAACTACTGAGCCCGTGTGCTGCAACTGCTGAAGCCCGTGTGCCTAGACCCCGTGCTCTGCAACAAGAGAAGCCACGGGAATGAGAAGTCCAAACACCACAACAAAGAGTCGCCCCCCACTCTCTGCAACTAGGGAAAGATTGTGTGCAGCAACGAAGACCCAGTGCAACCAAAAAAAAAGTTTGTGTTGATTGATGAATAGAAAAAGGATTGTAAGAAGATGAGGAAGGAAGTAGTGAGACCTAACAGGGGGATATTGCAATAGTCCTGACAAGGGATGATGGTGTGTATATCAGTTATTGCCACAGTAATGCTGTGTGACAGATATCCCCATAAACTTAGTGACATACAGAAAAAAGGATTATTTTTGCTCAGTCAGTGGAATGGTTGCGTAATGCGGCTCTTCTGGGCCAGGCTCAGCTGATCCTGACTGAGCTTGCGCATGTCTGTGATCAGCTGTGGGTCAGGTAGGCAACTCTGCCATATTGCCTGCTTTTCCTGATATGTTTGGGAGGGCCAGCTGGTTGCTGATTGTCTAGGATGGCCTCAACTCAGATGGCTGGGACAACTCTGCTCTCCTCTGTGTGGTGTTGTTACATGACTCTATTCTTATTCTCTCATGGTCATAATAAAGAAGCAAGAAAGGAAGTAGAAATGGGCAGGCAGATTTTTAAGCCTTAGCTGGTGTTCCATTTACTACTGTCACATTGGTCAAGGCAGGTTATTTGAGTACATCGACAGCTACTATGAGGGGCATTGCCAAAGAGCAGGTATACAGAGAGGTATGAAAAGATTCAGGGAGGCATTACAATAAGAGCCATTAGTGCAATCAGTCTGTTGCACTAAAGGGAAAAGTATGGAGTCTTGAATATTCATAGGATATTGGAATATTTTGGAGCCTGGTGGCTCAGTGGGAAGGAGTCCACCTGCAATGCAGGAGATGTGGGTTCGAAGCCTGTTTTGGGAAGATCCCCGGGAGAAGGGAATGGCTACCACTCCAGGATTCTTGCCTAGAGAATTCCATGAACAGAAGAGCTTGGCATGCTGCAGTCCATGGGGTTGCAAAGAGTTGGACACGACTGAGTGACTAACACTTCCACTTCCACAGACAAAAGAACATGCTGATGGATTAGAGTTGAGGTATGAAAGAGAGGAATGAATCAATGATAACTCTTAGATTTTTGGCTGAGCAGCTGGGGAGATGGTGAGGCCATTTATTCAGACATCAAAGACTAGATAAAGAGCAAATTTTCGGGGACTATATAGCACTCCATTGTAGCCATGTTACATTTGAGATACTTGCTAAATATTTAAATAAAGATATCAGGATTGCAGTTGGATATATAAATCTGAGGTTCTTGGCAACAGGGCTAAAGATGGAGATGTCAGGGTTATTACCACACAGGTGGTATGTCAAGCCGTGGAACTGGATGAGGCTGCCTCCGAGAAGGATTCATAGATGAAGAAGCAGAACAAGCCCAGGGTAGAGTGCTGGTGCACACCAGTGTTCAGAAGTAAAGGAGGAAAACAGAGGTCAGCAAAGGAGACTGAGAAGGTTCAGCCTCTAAGATTGGAGAAAAATCAAGGAGACTTTGGTGTCACAGAGAACCAACAGAAGCGAAGCATTTCAAGGAGAGAATGGTCAGCTGTGTTAACACTGTTAGGGCAGCAGGGGAGAGAGACTAGAACTGGGAAGTGATCACGGGTTCTGGCAACAAGGCTGTTCTTGGTGATTTTGACACATGAAATCTTAGTGGCCTGATGAGACAGAAACGCACCTGGAGCAGTTTGAGGCCAGCACATGAGTTGAGGAGCAGGGATAGCAACCCTAATCCTGTCTTTCAAGAGCTTTTGCTGTAAAGGGACTCAGGTGATACGGTAGTTGGAGGTGACTGTGGGTCAAGGCAGAGGTTTATTTTTGGGAATGTATGTGATGCTTCTGTACCAAAGGGGATGATCCAGTAGAGAGACATCAGGTACACCAAAGAAGGGAAAGCTACAGGCCACAAATGTTGGAGATGGCAGGAGAGGACGGGATTGAGAATTTAGAATAATTAGTGTGTTACCTTCTTCGGGGGTATTTGGGTACTCTGTTTTATTTCTAATTTTGGAATGAAACATTTACCATTGAAGTGAATCGTTTCAGCCAGGGTAAGGAAGAATATGAGTTCTGCTGTAACACTGGGCAGAGGGAATGCGTCTGTATTAGGCTCATTCAGCTACCATCGTAGAGGAGAGATGCAGAGACTTCTTTGGAAGTATTCTATTTCTGTAGGTGGTGCTCAGTGTTTCTTTTTTCTTTTTTTACTTATTTTTATTTTTCGGCTGTGTTGCCTGACATGTGGGATCTTAGTTTACCAACCAGGGATTGAACCTCTCCCCCTGCGGTGGAAACATGGAGTCTTAACTACTGGACTGCCAGGGAAGCCTTCCACGTTTCCTATAATGATAGAAAAGCTGATAAATTCAGTTTCTTAGATTTTGATATGGGTAGCAAGTTTGGCACTTCTTGAGCAAAGCTAGGGAGGGAATGTGAATGACAGTGTCCAGATTCTTATAACAGTATGACTTGATGTTTTGATCAGTTCAGTAGATTGCAGACCAGATATGCATTCTGTAATTCCAGCTGGGAGATAAAAATTGCCTTTTATACTTTTTAAGATAAGGTAACTTCAACTTTACCTTTTGAACCATGGTGTTGGAGAAGACTCTTGAGAGTCCCTTGGACTGCAAGGAGATCCAACCAGTCCATCCTAAAGGAGATCAGTCCTGGGTATTCATTGGAAGGACTGATGTTGAAGCTGAAACTCCAATACTTTGGCCACCTGATGTGAAGAGCTGACTCATTTGAAAAGACCCCGATGCTGGGAAAGATTGAGGGTGGGAGGAGAAGGGGATGACAGAAGATGAGATGGCTGGATGGCATCACCAACTCAATGGACATGAGTTTGGGCAAACTCCAAGAGTTGGTGATGGACAGGGAGGCCTGGCATGCTGCCGTTCATGGGGTTGCAGAGTCGGACATGACTGAGCAACTGAACTGAACTTCAACTTGAAACTATAATATAAAGCAAATATATTAAATGAATGGTAATTTAAAATGTATTTTGTAGAAGTTCATGTGTACATTTGATGATATTTAAGCAACTATTTTCACCAGCCTTCCTGGAATCTGTGCTCTGTGTGTGGTGGGGTGAGGATGGTGGTGTTGAAAAAAGTAGTACCCTGTCTCAGAGTATCTTCCCAGTCTTCGAAGATTTTTGTTCAGTTGCTGTGAATCTGTTTTCCTATTTCACTGATTTAAAATATTAGTGCTTGTGCAGTTCATATTGTGAACTGAGAACCACATCAGTCACCACTCTGTTTTTTATTGCTTTCTGATTTGGTGGAAATAATACTGAAAAAGACATCTGCTAGGGCCTTAGTTGGAGAAGACAATGGCAAGCCACTCCAGTACTCTTGCCTAGAAAATCCCATGGATGGAGGAGCCTGGTAGGCTGCAGTCCATGGGGTCGCTACGAGTCAGACCGACTGAGCGACTTCACTTTCACTTTTCACTTTCACACAATGGAGAAGGCAATGGCAACCCACTCCAGTGTTCTTGCCTGGAGAATCCCAGGGACGGCAGAACCTGGTGGGCTGCCATCTATGGGGTCTCACAGAGTCGGACGCGACTGAAGTGACTTAGCAGCAGCAGCAGCAGCAGCAGCAGGGCCTTAGTAATTCTTATATATAGCAGTCTGTTAGTTCAAAGGACTGTTAGTTCAAAGTTAGCAGAAATATTAGGAAGTCAAGAAGCAAGACGTAAATCAGATGAAGTCAGAATCTCAAAATGTAAATGCTTCTAGTGTGAAGCTGTAGATCTTTGGAATTGTTGGTGTTTTCTGTTATCTTAGATCATTCAGGAGGGTGTATCTGAAAATACTTAGCCTTCAAAAATTTTTACAGCAAATATGTTGATTATTATATTATTAATGTAATATTTACATTTCTTTCACATGTTGGAGAGTAAGTCTGAATTTCATTTAATTTTTATTGAAAATGAACTTAAGCGCATTTATCAGATATGGCTCAAGGATCATATCTATTTACCTAATTCTGTACTTGACTCTTCTTTCTTTTTTTTTGGCCATGCTTTGTGACTTATGGGATCTTAGTTCTGCCACCCATTTCTCCTGAGGTGCCCTGGCTGATAGCTTGCAAGTGCTCAAAATGTGAGTGAGGCCATTCTGGACATTGAGCAGAATTGTTCCCCTGACAGAATCAGGAGGAAGAATACATTTTAATTGTTTTCAAGTTCATAATTATGGAATGGGGTGTATTTTGCTGGTGGTTTTTCTCATCAGAAGCTAATGGACACAGCTTCCAGTGCTGGTGGACGTTTCTGCTGATGCTGTGTTGGGCTCATCTGGACACAGTGTGGCTGTGTCTTCTATGGAACATTCAAGGCTAATTTTGATTATAATGAGTTTCTGTTGTATGAACTGATGTGAGAACCAACTTCCATATAAGTTTTGCTTGGTTTCACTCTGTTTTATTCCTTCCTTCTGGTTTGTGATTTCTCCTTCTACTTTTGATTTTCATCTGTATGTTACTTACATGTTGTACATTTGTATTTTTCTTAAATTTTTTTAATTGAGAATAAATTCAGGTAACCACCATTTGAACCAATTTGAAGAGTACAATCCTGTGGTTTTTAATATATATACAATGTTGTATAACCACCACCACCATCTAACTCCAGAAGATTCTTATCACTTAAAAAAAAACTGTACACACCCACCCTACCCCATTCTCTCTTCATTGCAGCCAAATGATAGTCTACTTTCTTTCTCTATGGGTTTGCCTGTTCTGGACATTTCACATAAACAGTGTTCTGGTCATTTCACATAAATGGAATCAATATAATGTGGCCTTTTGTGCTTGGCTTCTTTTACTTAGTATAATATTTTCAAAGCTCATTTGTGTTGCACTATGAATCAGTACCTCATTGTTTTTTTCTGGTGGAGTAACATTCAGTTGTATGGGTTTATATATATCTCCATACATCAGTGTATGGACATTTGGGTTGTTTCCACTTTTTGGCTATTATGACTAATACCTCTATGCGCAGTAGTTTATAAGCCTCTTTGTGAATATATGTTTTCAATTCTCTTGGGTATGTACTTAAGAGTGGAAGTGCTGGGTCATAGCTTAACTCTATGTTTAACTTTTGAGGAACTACCAAACTGGTTTTCACAGTGGCTGTATCACTTTACATTCCTACTAACAATGGATGAGGGTTCCCATTTCTCCATATTCTTGTCAATCCTTATTTTCCTTTTTTTTGGGATTATAACTAGCCTAGTATGTGTATAGTAGGAACTCCTTGTGCTTTTGATTTATGTATTCCTAAAAGAAAGACAGTTCCAGAAAAACATCTGCTTTATTGACTAAGCCAAAGCCTTTGACTGTGTGGATCACAATAAACTGTGGAAAATTCTGAAAGAGATGGGAATACTAGACCACCTGACCTGCCTCTTGAGAAATCTGTATGCAGGTCAGGAAGCAACAGTTAGAACTGGACATGGAACAACAGACTGGTTCCAAATAGGGAAAGGAGTATGTCAAGGCAGTATATTGTCACCCTGCTTATTTAACTTAATGCAGAATGCATCATGAGAAACATTGGGCTGTATGAAACACAAACTGGAATCAAGATTGCTGGGAGAAATATCAATAACCTCACATATGCAGATGACACCAACCTTACTCCAGAAAGTGAAGAACTAAAGAGCCTCTTGATGAAAGTGAAAGAGGAGAGTGAAAAAGTTGGCTTAAAACTCAACATTCAGAAAACTAAGATCATGGTATTCAGTCCCATCACTTCACGGCAGATAGATAGGGAAACAGTGGAAACAGTGTCAGACTTTATTTTCTTGGGCTCCAAAATCACTGCAGATGCTGACTGCAGCTATGAAATTAAAAGACACCTGCTCCTTGGAAGAAAAGTTATGACCAACCTAGACAGCATATTAAAAAGCAGAGACATTACTTTGCCAAGAAAGGTCTGCCTAGTCAAAGCTATGGTTTTTCCAATAGTCATGTATGGATGTGAGAGTTGGACTGTAAAGAAAGCTGAGCGCTGAAGAATTGATGCTTTTGAACTGTGGTGTTGGATACGACTTTTGGGAGTCCCTTGGACTGCAAGGAGATCCAACCAGTCCATACTAAAGGAAATCAGTCCTGAGTGTTCATTAGAAGAACTGATGTTGAAGCTGAAACTCCAATACTTTGGCCACCTGATATAAAGAACTGGCTCATTTGAAAAGACCCTGATGCTGGGAAAGATTGAAGGTGGGAAGAAAAGGGGACAACAGAGGGTGAGATGGTTGGATGGCATCACCAACTCAATGGACATGAGTTTGAGTACGCTCTGGGAGTTGATAATGGACAGGGAGGCCTGGCGTGCTGTAGTCCAGGGGTCTCAAAGAATCAGACATGACTGAGTGACTGGACTGAACTGAAAAGCTAGTGATGTTGAACATTTTTTCAAGTGTTTATTAGCCTTTTGACATCTTTGGGAAAATGTCTACTTAAGTCCTTTACCTGTTAATTAAAAAAAAATTATTCAGTTGTAAGTGTTATATTTTCTGGATACTAGACTCTTATTGGTGCCTCAGCTGGTAAAGAATCTACCTTCTATGCAGGAGACCTGGGTTCAATCCCTGGTTTGGGAAGATCCCTTGGAGAAGGGAATGGTTACCCACTCCAGTATTTGGCCTGGAGAATTCCATGGACTGTATAGTCCATGGGTCACAAAGAGTCAGACACGACTGAGTGACTTTCACTTCACTTCAGACTCTTATTGGGTATGTCATTTGTGAATTCTTTCTCTCATATGTGGGTTGTCTTTTCACTTCCTTTGTAGTGTCCCTAGACATACAGAAGTTTTTGAGTTGAAGTCCAGTTTCTCTCTTTCGTCACTTGTGCTCTTCTTGAAGTTGTGTTTAAAAAGCCATTGTGTGAACTAAAATCATGAAAACTTACTGCTGTGTTTCCTTCTGAGAGTTTTTGTAATTTTAGTTTTTACATTGTCTTTGATCCATTTAGAAATCATTTTTGTTTGTGGTGTGAAGTAGGGATCCCAATTCACTTATATCCAGTTGTCTCAGAACCATTTGTTGGAAAGACTGCTCTTTCCTTGTGGAATAGTGTTGGCATGCTCATCAAAAATGAGTTAACCATAGATGTGTGGGGTTTCTTTCTGGACTCCCAGTTCTACACTGTTGATCTGTACATCTATCTTTATATAATATTACACTGTTTGGATTCCTGTAATATTGTAGTGAAAGTGAAAGTGTTAGTTGCTCAGTTTTATCTGACTCTGCAACCGCACGGACTGTAGCCCACCAGTTTCCTCTGGTCATGGATTTCTCCAGGCAAGAGTACTGGAGTGGGTTGCCATTCCCTTTGAAATTGGGAATGTGAGACCACCAGCCTTTTGTTTTTCAAGATTAAATGGCTATTTGGCATTACTGTGTGAGTTTTAGTATCAGCTTGTCCATTTTTGCAAAAAAAGAAAAAACAAAAAAGGCAATTGGAATTTTGATGCAGATTATGTTGAATCTGTAGAGCCATTTGATAATGAGTGCCATTTTAGCAATATTAAGAATTTCAATCCTTGAGCATGGACATCTTTCCCTTTATTTTGGTCTTCTTACATTTCTTTTAACAGTATTTTGTAGTTTCCAATGCATAAGCCTCACACATCTTTGGTTAAATTTTGTTCATGTTTCTTTTTTTTTTCTTTTTTCTTTTTTGGTGGAGTCATATGGCTTGTGGATCTTAGGTTCCTGGCCAGGCATGGAACCTGGGCCCTTGGCAGTGAAAGCATGGAGTCCTAACCACTGGGCCTCCAGGAAATTCCCATGTTCATGTAGTTTTTAAAAATTTACTTTATTGAAGAATAATTGATTTACAATGTTGTGTTAATTTCTTCTGTACAGCAGAGTGATTCAGTTATGCATGCATATATATATATTCTTCTTCATATCCTTTCTATTGTGGCTTATTACAGGATATTGAATATAGTTCCTTGTGTTACACACTAGGACCTTGTTGTTTATCCATTCTAAATATAGTAGTTTGCATCTGCTAATCCCAAACTCCTGATCCATCCCTCCCTCCACACCACTCCCCTTTGTCTGTCCCAAGTCTGTTCTCTCTGTCTGTGAGTCTGTTTGTTTCACAGATAAGTTCACTTGTATCATGTGTTAGATTCCACATATAAGTGATAATCACATTATTTGTCTTTCTGACTTATTTTACTTAGTATGATAATCTCTAGGTCCGTCTCTGTTGCTCCATGTTGCTGCCGATGGCATCATTTCATTCTTTTTTTATGGCTGAGTAATGTACCACATCTCCTTTATCTGTTCATCTGTTGATGGGCATTTAGGTCATTTCCATGTCTTGGCTATTGTGAATAGTGCTGCTATTGTTTATGTGTTTTTATTGTAAGATGTCTCAATTTCTCTCTGAATGTACACAAGGTATAAATTGTAAATCAATACAAATAAAATTTTTAATGTAGTTCATCAGCTATATAATGTAGTCAGACTTTTACTATAAAAATCTGAGAGTAAGGACACAAGATTTCTATTCTTAAAGGTATTAGTATTATATTAGTTATATTCTATTTTCTTTCTTTGTTTATAAAATGGTACTTGCACTTACTATGGGACTCTGGTGCATTTTAATTTCTTAGTGATAATAGTAGCACTACAAAAATTAAAATGGTAAGACTAAGAGCAAACACTTAACACTTAAGTGCATGTACTCTTCTGAGTGCTTTCTGTGTATTAACTCATTTAATGAAATTCTGAGTGGGGGTGTAGTTTTAAAAGCTAAGGGACTGTGAGTTTGTGTGTATGAAACTTTACATTTGAATGCCATTTTTAAAAACATAATTTTAATCTAGAGTTCTTAAAAATAGCTATAGTGAGTTGTTAGTTTTAAAAATTAAGATACTAATAATAGTATTAATGAACAAAGAGAGGGAAGTAGTATTTATCAACTTAGCTTTTGTGTACTCTGAATTATTGGTAGAGAGGTTTGGACCCGATGATTCTAATTATTGGAGCACCCAGCTCTCATTTTCTGTAAACAAATAACTTGAATATGAATAAGCTGTAAACATCACAGTCCTCTGTATGGCACTTGAGAAGGATATTGGAGGAGAGGGCTCTTTAAAGCTTTAGACAGAAACTCTGCTGGAGTATAAGCTCGAAGAAGGTGGGGCCTGTGTTTTCCATTGCACTGTTGTAATCCTCTCACAGCATTAGATGTAAAGTGGATTTTAAACAAACTATTTGGTTGAAAAATTAATGAACAAATGAATACAAGGCTGAAAAAGAATCAGTTTGGATTTTGATTTCTTTTTGATAGTGGAAATACCATTCTCTCCTTTGGGAATATGTGTGTGTATTTGGGTAGAAATGGAAGAGAGAAAGGATTATTGAAATAGAATATGTTTAAATTAATGGAAGTTGTTTTTACTGTTTTTCTTCAAACTCACCTTGCATTTAGTGGGGCTGAGCCCTTGTTCAACCATCTTCCATGGGTGACAACTAACTCAGCCCTTACCCCAGCTCAGACATCATCTTCTCTGATTATCTTTCTACCTTCTACCTTTGGGCAGAGCTGAACCTTGTATCCATCTGTGATATAGCACTTACCACATGGTTAATGACATTTTTACTTTCTGTTATATATGTCCTTTCTCCTACGTTGTGGATACCTTATCGGCTATGTCTTCTGCTTTATTCCCAGAACCTGATAGCGTATCTGGCACTTAGCAGATACTCAGTTAACAGTTGTTGAATATGAAGACATGTATCAGTTCAAAACAAAGGTATGGCAAAATGAACTGACTGTTGGCTATGTATAAGAAACTTTATGTGGATTTTTCTGATTTATACCTCATGTTACTCCATTAAGGTTGGTACCATTATCCTTATTATGAAGGTAAGGGAATAGTGTCAAAAGAGTTAAGTAACTTGTATGAAGTTACACAACTAATAAATGGCAAAGCTAAGATTTAGAGCCAGGTCAGTGAGACTTAAAAGTTCAGGCTCTTGTAGGCAAAATATTCTTTGACGTAAAGTGTAGCAATGTCTTCTTAGGTCAGTCTCCCAAGACAATAGAAATAGAAGCAAAAATAAATAAATGGGACCTAATCAAATGTATAACCTTTTGTGCAGCGAAAGAAACCATAAACAAAATGAAAAGACAGCCTATGGACTGGGAGAAAATATTTACAAACAATGCGAATGATAAGGGCTTAATTTCCAAAATATACGAACAGCCAAGGCAATTCAATAACAAAAAAACCAAACAACCCAATCAAAAAATGGACAGAAGACCTAAATAGACGTTTCTCCGGAGAAGACATACAGGTGGCCCAAGGCACATGAGAAGAGGCTTAATATCACTAATTATCTGGGAAATGCAAATCAAAACTACTTATCTCACAGTAGTCAGAATGTCCTAGGGAGGATGTGAAGAAAAGGGAAACCTCCTACACTGTTGGTGGGAGGGTAAATTGATGCAGCCCACATGGAAACTAGTATGGAGGTTTCTTAAAAAACTAAAAATAAAGTCACCATATGATCCGGCAATCCCACTACTGGGCATTTATCTGGAGAAAACTCTAGGACAAAGTATATGTGCATATCAGTGTTCATAGCAGCACTAGTTACAATAGCCAAGATGTGAAAGTAACATATATGCCCATTGACACATGAATGGATAAAGAAGAGGTGGGATGTACATGCAATGGAATATTACTGAGCCGTAAAAAGAATGAAATAATGCCATTTGCAGCAACATGGATGGACCTAGAGATTATCAAACTAAGTGAAGTAAGTCAGACAAACACAAATACCATATAATATCACTTATATGTGGAATCTAAAATATGACACAAATGATCTTATTTACAAAACAGAAACAGGCTCACAGACGTAGAAGACAAATTTATGATTACCAAAGGGGAAAGGAGGTGGGGGAGGGATAAATTAGGAGTTTGAAATTAGCAGATACAAACTATCAATACTATATATAAAATAGATAAAAACAAGGCCATACTATATAGTACAGGGAACTGTATGCAATATCTTATAACCTATAATGGAAAAGAATATGAAAAAAGACTACATATATGTATATGTATAACAGAATCACTTTCCTGTACACCTGAAACTAACACAGTCTATAAATCAATCATACTACAATAGAAAAAAAGTTAGGTTCTTTCTACTAAATCATTCTGCTTAAACCAGGAGTTCTAATGTAAGTAATTGGTGACATAAGATGACGGAGGGTGACATAGGGAAAGAAATCTTTAGGATAATGTATAAAGAACCATTGGTTATATCTTCTACAGCTCTGTCAGGGGACATATTAAAATTTTTAGAGTTAATATGTCAAAAGATATAGGCTTGCCTTCTAGATGGTTGAATTTCCTGTGTTTAATACAGTGGTATTAAACAGTGGCAGAGTTCCAAAGAATAGCAAGGAGAGATAAGAAAGCCTTCCTCAGCGATCATGCAAAGAAATAGAGGAAAACAACAGAATGGTAAAGACTAGAGATCTCTTCAAGAAAATTAGAGATACCAAGGGAACATTTCATGCAAAGATGGGCTCGATAAAGGACAGAAATGGTATGAACCTAACAGAAACAGAAGACATTAAGAAGAGATGGCAAGAATACACAGAAGAACTGTACAAAAAAGATCTTCACGAGCCAGATAATCATGATGGTATGGTCACTGACCTAGAGCCAGACATCCTGGAATGTGAAGTCAAGTGGGCCTTAGAAAGCATCACTGCAAACAAAGCTAGTGGAAGTGATGGAATTCCAGTTGAGCTCTTTCAAATCCTGAAAGATGATGCTGTGAAAGTGCTGCACTCAATATGCCAGCAAATTTGGAAAACAGCAGTGGCCACAGGACTGGAAAAGGTCAGTTTTCATTCCAATCCCAAAGAAAGGCAAAGCCAAAGAATGCTCAAACTACTGCATAATTGCACTCATCTCACACACTAGTAAAGTAATGCTCAAAATTCTCCAAGCCAGGCTTCAGCAATATGTGAACCATGAACTTCCTGATGTTCAAGCTGGTTTTAGAAAAGGCAGAAGAACCAGAGATCAAATTGCCAACATCTGCTGGATCATGGAAAAAGCAAGAGAGTTCCAGAAAAACATCTATTTCTGCTTTATTGACTATGCCAAAGCCTTTGACTGTGTGGATCACAATAAGCTGTGGAAAATTCTGGGAGAGATGGGAATACCAGACCAACTGACTTGCCTCTTGAGAAACCTATATGCAGGTCAGGAAGCAACAGTTAGAACTGGACATGGAACAACAGACTGGTTCCAAATAGGAAAAGGAGTTCATCAAGGCTGTATATTGTCACCCTGCTTATTTAACTTATATGCAGAGTACATCATGAGAAATGCTGGACTGGAAGAAACACAAGCTGGAATCAAGATTGCTGGGAGAAATATCAATAACCTCAGATATGCAGATGACACCACCCTTATTGCAGAAAGTGAAGAGGAACTAAAAAGCCTCTTGATGAAAGTGAAAGAGGAGACTGAAAAAGTTGGCTTAAAACTCAACATTCAGAAAATGAAGATTGTGGCATCTGGTCCCATCACTTCATGGGAAATAGATGGGGAAACCGTGGAAACAGTGTCAGACTATATTTTTTTGGGCTCTAAAATCACTGCAGATGGTGATTTCAGCCATGAAATTAAAAGACGCTTACTCCTTGGAAGGAAAGGTATGACCAACCTACATAGCATATTGAAAAGCAGAGACATTACTTTGCCAACAAAGGTCCGTCTAGTCAAGGCCATGGTTTTTCCAGTGGTCATGTATGGATGTGAGAGTTGGACTGTGAAGAAAGCTGAGTACCGAAGAATTGATGCTTTTGAACTGTGGTGTTGGAGAAGACTCTTGAGAGTCTCTTGGACTGCAAGGAGATCCAACCAGTCCATCCTAAAGGATATCAGTCCTGGGTGTTCTTTGGTAGGACCAATGCTAAAACTGAAACTCCAGTACTTTGGCCACCTCATGCGAAGAGTTGACTCACTGGAAAAGACTCTGATGCTGGGAGAGATTGGGGGCAGGAGGAGAAGGGGACAACAGAGGATGAGATGGCTGGATGGCATCACTGACTCGATGGACGTGAGTCTAAGTGAACTCCGGGAGTTGGTGATGGACAGGGAGGCCTGGCATGCTGTGATTCATGGGATCGCAAAGAGTTGGACATGACTGAGTGACTGAATTGAACTGAACTGAACTGAGTACAGTGGTAATATAGGGAACAAGTGGGTTTCCAAAATGTTGAGCTACATAGAATTTTAGGGCTGACAACATTAGAGTTCCTCAGCTTCAAGGCATTAATCTTAGAGATAACGTCATAGGACATTAGAGTTTGTGAGTTTTGCTTTCAGTTGCATTGTCAACTGAGGGCAGAGAAGATTCTTCTACACCGTGAGGTTCACTTTTATATTGTAACAAGGGATTCAGAATAGTGGCGGACAAAGACCCGCCACATTGATGAGACAGAGCAGGAGAGCTGGGAGGAAACACCGTCATTTCCCAGCCTCAGAGATGGGTGAAACTTGGAGCTTTGAGCTGCTAACCCTGTCAGGAAAAAGAACCTCTTGCATAGGTCAGACTTAATCCTCCGGAACATCTCAGAGGACAGAAAGATCCTGTTAGTTTTTTGGTGATTTATGATTAAAAGACAAAGACCCTGATGATTTGCAATACAGTTAGATGTACTTTTGAAAAAGATTTTTCCTGCAAGTCTGTCCAGTGACAATAAGAGAAACTAAAAATGGTGAAGGATCTGAAGTAGATACTTCTGTTACTTTTGTGGTTTGGCTTCTGAGGTAAATACCACCAAGGCTTAAATAGAGTGAAATTGTTAAGCTATCAAGTACTTATTGAATACCTGTTGTATTTCAGGCAGAAGTACTGGTTGCTGGATCCTGCCAAATGTTATACTTTGTTTTGCTTGATTTTCTGTTAAGACAGAGTATTATTCAGGGTGGGAGAAATACTTGGTAATATGCTTCTGAGAATTGCTGTGGAATGGAATGGAGATTTATATATCTGTATAGGGTATGTATGTGCACATGGGCTCAATCGTGTCTGACTCTACGACCCCATGGACTGTAGCCTACCAGGCTCCTCTGTCCACGGGATTTCCCAGGTAAGAATACTGGAGTGGGCTGCCATTTCCTTCTCCAACATATATATACATACATACATAGATATCAACTAACTTATTCTGTTGTGGCTGCCTAAATATCAGAATTGCCTTTTTTTTTTTTTAATTTTGGCTGTGGTGTATGGGCCTCATTGTGATACACGGGCTCTTATTGCAGTACCCGGGCTCTCTCTAGTCGCAGTGCAAGGGCTGCTCGCCATGGTGCATGCGCTTCTCATGTTGTGCATGTGGGCTCAATAACGCAGGGGATCAGGGGCTGTGGAACGAGGGCTTTGTTGTCCCGTAGCATATGGGATCTTAGTTCCCTGACCAGGGATAGAACCTACATCCCCTGCATTGGAAGACAGATTCTTAACCACTGGACCACCAGGGAAGTCCCAGTATTGCTTGTTTATGTCAAGTTGATTTTTACAATTTCACACAGCACTGGGAAAAAAATTGGACATCAGTTTCTTTAATAGAATATAATTTTTCAAATGAAATTTTCAGTTGCACTGAAATATGCAACCGTCTGTTGGCTAAACATGATGTTAAGATTTAATGCTTGGCTGTCTCCCCAAAATGAGAAGTATCTAGCTTCAGAATCTTTGTATGGTTAGGGAATGCTTATGTGGGGGAAACTTTTATTTTGGAGAAAGTAGTTGAAAATAGTAGGATGATGATGAAGTGAAAGTTCTGTAACTACTAAATTTCAATTCAAGCTGTTGACAAATTCTGGAAGTTCCATGAAACCATTTCTCAATTCTTTAACACTCAGAATGGCCTTTTTCTTTCCAAAGATTTGTAGTATGTGTATTGAATAAATCTTGCCCCCCATGGAAATGTGTTTTTAATTCTGTAATTGAATTCAGACAGACATGTTACTCTAGTTAAATTTTATTTTAATTTCAGTCATATACTTGGAATGCATTTGGTCTGTAAAGTAAAGGATATATGTAGTTAAAAGAGTCATTCTTCTGTAACCAAGACTTCTGCTTTTCTCTTTAAGTTCTTTTCTTCACAACAAAACATGGCAAAAGTAAATCTCATGATGGAGAGCCAGTACATAACTTCTGAAAATGAGAGTGAACACATGCCATTTTAAACTTTTCTTTCTTGTTTATGATTCAGATAAAAATCAAGCAACTTGATAAGAACATTTTCATATCTGTTAATATGTGCAAGTGATTATACAGACCAGAATATTAACATCTATTAATACTTTTATTCATGTGTTGGTGTACATCTAGCTATCTGTCAGAATTCTGGAAGTTCCATGAAACCATTTCTCAATTCTTTAAGACCCAGAATGGCCTTGTTTCTTTCCAAATATTTGTAGTATGTGTATTGAATAAATCTTTCTCCCCCATGGAAAGATATTTTTAATTCTGTAATTTCATTAAATTACAGTTAATTTGATTGTAATTCTGTAATATCCTCATTGATGTGGTCTACCATATTTTGAAGAGGGGTAGTTGTTCTTCTTTAGTGATTACATGTTAGTGATTTTTAAGGTCTATTGGTGTTCCAAAACAGCTTTGTCCATGTCACTTGTATGGCCCTCAACAGACTGCATTGTAGCTCTTTGTTTTAAAATTGCTTTTCCCTATGCCTGCCTAGAGCAGAGTTCTTGTCTTGCTAACCTTTGTAACCTCTTCAGTGCCTCCTGCATAGTTCTCATACATCACGGCTTCGCAATAAATGCCAGAATGAATGATCATATATGAATGTCTGGAATTATTATTGTGGACAGATTATGTCATCAACTGAACATGGTGAAAAGATGGATGAGTGAAGAAGAGGAAACATTTAAGGGAAGGAAGAGGGTTGACAGGGATTAGAAATGAATGAAATGAGAATGAGATGATCAGGAATGATAAAGTACATTAATTATATGTCCTGGTTATGTATTGCTGTGTAACCAACCACCTTAAACTTACCAGCACACAATCACAACCACTTTATTACACTCATGGATTCTGTAGGCTAAATATTGGACTAGGGCACAGTGGGAATGTCTACTCCACAATATCTGATGCTTGTAAAACTTGGTATCTGGGAGCAACTTGGACAGCTCAGAGCTGGAATCATCTGAGGGTTTTTTCACTCATCTGTCTCAGGCGTCTGGGCTGGGATGATTTGAAGCCTGGGCTCAGCAGAAATTCTCCACTGGAACACCCTGTATGTGACTTCTCTATTTGGCAGGAGCTTCTCTCATTATGGTAGCTAGGTTCCAAGTAAGACTGTCCCAAGTATGAGAAGTCTGAAAAAACAAGACAGAAGCTACTTGGCCTTTTCTGGCCTAGCCTCACAGATTACCCAGTATCCCTTCCACTGTACTCTATTAGTTGAAGGAATCAAAATCCCACTCAAATTCCATGGGAGGAGTGTAAGTCAATTTGCATCTGTTTTTAAAAACAGCTGTATTACATGTCATAAGTGGTTCAGACAATGGCAGTGATGGGTAGAGCCAAAAACAGGGAAGTACATTATCAATTTACTTCATTAGGGAGAGTGTGTGTGAGAAAGGTCCAGTTCCATTCTTTTGTGTATAGCTATCCAGTTTTCCCAACACCATTTATTTATTTGTATTCTTTTCTTTTTGGAAAAATTATTTCATGTATTTATTTTTGGCTGTGCTGGCTCTTTGTTACTCCATGGGCTTTTCTCTAGTTGTGGGGAATGGAGACTACTCTCTCATTACAGTGTGTGGGCTTCTCATTATGGTGACTCCTCCTATTGCTGAGCACAGGCTTTAGGGTGCCCGACTTTAGTAGTTGTGGCACGTGGGCTCAGTAGTTACAGCTCCTGGGCTCTAGAGCACAGGCTCAATAGCTGTGGTGCATGGGCTTAGTTGCTCCACATGCCATGAGGGATCTTCTCAGATCAGAGATTGAACTCTTGTCTCCTGCATTGGCAGGTGGATTCTTTACCACTGAGCCTCGGGGAATCTCCCCTACACCACGTACTGAAGAGATTGTCTTTTCTTCCATTGTATATGCTTGCCTCTTTTGCTGTAGCTTGACTGTGTGAGTGTAGGTTTATTAGGGGGCTCTCTAGTGTGTTCCACTGATCTGTGTGTCTTTTTGTGTCAGTGCCATACAGTTTTGATTACAGCACTGTAAGTTTGTAGTATAGTTTGAAATCAGGGAGTGTTATACCCCAGCTTTGTTCTCTCTTAAAATTGTTTTGTCTATTTGCGGTCATTTGTGGTTCCAAACTTTCCAGCTGGTGCTAGTGGCAAAGAACCTGCTTGCCAGTGCAGGAGATGTAAGAGACTCGAGTTTGATCCCTCAGTTGGGAAGATCCTATGAAGGAAGAAATGGCAATTTACTCCAGTATTCTTGCCTAGGGAATCCCATGGGCAGAGGAGCCTGGTGGACAGAGGAGCACGGGGTCGCAAAGAATTGTACTGAAGTGACTTAGCATGCATGTGATTGCAAACAAATTCAGGATTATTTGTTGTAGTTCTATGAAAAATGACATTGGTATTTTGATATGGATTACATTGAATCTCTGTAGGTTGCTTTGGGTAGCACATCTAAATGATATTGATTCTTCCAATCTATGAGCATGGTATATCTTTCCATTTATTTGTCTTGTTTTCAGTTTCTTTTCTCAGTGTCTTCGGAGTTTTCAGAGTATAGGTCTCTCATCTCATCAGTTAAATTTATTCCAGTTGTAAAGGGCATTGTTTGCTTTATTTCTCTTTCTGATAGTTTGTTATTAGTATACAGAAATGCAGCAGATTTATGTATATTGCTTTTCTTATACCATACTAAAAAATAAACTCAAAGTGGATTAAAGACTTGAATATAAGAGCTGGAACCACAAAACTAGAACACATGGGCAGTAATCTTTTTTTATATCGATCTTAGTAATATTTTTTTAATATGCTGCTAGGGCCACAAAAGCAAAAATAAACAAATGGGACTACCTCAAACTAAGCCTTTGATGAAGTCAACAAAACAAAAAGAGAACCCACTGAATGGGAGAAGATATTTATAAATTATATATTTGATAAGGGCTTGATATCCAAAGAACTCCTACAACTCAGTATCAAAAAACAAACAAAAGCCCCAATTAAAATATGGGCAGAGGACCTGAATAGACATTTCCCCAAAGAAGATAAACAAGGCATAGGAAAAGTTGCTCCAGTATCACTCACCACCAGGGACATGCAAATCAAAACCACTATGAGGTATCACCTTACACCTGTTAGAACGGCTCTTAGCAAAAAGAAGAAACAACAAATGTTGAGGAAAGGGAACCCCTGTGCTGTGTTGGTGGGAATGTAAATCAGTGCAGCTACTATAGAAAACTGTATGGAGTTTCCTTAAAGAGTTAAAAAATAGAGCTACCAAATGATCCAGCAGTTCCACTTCTGGGTCTTTATCTGAAGAAAACAAAAACAATAACTCAAAAAGACATATACCTGTAAGTCTTCATTGAAGCATTATTTATGAATAGCTAGTGTTCATTGATAGATGAATGGATAAAGAAGATGTGGTATATATACACAGTGGAATACTGCTGCTGCTGCTGCTGCTAAGTCGCTTCAGTCATGTCCGACTCTGTGCGACCCCATAGACAGCAACCCACCAGGCTCCCCCGTCCCTGGGATTCTCCAGGCAAGAACACTGGAGTGGGTTGCCATTTCCTTCTCCAATGCATGAAAGTGAAAAGTGAGAGTGAAGTCACCCAGTCGTGCTCGACTCTTAGCGACCCCATGGACTGCAGCCTACCAGACTCCTCTGCCCATGGGATTTTCCAGGCAAGAGTACTGGAGTGGGGTGCCATACTACTTGGCTATAAAAAAGAATGAAATCTTGCCATTTGCAGCAACATGGATGGACCTGGTTACCTTCCAGGTCTAAGTGAAATAAATCGGACAGAGAAAAACACATACTATGACTTTACTTTTATTTGGAATCTAAAAAACAAAACAAATGAACAAGGAAAAGCAAAATGGAAACAGACTCTGATACAGAAAACAAACTGGTGGTTGCCAGAGGGGAGGCGGATGGAAGGATGAGTGAAGGGATGAAGAGGGTCAGTCTTCTGACTATAAAACAAATAAGACATGGGAAAGTAACATACAGCATAAGGAATACAGTCAGTAATACTGTAATAAGTTTGTGTGCTGACAGATAATAACTAGACTTTTATGGCGATCATGTCATAGTGTATAAAAATATTGAATCACTGGTGTATACCCGAAACTAATATAATTGGAGAAGGAAATGGCAACCCACTCCAGTACTCTTGTGTATTAATTATAATCCCATAAGCAAAAGTCAGTGGACATTTTCCTCAGTAATTAGATCATGGCTTATATTCATGATACTTTTTGAATGTAGTTTACAGTATTTAATTGTTGCAAGTGATGTGTAAGAATGTTTCTCCTTCAATAAAAAAATGAAAAAAGAATGTTTTCTATGGAATTGGTATTCTTAGATGTTTAATTTTATCCTTTTTAGAGATCAGGTATATAACAGCTGGCATTTCACTTTGGGAAATTCATCTTTAACTGAGCTCCACAAGCCTTAGAATTAAGGGTAAATAATTCTCTGGTCAAATTTGCCTCCTTATCTTAGGGTGCTCTGTAGTTTCAATTGTGATGCTCACCTTTGGTAAACTTTCTAATGATTCTTTTTAAAAAGGCTACAATTCAGATATACTCACTTTATCTGACTGTCCACTGTGCTTTGGTGCTTTGTTAATGTGTATAGAATTTTCTTTTTATTGTGCTTTAGGCTTGAAAAGCTAACTTCTGCTTTCATGAAGTTTGAACAGGGGAAAGGACAGGAAATAGAAGAAGAGGAGTTATAACAAGGACAAATGTTACGTAGACTGTGGTTTTATTTTTGGCCCTGGAAACCACATACTCCTGTTTGTCGGGGAAGAAATGGTATCACATTACATTATCATGAGGCTTTGCTGACTCAATGAATCATTGGGATCATTGGAAGAGCTTCTGTGATGAGCTGGATAGCGTGGTAATAATATCCTCGAAGGAGAGCCCGCCCACCTTTTTCCACTTTTATTTGACTGTCTTTCCCCCCACCCCCTTCTCTTCCTTTTTTCATCTTTTTATGTACTCTTTCTTACCAGTTGCAAAGGGTTGGATGACAGGGACATGGAAAACCATGCTGTTCCTTTAAATAAATTTCAAAAAGTTTTTATTATGACAAATTTCAAATGCAGACAAAAATAAACTGTAATGAACTCCTGTGTGCCTCACTCAGCTTCTACAGTTATCAGCTCATGAACAGTTTTATTTTGTCTACACCCCCATATCCGCTTTACCAGATTATGAAGCAAATCACATACAGTATTTTGTCTGCAAAATTTCAGTATGTGTCTCTAAAAGATAACTCTTAAAAATAGAATCACAGTAGCATCATCTCACCAAAAAAATTCCAAAACGACCTAGTACTATTTTGTTATCATAAAATAAATCTTACCACAAACTATATATCACCAATATATAGTTAGTGGTCAAGTTGTTAAGAGTTGTCTCACACATTTAAGAGATATCTCTTAAGACTGTTAAAAAGGCTTTTGACTCCTTCTCAGTCTCAGTGTTTTTGTTCTTGCAATTTTTTGTTAAGCTTACTTTCCTGTAAAAACAACTGAATGCAATAATGACTTGAGTTCTTTATTCCTATTTTGAAAACAATAGGAAAATAATATGTTGGCATTGATGAATGTTTCAAATTAAAAACAATCTAGATTAATGTAGTCAAGGAACATATTTTGGTATAAATTATTTTATATATAATTTTCAAATTACTTTCATGTTTTCTCCTAGTAAAAGTTGCTGAAAATCACTTGACCTACTTGAGAAATTTGTTATTCATGCCTTGTTTTCACTGGTTATTGTTTCCTTATGAATTTGCAAGAAGCAGAAAGAGAAATATTTTTTGTGTATCAGAAATTCCCTCATGTGAGGAGAACTAGTGCCAGAGTATTGTCACTTAAAGTGAATCCACTTACATTTCATAGTAAGTAGTAAACAAACAAAAAACCCACTATGATTCAGACTTTATCATGAAAAATAAAGTGAATATATGTTTTTTTATCTCATATATGGTACCGTTTAGATTATAATTTTTAACGTTTGAACAAATAGGGAATCAACTATTAGTTTTCTTGAAATTATTTTTCTGATGAAAATGCATGATAAAGATTTTTGACTTCCTTCCCTTTACATTTGCATCTGTCAGCACAGATCTAAAGAAGGCCCTTTTTTGGGAAAGCATTAGCAAGCTTTATCAGGTTTTGCAAGGGTGTATCCCGAGGTAGATTAAAGGTTAAGTCACGATAACAAAGAAACCATCATATGGCATTTCTAAGATCTGACAGAAGTGTGTTAATCCCTCACAAAGAAGGGTAGCACAAGTCTAGGCTGATTGAGCAGCTCTGATCCATGAAGTTATTCAAGGACTAGGTTCCTTCTTCTTCCCCTCTACTCCCTACGGTCATGTGTTGAACGCATAAAGTTGTGTCTGCCGTGTCTACTTTCCAACTGTTAAGAAGGTGGACAGTGCTCTAAATCTGGGGAGAGTGACCTGTCTTTAAGTTGAAGCTGGTCCACATATCATGTCTGCACACATCCCTTTGGCTTTCAGTTAGATGGCCACAGCTTGCTGCCAAGGCTGGGAAGTATTATCTCTAGCCCATACATCCGGAAAGAAGGGAAGGATGAGTAGGGCATGGGGTTACAAGTGGGGAAGGGAGCAAAAAGCAGTCTGACGCAGTGTATTTTAGTATTTTAAGTGTAACTCATTAAAAAAAAATTTTTTTTAATTGAACGATAATTGCTTTACAGAATTTTGTGATTTTCTGTTGTACATCAACAAGAATCAGCCTTAGGTATACCCATATCCCCTCTCTCCTGGGCCTCCCTCCCATCTCCCTCTCCATCCCACCCTTCCACTTGTCCCCGAGCCCCTGTTTGAGTTCAGTCATAGAGTAGATTCTCATTGGCTGTCTATTTTACATATGGTCTTGTGAATTACATGTTACTCTTTCCATACATCTCCCCTTCTCCCTCCTCTCCTCCCACCGCCCATAGGTCTGTTCTCTATGTCTGTTTCTCCACTGCTGCCCTGAAAATAAATTCATCAGTACCATTTCTTCAGATTCCATATATATGTCTCAGTATATGATATTTATATATCACTTCAGTATTCTTGCCTTGAGAACCCCATGAACAGTATGAAAAGGCAAAATGATAGGATACTGAAAGAGGAACTCCCCAGGTCAGAAGGGGCCCAATATGCTACTGGAGATCAGTGGAGAAATAACTCCAGAAAGAATGAAGGGATGGAGCCAAAGCAAAAAGAATACCCAGCTGTGGATGTGACTGGTGATAGAAGCAAGGTCCGATGCTGTAAAGAGCAATATTGCGTAGGAACCTGGAATGTCAGGTCCATGAATCAAGGCAAATTGGAAATGGTCAAACAAGAGATGGCAAGAGTGAATGTAGACATTCTAGGAATCAGTGAACTGAAATGGACTGGAATGGGTGAATTTAACTCAGATGACCATTATATCTACTACTGCGGGCAGGAATCCCTCAGAAGAAATGGAGTGGCCATCATGGTCAACAAAACAGTCTGAAATGCAGTACTTGGATGCAACCTCAAAAATGACAGAATGATCTCTCTATGCCCCAACCAGTAATGCTGAAGAAGCTGAAGTTGAACGATTCTATGAAGACCTACAAGACTTTTAGAACTAACACCAAAAAAGATGTCCTTTTCATTATAGGGGACTGGAATGCAAAAGTAGGAAGTCAAGAAACACCTGGAGTAACAGGCAAATTTGGCCTTGGAATACGGAATGAAGCGGGGCAAAGGCTAATAGAGTTTTGCCAAGAAAATGCACTGGTCATAGCAAACACCCTCTTCCAACAACACAAGAGAAGACTCTACACATGGACATCACCAGATGGTCAACACCGAAATCAGATTGATTATATTCTTTGCAGCCAAAGATGGAGAAGCTCTATACAGTCAACAAAAACAAGACCAAGAGCTGACTGTGGCTCAGATTATGAATTCCTTATTGCCAAATTCAGACTGAAATTGAAGAAAGTAGGGAAAACCACTAGACCATTCAGGTATGACCTAAATCAAATCCCTTATGATTATACAGTGGAAGTGAGAAATAGATTTAAGGGCCTAGATCTGATAGATAGAGTGCCTGATGAACTATGGACTGAGGTTTGTGACATTGTACAGGAGACAGGGATCAAGACCATCCCCATGGAAAAGAAATGCAAAAAAGCAAAATGGCTGTCTGGGGAGGCCTTACAAATAGCTCTGAAAAGAAGAGAAGCGAAAAGCAAAGGAGAAAAGGAAAGATATAAGCATCTGAATGCAGAGTTCCAAAGAATAGCAAGAAGAGATAAGAAAGCTTCCTCAGCGATCAATGCAAAGAAATAGAGGAAAACAACAGAATGGGAAAGACTAGAGATCTCTTCAAGAAAATCAGAGATACCAAGGGAACATTTCATGCAAAGATGGGCTTGATAAAGGACAGAAATGGTATGGGCCTAACAGAAGCAGAAGATATTAAGAAGAGGTGGCAAGAATACACAGAAGAACTGTACAAAAAAGATCTTCACGACCCAGATAATCACGATGGTGTGATCCCTGACCTAGAGCCAGACATCCTGGAATGTGAAGTCAAGTGAGCCTTAGAAAGCATCACTATGAACAAAGCTAGTGGAGGTGATGGAATTCCAGTTGAGCTATTTCAAATCCTGAAAGATGATGCTGTGAAAATGGGGTACTCAATATGCCAGCAAATTTGGAAAACTCAGCAGTGGCCACAGGACTGGAAAAGGTCAGTTTTCATTCCAATCCCAAAGAAAGGCAATGCCAAAGAATGCTCAAACTACCGCACAATTGCACTCATCTCACATGCTAGTAAAGTAATGCTCAAAATTCTCCAAGCCAGGCTTCAGCAATACGTGAACCGTGAACTTCCTGATGTTCAAGCTGTTTTAGAAAAGGCAGAGAAACCAGAGATCAAATTGCCAACATCTGCTGGATCATGGAAAAAGCAAGAGAGTTCCAGAAAAACATCTATTTCTGTTTTATTGACTATGCCAAAGCCTTTGTGTGGATCACAATAAACTGTGGAAAATTCTGAAAGAGATGGGAATACCAGACCACCTGATCTGCCTCTTGAGAAATCTGTATGCAGGTCAGGAAGCAACAGTTAGAACTGGACATGGAACAACAGACTGGTTCCAAATAGGAAAAGGAGTTCGTCAAGGCTGTATATTGTCACCCTGCTTATTTAACTTATATGCAGAGTACATCATGAGAAATGCTGGACTGGAAGAAACACAAGCTGGAATCAAGATTGCTGGGAGAAATATCAATAACCTCACATATGCAGATGACACTACCCTTATGGCAGAAAGTGAAGAGCCTCTTGATGAAAGTGAAAGTGGAGAGTGAAAAAGTTGGCTTGAAGCTCAACATTCAGAAAACGAAAATCATGGCATCCAGTCCCATCACTTCATAGGAAATAGATGGGGAAACAGTGGAAACAGTGTCAGACTTTATTTTTCTGGGCTCCAAAATCACTACAGATGGTGACTTCAGCCATGAAATTAAAAGACGCTTACTCCTTGGAAGGAAAGTTATGACCAAACTAGATAGCATATTCAAAAGCAGAGACATTACTTTGCCAACAAAGGTCTGTCTAGTCAAGGCTATGGTTTTTTCCAGTGGTCATGTATGGACGTGAGAGTTGGACTGTGAAGAAAGCTGAGCGCCCAAGAATTGATGCTTTTGAACTGTGGTGTTGGAGAAGACTCTTGAGAGTCCCTTGGACTGCAAGGAAATCCAACCAGTCCATCCTAAAGCAGATCAGCCCTGGGATTTCTTTGGAGGGAATGATGCTGAAGCTGAAACTGCAGTACTTTGGCCACCTAATGCAGAGTTGACTCATTGGAAAAGACTCTGATACTGGGAGGGATTGGGGGCAGGAGGAGAAGGGGACGACAGAGGATGAAATGGCTGGATGGCATCACTGACTCGATGGACATGAGTCTGAGTGAATTCCAGGAGTTGGTGATGGACAGGGAGGCCTGGCGTGCTGTGATTCATGGGGTCGCGAAGAGTCGGACATGACTGAGCGATTGAGCTGAACTGAACTGATATGATATTTATATTTCCCTTTCTAAAGTGTAAGTCATTTTTGATACTTGTGTTATTTTATTGTTTTTTTTTCAGTGCATTTAATTAGTTAATCTTTATTGGGGTATAGTTACTTAACAATGTTGCAAGTTTTTTTTTATTTTTACCAGCTAACTGCAAGATCCTTATTTGCCAGTGGCATTGAGTGTGATGGGAGCAGTTCTTTAACATTATTTTCATTGACTTTTTGAAAACCCTCGTCTTTTGAACATTTGATGTTGTTGACTGTTGCATTCCCTCATTCAGTGAGTGAAACAGACCCACAAAGAAGCAGAACCTAGTAATGTGGAAGGAATATTTGGAGCCTATGTGGTCAGTTGATCAATGAGTAGTTTCTATGTTAAGACAACTTTTGATTCTCTCTAGAATACTTAACTCTGAATCTCCTGTAGTGTAAGTATATGTGATGATGCGTTGAGGTATTGCAAGCAGATAGGGTGGGGCTCCTCAGAGGAAGAGAACCCAGCCTCCTAGGCCTAAGTCATTTTGTGATCTAGCCTGGCCACAGTGCTTGCTCTTGAAGAAGAATAGGTCTCAATGGTTAATGATTTTATAGGAGCAAAAGAAGGTAAAACTGAACAGATATAATCAGGCCAGAGAGGTAACTTAACCATAATATATCAGTTGTACCATTTCAAAGGTCAGGATTAGCCTGAAGCACATTCTTGAGCTGTTTTGCAGAATGCAAACCCCTCCCGAGGGCACAATTTCCAGATCCATTGGAACCTAAGGAATGATGATGGTGACCTTTGCTGACCCTCCCAACTTCCATCAACTTGTGCTGGACTCTGTCAACCTTTCCCCAGTTCTATGCTGACTTCTCTTTGCTCCAGTCCCAGTCTTGCTGTTTGGGGAGATAATGCTCTGGGAAGTGTCCTTGTTGTCCTCCTTACTTGCTGCAAGTAATAAATCCTTCCTTCTGCTCTTCTCTTTGAGTCTGTCTTTTGGCTCGATACCTGCCAAGAGGTGAAACCAATTTCCTTGTAATAGTATTGCTCATGGTTTCTTTTGTCAGAACTTTTTTCTCCATCCACTGTTCTTTTTATCTCTTTTTTTTTCTCTTCATTTTTATTAGCCAGGAGACCCTCAGCCACAATCATAGCCAAAGACCACAGCGGGGTCCTTCGTTGTGAACCCCAGACCTGTTGTCTTAAAGAGTATATGTTAAATTATTGCATTTACGTGTATTATATGGACAGTAAGAAACCACTCTCTGTAGTGTAGTACTGCACAGTCCGCCCCCAGTCCAACATCTTGGTCACCCACCATGTGGCTGGACAGGCACTACCTACCCAGGAGAGATAAGTCAGCTGACTTCTGTAACTTTTGCCTTTTGACCTTTTGAGTCTAATCTAGACCTAGTTTCAGTAGATCAACAAACTACTCAAAACTTTGTGGCCTGTTACTGAGCAACTAGCTGAAAGGAGACACAGTCAAGACTTTAAGAAAATACAGTTTATCCCTGGGTGCCTTGTTTAGTAGGTAAGGAAGACTTGCAGGCTAAACTTTTACTCTTATCTGAGAGCTAAAAAAGTGCCTGATCCTGGAATAGCACCAATTCATGATGTTAAATGGGGAGCCTAGAATGTACCCTTTATTCTGATTAAAGTCAGCCGAGCATTTCCCTCCTTTTTGCTTGTGTTTCTGCTGTTCGGTTCCCTTTTTACAAAAGAAAATTGGGGCTTAAGCTGGGGTTTACATTGTAGAAGAGAGCAGAATAAGGTTTGTTACTATATAGTACCTACCCATTTTAGATACTTTTGAATTGAAATATAACCCACAGAAACTGTTGGCAGACATACAACATTTGATTTCTCAGATAATTGTCAGTCTGATGTTTATTCATGCTATATTTCTTAACATTACAAACAGGCTGAAACTTTGTGGTAAACCTATGATGTAATGTGTAATAGCCACTGTGTTCTGATGTAAAATTCTGAAATTGAGAGCTTTAACTACATTACTACTCTTAGAGCATTGACAAGTATTAGATTGAGTTAGATAATATTGTTGATTTGTATAGGTAAAATATTGCCAAACATTGACCTTTTCATATGGCTTAACATAGTAAGATGAGAATTTTAACAACCTTTGATCACTCTGCTTCTTTCTGTAAGGAGTTCATCCTTTCTCTACCCTGACAAGTAGGCTGTTTGTTTCTTTTTTACTATATTCCTTACCATCCTCATGTTTGGTAATTCACAATCACCTCTGTACCCGTGATTAAAAATATTGTGAAAGGATGTATAAAGTAGGCTGGGTAACCTTAGTAGCCATTAAAAAAAACATATTTTTCTTCAGCAGAATTTTTATGATAAAAAAGAGTTCTTAGATCTTTTGGCTAAAATTGGTAGACCATGAAACCAAGAACCATTAGTCTGGTATTTAGATTTGTAACACTAGACAGAGAATACAACTTCATGGTGGTTTGGGTTTCTCATTGGTGAAACGGTGAACAGTGTCTACTTCAGAATATTGGTATTCAGATAAGCAACAAGGATATACTGTATAGCACAGGGAACTATATTCATATCTTGTAAAAACTTACAATGGAAAATAATCTGAAAAACATAACTGAATTACTTTGCTGTACACCTTAAACTAACACAGTATTGTAAATCCACTAATACTTTAATAAAAAAAAGAATATTGATGTTCAAAGACTAATGCGTTATTTTTCAAGCTTTTAACAATTAGCAGTCAGAGTAAAGGAAAGAATGTTCTTGTGTTCACTGTTAAGGAGACACAGAGAAAAGGGTCTTAAGTTATAGCTCTTCGTTTTATTTTAAAAAGATACTTGTAACCCAGAGTTGGTTCATTTGTGATTCTTTTGTCTGAATGGCTCAGTCCTTTTTGGTGTGGAAAAAGGGAGAATCAGCTGGAGGAGTCTGAAATTTTGTTTCATCTTCATTTTTTACTTTGGAGCATCAAACGGATTCTTTCATTCAGAGTGATTGTCTCCAGGTTTTAAAAATTAATTAATTATGTATGTATGTATTCTTATTGAAGTCCTGTTGATTTACAATGTTGTGTTAGTTTCAGGTGTATAGCAAAATGATCCAGGTTTACATATATATATGTATTTTTCAGATTCTTTTCCCATGTAAGTTATTATAAAATATTGAGTATAGTTCCCTATGCTATACAGTAGGTCCTTGGTAGTTATCTATTTTATTTATAGTAGTGTATGTATGTTAATCCCAAACTCCCAATTTATCCCTTCCCTACCCCTTTCCCCTTTGGTAACCATAGGTTTGTGTTCTATGGTCTCTTTCTTTTCTTTTAAAAAAAAATCTCTTAGATCTGTTATTGAAACTGGCAGTGATCAAATGACTTTGACATGCATATTACATTTACATTTCTTATCATCAGTCCCCTATCCCAAGGGAGAACTCAGTTTCATAAAAGTTGAGGGACTTTCCCAAATTCACAAAGCTGAAGAAGCCTAACTTGACCTGGTACCCGGATTTGGCTGGTTCCAGAGCTCATACTTTTCCTGCCATTCCCTGTTCCTCTGGTAGAATGTGTGGGTCTGTTTCTGTTTGATTATAAATTCATTTGTTCTCTTTAGTTTTTGGTATTGAGAGATTGGTGTCCTTCTTAATGATGCCTTGGGAGTCAGTTTTATCTGTTGAAATTTGGAGGTTGTGTCGAATTGCCTTTAGCCATCTGCCTAAATAGAAGGCCGATAATGACGCATCATATGCTTTTCCCTTTAGTTCTCTTTTCCTTTCCACTGGAGAGGTTGTGTGTGTAGCGGTTAATAGTGCAGGCTGTGTGGTGAGAATGCCTGAATTAAAATCTGGCTCTTATTCTTACCATATGACTAGGGAATATTACCTTCAGTAGGTTTGTTGAATTAAATGAGTTGTTACATCTGAAGTGCTTAGTGTTTAGTGCTTAGTGCTTAGTGCTTAGTGCTATGTGTTTGCTATGCCAACACGTAGCAAAATAGTGGAAGCTTGATTATATTTTTTATTATTTTTCTGTGTAAATAGTAACTCTACAGGGATACTCCCTGATTCTCTTATAGTCTGCTTATTCCTCCGGCTTTCATTGATCTTATCAAAAGGTCATTAGATTGACCTTTCAGGACAATGAGGTTAATTTCAGGTGTATAGCAAAATGATTCAGCTATACACATAACTATAAGGGAAATCTACTCAGCCTCCTCTCCTCTTTTCATGTACTTTTCACAGTATTTGGCAGATATGTGTTTCATAGTTTGCAGCTCATAGCCATCTTTTTGTTCACTGGAGGTAGGAATTATCTTCCTCTCCGATTTGAGTATTTTATTGCTTGCATAGAATTTTAGGGAAGGAGAGTAGAGAACATATTAATACTCTTTCCACTGCCATCTTCTAATAACTTTTTGATCCCAGAAGCAACCACTTTTACTTTTAAAACAACATGTTAGTAACGTAAATCTCTAAGTGATGTACTTACGCTGCCACTTCTTGCTTTTTCAATTTTAGGTATGATGCACTGACTTCCTCCTAGTACTATGGAGGACATAGTTCTCTTTCACAACATACCTTGAGATCCACAAAGAAGCATATTTCCTGCATTCCCTTATCCCAGTATTTTTATGCTAGTAGTAAGATTATTGTTGTTCAGTCGCTCAGTTGTGTCTGACTCTTTGCGACCCCATGGCTTCCCTGTCCCTCATCATCTCCCAGAGTTTGCCCAAGTTCATGTTCATTGAATCAGTGATGTCATCCAACCATCTCATCCTTTGTCTTCCTCTTCTCCTTCTGCCTTCAATCTTTCCCAGCATCAGGGTGTTTTCTAATGAGTCAGCTGTTCACATCAGGTGGCCAAAGTATTGGAGCTTCATCTTCAGCATCAGTCCTTCCAAAGAGTGTTCAGGCTTGATTTCCTTTCAGATTGACTAATTTGATCTTAAAGATAAGATTACTACTTATAGTCTATTTTATTATGATGTTCTAGATGTTATATATGGCTAAACTCTGTAGCAAACTGTGATTATTTTTCCTTTTCTGTATAATTTCTTACTTTCCATAAATTGATTTATTATTTTTAGGTTTGCTACATTTTAACTAATTTATTATAGATCTTCTAACAATACCTTCAGGTTCATTTCCTGGAATAATTCCTTCCAAGAACTGTTTCAGTTCAGTTCAGTCGCTCAGTCATGTCCGACTCTTTGCTACCCCATGAATTGCAGCACGCCAGGCCTCCCTGTCCATCACCAACTCCCGTGGTTCACTCAGACTCACGTCCATCGAGTCAGTGATGCCATCCAGCCATCTCATCCTCTGTTGTCCCTTTCTCCTCCTGCCCCCAATCCCTCCCAGCATCAGAGTCTTTTCCAATGAGTCAACTCTTTGCATGAGGTGGCCAAAGTAGTTTCAGCTTTAGCATCAGTCCTTCCAAAGAACACCCAGGACTGATCTTTAGAATGGACTGGTTGGATCTCCTTGTAGTCCAAGGGACTCTCAAGAGTCTTCTCCAACACCACAGTTCAAAAGCATCAATTCTTCGGTGCTCAGCTTTCTTCACAGTCCAACTCTCACATCCATACGTGACCACTGGAAAAAACGATGGCCTTGACTAGATGGACCTTTGTTGGCAAAGTAATGTCTCTGCTTTTGAATATGCTATCTAGGTTGGTCATAACTTTCCTTCCAAGGAGTAAGTGTCTTTTAATTTCATGGCTGCAATCACCATCTGCAGTGATTTTGGAGCCCAAAAAAATAAAGTCTGACATTGTTTCCACTGTTTCCCCATCTATTTCCCATGAAGTGATGGGACCAGATGCCATGATTTTCGTTTTCTGAATGTTGAGCTTTAAGCCAACTTTTTCAGTCTCCTCTTTCACTTTCATCAAGAGGCTCTTTAGTTCTTCTTCATCTTCTGTCATAAGGGTGGTGTCATCTGCATATCTGAGGTTATTAATATTTCTCCCGGCAATCTTGATTCCAGCTTGTGCTTCTTCCAGCCCAGCGTTTCTCATGATGTACTCTGCATATAAGTTAAATAAGCAGGGTGACAATATACAGCCTTGACGTACTCCTTTTCCTATTTGGAACCAGTCTGTTGTTCCATGTCCAGTTCTAACTGTTGCTTCCTGACCTGCCCTTGGTCTAATTTGGCCTGGTGATTTTCAGTCTGCTGCCCAATGTCAGCTTCAGATTTCCCTTCACCATTGTCTGGGAGACTGTTTTTACCTCTTTTGTTTTGAAACCCTTGTTTCCTGGGTTCCGTGTATTTTGTGATATAGTTTTTTTATTTTAATGGAGTATTGTCCTCAGGTAGCTATTTGAAGAGGGTGAATGGGAGGTAAAAATTTTAAACCCTTGAATATTTGAAAAATGTTTTTATTCTCTTGTCATTGTATTGATAGTTTGGTTGAGGATAGACTCTTAGTGAAGTGAACTCGCTCAGTTGTGTCCAACTCTTTGCGACTCTGTAGACTGTAGCCCGCCAGGCTCCTCTGTCCATGGGATTTCCCAGGCAAGAATACTGGAGTCGGTTGCCATTTCCTTCTGCAGGGGATCTTCCCAACACAGGGATCGAACCCGGGTCTCCCGCATGGCAGGCAGATGCTTTATCCTCTGAGCCACCAGGGAACAGCTATAGACTCAGGTTAGAAATAAATTTTCTTGAAAAAAAATTCTCCATTATTTTCTAGCTTCTGTTATTGTCCTTGATGATTGCTATTATGAATTTTGATCCTTTCTGTGAAACCTATTTTTAAGCTTGCTGAATCTTCTGCTTGTCCCTGTGATTTTGAAATTTTATGAGCTCTGCTGATTTGGTTCTGTTTCAATTGAGAAGTAATCTTTAATTTGGGGAAATTTTCCTAAATTTCTTCTTTGGTTGGTTTCTCACTGCTTTCTCATCTTGGAACTCCTATTTTTCAAATGCTAAATTTTCTGGATGGATCCAGAAAATTATATTTCCTCTCCAGTTTTTATTTTTATTTTTTGTTTTTTTTTGTTTCATATTTTGGGAATATTTCCTCAGTTTTAAATTCTGACTCTTCTACTGTGCTTTTCATATCTGTTTTTCCTCCAGGGTCCTCTCTTTTGGTTCTGTGTACTTTATTTTGGCTGTATCCTGACCTTGTGTTATGCATGCAATGTCTTCTCTTAACACTAGGATTTTAGGACGGAGCCTGGGCTAATGTGTACATTCAGCCCTCCATCTTTAACTGAAAATCTACGTGAGGAGAACTTTCCTTTGTTTATATGAAGTTTCATAGTATTCTTTGGCCAGGATTTCCCATTGACCAACAGATTATTACAACAACAATGAACTATTTTTTTCATTTATTTAAGTATGTAGTTTAAAATTTTTACAATGTTGTGTTGGTTTCTGCCATATAACAGTGCAAGTCAGCCGTAATTATACATACATCCGCTCCCTCCCTAACCTCCATCCTCTCCCTCCATAGCATCCCCCCAGGTCCTCACAGAGCACTAGACTGGGCTTATTGTGCTACTTAGGAACCTCTCAGCAGCTACCCATCTTACATCTGATAGTGTATGTATGTTGGTGCTACTTTTTCCATTTGGCGCACTCTCTCCCTCCCTTGCTGTGTCTACAAGTCGATTTTCTACATCTGTGTCTCCATTCCTCCCCTGCAAATAGGCTTGTCAGTACCATTTTTGAGATTCCATATTTATGCATTAATATACTATATTTATTTTTATCTTTCTGACCTACTTCACTCTGTATAACAGGTTCTAGGTTCATTCACCTCACTAGACCTGACTCAGATTTGTTCTTTTTTATGTCTAATATCACATTGTATATATGTGCCACATCTTCTTTATCCATTCATCTGTTGATAAGCATGTAGGTTGCTTCCATGTTCTGGCTATTTTAAATAGTGCTGCTATGCACATTGGGGTACAAGTGTCTTTTTTGATTATTGTTTTCTCAGGGTATTTGCTGTGTAGTGGGCTTGCTGGGTCAGTACCAAATTTATAGTTTAAACTAAGGAGGACCAACTTAGATGCAAAGGAGCAAGAGCTTTTTTCTCTGACTTCTCAGCTTAGGATAATGGGTCAAATAGACCTGTTATCCACCTCTTATTGAGAGGCACTAAGAGTGGTATAAAGAGTTTGTGTCAGAGCCCAGTTTGTCTTCATTTAAGATAGTGGCTCTCAAATCTACCTGCACATTAAATCATGATGCCCTGGACCCCACCCCAGACCAATTCAGAGTACGTGGGTGTGGGTTCAGGATGTCTGAATTCTGAAAAAAACTTCCCTGTGTGATTCTGATGTGCACTTAAAGTTGATAATTATTCCTTCAGGAGCTTAAAATCTAGGTGAGAGTTAGAATATCAATTTAGAGCAACACCGATTCTCTAAACCATGGAAGGCAACAATGAGCTCTGTGATGGGTGATACAGAGATCACGGGCCCAGGAACCAGGTAGGTTTTAATTAATTGAGACCATCAGGAAAGGCTTCATCAGGGAGGTGAGTTTTGAGCTAGTAGTTTTCATAGGTGGAGAGAGGGGGTTCTCTAGGCCAGGGAATGAATGCTGACTATTTTGACTGGGATGTGGAGTGTTGGCTGCTGCTGCTGCTAAGTCGCTTCAGTCGTGTCCGACTCTGTGTGACCCCATAGACAGCAGCCCATCAGGCTCCCCGTCCCTGGGATTCTCCAGGCAAGAACATTGGAGTGGGTTGCCATTTCCTTCTCCAATGCATGAAAGTGAAAAGTGAAAGTGAAGTCGCTCAGTTGTGTCTGACTCTTAGTGACCCCATGGACTGCAGTGCACCAGGCTCCTCCACCCATGGGATTTTCCAGGCAAGGGTACTGGAGTGGGGTGCCGTTGCCTTCTCCGGTGGAGTGTTTGGAGAGCAGTAAAAGTAAAGGTTGGATGTTAGGTTGCAGCTAAATTGTGGACCATGTCTAGTGTTTTGGCTAAAGAATTTTTACTTTATCCTGCAGGTGATGAGGAGGACTTTGGGGAGGCATGGAGGATTTCCAGTGAATGAATGTGGTGTGATGACAGTGATGTCTTTGGAGGCTGAGCCAGTGGGAATAATGGCATGATGACAGTGGTGTCTTTGAAGGCTGAGCCAATGAAAATAAAGGGCATGTAGTTTGAATAAAAGGAGGCAGGAGCTGGGGTGAAAGGAAGACCAGTTGGAAAGCTATTTTCATGGCCCAGATGATAATTCTTCAAGCTAAAAAAAGAACACTGGAATTAAAAAATAACAATAATAAACATTTGTACAGTGTTTCATAATAAGTAAGTTCTCTCTCACATCTCATTAAACCTCACAGTAACCTTGTGATATTTAGCTCCATGTTTTATGAATGAAAGAAACTGATGTTCAGAGGTTAAGCTGTTGTAAAGTAACTTTACAGAAAACAGAGGGCCTGATTGGATAATGAAAGATCAGTAGTAGGGAGTTGCAAGGAAGTTGCCAGAGTGTCAGCTTGGGTGGTATCATGTTGGCTGAGGTTGGTATTGGGTTGGCCAAAAAGTTTGTAAATTTCTCACTGCCAAACTCAGTGGCAAGTTCCCAGTTGTGCTCTCTGATAACCACTTATTTTCTTCACGTGACTCCTGTTGCCTCTCTGATTTTTAAAAAAAATATTTTATTAATTTATTTAATTGTGTCAGGTCTTAGTTGTGGCATACAGGATCTTTAGTTGCTGCATGTGGAATCTAGTTCCTTGGCCAGGGATCGAACCCAGGCTCCCAGTATTGTGAGGCCAGAGTCTTAGCCACTGGACCACCTGGGAAGTCCCTGCCTCTATGATTTTATACACAGTAACTTCTTGTCAGGGTGTGGTGGAAGGAAGGGAAGAAAGGGCTGTTGTCCTTTCAACTTGTCTCAGATAAAAATGTCCAGGCCTTTACTGAGTGTCTTTGGTTTTCAGAAAGTGAAATTTTGTTGGATTTTGGAAGGCTTATTAGCCTGGGCATGGATAGTCTAGATGTGGGGGCTCCAAATACAGGACTGAGGACCTCATACAGAGGAGCTCTGCCTTGAGGGGCAGCCATGTAGGGTAGGGTAGCTGAGTAGCATAAGCTGTAACTGGGTGGGAATCGTTTTCTCTTGTGATTGAGACAGGAGCCACAGGGAAGAGAATGTGGGGAATGGTAGTGTAGGTATCAGAGAGCATCCTTGTAGTTCTGGTGGTGAGGTTGCTTATCAAGATTACATCCTTGTTACAACTGGAAATTGATGCCATACACCACTGTGGTAATTCATTTTGTTCAAATCTGCCATGCCTATGTGCTTGTCTATTTGTGTACCAAGATCCTGAGGCAATTTAAATACCAGCCTAAACTAGCCATGCAGGTGATGAAATGTACTTTTCCATCTGAGATATTTGTTTCTCTGCAATCAAATAGCAGTAGAGTGTGCCAGCAAACCAAGGGATTGGCAGGGAGGGACAAAGGAGTGGATCATCATGGCGGTTCGGATTAGGTTTTCTTATCAAATCCTGGGACTTGGAGGAAAAGGATGGGGCTAGGGAGAAGGCAATGGCAACCCACTCCAGTGCTCTTGCCTGGAAAATCCCATGGATGGAGGAGCCTAGTAGGCTGCAGTCCATGGGGTCGTGAAGAGTTGGACACAGCTGAGCAACTTCACTTTCACTTTTCACTTTCATGCATTGGAGAAGGAAATGGCAACCCACTCCAGTGTTCTTGCCTGGAGAATCCCAGGGACGGGGGAGCCTGGTGGGCTGCCGTCTATGGGGTCACACAGAGTCAGACACGACTGAAGTGACTTAGCAGCAGCAGCAGCAGGGAAGAAGAGGAGGTTGAGCTTTTATGCCCTGTCCAGGCACTTTCTGTCCGGGTGCATAGAGTAACATTCCTCAGCTCCAGCTGTCAGAGTAAAATCTGTTTTTGTAATTTGGAATGACTGGCGTCCTTGGATAATTAACATGTTGCATTTTATTTCAACTGTTAATTTTCTTACTTTAGAACACTGGGATCTTCAATGGCAGGAGAAAGAGTGATCAGAAGACCGAGATGAATTTTAACACTATTCTGGAAGAGATTCTTATTAAGAGGTCACAGCAGAAAAAGAAGACGTCGCCCTTAAACTACAAAGAGAGACTTTTTGTGCTCACAAAGTCCATGTTGACCTACTACGAGGGTCGCCCAGAGGTAGGAGACAATCAAAATTTACTTTGCTGCTTTCTATGTTGATACTGCCTTTTGACACTGACATTCCTCACACCCTCCAAATCTTATGCAATAAGCTTTAGGTTAATGAAGTTAAGCTAATGATTTGTTAGCTAATGAAGTTAAGCTAATGATTTGAAAGAAAAAGTTTAGAATATGGATGGACATTTTCACACGTCTGTTAATTATGGGTTTAGTATACGTGGGTATACATTTTATGTTGGCCTACTGAATTAATCTGTTAGAGGAAATAAATTCCTACATCAGTTTTAGATCCTTGTGGAATTCATTAGGTATGTTTTGTAAATGACCGTTTCGCATAAACTCATATTATGTATCAAAGTCTTCTTTATTAGCACATACAAACTGTGTCTATGTCCATCACTATGAATATTTCTTCACTACTCGGTGGAAGTCACTTAAAACTGGTTAGTGATTTGATGAAGTTGACTGGCAGCAAAACTGTTCAACTTTTTTGGTGCTAAGCAGCTAGTACAAAGTTCCTTTGATGGCAGCAGGGGACAGTGGCTCACTGAGAACCTGGTTGGTGAGCAGCTGGCATGGGGTTCATGTTGTCATCCAGCTCCTGGCTCTTAAGTTGGTTTGTCCTCTGGTTCTACCACTCGATGAGGTGTGTGAGTGTAGAGTAGCCTCTGACCCACCTTTTTCTTCCTGCCGTGTTGGGGACTCATCATCCAGTACTGCAGGTCCAGCCATGTTCTCCCTTTTAGACATTTTCTCGAGTCCCAGGGGATGGCTGGAGAGACTGGGTCACCCTTGTTTACCACATGCCGTGGTCTAGTTGTTTACTAGTAGATTGTTGGTGATCTTGATGTTTTGTTTTATTTTACTCTACTTTTTTTCTGGAGTACCATCCTCAGAAATGGATTTGCTTCTTTTTGTTTTTGTTTTACTTCCACTAATTTCTCCCACTGATTTCTCTGTGTTTTGGTTCCCCCAGTACAGACAGAATGACATTGCTTTTCACTGGTGGCTCTCAATTCTGTTAATTTCTGTTGTGGCTTGTCATTGTGACCTGTGGAATTCTGCAGGTTCATATAATTCAGTCTTTTATCCACCTTCCTAAATCCCCATAATGCTGAAGACCCAAACTTCAAAAACTCAGTTGTAAAACCTGACCTTAGATGAAGCTATTTTTAGTTTTTATCTTAGTGGATATGGGTATATTTGGTAATAATCATGTGTTTAATTGCGTGGGGCTGTCCTAGTTCTTGCTGTGAGTGTTATGTGTGGTATATGAGGTATAATACATTTATTAAATCTGAAAAATTCAGGATTCCAAAGAGTTTCAGGTAAGACTAGAAATATGAATTATTTTAAAATCTAAAATAAAATTTAAGGGAAACATTAATACATTTTTGCTGTATGATAATGATCTGTTATAGTTTGAATAGTATAATAAGAAAAGAATAGAAATATTACAGTAAACATGGGAAAGTGTGGTCCTTTACTAACCAAGAAAGCCTTGGAAACCTACTTTACGTGTTTAGAGATATGGACTGTTACAGTTGAAATTCTTTGTAATTGTTAAGTCACTTTGAAGATGATAAATGATAATACAAAGATGATACAAAGTTAAAAAGGCCCTCATTGCTTTAGCTTAGGGAGAATAAAGAGAAGAGTGGAAACCCTCTTGTTTGACAACCTGACCTGCTGTCTTTCCTGGAAGCAGCTTCAGCCACCATGAGAACCAGAAAGGACAGAATGAGGAAGTTGTCACAACATGTAAAAAAAGCCCAGCCTCTGACACTTATCATCGATTTACTGTATAGCACAGGGAATTACCTTGCCTGGAAAATCCCATGGACAGAGGAACCTGATGGGCTAGTCCACGGGGTCACAAAGAATCGGACACAACTGAGCACACACACCGACACACAGGGGATTATACTCGATATTTTATAATTTATAATGGAATATAATCTGCAAAAACCTGAACCACTATGCTGTATACATGAAACTTACATGATATTATAAATCAACTATACTTTAATGGGAAAAAAAAAAAGAATTCATCTCCTTTCTGGCTACTGATGACTGGCCCAGGGAGCCTAGTCGCATTAGCTAGTTCTGCCTGAGCCCTTACTTATCCCAGGAGCTGGGCATTTTTATCCCTCCTGGATTCTTTTCTCAGGAACTGATGTTCATTGGGACACTTATGACCTTCAGTTGAAAATATGATTACAGATTTGCTTTCCTCCCACAATTAAAAACAAATGTTTACCTATATTAAAAAGTTTGGAATTTTAAGATAAGAATCTGAATTCTTCATAAAGTAAAGGTTCTGATATACTGGGCTTAATTCCTTCATGACAGCTCTGAACCTGGCTTCTAGGTAAGCCCAATAGCATGTCATTGTAGTGTTTCTTCCCTGTTTGGGTTAATGTGCCCAGTTTTCTGTTTTCCGTGGATCAGTGTTCTTGTTACCATCTCCCTTACCCTAGAAGCTGTGATCTAAGAAGGGCTGTAATGTGGGTAACCCATGGAAATCAACAGGTATTTTAAAAATATTATTTTGTTACAAATATAAAACTCTTTTAAGTGGATAGCCCCAGATATATTATTTTAGTTGTTCATATTCTGTTTTAGAAGAGAAACAGTGGGTAGGCTACTGATTGATCTAGTAGCTACGTGGTTTCTTTATAGCTATTAAGTGACTCTTATCCTTTATTAAAAGTCTCAGTTAATCACAGTGTGAGTCAGACATCAGTCTTCTCCAGGTTTTCTACTTCCCAGCTCCTTTGATATGATGGCAGCAGGACTTTACTGAAAATTTTCTTGTACCCTAAGTACAGTTTATTGTACTTTTCGAAGTATGCCCAGGAATTCTGGGAAATTCATTGGGAAATTCAGTCAAGCTGTTTCTTCCAAGTCTGATGTTGGAAAACTTGTGTTTTAGTTTCTTCAGTGGTTCATTTTTTGGTTTGTCCTTATTCGTTCTCAACTAGCTCATATTTCTGCATCTTCTAGTGAACTGATAAACGATCTTACTGACAATTTATATTGTTTGCTCTTCTTGTAATAACACAGAACAGAGGACACTGTGATCTTGCTTTCTGATTAGGGAACTAATCACATAGATCAGACCACCTCATATTCTGCTGGAGCCTCCACTTGGTTTTGAGATGGAATATAGGGAAGAATAGGACTGGAGTTTAATCAGAAAAATGACCTATTAAATAATAGAAAACAAAGAATGGTGAGATTTCTATATGATGAGATGTTTGAATACAGAAATTTCAAGTTGTATATAAATCTGCAACTATTGTTACTTGAGAAATCAGGAAGTTTTATAATTCGACTTTGAAATTATCAATCTGGTTGGTTTGTTGTCTGTAATACTCCTCTGGTTTGAAAACTGGCCAGTAGTTTATGAGGTTGAGGAACAGGGAGACTAGTTGTGCTGGGGATCTCTAAGGCCATCCCTAGGTTCAGGGATTCAGTAGAATGCATGGGACTCAGTATAGAGTTGAGGTCACTGCTATGATTTATTTCAGTGAAAGGGAGACAAAGCAAAATGAGCAAGGCAAAAGGTGCATGGGGCAGGTCTGGAGAAACCAAGCACAAGCTTGCAGGAGTTCTCTCTCGGTAGAGTCACAAAGCGGGTGTATAATTCCTTCAGCTCCCAGTTGTGACAGTTGTGAAATGTTTTCTCACTGGGAATCTCAGTGGAGACTCAGTGCTAAAGGTTTTCACTGGGCTGGTCACATAGACACCCTTTGTCAAAGCATGTACCAAAACTCCAGACTCCAGAAAGAAAGCAGATGTTCAGCGTAAACCAGATTGTCTGTACAATTTAGACCCAGTGAGCTATTCTTATTAGCACTGGGAATGTTAGAGCTCTCCCTCTCCCAAAGTCCAAGTTCCCAGATGCCAGCCAAGGACCAGCCTTGTAAGCAGACCTTTTTCAGCCTCACAGGCCTGTTAGGTTAGCTCCTTCCCACACATCTGTAGTAGTTATGGCACAAATTATTGAGTACCAGATATGGCCAGGTACTGTTCTACTGTGCTAAGTACATGCATTATTTTCTTTATTCCTCAAAAGAATAGCGTATTACATCTTACTAGGACTCTCATTTCAAAAATGAGCAACACGAGACTTGTATGTAATAAAAACTTACACAAGGTCAATCAAATACCGATGAATTACAGGGCTGTTTATTCAAAGCCTATCTTTGAAACAACCTTGATACTCCAGGGAAAAATAAGGAAAAAAATCTATTAAATATCTCTATAGTACAGATAAATTTTTATTTTAAAAGTTTTGAGGAAATTTTTCTTACTTTCAGTTATGATTTTTTAAAAACGTTTCTTTGTGGTAGAAGAAAATTAACATCAGACAAAACTAAGGTTTCTGTCTGATTCTGTCATTATCTATCTAGACTTTATAAAACAATGTTTTTCAATTGTTTTTGTAATTTAGAAATTACTTTCATATATATTGTCTCTTTACACCCTTAACTCCTTTACCATGACTGCTCAACCCAACACACATCCAGTCTGTTACCAAATCTCATGAATTCTCCTTTCTTTCATCAGAATCTTATTCCAGCTCCCACTTTCATTCTTTTGGTGGATCACTGCCCTAGTTGATTCTACTTTTGAATCTTCATCTTTCAACTATACAGACTTCAGAAGGATACTTAAAACCTATAGCTTTGCATCTACTCTAGGATCAAGTTAAAACTCCTTAGATTGGAATACAAGGTACTTGATGCCATTTTTCCTTGTCTTCCCTCTGTCTTTCCTCCATCTCCAGCTGTGTCTTCTACCTGTACTCTTTCACATTGTACCTTTCTTAGTATTGTTCAATCAGCTTGGAGTGATATATTCTTCCACATACCTGCCAGGATTTATCTATCCACATTTTATCCATCAAAAATATAGTGAGAGGCCTAGTCAACACTTGCTCATCTTTTCTGACTGAGTTCAGTCCTTACCTTCTCTGAAGCCTTTTCTGTAATCCTCACACCAGTGGTGGACTCACCAGCCCCCATCAGCCCTCTGTGCCCTGTCCCATATTTTTATTGAGACATCTTGGTTGCTTGACTTTGTTTATGTGTCTGTTCCCCCATTGGACTTCAAGCTCTTTGAGGGCAGGGTTCAAAGCTTTCCTGTTTTCGAATTTTCGGGAGTTGAGTGGAGAGTTGAGTCCTCAGTACCCAGTAGGATGGCTGGTTGGTTCAAAGGAGATTTAGGGAGACCTCAACCCTTCAAAGAAGGCAGGGCTTCCTATGCAGGTTTATCCTATGCAGACAGCAGTTCAGTTCAGTTCAGTCGCTCAGTCGTGTCCGACTCTTTGCGACCCCATGAATCACAGCATGCCAGGCCTCCCTGTCCATCACCAACTCCCGGAGCTCACTCAGACTCATGTCCATCAAGTCAGTGATGCCATCCAGCCACCTCATCCTCTGTCGTCCCCTTCTCCTCCTGCCCCCAATCCCTCCCAGCATCAGAGTCTTTTCCAGTGAGTCAACTCTTCGCATCAGGTGGCCAAAGTACTGGGGTTTCAGCTTTAGCATCATTCCTTCCAAAGAAATCCCAGGGCTGATCTCCTTCAGAATGGACTGGTTGGATCTCCTTGCAGTCCAAGAGGACTCTCAAGAGTCTTTTCCAACACCACAGTTCAAAAGCATCAATTCTTCGGCACTCAGCTTTCTTCACAGTCCAACTCTCACATCCATACATGACCACTGGAAAAACCATAGCCTTGACTAGACGGACCTTTGTTGACAAAGTAATGTCTCTGCTTTTGAATATGCTATCTAGGTTGGTCATAACTTTTCTCCCAAGGAGTAAGCGTCTTTTAATTTCATGGCTGCAATCACCATCTGCAGTGATTTTGGAGCCCAAAAAATATCATGGACAACCAAAAAGGTTATCATGATGCTAGTAAGAATAAGAGTCAGGATTAGAGCCTTGGTATTCTAACTGTAAGTTCAGTGCTCTTTCTGTAATGCCTCCCTTATCATTTTATTACTTTGTACTTAAATCAAACATTCTATGTGATGAGATGATTGAAAATTTAACCTTTTAGCCAGTTTAACTGTCTTGATGGTGGAGGGAGTTACAAGATGATGGCATGAGTCTCTTGAATATCCTGGGCCATCTCTCGTATTTCTATAAGGTCTTCTGGGTCATATTGTTGTTTGCTTGACTGACCCTGGGAACCTGGAGACTCTAGTGATGCAGGCATAAGAGCTTGTAAGCTTCTGCGATTATTGGTTATTTCTCCCTTAGTTGTATGCCTTGACTAGCTGGACTCCTAGGGGAAAGTATAAGTTTATAGGATCCTTCTTATTGCTACCTGAAGATTTGTGTCTTCTAGCACTTTCTAGGATTCTGGGGGGTGAGTATGGGGTAGAAGATATAGTTTCTTTTATTTCAGGACAATTGGGAGCATTGGCATCAGGCTTTAGAGGTTTCCAGACAATTCTCCAGCTTATAAAAAGTGAGACAGCTCTAAATACTCCATAAACAGTAAAGTGGCTAGTGTACTAGGGGATTTTTCTGGCTCTGAAAAGTCTCAACTCTGTGATCCCATGAAAACTCATTTTCTCACTGGTAGTTGAGTTTCCATGTTTCTGAAATAAGGTTGTATCAGCTTCCTGTCTTGTGTCTTAATTTCCTCTCTGTCTCTTCTTCTCCCACTCTTGATTCGTATTTGTGTTCTTATTCTACTCTCCTGGATCTGACCTTCTTCATCACTTAAAACAGCCAAGATGTAGGTCTGAAGTCCTAGGGGTCTGATTTACCCTCTTTATTTGCCAATTTATCTATTTCCATCGAACAGTATTCACTTTTTTTTTTCTTTTTTTTCCTGTAGGAAGCAGAAACGTATTTAAGACTGAAGAGGGGGATAACACCATTTGTTCTATCCACTCTCCTAAAGTATTTTTATAACCTTTTATTTTGCTATAGTTTCAAACTGATAGAAGAGTTGCAGGACTAGTACAAGGAATTCTCAGATAAACTTTACTTAGATTCACAAATTGCCTCTGGTTGCTCCATTTGCTCTGTCATTCTGTTGGTCTGTTACTTGGTCTCTTTCTCTTCCTATGCATGTTTTCTGAACCACTGGAGAATACGTTGTAGACAGTCCCCTTCTTTACTTCTTTTTTTTTTTTTTTTGTGGCCGCATCAGGAATAGAACCTGTGCCCTCTGCAGTGGAAGTGTAGAGTCTTAACTGGATCACAGCAAAGGCCCATGTAGATAATCCCTTTTTGCCACTAAATGGGTTGTTGTATATTGCCTAAAAATGAGGATATTCTCTTTTAGAACAACAGTACAATGGTCAAAGTCAAGACATGTAACACTGATACAATACTATTATTTGGTCCAGAGTCCATGGTCAAATAGTAGAAGGCAATGGCAACCCACTCCAGTACTCTTGCCTGGAGAATCCCAGGGACAGAGGAGCCTGGTGGGCTGCCGTGTTGCACAGAGTCGGACACGACTGACTCGACGCAGCAGCAGCAGCAGCAGCAGCCATGGTCAAATTTCATTCATCATTCCACTGATGTTTTCATAGCTGTTTCAAAACCTCCCCTCCCAAGTCCAGCATCTAATCCCTGATCATGCATTGTGTTTAGTAGGTCAAGACATACAAATTGTAAATGTTCATGGTGCAAGGAAGATAACGGTATACAGGAAATACTGTTCTTTGTTGTAAAATGCCAACTATATCATGAATACTCAGTGACTGTATATGAGAGTCCACATGCGTGAAATCAGATTTAAAAATCATTATAAGTTATTCCCCTGCTCACATTCTCATGGTCATCATTAGGAGCTGAAGATCACCTTCCCATGAAATAAATTATTTTAGCCTGGTACCTGGGATGATGAGAAATCACTTTTTCCTGTTTCCCTTTCTCTCGCCCCCTCCTCAATTTTAACTTTTTCTTTTTCTGTGTTAAACAATTACTAGTCATATAAAGCATTTTATGGAGAATAGTACAGTATGAGTAATTTCTAGTAAATGAAGTGGGAGTTTAATCAAAGGTTTGGTCCTCATGCTACTTAAAAGTAGAAATAATGAAAGAATTCTAGGTCTCAAAAACACTTCTGGATCTGGCTATAATAGTTGTGATTTATTCACTAATTATTTGTATCATGATGAGAAAGACAAAGCCTGTAAGAAAAAATTAGCATTTCTGTTCAGAAATGGTATTACCTAATTTATTCATAGCTTTCAGCAATTTTTAGTGTTATCAAAAAATAAAATTTACATCAAAGTTTTGTATAGTTATTTTAGCACTGAATATATTCAGAAAACTGTGCTGTAGGCACTGAAGGCAATTATGAAAAGACCAATTCCCAGAATGTCTGGGAAATGGCAGTATAGTGGAAACAGTGTTTCTCTGTACCCCCCTTTCCCACCTGCCTGTCTTAAAAGAAACTTGTTTTAACCAGAAGTGTATGTCACTTGTTGCAGCTTTTCTTTTTTTTTAAAGAACTGTATTTGACATCATGGTTTTTGTAAGATGAGTTTTGTTCTCTGCATCACGAGCTGCTGGTCTGGGGATCCTTAGAAATCTTAGAAGCTAGTTCTGTAATTAGTAGTTTCTATTAAGTGTTTGTTGATGAGGATAGATATGATATCACTTGTCCTGAAGGACAATTAGAAAAGAGGCCAAATTATATGAGTAGAGGAAGCACGGACTTCCCAGTAGCTCAGATGGTAAAGAATCTGCCTGTAGTGCAGGAGACCTGGGTTTGATCCCTGAGTCGGGAAGATACTCTGGAGAAGGAAATGCCAGCCCATTTCAATATTCTTGCCTGGAGAATTCCATGGGCAGAGGAACCTGGCAGGCTATAGTCCATGAGTTGCAAAAAGTCAGAAATGACTGACCACACACACACACACAATAAGATAGGGATGGGGAAACCGAAAAATGGATGATCCTGGTTTTGTTAAGCTTACAATCTGATTAAGTTATAGTTCTGCCTTTCTGGGTTCATAATGGTAGACTTTCCTATCCTGCATCCAGTCTGTTTCAAAGGGGACTTCTTGCCACCTGGAGTTCTTGTCCTTGTATGCCACAGTTATTTGCACTCGCCCATACTTTTCTGGATTACCTGAAACTCTGAACTTCCCTTGCCCTTGGGTTTCCCACTGTTCTTAGACTTTACATAGCCTAGATTTCACAAATGTAGAGGGGTTTTACATACACACTTGCAATATTCTGTTCTCCATAGCATCTCCATAAAGTATATGTGTAGATAACCATTTCTCCACCGTTTACTTCACAAGTGAAGACACTGAAGGAGGAACAACTAAGTCCTGTACCTTCTCTGAAGTGAGATCCCATTTGACTAGGTGAACCAAGATGCCTTATCTTTCTGGCTAGCATGCTGTTAAACCACATTATGTTCCTTCCCATGAAGGGGGACTTCCTTAAATAGTGTTTTCACTGACCGCCTCTAAACATACATTTCCTTCCTCCTTTCCTTCTGTAGCTTTATATATAAGATCTTGAAAGGGTGTTCTTTTAGCAGATGTTGAATTGTGTTTGCTTTTTTCCTCATTGTACCCCTGTGAGATGCTGGGAACCCTATGCATTTCAGTGAATTATAGTTGTACAGAAAAGGGACCCACAGAAAGAGCACATTCCTGTGAATGCTTAGATGAAAGAAATGGAAAGGGCTAAACTGAAGTTGTAACTCTTCAGAACTTTAAAATGGGTTTGGTTAAATAATTCATTTTATTTAACTTTAAATAGTTCATTTCAAAGTGCTTGTGCTGTGCTTAGTTGTTCAGTCGTGTCTGACTGTTTGTGACCCCATGGACTGTAGCCCACCAGGCTCCTCTGTCTATAGGGATTCTCCAGTCAAGAATACTGGAGTGGATTGCCATAACCTTCTCCAGGGGATCTTCCCAACCCAGGGATCGAACCCAGGTCTCCCACATTGCAGGCAGATTCTTTACCATCTGAGCCACCAGGCAAGCCTAAGAATACTGGAGTGGGTAGCCTATCCCTTCTCCAGGGGAATTTCCTGACCCAGGAATTGAACTGGGTCTCCTGCATTGTAGGCGGATTCTTTACCAGCTGAGCTACCCAGGAAGCCCTCATTTCAAAGTATGAATGGTCAAATGTTTCTTCACAAAGAAAACTCACAGGTAACTCAACTAAAGATGAATTTATTCATATTCATATTCTATCCCAACAAGTAGAGAACATTATCACAGCTGAAGAGAACCCATAAAATCTATTGCAGTAAGACGTTAAGTGCTTTTTAAAGTAGTAGATAAGTAGTTAAATATTTTTTCTAAATAGTTAAGTAAGCTGATTTTTAGGCTAACTCAGTCCTGGCTAAGTGTTAGTTGCTCACTCGTCTCCAACTCTTTGTGACTCCATGAACTGTAGCCTGCCAGGCCCCTCTGTCCATGGAATTTTCCAGGCAGGAATACTTGAGCGGGTAGCCATTCCCTTCTTCAGGGGATCTTCCCAACCCAGGGATTGAACCCAGGTTCAATCCTGAATTGCAAGCAGATTCTTTACCATCTGAGCCATCAAGGAAGCACTGATTATTGTACAACATCAAAAAAAGGGTAGAGACTTGAATTTTCTTGGAAAATTTAGCAGCTTGAAGCTAAAGGTCAAATATGGAATTTAAAATTTGTTTTTAAACAAAGCGATTCTTTTACTTTCAGATATCACACTTAATCACTTTCTAAGATAGGTATTACGACTAAAATATATGTAGGAAACAAGACCAATATCTACTGGATGAGAGAGTATATTTCTAGAGGTTCTAGAACAAGCTTATCGGCGGTTTTCTATTCCTTCTTCACTGTAGGGAACTTCTGTTGTGGTCTGAGGTCCATCTTTGAATTAATTGCTTTTCTGTGAGTTAGAGAGTAGATCATGGACTCTGGAGCCAGATGGTGTGGGTTCAAATTCTCAATTTGTTACTTATTAACTGTGTGACCTCAGTCAAATTTCTTAATCTCTCTGTGTCTCATTTTCCTCATCTTTAAACTGGGGCAAATAATAGTACTTCCTTACAGGTTTTTGTCAGGAGTAAATGGATTCCCCTGCATATGAAGTAGTTAGGACAGTTCCTGGCATCTAGTAGGTGCCATTCTAAGTGTCAGTGATTGTTGTTGTTACAAGTAAATTGCATTGTCTACCCACTTCTGTCTTTTTAGTATAATGTGTTTCAGAGTTTTTGTCTTGCATCTGGCCTTTCCCAGATACAGACATTTTTTTTTTTTTTTTGCAATAAGCGTAACCATTTCATTTTCCTAATAAGTCACTAATCACAGGTGATTTCATTGATCTTTGCTCCTTGTAGTCTAGTTGCATTTGTGGAGTCTGATCACTAGGGGAGTTGCATACCCTGTGTGTGTGCATGTGTGCGTGTGTGCGTGTGTGTGTGTGTGTGTGTGTGTGTGTGTGTGCTCAGTCATGTCTGACTTTTTGTGACCCCCTGGACTGTAGCCCGCCAGGCTACTCTGTCTCTGGAATTCTCCAGGTGAGCATACTGGAGTGGGTTGTCATTTCCTCCTCCAGGGGACCTTCCTGACCCAGGGGTTGAACCTGCATCTCTTGTATCTCCTGCATTGGCAGGCGGATTCTTTACCACTCTGCTACCTGGGAAACCATGCATACCTTGGGATAGGGCTAGTTCTCATTTTTGGCACCTCTGAGCATCTGTTGGTGGTGCTCTCATTGTGTTTACCCTGTGTCTCTTTTGTCCACTGGCACATGATAGAATGAATGCTGGTTTGATGAATGTTGTGTTGTTCAGTTTTATATTTCATAACACTAGAGGTAGATCGACTGGGAAGGTAAAGAAAAGTAAGCATTAGAACCTTTCAATTCCATAGAATTGGATTTGTAAAGCCCCTAGAAGGGCCCTAGCACTTTCACATTTATAATTTTGCACTGAAAATAAGAATCTTCTCCCCAAGGTGTGTAAGCCTCAAGCCTCTCAAGACTTGGATCTGCTTTTGCAGAACTTGTGAGACACTATTTGTTCTAGTATCTGATAATAACTACAAATCTGCGAGTGAAATACCCCCAGACATCTCCACTGTAAAGGAAGCACATTTATAGTTTATGCTCTTAAATTTTTCTTTCAAGATCAAGCTAGTTTATCTATTTAAATTTGTCAATTTATTTTTCTTTAATTAAAGTTTTAGCATTGTTTTTAAAAAGTCTCATACTAAATATATTCCTGAGTATTTTATGGTTGTAGTTACTCTTATGAACAGGTGAATTTTCAGGATGTGTTATAGTTAGATACTGTTGATATGTAATCAAGCTCTTGATTTTTATACATCTGTTTTGTAACCAACCAGTATACTATATTATTTCTAAGTACTTACATTGGGGCACAATTTTATATTACCAACCTTGCTATAAAAGGGTTATTTTCTACTAAATTTAATCCAATTATGAGAAGAAAATAATTTTTAAAAATATATTAAGAAAAATAAAAGTATTTAAAATCCTAAGCAGGAATACTTGAAAGCCACATGGAAGCCTAGGGGAGGGTGTTCCAGCAGGTGAATCCAGGAAGTAAGGCCCCAAGGGAGACATGGGGTACTTCTTTGCTCCAGAAACAGCAGAGAGGCTGAGGGACTGAAGTGGAGTTGGCAGGGTGGGGGGGTTGGTGGGGGTGGGGGAGGTGGCTGGTGACCTGGGCAAGTTTGTACATAGATTGTTGTCAACCATGGAAAAGACTGAATTTTGTTCTTCTTCTTTTTTAAAAAATTAATTAATTAATTTATTTTACTTTACAATATTGTATTGGTTTTGCCATATGTTGATTTGAATCCTCCATGGGTGTACATGTGTTCCCCATCCTGAATTCCGCTCCCACCTCCCTCCGCATCCCATCCCTCTGGGTCATCCCAGTGCACCAGCCCCTAGCACCAAGATATTGGAGGGTTACGAGTGGGGAGTGACATAGTTTGGCCCTGACATTCATGCACATCAGAATACTGGGGCTCAGTGCAACATGGGTTGGTGGTTAGAAGGTGTGAGGTTGTTTTGGCTCTGCTAGCTGATGTGAGGCTGCATTCCATGGGGTCGCGAAGAGTCAGACATGACTGAGCGACTTCACTCTCACTTTTCACTTTCATGTATTGGAGAAGGAAATGGCAGCCCACTCCAGTTTTCTTGCCTGGAGAATCCCAGGGACGGGGGAGCCTGGTGGGCTGCCGTCTATGGGGTGACACAGAGTCAGACACGACTTAAGTGACTTAGCAGCAGCAGCAGCAGCCAGTGTGATCTTGAGGAGGTGAGTTATCCATGCAGTACCTCAGTTTCAACCCTAAAATGAAGAAGTTGGATTGTGTGGTTATAGAGTCCTTTTCGTGGCTAAATATGATTCTCAAGTCTTAAAATAGTTATTAAACGTGTATCGGCAGTGTCCCCCACCTCCCCTACCTGCTCAGACTTGGACTTTCCTTCCCTGTTCAGCTTCACCTCTGCCTCTGTGGGTAGCCAGATTCTGGTGAGTGTGGAGTGGTGATAACATTTTTTTTTTTTCCAACGTATATTTCCTTGGTCACTAAAAAGGGTGAGCAAGTCTACCTATTTTCATTTACTGTCGGTGTTTACTCTCTGTTGAAGTGCCCCTTTAGATTTTTTTCCTCCTTTTTTTTTTTCATTAAGTTTTCTGCCTTTTAAAATGTACTTTTAGAATACATAAAATACATATTCTGAATCAAACCCACTATCTGTATGTGCTTTGCAAATACTTGTTTGTGCTTTGTGACTTGTCTTCTCTTCATGGCATCTTTTTTCTTATTGTGGTAAAAACACATAACATAAAAGTTACCATTGTAACTATTTTAAAGTGTACAATTCAGTGGCATTAAGTATATTAATAATGTTGTGCAACAACCACCACTATTTAATTCCAGAACTTTTTTCACCTCTCCAAACAGAAACTGAGAATGTTCCATATGCACTGAAGAAGAACATATATTATGTTGCTTTTTGGATGAAATGTTCTCTGTATATCTGTTAAGTACATCTTATATAAAGTATCATTTAAGGCAGATGGCTCCTTATTGATCTTCTGTCTGAACGATCTATCCATTGATGTAAATGGGGTGTTAAAGTCCCCTGCTGTTATTGCATTGTGGTTTTTCCCTTTGGGTTGGTTAATATTTATATATTTAAGTCCTCCTATGCAAAAATGGGCTTGATAAAGGACAGAAATGGTATGGACCTAACAGAAGCAGAATATATTAAGAAGAGATGGCAAGAATACACAGAAGAACTGAACAAAAAAGATCTTTAAGACCAAGATAATCATGACGGTGTGATCACTCACCTAGAGCCAGACATCCTGGAATGTGGAGTCAAGTGGGCCTTAGAAAGCATCACTATGAACAAAGCTAGTGCAGGTGATGGAATTCCAGTTGAGCTATTCCAAATCCTGAAAGATGATGCTCTGAAAGTGCTGCACTCAATATGCCAGCAAATTTGGAAAAGTCAGCAGTGGCCACAAGACTGGAAAAGGTCAGTTTTCATTCCAATCTCAAAGAAAGGCAATGCCAAAGAATGCTCAAACTACCACACAATTGCACTCATCTCACATGCTAGTAAAGTAATGCTCAAAATTCTCCAAGCCAGACTTCAGCAATACGTGAACCGTGAACTTCCAGATGTTCAAGCTGGTTTCAGAAAAGGCAGAGGAACCAGAGATCAAATTGCCAACATCTGCTGGATCATGGAAAAAGCAAGAGAGTTGCAGAAAAACATCTATTTCTGCTTTATTGACTATGCCAAAGCCTTTGACTGCGTGGATCACAATAAACTGTGGAAAATTCTGAAAGAGATGGGAATACCAGACCACCTGATCTGCCTCTTGTGAAACCTATATGCAGGTCAGGAAGCAGCAGTTAGAACTGGACATGGAACAACAGAATGTTGTTCAGGAAAACAATAGGAAAAGGAGTACGTCAAGGCTGTATATTGTCACCCTGCTTATTTAATTTCTATGCAGAGTACATCATGAGAAACGCTGGGCTGGAAGAAGCACAAGCTGGAATCAAGATTGCCGGGATAAATATCAATAACCTCAGATATGCAGATGACACCACCCTTATGGCAGAAAGTGAAGAGGAACTCAAAAGCTTCTTGATGAAAGTGAAAGGAGAGTGAAAAAGCTGGCTTAAAGCTCAACATTCAGAAAACGAAGATCATGGCATCTGGTCCCATCACTTCATGGGAAATAGATTGGGAACCAGTGGAAACAGTATTAGACTTTATTTTTTTGGGCTCCAAAATCACTGCAGTTGGTGACTGCAGCCATGAAATTAAAAGACACTTACTCCTTGGGAGAAAAGTTATGACCAACCTAGATAGCATATTCAAAAGCAGAGACATTACTTTGCCAACAAAGATCTGTCTAGTCAAGGCTATGGTTTTTCCACTGGTCATGTGTGGATGTGAGAGTTGGACTGTGAAGAAAGCTGAGCGCCGACGAATTGATGCTTTTGAACTATGGTGTTGTAGAAGACTCCTGAGAGTCCCTTGGACTGCAAGGAGATCCAACCAGTCCATTCTAAAGGAGATTAGTCCTGGGTTTTCTTTGGAAGGAGTGATGCTAAGGCTTAAACTCCAGTACTTTGGCCACCTGATGTGAAGAGTTGACTCATTGGAAAAGACTCTAATGCTGGGAGGGATTGGGGGCAGGAGGAGAAGGGGATGACAGAGGATGAGATGGCTGGATGGCATCACTGACTCGATGGACATGAGTCTGAGTGAACTCCGGGAGTTGGTGATGGACAGGGAGGCCTGGCATGCTGCGATTAATGGGGTCGAAAAGAGTTGTACACGACTGAGCAACTGCACTGAACTGAACTGATGTCGGGTACATAATTACTTATGAATGGTGTATCGTCTTGTTGGGTTGACATCTTTATAATTAGGTAATGATAATTACATATTCTTCACCTTTTATTATAGTCTGTTTCAAAGTCTATTTGTATGACATGGGTAAAGCTGTCAAGTTTTACCCAAAACTTGGTAAAACCCAACTTTTCCTTTGGTTTCCATTCACCACTACCTTTATACTTACATTTCCCATGAGATTTATCCTTCCGAGTATTTTCTTGTTGCTCATTCATGCAACATATGAATGTTTCAGTTTAAAGAAGCCCTTACACATCTGGTTTAGTGATGGTGACTCGTTTAGCATTGTTTGTCTGGAAAACTCTTGGTCTGTCCTTTAATTCTGAATAACTCTGTCAATTAAGTATTCTTGGTTTGAAGTTTACTTCTTTCAGGACTTCAGCTATACTGAACTACCCCAGAATTACCCCAGTGTCAAAACCAGAGAAGGATGCTGCTAGAAAAGATAATTGCAGATCAATATCCCTGATAAATTCAGATGTAAAAATCCTTAGGTGGTAAACTCATTGACATAGGTCTTGATGATTTTTTAAATCTGACACCAAAAGAAAAGGCAACAAAGCAAAAATAAACAAATAGGTCTTCATCAAACCAAAAAGATTCTGCATAGAAAAGGAAAGCATCAACAAAATGAAAAGGCAACATACCAAATGGAAGAAAATATTTACAAATCACATATCTGATAAGAAGTTAATATCTAAAATGTACAAATAACTCATACAAGTCAGTGGCCAAAAAAAAAAAAAAATGTGGGCTGAAGGTCTGAATTGACATTTTTTCCAAAGAAGACATAACAGATGGCCAACAGGTATATGGAAAGGAGTTCAACATCACTAATCATCAGAGAAATGCAAATCAGAACTACAATGAGATATCACTTCACACTTGTCTGAATAGCTATTAAAGAAGACAAGAAATAACAAACATTTGTGAGGGTGTGGGAAAAAGGAAACATTTGTGCACTGTTGGTGGGACTGTAAATCGGTGCAGCCACTACAGAAGACGATTATGGAGGTTTCTCAAAAAATTAAAAATAGAGCTACCATATGATCCAGTAGTTCCACTTTTGGATATATATCTAAAGAAATGGAAAACACTAGTTCAAAATGATATACACTCCTCAGTATTCATTGTAGTATTATTTACAGTAGCCAGAATACAGGAGCAATCTAAATATCTATAAATGAATGAATGGATAAATTGTGATATACAGAGACATACATGCACATAGGGGAATATTACTCAATCATAAAAAAAGAAATGAAAGCGTGCCATTTGCAACAATGTAGATAGACCTCGGGGCTTCCCTGGTGGCTCAGACAGTAAAGAATCTTCCTGCAATGCAGGAGACCTGGGTTTGATTCCTGGGTTGGGAAGATCCTCTGGAGAAAGGGAATGGCCACTTACTCCAATATTCTTACCTAAGAAATCCCAAAGACAGAGGAGCCTGGCAGGCTACAGTCTGTGGGGTTGCAAAGAGTTGGACACGACTGAGCAACTAACACTTGAATACTTGAGATAGACCTCAAGGGCATTGCTAAGTAAAAATCAGTTAAAGAAAACATCAGTTCAGTTCAGTCTCTCAGTCATGTCCGACTCTTTGCGACCCCATGGACTGCAGCACTCCAGGCCTCCCTGTCCATCACCAACTCCCGGAGTTTACTCAGACTCATGTCTGTCGAGTTGGTGATGCCATCCAACTATCTCATCCTCTGTTGTCCCCTTCTCCTCCCGCCTTCAATCTTTCCCAGCATCAGGGTCTTTTCTAATGAGTTATTTCTTCACATCAGGTGGCCAAAGTATTGAAGTTTCAGCTTCAGCATCGATCCTTCCAATGAATATTAAGGACTGATTTCCTTTAGGATTGACTGGTTGGATCTCCTTGCAGTCCAAGAGACTCTCAAGAGTCTTCTCCAACACCACAGGTCAGTTCAGTTCAGTCGCTTAGTTGCATCCACTCTTTGCAACCCCATGGACTGCAGCATGCCAGGCCTACCTCTCCATCACCAACTCCCAGAGTTTACCCAAACTCATGTCCATTGAGTCGGTGATGCCATCCAATTGTCTCATCCTCTGTCATCCCCTTCTCCAACCACCTTCAATCTTTCCCAGCATCAGGGTCTTTTCCAATGAGTCAGCTCTGTGCATCAGGTGGCCAAAATATTGGAGTTTCAGCTTCAACATCAGTCCTTCCAATGAACACCCAGGACTGATCTCCTTTAAGAGGGACTGGTTGGATCTCCTTGCAGTCCAAGGGACTCTCAGGCATCTTCTCCACTACCACAGTTCAAAAGCATCCATTCTTTGGTGCTCAGCTTTCTTCACAGTCCAACTCTCAAATCCATACATGACTACTGGAATAACCTTAGCTTTGACTAGATGGACCTTTGTTGATAAAGTAATGTCTCTGCTTTTGAATATGCTATCTAGGTTGGTCATAACTTTCCTTCCAAGGAGTAAGCATCTTTTAATTTCATGGCTGCAGTCACCATCTGCATTGATTTTGGAGCCCCCCCAAAATAAAATCTATCACTGTTTCCACTGTTTCCCCATCTATTTGCCATGAAGTGATGGGACCAAAAGCCACTTAGTTTTCTGCATGTCACTCTCCTCTTTCACTGTCATCAAGAGACTCTTTAGTTCTTCTTCACTTTCTGCCATAAGGGTGGTGTCATCTGCATATTTGAGGCTACTGATATTTCTCCTGGCAATCTTGATTCCAGCTTGTGCTTCATCCATCCCAGTGTTTCTCATGATTTACTCTGCATATAAGTTAAATAAGAAGGGTGACAGTATACAGCCTTGACATATTCTTTTCCCGATTTGGAACCAGTGTGTTGTTCTGGGTCCAGTTCTAAGTGTTACTTCTTGACCTGCATATGGATTTCTCAAGAGGCAGATCAGGTGGTCTGGTATTCCCATCTCTTTCAGAATTTTCCACAGTTTATTGTGGTCCACACAGTCAAAGGCTTTGGCATAGTCAATAAAGCAGAAGTAGATGTTTTTCTGGAATTTGCTTGCTTTTTTGATGATCCAACAGATTTTTGGCAATTTGATCTCTAATTCCTCTGCCTTTTCTAAAACCAGCTTGAACATCTAGAAGTTCATGGTTCACGCACTGCCGAAGCTTGTGTGAATATTGAGCATTACTTTACTAGCATGTGAGATGAGTGCAATTCTGCAGTAGTTTGAGCATTCCTTGGCATTGCCTTTCTCTGGGATTACAGAGTGATTTTTTAAGTATGTAGAACCTAAAAAAATAAAAAGCCAAGTTTATAGATAGAGATAATAGATTGGTGGTTGCCAGAAGTAGGGGTGCAGGGTTTGAAAAATGGGTACAAAGGTATTTAAATATTTAAAAAATGAAAACATAATAAAGTGATCAGGGGAAAAAAGAAATTACAATAAAACTTAGAATACATAGTTTCTCTTATTTTCCTTAAAAAAGTAAATCCATTAAGGCATTTTTTGAAAATGAAAGTGAGCTGCCTGCTTCCCATACATTCTGGTTCCTAAATTTGTCCCTAAATTGTGATTAAATTTTTTTTTAAATTAAGAATCTCAAACAGTATACAAAATAAATAAAAATAAAATAAAATTTTAAAAAAAGACGCCTACTCTTTTTTTTAAAATTTTAACTTTACAATATTATATTGGTTTTGCCATAAATCAAAATGAATCTGCCACAGGTATACATGTGTTCCCCATCCTGAACCCTCCTCCCTCCTCCCTCCCCATACCATCCCTCTGGGTCATCCCAGTGCACCAGCCCCAAGCATCCAGTATTGTGCATTGAACCTGGACTGGCGACTCGTTTCATATATGATATAATACATATTGCAATGCCATTCTCCCAAATCATCCCACCCTCTCCCTCTCCCCACAGAGTCCAAAAGACTGTTCTATACATCAGTGTCTCTTTTGCTGTCTCGTATACCGGGTTATTGTTAACCATCTTTCTAAATTCCATATATATGTGTTCGTATACTGTATTGATGTTTTCCCTTCTGGCTTACTTCACTCTGTATAATAGGCTCCAGTTTCATCCACCTCATTAGAACTGATTCAAATGTATTCTTTTTAATGGCGGAGTAATACTCCATTGTGTATATGTACCACAGCTTTCTTATCTATTCATCTGCTGATGGACATCTAGGTTGCTTCCATGTCCTGGCTGTTATAAACAGTGCTGCGATCAACATTGGGGTACACGTGTCTCTTTCAATTCTGGTTTCCTCAGTGTGTATGCCCAGCAGTGGGATTGCTGGATCATAAGGCAGTTCTATTTCCAGTTTTTTAAGGAATCTCCACACTGTTCTCCATAGTGGCTGTACTAGTTTGCATTCCCACCAACAGTGCAAGAGAGTTCCCTTTTCTCCACACCCTCTCCAGCATTTATTGCTTGTAGACTTTTGGATCACAGCCATTCTGACTGGTGTGAAATGGTACCTCATGGTGGTTTTGATTTGCACTTCGCTGATAATGAGTGATGTTGAGCATCTTTTCATGTGTTTGTTAGCCATCTGTATGTCTTCTTTGGAGAAATGTCTATTTAGTTCTTTGGCGCATTTTTTGATTGGGTCATTTATTTTTCTGGAATTGAGCTGTAGGAGTTGCTTGTATATTTTTGATATTAGTTGTTTGTCTGTTGCTTCATTTGCTATTATTTTCTCCCATTGTGAAGGCTGTCTTTTCACCTTGCTTATAGTTTCCTTTGTTGTGCAGAAGCTTTTAAGTTTAATTAGGTCCCATTTGTTTATTTTTGCTTTTATTTCCAATATTCTGGGAGGTGGGTCATAGAGGATCCTGCTTTGATGTATGTTAGAGAGTGTTTTGCCTGTGTTCTCCTCTAGGAGTTTTATAGTTTCTGGTCTTACGTTGAGATCTTTAATCCATTTTGAGTTTATTTTTGTGTATGGTGTTAGAAAGTGCTCTAGTTTCATTCTTTTACAAGTGGTTGACCAGTTTTCCCAGCACCACTTGTTAAAGAGATTGTCTTTAATCCATTGTATATTCTTGCCTCCTTTGTCAAAGATAAGGTGTCCATATGCTTTGAAAGTAAAGTTATGACCAACCTAGACAGCATATTGAAAAGCAGAGACATTACTTTGCCAACAAAGGTCTGTCTAGTCAAGGCTATGGTTTTTCCAGTGGTCATGTATGGATGTGAGAGTTGGACTATAAAGAAAGCTGAGCACCGAAGAATTGATGCTTTTGACCTGTGGTGTTGGAGAAGACTCTTGAGAGTCCCTTGGACTGCAAGGAGATCCAACCAGTCCATCTTAAAGGAGATCAGTCCTGGGTGTTCATAGGAAGGACCGATGCTGAAGCTGAAACTCCAGTACTTTGGCCACCTGATGCACAGAGCTGACTCATTGGAAAAGACTCTGATGCTGGGAAAGATTGAAGGCAGGAGGAGAAGGGGACAACAGAGGATGAGATGGTTTGATGGCATCACCGACTCAATGCACATGAGTTTGGGTGAACTCTGGGAGTTGGTGATAGACAGGGGCACCTGGTGTGCTGCAGTTCATGGGGTCGCAAAGAGTTGGACACAACTGAGCGGCTGAACTGACCTGAACTACACATAATGTCTTGCACTTCACCTCTGTTTTTTTTTTTTTTTGGCTTCACTAGGTCTTCTTCGCTGTACTCGGGCTTTTGTTAGATGTGGTTTTCAGGCTCCTCACCGCAGTGGCTTCTTTTGTTGCAGAGCAGGGGCTCTAGGGCATGAGGGCTTCAGTAGGTGTGGTGTACAGACTTGGCATGTGGAATCTTCCCAGACCAGGGATTGAACCTGTGTCCCTTGCTTTGGCAGGTAGATTCTTAATGACTGGACCACCAGAAACATCTACCTCTAACTTTTGATAGTTTTTAAGACTATCAAATATAAAAATGGGAATCAGTAAACCCAAGGTCTAGTGTTTATTTGGTTTGTGGATCCAAGCAGTCACTTAATCACTCTGAACTCCAGTAATTTTATGCATAAAAAGGTGCAGGTGGGGCAGGAGGAGTAGCATCTGCCTTAACCTATTTTATACATTGGTGAATATCTACTTAAAAAAATGGTAGTGAAACTATTTTGCATCTTTAAAAAATTAGCTATCATTATTATTATGATACAGGCTTCCCAGGTGGCTCAGTGGTGAAAACTCTGCCTACCAATTCAGGAGACACAGGAGATGTGGGTTTGATCCCTGGGTCGGAAAGATCCCCTGGAGGAGGAAATGGCAACTCACTCCAGTATTTTTGCCTGGAATCCCATGGACAGATATGCCTGGAGGGCTACAGTTCATGGGGCTGTACAGAGTCTGACCTGCTGTACAGAGTCTGACCTGACTGAGTGAGCACACATATTATTATGATTCTAAATTAATTGTCATTATCAGTCATCTGAAAAGCTGTATTAGGTCAGGTAAATCCAGATGGTGCAGAATTATTTAGTACATAATTAACTTCTGAAAAACTGCATGTAGTTTTGGTCATTCCTCAAAGTAAAAAAACTGGAAACTAGCTGGAAATGATCAAGAAGGGTCATTAAAATTTTCAAAGGGAAGAACTTCCAGTGTAAAAGAGTAGACTAAACATTATAGAATCCTAAAGACTGATACAGGGAAAGGCAACAAAGGAGAGCAGTGGGTCTTTAAAACAAAAACAAACAACCCACCCACCCTTGGCCTCATTAAATAGTTAATCCCCATTCCCTTAATACTGTAATCCCTTACAGTATTTATTTTTTTCCATCTGACTCATTTCACTTAGTATAGGGCCATCTTCATCTGTCCATGTTAGTTACACATGGCAAAATTTTTTATGGCTGCATAGTCTTCCGTTGTATATATAGATCACATCTTCTTTGTCCATTCACCTGTTGATGGACACAGGTTGTTTTCATGTCTTGGCTGTTATAAGCAATGCTGTTGTGAACATTATGGTGCCTGTACCTTTTCATGTTAGTGTTTTTATTTTTTTGTCTATACACCCAGATCTCATTCCTTTTTATAACTAAATAATATTATATCATAAGGATATGCCACGTTTGGCTTATTCACTTCTCTGTTGATGGGTATTTGAGTTGTTTCCACTTTGTGGCTCTTTTGTTCTTTTTTTAAAATTTTAACCTTTTTATTTTGTATTGGGGTATAGCCGATTAACAATGTTATGGTAATTTCAGGTGAACAGTGAAGGGACTCAGCCATACATATACATGTATTCATTCTCCCTCAAAGCCCCCTCTCATCTGGGATGGCACAAAACTTTGCGTAGAGTTCCATGTGCCATACAATAGGTCCTTTGTTGGTTATCTATTTTGAATAGCAAATAGCAGTGAGTTCATGACCTTCCCAAACTCCCTAACTATCCCTCCCCCCGACCCCCCACCACCAGCAACCATAAGTTCATTTTCTAAGTCTGTGAGTCTCTTTCTGTTTTGTAAGTAAATTCATTTGTATCATTTCTTTTTAGATTCCACATATAAGGGATGTCATACAATATTTTTCCTTCTTTGTTTGACTTCACTCAATATGCCACTCTCTAGGTCCAGCCATGTTGCAAATAGCATTATTTCATTCTTTTTAGTGGCTGAGTAATATTCCACTGTATATACGTACTATATCTTCTTTATCCGTTCCTCTGTCAATGGATGTTTAGGTTGCTTCCAAGTCTTGGCTTCTTGCCCACAGTAGTAGATATAATGTTCATCTGTATAAAATTCGCCCATTCCTGTCCATTTTCGTTCATTGATTCCTAAAATGTCAGTGTTCACTCTTGCCATCTCCTGTTTGACCTATTTGATTTTATTTTCTTGGGCTCCAAAACCACTGCAGATGATGACTGCAGCCATAAAATTAAAAGACGCTTGTTCCTTGGAAGAAAAGCTATGACCAACCTAGACAGCATATTAAAAAGCAGAGACATTACTTTGCCAACAAAGGTCTGTCTAGTCAAAGCTATGGTTTTTCCAGTGGTCATGTATGGATGTGAGAGCTGGACCATAAAGAAAGGCTGAGTGTCAAAGCACCACTTCAAAATGTGGTGCTGGAGAAGACTCTTGAGAGTCCCGTGGACATCAAGCAGACCAAACCAGTCTGTCCTAAAGGAAGTCAGTCCTCAATATTCATTGGAAGGACTGATGCTGAAGCTGAAGCTCCAATACTTTGGCCACCTTATGTGAAGAAGCCCCTGATGCTGGGAAAGGTTGAAGGCAGGCGGAAAAGGGGATGACAAAGATGAGATGGTGGGATGGCATCACCAACTCAATGGACATGAATTTGAGCAAGCTCTGGGAGTTAATGAAGCACAGGGAAGACTGCAGTCCGTGGGGTCGTAAAGAGTCAGACACGACTGAGTGACTGAACAACATGTCTTAGCTGTTGTAAGCAGTGCTGCAGTGAACACTGGGGGGGCAGGTATCCTTTCATATCATGTTTTCCTCTGGATATATGCCCAGAAGAGGGATTTCTGGGTCCCATGGCAGCTCTGTTTTTAGTTTTTTAAGGAATTCTGCATAGTGGCTTTAGCAGTTCACATCCCCACCAATAGTGTAGGAGGGTTCCCATCTGTCCACACCCTCTCCAGTGTTTGTTGTTTGTGAATTTCTCTGATGGTAGCCATTTTGACGATGTAAGCTGATACCTTATTGTAGTTTTCGTTTGTATTTCTCCGATAACTAGTGATGTTGAAGATCTTTGATGTGCCTTTTGGCCATCTGTATGTCCTCTTTGGAGAAATGGCTTATCAGGTATTTTGCCCATTTTTTTGAGCGGGCTGTTTGTTTTGATGCCGTTAAGCATCATAAGCTGTCTGTAAATTTTGGACACTAATCCATTGTAGGTCCTTGTGGCTTTTTGAATGGAGCTGCTGTGAATATCCATGACTGTTTTCCAAAGGGGCTGTGACATTTTAGATTCCCACCTGGGAGAGAATGAAGGTTCCAGTTTCTCCACATCCTTCTTAAGACACTTGTTAAAATCTCCTTTATTGTTTGAAGTCCTCCTAGTTGAAGTGGCATCTCATTGTGGTTTTGATTTGTATTTCTCTTTTGTCTGAAAATGCTGAGCATCTTTTCATGTAGCCTGTTGCTTTTTAAAATGCATATATGCTTGCTCTCTTTGGTTAGACAGTAAAGCTTGTCTGGCAGGAACTTTATCTTTACTCAATTTTTAAATGAAGGGGACAGTGGTGTCCTAGTAAATGCTTCGCAACTAGAGGTCAGGGGGAAGCCCATATTTTTAGTGTTTGCCAATTTCTGTAGTTTAAACACTCCTACTATGGCATATTTCCAGCCATCAACGAGCCACTGAACGTGGAGCAGGGAGATGGTGTGCACAGTACGCTCTCATGAGCTGGCATGAGCTGACTCCTTCCAGCATATCAGTGGGGAGAGGAACGGGTGACGTGAACCTCATTCGGGCTGCCTGGTGAGTGCAGGCTGGGCCCTGCACATCGGAAGGGGTGCCATCCTCATGTTAGCCTAAAGAGAAAAATGTATAATGTTCATTGAGTGTCTACCATGTACTTAATCTTCCCAACAGTCTGCTGAGGCAGATTTTACTATCTTATTTTCAGAGAAATCCAAGGCTTAGGGAACTATTAACCAATTCAGTGATTCACAGCTCAGTGTCATCCTTGGAATTTAGGTTAGGATTCCAGTTTACTAACTGTTTTGGAGAGATGGTGAGATCTCCAAGACCGCCCTCAGGCTTGATTAATTGCTGAGGGGACTCATTCAATGCAGCATGTTACTGTACCCATGACTCTCATTTATTATAGCAAAAGGATACAGAGTAAAATCAGCAAAGGGAAAAGGCACATGAGGTGAAGCCCAGAGGAAACCAGGCTCGAGCTTGCAAGAATCCCTTTTCTGTGGTGTCACACAGAGTATGCTAAACCTCTAGCGGTGAGTTGACAACGTGTGAAATATTACCTGACAGGAAGCTCATTAGAAATGCATTAGGGCACTGGTTGGTTATATTGGCACCCTCTGCCTAGCATGAGTCAAAACTCCAAATTCCAGGAGGAAAACAGGTGTTCAGTATAAACCAGGTTGTTTGTACAGACAGTTTAGACTCAGTGAGCCATGCTTTATTTTCTTTTATTTTCTGACTCTGTGGCATGTGGGCTGTTAGTTCCTTGACCAGGGATCAGACCCATGCCTCCTGCAAGTGGAAGCGTGGTCTCAAGCACTGGATCTCAGTGAGCCATTCTTATCTGTGCTGGGAATGACGGGACCTTTCCAAGTTCCTAAATGCCAGCCCAGGCCAATTGCAGAAAGGCCAGTAGGCCTTTCTAAGAATAACAGTCTCCAGTCTGCTGTATTAACTCTTTTCTGCACACTAACCCCAAAGCAAAAATAGGGAAGAAGGTTGAGAAAGGGCAGAAACCATATCTGCTTATCATTTCATCCCTTTTCCGCTTCTGGTGCCTGCATCAGACTTGATATGAGCTGGGTTTCTAATAATGGTGCCCTGAGTTATGCAAATCCTCACTGATGCTCAGCCCCTGTGTATCTGTGCCCTCTGTAAGGCTTCTGTGCTCGAAAGGTTCTCTGGGTTCAGCCAGAACCTCCAGATCATGATTAATTATGACTAATTATGACTGCTTCTCCCAGATATCTCTGTGTAGCTTCACACCCCTACTCTGACTTCTCAGCGACTGTTCTTTCTTGCAAGGCCTTCTGTTTGAATCACTGAGATCTACATTTGTATCTCCAGTGGAAACAATGGTTCTTTTGTTCCAGTGCCCCAGACACCTTGCCTCAGACTCACTTTTACTTCTGTGAACTTTAACTAAAATTGAAACAGTTTCTTCCACCTGACTTCCTCTGTCATGGTCATCTGTTGGGGTCACACCTTCTTTTTGTTCTTATGGGCACTGACAGAGTGAGTTGTCTGCACTGTGTCCAGTTGTTACCAGCACATTCGGGGGTCTCTGCTCTAGATGAACAGTACTGGGAGAGAGCAGACCCGGCTGCCACGAGCTGACTAAAACCCAGTTCCTCTCATTCTGAGTCACCAGACATATCAGTTAAAGCAAACAACTTACCTTTCTTTGACCATTTCCCTCAGCTTTCAGGTGAAGTAGTTGTTTTTCTGCCTATGACTTTACATAATTATTTTTTCCACTAATTAATTTAACATTATGGCTGGAAATATTCTTTTTTGGAGTTAAAAACAAATTTTCTAACTAAAAGAGGAAGCACTGATTCAGATGTCAAATGGCCAGTGTTCAGTCCCAAACTCTGTCCCTCACTGGCTCATATGAAGCTGGGTGAGTGAACTTAACTGCTCTGTGCCACAGTCTTCTCATGTGTGAATTGGGGACAATAATAGTTACTACTTCATAGGGTTGTTGTGGGAATCAGTTGAGAAAATGCCTTTAATATTTATTTCTTAGTTATTTGGTTGCACTGGGTCTCAGTTTCAGCATGTGGGGTCTTTAGTTGAGGCATGTGAACTCCTACTTGTGACATGTGGGATCTAGTTTCCTGACCAGGGGTAACCCAGGCCCCCTGCATTGGGAACATGGAGTCCTAGCCACTGGACCAGCAGGGAAGTCTGAGAGAATGCCTTTAAAATGGGCACTAAGTGAATTTAAAACACAACCCACCATGTAGTGAGCCTAGCTCAGTTGGTAAAGAATCCACCTGCAATGCAGGAGACCCCGGTTCGATTCCTGGTTGGGGAAGATCCGCTGGAGAAGGGGTAGGCTACCCACTCCAGTATCCTGAGCGACTTTGACTTTAAAAGAAAAGTCAGTATCTTTTAGTTAACTCTTGGTATAAAAAAATCATTCTTTTTGACTGCTCATACTGATTTGAGTAAATAAACACCCTGACCCTCTACCCCACACTCCTTTAGAACTCTATTTAACTGACAGTGAAAATTTTAAGAAAATTGTTTGAAAGGAGTTCCAGTGTGGTGAGTGAAGCCTGCTTACCTTGAAACAAGTTACGGGCTTTGGGACTGGGCAGCCTGGGGTCCACCTGAGACCATTCTCTGACTTTGTGAGCAGAGGGACCACTAACTGGGCTTTTGATTCTTGAGGTGGGGGTGGGGAGGGCGTGATCTGCCCCTCCAGCCTCAGAATGTAGGCCCCTCCAAAGTCTCTCTGCAGGCTCCCAGCTTCCTCCCACCATTCTGCTTCTCCTGTTCCTTGCTCCTCCTCTTCTCCTCCTCCTGGCCCAACTCCGTCTTTTAGATCCTGCTTCCTTGTTCGTACAGTGCCATTTGGATGTGATCTCCCAGCCTCTTTAATGACCCCCTAGCTCTTATGTCGGAGAAGGCAATGGCACCCCACTCCAGTACTCCTGCCTGGAAAATCCCATGGATGGAGGAGCCTGGTAGGCTGCAGTCCATGGCGTTGCTAGAGTCGGACACGACTGAGCGACTTCACTTTCACTTTTCACTTTCATCCATTGGAGAAGGAAATGGCAACCCACTCCAGTGTTCTTGCCTGGAGAATCCCAGGGACAGGGAAGCCTGGTGGGCTGCCGTCTATGGGGTCGCACAGAGTCGGACACGACTGAAGCGACTTAGCAGCAGCAGCAGCAGCAGCAGCAGCTCTTATGTATTAATTTATTTACGTATGTTGATCCATGTACCTATTATTTTTCAGATTCTTTTCCCGTTTAGGTTATTACGTAACTTGAGCAGAGGTCCTGTGCTATATGGTAGGTCCTTGTTGGTTGTCCATTTTAGATATAGCTGTGTGTACTTGTCCATCCCAGACTCCCTGACCCCTAACCCTTCTTGTTCATACAGTGAGTAATGGCGTTTTTCTCCTTTTGTGAACTCCAAGGTTTTCCTGCTTCCTTTCTGGCTGCTTGTTCTTGTCTCCTTCAAGAGTCAGTGTTCCTTAAGGTTGCTCTTTAAGGTCTCTTTTCTCACTCCACACTTGCCTGAGGGGACATCATTCATTTCTGTGGCTTTGGGTTGGCATGTATTTGCGAATAATGTCTCTACTGTGGTTCCCAGCCTGATGTCTATTCTGAGATCTAAGAATTTTCATCGCCACCTTAAATTCAAACTGTCTGAAAAGAAACTCAGGTTGTGCCCACCATCTCTGCCTCAGTAATTGTACCATGGTCTCTCCAACTGCTTGTGCCAGGAACCTGAAAGTCAGTCTGACCTTACCCTTCACCCTCTGTCATGTCTGGACTCTCAACAGATTATGTTGATCCTATCTTCTAAATATAACCTCAGTCCTGCCACTTTTTCTTATCTCTACCACCACCATGATCCAAACCACCCCTGCCTGTTCTTGGGTAAATATAGTGGCCTCTGTATCATATAGGATTGAGTTAGGCTATATATCACACAAAACCTCTAACTAATAGCAGCTTAAATGTACTAGAAATTTTTTTTTTCTTTCAGTGTGGAAAAAGACAAAGACTGGAAGCAAGCTGCCCTGAACTGGTACAGTAGATCCAACCTAGGGATTTTGAATCCTGTCTTTTTCTTTTATCGTCCTAGCTTATATCTTTTATTTTGGCCCACGATGGTTGCTGGTGCTCCAGCCATCTTTTCTGAATTGCAGGTTGTAAGAAGGAAGAAAGAAAAGAAGGTACTTCTCTCACCCGAGTTGATTTCCTTTAACAGCCTTTCCTTATGTTCTGTGTAAGACTTCCACCTGTATCTCATTGACTATAAGTTGGCCGCATGGTCAAGTTAGCTGCAAAGGGAGCCGGAAAGTAGTCTTCTATTTTTAATATCAGTATACCCAACTAAGAGTTAGGGTTCCGTTATTGCTGAGAAATGGATATTATGACTAGACAAGTAGGGATTTCTGCTGCGTCCTAATAGCTCCTTTTCCTGCTCTTGCCCTCTGCAGTCTGTGTACATCTTGGCCACAGTGATCTTTTAAAAACACAGTCTTGTTCCTCCTCTGCTTAAAATCTTTCAGAAACTAATCATTATCTCCAATTTAAATCTCAAAAGTCCTCAACAGGCCTTTGGGCCAGCAGCTTGCCCATCTGCCTGCATTATCTGCACTTCTTTCTCTTCCTCACTTCTGACCTTCCAGGTCACCAGTCTTTGTGTTCCTTTTAGGCACCTGACTCCTTTCCACCTTAGAGCATGTGCTTTAGCTGTGTCCTCTGTCTAGAATCCATCCCTTCCCTTGACTGGCTAACTTCTTCCGGTTTCAGCTTAAATATCACTTGCTCAGTATAACTTCACTGTTCTTCCAGGTTAGATTAGTTTTCTACTTATAAAATCAACTTGAGCTTTTACTATTTTTTACCACCTATCTCTGCTTAATAAATTTTTAGTGCAATTGTTTTTGCAGTCTTTCTCTTAACTAATCTTTTGCAAGGCAGATGAAGGCATTTCTTAGCCCAGTTCTTGACCTGTGGTAGGTAATAAATGGTTGTTGAATGACTGAATGTGATTGAGGTTCAAGGATGGATGTTATGAATTTATTCTGGATCATGATAAAGAGATGTAAATAAAAACTGTAAAGAGAAGTGGCTTGCTAGGTAGTCAGAGATACTGAATCAGGCACAGTAAGAAGTTGGGACTAGAGAAGTAATTTTGAAATAATCATATCTAATCTGTTTAATTCTCTTTATTTGAGAAGGAGGTAGCTTCCTAAGGGGATGTGCAATGGGGCTTTAAATCCAGACAGTTTGCTCTGAATCCTGGATCTGTCATTCACTAGCTATGACATTGGTCAGCTGATAAAATTCTCTAAGTCTGTTTCCTTTTGTGTAAATGGAGAAAATACATAGCCTGCAAGGACATTTACATGTAGCCAAAATATTTTGAACTCTTCTGTTTAGTCTTAAAAAAACACTATTAAGAAGGAAGATACACCTCACTATTAAAAAGGAAGATATAGCTACTTAAATAAACAGAGATGATGGAAAACATTATCCTTTTTAATCATTTCCTGGTCATCTTACATGCACATCCTTTTTGCACAGTGAAAATCAAATTGCCTTCTGGGCTTAGGAACAGAGGGCTTTGGGGCTTTTTTGGAGGCTTTTAAAAAAAAAAACTTTTAATTTTATGTTGGAGGATTGCTGATTAACAATGTTGTGATAGTTTCAGGTGGATGGCAAAGGGACTCAGCCATATGTATGCATGTATCCATTCTCCCCCAAACTCCTTCTCATCCAAGCTGCCACATAACATTGAGCAGAGTTCCACATGCTGTACAGTAGGTCCTTGTTGAACGTAACTTACCAAATACTTCCGTAGTGTGTACCATATGTCATGGTCTTCTGTGCTTTTCAAGCATTAACTTTAATCCTCTGAACTTTATAAGGTAGATGCACTTATCATTTCCATTTTACAGATGGGGAAACTGAAGGATAAGGAGATTGAGTGCCTCACCCAGGGTTGCAGAGGCAGGAATCCAGCTGAAGCTGTCTGATTCATACATAAGGATCAGGCTTCTATTCATCTTTATGTTCAGCAGAAAAAGGAACTTTTCCTCAAGAAAGCCTAGGAAACTGGTTCAAGTGTGCCTTTGTAGTAACTACTGTCAATAGTATACTTTGAAGAAAGAGCAGTTTTGGGCCAAAGATGCTCTCTGCTGTGCTGTGTAAAGGCTGTGAGCTACCAGAGATCAACTGTTTCTAACGTAAAAAGGAAGTGCTAATATAGTAGTTTGCAGATTCAGTATTGGTTTCATACTGTAAGACAGAGCTAAAATAGCCTCACAGGGCAAAAATAGTACAGTCACGTGAAGCATCAATAGTCCTTTTTAAAAAACAGAATTATCAGACTTGTGAATTAGAGGTTAATCTCTTTTTCCAGATGAAAAGAGTGGATGTTGGTAGATACTGGTCATTTCTATTCTATCCTTCTGTAATGTTAGGGAACTGATATTTGTCCTGACCCAGGGAAGAATCTCATTCATGCCATTTTATTTTCTAAGATACAATCAAATTTGATATCAGTTCTCAGAAGACCTTTCCTGGCATCTAGAAGGTAGGTGTGAGAGTCTTTCTTTTAGTAGAACTAGAAACTTTTCCTTTATTTTCCCTAAGGACTAGTGTTGTTTTAAAATAACATTAATAGCTAAATTGATCAAACATTGGCTATTTGTCAGCTTTGTTTTGAGAGCTTAACATGAATTGACTCTTCAACTCTTATAGCAGGCTTAGGAGGTTCTGGTGCTGTTATAGCTATGGTATAGCTAAAGGCACTGAAGCTCAGGAAGGTCGAGTCACTTGTCCAAGGAGACAGAGCAAGTAAGTGACAGAGCTGAGATTCAAACCCAGGCGTTTGAATCAGAGTCCAGAGTCTTGCCTCTCAAGCAGTAAGCTCTTGTTAGAGTCCTGCTGGTTCTTAGTCTAATGAGGTATAAGATATATAATACAAAGTAAAAATGATTTTTCCTTTTATTATTATTTTCAATTATTATTTATTTATTTGGCTGCACCTGGTCTTAGTGACAGCACACAGAATCTTCAGTCTTCTTTGTGGCATGCAGAATCTTTAGTTGTGGCCTGTGGGATCCACTTCCTTGACCAGGGATCGAGCCTGGGCCTCCTACATTGGGATCTCAGAGTCTTAATCACTGGACACCAGAGAGATCCCAGTTTATTGTTTTTAGCAGCCTGGGCCCTTGCATGCCAAAATATAATCATTCAATGCCATGGTTCCTCATTTCCTTTAAGGTTAAGTGCAACCCCTATATCAGAGCCTTCCATAATCTGGTCCCTTCTCACCCTCCCACTCTCCTCTCCTGCCTCTTCCACTTGTCCTCCTCAGTTATCTGAACATGCAGGTACACTGACATCCCTAAATCTGCTTTGCTCCTTAGCCTATGATATTCTAGTTGTCAGTAATACTCTTTTTCTTTGCTTGGAAAACTCTTCTTTAGGACTCAAGGTGCAGCTCAAAGAGGCACCTTCTCCATGCAGCCTTCTCTGACTCTTCTCTTGGAAGAATCAACCTCTTCTTCCTTTGTGTCCCAGTACATTTTGTTCAGGAAAGAACCTTCCACACTGCCTCATGAGTAATCATCTCTTCCCAATCAGCTGGAAATTCCTGAAAACAGGAGCGGATGCTACATAAATGTTGACTGTGAGAGCTGGAGGGGTGAGGAGGTGCAGGGGAGATACTTGAAAGGTCTGAGGATATTAGACCTGGGTTAATTCCAGATAGTTAATATCCTGTGTATGGAATGTAAGGATTTTTGATTTGGGGACATAAACTATTCATTGTGACCTATTCATACTTTCTTTCATAACTCGAAACGAGAAGTATACGAATTACATTGTTCACAACCGTGATATCCATGAAACAAGCAACAGTGAAATAACTCTTCGATTTGGCAATTGAAATAGTGTGTGTTATTTAAAATAATTGTGCTGATTCTAGGTTAACTGTCGGATGTTTTAATTTGATTAAGTTAAGTCTAATTTCAATTCCATTGTTTTCCTGGGTTGCCCATACCACATATCCATTGAGTTCCCACTGTGCTGGTGGCGACCACACGAGGCAGGCGCCCATCCCTTACCCATCTATTATGGACGTGGAGTACTCCATGAGAGTCTCACAGTTAACTACACATTATGATATGTAGAAGTTAGAAAAAGTACTTTCAGAAAAAGTACAGGCTGCTTTTGTTTCAGAGTGTGAGGTATGTGAGTAGGACCAAAACGTTCTAACGGTACAAAATGTATTAAATGGAACCACCTGCAATTACCATTATTTGATCATTTTTCACTTCTAAAAGGGCAGTTTCTTATGACCTAATATTACTTTTGTGAATTGATGAGAAAAGCCACCTCTCTTTCTGAATCCACTTAAAAGCCTGTGCTTGGTAATATGGAGGTTTGAAGTCATTTGCTATAGAAACTCCTACAAGTTCCTTGAAAGTCTCACAAAGCCTGTTGTTGTTTAGGTGGTGTGAAATGGTCCCTCTGTGCTCGGAAGGGAGCTAAAGGGTTACCCTTATATCCCTTTAGAAGAGAAAATCAAACAGATAATGCCCCCTCCCAGGTGCTGGTGGGCCCACATTGAGTATAGCCTGGCTCTTGGGCTGTGGGGGTCATGTATTTGGCATTGGAGAGCATCTCTTGGAATGGCCATATATTCTGCAACATGGATTAATTTTTATTAGATTATTTGAGAGTTAATTGTATTAGCAATAGCAGAGTAAGAGAGGATGAACAGTTTAAGGATGGCCCCCAGCTGTGATAACCAATAAAGAGTAGAATAGCGCAGTCTAGAACTCTGTCTTCATTTGCTCTTAGCCAATTGGTTTAATGTCAGTGCCCCCATGTACCTAATTATACAGTGCAGATGCTAAGTAACTCATTTTTTCAGTAAGATCAGTAGTTTTATAATTAGACTTGAAGCACTTAGAGATTGATGGATGCAAAGAGTTGAGTAAATGAGACCTCTAAGAGCACTGTGTGAACATCAGGAATTGTGTTGGTTCCTCTCTTGAATCCATTGTTCACAGTACCAACAAGGATAGCTAAATCTTTATTAGCAGCACTTAAGCAATTTGTTCATCTCTACTTTTTTACCTGTTTATAATGCAGACTTTCTGTATTTTCACAAAGAATTTTTGTAAGTATATTCAACAACTGCTTTAATCAGGATTTTTAAAAATGTGATGGGAAGAAATATTTTTTTAGACTTTTCAAACATACTCAAGTGTGGACAGAACAGTGCACTGACTCGTATGTATCCAGCACCTGGCTAAATAACCCCAAGTCATACTCCCCATGCCCACTTCAGTTATCTTGTGGCACATACTTCCCACTCTCAGTATCTCATAGAAATCACATAGTTTCTTCTACAGATGCTTCAGTATTCATCCCCAAAAGACACAGAGGACCCATCTTTTTGCTGTTGTGTTTTTATGAAAGTACATTTGGTTTGCAGTGTTGTGTTAGTTTCAGGAATACAGCAAAGCTAGACACACATATATATATATATTCTTTTTCAGATTCTTTTCCCTTATTACAAATATTGAGCATAGTTCCCTGTGCTGTACAGTAGGTCCTTGTTGATTATTTTATATATAGTAGTGTGTATATGTTAGTTCCAAATTTCTAGTTTCTCTCTCCCCATGCCTTTCCCCTTTGGTAACCGTAAGTTTGCTTTCTGTCTGTGAGTCTGTTTGTTTTGTATGTAAGTTCATTTGTATCGTATTTTTTTTTTTTTTTAACAAAGTCTGCGTCTTAGTTAGAACCTTAATACTATCACACATCTCAAAACTCATCAACACAACTTCCTTGATGGCATGAAGCAGGCCCAGTTAGTGGAAGAAATTGTTTCGAAAATCGTTTTATCTGTAGAATGTTCACAATTAAGAAACTGTGCTACCAACATTTTCTGTAAATTAATTGCAATACAAAGTGAATATTCCTATAGAAACCATAGTAAAAGCAGTGGTTAGCACCCATTCAGTTCAGTTCAGTTCCGTCACTCAGTCGTGTCCGACTCTTTGCGACCCCATGAATCGCAGCACGCCAGGCCTCCCTGTGCATCACCCATTAGGCCTCCACAAATCCGTGGAACTAGGCAAATTTGGGTATTTCTCTTTGAATATCTTACTGTGGGGAGAATTGACAGACAGTTCATCTTTTCTTACGAGAGATCTCGATATAAGACACACAGTTTCTCTCTCTTGCTGGTGTTGTCCCACATGATTCCTTCTCCCCACGTCCACCTCCTCACTCGCCTTCCCTTCACCCCTATCTCTTAGGCCCCCGAGAAGCAAAAGGAAGGAACTTTCCCTAGCATGACTGATTATCTTTACTGGAAAAAAGCAAGGATATTGCTTTCTTGGGGGCAGCAAGCTATCTAGGGAAGCTACGTTATATGTAGTTGAATATTTTAAAGGTATTTTAGTGAACAGACTACAGGATGGTCCTGTTAACACTGGAGCAAACTAGAGAAATGTCATATATGGTTCAGTAGAAACTTATTTAAAGACCAAGTTCATGCACTGTTTTACAGGATCCTAGCACAGCTAGGTTTATTTAAAAAAAATCTTATCTCCAAATCATACTTCTCTGCAAGCACTTTTGTGGTCCACTCACATCAGATAAGCAGAGAGAAGGTTTTTTTTTTTTGTTTTTTTTTTTAGTGGAGGACCTGGAGGTCTGGCGTGGGCAGTGCGGAGATAAAGTTCCCAAGAGGTTGTGAGCCTCCTAACATATTCCCCTTGCTCAGAAACCCAGTCCTGCCTGCATGTCATAGGTCAGCCTCCAGGATGAGGCTGGGGGCAGTTACCACAGGGGTTTCCCACCCCTGGGGCTATCCTTTCTCTGAACGATCACTTCATCAATCCATTTGGCCACGATGGGGATACTGGGAGTAGGGGTGGAAATCATACCCCTAATTGTGCTGCAGAAGTAGGTTCATGCCACATGCAAAAGCCACAGAGTTTGCTGTGTGTGTTGCCATTACTCATTGCCCTGCCACCCACCACTTATCCCGGAAACTGCATTTTCAATTTTGCCCCATTTGCTGTCTGTAATTTTCACCCACCAGAAACTCATAAAGCTTCTCTCTCCTAAGTTCCTCTTGATTAGAAATCATGTTGTTGTGATTCTAGTTATTTATACTTTCAAAAAGATATAAAATGTCATTAAAAAAAAAACCTGAACACATGAAGTGTTTACTGGAGAGCCTCAGAACACGTGTGAGCAAACATACATGCAGTCATATACGTGCGGGTGTGCACGGAACCCCTAGGACAGAAGCAAGGTTCTGCTTGTCACTGTTAATTGTAGAAACTTGAAAACTGAAACCTAGGTTAAAGGATTTTCTTTCTTTTATCCCCTTCCTTCTCTTTTACTACTTAAACATACAAACAAAAAAGATTTGCAGTGGCTTATCCAGTGATTACCTTCTCTGTGGTTGAGGAGGGGTCCCTTGACAGAGCTGTATTTCTGAGAACTGTAATGTGACAGTTACTGTGTTCATTTGTAGTCGCACATTTAGCAATGCGCTTTGACTGAACAGGAGGGCAGAAAAAGGGCCTTTTAGGTCCTGGAAATTTGTGGTGTGCCTGTGCCCATCTGGGGTGGTGTATGTCTGAGACAGCAATGGCAGAAATAAAGCTAGCTGAAATGAAAGTGAAAGTTGCTCAGTCATGTCTAACTCTTTGCGACACCATGGACTATACAGCCCATGGAATTCTCTAGGCCAGAATACTGGAGTGGGTAGCCTTTCCCTTCTCCAGGGGATCTTCCCAACCCACTAGCTGAAACCCTGCTCTAAAATAGCATAGTCAAACAGATAGCTAGTGGGAAGCTGCTGTATAGCACAGGGACCTCAGCTTGGTGCTCTGTGATGACCTAGAGGGGTGGGATGGTGTGAGTGTGGGAGGGAGATTCAAGAGGGAGGTGATATCTGTATACATTTAGCTTATTCACATTATTGTTGCAGAAATTAACACAACATTGTAAAGCACTTATCCTCTAATTAGAAAAAAAAAGTGATGGCTGTGACAGGATATTGTGAAATCAGATCCAAGGAAGGCCTCCTCCCTGCTTAGCTGAATCCGCTTCTGTTCATTCATGTTTTCATTCATTCATGTCCATGTTCATTCTGTGACCCTGTGGACTGTAGCCTGCCAGGCTCCTCCTTCCATAGAATTCTCCAGGCAAGAATACTGGAGTGGGTTGTCATTTCCTTCTCCAGGGGATCTCCCTGACCCAGGGATCGAACCCAAGTCTCTTGTATCTCCTGCAGTGGCAGGTGGGTTCTTTACTACTGTGCCACCTGGGAAGCATTCATTCATTCATTCATTCATGCACAAGTCATCAGGCACCTGCCACATGTCAGGTGCTGCGGAGAAGGTGGGTGTGTCTTTCCCAGTTGGTGACCTTTATCCTGCCTGTCTCGAAGAAGTGGGTGAGAAAGGGAGAAAGAGGAGCGTAGGGCTGGGAACCAGCATTAGGGGAAGGTATTAAATTAATTTTATTTCTTAACCAGAAAAAATTTAGCACTGGATGAATCAGGTGGGTGGATGAGTTGTTTCTAAATCAAAACAAATACTAAGGCAGAGCCTTCATTTAATTGAGAGCCTATTAATTGCCTACTTCATTTTTATAACAATTTTTTTCTTTGTTGTTAAGTTTTCTAAGTCTTTGATTTATCTAAAACTTTTTTATATAGGTCATTATAGAGTATTGAGTAGAGTTCCCTGTGCTATACATTAGGTCCTTATTAGTTATCCATTGTATATATAGTAGGGCATACATGTCAGTCCCAATCTCCAATTTATCCCTCCTGCCTTTACCTCTTGGTAACCATAAGATTGTTTTCTATATCTGTAACTCTTTTTCTGTTCTATAAATAAGTTCATTTGTACCATTTTTTTTCAATTCTATGTGTAAACAGTATACCATATTTGTCCTTCTCTGTCTGACTTAACTTCACTCAGTATGACAATCTCTGAGTTCATTTATGTTTCTGCAAATGGCATTATTTTGTTCTTTTTTTTATAGCAGAGTAATATTCATTGTTCTCTGTTTGTTTCCAAGGCAAAGATAGAGTGCCTGATGAACTATGGAATGAGGTTTGTGACATTGTACAGGAGATAGGGATCAAGACCATCCCTATGGAAAAGAAATGCAAAAAAGCAAAATGGCTGTCTGGGGAGGCCTTACAAATAGCTGTGAAAAGAAGAGAAGTGAAAAGCAAAGGAGAAAGGGAAAGATATAAACATCTGAATGCAGAGTTCCAAAGAATAGCAAGAAGAGATAAGAAAGCCTTCTTCAGTGATCAATGCAAAGAAATAGAGGAAAACAACAGAACGGGAAAGACTAGAGATCTCTTCAAGAAAATCAGAGATACCAAAGGAACATTTCATGCAAAGATGGGCTCAATAAAGGACAGAAATGGTATGGACCTAACAGAAGCAGAAGATATTAAGAAGAGATGGCAAGAGTACACAGAAGAACTGTACAAAAAGATCTTCACGACCCAGATAATCACGATGGTGTGATCACTGACCTAGAGCCAGACATCCTGGAATGTGAAGTGGGCCTTAGAAAGCATCACTATGAACAAAGCTAGTGGAGGTGATGGAATTCCAGTTGAGCTATTCCAAATCCTAAAAGATGATGCTGTGAAAGTGCTGCACTCAATATGCCAGCAAATTTAGAAAACTCAGCAGTGGCCACAGGACTGGAAAAGGTCAGTTTTCATTCCAATCCCAAAGAAAGGCAATGCCAAAGAATGCTCAAACTACCACACAATTGCACTCATCTCACACGCTAGTAAAGTAATGCTCAAAATTCTCTAAGCCAGGCTTCAGCAATACATGAACCGTGAACTTCCTGATGTTCAAGCTGGTTTTAGACAAGGCAGAGGAACCAGAGATCAAATTGCCAACATCCGCTGGATCATGGAAAAAGCAAGAGAGTTCCAGAAAAACATCTATTTCTGCTTTATTGACTATGCCAAAGCCTTTGACTGTGTGGATCACAATAAACTGTGGAAAATTTTGAAAGAGATGGGAATACCAGACCACCTGATCTGCCTCTTGAGAAATTTGTATGCAGATCAGGAAGCAACAGTTAGAACTGGACATGGAACAACAGACTGGTTCCAAATAGGAAAAGGGGTACGTCAAGGCTGTATCCTGTCACCCTGTTTATTTAACTTACATGCAGAGTACATCATGAGAAACGCTGGGCTGGAAGAAACACAAACTAGAATCAAGATTGCCAGGAGAAATATCAGTAACCTCAGATATGCAGATGATACCACCCTTATGGCAGAAAGTGAAGAGGAACTAAAAAGCCTCTTGATGAAAGTGAAAGTGGAGAGTGAAAAAGTTGACTTAAAGCTCAATATTCAGAAAACGAAGATCATGGCATCTGGTCCCATCACTTCATGGGAAATAGATGGGGAAACAGTGGAAACAGTGTCAGACTTTATTTTTGGGGGCTCCAAAATCACTACAAATGGTGACTGCAGCCATGAAATTAACAGACGCTTACTCCTTGGAAGGAAAGTTATGACCAACCTAGATAGCATATTCAAAAGAAGAGACATTACTTGGCCAACAAAGGTTCGTCTAGTCAAGGCTATGGTTTTTCCTGTGGTCACGTATGGATGTGAGAGTTGGACTGTGAAGAAAGCTGAGCGTCGAATAATTGATGCTTTTGAACTGTGGTGTTGGAGAAGACTCTTGGGAGTCCCTTGGACTGCAAGGAGATCCAACCAGTCCATTCTGAAGGAGATCAGCCCTGGGATTTCTTTGGAAGGACTGATGGTAAAGCTGAAACTCCAGTACTTTGGCCACCTCATGTGAAGAGTTGACTCATTGGAAAAGACTCTGATGCTGGGAGGGATTGGGGGCAGGAGGAGAAGGGGACGACAGAGGATGAGACGGCTGGATGGCATCACTGACTCGATGGACGTAAGTCTGGGTGAACTCTCGGAGTTGGTGATGGACAGGGAGGCCTGGCGTGCTGCAATTCATGGGGTTGCAAACAGTCGGACACGACTGAGCAACTAATCTGATCTGATAATATTCATTGTAGGCTTCCTAGGTGGCTCAAGTGGTAAAGAAGACTAAGAATAAGTGGCTTAAGTGTTAGTTGCTCAGTCGTGTTTGACTCTTTGCAACCCCATTAACTAGCCTCTCCAGACTCCTCTGTCCATGGAATTTTCCAGGCAAGAATACTGGAGTAGCTTGTCATTCCATTCTTCAGGGGATCTTCCCTACCTAGGGATTGAATCTGGGTCTCCCAGATTACAGGCAGAATCTTTACTGTCTGAGCCACCGTGGAAGCCCAAGCGGTAAAGAATCTGCCTGCCAGTGCAGGCAATGCAGTAGATGTGGGTTTGATCCCTGGGTCAGGAAAAGCCTCTGGAGGAGGAAATGGCAACTCACTCTAGTATTCTTGCCTGCAAAATCTTATGACATAGGACCCTGCAGGCTACAGTCCATGGGATCTTGAAGAGTTGGACACAACTGAATGACTGGGCATGCAATATTCTATTGCATATATGTACCATATCTTCTTTATGCATTCCTCTGTTGATGAGCATTTAGACTGCTTTCATGTCCTGTGAAAGTGAAAAAAAAAAGTGAAAGTATTAGTTGCTCAGTCATGTCTGATTCTTTGTGACCCGATGGACTGTAGCTTACCAGGCTCCTCTGTCCATGGAATTGTCCAGGCAAGAATGTTGGAGTGGGAAGCCATTCTCTTCTCCAGGGGATCTTCCTGACTCAGGGATTGAACCTGGATCTCCTGCATTGCAGGTGAATTCTTGACCTTCTGAGCCACTGTAAATTATGCTGCAATTAACGTTGGGATGCATGCATCTTTTCAAATTATGGTTTCCTTTGAGTAGATGCCAAGAGAGGGATTACTGGCTCCTGTGCTAACTCTGTGTTTAGTTTTTAAAAGAACCTCCAAACTGTTCTCCATAGTGGCTGTGCCAATATACATGCCCACCAACAGTGTAGGAGGGTTCCCTTTTCTCTACACCCTCTCTAGCATTTATTATTTGTAGATTATTTTATGACCATGTGAGGTGATATCTCATTGTAGTTTTGATTTGCATTGAGCATCTTTTCATGTACTTTTTTGGCTATCTGTATGTCTTCCTTGGAGGAATGTCTATTTAGATATTCCACCCATTTTTTGATTGGGTGTTTTTTTTTAAGGGTTTGTTTTTCTGTGAACAATGTTTAAAGTCTTTATTGAATTTGTTAATATAGCTTCCATTGTTTTGGTTTTTTTACCTCAAGGCATGTGGGATATTAGCTCCCCGACTGGGGGTCCATCCCACATCCTCTGCACTGGAAGGTAAAGTCTGAAGTGCTGGACTTTCAAGGGAAGTCCCAGGGTTGTTTGTTATTGAGCTGCATGAGCTATTTGAAGTCTATGATTTAGAACAGTAAATTATTAGCAAGGAATTTCTTAGTTTCTAAATGTTCCCAGATTTCAAGGTCTCTGAATGCAGGGGCCATATTTTTTTTTTTTTCCAGCTTTGTTGAGATTATAATTGATATATAGTAAACTGTATGTTATAACTGATATATAGTAAACTGCATGATAGGCTACCTGCTCCAGTGTTCTTGGGTGGCTCAGCTGGTAAAGAATCTGCCTGCAATGGGGGAGACCTGGGTTCGATGCCTGGGTTGAGAAAGATCCCCTGGAGAAAGGAATGGCTATCCACTCCAGTATTCTGGCCTGGAGAATTCCACGGACCGTATAGTCCATGGAGTCGCAAAGAGTTGGACGTGACTGAGTGACTTTCACTTTCAAACTACATGTATTATTTGAGGAGTCTTGACATATGTATATACCTGCGAAGCCATTACTACAATACAATAATGAACATATCCATTACCCCTCAAATTTTCCTCATGCTCTTTTTGTAATTCATACCCCCTCTTTCTATCTCACTGTCCCTAGGTAATCACTTATCTGATTTTTGGCACTATAGATTAGTTTGAATATATGGGCATTTTGAAATAAACTCGTATAGCATTTACTCTTTAAAAAGCTAGCTTCTTTCACCTGGCATATTATTTTGAAATACATCCATTCTATTGTATCAATGTTGCATTTCTTTTTATTGCTGTAAACTATTTCATTGTTTGTCCAGTCACCTGTTGATGGTCATTCAAATTGTTTCCAGTTTTCAGCTAATACAAATAAAACTGCTGGGGAGAACATTTTAGCAGATGTTTGGGAGTAAGAGAGCTTTGTTAGTCTTTTGTTTGTGATCTTAGTGTTTGCATGTGGCAATTAATAGTTCTAAAAACTGAAAAATTTATGTATAATACAATAAACACTCATTGATATTACTTTCACTTGCACTCCTTTGGCCAGAGATTGGGCACATGGTCTTACCCAAATGCATGGAGATAGGAAAATACAGTCTAGCTGGGCACCCAGGAAGAAGGGGAAAACATTGAGATCACTAGCATCGTCTCTGCTCCCTGGGGCTCATAGTCTTTGGATTGAATTGATTAATCCTGGAGTTCATTGAATTTGGATGTCTGTCACATGAACTTTATAAAGTAAGAGATCTATATATGTTGATTTCTACATAACTCACTCCAGTCTTTACTAACTTTAAGAATTTAAGTAAATTACTTTTAGACTTACTTGCAGATATTTGTGTTAGTAGGTTTTGCTTTCAAATATGCTAAAACATAACTGGTATAAGTTTTAAAAAGTGCCTTTGGGTTGCAAAAGGGTATTAGGAAAAGGGTACCAGAAGTATAGAAACATCTCTATCAGCACAATATTATTTGAAGATTATTATGTGATTTTGGAAATGATTTTTTTTTGTCTTCAAATTCCTTATAAGTTATCCTGTTTTTGTTCTGGATGTTATGTTAGAAACCATAATCTTCATAAGTGAGCCTTGCTTGTGTATGTAACTACTGGCTTCTTAATGTAAAAGTACTCTTTTTGTTTGTTTGTTTGATTAAAGTCACTTTGTAAATTGTAAGGCCCTTATGTCAGTTATTATTATGAGCTGATTAAAAGGGAGGACAAAAATATTAAGATGCCAAGTTTTTGTTTTAGTTTTCTTCTAGTTTTTCACTGAAATTTAGTACTTAGTAAAGTGGGGACATTTCACCATAGAATTACCAAGTTGAAAATGACTTTATATTTTATTTATTCTACTTCTCCTGATACCAGAAAGGCCTACATCAGAATTATTCCCAGTATCCACACGCACACGGTCATAACCATCCTGAGGTTTTCCTTGTTTCTTATGATTTATGTGTCCTGTTGCTCTTGAGGCCCATTCTTTCAGCTCTGTTCTGAGTGGAAAGGGAAAACAACTTTCATGTATGAAATAGGCCTTTTTACTCATTTGAGATTTTTGGTAGAATACATCATTTTATTTCTTTCCTTTCAAGAGCTGATTGAAAACTCTATGGCCTCTTAGTATTGACCCCTCTGAACTTTCAGTGTCAGCTTGATTATTCCTTTCCTTACCTTAGCAAATGGCTAGTTGTAAATTCCATAAGGGCAAGAAATTCTGTGCTTTTAAAATCTCTGTCATGGTTCTTTGGTATCTCTGTGCCTGGTGGTACAGAGATACCAAAAATCAATCTTAAAGATTAAAGATTAAAATCAATCTTTAATTAATGTGACTGAGTGAAGAAATGGTCATGATAGAATATAGTGAATGTCACTAGTAAGCTTTGATGCTGCCCATCTGCTGAGGACTGTGAGATTTAAGAACTTCACTATTATTATATAAAACATATCTTTTGTCTGTATTCTCTGGAAGGTCCTTTGTCATTAAACATGCCATGTCAACAGCCATCTTTGGGTTTGTACTTATGGTCTGTTTTAATTGTTGTGTCCTTTGGAGAAAACAGAAGCTGACTGAACACTAAACAACTTAACTGGACCAGATGGAGTCCTAACCAAAGCGTGGCAGTGTGTGTGCAACTAACTGGTTTGAGGTGTGCTTTTGAGGTGTGCTGTGTGTGTGTTCAGTCACTCAGTTGTGTCTGACTCTGCGACCCCATGGACTGTAGCCCACCAGGCTTCTCTGTCCATGGAGTTTTAATTCCATGGTTTGGGGGGAGAGATTGAATTCCAGCAAATAGCCCAGCCCTCACATTCAAGTAAGCTGTTGGTTTGAATCTTACTTACTGTCCAGTTTTGTTTGCATTTAATTGGTGAACTTGCTTTGATCTTATACCTATTAAGAGTTATAAACACGAGAAATTTCCACTGAGTTAGTTTGTGCTCAGTTAAGTGATATCAAGTTACTAAAGAGTACCTGGCACTTGAGAATTCAGGGTTGGAATTAGAGTTAAGGCCCTGGTTTGTTGTGTGACTTCTGCCCAGTTAATTATACGCTGTCAGCCTTGATTTCTTCATCGGTAAAGTGGGGTGGCAGCTCTCATAATGCTGTGAGGATTCACTGAGTTACCATTAAAGGTGCACATAGTGCCTGGCTCAGAGTAATTGTTACGTTTTGACATAAGATAATTTTATTTTCTTAAAATAAGTGTTCACAAATACTCAGGCTTGAGAGACCAGGAGTCAGGTAAGAGCTTCTGTGAGTTTGAAAGATGTGGTTTCAGTTCTAGCTCAGCCACTCATTACCTCTCAGCTACTCAGTTTCCTAACAACTTCCCAGGGTTGTTGTGAAGATGAATTAAGAGTAGATGCTGCCATTTAGAGAGTGACTTCCCTGTACCAGCCACTGTACCGAGCACCTTTGTGCCTTATCTTTTTTCCTGCTTAGAGCTTAGTGAAATGAGCAGTGAAATTATCCCTTATCCTTAGTGAAATTATCCTATACCTACAGAGGAACCCAGAGAAGGCAGAATGTGGCTGGACTCAGGATCTGCCTGCCTCCAAGTTCATGCCCCGGACCTGAGGTCCCTGCAGTGCACGGGTGATTCATCCAGTACTTTCTTCTGTGGCAGGCAGCTGAGAATAGCCACATTAGGAATAAAAGTTGTGATACAGGGGGAAAGGGAGGAACCACGAACAATATCGGAAGGAAACTCATTGCGCATAGTAAGTCTTAGGAGAGGGGTGTAGAAAGGAGGACCTGAGGGTGTTTTGCACATAAACCTGGGGCCAGCTCTGGATATTTGTATATAATCATAAAAATTTAGTTTAATTTAGAGTTGTTATTGATATTTTAAAAAATATTTTAATTCTAGAAATTAAAGGAAAACAGTGTATGTTGTAAGACTTTCCTAGGGGCAGATTCTCTTTCATCTAATTCCCAGTTCTACTGTTCTGTTGGTGTGTTGTTTTACACACGTCATATTTCATCTGTCTCTCTAGTTTCCCTATTTAAACAATGGACAAAATGACCATTAGTTACCTATTCCTTATTTGGTCTCAAATAATCATTTTTGTGTCCTTTCCTAGACTTCCCCTGAACCACTTTGAACTTCAGCCCCAATGAATTTCTGTTCCCTGAATCGGTGCTTTGTTGTTTTTTTTTTTCGCCTGAGTTCTCTTCTCCACTTTCTCTAAAAGAAAACTCGTACTATCTTTTAAAAACCAAATGAAAATATCAGTTCCTCCCTGAAACTTCCCTGGCTTTTCCCGGCTCATTCCATAGCATAGCATGACACATGACTTCATCTTTATTTGATTGTGAGTCATTCTCCTCTTCCCCTTCCACCTACTGTATTATTGTGAGCTCCTCTTGAGGGGACTCTCAACCCTCTTCCGTAATGTTGAGACTGCAGCACACAGCGCTGTGCTTGGTGTCTGATCAGTGTTTGCCAGCAGGATAGGTAAAGTAATGAATGACCAACTTAAGTGTGAACCTTTATCTGTAAATTTCATAGTGAAGTATTTGAATTAATAAACCCAAATGTTAGTATAGTACAATAGATTATATATCATAGGATGTGTATTTAGGGGGCCATAAACCAGCCCACCCCCAGTTTTCCTATATAGATTAACTGGCATCTGTCAGCCGCTTTTAGTCCCGGGGGCAGGTGGTGAGTGGAGATGGGCATCTTAGAAACTGATGATGGCCTGCTGCTCAAGAACTAAGAGAGCTGGCAGGTGATAAATGACCCCAGAGCAGTGTCTGAAAAAACTCTATGATGTATCAACAGGGATTTTCTCCAGGGTTGGGAGATTAAAGGTCATTTGATTTTCTTTGTGCTATTAATATTTTCTAAGGTTTCTACAGTGAAATATTTTCCAAGGTTTCTGTGACTTATTAATAGGATCGCAGTCTCTTCTGCCCACTAACTGGCATAAGCCCAGGAATGGGGTAGGTGGCCTTGTCTAACTAGCCCCCTTGGCACGGTGCACCAGGTTCTTTACAAGCTGGCCCTGCTCACCTGCCTCATGTACCCTGGGCTTCAGCCACAGTTTTTTTTCCTGTTTATTTATTTTATATAGCAAACACTCACGGATAGCATACAGATCACTCTTTAAAGCATTTTGCAAATGCTGACTCATTTCAATCTCATAACTATCTAATAATCTCTATGAAGTGGGTACTATTATTATTCCCATTTTATAGATGAGGCAGCTGAGGTCATTCTGGAATATGTTTTTCATCCCATGTGCTGTGATTTTCATTCCCTTCCTACCATATTATCAGAATTTCTTTTCTGAAATTAATCATATAAGCCTTGGTTCCCCAGTGTTCTCTTAGCATCTTTTTTATATCCAGTACTTACTATGTATTGCTGTGTTACCATGTATGTCTCTCCCACAGGTAAACTTGGGCAAGTTACTTAACTTTTGTTTCCTTCTTCTGTAAGATGTGTCTATTAACTGTTAACTCACAGAAATGGCACAATATTTGGATTGTATGTTCAGGAAATGCACTTTCTATCTCTGGACTTCGTGTGTTCCTTAACACAGTGGCTGGCACAGAGCAGGTATTGTTCTGTGAGAAACTGAGTGGAAGAGACAGAAAACCAGAGTGACCTAAAGTCAGAGCCTCTGCAGGAGAGAGCAGCAGCACCCCCTTAATGCCTCATAAAGGCTTGAGCGGAAGATAGCTGAGTGAAGGCCATTGGGTTTGGTCATGAGCGGTGTTTTTGAGAACAACTTTAGCAGCTGCGGTGAGAAGGGAGGCAGGCAGATTGCACGTGGTTAAGGAGGCGTGGGTGGGAAGGAAATGAAGGCTGAAGGTGTAATACCTCTCTTTTAGGAAGGGAAGGCCAGAAGAAGGTCCTTGGTGTGGATGGCAGAGGCCTGAAGGTGACTATAGCAGAGGTCCCCAACCTCCAGGCTTGGGACCGGTACCTGCCGTCAGATCGCTCATTGCTGTCTAATTGCTGGCGGCAACATTAGGTTAGAAATAAAGTGCACAGGGAATGTAACACGCTTGAAAAATCCCCCCACGCCATGGTCCCTGGAAAAATTGTCTTCCATGAAATTGGTCCCTGGTGCCAAAAAGGTGGGGGACCGCTGGTCTGTAGGCAGGAGAAGCAAAGGCCTCAGAAGAGTATGGCTATAAAGAACTTTCCTCTGGCTCTTGGGGCGGAAGCTCAGTCCATGCTCAGAATCCATGTTGCCCCATCGAGGACTTGGCTCCATTAATTTTGTCACCTGTTGGCAGCTGGGGCATCCAAGGTTGAGGGAGCTTTAGGAGCAGTTTGGGATCCTTGGGTGATGTGTTTAACCTGTGTGAGGTGCAGTTTCCTCATCTGTAAAGTAAGAATTTGGTGAGCATAGAAAGAAATGAGGTCTGTTAAGTGCCAACTACTGTGTCCTTAGCTGTTGTGTCCTTTTAACCTTCTCATAGAGACAGGATGAAAGAGAAGAAAAAGAAGGGTGAATCTTAGGGTGTTTTAGGCCTGCAAAAGTAAGAAGTCAGGGGTGTGCTTGTGGGATGGCTTCTCTCTTCTCCATGAGGTAGTGACAGGGATGGTCCACTGGGACGAGGGGAATGGGTAGGGTTTGTAGCTCTGTAGCATTTATGAGACTGGTGGTCTCCACGGAGGCCACCAGCTTCTCTCCACTGGAGACAGATGAGACCTGTGAAGGCCTGGCTAAGTATGAGAGGACAGGTAGGATTGTTTTGTGACCTGCTGCTGCCAGGCATGCAGGAGCAGAAGGCGTGGGTAGAACTGGGGACTGACGGAAATGTCAGTGGGGGATGGGGATTCCTGTGTGGGGGTGGGTTGGGGAGAGGGAGAGAGAGATGGGGGTGGAGGGAGGGAGACAAGGAGGATGGATGCCCTGGTAAAATGATGGCCAGATAACAATGGGATAAAATGGGATAAAAATGGGAGCTGATAGTCTGGTAGGGTGGTCTGGTCTAAGGGTGGTGGTAGTGAAACACAGAGCTGCTTATAAGGAGCAGGGTAGGGACTCCAAAGGCTGTGGCCATGGGGTAGTTTCAAAGTATTAGATGAAGCAGTTTTGAATGACCAGGGCCAGGGCATGCCTGGGTCACCCCAGATACTACAGTGTTCTTCATCTTCATTTCTCTTCTTCTGTTCTTTGTCATATGACTCCGTACATTCTCTTCTAAAGTAATCTTAGTCTTTGTGCAGCTTTTTATATGGGATGTATCAGTTAATATTTTTCAGTAAACATTTTTTATTTCTACATTGTGCTTGAAATCATTTTTAAGGAATACACTATGCCAACTTGTCTTTGCACATACTACTTTGTATTCTTCTGGATTTTTTTCCCTGGGATAAATTCTCACATGTGAGATCATTATGCTCACGGATGTTAATGTTTTAGAGGGAGAAGTCCTGGTATGTCATTAGTTACTTGCTGTAGGGAGATTTGCAGTGAGCAGGGAGGGAGGGCAATAGGGAAGGAAAAAAAAGAAAAGAAAATTCAAACATAGATTCTGAATGGAGGCTTTGCAGGAGCATGCGTCCTCCTCACATCCTCCTGAGTTCTGTGTGCTGGAGTGGAAGATGTCACTGGCTGGAGTTTGCATCTGTGATCGAGTGCATGGGCTTTTGCTTGGTTTGTCTCTGATGCTTTCTTTTTTGGGTTATGAGAGTTGGCTGTCATCTAGAAGTTAAGGTGTGTGTCTGTGAGGAAGACAGCAATCAAAGGGAGTCTCTCAGTTCTAGACCTTTCTGGAGAGGGCAAGGACAGAGCAATTTCAGCTTTGAAAATTAAAGGGCTTAATTATTTTGATTATAATCCTCATAGTGTTAGTACTTTGAATAATTTTAGCCATACAGGGAGGCATGATTTATATAATTATGAAGGAAATTGTAATGTTTTGAATCAGTGATTTTTAAAACAAATATTGCTATTAATAACATTTTTCCTTTAACTTATGATTGAAATGGTTCTCTTTTTTTTTAACAGAAAAAGTACAGAAAGGGATTTATTGATGTGTCAAAAATCAAGTGTGTGGAAATAGTGAAGAACGATGATGGTGTCATTCCCTGTCAAAATAAATATCCATTTCAGGTGAGCTGGCGTATTTTTCTGACAGTGAATTTCTGGGCTTTTAGTCATGTTTACTATTTCACATTAAAGTTTCCTGTCCTTGCTTTGTTGATTGATTTCTTGCAGCTTTGTTGAAGTATTAATATAACTGACCCATAAGAATCATATATATGTAAGGTATAGATTTGATGTTTTGATATATTTCAACATTGTGAGATGATTGCTACAATCAAGCCAGTTAACATATCCATCATTTCACGTAGTTACCATTTTCTTTCCTTCCCCTCTCCCTTTTTTTTTCCTTCAGTGGTGAGGCACTTATCTACCTTCTTAGCAGTCAAGCATGTAGTGTTGTTAACTGCTATCCCCATGCTGTACGTTAGATCTCCAGACTCATTGATCTTGCATAACTTCATCTTTGTACCCTTTGACCAACATCTCCCAGCACTCCTCCTGCCTGCCCCTGTCAGCCACTCTTGCTGTTTCTATGAGGGTGTTTAAGATTCTACATCTGTGATCATGCAATGTGTATCTTTCTGTGTCTGGTTTAGTTTACTTATCGTAATGCCCTCCAGGTTCATCCATGTTGAAGCAAGTGACAAGGTTTTCTTTTTTAAAGCTGCATAATATTCCACTGTGTATATGTATGTTTATATATATGTGTATGTGTATATATACGTGTGTGTATAAAATAATTGTTTTTATTCAGTAATTTGTCTGTGGACATCTCCTCATGTTTACCAACTAGATGGCTCTCAGACCCCTCTCCTTTTTGGGTTTTTTTAGGGGCTCCATTTCTTAGGCACGATTGATTACATCATTGGCCATTGATGATTGAACTCAGTCACAGCTCCACTGCCCTTCTCGGAGCTCTCCACCTCTGAGAAGTGGGACTGAAAGTTCCAATACTGTAATCACAGGGTTGGCTTCACTGGCAACCAGCACCCTCCCCAACCTTCTCCTGGATTGTCACCTCATTAGCATAATAAAAGATACCCCTTTTCTCAGCCCAGGAAATTCCAAGGGGTTTCTAGGAGCTCTGTGCCAGGAACCAGAACAGAGACCAAATATATATTTGTTGTTATAAATCACAATATCAGAGGTGTCAGCTGCAAATTGGCACTTGTCATGGGCACTTGCCATTTACCTCTACAAGATGCTGCTGCAGTTGCTGACCTTCAGTAACCCCTGAAAGAAGTTCAGGGTATAGGGCGGAAATGAAGTACTCTGTGTTTTAGGAAAAACTGGCAAGACAGGTCTTCTGATAGTTAGATATTTTCAGGAGCTGATTTTATGAGCACAATTCTTGTATCTCCTCATATCTGGAAAAGCACTAAAATCCTTCATAATGATGACTGCTTAACGAGCCTAGCAGAAACCTTCTGGCAAAATATGTGCTTCATTGCATGTACCCTCCCTTCAAAAATCACATGTATATTGACCATCCCCCTTGCTTCTTTGGAGCAGCTTCTCAGAGCTATCTGACGTGCTGATTCCTGGGCTGCAGTCCTCATTTTGCCCTAAATAAAACTTGCAGCTCTCACATTATATCTTTTCAAGGTTGACACAGGTATGAAAATCATGGGCCAAATGAGGCAGCATACACCCCCAGCATACAGCCCTTTCTCTTAGTGCTTTATCTTTACCTCTTTAGTACATCTCATTTTCTGTCTTGTCATAAGGTATTTCTTAGATTCGTGTCTGTATCTCATGTAGTCCCAGCAAAGTGCTAGTTGTATGAATTAATCACCGAGTAGAATATAGCAATATTTGTTCTATGAAAGGAGATCCAACCAGTCCATCCTAAAGGAACTCAGTCCTGAATATTCACTGCAAGGACTGATGCTGAAGCTGAAACTCTAATCCTTTGTCCACCTGATGCAAAGAACTGACTCCTTGGAAAAGACCCTGATGCTGGGAAAGATTGAAGACAGGAGGAGAAGGGGACAACAGAGGATGAGATGGTTGGATGGCATCACCGACTCAATGGACATGCATTTGAGTAAACTCCAGGAGTTGGCAATCAACAGGGAAGCCTGGTGTCCTGCGATCCATGGCGTTGCAGAGTTGGACACTACTGGGTGACTGAACTGAACTGTTCTATGGTGTTCCCATTGTTATTAGACCACATTTATTTGATTCAAATGAATGAGGAGGGATTGTTGACAAAAAACTAATCAGTCGATCTAGGAAAGAAGTGGGGATTTTAAAAAACTTTTTATTTTATATTGAAGTATAATTGATTAACAATGTCATGTTAGTTTCAGGTGTACAGCAGAATGATTCAGTTATATATATATATACACACACACATGTATCTATTCTTTTGGGGGATTTGCATGTACACACTGCTATGTGTATGTGTGTGTGTGTATGTATTTTTTTTTTTTTTTTTTGGCTTTGCCGTGCAGCTTGTGAGATCTTATTTCCCTGACCAGGGACTGAACCTGGGCCCTTGGCAGTGAGAGCATGGGTGAAGTCCTAACCACTGTATGGCCAGGGAGGTCCCCATACTGCTGTATTTTAAATGGCTAACCAACAGGGACCTACTGATAGCATAGGGGAACTCTGCTCAATGTATGTAACAATCTACATGGGAAAAGAATTTGAAAAAAAATGGAAAACTTAATTCGAGCCAGAGTTGAGGATTATAACCTGGGAGGAGCATCTCAAAAAGCTCTGAGAACTGTTCCACCCTCTACAAGTCAGGACACAGTTAATGATACGTCAGTTTTTGAGTCAGAGGGCTGGACATCATGTGACATATTATTGACAGTTTTACAGAATCCAGAACTGAGCAGCATTGTAGTGGGTCATGTGACCCCTTACAAGATCAAGAAGGAATGCTATCTTTTAAGGCTCTGTATTGTTCCTGCTGGGAAGATGATGTTGCTCTTTAGGGTTGAGCAGGTATTTCTGCCCATGGGGAGGTTTGATTTTGCATCACAGAGTTACACAATGTACAGCGGGGGAGAGAGGAGGCTGAAGAGCAGAGAAGAATTTTTTGTTTACATTTCTCTTGTCTTGCCATAAAAATATGATTTTTATTTCTCAGGATTATCTATTAAATATGGTCAGGAAGAACCATCTATTGATGAAAGAGCTATCTGTGTTCAATCTAGTGGCTGTTGACATAGTAAAGAGAGGTTTCTAGCCAGATATTTCTTTTCGGTCAATCAGGGTGTTTCTGCCTTGTGACTGACCATCAAGGGTAAAGTGAAGACCAAAATTCTTGGGTTAGCTTCCCATTCTTAATTTTATTATTGATATTAAAAATATTAGGAATAAGACTGTCTAATTGCTCATCTGGAGGTAACTGTAAAAGAGGTACTGTGGTTAAAAGTTTGGAACTTAGAGTCAGGATCCTGGCTTTCTGGATGACCAGATACATGCTGATGGGCAGGTAAATTAAAGGGTACCATTTGCAGTGTATTCTGTGTGAGTGGTGCCTCTGGGAGCTATTTAGAATTGATGTCTTGGATAGGCCTTAGTCTCCTCTTCTGCAGAATGGGAATACTAATGCCTTGATGGTAGGATTGATTGAGTTGATGTCTGTAAAGCATGAAGTTTAGAGTTGGAGTAGTCCGTGCTTAATTAAGCTACCTACTGCAGTTATTTGTAGTGGCAAAAGGAAGGTGTAGGAGTGATGCTGAAAGAGTAGTCCATTCATCTAAATATTATTCAGAAAAATACTTGATTGGAATAATCCCTGTTGTACCAAGTTTACTTAAGGAACTTTAGTTCCTTATGTTGCAAGAAATAATAAGATTGGCAAAGCATCCTGGCCTCTGTACACTTTTTTTCATCCTGTAAAAGCACAATCCTTTGCAAAATCCCACCTGAGGTAGACCTGAAGAAATACATTTGCTTTTGTAAGATGGGAATCTAGGTTCTTTGGACTGAAAGCAATTGACTTTTGCTTAAAGAGTTTCCGAGTCTTTTATTGGTCCCTATGGTACCAGGGCTCTGTGCTGGGCAGGAGTGCTGTTCTCACCTGCTCCATCTTCTGTTTTATTTCAGGTTGTGCATGATGCTAACACACTTTACATTTTTGCACCTAGTGCACAAAGCAGGGACCGGTGGGTAAAGAAGTTAAAAGAAGGTAAGCTCATATCATGAAATATGAATCCGTACATAATTTCAGAATATAACATTCTTATCACTAGGACAGAACTATCTTATATTTATAATCTTTTAATCTACAGTAAGTGCTTCTCCAAGGTCATTCTTTTCCTGTAAGTGACACACATTGACGATAACTTCCTTTTTTTATAATCTGCTTCCTTCTAGTGGCTTATACATAGTTTTTTAAGAAAAACAAGCTTTCGTTTAATATATAATACATTTGGAGGTGACTAACCACTGGGCTTTTACGATAGCAGGATTTAGTATTTTCTAAGAAATTGTGTAGTCAACATGTGATGTGGAGGAATTGACTTGCACGTGAAGAATGTTCATTTGTAATTTGTCCTGCATAATCCTCATTGCTTCCTCTGAAGAACAAAATGGTGATGGGCTGACTTTTGTGTTTATCCATCACAATGTAGCAGAGATTGCTTCACCTTGTTAGCACAAGGGTGCCTCACCAAAAAAAGGAGGCAAAAGAGAACTGTATGCATCTTCTGAATGTTTGATTTTATGTTATGAGGATTTCCTCATAATAAACAGTCCATGGGGTCACAAAAGAGTCAGACACGACTTAGTGTCTAAACTGTAACAATGAATTTGAGAAAGAGTGATCAACAGTGTTATTCAAGGAAACATTCTGTCATCTCTGCTTTATTTCACTGATTGTTTAATGTATCTTTGAATTACAGAAATAAAGAACAACAATAATATTATGATTAAATATCATCCTAAATTTTGGGCAGATGGAAGTTATCAGTGTTGCAGACAAACTGAAAAACTAGCACCTGGATGTGAAAAATATAATCTTTTTGAAAGTAGTAAGTATTCATTTTATTCTATAACTATGTTGTGCTCAGGATGTACATATTATTCGTAAAGGGAGAAAGTGACATGTTTTTGATTTTGCTGCTGGTTAAATATGGCCTTCAAACTTTCAGGGTAGGTCTATTTTGTAAGGGTAAGTGTGAACTTAAGGAAGGACTGTCAGCACTTTTTCTCTCCTTTCCTCCCAGCTTTACTGAGGTATAATTAACAAAATTGCAACATCTTTAAAATTTACAGTGAGGTGATTGGATATGCTTTTCCATTGGAAAAGGTTTTTCTCATTGAGCTGATTAAAACCTCGTATGTTTACCTTTGTGTGTGTGTATGTATGAAAACACTTAAGCTCTATTTTCTTAGAAAACTTCAATTTACATTACAAAGCTATCAGCTATAGTTGCCATGTTATACACAAGATCCTTAGACTTTGTCTTTTTTCCTGTTTTATATTATGTGTATATATATATATACACACAGTTCAGTTCAGTTGCTCAGTTGTGTTGGACTCTTTGTGACTTCGTGGACTGCAGCATGCCAGGCATCCCTGTCTATCACCAACTCCTGGAGCTTGCTCAAACTCATGTCCATCCAGTTGGTGATGCCATCCAACCAACCCCTAATCTGTTGTCCCCTTCTCCTCCTGCCTTCAATCTTTCCCAGCATCAGGATCTTTTCCAGTGAGTCAGTTCTTCACATCAGGTGGCCAAAGTATTGGAGCTTTAGCTTCAGCATAGGTCCTTCCAATGAATATTCAGGACTGATTTCCTTTAGGATTGACTGGTTTGATCTCCTTGCAGTCCAAGAGACTCTCAGGAGTCTTCTCTAACACCACAGTTCAAAAGCAGCAATTCTTTGGCGCTCAGCTTTCTTTATGGTCCAACTCGCACATCCATACATGACTAATGAAAAAACCATAGCTTTGACTAGATGGACCTTTGTTGGCAAACTAATGTCTCTGCTTTTTAATATGCTGTCTAGGTTGGTCATAGCTTTTCTTCCAAGGAGCAAGTGCCTTTTAATTTCATGGCTGCAGTCACCATCTGCAGTGACTTTGGAGCCAAAAAAAATAAAGTCTCTCACTGTTTCCATTGTTTCCCCATCTATTTGCCATGAAGTGATTGGACCAGATGCCATGATCTTAGTTTTTTGAATGTTGAGTTATAAGCCAGCTTTTTCACTCTCCTCTTTCACTTTCATCAAGAAGCTCTTTAGTTCCTCTTTGCTTTTTGGCAAAAGGGTAGTGTCATCTGCATATCTGAGGTTATTGATATTTCTCCCTGCAGTCTTGATTCCAGTTTGTCCTTCATCTAGCCCAGCGTTTCACATGATATACTCTCCATTTAAGTTAAATAAGCAGGGTGACAATATACAGCCTTGACGTACTTCTTCCCCAATTTGGAACCAGTCTGTTGTTCCATGTCCAGTTCTAACTGTTGCTTCTTGACCTGCATACAGATTTCTTGGGAGGCAGGTCAGGTGTTCTGGTATTCCTATCTATTTCAGAATTTTCCACAGTTTGTTGTGATCCACACAGTCAAAGGCTTTGGCATAGTCAACATTACAGATGTTTTTCTGGAACTCTCTTGCTTTTTCTGTGATCCAAAGGATATTGGCAATTTGATCTCTGGTTCCTCTGCCTTTTCTAAATCCAGCTTGGAGAATTTTGAACATCACTTTGCTAGTGTATGAGATGACTGCAATTGTGCAGTAGTTTGAACATTCTTTGGCATTGCCTTTCTTTGAAATTGGAATGAAAACTGACCTTTTGCAGTCCTGTGGCCACTGCTGAGTTTTCCAAATTTGCTGGCATATTGAGTACAACACTTTAACAGCATCATATTTTAGGATTTGAAATAGCTCAACTGGAATTCTATCACCCCCAAGAGCTTTGTTCATAGTGATGCTTCCTGAGGCTCACTTGACTTTGCACTCCAGGATGTCTGGCTCTAGGTGAGTGATGACACCATCATGGTTATCTGGGTCATGGCGATCTATTTTGTATAGTTCTTCTGTGTGTATTTGCCATGTCTTCTTAATATCTTCTGCTTCTGTTAGGTCCGTACCATTTCCGTCCTTTATTGTGGCCATCTTTGCATGAAATGTTCCCTTGCTATCTCAGTTTTCTTGAGAGATCTCTAGTCTTTCCCATTCTATTGTTTTCTTCTATTTCTTTGCATTTATCACTGAGGAAAACTTTCTTATCTCTGCTTGCTCTTCATTGGAACCCTGCATTCAGATGGGTGTATCTTTCCTTTTCTCCTTTGCCTTTCACCTCTCTTCTTTTCTCAGCTATTTGTAAGGCTTCCTCAGACAATCATTTTGCCTTTTTGCATTTCTTTTTCTTGGGGATGGTCTTGATCACTGCCTACTGTACAATGTCGTGAAACTCCATCCATAGTTCTTCAGGCACTCTGCCTATCAGGTCTAATCCCTTGAGTCTATTTGTCACTTCCACTGTATAATCATAAGAGATTTGATTTAGGTCATACCTGAATGGTCTAGTGGTTTTCCCAGCTTTCTTCAATTTAAGTCTGAATTTTGCAATAAGGAGTTCATGATCTGTGCCACAGTCAGTTCCTGGTCTTGTTTTTGCTGACTGTATAGAGCTTCTCCATCTTTGGCTGCAAAGAATATAATCAATCTGATTTCAGTATTGACCATCTGGTGATGTCCATGTGTAGAGCCTTCTCTTGTGTTGTTGGAAGAGGGTGTTTGCTATGACTAGTGCGTTCTCTTGGCAAAACTCTATTAGTCTTTGCCCTGCTTCATTCCGTATTCCAAGGCCAAATTTGCCTGTTACTCCAGGTGTTTCTTGACTTCCTACTTTTGCATTCCAGTCCCCTATGATGAAAAGGACATCTTTTTGGAGGTGTTAGTTCTAGATATATGTGTGTGTGTGCATGCTTAGTTGCTCAGTTGTTTCCAACTCTTGCTACCCCCATAGACTGTAGCCTGCCAGGCTCCTCTGTCCATTGGATTCTCAAGGCAATATGGAGTAGGTTGCCATTTCCTTCTCCAGTTTTATATATAATATATATATATAAATTGAGTAATAATTAACATACCTTATTCATTGAATAACTGTAAACTTGTATTCTTTTACCAAAATCTCTATTTTCCCCACCCTGCATCCCCTGGCAACCATTATTCTACTCACTATGAATTTTTTTTTTTTTTAAGATTCCCCATATAAGTTACAGCATGTGCTATTTGTCCTAAGTCTGGCTTATTTCACTTAGCATTATGCTCCCCAGCTTCATCCATGTTGTCACAAATTAAAGGATTTCCTTCTTTTTCTAAGGCTGAATATTCCATCATGTATATATGTACATATGTACACACCCATTGCATTTTCTGTATTCAGTCCTGTTGGTGAATGCTCAGGTTGTTTCTGTTCCTGGCTATTGTAAAATATGCTGCTGTGACCATGGGAGTACAGATTGTCTCCTCGAGGTATTGATTTCCTTTCGTTCGTGTATATACCCAGAAGTGGGATTGCTGGATCATCTGGTAGTTCTATTTTTAAGTTTTTTGAGGAACTTCTATGTTATTTTCCACAGTGGCTACATCATTTACATGCCCACTAACAGTGCACAAGAGTTCCCTTTTCTCTACATCCTTAGCAGCATTTGTTATCACATGTGGGTATTTTTTTTCCTTAGTTGTTTTTTATTTGTTTTTGTTTTTTTATTTTTAATATAAATTTATTTATTTTAATTGGAGGCTAATCACTTTATAGTATTGTATTGGTTTTGCCATACATCAACATGAATCTGCCAAGGGTGTACACGTGTTCCCCATCCTGAAACCCCTCCCACCTCCCTCCTCATACCATCCCTCTGGGTCGTCCCAGTGCCCCAGCCCTGAGCATCCTGTATCATTCATCGAACCTGGACTGGTGATTCGTTTCACATATGATGTTATACATGTTTCAATCCCGTTCTCCCAAATCATCCCACCCTCTCCCTCTCCCACAGAGTCCAAAAGACTGTTCTATACATCTGTGTCTTTTTTGCTGTCTTGCATACAGGGTTATCGTTACCATCTTTCTAAATTCCATATATATGTGTTAGTATACTGTATTGGTGTTTTTCTTTCTGGCTTACTTCACTCTGTATAATAGGCTCCAGTTTCATCCACCTCATTAGAACTGATTCAAATATATTCTTCTTAATGGCTGAGTAATATTCCATTGTGTATATGTATCACAGCTTTCTTATCCATTCATCTGCTGATGCACATCTAGGTTGCTTCCATGTCCTGGCTATTATAAACAGTGCTGCAGTGAACACTGGGGTACACGTGTCTCTTTCAGTTCTGGTTTCCTTGGTGTGTATGCCCAGCAGTGGGATTGCTGGGTTGTATGGCAGTTCTACTTCCAGTTTGTTAAGGAATCTCCACACTGTTCTCCATAGTGGCTGTACTAGTTTGCATTCCCACCAACAGTGTAAGAGGGTTCCCTTTTCTCCACACCCTCTCCAGCATTTATTGCTTGTAGACTTTTTTTTTTAAATTTTACTTTACAATATTGTATTGGTTTTGCCATATATCAAAATGAATCTGCCACAGGTATACATGTGTTCCCCATCCTGAACCTTCCTCACTCCTCCCTCCCCATACCATCCCTCTGGGTCGTCCCAGTGCACCAGCCCCAAGCATCCAGTATTGTGCATCGAACCTGGACTGGTGACTCATTTCATATATGATATAATACATATTGCAATGCCATTATCCCAAATCATCCCACCCTCTCCCTCTCCCACAGAGTCCAAAAGACTGTTCTATACATCAGTGTCTCTTTTGCTGTCTCATACACCGGGTTATTGTTGCCATCTTTCTAAATTCCATATATATGCGTTAGTATACTGTATTGGTGTTTTTCTTTCTGGCTTACTTCACTCTGTATAATAGGCTCCAGTTTCATCCACCTCATTAGAACTGATTCTAATGTATTCTTTTTAATGGCTGAGTAATACTCCATTGTGTATATGTACCACAGCTTTCTTATCTATTCATCTGCTGATGGACATCTAGGTTGCTTCCATGTCCTGACTATTATAAACAGTGCTGCGATGAACATTGGGGTACACATGTCTCTTCCAGTTCTGGTTTCCTCAGTGTGTATGCCCAGCAGTGGGATTGCTGGATCATAAGGCAGTTCTATTTCCAGTTTTTTAAGGAATCTCCACACTGTTCTCCATAGTGGCTGTATTAGTTTGCATTCCCACCAACAGTGTAAGAGGGTTCCCTTTTCTCCACACCCTCTCTAGCATTTATTGCTTGTAGACTTTTGGATCACAGCCATTCTGACTCGTGTGAAATGGTACCTCATAGTGATTTTGATTTGCATTTCTCTGATAATGAGTGATGTTGAGCATCTTTTCATGTGTTTGTTAGCCATCTGTATGTCTTTGGAGAAATGTCTATTTAGTTCTTTGGTGCATTTTTTGATTGGGTCATTTATTTTTCTGGAATTGAGCTGTAGGAGTTGCTTGTATATTTTTGAGATTAGTTGTTTGTCAGTTGCGTCATTTGCTATTATTTTCTCCCATTGTGAAGGCTGTCTTTTCACCTTGCTTATAGTTTCCTTTGTTGCACAGAAGCTTTTAAGTTTAATTAGGTCCCATTTGTTTATTTTTGCTTTTATTTCCAATATTCTGGGAGGTGGGTCATAGAGGATCCTGCTGTGATGTATGTTAGAGAGTGTTTTGCCTATGTTCTCCTCTAGGAGTTTTATAGTTTCTGGTCTTATGTTTAGATCTTTAATCCATTTTGAGTTTATTTTTGTGTATGGTGTTAGAAAGTGCTCTAGTTTCATTCTTTTACAAGTGCTTGACCAGTTTTCCCAGCACCACTTGTTAAAGAGATTGTCTTTAATCCATTGTATATTCTTGCCTCCTTTGTCAAAGATAAGGTGTCCATATGTGTGTGGATTTATCTCTGGGCTTTCTATTTTGTTCCATTGATCTATATTTCTGTCTTTGTGCCAGTACCATACTGTCTTGATGACTGTGGCTTTGTATTAGAGCCTGAAGTCAGGCAGGTTGATTCCTCCAGTTCGATTCTTCTTTCTCAAGATCACTTTGGCTATTCGAGGTTTTTTGTATTTCCATACAAATTGTGAAATTATTTGTTCTAGCTCTGTGAAAAATACCATTGGTAGCTTGATAGGGATTGCATTGAATCTATAAATTGCTTTGGGTAGTATACTCATTTTCACTGTATTGATTCTTCCAATCCATGAACATGGTATATTTCTCCATCTATTAGTGTCCTCTTTGATTTCTTTTACCAGTGTTTTATAGTTTTCTATATTTAGGTCTTTAGTTTCTTTAGGTAGATATATTCCTAAGTATTTTATTCCTTTCGTTGCAATGGTGAATGGAATTGTTTCCTTAATTTCTCTTTCTATTTTCTCAGTGTTAGTGTATAGGAATGCAAGGGATTTCTGTGTGTTGATTTTATATCCTGCAACTTTACTATATTCATTGATTAGCTCTAGTAATTTTCTGGTGGAGTCTTTAGGGTTTTCTATGTAGAGGATCATGTTATCTGCAAACAGTGAGAGTTTTACTTCTTCTTTTCCAATTTGGATTCCTTTTATTTCTTTTTGTGCTCTGATTGCTGTGGCCCAAACTTCCAAAACTATGTTGAATAGTAATGGTGAAAGTGGGCACCCTTGTCTTGTTCCTGACTTTAGAGGAAATGCTTTCAATTTTTCACCATTGAGGATAATGTTTGCTGTGGGTCTGTCATATATAGCTTTTATTATGTTGAGGTATGTTCCTTCTATTCCTGCTTTCTGGAGAGTTTTTATCATAAATGGATGTTGAATTTTGTCAAAGGCTTTCTCTGCATCTATTGAGATAATCATATGGTTTTTATTTTTCAATTTGTTAATGTGGTGTATTACATTGATTGATTTGCAGATATTGAAGAATCCTTGCATCCCTGGGATAAAGCCCAATTGGTCATGATGTATGATCTTTTTAATGTGTTGTTGGATTCTGATTGCTAGAATTTTGTTAAGGATTTTTGCGTCTATGTTCATCAGTGATATTGGCCTGTAGTTTTCTTTTTTTGTGGCATCTTTGTCAGGTTTTGGTACTAGGGTGATGGTGGCCTCATAGAATGAGTTTGGAAGTTTACCTTCCTCTGCAATTTTCTGGAAGAGTTTGAGCAGGATAGGTGTTAGCTCTTCTCTAAATTTTTGATGGAATTCAGCTGTGAAGCCATCTGGACCTGGGCTTTTGTTTGCTGGAAGATTTCTGATTACAGTTTCAATTTCCATGCTTGTGATGGGTCTGTTAAGAGTTTCTATTTCTTCCTGGTCCAGTTTTGGAAAGTTGTACTTTTCTAAGAATTTGTCCATTTCTTCCACGTTGTCCATTTTATTGCCATATAATTGCTGATAGTAGTCTCTTATGATCCTTTGTATTTCTGTGTTGTCTGTTGTGATCTCTCCATTTTCACTTCTAATTTTATTGATGTGATTTTTCTCCGTTTGTTTCTTGATGAGTCTGGCTAATGGTTTGTCAATTTTATTTATCCCCTCAGAGAACCAGCTTTTGGCTTTGTTGATTTTTGCTATGGTCTCTTTTGTTTCTTTTGCATTTATTTCTGCCCTGATTTTTAAGATTTCTTTCCTTCTACTAACCCTGGGGTTCTTCATTTCTTCCTTTTCTAGTTGCTTTAGGTGTAGAGTTAGATTATTTATTTGACTTTTTTCTTGTTTCTTGAGGTACGCCTGCATTGCTATGAACCTTCCCCTTCAGACTGCTTTTACAATGTCCCACAGGTTTTGGGTTGTTGTGTTTTCATTTTCATTCGTTTCTATGCAAATTTTGATTTCTTTTTTGATTTCTTCTGTGATTGGTTGGTTATTCAGCAGTGTGTTGATGAGCCTCCATATGTTGGAATTTTTAATCGTTTTTCTCCTGTAATTGAGATCTAATCTTACTGCATTGTGTTCAGAAAAGATGCTTGGAATGGTTTCATTTTTTCTGAATTTACCAAGGCTAGCTTTATGGCCCAGGATGTGATCTATCCTAGAGAAGGTTCCGTGTGTGCTTGAGAAAAAGGTGAAATTCATTGTTTTTGGATGAAATGTCCTATAGGTATCAATTAGGTCTAACTGGTCTATTGTATCGTTTAAAATTTGTGTTTCCTTGTTAATTTTCTGTTTAGTTGATCTATCCATAGGTGTGAGTGGGGTATTAAAGTCTCCCACTATTATTGTGTAATTATTAATTTCTCCTTTCATACTTGTTAGTATTTGTCTTACATATTGCGGTGCTCCTATGTTGGGTGCATATATATTTATAATTGTTATTTCTTCTTGGATTGATCTTTTGATCATTATGTAGTGACCTTCATTGTCTCTTTTCACAGCCTTTGTTTTAAAGTCTATTTTATCTGATATGAGTATTGCTACTCCTGCTTTCTTTTGGTCCCTATTTGCATGGAAAATCTTTTTCCAGCCCTTCACTTTGAGTCTGTATGTGTCTCCTGTTTTGAGGTGGGTCTCTTGTAGACAACATATGTAGGGGTCTTGTTTTTGTATCCATTCAGCCAGTCTTTGTCTTTTGGTTGGGGCCTTCAACCCATTTACGTTTAAGGTAATTACTGATAAGTATGATCCCGTTGCCATTTACTTTATTGTTCTGGGTTCGAATTTATACACCCTTTTTGTGTTTCCTGTCTAGAGAATATCCTTTAGTATTTGTTGGAGAGGTGGTTTGGTGGTGCTGAATTCTTTCAGCTTTTGCTTGTCTGAAAAGCTTTTGATTTCTCCTGCATATTTGAATGAGATCCTTGCTGGGTACAATAATCTGGGCTGTAGGTTATTTTCTTTCATCACTTTAAGTATGTCTTGCCATTCCCTCCTGGCTTGAAGAGTTTCTATTGAAAGATCAGCTGTTATCCTTATGGGAATTCCCTTGTGTGTTATTTGTTGTTTTTCCCTTGCTGCTTTTAATATTTGTTCTTTGTGTTTGATCTTTGTTAATTTGATTAATATGTGTCTTGGCATGTTTCGCCTTGGGTTTATCCTGTTTGGGACTCTCTGGGTTTCTTAGACTTGAGTGATTATTTCCTTCCCCATTTTAGGGAAGTTTTCAACTATTATCTCCTCAAGTATTTTTTCATGGTCTTTCTTTTTGTCTTCTTCTTCTGGGACTCCTATGATTTGAATGTTGTAGCGTTTAATATTGTCCTGGAGGTCTCTGAGATTGTCCTCATTTCTTTTAATTCGTTTTTCTTTTTTCCTCTCTGATTCATTTATTTCTACCATTTTCTCTTCTAATTCACTAATCCTATCTTCTGCCTCTGTTATTCTACTATTTTTTGCCTCCAGAGTGTTTTTGATCTCATTTATTGCATTATTCATTATATATTGACTCTTTTTTATTTCTTCTAGGTCCTTGTTAAACCTTTCTTGCATCTTCTCAATCCTTGTCTCCAGGCTATTTATCTGTGATTCCATTTTGATTTCAAGATTTTGGATCAATTTCACTATCATTATTCGGAATTCTTTATCAGGTAGATTCCCTATCTCTTCCTCTTTTATTTGGTTTGGTGGGCATTTATCCTGTTCCTTTACCTGCTGGGTATTCCTCTGTCTCTTCATCTTGTTTAAATTGCTGAGTTTGGGGTGTCCTTTCTGTATTCTGGCAGTTTGTGGAGTTCCCTTTATTGTGGCGTTCCTCACTGTGTGTGGGTTTGTACAAGTGGCTTGTCAAGGTTTCTTGGTTAGGGAAGCTTGTGTCAGTGTTCTGGTGGGTGGAGCTGTATTTCTTCTCTCTGGAGTGCAATGAAGTGTCCAGTAATGAGTTATTAGATGTCTATGGTTTTGGGGTGACTTTGGGCAGCCTGTATATTGCAGCTCAGGGCTGTGTTCCTGTGTTGCTGGAGAATTTGCTTGGTATGTCTTGGCCTGGAACTTGTTGGCCCTTGTGTGGTGCTTGGTTTCAATGTAGGTATGGAGGCACTTGATGAGCTCCTGTCAATTAATGTACCCTGGAGTCAGGGTTTGGACTTAAGCCTCCTGCTTCCAGTTATCAGTCTTATTTTTACAGTAGTCTCAAAACTTCTCCTTCTATACAGCACCATTGATAAAATAACTAGGTTAAAGATGAAAAGTTTCTCCACCGTGAGGGTCACCCAGAGAGGTTCACAGCGTTACATGGAGAAGAGAAGAGGGAGGAGGGAGTTAGAGGTGACCCGAATGAGATGAGGTAGAATCAATAGAGGAGACAGCAGGCTAACCAGTGATCATTTCCTTATGTGCACTCCACAACTGGACTGCTCAGAGATGTTCACGGAGTTATACAGAGAAGAGAAGAGGGAGGAAGGAGACAGAGGTGGCCAGGAGGATAAAAGCAGGGAATGAAAAGGAGAGAGACAGATCCAGCCAGTAATCAGTTCCCTAAGTGTTCTCCACCGTCTGGAACACACAGAAATTCAGAGTTGGGTAGAGTAGAGAAGGGTTAGGGAGGAGACACAGGCGACCTGGTGGAAAGAAAGGAGAGTCCGAAGGGGGAGAGACCAGTCAAGCCAGTAATCTCACTCCGTAGTAAAAAATGGGTACTGAAGATTGGGTTCTTAAAGGTACAAAATTGGTAACAAATACCTAAAAGCAAAATTTAAAAACCTAGAGTAGAGTTTGGAATTTCAAAAATACAATGTTAAAGAAAATAAGAAGGAAAAGAAAGAGAGAAAAAGAAAAAGAAAAAAAAAGAAAACAAAGTCACAAAAATTATAAAGAAAATATAGGTACAAAATTGATAACAAATACCAAAAAGCAAAAGTTAAAAAATCTAGAGTTTGGACACCTTATCTTTGACAAAGGAGGCAAGAATATACAATGGATTAAAGACAATCTCTTTAACAAGTGGTGCTGGGAAATCTGGTCAACCACTTGTAAAAGAATGAAACTAGAGCACTTTCTAACACCATACACAAAAATAATCTCAAAATGGATTAAAGATCTAAACGTAAGACCAGAAACTATAAAACTCCTAGAGGAGAACATAGGCAAAACACTCTCTGACATACATCACAGCAGGATCCTCTATGACCCACCTCCCAGAATATTGGAAATAAAAGCAAAAATAAACAAATAGGACCTAATTAACCTTAAAAGCTTCTGCACATCAAAGGAAACTATTAGCAAGGTGAAAAGACAGCCTTCAGAATGGGAGAAAATAATAGCAAATGAAGCAACCGACAAACAACTAATCTCAAAAATATACAAGCAACTCCTCCAGCTCAACTCCAGAAAAATAAATGACCCAATCAAAAAATGGGCCAAAGATCTAAATAGACATTTCTCCAAAGAAGACATACAGATGGCTAACAAACACATGAAAAGATGCTCAACATCACTCATTATCAGAGAAATGCAAATCAAAACCACTATGAGATACCATTTCACACCAGTCAGAATGGCTGCAATCCAAATGTCTACAAATAATAAATGCTGGAGAGGGTGTGGAGAAAAGGGAACCCTCTTACACTGTTGGTGGGAATGCAAACTAGTACAGCCACTATGGAGAACAGTGTGGAGATGCCTTAAAAAACTGGAAATAGAACTGCCTTATGATCCAGCAATCCCACTGCTGGGCATACACACTGAGGAAACCGGAAGGGAAAGAGACACGTGTACCCCAGTGTTCATCGCAGCACTGTTTATAATAGTCAGGACATGGAAGCAACCTAGATGTCCATCAGCAGATGAATGGATAAGAAAGCTGTGGTACATATACACGATGGAGTATTACTCAGCCATTAAAAAGAATACATTTGAATCAGTTCTAACGAGGTGGATGAAACTGGAGCCTATTATACAGAGTGAAGTAAGCCAGAAGGACAAACACCAATACAGTATACTAACACATGTATATGGAATTTAGAAAGATGGTAACGATAACCCTGTATACGAGACAGCAAAAGAGACACTGATGTATAGAACAGGCTTATGGACTCTGTGGGAGAGGGAGAGGGTGGCAAGATTTGGGAGAATGGCATTGAAACATGTGAAATGTCATGTATGAAACGAGATGGCAGTCCAGGTTCAGTGCACGATGCTGGATGCTTGGGAATGGTGCACTGGGACGACCCAGAGGGATGGTATGGGGAGGGAGGAGGGAGGAGCGTTCAGGATGGATTTTCTTTTAAAAATTTAGAAAAAAAAAAAAGAATTACAAAAAAAAAAAAAAAAAGTTGTCCCTGATGTATTGTTCTAAACAGAGTATGGAGACTAAGAGGGAATTTATTAAACAAAAGCAATATAATCAAAAAAAAAAAAATCTAGAGTTTGGAATTTCAAAAATACAATGTTAAAGAAAGGAAGAAGAAAAAGAAAGAGAAAAAAAAAACAAAAACAAAGTCACAAAAATTATAAAGGAGATATAGGTACAAAATTGATAACAAATACCAAAAAGCATAAATTAAAAATCTAGAGTAGAGTTTGGAATTTCAGGAATACAATGTTAAAGAAAAGGTGAAGAGAAAGAAAGAGAGAAAAAAAAAAGTCACAAAAGTTATAAAAAAAAAATATAGGTACAAAATTGATAACAAATACCAAAAAGCTAAAATTAAAAATGTAGAGCAGAGTTTGGAATTTCAAAAATACAATGTTAAAGAAAAGAAGGAAAAAAAAAGACCAAGGTCACAAAAGTTATAAAAAATATATATATGAAGTTTGCTTTTTTAAAAAAAAAGGGTCTTTTTTTTTTTTTGCAAAGTAATGGTAGGTTATAAAAGTGAAAATTAAAGGAGTAATAGAGGACTTGAAATTTTTAAAAAAATTAAAAAAAAGAAAGAATGATCGTATAAATAGTAAAAATATATAGGACTTTCTCTGATATTGTTGTGGGTATTGTGGGTTCAGTTCATTTTCGGCTAGTTCCTTGCTCCGGCTTATATTTCTCAAGATCTATAGGCCCCTTCCTATGTAGTCGGTACTAACCACGGGGTTTTAATCTATTGCCTGTCGCTTCCAAGGCAGTTCCCTCAGTTATAGCTTCTTCTGTTTGCTGGTCTCTTCAGTGTCTGGTTTCTGCCCTGATACAAAGGGGGCGGTTGTGGACACCTTTTTTTTTTTTTTAAGGCTCAAATTGTTCAGTCGTGCTGTGGGGAGGGAGGGACGCTGCAAATAAATAAGACTGGCGTGTGCTCGCAGTGCCTCAGCCACACTGGGCCTGCCCCCGCTCACAGCACGTGTAGCCTCCCTGCCCACACTGCTCAGGCTCTAGGTTGCTCCGCCAGGAACCATCCATGGCCAGCCCTGGACTGCTTGCACCTCCCAGGTCTAAGCTGCTTAGGTTCAGGTACTCGGGTAGTCCTCAGAGGCACAGACTCGGCTGGGCCTGCGTTTTGTGCCCTTCCCAGGTCCGAACAGCTCAGACAAGAAAGACAAAACATATACTTGTCTTTCAGTGATGAGGTGTTTGGCGAGTGTGGTTGCTGTGACTTATCGCCTCCCCACCACTTGGTTATCTGGGTTTACAACTGGCACACCTTCTCAGGCGGATGTTGACTGTCCAGAACCCCAAGAAGTTTTAGTTAGCAAAGAAGCCTGCTTACAGTTTTGTAGATAATGTCTCTCTGGGGCTGCGATTGCCCCCTTCCGGCTCTGGCTGCCTGTCACTGGAGGGGGACGGTCTGCAGCCGGCTATCTCTGTACAGTCCTTTGTTACGTGTGTGGGCCTGGCGGTGTCTTAGGTTAGGGCTGACTTTTTGTGTGGTAGATATCCCACTGTCTGGTTTGCTAGCCCAAATTATTTCTCTCAGGTAGCGCTCGGGGTATTCAGGGCAGATCCTTACTCTAAGCGATACAGCCCGCACCGCACCTCCCTGCCCAGCCCCCGCTTGCTAATGGTGGATGCAGGCGTCTGCGCTGCTTCTCCGCTGGGGGACTTACCGTAGGGCTCGTAATCTGTGGGTGTTAATTGTTTATTTTTCCTCCCTGTTATGTTGCCCTCTGTGCTTCCAAGGCTCGGCACAGACTCGGCAGTGAGAATGTTTCCTGGTGTTTGGAAACTTCTCTCTTTTAAGACTCCCTTCCTGGGACGGAGCTCCATCCCTCCCTCTTTTGTCTCTTTTTTTGTCTTTTATATTTTTTCATACCTCCTTTCAAAGACAGTGGGTTGCTTTTCTGGGTGCCTGATGTCCTCTGCCGGCATTCAGAAGTTGTTTTGTGGAATTTACTCGGCATTTAAATGTTCTTTTGATGAATTTGTCGGGGAGAAAGTGTTCTCCCCGTCCTATTCCTCCACCATCTTAGCTCCTCCTTGCTTGTAGACTTTTGGATGGCAGCCATTCTGACTGGTATGAAATGGTACCTCATTGTGGTTTTGATTTGCATTTCTCTGATAATGAGTGATGTTGAGCATCTTTTCATGTGTTTGTTAGCCATCTGTATGTCTTCTTTGGAGAAATGTCTATTTAGGTCTTTGGCCCATTTTTTGATTGGGTCGTTTATTTTTCTGGAATTGAGCTGCAGGAGTTGCTTGCATATTTTTGAGATTAATTCTTTGTCAGTTGCTTCATTTGCTATTATTTTCTCCCATTCTGAAGGCTGTCTATTCACCTTGCTTATAGTTTCCTTTGTTGTGCAGAAACTTTTAATTATAATTATGTTCCAAACAGTATCAGACTTTATTTTTTGGGGCTCCAAAATCACTGCAGATGGTGATTGCAGCCATGAAATTAAAAGGCACTTAATCCTTGGAAGGAAAGTTATGACCAACATGCTGCTGCTGCTAAGTCGCTTCACTTGTGTCTGACTCTGTGCGACCCCATAGACGGCAGCCCACCAGGCTCCACCATCCCTGGGATTGTCCAGGCAAGAACACTGGAGTGAGTTGCCATTTCCTTCTCCAATGCATGAAAGTGAAAAGTGAAAAGTGAAGTTGCTCAGTCATGTCCTACTCTTTGCGACCCCATGGACTGCAGCCTACCAGGCTCCTCCGTCTGTGGGATTTTCCAGGCAAGAGTACTGGAGTGGGTGGCCATTGCCTTCTCCATGACCAAACTAGGTAGCATATTAAAAAGCAGAGACATTACTTTGCCAACAAAGGTCCTTCTAGTCAAGGCTATGGTTTTTCCAGTAGTCATGTATGGATGTGAGAGTTGGACTGTGAAGAAAGCTGAGCGCCGAAGAATTGATGCTTTTGAACTGTGGTGTTGGAGAAGACTCTTAAGAGTCCATGGACTGCAAGGAGATCCAACCTGTCTATTCTGAAGGAGATCAGTCCTGAGTGTTCTTTGGAAGGACTGATGGTAAAGCTGAAACTCCAGTACTTTGGCCACCTCATGTGAAGAGTTGACTCATTGGAAAAGACTCTAATGCTGGGAGGGATTGGGGGCAGGAGGAAAAGGGGACAACAGAGGATGAGATGGCTGGATGGCATCACCGACTTGATGGACGTGGGTTTGGGTGAACTCCGGGAGTTGGTGATGGACAGGGTGGCCTGGTGTGCTGCAATTCATGGGGTCGCAGAGTCAGACACGACTGAGCAACTGAACTGTTTATTTCTGTTTATTTTTGCTTTTATTTCCAATATTCTGGGAGGTGGATCCTAGAGGACCCTGCTGTGATTTATGTCGGAGAGTGTTTTGCCTATGTTCTCCTCTAGGAATTTTACAGTTTCTGGTCTTACATTTAGATCTTTAATCCATTTTGAGTTTATTTTTGTGTGTGGTGTTAGAGAGTGTTCTAGTTTCATTCTTTTACAAGTGGTTGACCAGTTTTCCCAAACCACTTGTTAAAAAGATTGTCTTTTCTCCATTGTATATTCTTGCCTCCTTTGTCAAAGATAAGGTGTCCATATGTGTGTGGATTTATCTCTGGGCTTTCTGTTTTGTTCCATTGATCTATATTTCTGTCTTTGTGCCAGTACCATATTGTCTTGATGAATGTGGCTTTGTATTAGAGCCTGAAGTCAGGCAGGTTGATTCCTCCAGTTCCATTCTTCTTTCTCAAGATAGCTTTGGCTATTCGAGGTTTTTTATATTTCCATACAAATTGTGAAATTATTTGTTCTAGCTCTGTGAAAAATACCATTGGTAGCTTGATAGGAATGGCATTGAATCTATAAATTGCTTTGGGTAGTATACTCATTTTCACTATATTGATTCTTCTGATCCATGAACACGGTATATTTCTCCATCTATTAGTGTCCTCTTTGATTTCTTTCACCAGTGTTTTATAGTTTTCTATATTTAGGTCTTTAGTTTCTTTAGGTAGATATATTCCTAAGTATTTTATTCTTTTTGTTGCAATGGTGAATGGAATTGTTTCCTTAATTTCTCTTTATATTTTCTCAGTGTTAGTGTATAGGAATGCAAGGGATTTCTGTGTGTTGATTTTATATCCTGCAACTTTACTATATTCATTGATTAGCTCTAGTAATTTTCTGGTGGAGTCTTTAGGGTCTTCTATGTAGAGGATCATGTCATCTGCAAACAGTGAGAGTTTTACATCTTCTTTTCCAATTTGGATTCCTTTTATTTTTTTTCTGCTCTGATTGCTGTGGCCAAAACTTCCAAAACTATGTTGAATAGTAATGGTGAAAGTGGACACCCTTGTCTTGTTCCTGACTTTAGGGGAAATGGATCAATCAAAGAAGAAGATATAACAATTATAATTATATATGCACCCAATATAGGAGGACTGCAATATGTAAGACAAATGCTAACAAGTATGAAAGGGGAAATTAACAATAACACAATAATAGTGGGAGACTTTAATACCCCACTCACACCTATGGATAGATAAACTAAAAAGAATATTAACAAGGAAACACAAACTTTAAATTATACAATAGACCAGTTAGACCTAATTGATACCTATAGGACATTTCATCCAAAAACAATGAATTTCACCTTTTTCTCAAGCACACACGGAACCTTCTCTAGGATAGATCACATCCTGGGCCATAAAGCTAGCCTTGGTAAATTCAAAAAAATTGAAATCATTCCAAGCATCTTTTCTGAACACAATGCAGTAAGATTAGATCTCAATTACAGGAGAAAAACGATTAAAAATTCCAACATATGGAGGCTCATCAACACACTGCTGAATAACCAACCAATCACAGAAGAAATCAGAAATAAAAATATGCATAGAAACGAATGAAAATGAAAACACAACAACCCAAAACCTGTGGGACACTGTAAAAGCAGTCCTAAGGGGAAGGTTCATAGCAATGCAGGCGTACCTCAAGAAACAAGAAAAAAGTCAAATAAATAATCTAACTTTACACCTAAAGCAACTAGAAAAGGAAGAAATGAAGAACCCCAGGGTTAGTAGAAGGAAAGAAATCTTAAAAATTAGGGCAGAAGTAAATGCAAAAGAAACAAAAGAGACCATAGCAAAAATCAACAAAGCCAAAAGCTGGTTCTCTGAGGGGATAAATAAAATTGACAAACCATTAGCCAGACTCATCAAGAAACAAACGGAGAAAAATCACATCAATAAAATTAGAAGTGAAAATGGAGAGATCACAACAGACAACACAGAAATACGAAGGATCATAAGAGACTACTATCAGCAATTATATGGCAATAAAATGAACAACGTGGAAGAAATGGACAAATTCTTAGAAAAGTACAACTTTCCAAAACTGAACGAGGAAGAAATAGAAAATCTTAGACCCATCACAAGCACGGAAATTGGAACTGTAATCAGAAATCTTCCAGCAAACAAAAGCCCAGGACCAGACGGCTTCACAGCTGAATTCCATCAAAAATTTAGAGAAGAGCTAACACCTATCCTGCTCAAACTCTTCCAGAAAATTGCAGAGGAAGGTAAACTTCCAAACTCATTCTATGAGGCCACCATCACCCTAGTACCAAAACCTGACAAAGATGCCACAAAAAAAGAAAACTACAGGCCAATATCACTGATGAACATAGATGCAAAAATCCTTAACAAAATTCTAGCAATCAGAATCCAACAACACATTAAAAAGATCATACATCATGACCAATTGGGCTTTATCCCAGGGATGCAAGGATTCTTCAATATCTGCAAATCAATCAATGTAATACACCACATTAACAAATTGAAAAATAAAAGCCATATGATTATCTCAATAGATGCAAAGAAAGCCTTTGACAAAATTCAACATCCATTTATGATAAAAACTCTCCAGAAAGCAGGAATAGAAGGAACATACCTCAACATAATAAAAGCTATATATGACCAACCCACAGCAAACATTATCCTCAATGGTGAAAAATTGAAAGCATTTCCCCTAAAGTCAAGAACAAGACAAGGGTACCCACTGTCACATGTGGGTTTTATAATTGCTGTCCCAGTACGTATGAGTTGGTATCTTATTCCTGCTTTTAATTTGCATTTTCCTAATGATTAGTTATGCTGAGCACCTTTTAAAGTACCTCTTGGCTGTTTGTATGTCTTCTTTAAGAGAAAGTCTGTTTAGGTCCTTTGTCCACTTTTAATTGAGTTATTATTTAACTATTGAGTTCTATGAGTTCCTTGTATATTTTGGATACTAACCCCTTCTCAGATATGTGGGTTGCAAATGTTTTCTCCCCTTCTGTTGGTTGCCTTTTCATTTTGTTGATGGGTTTCCTTTGCTGAGCAGAAAATTTTTGGTTCTGTTGTAATCCCATTTGCTTACAATGAATAACACATGGCCTCAATCCCTATGGCACTTACAGTCTGTTCAAGAAATCTGTTCTAAAATAGTATTGCAAGCAACATGCACCAGAGTGAGAGAGTCAGAGTGGATTTCTTGTTATGTTTGCTGCTGCTGCTACTAAGTTGCTTCAGTCGTGTCTGACCCTGTGCGACCCCATGGACTGCAGCCCACCAGGCTTCTCTGTCCATGGGATTTTCCAGGCAAGAGTACTGGAGTGGGGTGCCATTGCCTTCTCCGTCTTGTTATGTTTAGTTTTCCTTAAAACTGTCGATCACTGTTAGATGGCATTTTAACCTATCTTATTGTTGTATTTTTAGGTATAAGAAAAGCACTACCTCCAACACCAGCGCCAGAAATAAAGAAAGTAAGGTGGTCTTTAACTTTTGGAAGTGATGAAAGAGATAGTTGCTCATTCATGTGTAACTTTTTGCGACCCATGGACTGTAGCTTGCTAGGCTCCACTATCCATGGGATTTTCCAGGCAAGAACACTGGAGTCAGTAGCTATGCCCTTCCCCAGGGGATCTTTCTGACCCAGGAATCGAATCCAGGTCTCCCACATTGCAGGTAGATTCTTTACTGTCTGAGCCACCAGGGAAGCCCCTAACTTTTTTAAGCGTGTGTTTACCAAGTGTGTTTTTGTTCAGTCCTGTGATATTGCCTCCTACATTTCTATCAGAAATGGATAGATTATGGCTTAACTTGATTTTTTTTTGGTGTCAAATAATATTTATTTAAATGTATCAGAAATTATCACTGGGGGCCCTATTATCATCTGGCATTCTGCCTATATTTTGGCTTTGAATATTATTCAAGCAATGGGGGACTTTAGAGGAATATTTCAGTCCTGAGACCACAGTATTATGACAAAGGGATGACTCTATTGATTTAATGATATACCTATGAATAGTGAAGTATGGTACAAAACATATACTTTGGACTTGGGAGGGACCCGATCCAGCTCGAATCTGATGTGGGTGACTTTAAGCCACTGTTTCCTTAGTTATAAAATGGAAATTATATACTCTTATGGAATTAGTACTAAGAATAAATGAGGATGCAAATGAACTTATTTGCAAAACAGAAACAGACTCACAGAGGAAGGAAATTTAGGGTTGCCCAAGGGGAAAGGCGGGGTATGGGGGTAAATTAGGCTTTTGAGATTAGCAGATAGGAACTATTATATATAAAGTAGATAAACAGCAAGGTCCTACTCTATAGCATAGGGAGCTGTATTCAGTATCCTATAATAAACCATAATGAAAACAGTATGAAAAAGAGTATATACTGAATCACTTCGCTGTATACCAGAAACGAATGCAGCATTGTAAGTTAACTATGTGCTATGCTGTGCTTAGTCCCTTAGTCATGTCCAGCTCTTTGCAACCCCATGGACTGTAGCCCACCAGGCTTCTCTGTCCATGGGGATTCACCAGGCAAGAATACTGGGGCGGGTAGCCTATCCCTTCTCCAGGGGAACTTCCTGACCCAAGAGTCGTACAGAGGTCTTCTGCATTGCAGGCAAATTCTTTACCAGCTGAGCTACCAGGGAAGCCCAACTATATATTTCAATTTAAAATTTAAAAAAAAAAAAAAGAATAAATGAGAAGATATATGCCAGCTATGTACTTAGAGTGTACCTTGCACATAGTAGGCATGAAGAAGTAGATTCCTTCAAGTGGGAGACCTGACGAAAGTAGGTCTTTTTCCCATTGTAGGCCATTAAATGGTGGATCTGCTTTTAGTCGTGATTTCTACTCACATTCTACCCTTGCCTCTCCCTGGTAAGTTAATCCTGACCCCGAGAAGAATCCTTCTGATATTTAAAGACAGTTTTTGCTCTTGTCCTGTATTCTGAAACCCATGAGAGGCCCAGTAGCATCAACATCCTCAAACTCATGGGCGGAGAGTCACCAGATTACTTTAGGTAGAGTTTATTCTGTGGCGGTATGCAGTGCTTAGTGTTTACTTTACACCCAGTTTCACATAGAAGACTAAACTTTCACATTTCCGTTTCTTAGCGAAGGCCTCCTCCACCAATTCCGCCTGAAGAAGAAAATGGTGAAGAAATAGTTGTAGCCATGTATGATTTCCAAGCGACAGAAGCACATGATCTCAGACTAGAGAGAGGCCAGGAGTATATCATATTGGAAAAGAATGATGTTCATTGGTGGAAAGCAAGAGATAAATATGGGTAGGTATTCCCTCCCTGTGGATGATACACAGTGGGTGACTGGGAGTTAAATACTGAGCGAGAAGATGATAATCTGTAACTGCTATGTAGTGAGACCAGTTCAACAGCCGTAAATGAAAATATACATTATTACCTTTTAGTAGCACAGTGTCTTCTTAGTAACTCAATAAATATAAATAGATCAACCACTTCTTTCCAGAAATTAGAATCCATTACACTGGTCTATTTCTCATCCATTGTATGTTTGAATTGGATTGTTTTGATCTTGGGGGAAATTACATTTTAGGTCTCTTTCTGTCCCCCTCCCCCTCAAAATAAATAAGTAATCTTAGATTGGTTGTAGAAAGAGAGAATGTGAGTGTGTGTCTGTCTATATGTATGTGTGTATGTGCCTATGTCTAAAATACATACATTCAAGAAGTTTAAAAACAAATGTTATTTATACTAAATAGGATTTAAAGAGAATAATCCTTTCAACCTTATTATTGGTAAATAATGGGTAAATATGATACGGCAGGGAGTGTATCTTAAGCTTCATTAGGAAAGCTCTATATCCTGTGCTTACCTCTGTAGTATAACCCTGTTTTTATTCTGAGTTCCTGTGAATAAGAAGAGGAGGGCTTTTTGTCCTGATTAGAGCATTCCCTTCATGCAAATCCACTTTCTTACCTCCTGCCCCACCTGCAGTTCCAGGGTCACTGCTGGAGAAGCAATGGAAGCCTCTGGATTGGGCAGGGCCCATGTCTGCTGCTCACTTCTTGGCAGTGGTACATCTCCTGAGTGCTGTGCATTAGTACCTTTATGGAAACCTGTTCATCTGTGTTTATAGGAAGGTCATCACTGCTTTTTTTTGCCAAACAAGATTTTTTTTTTAAATTATAGACATATCCAAAAGATATGTAATAGTTTAACGGAGCCTCTTGTCACTTGACTTCAGAAATTGGTCGGTCATAATTTTTAAATCTTCCCATTAAAACAACAAAAAAAATCTTCCCAACTGTTCTTTTTTTTTTTTTTTTTTTTTTTGAGTATTTAAAAGTAGATTCAAATCATCATGAAATTTCACCCCCAAGTCTAATTGCTTAAAGATGTTTAAACAACTGCTGTGTCATTAGCATGTGTGCGTGTGTTAGTTGCTCAGTCGTGTCTGACTTTTTGTGACCCCATGGGCTATAGCACACCGGGCTCTTCTGTCCATAGAATTCTCCAGGCAAGAATACTGGAGTGGGTAGCCACTGTCTTCTCCAAGGGATCTTCCCCACCCAGAGATGTACCTGGGTCTCCTGATTGCAGGCAGTTTCTTTACCGTCTGAGCCACCAGGGAACCCCAACATTATAATAGAATAATAATTTTAAAAATTCCTTGGTAGGCTTTCCCCCAGCATTTTCAGGACTAGAAGAAATAAAAGCCCAGATATCAAATATTTAAATATTTATAAGTCAGGCTGACAAATTAGTGAATAAGGTATAATTTATCCTGCAGCTTGACAAACATACCTCCAAAATGACAAGGAAAGCAAGGTCTGGCTTAGAGTTCCGTGCCAGAATGTGACAGCGCCCGGAGGGCTGGCCGTCTCAGGGTCTCGCCCTTCTCCCTTCCCTTCTGTCCCTGGTTCCGTCTCGCATGCACCATGTGCGTCTCCCAGCTACACATCCAAATTCTGTCCATTTGGTTGGCAAAAGCCACCTCCCAGCTTGGTCACTGCCTGGACCTGGGCTGGAGGAGTGCATGCAAGCAGCATCATTTGGTTTCCAGAGAATGAAACCCCTTGGAAAGGCCCCTGTAGGGCTTGGCAATGGGCAGCGAATTCTGAGGCCATAGTTTCAGATGATGGTCCAGCTGAGGAATGATGGACTTTAGCATTCCCTCGAAAGTGTGAGGTCAGAACAGGGGCCCTTCTGGCCCAGGTTTAAGGATAGTACCAACTCTGTAATTCTGGTTTTCCTTGATTAGCTCTAATCTGTATTTTTACAATTTACTCAAGATTAAAACAAGGTCCACACAATGCATTTTGCTGACACGTCTCATGTCTCTCTTTTATTCTACAACAATCCCTGTCCTTTTTCCCCCCGTTTTTGATTTATTGATAAAACCAGATCTTTTTCTCTATAGTGAGCCACAATCTAGACTAAGCTATTTGCTTCCACATGGTATTGTTGAATATGTATCTATGTCCCCTATATCTGGTGGTTCCACTTCTTACGATGCCAGGGTTACGCAGGTAAACACACTGGAGGTATGTTTGTCAACTTTATTCCTCCATCATAAAATTCTTCGTCAATGTTTCACTTAATGATTTTAGCATCCATTGATGATTATTGCTTAGATCTATTATTTCCTTCAGGATAGCAAAATGGAGATTTTTCTAATTCTGACGACCAAGTTTCCTCTGCTGATAACAGTGGTAACCAATACTTTTAAAAGTGTTATTATGGATACTTCTGGGATTCCCAGGTGGCTCAGAGGTAAAGAACCCACCTGCCAATCAATGCAGGAGACGTGGGTTCACTCCCTGGGTCAGGAAGATCCCCTGGAGAAGGAAATGGCAATCCATTTCCAAGTATTCTTGCCTGGGAAATCCCATGGAAAGAGGAGCCTGGTGGGCTCCATGCGGTTGCAAAGAGTCAGACATGACTGAGCGACTAAACAGAAGGAGAAGCATGGATAATTTCATATTTGGTTTTTTTCTATTGCTGTCATTATTCTTTTTGCTTGGATTGTCCCATCATGCGTCAATGGTAACTATTTTTGTTAGGGGTCCTTTTAGCCTTTCTTTCTCAGCTTCCTTGCTTTCTGAAGAAAATAAAAGAGCTCAGTTTCATTCTTGTGTTCTTCCTGGTCAAACCTGCAATTTGCCATTTCCCCATAGAGTTCTGGCTCCTTTTCATAGGAAATAATATTTAAAGACAACAGGTGGGGTACTAAGATTCTCTTGCTGCTGGATTGTCCTTGCTTCTAGGCCTTTCTCAGTGCACAGAGCCACATATATACACTCTTATGTGTGCATATATTATGGGTTGTTACCAGAGGCCTGGCGTGCTGCGATTCATGGGGTCGCAAAGACTGAGCAACTGAACTAAACCAGCAGTTCAAATTCAGAATTATAGTATTTTTACTCAACGTAGAAATTTTATACATATATCTCTTCTTCTGCTGAAATTCTTGGTTCCAGCCAAGATTCTACCTACTATGACTGCTCCTTAAATTTTAATGTGCACAGGAGTCATCTAGGGTAAAAATGCAAGGTCCCCTGGCCCCACACAGGCCTCCTCAGTTCATGTCTCTTGGGTGGGACCCAGGAATTTGTCGTTTACCGAGTGACCAGATGATGCTGATGCAGATGTTAGGGATTACTCTCTGAAAGCGTGCACTGCACAGACTGTCACGGTGTTGCAGGGGCAGTTGTTTTCATCCCACACTGCCACTTTCCTGAAGTAGTGGTTTCTTTAAAACATCCCCAGAAAGGGTGAATTCAAGAGAAGCACCATAGAACGTTAGGAAGGGCCCTGAACCAAGTCACAAGTTCAGAATTCACATTCTGACCCTGTTGCTGGCTAGTTCTGAGCCCTTGAAAAAGTCTCAATCTTCCTAAGCTTTGGTTTCCCCACCGAAAAGTGGGTACAAGAATGTCTGCCTACCTCAGAATTTTTGTAAGGATCCAATGAGGAAATCCTTTGTAAAGCATCAAATACTGTAGATACATTGACTTATTGAGGGTCAGCCAATCTTTCTTATAAGCTTTAGGCAATATTATACTTTAATTATTCCAGAAGGGCAGTAATTTTCCTCTTAATACTGTCAGTAAAATATTTTCAGTTTATCTAAAGTGTTTTTCTTATTTCTAGGAGTGAAGGATATATCCCAAGTAATTATGTGACAGGAAAGAAATCAAACAACTTAGATCAATATGAGTAAGTAAAAGATATTTTGTGAATGTGGAGAACCAGACATTGTTTTTCTTTTCCTAATTATGTAAGGGACCTGGGAGACTAATGGTTATCTTTCACTGTCTTTATAAGGTGATACCAACTTATTCTTAACTCAGTTGTATAAGATGGTAAATGATGCTGTAATTAGTGTATAATTAGTTTCTATTATACACTTCACCTGAACATACTATGTGTGAATCGAGTTACAGAAATGAATATAATTAAATTGATTTTAAACAAATCACAGCTTAACTGGCTTTGAAATACAGCTCATTGTTCATTCAAGAAATGAAAATACAGTTTCCTAGAGTTGCCTTTAAAAAGCATTTGATTGTTTATTTTTTCTAACTATAATAAGTGATTATTGTTTTAAAATTGTTTGAAAATATGAAAAATGTTAATAAGGAAAAAATTATAAATCAACTAGATCTGAACTCTGTCAACATTTGTATATTTTCTTTCAATCTTTTTACTGTTTTAAAAAAATAGAATCATGCTGTATATACTGTTTTATATCCTGTTTAATTCACTTAACAATATATTTCCTCATACCGTTGAATGTTCTTCAAAAGCATTTTCATAATTGTACTGTGTTTCATTCTTCAAATATTTACTGAGACCTTAGTATGTATCCTGCACTGTGTGAGATCTTAAGGAGTACAACCAGGCATATAACCACATGGATGTGCAGTAATTTATAAAATCATTTTCTTATTTGTGTGACATGAATGTTTTGGCATCTTTGCTATGTAAAAATACTGGGATACCTCTTTCTGCTTATTGTTTTAAACTAGATCTTTAAAAACCTACATACTGGGCTAAAGGCTAGTTTTGAACTTCTTAAGACTTCTAAAGCATGCTGTCAAATTACTTTTCAGAGAAAGCAAGTGGGCTGCTGTTCATACGCCCACTAGCAGTGTGTGGCCAGGTTTTAGTGAGAGGCTCAAATATACCAAACACTGTTTGTGGTCATTCTGAGGTGGTATTTTGATGCTTCATTCACTTCTTTAAAAACAACACCATCACCACCACCTCCAACACAAAGCTGTTTCCTCTGTCCATGTCACTTCCTATAATATGAGTGTACCTTAAAAGTCTAGAAAAGGATTAACAGATTCAAAAGTCGTAGTTCCCAGTGGTGTGACCCCTTCAAAGGTGTTTTAGAAGTAGGTGAGGGTATAAAAAAGATGTAACTAAAATAGTGTTTTTGCTCTGAAATAAGTTTTAGGAAAATAGAGCATATATTTAGAATTTGGGGAAGATGCTAAAGGTAGAAACTTGGACTTGATTTTAAAGGGATCTGGTAGAGAAGTGACTGATAATTGAGGAGGGAAGTGCTTGGAAACTAGATAATCCTTATCTGAATGTAAGAGCTACCCCCTATGACTCACGGGATTACACATAAGGGTTTTAGAAAGTTTATGGTGCATTGCCATGCATTTTTTGGGTGCCTGACTCCACCTCTGCATGACTAAGGGGACTTGCTGTGGGAGCCCCCTCAGCTGGCTTCTGCCCAAGGTTGGGGATACCACGTGGCAGGGTGCCAGTTCTGGCTGCATGAGAGATGAAAAACCTGTTCTCAGTGCTGACTCCTGCTATCTTTCCATGCCACGGTTGGTGTTGGATTTTGCTAAAGCCCATCTTGTAATACATCTCAAATATCTCCAGGGTTAAAAAACTTTTTGCCAGGTGCTGAACCAAGAGCAATAAGGAGTTCATGATCTGAGGCACAGTCAGCTCCTGGTCTTGTTTTTGCTGACTGTATAGAGCTTCTTCATCTTTGGCTGCAAAGAATATAATCAATCTGATTTTGGTGTTGGCCATCTGGTGATGTCCACATGTAGAGTCTTGTGTTGTTGGAAGAGGGTGTTTGCTATGACCAGTGCATTCTCTTGGCAAAACTCTATTAGCCTTTACCCTGCTTCATTCTGTACTGCAAGGCCAAATTTGCCTGTTACTCCAGGTGTTTCTTGACTTCCTACTTTTGCATTCCAGTCCCCTATGATGAAAAGGACATCTTTTTTGGGTGTTAGTTCCAGAAGGTCTTACAGGTCTTCATAGAACTATTCAACTTCAGCTTCTTCAGCGTTACTGGTCAGGGCATAGACTTGGATTACCGTGATATTGAATGGTTTACCTTGGAAACAAACAGACATCATTCTGTCATTTTTGAGATTGCAACCAAGTACTGCATTTCAGACTCTTTCGTTGACTGTGATGGCTACACCATTTCTTCTAAGGGATTTTTGCCCACAGTAGTAGTTATAATGGTCATCTGAGTTAAATTCACCCATTCCAGTCCATTTTAGTTCACTGATTCCTAAAATGTCAGTGTTCACTCTTGTCATCTCCTGTTTGACCACTTCCAATTTGCCTTGATTCATGGACCTAACATTCCAGGTTCCTATGCAATATTGCTCTTTACAGCATCAGACCTTGCTTCTATCACCAGTCTCATCCACAACTGGGTATTGTTTTTGCTTTGGCTCTGTCTCTTCATTCTTTGTGGAGTTATTTCTCCACTGATCTCCAGTAGCATATCGGGGGGGAGTTAATCTTTCAGTGTCCTGTCTTCTTGCCTTTTCATACTGTTCATGGGGTTCTCAAGGCAAGAATACTGAAATGGTTTTCCATTCCCTTCTCCAGTGGACCACATTTTGTCAGAACTCTCCACCAAGACCCATCCGTCTTGGGTGGCCCTATGCAGCATGGCTTAATATCACTGAGTTAGACAAGGCTGTGGTCCATGTGACTAGATTGGCTAGTTTCTGTGATTGTGGTTTTAGTCTGTCTGCCCTCTGATGCCCTCTGTCAGCTCCTACCACTGAAAAATGCTGGGCTGGATGAAGCACAAACTGGAATCAAGATTGCCGGGAGAAATATCAATCAATAACCTCAGATATGCAGATGACACCACCCTTATGGCAGAAAGTGAAGAAGAACTAAAGAGGCTCTTGATGACAGTGAAAGAGGAGAGTGAAAAAGTTGGCTTAAAGCTCAACATTCAGAAAACGAAGATTTATGGCATCTGGTCCCATCACTTCATGGGAAATAGATGGGGAAACAGTGGAAACAGTGAGAGATTTTATTTTGGGGGGCTCAAAAATTAAGCAGATGGTGACTGCAGCCATGAAATTAAAAGATGCTTGTTCCTTGGAAGGAAAGTTATAACCAACCTAGACAGCATATTGAAAAGCAGAGACATTACTTTGCCAAAAAAACGTCTATCTAGTCAAGGCTATGGTTTTTGCATTAGTCATGTATGGATGTGAGAGTTGGACTCTAAAGAAAGCTGAGCGCCGAAGAATTGATGCTTTTGAACTGTGGTGTTGGAGAAGACTCTTGAGAGTCCCTTGGACTGCAAGGAGATCCAACGAGTCCATTCTGGAGGAGATCAGTCCTGAGTGTTCATTGGAAGGACTGATGTTGATGCTGAAATTCCAATGCTTTGGCCACCTGGTGTGAAGAACTGACTCATTGGAAAAGATCCTGATGCTGGGAAAGATTGAAGGCAGGAGGAGAAGGGGATGACAGAGAATGAGATGGTTGGATGGCATCACCAACTCAATGGACATGAGTTGAATAAACTCTGGGAGTTGGTGATAGAACAGGGAGGCCTGGTGTGCTGTGGTCCATGGGGTCACGAAGAGTCGGACACAACTGAGTGAGTAAACTGAACTGAACTGAACTGAACTGAATCAAGAGCCCCTCTGCTGTTTGTTTGGGGGCAGGAGGAGGAGCCCTAGGCAATGGTTGTCCCCTGGGCTGGACTCAGGACTGCCAACCTACAGCTCCCGGGGTATCAGTACCCTGGTTCTCACCTCTACATCAGGTCCCAGTTGGGGGAGGACAGAACCAGCAGAAGTGCTGCAGGAAAGAAACTGGACTCATTATGGTGGTCAGGAATATATTCTTGATGGAAACACATTAAAGGAAGAAGGTGACAGGAATGCAAGGGCCCTTAGACGGGAAAAGTCCAGAACAAGACTTTGCATGGGTGATCCAGGAGGCAAGGACCAAATTGAGAACCGGCTAAGATTTATAGCTCATTGATTGGTTGTTTTCAATTCTTTTTTTGTTATTTTATACCTGTTGCCTCCTTTTTATAATTTACCCAGCCTACCCTCCCCAAGAAGCTTGGCTAGGATCTTTCCTTTCCAGAAAGGACTCAGTATCCCTAAATCAGCTTTTCCTCTCAATTCAGACACCACCATGAAGTCCTATCCATTTAAGTGTTTGAAGTGACTAGCCAATCTGAAACCCTCATTCCCATTAGGGTTTTGATATCTAAGAAGGGAATGACAAGTTACTTACAAATCCTGACGTTGTTTCTAGACATATATTGTACCTTCATCAAGGGGAACTAACTGATCTCCCTAGGTATTTGTGTACCAGGCTTGTGAGCGATGCGTGTGCTGGCGTCCTAGAGCTGTAACTCTCCTCACCGTGTGTGCTTCCTCACATTCCCACCCTCTGCATCGTTCTTTCCCATACGATGCGTTCAGCATCCTTTCCCTCTTGTCTGTCCCTCCGTGCCCGGTACCTCCGTGCCCATACCTTCTATGATAGGTATCATAGAAGAGACAAAGAGGCCACAAAGAACCGTTACGAAATACTCACCAAGAGCCACAGGTTGATTCCTCTTTTGATTTGCTCATCACTCCTTCCTGTTTTCCTTCCACTTTAGTGTCTGAGTTTCTATTCTAGGGAAAGAAAGCATCCTTTCTGGGGAACCTGCAAATGCCTTAAAAATGACTGCTTAGAACAGGATTTGTGCTGTGAATTCCTTTTCTTTCCTTATTTTCTTTATCCCTTCCTAGAAGCTTGAATCGGAGAAGGCAGTGGCGCCCCACTCCAGTACTCTTGCCTGGAAAATCCCATGGATGGAGGAGCCTGGTAGGCTGCAGTCCATGGGGTCGCTAAGAGTCAGACACGAATGAGCGACTTCACTTTCACTTTTCACTTTCATGCATTGGAGAAGGAAATGGCAACCCACTCCAGTGTTCTTGCCTGGAGAATCCCAGGGACAGGGGAGCCTGGTGGGCTGCCGTCTATGGGGTCGCACAGAGTTGAACACAACTGAAGTGACTTAGCAGCAGCAGCAGCAGGAGCTTGAATATACTAAGTGAGGAAAGGACCTCTTTTTTTTCCCCGAGTTTCTTATATCTAATTCCTCTTGAAAGCCACAGTCTAGTTTTACTGACTACTTGCATGTGAATGTGAGACTAATCTTCCATTGTTTACTCTTGCTGTGAGAATATGGGCTTGGATTTTCTGTGATTAGTTAAGAGAATATTTTTCAGTCTTTCAGATCCTGCTGGTTTATAATGCATAATGAGAGATCCAGTTACTGTTCTTAATTATTTCTTATGACTGTTTTTAAGAAGAGAAATATTTCCTCTATCAATGAGAAAGCTTTAGGGACAGAATCCAATCTGTTCTCCTTTTTTTTTTTTTTAATGTGAACCATTTTAAAAGTCTTTAGTAAATTCGTTAACAATGTTGTTTCTGCTATATGTTTCTTTTTTTTTTGGTTGCAAGGCACTTAGGATCTTAGCTCCTCAATCAGGGATCAAACCCACACCTCCTGCATTGAGAGGTGAAGTCTTAACCACTGGACAGCCAGGAAAGTCCCCTCCTCCTTTATTTCATTTCTCAATTACTTTCAGAAATTGATCAGAACTATAGCTTTGTTGAATGTGGTCCCAGTTCATAAAGTGGGACCCACAGAAATGAGATCTTAATACCCACAATTCTGAGGCCTGGTTAATCATTTCAGGTTCCAAATAAAATAAGTTACTGGCTTGTACTGAGATTATAATTTGTGTTTGGCTGCTACAACTGCTTAAAAGAATCTTGATGAGAAAAGATCTTGTATTTTTTTTCTTTGTGTTTTTCTCTTCCTCAGTCAGGGAAGGCCTTTGTATTTGCTTGTCTCACGGTGTTTGCTGGGCCAAAAGCAGGTGCTCATCCTCTTATAAAAGCCTGAAACAGTGACAAAAAATTCACATGTTTAGAGGGGCCAAGCTAAGTTTTGTAATATTGGAACCCTCAGGAAATATGACTGGTGGAGGGTTCTGCCCATGAAAGGCCATCTAAAACAAAACAGCAGAGAGCAAAAACCCAAGTGTAAAGCTGACAGTTTGAGGGACTTGTCTAGTGGTTCAGCGGTTAACATGCTTCCTACACGGGGCGGGGTGGTGGGGGTGGGGTGGTGGGCATGGATTCCTGGTCAGGAATTAAGATTCTACATGTCACACGGCCAGAAATATAAATAAACCTGACAATTTGAGTTCATCTTCTTCGGCCAACTTGCTTATAATCCCATGGAGAGATTGAGCTGTGGAAAGCAAGGGAAGGGGTGTACTTCTGAGCATGAAGTGGGAGATGGCAGTATCCATCTTTCCTTAGGAAAAATTTCCCAAGGGGTAAAAGGGGCGCTGATATGCAGGGGCTTAGCACAGAGTGGGGAGGGCAGGCGCCACTGCTTGGCCCTGGCGGAGTTCCTACAGCACACCTGAGGAGGCTCCCAGGGGTTAGGACTGTGCTAGAAGCAGCACGTCGGGAAGACCCAGGAGGCCTCTTCTGTTTTGCTCTGTTTCTTTCAACACTTGGGACCTTTGTGAAGTTCACTAGGGGAGTCTTCCTGATAAGCTGAGATGAAATCTACTGCCTGTTGGTGGGATGGAGGCTTAGGATTAGATTTAATTTGAATTAAAGACAATAATGTAGTGATATTTCCTGCATATTTGAGTCTGTGGGGTAAAATTCATTCTTGCTGTTATTATAATAGTGAAAAATAGGAATGATTTTTATGTTAACTAATAAAAAAGAGCTTAAATAAATTATGGCACATCCAGACTGTGAACTATATTGTTTTGCAAAGATGTGTGTGATACACTGTTAAGTGAAAAAATCCAGGTTCTGATACAGCAAGTATACTTTGATCAGCTTTAATAATGAAAATGAGAATGTTAGCATACATATGGGTCTTTATAAAAATATGGGTAGAAAAAGTCTGCAAGTATGTACATCCAAATGTTACTAGTGGTTTTCTATTTTATAGAGATCATGCATGATATCTTGTTCTTATTTATTGTTTGTCATTGGGGAGCAGTATTGCCTTGCTAATTCTAAAAAGAAAAAAGAACAATTAAAGTACCTGAGGTCTTAAACATATCTTTTTCTGTTCAGATGGTATTGCAGAAATATGAATAGGAGCAAAGCAGAGCAACTCCTTAGAAGTGAGGTAAGTGTTTGTACTTGTTTTGTGGGTTTGGTTCCAGCACAGAATCAATTGAAATTAATTCCCGATTAGAAATTCCACCTACCTCTGTGACCAAAGCCTAAAAAAATACCATGATGTACGTACAAATTAAAAAAAAAAAAAATTTAAAATTGAAGGCTGCCATATTTGTTTCCTGGGGCTACTGTAAACAAAGTACCACAAACTGAGTGCTGTACCAAAGTAGCACAAGCAGCAGTTTGTTGTTTCACGGATCTGAAGGTCAGAAACCTGAAATCCAGATGTCAGCAGGCTGGGCTCCTTTGGGGGCTGTGAGGGAGGGATCTGAATGAGGCCTCTCTCCCTTTCTCCCTGTGGTTCTTCCCTCTATGCATATCTGGCTCTGTGTCCAGATTTCCCTTTTATAAGGACTCCAGCCACATAGGATTAGGGCTCCCTGCCCCATGACCTCATTTCCACTTGATTGCCTCCATACATCTCCACAGAAGGTCACGTTCTGAAGCACCAGGGATCAGAACTCCAGTGTGTGTTTTTCAAGGGGGAAAGAAAGTCCCTGTTCTTCAGTCGCCCAGTCGTGTCTGACTCTTTGTGACTCCATGGACTGCAGCAGGCCAGGCTTCCCTGTCCTTCACCATCTCCAGGAGTTTGCTCAAACTCCTGTCAACAGATTTATGCTATACTATGCTATGCTAAGTCACTTCAGTCGTGTCCGACTCTGTGTGACCCCATAGATGGTAGCCTACCAGGCTTCCCCGTCCCTGGGATTCTCCAGGCAAGAACACTGGAGTGGGTTGCCATTTCCTTCTCCAATGCATGAAAGTGAAAAGTAAAGTGAAGTTGCTCAGTCGTGTCCGACTCTTAGCGACCCCATGGACTGCAGCCTACCAGGCTCCTCTGTCTATGGGATTTTCCAGGCAAGAGTACTGGAGTGGGGTGCCATTGCCTTCTCCGAACAGATTTATAACAATGGATAATAGCTATACATGGCCAACGTTTTCTTTACTGTTTCTTACTGATTTATCATTTGCTACCTTAATGTTAGTACTTATATGTATTTTTATTTTTTGCTTCAAGTTGTTTTAAAACAGTTTAACATCAATATTACATGCTATCTTTTATAAATGAAGTGTTAACACAGTATTTAGTTGCCTTTAGAAATGTGCCAAAATTCTTGCACTTTAGAAATAATTACAGTGGCAAGATGAAATCCAGTCTAGAGGAAGCTAAGTGGACTGAATAAGGAGACCCATCCAAGTCTAGCTGTTACTTTTCTAGTCTATTTTTGGCATCTGTAAGGCCGAAATGTTGTGTTAGAAGATGACCTCTACAGTTCTCTGCATTTATGACCTAGTTATTCTATTTAGTAATAGTTCTGTTAAACCTGTGCTTTCTCATTTTGTCTCCTGCTTATTATCCCTAGTTGAGGTTTGGTTGGGTGCTTATTTCTTATAGTTTATGTTAAGAGATCAGTACATTCATGCATGCTAAGTTGCTTCAGTTGTGTCAGACTCTTTGTGACCCTATGAACTGTAGCCTGCCAGGCTCCTCTGTCCATGGGATTCTCCAGGCAAGAAAACTGTAGTGGGTTGCCATTTCCTCCTCCAGGGGATCCTCCGGACCCAGGGACTGAACCCATGTCTTTTACATCTCCTGCATTGGCAGGCAGGTTCTTTGCCACCATTGGCACCTGGAAAGCCCATACTGGAAGAGAGCAATAGCAGGTGATTATGCTTGATTCAGAGATCAAATTGCCAACATCCACTGGATCATCGAAAAAGTAGAGAGTTCCAGAAAAACATCTACTTCTGCTTTATTGACTACGCCAAAGCCTTTGACAGTGTGGATCACAAAAAACTTGAACATTCTTTAAGAGATGGGAATACCAGACCACCTTACCTGCCTCCTGAGAAATCTGTATGCAGGTCAAAAAGCAACAGTTAGAACCAGACATGGAACAACAGACTGGTTCCAAATTGGGAAAGGAGTATGTCAAAGCTGTATATTGTCACCTTGCTTATTTAACTTATATGCAGAGTACATCATGCGAAATGCTGGGCTGGTTGAAGGACAAGCTGAAATCAAGATTACTGGGAGAAATATCAATAATCTCAGATATACAGAGGACGCCACCCTTATGGCAGATAGCAAAGAGGAACTAAAGAGCCTCTAGATGAAAGTGAAAGAGGAGAGTGAAAAAGTTGGCTTAAAGCTCAACATTCAGAAAACGAAGATCATGGCATCTAGTCCCATCACTTCATGGTAAATAGATGGAGAAACAATGGAAACAGTGACAGACTTTATTTTCTTGGGTTCCAAATCACTGCAGATGGTGACTGCAGCCATGAAATTAAAAGACGCTTGCTCCTTGTAAAAGATGCTTACTCCTTGGAAGGAAAGTTATGACCAACCTAGATAGCATGTTCAAAAGCAGAGACATTACTTTGCCAACAAAGGTTCATCTAGTCAAGGCTATGGTTTTTCCTGTGGTCATGTATGGATGTGAGAGTTGGACTGTGAAGAAGGCTGAGCGCCAAAGAATTGATGCTTTTGAACTGTGGTGTTGGAGAAGACTCTTGAGTTCCTTGGTTTGCAAGGAGATCAAACCAGTAGATCCTAAAGGAAATCAGTCCTGAATATTCATTGGAAGGACTGATGCTGAAGCTGAAACTCCAATACTTTGGCCACCTGATGCAAAGAACTGACTCATTGGAAAAGACCCTGATGCTGGGAAAGATTGAAGGCGGGAGGAGAAGGGGACGACAGAGCATGAGATGGTTGGATGGCATCGCTGACTCTATCTATTGACATGAGTTTGAGCAAGCTCCAGGAGTTGGTGACAGACAGGGAATTCTGGCGTGCTGCCGTCCATGCAGTTGCAGAGTCAGACACACCTGAGTGACTGAACTGAACTCAACTCATGCTTGATTCATATGACATGTCACCTCTCCTCCCATTCTGTGGGTGGCTCCACAGTGAAAGGCCGCTGTAGGGCAGTGGGTACCTAGAAGGCTTGAGGTCTAAATCCTGGCTCTGCTCTTTATTAGCCATTTGACCTGGGGTAAATTTCCAACCTTTCTGTGCTTCATTTCCTCACCTGTAAACAGGTAAGGGGATAATAGTAGTACGTACCTCAAAAGACTATTTTGAGGACTGAGTAGATCCACATATAATATATCAAAGCAGAGTAAGTTTTCAATAAGTATGTGCAGTGGCACCCCACTCCGGTACTTTTGCCTGGAAAATCCCATGGACGGAGGAGCCTGGTGGGCTGCAGTCCATGGAGTCGCTAGAGTTGGCCTGAGCGACTCTAGCGACTTCACTTTCACTTTTCACTTTCATGCCTCGGAGAAGGAAATGGCCACCCACTCCAATGTTCTTGCCTGGAGAATCCCAGGGACGGGGAAGCCTGGTGGGCTGCTGTCTATGGGGTCGCACACAGTCGAACACGACTGAAGCGACTTAGCAGCAGCAGCAGGGACTTCCTTGGTGGTCCAGTGGTTAAGACTCTCTTCTCCACTGCACTGGGCCCCTGTTTGATCCCTGGTTGGGAAACTGAGATCTCACATGCCACACAGTGCAGCCAAAAACAAAAGAAAATAAGCACACAGACAAACAAAATGTGTTTTACTAGAAAATCTTCCAGCAAAGATAAAGGAATAGTTCTGCTTCATAGAGTAAAATCATTTCCAGGAAATTTTGTGTAAGCAAATAATGTTAACTCATGGGAAACATAAATCAGGGGAAACAAAGTTTACTGACCAATAAATTATTATGATCATGGTCCCTAATGGTTCTTAGCAGATTTATTTTGGGGGCTTTATTTCATTCCATTGTCTTTCCTAGGAATAAGGAAAGACTGTTTTTATTTTCATCTGCTAGGCACACTTTCCAAGCGGATTCAGTGTTGGAGACTGACTGTGGTGCTATTGGTGGAGAGGTGTGTGAGGTTCCTGGCTTCTGTTTCTTGCTCTTAGGCTTAGAACTTGATGAGGATTTATCTCTTGACCATTCACTGTGTTTCTGCCTTTTGGTTTTCTCTGCTTAAGTTGCTTGTGCTTCCGTCTCTCCTTTTGTAAAGAGTGATATTTAACATAGATTTCTAGGGGAATTAAGGACTTTTTTAAGTGTTTCTATAAAGAGCACTGAGATGTTTATAGGAAAAATGCTATGTGGACAAAGATGATATAGAGTTAGGATTCACGACTTCTAGAAAATACAAAAAATGTATGAAATGAAACCCAGTTGTTAAGAAATGCCGTTTTCAGTAACTGTTTCCCCATATGTCCAGGAAGTAAAGGAATTGCAAAACTTGTCTGTCAGTTCTGGAAGGGCCCTGAGAGATTATCTTGTTGAAATGTCTCCTACTAGTGTGTGTTCCATGCATTGGAGAAGGAAATGGCAACCCACTCCAGTGTTCTTGCCTGGAGAATCCCAGGGACAGGGGAGCCTTGGTGGGCTGCCGTCTATGGGGTCGCACAGAGTTGGACATGACTGAAGCGACTTAGCAGCAGCAGCAGCGTGTGTGTGAAGAGTTACAGCTATGGGGAATTATGAGTGTGCTTTCTTTAACCAGTCCATGGGTCGCAACAGTCCACGGGTTGCAAAGAGTCGGACACGACTGAGCGACTTCACTTTCACTTTCACTTTCTTTAACTAATCTCACGGTCCAGTAATGTGAAGTGAAACATCACGTGGATGACTTACCTGTTGCTAAGTTGTGCTTCTCCAACCAGATTTTCTAGGCAGAGGATAATAATCATAAAATCATAAGACTGGGTTCTTGGATCTTCTGTATGGCATTGATATTGGATTGAAATAAAATTTTTCTTAACTTGGATTTTAGGATAAAGAAGGTGGTTTTATGGTAAGAGATTCCAGTCAACCAGGCATGTACACAGTTTCCCTTTATACAAAGTTTGGAGGGTAAGTAATCTCTCTGTCTTTTAATTCAGAATTTTTGAATGCAGTTCTTACATAGCTTGCATGGATTCCTGAAAAATAAGCTGCAATTCAGAATTTAAAAATCTGAACTTGATTTCTAAAGTCTATGTGCTGTGCTGTGCTGTGCTGTGCTGTGCTGTGCTTAGTCGCTCAGTCATGTCCAACTCTTTGTGTCCCCATGGACTGTAGCTTACCAGGTTCCTCTGTCCATGGGGATTCTCCAGGCAAGAAGACTGGGGTGGGTTGCCATGCCCTCCTCCAGGGGATCTTTCTGACCCAGGGATCGAACCAAGCTCTCCCGCACTGCAGGTGGATTCTTTACTGTCTGAGCCACCGGGGAAGCCCTAAATTCTATAACATTTTTGTATTCATATCTAGTAATTGTCCTCATCATTTTCTATATATGTATTTGTTGAGAATGGCTATAGAAACCTTGGGGCTTCCCAGCTGGTACAGTAAAGAATACAGCTGCCAATGCAAGAGACTCAGGTTTGATCTCTGAGTCTGGAAGATCCCCTGGAGTAGGAAATGACAACTCACTCCAGTATTCTTACCTGGAAAATTTCATGGACAGAGGAACCTGACTGGCTACAGTCTATGGGGTCACAAAGAGTCAGACACCACTGAGGGACTGAGCACACACACACATAGAAATCTTAGCAACATTCCACAGATAATTACTTTGTACTGTGCTAGTGGTAAGGCTACCACACTGAGTTGCTTCCAGTTGCTTGGTGGGGATTTCTTTCAGAGAAGCAAACAGGCAGTGCTGGTATATATGAGTGAGTGCTGGGCAGAGTGCCTGTGTGGCAGGGTAGTGGGGTACATAGCCCAGACACATCTGAGTTAGTCGTTAATACTACCTACTGACATCCAATCTGAGACCTGATGGGTGAGGCAGGTGGAGGTTGGAGGGAGGGGAACAAGTGTTTCTGACACAGGAAATTGCTGGACCCAGAAGTGAAGGAGCACTTGGCAAGCTGAGGAAAGTGTATTGTAACTAGATTGTAGAATGGGAGGGGTGGGGCAAGGGAGGAGAGAGGAACCTGAGAAGGAAATGTGAAGTCTGAGCTTTATCTTAACACCAGCAAGAGTTCTCTGAAAAGGACTTTTAGCAGATGACTCAAGAAGATCTGTGTTACAGAAAGATATCTAAAACAGAAGTTGTACATGTTTTATAAGTTCAGTTTATTCACTTTTAGAGGTCCTCTGAACATTTGTAACATCAATAATAGGGACAAAAAGCAGTAGCCAGCTAATTGCTATTTTAAGACTTTAAACTATTAGTAAAGAGTTGGTAGAAATTCTTTTTTACATTCTCATGCAAGAGATCAATGATGTTATCAGTGACCACTTTAAATCCCATCTGCTAATTTGAAAGGTGAAATTAAGAAGAACATGGGGAAAAATAAAATTTGTGTTGGAGACTAGATGGGGCTATATGTAGGGACCCTGGTAGAAAATATCTTACAAGTGAAGTTATGTTATTCCAACTTAGTTCTAACACATTTGGATTTTTGTTATAGCGAAGGTTCCTCAGGTTTCAGGCATTACCATATAAAGGAAACAATGACATCTCCAAAGAAGTATTATCTGGCAGAAAAACATGCTTTTGGTTCAATTCCTGAGATTATTGAATATCATAAGCACAATGCAGCAGGTAAGTAAGCTGTTAAAACCTATTTCAAATATGCTTAGAATAATTAGACATTGTGATGCGTTCTTCCTGGAGCAATTTTATATTGCAATTAGTTGTAGAATGTCATTGGTTGCATATTAAGGAAATGATATATACAAAGAAAAATCAGAAATAATGACTAAAGAAGTGCAGTCTTGACCTTTAAATGCAAGTTATTTTTGTTGTAGGTGGCAAAGGTTCACATTTCTGTGGTTTATACCCTTGGTGCTGACAAACACTCTTTGCTTGACCAAACTTTAGTCAGGGTCTGGAACCATCTCCTAGGTCCATCAGTATATTTTCTTATAAAATCCAATTTTAGCAATAACACTGCTATGTCAGTTTAACCAGAACCTCTTAACCTTGAGATCTGATACATATCTAAGCACCCTCAGTATCTGATTGAGTTCCTCATCTCCAGTCATCCCCTGCGTGATAGTCCGGCACCCTGGCTTATCTTCAGTGAGAATAATCTTGCTGCAAGATTCCTGATAGATGGGCTTAGCTAGAACCATCCCCACTCCTCCCTCCACTGGTGTTTCTTTTAGTAATTTTCCACCCACTGAACCCCACCCTTCTCCTTGGCTGTAAGCTTTCACTTACCCATGCTGTATTTGGAGTTGAGTCCATCTCTCTCCCCTATTCTAAAATCCCATTGCTGTGGTCCCTATACCTGTCACAATGGTGCTGATTGAAGCCTGCCGAACCATCTGTGACAGTGTCGTTGAATATTTTTTTTTTTCCTTTAACAGTACCAGACTAAAATTCAACATATGTCTGTGTCAGAGTTGTCACAGAAGCTACCAGATGAGCAGCTTGGGTTTAGGTCTATGTTAGAGGCTTCTAGAAACTAGAGTAATAGTGTCCCAGACAAGTTTCCCATCTTCCTGAATCTCTGCTACACTTGCCACTGAATGGGAATAAACCAAACACCAAAAACAAAACCAGAGACCACAGTTTTGCCCATTGAGGCTCCACAGGGTGAAACAGAGAGGTTTCTAGCTTTTGACTTCAAAGGTATAACTGAGTAGAGAGCCAAGCATCCAACCCAATTTATAGAAAATTAACTTTGGATATTTTATTGAAGGCTTTTGCCAAGAATGTTGCTATTTGTGACTCTCTTTTACTTTTCTCAGATAATGATAGAAACCGTTATTGAAATATAATTTATACACCCTAAAGTTCATCTGTGTGATATGTTCATAAATTAGTAATTTACAGAGTTGTGTCAACTGTCACGATAATCTAAGGTCATTTTTACTATCCCCCACAAGAAATCTTGAACCCATTAATCAGTTCAGTTCATTCAGTCGCTTGGTCGTGTCCGACTCTTTGCAACCCCATGAATCACAGCATGCCAGGCCTCCCTGTCCATCACCAACTCCGAGAGTTCACTCGGACTCATGTCCATCAAGTCAGTGATGCCATCCAACCATCTCATCCTCTGTCGTCCCCTTCTCCTCCTGCCCCCAATCCCTCCCAGCATCAGAGTCTTTTCCAATGAGTCAACTCTTCGCATGAGGTGGCCAAAGTACTGGGGTTTCAGCTTTAGCATTATTCCTTCCAAAGAACACCCAGACTGATCTCCTTTACAATGGACTGGTTGCATCTCCTTGCAGTCCAAGGGACTCTCAAGAGTCTTCTCCAACACCACAGTTCAAAAGCATCAATTCTTCGATGCTCAGCCTTCTTCACAGTCCAATTCACATCCATACATGACCACAGGAAAAACCATAGCCTTGACTAGACGAACCTTTGTTGGCAAAGTAATGTCTCTGCTTTTAAATATGCTATCTAGATTGGTCATAACTTTCCTTCCAAGGAGTAAGCGACTTTTAATTTCATGGCTGCAGTCACCATCTGCAGTGATTTTGGAGCCCAGAAAAATAAAGTCTGACACTGTTTCCACTGTTTCAGCATCTGTTTTCCATGAAGTGATGGGACCAGATGCCATGATCTTCGTTTTCTGAATGTTGAGCTTTAAGCCAACTTTTTCACTCTCCACTTTCACTTCCATCAAGAGGCTTTTTAGTTCTTCACTTTTCTGCCATAAGGGTGGTGTCATCTGCATATCTGAGGTTATTGATATTTCTCCCGGCAATCTTGATTCCAGCTTGTGCTTCTTCCAGCTCAGCATTTCTCATGATGTACTCTGCATATAAGTTAAACAAGCAGGGTGACAATATACAGCCCTGATGTACTCCTTTTCCTATTTGGAACCAGTCTGTTGTTCCATGTCCAGTTCTAACTGTTGCTTCCTGACCTGCATACAGGTTTCTCAAGAGGCAGGTCAGGTGGTCTGGTATTCCCATCTCTTTCAGAATTTTCCAGAGTTTATTGTGATCCACACAGTCAAAGGCTTTGACATAGTAAATAAAGCAGAAATAGATGTTTTTCTGGAACTCTCTTGCTTTTTCCGTGATCCAGCGGATGTTGGCAATTTGATCTCTGGTTCTTCTGCCTTTTCTAAAACCAGCCTGAATGTCTGGAAGTTCACGGTTCACGTATTGTTGAAGCCTGGCTTGGAGAATTTTGAGCATTCCTTTACTAGCATGTGAGATGAGTGCAATTGTGCGGTAGTTTGAGCATTCTTTGGCATTGCCTTTCTTTGGGATTGGAATGAAAACTGACCTTTTCCAGTCCTGTGGCCACTGCTGAGTTTTCCAATTTGCTGGCATATTGAGTGCAGCATTTTCACAGCATCATCTTTCAGGATTTGAAATAGCTCAACTGGAATTCCATCACCTCCACTAGCATTGTTCATAGTGATACTTTCTAAGGCCCACTTGACTTCACATTCCAGGATGTCTGGCTCTAGGTCATTGACCACACCATCGTGATTATCTGGGTCGTGAAGATCTTTTTTGTACAGTTCGTCTGTGTATTCCTGCCACCTCTTCTTAATATCTTCTGCTTCTGTTAGGTCCATACCATTTCTGTCCTTTATCGAGCCCATGTTTGCATGAAATGTTCCCTTGGTATCTCTAATTTTCTTGAAGAGATCTCTAGTCTTTCCCATTCTGTTATTTTCCTCTATTTCTTTGCATTGGTCGCTGAGGAAGGCTTTCTTATCTCTTCTTCTTGCTATTCTTTGGAACTCTGCATTCAGATGCTTATATCTTTCCTTTTCTCCTTTGCTTTTCGCTTCTCTTCTTTTCAGAGCTATTTGTAAGCCCTCCTCCGACAGCCATTTTGCTTTTCTGCATTTCTTTTCCATGGGGATGGTCTTGATCCCCGTCTCCTGTACAATGTCACGAACTTCTGTCCATAGTTCATTAGGCGCTCTATCTATCAGATCTAGTCCCTTAAATCTATTTCTCTCTTCCACTGTATAATCATAAGGGATTTGATTTAGGTCATACCTGAATGGTCTAGTGGTTTTCCCTACTTTCTTCAATTTCAGTCTGAATTTGGCAATAAGGAATTCATGATCTGAGCCACAGTCAGCTCCTGGTCTTGTTTTTGTTGACTGTATAGAGCTTCTCCATCTTTGGCTGCAAAGAATATAATCAGTCTGATTTTAGTATTGACCATCTGGTGATGTCCATGTGTAGAGTCTTCTCTTGTGTTGTTGAAAGAGGGTGTTTGCTATGACCAGGGCATTTTCTTGGCAAAACTCTATTAGTCTTTGACCTGCTTCATTCTGTATTCCAAGGCCAAATTTGCCTGTTACTCCAGGTGTTTCTTGACTTCCTACTTTTGCATTCCAGTCCCCTATAATGAAAAGGACATCTTTTTGGGGTGTTAGTTCTAAAAGGTTTGTAGGTCTTCATAGAACCGTTCAACTTCAGCTTCTTCAGCATTACTGGTTGGGGCATAGACTTGGATTACTGTGATATTGAATGGTTTGCCTTGGAAATGAACAGAGATCATTCTGTCAATTTTTTTTAAATTTTTTTTAATTTTTAAACTTTACATAATTGTATTAGTTTTGCCAAATATCAAAATGAATCCGCCTTTGAGTTGCATCCAAGTACTGCATTTCAGACTCTCTTGTTGACCATGATGGCTACTCCATTTCTTCTAAGGGATTCCTGCCCACAGTAGTAGATATAATGGTTATCTTAGTTAAATTCACCCATTCCAGTCCATTTTAGTTTGCCGATTCCTAGAATGTCGACATTCACTCTTACCATCTCCTGTTTGACCACTTCCACTTTGCCTTGATTCATGGACCTGACATTCCAGGTTCCTATGCAGTATTGCTCTTTACAGCATTGGACCTTGCTTCTATCACCAGTCACATCCGCAGCTGGGTATTCTTTTTGCTTTGGCTCCATCCCTTCATTCTTTCTGGAGTTATTTCTCCACTGATCTCCAGTAGCATATTGGGCCCCTACTGACCTGGGGAGTTCCTCTTTCAGTATCCTATCATTTTGCCTTTTCATACTGTTCATGGGGTTCTCAAGGCAAGAATACTGAAGTGGTTAATAGTCATCACCTAATCCCCTCCACCAGTCCAGCCCTAGGCAACCACTAGTCTACGTTCTCTCTTTACAGATTGGCCTGTTTTGGATTTTCATGTAAATGGAATCATACAATATGTGGTGTATTGTGACTACATGTGGTCTATTGTGCTTCTTTGAGTATAGTATGTCAGAGCCTCTATAAGTACTCTATTCCTTTTCATTGATGAATAATCATCCATTGTGTGGTTGTTTATCCATTTTGTGTCATTCATTAGTTGATGGACATTTGGGCTGTTTGCACCTTTTGGCTGTTTTCAGTTATGCTGCTATGAACATATGTGTACAAGTTTTTGCCTGGGAACATGTTGCATTTTTCTTGGATATTTACCTAAGAATGGATTTGCTAGATGATATAGCAACTCTGTGTTTAATATTGATGAACTAATTTCATATCAATTTATCCCCCAAAGAACTTTTTCTTATCTTTTATTCTATGCTTTTTCAGTGTTCACATTCCCTTATTTCTTTTTGTTCTTGTGTGAATTTTATTCCTCATCATGATCTCAGTTAATTCATTTCAGAAACATGTATTAAATGCCTAGTGCATACCAGTAAACTATGTCAGGCTGTAGGGAGACTATGGTGAACTAGATGTTATTAATCTCAACATCTGGTGGGGGAGACAGAGAAGTACATAATAATATTAAATTACTATGAGATATCGTATATTAGAGAAAATACATTGTGCTACAAGGTATCTATAGGTTTTCTGGGATTTCTTTTTTAGTACTTAAGCAACTTAAGTTAAAGGATTTAATGTACATCTCTGATTTCCAGTAGCTGGTATTCCCAGTCGTTAATATTGTAGAGTCCAACTTTTTGTTTTGTTTTTTCTCTACTAAATGATTTTTTAAATTTATTTTTTAATTGAAGGATAGTTGCTTTACAGAATTTTGTTGGTTTCTGCCAAACATTAGCATGAATCAACCATAGGTATACATATGTCCCCTCCCTCTTGAACCTCCCTCCCATCTCCCTCCCTATAGAATCCAGTTTTTATGCTGAGATTACAAATACAGAGTTATGGCAGGTGAATCACTTTAATTTTTAGTAGACTACTGTAGTTCCATTTTATAATTCAAATCTCATACTGGGAAAGAACATGATATAATAATTGATAATAATTTTTGGAAACTAACTTTAAACATCCTTTAAAATGTTTGCAAAGACAGTATGTTAGCATGGTGCCTGATAAACACTGCATTTTAAAAAATAATGTTGAATGAATAAAAACATATGTATATTTAAAAAATATGAAATTGTCAACTCAGTAGTGAAACCAAGTAGAACCCTGTGGGGCCTTCCTGGGTACAAAAACCCCTGTGTATTTGCCATTTCTTTGTTTAAAAAAAAAAAAAAAAAGCCTCCCCTGAATTCACAAGGACAGGCTCAAGCAGTTCGTGATTAGAGTTACCGGACTCCTAGTTCCTCCTGAAAGGATATAGATAACAATCTGATGCATACCTTTGATTTGCTCTGAAGAAACTAAGACCCCCATCCAAGTGGAGGAGGGTGACTGCCTGCTGACCCCAAGCAGGTAGACCCCAGACTGGTTGGAACTAGAAGGCTGATGACTGAGATTCCTGAAACATCACGCTGTTACCTACCACCAATCAGTAGAAGGTCCATGAACTAATCACTCATTAGATGATCCCCTCCCATAACATTGTCTTTAAAACCCTTGTTGAAAGGCTTTTGGGGAGTTTGAGTCTTTTGAGTACAAGCCACCCATTCTCCTTGCTCGGCCCTGCAATAAACCTTTATCTGCTCCAAACCCTGACAGTTTGGTTTGTTTGGCCTCACTATGCATCAGCCACACAGACTTGCTTTTGACAACGTAGGATCATCTTCCTTCCCTCCTTCCTTTACTTTTTGCCAGCATATAGCACAGGGCTGTATGTACATACAGAAGACGAGCAGTAAGTGAATAAAGGAATGAATTCTGTGGGTGAATTTCTAGTGTAGTGTTTCACTATGCAGAATGATTCAGAGTGAATTCAATTGCAGTACTTCTCTTTGATTTCTAGGACTTGTCACAAGGCTGCGGTACCCAGTCAGCACAAAGGGGAAGAATGCACCAACCACTGCGGGGTTCAGCTATGGTAACTCCTTTCGTAATTGTGTGGGTCATTTTTCTTGTAAAGAACCCATTATCACAAGGCCAGTTTAGATGTGTAGAATTCCACATATGGAACTGTTTTTATAGAAGTTTATAGTCTGAAATGTTAGATGATTATACTTAAGAGCTGTAGTAACCCTAGGTTTTCTGTTTTCATCATTATTGATTATTTGGCAAAAAAAAAAAAAAAACCCGCCTGTTTGTGAAAATGAAGCATTACCATGTTGCTTCTAAATTATATCAAAGTCTTCCTGGGTCTCAGTGGGCTCGGTTGGCTACTCACAGGAATGTAAAGATGGAGGTTAGTAGAGAAGAGATCCAACTTGATTGTGCTACTGGCGAAACTCTTTCCAACTTGATGGACTTGAAAAAAAAAAACTGAAGGAGAGGAATGGTAAAGGAGGAGGTATTTGTTTCAAAAAAAGAGGTACCATTCTTTCATGCTCCATTATTAGCTGATGATGCAGCATCTTCTTTCCTTCTTCAGTTCACTTTGCTTTTATTGCGACAGCTGAGAATGGGTCCATCCTCCTAGAGTAGAAAGCCACCTTCTGGGGTTTACCTGCAGGTTGCAAGTCTGCTCGCTGTTTTACCAGTACTAGTATTAATTGTATAATTTTTAGATTGACTTCAGTTATAGTTTGTTTCTCACTGATTTTTACTGTGTTCTCCTGCTTAAATTTTAACCACTTTCTCCTTCTGTCTCACAGAAAAATGGGAGATTAACCCTTCAGAGCTGACCTTTATGAGGGAGTTGGGGAGTGGACTGTTCGGAGTGGTAAGGCTTGGCAAGTGGCGAGCTCAGTACAAAGTAGCCATCAAAGCTATTCGGGAAGGTGCCATGTGTGAGGAAGACTTCATAGAAGAAGCTAAAGTGATGATGTACGTTTCTGTGTTTTTTTCTGGTTCCCCTTTCTGTATTCAGAAGTGGCCCCTTGCCAGCTAACACCCCTGGTGGTTTCTTTCTCCGCAGTAACTCTCTGTATGCTTAACTTCCCTCCCAGGAAACTGACACACCCGAAGTTAGTACAACTTTATGGTGTATGCACACAGCAGAAACCCATTTACATTGTTACCGAGTTCATGGAGAGGGGATGCCTTCTGAATTTCCTCCGCCAGAGACAAGGCCATTTCAGTAGAGATATGCTGCTGAGCATGTGTCAAGATGTGTGTGAAGGGATGGAGTACCTGGAGAGAAACAGCTTCATCCACAGAGACCTGGTAATCATACCACCTGCTTTCCTGTCCCTGGCCAAATTCCTTTGTAATCTGGGTCAGCAGTTCAGTTCAGTTCAGTCGCTCAGTCATGTCTGACCCTTTGCGACTCCATGGACTGTAGCATGCCAGACTTCCCTGTCCATCATCAATTCCTGGAGCTTGCTCAGACTCATGTCCATCGAGTCGGTGATGCCATCCAACCATCTCATCCCCTTCTCCTCCCACCTTCAATCTTTCCCAGCATCAGGGTCTTTTCCAATGAATCAGTTCTTTGAATCAGGTGGCCAAAGTATCAGAGTTTCAGTTTCAGCATCAGTCCTTCCAATGAATATTCAGGACTGATTTCCTTTAGGATTGACTGGTCGGATCTCCTTGCAGTCCAAGGGACTCTCCAGAGTCTTCTCCAACACCACAATTCAAAAGCATCATTTCTTTGGCGTTCAGCTTTCTTTATAGTCCAACTCTCACATCCATACATGACCACTGGAAAAACCATAGCTTTGACTAGTCTACTGGAAAAACCATAGCTTTGTCAGCAGACAAGCAATGATTTATTCATACCCAAGTTTTGTTCTCAACAGTATTTCACCATTATTTTTAAATGTGGTAAATTTAACTTGCCCGGTAGTTTTAACAGAAAGATCTTGTTAAATCTAATACATGTAGTATATATAGTTACAGAGGTCGTATTTCCAAGTTAATAACCATGCACTGATATTTGATCTTCACAAGAATCTCATGAGGTAGCCAGTGATAACAGATTTTCTGACCACCATTGTCTTATATAAGAAAATTAGCATCAGAGAAATGAGATAATTTGCATATGGTGAAAAATGGGTAAGTTAAGGGTTGACTCATCTTTTGACTTAATACTAAGGTCTTTTCTAGACTAGAAGAAGAAACTATTATGTAACAAAAATCCTTTGGTTCATTTTCTTCATTGGGAAGAGATGGAGGGCCATGTTAATAAGTCCAGAAAATATCAGTAATCTTTTACTGGTTCTAAATGATTATGATAGAGACACTTCTAGATTTTCCTCTGTCTTATTCTGTCTCCCTTTCTCCTCCATTCTTTTTTCTTTCTCTTTTTCTTCTCTGCCTGTTATTGCCCAGTGTGTCTATTTTCAGTATGTTGGTAGAACTGTTAGTTCCTGTTAAAGTGTACAACCCTCTATTATTAACTGTAGTGATCATGCTATGTCTTAGATACTCAGAACTTATAACTGAAGGTTTGTACCCTTTGACCAACAGCTCTTCATTTCCCCTATCCCACAACCCCTGGCAGTCACCAGTATACTCTCTCTTTATAAGAGTTCTGTTCTTTTTCCCCCGCTTAGATTCCATGTATAAGTGATACCATACAGTGTTTGTCTTTCTCTGACTGACCTATTTCACCTGACATAGTTTATTCCAGATTCATCCACGTTGTTGCAACCGATGGGATTTCCTTCTTTTTTATGGTTGAATAATGTTCCATTCTGCATGCCTGTGTGTGTATATTTATATACATGTGTGTGTGTGTGTGTGTGTGTGTGTATGTATGCATGTATATGTACACACAGGTATACACACACACATACACTACACATGCATGCAGAATGGATGTGTATATACATACGCACACACATATACACACACACACACCACATTGTCTTTATTCATTCACCCATTGATGGACACTTACGTTGTTACCATATCTTGACTATTGTGAATAGTGTTGCTATGTATATGGGAGTGCAGATGTTTCTTTAAGATACTAATTTTGTTTCCTTTGGCTATGTACTCATAAGTGGGATTGCTGGTTCATATGGTAGTCCATTTTTAATTTCTTGAGGAACCTCCATACTGCTTTCCATAGTGGCTGTACCAATTTGCATTTCCACCAACAGCATACAAGGATTCCTCTTTGTCTACCTTTTATATTTCTTGCTAGTGTTGTCATCTTGTGTTTTTGTTGTCGTAATTCTAATAGGTGTGAAGTGATATCTCATTGTAGTTTTGATTTGCATTCCCCTGATGGTTTGTGGTGTTGAGCCCCTTTTCGTATATATATTGACCATTTGTGTGTCTTTTTTTTTGTTTGCTGTGCCATGTGGCATGCAGGATATTAGTTCCCTGACCAGGGATTGAATCCATGCTCCCTGCAGTGCAAGTGCAGAGTCCTAACCAGTGGACCACCAGGGAATTCCCTTGTGTGTCTTTTTTGATGAATTAAGTATTCTGTCCTCTGCCCATTTTTCAATTGAATATTTGCTTTTTTTTTTGCTATTGAGTTGATTGAGTTCCTTATTTATCTTAGATATTAACGCTGTATCAGATGAATGGTTTACAAACATTTTTTCCTATTCTGTAGTTTGCCTTTTCATTTTGCTGCTTGTTTCCTTTGCTGTGAAAAAGCTTTTCAGTTTGGTGTAGCCTAGTTAGTTTATCTGTGCTTTTGTTGCCATGCTTTGGTGTCATATCCAAAAGTTAATTTTGTGTATGGTGTAAGGTTAGGGTCCAAGTTCATTATTTTGCATATGAATATTTGAATTTCCCAGCCCCATTTGTGGAAGAGATTATCCTTTCCCTATTGTGTGTCTCGGTGCCCGTGTTAAAGGTTATGTAACTGTACATGTGTGGGTTTAGTTCCAGTTTCTCTGTTTCTGTTCCGTTGGTCTATGTTTCTCTTTTTGTGCCTTCACCATACTGTTTTGATTACTGTATTTCTGTAATCTAGTTCAAAATCAGGAAGTGTGATGCCTCCAGCTTTATTATTTTTCAAGATTCTTCTGGCTATTCAAGATCTTTTGTAGTTCCATATGAATTTTAGGATGATTTTTTATATTTCTATGAAAAATGCAGTAGAATGTTGATAGGGTTGCATTTCATCTGTAGATAATTTTAGGTAGTATGGACATTTTGACAGTTATTAATTCTTCCACTCTGTGAACACGGGCCACCTTGCCACTTAATTGTGTCTTCTCAGTTTCTTTCATCAGTCTTACAGTTGTCAATGTACAAGTCTTTCACCTCCTTGGTTAAATTTATTCCTACATATGTTCATGTTCTTTGTACTATTGAAATTCACTTGGTTTCTTAATTTCTCTCAGTTCATTGTTAGTGTATAAAACAAAACTGATTTTTCTGTTTATTTTGTATCCGACAACTTTACTGAATTCTTTTATTTTTTTAACAGTTTTTTAGTGGAGTCTTTATAGTTTTCTATATAGTTGCTATATAGATCATGTCATCTGCAAACAGCAACAGTCTTACTTTTCTGTTCTAGTTTGGATGCCTTTCATTTTCTTTTCTCCTCTTGTTCTGGCTACGACTCCCAAGTACTGTGTTGAAAAGAAGTGACAAGAGTGGGCATCCTTGTCTTGTTCTGAATCTTGGAGAAAATGCTTTTAGCTTTTCACCATTGAGTATGTTGTTAGCTGTGAGCTTGTAATATATGTTTTTATTATGTTGAAGTATATTACTTCTATGAAGTACATTACTTCTAATTTGTTGAGAGTTTTTAATCGTGAAATCAAGGGATATTCAGTTTTGTCAAATGCTTTTTCTGTGTCTATTGAGATAATCATTTTTATCCTTCCTTCTGTTAGTGTGGTTCCTCACATTTTTTGATTTGCATACGTCAAACTATCCTTGTATCTCAGGATTAAATACCACTGGATCATAGCATGCGATCATTTTAAATGTGCTATTGAATTCTGTTTGCTAATATTTTGTTGAGGATCTTTACATCTGTGTTCATCAGGGATATTGGCCTATAATTTTGTTTTCTTGTGTCCTTATCCTGCTTTGGTGTTAGGGTAATGTCAGCCTTATTAAATGAGATTGGAAGTGTACCTTTTAAAAATTTTTGGAAGAGCTTGAGAACTCAAATTTGGTGTTAATTCTTCTTTAAACGTTTGATAGAATTCACCAGTGAAATCATCTAGCCCTGGGCTTTTCTTTCACAAAACTTAAAAATTTATTTATTTATTTTGGCTATACTGGGTCTTCATTGCCACACATGGCTTTCTGTAACTGTGCTGAGTAGGGTCTGTTCTAGTCCAGTGCATGGGCTTCTCATGCAGTGCTTTCTGTTGTTGAAGAGCGTGGGCTCTAGGGCACGTGGGCTTTAGTAGTTGCTGTGCAGGGGCCTAAGAGCACAGACTCGGCAGTTGTGGCACATGGGCTCAGTTGCTTTATGGCATGTGGGATCTTCTCGGACCAGGAATTGAACCCACGCCCCCTGCATTGGCAGGCGGATTCCCAATCACTGAATAAAACTTTTAAAGACTACATTTTATGATAGGGGCAAAGGACTTTTCAAACTTGAAGATGTGAAAAGGTGGTGGGGTGGGGGGGCTTCCCTGGTAGTCCATTGGTTAAGAATCTGTCTTGCAATACAGTGGACACTGGTTTGATCCTTGGTCCTGGAAGATCCCACATGTTGCAGAGTAACTAAGCTTGAGTGCTGCAACTACTGAGCCCACGCTCTGGAGCTTGCGAGTTGCAACTGTTGAGCCCAAGAGCCCTCGAGTCTCAGAGTCCCGCAGCAGGAGAAGCCACTGCAGTAAGAAGCCTGTGCACCACCAACTAGAGCGTAGCCCCCACTTGCTGCAACTAGAGAAAACCCATGCTCAGCAATGAAGGCCCAGTGCAGCCAGGAAATAAATAAATTAAAAAATTTAAAAGGAAGATGTGATATGTGTAGCATTAGTTATTGTTATTATTATGTGCAGTGATGATAAAGAACATCTCTTTGTCATATTGAAACTTGTGAACTTAGCACCTTCCTCTTTCTTAAACTTGTAAAACTGATGGAAATCTGTAGTCTACATGGGTAGGACAGATTACACCTCTTTATACATATCACATCTTGGTGAAGGCAATTTTGATATCTTTGTGCCTGTGATACTGACATCAGTAGGGTATGTTTTTATCATCCCTTAAGGAAGATTCTGATGGTTCTGTCTCCTGGGTGAGGAATCCTGGTGACCATCATGTAAAGGCACTATAGGATATCTTTACAGGAAGATGGAGATAACCCAGAGAATGGGCATTAAGTAATACTTTAAAAGAAACACTTAAAACACATTCAACAGGAAATAACCTCATTTAAGTGGAATTTGCCATGCATAGAGAACAAAATTCTGAAGCATCAGGAAGAAAAATACATTCTTACCCTATGGCTTTAGCATTTTAAATGATTGTCATCATGTCCTCCTTCTGAGAGATACTATGTGTTATTCCAAACTATTTTCTTGAACCTTGTAACCTTAAAGCATGGGCAAGAAAATCTAAATAATCTAGAATTGTATTTGTCATAAGTGATAAAGCAGACTATATTATGCAGGGCTATTCTTTTGACTGGGGTAGGGAAGACCAATCATTGAGCAAAACACTGGGTAAAAGATCTTCACCCATCACTGTGGTGGTTGTGTGTTATATAGCTCACCTAGTAAGAACCTGAATTAAGGACCTTAAGAGATGTTGTTACTATCAATAAGAAAATCAGGTAATTTAATAAGAATAGCAAAAAGCTGGTTGACCCTTCTATTAGTCGTTAGCTGCGACAGTTGGCAAAGATTATGTAATAGTGTCTTGTTTGCACATGAGACTTTTGACCTGTCTTTGTATACATTCTTTCACATATATGTTGAAGACATTTCCATAGGGGTAAAAAAAATTTCATATAAGACACCTCTGCAAATGTTGACTGGCTTACAGTAAATTTAATATACACAGAACTTATATTTTTCTATTTTTATTGAACTTTTACACTAATATACCATTTTAATGTTGTTTTCCAGGCTGCCAGAAATTGTCTAGTAAATGAGGCAGGAATTGTGAAAGTGTCTGATTTTGGAATGGCTAGGTAAGACTGAGTATATGTGACCATTTTCTCTAAATTTGGGGTTAAATTAAGGCTGTGGCCTTTCCCTTTAAAGTACTTGACTTTTTCTTTGCAATTTGTGTCAACTTCTTCCTCTAAAGCCTATTTAAGAACTGTTTTGAAATATCTTTTTCTCCATTAGCAAAACATTAGAAGTACCCATCATTTTTGTACAGATCGATTTTTCTGCTTCTTAGTGTTTTTGATATAAGGTTAGAAAATAAATTAGATAATCTATATTTTGAAAAATTTATTTGCTGAATTTGTTTTTTTATTGTTAGCTTTGACTTTTTCTCAGGTAAACTGTTGAGAAATTATGATTACTTAGTGCTTCATTCGGAGAAGGCAATGGCAAACCACTCCAGTACTCTTGCCTGGAAAATCCCATGGATGGAGAAGCCTGGTGGGCTGCAGTCCATGGGGTCGCTAACAGTCGGACACAGCTGAGCGACTTCACTTTCACTTTTTACTTTCCTGCATTGTAGAAGAAAATGGCAACCCACTCCAGTGTTCTTGCCTGGAGAATCCCAGGGACGGGGGCCCTTGTGGGCTGCCGTCTATGGGGTCACACAGAGTTGGACACGACTGAAGTGACTTAGCAGCAGCAGCAGCAGCAATGCTTCATTATGTGGCTTTAGTTGATAGTCACATTAGTTCATAAAATTGATAAGCATGGAAATAGTCTGTACTGATAAAGCAAAAAGGAAATCCTGTTAGCTGTCCTGAGATAAAGATAAATGTATTAAAGATAATAGTACTGTATATGAGGGCTTCCCTTGTAGCTCAGTCGGTAAAGAATCTGCCTGCAATGCAGGAGACCTGGATTCATTTCCTGGGTCAGGAACATCCCCCGGAGAAGGAAATGGCAATCCACTCCAGTATCCTTGCCTGGAAAATCCCATAGACAGAGGAGCCTGGCGGGCTACAGTCCACGGGGTCGCAAGAGTCGGACACAACTTAGCCACTAAATCACCACTAAACCATACATTGTGTTAATCATTGTTAACCATTCTCTCCACTAGGTGGTAGTATAGCCTGCTAAATATACTGCTTTCTTTTCTCCCTCGTGAGGATGAAATTTCTAGAATCTTTTGTTTTGATAGAAATGTGTTTGGGGTACAGTTTTTAGAATAACCAATCTGTAGTGTTTTTATTCTCCTAATTTTTGTAATTTTAATAGTGTGTTATAAAAGACCTTTAAAAAGCATTTCATTTGTCCTGTCTTTCCCTCCTTCCTTCTTTTCATTCATTCATCCGTACGTGTGTGAGTGCTAAGTCGCTTCAGTCATGTCCGACTCTTTGCGACCCTGTGGACTGGAGCCTGCCAAGCTCCTCTGTCCATGGGATTCTCCAGGCATCTGTACATCCATCTATAAAAATATTAGGTGCTTGTGCTGCGCTAGGCACAACATTAGAGATTGAAGCCAGCAGAGGCTAAGACATTCGAGTCCCTGCCCACATGCAGCTTTAATTCAGGAGGAGAGAGAAGTATAAGACCTGAGAAGCACTAAGGGGAAAAGAACAGAGTGAGGTCCCAGCACAGGGGTTCGCAAACACCAACCTCCGGGCCACATCTGACCTGACACCTCTGTTTGTACAACCTGAGCCACCCACGGGGTTCACATTTTTTAATGGTCGGAAGAAAACTTAAAAAAATGTTATGACATGTGAAAATGATCTGAAAGTCCAGTATCAGTGTCCATAAATATGATATTATTAGGACATAGACTCGTCTGACTGCTTTCACTCGACAGAGGCCTGCAAACCTGAAATATTCATCATCTGGCCTTTTACAGAAAACATTTGCCAACCCCTGTGATAGTGATAAGCTGGGGTTCATGCGGTGGGGGGTGCTGAGTGATATGTGGGGCAGGGGTGATAGTTACTCCTTTAGGTCTATTGCCCTGGAAGGCTCTTTGAGGCCAGGATATTTGGAAAGAGACTCAAAAGGTAGGCAGCAGTCAATTAGGTGAAAAATCTGACTGTAAAATAATCCAGGGGGTAAGAAACAGTGAGTCCAAAAGCTTGAAATTAGGGATGAGTTTGGCCTGCTCAGGAGTCAGAAGAGGGTCAGGGTGGTTGGCCCACGGTCGGCACGAGGAATGGTTATAAAGCAGGCAAGGCCAGGTCATACAGGCAGGTCTCTCTCCTAAGGAAACTCAAGCCGAGGGAGGTTTGAAAGCCTTTACTGTCAGAAATGGGACCAGAACTGCCGACTCTCAGGAAGTAATGACCCAGTGCTCTTTGTTTTCATTCTGTGAAGACATTCTGTATCTGCCAGGCAGACCTCCCATTTCATGCTTGATTTTCATATACGTCAGGCTTTCAGAAAAACCTGTGCTTTTGCATCAGTCCCTCTAACACAGTGGTCCCCAGCCTTTTTGGCACCAGGGGCTAGTTTCGTGGAAGGCAGTTTTCCCGTGGACCCGGGGGTGGGGCTGGTTTCAGGATGATTCGAGCATGTTACATTTATTGTGCACTTCATTTCTAGTATCATTACATCAATTCCAGCTCAGATCGTCAGGCATTGGACCTCAGAGGCTGGGGATCCCTGCTTCTAAAACACTCATTCTACACTCAATTCAAACTCTCTTGACTGACAGGCACCCACGGTGGCATTTTCACCAGCTTTGTCTATACAGCAAAGGAAGTTAGTGCAAGTATTTGAATATTTTCCCATGGAGTTTGTATAAATTAACTTTATATGTCCCTACCTTCCTCTTGTAAATACATACTGAACACATTATAGAAAGGGCTGAAGAACCCAGGTTTACCATCCCAATTAAGGATCCTCCCCAGGGGTAACTGGTGTTACCAGCTTGTGTGTGTCCTACATGGTATTGTTTTGAGTGTGTGTGTATGGAGGAGGGATGTCATGGTATATACACCACAGTGTACATACATCATTCTGCTCTTTTATTTGATATAGTTTTAAGTTGTGCTCTGTGGAATCATGGGGGCAAAAGCACATGTTCCAAGCTCTTTGCACTACTTCCTTAGAGCAGCTCTGCTTTAGATGTTTTACAAATGGAACCTTTGGGCAAAACTTGGTTTAAAGGACAAAATTGCTTATTTAAAAAAACAGTTTGCAAGCTTTTATTGTGTGCTGCCTCCACTGCCTTATAAAAAAGAAAAACAGAAAAGTGAAAGTACAGATAGAAGGTAGTGTTTCCATCTCAAGCACTCAGAGGAAGACAACAATCGCAGAGGCGTGGCTGCAGAGGCAAGCAGCTTCAACCGGATGCTTGTTGGACTTCAATCAACTGTGTTTTGATTCTGGGGTGGGTGGGGGGGAGGTGGTGGTGGGCGGGGGCTGTGGTGGAGGGAGGCAGGTGGGGGGGTGGATTAAAGAACCTGTACAAAATAGAGATCATAACTCAGTGTCTTACTCTAGGTATGTCCTGGATGATCAGTACACGAGTTCTTCTGGTGCTAAATTTCCTGTGAAGTGGTGTCCACCTGAGGTGTTTAATTACAGCCGCTTTAGCAGCAAATCGGATGTGTGGTCATTTGGTAAGACTCACGCTCCATTTCCCCTCCACACTGCCCTGAAGAGGAAGTGGGTGCATTTTTTGGCAATCCTTCTCATCTTCCAGGTGTCTTAATGTGGGAAATATTCACTGAAGGCAGAATGCCCTTTGAGAAAAACACCAACTATGAAGTGGTAACCATGGTTACTCGCGGCCACCGACTCCACCAGCCAAAGTTGGCCTCCAGATATGTATACGAGGTGATGCTGAGATGTTGGCAGGAGGTATAACATTTTTGGGGTGCTTTCTTCCTCAGACTCTAAAGCATTCAGGGATCTGGGCTTGGTAGATTTTAATTTAATGTGTGGTCATTATAGCCTAGTGAATGAGTGCATGCTTTACATGATTTCAGACTCTTAAGTAGGAAGCTGCTCTTCTCAACTCAATCTGAATAACAGGAAGAAGATGTGAAGATGTGGAAAATGCTAATAATAAGATAGTAAATTCAGGCTGCCCCTTCCCTCCCAAGTGGGCATCCTTCCACGGTTGCCTGAGTTGGAGACTCTGGGAACACACCTGGAGAAGTAGCTCTTCTTTCAGTGGCCCTCTTGTGTTATTGAAATATTTACTCTTTCACCAGAGAGGGTTTCTTTCTCCAAGCCTCAAATTCCTCAGGTCTACTTTACTCAGGGTCTTTGAAAGTTTTCCTTTTCCTTGTGTTGAAATGTTACCTCATAGAAGAGATTGGCTTCCCTGGTGGCTCAGTGATGAAGAATCTGCCTGCTAATGCAGGAGACGTGGGTTTGATCCCTGGGTCGGGAAGATCCCTTGGAGAAGGAAATGAAAACCCACTCTAGTATTCTTGCGTGGAGAATCCCATGGAGAGAAGCCTGGCGGGCTACAGTCCATGGGGTCACAAGAGTCGGACCTGACTGACAATTAAACAGCAACAATGACAGAAGAGATTAGACACGAAAGTGACTTTTGAAAGATAACAGTGATATTAGCTCACAATTATTACGTGATAGGCACTGTGCTAAGTGCTTTTGATTAGTCCTCAAAGTAACCCTTTGAAGTATGGATACATTGACCATGGTGTGGATGGGGATACCATGTTAATGCCTGCCCAAGGCCACTTCACTGTGGAGAAACAGAGTCCTGTCCAACTCCGAAGCCCATGCTCTCAGTCACGTGCTATAATTTGCCTCCTAAGAGCATTGGTTGGGATGGGAAGAGGCCTACTGCCCAAGAAGTAGCACTGGCCAGGAGGGGATAGTATGAGCAAAGATAGGGTGGTGGTACTGGACTTTGTGTCCACAAGGGTGGAGATTGTTCTGCTTGAGCGTAGAGCCCATATGAGGGTTTTTGTGGGAAATAAAACTGGGTAGCAAGGCCATGGGGGTGGAACAGGTCGTAGAGGGCACTGCAGGTTAGCAGGACTTGATTTTACAGGTAGCTGGGATCTCTACTAGGTTTTTGAGTTGGATGCAAAAGCTGTGGGGCAGAAAGATGAGTGTAGCAGCAGCACGCGCAGGATCAGTGAGACCTGATGGGATGTATGTGTGCTCTGGTGCGCTGTGCCATTTGAGTTTGAACAGTGAAAACTCATTTTGGGGATGGGTTCTGGAACCCACAGCTTCTCTTTGCTTTTTGAATTATAGAAACCAGAGGGAAGGCCTTCCTTCGAAGATCTGCTGCGCACGATAGATGAACTAGTCGAATGTGGAGAAACTTTTGGAAGATGAGTGGTGCTGTGACCGACGGCTTCCAGATTCCAAAGCACAAGGATGAAATGGCACTTCATGGCAGACTCTTAATTTATTTAGCACTTGGACGGGAAGACTGTTGTACTTATAAAGTGGAAACATCTGATGCATTTGCTTCATGACCAGCCATAGCTCTGTGACTGAATCTTCTGGATTAATGGAAATGCTGGCTTAGACAAAGTGGTTAAAAGCACCCACTTTTATTCATTCCACAAGTGCTAGAGTGCCCACTGTGGGCCAGGCACTGTACCCAGGCCCCCGGAGTCAGTCCATTTCTCGGGTGTACGCGGGGTCATGTCCGCTGGCATCAGTGGAAGGCCAGGGTAATTGGGAGGAGGAAGGGCGTCAGAGCTGCAGTCCAGCTACCCATCTGCCCTATGATTTTTACAAAAATCTGGGCCAGGGTCTTGTCTAGAATGTGGGTTCTGGATGGATCAGTACCCATCTTAGGTTTTGAAACATCTGTTTTCAAGATTGCCATTAGTATTTCATTAAAACATATTTGTATGCTGTACATATTATAAATATATATAATATATAAAGTTATATATTTATAAGAAACGTGAGTTGTCTTTTTTATTTAATTTTTATTGGGATATAGCTGATTTCATGAGTTGTCATTTAATTGAAACATTTAATTCTATAATACATGAGCCAGCCTTATTAGGACATGGATTGTCTTAATTCCTTTTCCCCCAAGGATAAAGCATTCCCTACTGAAGAGGAATGTCAGGACCTTTCTATTGCTTGTGCCCGCTCCTTACTTGAGTAGCCATGTTTGGGGTGCCTGTCCAGTTTAAGCCCCCAGCAGGGTTTGTGTTGGGCTAAGTGGTCCTGTCCACAGTATCCACAGCTAATTGAAGTTGGATGGAAAATTGAACTGGGTTTCCCTGATGGCTCAGATGGTAAAGAATCTGCCTGCAATGCAAGAGTCCTGGGTTTGATCCCTGGGTTGGGAAGATCCCCTGGAGAAGGCGATGGCAACCCACTCCAGTATTCTTGCCTGGAAAATTCCATGGACAGAGGGCCTCGGCGGGCTGTTGTCCTTGGGATCACAAAGAGTTGAAAGGTCCTGTCTGTGATATCCACAGCTAATTGGAGTTGTATGGAGAATTGAACTCGGCCATTCAGTTAGTCTCTGTGTCCTAAGACTCTGTCCCTGGACATAAATGCTGGAGCAGAAGGATCAGTGATGTTCAACACAATGGCTGTCCCCACTGCCTGCAAGATGCAGGAGCAAGCCAAGTTCTGGCAGAATCCAGGAAACAGCCAGGAATAATGGAGAGCATGGTATACTAAGCTGTCTCCCAGCTGGTTTTCAGGAGGCCTGCTTGGACTTGAGTTCCTGTGTCAGAGAAATTGTCTATTATTGCTTTATAGTAGACCCTGTGAATGAGGTTACAATCTGAATTAGAACCTCATTTCCTCATAAGCCCAGGGAAAAGAAACACAGTCTCTGTCATAAAAGCAAAGGCCATGTATTGCTGCACACAGGATTGTTCGTTTTGAAAGCCCAGGAGGACACAGGGGCTTGCTTCAGGAATTCATCTGCTCCAGGGGCCCTGGTCTTGACCCTGTTCTGTGCAGCATTGTGTGAACACTCCTTATGTAGCATTCACACAGCAGTTCTTATGTGAAGAAGCTACTTAATGCCCAGCAATGAGTTGTCTTGGCCAGCAACATCCTATAGAACCCTCCCCAGGAATAGCTGCAGAGGCTAAACCACAGTGTTGCCAAGGAAACAGCTCACAGGAGGGCAATGCTGTGTTCAGGAGTATACCCCACTGGTTCCCTAAGCAAGTAACAGGCCAGAAGATGAGCCCATGGCCTCAGAATAGTGCAAATACTGTTCCCTAGCTACCTGTTTCCTCTAGGACTCCCTGTTGACCTAGGGACATTAAAAAGGCACCTCTGTGGTTCATATGTTTGAAGCACTAAAATGTCTTATTTATGCGGGGCCCAAAGAAACCTGTGTACTGCAAGACTTGGGTTTCAAAGGATTTATTATGGCTCTTGCTTCTAAGAATGAGCTGAGGCCTCCATATTTAATTTTTTTTTTTAAAATACACACTCAAGACCCACTTCCTTTACCATCTTGCAAGTCTCATGAACAAGGGTGGGGCTGCTTCTATCACATGCCAGCTTGTAGGGCACATGCCAGCTTGCTGGGACCCACACAGCATGTCCTCTACATGTGACTTCTCATTTCCCTGTTTACTCTGAGGATCTAGAGGCAAGAGCAGGCAAAGTCAAGGTGAGTGACCCATCTACCCTCTTTTGTTGACTGCACCGACTTGAATACTGCAGCAGTGGTACTGTGTGCTGTGTGTGCTAAGTCACTCAGTCGTGTCTGACTCTGTGACCCCATGGACTGTAGCCCACCAGGCTCCTCTGTTCATAGGGATTCTCCAGGCAAGAATACCAGAGTGGGTTGCCATGCCCTCCTCCAGGGGATCTTCCCAACCCAGGGATCAAACCCAGGTCTTGCAGTGGTGCTGCTGCTGCTGCTAAGTCGCTTCAGTCGTGTCCGACTCTGTGTGACCCCAGAGACGGCAGCCCACCAGGCTCCTCCGTCCCTGAGATTCTCCAGGCAAGAACACTGGAGTGGGTTGCCATTTCCTTCTCCAATGCATGAAAGTGAAAAGTGAAAGTGAAGTCGCTCAGTCGTGACGGACTCTTAGCGACCCCATGGACTGTAGCCTACCAGGCTCCTCCACCCATGAGATTTTCCAGGCAAGAGTACTGGAGTGGGGTGCCATTGCCTTCTTCACACAGTGGTGCTAGAACCATTTAATTGAAAAAGTGCTTAAATGGTTAAAAAAGATTATTATACATGCTGTACATATGGGAAAACAAGACCTTTTAAGGAACACAAGCTGTGGCTGGCTTCTCTGAGCAGCACCTTAATATGACCCTGGAGAATCATCTTTCCAGTCTGTTCAGTTCAGCTGTCTTCTATCCTTCCCTGTTCCCTGTCTAATGGGAAAAAATAAAACATTTGTCCTGAGTCTTGTCACAGTCTGTTTCTTGCCTTCCTCCTCATCTTCCTGTCTAACTGTACCCTCATCGCAACAACATATGCATCTGTTAACTGTAGCTCCTTCAGGGAGTTGGCTGTGCACAAGGTGTAGCCTACCTTACGGTCATCTTCACGCTTTCCTCCTTCCTTCCTTCCTCGCCTTGACTCCTCCTGCGCCTCCCAGCCACATCCCATGTTTCCCTTTTGACCTTGAGGAGCTGCACTGAAAGTGCTAGGGGGCTTTGATGAAAAAGGAGAAGCTATAGCCCTTGCCCTAACAGTTGATGAATACTTTTGATGGGAAAGCAAGCTTTGGCTACATTTGGGAACATCTTAAAAAATCTTTAAATCATTCACTGGAACGTTTTTTTAAAGCTATATATATATAGCTTTATATATATATAGCTGCAGCAAAAGAATTAAAAATAGAAGAATCCACCCAGAATGTGTAAAGAGATCTTAATCTATAAAGCAGGAAATAGGAAGGGCCATGTGAATTTGCTGTGTCTTCAGTGCACTTGTTCCCTTTAGTTTACTTACTTTTTGTTTATTTTTCAATGGGATAAAGTGAAACTCCCAAGTGCATTTTTATCACTGATAATGTTACCACACCCCAGTTACCTGGGGATGGGTTGGTTTTCCCTTCTCCCCACGGAATAAATTTTCTTCTGATGGTGCCAAAAAGTGTTAGTACTGAGCCGGAGGACAGAACATTCTAGACACGGTACTTTAAAACTGACAATCTAGTTCTGTTTCTACCATGAACTGTGCCCCTTATCCCATCTGTGCCTCCGTTTCCTCCTCAGTTCAGAGATAGCAGTTTGCATTCATGCTCTTTTTAAGGTCCCTTTTGCCCAAACCTTGTGACTTCTTGAAATGGTGTTTGGTGGGGTCACCCACACAGTCGGGAAGGAGGAGCGAACAGCAGCTACCCTCAGATCCGGATGGAGATTATTCAGCTTTCTCTTATATAGGCCATCAGGTTGTCATTCACACACTTCGCTGAGGTTTTTAGAACAGGAAAATAGGTGGGGTTAACTTTGCCCGTGAGAAACGTCTTCAGTGAGCTATGATTTCAGTTAAAAGATGTGTTTTTGTGACAGGAGCATCTCTGGAGACCAGAAGGCTGTTTGTATGCTCCCCACATAAGGCAGCATGATTCTTTCCACCTGTAAGTAAGATGGCTCGGGCCTTTATCTTCAGGGCTTGTTCTGGGCTTGATTCTCACTCTTGAAAGCCAGAAATTATGATGTTTGGAAGATAGTTTCCCCAGGTGTTGTGACAGGGTTTTGTTTGTTATTTGAATAAGCATGGTGATGATGTCATTTTAGAAAATGTTCAGCCTTAAGAACACACAAAAAACCCCAAAATTGCTGTGTGTATAAATGTGATCAGTTTGAAAAGTATTTGTGTTAGAATATTTAGTGTAGAGAACTGAAGGCAGAAGTCTAGGATCCCAATTCTAGTTCAGGATTTGCTGCAACCTTAGGGGGTCACCTTTGGCAACTTCCTCATGTGAGGTCCCCATCTGTACAACAGGGACCCTCTTTTTGCCTACCACCCAACACAGTATATTAGAGAAACAAGAAATTAAAAAGACAGGTTCTTCATGAACTTAATTTTGGAATTGCTTTGGAGGACTATTCAGTCCCATGTACAAGTTTTGGAAATGCATATTAATTTACCTTGAAGACTCAGAGAGTCTTGTTATGCAAGAAATTAAAAATTGGGAAGAAAAACACTGATTTGAATACTGGATGACTATGAAAACTACACTCAGTCACATGAGAATAAAGCCATCAAGGCCAGCTGACAACAGTTTTTGCATTTCTGATTTTTTAAGTTGCATTAGGAAAAGTTGTTTGCAGTTTTTAAAATGTCATGGGTTTAAACTAAATCACCTCATAGGACTCGTTGATAAGATTTGTAAAAAAAAATAATAATCCAGGCTATCCCACTTGTACTTACCTGAACTATAACTTACTGTCTGGATCCACACATAAAGATGGATGCCTGTTATCAGACTTACAGGCAAAGCAGAGTGAAGCATTAAGAGCTAAGAAGCAACAGCCCGTGTCCCCACCTCCCCCGGCGATAGGACAAAGATGAGCAGTGACTTAATAAAAATCTTTTATTAAAAGCCATGTAGGCATCTGTTCTTCATGTCTCCTGAGATCAGAACTAGAGAAAAGGTTGTAAATAACAGGAAGGATTCAGTTACATATAAAATAAACAGTGAGGGTTGAGACAACGATTAGATTGCCCAAAGGATTGAATAAGAGGTTGCCTATTTGTGGGGATATTTTGAGGATCATTCTGTCTGGTCTGGAAGGGCATGGGTTTGATGAACTATCACTGTCCTTTCCAGCTTCTGATTATTTGATTGCATGGTGAGAATCACTGATTTATTTATTCCAACAAATTGCACTTAGATGTGGCTCTGTTTTCTCCTGGGTGAAACAAATGAGTGTTTACTGCCGATGAGCGAAAACTGAGGGGTGCCCCAAGATGTGTTAGTACCAGCTGAAACCATATTTCTAAGTATTTACTGGACCAGAGTCATTTGCGAAACACACTGGTTGTTTTAAGGGTTGTCATAGAAGTCTGGCCTCCTAGGCTGCTGTGGGACAGGAGAAGGTGGGAGGTGAGTGTTGATCATACAGACTGGTGGGCAGAGCCTGAGGGAGGTGCCAGGGCCCTGCTCCAGTGAGGGTTGGTTTGTGAAACGACAACTAACGGCTGGTCTGAGGACAGACCCAGCCCAGGGGAATTATTTAGGGCACAGGGACCAGGGAGAAATGCTGGGGGCTCATGTAGCTGACCACCGCCCTCCCTTCCACTTCATCATCACCTTATTTCTCGTTTCTTTCCAGTTTATAGAGTAGAAGGAAAGTAATCTTTGAGTGCTTCTTAAGTCTTAGTGTGTCCAAAATGTGCCTGGGATACTGTTAAAAGGCAGTTTTCTGGACTCATAATTTGATCTGGGGCGGGGGTGGGGTGCGAGGTAAGGACCCCGTGGTCACTCTACCTTTCCTGGGCCTCTGATTTCAAAGCCCCTCTTATTCCTTCTTGTTCCTCCTTGGGCCACCTGATGGAAAGAGCTGACTCACTGGAAAAGACCCTGATGCTGGGAAAGATTGAAGGCAGGAGGAGAAGGGGGCGACAGGGGAGAATGAGTTGGTTAGATAGCAGCATCGAGTCAATGGACGTGAGTTTGAGCAAATTCCAGGAGATGGTGAAGGACAGAGAAGCCTGGCGTGCTGCAGTCCATGGGGTCACAAAGAGTCAGACATGACTGAGCTGAAAAACAACAACTGAACAAACAAAACCTGAAAAACAACATTCCTCGTTGTATTTGAGTCCCACACAAACCCCTTTAAATTAATATTCTCTGTTATTTCTTTTCCAATTAATATGAAGATAAGGAGGGTGGCTGCATGGGCATCTCTAAGGTGGCCCAGTGATGCCTCCTCTTGCTGTCCACACCCTTGCATGATCCCTCTTCTCTAGTATGAATGGAGTATGGTAGCTGGGCTGGATAGAGTGTTCCTGGGAGATGAGCTCGCAGCAGACTGTAGCTTCTGTCTTAGTGCTCTCAGACTCCCTGTCTTTTGGAAAACCCACTGCCATGCTCTGAGCACTCTTGGACACCCTATGAGAATCCCCATCCCCATGAGCCATGCCACCAAAGCCAGCAACAGCCGTGTGAGTGAACTTGAAAGAAGATTCTCCAACTTAACCCAACTCCCCTTTACCACAATGTCACGAGCTTCGTGAACTTTTCAACTTGATTCAGAAGCACCCAGCAAAGCTGTGCCTGGACTCCCGACCCACAGAAACTGTGAGATGGTTTCTGCCTCGAGGTTTGGCATCCAACAATGACTAGCTAAACCAGTGGCAAAACCTAGGACAGCCATGGACCCAAAGAAGACTCGGCCAGTTGCCTCAGGCTAGAGTTGGTCCTCTTTCTGAAAAATAGGCTCGGTGTTAATATGGACACTAGAATGCATGTCTTTCCTTTTGTTTCTAAATCATTTCATTTTTATCCCCTCACAGCTGCATAAAAGCAATAATGCCCACAGCAGCCACTGACTGGCATTGGGTTTGTGAGGTTTCCACACTTTTTTGTGTGTGACCAACAGATGCCCTGCTGCACAGTGAAGCCCACTGACCAGCATCTGTCTCCTCCCTGCCCTTGGAGAGCGTGGCCCAGTGCTGGCTGCCAGCAGGTCTGGTGGCCACCAAGCTGGCCAGATGTCTGCATGTGATGTCTGTGAGCTGTTCGTGCACTTGGAGCTCATAGACCATAACCTCCTAGGAAACACCACTCTGAGACCTGGGGATGGAGGAGTTGTGTGCAGGATGCTTGCAAAGCCCTCCTCATGCTAGCTCAGAACTGAGAAGAAATAAAGTTCTTTCCTGGAGCAAACAAGGGCTTCTGGAGCTGGAATGTTCAGTATCCGGGGCTTTGCTGGCTGAAGCTGTGAACGGATGGGCTGTCAGTCTTCAGGGAGACTCCGTCTTTTCCTTCAGCATCTTTGCTCCCAGGACACCATTTCCCCTCGTGCCCAGTGCCCCAGTGCAGCTCCCCGAGCTTCCAGAGTCCCCTTGCCCTTTTCCTGACACAGCAGCCTCTCAGGCCCAGCCAGGCCAGCACTGTGCTTATCCTTCACCCAGAGTATCACATACCGTCCCACGAGCTAGCTGCCTGTTTTCTATTAGGAACCAGCGAATCCCTTAGTGGAATAGCTTGAAGCTTTAACAGACAGGATAATGTCCAAAAACCAGTTTGGGATCTAATACAGAGTCGCTGACTTATTTTGTCAATACATTTAAAAGACACTAACATCTCTGATGACTGCTATTTTTAGAAGAATGGAAACACACTGTTTCTTAATTCTGTGAAAGGAGTGTCCTTTTAACATCAGAGGAGGCGCACACACGTAACAAGGGAAATGTAAGGTTTCAAATACATAGAGCATAAACTCAGAATTGAGGATATCTTTGAAATGTTTTTAAATTTAATTTTTATTTTATATTGGAGTATAGTTGATTTACAGTGTTGTGTTAGTTTCAGGTATACAGCAAAATGATTCAGTTATACATATAGATCAACTTTTTTTTCAGATTCTCTTCCCATATAGATTATTACAGAATATTGAGTAAAAGTTCTCTGTGCTATATATATACAGTAGGTTCCTGTTGATTATCTATTTTATATATAGTAGTATGTATATGTGTATCCAAACTCCTAATTTATCACGCCCTCACCTTTCCCCTTTGGTTACCATAAGTTTGTCTCAAGCATAATGTTTTACATTGAGTAAATATTTCTGTGAAAAACTCAATGTGTTTCTCTCCCTCTTGTTTCCTCCCTCTCTTCCCCTTTCCCTCTCTTTCTATTTTCTTTTCTGTCTTTCCCTCATTGGTGTGGATTCTTAGTTTGGTGAACACAAAGCCTTTTTTCGGTGCCTGTTCAGAGGTAGAAATCCAAGCTAGAAAAAAGCTAGCTATGTGTCATACCTCCCAGATGGCGTGGGGTTAAGTTCACTAAAATGTACCTGTCTTTAAAAGTCCCTTAATAGATCTGGAGTGGAGTGTTAGTCGCTCAGTTGTGTCTGACTCTTTGCAAACCCACAGACTGTAGCCCGCCAGACTCCTCTGTCCAAGGAATTCTCCAGCCAAGAATACTGGAGTGGGTTGCCATTTCCTTCTCCAGAGGATCTTCCCGACCCAGGGATCAAACCCAGGTCTCCTGCATTGTAGGCAGATTCTTACTGTCTGACCTACTGGAAAGTCCCAGAAATAGATCTAGTGGTGGAAGTTTACTGCAGTCATGAAGAGGTGTGCCCTTTCTGTGAATTTCTGGGGGGAAAAAAAGGTGGTTCTTATAGTGGACTTAGGAGGATCAGCTCCAATAGCCCAGAGCCATTTTTCCAAAGCCAAAGTTTTCCAGACTTTGCCATTCCTGGAATTCTTCAGCTGTGAGTGCAGCTGCCCTAGAATTCCTGGTCCTAAAACCACAACCTGGATCGTGTGGGCTGGGCCACTAGCCTAGTCTTTGGCTCGAGGCAGCTCTTGAAACGAGCCAGTTATTTACGTTTTCAAATAAAAGTCACCAGCCATCTATTACTAGCAAAGTTGTTATAAGCAACCAGCCAGTTGTTATAAGCAAACTCAGGAGGAGTGAATTTCACTTGGCGCACTGATTCAAAACGAAACTCTGCCATCGGAAACGCCCGGAGATGAACGTGAAGTTATACACATACAAACCTGAAAACATTAGAAACGCGCCAGCTTTGTTCCCAGACAGCAATGGCCCAACAGCTCCTGTACTTGGGCTTATCTGTGGGATTGAGAGCCTTCGGGAGATGTGAACAGTGGTGCTTCTCCCATTTGCTCCCTTCTAGCGCCCCCTGGTGGAAACCCGTCCCAAACCGAGCCCTGCCTCAGCCATGTGCGCAAGGCCAGAGGTGGAAAGGAGACCTGCGCGGATGGGAGAAGGGGGAGCAAGCCTTCACAGGAAAGAACGAGAATATCAAATAAAATGAGAAGCCCAACTCCCTTATCCGTGAGAGACGTGCCAGTTCCTAAAGGTCACAGAGATTACGCCGGGATGTGATGCCCTTTTCCTGATTTGCTGGTACACGATAGATAATTAAAGACATTTGCTGGGGAATAAGCAGCAGATGAAAAGAACAGCGCAGATGTAAGCCTGGGAGAGGAAGCTCTGATTACTTTCAGTGATAATCCTCAACCCTGAGTATAACCTTCCAGCAGGCAAATAGTCATTGTCTGTCTCTGGGGCGTTTTAGACAGTCTCTGGCAAAGGCCAGGTATGCATGAATTTCTGCCTAAATCGGAAATTTTACAAAGGCGCAAAAAGGCTTTCTCTTTGCAGGTTAATGAGAAAAAATTCAAAGAATAGCTTCTGTAATCACTGTGGGCATTTGGCAGTGACTTCGTTTATTCATTCACCTGGACGACCTGTGATGCTGTAAATAGAAAATGACCATGAATCCAATAATCATTGTCATTTACTTTGGCATGAATCAACACTTCAGTCTGTAAGCAGACATGCCAAGTGTCTTGAGAGTCATGCCAAACAAGGATCATCAGGAAGCTGTTTGGCTTTCACAGTTTGTTTTTCACTCACTCATTGATAATTCCCTGGGCAGCAACTAGTTGCTAGTAACTGTTTTGTGCAGAACTGGAACCATAAACAAGGCAGAAGTGGGCCTCCCTGCTCTCAGCTGTCCTTGGCCTTCAGCAGTGATAGAACAAAACCTTATTGTGACTAAAGTCATGGCAGAGTCGGACCTTTATTTCAAGACAGTTGTCTTTGCTATTGAATGAGGACAAATAATTTTTTTTATTGGAGTATAGTTGTCTTACAAAGTTGTGTTAGTTTCTGCTGTACAGAAAAGTGAATCAGTTATATATATACACATATATCCCATATATGGATATTGGATTTCCTTCCTACTTATGTCACCACAGAGTATTTAGGAGAGTTCCCTATACAGTAGGTTCTCGTTAGTTATCTATTCTGTACGCAGCAGTGTATGTAGCAATCCCAATATCCCAGTCCATCCCACCTCCCTCCCCACTCCTTGTTATCCATGTTTGTTCTCTATGTCTCTACTTCTGCTTTGCAAATCAAATGAGTATTTCTGAATAATCTTCCTCCTAAATTTTAGGCTGCAGAAGAGAGTAAAGATAACTGAGAGATTGTTGCTGGATTTATTATCCACTCTGCTAGTGTGTAGTCATGTATTATAAATTCAGTGAAGAGGGCAAGGCCTTTTCCTAGTCCCCAGATATTATGTCTGCTGACAAATACCAGCAATTTCCCTTTGAAAGGTCTATATATTTAATTTAAGGAAAAGACCCCGATGCTGGGAAAGATTGAAAGCAAAAGAAGAAGGGTGTGGCAGAGGATGAGATAGTTAGATAGCATCACCTTACACAATGTGGGTGAGCCTCATCTAATCGGTTGAAGGCCTTAATAGAGCAAAGACTGATCTCCACTAAGCAAGGAAAAAGTGGGCCATCAGCCTGCCTCTGGACTCAAACTGCAGTTCTTCCCTGAGTCTCCAGTCTGCCTCATCAGATTTTGGACTCACCAGCCCTCATAACTGTGTGAGCCAATTCCTTAAATCAATCTCTCTCTCTCTGTCTCTGATCACTTTGATAAATATGAGTGTCATGCCTACAAACGTGAAAATGCCTTTAAAAGAAGCCCTGCAGTGAATGTTTACTGTTACATCAATTTACTCTCATATCATTTACACCTTCTGGAGAGCTGTTGATAGTTGGAGGAGGGCCCATTAGAGTCCTGAGTGGGGCAAATAGGGTAGAGAATACTGAAGGTCAGCTCTAACCTACTTGGCCTTCTTCCCATTCTGTCTTCAGAGGGAGAACCGCAGTCCGCTTCTATCTGTTTACCTTCAATCCACCCTGCGAATACACAGTACATGAATGAGTTCTAGGAAGCTGAGTGATGGGAAAGGTGAGAAATTAAATGGCTAACTGCTCTGTTCTAGGCATTCCCCTTTGCTAACTTACCCAATCTTCTCATCCACAAGAGGAGGCTCATCATTATGCTCATGGACTCAACCAAGCTCTGTGGCCTTAAATTTGTGCTTGGTTGCTTTTTAGGTATGTGGCTTTGGACAAATTACTGAACCTCTCTGTTATTCAGTTTCTTCTGTTCAATGGGGATAATAACATTCAGTTCAGTTCAGTCACTCAGTCGTGTCCAACTCTTTGCAACCCCATGAGCTGCAGCATGCCAGGCCTCCCTGTCCAACACCAACTCCCAGAGTTCACACAAACTCATGTCCATTGAGTCGGTGATGCCATCCAACCATCTCATCCTCTGTCGTCCCCTTCTCCTCCTGCCCTCAATCTTTCCTAGCATCAGGGTCTTTCCAATGAGTCAGTTCTTTGCATCAGGTGGCCAAAGTATTGGAGTTTCAGCTTCAACATCAGATCTTCCAATGAACACCCAGGACTGATCTCCTTTAGGATGGACTGGTTGAATCTCCTTGCAGTCCAAGGGACTCTCAAGAGTCTTCTCCAACCCACAGTTCAAAAGCATCAATTCTTCAGCGCTTAGCTTTCTTTATAGTCCAATTCTCACATCATACATGACTACTGGAAAAACCATAGCCTTGACTAGACAGACCTTTGTTGGCCAAGTAATGTCTCTGCTTTTTAATATGCTGTCTAGGTTGGTCATAACTTTCCTTCCAAGGAGCGAGCATCTTAATTTCATGGCTGAAGTCACCATCTGCAGTGATTTTGGAGCCCCCCAAAATAAAGTCTCTCACTGTTTCCACTGTTTCCCCATCTATTTGCCATGAAGTGATGGGACTGGATGCCATGATCTTCATTTTCTGAATATTGAGGTTTAAGCCAACTTTTTCACTCTCCTCTTTCACTTTCATCAAGAGGCTCTTTAGTTCCTCTTCACTTTCTGCAATAAGGGTGGTGTCATCTGCGTATCTGAGGTTATTGATATTTCTCCTGGAAATCTTGATTCCAGCTTGTGCTTCTTCCAGCCCAGTGTTTCTCATGATGTACTCTGCATATAAGTTAAATAAGCAGGGTGACAATATACAGCCTTGACGTACTCCTTTTCCTATTTGGAACCAGTCTGTTGTTCCATGTCCAGTTCTAACTGTTGCTTCCTGACCTGCATACAGGTTTTTCAAGAGGCAGGTCAGGTGGTCTGGTATTCCCATCTCTTTCAGAACTTTCCACAGTTTATTGTGATCCACATAGTCAAAGGCTTTTGCGTAGTCAATAAAGCAAAGTTTTTCTGGAACTCTCTTGCTTTTTCCATGATCCAGTGGATGTTGGCAATTTGCTCTCTGGTTCCTCTGCCTTTTCTAAAACCAATCTGAATATCTGGAAGTTTATGGTTCATGTATTGCTGAAGCCTGGCTTGGAGAATTTTGAGCATTACTTTACTAGCGTGTGAGATGAGTGCAATTGTGTGGCAATTTGAGCATTCTTTGGCATTGCCTTTCTTTGAGATTGGAATGAAACCTGACCTTTTCCAGTCCTGTGGCCACTGTTGAGTTTTCCAAATTTGCTGGCATATTGAGTGCAGCACTTCACACCATCATCTTTTAGGATTTGAAATAGCTCAACTGGAATTCCATCACCTCCACTAGCTTTGTTTGTAGTGATGCTTCCTAAGGCCCACTTGGCTTCACATTCCAGGATATCTGGCTCTAGGTAATAATAACATTAATAATAACAGTATTACGTTATTATTACAGTAAGATCTTACTATTACACATTGAAATAGTGTAGGGAGTGAGCTGTGTGTATATGTGTGTGTGCTCAGTCACTCAGTCATGTCTGACTTTCTGTGATGCTATGGACTGTCCATGAGATTTCGCTCCTCTGTCCATGAGATTTCGCAGGCAAGAATACTGGAGTGGGGTGCCATTTCCTACTTCAGGAGATCTTTCTGATCCAGGGATCAAACCCGAGCTCCTTGCATCTCCTGCATTGGCAGGGGGATTCTTTACCAGTAGCGTCACTCCCATAGGGTGTGAATTAGTATATGATAATAAGATCTTACTGTAGTGTCTGCATATGGTAAAGGCTTTGTTGGTAGGAGTGGAGAACTGCCTCTCTTAGAAGGTAGGTTTTATTTCCAACATTTTCCAGGTGAGTTTCCTGAGTAGTTGCCCCACATCATATTATTGCTACAAGAAAATTGAGACATGATGTGACTTCAGGTTACTCTGACCCTAATGATCGCTCAACTCCATATCTGTCCTAACAGAGAAAAAAAAATTTGAACACCAGTTTCACCATTTCGTTTAGCATCTCATGGATTGATGTTTGATTTCGGATAAACTGCTGTTTCTTTTTCTCCCCCCACCTCTCCTTCTTCTTCTTTTATTATATCTGGAACAAAATGTTAGTTAGACTCATGACCTACTATAAGCTCCGGAAGCTGTCTTCTTCAGCCTTGCTGTCCCACTTAGTGAAAAGGACGTGGTCAACCTAGCTTTCTCTGCGGCCAGCATCAAGCTGTGAGATACCATGTGGTAGAGTGAGTTACTGAGAAATAGAGCCTAAATGTAATATGATGGTGTAGAGATCAGGAAGGTGTTATTTAACAGTTATCTATCAGGTTCTTGTTCTAAACAAGCCTCTGATGTTATGGACAAGACAAAAAAGCATGCAACACAGACCATGAATCTAGCTCAATGGTTACAATCTAGCTCAATCAGTGGTTCTTAACAAAGGGTGATTTTGCCCTCAGGGGACATCTGACAATGCCGCTAAACATTGCGGTGTTCACACCAGTGAGGGGGAGGTGGGTATTAGAGGGGTGATGGGGCTGTTGCCGCTGGCACCTGGTGCATAGTGGCCAGAGATGCTGCTAAACATCCTGCAATATACGGGACAGCTCCCCACAACAAAGAATTCATCCATCTAAAGCGTCTAAAGTATCAACAGTGGTGAGATTGAGAAGCCCAGTGAGCGATGAAGGCTACACAAAGAAATATAAATGACCATGGAAGATGGTACCTAATTAAGAGCCACAGGGCAAGACAGGTCACAGCGCTTTGGGAGCCTGAAGGAAGATTAAATGGGAGTAAAGTACAAAGGAAGCCTTTTTCAGGCTGGAGGCAGAAATAGGCAAGATGTCTGTGAGAACAGCAAATAGAAGAAGTTGGTGTGATAGGAATTGGTGAACAGTAAGAGTCAGGATGGGTGATCAGATTTTGAAAGGCCCTGAAAATAAGGAAAGATACAATCTTGTTGCCATATGTTGTTGAGAATCCATTTTATCAATTTAATTTTTTCTTGAGGATTAACTGACCTACAGTATATCAGGTGTAGCTGTACAGCATAGTGCTTTGGTGCTGCACTGTGCAGGGCTAAGCTGCTGCTGCAGTCGTGGCTGACTCTCTGTGGACTGTAGCCTGCCAGGCTCCTCTGTCCTTGGGATTCTCCAGGCAAGAATACTGAAGCGGGTTATCATGCCCTCCTCCGGGGATCTTCCCGAGCCAGTGATTGAACCCGCATTTCTTATGCTTCCTGCATTGGCAGGTGGTTCTTGGCCACTAGCGCCACCTTGGAAGCCCAGTGATTTGGTACATGTATACGCTGCAAAGTGAGCGCCGCAATAAGTCTAGTTAACGTCGGTCAGCATACCTGGTTACAGTGGAATTATGAGAAATTTTAAGATCTCATCTCTTCGCAACTTTCAGAAATGCAATACAGTATTATTAACTATAGTCACCGGAGAGTCATTTTAGATGCTGAGGATGTAGAGCAGCTGGCTAAGATAGACTTTAGGGAAATGAGTATATAGGATGTACTGAGGGGAGGAATTTGACCAGTGGGGAATTTGACCAGTTTATTCAGTCACTGAAACAGGTTCAGAGCAGACTCTGGAGTGAGCCTGCCTGGGTTCTAGTCCTGGCTTTCCGCTTATAAGCCCTTGACTCTCAACATCTCTGTGACTCAGAGTCTTCATCTGATAAATGGGACTTCCTTCATGGGGTCATTGTGAGAATTAAGTGAATTAATGTAGAATTATAGGTGTGGGCTTATGAGGGCTTGGACTAGGCTGGTAGCAGGGCAGAGAAGAAGTAAAAAGCCGAATAATTTGAACTGAATCATGGAAGTTGGATATAAAGATGGGGCTTGGACAGAATCCATGATTTTGATGGACTCATACACAGACATAGGAAAACTGGAAAGGGGAAATGATTGGCTAGTTTTCTTATTAGGGCTTGGAAGGAAGATGATAATTCTGATTGGGTAAAAGGTGAGACAGTTGGCTGAATTAGAGAAATAAAAAATCTTTGTATCTATCACTAAAAATCATATACATTCAAAAAGTTTCCAATCCTAGAATAGGTATCTAACTAGTCACAGACCTACCTGATTTTCTGGGTCTTTGCTTTTTTTTTTAATTCACAAATTTTAGTTTTATATATTCTGTATTGAAGCGTACAGAAAACTATAGAGAATAAATATAGCATGCCAGCAGTTATTCAAGGAGTAACGTAACCATTATAAATACTTAACTTCAATGATATTCAATGTTCTAGCTTATATTAGAACCTGTGACCATGAAGATCATCGCTTACCTTGCCAGATCATCTTACAAAGGTTTCTAGGCTGCGTACAGAGTTTATTCTGCTTTATTGTGACTGAATTGTTCTCTGTCTTCAGTAGTTAGTGACTCCGTTCTACAAATACAGTCAAGGTCCTATCTTCTCTTATTTCAAGGACTTTCATAATCTTACATCCCCACTCTTACAGTTCACTACTTGTTCTGCTGCTTATTTAGTTGCACCTGCTTCTTCTGTCCCCCACACATTCAGTTTTCATTTTCCTGTTGGGATTGAAGCAAAGCAGGTGGGTGCTTTGAAAAAGTTATCATTTGATGCTCCTTCAAACTCTTTCATTCATATATTGATTTTGCTCAACAAATAATTGTTGAGTAATGATTAGGTGTCAAAAACTGTTCCAGCCTCTTGGGATCTAACTGTGAACAAAGTAGACAATGATCCCTGTTTGCATTCTAGTTGAGGAGACAGAAAGGGGAAAAATGATAAATTGCTTATCATGTTAGAATGTGAGAAATGCTATTTAAAAAAAGAATAGAGCAAAGTCAGGAATCCTGAAGTTAGCAGGTCAATAGTCATGGGTCAGGGTACTCTTCACTGAGATAGTGAGATTGGAGCAGACTTGAGGAGTGGAGAGAGGGAAGACTGACACCTGAGGGAAGAATGGTCCAGGCAGAACAGAGGTGAAGAGCCTTTTCTGAGAGCAGGCCTGGCCCGGAAGCACTGTGGGGCCAGTGTGGCCAGTGTGGGGGGTAAATGAGCATGAGTGCACTGGGGAGAGGGATGAGAAGGCACCAGGAGGCCAGACCACAGAAGGTTTCGAGACTATTGTGAGAAAATTGGCTAAAACACTCTGTGAAATGGAGAGCCATTGTGGGTTTTGAGACAAGGAGTAGCATGATCTGACCTAGGTTTTAAATTAATTACTCCGACTGCGGAAAAGAAACCATAGGGGGAGTTAAGGGTAGAGCAGTAGGAAGTTAGGAGGCTCTTGGTATAATTCAGATAATGGACCTTTTTAGTAACAGAAGTCTTGCCTGGAGAATCCCAGGGACGGGGGAGCCTGGCGGGCTGCCATCTATGGGGTTGCACAGAGTCAGACACGACTGAAGTGACTTAGCAGCAGCAGTAACAGAAGGGTGGGGAAAAACAGTAAGATTTTAAAAACTGACAGAAGCAGTTGAGACCCAAAAGCCTAATAATACACGGTGTAGTGCAAATTTGTTGAGGGGGGGGACTCTATTTGAGTCTCCAGAAATCAACTTTGGGATGGAGAACAGATGGTTTCTTGGCTAAGGAAGAAAGCTATTAAATCAGAGGGGTAAAGGTGAATCTTTGCCTGATAGAAATGAGATGTTTGCCACTGGACTCCCAAGGTGTCTATAGCCCAAAGACAGAATAATGGCAGTGTCCAAATCGGAGAAAGGCGTGTTAGTAATACCTGAATCTGGTTTTGAAGGTCAATTTCAGTGAAAGGAAAAGGAAACAATATATAATTGATTACTGTCCTGGGTGTCTTTATTCTTATTCACCCTGTTCTATCCTGGAAGGATGACCAGTAGGAGTTAAATGTAGAACCAGCCTCCATGGTGGCTTAGTGAGCTTGGCTTCTTGGTATTCCTTCTTCTCCTGGAAAAGTTATCTGTAGGGCTTAGTTCAACATGCTTCCAAGCTCTCTGGCTTCTGGTTGCTAAATGGCCTGCTAAAGCATCAATTCCTATGACATCTGGGAGACAACATCTTGCAAAGTTGGAAAGATGTTCTATAGGATACAGTAAATGTCTTAAACCAGCAGCAAATGTGGTGATGTCTTCATAAAGCTAGGATGCATGAGTCTGGCAACTGAGGAGGAAGAGATTGGAGTGGCCCCTCTTACCAACTAATAGCCCACTGGAATATTGTTATTTTCTTTCCCTGTGACTTTTGTGTTTGGTGAGCTTGGAGATAGCAGTGCCCCAGAGAAGAATCCTTTTCTTAGGGAATATTGGGAGCTAAGATTGCCCTCTGACCATTGTGGGATTCTTGGTATCAGTGAGTTGATGGGCACAGAAAGGATTCAATGTATCAGAGATGAGTATCCCAATTTCCAGGAAGAAACTGGGTTCATTCTTTACAATGAGGACAAAGAGGACTTGGAAACTGAGGGGACATACTAGCTTCATTTCTTTCCTTTTGGGGATGAAGTAGAAAAGAATAGCTTTATTGCTTTTCAGGCAAGGAGGGGGATGGGTGGGTAGGTCACAGTGTTTCTCCCCTGGAGGCGGTAATGAGGAATTTTATAGGAATAGTTCAAGGAGCAGGGCATGATCAGCTCATGGGCATTCTTCTGATTGGCTAGTGGTGAGTCAGCATCATCAACTTCTGGTTCCAACAGGTCTGGGGACTCCGTGCTTGTGGGCAGCATGAAGTTAACTTCTTCCATCTGGTGGGGGTTTCAGGACCTAATGAAGCTCAGTCTTGTTGTCTCATCACAGAAAGAATTCAGTGAGAGACAAAGTGATAGGTAAGAGGTGGATTTATTTAGAGAGAAACACACTCCACAGAGTGTGGGCCACCTCAGGAGGCAACAGTAGCCACTAGCTTCATTTCTTCGTATTCAAAATAGTCCTGGTCAGTAGAAAATTGTAACAACCCCATTAAGAACACCTAAGGACCAGATCCTACAGGAATGAACATTTGGGCAATTCCAGCAGAGGAAAGCTCCTTCCACCAAAGTGTTAGCAAAGACAAGAGGGCACAAGGAACGGAAGGTGACAGAGGGCACCTGTGATCAACTTATGATGCAGGATAGCTGTAAAGGTGGGAATGGTAGCAACCATGTCCTCTGTTACTCTTGTTTTCACCTCATTTCTTTATCTGATGTAAGAATCCTAATGATGGTTAATGTACCAAGTTTCAGGTGGGAGTGTAATCAAATTGACATCAGCTGGTGATAATATGTTAGCTGATGGGGCTTTGTTGCATCCTGTGTTCTGAGGGCATAGAGTGGATGCTGAGGGGTAGATTGTACTGGGTGGCTTCTGCTTGGATCCGTCCCTCTCGTGTGTTCCAGGAGAGAAACTTTAGAGAAAACATCTAGTTTAACCTTTTCAACAAAACTGTAATGATAATAGATCTTGATTTCCCTCTTAAACATACCTGGCATTGTTCTAGGTGTTGTATAGGAACTCATTCAATTAATCCTCACAGTAGCCTTACATGCTAAGTATCCTATTATTCCCATTTTACAGATGAGGAAACCTAAGCACGAAACACTTAACTAGCTTGCCCAAACCCACAAAAGCAGAGATTAATCTCTGCCCCTGAAGGCTTCTCAAAGGGGATAGGTTTGATTTTCTTGTTTTTACAGATAGGAAAACAATGACTTAGAGAAGTAAAGGGACTTATTCCCGATATAGTCAGCACCCCACCCACCTCCAGCTAGAATTCATATGCAGCCCTTCCTAACCTCAAAGCTAATGCTCATGTCTAATGTACTCTGCTTTCTTAATAATATTTCATTTTCAGGGGCCAGTATGAGAAAGAGTTGCTGTGAAATGTAGGTTCTGTGCACATAAAACAGCTTTTGATATATTCAAAATTTATTTATGGTTTGAAAATAGGCAAATAATCTAACAAATAAAGATTAGGCTTGACAAAAGAAGTGTAAGAATGACCCAGATTTAATAAAGCACTAAGTAGTTAGTGCTTTCTTTAAATATTCATTTGTTTGAACCTAATCCATAGAAAGTTTGAGATCCAAAAAGGTAAGTGTATTTTTATACACAAAATATAAAAATAGAATAAACATGCTAAGTTATATTATTACATAATATATTACATAATATTATAAATATATTTAGTATATTTATATTACTTTATATAAATATATTTTAAAATATATTTGAAGAAATGTAATGGACCTAATTTAAAATCCCTGCTAGCAGATTCCCTAGGGAACATTGTTTTCAGAATCATATTCTTTGGTACATTTGTCAGCCGACATCAGCCCTTATCAATGTAAAGTGAATACACTGGTCATTTTTCATCCACTGACTGAGGAAATGCATGAAACCAGACCCAGAGATAAGAGCCTGAGAAGGGAAACCACAGTGGCCAGGGTACCAGTAACTTATTTTCGTGTTAGTGACAATCTTTCATCTTCTACTAGTGAAGAAGGGCAGGGTAAAGGTTTGCATGTGTAGGAAACTTTCTATTACCCATGCCCTCAGAGATTTCCTCCTTTGGAATAGTGCCAGCAGCCTCCTCTTTCCAATATCATGGATTCATGGCTTTCTAACAGTTGAAAATGATCTGCTTTTCAGATAACACCATCCAGTCGATTTTCTGCTGCTGCTGTTGCTGTTCCGTGCAGAAGCGGTAAGTCCGAGGGCAACTTCTTGGGTGGAATCTCCATGTTTCTTTGAATCTGCTGTTCATCTGCCTGGGAAACTCCTCCCATTTTTTCCCTACTGAATGGCCATTCATTTAAAGCTAGCGATAGGTCACGTGTCAGGTCCACGGTCCTTTCTCGATCCTCTTGGACTTAATTGCTCCTTCCATTGTGTTCCCAGAGCATGCGGCCTGGTTCTCTATTTAATTTTTGTTTCATGCATGCTATTTATGTGTCTGTGTCTCATTCTGTAATTTTTACCTTTTAAGGGCAAGAATCCTGTCTTATTTGAGGTTCTCCCTGAAACTACCAATGTGTTTTATACTTTGGTGCCCAGTAAATGATGGATAAAGATAAAAATCCAGGGTGCCATGATAATAGTAACAGCCAGCATTTAATGGGAGTCCTGTATGTAAGACTGTATTAAACAGTTTACTTTTTTTAGCTCTTAGTAACTCTCAAAACCACCCTTTTTATTTGTTTGTTTTTACAATCCCCATTATACAGATGAAGAAACGCAGGCCTAGGGAGGTTACGTTGCCCAAGGCCACACTATAAAAATGGTAGATCTGGAATCCAAACTCATGTTCTTAATCACTACACCATGTCTACTTTTTAACAATAGATGCTTTCAAATGAGGCGATGCATGTGAAATGTGAAACACTGCCTGACACAGTAAGGTCTTCATTATCGTGATTTAACTGTATGCCCTTAATAGTCACCAGACTCTGTGTTGCCCGTGTGACATGTATTTTCTCAATTTTATTATTCATAGCAACTCTATATGCTCTTAGTGTCTCTAGTCCTAGATTAAAAAAAGTAAAATAAAGTTCTGAGAGGTCCCAGAGTACCTTGCCCAAGGAAATGGAGTTAGGAAGTCTTCTAAATAAAAAATAGGAAGAAGACTTCACTACTAGCTTGTTTATAGTCTAGTGGATTTATAGCTAAGAGTAAAATAATCCTTTGTAACGTGATTATTTTTCAATGACAGGCAAGTGAGGACACAAATAAGCCTTAGCAAAGATGAAGAACTTTCAGAAAAATACACACAGCGTCGCAGACCGTGGTTCAGTGACTTGCCAAGTAAGAAGCAAGTGAGTATCATTTTGAAGGGGGAGAAGGGGTAGAGGAAGGTGGCATTTTTAGGGTCTGTGTTTCGTGAGGTACTGTTTGCTACCCTGCCCAGAACCTAATGTCATGCTTGGCACATAATAAGTTTTCAATAAACTTTTAGTGAATCAACAGCCTAGAAGAAAGGGAAAGAAAATAAGACCAGTTAAAATGGCCTATTCTGCAATATTTTGGCAGAATTTGAAATTGGGGAAAAAATGCCTTCTGGCTATCACCATTTTGAGGCCAGGATTAATTTTCAGTTCAGTGTTAGAAAATAAATTTTCTTGGGAAGTTGATAAGCCCAAACACAAGCTTACAGCATATTAAAGGGAAAAGCTTTTTTTTTTCCCTCTCTCTCTCTCCTTTTTCTAAAGGAGAAAAATCCTTAAAGTGAAATTATTAAGGAGAAAATAACATTTTAAGAATTATGACATGAAAATATTCAGTGCCATGCTGGCAAGAGAATTTGTGATCTTGAGAATTTACAAAATGATGAGTGTGTTGCTGGATCTGAAAATTGTTTTGTAGTTAGTAATTTCCTATGTTTATACCACCAGGCTTCTGCTTTTCTGCAGCTAGCTGGGAGAAACAAGGTGGCAGGCAGATGCTCTCTACCCTTATTCTTTTTTAGCTCAGATCACTTAAACAATAGTACCACGACTCATTCCTTAATTTTTTACAGTCCAACAGGGGCCATGGGCAACCATCAAAACGCAAGCCACTGCCTCCCCTCCCACCCTCTGAGGTTTCTGAAGAGAAGATCCATGTTAAGGCACTGTACGATTTCCTGCCCAGAGAGCCCTATGATCTAGCTTTAAAGAGAGCAGAGGAATACCTTATCTTGGAGAAGTATGATCCTCACTGGTGGAAGGCAAGAGACCGCTTGGGGTAAGACTGGTGGTTTGTCTTTACCAAATCTTTCCTCTTTTAGTCCCTACAGACTTCCGAAGTGTGAAATAGACTCCATTTAGTTTATTAGAGAAATAGACTCTGTTTATTTTCTCAAGGTTTATAACTCTCCCTTGCAAATGAAACAGAAGCTGTTCCCACACCTCTCCGTCTGTATGAATGGGCATTATAATGCTGTGATTTCAGGCAGACTCTCCAAACTAGGTACATGTGGCTTTATAGCCTGATGTAGCCACACACTGCTGTGTGTTTTGGGGCAAATTACTTACCCTCTCTGTTTCCTTTCCCTCCTTCCTTTCTCCCTCCCTCCTTCCCTTCCTTCCTCCCTTTTCCCTTTCTTTCTTTCTTCTCAGGTATAGCCACCAGGGAAGTCTCTATAATTGACATAGAACATTATATTAGCTGCAGGTGTACAACATAATGATTTGCTCTTCGTATTTATTGTGAAATAATCACTACAAGTCTAGTTAACATTCGGCAGCATACATAGTTACAATTTTTTTTCCCTTGTGATGGGAACTTTTATGATTTACTGTCTTAGCAATCAGACATGCAATATGGTACTATTTTTCACTTTTAATGCTTTTTAACTTTTTTAAATTATGAAACTAAGGTAACACATTTACAGGAGACTTGGAAAATATAGAACAAAGTTACATATAGTTCTATTATATATATTATAATTTTTTAAAAGTAGGTAAATTAAGATGTTTAGTTAGAGTTTCAATATCAAACTCTTAAAAAGTAATAGAATGAATATACAGAGAAGTAGAAGGATATAGTAGACCTGAAAAGCACTATGAATCAATTCAACATAATATAAATTTATACAACTTTCACACAACAGTAGGATACAAACTCTGTTCAAGTTCCTATGGACAATAAAAAGAACTAAAAAGCCTCTTGATGAAAATGAAAGAGGAGAGTGAAAAAGTTGGCTTAAAACTCAACATTCAGAAAACTAAGATCATGGCATCCGGTCCCATCACTTCATGGCCAGTAGATGGGGAAACAATGGAAACAGTGAGAGACTTTATATTTTTGGGCTCCAAAATCACTGCAGATGGTGACTTCTGCCATGAAATTAAAAGACACTTGCTCCTTGGAAGAAAAGCTATGACCAACCTAGACAGCATATTAAAAAGCAGAGACATTACTTTCCCAACAAAGATCCGCCTAGTCAAAGCTATGGTTTTTTCAGTAGTCCTGTATGGATATGTGAGAGTTGGACTCTAAAGAAAGCTGAGTGCTGAAGAATTGATGCTTTTGAACTGTGGTGTTGGAGAAGACTCTTGAGAGTCCCTTGGACTGCAAGGAGATCCAACCAGTCAATCCTAAAGGAAATCAGTCCTGAATATTCATTGGAAGGACTAATGCTGAAGCTGAAACTCCAATACTTTAGCCACTTGATTCGAAGAACTGACTCATTGGAAAAGACCCTGATGCTGGAAGAGATTGAAGGTGGGAGGAGAAGGGGACGACAGAGGATGAGATGGTTGGATGGCATCCCTGACTTGATGGACATGAGTTTGAGCAAGCTCCGGGAGTTGGTGATGGACAGGGAAGCCTGGCGTGCTGCAGTCCATGGGGTTGCAAAGAGTCCGACATGACTGAGCTACTGAACTGAACTGAATTGATAAGACAATAAACTAGGAGACACTGGAACATATTCAGGGACATAAGACCGGGTGCAAAAATTTCATGGTCTAAATGTATTGAAATCTTACAGAAGTCTGTTCTCTTATCACTGTAGAATTAAAACATGCAATACAGTACTATTAACTCGACACCATTCTATACATCATATCCCCAAGCCTCATTTATTGTGTCACTGGAAGTTTATACCTTTTGATCCCCTTCACCCATTTTATCGCCCTGCAACCACCCTTGCCTCTGGCAGCCACCAGTGTATTCTTTGTCCTTTGAGCTTGTTTTGTTTCAATTTTTCATTTTTTTTTTAAAGATTTCACATGTAAGTGAGACCACATGGTTTTTCTTTATTTCACTTAGTATAATGCTGTCAAGGTCCGTCTATGTTGTTGCAAATGACAAAATTTTTTTTCTTTTTATGGGTGAATAATATTTCATATCTTGGCTGTTATAAATAGTGTTACAGTGAACATGGGGGTGCAGGTATCTTTTTAAGTTAGTGTTTTCATTTTCTTCAGATAAATACCCAGAGGTGGAATTGCTGGATCATATGATAGTTCTGTTTTTAATGAATTTTATTTGTAAATAAGCATAATACTAGTTTCTACCATACAAGTTCTTCTTCTAATTTATGCTTTTTTTTTTTTTTTCGCAATTTGAATTTTTTTTTCCTATTAAGCTCTAAGATAGAAACAGAAACAGTGTCTTACTCATTTTCATATTTCTACAATGACTAGTTTTGGAAGTAAACATTGCAGTAGTTTCTGAATGAAATTAGAAAAAATGGCCCTGGGATACAAAGGGCCTTTGTATCGGTTCTTTGTACTGGTTGCGATAGATTGTTAATTCTAGACTGGAGTCCTGGGTAGAAAAGAATTCTGAGCAGTATGGCTACTTTCAGGGAGAGAATTCTGGCCTTGATTTCTGATCCTTGTCAAGATTTTGAGGTTATAAGTATCTAAACGTTATAGGTATCTAAGGTATAAGTATCTAAGGTATAAGGTTATAAGTATCTAAGTACATACAAATCTCTTTCTTTATGTTTTCTTAATGATTTGGCTCTTTTACCAGTTCTTCATTAAGACTCAACATATGCTGGAGGCTTTTCAGCGGGTAGAGAGGAATGATGTCCCAGTGATCATATGAGTTAGTAGGTTCAGGGCTGTATAATTAACTACCCTTGCAGGTGGTGTGTTGTCATGACTCAGACTTAAATAGCACCAATTTTTAACTTCAAAGTTAATAAGTGAATATAGGTTTTAAAAAAATAATATTCAAACATGATAAATAGTGCCCAAATTCTGCTTTGCCACACCTCCAAACCCAGACTCTTTCCCAAAAGTAAGCACCATTATCCATTTAGTGATTCATTTCAATGATCTTCCTGTCCAGATCGCTTTCAATGCACTTTCTTGGATGTATTAAAAATATGGTATTGTCTGAAGATTTAATTTACTTAAATCTGACTAGACTTTATGCATTGCTCTGCAACTTGCTTGTATTCCTCAATAATATGTCTTGGAGATCTTTCATGATTTTAAATTTCAGATTTTGTTGGTGAAGTTATAGGAAAAGAAAAACTCCTCCCCTGCTGATAAGTGTGAAAATTGTTGCCCTTCGACAGCAATTTGCTGTATCTACTGAAAAGAACCGCTTAATCAGCAACCCGGCAATTCCCCCACTTTGTATCTGTCTTAGAGAAATACTCTTACTTGTGCACAAGAAGGCATATTCAAGTATTTCTGTACAGCTTTGTTGTAGTGGAGGCATGGCTAAACTAGGATATCCATTCTGTGGGATGCTCTGCAGCAATGAAAAAGAATTACGTCAATATCTTTGTAGTTGGTATGTTTTTAATCTAGTCACTATGATGTCCCAGTGATCATGTTAAGTGGCCCTTTTCCTATTTGCAAAGATATCTGTGTCAGAAAACATCTTAAACTACTAATGTTAAACATCAGAAACTTAGTATTTGTTGTGCAAAGATTTTAGTTGAATGTTGAAATGAAAAAAAGTTTTTTCTTCTCTCGACAATTTAATTAGTCAAATGAATTTGATTTTCCTCTGCATCCTTGAGGTTTTTTAAAGGGATCTTCGCCACAATAATACCACAGATGTGTCAAAATTTTGATTTTTGCTTTGTGTTTGTAGGAATGAAGGCTTAATTCCAAGCAACTATGTGACCGAAAACAAACCAACTAATTTAGAAATATATGAGTAAGTGTCCTCCAAAATATGTCCCATGGTTAATCTATAAAAATCAGGTACATTTGGGTAACTTATTAGTATACATACTGTTTTGGGTCTGAAAAGGGAAAAGAAAGTAACACATTTGGAAGCTTTAGCTTAGATTTTTGATCTTAATAATGGCTGATTCAGAAACTTCTTTTTCTTAAAATTACTTTTTTTTTTGTTTTGTATGGCCAATTAAAGAAAATTTTAACAGTGACTACAAGAAACCAAACACTCATCTTGCACTTGTTTTACTGCATGTCCTAAGTGGAAAAGTTATTATTTTAAAAATGGGGACTTCCCTGGGGGTCCAGTGGTTAAGACTCTACACTTCTACTGCAGGAGGCATGGGTTCCATCCTTGGTTGGGGAACTAAGATGTTCTATGCTGTGCAGCTTGACCAAAAATAAAAAATAAAAATAAAAAGTGACATCAGTTGTTCATTAATTAAGTTAGACTTAATATACAGACATATTACTATAGTTTGACTCATGTTTTGAAGTGTTTAGAAATCACTGAAGATGAGAAATAGGCTAATGCTATAGTTCAGAAGAACTTTTGATATGTTCACTAGAGTTTTGCTTAGAAATGCATTCTTTTTACAATATATTAATGGATTTAGAAGATAAAACATAAGCAAGCACTATTTAACCCCTCAATCTGCAGATCAGAAAATAAGGTTGAGATATTAATGTATAGATAGAGAGTGACAGGGCTAGGAGTGGTCCTTGTTGTACAGTTACCAAGTCATGTCTGACTCTTTGGGAGCCCTGGGATTGCAGCTTGGCAGGCTTCCCTGTCCCTCACCATCTCCTGGACTTTGCCCAAGTTCATGTCCATGAATTGGTGATGCCATCCAACCATTTCATTCTCTGTTGCCTCCTTCTCCTCCTGCCTTCAATCTTTCCCAGCATCACGGTCTTTTCCAATGAATCAGCTGTTTGCATCAGGTGGCCAAAGTATTGGAGTTTCAGCTTCGGCATCACTCCTTCCAAAGAGTATTCTGGGTTGGTTTCCTAGTCTTTTATAAACTTAGGTTTGCAGTTTGAGCACTTGAGTGCCCTCCCCTGGCTTAGATACTGGTTTTGCAATTAGCATATGTTCTAGTAGGTTGTATTAGGTGATGTGAGTTGAGGCATTAGAACAGGTACCTGCCTGAGAACCAGGCAAATTAAAAGAGAACTCAGCCTTGGACTGCCTTGCTGCTTTTTGAAGCTCATTTGTAGGCCAGACTCAGCATGCCTGCCTGCCTGCCAAGTCGCTTCAGTCATGTCTGAGTCTGTGTGACCCCATGAACTTTAGCCCACCAAGCTCCTCTGTCCATGGGATTCTCTAGGCAAGAATACTGTAGTGCGTTGCCATGCCCTCCTCCAGGGGATCTTCCCAACCCAGGGATAGAACCTGCGTCTATTATATCTCTTGCGTTGGCAGGCAGGTTCTTTACCACTAGTGCCACCTGGGAAACTCCAGACTCAGCACATCCGTCACTGAAAACACCCATAACCTTACCAGACCTTTCTGCTGTCTGTTTCCATTCTCCTCAAGTCTCTGTCCTCAGCTCCATCACAGTGTCTCTTCTCTCTTCCTCTCTTTTGCTTAGCTTGTCATAACCCCTCTCTTGATCTGTGTCATTTAGCTCTACCCTGAAATTCCTTCTCCACTCAAAGCCCCCAGGTGGCTGACCCCGCCTTCCTTAGCAAATAGCCCCACAACTCTCTACAGTTGCTCAGGCATGCCCCATGCATGGAGTTGGGGGTGGGAATAGGCAGGGGGGTGTGGTGGGGGAGAGGAACTCACCACTAGCCCCAGCTGAAGCTGCTCAGCACAAACAGGTCTCTTTGAACTCTTTGAAGGCCAGGTCAGGGAAAATTTTGTTTGAAAATCTCCTGCTAAGAAAAACCAGAAAAATAAGACGGTTTTATCACCATATTCTAACTTCAGTTTGGATTTTCCTGGAAATTAAAGGAGACCTGTGTGAAGGTACCTAACACAGTGCCTGGTGGTTAGCAAGTGGATGCTCAGTAATCAGCAGGGCTACTTATCTTCCTTCTGTTATGAATTGATGTGCTTGTTGCTTCCCCTGTTTAGACCAGGCTTAGCGTCTGGCTTTAACAACTTGTTTATACTGCAGATACTGGATCACAAATTAAACCACTTTGATCATCTCATTTCCTTAGCCTGGATTTATGTTTCTATAAGCCTTCTTTTATAATGACTTTAATTATGAAAAGACCAATTTTAAATTTTATTATGGTTTCAAGAAGGTTATTAAAATATAGATCATCAATATAAATCACTAAAATTGATCAACCACTTACTATGTACCAAGCACCATTCTACTGACTGTACAGAAACTACTGTCCCACATTGAAGTGCAGTAGTACAGGCTTAGAAATCAGAGAAATCTGGGTTCAAATCCTGGCATCCCTCTTGACTAATGGTTCAGCTCTGAGCAAAGTTACCTAATGCCGTTAAATCTCTGAATGATCTGAACCCTGGGGACAATAATGCCTGTCTCATTCGGTACATAGTAGCTCTTCAATACATTCTAGAAGTTATGACTATTTCCTTGAACTGTGAAACAAGAAAGACATTGACAGCTTTGTCCACCTTGCCTAGTATAACTGGTACACTGCATTCAGAGTTACTTCAGTCCTGCACTTAATTTGTTTGATCTTTATCATTATGTACTTAGGATAATGTTAGATGTTAGCTGTTGTAAGCACTGGAAACACAATATGGAATACACAGAAGGAGTCCTGGTTTTCATGGAACTTACAGCTTCACAAGGAAATAGACATTAAGCAACCCTGAATTCACAAATACATCATTTTAAATTGTGGTGTTATGAAGGAATAGTATGGGGCATGGGAAGGAAACAAGAGGGGAGGGAATATAATCTAAATGAGCATGTTGAGTGGGGAAGACCTTTCTGAGGATGTGACTTGAGGCCTAAAGGAGAAAGGAAGGAGATAGGGGGCTGATGGAAGAAGGAATGCTGTCCACGTGGGCTTCTGACATCTCTGGGGAACCTTTATACAGAGAAATGTTTATGGCTACTTTGGTTTGAAATTAATATCCAAATTATCAACATTACAATGAAAAAACTTTGTTTTCAGTAAGCCTTCAAATTGAACTTTAAAATCTTGATATACTATTTATAAATCTAAAAAACAAGAACAATTACCTAAATGCATACTCGACATAAAAATATCCTTAAACAATCCATCCTACTTACAAACTCAGTTAATTAAGTTTCCTGAAACATTTAACTTGCATTAATAAACTGAATAAATTCAGTTTTCTTTATAAAGGACATGCCTGACCCGTCAAATTTGCAATTGTAATAGTCCCTTGTATGTCCTTACATGATCCTGGAAATGTAATAAATTAAACATAAATGTTTAATTAAACATAATGTGAATTGAGTTATTTTAACCATGTGAATATCATTTTAAAAATTAGTTATTCTCAAACTTCAAATATCAAGTTGAAGTGTGAAGTGAAAATCACTCAGTTGTGTCCAACTCTTTACAGTCCACGGAATTCTCTAGGCCAGAATACTGGAGTGGGTAGCCTTTCCCTTTTCCAGCAGATCTTTCCCACCCAGGAATTGAACTGGTGTCTCCTGCATTGCAGACGGATTCTTTATCAACTGAGCTATCAGAGGCTTCCCTTGTGGCTCAGCTGGTAAACAAGTTGAAGATTAGTTATAAATCTTCAAGCAAAGACAAAAAATCTGATATGCCAGATTCTCTTAAAATTTTTGATATTTTAAGTAGCAGACATTGATTATCCTGAGCTATGAATGTGACTTACCTCATTTTCTCTACACTAAATGCTTAAATCTTCTCAGGGTCAGAAAGTCACCAAGTGAAGCAAATTAACCTTCTCAGATCTAATAGGGTTTCCAGGTCTAAAACTCAAAGCCACAATACTGTTCTTTATTGATTAGACATCTAAGACTGGCGCATGGGAGGCTTACGTATAAGTTCCATATGTGATGGTTGTAGTCAACCACAGTTAGATGTAGTAGATTTAAAAAATGTATTAATAGAATCCCCACCCCAATCCTGTGTATTGGGGGTTCTACTGACATCATTCAATGTTAGTGTTATAATCAGTATTGTCTCAGTAAAGAAGTTGCAGCCTTACCTATTTGAAATAAAACAAAACAAAAAACTCTTCTACCTTTTATCATCTGACTTAAATAGTTGAAATTCTGAAATACCATGCCTCAACCTCCTCTAAATTACATTTATCCTTTTTCTGCCTTTTACTTATCATTATCATAATGCAGATGGAATTCTGCCTTATTTTAATTGATCTTAAATTCATCGTATACTTCTATCTGGTTCTTTTGTTACTTTTTTGAAGTCATTCTGAGAATGACTTCCACACGGATGGATTTTTAATTTATATTTAATCACAATATATTTTATTTATCACTATAATAAATAAATACAAAGCAACAAAATTAATACCAACATGACTGCAGGTAAAGAAACATTATTTAGAAAAAAATCAGTTTATGTTAATTCCTCCCTTTTTGAGTGTCATTATGCAGTCTTCTCTTTTCACAACTTCAGTCTCTTTCAGTGAGCTATAATCATTAGTCTCTTTTTAGACCCATATTTCATAACTTAGCCAGTATGGGGGCCTCTTTAAACTGGTCCCCTTGAATTTAACTCTGCCTCATTTATTTTGAAAGAATTTCTTCTTTCTACAACAAGAGGTCTCAGACTCATCTTGAAATTCCCTCCCACAATAAGAATATTCATTAACAAGTATTGAATGATAGGCACAGTTTAAATTCACAGTTACTCTTGTTCCCATTAGCAATAGGTAGTTATATGACTTTGACTAGAATCATCTGTAATCATCTCCTGTTCTCTGTGGTTCATCTTTTTAAAAGACCATTTTCAATTGAAGCGCATTAATATTTTAAAAACCTGGCCATGCTAGTTAGTGGCAGCTTTCTACTATAGAAGGTTAGGGGAAGTCCACATGAGGAGATAGGTTCCATTGTCCCAGGCAGGTATGAGTCTCATTCAGCCACCACTGGGCTCCCTCACTTGACTTAATGCCTGGTTATACACACAGCCTTTCTTCCGCTGTCCACAAAAATAGTATTTCTGGTAATATTAGATTAACCTCTTTTTAAAATCTTGTTTTGAAATGAAAGTGTTTCCATTTTTCTTTTCCTCTCCATTGTTCTATTGTCACTTCCTCTCTCTTTCCTGTACAACATTTGCTTACTGCTTAGGTGCTGTCACATCAAACCATTTGTTTATTTTTTTTTTAATAAAATTTTTATTAAAGATTTTTTATGTGGACCATTTAAAAAGAAATCTTTACTGAATTTGTTACAATATTGCTTCTGTTTTGTTTTTGGTCTTTTGTCCCTGAGGTATGTGAGATCTTAGCTCCCAGATCAAGGATCAAACCCACACACCCCTTGTATTGGAAGATGAAGTTTTAACCACTGAACTTCCAGGGAGGTCCCAAAACCATATGTTTAAATTACAGTGTTCATTAATTATGATTACTGTGTGAACGTCTGATATTTTAAGGTCATTTAATGACGTGTTTCATGCAGAGACAACAGGAAGGCTGGAGGCAGAAAAGGGCTTGGTGAATTTCAGCCAGGAAAGAAATCCAATGTGATGGAAGTTTAGTGAGTGAGGGCAGAATGAGGAGAATATGAGGCCCAGGAGGGTGTGGGTGGGGTGATTAGTATACTGGTTGTTCCATTTACTCTAGTAAATTACTGACTTTACTACAAGGTGACATACTTTGGAGCTTCCCAGGTGGCTCTGTGGTAAAGAATTCACCTGCCAATGCAGGAGACGTGAGTCAACCCCTGACTGGGGAAGATCCCTGGGAGAAGGAAATGACAACCCACTCCAGTATTCTTGCCTGGGAAATCCCAAGGACGGAGTAGTCTGGTGAGCTATGGGGTTGCAAAAGAGTTGGACATGACTTAGCAACTAAACAGCAACAACAACATATTTAGGAGAATCAGATGAGTCAGTATGAGTTTTAAGTTTGGAAAGGTAACGGCACATGTAAAAGCATGCAAATAAGATATTCCTGAGGGGAAAGAAATGTGTATGTTTTAGTTGGGTTTAACCAAAGCTCAGGAAAGTGTTTATCGAAGATGATGGCTTTTTAACCACACACATTTCATGGAAATTTTCAGGAAGTTAAACCATTCAAAATTAAGTGTGTTAAACCAAGTGTGTTTCAGAAAGTTGAATTGAAATATGGTAGAAAAATGAGATACTGGCTTGCAATTAATATAACTGTGTTAAAAAATCAATTGATATATTATTATAGTACATTATTGTTTATGTGAATTAATCAGTCCATTTATAAAATTAGTTCTGGAGTGTGTTTTTTTAAAATAAAGGAAATGGAACAGGTATTTTTCTGGAAATAAATGATATATAACACTTAAAAATTATTTTTATTGCTTTTACAGGTGGTACCATAGGAATATTACTAGAAATCAGGCAGAACGTCTTTTGAGACAAGAGGTAATTTATTCATGAGTCATTTTGTGGATAGTTTCAAATTTTCTGAGAGAGGTGAATTATAAATACTCAGCTAAAAATGTTTTATTACTTCCTGATTTTTTTTTAGTTCTAAAATATTATTACAACTTCACTGCTACTACATTTTGTATTAAAATAGATTAATTTATATCAAATCATGTTTTCCATTGATTTTTCACCACAATTTCACATATCTTTCTCCTGAAATGATTTCATCTCTAACATACCAAAACTGCTTCATTCACTCCAAAGTGCATTCTGCCAGAAGGGTCTCTATTTGAATTGCCTGTATACATTTGCATCAATGTCAGTCCAATAGATTCTCTGTCCTCCTGAGCTTAGCTTAGACTCGTAAAAAGCACAGATACAGAAAAATACATGCAGCTGCACTTTCATTCTTTGGGAACAAAAGGAAGAGTGGAGCAGCCAAAATATCAAACTTAGATCAAAACTGCTCATTTAGGTCAAAACAAAACAAAACTGAGTATAGTTTAAATTTCCAACTGACGGTAAGTATCAGCTGTGGGTAAATGCATAGTCAAAACTAGAAAGTAGCTGAGAAGTATGCATGTCATTATGACCTGATGTTGCATGTTGAGGAAATCTAGTAATATGAGTGAGAAAAAAATCAGTTCTGTAACTCAAAACTCAGTGCCAGTAATGACCTATGACACAGGGAAGATGCAGTTAGTATTTGGGGGATAGGCTGAGTACGAGGAACACAGACCTCTCAGGGGCTGGTGGGGATGGAGGTTGGGGGTCTGGCCCGCTCTCATTGGCTACAAGGAAAGGGAACATGACAGCAAATGTGATATCTGCCTGGCATGGTGACATTATATATTGGTTCAGAACGGACAAGGAAGATGTAGTGATAAGCAGACAGAACTGGAGAAAGGAAGTGGACAATTCGGTCCACAGAAAGCAAGCTTGTCACAGGCAATATGGCCCGAATCACTGGGCTGGCCGGGTTCTACATGAGGTTCTGCATCTGAGAGGAAGCCAGAACAGGGTGAGAATCTGACCTCCCTACCAAGAGTAGAATGGGGCATTTTGTAGCAAAACCTCCATACCCACAACCCAGATATCACAAATAGTAGCACTGATCATAACATTCTTTAATAAAATAAGACATTACAGAAACTGTTGAGGCCCACCCTCTCCCTTATCTTTTTGGTCCTCACTTCTCAGAGGCAACCACAATAGAGGAGCATGTTCCCATTTTGTCCATGGGTTTATACTTTTATCACATGTATGTGTATAAACAACCTATAGTGCTATTTTATGTGTTTTAATATTTGATGTCAAGGAGAGCACATATATGTTGATTTTTTAACCAAACATTGTATTTTCCTTTTAATTCATAGGCATATAGGATCAACACATACCTTCAAGTATTGTGTACTATTTCATTATGATTATATAAAAATGTATCAATTTTACTGTAGATAAACATTCTAATCATTTCTAATTTTTTTGCTCTTACAAACAGTGCTGCAAAGAACATCCTTGTGCATGTCATCTTTTATACAAGGGCAAGGGGTTCTTTGAATTACACTCCAAAATGGAATCATCTGGTCAGAGGATATGTGCAGATTTAACATTACTAGATACTGTGTATTCAAATCAGGATTCAGTACTTAGACCAATTTATACTCTTACAGGGAGTGAAAAAGCTGATTTCCTACATGGGCTTTTCTCATGGCTCAGATGGTAAGGGATCTGAGATTCGATCCCTGGGTTGGGAAGATCCCCTGGAGGAAGGCATGGCAACTTATTCCAGTATTCTTGCCTGGAAAATCTCATGGGCAGAGGAGCCTGGCAGGCTACAATCCATGGGGTTGCAAAGAGTCAGATACGACTGAGTGATTAACGCTCACTCATATTCTTACTAACAGTGGGTAGTTTCACATTTTTCCCCCAATTCATTGAGTGAAAAATTCTGTATTTTAAAATGTACATTTCTTTGGTAAACAGTTCAATTGAAGTAACTTTCCATTTGTCTTTGACCAGTTGTCCTACTTCTGCTGTTACATGCCTGTTAATATCCTTTGCTCATTTTTCTATAATGTGTTTGGTTTTTTTTATACTGATCAATATGTATTGTACTTAAGAAATATATTCCGAATACCAATCTTTCGGCATTATGTGTTACAATGATATTTTTTGGATTTCTGGCTTTCTGTAAACTTTAGACTATTGTATACAAAAATTTTTAAATGTTAATGTCAAATCCCTCAATATTTTCCTTTATGATATCTGCTTTTTGTTTTTATTTAAGAGATTCCTCTCTTTTCCGAGGTAATAAAGGAATTTTATATTTTTCATTAAATGTTTTAAAGATGTGCTTTCACATTTAGGTCTTTAATCTGTCTGAAGAATGTATGTATGATGTTTTAAATACACACATTTTTCCTATATATCTTAAAATATTTGTGTAATTTACGTATTTTCCAATTTTTATTTTTAAAATTATGCCTGGCTTAAATTTCATTTGGTTATGAGTCATTTAAAATATATATTGCTAGTTTGGCTATCCTCAATTTAGCATTTTTCCTGTTAAGTTCAAAGTGAGCCCGGCTTCTAATTTTCTGTTCTCTTTGTCTGGTTTTGGTATAAATGTTATCCTAGCATCATAAAATGAGTTGGAATGTGGGGTTTTTAATCTCTTTTTCTAGTCTCTGAAATTGTTTATATCAGATAGATGTTATTTGAAGGTTAGTTAAAGTTTCATAAAATAGTCTGGCAAAGACCACATCTACCCTTTTAAGAAAGAGAAAAAAACACATAACTCCCTTCTTCACTTTGACCACTTTGAGTAAGTAAATGGAAGTTTTGAAGAAACCATTTGCTGTACACTCATCATGGATTATAATTAAGCCCTCGTTTTGACTAGCCTGTTGACCATACCGTGAGTTTTTGTACATTCCAGTTACATAGATGTTCCCTTGAGATTTTGGTGAAATTTAAGGGAGGCAGAAATCTGCATTTGCAGTAAAAAAATGATTGGTCTGTTTTTCATATTTAAGGGGCATGTGGCTATTTTCATACTAATTTTGATATCATATGCATTCTTTTCATGATTTTATTCTGCCACTATAAACATATCAACAAAAAAGTTGTTTCCAAACTGCAGTTTTTAAAACCTGGGCTTTATTAATAGTAGCAATTTTGAATATGTAAGGTTAGAAGCTGCAATAATCAAGCACTAGGTGGCACCCAGTTATCTTAACATTGGAGATATTGATACAGTTGTCAATTTTTTAAACTTAATAATTTTTAAAAGTTTTATTAGAGGATAGTTGCTTTACAATGTTGTGTTAGTTTCTGCTGTACAGCAAAGTACATTTTACTGTTTTAAACAATGAAGGTTTCTCTGGCTAGTCTCCCTTTTTAAGAAACTTTCTGAAAATATATGTTTTGTCTGTATGAACTTCAGAATTACTTTGCCTTGTTTAAGAAACCTTCCTGTTGTTTGCATTAAATTTAAAGATTAATTTAGGGAAAATTATTTGTGCATTACAAATCAGTGTGGTTTGGGGACCAGTTTGTTCCAGGACGTATATATTAGTTATTCACATAGAAAAAAATCAAAATTAGACCCAAGCCTCAAGCAAAAATTGATATTAGATGGATGAAAAACCTAATTAGAAAAAGCAAATGCTTTTGTATTTTTCAGGAGAATTTAAAGGTTTTCTTCATTTAACTTTTGCACATGTATTTTTAAATTTATATTAAAATAATTTATCTTTTTGTTTCTATTATAAATGGGCATATCTTTTTATTTTTACTTTTGAAATCTCTTGATTTCTATGAATTAATTTTGTAACTGATGACTTTGATGAATTCAAAAAATTTTTTTTTTTTTATAGATAAGAAGTGGATTTATTTAGAGAGAGACACACTCCACAGAGAGAGTATGGGCCATCACAGAAGGCGAGTGTGGCTCAAATATTTTTTTGTAGTAGTTTTTCAGTTGATGCTCTTAGGTTTAGGTATGTAATCTTAGCAGTAGCAAACAGATTATTTCAACCCTCTTTTACAATTTTAATTCAGGGTTCTAATTTCTGCCTCATTTAATGGCACTGGCTAGTTTCTCAGAACAGTTTTAAATACCACTGCTGACAGTGGCCATTTCTTTTTTCCTAATTTTAGTTAGAATGATTTCCACATAAAGCACGATGCTTGACTTGGGACCAAAGTAAATAAGGGCTATTGTGTTAATATACATATATTCCCATTTTATAAAGAATAAAAAAAAACCTTGATAATAGGAATTGAAATTAAGTGCTTCTTCAACATCTATGGAAATTTTCGTGAGATTTTTCTTCTCAGATCTATTACATGTTGAATCATATTAATACAATTCTTAATGTTACATTACTTTTACATTCTTATATGTAATCCCTCTTGGTTATGGTGTATTATTCTTTTGTTGTGCTGCTGGATTCGGTTTGTTAGTGTTTAGTTAGGGTTTTTTGGAGAAGGTGATGGCACCCCACTCCACTACTCTTGCCTGGAAAATCCCATGGATGGAGGAGCCTGGTAGGCTGTAGTCCATGGGGTCGCTAAGACTCGGACACGACTGAGCGACTTCACTTTCACTTTTCACTTTCCTGAATTGGAGAAGGAAATGGCAACTCACTCCAGTGTTCTTGCCTGGAGAATCCCAGGGACAGGGGAGCTTGGTGGGCTTCTGAAGTCTATGGGGTCGCACAGAGTCGGGCACGACTGAAGCGACGCAGCGGCAGCAGCAGCAGCAGTTAGGGTTCTTGCTTTGATACGAGTGAAGACTGGTTGGTAGTTTTCCCTTTTGTGCACAATCTTTGCTATGTTATGGTATGGATATTGAGCCTACTTTGTATGATCTGGAAGATTTTTTCTTTTCATAAGCTCTGGAATTATTTAATTGATCTATCTACCTTTTTTTAAAGATTTAGTAACATCACAGTGCAATGTAGTGCTTTTTAATGTTGAAGCCCTTATAAAACCTTATCTGCTTTTCAATTTATTAGGTCCATTAGATTTCTAGCTTTTCTGGAATCAATTTTAACAAATTTTATGTTTTTCTAGCTAATTATCCATTTTATTCAAGTTTTCAAATATATTACATAGAGCCAAGAAGATCCTTTAATTTTTTTCTGAATCCTTGTGACATTTTTAATAGATTTCCTCCACTATTTATTAATTAGGTTAACTAGTAGGTTAACTAGTAGGTTACCTATTTTATGGTTTTCCCCTAGACAGCCAGACTTTGAATGTAATTACTATCTATATTATACTTTTGTTTTTGTAATTTGTTATTTTCTGATTTTGCCTTTATTCTTTTCTTCTGCTTTACCTGAGTTTATTTTATAATTCTTAACCTACTTGAGTTGGATATGTTTATTTTGTATTCTTCTCATTTATTGATATAATAAGACTGTGAATTTATTTCTGAGTATTGCGTGAACTATATAGCAGAGGTCCTAATAAGTAGTGTGTCCGTATTCTAGATTTTTTCATTTGTACTTGAATCTCCTTTTTTATTGAAACACGGTTGACTTACAATATTGTATTAGTTTCAGGTGTACTACATAGTGATTTGATATTTGCATACATTATGAAATGATCACTGTAAATCTAGTCACCATCTGTCCCCATACCGGAGAAGGCAATATCAACCCACTCCAGTACTCTTGCCTGGAAAATCCCATGGACGGAGGAGCCTGGTAGGCTGCAGTCCATGGGGACATGAAGAGTCGGACCCGACTGAATGACTTCACTTTCACTTTTCACCTCATGCATTGGAGAAGGAAATGGCAACCGACTCCAGTGTTCTTGCCTGGAGAATCCCAGGGATGGCGGAGCCTCGTGGGCTGCCGTCTCTGGGGTTGCACAGAGTTGGACACGACTGAAGCGACTTAGCAGCAGCAGCAGCAGTCCCCATACAAAATTACTACAATATTATTGACCACATTCTTATGTTGTATATTGCATCCCTGTGGCTTATTTATTTTCTAACAGGAGGTTTGTAATTCAATCCCCTTCACCTAGTTCATGCTCCCTACCACCACCTCCCATTGGGCAACCACCCATTTGTTCTCTGTATCTATGAGTCTGTTTTTGTTGTGTTTGCTTTGCTTTTTAGATTACACATATAGGTGAGATCATATGGTATATGTCCTTCTTGTTGTCTGGTTTATTTCACTTAGCATAATACCCTCTAGGTCTGTCCATATTGTCACAAATGGCAAGATTTCATTATTTTTTATGGCTAAGTAATATTCCATTGTATATATATATACCACATCTTCTTTAGCCATTCATCTATCCATGAATACTTAGGTTGCTTCCATGTCTTGACTATTGTAAATAATGCTGCTATGAACATATATCTTTTCAAATTAATGTTTTTGTTTTCTTTGGGTGAATACCCAGAAGTAGAATTGCTGGACCATGTGGTAGTTCTATTTGAGGAATCTTCATGCTATTTTCCATAGTGGCTATACCAATTTGTAATCCCACAGAGTACACAAGGGTTCTCTTTTCTCCACATCCTTGGCAACACTTGTCTCTTTGATGACAGCCTTTCTAACAGGTGTGAGGTGATATCTCAAGGTGGTTTTGATTTGCATTTCCCTGGTAATTAGTGGTGTTGAGCATCTTTTCACAGGTCTGTTTGCCATCTATATGTCTTCTTTGGAAAAATGTCTTTTCAGGTCCTCAGCCCATTTTTAAACAGAATTGTTTGTTTTTAAATGTTGAGTTGTATGAGTTCTTTGTATATTTTAGGTACTAACCCCTGATCAGATATATCTTTTGTAAATATCTATTCCCATTCAGTAAGCTGCCTTTTCATTTTGTTGATCATTTCTTTCACTATGTAGAAGCTTTTTAGTTTAATGTTGTCTTGTTCATTTTTGCTTGTTTCCTTTGCTTTGTTTCCATTTTTCCTTGTCTTCCTTTTGAGAAGACAAATCCAAAAAACATGTAGCTAAGACCAACGTCAGAGAGCATACTGCCCATGTTCTTTCCTAGGACTTTGATGGTTTCAGGTCTTACATTTAAGTCTTTAATCCACTTTGAGTTTATTTTGGTACATTGTGGGAGAAAGTAGGCCAGTTTGATTCCTTTGCACATGGCTGTCCAGTTTTCCCATTGCAGTTTATTGAAAAGGCTGTCTTTCTCCCATTGTGTATTCTTGCCCTTTTTTTGTCACAGATTATTTGACCATATAAGCATGGGTTTATTTCTGGGCTCTTTACTGTACCACTGGTTAAAAAGCCTTGTCTCTTGGTAAGCATCTGGGAGGAGGAGACATTGTATTATGTTCCTCTTGAGGGGTCACATCATGCTGTTAGGGTTGTGCAGTTCTCACCAGTACTTCATAAATGTAAATGTTCATGAGTTTGACAAAATCTGAGATATTTTCCTCTGCATGAATGTAAGCAAACTTAATAGAGGTAAAGATTTATTTAGAAAATAATATCAAACAAACCAAACCAAGCAGTCCAAGCTTCAAGTTTATTTAAAAGCAGTTTCAAAGAATGTCAAAAGTGTTAGTTGCTAAGTCCTGCCTGACTCTTTGCGACCCCATGAACCATAGCCTGCCAGACTCCTCTGTCCTTGGGATTTTCCAGGCAAGAATACTGGAATGGGTTGCCATTCCCTTCTCCAGGGAATCTTCCTGACCCAGGGATCAAACCCAGGTCTCTCACATTGCAGGCAGATTCTTTACCATCTGAGCCACCAGGGAAGCCCAAAGAATGTCATTGGGGATCCAATTGATAATGAAAACATCAAACTTACTACAATATTCTCCCCTCTTGCCATGTCTCCCTCTGTGTCTCCTATGTCCCTGCATGCATGCATGCTAAGTCATTTCACTTGTATACAACTCTGCAACCCCATGGACTGTAGCCCACCAGGCTCCTTTGTCCATAGGGTTCTCCAGGCAAGAATATTGGCGTGGGTTGCCACGCCCTTCTCCAGAGGATCTTCCCGACTCAGGGATCGAATCTGCATCTCTTGTGTCTCCTGCATCGGCAGGCAGGTTCTTTACCAGTAGTGCCACCTGGGAAGCCTGTATCCTTAGACCAAACAAAATGGTTCTCCTTGCTCTTCCCTCAAGACTTCTCCAAGTCTATTCTCTTTCCATCTGCATCATGAACTGGTCTTTTTTCCCCATTCCTCAGCTTCCCAGATGTATTTCTCCCTGCCTCCCTCACCCCCACTTGCCATATTGTTTCTTTTCCTGTAAAGAAAAATCCTGTCCATCTGTCTCAGAGTTCTTCTTATTCATCAGCTCTTTTATCTATTACTTAATCAGTATATAAAAATAACTAAATAGTGGGGTACAAGGTTGTCAAATGAAGTATTAGAAAAAATCATGAGCGAAGTTTTAAAATGCTCGCACATTGCAGATTCTTATCCCAATTTTATTTTATTTTATAGGTATGACATCTAAATCTGTAAGAATTTAAAAGATAAGATTGTGTGTACTTATAAAAACAGTATCATCCTTCTATAGTAAGTCAGTATAGCTTTAGTTTTCATTATGGAGATATTTGTCTTCCAAATAAGGAATAAACATGTACAATGAATGAATTGTTTTGCAGTCTAAAGAAGGTGCATTTATTGTCAGAGATTCAAGACATTTGGGATCCTACACCATTTCTGTGTTTATAAGAGATAAGAGGTAAGCAATTGTGATTTTGGTCACTTTAGAAATAACAGTCACTGGGATAGTCATTGTTAAGGAGACACCATCGCATAGAGAATGGAAGTGAGAGCCTAACATAGAAAATTGCTGGCCTGGATGTTGGGACAACTAATTGGTTCCAATTTTATCCCCTAAGAAGCTCTGTGTGTGATATTAAATATAAGTTACTTACACTCTCTCGTCTCCTTTTCTCAAGTATCAGGTAAGGAGATTTGATTAGTTGTAGCACACACTGCTGATGTTTTCCTCATATCCCTTGTTTAACCCCAGGGTTTACCTACAGAGAGCTCTCTTGTATGCAGAAAGCTTCCTGTTTCTTTCTTCCTGAGAATGTTCTTTGCCTACGGGTTCTCGTGGTGGGCTAGAAGTGACTAAGAACATTGTAGGGGTGACCCTCCATCCATGTGAAATATGGGATAAATTCCTCAGCTTCTTTGCACTTTAGTGGGACAACTCCGAGGTGTGTTCCACATTTCTCTCATGGCTTCCTAAAGGGTTTAAGTCCCACTTGCCCATAACAAACCTGCTCATCAAGACACCCTATGCTGGTTTTCCTCTTTTCTTTGTCTCACATCTCTCACAGTGCATTTGTTTACTCATTGGACTGATACCTGATTCAGTAGATACTTATAAGTGTCCATTACGAGCTGTACGTTTTTGAACACTAGACATTACCTAGACATCTTTGGCTGAAGTTATATTTGAATCTAAGACCCTAATACCATAGCTGTGGAACTTTCCCAGCAATGGTGAGCCACCTGTTTATTGTAGTCCTATCTACTTTTCAGTGTGTAGTGAGGATACAAGGTTTTAAAGTCGAGTCCTGTTGCTTAATGATTGACTTGGTTCCAAAGTGATCTTTTGCTTGTTTACGAACTCACATTTTATTGGTTGTAGAGATATGGAGGCTACCATCAAGCATTATCAAATTAAAAGGAATGACTCAGGACAGTGGTATGTGGCTGAAAGACACCTGTTTCAATCAATCCCCGAGTTGATCTGGTATCACCAGCACAATGCAGCCGGTAAGTTGGAAAATTCAGGCTGAGAAAGTTGGGGAGCCAGGCCCCAGGCAGGTTATGTGTCTTTGGTCAGACATTTAACAGGAGCAAATGTCCCTGTAGAAATGTTTAAGAGCTTGAAATACAACCTGTCTTCTGAGAAGTTCTCCTCCTCAGGAGAGGTGGAAATGTTTTTTTGTTTTTCTAGTCAGGGGGGCAAGAGGTAGGTTGATTTTCCACATTTCTGCCAGTTTAGAAGAAAGATACATGACAAAGATTCAAAAGGCCATTTAGTCACTACACGTTTGTTCTTGAAATTTACATGGCGCTAAATGTAATAAAATTTCAAATGTCTTAAAGAATCATGCTTTTTTTCCTTTGCCCCTATAAATTTGCTCTCTAGACAGTTACAGTAGAAAATTACCCTTAAATGTCTCATTCTCTGTATTTCCTGTTTGGAGAGCAGGCATAGTCTTTCACAGTTATAATCTGACTTAAGTATACCATACCAGAGTCATATTTAACCCCCTCCTCTTGCTGTTATTTGCAATGATGGCTACTTTTGCAAACCTATCATCTGTGGAAAGATGTAAGATTCCAGAAAGTTCCATCACAATTACAATCGCAGCTCTGACCTTCAGCCCTCATTCAGTCTATCCTGGACTACTCTGAGTCCAAGGGGAATCTCTTTACCTCAACATTATAGAATTGGGAACCCAGTGCAACTTTCATACTGTTTTGATTTCTTGATGCGCAGTACTTTTTAAGATTTTTCTAATGAAAAGTTGTGTTGACAAAAAGATTCCCTTTTGGAAAGCAGTCACTTTTCCATTACACTGGTTTTTTATATCAGGAATAAATCCATGGAAATTTTATGCACTCATGGGCTGAGTCCACCTGGATATTCCTGGTGGTCACTGGGCATTTGGTTAGAGAGGAAGTGGCAACGTGTTTGAGTGAGGCCAGTGAGGACGTATCTGTGGCCAGAGATGGAAACCCTTAGAATCAGATCAGGTCTGAGTTTTCTTCTTCACACTCTTCTTTCCTCTTCCTTCAAAGAAGAAATTTAAGAAACTGAGTGTTTGTGGTGGTGAGGTTAAAAAAAGTACTGAGGCAGATCAGGATGTGCTAACCTAAAAAGATGTTAGTGAAAAATTGTTTCATAAAGGAAAAAAAAAAGTGCAAAACAGTATATTTATAGCCTCACTTTTGTAGAGTAATACACATTCACACAGACATGTGTGCCTAGGAAAATTCTGTTAAAGTTTAGATAATAATTTTTAAACTAATAAGATGATAACAGACTATAAACTGTTAATGTTTACCTCTGGGGAAGGAGACTGAGGGTAAGGAAAACTTTTATTTTCTGCTTTGTAGATTGCCCTAGGGATTTTTAAATTACAATATACATATATAAATTATTCTTACAGTGTGTGAAATACCATACAGATAACTTTTAAAATTAAAGTTAGATCAAACAATAATAAGATGAAAGATAGGAGTTGAAAACTAATAACTATGGCTGTTGTTAGAGAGAAAAGAAAGTAGAAAAGAGATAAGACAAAGAGGAAGAAAAATGATAAGAGGAAAGGCACAGGATCTAGAAACAACTAGTATTTATTGAAGACTTACTTTGGGGCAGACCCTATTTATGTCTATTTATTTATTTAATCCTCAGAGAAATCCAATGAGGTTGATACTGTTGACATCTCCATCTCACAGGTGAGGAAACTCAGGCATAAGTTGTGCTCAAGGTCACACCATTAATAGGTATTTGAGCCAAGATTTGAAACCACAGAAATATATGAAACCACTGGAGTCATTCAACCCATTGGTTCCACAGTCTGTGTTTAATGCCTGCTGTCTTTTCCAGAAAGAAGTAAATTAGATTTTTGGAGAGACCATTTTAGAAGAGGCTTGAAACCCATGACTAGCCCATCTACTTTTTGACTCCTGGTCAATTTAGCTCATAACAATCCATTTCCTTACCAGAAGTAAGGACAGTGCAAAGAGAGTGACAGACTTTTTTTGTTTCTATCAGAGAGATACACTGTCACTAAACTATTGGTTCAGTTCAGTTCAGTCGCTCAGTTGTGTCTGACTCTTTGTGACCCCATGAATCGCAGCACGCCAGGCCTCCCTGTCCATCACCAACTCCCGGAGTTCACTCAGACTCACGTCCATCGAGTCAGTAATGCCATCTAGCCATCTCATCCTCTGTCGTCCCCTTCTCCTCCTGCCCCCAATCCCTCCCAGCATCAGAGTCTTTTCCAATGAGTCAACTCTTCGCATGAGGTGGCCAAAGTACTGGAGTTTCAGCTTTAGCATCATTCCTTCCAAAGAAATCCCAGGGCTGATCTCCTTCAGAATGGACTGGTTGGATCTCCTTGCAGTCCAAGGGACTCTCAAGAGTCTTCTCCAACACCACAGTTCAAAAGCATCAATTCTTTGGTGCTCAGCCTTCTTCACAGTCCAACTCTCACATCCATACATGACCACTGGAAAAACCATAACCTTGACTAGATGGACCTTTGTTGAAACTGTTGGTAGTAATTCACAAAATAAAAATATTTGGAAAACAAAAACTTTGAATTCAGAGGGAAGTGTTAGGGTGTTAAAGCAATTCCTCTTGTGTTTTTTATTTGGATTATGTGTTATGGAGTCCCAACTCGATGAGGGCTCTAACCCCAACTAGGTTTTCAGAGTCACTAGTAGGCATGCTTTCTTCTGTTCAAATTCCTACCATTCTCCTCAAAACCCTCTTTCCAGTATTACCCACTGCCCATCAGCAAATTGCCTCTCTACTTCACTAAGAAAATTGAAGTCTAAGAGGTATAAACTATGTATAAAATAAGCTACAAGGATATATTGTACAACATAGAGAGTTACAGCCAATATTTTATGACTATAAATGCAGTACAACCTTGGAAAATTGTGAAACACCTTATTGTACAGCTGTGACTTATATAATATTGTGCATCAACTATATTCTGTTTTAAAAAATTAAAAGAACATCAAAGTCACCAAACATGAGCTATCTCAATCTCATCCTTTTGCTTGCCATGCTCTTACCCTCATCTCACTCCCTCCAGCATACAGCATATTTTTCTATAGTGAAATCTTGGAAATAATTTTAAGGTCAATTTATAGTCATTGATGTACATTGATTATATGTTGAGTGTAAGAAGCTTATAGCAAAACATTTCCATTTCCATGAAACATACAGATGTGTATATATGTTCAAATATAGAGATTTTTGCGAAGATGGCCACAAAAATGATAACAAAGTATCTCTGGATACTAAGATTTTGTAAGGGACCTTTTCATTTTTGTATTTTCTTGGCTTCTTTAACTTGTGTTCAATGAGCATATACTATATTATGAAAAGTCTTTTTCAAATAGGAAAAATAACCAAACAGACTAGCTGTAGAATACTTTCTCTGGCTGATCTGTTTAGGGAATGGTTCCATCTTCTGGTATATTTGGCTTTTTCTCTTGTACCAGGAACTAGAATTGAAATGCTGGTTTCTCTTTCTCCCCAGGACTCATGTCCCGTCTCCGTTACCCAGTTGGTCTGATGGGCAGTTGTTTGCCGGCCACAGCTGGTTTTAGTTATGGTAAAGTATGCATGTGTGCTCAAGTAAAAATCAAACCAGTAAAGAGTCTACCCCAAGTTTTCTCTATGTTCTTTAAATTCTCAGCTCTTTTGAGATGTCTGTCTTGAAAAATGTTTTCTCCTCAACGTTTAAATTTCCTTTCTGAGATTTAAATGCATCTCATAAGGGCATTTAAACTTTGGGGGGAAATATTTCACTTTTCCTTCAAATTTCATTATACATTATTTGGAACCTGTTTGATAAATTCCAATTCTTTTTATCTGAATGATTGGGTTGTTGCTCTCTGGTTATGTGGGTGACTGGGAAATGACTTCTTCCCAATGGGACCTACTAAAATAAACTGCTTAATCTGTCCTTTTCACCTTTTCAAATAGAACTTGGGTGAAGTTTGAACTATTTTCTAGTGAATGTGGTAGTTATGAAGCTATGAGAATAAATAAGAGCTAAAGAATCTTTCTTTATAATTTGGTGATATTTTATTTTCTTAAATTTATCTCACTATGGGGACTAAGAATATGCTTAAAAAAAAAAAAACAACACACACAATTATTGTGTAGCAGGTACCCAGGACTCAGTCTCTGAATTGGGATGGAAAAGTGATTCCAGAGTGTTATGTGTGCTTAGATCATTTCTCTGCTGCTAAGTCACTTCAGTCGTTGTCGACTCTGTGTGACCCCATAGACGGCAGCCCACCAAGCTCCCTCGTCCCTGGGATTCCCCAGGCAAGAACATTGGAGTGGGTTGCCATTTCCTTCCGCAATGCATGCAAGTGAAAAGTGAAAGTGAAGTTGCTCAGTCATGTCCAACTCTCAGCGGCCCCATGGACTGTAGCCTAGCAGGCTCCTCCATCCATGGGATTTTCCAGGCAAGAGTACTGGAGTGGGGTGCCATTGCTACCCCATAAATACTACATGTTTAAAAATTCTATCATTAGCAATTTATCTAAGTTAAATATGGTCCTCATTCATTAAAAAAATAAACTTTTCAATACTTAAATATTCTTAACAGTATATAGTTCATAGATCTAGAGTCTGATTAATTTTGTCTAATTTTGATTACTTTATATAAACAAAATTCAACACCGTGCATCCATGTCTGGCTTCTTTCTCCCACGGGTCCATGAGTGGATTCACTCGTGGTGTCGACTGTGGTTGGTCCCTCTGTGTGGTGCTGCACTGCTGTTTTGTGACTATACTGCAATGGGCTTGCCCATTTTTCTTTATATAGCCATTTGGGTTGAACCAATTTTTGGCTTTTCTAAATAATATTATTGTGAACATTCTTGTATGTCTTTTGATAAAGTTTAATCACATTTATGGCCAGACAATGTTGGATGTATACTTAGAAGTAGATTTGCTGGGTCATAGAGTATGCACACACTTAGATTTAGTCAGTTTTCCAAAGAGCTTATCCCAAATTATATTTCAATCAATGACATATGTGAGTTTCAGCTGTTCCACATCTTTGTCCTTGCCAGTGTTTCGTATTCTTGTGGTTTTGTTTGTTCTGGCTTGGTTTTTGTTCATACCCCACTCCAGTACTCGTGCCTGGAAAATCCCATGGACAGAGGAGCCTGGTAGGCTGCAGTCCATGGGGTCTCTAAGAGTCAGACAAGACTCAGCGACTTCACTTTCACTTTTCACTTTCATGCATTGGAGAAGGAAATGGCAACCCACTCCAGTGTTCTTGCCTGGAGAATCCCAGGGACAGGGGAGCCTGGTGGGCTGCCGTCTATGGGGTCACACAGAGTCAGACACGACTGACGCGACTTAGCAATGTATGCGTGCATATCTCATTTTGGTTTAAATATGCAATTTCCCTGATCAACTTTTCATAGGTTCAGTTGCCATTTTGGGTATTCTCTTTTGTGAGAGAAAACTCTATTCAAGTTTTTATTTAACACTTAACAATAGGATTATATGCCTTTTCCTAGTTGATTTATTCTTATTTTGAAAAGGAAGTCTTAGGTTGCTTATGTATTTTAAGAACTATCTTCCCCCAGTCTGTGGCTTACTTTTTCATTTCCTTAATGGGCTATATTTGATAAATAAGATTTTATGAAGTATAATTTATTAATATTTTCTTCTATGGTTATATTCTGTTGAATAAATCTATGCCAATCCCAAGGTCATGACTATATTCTCCTATGTTACTTTAAAAACACACCTACTATTGGAAAGGAGAGTACCTTGCAAAGCCCGATACAAGGGTCCATTAGTCCTTATAATTCTTTTTTGGGGGGAGTAGAGGAGAATGTGCTTCACAGCTTGTGAGATCTTAGTTCCCTGACCAGAAATTGAACCTGGGCACTGGACAGTGAAAGCATGAAGTCCTAACCATTGGAGAGCCAGGGAATTCCCTTCAATTCTTTTAAATGCATTATCTTAAAGTTCCAGCAGATGGTGGCATTGCTATATAAAAGGGGATACTAAAAAGTTAAGATTTGATTCTGAGTTTTCCAAAGCATTATTTTAAAAATAGTCCCCCCCCCCCAACCACTGATTTGCTTCTATAGGATGAGACATATTCAGTAATGTAATTCTCATTTCAAACGTACACTTAGATATAGGTTAGAATCTTAATATTGAAAATATTTATTAGATGAATTGATTAGGCTTTTTGCAAAAGAGAAAGGGCAAAAAAGCCCTTTGGAGTGGGAGTGGCAGAGGAACAGTAAAAGAAACTGGGATGGGGGTGGGGGGAGCCCAGGTTTTATCTACCTCACAAGTTTACTTATCAGAACAAAAACAGTGTGGGGATGTACATATTTAGGACCACATCTGGTTTTGGCAGGTTTAGTTTAGAAAGACACAGAACTGTGTTTCCTTCTGGATCTCTCGGGAAAGAAAAAGCCTGTTTTGATAAGCCATAATTTCTCTCCAAGTAAGTGAGATTTGTATCTTTGTTTGCTTTTATTTATTTTATAATAATGTGTTTATATGGCATGACTCAACATATAAAATTCCTTTAGAAATTATTGCATTTAAACTTGAATTCTGGAATTACACTTTTAAGCCACAATGATAGTATTAAAAATGGTAACAGGTCCTTACTACTCATTTATAAATGTCTTCAACCTCTCTAAAAAATAAAAGAAAATAGGTCGAGATAATTCCTAGATCTTTTCTAGCTCTAAAATTTAACATTTTTCCTTACTTGTAACATGGATATTTTACTTTTCCAGAAAAGTGGGAGATAGATCCATCTGAGTTGGCTTTTGTGAAGCAGATTGGAAGTGGTCAGTTTGGGGTGGTCTATTTAGGCCAATGGCGAGCACATGTCCAGGTAGCTATCAAGGCCATCAACGAAGGCTTCATGTCTGAAGAGGATTTCATTGAAGAGGCTAAAGTGATGATGTAAGTATACACAAAACCCAGACAAGTAGACACAACATCCAGGTGTCATGGAAAGAACATGGATTTTGGAGTCAGTCACTAGTGGATTTGTGTCACAACTCTGCCCAAGCTAGTTGTGGGACCTGGGCAAATTATTTGACTTCTGTGTGGCTTGAGTTAGTTCATTTTTCTAAGCTTCAATTTCCTCACCTGTAAAATCTCATCTAGAATCTCTATCAGAAAGAAGGAATTAGAATTTAAATCCTTCTTCTGAGATGTTTAAATATAATTTGAGCAATTTAAACTTTGGGAAAAATATTTCACTTCTATTTCAAATCTCATTATACATTTTTAGGAGCCCTTTCGATAAAGCAGGTGGAAGATGATGGTGAAAGGGTTGATAGCAGAGATGGAGAGACGAGAATAGTTTCAGGATACATTTTTGAGATAAAATTATCAGGACTTGCTGATAAATTAGATGTAACAAATCACTTAAGGAGACTGCGGGACCAAAAAGTGAAAACCAAGGTCTTGGGTGCACTGTTAGGCAGAGAATGGCACCATTTACTGAAATGGGAGAGACTGGCTGAGGAATAGTTTTAGAGGAAAAATGAGTAATTCTGCTTTGGACGTGTTGAATTTGAGAGACCTATTGGGTAGCCAAGTATGACCAAGGGTCAAGTGCATAATGAGTCTAGAGTTCAGGAGAGAGGTCAGCCTGGTCACCACAGATGACATTAAAAACTCTGAAACTTGATCTGATCACATGGGAAAAAAGAACAATTAGAAGAAAAGAAGACTACAGAGTTTGAAAATATTTAAGTAACAAATTTACATAAATATGACATGTTTGTTCTACAATGAATCATATGCATTTTTCTAAGATGAGAAAGGAATGTGTATTAATGCGTCCTAAAGTTACAGCAAACAACGTTCTTTTTCTGTTTGCATCTTTCTGTGCCCTTGAAAAATATTTGTTCTATTTGTTAGACTGAACCATACAAGTGAAGGTTTATTTATTTGTTCTTGCCTTATTTCTGATAAAGGTTATTTCTTTTTTTCTGATAAACTTTTGCTAGTGATCTTACTGAGCAAATACAGTGTAATGTTCTAATTCTCAAATGCTTACATGTGAGTATCAATTTGGCAGCTTTCTCGTGGAAAATTAGTTTTACATTTCAAGAATTACCTCCCTGCCATTATTTTGCACGCATGTAAGCTGCATCCCCTAAGTGAAAATACACTTCATGAATTAGAAAGGTAAATCAGACAAAATCTACACATATAATATGTACATGTGTGTGCTCAGTTGCTCAGTTGTGTCCGACTCCTGTGATCCCATGGAATGTAGTCTGCCAGGCTCCTCTATCCATGGAATTTCCCAGGCAAGAATAACTGCAGTGTGTTGCCATTTCCTACTCCAGGGAATCTTCCCAGAGATGGAACCCGTCTCTTGTGTCTCCTGCACTGGCAGGCAGATTCTTTACCACTAGTGCCACCATATAATACATATATCTACAAATTAAAATCATGTAGAGCTGCTTGAATAGCTTTCTCCCCTACTAACTGGAGTGTTTCTGTTTGCTCATTATATGGGAATGTATCAATCACTCATACATGTTGTTTTAATATAATTAATCTCCCTGATGCATTGATCTTGTGTTATCTTTATGAATGGAAAGAAGTAACATTTCAAGGTACTTTTGACTAGCAAAATGTTAGTTTATTATACACCTCCTAAAATTACAAACATTAATTTGAACATTCTATTCCATATTCAAGTTGGCATAAAAGGGCTTTAGGGACTAAATATTACAGTACAAAAGAAACAATAAACTTTTGAAAAATAGATGACTAAAAAGTTTTTTTCTTTTTTTAAACTTTTTATTTTATATTAGACCATAGCCGATTAATAATGTTGTGGTAGTTTCAGGTGACCAGCAAAGGGACTTAGTCATATATTTACATGTATCCATTCTCCCTCAAACTCCCCTCCAATCCAGGTTGCCACATAACATTGAGGAGAGTTATCTGTGCTATACAGTAGGTCCTTGTTGGTTATCCATTTTAGATACAGCAGTGTGTACGTGTGGATCCGAACTCCCTAACTATCCCTTCTCCGCATCTTTCCCAGCTGGTAACCGAAAGTTCATTCTCTAAGTCTGTGAATCTGTTTCTGTTTTGTAAATAAGTTCATTTGTATCATTTCATTTCTTTAAACAAGATTTTTTTTAAATGTATTTTATTTTTGGCTATGCGGGTCATTGTCGCTGCACGGGCTTTTCTCTAGTAACGGTGAGCCTGGGCTGCTCTCTAGCTGCGGTGTGCATGCTTTTCATTGCAGTGGCATCTCCTGTGCGGAGCACAGGCTCTAGGGCATGTAGGCTTCAGTAGTTGTGGCTCCCAGACAAAGGTGCAATAGCTGTGGCACACAGGCTTAGTTGCTCCATGGCACGTGGGATCTTCCCAGATCAGGGATCAAACCTGTGTCTCTTGCATTTGCAGGTGGATTCTTTACCACTGAGCCACCAGGGAAGCCCCTCATATGTATCATTTCTTAAAAACTTTATTTTAGTGTATTTTAGTAGGTAATATTCAAGAACACAGTATGTGTGTGTGAAAAGAGAAAAAGAGAGGAGAGAAAAGTTCAAGCAGCTGAGCACGAATGTTTTAATTCTCTAAAGTGAAATTTTCTTTAAGTTATCCAACAGTTCAAAGCTCATTTCTATGAGGTGTCACAGCCATCACCCTTTTAAGAGACATAAAAGTATGATATGGGTGTGTCTGTGTGTATGTGTGTGATTACTAAATACATAGAAGAGTTTCATGTCAGTAAATGTTTTTCAGTCTTCAACTTAATCTAAAAATTTCCTTTAAATGCATTTATTAGTTATAATTCAATTTTCTAAAATTTCTCAATTTATAAAAATTCACATCAATTGCTCTTTCTTCCCTCTGTCTGTCCTGAATTTTTTGTCTAGACAGCTGTGATTGGGGAGGTTGAAACTCAAGGACCAGGAACTGGGCAAGGGGTAGCAGTAAAGAGGAAACAAAAGGCTTACAAAATGGAAAAAAGAAAAACAGAATATGGGGCATGGACTATCCTGTATGTATCACAACTTAGGAAGTAGTACCGCATGACCTCTTGACCCCACTCTCTAAGCACATAAAGTGGAAAAGAAACTGTCCTACTTGCTCTGTGGTTGGGTTAGTTTCAGTCATAGCTTGATGATGAACATCATGTGGAAATGGTAAATATCACCAGTTGAGTTCAAACACTTGAAAACACAAATTTGCTCATGGGTCTATGTTTTCTTCCACAGGAAGTTATCTCATTCGAAGCTGGTTCAGCTTTATGGAGTGTGTATACAGCAGAAGCCCCTTTACATTGTGACAGAGTTTATGGAACATGGCTGCCTGCTTAACTATCTGAGAGAGAGAAAAGGAAAGCTCAGCAAGGAGATACTACTGAGTGTGTGCCAAGATATCTGTGAAGGAATGGAGTATCTGGAGAGAAACTGCTTTATCCATAGGGATTTAGTAAGTACAGTGCAAATTTGCTGACTATTTTGTGTATTAAACATATATTCAGAAGGACATGATAAGTTAGGACTTTCAACACTTTGAATAATGCATCCTTTGGCTTAATTTTAAAACATTTTTCTATTCGTGTAATTTGTTGGGAAATGTAGCTTAATTTTCTATTGCCTACTGATGCTGTAACCAAGTAAGATGTTACTCTACATATGTCTTGAACTAATTATTCACCAACAAATCAACTACTTTCCTTTCCTCTCTCCCCCTTTCTTTGTCCTTCTCTTACTGCTATCTTTATTTCAACCAATAATCTAATACATATTAAGTGCCTGTATATGACAAGCTCTCTGCCAGGTGCTGGAGGACCATGCTGAAGCCCCAGCCCCAGTGGGTCTCACCCAGGGGGCGAAACTGCCTCCAGGTGGAGGTGGTTTGGTTCTTACAGCATCATAAAAGCACTACTGGCATTATTGAGAGGGACTCGAAATGTTAAACCATTCTGTTCTGTATTGCTCAGAAAAACCCTCCAACAAACAAGATCAAAGCTTGTTTTACCTCAGAAGCAAATAGCTCTGCTTCCCTGCCTTGCTACCTCCCCTTGAAAAACATTTTCTGTCTGCTCCGTATTTATTCATGATATTCGTACTATTCCTTCTGTGTCCTTTCATGTCTCGTTTCTAAGTTCCTAAATTAAATCCAATGAAAATTTGAGAATTTATGAGAAGTCCCTGTTACTGACACTTACAGGTAATCCTGAACTTTCATCAGCCATGACTGCTGCTGCTGCTGCTAAGTTGCTTCAGTTGTGTCCGACTCTGTGCGACCCCACAGACGGCAGCCCACCAGGCTCCTCCGTCCCTGGGATTCTCCAGGCAAGAACACTGGAGTGGGTTGCCATTTCCTTCTCCAATGCATGAAAGTGAAAAGTGAAAGTGAAGTCGCTCAGTCATGTCCAACCCTTAGCGACCCCAATGGACTGTCATTCAGGCTGGACTATTTTGGGGAAAGAAAGGGGTCATAATTTCATTAGCCCCAGCACACCATTGCTTGTCCTACACATGATTTAGAGCTCTCATTGGCATTTATTATTTACTACCTCCTTTAATAATTGTTTACATTGTTTATGCAAATATTAGACTCCAGACTCCTTGACATCAAGGCGTAGACTTCTGAGCTGCAGTTCAGTGTCATTAGAGTGCAAGTTGCTGAGCAATGGCTCTCAAACTTAGCTGGGCATTAGAATCATCTGGGAGCTTTAAAACATCACAGTACCGAGCCCATACCACCAACCAATGAAATTAGAATCTTTGGGGCTAAAATCTAGTGATCAACTGTTTTGGAAAATTTCCCTGATAAGTTTGTTATGTAGTCAAGATGGCATACCCTGCCTCAGCTAGTTGAAATCTCACCTTTGTTTCTTACTAGACATGTGACCTTAAGTTAGTTAACTAGTCAAGTGGTGTTAATTATAGCACCTCCTTCCTCTGGGCTTACTGGGAGGATTACGTGGATTAATATGTGTAAGCACTTCAAGCAAAAGCTCCACCATCGTTTTACACGCTTCATGACACATTCCCCAGTGTCTGGCCTGAGTTGCCGTTGAGCGCACATTTTGTTGGATGGATATGGTATCAGTTCCACCTAACTCACCTTCCTAGTCTCTGTGGTTTGTCCTCCCCATAAAGATTAGAATTCAAAATTCAGTCAGGTGATGGTTGAGGTAATTCCATTTGCTCCAGCTGTCTTCTTGCAGACCTGCCTGGTCTTGGTTCCTTCCTCGATCACTTTCTTTTGTGTCCTGTCTTCTCCACCTACATGCCACTCAAGATATATTAGCTAACAATGCGTGTGTTCTCTGTCGAGGGCTTGCCTTGCGGTTTGACTTTGAGATCATTGCTGGCACTTGACAACATCTTCCAGACTGGCTCCTGCTGGCTCTCCATTTCAAGTTTTTTCTTTTGTTTTTGAACTAACTGAACCACAAATTAGCTCAAAAGAGAAAAATTCTGTCAAACCTTTGACCTACATGAGGCTAAAAAATCAAGTCAATGGTTTTTCTGACTAAGCTGACTGAAAATAGATTGTCTTGGCATCAAATAGTTTCTGCATTATATACTACTATATTTAGTTCACTGTGGTTTAATAAATAAGAAAATATCAATTGTAAACAGTTCAGTTCAGTTGCTCAGTTGTGTCCGACTCTTTGCGACCCCATGATGTTACATTCAATGAAATGTAAATTTTAAATACAATTTCTTAATTTCTATAAATAATTTTATATAATGATTATCCCAAAGATATATAATGATCTTTTATTTTTCATGCGTATTGGACTTTCCTCTTTTTACTTATAAAGGTAAAGTTTTAAATACACACTGTTTTTTATATCAAGATTCATAGTTTTTTACCTCTTAGGTTGAGTTTCTCCTGATACTTGTCAAGGATACTTCTTGAGAAAGATTACACATTTTAAAAAGGAAAAAAGTTAGTTAAAATTTTTCTTTTTTATCATTTCTTAAAAAAAAATCACTAAAATCCATCTCGCAAGGGCAGATACATTAAATCCTATGTAGCATCGACAGTTATCACCATGAAGTAACATGGGTGTTCACTCAGATGTAGTGCTGAGCCACAAACGAAATAAGGAAAAGAGTACAAACTCTGTAAAGAAAAAACTTTGTATTCAAACCTGAATTCTTTTCTTCTTTTTATAGGCAGCAAGGAATTGTTTGGTCAGTTCTACATGTATAGTAAAAATTTCGGACTTTGGAATGACAAGGTACATGATATACTTTCTTTCTTTCTTTGCTCATAGTAGGGACTCTTATGTTCGTCTACAGACAAGCTGAAGGTGTTATTGGCATTGCTCTTTCTTCCCTGAGGGAAGTGTTGATGTGGTTGGATATCCTGCTGACCCACTTTGAGTTTTAGCACATGCACCAATTGAGCTATAAGGGAAACTGAGACTGTGGGTTAGTCTTCTGATCTGTCAGGTCATTATTAAAAGAAGTATGTCATCCCTTAAGAATAAAAAGAATTTCTTAGTCTACTTATCATATGTAGAAGGTTAAGAGAAAAGTTTTCCTTATATATTTCTGAAATAGAAAAAAAACAAAAAGAATTTGTTTACTCAGCTCTGATTTTGCTATCCTTTTCCTGCATTTCTCTTATCAACTGTAGTAGCTTACAGACAGCAAGGGTGTGAAAATAAGGTTGGAAAACCTTATTTTCAACAACTCAGGGCAATTTATATTTTGAGTCTGCTTCCCTTCAGGTTGCTATAAATTTAATCCTAGTGATTTCAGGGTTTCTCCTTGGCTCTCTTCAGGGTCAAAATCCAAACTCCTTCTGTCTCATGGGGCCACATACTAGAGATGGCCTGACTGGTCCCGTTGCTATCCACGGACACTGGCTTCCCTGCAGCCACCATCTTCCTGTTTTGTCCTGGTCTGACTCTTGACACAGGTGGTTGCTGACTTATCCTGAATTTCTGTCTGCAAGATTCCTTCATGCCTGGCATTATTAAACCGCAGGCCTGTTTTAGACTGAAGAATTGCTATGGTTTTCTGGGATTCAAATATAAACACAATGGAGGTTTGGTTTAAGGAGGAAACTGTATAAAGGTGACTTTCCCACCTTGATAGCAAGGAGAGAAGGTATCCTTAGCCTTTCTGTGGCAAAATACTTTGTATTTTAGAAATCAGAGTTAACTAAAAGGATTAGAAGTACACAGAACTTAGGGGTGATTAACACAATGTGCTCTGAACTCTGATGGCCCCAGGTACGTTTTGGATGATGAATATGTCAGTTCTTCTGGAGCCAAGTTCCCAGTCAAGTGGTCCCCTCCTGAAGTTTTTCATTTCAACAGATACAGCAGCAAATCTGACGTCTGGTCATTCGGTGAGTGAATTTGATGTTCATTTGTTGGAGCTTTATTGAATAAAATAGAGATTGCTCTTTTAACGTTGATTTCTTGATATTATCTAGCTAAAAGTCTTCTTATAACTGTGTTTCTGTCTCAGGTGTTCTAACACATCAGATTGTCTTTGGCAACTGGTAACCTTCTTACGTAAATTTGCCTTTGGGATCTTTCCCTTTCCCACTGAGCACTTGCTGTAAAACCATTACCGAGTCTACTGATTTAGAAAACAAATTCAGCCAAACTTCCCACACCACAGAGACTTGCAAGGAAAACTGATCTTACAGTGTCATTTATTCTTGAGTGTAATTAAGAACCTTCATTGCTTGACTATCAGTGATGCCATCTCATTTACATTATTATTCCCATATTTGGTGAAATTAGACATAGGCTTCCTTGGGGTCTATCAATTGCTATTTATATTGGGTAATGTTCTTCATTGAAAAAGAGATACTGTGGACCCATGTCTGATAGAATTTGTTCTTTGAGTTGACTTCCAGAAAATGGCAATAAATATATAAATAATCTATCTATTCTCTTTTACCTGGGCCTTCCTGGGTGCCTTCTTAGGTTTTGAGAGACATCTGTACCATCAAGGGGTGTGAATGTTATTGCCCACAATAAGGTTTAGCTTGTATTGATCTCATTAGCTCTCCACTGACATGTGATAGTCTTGGCTGGTGACATTTTAAGCTCTGCTGGAGAGCAGTTGAGTTGTGAGACCAATGATAGCAACATAAGGATCTCATCAATGGTGGTTGTAGAACAATTAGAAACCCTTGAGTTTTACCTGACCACCTGTCTTTCTTCATCACTGAACAGTGAGCTTTTTAAATTCTTAAGAACTTGGACAGGTTTCAATCTTAATTCTGTGGCTCTAACATAAGGGTGGAATCTGATCAATACATAATACATATTTGTAGAATAAGTGAATAATTAAATGAACTCAAAGTGAGAGACTTGAAGGAGCTTCATCAATCATCAATGAGTTTTGAACACCTGCTTATATAAACAGAACCCCTGCCAGCTTTTCTGGGACTCTACTCAGCAGTCTTTCAGTGGAAAGAGGGAAATGCACTCCTCCTGGACAGGAGTTTTCCTAGCCTTAGCAGGCAGTAGGGGATTACACAATATTGTCATTTTCTATGGAATGGTAGAAGGTTTCATTGATGTCAGGGTGTGGAGACATGAATAGTACTTTGAATTAAAGATGCTGCCAGCATTTTCTTCCAATAAGGAGGCAGTCAGGACCAACAGAAAAGGGAATAAATTGTTTTCCTTTGGAATATATTCAGTTCAAAACCTACAATGCACAGTATCTGCTTCCTGGACAGAACTGCAGTCATTCTGGATGATCGTAACTCCATGGCTGCAGGAGGGAAATAATGCCTTGTGATTGGAAACAGCTCTTCCAGTTCCAAGTAACCACCTCTCTCTAACCTCTTATTTTAATGTGTTTTATTTTCAGGAGTTTTGATGTGGGAAGTTTTCTCAGAAGGAAAAATGCCTTTTGAAAATAGGTCAAATTTGCAAGTCGTGGAAGCTATTTCTAAAGGCTTCAGGCTGTACCGACCTTACCTGGCACCAATGTGCATATATGAAGTCATGTATAGCTGCTGGCATGAGGTGAGTGCCCTTACTTTCCTACAAAGGTTGGCAGTTCCTGCATCTAAGAGCAGATTATCACCCATGTTACCCCAGGACTCTGTCATGGCAGGAAACGGTTTCTGTTTCTTAGTAATGATCCCTGAGAGCTGGAAGTAATTCCACAACAAAAATCATCAACCCATTTTAATAGTGGCCTTTCAACTGAGGAATTCAGTAGCTTTTCTAATTCTTATCTTTCCAGAATTGGTTCCTACAGAAACTCTTGATGTTATTAAAGCCTCGGTGATGAGAGGTTTTACTCCTTTTAAGAACTTCTGGGTGGAAACTTGTTCAATTTTCACGTTGAAAGAGAAGGATGGTGTTCTTATTTACTTCACTCTACTATAATTCATCTTGCTTTTCCAAGGCTAAGAGTAATGGGTTTCATCTCTCCTGTGGCATTTGAGACTGAGAGAGAGATTAAACAAGAATAGGAATGAAGGCAGGAAGTGAGCCAGGAACTTGTACTCAGAAAACTCTCTCTCAGGAGGCCAGTTTCTCTTTTACTTGAAATGCCAACCTTAAAAACAAAGCCAGAAGAGTTTACATCCCACCTCTGTCTTTTCTGGGCACAACTCAACACACCCCTCCCCATCATCAGACTCCTCTGTGACTTTGACAGTTCTTCTCTCTTTCCAGTTGACAGTTTCAGCCCAGAATAACTACAGCTGGATGAGGATTTCCTCCTGGCCAAAAAAGAAGTCACTCGACTTTCAATTCACAAACACTAAAAAAATTCAGTATTTCAAAAGTAACGTGGTTGTTTCCATTCCAGAGAAGTATTAATTTTATAAAGATCCCCAGTGTATGAAAATACTTTACATATGATTAACTGCTATGCAAGGAATCTTGAAAGACATAAAAAAAATATTAAGTAAGCTATTAGTAACAAACAGATGTCTGAAGAGCATCTTTGCAATAATCATGTAAATAGCTCAGGAATGTACATGTTTAAAGCAATATACTTGTACATATACACATACAATATAATACTTATTGAGATTTTACATATCTGTGGAGAGGAGACAGAGAAAGGAGTAAATAAGATACTGACAAGAGGACCAAGTAAACAAGGTGCTTAAGCATCTCTAGACTCAAACATGATTATATTAGCATGGTTATACTTGTTTCCGGAGAAGGCAATGGCACCCCACTCCAGTACTCTTGCCTGGAAAATCCCATGGGCGGAGGAGCCTGGTAGGCTGCAGTCCATGGGGTCGCAAAGAGTAGGACATGACTGAGCAACTTCACTTTCCCTTTTCACTTTCATGCATTGGAGAAGGAAATGGCAACCCACTCCAGTGTTCTTGCCTGGAGAATCTCAGGGACGGGGGAGCCTGGTGGGCTGCCGTCTCTGGGGTCACACAGAGTCGGACACGACTGAAGCGACTTAGCAGCAGCAGCACACTTGTTTCATTGGCTCTACTACTGGCACAACCTCAGCACCAGCAACAAGCTCCACTATTTATTCTTGAAGTCTCAAGGAAGACCCTCACATGTGCTCACATATTCTTCTATTCCGTCCTTTAATTGTTAGATTTTCTCTATTTAAAAAATTTAGTTTATTAAAGTATAGTTGACTTACAATGTTGTGCATTAATTGCTGTTGTACAGCAAAGTGATTCAGTTATACATATACATACATTCTTCTTCTTCTTCCCTGTTATGGTTTATCACAGGACATTGACTATTGTTCCCTGTGTATACAGTAGGACCTTGTTGTTTATCCATTCTGTATATAATAGTTTGCACCTTCTAATCCCAAACTCCCAATCCATCCCTCCTCCACGCCCCTTCCCCCTTGGCAACTATAAATCTGTTCTCTATGTCTGTGTGTCTGCTTCTTTTTTGTAGATAAGTTCATTTGTTTCATAGTTTATCCACATATAAGTAATATCATATGGTATTTGTCTTTCTCTTTCTGACTGACTTCACTCAGTATGATAATCTTTAGGTCCGTCCATGTTGCTGCATATGGTATTACTTTCTCTTTTTATGGCTGAGTAGTATTCCATTGTATATATGTACCTCATCTTCTTTATCCATTCCTGCATTGACGCATATTTAGGTTGTCTCCTACTCTGTACTTTTATTGATGCCATCGGTTTACAAGCCACTAGGGGTGGTGTCTCCCTACTAACCCTGTTGCCAGGGACCTCTACTACCATGAATATTTCTATTTCCCATGGATTTCAAAGATGCCATGGAGCTTCCTCATGGAGTCAAAGTCAAACCACATCCCACTGTGAAATAGAGAAAAGGCTCTAATCTTCGTGGCTGGGAGTTTATTGACTGAGCCTTAAGACAGCACAATCAGTGCTTTAAGACCTGAAAAGGCCCTCATGGAAATATGCCTTTTGCTTTCTGACTAAAATCTGTCTTTCTACAGGGGGTCAGGTATAGTGAATAACTGGGGCTGAGCTTGGGGACTTGGGACTCTAGAGGCCCCTCTCTCCCAGCTCTTCCTTTATTCCATGCATATCAAGTCATCCAAATAGATCTCTGGGGCAGATCTGTGGAACGCTCTGTGGTGATGGAAATATGCTATCTGCATTGTCCAATAGGTCAGGCCATACCTGGCTATCAAAGAATTGAAAAGTGGTTAGGGTGACTGAGAACTGAATTTTAAGATGTATCTAATTTCAGTTAATTTAAATAGCCACGTGCAGCTAGTGTTTGCAGCTCTAGCCATTTTTGCAGCGATCTCTTCCCTTATATTTTCACACCCCTGCCTCGCTCAACTGCCATTCATGCCCTGTGTATCAGCCAAGATATCTGTCTCTTCTGTTCGTGGTGAGCTAGCCTGGATCCGGGTCCAAAGCTGGTCTCCGTGTGAGTCTTAAGCTAAGTTGACTGCCTCCAATTCCCTTTTCCAGAAACCTAAAGGCCGCCCGACGTTTGCTGAGCTGCTACAGGTTCTTACAGAGATTGCAGAAACCTGGTGACCTAAAGGGACTGCCAACCCAGAGGATCATCCTGCAGGACTGTCATGAAAGGAAACCCTGGGTGAAGTCACTGATGGTGAATATCACCCTTTAGAGCCACTGACTCTAAGAAACAGTGCAAAGATTACAGGCTTTTCCAATTTGTTAAAGCTTGAGAGTATTCTGACAATAACTTTTCTACATATATGTTTGAGAGTGACTTCTAAACTTGGACTATTCTATAATATTCTTTATGTCTCATGCATGAAGAATGAAAAAATTGCTCCATAGTCGTCTTTATAGTGGCTGCTCTTCACGAGAAGCGCCCTGAGAGCCCTAAGGTTACATGAAAACCTTATCCTTAACTGAGGACACTGCTTTACTGAAGAGGAGTGACTTTTGTTTTTACTTTGGTGGCTCATGTGTAGAAGATGAAAATAAATTCTGCCAAATCCTGGAATAAAGGAGCCTCCCCTGCAGGATGTTGTGCTTTTGAGCTGTACAGATCTTTATGAAAAATGCACCTTTACAAGCCACATGAGTGGACATTCTGGAACTGTCCTTCATAATCTTCCTTATGTTATTTAATAAACTATTTTTGCACAGATTTAATTATTTCAGCAGTTTCCTGTGCTCCAGTATTGAACACTGTTACAGGAGAAAGTCCTTTGAACAGGACCTGGTGAAGTTTCTGTTTCTAGTGAGATCCATTGTCCAGGGCAATTCAGAACCTGCATCTCAGTTCTGAGATTTCACCCTTGGTACCTGTGAAATTGAATAATTGAGGAAGCCTCATTTTATCATAGAGAGTACCTCTGGCACCTTCTAGAAGATGACTTGCTTTTTCCATAAGAATAAAAGGTGGCAAAAGCAAGATATTCAAATGTTACATCAAAGTTCCATTATTTCTGAAGTCCAGGGTTTTAGATTCAAAATGAAACAACCAGTAATCACCATTAAACCTTAATTTTTCACGTACCATTTGCAGGAATGACTGGAAATTGATCTTCGTCATCCTCAGTGCTTCAGAAAGGGGAAGCTGCATAGGGGAAAGGGTGCTGCAGAAAGCGGGAGTCATTACCATGAAGTTTAACAATGGGAGGGGCTTTCTAGGTGGCACCTAGTGGTAAAGAACCCGCCTGCCAATGCAGGAAACATAAGAGACATGAGTTTGACCTCTGGGTCGGGAAGATCCCCTGGAGGCGGGGTCATGGCAACCCACTCCAGTATTCTTGCCTGGAGAATCCCCTGGACAGAGGAACTTGGCAGGCTACAACCCATAGGGTCACAAAAAGAGCTGGACACAACTGAGCACACTCGCACTTGGAAATAGAAACTGAGAGCTCTGGGGAGGGCAGCGGAGGAGTAATAGATGCAGGAAAGATAAGCAAAAAACATCCACCATTCTTCTCTTCCCAGTGACTCTCTTGCTTTCTTGGCCATTTAACACTTGGTCCAGCATCCTCACTAGTAATTACTTGGAGCTCTTCAGCTATGACCCCTATTTCCTTAAAGCATGATTGATAAATTGGGGGACTTTGTCAGTATTAAGTGCCAGTTGGCCAGGTTTGTTTTTCTCCAGCACTTTAATGTTTTGAAGTAATCTGGGGTAATTTTTCTCACAACTAACGAGAAAGCTTTCGCAGTAAATGAGGATCTTAAGAAAAAGCTGAAAGTCCTTTATAGGTGCCTTCTTTTAGTGCCGGTAGTGGTGGGTTTGGTGACTTCCTGTGTGATAAGCTGTCTGGGAAAGCTGAAAATGCAGGTGAATCGGCTTGGACTGAAGCAGAGTGGTTTCCTTCTGGCACTTGTGCGCATCCACTTATTGACTCATCTCCTGCTCCTCCCCGTTAACCCACACTGTCCCTCGAACATTCCAGGCACCTCCTCACCTTAGGGCTTTTGCATCTGCCTGCCTTTTGCCAGGAGTGCTTCTCCTTGATAGCAACATGGCTTGCCTCCTCATCTCCTCAAGACTGTTGCTAAAAAGTCACCCTCTCTGTTACGCTTTCTTGAATCATCCTATTTAAAACAATAACCCCACCATGGACATTCCCCGTCTCCTTTTTCCATATAATTTTTTATCTATAGCTCTTAACACTATACAAAAAAATCACATATTTCTACTTATTTATTTGGTCTATTGTCTGTCTCATTATCCCTGAAACTGTAACATGTGTGAGGTCAGGCATTTTTGTCTGTTTTGTTCATTGCTATATCCCCAGGTCCTTAAATAGGGCCCGACACAGAGTTAAGCTAAATACTCATGGAATAACCCAATGAAATACAAGTGCTGGAATTATCCAGAGGCTTCATCTTCCAGAGGTGGGGATCCAGTCTGGTAAACAGCTCTCCTCTTGGGATTCTTGGCCAATCCATTGCTTTGCCACACAATAGTGGGCCATTTTTCCTTCTGCTTGTAGTGTATAATCTCAGGTGTTCATCCAGTCTTCTTTTTGGTAGAATTCTTACTTTTTCCAGAACAATTTGACTTACCCAGAAATTTTCTGTATCTCCTTTTCCCTGTTTACATAGAGAAAATTATGTTTTATTAGGGATTGACTTCAGATTAACAGAAAAAAAAGATTCCTGAATAAATCTATAGAGAAATATAAATTCATATAGACACATCAATATTTAATAGAGGAAGTAGATTATCCTGTGTCTACACAAGGATAGAAGTTTCTTCACACTCCTACCAGATGTACAAGCAGCCTGCAGCTATTTTATTTTATCTGAAATTATCCTGTTTTCCTCAGGTGCCCCTACCTGCTTAGGAGTGCTGGGAAAATTTAGCTTAATCTTGTGACTTTAGTCCAGGGCAAAAATGAGAATATTCTCTGTGGGTGAAGTGGGTTGCCTCTCAGATTTTGCCTTTCCTTCTGTTTCTGACAAGGTAGCATCTGGGCAGAGAAGAGAGAGGGGTGACTTTATCCAGGGGGTGATATTCAAAATATTTACCAACTGATTTCTCACAGGCAGACACCAATCAGAATGGATGCTGACCGCCAGTAATCAGTCCAGCCCTGCTGATGGAGACCATGACTATCAGCCCTGGCGAGGTGACCGTGAGGTGCTGACGTGAATGGGAGGGCTGCTTGGATTGGAGCAGTGTCCCCTGGCACCTCTGGTCTCAGCAACACTGCTTATCAGCCTGGTTGCTGCTTGTCCTACTGGCCTTTGCAGACCATGTTGGTGGCTGCAAAGGCCAGTAGGTTGGCCTCTCTTGACTAGCTCAGGATACAGAAGCCTTTCCTGGCTGCCAAAACCTCATCCCAGCTCTTGCTGGCACTGTGGGCCCCTCTTAGGCTCTGCTCTGAGTTCCATTTGTCCCTCGGCCTGGACGTGTTGTAGCAGAGGCTGCCAGTCACCTTGGCTCTTGAACAATGGGCACCATGACAGTGCTTCTGCTGTCAGTTCATTGAGTTCCTGAGTCTCATCTTGAGTGTGTGTGGGAACTTCTGGGTCTTGTTCATATCACCCAGGGTAGAACAGCTCAGAAAGTTGAAACCCTGCAACTGTGCACTGCCACCCCTCCCCCTTACCACCCTGCCTGACCTTGTTGTGCAGCAGAGTTTATCTTACTATGACTGCTTGCCAGACTTGGGCAGGGACTGTTTGTGAGGGAACCCCCTCCAGGAGTCTGAAATATGAATCACAGCAAAAGCCCCCCACTGCCCTTGGCAGTGTCCCCTGGCCTCCCCTGCCTCGGTGGTATCATCAGCCCATCTAACATCACTCTCCCAAAGAATATGAGATTTTCACTTCCTTGCCCTGGTTCTCACACATTAGAATGATCCAAGAGCTCATCAAAAATATCTTATTTAACTGCTTTGAGGGGACCCAGGCATTGGTAGTTTTACAACAAAGTGCCCCAAGTGATTCTCATGCAGGGTTGAGAACCGCAGTTGTTAGCCCAGTGGTTCTCAGTGTTCACTGATTATTAGAACCATCTGGGGAGGTTTCATGCTCAGGCAACATCCTACAGCAATGAAATCAGAATCACTAGCACAGGACTTTTTAAGTTCTTTGGCTTATTCCAATAGGAGTCAAATGTGACAACCCTTGTTCTTCCAGGTCAGTTACTCTCAAATGCTAATGTATGCACAATCACCTACGGCCTTTGTCAAAATGCAGGTTCTGATTCAATAGGTCTGAGGTGGGGCCTCAGAGTCTTAGTTACTAAAAAGCTCCCAGCTGATGTCAATAGTGTAGGTCTTTAGACCATATCCTTCTTCCCAAAGGACATTTGCCTTCCCACCCCCACAGACTAACTGGATTCAGAGAGAGGGAAATGGCCTTGTGAGTGAGTGACGTATTTCAAAGTTATTATGCCTATTACATATTTCCTGGTAGTTTTGGGGGTTTTATCTTCCAAAAGTCAGGTAAGATCCTTTATCATTCCTGTTATGAAAGGTTGAAAAATTCAATTTTTAAGGCTGTCTTGTGGCAAGCTTGTTGGTTTAGTTGCTAAGTCACATGTGACTCTTTTATGACTCCATGGACTGTAGCCCACCAGGCTTCTCTGTCCGTGGAATTCTCCAGGCAAGAATGCTGGAGTGGGTTGACATTTCCTTCTCCAGGGGATCTTCCCAACCCAAGGATCGAAGCCACATCTTCTGCATTGGCAGATACGTTCTTAAAGCCCCATGGCAAGCTTACCCACGTGAGCAAGTTCTACATAATGAGATGCAGCCAGAAGCACCCAAGGATAGCTTCCCTTCCCAAAGGAAGAAACAAGGAGGAAAACTTATGCTTCTTCCTGCTTGGAGCATGGTCTTGAGACCTGGAGGTATAGTAGGTATAGTGACCGTGGATGGGGTTCTCAGATGAAACATAGAAGGACCAGTTAAATTTGAATTTTGGATAATTGACTTTTTTTTCTTTTTTTGGCCACGTTGTGGATGGCTTGCAGGGATCTTAGTTCCCAGACCAGGGATGGACACTGAAAGTGTGGACTCAACCACTGGACCCCCAGGGGGTTCCCAACAAACAGTTTTTCAGTGTGTTGTAGTCTCTTCTGTTGTGGTCACCCTCAGAAATGGATGAACCCCTATCCCAAACTTGGTTCAGATGTTGAGACTGCCGCTGTCATACACGCATCGAGAGAGTGTGAAAGGTTTATGACTCACAGAGTAAGGGTTTCTGCGGACATCAGTGAACACGCTCCCCAGCAGACCCAAAAGTTGACTTGAGAGAGCAGGGAGGGGCAGTTTCCTTGGGGTTTTGTGGCGAGGAGGGGTGGGGCAGAGAGGAAGGGGCTGGGCTGGTGTAGTTTGAACTTCAGCTGCTACAGAAGGAGCAGCGGTTCCTATCAGCTTGCTTGGGCGTGGGCAGAAGGGAAGAAGGCAGTGATGAGGCTTGAAAACTGTCATCAGTTAAACTCTTTATAACAGTGTGTTCCAAAGATTGTAAGGATATTCTTATACTATTTGAGGTATTGTGTGTCTGAAGTTCAAATTCAGCTGGGTGGTGTTTGTTGTGATTAAATCTGGCAGCCTTGTCTATGGAGCAGAGAGATACAAAGGGCATCAATCTCTCCATTGTGGCAGCTCTGCATTGCCTGCTTCTATGCTTCTTGTTCTATGAAACAAATGAATCCCTATTTCTTTAAGCCAATATTAGTCAGTTATTTAATTACCAGAAGCCAAACCTATTCCTAAATGATACATGTCCACTGATTCTTCTATTGGCAGCTATCTTACTATGTGTTTCTTAGGTCCCAATTATGTAGCTCACTTCAAAGATCATTGAAATCTAAGAAATTGAAAACAACCATAGCTACAGAATATACATGCTATATTTCAGCACTTTTAAAAAAACAGCTTTGCCATGGGGCTGTGACTTGGATAGGTGGGGTCTTAGATTAGATCTGTGGTTCTCAAGCCGGGCTGCATATTAAAATCACTGGGGGAACCTCTAACAAAATAGCATGACTGTACCCCGACCCTCACGTGTTCTCTTTGATTGGTTTGGGGTGGGGCCTGGTCTTGGGAAGGTAAAACAGCCTTCTCAGGCGAAAGTAATGTGCAGTCAGGGTCAAAAATCATTGCATGAGATAAAATACTTTATGTATGTTTTCTCTGGGTCAAGACTTATTGTGAAGATTTTTTAAAAGATGGAAAAAAGGGAGAAAAATATCTCAGTGATGCCTGATAACTAACAGCTGTTCAACAGGGGGGCCCCTTACTAAGACATCAGATGCTTTAGTTAGCTTTCCTTTAGCCACCAGCATGGCCAGGAAATCAAAGCCAAGGAGGGCAAAAGGAATACAATGACATTTTTTTTTTTTTTACAAAGAGCCAGAAATCCAGAGGCAGGAAGTTTACAGTTTCTCCTCTCTGGATGGCAGTGCTCCCAGGTCTCTTGGGAAGATGTTAAAGATGCTGAGAACCTAGAGAGGATGTACTCATTTTAAAATTATTTTTAAGATTTTTTTTTTTAAATGTGGACCACTTTTAAAATCTTAATTGAATTTGTTACAATATTGTTTGCGTTTTGGGATTTTTGGGCAAAAGGCATGTGGGATCTTAGCTCCCGGACCAGGGATTGAACTCACATCCCCTGCATTGGAAGGTGAAGTCTTAACCACTAGACAAGTCCTGAGGAGTTACTGTTTATATCTCATGGAGGAGGGGTGGGGGGCACTCTGCATACAGAATTCATGAAATCTCAGGAAAAGAGCCAGAAATTCATGTATTTTAGGAAGGGCTTTGTTGTTTTGTGGAATCAGCTGGTTGATTGGGGGAAGTGAAAGTCAAGTGAGTTTCTGACCCTGAAATTAAGCTTTGTTTTCTTGTCTGCTTGGGAACCCAACTGGACGTGTTTCTGTTCAGCTACAGGTTTTAGAGCTCAGCCTTTATGTCTCATTGATGATTCTGAAGTCATGGTCTTTCAGAGACACTGGACACACAGATGAGTTTGTCAGAAGGGTTTAATCTTCACTTGGCTAGACTGTAAATTATCCCAATGTTATGAAGGTAAGATCACGTGCTCAGGTCGTTGGTGGAGACCTGCTTCTTCCAGCCCCAGCTATGCCACACCATGAAGCAAAACAAATAATATAACACTTGATCTTGTTTGACCAGTTCTTCCATGCCTTTTATTTTTCCTTGAGCAGCAGGGTAATCTCCTATCAGCAGGCACCTCCCCATAAGAAGTGGAAATGCTGCCTGTAACCTGAATTGCATTGAATTCCTTAAGTCCACCTGACCTAAACCAGTTTGGTTCTCACAGTGAAACCATACTGTGGTGTCTCCAATGTTGACCCTCCTTCTTGCCCATGTGAACTCAATCCAGCAGCCTACCTTTGCAGAAAGTCTGTCTCAGTACTTGTTGAAAAGACTGAATCACTGCCTTCCTTAAGTTTACACGCTGCGATCCTGTGATCCCAGACTCTCAAAGAGCCTTGCCCTTTTTCCTGTGCATGCAAGATTACTCAGAAGGAATTAAGTTCAAGTAAGATAACAAGGGTAAATAAAACCACATTCTATCCATAATAATTAAATTTCTGTTTCCTGCAAGGCTTGTCCATTATAACCTAGACTTACCATTCCCTGGATTGGGAGAAGTGTGAACTCTTTTATTCAAATGTACTTTATTTAAACTCTTCTAGTGAAATGATGAAATGTTTATAGTGAAAACAAAGGCAAAAACTAATTGAAAAACAAGGAGACTTTCTGAGTCGGAGAACTAGTTTGTCCCTTCTTGGTCTATGAAAAAATTTATTTCATTGGGATGTGTTTGAGTTTATTTTCTGAATGTTTGTTGTGCACAATTAACTCAAGGAGGAGCCATATACTTCACCCAGATCCATTCCAGGGAAGATCTAGAGACTTGATTCATAGATGCTAAAGAGTCAGGCCCTGTATTTGGTTTCCATGGTTGGTGAGTCTATAGAAGACATTCACAATGCAATCCACAAGCTTTTTTAAGTATAATACTTTTATTGTACCTAGTTTTCTTTTTAAAAAGTATTGGAATACAGTTGATTTACAATGTTGTATTAGTTTCAGGTATACAGCAAAGTGATTCAGTTTTATATATGTATTCTTTTTTTAAAAAACTTTTTATTTTGTATTGGGGTATAGCTGATTAATAACATTGTAATATTTTCAGGTGAATAGCAAAAAAAATAAAAACCAATAACCAGCCATACATATACATGTATTCATACTCCCCCCAACTCCCCTCCCATCCAGCTGCCACATAACATTGAGCAGAGTTTGATGTGCTATACAGTAGGTCCTTGTTGGTTATTATATATTTTATATACAGTATTTTGTGTACGTTTTAATCCCAATCTCCTGATTTATCCCTCCCCTACCTTCCCCAACTTCCCTTTTGGTAACCATAAATTCGTTATCTAAGTCTGTGAGTCTGTTTCTCTTTTGTAAATAAGTTCATTTGTATCATTTTTTTTAAGATGCCACAAGTAAGATATTAGCATATGATGTCTTTCTCTCTCTGACCTATTGATATCATAATCTCTGAAAGTGTGAAAGTTGCTCAGTTGTGTCTGACTCTTTGTGACCCCACGGACTGTAGTCCGTGGAATTCTCCAGGTCAGAATACTGGAGTGGGTAGCCTTTCCCTTTCTCCAGGGGATCTTCCCAATCCAGGGATCGAACCCAGGTCTCCTGCATTGTGGGTGGATTCTTTACCAGCTGAGCCACACAAGGGAAGCCCAAGAATACTGGAGTGGGTAGTCTATCCCTTCCCCAGGGGATCTTCGAGCTATCAGGGAAATGGCATATTGCTGCAAATGGCATTATTTCACTGTTTTTTATGGCTGAGTACTATTCCATTGTGTATACATACCACATCTTCTTTATCTATTCATCTGTTGATGGATACTTAGGTTGCTTCCACATCTTGGCTGTTATAAATAGTGCCACAAGCTGTGGGAACAGATTGAGTTTCATGCTGGTGGTCAGGAATTTCTGGCTGGATCACAGAAAGCAGGGTGTGGGAGGGAATTCTGAGAATATGGTACTCATGGCTTTTACCTCCATCTGTCATCCCCTCTGCACCGCACACCTCTCTCCCCGCCCCCGCCCCTTGCCCCAGTCAAGTGGTTGCTCAGGCCTACATGGTCTTAAGAGCACCCCAGTGCAGAAAACTGGTGTGAAGACTTGCCTCCTGACCACTGGACAAGCTTGAGGTTAGTGACGCTTGGCCTACAGATTCCTGCCGGCTCCATTCCCAGTCACAGGGGGAGTTCTCCATATGAAACACAAAAGTGCTTTAGAACTCAGAGGTTTTCTCCCATATTAAAGGCGTTAATGGAGACTCAGTTTTCCTTCAAGAAGAAAGATTTTTCATGATTTGTAACTGAAGTGGGAAAAGGTGTCTCAGGTGGTCAGCTCTCTCAAAAAGCTTTTTCTGCTTGTTTTTTGGCAAACAAATTCTAGTTGGGAAACATATATTGTTCATTGTTGTAGATAAAATTTAAGACTCTTTGTAACCTAAGCTTACCTCTTAGAGGCTTCCTGTACACTGCAGCCAGGGTACTGTCATGTTTGGTCTACGCTAACACGGCTTGCTGGGGGCAGTTGTAGTTCATTCTAACTCTGGGGAGATGTGTTCCACCAAGCCCTCCTTATATGTGCCTGCATACTGTGGAGTGGGTAGTTTGGGGAGCTTGGGTTTTGGTCCTCATTCTGGCCCTAAGTAACAATGTGATTTAGGGAACTGCAAATTATTTCTGTTCATTTAAAAAAGACACAGGTAAGAAAGAGGCTTTTGTACCCTAGACAATTCATTTCCTTAGAAACAACTGAGAGAGCTGTTCTTAAACATGAATTCAAATTAAAATAAGGAAAGTTGATAAAGTCATGGTGATATGGTCAATACTGATGAAGTTGATAAAGGCATGTGGTCAAGTTCCCCTGGGGCCAGAAAGAGGGTTTGAGAATATAAATTTTAATGTAATGCAGTGCTACCAAATATTGTTATATATTTTTTTCTCTTGTTTTTCTTTTAAATTTCTGAACTGAGAGGTGATACCATTACACTGACTGTTCAACAAAATTATCAAAAGATAAGACAGTTTCTTCTACTTTTTGTTCAGGTGCCAGATCAGTTAGTTATACAGGAGATGGTTTTGCGCAGAGCCTTTCTCTAAAACATAGACTTTAATTTCAAGGAAAATGACAAAGCATTAAGCACAAAGCATTTTAAACCTCGAACTTTTCTTTTTAATTTTGCCATGGCATAAACTTAACTTCAAGAAACTCAAAATAGAACTTCAACAAGGATAAGTAAGCCACATTATTTTATTACAAATGAAAGATATAGAGAAACATCAAAAGTTGTAAACTTTCTAAAATGCACAGTATTTATAAACATTAGAAAAATAGAAAATTTCATAATCATAATTTTTTAAATATTTGAAAATATTTCATATATATTGATATAAGTTATTTTCTACAAAGCTTTATTGGGATGTGAAGTGTATTTAGTTTGGTTTTATTAAGAAAAATATTTTTGTCTGACATTTTGTATTGTTGATAATACACTAATAGAATTCATTTTCACTTGAATTATTAAAAATGAACTAAAGTGACAAACTGAGAACAAAAAAGAATTTATGAAAACTGATGACTAATGGTCCTTATCAGTCCAATATTAAGACTATGAGAATTAAAATGTTTCCAAGAGAACTGAATTGTATTGAATGCCTCAATGTCAGGGATAAATGTGAGTGCTTTCCATACACACATATTTGATTTCATACTCTTAAAAATGTTAATTGCATGCTGCCAAATCTAGAGGCTTTATGAACATTTGGAAATCTGAACTAAAAATTAATTAACCATTGATCTAGGAATAAAATTGTAAGTTAGAAAATAAAATGAAACTATTATGTTTACAGAATTACAAAAGGCTTTTCACATAATAAATCTTAAGGTATCTGAGATAAAGTGTATGTATATTAAAATATATACATTTGAAAGTACCAGTTAGACTAACACAGTTAGTCTGAATATAGGGATCCAGCATTGTATTCCTTCTTAGACAACATCTTCCTATTTGGGAAAAAGTATTCTGGGTTTTGGATTTGCAAAATTTTGGTTTTTCAATGCATATGCCCGCCAGAGATTTTTAGAGTTTTTCAAATGTTTCATTGTTTCTCAATATATTTCAACTTATTAGATTTTTCTGAGACTTTCTCCTGGGCATATGTGTCAACACCAGTTCATTATCCATCCCAGGGTACACATGGTTTCTTGTATTCCAGGAACCTTCAAGCTGGGCACAATATACCAAGGGCAAAGCTTTGTAACAGGTGCCCTTGAGGAAATACCTGAAACCAAGATTCAGTTAAAAGGAGGACTACCTTGGAGTCAGGTTGGACGCTATGAATTTGCTCACTAAGAAGGTGTCCTGGAGAAAGCAACAGTTTTCAACATAAAAAAAGAAAAACTTTAAATGAGTTTCTACAACTTTTAACACCTACCTTTTTAGAAACCATGTTTTCTATGAACACAAGCTTATATTCATAATTTATGTATCTGATATACAATTTAGATGAAACAGCAATCAACAGAGTAAACATATATTTGACCTGAGGTATCAACCCATGAATCTTCCATGGATTATCAATTTTCAAAAATTTGGAAGGCACTGAATTGCACTCAACACTGCCTGTGTGCTAAGTCACTTCAGTTGTGTCCAGCTCTTTGCAACCCCATGGACTGTAGACTGCCAGTCCCTTCTGTCCATAGGATTCTCCAGGCAAGGACACTGGAGTGGGTTGTCATGCCCTTCTCCAGGAGATCTTCCTAATCCAGGGATTGAACCCGTGTTTCTCATGTCTCCTGCATTAGCAGGCTGGTTCTTTACCACTAGCGCCATCTGGGAAAGTGAAGTGAAGTCACTCAGTCGTGTCGGACTTTTAGCGACCCCATGGACTACAGCCCACCAGGCCCTCCGTCCATGGGATTTTCCAGGCAAGAGTACTGGAGTGGGGTGCCATTGCGCCATCTGGGAAGCCCTATGCCAAAGAGACTATACCAGCACTTTAGAATTTTGCAATCATCGCAGGTCATCACTGTGGACGTCAGTCATAGTTCAACGAAACTGTGGAAATGCTCAAGTCACTTTAATGGAATTCTGAAGGAAAGAATCTACTACTATTACCCAGGATAGACTTGAGCTAGATTACAAACAAAATAACATTTGACATTAGAGAAGAAAAATCCAGTCAAACTGAAGGTTTTTTTTTTTTTCATGTCATAATTTTGGGCTTAGGATTTTTTTGAGAGAAATAACTTTGGTCTAGAAATAATATAGCTAGTTTCTTTTCCATTAAATCAATGAGTGATGAGTAATCTACCCATAAACAGTAAAGACCACCAAAACTGTTACTTCTCCCATGCACTTGGAGTGAGATAGGAAAATTTTATGCATGCTTTAACATGAAAATATATTTCCCTGTACTAAGGTCTTAGTATTTTACCCCGGGGTCTTAGTATTTTGTTTTCTAAGAAGTTAACCCACCTTCCTATTTTCCCCAGATAATTACAATAAAATGGATGGAAAGCATGGCCAGGATGAAATTCAACAGAAAAAGACAATCTACCACTTATTGTGGTAGGATATGTATATTTTTTAAAAGGTTAGTAACCAATTATAATTTCCTTAATAAAGGTGAAAGTGCCAGATTTCAAGAGGACAATTATGATAACTCATTCAGGTCTTTCATAAAGATTTTTCTATTTGTTTCTAGTTTGTGGAAAACCCACCCTTTGGGGATTAAACCTTTGAGAAAAATTGAAGTGTACAATATAATGCTAAAACAATGCAGCAATTACTCTTTGAAAGTCTACATCAAAAATAAAAATGACACTTGGGATAATAATAATAAAAGTAAAGAACAAAATGAATAGAAAGAACTCCAAAGCCAAAATCACTTGTGCTTCTTCAGAAACTCAGTTGTGTCCTGTGTTGTTCAGGTCTGAATTAACCCATGAACATAATCATGTGCATTTGTTTTTGTGAAAAGGAAAAATAGTTTCATTTACCTAAGGTATTAAGTATTTCTCTCTTCCATTCTCCCATTTTAATTGTTAATAAACCTCTATGATATACTAATAAATTACAACTTATAAGCCCTTCATGGGCACATGTGTCTTGCACAGTCTAGCATACCACCGAGCAGATTTCCAACATGTGTGTGTTCTTTAACACTCTTCCTTTTAGCTATTTAGTTTAGAAAGAAGGAAGTTGTAGAGCGAGGGGAAGCATCAGTGATCTCGCTTCTCAGTCTTAATAATTTGAAACTATGACTCATTAGAGTGAAGACTGATATTCTGCTTATCAGTACACAGTTGAGTTTACCTGTGAATTACTGAGAAACTAAGAATAGCAGCCAAAGAAATGACGAGCCACCTGGCAGGTCACACACACTGTGACCAAAAGAAAGAGATTATTCTGAGAGTTATCTAATTCTTTGACTTCTTTCATGCTTAGGGAGTGTTTCAAGTTTGCAGAAATGAAAAACAGCAAAAGTCTTCTGGACCAAAATTTTGATTTTTCAAACTTGATGGCTTATTTGGCCTCATGTGTACATTATTAGTTAGAACTTTAAAAATGCCAGCTTTCCTAATATTTCTTTCAAGAATCAGGTATTCCTTCTCCTCTCCAAGTGTCTCCTGGTGGTTAAAGTCCACGTTTCTAGGGATTTTGACCAGTCCTGCTATACAAGGTAATGTCATCATCGAATCCTGGCACTGAACAGTCTGTGTTCTCTAGTAAGACATATTTGTCTTCACTGCCATTCGCAGAGAGGACTTCTTTCTGAGTAGTGGATGTCAGGTCACTCCAGGTAATGTCAATGTTTTTAAAAGCATGTAGAAGGAAGATGCCATTGATGATGGTGAAGAATCCACTCAAAGTCCCGATGACATCTCCAGCATTCATGCCATACCATTCTTGGAATAAGATGGCGGAGCAAGTCACTACCATGGATGTGAACAACACGTAATAAATGGGAGTCACAAGAGATGTATTAAAGGTGTCCAGTGCCTTGTTGAGATAGTTGATCTGTGTTGCCACTGAAAGCACAAGTACAGCCAACAAAACAAAGACCAGGGGATGCTTATAAACGGGCTTCCATTCCAGTAGTTCCTTAATGGCAATTCCCAGGCCCTTGACAGAGGAAACTGAAAATGCTCCAATCAGTGAACAGATTGATATGTAGACCAATATATTGGTCTGTCCTTTCTTGGGCGCCACAATCAAAATTAGTACCAAGGAGATCACAGTTATGATCACAGCAAAGCAGATAAATCCTGTTAGAAGGAGAAAAGAATTAGACTTTAGAAAATGCCAATAGGGTCAGGTCTTTGTGAAATCTTGTTAGTCATGAGTTTAGGAGCATAAGTGTTTTAGAAAGAGAACCGTGATTAAATTAAAAACAGGAACAGCAACAACATGTTACTGCATGGCTTTTGATATCTCATAATGGACTTTCACAGACATATTTGAACCTCACAGACAACACTATAAGGTACAGCAGGTATTGCCCGATTGACTTTATTTTCAGAATGAGGAAGATGTCAAAGTTTGGGTTGGAATATAAGCCTTTCCCCTCACCAATTCCCATCTCTTCCCTTCATTCTGAGGAAGCGAAGCACGGACACAAAAATTAGTTGTGGCACCTTTTCAGAAGGCTTGTACTACTCAGAAGGCTTGTACTATATCTCAAGCCACAGACAGGCTTGCAGGAAGCATATTACAATATTATTACAAACTCATGTGATGACAGAAAGTGGAGCAGAATTTGAGTGTCTCTTTCAGTTGAATTACAGACCTGGGTCTCTCAATTTCATTTCCATTTCATGCAGAGTAGCAACTTTCTCTTCTTGTGGGGCATGGATAACCATCACAGTTGATCCCAATATACTTAATATGCAGCCTATTTTCCCATGAATGTTCAATTGCTCATTTAAAAAGTAGGAAGACAATATTGCACTGTGGGAAGAAGGAAAAAAATCACTCTTATTCAATTACCTTTGGATTCCACAGCAGCTCAGTTGTCACGCCATGGTGTGCACCAGTCTGTATCTCAGTCAACTGCTTGGAATATGCTACATGACACTGAAAACCCCAATTAGCTTGCTTGCTTTATGTATGTGTGTGAAGTTTGTTATATATTACTATATTTGTATTTAGAAAAATTTCTACCATTTGTCAAACTTTAAGATTAACATTTTAAAAATCATTGGTAGTTTGCTATTTTAAAAAAATTTCATGGGAGTATAGTTGATTTACAATGTTCTGTTAGTTTCAGGAATACAGCAAAGTGAATCAGCTATACATATGCATATATCCACTCTTTTTTAGATTCTTTTCCCATATAGACCATTACAGAGTATTGAGTAGAGTTACCTGTGCTATACAGTAGGTTATTAGTTGTCTATTTTATATATAGTATATATATATGTCAATTCCAGTCTTCCAATTTATCCCTTCTTCTCCCTTCACCTTCTGGTAACTTTATTTTCTACATCTGTACTCTGATTAGCTTTAAAACTCAGAAAAGATGATTAATCAAATCTGCTTAAATTGCTTTTCTATCTAAAATATTATAATAGGCATTCTGTACACCTGAAAATTTCCCATGGCCTTCTAAGAGGTCCCACTCAATTTGTTTTCAATTTCCCCATCTTTTTCTGTAAAGTCAAAGTAGAAGATATTTTTACATCTTACTGGCATGATACATTTAGAACATGCATGCTCATGAAAGCGTCAAAGAAAGATATAAGCCTAAAGAAGAATTAACTCTGCTCTTCAGGGCCAGTATTTAGCTGGTACACACAAGTACAACCAAATGGGTTGTCAAAATACTAAAATATTTCCTTACCAACTGCTATTGCCCTGATACTTTCACCTATCCAATGCTCCCACTACTTTGGTTGCTATGGCCTCAGGGAGTTCTAGATTGGCACCAGGATGGACACAGATTATGCCATCCTGCTGTTCAACCACTAGGTCGGCTGTGGTCCCTTCTCCTTATGCCCTGGCACTCCCACCAGTGGGTAGGCCTAGTCATAAACCTTCTTCTAGAGGTTGATAATGGAGATAAAAGGAAAAGGCAAAAACACAATAGTTGCTTAGTTACAAAATAAAACAGTTCATGGGTTCATGGAACACATTCATTTGGGATCATAATAATGATCAACTCAGATATATTAGATCCACTTTCTATTGACAGGAAAATGACTCCTGCTTGCAGGACTAAAAGAAACTAAGATGTCTCCAAACAGAAGTAATTCAGCATCAATGCAAGAGTTTTAGTAAGAGCTGAAATTTAAACCAAATATCATGCTTTTTAAAGTCCTCTGATAACTATGGTCATTAACCACTATGGCAACAGAAAGCATAAAGAGGGTTGTGGCAATTTGTTCAGGTGAGAGGGGAAAACTGCTTGGCTTCACTGAATCATCACAAAGAAAACACACAATTACCTTAAGTTTAGCAGGAAGACACTCTTGTTTCTTATTTCTACTGCTATTTATTGTGGAATCTTCTTAAATTATTTTTGTGATTTTCAAAATTTTCTTTGAGATACACTTAGTAATCTATTTCTTGTGGGTTATGTGAATCATGGTATTAAAATCTCTGCAGAAGCCAAGTTCCTTACTGCTCACGTACCTGACAAGAACACTCAGAGCGCCCAGTGAGGTGACCAGAGTGGCAGGAGCGAAAGCATAAGCTGCAAAATTCACAGCCTCTCCTGCTCCCACTGGAAAGCAAGCAGCAGCGTTAATATGAAGGATAGGCACATGTATTCAACAACGGACACAGGCAAAACAGTAGTCTTTTATTCTGAAGACACATCTAATGAAAAGGAATAATTTAACTTCTTTTAGGGAAGGTGGGGAAAGTTTGGTATTCAAAGGTTGCAGATGCACCATAATTACCTGATGACGCAAACTCACTAATGCAAAAAGTGGTGACAGGGAAATATCTATTTTAAAAGACCTTCAATAAAGATTTCATTTACTTTAGTACCAGAAACATAGTTGGTCACTCTGCTGAAATCTGGCAGAGGTAGGCTTTGAAGTGAGCAGAGAATTATTGTTTGCTCAAGAATACCTACTGTGGGCAAATTAATAATAAAGCAACTTGTAAAATTAGAATGCTTTCTAGAGGTCCAGCCAGGGGATAGTCCAGCCAGGGGATAGGCAGAGATACCCACAGGCCTGTGTAGTCAGGCAGCCCTGGATTGCAGGGGATCTACAAGCAAGTAACAGTATCTTAGTAGCTCAAGTCCTAACAATGTGCTCCTGGAGGCCTTTTCTTATCTGAGCAACTCCAGACTTCCATGAGATAGGGGGATGCAATTAACTTCGAGAGCAATGGAAAATCCCTCTAAGAGTTGGGTTCTTGTATTGAGGGCAGATTATTCTCCTGGGTCACAACTGAATGCTTGCCCACAGAATGTAGTATTTCACACTGCAGCTATGCCAAGCACATACTTCTTGTTGAGAGAGCTTCTGGAACAGATAAAAGACACCAGTACACTTTTTCTTTTTCCCCCTGGCTGCTATCCACTCCACTCCCAGCCCCTACCCCATCCCCAGCCAGATCTGCAAGAGTAATCAGCTTCAAAACATCTTAAAACAAATAGAAACATACAGAATGGAACATTAGGAGACTGTGCATAACAGCAACAATGGTAGTTTTCTTGGAATCATAAGCAATGAAATAAAATTCACATTTTATGGCAAGATGAGAAAAATGTACACAATTTTTTTCCCCATTTGGGCCTCCCCTCTCCCCTTTAGTGTGTCTTGTGCGTTAGCCAGACTCCTTAGCGGATATCCTTCCTCCTCAATCTTGAAGGGACCACGACCTTCTTTGTACGTGCACCTCTGGATTGTGTAAAGTGTTCGTTATACAGCATTTAGTGTACAGCCTCCTGTCTCAAAAAACTTATACAACTGTGATTTGATCTCTAACGTACAGAATAGTTTGCTGAGAGGCTGTTCTCAGGTTATAATTCTCAATTTGACTTGAATAAAAATGTTCCATTTCTTTTTTAGATTGACTAGTTAATTTTTCATCAACATAAGCTTTCTTGAATACCTCATTATTTATATTTTTATCACGATAGGTTTCCAGGAAAATACTGACTTCATGAAGTAATGTGTGTTTGTCTCTAGGTAAAAATCTCTAATGTTGAAGACAATGCTTTTCTGTCTTTAATACTTGTTGAAACCATGTGCATGGTGAGAATACAATTACAAATGTAGCCATATAATATTCTTCTTCTACTTTCTATCGCATAGGCAGAGGGTGGGAAGATACGAGAAAGAGAGAGAGTAAAGGGAGAGAATCATCCAAGTATTTATTTGGAATCTTCCCAGTATGGTCCCTGACAACAGTTACTCAAATGAAGTATGAAAACAAATGTGAAAACACCTTAAAAATGGAAAAAACGCTATATAAATTGAAATTATTTTTATTCAGCATCTTGTAAGCAGATAGGGTATGGGTTTCCCAAAGGAAAAGAACGAGATACAGCTTTTTGATGTAAGAGAAGCCATTTTAGGCCTAAGCTATTGTGTGCTCTAAGCCTGGCCACAGTGCTTGCCGTTGAACAGGGCTCAATAATTAATAATCTTAAAGGAACAAAAGGACAAACTGTTATCAGGCAAGAAAAGTCACAACAGCAAAGATGATAAATTGGTTGTAAAGACTCCCAATTCTGGTTCAGTGGAAAGGCTAGCCTAAAGTACTTTCTTGAGCTATTTTGCAGAATTTAAATCCCCTCCACCACTAAGTCCATTTGAACCTAAGGAATGATGTTGAACTTGCCCAACCCTCATGACCTCTATAAACTAGACAGAAGCCTTAGCCTGGATTTTATCAACCTTCATCCCATTTCTATGTTCGATTCTTCTCTGCTCAAGCCCTCTATGAATATGCACATACTTTGAGCTTGAAACTTTCCCAATTTGCTGTTTGGGGAGACAGCACTTTGGGAAAGATCCCCAGAATTCTCCTTACCTGCTCCAAGTAACAAATCCTTTCTTCTTCTTATCTTTGGTTTGGTTGTGTCTTTTGACACCCACCAAGAGGCGAAACCAAGTTTTGATGTAACAAGCCTTTTAGATACCACCATTTGTTTAAAGAAAAAGTTATCCAATTCTTTAAGAGAATCTCAAAAATACTGAAATGTTTTACGTGGTACAGGAAAACCGATGGAAGTTTTAAGGCTTCTGGCTGCAGAGGGAGATGGCTGGCAAGTATGTGAAACTACAATTTATGAGGTCCTTTCTCTGGAAGTTTAAGGCTTGGAATTTGAGAAAGTTCAGAGGAATTAGCAGGGAGATATAAATCTACAAAAGTGCTTGAGAGATAACACCGCCTTCTCTCTGGACATCACATTAACGAAAGTGGTTTCACTTCATACAGAGTCTCATTTAATCCTCCGGGCAAGTCTAGGAGGAGGGAGATGCTGACAATCTTCATCTCCTCTCTGTTTGTTCAGAACCAAGCAACCTGAGGGGACTTTCATTTATCCACGTTTTGGTCCTTGCTAGGAAATTTACCCACTCTATGCAGCTAGAATAGTCACATATAGAATTAGGAGCCAGGGAAATATAGGAGGGAAGCATTTTCATCAATTATTATGGGGAATAAAATACAAAAGAAGGAGAAGTTAGTGATAAAACTTAAGATTTCAGATGGTAAGTTTTTTCTTGGCTATCCAAGACAGTATTGAGAACATGAGGGTGGGAGGAAGACAGAATAAAAATTAATTCTAAATTCATAGGACTTACTTTATATATGAGACATTATGCCCACACAAAAACTTCCAGACTGATATGCCAGCCTTACCAGTTGGATAAACTGATCAGTTTGAACAACTGCATGTAATTTATTCATCATTTTGCAAGCAAACACCATTCTTGGCATTATGGACTCACTTGAGAGTAATCCTGCCCACCAGAGCCATTCCTTGAGGTAAGAATGTCCACCTTGTCCTAGGAAAATGATGAAAATAGAAATTAAGTTCTAAAGTGGAAGAAGAGGGTTTGGGGAATTAACTTCTATAAAAGGTACCGGAATATGGTTGGAAAAAGCAAGACTTAAGGCCTACTCAGTATATCTGATCTTTTAGCTTACTTACTCAGTCATTTCTAGAGATCTCCTTTACATTGCCTTTGATTTCTACAGAAAATAAGTTTTCTTCATTTGCAGGAAAATTAGTCATGAGGTTTATTATTTTCAACTCAAAAAAAAATGCAAACCTAAAAACTGAAAATTATGTTTTATTTGGTGGATTTGCTGAGGGCTTAAGTCTGGGAGGCAGCCTCTCAGATAATTCTGAGGGCCTGCTCTGAATAGAAAAGGGAGGAGCCAGGATATATAGGAGTTTTGCAAAAAAAATAAAAAAAACAAACAGGTAGTTGGAACATCAAAAGATTACTGTTAATTTTAAACAATGAATTTAGCACTTCTATTTGTATGGGAAGATGTAGGAGTCTGGCTCACTGGAATCATTCCTTTGGTATGCACCTTAACTGTTTAGGGCCAATATCGAGTGCTCTCCATCTCAAATCCCCTCAGGCTGCACTGACTGCTGGTGGGGGCAGTCACTACTGTCTTGATGTCAGCAGTATCCTTTGTTTACTGATATGGAAGGTAAACTATTTATGCCATTCAGAGGTGTAGATAGAGTATTATAAGCCCTAAATGCTTTATTTTGGCCACAGTTAAAGACAGAACCCCGTAAATATTAAATTAGATTAGTACCTAATGAAGACATTAAAGGAAAGATGGTTGACCTAAGAGCTTTTGAAATTTTGGATAGTCAATGAGAGAATAACCAGCATTAGCCAGCTGGACTCTACTTATTCTCTACCTTTTGGCACCATGAAACTGAATTTGTGTCAGCTGTCATTCAGTCGCTCAGTTGTGTCTGACACTTTGTGACCCCATGGACTGCAGCATGCCAGGCTTCCCTGTCCATCACCAACTCTGGGAGCTTGCACAAACTCATGTCCATTGAGTCAGTGATGCCATCCAACCATGTCATCCTCTGTCATTCCCTTCTCCTACCTTCAATCTTTCCCAGCATCAGGGTCTTTTTTTCCGCAATGAGTCAGTTCTTTGCATTAGGTGGCCAAAGTATTGGGGCTTCAGCATCAGTCCTTCTAATGAATATTCAGGACTGATTTCCTTTAGGATGGACGGGTTTGATCTCCTTGCAGTCCAAGGGACTCTCAAGAGTTTTCAACAACACCAAATCTCAAAAGCATTAATTCTTCGGTGTTCAGCCTTCTTTATGGTCCAACTTTCAAATCCATACATGACTACTGGAAGAACCATAGCTTTAACTATATGGACCTTTGTCAGCAAAGTAATGTCTAGGCTTTTTAATATGCTGTCTAGGTTTGTCACAGCTTTTCTTCCAAGGAGCAAGCATCTTTTAATTTCATGGCTGCAGTCACCATCTGCAGTGATTTTGGAGAAAATCAAGAAAATAAAGTCTGTCACTGTTTCCATTGTTTCCCCATCTATTTGCCATGAAGTGATGGGACCAGATGCCATGATCTTCATTTTTTGAATGTTGAATTTCAAGCCAGCTCTTTCACTCTCCTCTTTCACTTTCATCAAGAGGCTCTTTAGTTCCTCTTCGCTTTCTGCCATAAAGGTGATGTCATCTGCATATCTGAGGTTATTGATATTTCCTGGCAATCTTGATTCCAGCTTGTGCTTCACCCAGCCTGGCATTTTGCATGATGTACTCTGCATAGAAGTTAAATTAGCAGGGTGACAATATACACACTTGAAGTACTTCTTTCCCAATTGGGAACCAGTCTGTTGTTTCATGTCCAGTTTTAACTGTTGCTTCTTGACCTGCACACAGGTTTCTCAGGAGGCAGGTAAGGTGGTCTGGTATTCCCATCTTTTTTAAGAATTTTCCGTAGTTTGTTGTGATCCACATAGTCAAAGGCTTTAGCATAGTCAATGAAGCAGAAGTAGATGTTTTTCTGGAATTCTTTTGCTTTTTCTATGATCCAACGGATGTTGGCAATTTGATCTCTGGTTCCTCTGCCTTTTCTAAATCCAGTTTGAACATCTGGAAGTTCTCTGTTCAAGTACTGTAGGCCTGGTTTGGAGAATTTTGAGCATTACTTTGCTAGCACGTGAAATTAGTGCAATTGTGCGGTAGTTTGAGCATTCTTTGGCATTGCCCTTCTTTGGAATTGGAATGAAAACTGACCTTTTCCAGTCCTGTGGCCACTGCTGAGTTTTCCATATTTGCTGGGATACTGAATACAGCACTTTCACAGCATCATCTTTTAGGATTTGAAATAGCTCAGTTGGAATTCCATCACCTCCACTAGCTTTGGTTGTAATGATGCTTCCTTAGACCCACTTGACTTCATATTCCAGGATGTGTGGCTCTAGGTGAGTGATCACATCATCCTCATTATCTGGGTCATTAAGATCTTTTTTGTATAATTCTTCTGTGTATTCTTGCCACCTCTTCTTAATATCTTCTGCTTCTGTTAGGTCCATATCGTTTCTGTCCTTTATTGTGCCCATCTTTGCATGAAATGTTTCCTTGGTATCTCTAATTTTCTTGAAGAGATCTTTAGTCTTTCCATTCTATTGTTTTCCTCTATTTCTTTGCACTGTTCACTTAGGAAGGTTTTCTTATCTCTCTTTGCTATTCTTTGGAACTGCATTCAGATGGATGTATCTTTCTTTTTCTCCTTTGCCTTTCAATTCTCTTCTTTTCTCAGCTATTTGTAAGGCCTCCTCAGACAGCCATTTTATCTTTTTCGCATTTCTTTTTCTTGGGGTTGGTTTTGATCACCACTTCCTGTACAATGTTATGAACCTCTGTCCATAGTTCTTCAAGCACTCTGTCTATCAGATCTAATCCCTTGAATCTATTTGTGTCTAGTCTACTGAAAACGACAAAACCTTTCCTAAGATACTCAGAGAATTATCTTCCCACTCTTGTAATTTTTGACCTTAACCACATGAATTAACCATTTATGATTTTCTCCTTACAAAATTTGCAAATAACTAAATTGGAATATTAAAATATGATTTCATATGCTATTTTTAAAAAACTTAGTATCAGAAATACTTTGTCAGCCCTTAATTAATAATTGAGCATTCCAAAGTCTGGTGTATTATTATTAACCTGTATGAGATCATACAGACACTCAAACATAGAGTGTGTGTGTGTGTGTGTGTGTGTGTGTGTGTGTGTGTGTGTATATATATATATATAACCATAGAGTGTATATATATATAAAACTAGAAACAATATATATATATTGTTTTTAGTTTTTTTCTTATCATTATATAAAAGCCTTAAATATTATAAACATCCAGATATGTAAATCTAGGTTGAATTCTTATTTACTCTTTTTTTTTTAAACTCTTTTACTTTATAGGCCATAATGCTTATATTGGATGTGTTTAATTCTTTTTTTAAGAAATTGAAATATACTTGATTTATAATTTTGTGTTAGTTCCAGGTATACAGCAAAGTGATTCAGTTTTTTATATATATATATATTTCAGATTAATTTCCATTATAGGTTATTATAAGATATTGAATGTAGTTCTATATGCTATACAGTAAATATTTGTTGCTCATCTATTTTAGGTACAGTAGTTTGTATCTCTTAATATCATACTTCTAATTTATTCTAATTTATCCCCTTCCCTTTGGTAACCATAAATTTGTTTTCTATGTCTATGAGTCTGGTTCTCATTTGCATTATTTTGTAGATTCCACATATAAGTAATATATATTTGTCTTTCTCTGTTTGACTTAGTATTATATTCTCTAGGTGCATCTGTGTTGGTGTAAATGGAAAGATTTAATTCATTTTTATGATTGGGTAATATTCCATTATATTTATATATCCCATCTTCTTAAGCCAATCATCTGTTGATGGGCACTTGGGTTTTTTACATGTTTTGGCTTTTGTAAATAGTGCTGCTTTGAACACTGGGGTGTATATGTCTTTTCAAATTAGAGTTTTTGTCTTTTTGAATACATGCCCAGGAATGGGACTGCTGGATCATATGGTAACTCTAATTTTAGTGTTCTAAGAAACCTCCAGTCGTTTTCCATAGTGGCTGTACCAATTTGCCTTCCCACCAGCAGTATAGGAGGGTTCCCTTTTCTCCACACCCTCTCTAGTTATTTGTCTGTGGACTTTTTAATGATGGCCATTCTGACCAGGGTGAGATAATACCTCACTATAGTTTTGATTCGCATTTCCCTGATAATTAGTGACACTGAATGTCTTTTCATGTGTCTATAGGTTATATGAATGTCTTCTTTGGAAAAATGTCTATTTAAGTGTTCTGCCATTTTTTTGATTGGGTTGTTTGTTTTGATATTGAGTTGTATGAGCTATTTGTATATTTTGGATATTAACTCCTTGTTGGTTACACTATTTTCAAATACTTTCTCCCATTACATAGGTTGTCTTTTTTGTTCGTTGATGGTTTCCCTTGCTATGCAAAAGCTTTAAGTTTGATTAGGTCCTATTTGTTTATTTTTGCTTTTATTTCTTTTGCCTTGGGAGACATATAAAAATATTGCTACCATTTATGTCCAAGAATGTTTTGCCTATGTTCTCCTCTAGGAGTTTTATGGTGTCACATCTTATATTTTGGTCTTTAAACCTTTTTGAGTTTATTTTTGTATATGGTATAAGGGATGTTCTAATTTCCTTGATTTACATGTAGCTGTCCAGTTATCCCAACACCACATGTTGAAGAAACTCTTTTCTCCATTATATATTCTTGCTTGCTTTATAATAGGATAATTGACTGTAGATGTGTGGGTTATCTCTGTTCCATTGATCTATATGTCTGTTTTTGTGCCAATATGATGCTGTTTTTATTACTGTAGTTTCATTCACTTCTTAAGATAAATTCCCAGAAGTAGAATTATTCGATTTTAAGATGGTAACATTTTAAACTTTCCCAAATTTCTCTCAGGAAAGTTTGTACCTATTTATATTGCTTCCAGCAATGTTTAAGAAAGCTATTTATTTCTCAAGTTCCCTTAGCAGCATAGGGCATTATTTTTTAAAGAAAAACCAAATCTTATTAAAATAGTAGGCAACAACCCTGGAGCCAATTGTTATATAGTTGATATCTCTTTGGGTACTAGTGAATTAACATTTACTTAAGTATGTTTATTGGCCACTTACAATTCTTATTCTGTGAGTTCCTTGTTTATGTGCTTTGTATTTTTCTGTTAGGTACTAATCATTTTCTTATCAAGTATTGTTGTTGTTTAGTCACACCTAAGTCATGTCAGACTTTTTGAGACCCCATGGACTGTAGCCTGCCAGGGTCCTCTGTCCTTGGGATTCTCCAGGCAGGAATTCTGGAGTGGGTTGCCATTTCCTTTTCCTGGGATTATCAGCTGTAGTCACTCTTTACATACTGTGGATCCTAACTACCCTTTGTCATATATTTTGAAATTTCCTCCCCTACATGTCATTTCCTTTTCAGTTTCAGTTAAAGGTGTTTTCAAGTAGGATTTTTTTTTTTTTTGGTCAATCCAAATAATCTCTTTCTTCATATAGAATTGTTTCCTCCTTTATCTTTATGCTTAGGAAGACTTTCTTTTAGGATTTAAAAAAATTATTTTATTTTAAATTTAAATTAAAGTATGTGAAATCTATTGTGAAAAATGGAATAAAGTAGGACTCTTACATTTTTCTCCTCTAGTTTTTGACAGTTGTCTCTATACTTTCGATTGAATAATTCATCCTTTCTCTAGTGGACTGAAATGCCACTTTAAAAATTGTGTAATAAACTGCTGCATGGACTTATTCGACTTTTCAATTATCTTTTATTTTGTCTATCTTTTTAAATGCTAAACTATTTTAATCAGTGTCCCCTCAATAGTACTCTTCTGTAAACTTGTTTGTGTAATTCATAACCATTTATTATCCTCCATGGATCTTAAAACAATATTTAGCTTTTTAAAGACATTTTTCTTGATAAGAATGAATAGAAAATTCATGGCTAATAAAGGACAGTCAAGCAGAGCTAACAGCTTCTGAAATGTCACTGCAAATAGTACCTAATTCTACTGCTATCTATTTATTGACTTGACAATACTTATTGGGTGCCAACCTCTATGCTAGGGAAGGTTCCTGCTTTTGTGAATCTACTATCAATAAACAAGACTGTTGACAACAAGTAAATAAACAATAAATGTACAATGACAAATTATTCCAGGGACACTGAAGGAAACCCTTAGTGCAATAATAGCAGGGGTGGAGGTGAGTGAGACCTTCCCAAAGAGGATGGTCAAGAAGGCCATTCTGGAGTGGTTATATTTTAGTTGAAGTCTGAAGTATGAGTCACCAAGTGACAGGCAGGAAGAAGAGAGTTGCAGGCAAAGGAAAAGAACTTGAGGTGGGAAGCTGTCCCAGCCATGCTGCGCTCAGTCATTTCTGATTCTTTGCTGTCCCCATGGACTGTAGCCCACCAGACTCCTCTGTCCATGGGATTCTCTAGGCAAGAATACTGGGGTGGGTTGCCATTTCCTACTCCAGGGGATCTTCCCGACTCAGGGATTGAACCCCTGTCTCTTGAGGTGGGAAAGAACTTGGTAAATTCTAAGAACCAGAGAAAAGCAGGTGGCAGGGAGGGTAGCAGAAGATGAAGCTGGAGAGGTAGCATGGGACACTTTAGACAGGAGGTGAGGTCAGAGATTGTGCAAGGATGTTTGGATTTTACTCTGAGTGCAAACAAAACCCCCTAATGTGTTTAGCCTGATCTGACTTTAAATCCTGAAATCTCAGACTAAGGAGGAGAAGGAGGTGACAGAGGATGAGATAGTTGAATGGCATCACTGACTCAATGGATGTGAGTTTGAGCAAACTCCTGGAGACAGTGAAGGACAGGGAAGCCTGGCATGCTGCAGTCCATAGGGTTGCAAAGAGTCAGACATGACTTAGCAACTGAACGACAACAAGGTTATGAAAGAATAACTCATTCCACATGCTAAATCTTTTGAGTTTTAGTCTCAACCTAAAGGAGACATAACTGGTTCAATCCTGGAAACTGCTGAGAACAGAGATAGGGGCTAAGACAGAGACAGGGAAATTCTCTGAAATTCTCATAGCACCACGGTTACAATACGATTATCTCTGCAATTAGAAACTTGAATTTGTTAGTTGCATTTGTCTCTTACCAGCTCTAGTGACACCCTTTTTGGCCAGTTGCAAAAGGCCCTTTTTTTTCAAGATGAAACTGGAGCCAATAAAAATACTGGAACTTATTGCCAGTACCAGGCCTATATAAAGGTTGTATTTGTTCTCTGTATTTGTAGAAACACTCAGGTTGGTTATGCTGGAATTCAGGTCCCTGTAGAGGACAGGAGAAGCCAGCAGCTGTGACACACGTGTGATCTCACACCAAGCCTGGGAGGTATTCGGACAGCTCAGGGACAGCACATAGCCTGGAAAAAGGGAAAGAGGGAGATGTCAACCGACGAAAGGGAGATGCATTAACATTTTCTTTCTTTCTCCAAGAAATAGAAACTTTCTTTCTCCACTAATATACTTTTTTACTGCCTGATGGGCAGTCTCCAGCACCTGATCCACGGGCTGGCAGACACGTTCTGCTGGGCTCACACACACAAGTTCTTCACAGTGTTTGCAAAGTGCTTTAGCTGTCATCATCTAAGCATGACAAACTTCACATCAAAGTCTGGATTCCGCTTATTGAATGGAAAGTCTACCAATACTTGGTTCTCTGCTGGAGCATCAGGGAGCTGTGTGCACTGGCTTGGGCTCAGCAGTTCATTACAGCCCCCTCCCCGGCACATCCACTTCTCTCCATCAGTGTGTTTCATCATCTGTGTTTCATCAGAAAGCATCAGTGTGTGTATAATGCCCGAAAGTAGGAAAGAGCACAGCAACCCCACCAGACTAGAAATCACCACATTACAGGAAACTGAGCTAACCCACTTGATGTGCATTTCAGAAAATGTGTGTAAAAGTGGGTCTAGTTTACTAGACCACTTTCCCAGAGATAATAATTTTTCAAGTCTAATTCACTTCCTCCTTAATAAAATAGACTCAAATAGAAAAGTGAATTAAATATCAGTTGGCCTTTTTTTTCCCCCTTGAAGAGGATTCAAATAAGCATGTAAATCCACTGAACCAGACCCATTATTATAACTGCCTTTTTTTGGGGGGGGGGAGCTAAATACTAAAACACAGAATGACAACATTTTATACTGTTTAAGAGATTTTTATAATCTATTCTCCATTTGAAAAGCTACCAACACAGTGACCCTGTGACTAGGTTTTCTATCTTCTCAATTTTTTTTTTCCATTTGAAAGGCTTATTTTCCTAGTGTTACTTACCCTGAACAAAAATGGGCAAAAACAAATTTTAGGATTCAGTGAAATAAAGTCAGCTTTACATCTCAAAAATCTTAAGAAAGCAAGAAAACAACAAAAGATAGTTTGACTAAATGTTGTCTTAGAAACAAAACTTTAATAGTGGGATCTGTGTCTCTGGGGCAAAGCAGTATGCGTGCGTGTGTGTGTGCTAAGTTGCTTCAGTCATGTCCAACTCTTTGCAACTGTAGGGACTGTAACCCACCAGGCCCCTCTGTCCATGGGATTCTCCAGGCAAGAATAATGGAATGAGTTGCCATGTCCTCCTACAGTGGCTTCCCAACCCACAGATCAAACTTGCACATCTTTTGTCTCATGCACTGGCAGGCAGGTTCATTACCACTAGCACCACCTGGGAAGCCCTAAAAGCAGTATTGAGTTATGTGAATTTTACCACACATACAGGTGAGAAACAACTATTAAGCTCAAGTCTAGCAAAAGGTAAAATAATTGAATTCAATTTTTTCATGGTTATTATTTCATTTATCTCTGTAATTTGAAAATGAACCAACTTTGATTCAGAGATACAGGATAAATTCTGAGACAAAACTTCTAAATATTCCAAGGAGAATTATATTACTTCAGGGATAGTTTACCGTAACTGAGGAATTTTTTAGGCTGGTTGTTTTAGTAAGAATTGCTGCAAATTTTCACATAAGCTAGCCATAGGCAATCTAGTCCTGGACACTGTTCATCTCATCTAACCCCCAATTACTACAAAAGTAATTTTTAGTAGTAAGAATTTTGATTATATGAATTTTTGTGAAAACATCTGATTGAACTGGACAGAAAATTCCATGGCTGCATCAGTATCATTTACTATGTAGTTAACCATTCCAAAACTTTATCTCTGGAAACAGTGTGGGTGGACCTCATTCCAGTGAAACAATACTCTCTCTGAACTGTTTACACAGCAAAATGCTTCCAACATTTTAGGGGGCGTGGGGCAGAGGATGATAAGGGAGTGCAAATAATCTTTGTTGCCTTTTGTAAGTTCTCATTGTAAATGAACATTAATGTTGCATGTTTTATGGCAGGAAAAATAATAAAATCTTGTCTAGTTACTGACCTTAGAACTTAAATTGTTTTATGTTTGGGGAGCATATGAAAGAGGGAGGGCATGTGATATGAACGAATGAGGGAGTGACTGGTGGGTAGGTGGGTATGGAGTGCTGTAGGGCAGGAGGGGAGGGATGGAGGAAGCAGAATATGTGGGCAGGGACACTGGAGGATTTCAGAGCAATTAGAGATCTCAAAATTCAGGTAGCTTCTTAAGATTATAGTAAGCAAAGTAATTCTCCAGGAGTTTAATCCAAACTTTCTCTAACACAGAAAATCTATTACATTCCTTCTTTTTCATTTTAATAGACACTGCCAATAGCCCTTTCAAGTGTCTATACCAATTTATACTCCTGTCAGCAAAGAGCATGTGTCATTTCTTTAATGTTATATTGTTTTAAATATTGAATAATTTAATTTAGGAAATATGTGTCAGTTATAAAGAAAAAAATAATATACACCAAAGTATCAACCACCTAATTTAAGAAATAAAACATTACCTCTCAGAGGTAACAATTAATGTGATTTTCTGTCTAATAGTCCTTGCTTCAAAAAAAAATGATTTCTCGGGACTTCCCTGCTAATCCACTGGTTAAGACTTGGAGCTTCCACTGCAGGGGACATGGGTTCAATCCCTGCTCAGGGAACTAAGATCCTACATGCCATGGGGAATGGCCAAAAAAAAAAAAAAGAAAGAAAGAAATTTGCCCTATAAGATTATCTTTAAATAATAAATTGTTTCATTTTCTTCTTTTTGTATTCTCTAAGAATGTAATCATATAGTATGCATTCTTTGGTGATTTGCTTGCTTTTGAGATTTATCATTCTTGATGCTCTGACTGTAAGGTTTGCTTTTTTCCCTACTGTTCTATAGAATTCCCCTTTATGACTATCTCACCAGTAATTTTTATATTTTATAGTTTGTGGACATTTGGGTAATTTGCTGTGTTTTTGTTTTTACAAACAGTGCTGCTAATGTTCTCAATTATGTTAAACCAAATGAAGTTGATGATATTTGACAATTTTTTACCCCCCAAAAATAGCAGTTTCATATGATTCAACTTAAGATGTATCTTCTAGGTACAGGTGTGAATATCTTCTTACACACACTTAAAAATTTAACAACAAAGTCAAATTTTCTATAGGATTATATGCCTTTTCCCATCTTAAACTCCATTACTAATTGTCTATAATCTTGGGAAAATTGAATCATCACTCTTGACTTCAGTTTCTTCATCTCTAAAATGAGGGAGTTTGACTCAATGAGTCTAAAGATCCCTTCAATACTTTTGGGTTTGATAATAAGCTATCTTGGTTCCCAGAGTAATTTACTTATAATTCTGGTAGTTCATAAATATTGCTGATGGACCAGCTTTAAATTCATAGGCACTTGTATCTGGAAGATATCTTAAAGAAACTGATGCCAAGATATTAAGTGACTTGGCAAAGCCACGTAACAGCCAAAATCAGGGCCAAATAATCCAATTCCCAGACTACTATTCTCTTTCAGAAACATAAGAACAAAAAGTACAAATAAAGTCAGTTAAAATTTATTGTTGTTTATACAAAGATGAAATGCTTTGAACAGCTTTTTCAAGTCTTATTTGTCTATAAAGAATAATTTGGGGGTCCCTTGGTGGCTCAGGGGTAAAGAATCTGCCTGCCAATGTAGGAGACACAGGTGGATCTTCCTGTTCCTGGAAGATCCCACATACCTTGGAGCAACTAAGCCTGTGCACCACAACTATTGATCTTGTACTCTAGAGCTTGGGAGCTGCAACAACTGAAGCCTGAGCATCCTAGAATTTGGGTTGTGTGTAATACAGCGATAGCTGACTGATAGTGGTGGTTTGGTGGTTTAATCGCTAAGTTGTGCCTGACTCTTACAACCCCAGCCAGGCTCCTCTGTCCATGGGATTTCCCAGGCAAGAATACTGGAGTGGGTTACCATTTCCTTCTCCAGGGGACCTTCCCGATCCAGGGATCAAACCCACATCTCCTGCCTTGCAGCCAGATTCTTTACTGCTGAGCCACCAGGGAAGCCCCTAGCTGACTGATACACTTGCCTGTTTATATTAGCGAAGGAAAGAATGAATGAAATCTCTTCTGTCTATTACAATTTATTCTCCAAATATCAGCCAGTGTGAATCAGATTACATCACTCCCCTGCTTAATTCCCCATGATTTTTCATGGCAGTTGTAACAAAATTTGAATTTTTAATTTTTAAAGAGGTTTACATGTTCTGAAGCTTGCTCACCTCTGACATTACCTTGCATTACTCTCCCTCACTCATTCTCTGAAACAACACTTTTCATTCTCTGATTCAATATGTTTTTATTGAGTATCTACCATCTGTCAGGCATTTTCTAGAAGCTGGGGTTACAACTGTGAGTAAAGTAAAATTCCTGCTCTACTACAGTCATTCTAAATGGGGGAAAATAAACAAGTGAACTAAAAACTACAGAATATGTTGACTGCCATGGAAAGGAGTAAAAGCAGCATAAAGGAGTATTTTTTAAGAGAGAGCATTGAATAGAAAAACCTCTCTGCTAAAAGTAAATGCAAACACCCAGATGTGGGAATTTACTTGAGGAGGGTAAAAGGAACTTTACTAGCCAGGTTGGCTGATGAGAGAAGAGAGATGGTATGAGATGAGGTCAAAGAGTAGTAAGACATAAGCTCAGGTGAAATAAGCCTTTAGTTAAGTCCATCCTTTTGTGTCCTTCCAAAATTCTCCTTCCAAAATTCTACAATGGCTTCCCTTTCCAAATCCCCACCACAGTCTAAAATGGCCTATAGAATCCTGTCTCCATGTATCTCTGTAACCTCATTTCCTAATTTTCTCCCTTCTTTCTTTAATAGGCTTAATTTCTTCTCATCTTAGAAGCTTTTAATTAAGTAGCCTTCACTTGTTACTCCTAGTAGTGGCTGGTGTGGCTAGCTCCTTGTCTTCACTGAACTCTCACCTCCTTGGAAAGCCTTCTCTGCCTTTCCAACCTAATTTCTCACTTTCCACTGTATAATTAAACACTGCCAACCAAACAAATGTCCTCTTACAGCTTAATTATGGCTTTGTAACAACACTGTATATCCACAGATCTATTTCATTTACTCAACAAACTACCATGCGTGTACTAAGTCACTTCAGTTGTGTCCAACTCTTTGTGACCCTAAGGACTGTAGCCAGCCAAGCTCCTCTGTCCATGGAATTCTTCAGTCAAGAATACTAGAGTGGGTTGCCATTTCCTTCTCCAAGGGATCTCCCAGACTCAGGGATTGAACCCGCATCTCCTGTGTCTCCTGCATTGGCAGGCAGGTTCTTTACCACTAGCACCACCTGGGGAGCCCAAACTACCATACAAAGCACCATGTTGGGCAACCATTCATCAGCATTTAAATTCTTATTATACTTTCTGTGTGCCCGGCCTGCTCTAGGAATGTGGGAGACAGTGATCAACAAGGCAGGTAAACAGGTCTTGAAACTGAAACAGGTCTTGTTCTCACGGAAACTGACAATTTTATTGAGAAAACTAACAAAAAGACAAGAATAAGGAGAGTAGAATAGGAATGAGAAAAAATTTTGGGAGAAATGGAGAGAAAATTTGGAGCAGAATGAGAAATAATTTTGCTATAAACTGGAAGTTTGGAAATAAACTGTGACAGGACTGGGTAAGAAGCCCATTATTTCAATTAATCCAAATAAAACTGAGCAGATACTATTGATTTTTTTTAAGTTAAAAATTTGTATCTCTAAACAAGATCATCCCACTATCAGTATGTTTGGAAGCCAAATACTCTATGAGGACTGTTGACCATCAGATTTCCTACATAAACTGCTGCAATTCAAACATATTGTTTTCTGAACAACCTTAAGTGAAGAATTTTTACTAGCTTAGAGCACTTAAATTTCAGCACTTAGAGCACTTAAACTTGGAAAAAAAAACTTATGCTTTTAACTTTCTTGTAGAAATCTGGAGAATGTCTATTTTAGTGTAATATAAAAGAAGCTATATTTTATATAGAAAATACAGCTTGCCCTGCTAATAAAATTATATTCATTTGGTGGAATTTTGAGAAACGTTTATGATATGGTTTTTTTAAGAGTAAAATCTCACAGTATGGTACTGGCACAAAGACAGAAATATAGATCAATGGAACAAAATAGAAAGCCCAGAGATAAATCCACACATATATGGACACCTTATCTTTGACAAAGGAGGCAAGAATATACAATGGATTAAAGACAATCTCTTTAACAAGTGGTGCTGGGAAAACTGGTCAACCACTTGTAAAAGAATGAAACTAGAACACTTTCTAACACCATACACAAAAATAAACTCAAAATGGATGAAAGATCTAAACGTAAGACCAGAAACTATAAAACTCCTAGAGGAGAACATAGGCAAAACACTCTCCGACATACATCACAGCAGGATCCTCTATGACCCACCTCCCAGAATACTGGAAATAAAAACAAAAATAAACAAATGGGACCTAATTAAACTTAAAAGCTTCTGCACAACAAAGGAAACTATTAGCAAGGTGAAAAGGCAGCCTTCAGAATGGGAGAAAATAATAGCAAATGGAGCAACTGACAAACAACTAATCTCAAAAATATACAAGCAACTCCTACAGCTCAATTCCAGAAAAATAAATGACCAAATCAAAAAATGCGCCAAAGAACTAAATAGACATTTCTCCAAAGAAAACATACAGATGGCTAACAAACACATGAAAAGATGCTCAACATCACTCATTATCAGAGAAATGCAAATCAAAACCACTATGAGGTACCATTTCACGCCAGTCAGAATGGCTGTGATCCAAAAGTCTACAAGCAATAAATGCTGGAGAGGGTGTGGAAAAAAGGGAACCCTCTTAGACTGTTGGTGGGAATGCAAACTAGTACAGCCACTATGGAGAACAGTGTGGAGATTCCTTAAACTGGGAATAGAATTGCCTTATGATCCAGCAATCCCACTGCTGGGATACACACTGAGGAAACCAGAATTGAAAGAGACATGTGTACCCCAATGTTCATTGCAGCACTGTTTATAATAGCCAGGACATGGAAGCAACCTAGATGTCCATCATAAGATGAATGGATAAGAAAGCTGTGGTACATATACACAATGGAGTATTACTCAGCCATTAACAAGAATACGTTAGAATCAGTTCTAATGAGGTGGATGAAACTGGAGCCTATTATACAGAGTGAAGTAAGCCAGAAAGAAAAACACCAATACAGTATACTAAGGCATATATATGGAATTTAGAAAGATGGTAACAATAACCCTGTATCAGATCAGATCAGTTGCTCAGATCAGAGTCGTGTCTGACTCTTTGCCACCCCATGAATCGCAGCACGCCAGGCCTCCCTGTCCATCACCAACTCCCGGAGTTCACTCAAACTCACGTCCATCGAGTCAGTGATGCCATCCAGCCATCTCATCCTCTGTCATCCCCTTCTCCTCTTGCTCCCAATCCCTCCCAGCATCAGAGTCTTTTCCAATGAGTCAACTCTTCGCATGAGGTGGCCAAAGTACTGGAGTTTCAGCTTTAGCATCATTCCTTCCAAAGAAATCCCAGGGCTGATCTCCTTCAGAATGGACTGGTTGGATCTCCTTGCAGTCCAAGGGACTCTCAAGAGTCTTCTTCAAAACCACAGTTTAAAAGCATCAATTCTTTGGCGCTCAGCCTTCTTCACAGTCCAACTCTCACATCCATACATGACCACAGGAAAAACCATAGCCTTGACTAGACGAACCTTTGTTGGCAAAGTAATGTCTCTGTTTTTGAATATGCTATCTAGGTTGGTCATACCTTTCCTTCCAAGGAGTAAGTGTCTTTTAATTTCATGGCTGCAGTCACCATCTGCAGTGATTTTGGAGCCCAGAAAAATAAAGTCTGACACTGTTTCCACTGTTTCTCCATCTATTTCCCATAAAGTGATGGGACTAGATGCCATGATCTTCGTTTTCTGAATGTTGAGCTTTAAGCCAACTTTTTCACTCTCCACTTTCACTTTCATCAAGAGGCTTTTTAGTTCCTCTTCACTTTCTGCCATAAGGGTGGTGTCATCTGCATATCTGATGTTATTGAGATTTCTCCCCGCAATCTTGATTCCAGTTTGTGTTTCTTCCAGTCCAGCATTTCTCATGATGTACTCTGCATATAAGTTAAATAAGCAGGGTGACAATATACAGCCTTGACGTACTCCTTTTCCTATTTGGAACCAGTCTGTTGTTCCATGTCCAGTTCTAACTGTTGCTTCCTGACCTGCATACAGATTTCTTAAGAGGCAGATTAGGTGGTCTGGTATTCCCATCTCTTTCAGAATTTTCCACAGTTTATTGTGATCCACACAGTCAAAGGCTTTGGCATAGTCAATAAAGCAGAAATAGATGTTTTTCTGGAACTCTCTTGCTTTTTCCATGATCCAGCGGATGTTGGCAATTTGATCTCTGGTTCCTCTGCCTTTTCTAAAACCAGCTTGAACATCAGGAAGTTCATGGTTCACATATTGCTGAAGCCTGGCTTGGAGAATTTTGAGCATTACTTTACTAACGTGTGAGATGAGTGCAATTGTGCGGTAGTTTGAGCATTCTTTGGCATTGCCTTTCTTTGGGATTGGAATGAAAACTGATCTTTTCCAGTCCTGTGACCACTGCTGAGTTTTCCAAATTTGCTGGCATATTGAGTGCCCCATTTTCACAGCATCATCTTTCAGGATTTGGAATAGCTCAACTGGAATTCTATCACCTCCACTAGCTTTGTTCGTAGTGATGCTTTCTAAGGCCCACTTGACTTCACATTTGAGGATGTCTGGCTCTAGGTCAGTGATCACACCATCGTGATTATCTGGGTCATGAAGATCTTTTTTGTACAGTTCTTCTGTGTATTCTTGCAAGTAAGACAGTAGGTGTTGCAAGAGGGCATCAGAGGGCAGACACACTGAAACCATACTCACAGAAAACTAGTCAATCTAATCACACTAGGACCACAGCCTTGTCTAACTCAATGAAACTAAGCCATGCCCGTGGGGCAACCCAAGATGGGCAGGTCATGGTGGAGAGATCTGACAGAATGTGGTCCACTGGAGAAGGGAATGGCAAACCACTTCAGTATTCTTGCCTTGAGAACCCCATGAACAGTATGAAAAGTCAAAATGATAGGATACTGAAAGAGAAACTCCCCAGGTCAGTAGGTGCCCAATATGCTACTGGAGATCAGTGGAGAAATAACTCCAGAAAGAATGAAGGGATGGAGCCAAAGCAAAAAGAATACCCAGCTGTGGATGTGACTGGTGATAGAAGCAAGGTCCGATGCTATAAACAGCAATATTGCATAGGAACCTGGAATGTCAGATCCCTGAATCAAGGCAAATTGGAAGTGGTCAAACAAGAGATGGCAAGAGTGAACGTCGACATTTTAGGAATCAGCGAACTGAAATGGACAGGAATGGGTGAATTTAACTCAGATGACCATTATATCTACTACTGCGGGCAGGAATCCCTTAGAAGAAATGGAGTAGCCATCATGGTCAACAAAAGAGTCTGAAATGCAGTACTTGGATGTAATCTCAAAAACGACAGAATGATCTCTGTTCATTTCCAAAGCAAACCATTCAGTATCACAGTAATCCAAGTCTATGCCTCAACCAGTAACGCTGAAGAAGCTGAAGTTGAATGGTTCTATGAAGACCTATAAGACCTTTTAGAAATAACACCCAAAAAAGATGTCCTTTTCATTATAGGGGACTGGAATGCAAAAGTAGGAAGTCAAGAAACACCTGGAGTAACAGGCAAATTTGGCCTTGGAATACGGAATGAAGCAGGGCAAAGACTAATAGAGTTTTGCCAAGAAAATGCACTGGTCATAACAAACACCCTCTTCCAACAACACAAGAGAAGACTCTATACATGGACATCACCAGACGGTCAACACCGAAATCAGATTGATTATATTCTTTGCAGCCGAAGATGGAGAAGCTCCATACAGTCAGCAAAAACAAGACCAGGAGCTGACTGTGGCTCATATCATGAACTCCTCATTGCCAAATTCAGACTTAAATTGAAGAAAGTAGGGAAAACCACTAGACCATTCAGGTATGACCTAAATCAAATCCCTTATGATTATACAGTGGAAGTGAGAAATAGATTTAGGGCCTAGATCTGATAGAGTGCCTGATGAACTATGGACTGAGGTTCGTGACATTGTACAGGAGACAGGGATCAAGACCATCCCCATTGAAAAGAGATGCAAAAAAGCAAGATGGCTGTCTGGGGAGGCCTTACAAATAGCTGTGAAAAGAAGAGAAGCGAAAAGCAAAGGAGAAAAGGAAAGATATAAGCATCTGAATGCAGAGTTCCAAAGAATAGCAAGAAGAGATAAGAAAGAGTTCTTCAGCGATCAATGCAAAGAAATAGAGGAAAACAACAGAATGCGAAAGACTAGAGATCTCTTCAAGAAAATCAGAGATACCAAAGGAACATTTCATAACCCTGTATACGAGACAGCAAAAGAGACACTGATGTATAGAATAGTCTTTTGGACTCTGTGGGAGAGGGAGAGGGTGGGATGATTTGGGAGAATGGCATTGAAACATGTATAATATATATGAAACGAGTCGCCAGACCAGGCTTGATGCAGGATACTGGATGCTTGGGTCTGGTGCACCGGGACGACCCAGAGGGATGGTACGGGGATGGAGAAGGGAGGAGGGTTCAGGATGGGGAACACATGTCTACCTGTGGCAGATTCATTTTGATATATGGCAAAATCAATACAATATTGTAAAGTAAAATCTCAGAATCATTAACATATACCATTGCATCCAAGAGGCCAGAGAATGCGGATGGGTACCCACAAAAATACAAAGTCTCAAATAATTTTGTACTTGGTTTCATTCCTAATTATGAAGACTTATTCAATTATTTGGGCCTCTAGGCCCAGACTGTCTTGCAAATCTCTCTGTTCTATTAATAGAACCTAGGTCAATGTCATTTGAATAAGTGAACAAATGAAAAATGGATCCTTTACTCCATGTCAGGTCAGACTCTGAAGTGTTTGCTTCATATAAAATCCTACCTGCATCTACTCCTCAAACTAAACTGTAGGAATTATTCTCAATTTACAGACGAAGAAAGACTTAAGGAGGGTGTCATAGCTGAGAAGACTGCCTGTGTTCTCAGTTGCTTCAGTCATGTCGGATTCTTTGCAACTCCATGGACTGCAGCCCGCCAGGATCCTCTGTCCGTGGGATTCTCCAGGCAAAAAGACTGGAGTGGGTTGCCATTCCCTCCTCCAGGCGATCTTCCTGATCCAGGGATCGAATTGGAGTCATCTGCATTTCCTGCATTGCAGGCAGATTCTTCACCACTGAGTCACCAGGGAAGTTTCACTGATAATTCTGGTTTCTCTCAAGTCTTTTCCCCCAGTTGTTGTTCAGTCTCAGTCGTGTGCTCAGTCGTGTGTCCAACTCTTTGCAACCCCATGGACTGCAGCACGCCAAGGTTCCTTGTCCTTCACCATCTCCCCGAGGTTGCTCAAACTTATGTCCATTGAGTTCGTGATGCCACCAGAGTCCCACACAATTAATTACTACAGTTAACCCTTGGTATTAAACATGGAGGGCTTCCTTGGTGGTTCATTGGTAAAGAATCCACTTGCCAAAGCAGGAGACTTGAGTTCCATCCCTAGATTGGGAAGATCCTCTAGAGAAGGAAATGGCAATCCACTCCAGTATTCTTGCTTGGAGAATTTCACGGACAGAGGAGCCTGGTGGCTACAGTCCGTGGAGTCACAAAGAGTCTTACAGAACTTAATGACTAAAAAACAATGATTAAACATGAAGCTTGAACATTTCTTGTTGGAACTAAATATACAAGCAAAGCAGGAAAATCATCCCTAAGTTCAAACAAGCAGGTTAATTCACACATCCTCCTTGGGTGGATGTGTTAGTAACAGTGGACATGTTAGTAACAGTTTGACTTACTGGTTTAGGAATTCTTTAGACAAAGATTGACTATCTAGGAAATAATTCTAGATCCTACTGCCTTCATAACCACTTTCAAAACTACAACTTTCTAATAGTTTGTGAATTGTTCAGGCATTTTACTCTGTGTTCGTTCTTTCTCTTCCTGGCACCGTTCTGACTAGTTCACTGCGTTCTACCTTAAAAACAAAACAAACAATACCTCTCCACATCAAGGAATAAGCTGGGAGAGCCAAGGGAAGAGAAACTCGGGGGATTTGCCTGCAGTTTTGGGAAGGTAGAGTTCTTGCCACGCTTCTCATTGCCCCCTCCCTCTTTACATCCTTACTGGGTAAACCAGAAATCAGCTTTCCTCTGGACTCTGTACAAACTGAAAACTGTGATTTCACCTGATACAAACTGTCCGCCCGCGCCCCCTCCCCGCCTGCCTGGTCCCCAGGTCCTTAGTTTCATCCCGAGTTACATGAGCCTTCGGTACTGAAGTTGTAGAAAGCCCATGAGCAAAGAGCAAGGGGCGGCGCCCTAAGACTTTAGCCGAAGAGGGTGGAGGCAAAAACCTAGGCCACAGAGCAGTGAGAAACCTACAAATGATCGCGCCCAGTTCCGGTCTCGCCTTAAGCAGCCAAGTGACTGCAGCGAGTCAGACGCGAGGCTACAGAGGTTGGAGGCGTTTTCACCTCTCAAAGAAAGAGGAGGGAGGTGGGCAGCCCAGGCTTGTTCAGCGTCCTCCCCCGAGGGTGTTCAGGGCGCCTGACCCTCTACCGTTCTTGAGCTTCGCCAAGCCAGTGCGGGGCGCAAGACTGGACCCCCCCACCCCGGGTCCACGGCCGCGCCCTCTGCCCACGGGATGACGTCGACCACGGACTCTGGAAGTGAGTCCGAGTCAGTGGAAGCGTCTTTCTCGGATGAAACTTGGGAGTCTTCCCACAACACCCTGAACACCCCGTCAAGACACTCAGCTCTTCATAATTTACATGGACCTGTCTTCTAGAGTGGGAATGGGAAGCCACGTATATCTTGTTCGACTCAGGCATTCCCATAGAGTCTGGCATATTGTTGGCACCAATAAATATCTGTAGACAGCTGAGAGAATGAATAAATGCATGAATGAGTACGTTAAGAGTCGGCGTTTCCCTTTCTGGACTCCACAAGTACCCGCGACCGCCCGCCGGGTCTCATCGCCATCCGGACGCCAAGTCCTCCTGCCCGGAGCAGACACTCACCTTCTCGGCAGGGCTCTCCGGGCGGCAGCCTCACCTGTCCCCCCATGACCCGCGACGGGGCTTCCCAGGCGCAGAAGCTCGCTCCTCAAGCAACCGGTCTTCTCCGGCTCCCCATGTAACCGCGTTGGGGCGGAGCTGAAGGGTCTCGGACTGCGGCGCGCAGACCCCGGCCCCAGGCAGCCTCAGCCAATGGGGGCGGCGGGGTGGGGCCTCCGCTAGAGCCACGCCCCCGAGCCGCGGGGTTGGGTGCTGATTCCCACAGAGCGGGCGGAGGCTGCAGTCCGCCCGCGCAGGTATCGAGGGTTGGTGCGAGGGCGCCCCCTGGGGACCGCTGCTGGACCCAAGCAGAACAGAAGCACAGGCACACTTCGCGGGGTAAAGCGTCTCTCGGAGCGTGGAAGTCGCCAGCCAGGTCAACTCCCTGGAAATTTTGTGATGTAAAAGTCTGTGCTGAGGCCCACTTCAGGCTCTTCCCTGGTCGAAATGCCTTCTGCCGGGGGATTCTGAGGGCCCTGCTTTGGGTGTTCGCGGCTTTGCAGGGAAGTTGTGGCCCCTGGATTCTGCTCTGATTACCAAGTAAAGTTTATTCTGGCGGCTTGAGAAGAGAGTTTGTTGTTTTGTATTATTATCAGCTTTTCCCTAAATCCCTAGGCTCAAACTGCCACCTTCCGTCTCTCCCTTTCCTAAGTCATATAGTTATTGCCCTAAACCCTAAAAGAAAGGCAATGCTCAAACTGAAACGACTAATTCCTACTATTAAAATAGTAATAACTAACGTTTATGATTTTATTTTTTGGGGCTCCAAAATCACTGCAGATGGTGATTGCAGCCATGAAATTAAAAGACGCTTACTCCTTGGAAGGAACGTTATGACCAACCTAGATAGCATATTAAAAAGCAGAGACATTACTTTGCCAAAAAAGGTCCTTCTAGTCAAGGCTATGGTTTTTCCAGTGGTCATGTATGGATGTGAGAGCTGGACTCTAAAGAAAGCTGAGCGCCGAAGAATTGATGCTTTTGAACTGTGGTGTTGGAGAAGACTCTTGAGAGTCCCTTGGACGGCAAGGAGATCCAACCAGTCCATCCTAAAGGAGATCAGTCCTGGGTGTTCATTGGAAAGACTGAGGCTAAAGCTGAAACTCCAATACTTTGGCCACTTCATGCGAAGAGTTGACTCATTGGAAAAGACTCTGATGCTGGGAGGGATTGGGGGCAGGAGGAGAAGGGGACGACAGAGGATGAGATGGCTGGATGGCATCACTGACTCGATGGACGTGAGTCTGAGTGAACTCCGGGACTGGTGATGGACAGGGAGGCCTGGCCTGCTGCGATTCCTGGGGTCGCAAAGAGTTGGACACGACTGAGCGATTGAATTGAACTGAACTGAACGTTTATGATAGTCTTACTTCACCATGCATATGTAGGCACTTTATGTGTATTATCTCGTTATATCCCACAACATAGTATGTTAACCCCTTGTTTACAGAGGAGAGATCAGAGGAAAAGAATGAGATTAAGTAATTTAACCAGCTATACATTGGAAGGCTTGGTAGCAGGTCATTATGCAGCATTATGCACCATTATGCAGATATGGGTATAATTCCTGGTAAAACTCTCACCACAGGAATGAGGTGCCTCTGTGCTATGGGGCTTCGGCAGGGAAGGAAATACTCTTGTCTGCCTATCTTACCTTTGCTGTAGGTAATCATGAGCAGCGCTATTTGTTACCTAGGAGTTGCATAGCAGAGGCTCGATCTTGCTTTTCTTATTCTTAGGCTGAAACAGGAGGAGGATGAGGAGTTAAGATGCTAAGATCAGGAAACAAAACAATACAAAGTACACACTTTCACATGTGATTGGCTTGGTGGAGAAGGAATAGCATGGGGAGGTGAAAGTTGGAAGGAAGGGAGATTTATGCCAAACTTGGATTACTGTAAAGCTTAGATTTCTATTTAAATGTTTTGTTTATACCTTAGAGTTGAAAATTTTACCTTATCAAAGATTGGTGATGATAGTCAACAGGGATCTAAAGTACTATTTATTTATTACTTAGTTAACTGACACATATGTAGCATTTATATGGACAAATATTCTGAGACCTTTATGAATATTTGCTTTTTAAATTATCATAATAGATAGAAACTATTCTTAATCCTCACTTTACAGATAACAAAAGGGAGGCACATAGAGATTCAAAAACTTGCCTGTGAACATATAGCTAGTAAGTGGTGGAGCTGGGATGCTAACTAAGGCCTCAGAGTCTGTGCTCTTAACCCATTTGCTAATTGGATTTTTTTTTTTTTAATGAAAAATGTATCTTTGAGATGATATATAAATCTAGATCTGCAACTATTGAGTGGTTTTCCTCCTGATTATAGATCACATTTTTCTGCTTTTTTAAATAAAATTTTTTATTATTTACTTATTTATCTTTGGCTGCACTGGATCTTCATTGCTGCGGGGGTCTTTTTCTAGTTGTGGAGGGTGGGGGCTACTCATTGTGGTGGCTTCTCTTATTGCGGAGCATGGGCTCCAGGCACACAGGCTTCTGTAGCTGAGGCATTTGGGTTCAGCAGTTGTGGTGCACGGGCTTAACTGTTCCCAGGCATGTGGGATCTTAGTTCCCTGACCAAGGACTGAACCTGGTTCCCTGGACTACCAGGAAAGTCCCTGAACATGATATTTAAAATTCATGATTTATTTCTGAATCTAAGCATCATTTTATGACTTGTATTGACAAGCAAACAGTACAAAGTTTCTCCACATAGAAATTGATAATCTGTGATGACTCAAGTGTTATTTCTCTTGGCACTGCTGTCAGTAATACACAACCCTCTCTCCTCCGTGATAGGTTCCTTCCCTACTCTGAATCCTTTGGAGCCCTTCTATATTTGATTATGTTGTTTAACTAGAAATTTTGTGGGCTTCCCAGGTGGTGCTAGTGGTAAAGAATCTGCCTACCAATGCAGGAGATGCAAGAGACACAGCTTTTATCCCTGGGTGGGGAAGATCCCCTCGAGTAGGAAATGGTCCTCCATGCACACACACACCCCACACATAACCATAAATTTGATACTCTAACAGTAATTATTAATTAATAGTGAACTCCAGGACCTTTCAGTAAATAATATCTTAATAGTTGTCATAATTGAGGTTCTAATGTATGCTATACCTGTGGGAAGAGTTTTGTGTAGAATATCTCTGCTGCTGCTGCTGCTGCTAAGTTGCTTCAGTCGTGTCCGACTCTGTGCGACCCCATAGACGGCAGCCCACCAGGCTCCTCTGTCCATGGGATTCTCCAGGCAAGAACACTGGAGTGGGTTGCCATACCACTAATTGATAAAAAGGATCCCTTCAACTATCAACTATACTGATAAAAACAAACACTTGCTAATTGGCAGAGCCAGTGTGCAACTCTACATTAGTTTGACTCCAAAGTCTGTTTGGTATTCTAAGCAACTGTTAACATCAGATGCTAAAATTTTACTACTCAGCTTCTTTTAGATATATGAAAATTAATCAAAATTTGATCAGTTTTTTAAGATCAGTTAAATTCAGTAATAATAAATGTTTTCCTTTAAATTGCATGATAGTTTATGAAGAGTTGTGTAATTTCAGTTACAATAGCACAATGGTAACTTAGGTACGTACACTTCTTATGGGTAGGGCTGTGATTCTGTAGGCTCTAAAATCCTATTTTATTCATTCAGTAGGTCTGGTTTTACAGGTTGGATGCTTATGATCTGTAATTAGTGTGTGCTCTCCCTATAAACAGATCTACCTGAAAACCTAAATTATAATTAAGGAGTCAGTTTGCTCATTAGCAGGAATCTCACCACGTATTGAGGGCTTCCCAGGTGACTCAGTGGTAAAGCATTCACCTGCCAGTGTAGGAGACTCAGGAGATTCAGATTCGATCCCTAGGTTGGGAAGATTCTCTGGAGTAGGAAATGACAACCCATTCCAGTGTTCTTGTCTGGAAAATCCCATGGACAGAGGAGCCTGGCAGGCTACAGTCTGTGGGATCACAAAGAGTTGGACAGGACTGAGTGACTGAGCCTGCACACATAGCCATATATTGAACACCTCATTGTGGAAGAAAGGTTACTTACTATGTTAGATATATCTTTTAACTAAGAAATAGAGAGGACTTAAAAAATATTTTAAAAAATTGAAGTATAGTTAATTTACTGTGTGTGTCAGATGACACCACACTTAGGGCACACTCTTGATGAAAGAGGAGAGTGAAAAAGCTGGCTTAAAACTCAACATTCAAAAAACTAAGATCATGGCATCTGGTCCCATCACTTCATGGTAAATTGATGGGGAAACAGTGTCAGACTTTATTTTGGGGGCTCCAAAATCACTGCAGATGGTGACTGCAGCCATGAAATTAAAAGACGCTTGCTCCTTGGAAGGAAAGTTATGACCAACCTAGACAGCATATTCAAAAGCAGAGACATTACTTTGCCAACAAAGGTCCGTCTCGTCAAAGCTATGGTTTTTCCAGAGTCATGTATGGATGTGAGAGTTGGACTGTGAAGAAAGCTGAGCACTGAAGAATCGATGCTTTTGAACTGTGGTGTTGGAGAAGACTCTTGAGAGTCCCTTGGACTGCAAGGAGATCCAACCAGTCCATCCTAAAGGAAATCGGTCTTGAATATTCATTGGAAGGACTGATGCTGAAGCTGAAATTCCAATATTTTGGCCACCTGATGCAAAGAATTGATTCATTTGAAAAGACCCTTATTCTGGGAAAGATTGATGGCAGGAGGAGAAGGGGATGACAGAGGATGAGATGGTTGAATGGCATCACGGACTTAATGGACATGAGTTTGAGTAGGCTCCGAGAGTTGGTGATGGACAGGGAAGCGTGGCGTGCTACATTAAATGGGGTTGCAGAGTCAGACATGACTGAGTGACTGAAGTGAACTGACTGAAGTGTATAGCAGAATGATTCAGTTATACATATATTCTTTTTCAGATTATTTTCCATTATAGGTTATTGTATTGTAGTTCTCCTGCTATACAGTAGGTCTTTACTGCTTAGCTATTATATATATAGTAGTATGTATATAAATTCATTTGTGTCACTTTTTCAGATTCCCTATTATATGATATATGAAATAGAGAAGTTTTATAACTTGCCTCGGTAACACAGTTAGCAAGTAGAAGAACTGGATTTTGAACCAAGGTGTATCTGACATCCAAAGCTGATATTCCTGACTATTAAGCCAGATTGCTTCTCATAGGGAGTGATATGCACACTCCCTATCCCAGTGCCTGGCATGTAACACTCCCCATTTTTTTCTTAACTGAATAAGGACACTAGCATTTTGTCAATCTTGCACATTTTATGTATTTTGAACTCTGAGTTTACTGAATGAAGAAGAGTGAAAAGATATTTAATAAATGTATGTTATATTAATGTGGATACATACTAGCTATTTGGGAGTGGTAAATTGATGAAAATCATGGATCATTTCAGAAAAGAACATATTTTCATGTATATACCACATCATGTTATAGTATCATGGGGTCCTGGACCCCCAAACTATGCTAATGGGATTTAAGAACTTTTGTGTTCAAAGGGCAGTGGAAGGCAGTTCTACTGTTTATCAGTATTGCTACTCTCAAAACTGTACAGCCTCTACTTTCTCTTTCTGGAATCCTGAATAATAAAGTAAATATAGGTACAGGAAAATACGTAAGTTTTTCATTCATCTATTTCAATGAATATTACTGATGCACTGATATGCACTAACTCCTTATTTTCCAAACAGAACCCCCAATCTCCCTCTATCCCCATCCTGTTCTTCATGATGCCTTCCTATCTCATTAAATTACAACCTATTATTTGGTTTCATAGATCAAAAAATCTAAAGTCCACCTTGATTTCATTCTTTCACTCACACCGCCCCCCACCCCTGCCTCCATGTAGTCAGTCAGCAAATCTTATTGTCTCTGTCTTAAAAATACATCCCCTTTTCATCATCTCCACATCTGCCATCCTGGTCTGAACCACTGCCATCTCTCACTGAATTGCTGTCATAGCCTCCTAACTGTTCTTCACATAATCTGTCCTCTAAGACCTTAACTCCTTCCCCTCCTGTCTTTGCTTCCTCTAACTTAGCCATCTGACCTCTTTGATGTTCTTTAAATACTCTAAGGCAGTCCTGTTTTTGAGCTTTGCACATGTTTTCTTGCCAGGCAGGATCTGTCCCCCCGGAACTAGGCTTGACTAGCTCTGTGCCTATATTGAGGTCTCAGCTAGGTGAGGTCTTCCTTGAATATCCCATCTGAAACTGTCCTGCCTTATCCCCAAATCATCTTCTCCCCACTGCCTTATTTTATCATATTATTAATCACTGTCTGACTTCTGTGTTTACTGCTTAGTTTATTGTCTTGTGCCATCCTATCCCATTAGAATGTACCCTCTATGAGGGTGGGAACTTAGTTTTGTTTACTATTAAACTTCTTAGTGCTTAGAAAGGAGCCTGGCACTGAATATCTGTTAAATGAATGATTATGCATGGTATTGAGCTAAACACTAAAGATACAGTCGTGAATAACACAGACACAGTCCCTTGTGGAGTTTACAGTTTTTATAGGAGAGACAGACATTAAACAATGTAGCTCAGCTGGTGAAGAATCTGCCTGCAATGCAGGAAACCTGGGTTTGATTCCTGGGTTGGGAAGATCCCCTAGAGAAGGGAAAAGCTACCCACTCCAGTATTCTTGCCAGGAGAATTCCATGGAGTGTATAGTCCATGGGGTCGCAAAGAGTCAGACACTACTTAGTGACTTTTACTTTACACCAGATTTAATTATTATGGTTATAAGTGCTGAGAAGACATCTCAGACCATTCTCACTGCAGGTCTTGGTGTGCTGGAAGACATACTATCAAATATTTAATAATTTAGGGCCAAGTGCCAGAATCCTTTACATCACACAATTTTTTTGAAATGAAAATGCAAAAGAATCAATGTCACACAAATGAGCATCTACAGTTAGAGGCAGTTTAAATAGGATTATAAAGATTTAGAGGGAGCTGACAAAGCAAGGCTGGGAACCAGACTAAAAGTAGCCTACTAAACAGATAATCCAGTCTGGCTATGTTCTTTCCATCAGTCAAGGTTACTGCAGGTCCCAGGAAAAGAAACCCATTGGTAGACTGGGTCAAGTTAATTGTACTTTGGAGGCGAAAACAAAATGAAATAAGATGAAACATGCTTTTACCCTTTTAAATTTGGGTAAATCAGAAAAGTATCCTGGTATGTGTGTTGTATATACAAAAACAACATTCCTACTTACCTTCAATTTCAGCAGAGATAATTTTCCCCCACAAGCTTTCTTGACCAACTCTTTTCCTCTCCCAATCTTAGGGCTTCTTTGGTGTGCTTCCTTAGCTCTCTATCACAATCTTTCGTAAGCACCTCTTGCTTTGCCTGTCTCCTTCTCGTGGATAATCTCTAAGGAAAGGGCTTGTGGGTGTGCTCCCAGACCTTAGAATAGCACCCAGCATAGTGTGGTGCTTGGGAATTACATGTTGAATGAATTCTATGCCTTTGTGAAGGACTATTATTTCACATTGTTAAGTACTGTACACACAGAAAACACCGATTTTCATTTTAAAAAACTAAAGAGAATTATTTTATTTGGTCACACTCTGCTAGAATTATGTAATAAATTGTTTAGAAACAAGGTATAAAAAATAGCTCTGTATCTTTACCTATTAGTTATTTAATAGCCACATGTACCTGCTATCAAAAGTCCAACTGCAACATGTTGAATACAGGTAAGGCCTAAGCAATGTGCTGCAAAGCTCCAGTTTAGAGGAAAGCGAAAGGAGAGAGAGTGCATTATTAAGTGTCCTCTTATATACACCATGAGTGTATCATATGCTGTAATCTTGCTCCATTTTTCTCACAAAAATGTACTGAGGGAGGTATTATATTTCCATTTTACAGATAAGGAAATTGAGGCTCAGAAAGATTAAGTCATTTTCTCAAGACTGCACAACTAGTAAGTGTCATCCCAAGAATCAAAAATATTCACTTCATCTTTAATTATAGTTTTGGAGTAGGAAAGGTGCACAAAGGCAGTGTAAGCTAGTAAGGGAAGATAAAATAAACGAGAGCTTCTTATGGGGTGTGTGTGTGTGTGATTCATTGGGGAATAGCTATTTTATAATGGCAAGTTCTGTGAAGTTTTGTGTCAACCAGGGGTTGAGTTGGCAGGAGGAAGAAAGGTATCAGAGTTATTGCTTCAACTTTCTTATTTAATTCATTGAATCATTCTAAGAGTATTTCAACTAACAAGCAATCCAGGGGAAAATGAATGGCACTATGAGGGAAGGAGTTCCTAATCTTGTCATCTTGTTTTATTTTTAGGTATATTTGTTTTAGTTATATCTTTGGGCTTCCCTCATAGCTCATTGGTAAAGAATTTTCCTGCAATACAGGAGACCCCAGTTTGATTCTTGGGTTGGGAAGATCCACTGGAGTAGGGATAGGTTACCCATTCCAGTGTTTTTGGGCTTCTCTTGTGGCTCAGCTGGTAAAGAATCTGCCTGCAGTGTGGAAGACCTGGGTTCGATCCTTGGGTTGGGAAGATCCTCTGGAGAAGGGAAAGACTATCCACTCCAGTATTCTGGCATGGAGAATTACATAAACTGTACAGTCCGTGGGGTCAGTCACAAAGCGCTGGGCATGACTTTCACTTGGTGTATGAGGTAAGATTAGAAAAAGATTACTGTAAACAAGATATTTACTGAGCAGCAAATGTTTTTTTTTTTTTTTACTTCTTTTTGGCCATGCCATGTGACGTATAGGATCTTAGTGCCCTGACCAGGGATAGAATCTGGGCTCCTGGCACTGGAAGTGTGGAGTCCTAACCACTGGACAGTCAGGGAATTTTCAAGAAAATATATTTTCAACTTTTAAAAGAAAGCATACACATTTCTGATAGTAGACCAATTATTGTAAAATAAAGTTTAACTCTGCTATTTATCTTTAAAAATGTTTAATAGTCACTTATCAAGTGTTTACCATGTTTTAGAAAGTGTAATAAACTCTTCATATTACTATATCTCGTTTTAATCCTCAGATCTTCAAGGTATTATCATGTCCATTCCATGGAAACTGAAACTGAGGCCCAGAGGGTTCACTACCATGCTCTAGTCTCAGAGCTGGTGAACTTGGAGCTGAGGTTCAAACCAGGCCTGTGACTCCAAAACCTCTGTGTGTAAACTTAGTGTGGTGTCACAGACACCACCCCAACCTAAAGGGAGCCATAGTTCCTGTAAGAGAGACGGAAGTAAAGTGAACATTGAATTTAAGAACAAAAGGTTCTTTATTATTAGACAAGTATAATTTTCTGAAAAATCCTTACTTCCAAGAAGAGATCTCTAACTAAGCTATTAAGGAAGTCTACAGTAATAAATCAGAAAAAAATTTTGTGAGTATGTGAAGTGAAGTGAAAGCTGCTCGGTCATGTCCAACTCTTTGTGATCCCATGGACTATAGAGTCCATGGAATTCTCCAGGCCAGAATACTGGAGTGGATAGCCATTCCCTTCTCCAGGAGTTCTTCCTAAACCAGCAATTGAACCATGGTCTCCTGCATTTGCAGACAGATTCTTTACTAGCTGAGCCACCAGGGAAGCCCTTAGTGAGTATGTAAACTATCAAATATTGGATTAAAAACTCTGAGGAAAATTTACTGTTTGGTCATTAGAATAATATTTGGACACTAACTGGCATATCTTATTGCCACACCTAAAGTATGCCTCATTCAGGGATGCTCAGACTCATCCAATTTTATTTCTGACTAGATATGAGACATGCAGCTCTTCCACAAAACACACATTAAATGGGTCAATGAATAAATAAGTACACCTTATTTATATTTTAATAGTTTTATTATGATGGCACTATATTTAAAATTTTAGTCATAATTTGTAAAAGCCTATAATTCTATCCAGATTGTAATGCTGGATAAATTGAAAACAGAACTTTAATAAAATTCATTAGCCGATATTACCTTTGGTTAAGCTTAATTGCAAATTTGTTAAGAGGTATAGTATAAGAAAACCCCTTTTGTTCCTAAATCTGTCACATATTAATAAGCTTGGGCTCTAGCAAAGGATAATGGTGCTTTGCTGTTATTTTCATCTGTATATAAATCCGCAAATCCAATACTGGCTCATGAAAATCCTCCTTTGTCAATGCCACAGAACTGTTTCTTTCCTTGGGAATGATTAAGAAAACTAGCTGTTTGTACATGTTTAAAGAAAGGAAAAAGATCAGCATATTTATTTCTTTTAAAAATTAGGACCTGGATTTTGACAATGTCCAGATTTACACTATATCCCTGTTTGCTTTGGATACACCACTGACTTCTGTTTCTGGAAGACACAGATACAGTGCTTAAGCAACCAAAGGTAAGAACTCAGTGGTAATTAAAATTATATTTTCACATATGTTTATACCTCTGTTTTGATTTATTAATGCATCAGCATTTGCTTTGTTTTCCATGGTATATGCTTTCTAGCAACAACTGATGGTTTTATTTTTATTGATTTCTCTGTATTTTTGACAGATAAATGAGTATTCTACTAAACACAGTTTAGTTAAAGATACAGTTTTAGTTAAAAATAACACTAAATAAAGTCTGGCAATATGGTCCTGCTAATCTGAATATCATAGCATAGTAAATACTGCCTTTTTGCAAATTTAAAGTTTATTTTTTACAAATATAAGTATAGTTGATTTACAATATTGTCTTAGTTTCTAGTGTACAACAAAATGATTCAGTTATATATATATACATAAAACATATGAATGTATGTATATACATATGATACATATATATATATATTTTTTTTTTCAGATTCTGTTCCGTTTGGGTTATTAAAAGATATTGAGTAGAGATCCCTGTGCTATACAGTAGGTCCTTGTTGTTTACCTTCAAGTTCATTTTTAGAAGTCAAAACAATACCTTTGTTCAGATGTGTCTTTCCTCAAAGGAAGTATCATATACTAGGTTTTCTTTCTTTTTAAGATATTTGAAGATGGAACACTGTCAAATTCATGTAAATCTTAATAAAACTCCCTGGAAATATGAGCTCCAACTCATTGGAGACATTTAAGAACTTTTTAAATGTTAGTTACTTTACAAACATTATTGTAGCAACCTGCACACTTCCTTTTAGAGATAAGTGGTCTAAAGAGGTTTAATAACTCTCTCAAGGTAACATATTACTATTATGTGATGGAGCCAGAATTTAAATTATCTTGCTTTCTTTTATTTCTCCATGATAGGCATGTATAATTTAATTAGACTTTAAAAAACTTATCAATTATTTGATAGTTTTATTTTCCTGGCCTCCCTGGTGGCTCAGAAGGTAAAGAATCTAAAGAATCTGCTTGCAAGGCAGGAGACTTGGGTTTGATCCCTGAGTCAGGAAGATGCCCTGTAGAAGGGAATGGCTACCCACTCTTGTGGGTATTCTTGCCTGGAGAATTCCATGGACAGAGAAGCCTGGAGAAGTCCACAGGGTCACCAAGAGTCAGGAACCACTGAGTGACTGACACTTTCACTTTTTTCACTTTATTTTTATAAACTTAAAACTACTCTTTATCATGTTTATTGTGCCAAGATTCAGTTCAGTTCAGTCACTCAGTCATGTCCGACTCTTTGCGACCCCATGAATCGCAGCACCCCAGGCCTCCCTGTCCATCACCAACTCCCGGAGTTCGCTCAGACTCACATCCATCGAGTCAGTGATGCCATCCAGCCATCTCATCCTCTGTCGTCCCCTTCTCCTCCTGCCCCCAATCCCTCCCAGCATCAGAGGCTTTTCCAATGAGTCAACTCTTTGCATGAGGTGGCCAAAGTACTGGAGTTTCCGCTTTAGCATCATTCCTTCCAAAGAAATCCCAGGGTTGATCTCCTTCAGAATGGACTGGTTGGATCTCCTTGCAGTCCAAGGGACTCTCAAGAGTCTTCTCCAACACCACAGTTTAAAAGCATCAATTCTTCGGCACTCAGCTTTCTTCACAGTCCAACTCTCACATCCATCCATCCATCCATACATCCATACATAATATATATATTATGTATATATATACATACATACATAATGTATACATACATACATACATACATAATGCCAAGATTACAGGATTTTAAATATTTGTGCTTTCATTCTGTATCAGAAAGTTAGACTTTATTAAACTGAGCTTTTAAAATGTTCCTACTGTTAAAGACATATCTTATAACTAGCTTTTCACTCCTTGACCTTTTCTGTTTATATATCCCTCAGTCAATTTGTTCCACTATATTCATTCTTTCACTTACTGTCCTTTCTATAAATGTTACTTACAGTTTTGTTAAATGAAGCAGGCGGATAAAAGAGAATGGTGGTGGTTAAGCATCATGGTGTTAACTGTAAATAAAAGACCTAATAATTATTGATTATACTTTATATCCCATAGTGCAGGGGTCCCCAGCCTCTAGGATCTAATGCTTGATGACCTGGGGTGAAGCAGATGTAGTAACAATAGAAATAAAGTGTACAGTAAATGTAACGCCCTTGAATCATTACCAAACCATCCCCCTCGACCCTGGTCCTTGGGAAAATTGTCTTCCACGAAATTGGTCCCTGGTGCCCAAAAGGTTGGGGACCGCTGCATAGAAAATACACCCTCTTTCCTCTACTCTTAGAATATTGGTACATATTGATCACAAAAATAATCTCAATTAGGCAAAAAAGTATACATTCTCTGGTCACAGTCAAATAAAGTTAAAAATTAATAAGTTTAAATTAAGGGGGGGAAGCCGGCTGCCCTGACGTCATCAGGCTGCGCAGCCCGCAGGGCGGGACCCGAGCGCGACTAGGCGGCCCGCGGACCGGGGCGGGCTAGTAAAATAAATAAATAAATAAATAAATAAATAAATTAAGGACCCTACCCCTTAGAAATGAAAAAAAAAAAAAAAAAAAAAACGGGTGGGAAGGGGGAGAAATATCAAATAACTCTTTGACGATAATAGCAAGACACTATTATAGATCTTTCTCTTTTTCATGGAGGTAATTTTTTAAGCTATGAAATTAATAGTGCTAAAAACTTAAAAGTCTGGATAAAATAGATTATTTTCTACATAAACAAATGCCTAAATTTAAATTGAAAAGTAAAACTTAAATTGACTAAAACTTATGGACATGATTTTTAAAAGGGGTCCAAAACTACCTCCAAAAAAGCTACTGTACCCTAGATATTTTTATGTATTATTCAATAAAGACTTACTTGGTACCTATTATGTGCCAGTGATTGTCTTAGATAAAAACTTTGCTTTGTTTCCTACTGTGTCCCCATCAGTAGTTCAGCGGGATAAATCCACATAGTGCTAGAGCCGGTCACCTGACATAAGAGTGCATGGGAATTTAGACTGTCATATTTTAAGTTTTGGCTATGGCAGTAATCAAACAGCTGGCACTTTCCTACATTCCCTCAAAGGAAAAATAGCGTGTACCTTCCCATCAGCAGACAACCATTATGCCAAGATTTTGAATTATGGTAATATAGATACTCTAGAGTGTGAAGCAAGTACTTATAATTACATGTAATAGTTCTCAAATGTTACAAATGTTCCCAGTTACAAATAAACTTAGCTTTAGCTGATGAAAGGTAACTGGTGAAGTTTAATGTATATTCTTGAAAGAAGAGGAAATTACTTATATAAGAAAACTTCCTTAACACAATAAAGAAAATTTATCTGGAACCAGTGAGAAAAATAGGAGAAATTCTAGGGACTGAAACAGAAGCAGGATATATTATCTATTATTTAGCAGTGTTCTATAACTTCTACTCAACATAATGAAATGAGAAAAATAAACAAGATATACATTTTGAAGAGATAAAATTATCATTACTTAAGGTATCGTCTACCTAGAAAATGTAAATGGATCAATTTAAAACTATTAAAGCTAAAGTTCAGTAAGATGATAGGCTACAAAATACATATATAGACACCTCTCCTATAAATCAGTAGTAACTGGTGAGACAATATGTTAAAAAAATCTTATTTACAAATACAAATTTAAATACATAGAATATAGTTAACTAGAAATATGCATAGCTTGTTTAATGAAAATTATAAGACTTAAAACATATATAGTAGACTTTAAAAGCTATCAATAAATGAAGAGATATCCCTTGTCAGGTAATTAAAAATTTTAATATATTAGGTGTGTTGATTTTCTCAAAATAAATCCATAAATCTAATGAAATCTCTTTTCAAAGCACATTCTTGGGAATTGATAAAATTGTTCTAAAGGAAATTGGGATTAAGAAATGTACACATTGTGCTGTTAAAAATAGTATTTAAATGTGATCATTACAATGATGATAGAGTATAGATGTTTAAGTTTTGAGAGTAGTGTTTGTGCAATAAACTAAATATCAAAAGTAAAGCAAAGCTTTTTTGGAAGGTTTTATGAGCCAGGCATTATGTAAGTTGCTGGAAACATAAAAATCAGAGCTCACTGGTACCTGATCTCAAGTCTGTTGGGACAGACACTGATAACTGGATCATAATACAATAATGGGTCAGGGCACTCACGAAAAGTGTTCCACATTACATGAGTGCTGAGGGGAAGCCACAAGCACCCAGGCATCCTAATTCTAGTCATTAGAAATATTTGCTCTTTTCTTCATTCCTTACCTTCTTCAGATGGTGTTTCTTCTGCCAGGAGTACTCATTTCCACCACTACCTTAGTAAACTCCTACTCATCCTTCAAAACCCAGTCACATATTCCCTGCTTTGGAGAGCTTTCATGAATCTCCTGACTCCACAGAGTTGGCCTTTATACACACAAAATTGTCATGTTGGATATTTGTTACTTACAGGGCTCTCTTATTAACTTCTTTAGGGCTGGAAGCCTGCCTTCCATCCTTCCTCTTTTCTTCCTTGCCTTCACACTGCAGCAAGCTATATGGCATATAGCACATGCTCAACAAGGGTTGAGAAACAAAAATATTAAGTAAAGATTAGATTATGCTATCTTCACATTGTTTAAAGTAAAAATATCAGTAGTTTTAATGTGTTCTGTTGGGTATAAGACATAGATTTGTAAGAAAAGCAGGGAAAAAATTATCCTAAATTTCAAATAGACATTGTGACTGACAAAATTCCTGTGTAATTAGAATCCAGGGGACCTCAAGTGCTGGGTTAGAAATACTTATTTGCCTCTTTGTATGTTTACTCATTATTGTTTCCATCAAATTTTGTATTTGCTTTATCCCAAGGATGTAAAGAGCAGAGAAAGTTCTCTGCTTTTAAGAAGCTTAGAGAAGAATTGGTAAAGTGGAATAGTCATATGCAAACGTAGATGTATGTACAAGGAAATAAATGCTTATGGCTAACATAATGGTTTAAAATATAGTCAATACATGTAATAGATGGTGAAATCACAACAGATTTTATGGAAGATGAAACTCTAATTCAGACTTTCCCCAAAGGCTTCTCATCAGCATCCATTTTCTGAGAAATTCCATTCTCATCAGATTGCATTTCCTGAGAAACAAATATTTGAGTGAGGTACCCTAACATAAAGGTCAAGGAAACCTGCAGGTAATCATAATTTATTAATTTTTATGGTCAATTTTTAGAATTCAGAATACTTTCTGATTGAGTGGGTAAAAGGGGGAGGTATGCATTAAGGCTTCCAACCATTGCAGAAAGTCTTCATTCTTACCCTTGATCAGTATAACACATCGATTCTAGAGAAAATTTTCTTTGATGATGTAGGGTCTTGTGGTGCTCTAGGGTTTTAATATATATGACTTTATTGTTATAATCCATACTTTAAGTTTATTTAAAAAATATTCCTAGTTCTGGTCATTGGGAATGGAGTAGCTTCATTCAAAAAGTAGTAGTTTTGCTCTTAGGACCTTTATTTTTCTGGCATTTATATCACTGTTTTATTGTAAAATGTTTGGCTAAAAAAATGAGTCTGGAGAATATATTTGGTTATTCGATGGTTTATTAACTGCCTTTTGATTAATTGAGATTTTACTTTATGATGGCCCCTTTGCGAATTTTCTGTGAATTGTAAAGGTGATGATAATGACTAGGATAATAACGACCTCTTTAGTGAAATTGTTGCTTCCTGAGGAAGTGTTGTATTTTCTCTGTAAGTTGATAACAGTCGTTTTAACAATCGTTCCTTGTGTTTGTTTGCTACGGGCACACATAGCAACAGTTTTGTTCAGTTCTGTTTTGGTCTTCATGGCAATTACAGTTAGCTTATGACCCTCTAAAGATAATTATTAAATAGTTGCTCTGACAAAATTGAGTTCTCAAAGTGACAGTTCAAGGAGGGAAGGCTTAAAGAAAGATTACTTTAAGCATGTTAGCTCTCTTTGTCTCCCTTAGAAAGTTGATGGTTGTCTCTTTCTGAGCTTGGTAGTTATATAATTACATCATCAACTTGGCTGCTACTAAGTCGCTTCAGTTGTGTCTGACCCTGTGTGACCCCATAGATGGCAGCCCATCAGGCTCCCCCATCCCTGGGATTCTCCAGGCAAGAACACTGGAGTGGGTTGCCATTTCCTTTTCCAATGCATGAAAGTGAAAAGTGAAAGTGAAGTCGCTCAGTTGTGTCTGACTCTTCGTGACCCCATGAACTGCAGCCCACCAGGCCCCTCCGTCCATGGGATTCTCCAGGCAAGAGTACTGGTGTGGGTTGCCATTGCCTTCTCTGATCGTCAACTTGAATTTGTGTAAATCTTCACAGCCTTCAATATTACTTTGTGTGTATTTTTCATTAACTCCCCATAGAGAATCACTATAGAAGTCAGGACAGGTTTTAGCATCTCCACTCTATGGAAGGGGAAACAAAACTCAGAAAGATCTCTGCCAAGTTCTCACTGGCAATTTGGTGTAGAGCTGGGGCTAGAACCTAAGCTTTGCCAAGCAGTAGATGGTTGTTTTCAGGCACTGGCTGCTTCTCTATTGCGGAGCTGGCAAAGCCTGTTCTGGATGGTTACACAACTCTGGGAGCATTGTTAAATATTAAGAAAAAACCTAGGCTCTGCAGTAGGATACTGAGATTGGGCAAGGGCTGGAAAACATTATTTTAAAGCAAAACTGCTGACATAAATTATTTTTGCTACTAAACAAAATTTATAAATACTGCCTTTTTATTCTCATTAAGAAAATAAATTAGGGAAAATTACAGAATACAAAGAAAAAGCCATATACTGATGATCCTACCACTAAAAACTTAAAATGTTTAATATTAAAGTATTTATCCTTTCCATGCACATATGCAACATTTCTAATAAGACAGGATGATAACATAAATAGTGTAACATAAATAGTGTTTAGCTATCTGCTTTTTCTGTTTAACACTATATCATGAACATTTCTACAAGTTGTTTAGTAATATTCTTTTGAGAAAAGATACTGAAATTTATCCTTTTATTATAAAGTTAATACGTGCATATTGTATAAAGTTCAAATAATGCAAAGATCTAGTCTCCAGAGGTAACTATTATTTATAGTTTACTGCATGTTGTTCTGTACTTTTTTTTGAGGCTTGAGTTTTACTGGTTGCATTGGCAGATTAGAGTACATTCTTTAGAATATCTTTGCACTAATGGAGAAGAAAGCATTTCTCTTTAAAAAGGTACCTATTTACTTAGTGTCAATATAACAAATAATGTTGTTGTTGTTGTTCAGTCTCCCAGTCGTGTCCAACTCTTTATGACCCCATGGACTGCAGCGTGCCAGGCCTCCCTGTCCCTCACCATCTCCCAAAGTTTGCCCAGGTTCATGTCCATTGCTTCAGAAACGCCATCCAGCCATCTGACCCTGATGCCCTCTTTTCCTTTTGCCCTCAATCTTTCCCAGCATCAGGGACTTTTCCAGTGAGTCGGCTGTTTGCATCAGATGACCAAAATATTGGAGCTTCAGCATCAGCTCTTCAAACAAATATTCACGGTTGATTTCTTTTAAGATTGACGGGTTTGAGCTCCTTGCTATCCAAGGGACTCTCAGGAGGCTTGTCCAGCACCACAGTTTGAAGGTATTAGTTCCTCAGTGCTCTGCCTTCTTTGTCTTCCTACATACAAATAATAGATGAATACCAAATACATCATTTTTCTCAGTTTTTTTTGGGACATTCACAAAGAATTCTACTCCAGAAAGCACCAACATATAGGAATCCTCATACAAGTTGAATGGTCTTTGGCTAATGCTAAATCGGGAGTTGGTGATGGACAGGGAGGCCTGGTGTGCCTGGTGTCCATGGGGTCACAAAGAGTCAGACATGACTGAGCGACTGAACTGAACTGAAAGGTAACCTACTTTGTTTACCTGATGCGAGGAGCTTACTCATTGGAAAAGACCCTGATGCTGGGAAAGATTGAAGGCAGGAGGAGAAGGAGGTGACAAAAGATGAGATGGTTGGATAGAATTACCCACTCAATGGACATGAGTTTGAACAAACTCCAGGAGATGGTGAAGGACAGGGAAGTCTGACATGCTGCAGTTCATGAAATCTCAAAGAGTAAGACACAACTGAGCGAATGAACAACAAATAATTACAGTGTGGGTGCTCTGAGCTGCATAATATGCAACTGTCTTTGTTTAAAGATGATGCTTTAAAGTCTGCATGCTCTGCCAAACTTAGAAACTGGATTGCTCAGTTCAGTTTTCAATTTTATCCAGAAGTAGTTCACTGCTTGGGTGGCATAATACGGTCAAAACATAGTTGTGATGATAATTAAATGAGATTAAAGGATTTAGATTGCTTAGTAAGCCAAACACTGATAAACAAATATTTCTTGGTAAATAATTTAAGGGATTCACATGTTAGTAGAGTACATGAATAGCATTGCTGTGCTGTGCTGTGCTTAGTTGCTCAGTTGTGTCTGACTCTTTGAGATCCTCTGGACTGTAGCCCACCAGCCCTGTCCATGGGGATTCTCCAGGCAAGAATACTGGAGTGGGTTGCCATGCCCTCCTCTAGGGGATCTTCCCAACCCAGGGATCAAACCCAGGTCTCTTGCACTGCAGGTGGATTCTTTACCATCTGAGCCACCAGGGAAGCCCATGAATACTGGAGTGGGTAGCCTATCCTTCTCTAGGGGATCTTCCCAGTCTAGGAAACAAATCAGGATCTCCTGTATTGCAGGTGAATTCTTTACAGCTGAGCTACCAGGGAAGCCTCATGAATGGCATTCAGTTCAGTTCATTTCAGTCACTCAGTTATGTCCGACTCTTTGTGACCCCACGGAATGTAGCATGCCAGTCTTCCTTGTCCATCACCAACTCCTGGACCTTGCTCAGACTCATGTCCATCGAGCCTATGATGCCATCCATCTCATCCTCTGTCATCCCCTTCTCTTCCTGTCTTCAATCTTTCCCAGCATCAGGGTCTTTTCCAAGGAGTCAGTTCTTTGCATCAGGCGGCCCAAGTATTGGAGTTTCAACTTCAGCATCAGTCCTTCCAACAAATATTCAGGACTGATTTCCTTTAGGATGGACTGGTTGGATCTCCTTGTAGTCCAAGGGACTCTCAAGAGTCTTCTCCAACACCACAGTTCAAAAGCATCAATTCTTCAGCACTCAGCTTTCTTCACAGTCCAACTCTCACATCCATACATGACTACTGGAAAAACCAAAGCTTTGACTAGACAGAGCTTTGTAGGCAAAGTAATGTCTCTACTTTTTAATGAATGTCATTAGTAGAGCACTAATTTTGGATTTTTATGCTTTATACTATTATGCTTAGTTCAGAAAGGTAAAATTAAAGTGAAGTTAACAGAGGACCAGGGGTACATATTCACTTGGAGGGTAATAATAATGCCTAACAACTAGCAGGCATTAAATATGTTTTGAATGAATGAAAGAACCCAACTGAAAAAATGTTACTAAGAATATAAACTTCTAATAAATCCAAATGGTTAATAGACTCATGAGAGTTTGTCCAACTTCTTCAGTAAAGGCAAATCAAAAACCATAGTGCAAACAAATTTGTCTCATCAGATTCAGAAAAAACACCCTAAAATCTGACAATATGAAGGTTGGTCTGGTGTGGAGGAAATGATATATCTGTATAGGAGTCACAGAATGTAAAATGATACACAACCTTGAGAAGCAACGTGGCTGATCTCGTAAGCTGAAAGTAGAACCAGCCATTCCACTTCTGGACATAGACATAAGGACTACTCTTGCACAGGCGTCTAAGGAAACATGCAAAGGATTTTTATAGTAGCATTGTTCATAATAGCAAAAAACTGGAAAGAACCAATTTTTCATTAATATAAAGAAGAGGTACAAACAGAAAAAAGGAACAAAATATAATCTATACAGGTTACAGTATTAACAAACAATATTATAAAATGAAATAGGAAGTCAGAATTATACACTTAACGTGTCTCAAACTATGCTTTGGTTATGGATACTTATATATCTATGTAAAATGAAGAATTGATGCTTTTGAACTGTGGTGTTGGAGAAGACTCTTGGGAGTCCCTTGGACTACAAGGAGATCCAACCAGTCCATTCTGAAGGAGATCAGTCCTGGGTGTTCATTGGAAGGACTGATGCCAAAGCTGAAACTCCAGTACTTTGGCCACCTCATGAGAAGAGTTGACTCATTGGAAAAGACTCTGATGCTGGGAGGGATAGGGGGCAGGAGGAAAAGGGGACGACAGAGGATGAGATGGCTGGATGGCATCACCGACTCGATGGACATGAGTTTGAGTGAACTCCAGGAGTTGGTGATGGACAGGGAAGCCTGGTGTGCTGCTATTCATGGGGTCGCAAAGAGTTGGACACGACTGAGTGACTGAACTGAACTGAACTGAAAACGATGGAATGAGCTGGAAAGATACACACCCATGGTGGTTGCTTCTGGGTAGAGGGTAGAGGGAAGACAAGGTTGGAACTTTGTAGTGACAGCTTGGTAAAAGGACCTAAAGTTTGGATATAAAGTTTAATTTTATTTTTAATTGGAAGATAATTGCTTTACAATGTTGTGTTGGTTTCTGCCATACAACAATGTGAAGCATTGTTATATGTATAACATATAAGTTATAAGTATATAACATATAAGCATAAGTATATGTGACTCCCTCTTGAAACTCCTTCCCACCCAGGTATAAAATTTTATTTTCAAATGCCATCAAATGTGGGAGGCAAGTTTGACAAAAGATAAAAGTTAACTTTGTTAATTCCTGGTGGTGGAACTATGGGTAACATAATTTTACATTGTTTTGCATTTTGAAATGAGGGTCACTATGCATATCCTCAAATTTATTAATGTACATTGTACAATATTCAGAAAATGCAATAGTCCCCTTTCTATGCTTATTGCTCATTTTCATCCATGGTTTTATTTTTTCAGAGGCAGGTAATAACTGTTACCACTTTCTTGTTGCATCTTCTTTTCTCTTTCTCCACACACATGCATATACACACATGAATATATATATATGTATGTGTATATATATATCTTTTCTGACATATGGTAATATACTACATCTTTAAGAACTTACAATACCTGTTCATCTAGAAGTATTTTGTTCTTTTTAATAACTATATAGTATTTCATCCTGTCTTTTTTGAAGTAATAAAAAGGGAGAAAGAAATTGAGAGGGAGGGAGGGAAATTGGGACTTTGTTGCAGAAGAAAGGGTAATAATTCAGTAGACAATGGTGAAGTCTTGAAGATTCTAGAACAAGAATATGCTATGTATATGCTCCTTAAGAAGATTAATTTGGGAGTACTTTGAAGAATGAACTGGGGGGAGGGTGAGGCTGGGGATAAATAAATCAGCTAAAAGACTTAGTCAAAGTAAGTGGCAACAAGCACCTGACAAACCCCTAGTGATAATTAGAATGAAAAAGTGGGGGTTGTAAAATAGGATATATAAGACTTGATAGGGTGACTTGGTGGGGAAGGAAAGAGTCAAAGACAATGAACTCCAAGTTCTCAGAGAATTAAGTGCATGAAAGAACAGTGATTCTATGACCAGAAATAGGCAAGTCAGGAAGAAGAGCTGGTTTGACAGGGAAAGAAGTGAAAGTCCACTTTTGAACACATGGGACGCAGGGCTCTGAAGTGGCTGCTGCAGAAAACAAATGAGAAGAGATGGGCTAATAGGAGGTATTCAAAATATTTGAAATGAATTAATGAATGAAATGCAGTTTGAAGCCAAGAAAGATGGTCAGGGCTATTTATGTGAAATTTGGAGATATCTGCATAGAAGTGAAGGTAGAATTTTATGCAAGAAGATGGGTGAAAGTATGAGTCCCTTTGTTTCTCAACAGTACAGGATGTTGAATGCAGGACTGTGCATGCTACAGATTTCTACGTAATATGTGACATTACTAGTATAAATGGAAAGACACAGTGGAAAAAATTACTGGAGCAGACAGAGCACTGGTGTTTTGGAGGTCTAGAGCTTCTCGCGTGCATGCTAAGTCACTTCAGTCATGTCTGACTCTTCGTGACCCTATGGACTGTAGCCCAGGCTCCTCTGTCCATGGGATTCTCCAGGGAAGAATACCGGAGTGGGTTGCCATGCCCTCCTCCAGGGGATCTTTCAGACCCAGGGATGGAAGCCGAGTCTCTTATGTCTCCTATATTGGCAGGCGTGTTCTTTACTATCACTGGCACCTGGGAAGCCTATTACTCATTGATGAAAAAAGGAGATCCACATCCATGCCACGTTGCTAGTGGCTACAGGATCTTCAGATTCAGTTGTCCTTACAGTCCTGATTCGATACACCAGAGTTGGGAGAAAGTGATAAACAGAGGAGGTGGGGAATGAGACTTTAGTAAAGAGGTTGGAACAGGAGCAAACAAGGAGATTTGGATTTATTTCTTCATTGCTTTCACCCCTGCTTCCTCTGACCTGCATTGATTCATTTGCTCATTCATTCTTTCCACAAACATCACTGGGTACTTGCAGAGTTTGAAGTGCTATTCTTAATGCTAAGGATATATATGAATGAAACACAAAACAAAAGCAAGCCCTTCTCTTAAAGAGTTCAGTCTAGTGAAATTATAGAATATCCTGTCTGGTATTTTTCCTAAGTGGATTTAGAATTTCTACACAGTAAGGGTTTAGGGCGGAGAAGGCAATGGCACCCTACTCCAGTACTCTTGCCTGGAAAATCCCATGGACGGAGGAGCCTGGTAGGCTGTAGTCCATGGGGTCGCTAAGAGTCGGACACGACTGAGTGACTTAACTTTCACTTTTCACTTTCATGCATTGGAGAAGGAAATGGCAACCCACTCCAGTGTTCTTGCCTGGAGAATCCCAGGGATGGCGGAACCTGGTGGGCTGCTGTCTATGGGGTTGATGCTATCTGATAAGAGGTGGCAGCTAGGAACTTAGTTTAAAGTTATATTTATTTACCAAATCAACTGTTTTTTGTTTTTGTTTTTGTTTTGTTTTTTGAAGTATATTTTTTGGTGGTAGCTTGGCTCCTAAAGGACGTCTTTGGAAGTTAGAACTCCCAAGGCTGCCATTTTGCTGAAGTCAGTGTTTTAAGACATGTGTTTTGAGTCTATCTCACTGCCTTGTAAATAACTGACTGAATCCAAAAGGTACACTTCCCTGGAGAAGACAACACTGATAGGCATAAAGCAGGGACAGACAGGTGTCACTTGGGGCCATTGGTGACTAAGTTCCCATATCATGCCTTTCCTGAGCTGTGCCAGAAAGAGCTTGAGCTTTACAGCTTGTGTGTGCATACCGGCACTGCAATAAAAGTCACGTGAACAAAACTTTAACCTCTCTGAGCTTCATATCCTCCCCTGTGAAATGGAGAAGATAAAGCTGTGCCTCAGATTCTTATGTGGATTAAATAAGCTAAACTGGTGTAACGCCTGACCTGTAGCAGGTGTTTAATAAATCCTTCTCACCTTTGTCTTTTTGTCTCTGTGGTCCCCAAGTACACATAGAGGCTGGGAGAGGTAGACTGATGCAGAGAATGGACAACATATAGTTCTTTCTCACTTGCCTGTTCTTGTCCTGCCTACCTTTGTCACACCCGATGGCAAGGAGTCATGAGTATTTCACAGAGACGTTCTCCCCAATGCAGTCAGAAATGCTTCATTTCATATCTAAAAAAATGATTAGAATTTGGTCAGATTCTGATGATGCACAGGCTAGATGCTCCTAATCCTCTTAGAAAGAGGCTGACATTTTCTTACCTTTCAACTGCCTATTCTAAATCCTTCACGACACCCTTTTCTTTTTCTACTCTTTTCCCATTGGAACATATCTTGAGCATCTTCTGACCCCCTGTTGCTGCTCCAGTTTCATCAAATAATTTGGCACTTACCGTTCAGATGTCCCTCTCCTGTTGTGTCTCCCTGTCATTCCAGGCAACTTCCACACCTATGAAATATGCATTCGAGACATCTGAGTTCCTAGCTTCACAAGGTCTTTCCTTCCCTTTTCTTCCACCTTTCCACTGTGGTCACCTGAAACTTTAACTCATAGCTGCTTCACCTCCACAGTTGTAAATTTCAGTGCAACTTCTTATTTCCTGACCACAGGCCCCTCTGCTTCCTGCTCTTACTCTCTAAACCTGTTGTTCAGCCTTACTGAGACATTTGTCCCTTTAACCTTTAATTTCCTAACAAATCCTCCGTTCCTATCATCCCTCTCCCTCCTTCAGCTGAAGCTCTGTGATGTTTTATCTCTCACAGTCTCCTTATCTCAGTTGCTGACACCAGTCTCAGATCATTGCAGATAACTTTTGGGCTCTTTTCTTCCTGAACGACTAGGTGTGGTGAGACATCATAGCACCCTGCGCACTGGTGCTGGGACCCAGTGTTAACTGTAATCCTTCCATAGATTTCTACCCCAGTTTCTTCCTGTCGCCTCACCCAGTTGGAAAGCTGACCATGGCCCCATTAGCATCCTCCAGTGACTCCTCATCCTTGTTAACACAGCATTCAGTGCAGGTAATGAATTAACCCCTGCCTCCCTCTTCCCTTTTTTTCTTGTCATTTACTCACACAACTGTATTCTGCATGATTTGATCTGCTGTGCCTCCCTGAAGGCATTCTGCTGTCTCACATGCTTGCTTTTCTGTACTTGCTGCTCTTACCTATGATCTTGTTCCATGTTGTAATAGGCTTGGTGGGTGCCTGCTCTTTGTACAAGGATTAGCCTTGTCTTTTTAGGAAGTTTTATCTCAGGCTCCCTGCAGAGGATTTAGTACATCCTCTCTCGGCTCCCACTGCACCCCTGGCCTGACTACTCCCTGAATCTCCTTTCACCATGTACTAGTTTCCTAGGACCGCTATAATCAACTTACCTAAACACAGTGGCTTAAAAATACAGAGATCATTGTCTCAGTTCTAGAAGCCAGAAGTGCCACATCAACGTATTAGTTGGGCCATGCTCCCTCTGAAGACACAAGGGAAGAGTCTGTTCCATACCTCTCTTCTAGCTTCTGTTACTACAGCTATTCCTTGGCTCGTGGATTGCTGTTGTTCAGTCGCTCAGTGGTGTCTGACTCTTTGTGACCCCATGGGACCCAAAGAAGGTCCCTTTCTTCTCCTTCTTCTCATTTTCTGTCTTATTGTAAGAGCTAGGACCTCCAGTACAATTTGGATACCACTAGAGTATCTTTGCCTTGTTCTTGGCTTTAGGAGGAATATCTTCAGTGTTTTTATCATTAGGTATGATGTCAGTAATAGGGTTTTTGTATTTTTTTTTTAAATCATGTTTATCAGCATGCCCCTGTCCTTTACCATCTCCTGGAGTTTGCTCAAACTCAGGTCCATTGAATCAGTAACACCATCCAAACATGTGGATATATCTTCCCATGGTATTTTTTTTGTGTATCTCCACAGTCTTCCTTCTGTCAGTATCTCTGTGCTCAAATTTCCCCATTTCCAGCTATCAGTTTTTTTCTCATGGTATAACACTATTAAAATGGCCGCTAACTTTGAAACAAAGAGAAAATAACCTTAGAAATTGAAAGAGTCTTCTTGCCTGGAGAATCCCAGGGACGACGGAGCCTGGTGGACTGCCGTATGGGGTCGCACAGAGTTGGACACAACTGAAGCGACTTAGCAGCAGCAGCAGCAGTTTATTTTATGAGTCTGAAACATTTTGTTCAGTGTGGTGCTCTTATCTTTTTTATCATTATTAGTTGTGAGCTCTTCAGGGTTGTAGTCATATCTGGGCTTCTTTCTCAAAGCAGCTGACAGAGAAGTTTGTACATAGTATTTATGTTTTGAATTGAACATTTACATTCATTTCCTGGAATGTATGTTTCATTTTCCTGTTATTCATTGCTAATATACAGAAATAAAATTAATTTTGTTATATTGACTTTTTGTCCTGTGACCTCGCTAAGTTCACTTATTTGTTTTAATATTTTTCTATAGATTCTTTAGTGTTGTTTACAGATACTACAATTTCATGTCTGAAAATAAGGATATCTATCATCTATCATTTCTGAAAATATAGTTTCATTTTTATCTAATATAAAACCTTTCCAATATAGAACCTTGCTTTTTGTCCCCCTTTCTTCTCCTTCTTCTTCTCTTTTTCTGTCTTACTGTAAGAGCTAGGACCTCCAGTACAATTTGGATACCATTAGAATATCTTTGCCTTATTCTTGGCTTTAGGGAGAATATCTTCAGTGTTTTCATCATTAGGTATGATGCCAGTTATAGGGTTTTTTGTACTTTTTTTTAAATCAGGTTGAAGAAATGTCCTTTTATTCCTGGTTTGCTAAAAGTTTTTATTGTGAATAGTTATTAAATTTTGTCAAATGATTTTTCTGTATCTGTTGAAATGATCAGATTGTTTTCTTACTTTTTTCTGTTAATATAGAGAGTTTCATTGTTTTTCAAATTTAAATTTATATTTTTCATTTAAGTTATGAAGTTGACTTTTTCTTATATTAGTTGTTTGTGAGTTTTGCCTTGAGAATTGATCCTAAATGTTTCAGATTTGCAGATCTGAACTGTCAGGGAGGTAATAACATCAGCCTTGAAGTCTTTCTTGACCATTATTTTATCTCTCCCACCGCTGTATTCAGAAATTCAAATATTATTGGGTTAGTGTAGGGTAAATCGGAGAAGGCAATGGCACCCCACTCCAGTACTCTTACCTGGAAAATCCCATGGATGGAGGAGCCTGGTGGGCTGCAGTCCATGGGGTCGCTAAGAGTCGGACACGACTAAGCGACTTCACTTTCACTTTTCCCTTTCATGCACTGGAGAAGGAAATGGCAACCCACTCCAGTGTTCTTGACTGGAGAATCCCAGGGACAGGGGAGCCTGGTAGGCTGCCATCTATGGGGTTGCACAGAGTCGGACACGACTGAAGCGACTTAGCAGCAGCAGCAGCAGTAGGGTAAATAACATAGAGTAATGTTTCTTTAAATGTAATTTAGGAATGGCTTGAAATAGAATTACTTAAGGTGCTTGATAGAATTGTAGATTCCTGTGCCCCATGACATTCATACTCTGAGAGCAGGACCGGGGAATCTGTATTTTACACAAAGTTTACAGGTATCATTCATCCTAAATTTAGAGAACCACTGCTTCATAGTTAATTATGTTCATGTGTGTGAGTACACAGCATATCTTTCTGATATTTGATATAAAAAAGATACTATTCTGATTTTGCAGATGTAAAACCAAAGCTGAATAAGGTTAAAAATCTCACTTGAGTTCATTCAACTAATAAATGGTAGAAGTAGATTTTGAACCCAAGTCAGACTGCTTCCTGGTCATTCACAATTTATATTCCAAGTTAATTTTGCCTGAATTGTTCATCAGGTTTCTCAATCATTTACTTTGCTTTATCTAAGTGAAGTTTTCGTTTTAGTTTTTTATTTTAATTGAAGGATAATTGTTCTACAATGTTGTGTTGGTTTCTTCATGAAGTTTTTTATTGCCTTGCTTAAGTGAGAAAATTTTGTTATTCATTTAAAAATGAAAGTGGAAACTTTGTAAAAACAGTTGTTTCATTTTGATGCAAAGATTCATGTTTGAAAACCAACAAAGGAATGAATTCTCTAAAAGAATTTTTTGTTTTTTTGTTCAGATGTCTTACTAATTATCCTATGATACCAAAAAAGTTGAAAAGCATATGGAAAAAATCAACTGTTGCTAACATTAAAAACCCTTTCTCAAACTACAAATTTTGCCTTTAATATGTAAAAATCTTTAATGTAAAATTTCAAAATTAAATATTAGCAGCTAAAATTCAATACATATGAAAAGAATAACTTACCATAGTCAAGGAGATTTTATTCCATAACTATTAAAATAATTTATTAATATAGTTCAGTATTATTAATAGGGAAAATTGACAGGAAAAATATGATTTTTTTCAATAAAAGCAAGGGAGCCTTAATAAAAATCAACATTCATTCCAATTTCTAATTATTAAAAATTAATAAAATATGAATAAATGGAGATTTTGCTATCGTGTATCAAACATTTCTCTTAAGCTAACAGTCAGTAATATGCTTAAGAGTGAACCTATAAAACATTCTCATAAAGCCAGGAACCATACTAGGTGTCTCTTAAAATAGTTTTAATATCAGAATATCAAGACTGTTACTTGTATGTTCTGGAATTTTTAGTCAAGGTAACTAGACATAAAAAAGCTAAATACCTCATGAAAAAGACAAAGAATAATTTGTGTAAGTTCTATGATTTCATTACTGAAAGCAGAAATTGTTTAGCATAAAAACTATTAGAAATATTTTTAATTATTTAACTTTAACTATAAAGGTCAGTTAGGTTGGCTGGTTTAAAATAAATAAGTAAATAAATATTTTTAATGATACAGCAAAAGCAATGGGAAAAAGGGAAAAGCAAGGGGAAAATGTCTTGACTATCTTGATAGAGACAAAAATGCAAAATATCTAGAAATTAATAAAAATATAGAATCTGTACTTAGAAACTTTTTCAAAAACATAAAGAAAAATAATTTTATAAATTTTTCTATAATTTTAATGCAAACTCCACCAAAATCTTTATGGTTGAGAAAACAAATTTTGAACAATGGCATTTCAAGCTAGTAGGGAAAAGATGGACTATTGATTATTGATTTAGTGCTAGACTATTGACTAGCCATTTAGAAAATGTTAAGTTAAATCCCTACCTCACACCTTACACCAAAATAAATTTGATAGGTTAAAATTTAAATGTGAAAAAGGAAACTATAGAAACAGTGGAGAAAATGTGTTGATAAATAATTATAAGGTCTAGAGTGGAATTTTGTGTATTTTATTTTTCTATTTATATATTTTTATTTTTGCCTAGAGTGAAGATGTATTAAAAAGTGATTGTGTGGTATAAAATAGGTTTTTTCCTATATACAACACTTAGGCCAACAAGAAATTATGGGAGAAGGGAAGTGATTCTTTGTTCTTCAGGTGCAAGCAAAGTCCTGGTTTGGTTCATTCTGACATATTGGATAATATTATTTGTCCTTATTTAATCTTTTTTACTCACACATAGTTTTTCCTATGTTGAGATGAATGAAATAATCATATATTCTCCTTTTGTTAATCCTAAGGTACAGGATCTCTCAGAAAGAGTGGAAATTGACGACAATAGGAAGCCAGCATGCTATAAATATAACCAGAATATCCATGTTAATATTGAAAAGGAGTCGATGAGATAGTTCTCAGTGGCTGTTTCTTTAAAAATTGCTTCATATTTAAATAAATATGCACACTTTTATTAACAAGCATCACAAAAATCCTATTTACTATTTTTTGACTACTGATCCCTAGTTATTTTCATTAGTTGTATGAATAGTAGGGTGAAATAAAGAACATTATTTATTACCATCCTCACTAGAAGATGTAACATTTTAAAGAATGAAGGGTATTTTATACAGTTTCTCACATGAAATGGTGTCTTTTTTTTAATTTTTGCTTTTCTATTTTATTCATAACAAAGGCAAGTTTCCCAATAAAACCCAGAGATCAGTGGTAGAAAAATAACAAAGGAAAAATTCCCAATCTATATAATAAAAACCTGGGAGTGCAGGGAAGTGGGGGGTGGTGTTGTGGGAGGAGAGGGATGGCAGGATGACCAGCCACGGAGCATAGATGGAGGTTTGGGATCTGTTGAAGTTGTCTTGCATCCCAGTCATCCTCTCACGTTGGCCTTCTTTGGGTCTTCATCAGCAGGACCACAGCAAGTGGTATTCAGTACAAGAACTGATGTACTTAGAGCCCATGAATAGATACTGTGTTTTTATTTTGTTGACTGGAAGAAACATAGAGCTTAAAAGCTGAGAATTGTATTTTATTTGGGGACATTACTGAGAGCTATAGTCTGAGAGGCAACCTTGCAGATGGCTATGAGGGACTGATCCAAAGAGGTAGGGAGGGAACGAGGATATATATACGAGTTTTTGCTGGAAAAAAAAAAAAGGAAAGAAAATCTTGTTGTCGACCATCAGAAGATTACTGCTAATCACAAAAATTTGGAAGGAATGATGCTAAAGCTGAAACTCCAGTACTTTGGCCACCTTATGCGAAGAGTTGGCTCATTGGAAAAGACTCTGATGCTGGGAGGGATTGGGGGCAGGAGGAGAAGGGGACGACAGAGGATGAGACGGCTGGATGGCATCACTGACTCGATGGACATGAGTCTGAGTGAACTCTGGGAGTTGGTGATGGACAGGGAGGCCTGGCGTGCTGCGATTCATGGGGTCGCAAAGAGTCGGACACGACTGAGCGACTGAACTGAACTGAATCACAAAAATCAGACTTCCTAAGTTAATGATTTTAGTGCTTTTCTATGTATGGGAAGTGTCAAGAGTCTGGGCTTACTGAAATTATTCCTTTGCTATGCATCTTAATTACCTAAGGCCAGTGGCCTGTTTCACTCCACTCCAGTCCTCTTGCCTGGAAAATCCCATGGATGGAGGAGCCTGGAAGGCTGCAGTCCATGAGGTTGCTGAGGGTCAGATATGACTGAGTGACTTCACTTTCACTTTCATGCATTGGAGAAGGAAATGGCAACCCACTCCAGTGTTCCTGCCTGGAGAATCCCAGGGACAGGGGAGCCTGGTGGGCTGCCGTCTATGGGGTCGCACAGAGTCGGACACGACTGAAATGACTTAGAAGCAGCAGCAGCACTTTATTAGTGGGGAGTCTTGGTCTGGGGGAGGAGCTGGTATGGATACCTACTGCCCATCTAGGCTCATTTTTCTGGGTATCAGATGTTGACTCTATGCAACTTTAAAGGAAACATCCTTAGGGATGAAATCCTGACAGGGTAGCTCTGTGAATACCAAGCAGCAAGGGTAAGGGGAGGATCCTGGACACAGCTGGGCCCTTGGGACAGCAGAGCTTCAACATGGGACTTCATGTCCATGGGCACACAGGCACACTGTCCGGGCCCAGCAGGAACTTGTTTCCAGCCATGTCACTGCAGCACCCTGGAGACCCAGTAAGGAACTTGGATCAGTCATGATTGCAGGGGTGTCATCATGGAGCTAGTGGTTAAAGAACTCACCTACCAATGTATGAGACATAAAAGGAGCTGGTTTGATCCTTGAGTTGGAAAGATTCCCTGGAGGAGGCCATGGCAACCCTCTCCAGTATTCTTGCCTAGAGAATCCCATGGACAGAAGAGCCTGGCAGGCTACAGTCCATAAGGTCAAAAAGAGTCGGTCGTGACTGAAGCAGCTGAGCATGCATGCACCTCTGGGTGCTGGCAGAACATCAGGAAAGAAGGCAAAAGCTGATTTGCCTGCTGGCCATTCACTTTGTATAAAGCTGGGCTCCAGCCACCACAAGGTTGGGTTGCTTTGTTCTTGGTGTTTTGCTGATGCCTTAACTGGTTGTATGGAAGCTGAGTGGTATGTATACCAGAATAACACAGTAAACTTGCTAAAATGTGGATCAGTCTCATCTTTATTCACTCCAAAGTTTGAATCCCACTTGAGACTCACTGTTTTTTTCTGAATGCCTGTAGAAATTCACATCTGATTACATCCATTTTGGTATTTTATTTTACAGCTTCTTATTCATACTTCATTGTTGGGTGTGTATGTGAAGTCCCTATAGTTTTGTTCTACACTTACATTGTCTAAATATTTTAAAGTTAGGGCAAATCCAAATTTTAAAAAGTTCTACACTTCTGGTACATTCTTGAATTTTAAAAAAATACACAAAAACCTATCTAGTGGTAATTTAAGTATTAGACCATTACTATATTAAAAATAATTTCTACCTATAACTAGAAATAAGATTGTTAATACAGCCTCAGAAGAATGATAGAGTGAAACTTCGGATTATATCTGTAAGTATATAAAAAGTCTTCCTGCTAACAAAACTTTTTCCTCCCAGATATTAAACTAACCATGAAGAAAGTGATTATCAATACATGGCGCTCTTTTGTAAATATTCCCAATGTGGTTGGACCAGATGTTGAAAAGGAAATAACAAGGATGGAAAATGGAGCATGCAGGTAAATGCACACTTTCTTCTATGTATTTTTAATACCAGCCACCATTCTTAAATTTGAACGGGCTTAACTGCAGTTTAAGTTTTAATTTCAAACCTTGAACTTCATAATTTATTTAATTTAGTGAATTTGCTTCTACTTTGTGACAGCTTCCGTTCAGTTCAGTCACTCAGTTGTGTCCGACTCTTCGCGACCCCATGAATCGCAGCACGCCAGGCCTCCCTGTCTATTACCAAGTCCCGAAGTTCACTCAGACTCACGTCCATTGAGTCAGTGATGCCATCCAGCCATCTCATCCTCTGTCATCCCCTTCTCCTCCTGCCCCCAATCCCTCCCAGCATCAGAGTCTTTTCCAGTGAGTCAACTCTTTGCACGAGGTGGCCAAAGTACTGGAGTTTCAGCTTTAGCGTCACTTGTCTAACAAATGAACATAGATATTATTGTGGGCATTCTTTAGAAGCACCTTTGCCAAATATTTCCTTTGTCACTGGCAGGACCTTTCCTCATGAAACATTTCACATCTAAAGGGACAACAGTGCCATGGAGAAATGTGGGGAAAAAGAATAGTGTGAAATGCTAATGTGTTTTAAGAGTATGATTTAAAGTGGTCACCCTATAAATGAAGCAAACATGTATAAATAAGTTGAATTTATTTTTGGTGAATTGAAATGTTATTACAAGTTAATTAAAAAACCTGTATTATTTGACCTGAAGTATAGGTATCAAGGGCTACCCTGGTGGCTCAGAGTGTAAAGAATCCGCCTGCAATGTGGGAGACCTGGGTTCGATCCTGGGTTGGGAAGATCCCCTGGAGGAGGGCATGGCAATCCGTTCCAGTGTTCTTGCCTGGAGAATTCTCATGGACAGAGGTGCCTGGCACACTACAGTCCATGGGGTCCCAAAGATTTGGACACAACTGAGCGACTAAACACATAGATATAAAGGGGGCTTCCCTGGTAGCTTAGCTGGTAAAGAATCCACCTGCAATTCAGGAGACCCTGGTAGGTTCCTGGGTCGGAAGATCCCCTGGAGAAGGGATAGGCTGCCCACTCCAGTATCTTGCCTGGAAAATCCCCATGGACAGAGGAGCCTGGTGGGCTACAGTCCATGGCATAGCAAAGAGTCAGACACAACTGAGCGACTGAGCATACATGCACACATAGATATCATACTTTCTGACAAATACTAACATTATCGTCATCAATTCATCAAACAATACAAATATGAGCATCCTAGAGAGTAATTTCTTAATTACACGCATTGTGCTGGATTGTGCATATACTCTAATTCTGTTCTTCTTGAGAGTAAATTGCTACTTCTGCACAGTTCGCATTTCAGTCTTATTACACATTGTTGTCTGTGTTTGTTTGAGAGAGAAGGAGAAGAGATCCCCCAGTGAGAAATGTTGTTCCCCTATAATGGTTCAAAACGTTGATCTAATTCATCTTTGCCGCCTTTTGGACCGTAGCTCCTTTTCTGATGATGATGACGACAGTGCCTCTATGTTTGAAGAATCAGAGAGTGAGAACCCCCACGCAAGGGATTCCTTTAGAAGTAATACACACGGAAGTGGACAACCATCACAGAGGTGAGCAATGTGATCGGTCCCTCCACACTTGTTTTTAAACTATTATTTAGATGAAAGAAAGGCACTATTCTTCCACTTGGTGGGCTTGGTAACCTTGATAAGCTTGGCAAACCTTCCTGCTGCCCAGCTACTCTGAAGTACATTCTGTTCCTTACTTTTTTCTTCTCTTGGGAAACTGCCATTGCTTGATGATGATTCATGTTTACGGGGCTCCAAGTCATAAACACACTTTCCAATCAGTTTCCCTGAGACCTGTGTCTATCCCTTAGGAAATCTCATGCCTGAGTCCTCTCTGATTTCCTCCTCTTCTCTGATGCTTCTTCCAAGCAATTGTATGTGAGAGGGATTAGCTGTCATTCTCTAAAATGCTCTGTCCCCTTCAACCCTACTTTCAGGGAAGGCAAGCACTAGGGTGAGTATCGAGAAGAGAAAAGCTAACAAATCCACCTCAAACTGTTGACTTTGAGAGTGTAAAAGAAGTGTAGTATTGGTGTGGATGAGGGGTTCCCATTCTATCACGATTATTCATGTTTTCTTTGGCTTTATCCCTCTCTTTTCCCCCTCTCCTCTTTCTTTCCCCACTGACCACCTTCACCTTTCCTATTGTTTTCATTTCTTTTGTCTTCCATGACAGTCTAAGACTTAGATTTCTTGCTGAGAGTTGGTAGCATCCAACTTGGCTTACTCAGGTTGTAAGAATGCTAATGTGATCCATTGTAAGCACTGATGAATAGACATTTACCGATCGCTTTGATTCACGGCACTAACATTCAGCAACTCACACTTCATGGAAGCTCTCTATTTTCAAAAATTGCCTAGGCACTGGTTAGTAATGGGTAGAAACTGGAAAGCATTTGTTCTTTAAGACTGTTTGCTTGCCATGGACATTGTATCTATGGTAACTACTAAGACTTTACTGTACTTTTTCATTTCCCAGGGAGCAATACCTGCCTGGAGCCATTGCACTTTTTAATGTTAACAACAGCAGCAATAAGGAGCAGTAAGTATATCGGCAATAGAAAGCCAAACTTTTGTTTTTAAAGAAAACCAGAAAAAGGCATAAATACGTCTGAATGTGTTAGACTCCAAATATTTAATTGGCAAACTCTATCTAATGCAATTCCAATCCCAAAGAAAGGCAATGCCAAAGAATGCTCAAACTACTGCACAATTGCACTCATCTCACACGCTAGTAAAGTAATGCTCAAAATTCTCCAAGCCAGGCTTCAGCAATATGTGAACCGTGAACTTCCTGATGTTCAAGCTGGTTTTAGAAAAGGCAGAGGAACCAGAGATCAAATTGCCAACATCCGCTGGATCGTGGAAAAAGCAAGAGAGTTCCAGAAAAACATCTATTTCTGCTTTATTGACTATGCCAAAGCCTTTGACTGTGTGGATCACAATAAACTGTGGAAAATTTTGAAAGAGATGGGAATACCAGACCACCTGATCTGCCTCTTGAGAAATTTGTATGCAGGTCAGGAAGCAACAGTTAGAACTGGACATGGAACAACAGACTGGTTCCAAATAGGAAAAGGAGTTCGTCAAGGTTGTATATTGTCACCCTGTTTATTTAACTTATATGCAGAGTACATCATGAGAAATGCTGGACTGGAAGAAACACAAACTGGAATCAAGATTGCCGGGAGAAATATCAATAACCTCAGATATGCAGATGACACCACCCTTATGGCAGAAAGTGAAGAGGAACTAAAAAGCCTCTTGATGAAAGTGCAAGTGGAGAGTGAAAAAGTTGGCTTAAAGCTCAACATTCAGAAAATGAAGATCGTGGCATCCGGTCCCATCATTTCATGGGAAATAGATGGGGAAACAGTGGAAACAGTGTCAGACCTTATTTTTCTGGGCTCCAAAATTACTACAGATGGTGACTGCAGCCATGAAATTAAAAGACGCTTCCTCCTTGGAAGGAAAGTTATGACCAACCTAGATAGCATATTCAAAAGCAGAGACATTACTTTGCCAACAAAGGTCCATCTAGTCAAGGCTATGGTTTTTCCTGTGGTCATGTATGGATGTGAGAGTTGGACTGTGAAGGAGGCTGAGCGCTGAAGAATTGATGCTTTTGAACTGTGGTGTTGGAGAAGACTCTTGAGAGTCCCTTGGACTGCAAGGAGATCCAACCAGTCCATTCTGAAGGAGGTCAGCCCTGGAATTTCTTTGGAAGGAATGACGCTAAAGCTGAATCTCCAGTACTTTGGCCACCTCATGTGAAGCGTTGACTCATTGGAAAAGACTCTGATGCTGGGAGGGATTGGGGGCAGGAGGAGAAGGGGACGACAGAGGATGAGATGGCTGGATGGCATCACTGACTTGATGGACGTGAGTCTGGGTGAACTCTGGGAGTTGGTGATGGACAGGGAGGCCTGGCGTGCTGCGATTCATGGGGTGGCAAAGAGTCGGACACGACTGATCGACTGATCTGATCTGATCTGATCTGATCTAATGCAATTGCAAAGATATTCTTTTGTTTTGTCATTTGGTTATTTCCTTCTGAAAAATTGACCTAGCCATGTTAAAAGTAGTATGTGTTTATTTGAATACATGTAGGAAACCCTTGTCTAGAGCATATGTGCAATTGCACTTCCATGTGGTTAGGGTTAGGGTGGCTGACCAAATAAATGAAACGTTATTAATCATTTTCATTCTGAGTCAATATGTCTTAGGTCAAGTTTCCCAGGAGACAGTCTCTGGGATGGAGGCTTGTATGTGGAGGTTTACTGGAAGTGCTTTCAGAAATGACACCTAGAAGGGAGTTAAGGCAGTAGGACTGGGTAGAGAGAGAAGCACAGCATCCATAATATACATTGATTCAGGTCAGAATTATTTGATACCCTTTCCATGGTGTAATTAACTTGACACCAAGTGACCGCTTTCTTCAAGTAATGGTGCTGTTTTAGAGTCATAGCATTAGTCTTTGTAACTGGAAGGTTAGACAGCATTAGCAGCAGTTAAATCACCTGGGTGAATGGGACCTCTGTGCTGGGCCCATACATCATCTCCATCTCTATCACCATGGTTGCTCCATTCATGTCCATGTGTGTTAGCATCATTAAAGATGCAAGTGACAGAGGGTAGCTTTATCAGCAGGCAGGTTTTTTTCTCCTTGCTTGTTTTTATTTTCCTTTTCCATGGCACCTGATATTTGATGGGCATTAACATGGGATACAGAGATTTTAAAACTTTGTGCCCATGCTCCTGAGGTCCATCTAGTCTGCCTGTTCTCCAGAATTATTTTTGCTGATCTTTCAGTATCTTTTCGTCAGGTCTCTGACCAACCAGCCAATGCATTGTGACTGTCCATGAATCCTTGTACATTCTTAATTTGAGCCATTTCTTTTTTCCCACAAAGTGGATGACTATGCAGTGTTTGACACTGTCCCATTGGTAAGATTAACCTCACTGTCTTTTAAGGCCACCTCTCTGTAGTGCTTTTCTGTAGACAACAGCTCATTTTGGCTTAATCCAAAGTGTCAAACTGACTCATCATAGATTATGCTCTATCAGCTGCTCATACAAAGCCAATATATGGCCATGATAGGGCAGGAGGAGTAGCTTTGAGACAGCAGTGGTAGATGATATGGGGAGAAGGTGCTGAGCCACCTGCTCAATCCCAAATATACCACTTTATCATATGATAGACTGCAATACAACTTTAGGACTTATTAGTTCTGACAAGATCCAGCTCATGGTCAGCGGTCATTGTCTATCCTATGGTTAGATAATCCTCCTTAAGGTCCCAGTTAACTTGATGTCATTGATACAGATATCGTGGACCAATGTGATAATCTGAGGAATGTCCAGATGGCCCAGGTCCCTCGAGATTATGTCATGATAGTAGGTGGGAGAGTTAACATAGCCCTGGAAAATACTGCAGATGACATACTGTTGTCCATCCCTTGCGGATATGGACTGTTTATGACCTTCTTCCCTGAGAGTGATTAAATATAGCGCATTCTCCCCGAATATAACACTGACCCAGAATCTTAGGGATCTGGTATAGATTGGGTGAGTGCATTGTTTTTCACATTCACCAGAGTGGCTGCAATGGGAGCTACTATTTGGTTGATTTTGCAGTAGTCTGCTGCTGTCCAGTAGGATCCATCTGGTTGTAGTAGGGGTCAGACATTGAATTAAATGACGATGTGATGGGGAAATACCACCCCTGCATGCATTAGGTCTTTAAGGATTGATTTCCTTTCCTGTCCAGGATGCAATATTGTTTGTTTGTTTTTTGCCAGAAGGTAGGAAACAGCTTTATGGCTTCCACTTGGTCCTCCTCACTACGTTAGCTCATATTCCACAAGCCAAGAAACTTGTGGAGATGTTGTTGTTGTTGTTCAGTTGCTCAGTCATGTCTGACTCTTTGTGACCCCATAGACTGCAGCACGCCAGGCTTTCCTGCCATTCACCATCTCCCAGAGTTTGCCCAAACTCATGTCCATTGAGTCAATGATGCCATCCAACCATCTCATCCTCTACTGGAGAAAGTATAAACACATGACACCTACTATGACAAGTATATTCAATAATAATTTCCCCAGTCTTTCCCATAAAGAGAATCAATGGATTTCAAAGGAGGAGAAGGGGACCACAGAGGATAAAATGGTTGGATGGCATCACTGACTTGATGGACATGAGTTTGAGCAAGTTCTGGGAGTTGGTGATGGACAGGGAAGTCTGGCATGCTGCAGTCCATGGGATTGCAAAGAGCTGGACTTGACTGAGTGATTGAACTGAACTGAACTGGAGAAATGACCACAAGCTGGCATCTTCAGACCCAATGGAGGCCCCACAAATTACTACCAAACCACCATGTGTCCCCCATTTTAATGGAAGGGGGCATGATAATGCTTTAGTTCCTGGGTCTCAATAACAAAACTTGGGTCCTCTGCCAAGTGGTCTTTAATGTATCTAGGCATTCTTTTTATCCCCCAGGGTGCGTGTCTGCATGCTAAGTCACTTCAGTCGTGTCCGACTCTGCAACACTGTAGCCCACCAGGCTCCTCTGTCTATGGTGATTCTCCAGGCAAGAATACTGGAGTAGGTTACCATGCTTTCCACCAGGGGATCTTCCTGACCCAGGGATCCAACCTGTGTCTCCTATGACTCCTGCAGTGCAGGTGGATTCTTGACTGCTGAGCCATCGGGGAAGCCCCACTAGGGTACAGTTACCTAAGTAAATGACCATTGATTGTCTTTAAGCGAAAGACTGGGGAAATCATTACTGAATATACTTGTCATTGCTGTTGTAGTCCTTCTTCATGGGAGCTTGGCTTTTCCTCCATTCAGGGGTTTCATTTTTGAAAGCTTACTCAGGTTTAGAAACTGTTCAAGGGGTTGTGACTTTTTATTGGTGTAACTTGCCCTCAACCTGCTGATCATCCATTCCTGGTTTTTTTTTGTTGTTGTTGTAAATGTTAAACAGTACCCTAACAAGTCAATGGGATGCCCACCTATCTAGGAACGCAGTAGACTATTAACCCCTTCTATAGCTTTCTGTGGGTTAAGGCCCTGGCTACTGTGTGCTGCCGCTGCTGCTGCTAAGTCTCTTCAGTCGTGTCCGACTCTGTGCCACCCCATAGACGGCAGCCCACCAGGCTCCCCCGTCCCTGGGATTCTCCAGGCAAGAACACTGGAGTGGGTTGCCATTTCCTTCTCCAATGCATGAAAGGGAAAAGTGAAAGTGAAGTCACTCGGTCGTGTCCGACTCTTCTCGACCCCATAGACTGCAGCCCACCAGGGACCTCTGTCTATGGGATTTTCCAGGCAAGAGTACCAGAGTGGGGTGCCGTTGCCTTCTCCGGCTACTATGTGTACTTAACTGCTAATTACAACAATCAGGCCCACTTCTTTTCTGATGGGTAAGCACTGCCGCTGATCTCCATGATTCTAGATCCTGCCATCCCTGAGAGCAATAGGGACCTGGTTCTATACCCAGGTCAGTGTCTCTCACTGCTCCCTGAAGTAAACAGAGGACAATACCACTGAGCTGCTCAGTGATGCTGGTGCCCCTCTCACCAGCACAGTCCCTATCATTTTTGTATCCTCTCAGCCCTCTTAGGGAACACAATCAGTTGGTGGGCTAGTTTGCTTACTTAGTGTATTCATTTTAGCATGCCGCTTCTTTGAATCTTTCTGATACCTTCTTCCACCATCTGCCATGACATTTTGTAATTTTTATGTCACTTGGTGTGAGCCATCACCTTTTCTAAACTTTTTTTTAAATTTTATTTTTAAACTTTACAATATTGTATTGGTTTTGCCAAATATTGAAATGAATCTGCCACAGGTATACATGTGTTCCCCATCCTGAACCCTCCTCCCTCCTCCCTCCCCATACCATCCCTCTGGGCCGTCCCAGTGCACCAGCCCCAAGCATCCGGTATCGTGCATCGAACCTGGACTGGCGACTCGTTCCATATATGATATTATACATATTTCAATGCCATTCTCCCAAATCATCCCACCCTCTCCCTCTCCCACAGAGTCCAAAAGACTGTTCTATACATCAGTGTCTCTTTTGCTGTCTCGTATACAGGGTTATTGTTACCATCTTTCTAAATTTCATATATATGCCTTAGTATACTGTATTGGTGTTTTTCTTTCTGGCTTACTTCACTCTTTATAATAGGCTCCAGTTTCATCCACCTCATTAGAACTGATTCAAATGTATTCTTTTTAATGGCTGAGTAATACTCCATTGTGTATATGTACCACAGCTTTCTTTATCCATTCATCTGATGATGGACATCTAGGTTGCTTCCATGTCCTGGCTATTATAAACAGTGCTGCGATGAACACTGGGGTACACATGTCTCTTTCAATTCTGGTTTCCTCAGTGTGTATGCCCAGTAGTGGGATTGCTGGATCATAAGGCAGTTCTATTTCCAGTTTTTTAAGGAATCTCCACACTGTTCTCCATAGTGGCTATACTAGTTTGCATTCCCACCAACAATGTAAGAGGGTTCCCTTTTCTCCACACCCTCTCCAGCATTTATTGCTTGTAGACTTTTGGATCGCAGCCATTCTGACTGGTGTGAAATGGTACCTCATAGTGGTTTTGATTTGCATTTCTCTGATAATGAGTGATGTTGAGCATCTTTTCATGTGTTTGTTAGCCATCTGTATGTCTTCTTTGGAGAAATGTCTATTTAGTTCTTTGGCCCATTTTTTGATTTGGTCATTTATTTTTCTGGAATTGAGCTGTAGGAGTTGCTTGTATATTTTTGACCTTTTCTAAACTTTTAAATGCCATCCAAGAAGGTGCCAGCACCATCTCCCAGGGTCTGTGTGAGGATGTGAAATCCTGTATCATAGGAATGTACTCCTATAGCTGTAAATTCCTCCTTATCTGACTTTATATTCTGTTCCTGTTAGGTGCCAAGCCCCGGCTCCTTGTCAGTTTTATCTCCTGTTTCTCCTTGGTAGCAGTTTTCTACTTCTGCTGGGCCATTCCTACCCAGATGAAGTTCATTTGTATATTTGCACCTGAAAGTTTCCCTCCCTTTAGGATTCTTCCTCTTCTTCTCAGCCTCTACAACTCTTACCTATACCTGGATGCCTAGTTTATTCCTACTTCTCTTTAACAGCATTCTCTGACTATCCCAGTAGTAATGAGATGCTTGTTCATTCAACTCTGAATATTATATTTTCCCAAGACATCTGAGCCAACAGTGACAGCCTACTATTACTTTTGCTCTTTCTGACTCCAGAATCCATTCTTCTGCTGACAGAGAAAGCCAACTGCAGAAAGAGGCCTCTAATCACATACTCTCCACTCAAGAAGAAACAGTACATAGAAGATGATCTCAAATCCAGTGAATGATTCTAAGAACTGGAATTCTAATTCTGTTACCACAGAACTTTTTGACTGCTCATAAAACATTGCTTCAGCCAGGATTACCCCTCTAGAGAAATGTCATGACATTTTCTGGAAATTCTCAAAGTTCTTATTCAAGCATAAATCTAAGTGACATCAAGAAGCTGAAAGTTTAAGTAATCATTTTTTGGATATGTATTGAGACTTTGAAAGTGCACTCTTACATCTGTTATTTTGTAAATTTCCCTCCCTGGGTTTATGCCTTTATCCACCTCCATTTTCTCCAAATTTCTACATGCACTAATTCCTGGGAATTTTTATTTGCTTCTTATCTGGGTATGTGTCTATTTTTGGTTGAACACTCCATTAAGAGATCAGATTTCTGGTCTCTGAACATGGGGGTGTGTCCTTGAACACAAAGCTCAGAATTCTTGCCCAATGAAGAGAAAAGTGAATAAGAATGGAAGTCGGAATGTGATTTGTTTATGTGACGCAGATGCTGTTTTTCCCTATAGAGAACCAAAGGAAAAGAAGAAAAAGAAAAAAGAAAAGAAGAGGTAAGTGAGACTTTGCCTTGAATGACCCCAAATTTTTCTGCCCATAATATTTTTGTATTTTACCAACTATATTGCTCACTTTTTCAGCAAGCCAGATGATAAAAATGAAAATAAAAAGGACCCAGAAAAGAAAAAGAAGAAAGAAAAGGACAAAGACAAGAAAAAGAAAGAGGAGAAAGGCAAAGATAAGAAAGAGGAGTAAGTATTTTTAATGGCATTGAGATTAGAAGTAAATTTGTGATAGGTTTTGAATGCAGAGATAATTTCCCAGAAATTCACAGGAAAGAGGCCCTGTGTAAAGGCTAAATAAATTGTTGTCAAATGTGAATTAATTTTTTTTCCAATTTCCTTAAAATTAGCAATGGTAGTCTTAATCTCAATTTTCTCATCAAGAACTTTCAGTGTCATAGTTAATTTCCTTCCTCAAGCACTGATGAAGATAAACTTATTATTGGGACATATTTAGGATCCAAAGAAAATTGCATTTCTAGGCTCTTACCATCATTTTTTTATTTGAAGTAAAAATTTAATAATTTCATTAATGTTTTTGAGTCATCTATACTATATGGCAAATAATCTAAAGTAAAGTAGTCTCATTACAAAAGCCATGCTTGAGTTAAAATTTCATAAGAATAAGACTGAGTGATGTTTTCTGAGCTATCTTTTTACTTTATAATTAAAGAAAAACTTGTTCGTTTAACTTACTCAAATAAAACTCTTTATCAGACAATGGTTTAATTATTTGTGCCTGTTAGCACTTTGTTGATGTTGTATATAGGGAAAAATCCTTAAAAATAATAGACTTGATACCAGAAAGTTTTTAAAAATGTCATTTGATGGTATAGTTTCTTCCTTTCTTCTTTCTCTTGTCCTCTACTTCTTCTCAATTCTTCATTCACACTTAAGGACGAGTACTTTTTATTAGATTGTGTTATATTCTTCTCTCCATACAGATGAGAAAGAAGCCATGAGTTCCCCCTCACAATGTGGTCCCTGATTGTTATATTACCTGGTAAGGGGAGTGGCAAAACCATCATTCTCCCACCACCCGTAACCCTCCAAAGGGATCTGTGGAATATCCAGAGTCTGGCATGATCTATGCCGTTGTTCTTTCTCAGTAGCTGGAGTGATAGAAGTGTCCGCAGCATCGCAGTTAAATAAGGGCTTGGATAAAGTCTAAAGTATGGTTTAATGTGAGACTAATAATTTAACTATCCACCCCTCACTAACCGGTTTCTTATGATTAATGCACTATGTCAAACTAGTCTTCCCACTGTGGAGTGAGCTTCTCCAGCTTGTTTTTATATCATTAATTGTGGGTGATGGGTGTAACCATATTTGATATGTGAAATAAAAATCTTGTTTCTTGGTAACCTTCCCTTTATTTCTAATTGCTGGTAGAGAGAAGAAGGAAGTCGTGGTTATTGATCCCTCAGGAAATACGTATTACAACTGGCTGTTCTGCATCACCTTACCTGTTATGTATAACTGGACCATGATTATTGCAAGGTGTCTATATATTTTTATGGATCTCAACCCACTTTTAGTTTCCAATTTCACTGACTTAACAGTTTGGCTTAGAAGTCTTTAGGACACACCTTTCTCCACCACCAGTTTTCTAGATGTTACATCATTCTCTGTGTTTTCCTAAGATCAAGAGTTATTTGGTTTCCAATATCCCTGGAAATCCAGAACTGGGATGGGGGATATGGGCATACTTTTAAACTTTTTAATTGCTCAATCATTTAATTAGAGTTTGGGGAGAAACTTTTTATTTTCTTTGGCCTGCAAGAAAAAGAAAATTGCCAAGACTGGAAAAAGATCAAAGATCTAGGTTTTATAGAGCAAGATGGGTTTCCCAAGTAGTATCTATGGTTCCTTGTCTTTTAGACAGTGAACATCTCAGTCACCTAGGGCAAAGTGTGATTTCCTGAGGCACTTTGGGTGTAAACAGTCAGTATGAACCTGGTTATCAATGTGTATCACCAAAAATTATCAGTATTTTGACATTAGCTTGAGCCATTTATTTTCATTTGATATTTTCACAAAGCTGACTGGTATAATGGAAAGAATGTTGAAATTCAGAAATGTGAAAAAACTAAATCTAACCCTCAGATTTGGGAATAAATTTGGGAAAACCATGGTTGAGTAAATGGATTCTAAGGACCCCTCCTCACCTTAGTGTATTATATTTCTCATCATGATAAAGATTATACAAAGAGGAATTTTATTTAAATTTATTTAAATTGGTCCCCTTTCATTTTATTTATACAAGTTTTTCTTTTACAGAGCATGTTTTGATGAACTTCAGTCTGATTACCTAGAATACTGGCTTGCTTTTGATTACTTATCAGATGTAGTCTATCTTCTTGATATGTTTGTACGAACAAGGACAGGTAAATATGTTTAGTTTTGGATATTTTGCAATTTTGTGCTTTTGTCTCTGTTTAATTTGAAATTTATTAATTCAAGTATTCTTAAAGAAAACAAAGAGTTTTTTGAGAAGAAAAGGCACCACTGAAAGCAAGAGTACCATATACTCAACCACAGGCTGGTGTGTGTTAGTCGCTCAGTTGTGTCTGACTCTTTGCGACCCCGTGGACTGTAGCCTGCCGAGTTCCTCTGTCCATGGACTCCTCCAGGCAAGAATATTGGAGTGGGTTCTCATTGCCTTCTCCAGGGGATCTTTTTGACTCAAGGATTGAACCTGAGTCTTCCACATTGCAGAAGGTTCTTTACCATCTGAGCCACCAGGGAAGCCCAACCCACAGGCTTAGGCTACTCCAACTGATTCAGAAGGACATTACTAGCAACCTTCTGGATATGGATTGATGGCTTTCCTCCATTAGCCTGTTCACTGGGTTCATACCAGGCAAGAGGAACAGAGAGAACAGAAATATTCTGCAGCTCTGTGAGGAAAGGGTAATTGCTACTTAACAGAGGTACCTTGAAGAGACATGGGGGAAAAGGTCATTGTACTTAGCAGAGCTGTCCTAGAAATATTATAAGAAACAGGACATACATCTTTAATTCAACTTTATGGTTCATAGGGAGGCATTATTGACCAATAATCTGGGCAGGATCTGATAGCTTCTTACTGAAGTATTCTTGTTAAATAGGTATAAGCTTATTGTTTCTATACTACTGTCTACATGCAAAGGTAACCTATGTATGCAGAGAATGGCTTTTAAGAATCATTATGTAAAATAGCAACATTCTCTAGTATCAGTGCATTGAAACAATATTTCAGTTCTGTTCTATGCACAGCTCTGGTAACCAAAATAGGAAGAGAAATAAAAATTTTCCCTAGTGAAATATATCAGAGCATTGAAATTCTGGGTTTAATACACAGGGCCCATGGTAGCAGCTTAAGTGAAAGGAAGATCCCAGATGTCTAATTTAGCCTGGGGAAGGTCAAGAAAGAGATATGAAAATGAAGCCTCTAAGGAGATATGCTTCACATTGAAAGGGTAAGGCAAGACTATGCAGGACAGTCAAACAGCAAGGAGGTACCCAAGCTTCAAGGGTGAGGCTGGGATTCTGACAAAAGAGTGGCATGAGGAATTAAACACAGTGCTAGAGCATGCAGAAAACTTTGTATGAACACTGTTTATAAAAAGAATAGCTTAACCTGGACAAGACACTGAGCCTAGAGAAATTTGCATAAATACCTCATATATATACATTGCATATAATCTCTCACTTTTGTACTTATAAAGCTAGATTTTTTATTTCTGCCAAAGAACATTTTCCACAGCCGTATGTTGATCTCATTACATTGCTGAAAGTGTATTTATTGAAATGAGCTCTTGTTTTGAACTCAACAAAGTTGGTTGAAAGTTACTTTAGAAAAATTCACAACGGCATAAAAAGGAAAAACATTTTTTTTTTTTTTTCTATTTTAGGTTACCTAGAACAAGGACTACTGGTGAAGGAAGAGCGTAAACTCATAGACAAGTATAAATCAACCTTTCAATTTAAACTTGATGTTCTATCAGTGATCCCAACTGATCTGCTGTATATTAAGTTTGGCTGGAATTATCCAGAAATTAGATTAAACAGATTGTTAAGGATCTCTCGAATGTTTGAGTTCTTCCAGAGAACAGAAACACGGACAAACTACCCAAACATCTTCAGGATCTCTAACCTTGTCATGTACATCATCATCATCATCCACTGGAATGCGTGTGTGTACTTCTCTATTTCCAAAGCTATTGGGTTTGGAAATGACACATGGGTCTATCCTGATGTTAATGATCCTGATTTTGGCCGTTTGGCTAGAAAATATGTGTACAGTCTTTACTGGTCTACACTGACTTTGACCACTATTGGCGAAACACCACCTCCTGTGAGGGATTCTGAGTATTTCTTTGTGGTGGCTGATTTCCTCATTGGAGTGTTAATTTTTGCCACCATTGTCGGTAACATAGGTTCTATGATTTCCAACATGAATGCGGCCAGGGCAGAATTTCAAGCAAGAATTGATGCAATCAAGCAATACATGCATTTTCGAAATGTAAGCAAAGATATGGAGAAGCGAGTTATTAAATGGTTTGACTATCTGTGGACCAACAAAAAAACAGTGGATGAGAGAGAAGTCTTGAAGTATCTACCTGATAAACTAAGAGCAGAGATCGCCATCAATGTTCATTTAGACACATTAAAAAAGGTGCGCATTTTTGCAGACTGTGAAGCTGGTCTGTTGGTGGAGTTGGTCTTAAAATTACAACCCCAAGTCTACAGTCCTGGAGATTATATTTGCAAGAAAGGGGACATTGGCCGAGAGATGTACATCATCAAGGAAGGCAAACTCGCCGTGGTGGCTGATGATGGGATCACTCAGTTTGTAGTATTGAGTGATGGCAGCTACTTTGGTGAAATCAGTATCCTTAATATTAAAGGTAGCAAAGCTGGCAATCGAAGAACAGCCAATATTAAAAGCATTGGCTACTCAGATCTATTCTGTCTCTCAAAAGATGACCTCATGGAAGCTCTAACTGAGTACCCAGATGCCAAAGGTATGCTAGAAGAGAAAGGGAAGCAAATCTTGATGAAAGATGGTCTATTGGACATAAACATTGCAAATGCTGGAAGTGATCCTAAAGATCTTGAAGAGAAGGTCACCCGAATGGAGAGCTCAGTAGACCTCCTGCAAACAAGGTTTGCTCGGATCCTGGCTGAGTATGAGTCAATGCAGCAGAAACTGAAGCAGAGGCTAACCAAGGTTGAGAAATTCCTGAAACCACTTATTGACACAGAATTTTCAGCTATCGAAGGATCTGGAACTGAAAGTGGGCCCACAGACTCTACACAGGACTGAAAAGCTGGTTTTTCATAAGGACATTCCTCAGGATCCTTTTGGTGATGTGATGAAGGTACCTGTAAGCCAGGAGACAAGGATGACTCAGCTGGGAATTTTTCCATAGGGAAAATGTGCTTTGGTACAGGGCACAAAGCCATACATTTGCTTGTGAGGTACTGTAGCTAAAGAATCATCACACTTAGAATTTTTCACAATGGATAACCTGCAAAGAACCAATTAACTTGTCAGCATCTCTTATCTTCTAATTTTTTCACATATGGTCCTTTTATGTAACACTCTTTATAAAAGTAAACAAGCATCTCTCACTTTCAGACAATTTATATTGCTCAGGGGCAACTGAAAATTATCATGTATCTCATGTTCAGGATACTATTTAAAAAGAATTAGAATGCAATAAAGTGAGATAAATCCTAAAGCTATAGCGAATATTATTTATTTGATAATTTGGTCAAGAGTTTAGGACATTTTAGAGCTTCCAGGTCATTTTAAAGACCTTAATCATTTATGCTAGAGCTTGGGAAGAATGGTTGAAAGAAACTTCTTACTGATATAAGCATGACAAATCATATTTATATACGTGTGAATGTATATATGTGCATGTGTGTATATATATGTACATATGCACACACACATACATACACACATGGTGTGTGCATGCTCAGTCATGTCTGACTCTTTGCAGCTGCATGGGCTGAAGTTTGCCAGACTCCTGTATCTGTGGGATTCTCTAGGCAAGAATACTGGAGTGTGTTGCCATTTCCTTTTCTGTACACACACACACACACATGTGACTATGCTGTGCTTAGTTGTGTCTGGCTCTTTGTGACCCCGTGTTCTATAGCCCACCAGGATCCTCTGTCCATGGAATTTTGCAGGCAAGAATACTGGAATGGGTTGCCATTTCCTCCTCCAGGGAAACTTCTGGATCCAGGGATTGAACCGGAATCTCCTGCATTGCAAATGGATGCTTTACTACTTGAGCCATCGAGTAAGCCTTGTTGTTGTTTTTGTTGCTCAGTCTTGTCTGACTCTTTTGCAACCCCATGGGCTATAGCCCACTAGGCCCTGTGTCCATGGGATTTCCTAGGCAAGAATCCTGGAATGGGTTGCCATTTCCTTCTCCAGGGAATCTTCCCGACTTAGGGCTCAAACCCACGTCTCCTGCATTGCAAGCAGGATTTTTACCACTGAACCACCTGGGAAATTGAAAATCATGAAATTGAAAATCATAAAATATTATAAGAATCTTTAATTATATAAATTTTAAAATTTATGATTATTAAAGCTTGATAGAAGTTGGCTACTATCTCCTTTTCTCTGACTGACCAGCAATAAGAAAAAGAGATAAAGCTAATATTTTGCTGGGTGATGAACAAAGGAAATTGTTAGAAAATGAGAGCTGGAAGTACTATAGTCCAGCATGGGCATCATGGGAGCTTCTTAGCAATTCAGAATCTCAGGCCCTACTCCAGACCTGCTGTATCAGAATCCAAATTTTAGCAAACCCCTAGGTAATTCATACATTAAAGCGTGAGAAGACAGCCAGGAAGGAGTTAATAGGAGGATGGGTCTAGAAAAGAAATGGGAATTATATGACAAGTGTGTGCTCACAGAAGACACTGACAATCAGTTATATAACTCTACTGCTAAACTCAGATGTGGCTCAGTAAATTCTTACCACAGATCACTTGGATTGACTTCAGATTTCTATCCATGCCTATAATAATATGACTTAACATGACTTAATATGACATAATATGACTTAATATGACAATAATATGACTTGTTAATTTGACATTTCAGATATCTCTATGGACTTCAATCAGTGTATGCCCATGGTAGAAGTTATCCTACTCTACCAATTGGATATTTGTTGAACTAAATGTTGTTTTTGCCTTGAAGCTTTTGAAGCCTTCCCTTCAACATCCTACCTATATCTTTAATATCAACAGGCAAATACTTCACTGCAGAGGAAGTGGTTAGTCCTGGAGTGGGTGAATCATAAGTAATAAAAAAGTACGGCTTCTTCTTGAGACAAGTGCTCCTTTTCCTCTCTTTTCTTTCTTATTATTCCTTTTCCTTCATCTGTGTTTTATTCTTTTCTTTATGTTCCTTCTTGTCTGTTATAAAAACCTCTAAAACACTGTAAACAGGCTTGAAGGCTCCTCATAGCGGCAGATTTGCTGGGAATAAGTGAGGGTTGCACACCTGGCTCAGGGCTGTCTCCCAAAGGAGAAGCAGCCCCAACCACAGCATCCAGTGGGGGGCACATTGAATCTGATCTGGGCTAGAGACGTATCCAAGGGCTCTGATTTGATGACCTCTGACCCCAAGCTCTGAGCTTACATCAGATAGGTAGCAGGTTCTTGGTGCAAAGCCTTGGGCTAAGGAGGGTTTAGCCAAATCCTTTTTCATGACTCTTCCAGGTGGTGAAGACTCCAGTTTTAGACACCTGGAGTGTGAAGCAGAACTTCACAACTGAGCTCTGGCTTCATGCTTCTGCTGCTGCTAAGTTGCTTCAGTCGTGTCTGACTCTGTGCAACCCCATAGACTGCAGCCCCTGAGGCTCCCCTGTCCCTGGGATTCTCCAGGCAAGAACACTAGAGTAGGTTGCCATTTCCTTCTCCAATGTATGAAAGTGAAAAGTGAAAGTGAAGATGCTCAGTCGTTAGCGACCCCATGGACTGCAGCCTACCAGGCTCCTCCTTCCATGGGATTTTCCAGGCAAGAGTACTGGAGTGGGTTGCCATTGCCTTCTCTGCTGGCTTCATGAGAAAATTAAAAAAAAAAAAAAAAAGACGGGGAACATGTGGCTTTGGTGAGACTGATGGTAAGTGTGCTGACTTGGGTACATGTGGATGTCAAAGCAGGAGCTCTCTTTTATCAATCCAGAGACCATCCACATTCCAGCCTGATCCCGCACTCCAGTGGCTGTCTGGGACTAGGATCTTAACATGTTAAGACTACGACAGGCTTGATGTAAGGACAAGTGAAGGCTGGCTGAAGTTGGAAGATCTTTAGTAATGGCATCTGAGAGGAAATGAGAGGGAGAATTCTGGGACTTGTAGATGGCAGATCAGAGAGAATATGACCCAGGCTTGCCAATGTGTCTGTAAGTATTCTGCCTTCCTCCCAAATCTATTATAATATGATATAGGAAGAGATTACTTCAAGATTTTGCAGAATTTTTAAAAATCAACTTTTCTAACTTGAAATATGATGTGATTAAGCTTCTTACCATTAGGAGGCAATATTGGCCTATAATTATAAACTTCAGAGCCTGAAGCTTTTTTTTTTCTCATAGAAATTGTAGGTAGTAAAATCAGAGCTCTTTGGTAACAATAGGCAGTCTTTCTCTGACATGAATATTTCCAGAAGATTTTAGTATAGACTATATATTAGTCTAAAATGAAAGCATGATCAAATAAAGTATAAAATACAAATGTAATGGGTAAAATAACAACATGAATGGAAGCATTTTAATATTTCTTATTTTCAGGAAGTTCATCTAGGCACTAATATAATTTCATTGCAAGAAGCTTTTACCAATGTGTAAGATGCATTTTAAAGGTAAGCAAAAAGGGGAGAAAAGGAGCAAGCAGCATTTATATTGAGCTTCATTTTGTACTTTTATTTTTTAAAAAGTCCACTGCTTTAAAATATTTGAAAACCACAGATATGTTTTAATAGTGTTGGATGTATGTATGCCTGGCTTGGACATTGTCAGTTTAAGTTATATTCTTCCTTATGACTACTGAAATTTTATTATTGGATGTCCTAGTTTATAGACTATTCAGAATATAAAATACAAAAAAATAGGCTTATAGACTCAGAAGAAACAGTTTGCTATTTGCTGGACTAGTTTATCTCAAGGTGAAGAGAGAAAGTGGGAAATTCAAGAAAAGGGAATCAGAGAATATAGAAAATGCACACTCTACGGATCATCTTATTTATCCCTCCTCATTTTGAAAATACAGAAATGATGATCAGACGACAGTAAAACTGATGAGTATGTAGTAATGGGAACTTTGAATGAGACTGGAAATTTTTGCCATATGTTGGAAAGCAATATGCTGATATCTGCTAGAGCTGCAAGTTGGGTTAACCTAAAACCCAGAAAGTTCATTCTTAGGTGTTTATAGTCACTACAAATATTGGCCACATTCTTCAACAGTGAGACATGTTGAAGGGTGTAATAGTAAAAAAATGTAAGCAACTTAAATGATCATGGAAAGGAGATGACATATAAATTGGAATATATTCATATAATGCATTCTATAAAATGTTTGAATACCAACAACTGCACTCATCTCACATGCTACTAAAGTAATGCTCAAAATTCTCCAAGCCAGGCTTCAGCAATACATGAACTGTGAACTTCCAGATGTTCAAGCTGGTTTTAGAAAAGGCAGAAGAACCAGAGATCAAATTGCCAACATCCGCTGGATCATGGAAAAAGCAAGAGAGTTACAGAAAAACATCTGTTTCAGCTTTATTGACTATGCCAAAGCCTTTGACTGTGTGGATCACAATAAACTGTGGGAAATTCTGAAAGAGATGGGAATACCAGACCACCTGACCTGCCTCTTGAGAAACCTGTATGCAGGTGAGGAAGCAACAGTTAGAACTGGACATGGAACAACAGACTGGTTCCAAATAGGAAAAGGAGTCTGTCAAGGCTGTATATTGTCACCCTGCTTATTTACAGAGTACATCATGAGAAGCGCTGGGCTGGATGAAACACAAGTTGGAATCAAGATTGCCGGGAGAAACAGCAGTAACCTCAGATATGCAGATGATACCACCCTTATGGCAGAAAGTGAAGAAGAACTAAAGAGCCTCTTGATGAAAGTGAAACAGGAGAGTGAAAAAGTTGGCTTAAAACTCAACATTCAGAAAATGAAGATCGTGGCATCTGGTCCCATCACTTCATGGGAAATAGATGGGGAAACAGTGGAAACAGTGGCTGACTTTATTTTGGGGGTCTCCAAAATCATTGCAGATGGTGATTGCAGCCCTGAAATTAAAAGACGCTTACTCCTTGGAAGGAAAGTTATGACCAGGCCAGACAGCATATTAAAAAGCAGAGACATTACTTTGCCAACAAAGGTCCATCTAGTCAAGGCTATGGTTTTTCCTGTGGTCATGTATGGATGTGAGAGTTGGACTGTGAAGGAGGCTGAGCGCTGAAGAATTGATGCTTTTGAACTGTGGTGTTGGAGAAGACTCTTGCGAGTCCCTTGGACTGCAAGGAGATCCAACCAGTCCATCCTAAAGGAGATCAGTCCTGGGTGTTCATTGGAAGGACTGATGTTAAAGCTGAAATTCCAGTACTTTGGCCACCTGATGTGAAGAACTGACTCATTTGAAAAAAACCCTGATGCTGGGAAAGATTGAGGGCAGTCAGAGAAGGGGACGACATGAGGATGAGATGGTTATATGGCATCACCGACTCAATGAACATGAGTTTGGGTAGGCTCCGGGAGTTGGTGATGGACAGGGAGGCCTGGTGTGCTGCAGTCCATGGGGTCGCAAAGAGTTGGACATGACTGAGCGACTGAACTGAACTGAACATTTATGTAGTGCTGAGTTTGTGCCAGGCTCTGTCCCAAGTATTTTGCAGATGTCAATTCATTTAATTCTCAGGACAACCTAGAAGTTAGGTTCTCTTATGTCTCCTGTTTAACAGACGAGGAAATGGAGCCACAGAGAGTTTGCTTATTTTGCCTGATGCCCTCAAGAAGAAAGTTACACAACCATTATTTGAATCCAAGCCCTGAGGCTCCATTGTGTTTGTTCTTAACATTTTCATTTGTGCACTCTTGTATGTACATATAATTGTTATCTATACAAAACTTACAAACATACAGCAAAGTACTAGGTAGCACTTACTGATGTGTACCTATGATATAACAGTTTAATAACAGGCAGGGGAATGAGCAGAAATCAGGAGAGTGGTTACTTCTGTGTTGAATGAAGAGGATGGGATGGAAGAGAAACTGGAAAATTCAGAGGACTTCATTTATATGTTTTATATATTTTAAAACAATATGAAGGAAATAAGTCCAAATATTAAGATTTGACAAACCTGCATACAAATACGGACATATATTCTCTATAATTTTTGGTATATTTGAATTATTTCACAAGAAGAAGAAAAGATGAGTTAAGTATACATTCACACAGCTAGTTTAGTGGCAAAGCCTGGACTTTTAACCCTTGGCTCAGTGTTTACTTCACCATGAGATTGTACTTGATTGCTTTCTACACAGACGAACTTGAGTGCTTTATGAGGCTCTACTTGGTGGTTACATGCCAATTACCTGTGTTTCCACTTGAAGTTAGTCAGAGTGCATATTAAATCACTTGGAGACAATACCTTCTAGAATTACATTCCACGTCTGGCTCTTGGTTTCCTGATGAGTTCAAGGTGAAAGAATGCATTTTTCACCCATGTATTCCTTTGGGATTCTGAAAATAGCAATTTACCACAAAATTACTCATCAGCCTGACAATGTTGGCCCTTAAAAAGAGTTGATATTTGATTTCTTGTCAAATTGCCAGTTCTCCTCTTTTCAGTTAGGTTCCTTTTTGTTTCATCTAGGCTGAGCTTCGGCCAGGTGGACTTGGTCCAAGAAGCTACTTGAGTTAGGTCTTCAGAGAGCAGGGAGCCTGTTTCCTGGGTTTGTCACAAAGATTCATGATGCTGAGGAGCACAGGTATCCTGGTGGCACCCAAGTCCCTGGTGCTCCCTGATATCCTCCAATGGCCTCATTGTGGCAGAAAGAGTGTTGAAGGATGACCATCTGTCTACCATTACCAGGGGGACTCCAGGATAGGAATGTAATTTGTTTCCACTCAGATTTTAGTGTAATAGACCTCTCTCCCTAGTTTCTTAGTTTGCTAAAAATAAGGATAATTAATAGATCTACATTTATGGCTTTTTCCATTGCTCCATTTCTGATATAATTTCAAAGTGCCTAAAAAAGCATAAAATATATAAAATCACCAAAGAAGCATATTACAGTAAAGTAACATGAAATTTACCTTGATTGTACTCCTTTTATTTTTCTGTCTAAAAGAATTGGGCATTTGAAATTCATTGATTAAAGAGAGACAAGACTCCTCAGTGGTAGAAAAATGAGAGTTGTTTTATTAATGAACTGAAATAATGGATAGGTCTTTTAAAAATAAATTTTAGTGCTAAACTCTTTAATATAGATCTCTTTATTTAATGCTACTGACGTAGTCTTATTTCTTTTACCTTGAGAGGTGGCCTTCTTCACTGGTTGTTGTTGTTCAATCACTAAGTCATGTCTAACTCTTTGCAACCCCATGGACTGCAGCACACCAGGCTTCCCTGCTCCGCTGGCCCACATGCCAAACCAGAAAGCTTTTTTGAAGCTCAAAGAGAGTAACCAAAAATAAATCACACACACACACACACACACACACAAATACAAATACATAATATAGATTAACCATATTTCAAATACCTATTTGCCATCAAATGTAGTATACTGTGATACAAGCAATGCAGATTGAGCCTTTGCTTCCTGAGCCCAGTTATAATCACTTTCTTCAAATTATTTGAGCCTCTCAAACTGGAAGCCATAACTGAATAATCTATTTGAGCTGTAAATAAATTTGTGAACAAAAGGAAATCAGTAGATATCACTTATTTAAACTTTTTAAAAGTTATTGTAACAATGATTACCATAATTATTTTTTGAATTTTATAGTAGACTTAGAACAGATATCATACAATAAATGGTGAGGATAAATAGATTCCCTAGGTATTGACTCTAATGGGACTGGTCACATTTGAAAGTGAAAGTGATATCACTCAGTCCTGTCTGACTCTTCACGACCCCATGGACTGTAGTCTACTAGGCTCCTCTATCCATGGGATTCTCCAGGGAAGAGTACTAGAGTGGGTTGCCATTTCCTTCTCCAGGGGATCTTCCCAACCCAGGGATCGAACCCAGGTCTCCTGCACTGCAGAGAGATGCTTTACCATCTGAGCCATTTAAGATGTTTAATTAAACATCATCTTAAAACCAGTAGATGGGCTTCAATAGGGGTAATTCTACTGGAGTGAATACATTTGGGATAAGATAATGAACATTATAATTTTAAAATAATTGGCTCTGAGTAATCAAAGGCAGTGAAGGCTTATATAAGGACTTTGCAGCTAGTAATGTTCTCAGTGGAGATTACAAAAAGATCAAAAAAGACTGGATTTAATTGGAAAGTTTTAAGAAGAAACATGCTCTTGCCTTTATAGAAAATCATGGGGCATCTGAACTTAGAATACTGTATGCATTTCTGTTTAGTGAACAGAATGTACTCTATTAGATGTGGATGGGCCCTAGAGATTGACTACAAGGGTGATAGAGTTGCCACATGTGAATAAATGGTCCAGAGGTAGGGGAGGGTGGGTCTCCAGCTGCGTGATCAGGAGTAAAAGTGACAGCCATGAGACTAGTGACTGGCATCTGAAGTGAGGGGGCCAGTCTTGTGGGATTGAGCCCTTAACCAGTGAGATCTGAACTCTCCAGGCAATTAGTGTCAGAGCTGAATTAAATGTAGGACATCCAGGTGGTACCCACTGAGAACTGAATAATTATTTTGTGGGGAAAAATCCACACATCTGGTATCAAAAGTGTGGCTGGACGTAAAGAGAAATGGGAGAGCCAGCTTTTAGTGGAGACTTGACGTGTTTTAAGCAGAACTCATGATTTTTCCCCCCAAATATATTCCTTTCCTAATATTCTCTCTCTCATAAGAGGGCATTCCATTGGCTCAGTTCCTCTTAATTTCACACCCGCTATCATAATTTGTCAGTGAACTTTGTCAGCTCAACCTTCAAAACATATCCTGCATCTCACTGTAAGTCCTCATATCCAAGCCACCATCTTCACCTGGACTATACACAGCATGTTAAAGGTGTCTATTGCAACTCTTGCTCCCCTTTCCCCAATAGCCCACTTTGAGGTAGAGCTGCCATTGTGATCTTACAAAAACAAAATCAGATCATGTTGCTTCCTTGCCTCAGCTTGCTTACAGTTAAATCCAAAGTCCTCACCATAGCCCTACGTGAAATGGCCCCGATCATCTCTCTGATTTGGTGTCCTACTGCTCTTCTGCCTGCTCAAACTCTTTTAGTTATATTGGCCTCCTTGTTGGTCCTTAAACATACCAAGTATGCCCCCTTTTCTGGGTCCTTGTTTTCTTTTTCTCTCCCTGGAAAATTCTTTCCCCAGTATCCAGTGGGTGTTGCACCTTCGTTCAGATCTCTGCTCAAACGTCACCATGGTAGAGTACCTTCTTTGCTCAGTCTGAATTGAAAACCTCTTCACCGCATCTCCCCACACAGATCACTGCTTCATATTATATCTTAATTTATATTTTACTTGTTTGCTATCTGCTTTCCCCATTCAAATGTAAGTTCCATGAGGACAGGTACTTTATTTCATGTGCTGCTCTATTTCCAGTATATAGAAAATGTCTAGGCATAATAGGGGTCTGTTGAGTGAATTAATAAATGCATTTTTCCAACCAATCCTGGGAGATATAACTCAAGAGTTCAAATTAAGGTAACTGAAAGATTATGATTACTGTAGTGTGATTATTTGCACATCTGAATTTGTAAACTGAATCCTACAAGTACAATTTAATTCTACGGAGAAGGCAATGGCACCCCACTCCAGTACTCTTGCCTGGAGAATCCCATGGATGGAGAAGCCTGGTGGGCTCTAGTCCATGGGGTCGCTAAGAGTCAGACACGACTGAGCGACTTCACTTTCACTTTTCACTTTCATGCATTGGAGAAGGAAATGGCAACCCACTCCAGTGTTCTTGCCTGGAGAATCCCAGGGACGGGGGAACCTCATGGGCTGCCATCTATGGGGTTGCACAGAGTCAGACATGACTGAAGCGACTTAGAAGCAGCAGCAGCAGCGATTCTTTTACAAGGCTCTTCCTAGCTCAAATTTTCCTATTATTTCTACATTCATTTCCCTGAAAAATCTCCCTTTTATAATGTCATCTCCCTTCTCTTGAACCTCACAGTGGCTACTTAGTGTCAACATTGAAACCAAAATTTTCTACTTCTGTTTCACAGTGTTCAACCCCATTAATCACTTTTGCCTGGGGATTCAGTAGAATTTTCTTCTGTCTGGTTCAAACATGTGCTTTGTTTGTTTTCACTTCTAAACCTTGGCTCATTCCATCCCTACCAAATATAGTGCCTCTTACTTACAACACGAGAGAAGACTCTACACATGGACATCACCAGATGGTCAATACCGAAATCAGATTGATTATATTCTTTGCAGCCAAAGATGGAGAAGCTTGATACAGTCAACTAAAACAAGACCAGGAGCTGACTGTGGCTCAAATCATGAATTCCTTATTGCAAAATTTTTAAATTGAAGAAACTAGGGAAAACCACTAGACTATTCAGGTATGACCTAAGTCAAATTCCTTGCAATTATACAGTGGAAGTGACCAAGAGATTCAAGGGATTAGATCTGATAGACAGAGTGCCTCAAGAACTATGGATGGAGATTCATGACATTGTACAGGAGATGGATCAAGACCATCCCCAAGAAAAAGAAATGCAAAAAAGGAAAAATGGTTGTCTGAGGAGGCCTTACAAATAGCTGAGAAAAGAAGAGAAGCTAAAGGCAAAGGAAAGATATACCTATCTGAATGTAGAGTTCCAAAAAGTAGCAAGGAGAGATAAGAAAGCCTTCCTCAGTGATCAGTGCAAAGAAATAAAGGAAAACAATAGAACGGGAAAGACTAGAGATCTCTTCAAGAAAATTAGAGATACTAAGGGAGTATTTCACGCAAAGATGGGCAGAAATGATATGGACCTAACAGAAGCAGAAGATATTAAGAAGAGGTGGCAAGAATACACAGAAGAACTATAGAAAAAGATCTTCATGACCTAGATAACCACGATGGTGTGATCACTCACCTAGAGCCAGACATCCTGGAATGTGAAGTCAAGTGGGCCTTAGGAAGCATCACAATGAACAAAGCTAGTGGAGATGATGGAATTCCAGTTTATCTATTTCAAATCCTAAAAGATGATGCTGTGAAAGTGCGGCAGCCAATATTCCAGCAAAGTTGGAAAACTCAGCAATGGCCACAGGACTGGAAAAGGTCAGTTTTCATTCCAATTCCAAAGAAGGGCAATGCTAAAGAATGCTCATACTACCACATAATTTTACTCATCTCACACACTAGTAAAGTAAAGCTCAAAAATTCTCCAAGCCAGGCTTCAACAGTATGTGAACCACGAACTTCCAGGGGTTCAAACTGGATTTAGAAAAGGCAGAGGAACTAGAGATGAAACCGCCAACATCTGTTGGATCATCAAAAAGCAAGAGAATTCCAGAAAAATATCTACTTCTGCTTTATTGACTATGCCAAAGTCTTTGACTGTGTAGATCACAACAAACTGTGGAAAATTCTGAAAGAGATGGGAATACCAGATCACCTTACCTGCCTCCTAAGAAATCTGCATGCAGGTCAAGGAGCAACAGTTAGAACCGGACATGGAACAACAGACTGGTTCCAAATTGGGAAAGGAGTACGTCAAGGCTGTATATTGTCACCCTGCTTATTTAACTTATATGAAGAGTACATTATGCCAAATGCCAGACTGGATGAAGCACAAGCTGGAATCAAGATTATCAGGAGAAATATCAATAACCTCAGATATGCAGATGACACCACCCTTATGGCAGAAAGTGAAGGAGAACTAAAGAGCCTCTTGATGAAAGTGAAACAGGAGAGTGAAAAAGTTAGTTTAAAGCTCAACATTCAGAAAAGTAAGATCATGGCATCCGGTCCCATCACTTCATGGCAAATAAATGGGGAAACAGTGGAAACAGTGGCTGACTTTGTTTTTTTGGGCTCCAAAATCACTGCAGATGGTGATTGCAGCCATGAAATTAAAAGACCCTTGCTCCTTGGGAGAAAAGCTATGCCAAACCTAGACAGCATATTAAAAAGCAGAGATATTACTTTGTTGACAAAGGTCTGTCTAGTCCAAGATATGGTTTTTCCAGTAGCCATGTATGGATGTGAGAGTTGGACTGTGAATAAAGCTGAGCGCCGAAGAATTGATGCTTTTGAACTGTGGTGTTGGAGAAGACTCTTTAGAGTCCCTTGGACTGCAGGAAGATATCAAAGCAGTCCATCCTAAAGGAAATGAGTCCTGAATATTCATTGGAAGGATTGATGCTGAAGCTGAAATTCCAATACTTTGGCCACCTGATATGAAGAACTAACTCCTTGGAAAAGACCCTGATGCTGGGAAAGATTGAAGGCAGGAGGAGAAGGGGACGAAAGAAGATGAAATGGTTGGATGGCATCACTGACTCGATGAACATGAGTTTGAGTGAGCTGCGGGAGTTGGTGATGGACAGCAAGCCTAGTGTGCTGCAGTCCATGGGGTTGCAAAGTGTCGGACACAACTCAGCGACTGAACTGACTGACCACTTACATCCACATCTTAGTCTGCCTTTAATAGTTTTCTCAGTTCTCAGCATCTCAGTGAACCTTCTCATTCCTATTCTGGTTCTTTATTTACAATGAACCCTTCCCATCTCTGAGTGCAAATATGTAATGCCTGACAATATTGGATAACTGCCAGAGTCAGTTTATAAAAAAAATTATTTCATTTATTTTTGGCTCTGCTGGTTCTTGGTTACTGTGTGGGCTTTTCTCTAGTTGTGCTGAGCAGGGGCTACTCTAGTTGCTGTGCACGGGCTACTCATGGCCGTAGATTCTCTTGCTGTGGAGTACAGGCTCTAGGACACGTGAGCTTCAGTGATTGTGGCATGTGGGCTCAGTAGTTTTGGTTCCCTGGGCTCTAGTGCGCAGACACAATAGTTGAGGCACCTGGGCTTAGTTGCTCTGGAGCACTTGGCATCTTCCTGTACCAGGGATCGAACCTGTGTCTTCTGTGTTGACTGACAGATTCTTTACCACTGAGCCACCAGGGAAGCCCCAGACTCAATTATTGATTGATGGATGGGTTATTTAGCCGAATATTAGAAATAGTTTACATGAAATATGAATAAATGTTTGGTTAACTTTTGTTTTTGAAGGTTTTACTGGAAAAAGAAACTGATGACCCAGTTTAAAAATTATGTTATTTTAATGAAATTAACATTATACAATACTATTTTTATCACTCAGTTCTCTCAGTATTAATAATTAAAGCAAAATAAGAATCTATCCTTGAAAGTTATTTGTGTTTAACCTGCCTAGAGAAATCAGCCTGATTATTCAATTTTCTAATTTTGTTTTGTCCCACGGATAGCACTTCTGTCCCACTTATTGCAACTGGTGTATTTTGCACTTTATGTTGTACCCTTTATTTTCTTCTTAACACTTTCCCTCTTTATTTCCTTGTTAACTATATTTATTTTTGCTGTCAATGTGATTGGATGATATCCAATATGTCAAGTAAAATGTATTCAGTGCTTGTATTGGTCTTGGTCCAATCAACAATAGAAACCACTCAGTTCAGTTCAGTTCAGTTCAGTCGCTCAGTCGTGTCTGACTCTTTGTGACCCCATGAATTGCAGCACACCAGGCCTTCCTGTCCATCACCAACTCCCGGAGTTCACTCAGACTCACGTCCATCGAGTCGGTGATGCCATCCAGCCATCTCATCCTCTGTCGTCCCCTTCTCCTCCTGCCCCCAATCCCTCCCAGCATCAGTCTTTTCCAATGAGTCAACTCTTCGCATGAGGTGGCCAAAGTACTGGAGTTTCAGCTTTAGCCTCATTCTTTCCAATGAATACCCAGGACTGATCTCCTTTAGAATGGACTGGTTGGATCTCCTTGCAGTCCAAGGGACTCTCCAGAGTCTTCTTCAACACCACAGTTCAAGAGCATCAATTCTTCAGCACTCAGCTTTTTTCACAGTCCAGCTCTCACATCCATACATGACCACTGGAAAAACCATAGCCTGGACTAGATGGACCTTTGTGGGTCAAGTTTTATATAAAGAATTATTAAGCTCTTATAAAAGAAGGACTAGAAGGAAACTATGTATGGTGTTCTAGGACTGAGGGAGAATACCCAAGGAAGGACAAACTTGGAAGAGTTTCCCTCCCCAAGGTTGATTCAGTCTTACTGGTGAAGGTGTAGTTCAGCCCACTAGATAGCAGAGAAGCTTGCTGGTTTGTTCAGGCCACAGCTGTTCTGCAGTCTCCTGCGGAGTGCAGTGATCAGAAACCAGAGGGGTGAGTTTGCAGAGGGGATGGGAGCCAAGGCTCAGGGGTGCTGTGGCAGGTATGAGGAGGGTGTCAGCTGCAAAGGGAATGGTGACTCAGGGGGATCAGTGGTGAGCAGAAGACCTTAAGGTAGGTTTCCATGTTGAGAGGGCTGCTTTGGAAGTTTATCTCCAGGCCAGGCAAATGCTGCAAGGTGGTTGACCTACTATACAGCAGCAGGAAATAACAGGAGAGCGTGTTGCTTCCTCCAATGCTTCTCCAGTGCCCTCTGCCGAGAAAACTTAACATCTCTGGTGAGATGCTTCAAGTTGTGTCCTGTCACAGAGCATATACTGAAGGGTGAATAGGAGCTGAGGGGCAATGTATTGATAACAGGCAAAGTGTTTACCTGAGTCTAGATGTATTTGTCAAAGATCAATGTATTTAGGGAGCTATATTGAAACACTGGCAAAATGAATCCGTATCAGGAAGACATGTCAGTAATGGACAAATAATTTTTTAAATGACTGGACAATAGGGGTATTCAGATATCCAAATTTTTCTATATTTTATTTTAGGATTCTTTAAAAAATTGAGGTGTGTCATACATATAGTAAGTTGCACAAATCATAAATGTATAATATTTTGAGTTTTAACACATGTACACACAAGTAAAACTACCACCCAGATTAAGATACAATTTTCCCACCACTCAGGAGGATACCTTATTCCTCCTCCCAATTAAAATTCTCCCACCCCTACCAGGAGTATGCACTAATCTGGCCTCTGTTACTTGTTCAGGAACTTCATGAAATTGGATTCACAAGTAAGTCATCTGTTGTGTCTGGCCTCTTTTGTTCAACATGGTATCTTTGAGATTCACTCATCTTGCTTCACATATCAGTATTTCTTTTGGCATAGCATTCTATTATATGAATATACCACAATTTTTCTATCCTGTTGATAGACATGTGGTTTGTTCCTAGTTTTTGACTATTATGAGGAAAGCTGCTATAAAATGAGTTTTTGTGAAGCTGTGCACTCAGGTCTTTCAGGTATATATTCAGAAGTGGAATTACGTGGGCCTTGGAACATGCCAAACATTTTTCTAAAAGGTTTGAACCAATTTCCACTCCTACCAAAATGCATGAGAGTTCCAATTGCTCCATATTGTTGCCAGTACTTGGTGCATCTTTTGTTTTTAGCTTTTCTTGAGGGTAGTATTTTTAATAATTAAGATTAATTAGAACTATACAATTATATTTATCACTTTTATAATCTTAACTATATAATATTTATCATCTTCATGTATTTCTCATGTTCCCCTTTGATAAATAGAACTTGTTTCCTTCAAATGTTATCTGATATTTCAAAGTGAAAATAGCAGAAAATGGTATTTTGAAATGTGCTCTAAGTTTACCTATACTTCCACATTACAAATCCATCAGCTCTCCACTAAGCTTTTTGAGAATAATATAATAAATGCTTGCTCATTCACATAGCATATAACATTCTTTTTGACTCCGCAGTAGTTATTATGATTATCAATTATCATTGTAAAATGGCAAGGGAAAAACTCTGAACAACTGAGCCTTTTGCCTGATTAGGGCCTCTAAACCTAAGTGGAATTTCTATGTAAACATTACTTTTTCACAGTAATTAAGTAGTAGGATGTTTTTAAGAGTATAGTACAGGAGTCACACAGCTCAGCTGCAGTCCTGGCTCTGCTAGGATATTTAATAAGAAAGTTTTCTGTGTCTTTATTTTCTAATTTACAAAATGGAATAGAAAACAACACCAGGCTATGTCAAGGGCAAGGAACTTAACTTCTCTATCCCACAGTGTAAAATGGGGATAAAAATAGCATTATTGAGTATCACACTGTTAAAATACATATATATGTAAAACACTTTGCATAGTGCCTGGAACTTAATAAATGCTATATTAATATTAGGTATTCATTAAGCTGAAGAGTTGTAAAGGGCCGTGTAGTCCCAAACAGCAATTAATATATTTCTCAATCCCAGACAGACGCCTGAATTTTTAAAATTTCTCCCACTCTTCTCTTTATCTATTATTGAAAACAGCAAAGCCAGAAGAATCAGGACCAGACCTGGCTCTTAACTACTTTTCCTTTTGTTGTGAAAGTAAAAATCGGCCTGCTTCAGAAACAGTACATTATAAACTATAAAGGACTTTGATACTAATGCCGTTAGATTTATCTTCTACATCCCTTTAGTAATTCAGAAGAGCGTTTTCTCCACTCCAGCCACTTTACCGCAGCACTCCCTCGGCTTTCCCTCCCTCTTCCCCGACCTCAAAGTATTTTTCTCGTAAATGCTTTTTCCTATCTGCGAGAAAAGTTCCCTGGCACCAAAGACAGTGGGCAGTCAATTACGACCACTGGTACAGACTCCAGCTAGGTTCAGGGAAGTTTCGAGAAAAAAACAGCAACCTTCGGTGTCCTGAACACCTCAGGGCCCGCCCACTTCCCCATCTAGTTCGCTCTCTCTGCGCCCTGCCCGCCCGAAGTGAAAGTGAAAGTCGCTCAGTCGTGTCCGACTCTTTGCGACCCCATGGACTATACAATCCAAAGAATTCTCTAGGTCACAATACTGGAGTGGGTAGCCTTTCCCTTCTCCAGGGGATCTTCCCAACCCAGGGATCGAACCCAGGTCTCCAGCATTGCGGGCGGATTCTTTACCAGCTGAGCCACAAGGGAAGCCCGAACCCCAGAGCATTTCGGGAACTGTAGGCCCGGTTTCCGAAGGCCCGGTTCAGTTGGCGCATGCGTTCCGAGGGCTGGCCAACACACAGAAAAGGTCCCGGATGAGGAAGCGGCCGGTGATGCCACGCGTTCTGCGATTTGTGAGCCTGGACTTCTGGGAATTGTAGTCGCTTGAGGCGGGCGCCGTCGGTAAGGAGACGTAGCTTTCCTTGGGGTTTGCTACTGCAGTTGCTTCCCGGCGGGATACGCCGGGTTAGTCGGTTGTTCTCCCATCACCGCGCTACTCCGAGGTCCAGGAGGCTCCTTCCTTCTCTCTCGACTCTTTCTCCGTGGCTGTATGCGCCTTGCTCTGCAGTCCATTTCTCTGCCTAGCTCTCTCCCTCTCCTAGCCATCTCCAAAGCCTGGGCGTAGCGGGGGTTCGCCCTCTGGGAGAGACAGGGCCGCGACCTTTTCAAATCCGGCCCCCGTCCGGCGGAGACCCTCCTCATTTCACCCTCATCTCGGTTTCCCTCACTGTCCTTTTCCCCAGACTCTTCGGCACCACAGACCTCACGCTCCTTCCACTTTTTTTTTTTTCCCTCTGCAGGGATGGAAGCTTCCTGGCGCCAGGTAGCCGGTGGTCGAGGCCGAGCCCGAGGACGAGGCACTGCGGCCCCCTCCTCGGGAAATGGAGTCCATCTCCGCGGCGCCGGAGGAGGGCGAGAGAAGGGGTCGGTGGGCGCTGCTGTTCCTGGCCTCAGCCCCGGAGGAGCGGCCACCCCTGCGGCTGCAGGTAGCTCAGCGCGGCGCTGCCCCGCGGGGTCTGAAGCGCCTCAGACTTCCGTGGCCGGTGGTGAGAATGGCTCCTGTTCTCGGGCTCACCTGAATACCCACCTCCTAAGGCACTGCCTAGTCTGAGCTGCCTCCTCATTCACTACTTTCCTTCTTCGGGAGTTTATAATTGGCCTCACTTCTCAAAGCTTTCAGGCAACTGTTCATTCTAGGCCAATTCCCATCACACCTTATTCATCATCAGTTTAATTGATATTAATCTTTATTATTTCTCCGTCCCGTAGTCTTCTCTTCTCTCTTGTCTATTGAATTCCCAAGGTTGCAAATCGTAGCCCAGCGGTCTGATTTAGCGTATAGTTTGGTTAACACAATGCGTTAAATCTGAATTGATTGCCGGCAGTTTTTTGGTTTTTCTTTTTAAAATTTCATAAAAACCCGGTTAGCAACTTTTCTTCTCAAACACTGTGGCTTTGGTACTTTTATGCGTGGCAACAGTCGGTTGGGCCGAGTTACAGAAGTCCCTTTTAGATTGGATTTAGGCTTTCCCCTTCGCATTGTGTCTCCTACTTCTGGGGCTGTTTGTCATTTTCCATCTTTGTTTGATTGCCTAGTTTAGTGACCTTAATTATCTATGCCCTATATGCACTTGAGTTTGTGGTACTGTTTTCTACTGGGGTCACAAATTTCATGTCCTTTCCTGGATATATCTGGTGTGGCCTCCTTCAGCTTGTCAGTATCCTTCACCCAAGGCAACGGACAGGAGTTGGAGCTAACTCACAAGAGATAGTGAAGGACAGGGGACCCGGGCTTGCTGCAGTTCATGGGGTTGCAAAGAGCTTAGTGACTGAACAACAAAGCAGTGTTTTGGTGGCGTGCACACATGCAGCTTTCAGTTGTCCACAGCAGTGAAAGAGTGCAGGGGGTCAGAGAATAATCCCGGAAATCATTTTATTGTTGTATTTTTCAAAATATATTTTTTTGGGTGGAGGAGCAAATTGAGCTTCTGAATGTTATACCTCCTCCAGCTAATTTTAAAGTTAGGTGATAGAAAATTCTGAGTTTAGAATAGTGATGAGTTACTGAGTATGATATTGGTGGTACTGAGGTATGCAAGAGGGAGACTTGTGAACAGTTTTGGTGAACTTCCTTGGATTTTGTGGTTAGAGAAAAGCAAGCATCCTTCAACTGGATAATTGAGATTTGACTGTAAAAAATAATATATGGGAAGGTTGCTTTGTCAGCTGTCTTTGAGATGATCTGATCTGGGTCTATTGATCAGGTTATGAATGTTTTTATTATATCTGCTTCAACCTTTAAAAAAATTTTGAGTCATATATCTTATATCAATTAGTTTTCTACTAGTACTCAAAGATTCCTATGTAAGCTCTGTACATTTTCCTCCAGTTTTACTTGAAATATCCAGGAGTTCCAGCCAAACCAGCTGCAATAAGAAAAGGAGAGGATTTCATGAGGAAAATAAAGATAAAACATCATTAAATACAAGTACACCACCTAAAATAGGAAAGTTTTTATGAGTAGTGACTCATCAGTTTCAAGCATAAAGTGCATTTCTTAGTGCACTGATGAATTAAGGCACTCATGAATTAAGATCAATTCAGTATGTTTGTGGCTCCTTTCTTGAACTGTGGTTGCTGTCTAGAAGGGTTTATTAATAATGCTTGTAGAGAATTCTGATAGTCCTGCTCTTGAGGAGTTTGAAGTCTCATTGGGAATGTGCTATGAAGTAGTCTAATTCTTTTTTGCATTATTTAAGACAGTAACAAAGTCAGAAGTACAGACAGTGCTAAGCAGAATAACGGAACTAATTCAAAACTTACTTAACGTTTCTTTTTGGAATGAAGTTGTGAGAAGCACATTTTCCATGTTAGCAGTATTTTGTGTTGGATTCCTGTGCTTAGTCACTCAGTCGTGTATCACTGTTTGCGATCCCGTGGACTGTAGCTCGATAGGCTCCTCTGGCCATGGGGAGTCTCCAGGGAAGAATACTGGAATGGGTTACCATGCCCTCTTCCAGGGGATCTTCTTGTGGCCCAGGGATCGAACCCAGGTCTCCCGCATTGCAGACAGATTCTTTACTGTCTGGCACTTTATGGTCTGATTCTTTACAGTCTGTCTGATTCTTTACCGTCAGTCACTTTTTGTGTGGGATTAATGTTCAGTAAATGTGTTTTGTGACCACATGCTAATAAAGACAAAAAAGTTCTTGCGCTTTCTAAGCAGCAATTGTAAACATAGTGAGTATACAGTGAATATTGCTTGTGCTAAGTCTTTGGTGGGCCAGGCCATGTTGGGTTTGTAGTATGGAAGAAGATGATTTGAAAAAGCACGTGGCTTTGCTGATTTTGATGTGCTCCCAGTGGGTATGTTTCCCACCTCTTAAGAATCACTGTGTACCATTCATTCATTTAAAACTTTTTTTTATTATTGGAGTATAATTTCTTTGCATTGTTGTGTTAGTTTTTGCTGTACAACCAAGTGAATCGGCTATGTGTATCCCTTCCCTCTTGGACTTTCCTACCATTTATTTTTAAACATCTCACTTTAATTTTGTTAATGTCCTTGTCTTGAGGTTGATCACCAGTTTTTTGATACTTTAACATGCCTTTGTAAATTAAAAAATTGATTTGTTAGTCACTCTAGAACAGTTTGTTGCATTTAGCAGAATATTTAACAAAAGTGAAAGTTTATATTGTGGTATTCTCTTTACCTATATGATAAGAAATTTGAAAATACTTTTTTTCATAGATGACAGTAAAATAGAATGCACCAAAGGTGACTTTTAAATCTGTATTTTAATAATGTGTTGGTATATCATGTCTGTCTTTTTGCGAGATTGTTTTGCAGAAATGAAAAACATTTTTTTTTTCTATTAAGCAGAGCTAATGTCTCAAAAGAAATTTGAGGAAATCAAGAAGGCTAATCAGGCTGCAGCCAAAAAAATTGTTGAAGAACACTTTAGCTCTTCATCTGAAGAAGAAGGGGATGAAGATTTTGAAGGAAAAAGAGGAAAAATAGTTGCTAATACATTTATAACTTATACTACTCAGACAGGTACTGTATGAGCTTTTAAATTTTGATATTTTTACATCAAATGAAAAATATATTCCTGACTTTTTCTAACACCTTTACTCTGTGTGGGATACTTTTTGTATCTTAAGAATGAACATTCTTATGCTATGGAGTTGAATTTTTACACCTTTTATTATTTGCTGCCACCACTGCTAAGTCGCTTTAGTTGTGTCCGACTCTGCAACCCCATAGACGGCAGCCCACCAGGCTCTCCCATCCCTGGGATTTTCCAGGCAAGAACACTGGAGTGGGTTACCATTTCCTTCTCCAATACGTAAAAGTGAAAGTGAAGTCGCTCAGTCGTGTCCGACCCTCAGCGACCCCATGGACTGCAGCCTTCCAAGCTCCTCTGTCCATGGGATTTTCCAGGCAAGAGTACTGGAGTGGGGTGCCATTGCCTGCTCCGTTTACTATTTGAGTTATATGTTTTATCACAGTAATAGGATGGCAATGTCTTTTATAGCCTTAGAAATTCTCTTTGGTGTTTCATTGGCATCTCATTAGTATGCCTGGGTGGTGGGGATGGGGGATCGTCCCTGAGAGATGAGTTGGGTCCAGTTGTTCCTGATGATGGTTTGATTGCACTTGAAGACTTTGAATACTCCTTTAAATTGATTCTTCATTTTTCTCTTTTTCATTATGTTAAATGTATCTTGGAGTCAGTTTCATTTCTTAACTTTATTCCTTTATTTTATATCTTACAACTTCTGATGTTTATGCTTTAAAAAAAATCTTAGTCTCCTCAGGTTCAGTGTGTACAGTCACATTGTATGTTGTATATATCTGGGTTACTTAACCACATTCGTTTATGAGAGCAAGGGGCAAAGTGATGTTGCTGTGAAGATTTGGTACTAAGTGTAGAAATAGATTATTTTCTGTGAAGTGCTCTTACATATTCCACATTTTATGCTTACAGTCATTGCTGGAAGCATTCTTGAAGGTATTATCCATAGTAGTTGCTGAGTATATTGATAGCATCATGAGCCTGGGTACATATCATCAAAATGGTTTCCAAGGAATTTACCCTGTCTGGCAAGGAATTAAGATTAGGAATCTTGACTGAGAAGTCTGACTCAGCCAGGTAAAAGTTGGCAAAGAGGAACCTTGAGGTTTCTTGCTTTTAAAGGATTTCATAGAAAGTAACTTCAGGCTTCCTTCAAGAAGACCTCACTTAAACCATTCTAGGTACAGGTGTTATTTTTAAATAGGAAATCCAGTGATATAACCAAGTATTTCTGTCTAGTGTTTAGAAAACTTTTATCATTTATGAGTATTGTTAATTTTAACCCGGCTTTCATCTCAAAGTGTTAAGGCGATTTTCTTACGCTGTATTGTGTCAAATCCATAAGTATTTTGATATCCATTCCATTGTGTTCTGTACTTTGCCTCTACCAAAGTCAGGAAACTTGACTAGTACAGTAAATGCCAGAGTTATGAGATGGTTCCCATCTCACGTTAGTGAATTGAACACCAGAACTCACAGCCTTTATACTTCCATGTCAAGTTTCAGACTTTAATGGCAGCTTCCTGTTGGGTATTGCTGTCTTGCTGGCCTATGGAAACATAAACATATGTTGAACGATAACTTATTTATTGTCTTATTTTCTTTATATTAATTAGTAGTGCCACAGTTTTCCCAGTCACCCACCTAAGGCAGAAATCTGGGAGCAGGGTTGGCATATACATGACATGAGTATATTTTATTTGCTCCCACTCCTCCCCTCAGCCTATGTCAGACAGCTCTTCAGGCACAGCAATCTTTCCTTCTGAATCTTGGCATGAACGTTGACTTTTCAAAGCAACACAATCTCATTGTCACGAAGTCCTGCTGAGTTTTACTTCCTAAATTTCTTAAATTCACCCCACCTTTCCCCATACTGTCATCACCTTAATTCAGGCCCCTACAGCTGTTTAATAGGTTTAATAGCTATTAAATAATAGTTATTTAAATCCACATAATAGCTCTGTGGGGTAGATATTATTATTACTACTATTTTAAAGATGAGAAAGCTGAGATGGACACATTGACTTACTAAATGTCTTTTTTGCTTCATCTGCTGTAACTACCTCCTCTCTGGTACTTCATGTTTCCAGTCTTGGCCTCCTCACAGTCATTTTTCTTCAGTTGCCAGAGTGATCTTGTTAAAATGCATGACTTCAAATGCCATCCTGTCCACCATGACATCTTGGGCACTATACTTTATTGCTGCAGCCAAGTTTTAACACAATTTTCAAAGAAGTCTTACATAAATTTTATAAATATAAGATTAGACTTTATTAAAGTCTATTCATCTTGTTTTTATCTTCTATGTTACATGGTAGCTGTTAAATTAGATGAAATTTTAAAATGCTCTACATTTGTTAGAGCCAGCCATGTCAAAGAGCAAAATAAATACATAGAATATGGTTATTAAGTCTGTCTTTAAGGATTCTCGTCAAACTTTGATGTTTGTTCAAAACAATTGTCTTAGTAAGTTTATAGTATTTTATAGTTTTGGGAGTGATTTTATATATATTTTGTTGAATAACCTAAATTATACTTGTGTTTATAGTATGGTAGAACAAGATTTTGTGACTTTTGTGTTTACTTAGATGGTCTTAGAAAGTAAAGAATTATCCAAGTGTCCTTCTTATTTTTCTTTTTGATGACATAAATTTTGGCTTGTACAATTTTATTGCCATGTTCTGTACTTATGATAGTTTATGCCAGTAGTGTACTTTTCCTGGAGACTTGGTTAACCTCTATTGAATAATCTTTATTATACTAAAGGCCTGTAGGTTTATTTTTCTTATACTAAAGTGACTCAGATTATTGTCCTTTTGGTGTCATGTGAGCTTCAGGGTTGCTTTTCTGCCTTTCATTGTGCTGTTATTTCTTGGACCTTCCTGTATTAAACCCTTGCTGCAGCATAGCATAGTGGTCAAGAGGGCTCACTTTGGAGCCATACCGAAGTTACTTAAATGTTATGTGCTTCAGTTTTCTCATCTGTAAAATGAAATTAAAAACATCTTATTTAATCTTACTGAAATACAAATAGTGCAGTGTCTACCAAGTAAATGCTTAATGATTGCTTAAAGAAAATATGGTGTAGTAATTTTTTTTCTAAGTCATGCTTCCTTTTTAAGCAGAAATAGCATAATTTGATGAAACAAGGTTATTGTATTGTATTGATCTTTTCATTCGACAGATTTTTACTAAGAACATGCTTTGTCAGACAGACAGACTCATATACACAGACTCTTATGCACTTACACATTGATAGACATATGCTTATATTTAGGCTCAGTGGCTCTGCTGAGCTTTTGCTTTTCAGTTCCTTTCACCTCGCTTTAGGTATGCTTTCTCTTATTACTTGGCATCTTGCTGCCTTTGCCTGAGGCTCTGCCCCCACCGGATTTGTTAAGGACTGTAACAGCAGGTGAACTCTGAGAGAAGGTCAAAATAGAATGCATGGACTTTGTGACCTCTTTGCAGTTCACTGATTGCTTTTTTCCTTTAGCTTCTCCTTTTTTTAGCTGTAGTTTGAACAATTGATAATACTAGACAGTTCTCACGTAATGTGGTGCTGTTGGTGACTTTATGTTATTTTCAGATGTTGCTTAACCTTAAGTTTTCAATTTTTAAATTTCAAGATGGAGATGTACGAGAATTAGAGCGAACGAAACAGTACGTAAATGAAGCTTTTCAAGCCGGGGCTATGACATGCTTAATTTGTATTGCTTCAGTGAAGAGAAACCAAGCAGTAAGTTTTTGTCCATATCTAAAATAATGTTATTGCCGTCAAATATCTTATTTTGCATGTATACTTTGTAATCATTTATTACTGTTTTTGCTAAAAAATGTTTCATTTGAGAATTCTATTTATAAATTGATATTCAGTTTTGGGGAATCTGTGATTAAAAGAAAAATACCTCTAAATGAGCAATGAATATTTTCAGCACTATTAATAAAACTGAAGCAAATATTTTCAGTGTCAATGCATATGTCATGTTGATAAAGCATTTTTAGCATTAGTACTTCATAGAGACTCACAAGTACTGAAATGTTAAATAACTTACATTTCATTACTTTCACCAGGTTTTAAAAAATATCATTATGTTCCCTGCCTTCAAGGAAGTAAAACCTAGCAGTGACATTTATGGTTTATTAGTGAGCTTCTCTTGTCTTGAAGGTGCTTCTGGAAAGTGGCTAGGTTAATGGGGAGAGATGGATTCAGAGATAACTTATGTACTTAGAGATTCTATGGCCTAATGGTGAAGTTAATATATATGTAAATTTAAAGAGCATTAATAAAGCAGTTAAGGGGACGTGATGACTGAATGTGATAGACTCACCATTTAGACCTCAAGCTAATCCTCTGCTGTTGTAGCACCATTGCCTAGAGAAGGGCAGTCAGGTCAGATGTGAAATGGATGGGTCATGCAGAATGAACCAGAAATTTAAGCTATATCAGATAGGATAGCATAGCAGCTGCAGGTGCCTTTGGTGCTTCTGGTTGGCTTATTGTGAATTCAGCTGCAGTGGAGGAATAGTCTCTGCATTAAACACTTGCTGTCTGTGGGTTTTTTCCCCAACCTCACTGCTTTCTCTTTGGGAACTAACTCAGCAGGAAGTGGGTATAGTACCGAAGTAGGGCAGAGTTATTCCCCACTGGGGCAACATTCCACCATAAGGAGTTAAGGGATGAGTGCTGTAGCTTCCTCTTTGCTAGTGGTTGGGGCTGGAGTTGTCCTAGGCATGTTTTATGTGGTTCTTCAGAACATTCCTAACAGGACTGAACTTTGGCCCTTAGTAGTAATCAGCTGAGTAATATGCAGTTTATTCGCATTTCCTTTTCCCTCTCTTGACCTTTTACTTCTATATCCCAGTTCTTTTTTTAGGCACTGCTTTTTTGGGGGAAGAAGTTGGCTTTTTTTCAGTGCTTCAGCTGGCTTATGATATTTATATATATATTTTCAAGTTTCTTTGTTCACCCAAGTTTTAGAATTTAGCATTAATTGCGAGACTAATAGATTTTTAATAACAATGGGGCAACAGAGATTATAAGTACATACTTGTGTTTAAGGATTCCTTTTGTGGTGTTATTTACAATTAGAAAAACCTAAATGTACAATGACCCAAAATTTGTTAAATTATGGTATATAAATCAACGTGATACCTGCTATACAGCTATAAATATCATGTTGTATGAACATATTTGATAAGGGTAAGTGCTTATACTATGTTAAAAAAAAGGCTATAGTTACTTATCAGTAACTGCAGTATGACCTCATTTTTTAAAAAGTATGAAATATATACAAAAATATTAGAGATTTTTTTCAGAATGTTAGCAGTAGTTTCTAGCTGAATGAATCTGGATGGTTAATATTATTTTTCTTTACAGTGTTCTACATGTAAATTAATTTTTTAAAAGAACATTTCTTCTATTATGCTAGAGGAAGGTTTTTTTCTGTAATTAGTTCTTGAAAATGATACTTATTTTAAAGTATTGTGGAATTATCAAAGAAAAATCATTTTGTGTTTGTTAATCTCTGATACCTTTGTCTTAGGTTTGGAGTTGTTCAGGATGTTTCTGTATATTTCACATGCCCTGTATCCAGAAGTGGGCTAAAGACAGCCAGTTTCTGGTATCTTCTCTGACGGATGATGATTTTGGAAAGAGAGATTATCCCTGGCCTTGGTAACTTTCTCTAATTTAGTTGGAGTGTTTAGTAGTAAAATAAATGAAAATTGTAGCTTCTAAGTTGTTCTATTGGCAATTTCATTGTCCATGCTTGGCCTTCAAGTAGTCATTTGGTTTGTGAAGAGATGAAACCTACTAATGGCTCCCTCCATTGCCCCAACTTGTATTAACTAATAGTTCCTTTGGTAACTACTAAATCATTTAGATTCTTACCCCCCCCCCCCCCCCCCCACCACAAAGCAACGCCTTAGTTATCTTTTTAAAGAACTTTTAATTTCTTTCTGACTAGAATCCATTGAAATTCTGCAGCTTCTCTCAGGAGCTCCTGTTTGTATATTTTAGTGTCACATTGTACAAGACTGACATCTAACATTTTGATCATTGGCTTCCTAGTTTTAGCCTCAAAATCTATCAAAGCTTCAGGTTATCCAGTCTCATTAAATTTTCTACATTTATTATTTTAGTTTGGCTTCTAGGACCAAAACTGCTTTATTTTAGTCTTGCTGGGTAAAAATTTGTTTTAGTAGAGAATGTGAAGCAGTATTTGAACTTTTCTTTGACTTAGGCATATTTGAAATATATATATTTTTGTATTAGATGTTAAATATGAATATTTTTTATTTTCAAATATTTTTCCCTTTCTAGATTTTGCCATGTTTCTTGCTGCTATATTACCTACCTGTAACCTGATTTCTCTCTTCTGCTTGCTATTGCTAATATAGTTTGCTTATTTGTAGACCACCCAACCAAACTTTTAAAATAGTGAGCCTTATAAAATTGGAATGAATAACTCAAGAATAAAGTTCAGGTGGTTAGTAGAAAGCTAATGTTGCTTTCTTGTATAGCTGTATTTTAGATATGTGTTGTTTAATACAGTAGCAAGTAGCCGCATGCAGTTGTTTATACTCTTAAAAATTATGAAATAAAAAATTGTTTCTTCCTCAGTTGTATGTATTAGCCACATTTCAAGTGCTCACTAGCCATATGTGGCTAATGGCTATTGTGTTGGACATGACAGGTGTAGAACACTTCCATCGTCTCAGGAAATTATTGGACAGAGCTGTTCTAGATGGTTGAAGTTGATTTTAGTAAAATCATGTTTCTTACTAATATAGAGATGGAGCAGAGGTTACATTAACTGATTGTATATACTCCATTGTTAAGTATATTTATATCCCATCTCATATCACTTTTATAAATGAAATTAACTTCAGGAATTTCATTCTTTGTAGTCCCAAATGTAGGTTTGAATACAAACGATCTGACACACCCAGCAGGTACTATTGCTATTGTGGAAAAGTGGAAGATCCACCTTTAGATCCGTGGCTTGTGCCTCATTCATGTGGCCAAGTATGTGAGAGAGATTTTAAACCTTCTTGTGGCCATAAGTGTTTACTCCTCTGCCATCCGGGTGAGTTATATATTATATTTCTTGTTGTTTGTGGGTAGTTATTTCTTCTTACATTGAAGCAAAAAAATCATTGTGAAAGTTGAATCCAGAACTTAAGTGTACATAAGAAAATATTTGAAGGGATTGCCTTTTAAAGTATCAGGAAAGTGTTAGGAATTACTGATAGGTGTAGGAACTGAAATTTTTAATTTTTGACTTCTGATTTTTTTTCCTTTCATTGGATTCTAGGTCCTTGCCCCCCTTGTCCCAAGATGGTCACAACTACTTGTTATTGTAAGAAAGCAAAACCTATCCCTCGCCGGTGCAGTGCTAAGGAATGGTCCTGTCAGCTGCCATGTGGACGGAAATTGCTTTGTGGACAACATAAATGTGAAAATCCTTGTCATGCAGGTAAAAGGTCATAAGTGTTAGATGTTCCAGCCTTAAGCAGAAGTCAAAGCAGCCGCCATTGCTTTTATGATGTTCCATGCTTATTTATCGTTTTGATTTTAGGAAGTTGCCCACCTTGTCCAAGAGTTAGTAGACAAAAGTGTGTCTGTGGCAAACGAGTAGCTGAAAGAAGCTGTGCAAGTCCACTGTGGCACTGTGATCAAGTAAGGGTATATGCATTTTGAGGAGTGGGTGTTAAAGTCTACCAAAGCATATACAATTAGAAATGCTAGTTAGATTTAGTTGGATAAAAAGAGAGGAAGAACAGCAATTCAGATGAATTTTATTCATGTTTTAGGAAACTTTTCAACTTAGTATCATTTTAATTACCAGGAGAAATTTATTTTTCAAATTAACAGCGACTTGTTGAATTTCAGATTTAGTACATATGTACTCTTTCTTGCTAGCTTTTTCTCCTCTTTTCCCTCTTCTTGAGTTAATCCACTTGAGGAAGTAGGGTTGATTTTGTAGCTTGTCTTAGAATTGGCATGGCTTTAGTACCATTGGAAATCTTGGTGGATGACCACATGAAACTGTATGTTCTTTTTGCCTTTATTATATTTTAAAAATATACTCTGGCACAAAAGAAATGTGTGTTTGTGTTTATGCACATTCATGATACCTATGTAAGAGAGAAAGCATAATAATATGAGGAATATAAAGAAGTTGCTTATTTGTGATTGAGAAATTATTATGTCGTATACAAAGTCTTGTTAACTTTTAAGTCTTTAGCATTTATTGCATGTTGTTCTAGGTATGTGGGAAAACACTACCATGTGGTAATCATACGTGTGAGCAAGTTTGCCATGTAGGTGCTTGTGGAGATTGTCCTCGATCTGGGAAAAGGTTCTGTCCATGTCAGAAGTCAAGTAAGGCTTTCTAAAAAATCTTTAATCAGATTATGATTACTTGTTATGCTAATTATTATATTTTCCCAATTAGTCTTCTCTGGAAACTTACAATGTCATTTCAATAATAATATAAATTCAGTATTAGATTTCTACACACCTGGGTAACAGGACAATGTAGTCTGGTGGATTAAGAACTCAGATTTTGGCCCCAAACTTCCTGAGCCTCTGAAACGGGTGTCTTGTCAAGCTCAGACCAACCTCTTTTCAACCTATCAAAGCACATTCAAGGTGTATCTTCGGATTCCATCTGAATGCTCTTCCAACTCCCCTATTCTTTCAACCCCTGACCAGTGAAGAGAAGTGATTGAGGGAAGTAAATGTCAATATCCTGTGCTGCATGCTGATAAAACAAACAAAAAACTGGAGTGATAATAATATGATCTTTGATTATATAAGGGTCACCATTCTGAATAGCGTGCCAACATATATAAATCTGAGTGAGTTAAGACTGTGATGAATATAAGTATTGCAAGATGTATTCCTGATTTAGTTCCTTCCTCTGATCCCATTTCTTTCTTTCCTTGCTTGAATAAATCTCTGCTAAAATTAAAAAAAAAAAAAAAGACTAAGCGTATCTGGGTTGAAATCCCACTTTCTTGAATATACTTTTCTCAAGTTAAATGGGGACAATAGTAGTACCTTCTTCATAAGATAATTGTGAGAATTAAGTGATAAAATGCACATAAATTATTTAGTGTAGTGGCCAGCACATGAAGGAAACCTAATAGTTATAAACTCTTGCCATTATTCTGTGTTAGAGGTGAATTTAGTTTTGACTGCTTTGAGATGAAGGCATAGAAGAGTTTCAGTTGACGTTCACTTTCTTGATTAAGCACGAATACCAGCACACATATTTGTGAGATTATTGCCAGCATTAGTTATAAAATATTTATGTTAAAGGCCAATTTCATAGTTTGAAAATCTAGATTTTTTTTTTTTTTCATCCTATGAGCTTGTTTAGAGCAATTTTCTTTTTTTTTTTTTATTCTGTATATTGTAGAATTCTTCCTAGTAGTTTCCAGGGACTTACTCATTTCTTTAGAAAAGTTATTTCTGAAGTAGTTAGCTCATAAAAATGTGCTTCTTGAGTATGGTAACATGTCATGTGTCGAATTCTTTTTAAAACGCATAAACTTTGGGACTTCCTGGCAGTCCAGTAGTTAAGAATCCTCCTTGCAATGCAGGGGACCTGGGTTGGATCCCTGTTTGGGAACTAGGATCCCACATGCCACAGAGCGGCTAAGCCTGAGTGCCACAACTAGAGAGCCTCTGCGCCACAACGAAGATCCCACGTGCTGCAGCTTAAGATCCGATGCACCGAAATAATTTTTTTTTTTAAAGCATAAACTTTACACATATTAGGGGTTATTTTCATTAAAGTGAACTTTTTCCATTAATTATGTAGATGCAAAAACTCATGTCAGAAAGGCCTGTCATTTAGGGAACCAGAAGTACATGGCACATTATTAGTGTTTTATAATAATATATGTTGTTATTAATACTGATTTTTTTTTTATCTGCTTCTAGAATTTTCCTTGCCTTGTACAGAAGATGTACCAACTTGTGGAGATAGTTGTGACAAAGTACTTGAATGTGGAATCCATAGATGTTCACAGCGTTGTCACCGAGGCCCTTGTGAAACATGTAGACAAGTTAGTCATCTCCTGTAATGATTACTTGTTTAACAGCTGTCATAATATGTCAAATGGGGTTGTTTTATAATTGTTCTCTTAAACATCTGCTGTCATGATCTAACATTTATTATGATGAAACAGGAGAGTATGCCAGCAGTTAAATCTGAAGTTACCATTTATTTTGTATTCCTTGGTAAAAGTTTGAATGTTGTCATTTTTAGACTAGTGTGGACTTGTTTGTTCTCAGTAGACATTCAAAGCAACAATGAATTAGGCTTAGTGATGATGGAAAAAAATGCCTAGATGTCATTTTGGTTTTGACATGCTACCAGATAATCCAGTTTTCTTGTTTTATTGAAACTAGATGTATAGATGTTACGGTGTAATTAGATAAAAGAGATTTTAATTGTTTTACTATTTAATATCAAGTTTTTACTAAATTTAATAATAGAAATTCTGTGAAGTCTTTTTGAAACAAGTGTCTTAGAAAATTCAGCCTTTTTTTTTTTTTAAGTCTTTAATACAAAAGGCTCTTAAAACTTTTCTCTTTCATTTTTTAGTAATTATAGAGATAGCAATGTGAAAAAATCATATCAACAAAAGTCAATAGCATTTGATTCTTCCAGGAAGTGGAAAAGCATTGTCGCTGTGGGAAGCATACAAAACGAATGCCGTGCCATAAACCTTATCTTTGTGAAACTAAGTGTGTTAAGATGCGGGACTGTCAGAAGCATCAGTGTAGGAGAAAGGTAATAAGCTTGGAAAACTGATTTTAAAATTCTTTTGAGTTTTTCCTTTTGGGGCCTATGATAAGTGCCATCTTGACTTGTTCTTCAGGTATTTAGACATATTCTTTGCTTCCTATATGAAATATTAATAAATATATTGTTTGTATTAGTGGAAATTCTACCAATGTTTTTAAATAACAGTGGTGTCCTTTTGTCCTGTGCATAATTCTTTTGTCTTGATTCTCTGGCTATTTCTGTTCCCTGACTAAAACGTCATAGCAGTGTTAGCAGTGTCATTTGGTTTTGTAGAGGCTTAACTTCTGCTGTTCAGATCTTATCTGTAGAAACTTGGTTCAGTATAAGGAGTATTTTTTTGAGTCTGTAGATTTGCAGTTTTTTCAAGCCTCTTTTATTATTATAAATTATCCCTCTATCTCCGGTAAGATACCTTGTTCTTAAATTTATTAAATATAGTGATTTCAACTTTGTTTTTCATAGTGTTAATACAGTATATCTTTTCGATCCTTTTAACTTATTCATATCTTTATATTTAAAGTGAACATCTATGCAGAGCACTTAGATTTTTTATTTTATTCAATCTTTAGTTTTAATTTGAGTGTAGATCATTTACATTTCTTATGATCTTTAATAAAATGGTTGAATTTAAATCTATCATTGGCTATTTATTTTCTGTTTGCCCATCTGCTCTTTGTTGCTTTTCCTTCTTTTGTGTCTTCTATTTGATTGAGTGTTGCTTTTCAATGATTCTACTTTACCTCCTTTATTTAATTCTGACACATTTTATACTATTTTTTAAAATAATCTTAAATATGTTGTTTTGCTTTAAAAGGTATCTTTCAAAGAATTTGAAAAAAATAGGTAATCTTTTATATTTATCATCAAACTCATGACTTTTGCCATTTTTCATCCTTTTATAAAGATTCAGGTTTCTATCTGGTTTCATTTTCTTTTATCTGAAGAACTTCCTTTAACACCTCTTGAGTGCTGGTCATGGAGTCTTTCAATTTTTGTAAACTCTCTTTAGCTTTTGTTTGTGAAAAATATTTTTACTGTATGATTTTTATTTGACAGTTTTCCCCCCATACTTTAAACTATTTTTGTTATCTTTGTTCTTCTGTATGTATCTTTTTTCTTTGTTTAAAAAGATTTTTCTCTTTATCATTAGTCTTCAGGAATTTATTAGTGATTTCCTTTGTATTGCCTTCTTCATGTTTCTTTTGCTCGGCTTTTGTTGAGTTTCTTTTATTTCTTTATAGTTTTCATCATACTTATGACATTTTCGATCCTTATTTCTTCAAATATTTCTCCTACTCTTTGCTTTATGACACTCCAGTGATGTATATGTCAAACTACTTGAGGGCCTATAGTTCTAATGCTTCACTCATGCTCCATTTATTATTTAGTCTTTTTAATGTTCATATTTTATGTTAGCTTATATTGCTTTATCTTCAAGTTCAACAAGTTTTCTTTTGCATTGTATAATCCCATTTTTAATCCCATCATGTATTTTCTCATCTCAGACAGTATTTTTTCATCTGAGTCTTGGAGTTGGGTCTTTTTCATCACTTCCATGTCTGTCCTTTTCATGCTCATGCTTTCTTCTGTTGTCATCAGTATAGGTGGATGGGCTTTACTTCACAGGCTTATTTTAATGTACTTATCTACTAATTCTGTCATCTGTCATTCTTGGGTCTATTTCTGTTGATCGAATTTTGCTTTCCTTTTGGGTTATTCTTTCCTCCTGGGTGACTTTTGATTGGTTTCCAGATACTGTGAACTTTATATTTTGTGCTACCATTTCTCCACAAATTCTAACCATACTGGCCTCTGAACCTTGAATTTTGTCTCCTTAACTTGGTGAGACCACTGGACTTTGCTTGTGATTTTTCTCCTTGTGCTGCAGTGTGGAAACTTCCAGGTCTAAACTTGTGCTATCATAGGACTCACCTTTTTTGTTTATCTTTTCATAGGGTTTCTGTCCAGTGTTGCCTAATTGTCCAAAATCTGAAAACTGTTGTTGGATATATTTTGTCTGATTTTCTAGTTGTTTAAAGCAGGAGAGTAAATCTGGTCATTATTGCTCATCAGTGGTGAGAAACAAACACCTAAAAGGCTTATCGCAATAATCTTCTTTTCCCCCACTGGCACTGGGAAAGTGATAGGCACATAGTATTTTTTGGTAAATACTTATTGAATTGAGTGAACTATTTTAACTTTTAATTGCTTTTCAATAATGTATATTTTGTTTTGAGCTATTTTTTTATCCTGAAACTTTTTCTTAAGTAGGTTACAAACCCATATTTCTTAAAGACAATTGTAGTCTGTATTTTGTTTCCAAGGTTTGGATATATGAGAAGTCAAGGAGTTAGAATGGCAGATGGAACTTTTAAGTAGTTGCTTTGTGTTCATGAATGAAAATTGGGACAAGTCTTAGACAGCTGTATTTCTCACAGATTGAAAATTAAGAAGTAACAAACTAGAGAGTGCTGAAATCAGTTAGCCTGTCTCTGCTTCTTTCCTTTAGTTAGACTCTGATTCTTTGGTTTGAAAATAGTTCCCCACCTAATTTATATAATGCACTGGCTTTATTATAATTAAATCTTAAAAATAGGCAGATTGTTTGCCTAAATTGATTATAGAGTTTGACCACAAGCATTCCTATGGTTAATGTTGTCAGTCTCTGCATATATAAGTAGAAGAGAATCTCTTATGGAACTATTTTAAATTATAGAATAGTTAACCAAAGGGCACGTAAATTTAGCTTGATTTCACTAAATTAGGTCATTGTCTATTTAAACTTACAAGTTCTTAGTATAATGTATTCTACACAAGAATGTTAATACTCTTGAATATTCTTATTCTTATAGTGAAAAGAACAATCTTTTGATTTCCCTAAGTTCTGTGAATAACTAGTAATGACATTCATATTATGTATGATTTTCAAATTATCTGTTCTTTATATATTGCTTTCCCTTCAGTGTTGCCCTGGAAACTGTCCACCTTGTGATCAAAACTGTGGACGGACTTTAGGATGTAGAAACCATAAGTGTCCATCTGTCTGCCATAGAGGTAAAATTTAATAACAGCTGTAATTTTATGTTTATATTTACATAGTGCTTTATAGTTGATAGTGAGCTTTCACATTTATTATCTTACTCTTAACAATCTTGAGACGTTAGAGTAGTCGCTAGTATCCTTATTTTATGGTCGAGGACATTTAAGCTGAAGAGGATTCAGTGATTTCCTTAGGGAATTTTCTAGCAAAGCACCATAACCAAGATTTGAACACAGGCCTTCTAAATATAAACTTTAGTTCTTTCTGTAATACCATATTGTTTCCTTTCTTCTACCCAACCTTCCCCATATAGTTCTTAAGCTAATAGGTTTTTCAGTACTATTGTGAATTTTAGACATTTATATGAAATTAAGTTTAGTAAATGAATGGATATATTCTTTCCAGTGGGTCTCAAAATTTTTAATCTCAAGGCCCCTTTAAACTCTTTTTGGACCCAAAGACCTTTTGTTAATATGGGTTTTATCTATTGATATTTATTCTATTTAAAATTAAAATATAATAACATTTATTATTTTATTTAAACATAGTAATAATCCATTACATCTTAATACAGTAACTTTTTTTGTGTGAAAAATAAATATTTTTTGGAAAAAAAAATTAGTGGGAAGAATGGTATTTTGTATTTTTGCAGATTTCTTTAATGTCCAGCTTAGTAGAAGATAACTGGATTCACGTATCTGCTTCTGCATTCAATCTATTGTGATATCCCTTATCACATAGCTTCTGGAAAATTCTAATCTATGTATATGAGATCTTGCACACCACCTGAAAGGGTCTCAGGAGTCCCTAAGTTATTAGACGTTGAAGACTGAGTTAACTTTACTCATTTGGAGTATGTTAGTATGAAGTGAAATCTCCTGAAAGATAGTTTATGGTAGTGGGAAGAGCATGGACTTAAATTAAGAGGTCTGAGTCAAGTCTGGACTTAGTAGCTATATGACCTTGGACAAACTACTGTACTGTTTTTTGTTGTTTTCCTTTGGGATTAGGTGGATGCTAGATATCTCTCTTAATGTCTTCGTTCTTTCAGGAATCTTGGAAGGTGAATGACATTAGTGTTTTGTGTAAGGAGGAAGAAGGCAAAGACTATTGGCCCAAGGTTATAGAACTAGTTACAGAGTCAGGATGTGAACCCAAAACTTCAATAAGTATTTTTGAGTGTCTTCTAAGTACCAGGCACTGGGATTACATGAGTGAATAATTTGACAGAGTACCTGCTTTTATGGAACTTATTTTGTAATTCTCCCTTAATTAGAATAAAAATAAATAAATTAGTACAGAATATCAGATAGTGACAAGTATAATAAGAGAATTAGAGTGAAATTAAAATCATGTTAGTGGATGATATATACTGCTTTACATAGTATGGTCAAGTAGGATGATGTGTGAGGGGGACCCTGAGAGACGTAGGGATCAGACGCTGTGGAAATGGGGATGGGGCGGTGGGATTGCAGATGCCTTAAGACGGAAACGTTTGAGAGGACTGAAGTGATTGTCCAAGGAGATGAGGTCAGAAAAATGGTGGGATAAAGGACTGCTGAGGAAAGGAGAATATGTCTAGGGTTTCAGAAGCCACTGTTAAAACGTGACCTTCACTTTAAGTTGAAAACTTGACTGGTTGTATGACCATCAAAGAAATTAGATCAGTAGTTGAGAATTTTCTCACCAAGAAAAAAAAGGTCTCATTGATATTTACACTTGATTTTTAACAAATAAACATTTAAGGTATATATAAGTTTAATCTCTTTGTAAATTATTTGATAGTATATATAAAAAAGGATTGTGCCCCAGCTCGTTAGTTATCTTACAGAGAAAGTAAGAGAAAATTACAGGTCAATCTAACTCATGAACATGTTTGTGAAATTAGTTTTAACCACTCAAATCCAGCTAGATGGTATTAAGATATCCATGCAATAATATATGGTTGGTTTAAGATTAGTAAATGTAATATGTTTCTACCACATTAACAGACTATAGGAGAAATGAGATCATTTTAGTAAATGTCTGAGAAACCATTAATAAAATTCAAAATCTGTATATGATGAAAACTTAACCAGGAATAGAGGAGAGCATCCTTAACCTGATTTATACAGTATCTGCAAAAAGCATAAAGCAAGCATCATACTTAGTGGAGAAATGTTGAAAGCATATCCCCATCTTGTACTCCTTTGAAGCAGATCCCATAAATACTTCAATGTGCATCTCTAAAAGATGGATTCTTAACCTGAAAATAGTTAATCTGTTTCTGAATATCAGCAAATATGTGATGTTCACATATCTTGTTGTTTCATAAATACCTTTATTTTTTTACTTCAGTTTGTATGACTCAGAAATCTTACTAAGATTGACATTGTAGTTGGTTTATGTCTCTAAAGTCTGTTAATCTGTAATTTCCCTCTTTTTCTATGATTTTCCATCTTTTTCTTTTGTCACTTAAGAAACTAGATTGCTTTATACAGTTTTATAGAGTCTGGATTTTTCAGAATGCATCTCTGTGGTATTATTGAATTTTTGGCATTTTCCTCTGTATTTCCTATAAACTATTAGTGGGACTAGTGGTTTGATCAGATCTGGGTTCAATTATTATTATTATTGTTTGGCAGAATGTTTATTTTTAAAAAAGTTTACTAGCCCCTAACAAAATTTATCTTAATGGAAAGTGTATGAAAATACCATTGTCCAGCTCTTACCACAATTGCATAAGATATGTAAAATCATTATTTTATGTCATTTTTCATTATTCTAGACACCTTCATAATCTTAAGTTATACGGTAACTCATAGGAAGAGCATGCTGTCTGCATGTTTGCATTGTGAATATATGAAAGTTCAATTTATAGTTCTTTTAAGTTTAAGACCATCCATGGTTATGATTCCAGAATTATTGGGCTTTTGACCCACTGATCACTGTAACTCTATGCTCCTTTTTCATTTAAAAAATACTGTAACTGAAGTTATTTTAGTTTATTTGTCATGTTGTACAAGTATTTGTAATGGGTTCATTAGGAAGACTGTTCAGGGAAATTATTCCTTATTCTCAAGATTTAATTAAAAAAAAAAGAAAACTAATACTGTAGTTTAGGATGGTGAAAAGATATTGTTTGATAAGTTCCTCTGAATTGCTGAAGATGAATGAAAATGATCATTGTTAAGTGTGGAAATTGATACAATGTGCTGAGTAAGAACAGACATAAATATTGCTATTAACTTTTAAAAAATGTGACATCTAGTCATTCTTTTGGAAGGAACAAAATAAAGTTTGTTCAGGTGAGTCAGGATGACTTGGTTTGCATTACCATCAGGATAATACTTCATTGGATTATACTTACCAAAACTCTGAAGTCTAAGTTTGGTAATTTGTATGATACATGTGTGTTTTTTCCCTATGATGATTTTTGTTTTCGTTTTCTGTGGTCATTATTTAACTTATTAAATATTTTTAACTTTTGTTTGTTTTGAACTTATAGAATCTTTAACCAGGCTGTTTGTCATCTTTAATCTGTTTTTTATTAGGTTAACTGCTGTTCATTATTTTGCTTGGTCTGACACCTAGGCAGCAGTGTCTTGAGATACTTCCTAGTTGAAGACTCTTTATTCCTTTTTTATTATTTCATTTTTAATGGGGTGCCCTACTGGGAAAACAGAGTAGAAAGAAAGCCCTTAAGAGAATGTCAAAGCCTTGGGGAGAACTTTTTAGCCCAGTTTAAAAGATTTCTTTTCAGTTGGTTTTGCATGTTTCTACCAACCCATAACAAAAGAAGGTGAAAAACTAAAACTCTAAAGATGTTTACTTTTGAAATGTTTAGAAGAGAATTATTTGGAATTATAGCCTAAAATGAGATTTTACAATTTAGTCTTTTCTCAGAGCATGACTAATGGAAAATTGACTGTACTTGTTAATAATCTGATGAAAGAAGTCACTCATATTGGGGAATTTATCTTAAAATAATGTACTTGAATAAATGTATGTATGAAATTAAGCCAAAAAGATTATTGCTAACAGATTTCCCACAGACTTAGCTCCATTTTGCTTATATAATTTTAATAATGTGTTATTTGTTACTTAGAACTTTTAGCAAATTTTAAGTGAAATTCTAAAACTTTTTGTTGAAGTACCAGTGTAGGTACAGAAAAGTATACAGATAGCAAGTGTACAGTTTGATGACTTTCTGTAAATGGAACCTACCCATATAACCAGAACTCACATTACTAAACAGAACATTACCAGCATTTCCAAAACTATTTTTGTGTCCTTTGTAATCATCATCCTGATTTTAAACAGAGTAGATTTAGTTTTTCCTGTTCATTTTATGTAAATGGAATCATACTCTTGGTGTTGAATTTCTTTTGCTCAGTGTTATGTGTGAGGTTCGTTCATACTGGTTTTATTCTCATAGTAGAATCCCATTGTGTGAATATACTAAACTTATTGATTCTGCTGTTGATGGGAATTTGGATAGTTAAGGAACTTTCTCTTTAAGTTTCAGACATTTTTTTTCTAGGTAGTTGTTACCCTTGCCCAGAAACTGTAGATGTGAAGTGCAATTGTGGTAATACAAAGGTGACAGTACCCTGTGGCCGAGAACGTACCACAAGACCCCCCAAGTGCAAAGAGCAGTGCAGGTTAGTACAAAGCTCTGCATAGACTTACATCTGATACCTTAGAGATTTAAATTCATATTGATTTTTAATTTTGTTAATATTTTCAGTTTTGCTTTAATGTTCTAAAATATTAATATTCACAGTATGATCATTCTGTGTGGAATCAGAATATATATATATATGAATAAATAATTGTACTTTAGATACAATTGTTCAGTAATCAAAGTAATTAAAAAAATTGTATTTTATAATTTAGTCGGCCACCAACTTGCCATCATACAAGTCAAGAAAAACATCGCTGTCACTTTGGCTCTTGTCCTCCATGTCATCAACCTTGCCAAAAGGTTTTGGAGAAATGCGGTCACTTATGTCCTGCTCCGTGTCATGATCAAGCATTAATAAAGCAAACTGGCAGGGTAAGAGAACAAATATTACTAAGAGATAATGCATTTCTCTGGGTTAGGTTTTCTTAATTTTTCTTAGTCATACAACAAGCGATGATTAATTACTTACTGGATATTAAACACTGTGATAGGAGCTGGGTCATAAGGTATAGGGCTTCTCTGGTAGCTCAGCTGGTAAAGAATCTACCTGCAATGCAGGAGACCCTGGTTTGAGTCCTAGGTCATGAAGATCTGCTGGAGAAGAGATAGGCTACCCATTCCAGTATTCTTGGGCTTCCTTGGTGGCTCAGGTGATAAAGAATCTGCCTGCAATGCAGGAGACCTGGGTTTGAACCCTGGGTTGGGAAGATCCCCTGGCGAAGGGAAAGGCTACCCTCTCCAGTATTCTGGCCTGAGTCCATGGGGTCGCAAAGAGTCGGACACGACTGAGTGACTTTCACATAAGGTTTAAGACTTGACCTTCTGTCTTTAGAAGCTTACAGTATAGAAAAGAAACCAATAAACAAATGTTTGTAAGAACAGCATGATAGTCATTTTATAATCTTGCAGATGAGTTTGTGAGTCCTCCATATATTGTGGTGTAGGGTTATAAATATCTCCTAACTTCTTCAAAGATTCCTTCACACATTCAGCAAATATTTACTGAATTCTTACTATGTGTTAAGCATTTTTCTAGGTGCTGGGGAGATAGTAGTGAACCAAACAATGGAGGTTAAATTCTACTGGTGGAATTTAGATTTTGTGATTCTGTTTTGTTTTGTTTGGGCTTATAAGAAGTGGAGGATGCTATACTGCCTTTGTTCTGTTATTTAAAAACTGCAGTCTGCCTCAATTTTTAATATAAATGTGTTAGAAGGAAACAATGTAATGGAATTTAAGGATGTAGTAAAATATTTCAATAAGCACAATTTGTTGATGACTTGAAAAAATTTCAACCTGCTTGAGCAGAGGATTTTTGGAACTGTTTTCTTAGATACTTAAACTGGCCATACAGTTTAGCTCCTCTGACTTAAAATTGGTGTGTATTTTACTTGTAGCACCAGCCTACAGGCCCTTGGGAACAGCCTTCTGAACCAGCATTTATTCAGACTGCATTGCCTTGTCCTCCATGTCAAGTTCCTATTCCTATGTAAGTATTAGAATTTTAGCTTTTTTTTTTTTAATTTATTTTGGTTGTGGCATGTGAGATATTTAGTTGCAACATGTGAACTCTTAGTTGGGGTATGTGGGATCTAGTTCCCTGACTTGGAAACTTGGGCTCTCTGCATTGGGAGCAGAGTCTTTAAGACCTTTTGACATAGTCCAAAGCATATCTTAAGAAACTTCTCCCCTTTTTCTTTTTGTAGTTCATCATTATGTCAGGCCTAGCCTGTAAAGTGGGCTTCCCTGGTGGCTCTGGTAACCTGGTATCTCTTCCCTGGTAGCCTGTAAAGTAGTCTGTCTTTCTGTTTCATTCTTTTCCAAATATATTTTGCATACTGCTTAAAATCTTCCTCTAGATAACTTTTTTTGAGTCATTTTCCCCAGTTAGAGTTTTAATGGGTCAGTATAGCCACTCCTACTCTTCTTTTGGTTACTGTTTGTGTGGAAAATGGACAGATTCTTAGAAACACATAACTGTACTGAAACTGACCCAAAAAGAAGTAGGAGATCTGAATATAACTAGTTTTTAAAGAGTTAACACCAGTGTTTTACTAAGGAGGGACACTTCCTGATGCATTCAGTGAGGCTAGAATTTCCCTGATAATAAATTAGAAAAAGACAGGAAAAATACAGACCAATATCCCCTTTTTAATATAGATACAAAAATTCTTAGCTAGATATTAGCAAACTAAATCCAGCAATGTGCACAAAGAATTACATACCATGGCCAAATGTGTGTATTCCAGAAATATGAATTTGAATCAACCTCAGTCATTCATTCATCAATAATTGATTAAAATCAATCAACTTAGTACTTCATCAGTAGAGTAAAAGGCAGTTGATAGATGCAGAAAAACATTTGACAAAATCTGACACATTTTCTTGATAAAAACACTCAACAGTCGTGGAGTAAGAGGGAGCTTCCTCAACCTAATGAAGGATGTCTATGAAAAACCCATAGTTAACATCACACTTAATGGTAAAAGATTTAAAGGTTTCACCCTGAATATCAGGAACAAGACTAGGATGTTTGTTCTGCTACTTCTGTTCAATACTATACTAAACATACTAGCTAGAGCAATTAGACTAGAAAATGAAGTAAAACTGTTTGGATTTTCAGATAACATGATCATGTGTATGGATGATCCTAAGGAATCTTTCCACAAGTTATTAGAGATATTAAATGAGTTTAATGAGGTTATAAGAAGCATGAATATACAAAAGTCAATTTTATTTCTATCCACTAACAATGAACAGTCTGAAAATTGAACTAAGGAAACAGTTCCATTTCCAATAACATTAAGAAGAATAAACATTTTGTTTATTTAACAAATTGTTAAATAAATTTGGATAGAAGAAATCCAAGATTTCCACACTGAGAACTATAAAACATTGTTAGAATTTAAAGAGGACCAAAAACTGTAGTACTGACATCCAGATATACATAAAGGTCAAGTGCATAGAGCTGACAGCCCAGAAGTAAGTGCATGCATTTATGGTCAGTTGATTTTTGGCAAGGGCGTCAGAATAATTAAATAGGGGAAAGAATGCTTTTTGTAACAAATGGTTTGGGGACAACTGAATATTCACATGGAAAATTAGCTCAGATTCTTACGTCACAGCATATGTAAATAGTAACTCAAAATGGATCAGAGGCCTACAATTAAGGACTAAAACTACTAAACTCTGAGAAGAAAACATAGAATAAAATCTTTGTGTCCTTGGGTTAGGGATTGTTTTATTAGATATGACACCTAAAACATAAACAACAAGAGAAAATAAATTGGAGTTCATAAAAAGTAAGTCAGAGGACATTATCAAGAAAGTGTACGTTAAGGACACTATGAAAAAATTGAAAAGATAGCTCACAGAATGGGAGAAAATGTAAATATATATCTTATAAGAGTATATTATCCAGAGTATGTAAAGAATTCTTAGACTGAGAGACAAAAAGACTAATAATCCAATTTCAAAATAGTCAAAGACTTAGAACAGGTATTTCTTCAAAGAAGATCTACAAATAGATAATAAACACATGTGAAAAGATGCTCCATGTCACCAGTTAGGAAAATATACATCAAAACCACCAAGAGATAGTATTTTATACCCACTAGGAAGGCTAAAATAAAATAGACATATGATGTGTTGGTGAAGATGTGGAGAAATTGGAGCCATTATACATTGCTATTGGGATTGTAAAATGGTGTAGCTATTTTGGAAACATTTTGGTAGTTTCTCAGAAAGTTACCATATGACCCAGCAATTTTGCTTTAGATCTATACCCAGGAAAATTGAAAATATATGTTCACAAAAACTTGAACATGAATGTCCATAGCAGCATTATTACTAATAGCCCAAAAAGTGAAGACAACTCAATTGTCTGTCAACTGATGAATGGATAAGCAAAATGTGGTTTAGCCATACAGTGGAATATCAGTTCAGTTCAGTTGCTCAGATGTGTCCGAATCTTTGTGACCCCATGGACTGCAGCATGCCGGGCCTCCCTGTCCATTGTCAACTCCTGGAATTTACTCAAACTCGTGTCCATTGAGTCGGTGATGCCTTCCAACCATCTCATCCTCTGTCATGCTCTTCTCCTGCCTTGAGTCTTTCCCAGCATCAGGCTCTTTTCAGATGAGTCAGTTCTTCGCATCAGGTGGCCAAAGTATTGGAGTTTCAGCTTCAGCATCAGTTCTTCCAATGAATATTCAGGACTGATTTCCTTTAGGATGGACTGGTTGGATCTCCTTGCAGTCCAAGGCACTCTCAAGAGTCTTCTCCAACACCACAGTTCAAAAGCATCAATTCTTTGGTGCTCAGCTTTCTTTATAGTCCAACTCTCACATCCATACATGACTACTGGAAAAACCATAGCTTTGATTAGACAGACCTTTGTTGGCAAAGTAATTCTCTGCTTTTGAATATGTTATCTAGGTTGGTCATAACTTTTCTTTCAAGGAGCAAGCGTCTTTCAATTTCATGGCTGCAGTCACCATCTGCAATGATTTTGGAGCCCCCCAAAATAAAGCCTCTTACTGTATCCATTGTTTCCCCATCTATTTGCTGTGAAGTGATGGGACCAGATGCCATGATCTTTGTTTTCTGAATGTTGAGTTTTAAGCCAACTTCTTCACTCTCCTCTTTCACTTTCATTAAGAGGCTCTTTAGTTCTTCTTCACTTTTGCCATAAGAGTGGTGTCATTTGCGTATCTGCTGTTATTGATATTTCTCCTGGCAATTTTGTTTCCAGCTTGTGCTTCTTCCGGCCCAGCGTTTCTCATGATGTACTCTGCATATAAGTTAAATAAGCAGGGTGCCAATGTACAGCCTTGATGTACTCCTTTTCCTATTTGGAACCAGTCTGTTGTTCCATGTCCAGTTCTAACTGTTGCTTCCTGACCTGCATACAATTTCTCAAGAGGTAGGTCAGGTGGTCTGGTATTCCCATCTGTTTAAGAATGTTCTGCAGTTGTTTTGATCCACACAGTCAAAGGCTTTGGCATAGTCAATAAAGCAGAAGTAGACTTGCTCGTGAATGTCTAGGAGTCTCTGGCGGAGGTGTGGGTCAGCAGTGGCCTGCTGCAGGGCTAGGGGCACTCAGTGTAGCAGTATGCATGGGACCTTTTGAAGGAGGTCGCCATTATCTTCATTACTTCCACCATAGGCTGGCCCCAGGTAAATAACAGGGAGGAAACACAGCCCCACCCATCAACAGAAAATTGGATTAAAGATTTACTGAATAGGGCCCTGCCCAGCAGAACTAGACCCAATTTCCCCCTCAGTCAGTCTCCCCCATCAGGAAGCTTCCATAAGCCTCTTACCCTTCTCCATCAGAGGGCAGACAGACTGAAAACCACAATCACAGAAAACTAACCAGTCTGATCACATGGACCACAGCCTTGTCTGACTCAATGAAACTTATAAGCCATGCCATGTAAGGCCACCCAAGATGGATGGGTCTTGGTGAAGAGTTCTGACAAACCGTGGTCCACTGGAAAAGGGAATGGCAAACCACTTCAGTATTCTTGCCTTGAGAACCCCATGAACAGTATGAAAAGGCAAAAAGATAGGACACTGAAAGATGAACTCCCCAGGTTGGTAGGTGCCCAATATGCTACTGGAGATCAGTAGAGAAATAACTCCAGAAAGAATGAAGAGACGGAGCCAAAGCAAAAACAATACCCAGTTGTGGATGTAACTGGTCATGGAAGTAAAGTCTGATGCTGTAAAGAGCAATATTGCATAGGAACCTGGAATGTTAGGTCCATGAATCAAGGCACATTGGAAGTGTTCAAACAGGAGATGGCAAGAGTGAACGTTGACATTCTAGGAATCAGTGAACTAAAATGGACTGGAATGGGTGAATTTAACTAACATAACCATTATATCTACTACTATGGACAAGAATCCCTTAGAAGAAATGGAATAGCCATCATAGTCAACAAGAGTCTGAAATGCAGTACTTGGATGCAATCTCAAAAATGACAGAATGATTTCTGTTTGTTTACAAGGCAAACAATTCAGTATCACAGTAATCCAAATCTATGCCCTGACCAGTAATGCTGAAGAAGCTGAAGTTGAACAGTTCTATGAAGACCTACAAGACCTTCTAGAACTAACAGCCAAAACAGATGTCCTTTTCATTATAGGAGATTGGAATGCAAAAGTATGGAGTGAAGAAATACCTGGAGTAACAGGCAAATTTGGCCTTGGAGTGCAGAATGAAACAGGTGAAAGGCTAATAGTTTTGCCAAGAGAATGCACTGGTCATAGCAAACATCCTCTTCCAACAACACAAGAGAAGACTCTACACATGGACATCACCAGATGGTCAATACCAAAATCAGATTGATTATATTTTTTGTAGCCAAAGATGGAGAAGTTCTATACAGTCAGCAAAAGCAAGACCGGGAGCTGACTATGGCACAGACCATGAACTCCTTATTGCCAAATTCAGACTTAAATTGAAGAAAGTAGGGGGAAAACCACTAGACCATTCAGATTTGACCTAAATCAAATCCCTTACTGTTATACAGTGGAAGTGACAAATAGATTCAAGGGATTAGATCTGATAGAGTGCCTGATGGACTATGGACAGAGGTTCGTGACATTGTACAGGAGGCTGTGATCAAGACCATCCCCAAGAAAAAGAAATGCAAAAAGGCAAAATGGTTGTCTGAGGAGGCCTTACAGATAGCTGTGAATAGAAGAGAAGCGAAAGGCATAGGAGAAAAGGAAAGATATACCCATTTGAATGCATAGTTCCAAAGAATAGCAAGGAGAGCTAAGAAAGCCTTCCTCAGTGATCAGTGCAAAGAAATAGAGGAAAACAATAGAATGGGAAAGACTAGAGATCTCTTCAAGAAAATTAGGGATACCAAGGGAACATTTCATGCAAAGATGGGGTCAATAAAGGACAGAAATGATATGGACCTAACAGAAGCAGAAGATATTAAGAAGAGGTGGCAAGAATACACAGAACTGCACAAAAAAGATCTTAAAGACCCAGATAATCATGATGTTGTGATCACTCATCTAGAGCCAGACATCCTGGAATGCGAAGTCCAGTGGGCCTGAGGAAGCATCACTATGAACAAAGCTAGTGGAGGTGATGGAATTCCAGTTGATCCATTTCAAATCCTAAAAGGTGATGCTGTGAAAGTGCTGGACTCAAAATGCCAGCAAATTTAGAAAACTCAGCAGTGGCCACAGGACTGGAAAAGGTCAGTTTTCATTCCAGTTCCAAAGAATGCTCAAACTACTGCACAATTGCACTCATCTCACACGCTAGTAAAGTAATGCTCAAAATTCTCCAAGCCAGGCTTCCAACAGTACGCGAACCATGAACTTTCAGATGTTTAAGTTGGTTTTAGAAAAGGCAGAGAACCAGAGATCAAATTGCCAACATGCATTGGATCATCCAAAAAGCAAGAGAGTGTCGAAAAATTATCTACTTTATGGACTATGCCAAAGCCTTTGGCTGTGTGAACCACAACAAACAATGGAATATGATTCAGCCATAAAAATGCATGATTTTTTGATATATTTCCATGTTACATGGCTGAACCTTGAAAAATTTTCATTCTAAATGAAAGAAGCCACAAAAGAATTCCCATAAGGATAACAGCTGATCTTTCAGTAGAAACTCTTCAAGGAGGGAATGGCAAGACGTACTTAAAGTGATGAAAGAAAATAACCTACAGCCCAGATTATTGTACCCAGCAAGGATCTCATTCAAATATGAAGGAGAAATCAAAAGCTTTACAGACAAGCAAAAGCTGAGAGAATTCAGCACCACCAAACCAGCTCTCCAACAAATACTAAAGGATATTCTCTAGACAGGAAGCACAAAAAGGATGTATAAATTTGAACCCAAAACAATAAAGTAAATGACAATGGGATCATTTATCAATAATTACCTTAAACGTAAATGGGTTGAATGCCCCAACCAAAAGACAAAGACTGGCTGAATGGATACAAAAACAAGACCCCTACATATGCTGTCTACAAGAGACCCACCTCAAAACAGGGGACACATACAGACTGAAAGTGAAGGGCTGGAAAAAGATTTTCCATGCAAATAGGGACCAAAAGAAAGCAGGAGTAGCAATACTCATATCAGATAAAATAGACTTTAAAACAAAGGCTGTGAAAAGAGACAAAGAAGGTCACTACATAATGATCAAAGGATCAATCCAAGAAGAAGATATAACAATTATAAATATATATGCACCCAACACGGGAGCACCGCAGTATGTAAGACAAATGCTAACAAGTATGAAAGGAGAAATTAACAATAACACAATAATAGTGAGAGACTTTAATACCCCACTCACACCTATGGATAGATCAACTAAACAGAAAATTAACAAGGAAACACAAACTTTAAACGATACAATAGACCAGTTAGACCTAATTGATATCTATAGGACATTTCATCCCAAAACAATGAATTTCACCTTTTTCTCAAGTGCACATGGAACCTTCTCCAGGATAGATCACATCCTGGGCCATAAATCTAGCCTTGGTAAATTCAAAACAATTGAGATCATTCCAAGCATCTTTTTTGACCACAATGCAGTAAGATTAGATCTCAATTACAGGAGAAAAACTATTAAAAATTCCAACATATGGAGGCTGAACAACACGCTGCTGAATAACCAACAAATCACAGAAGAAATCAAAAAAGAAATCAAAATTTGCATAGAAACGAATGAAAATGAAAACACAACAACCCAAAACCTGTGGGACGCTGTAAAAGCAGTCCTAAGGGGAAAAAGTTCATAGCAATACAGGCATACCTCAAGAAACAAAAAAAGTCAAATAAATAACCTAACTCTACACCTAAAGCAACCAGAAAAGGAAGAAATGAAGAACCCCAGGGTTAGTAGAAGGAAAGAAATCTTAAAAATTAGGGCAGAAATAAATGCAAAAGAAACAGAAGAGACCATAGCAAAAATCAACAAAGCCAAAAGCTGGTTCTTTGAAAGGATAAATAAAATTGACAGACCATTAGCCAGACTCATCAAGAAACAAAGGGAGAAAAATCAAATCAATAAAATTAGAAGTGAAACTGGAGAGATCACAACAGACAACACAGAAAAACAAAGGATCATAAGAAACTACTATCAACAATTATATGCCAATAAAATGGACAACGTGGAAGAAATGGACAAATTCTTAGAAAAGTACAACTTTCCAAAACTGAACGAGGAAGAAATAGAAAATCTTAACAGACCCATCACAGGCACGGAAATTGAAACTGTAATCAAAAATCTTCCAGCAAACAAAAGCCCAGGTCCAGACGGCTTCACAGCTGAATTCTACCAAAAATTTAGAAAAGAGCTAACACCTATCCTACTCAAACTCTTCCAGAAAATTGCAGAGGAAAGTAAACTTCCAAACTCATTCTATGAGGCCACCATCACCCTAATACCAAAACCTGACAAAGATCCCACAAAAAAAGAAAACTACAGGCAAATATCACTGATGAACATAGATGCAAAAATCCTTAACAAAATTCTGGCAATCAGAATCCAACAACACATTAAAAAGATCATACACCATGACCAAGTGGGCTTTATCCCAGGGATGCAAGGATTCTTCAATATCCGCAAATCAATCAATGTAATACACCACATTAACAAATTGAAAAATAAAAACCATATGATTATCTCAATAGATGCAGAGAAAGTCTTTGACAAAATTCAACACCCATTTATGATAAAAACTCTCCAGAAAGCAGGAATAGAAGGAACATACCTCAACATAATAAAAGCTATATATGACAAACCCACAGCAAACATTATCCTCAATGGTGAAAAATTGAAAGCATTTCCCCTAAAGTCAGGAACAAGACAAGGGTGCCCACTTTCACCATTATTATTCAACATAGTTTTGGAAGTTTTGGCCACAGCAATCAGAGCAGAAAAAGAAATAAAAGGAATCCAAATTGGAAAAGAAGAAGTAAACTCTCACTGTTTGCAGATGACATGATCCTCTGATCCTTTAGAAAACCCTAAAGACTCCACCAGAAAATTACTAGAACTAATCAATGACCATAGTAAAGTTGCAGGATATAAAATCAACACACAGAAACCCCTTGCATTCCTATACACTAATAATGAGAAAACAGAAAGAGAAATTAAGGAAACAATTCTATTCACCATTGCAACGAAAAGAATAAAATACTTAGGAATATATCTACCTAAAGAAACTAAAGACCTATATATAGACAACTATAAAACACTGGTGAAAGAAATCAAAGAGGACACTAATAGATGGAAAATGTACCATGTTCATGGATCAGAAGAATCAGTATAGTGAAAATGAGTATACTACCCAAAGCAATTTATAGATTCAATGCAATCCCTATCAAGCTACCAACAGTATTCTTCACAGAGCTAGAACAAATAATTTCACAATTTGTATGGAAATACAAAAAACCTCAAATAGCCAAAGCTATCTTGAGAAAGAAGAATGGAACTGGAGGAATCAACCTACCTGACTTCAGGCTCTATTACAAAGCCACAGTCATCAAGACAGTATGGTACTGGCACAAAGACAGAAATACAGATCAATGGAACAAAATAGAAAGCCCAGAGATAAATCCATGCACATATGGACACCTTATCTTTGACAAAGGAGACAAGAATATACAATGGATTAAAGACAATCTCTTTAACAAGTGGTGCTGGGAAAACTGGTCAACCACTTGTAAAAGAATGAAACTAGACCACTTTCTAACACCATACACAAAAATAAACTCAAAATGGATTAAAGATCTCAACCTAAGACCAGAAACTATAAAACTCCTAGAGGAGAACATAGGCAAAACCCTGTCCGACATACATCACAGCAGCATCCTCTATGACCCACTTCCCAGAATATTGGAAATAAAAGCAAAAATAAACAAATGGGACCTAATTAAACTTAAAAGCTTTTGCACAACAAACGAAACTATAAGCAAGGTGAAAAGACAGCCTTCAGAATGGGAGAAAATAATAGCAAATGAAGCAACTAACAAACAACTAATCTCAAAAATATACAAGCAACTCCTACAGCTCAATTCCAGAAAAATAAATGACCCAATCAAAAAATGGGCTAAAGAACTAAATAGACATTTCTCCAAAGAAGACATACAGAAGGCTAACAAACACTTGAAAAGATGCTCAACATCACTCATTATCAGAGAAATGCAAATCAAAACTACTATAAGGTACCATTTCAGGCCAGTCAGAATGGGTGTGATCCAAAAGTCTACAAGCAGTAAATGCTGGAGAGGGTGTGGAGAAAAGGGAACCCTCTTACACTGTTGGTGGGAATGCAAACTAGTACAGCCACTATGGAGAACAGTGTGGAGATTCCTTAAAAAACTGGAAATAGAACTGCCTTATGATCCAGCAATCCCACTGCTGGGCATACACACTGAGGAAACCAGAAATGAAAGAGACACTTGTACCCCAATGTTCATCGCAGTACTGTTTATAATAGCCAGGACATGGAAGCAACCTAGATGTCCATCATCAGATGAATGGATAAGAAAGCAGTGGTACATATACACAATGGAGTATTACTCAGCCATTAAAAAGAATACATTAGAATCAGTTCTAATGAGGTGGATGAAACTGGAGCCTATTATACAGGGTGAAGTAAGCCAGAAAGAAAAACACCAATACAGTATACTAACACATATATATGGAATTTAGAAAGATGGTAACAATAACCGTGTATACGAGACAGCAAAATAGACACTGATATATAGAACAGTCTTTTGGACTCTGTGGGAGAGGGAGAGGGTGGGATGATTTGGGAGAATGGCATTGAAATACGTAAAATATCATATGTGGAATGAGTCGCCAGTCCAGGTTCGATGCACGATACTGGATGCTTGGGGCTGGTGCACTGGGACGACCCAGAGGGATGGTATGGGGAGGGAGGAGGTTTCAGGATGGGTAACACATGTATACCTATGGTGGATTCATTTCGATATTTGGCAAAACCAATACAATATTGTAAAGTTTAAAAAAAAAATAAAAAAATAAATGAAAGAAGCCAGACACTGAAGGCCACATAATACATTTATATGAAATGTCCATAGTAGGCAAATCCATAGAGACAGAAAGTAGGTTAGTGGTTGCAGAGTCTGGGGATAGGAGACCATGGAGAATGATTCTGATTGTTTCACGGCTTCTCTTTGGGTCATAAAAATATTCTAGGATTAAGTCATGGTGATTTTAGTTACACAACCATGTGAGTACACTAAACACCTCTGAATTGTACTCTTTAAAAGTCTACATTCTATGGTATGTGAATTTTATCTCAGTTTTAAAAAGGAGAAGAACATGTATAAAGATCCTTCTAACACTGATATGATTTTTTAGTAACATGCATAACAAAATTATTGTAAAGTATATATTAAAAATACTACTTGTCACATGAATTATCAAGGCAATATAATTTCTTATTATTGTACAGTGTTTTTGTTTTCTTGTCCTCTTGTTAAAAATAACATTACATTTGATAATAATTTGGCCGTGTGGTATAAGAATTCTGAATATGTATGTATAATATATATAATATGTGCTGTATCATTTAGGGTGCCTTTAGCTTCAAGTAACAGAAACTCTAAATTAAAAGCAACATGGTAACATTTATTTCTTGCACAGTTAGACTGGTGTTAGAACTGCTTCCTAGTTGGTTAATCTGATTAATTCAGATACCTCATTGAGGGCCCAAATTTTGTCCTTACTTTGTATCCTTTATATAGTCTTTGCTCTCTGGCTATTTTCCTTTCTGATAAACTTCCCATCCAGTTAGTGAAGTTTCCAAAGGGAGAAATGGAAGATATTTGTGCCTTCAGCCATCCTTTTCTTTTAAGACTGAGGAAATTTTTCCCATAGTAAAATTCTTTTCACTTTTCATTGGCCAGAGTTGGATCACATGACAATTTCTAAACTAGTCTCTCGAAAGGGATATAAAATATTTGTTTTGTTTTTTTAAATAGACTTTTTTTAAAAGATGACTTTTTAGGTTTGCAGGAGAATTTCACAGAAAGTACAAAGAGGTCTTGTTTTCCTGCCATTCACACACAGTTTCCCCTGTTATTAATACATTACATTAGTGTGGAATTCTTTAAAAGTGTAAACTTTATGGCATGTGAATTTTATCTCAGTTTAAAAACCAAAAACGTATATATAAAGGTCTTTCTAACTCTGACATAATGCTTTTTCAGTGGCATGTGTAACATAATTATTATTATGAGGTATATGTTGAAATTTATTATTTGTCACATGAACTATCCAGGTAATATAATTTCTTTCTTAGAGCAGAATTTTGTACAGCTGAGGAACTGATACTGATACATTGTTATTAACTAAAGTTTATAGTTTACATTAGGATATACTTTTTCAGTTGTATGTGCATAATGTCCTGCCTGCATCAGAATAGTTTCACTGCCCTAAAAACATCCTGTGCTACACTTGTTCATCCCTCACCTGCCTGTCCCTCAAGCCCCTGGAAACTGTTCATCTTTTTCTTTCTTTTACTGTCTCTGGAATTCTTCCTTTTTCAAATTGTCCTGTAGTTGGAATCCTACAGTATATAGCCTTTTTAGCATGTTGCACTTAATAATTTACATTTAATTTCCTGTATGTCTATTTATGGTTTGATGGCTCATTTCTTTTTATTGCTAAGCAATATTCCATTGTACCACAGTTTGTTTATTCATTCACCTATTGAAGGACATTTTGGTTGTCGAAGTTGTAGCAGTTATGAAGAAAGCTGCTGTAAACGTTCATGTGTAAGTTTTTTGTGGTCATATGCTTTCAACTCATTTGGGTAAATGTTTAGGAGTGCTGATTCTGGATCATATGGTAGACCTATGTTTACCTATATGAGAGCGCCATTTTGCATTCTCTCCAGCAGTGAGTGAGAGTTCCCTTTGCCCTGCATCCTTACCAGCAAATATTATTGTCAGTGTTTTGAATTTTAGCTGTCCTAATGGGTGTGTAGTAACAGCAACATCTTATTGCTGTTTTAATTGGCAGTTCTTTAATGGTAAATGATGTTGAACATCTTTTCATATGCTCAGTTGCAATTTGTATATATATAAAGTGTCCTCTGTTCAGATCTTGCCCATTGATTTAATTGAGTTGTTTGACTTATTATTATTGAATTTTAAGAGTTCTTTTATATTCTGCATAAAAGTCCTTTACCAGCTGTGTTTTTCCAAATATTTTCTCCCAGTCTGTGGCTTATCTTTTCATTTAAGTGTTCTTATTTAAGCGATTATGGCAGAGCAGATGTTTTGGGTTTAATGAAGTCCAACTTAGCCATTTTTCTTTCCTGGATTGTGCTTTTGGTGTTGTATTTAAAAAGTCATCACCAAACTCAAGGTCACCTAGATCTTCTCCTGTGTTTTATAGTTTTGCGTTTCACATTTAGGTCTTTGATCCATTTTGACGTAACTTCAGAAAGTTGTAAAGTCTGTTTGTATTTTTTTCCATGTAGATGTTCCTTTGTTCCAGCACCAGCCATATGCTGAAAAGTCTGTCCTTTCATCGTTTAATTGCCTTTCTCCTTTGTCAAAGATCAATCGACTATCTTTGTGTGAGTCTGTTTCTGGGCTCTCTGTTTGTTCCATTGATGTGTTTGTCTGTTCTTTCACTAATACCATACTATCTTAATCACTGTAGCCTTATAATAAGGCTTGATGTTGGGTAGTGTCAGCTCTTTGCCTCTGTTCTTCAGTACTGTGTTGGCTATCCTGGGTTTTTTTGTTTTTCCATAAAGATCGTAGAATCAGTTTGTTGATATCCACAAAATAACTTGCTGGGATTTTGATTGTAATTGTGTTGAATCTAGATGAAGTTGGGAAGAAGTGACATTTAACAGCATTGCACCTTTCTAAAGATGAACATAAATATCTCTTCATATATTTAGGTCTACTTTTATTTCTTTAATCAGTGTTTTATAGTTTTCTTCATATAGATCTTATTATTTATTTTGTTAGATTTATATCTTAAGTATTTCATTTTTCTGTGTGATAGTATAAATGGTGAAAGTGAAAGTTGCTCAGTCGTGTCCTACTCTTTGTGGCCCCATGGACTGTACAGTCCATGGAATTCTCTAGGCCAGAATACTGGAGTGGGTACCCTTTCCCTGCTCCAGGGGATCTCCCAATCCAGGGATTGAACCCAGGTCTCCCGTGTTGCAGGCGGATTCTTTACCAGCTGAGCCATAAGGGAAGCCCAAGAATACTGGAGTGGGTAGCCTATCCCTTCTCCAGTGGATCTTCCTGACCCAGGAATCGAACTGGGGTCTCCTGCATTGCAGGTGGATTCTTTACCAACTGAGCTATCAGGGAAGCCCTGATGTAAATGGTGGTGTGTTTTTAATTTCAAATTCCAGTTCAGCAGTTGGCTTTTGTATATTAACTTTGTATCCTGGAATCTTTCTGTAATCACTTATTATTTCCATATGTGTTTATTTTTTGTTAATTTAAAAACCAGTAGAGTTAGCATCTTTGCTTTAAAAATATTCTTTTTGAAGAATGTATAATGTTTTCATTTTTTTTCTTATAGGGAATGTCTTGGAAAACATGAGGTGAGTTACAGGCACAAGCTTTAACTAAAGCTTACAATCTATTAATATATTCCTCTTCTATATGATGGGTATTAGAAATAACAAAGTCAATGTATTGTCTTTTTAGTGCTCTAAAGAGTATAAGAGTTTGTCTACTAAGTATTCAAAAATATACAGTGCTTTTATTTGAGAATTAGCCTATGAATATGCATTCACTACAGAAGCATTATATTGTTGAGTTTCCCTTTTAGGAATAGGATATTTTGCTTTTTGGCATTCATTCTTTGGATTTTTTTTGATAGATTACTTTGATTTTGATAGTAATTATTAATGAAATGTATCAGATAGAACTTGTTCTCAAATGAATAACAATCATTTTGGAAACATGCTTCCAGTAGGCTGTGTATGTGTGTACGTTGCTGCTGCTGCTAAGTTGCTTCAGTCGTGTCTGACTCTGTGCAACCCCGTAGACAGCAGCCCACCAGGCTCCCCCGTCCCTGGGATTCTCCAGGCAAGAACACTGGAGTGGGTTGCCATTTCCTTCTCCAATTGTATGAAAGTAAAAAGTGAAAGTGAAGATGTTCAGTCGTGTCTTACTCTTAGCGACCCCATGGACTGCAGCCTATCAGGTTCCTCCTTCCATGGGATTTTCCAGGCAAGAGTACTGGAGTGGGTTGCCATTGCCTTCTCTGGTGTACATTGCTAATTTTCCTTTTTTTCTTAAATTTTAAGGTGAGCCCTCTACCATGTCATGCTGTAGGACCTTATTCTTGTAAAAGAGCTTGCGGACGAACCTTAACCTGTCAGAATCATACATGTATGAAAGAGTGTCACAAAGTAACTGAAACAGATTCCTGCACTGACAAAAAAAAGGTAATGTCCTTGGATTGAATGTATACATGGTTATGATATGCTTAAAACACTTTCTTTTAATAATTATGCCATAAATATTTTGCTATAATTTCCTCTCTCTTTTCTTGCCCTCATCCCTTCTCCTTCCTTGCTTTTCCTAAGACAACCAGCTTTAACACTTGGCGTATATGTCTCTGTATCTTTGTGCTAGCTCAAAATAATACGACTTTTACTTTGGTACTCTTTACATGCTGTACCTGTGTTAATACATAGGATTTGATTTTATGATAAAAGTACAGAAATTGTCCTTTTTAGACAATAGCGGCAGTATCACCTCTACTGCTATCCGTTTATATCTCAAAGTTTTGTCTGGAGCATTTGCTCTCAGCTGTTTTTTAACTCTAAAATTGGTAGTAGGCGATGTTCACGATTTTAAGAAATTCTCTGTTGACAGTAAATAACATCACAAATATGGGATATGTGTAAATTGTGTGAAGTTTACTAAAATTAGCATTTTACAAGCATATGTGATGTCAACCTTAAAAAAAAGTCTAAAAATTGCCATTTTACATAGAAAAACAAATGTAGCTAATCAAATTTCAAATAATATAAAATTTTTTTTTAAATAGTGTTTTTTCTTAGGTGTCCATTTTGTAGAGAATCCTAATTTAGTAGTGTGCTTAATAAGGAATAAGTCAAACATTTTTAAGCTTAATTACTAAGTAATGTTACATTAACAGATGTTTAAATTATTATATGAATTGTGTTATTGAAAATTTCACTTGCATTGTTAGATGTTTTGATCTTTGATTTGGTAATTATAATACATGGCAACATAAATGTCCGTAGTATATTCTTTTTCGTGTGTAAATATATATGTAACTTGTATTGTTTATAATTTTTTCATTGAGCTATACCTTGATCCTTAGTAAAAATATTGTCATGATAAAATGAGGAAGATCCTGGACTTATAAAATCAAACTAATATAATGATTCAGAATCTCTTTAGAGAATAGCTGATGTATGATGTATGGCCAGAATATCAACTGAGTCAGAAAAAATTCATTTAAGGAAGTGGGGAATTACAGTTACCTTGGATTACTTGACATGGCTTCCTAGGCAGTGAATTGCTCTGGCAAAATACGAGTTATAAGTTATGTGCAATTCTTCTCAATGTAGCTACAAGTTCATCCCTGTCTCACATTCAGGGAAGGCTACTGCAGTGTGCGTGAATGAAAATTATTTTGGAAGATAACTTTGTAATCATTCTAATTTATGTATTGAAAATTAAATAATTCAGAAACTTTTAAAATTCTTTACTGTAACATTTCAATTGAGTCTCCTATAGGTCTTGCTTTATCTTTTCTCAGTATATATGAAGATATTCTGTTACAAGTTCTTTATAGTCCCCTACTTAAATATAAATTTCTTGGGCCAGGAACCCTCTCCAATCTTGCATATTCCCAGTATATGAGACAATACCTGGCACATAATGCTGAATAAGTATTAATGGAATAAGTTAATATGTATTTTTTTAAAAAAGAAATTATAGAGGAATGTTTGATAATTGAAACACTTTTTCTTTGTAATCCTGCATGTCAAAAATAGATTAGAATTTTATGTCAATTAAAAAAGACATAGAGATGCTCAACAAATTATTAGACCTCTCTGGTCTAGTAATTTAATAATTTAACTAATATGTATCTACTAAAGAACTGAGTTTGTGTTGGTTGTTATTCAGTCGTGTCCGACTCTTTGTGACCCCATGGACCGCAGCACGCCAGGCTTCCCAGTCCATCACTAACTCCTGGAGCTTGCTCAAACTCATGTCCATTGAGTCAGTGATGCCATCCAACCATCTCGTCCTCTGTCCCTTTCTTCCCCTGCCTTCAGTCTTCCCCAGCATCAGGGTCTTTTCCAATGAGTCGGCTCTTTGTGTCAGGTGGCCGAAGTATTGGAGTTTTAGCTTCAGCACCAGTACTTCCAATGAATATTCAGGATAGATTTCCTTTAGGATGGACTGATTTGATCTCCTTGTTGTCCAAGGGACTCTCAAGAGTCTTCTCCAACACTACAGTTCAAAAACACCAATTCTTCTACGCTCAGCCTTCTTTATAGTCCAACTCTCACATCCATATGTGACTATTGGAAAAACCATAGCTTTGACTATATAGACCTTTGTTGGCAAAGTAATGTCTCTGGCTTTTTAATATGCTATCTAGGTTTATCATAGCTTTTCATGTAAGGAGCAAACGTCTTTTAAAATCATGGGTGCAGTCACCATTTATGGTAGTTTTGGAGCCCAAGAAAATAGTTTGTCACTGATTCCATTGTTTCCCCATCTGTTTGCCATTAAGTGATGGGATTGGATGGCATCATCTTAGCTTTTTGAATGTTGAGTTTTAAGCCAACTTTTTCATTCTCTTTCATTAAGAGGCTCTTTAGTTCCTCTTCACTTTCTGCCATAAGGGTGGTGTCATCTGCATATCTGAGGTTATTGATATTTCTCCTGGCAATCTTGATCCAGCTTGTGCTTCATCCAGCCTAGCATTTCACATGAATAAAGGAGAGCAATTGACATGGATACTGTGCAAATAGGAAAAGGAGTACATCAAGGCTGTATATTGTCACCCTGCTTATTTAACTTATATGCAGAGTACATCATGAGAAACGCTGGGCTGGAAGAAGCACAAGCTGGAATCAAGATTGCCAGGAGAAATATTAATAACCTCAGATATGCAGATGACACCACCCTTATGGCAGAAAGTAAAGAGGAACTAAAAAGCCTCTTGATGAAAGTGAAAGAGGAGAGTGAAAAAGTTGGCTTAAAGCTCAGCATTCAGAAAACGAAGATCATGGCATCTGGTCCCATCACTTCATGGCAAATAGATGGGGAAACAGTGGAATCAGTGGCTGACTTTATTTTTCTGGGCTCCAAAATCACTGCAGATGGTGACTGCAGCCATGAAATTAAAAGACGCTTACTCCTTGGAAGGAAAGTTATGACCAACCTAGACAGCATATTCAAAAGCAGAGACATTACTTTGCCAACAAAGGTCCATCTAGTCAAGGCTGTGGTTTTTCCAGTGGTCATGTATGGATGCGAGATTTGGACTGTGAAGAAAGCTGAGCGCCGAAGAATTGATGCTTTTGAAGTGTGGTGTTGGAGAAGACTCTTGCGAGTCCCTTGGACTGCAAGGAGATCCAACCAGTCCGTTCTGGAGGAGATCAGTTCTGGGTGTTCTTTGGAAGGACTGATGCCAAAGCTGAAACTCCAGTACTTTGGCCACCTCATGCGAAGAGTTGACTCACTGGAAAAGACTCTGATGCTGGGAGGGATTGGAGGCAGAAGGAGAAGGGGACGACAGAGGATGAGATGGCTGGGTGGCATCACCGACTCGATGGATGTGAGTTTGAGTGAACTCTGGGAGATGGTGATGGACAGGGAGGCCTGGCGTGCTGTGATTCATGGGGTTGCAAAGAGTCGGACATGACTGAGCTACTGAACTGAACTGAACTGACATGGATACTAAGTTATGAGGGTTAAACATTTTTATTATCATTTCCAAGTTCAGCCATGATTACAAAAGAGGTACTTTGTTGAGCTACATTAAGGTCCATTTATTTGTAAATGTAATTTAATCTTGTCTTACTGAAGTGCATTAAAAAATAAATTAGACTGCTAGTCATTTTCTCTCCCTTCTGTATGTGTTTCTCCTTGGCCAGATGCAATTAACATTCCTAGAACATTGAATGCTTTGGTGATTTTTATTTGTGTGTTAACAGTGCGTTGATTTCTTTAGTTAGATGATGGTCATACTTCTTGAGTGGAAATTGGTAAGCTTTTACTGTTTCCCCCCCACCCCCCACCACTGACTAGGAAGTAATTTACATTTTAGTAGGAAAGCTTCGTGTAATCTAGTCCATTTTAAAGGTGAAGCAGTTTGATCAAATGAGGTTGGCAGACAAAAATCTTTGTGAGTAATGGTCCTATTGATAATCTTGCTGTTATTCATTTGAATATTTTTAGAAGAGTGAAAGCATAGCACCATTTTATTAGCTGAATTTCTGAGAGCTGCAGATGTAGATATATACATTTTATAGGTTTAGCTGTATAGAAATGTTAGATTTCTGTATTTCAGTGATGTATTTCCTTGGTACTTACCAGGCTGGCCCAGAATGCCTTCACTGTGAAGAAGGGTGCTCTAAATCACGGCCGTCAGGTTGTCCTCATCCGTGTGTCCTGCCATGTCACCCTGGAGAGTGCCCTCCATGTGTTCAGATGCTTAGAATAAAATGTCACTGCAAGATCACAAGTCTTTATGTGGAATGTAGGTAAGTAGACTGAAGAAATACTCTTGTTTTACCAGCCATTTTAACTGTTATCTTTTTTATAATTCAGAACCTTTAATACAGTACTTTAAGGAATATTTTTTCAGTGTGGTCCTTAGAGGCTGGAGGCCTTGATTTTCCGGTAGAGATCTGGAAGGAAGAAATGTAGGCTGTTTCACCTTCCAGATACTTTACCTTGATCTTAATCAGGGAAATTCTCTTTTTTCCATTTGGGTATTTCATGTAAGATTTTGTTAGGAAAAAACTTGCTTTTAGAAAAACAGCAGAAGCACTCCTATAGCATATTGTTCAAATACCAGTGTCAGCTAGGGTTTTGTTGGTTCAAAGTTGACTTGCGTATAGTTACTTAGGCACAATTTTTAAATCGTAGATTTAAAAGGTAGGCTTTTGTTTATTGCAGACGTTACTGTTATGGCTATTATCATACTAGGATATGACTTCTATATTTTCCTTACTTAAACATTCAAGTTTTTGCTTGTGGATTATGTGGAGGAAAAATTTTTTTTCATTTTTTTTCTGTTTAATCATGCTCTGACATAATTAACCATTTCACTTAAGTCTGTAAAGTGAGATTTTTATATTTTACTCAGATTAAATTTGGGAATATGAGTTTATTTCTGACTTTTTGGACCATACATTACCATACAGAAAAATGGTAATCAGTTTAGTTGCTCAGTTGTCTCCTACTCTTTGTGACCCCATGGACTGCAGCATACCAGGCTTCCCTGTCCATCACCAACTCCTGGAGCTTGCTCAGACTCACGTCCATCGAGTCAGTGATGCCATCCAGCCATCTCATCCTCTGTCTTCCCCTTCTCCTCCTGCCTTCAATCTTTCCCAGCATCAAGGTGTTTTCCAGTGAGTCATCTTCACATCAGGTGGCCAGAGTAAATGCTGATAGTTTCTTAAAAATATTTTTGTTACTTATACTCTGCTGCTGCTAAGTCGCTTTAGTCGTGTCCAACTCTTTGTGACCCCAGAGACGGTAGCCCACCAGGCTCCTTTGTCCCTGGGATTCTCCAGGCAAAAATACTGGAGTGGGTTTCCATTTCCTTCTCCAATGCATGCATGTATGCTAAATTGCTTCAGTCATGTCCGACTCTGTGTGACCCCATGGACAGCAGCCCTCCAGGCTCCTCTGTCCACAGGATTGTCCAGGCAGGAATACCAGAGTGGGTTGCCATTTCCTTCTCCCACTTAAATGGGGAAGTCAGATTTTATTCTTTTCAAATACTAAAAATATTTTGTTGAAATTAAAAAATTACAATTTTTAGTTTTAGAAATTTTGTAAGAAGAGTTAGGAGGAAAATTTTGCTTTATTAATGAGTGTTACTGAATGAAAAGAGGCTGTTTTCTTTTTTCCTTTTTTGGGACTGTGCCCTCTGTGAATCTTAGTTCCTCAGCCAGGGATCAAACCCATGCCCCTTGCAGTGGAAGCATGGAATCTTAATCATTGGACTGCCAGGAATGTCCCAAGAATTTGTTTTCTTTGGTCTTGCAGTGTCCTAAATTTACCCCTCTTGCTTCTTTTTCCTTTGTCATATGGTCTCCAAAGGACACCTTCTCTTTTTACCTTCTTCCACAAAGCATTGCCTTTCTAACACTGGCTCCTTGATTCTTGCCTACTTTTTAAAAGTGTCTTCTCTTGCTTTGATTTACCAAGACTTTTTCAGTATTTTTACATTTGTGGTGGACTTTTTCTTCTTGGTACACCTGTCATTTTTTCCAGAACTCTACCAAGCTGTCTGTAAAGATTTGCTATGGGAGCTTGAGAAATAGCTCTGCTAGGAGTTGGTGTTTATTTGTCTACTTACAGGTCATTTGCAATTTGTAGAAATTTCTATCTTCTAGTTTTGCTGACATCATGGAATTTCGGTGATTGTTTGTTATTAATGAGCTGAATGATTTTGGGTAGAAATGTTTGGAGGTAGATGGATTGGAAGTGGTTTCCATTACCACAGCTATTGAGTTCTTTTTTCCTTTTCTTGAATCCATGTTTTTATACAGAATTCTTCAGTCTCAGTATTTTTTCTGATAATTTCATTTACTTTCCATTTCATAAGTCATCTTTTCCTTTTAGTCATTTTCTGCTTCATGCAGTTTCTTCTGTAGAAATTAGTTATAAAAGATACAGGCCTTGAAAAACTTGTTTCTAATTCTAGAGAAACAGGAACAAAATAATATTACCTCTTTAAGTTCAGAGGGGAGCACTTTACCTGTAAGAATGAAAATATAGAGCCAGTGTGAAAACTTTAGTTGTAGAGCCAGTATAAAAACTATGTTATTGTTACATGAAACTTTGTCAAGAAAATTGCCTGTGTTATCTAGGGTACAGGTTTTAGCTAATTTGATATATATACTTAAGATAATAGTTTTAACATTAGCGAGGCTAAACTTACAGTGTATTTTAGCAATTATGTCTAGTGAAGGGAATTGGAAAAGAAAGAATAAAGGAAAAGAGAAGAAAGGTAATAGGGAAGAGAAAAGTGGGATATGTATTATGGGGATTTTTAGATTGTCATTGGTTACTGACTCATCTATCTACTCTTCAGCTCTTTGTTAGAAAGTAGTTTTATTCATTGATGTTTATGTCTTCAGAGTTACCCCCTGCATCAGATATAAAAGCACAGACTGATTTTAAGTGAACTAACTGATTTTAAGTGAATTAAATGAATGATTTTAAATCATTTTCTAACATTAATCAATAGCTTAATCCAGAATCAACTGAAAAAAGTTTTTCTGATAAGCTTATTGCATTGCTGTTTGAAATTGTGAGCTGTTTTTAGAAAAACCATACTATAAAACGGACTTTGCTTTGACTGTCATTAAAACTTCCTCTCATCTTTTTAGAAAAATAACCACAGCTGATGTAAATGAAAAGAATCTCTTGAGTTGTTGCAAAAATCAGTGTCCTAAAGAGGTAAGATTTAATACAACTTTTTTACATTGTATTTCTTGGGCATTGTTTCTCTTTTGTTGTTTGTTCATCCTATTTTAGGTCTTTTCTGGACCCACTAGAAATGTGGGCCCAGAAAGCAAAATGTGATTGATATGTGTAGAAACTTGTAGTTAGGGTCGATGCACATCTCTTTGTAAAATTTTGGGATAGTAGGAGAAGGAATGACCCTTTGAAGATTTTTTTTATGACCTAATGTTTTCCCATCTTGAAATATAAGTAGATTAGGAACTGTGTGGCTCATGGGCAGTTGGACAGTAAATCTACAGTAGAAAAAACAGATCGCATGTGTGTGTGTGTATAAACCTTAAAGCTCATTATTTGAATTCGTATAAAGCATTCATGTATGAAGTTTTGCTTTTAGAGATTATGATGCTGGTACATGCATTGTTTTCAAGCTAAAAGTATCAAAAGTAGTTCAGAAAAATTGTTCAGAGTGAAAAGGTAAAAACTCACTGGGAATAATTTTGAGTATCACTGGCAGTAATTTTGAGAAACCAAAGCAGTCTATCTCTGACCAACTTAAAAGTTAAGACAGTCCTTTTTTGATCGTTGGAGTAGGGAAGTGACAGTTATTTGATTTATAAAGGAATTCTTTTTACTTATAACTGTACTAGTAGCACCTTTTTTCTTTAATTCTCTGTCTTTATATATTTACCTAAGTGTTTCTTATCCTATTTAGAATCAGGAAGAGATGACAGCAAAGTCTTAACTATAGTCAGTCTGTCTCTTTGATTAAAGAAAAAGCAAATCAATGCATGATATGCCTTTTTATTAACAGCATTTCCTTTTAACTAAAACTTTGGACACATTTGTGGGTTTTTATTTAAGAACTATTGGAAATTGGACCTGGGAATTTTAAAAGTCATGTGAGATTATAAAAGGGAGAAATTTCAAGCAATACATGCTTATTTTAATAATCCTGTCTTTGTTATATAAGTGAAACATGAGGCATGGGATATTTCAAATTTAATTTTCTGAATTCTTCAAATTCTAAGTTTCCCCTTGTTAAAATAAATTTTCTTCTGTTCAGATTCAAGTTTCAGGTAATAAGTAGTTGAGAATGTTTTATTTTTAATCTGACAACAGTAATTTGGGATGAGATTGCTGTCAGAAATAAACATTTAATTCAGGGATCACTAATTTGCAATTTAGCATTGCCTTGGTTATGATTTGTTTGTGATCCTGTTATGACATTAGGGTGGGACTCGAGCTGAATATGCACTATTTATTTAGAAATTTTTCCCCCATGCTCATCATTTTTTAATTCTAGGACATTCTGGAGACCATGGTATTGCTAGTGTCTCCTTGGACTTTCTTGAAAAATATATCCTTAGGTTGGGAACAGTCCATATGGTTATTAAGGTTTAGAACAGTCTCAGAGTAGACAGGTGAACATTATTATGTCTAATAGAATTCAATCTAGTTTATGTTCTGATAAGGCTACAGCAGTGGTTTTCAAACTCTGATGTGCATCAGAATCATTATAAGCGCTTGTTAAAACAGGTTAATGGGCCCCACGCCAGAGTTCCTGATTTTGTGGGCCTGGAGTGGAGGTTCAGAAATTTGCATTTCTAATAAGCTCTTACATAAGGCCGATAATATTGGTCTGGTACAGTTTGAACCAGTAGACTATGATGGTATCAACCAAGAACTGTCTTTCTGAAATCTTAAACAGAAAGACAGAAATCTTAGACTGAAGATACAGGATTATGACAAATTCTGATGCATTGATAAATTTCTGTTTGTTTTCTCTTCCCTTTACCATACTATAGATTTCCTATGGGCAGCGACTATGTCATATTTGTCTTTGTATCCAGTCCCTGGTTGTACTTACTAGGTAGCTGGTAAATGTCTAATGAGTGTGAGTGTAAGAGTGAACTGTGGGGATGGCATAAATGTGTTCTAGTTACATTGCTTCTCTGATATACACTCCATGTGTCTATTGGATTGTTCAGTTAAGTTTGAATTAAAGGAAATACATAAAGATTGTGTGAAGAACTGAACCTTTATTTAAACTGTGGGTCACATATACAATTCTGCTTTTAAAAATCATTTCTGAATTTGGGTTTATCATTCCCATGCAAGCTTTTCTGTTTTTTACTTAGACACATTATTGAATGTCTCTGTATATCAGATTGTTCATGTGTAAAATGGAGGCAGTAGCAATATTCATTTCAGAGTGCTGAATATTAAATGAATCCGTAACAGGTAAAGATCGTAATATACGGTAAATGCTATGGATGTTCCAGCCATGGTGATGATGATGTGGGTATTTATCCACAAATAATATTGGTATGCAAAGTTTCTTTAATTATTTTTAAGGAGCTTTTAAAATTATTGGGATTAAAATGGAACATTTTGAACTAGACAGTATTGCTTGTTGGTAAGCCATTTATTTTGACTTACCAAAGTGCTAGCAAATGATATTAAGGGCTGAGTAGAGTAGAGGAAAACCATCTCACTTTAAATGGGAAGGGTGTAGGATATCTCATCTTTAAATGAATACCAGGGTTGGATGTTTTTAAACAATGTCTTTTTTTTGCTGTGAAATCTGTAATGAAGATACAGTCATTGTATATATTTTACATTCTAAGTAATTTTCTTTGGGACTACTTTTTTGCCCTTTGAGAATATAATCTGGCTTTTGAGATAATACATGCCTGCACATCTAACAGGGAAACGGTTACGTGATTTGATTTTTTAAATAATGAAATGATTACACACTCAACAGTGCATAGAATGCACATGTACAGTATAAAAAATGGTTAAAAACTGAACATGGTATAACACTACCTAGGTCAAAAAATATAGCATCTTAGAAGTCTACCAAAGTTCCCTTTCTCTCCAGCACACTGAAGAGACAGAATAATGATCAGTAAGAGACCACACTATAGCCATGAGTCTATATAATTTCAAAAACATCTTCCCTTACTGATTCTGATATGTTTCCCTATTCACTTTCCACTTCAGAATCACTGATTTAAAGTAGAGTGCTTAATTACTTTCAGAGAAGATGACTGATGTAATTACATCCAAGATTAAGGAAAGAACAAGATGCTGTAAAGACATCTTTTGAAGGGAAAAAAGGATAGGTGGTGAGCTAATGCCAAGTGTTTGTCTTGTTTATGAAGACAGGCTAGAGGCACTGGCAGGAATGAGGTGAGAGAGAAGTGAGGAAGTCCCTGAAACAAATACTCTGAGACAGGTGTTTGATAGTGAATAAATATTGTGCTTGTTAAGTTGTGTTGAGGGCCTAGTATTAGGTGTAGAGAAAAACAAGACTGAAGTGGCCCAGGAATGCCTAGTGTGGATGGAACTCATTCTAGTAGGTAGCATTGCACTCTGCTAGGATTAGTGAAAATGCAGTGTGAATGATCCAAATTTAGTTTTGGTATTGTTAGGTAGTTAGAATAGGAAACAGGAGTCCAGAATGGCGGTGGCTAAAAGACAAGGAAGGGAAAAGCCCATGAAAATAGAACAATGGAAGGTCCAAGGACTGGAGTGAGGACCTCAGGTAGAACAAGCAGCACTCCTGGCTAGCCCAGTTTACATAGGGCAGGCCCAGGGGGGAAGAAAAGATATATAAAAAGAGGAGCCAAAGGGAAAGGGGTCTCTCTCTCTCTCTCTCTCTCCCCTGCGCGCTGGGACACTCTTCTTTTTGCATCTGTGGGTCGACATGTCCTCATGCCTCGAGAATGGATTTTCCTGCTATTTTCTAAGTAAAATAGAGCTGTAACACAGAGCTGTAACACTGATTTGTCTAAGAGCTATATCACAGTCTGTTCAAGACCTGAGAGCTATAACACGGTCTGCCCAAGACCCGGGAGCTGTGACTCACCGAGGGCTTTAATGTCCGTCACTCCAAATCTTTGTTGTGACGAGACAGAACCGAGGAGCATACACTCGCCTGACGGTATGAATGTCTCAGCTAAAAATTTAAAAATTTGAAAGCTGGTTGCATACTCTAGAGAGACTAAACACAATGGAAAAGGATTCTGAATTTCTTAAAATGGGTGGTAGAGTCAGGAATTTGAAAGATCAGTCTGGTGAATCATAAAGACTAGAATTCAGAGAATTTAGATATTTATTGAGGTGTCCACTATCTGTAAATATCTTTGTTAATGAATATGAGAGACAAAAAGAAATATAAAACCACTGCTCTTAACTAATTTGTAATAACAACCTTTATTGTGATAGCTAAATATATTAAGCCCATGTAATCATCACAGCAGCTTTATAAAGTTTTATTACTCTTCCCATTTTTAGATGTGAAGCACAGAAAAGTCAGGTGACTTAACCAAGGTCCCATAGTTAGTCAACAGGGCATCTGGGATTCAGTTGTAGGCAGTATGATTTTGAAATTTAACCCTTAGCCAGTGGATATCTTTTATATTCTGGTTGGAGAGACAGAAAAATATGAAGTGGTTTTAAAAATGTTTTTTAAGTTGAAAATAATACAGGCATTGTCACAACAGTTTAGAAATAGATTATTATTTTTCAAATGTAAGCAAACTCATGCCATGATTAATGATGATTTAAGCTGTATTTTCAAGTTTGTATAAGATTTGAATAGAAAAAAGAAGAGAACCCTTTGATTTGAAAGCTTGATTAAGATAAGAAAATAGTATATAAAGTCAAGGAGCACATAGACATCACAGCAATTACTGAATTAGTTTGGCTACCTATTTCGTATGTTTTAATTCAGAGTGGCAAGCCTTTTAGAGTAAAAGGCTAAGCAGTTGTATTACAATACAGTGGCTTAAGGACAAGGAAATTTTCTTTCTCACATAACAATGAAAGGGAATATAGATGTGTCACTGTGCTCCACGGGACCCAAGTTAGCAGGGCAGCTCTGTTCTCTTTGACTCATGGGATCCTCGTTGCCCTCAGTTCAGTTCAGTCACTCAGTCATGTCCGACTCTTTGCAGCCCCATGAATTGCAGCATGCCAGGCCTACCTGTCCATCACCAACTCCCGGAGTTCACCCAAACTCATGTCTATCGAGTCGGTGATGCCATCCTGCCATCTCATCCTCCGTCGTCCCCTTCTCCTCCTGCCCCCAGTCCCTCCCAGCATCAGAGTCTTTTCCAATGAGTCAACTCTTTGCATGAGGTGGCCAAAGTATTGGAGTTTCAGCTTTAGCATCAGTCCTTCGAATGAACACCCAGGACTGCTCTCCTTTAGAATGGACTGGTTGGATGTCCTTGCAGTCCAAGGGACTCTCAAGAGTCTTCTCCAACACCACAGTTCAAAAGCATCAATTCTTCAGCGCTCAGCCTTCTTCACAGTCCAACTTTCACATCTATACATGACTACTGGAAAAACTGTAGCCTTGACTAGACGGACCTTTTTTGGCAAAGTAATGTCTCTGCTTTTGAGTATGCTGTCTAGGTTGGTCATAACTTTCCTTCCAAGGAGTAAGCGTCTTTTAATTTCATGGCTGCAATCACCATCTGCAGTGATTTTGGAGCCCAGAAAAATAAAGTCTGACACTGTTTCCACTGTTTCCCCATCTATTTCCCGTGAAGGGATGGGACCAGATGCCACGATCTTCGTTTTCTGAATGTTGAGCTTTAAGCCAACTTTTTCACTCTCCTCTTTCACTTTCATCAAGAGGCTTTTTAGTTCCTCTTCATTTTCTGCCATAAGGGTGGTGTCATCTGCATATCTGAGGTTATTGATATTTCTCCCGGCAATCTTGATTCCAGCTTGTGCTTCTTCCAGCCCAGCGTTTCTCATGATGTACTCTGCATATAAGTTAAATAAGCAGGGTGACAATATACAGCCTTGACGTACTCCTTTTCCTATTTGGAACCAGCCTGTTGTTCCATGTCCAGTTCTAACTGTTGCTTCCTGACCTGCATACAGGTTTCTCAAGAGGCAGGTCAGATGGTCTGGTATTCCCATCTCTTTCAGAACTTTCCACAAGTTTATTGTGATCCACACAGTTAAAGGCTTTGGCATAATCAATAAAGCAGAAATAGATGTTTTTCTGGAACTCTCTTGCTTTTTCCATGATACAGTGGATGTTGGCAATTTGATCTCTGGTTCCTCTGCCTTTTCTAAAACCAGCTTGAACATCTGGAAGTTCACAGTTCATGTATTGCTGAAGCCTGGCTTGGAGGATTTTGAGCATTACCTTAGTAGCATGTGAGATGGGTGCAATTGTGCGGTAGTTTGAGCATTCTTTGGCATTGCCCTTCTTTGGGATTGGAATGAAAACTGACCTTTTCCAGTCCTGTGGCCACTGCTGAGTTTTCCAAATTTGCTGGCATATTGAGTGCAGCACTTTCATAGCATCATCTTCCAGGATTTGAAATAGCTCACCTGGAATTCCATCACCTCCACTAGCTTTGTTCGTAGTGATGCTTTCTAAGGCCCACTTGACTTCACATTCCAGGATTTCTGGCTCTAAGTGAGTGATCACACCATCTTGATTATTTTGGTCTTGAAGATCTTTTTTGTACAGTTCTGTGTATTCTTGCCACCTCTTCTTAATATCTTCTGCTTCTGTTTGTTAGGTCCATATCATTTCTGTCCTTTATCGAGCCCATTTTTGCATGAAAATATCGTTGCTCTAGATATCCTCATTTCCAGCATACTGGGAAGGGAAGAGCATGGACCTGTGTTCTTAAAAGCTTTAAGGCATGGAGGTGCACTTGATTACATTCCATTGGCCAGAGCTTAGTCACAGGGCTCTAACTTACCAAGATGTAAGGTGTACTCTTGGAGTGGAACCAGGGAGAACATTGAACATTTCTGGGAATTAAGATTATTTATATCTAAAAGAAAAAAATGAAAAACTTAGCCAGTTGTCCAAGATTTATCGACCCTATTGTAATGGACTTTTTCTTAAAATAGTTGTTGGGGGAAAGGGGAAGTAGAGTATGACTATAAATATGTAATTGTTTTATTTTGGTTTTATTTTAGCTTCCTTGTGGTCATAGATGCAAAGAAATGTGTCATCCTGGTGAATGTCCCTTTAATTGCAACCAAAAGGTGAAACTTAGATGTCCTTGTAAAAGAATAAAAAAGGTAAATATTTTAAGTTCTTAAAAATTCTTTTCTATGTACATTTTTGTTGGTTTTCTTTTTTTTGGTGGGGAGAGTGTGTTTTGGTAGTTCTTTGACTTTAATTTTTTGCCTTTTAATTTTAAGCTCTTATTTCTTAGAGTTTTTTCATTATTGGCCTATCTATTTCTGTAAATGCTTAATTTAAAAATCAGCATTGTTTGGCAGCTTAGTTTTCTGCAATTTAATAGTTAAAGAGGATTATTTTATATTGGAACTGAGTTCAGTGCTGTTTTTTGGACAGAATCCGTGTTCTAGATTTGAGGTCTCCACATAAGTGACAGTGTGAGTAATGAAGTGAGTTTCATGATTTAAGAAATGGTCTGGAATGAACCTTTGTTGCTCTTACTTACTAAAGTTTTTTATAATCAGTATTCTGTTGTGAAAATGTTACCTTAAAAAGACCTCACGTACTCAGCCTTATAAAATTATAAAGTAACATTCAAACTTGGAGAGAGTTAATTTTAAGATAAAGTTATGGTTGAAATGAAAAAAAAAAAAGATAAAGTTATGGTAATGGAGGAGTGAAAGGGCAAAAGCTAATGGTTGGAAAGCTCAGTGATAGCAAACTACACACCGTTTGGCAAAACTTAGAAAGGACTCAGGTCAGTTGTCCTTTTCCTTGACTTCCCTGTTTACACTGTGGACTCTTACGAAGATTTCTTTACTTCTGATTTTCCCTTTCTCAGTTATAGTTGTAACTCCCTTGTTTTCTTCACATTATTATGGTTGTTCGCTAAAGCTATTCTTTCAGTTTACTCATTTACTCATCTATTCAGCAAATATTTATTGAAAATCTTTTGCTTTTATTGAGGACCTTTGCATTTCTTCTGCTTTTACAGCTCCAACTATCATTTCCTGGGAAGGTTAATTTCTGAATTTAAATTTATAGGCCTAAGTTTTTCTGGAGTTGGATCCCTAAGTTTTTGGTTTTTAAATGGATCACCTCTATATGAAAATCAATACTCAGTCAAATCACTTTTAATCTGAAATGTTTCTCAGGTTTTCCCTCAAACCTCATCTTACTATCCAAGTACAATTTGCCACCCCTTAGAACTGGCAACAGCTTATTCTTAGACTTTGAAAACAGCTTCATAACGGATTTCCATGCCTCTAGTCATAATATTTCCAATCCAAGTTCTTCACTGTTTCTTAAAAATAAGCATTTTATAAGGTATACAAATACAGAATTATGACATAGGAGGGGACTCTATCTTTGCCTGCTTGTTTAGTCATATCCCCTGTTAGTCCTTTCTGTGATTTGTTTCTTAAGTGCACTGACACATTAGCTATATTCCGCTTTAATATGTGATACTATTTATGTTCCTTCTGTATAGAATATATATTTTTTTCCCTTTACTGTCCCATTTGTAGAATCCTGTTTATGCTTACTAGCATAAATGCAAGCATTTCTTGGTTTGGGAAGGTTTTCTTTCCTTCTGAAAGGACTTAGGTGCTCCTTCCTCTTGACTTCCTTTATACTTTGTACTAGGTTCATGACCAAGAGCTTTGTGATTATAGGGATGTGTGTAACCTTGTTTACATAGACTTACTGAAAGGAATAAAAGAGATAATGCTTATATAGCATTTAGCACCATGACTACTCTATGTTTAATAAATAGCAGCTGCTATGATTATTATTATCAGTTTAGCATTTACCATATTAATTTTTTCCTTATTGTATCCCCTGTTCCTAATGCAGTGCTTGGTATGTAATAGGTACTCTATAAGTACCTTTTGAATGAGAAAAGATATGGTGATCTTTCTTCCAGACTGATAGACTTAATAGCCACTAACATGCAGCATTTATTTTTGTCTCTAATGTTTGTCCATGTTATTTTTCCTTTGGACTATTGTTGGACGACAAGACTCTGTTTATCACCAACCTCAGCCAGAATTCTCTGCTATAAAGTCCTTTCATTGAAGTGTATGTCCTTTGCTCAGGATTTGATGATCTCATTTCCTTACCCTGGTAGATTTGAACTAAAAAACTAGTGTGGTGAGGGTGTGGTGAGAAAGGAGCAACTTGGTACCAATAGGTACCCTTACAGCAAAAATGACATCTGGCAGCAAGAAATATGGAATGAATAAAAGGCAGACAGAAGATCTACAGAAGCAGAGTTTAGACTATTTAAAATAAAGACCACTTATTTTATTACAGTTCAGTTCAGTCGCTCAGTCGTGTCTGATTCTTTGCGACCCCATAAACCACAGCATGCCAGGCCTCCCAGTCCATCACCAACTCCCGGAGTTTACCCAAACTAATGGCCATTGAGTCAGTGATGCCATCCAACCATCTAAACCTCTATCGTCCCCTTCTCCTCCTGTCCTCAATCTTTCGGAACATCAGGGTCTTCACATCACAGTGAGTCAGCTCTTCACATCAGATGGCCAAAATATTGGAGTTTCAGCTTCAACATCAGTTCTTCCAATGAACACCCAGGACTGCTCTCCTTTATGATGGACTGGTTGGATCTCCTTGCAGTTCAAGGGACTCTCAAGAGTCTTCTCCAACCCACAGTTCAAAAGCATCAATTCTTCGGTGCTCAGCTTTCTTTATAGTCCAACTCTCACATCCATACATGACCACTGGAAAAACCATAGCCTTGACTAGATGGACCTTTGTTGACAAAGTAATGTCTCTGCTTTTGAATATGCTGTCTAGGTTGGTCATAACTTTCCTTCCAAGGAGTAAGCGTCTTTTAATTTCATGGCTGCAGTCACCATCTGCAGTGATTTTGGAGCCCAGAAAAATGAAGTCACCCACTGTTTCCCCATCTATTTGCCATGAAGTGATGGGCCCAGATGCCATGATCTTCGTTTTCTGAATGTTGAGCTTTAAGCCAACTTTTTCACTCTCTCTCACTTTCATCAAGAGGCTCTTTAGTTCTTCTTCACTTTTCTGCCATAAGGGTGGTGTCATCTGCATATCTGAGGTTATTGATATTTCTCCCGGCAATCTTGATTCCAGCTTGTGCTTCCTCCAGCTCAGCGTTTCTCATGATGTACTCTGCATATAAGTTAAATAAGCAGGGTGACAGTATACAGCCTTGACGTACTCCTTTTCCTATTTGGAACCACTCTGTTGTTCCATGTCCAGTTCTAACTGTTGCTTCCTGACCTGCATACAGGTTTCTCAAGAGGCAGGTCAGGTGGTCTGGTATTCCCATCTCTTTCAGAATTTTCCAGTTTACTGTGATTCGCACAGTCAAAGGCTTTGGCATAATCAATAAAGCAGAAATAGATGTTTTTCTGGAACTCTCTTGCTTTTTCCATGATCCAGTGGATGTTGACAATTTGATCTCTGGTTCCTCTGCCTTTTCTAAAACCAGCTTGAATATCTGGAAGTTCACGGTTCATGTATTGCTGAAGCCTGGCTTGGAGAATTTTAACCATTACTTGACTAGTGCACAAATTGGTTATAGTCTTGATGTCACCTCATCAATAAAACTGTATTTTTTATTATTTCATTAAGGAGTCAGTGAGGTACAGAAAGTTTAGAATGATTTTCACCTCAGATTTTTTTAAAAAGATAAATGGTTGAGAGAAAAACTTGTAGTTCTCCAAAAGACTCTCTAGAGCTACACTGTGGTGATAGCCACTAGCCACTTATGGCTATTTAAATTAGAATTTTAATGAATCAACATTAAATAATATGTGACATGACATTCAGTTCCTTGATTTCAGTACACTTTGAGTACTCAGGCACCACCTGTGGGAATCGCTACCCCTGTGAGTATAGAACATTTCCATTGCCTCGGCTAGCTGTGTTGGATGGCACTACTCTAACACCTCCCTGGAGGCTTCAGAAGAGTAATAGGAAGCGATAAAGAGAAATGAAGAATAAAAATGAAATAATAGGCATAATCTTAAGCTGCTAGATAAATTTTGCTTTTTTATGGCATGCAGTTACTACAACTTTGAGGGACATCTTTTGAAGTAAAAATTTTAAAAATTTTATTTGTAGGAAGTGCAGTGCAACAAAGTACGTGAAAATCAGATTTCCATAGAATGTGACACAACATGCAAAGAAATGAAGCAGAAAGCATCTGAGGTAATGTCACGTTAAATGTCATTTTTAATGTGTTAGTGACCTTTCCTTATTTATTTTGTACATTAAATTTAGATGCTTATTATGAAGAACTTGAAATCTCATCCTTTTTTGTTTTTGTGATAAAAACCTAGTGTGTAGGCCTTTTTAAAACTCTCAGATGTGCTGGTGTGTGCTAGATATAATCTTTATTGTCTGGGATGTACTAGATTTTCCCATACTCTGTACCAGTGAGTGGATGTACTCTGGAACATAGTTACTCATCTTAATGTTAGTTTAAGCTTCCTGAAAATTATGTTAAAGTAATACAAAAATAAAATTTTAGGATTCTTTGCTGTTTGGGTTACTTTAAGTGTCACTATTTCCCTCCATTAACCCAATCAGTGCATAAACTTTTGGTTTTGTTTGAAACGAAGGATTCCCCTCCAGAGAGGGCGTTTTAGGAAAATGGTCAATTTCATCCCTAGGCAAACAGTAATATTTAATAATTGATCATAATCTTAATGTGGTAACTTAAGAGTAAAAGTCCAGTTTTAAAAGTGTTTCAGTTTACAGTGATGTAACTCTGTGTATTATGATCTAGTATCTTATAGTTGTTCAGCTGAATAAGATATAACACTCTACTTCCGCTCACACCCTGTTAGATAGTACCCTAGTAACACTTCTCAGTGTATAACATTTATGGTTCTTTAAATAATTTTCAGTATGAAGCTCTCAGAAGTTGTTATAGGTTAGTGGAGCCTGGAAGGAAAGATGTTAAAATTCTGTATAAAACTTGGTGATTGCAATGTTAATTTAGTTTTAAATGTCTATAAACAGTTAAAAGAAGCAGAAGCCAAAGCTGCCCTTGAAGAGGAAAAACGAAGACAACAGGTAACAGAAAACACCCAAACTTAGGTCTTTTTGCATAATTGTTAGTTTTTATGCAAATACAAGATACGTGGAAACATATAACATATAAACTAGGTCAGCTCAATTCTGGACTGAAACTATAGTTCCTTGTAAAACAAAAATTATCCGTTTGTTTCAGTCCAGGTATCCTGAACCTCTGAAGGAAGCATGGGACCTTGTATGTGCCCAGATATTCTGTGTATTTTGTGTATTCCCAATTACTTCCTTGTTGATTTCATCCATTCTCCAGAGATAATGCCTCTTTTGGTTTGAGTGACGGGGGGTCAGGACATGGCAGCATCCGTTTTAAGGCATCCCCTGGAGTGCACGTCTTCACTCATGTTACTGAGTTGTAGGTTGTCTGTGACAGACAAGTGCTGTTTACTAACCAATGCATTTGTTTTAATAATACACCTTCTTATTTCCCCATTAGACTCTTGAATGCCTTCAAGAATTCTTAAATTTTTATGTGCATTCAAGATAAAATGTGTTACCTAGATAACAAGTATATTCTTGTACCTCCTGTTTGCTCAAATACTATATTTATTGATCATATATTCCAAAGAGTGGCTTAACTTTCTAATAGTGACATACAATTTTTTGTCAGTTTGCATTTTGAGATACTTCAGTGCTTAGCAAGTAGTATACATTGTATGTAAACTACCACCATTATGAATGAAGAAACTGAAATTTCCATGTCTTGAGAGAGGGCATTAAAAATAACTCATGTAGCAAGGTGGGATAAAATAACCTCTCGTGTTTTATGTTCTGTAAAGTTGATTTGCCTAATATCAAAAAATAAATTATCAGAGCTAATGCAATAAAACATGGGTTGACGGGAATCCTGGAGATTATTATTAATAGTCCGGAGTGTCCCTTCTTCTCCTTTTTATAAGCCATTATGGAGAGAAATCTTAAATATAGTCTCTATTTACTGCCTTTTAAACAGTGTATAGAACATAATTTAAACCACTTTTGAAAACTGCGAGTCATCATTTATGCATCAGTTATTTTACTGTGTCAGTGCTTCTCAAGTTTGACTGCTTTTAATATATTTTGACCTTTTGCTGTATATCACAGCTACTTGAGAATATTTTGATATTTTGGTTCATTGAAGAATGTCACTTTGTGTTAAATTAAGTATTGAATATATGTTAGGTCTTCAGATGCAGTTTATGAGAAAAGTTATGAATATGTTAACTGAAGTTTCTGTTTCCTTCTTTTAAATGAACATATATAGATTTTCATGAATATTACATATATGTTAATAAGTACCAGGCTTTAGTTAATAACAGTGCAGTGTATAATATTATATTGTCATGCATTAAAGCTTAATAAGTAAGTTCTTTACAATAGACTAAAAATCTGCACTTTATAATGAGTGTCATCTAGGTATCCTTTTTTTAAAGTTATTTTTTAGAATGAATTTTATGTAATTCTACTTTCTAAAGGAGTCATTTTGGTTTAAAGTATGAAACATTTTTCCCCTGAAGAATTTTTACTCTGTTTTTAAATGTATTTGATTGAGAGGAATCAATTTCTAGCAGCTTTTTCTATTCACTCACTTGAATGTCTTCCATACAAGTCGTTAATATTTGTTACCAGCATTGTGTAAAACTAGAATTAGAGGTATCTTTATCCTAATGGGTTGTCTGTTTGCACTAGCTGGAAGCTCTGTATTATAGAGCCCCATTAACTACAGATTAATGGTGCTATATAAAACTAATGTCTATATTTTAAATCAGATGTTTCTGTATTTAGTATCAAAAGCAGGCCATCAGTCTGAAATAGTCTCTTTCACCACTCTCTAGTTCCAGTTCTTCTTACCTCAACTCTGAATTTGTTGAATAAGGTCAGTAGTGGAAAGATAGTATTTTAAAAAAATCAAATCTGTATATTAATTATATACCATTACTATTAAAACATTTCCCCAATTTATTTTTGTCTGAGTGGAGAAATTCAAGTCAGTGTGTGTATTGAATTTAATAAAAATGATACTGTTTTGATTTAGGCTGAACTGGAAGCTTTTGAAAACAGACTGAAGGGTCGTCGGAAGAAGAACAGGAAGAGAGATGAAGTGGCAGTTGAGCTAACCCTATGGCAGAAATATAAATATTACCTCTTTCCACTGTGTGCAATTGTGGTAGTAGTGTTTGCATGGTACATAGCCAATGCTGTGGATTAAAAAATGTTTGACTTGTTAATATACCTCAGATTAGATTTAGATAAGTTGTTAAATTTGGAATATTAGAAAGCAGATGCTGTAGAACACAATATATATTCACATTCATCTCTGTATTCTCTTTGAACTCTTGTTAGAAGGATAGAATGTTAAGCTTTACCTTAAGTAACATCCTAAAAGTGGCACTATAACAGTATTTAATAGTAAAAGCATGACTGAAATTGTAAAATATTTCATAAGATGTGGATAGTGGCAAGGCAACATGTCAGTTGTTTGTTGTGCTTCCTTGTATTAACATACCTATTTCATTTACTGTTTCAAGCCATCTTTTTCTTTTTTGGCAAAATTAAGATGAAACTGAGCCATATGTGTAATTAGAGGAATATTTCACAATGTTGTGGTTACTTATTAAAAGGTACTTTTCCTGATCATGTAACTTTGTACTTTTTAAAAAATATATATTCTCTAAAGGGCCTCTTAAATTATAACATGAAGCTATATAATTAGACTCTAGAAGTTGGTTTATTAATGAGGAATTTTTATCAGTTATTACAATTTTATGTAGTATATTCCTCAGAAGAAAATGTAATTGTTTTAAAAAAATGCTAGGCTAGATTCCTTACATGTGGTTATTTCTCATGTAAGAAGCTCCTATCTGAAGTTGGCATGTTCTGTAAAACTTTTATGTGTTTTTCTCAAAGTAATAATAAAAGAAAAACTAGTATTTATGAGCAAAATATGCTGAGCACAGGCTTATAAGCTTTATGTATGTTATTCTCATTTCTTCTTACCACAGTCCTATTGGTAGATTTTTTTTTTTCAGCTGGAAATAATCAATTCTTATGAAAACAAGCTAATAGAGAAGTATCAATAAGCTGAATCTCTTTGAATTATAAGTCATTTTAAATGGTTTTGATATTTAATTTTTGTACGATTAATGTTTTCATTAAAATTTTTCATACCAAATTTTTAATGTAGAATATTTACTATTTAAAGCATTCAGGAGCCTATAATTTTATCAATATATAAAACTCTTGCTTGTTACAAAACATAGTAATCGACAGGTACTAAAAAGTGGTAGAAGTACTAAGAAGGATTTTAAAATTTTGCTTCCTTTAACTCAGTTTGTTTAATGTTGCGTTCCTGAGTCAAGTATTAGCTGGTGTCTAAAGTGGGAAGGCAGTCATTCCTTTCTTTATTGTATTTTTGTTTTAATTTTAGATTTCTTTTTTATCTTTCCCAATGTTAGAGTTACTGGTTGGTGTCTTAGAAGCTCTAATTCAGAGCTCTTACATTCAAGTCATTACCTTACTCTAATCTAAAATGAATATTAATTAAATGATTAGGTGTCCACATTGGAAGCTCTTTTCATGTATTTCAAGATCTTGGCCTAATAAACAGACCTGAAGATTAGTTTACGTCTGTTTGCTGGGTTTCTGTTCTTGCTAAGTTTTCTTTCCAAGTTTTGCAGAAGAATTTAGTGAGCAGAAGAAGACAGTGAATAACACAGTTTGCTGTTTTTTATTTGATTGGCTAGTAGCTCAGAGCTTAATTAGCCCAGAGTCACACAGCTGTGCATTCATTTATTCAATCAACAGATGCTTTTACTGTGTGATGGGTACTTTTTAGGTACTGGAAATAATGGTGGTCCTTTCAGGGACCTGCTAAAGAGTAGAAGAAAGCAGGCAGGAAATAGATACACAATAAAATGAACGTGATTTCATGTATGGTAAGTGGTGTTAAAAAAATGAGAGAAATGTTACAGAAAGTGATGGGGTTGGGGGAGCGTGGGGAGCGTGTAAAGGCACTAACTACTTAAATTGAAAAAGCCCCTCTGAGGTGGGGACATTTGAGTTGTGACCTGAATGACCTTCAGTTGATGTTCTGAGGGAAGAGTCTGTGAGTGAGAGAAAGCAGCAAGAAGAAAGTCTTTAAGTTGGGAGATGCTTGGCCTGGCTGAGGAATAGGTGGAAGAGCCAGTGTGTCTGGAGCTTAGTGAGTGACAGGGAAAGAGGATCCAGGGCCAGTTCCTAGCAGGGTTGATAGACCGTGGTATGGAATTGGAGTTTATTTCTAGTTGCAGTGGGCAGCCATTGGAGGTTTTAAGTGGGGAATAATTATTTGTTAATTCAGACTTAAATTGAAGAAAGTAGGGAAAACCACTAGACCATTCAGGTATAACCTAAATCAAATTCCTTATGATTATACAGTAGAAGTGAGGAATAGATTTAAGGGACTAGATCTGATAGACAGAGTGCCTGATGAACTATGGACAGAGGTTCATGACATTGTACAGCAGGCAGGGATCAAGACCATCCCTGTGGAAAAGAAATGCAAAAAAGCAAAATGGCTGTCTGGGGAGGCCTTACAAATAGCTGTGAAAAGAAGGGAAGCGAAAAGCAAAGGAGAAAAGGAAAGATACAAGCATCTGAATGCAGAGTTCCAAAGAATAGCAAGGAGAGATAAGAAAGCCTTCCTCAGTGATCAATGCAAAGAAATAGAGGAAAACAATAGAATGGGAAAGACTAGAGATCTCGTCAAGAAAATTAGAGATACCAAGGGAACATTTCATGCAAAGATGGGCTTGATAAAGGACAGAAATGGTATGGGCCTAACAGAAGCAGAAGATATTAAGAAGAGGTGGCAAGAATACCCAGAACTGTACAAAAAAGATCTTCACGATCCAGATAATCATGATGGTGTGATCACTCCCCTAGAGCCAGACATCCGGGAATGCGAAGTCCAGTGGGCCTTAGGAAGCATCGCTACGAACAAAGCTAGTGGAGGTGATGGAATTCCAGCTGAGCTATTTCAAATCCTAAAAGATGATGCTGTGAAAGTGCTGCACTCAATATGCCAGCAGATTTGGAAAACTCAGCAGTGGCCACAGCACTGGAAAAGGTCAGTTTTCATTCCAATCCCAAAGAAAGTCAGTGCCAAAGAATGCTCAAACTACCACACAGTTGCACTCACCTCACACGCTAGTAAAGTAATGCTTAAAATTCTCCAAGTGAGGCTTCAACAATATGTGAACCGTGAACTTCCAGATATTCAAGCTGGTTTTAGAAAAGGCAGAGGAACCAGAGATCAAATTGCCAACATCCGATGGATCATGGAAAAAGCAAGAGAGTTCCAGAAAAACATCTATTTCTGCTTTATTGACTATGCCAAAACCTTTGACTGTGTGGATCACAGTAAACTGTGGAAAATTCTGAAAGAGATGGGAATACCAGAGCACCTGACCTGTCTTTTGAGAAATCTGTATGCAGGTCAGGAAGCAACAGTTAGAACTGGACATGGAACAACAGACTGGTTCCAGATAGGAAAGGGAGTATGTCAAGGCTGTGCAGAGTACATCATGAGAAACACTGGGCTGGATGAAGCACAAGCTGGAATCAAGATTACTGGGAGAAATAGCAATAACTTCAGATATGCAGATGACACCACCCTTATGGCAGAAAGTGAAGAGGAACTAAAGAGCCTCTTGATGAAAGTGAAACAGGAGAGTGAAAAAGTTGGCTTAAAGCTCAACATTCAGAAAATGAAGATGGCATCTGGTCCCATCACTTCATGGCAAATAGATGGGGAAACAGTGGCTGACTTTATTTTTCTGGGCTCCAAAATCACTGCAGATGGCGATTGCAGCCATGAAATTAAAAGATGCTTACTCTTTGGAAGGAAAGTTATGACCAACCTAGACAGCATATTAAAAAGCAGAGACATTACTTTGCCAACAAAGGTCCATCTAGTCAAAGCTATGGTTTTTCCAGTAAGTCATGTATGGATGTGAGAGTTGGACTATAAAGAAAGCTGAGCGCCAAGGAATTGATGCTTTTGAACTGTGGTGCTGGAGAAGACTCTTGGGAGTCCCTTGGATTGCAGAGAGATCCAACTAGTCCATCCTAAAGGAGATGAGTCCTGAGTGTTCTTTGGAAAGACTGATGTTGAAGCTGAAATTCCAGTACTTTGGCCACCTCATGCAAAGAGCTGACTCATTTGAAAAGACCCTGATGCTGGGACAGATTGAAGGCGTGAGGAGAAGGGGCCGATAGAGGATGAGATGGTTGGATGGCATCACCGACTCAAACATGAGTTTGAGTAAACTCAGGGAGTTGGTGATAGACAGGGAGGCCTGGCGTGCTGCAGTCCATGGGGTTGCAAAGATTCAGATGTGACTGAGTGACTGAACTGAACTGAATAATTTGTTACTGTTCTTTTAAGATAACTGTCTTCTGTGTGGAGAAAAGACTATGCAGACGAGGGTGAAAGCAGGGAGCAAGGTAGGTGAGAGGCAGCCGAGGCTGGAAGGGCTGTTATGTTGGGATTCAGTGATGCAGGCCTGCAGTTCCCACGGTTCCCTGTTGCCCTGGAGGAGTGACCTGAGGACACTGCAGAAACTGCTGTGCAGTGAGTCAAAGGGGAGGAAATAAATTCTTTAAGGTCAAAATTAAATTTTGTCCAAATGCTTAACGCTAATTTGTTTTGAAGTTATTAGAGTGGTACATGTTGACCTTTTTGCTTCAGTCTGAGCTAATTAGAGAAGGAATGGAAAAATTACCAAATAGCCACTCAGAATGACACAAATAAAAATGTGAATGTGATGGTCTTATTTTCCTATTTACTTGGGTCCTTATAAAAGTTTATTAGTTTACTTTTTGAAATTTGAGGCATATTTATGTTGAAATCTTTTAGTTTTTCAGTTTAAACAGTTTTAGGGATTGAGCAACACCTAATGTTTGTATTTCAGTTAATTTCACTCCTCAAATCTAAGTTAAATTCAGAAAATCTCAAATAAGGGCTTCCCTGGTGGCTCAGACTGTAAAGTCTGCCTGCAATGTGGGAGACCCAGGTTCGATCCCTGGGTGGGGAAGGTCCCCTGGAGAAGGAAATGGCAACACACTCCTGTACTCTTGGCCTGGAGAATCCCATGGACAGAGGAACGAGCTTGGCAGGCCACAGTCAATGAGGTCGCAAAGAGTCAAATACGACTGAGCAACTTCAATTTCACTTTCAATCACAAATAAGTTGGTAAAATCTTTGCTAAATTGCCAAATGAACTTTATTGAAGCAAAACATGGAAAATATTTGCTTTTTGCCAAGAAGTCTAATGCTTGAACTTCATGGCTATGAATGTTAAACTTTGTAAACAGAGGTAAGCATCCGTGTTAGTGTTTAAAGATATCCTGTAGGAATTTTTGACTCTTCATGTTATTTCTGATGACCCAAGGACGGCTCCAGCTGTTAGGATTGCCCATACCTGCGTGCTAGGAAGTGAAACAGAAGCCTGAGCTCTGGAGCTAGAGTTGATGTAAAAGTTGCTGCGTCTCTTTGGTCTGTGGAAGGTGCCTCTCTTTTGAGTGACAGTGCTTTAGACCTCGCGAAGCCTTGGACCTTAGGGTCTCCCTGGGAGGTAGGAGGAGGAAAGGGCAGAATACTGGTGACTACCTCTGAGAAGAGATGTGAATTTGGGAGGGTTGAGAGAAGCCAGAAACCGCTCTGCTTTCTCTTAAGGGTGTCCATCCTTTTCTTGTGTTTCAGAATCTTGGTCTGTTGAGCAAGTTTAGGTCTGTTGCTCACCAAGCTGCTGTTCTTGCTAAGTTTTCTTTCCAATTAACGCAAAGACATGTATTTCAGTGGTACTATGAGGAATTATCCAATATAGCCTGAAATTCCATAGTCTAGACTCATCTGAGTTAAAACATTTGTAGGGAGAAATTTCCTAGACATCCCTAACTAACTTCATCTGGCTGTTGTGTATCCTCACACAATGTTTTTTCCTCGTAATGCTGCACATTACCTATCTTTGAATTCTCTATTTGTTTATTATCTGTCTCCTTCACTAGCAGGAAAGCTCCACAAGGCCAGGGGTGCAGTTTTGCTTACTGCTGTAACTGTAGAATGGGAAACCGTGCCTAGCCACATAGCAGATGCTGGTTTTAGTTCTCTAGGGCTGCCATGACAAATTATCACAAACAGAGTGGCTTGAAGCAACAGAAATTTATTCTCTCACAGTTTAGGAGGTCAGATGTACAAAATCAAAATGTCAGCAGGGTTGGCTCCTTCTGGAGACTCAGAGAAAGAAAGCCTTGCACACCTCTCTCTTAGCTTCCAGTTTAGGGCAACAGTCCTTGGCGTTTCTTGGTTCGTGGATACATCAGTGTGTCACCCCCGTTTCCGCATGGCCTTCTTGTCTATGTGTGTCCTTTTCTGACTCCTTAGAACACTCTGTAGTTAGGGCCCATGCTACTCCAGTATAATCTCATTTTACCCAATTACACCCGCAAAGACCCTACTTCCAAATAAGGAAAGTTATATATTTAGTTCCAGGTGGACATTAATTTTGTGGGGGGTGGGGGGGGGGACACTATTTAACTCACTGCAGTGCTCAGTAAACATTTGATGGATGAATGAGTGGATTCACAGTGTAATTCTGGGCTGTAAACTTTGGGGGCATTTTTCATCACTGTCTTAATGTACTGCAGGAGGTAGGGGTTAAGAGGTCGGTGTAGTTCCAGATTGCTTGTACTCCAGTTCTGGTTCTGTCCTTTTCTAGTTGTGAGGTCTTGGGCAATTACTTAACTTCTCTTAGACTTCATTTACTCCTCATCTGTAAAACAGAAACAAGGAGAAATAGTAGATGATTATGTGTCTACAACTATTTTAAATGTGTGTGTGTTTTTTTTTTTTATTGGAGTATCATTGCTTTACAATGTTGCATTAGTTTCTGCTGTACAGTGAAATGAATCAGCTATATGTATACATATATCCTCCTCTTAGACCTCTCTCCCCCTGTCCTGCTCCATCCTACCTATCTAGGTCATCACAGAGCACCAAGCTGAATTCCCTGTGCTATACAGCAGGTTCCCATTAGCTATGTCTACAACTGTTTAAAGCACTTCTTATGTTTGTTTAACCCCCATGACAACTTAGGCAGTGGGGCTGTTCTTATTTTACAACAGAGGAAATAGGTTTGCTTCAAGAATTCAAAACTGAAAAAATACACGTTACTTTGTGAAGGGTCTGGCATACAGTGCTTAGAAATTCTTAACTATGATGATAGATAAATGTGACTTAATGTCGTGAGTTCTCTTACAGATTGATTCACAAATCAGAAAAATGAATTGTAACCTGGGACATCTCAGTTTTTGCTCATGTGGTCATTATCATTGAGGGGGTATCCTCAGGAAGGGGTTTCCCCAGGGGCTCAGCAGTAAAGAATCCGCCTGCAGTGCAGGAATTCAGGTTCGATCCCTGGGTCAGGAAGATCCCTTGGAGAAGGAAATGTCAACTCCAGTATTCTTGCCTGGAAAATGCCATGGACAGAGGAGCCTGGAAGACGACAGTCCATTGGGTTGCAGAGACACAACTGAGTGAGAATAAACGCGCATTCTTAGGAAAACTAGACAGGATGTGGGCAGTCAAATGGCAGCCCTAGAGGTGGGGAAGACTAACACTAGGTATGTGAGGGTGTTAGAAATAAAAGTCCCTTGAAACGTTTTATGGGCCAGTTCTTACTACCTTCTTCCCAGGGACTACTTTATAGAATAAAGGATTAATACCCCAGAAATAGTATATACAGCAAACAGTATCTCCATGGGCTATTTTTATCATATACAGAACATTCATTTCAGAATGCTGGAATATATTACTCCAGATACGGGTATGTTGTTTTTGCCTCTTAAGTAAACTCTCCCTGCAGTAGGTAAATGTCCAGTTTGCCTATTTCTTGCTGTGTTCTTCATATATTTTTTATTTTAAAGGCTTTGTATCTTTAGATCTCAGCTTAAACTCCCTAAAATACATTCTTAACTTACTTGCAAGTATTTTTCCATAGTTTATTTACATTTGTGTGTTTGTTTAATGTATTTATTATTTCAGAAAGTTCTCTAAGGGCAGGAACTCGATTTTGTTCATCTGGCAGCTAACAAATCTTAGAGTGTTAGTTGAATGAATAGATAAATTGGTAAGTCTTGGGATAACATATTTATTTTAGCTGCTGCTTTCCTGTTTTCATCCTGGAGTACTGGCTGCTTCTCTGAAATGTCTCTTTCCTGTTCTCAAATGGCCTTCATTTGTAGTACTAAGCACTGAAATTAGTCTGTAATATGCAATGTGACCCATGTTTGATCTGTAAAGTCACCCTTTCCAGAGGTATACTCTACTTTTAAGTTAATTTGCCCACAAATCCCATTAAGATTTTTTCTTTTAAGCCATCCAAATAGATACATGTTTGAAATATTAGACAATAAAAATTTCAAAAGGCTGTAAATACTTCTTTATGTACAATGAAAAGTATTATAAGAAACTAGGTGATGGTTTTCACTCTTAAGTTGAAAAGCAAATGTGGCAAATTTTTTAAAAAGGAATAATTCATAGGTCATTGAATATTATTGTGAGCTTGCTGCAAATTCAAGTTGGTTCATAATATAACCTATGTTATGAGGTTTCTAACATTTGCTATGATTCCTTACATCAAAGAAGTTTGTTACAAAGCATATAAAAATAGCTGTTTACCTTCATGCAGACTACCTCAGATATTTACTCTGTTGCCACTGGTACCTAGAATTTGTTGGGTTTTCTTGCTAAAAGGAAGCTTAGAAAATGCTGTTTTACACTATCAGTGCAGTCAGCTTTAGTTCTCTGAAGGATGGTCCTGTATAGTAGTGGCTAGTTCAGATTCCCTAATGTAGCTACTTGAATGTCAGTTTCTGTAGCACCTCCACCAGAGGGCAGAAAGTGGAAGCGAAAAGAGGAATGAACGATGAATAAACAGTCCATCCTTGGCTTCAGAATGCCAGTAGAAACATTGAGGATTGAATCCAACCCTCATTTTATAGATGGAGTTGACTGAAATGAAAGACTAAGGGGGTTGCTAATGGACAATTGTTCAGGCTCTTGATTTCAGGCTGGTGTTCCTATGGTAATGATGATGTGTGATGAGACAATATTTTAGAACGTAGTCCTGAATTTACCCTGCCTCTGCAGAATTCCAGCTCCGTATTTGCTAAACTTAAAACTGTGTAAACTTAAAATTAGTCTGGTTACTTTGATTCTCTCCCGATTTCAACTATTGTATGATGCACTTATTACATTTTCTACTTTCTCATTTCACTTCAGAAGCAAAATACTGATTCCCCCACCCCCAGTTTTACAAGTTATCCTCCTCTCCAGTTGTAATATTGGGGGAACAGGTGCATGGTACTTATTTATATTGACTATTCATAGCTGCCTCCAGAATACCAGAGATGAATTTATTCAATAACCTCATGAGTGATTTGTGAAATTTTCATTAGATCTTGACTGAGGTTGGATACAAAAAAATATTTCTCAGCAAAACTCAACGTAGTGCTTTTCTGCCAAGCCTATGACAACTCTCTTGGGCTTCAGGTGATAGTGTTTATCATTATAAATACCTGCGGTGCTCTCCTGGAAGCTGCCTGACGAGAAGTGGCCGAAACGCACAGAGTTGTTGGCCTCTAGGGTTCAGCTTGTGGAAGCCCTGGGCATGAAATTGCCACCAGGCGTTTGGAAGCTGACTCTGCTTTACTCCTGGGTCCCTGCAGCCTTAGCAAAGTCTCAGGCAGTCTTGCAAAAGCAGTTTCTTCCCTAAACATAGAATCTCGATTCTATTTGCCTAAAGCAAACAATGCTTACCCTAGAAAACATACGTTTTTGAGATAACAAACTTGGCCCTTAATTGCCAGTGGCTGCCGTTATTTTGATTTTTACTTGGCTACGCTGGGGCCAAGAGACTGGTCTAGTTGTGATGAGATCTGGGAGGGATGAGAAGCAATTCCTTTACTCTCAGTTACTCTGTCTCCCCCAGCCCAAACACTCAGGTCTCGCCCTCTCCATGCTGCCGTCGCGGGTCCTAAGTGTGGGGGAGGGTTTGGGTAGGGGACCAGCAGTCCACTTGGCTTCCCCCCCAGCCCCTGAAGAATAACTTATTTGAATAACAGCCTAGAAGAGGTGGGGTTGCGGAGGATCTGTCATCAAGGGTTTTTTATGGGTGGGGCCTAGGGACACGAGGGAAGGGAGGGAGTGGTCCGCGGGTAGGATCTGACGAGCAGACAAAATGTGGGGCCCCTGTCCCTTGAAGGGCAACTTGTCTCTTCCTGAGCGAGGAGCAAGGAATCCGTAGTGCCTCTCCCAGGGGCACGCAGAGGAGAGAAAACAGACCAAGAGTGGACGGAGGAAAAAGCGAGACATGCTCTCCACGAAACAGTCCCCTGCCCTGGCTCCGGAAGAGCGCTACCGCCCAGCCCTGGCCCCGGAGCGGGTAAGATGCTGCCGCCAGATAGGTCGGATGACCTCTCAGTCCGGATGGATTCAGGGTCTATCCTTCCTGTCCCGCCCCCTCCTCCCCTTGGGTGCCACCTTCCCCCACCGTCGGTGAGCTTCAGCTGTCCCAGCCCCACGCTATAACCAGTCCTTGGGCACAGGGTCATGGATAGGGTTTCCTTTAGCCCTCGAGCCAGGTCGGTCCAGAGACCACGCTCTCCTTGCCAGGGGCGTCGTCATGTCCCAGGTACACACCCCCCACCCCCAACTGCCCCTCTTCAACACGGAGTCCTCCACGCATCAAGTGGACTCGGTGGCGTCCGGGCTCCTGAGGAGGCTGCTGAAGGAGCCGTTGGAAACAACCCCTTGGGGGTCCAAGGCTTCTTTTCTGTGCATCTGGAAGGAGCGCGCAGCATCTCAAGTCCCAGACGTAAGCCTCCTCTCTCAACTGCGCGCGCCTGAGTCTCCGTCCCTCCGAGCTCCCGGATTCACCCTCAGTTCCCCTGCCACCAGTGGTGCCAGTGATCACGGGACCATCTGAGCGTGGGCATCCTAGGACTGGTCTGACTTGCAGGGTGCTGGCAACTCCTGCATCCCCTGTGCGCAAACTTGGCGGCGTGTACCGGCCCTGGGCGCAAGGAGCGCGGGGCCGCCGGGGGACGCAGGTTCCAGCTACTTTGGGTTCGGCGGGCTCTGATCCTGTCCTGGGAAGGGACAGCGTTGCCCCTGATTTGGGAGAAGAAAGGTAGGGAAGAGGAACACGGAAGGTCCTCACTGGCCTGATTCCCCAGGAACTGGATCTCTCGCGCTGTTCTTGTTCGATGTCAGGAGGGTCCCGGAGTCCATTTGCTGCTGCGGGGTCCCGGCAGCGCAGAGCCGGGTACCAGAGACTGTTCTCTGGGCGGGGATGGAGGGCTGCGCGGGTTAGGTGTTATTGGGTCGGATCCTGCCAGGACTCGTCCCCAGCTCTTGCGGCGAGCTCTGCATTCCGGATGCCACCCTCTCCCGGCCGATGGATGGCGATGTAGGCGCTTTTTTGCACTACTCGGTATTCCCAGGACAGTTCTGCGCGCTCAGAGCTAGGAACTCATAAGGGAAGCCGCCCGGCGGGACATTCCCAGGGAAGCTATCCTGTCAATTCAAAGTGGAGCTTTCCTCCCGCGGGAAAATTCTGAGAACAATGTACCACAAAGACAAACTCACTCTTGAATAAGACCAGACGACTTCTCTGTGTGCATTTGCAGTTTGTAGTCTCCCCTGACCCCTCCTTGGTAAAGTAATTTACCCTTGGAAGCAAAACTCTGCAAAGGAATGCCGACTGCCACCAGAAAGGGAGTGAAGTCAGGACTTAGTGGTGGTCATTTCCCAAAGACACATATATTTTAGCTGAAGGTGTTAGAAATTAAAGACGTCACAACACATTACTTTTGGGAATGAATGGTGGTGGTTTAGTCACTAAGTCGTGTCTGACTCTTGCGACCCCATGTAACCTCATGGACTGTAGCCCGCCAGGCTCCACTGTCCATGGAATTCTCCAGGCAAGAATACTGGAGTAGGTTGCCATTTCCTTCTGAAGGGGATCTTCCCTACCCAGGAATCAAACTCAGGTCTCCTGCATTGCAGTCAGATGATTTACCGACTGAGCTATGAGGGAAGCTCCACTTTTGGGAATAGCCCAGAGAAAATGAGAGGAAACAATGGCTTTTAAAAAAGGTATAAAATCAGTTTTTGTCACAACACAACAATCACCTGCTAGGTTGTATTATTTGGTGTTAATAGTTTTGTTGTGTAAACTTAGGCTAGAAATCATTCCCCACAGCCAGGTTCCTGGAGCTTGAGAGGTTAGACTAGCTGTCTGGGTAGACAAATGTGATTACTGGGCTAAGCTGGTTTTCCATAGAATTCTTCCCAGAACACACCAAGGGTTGCACGGGATAAACTATTTTCAGAGTTATTTGGGTGTGGAATTACATAAGTCTCACAACCTCAAAATGCTGTAAAGCTTTATTTAGGGGGAAGGGGCTCTTCCCAGAGGGTTCCTTGCAGGATCAGAGCACAGGACAAGGATGAAAGGCTCAGTTAAACTTCCAGGAGGTTAGACAAATAAGAATTGTTTTATTAATCTCATCAAGTGTTATTTCCAGGCATAATGAAACTTTTTAAAGGGAGGCACAATTAGTTCCATTAGAAACATTCTTCATAATACTGCAGAAATCTTATTATTAGCACAGCATCCATCCACATCGACCTGTGGTTTTGTCTTGGGAGGGCCATCTTTCCCACCATGGCTTCACCTGACTTCCACACTTGCAGTATCTAATGACCCGCACTTGCCCTTTTCCACTGCTGGAGACAAATAGATTGGGGGAGAAGCTGAGCAGCCCAGATTTAACATTGTCACTCTTGATTTGAAACGAGTTATTTTCAAACCTACATACCATTTCTTAGGTATCCTGTCTCTCCGTTTTCCTCATTCCCTTACCTCCAGCCTCCCCTGATGTGAAGACCTGTAGTCTTGGGGTTTCTAAGTGTCACTATGGCCAGGGAAATGGGGGCTCCCTGAGGACCAGGAAAGCTGGATGATAGTAATAGTGCTAAATGTGTCCCAGGAAGAAGGTTTATTTAATCTGCCAATTTGGCCTTAATAAGTTAGTCAGCAGGTACTCATTCTTGCCTCCTGTTCTTCCTGATTAAGTGGAAAATGGGGCTGGTTGCTTAGAGGATACTGATTTGTTGTATGGAATACTAGATCCACACTAAACACTCAAGTAATTCTCAGACCTGTACCTATTCTGCAAAATCTACTCAGACACACATATATGCACTCATCCATGCATACCCACTTTTGTGTTTCAGACCCTTCAGAGAGGATGGAAATGGAAGACATCACAAGAGTGAAAGGTGCTGTAAATGGAGTGCCTTGATGACTAGAGTATGGATTTTGGTGTCAAAGCCATATTCAGATCTCTGGCCCTAGCCTGTAAAAGCTGTAAGGCCCTGGGCAAGTCAGAGAATCTTGCTGAACCCTGATTTCCTCATCCAACCAATGGGGATGATCACTGACTATAAGAGCATGTGAAGATTAAGGAAATAAATATGTCCTGTAGCCAACCCACCAGGCTTCTTTGTCCATGGGATTTCCCAAGTAAGACCACTGGAGTAGGCTACTTTTTCCTCCTTCAGGGGATCTTCCTGACCCAGGGATCAAACCTGGGTCTCCTGCATTGCAGGCAGACTCTACCATCTGAGCCACCAAGGAAGCCCAAATATGTCCTAGAAATACTCTACATACAGCTGTATCTTCTGTGAAGGCTTCCTCCCCTGTTTTTACTTGTGGGGCTGGTCACATCTCAGATTTCTGAGGCTCTCAGATTTGTCTCCACAGCCAGCCTTCTGTGATTCTAGAGCAGTGCCCTCCAATAGAGTAGCTGCTGGCCACATGTGATTATTTAATTATGGTCATTTAAATGAATCAAAATTAAATTAAAAATTTAGTTTTCCAGTCTCACTGTCCACATTTCAAGTGCTCAGTAATCATATGTGACCAGTGGTTACTGTATTAGATAGTGTAGACAGAACATCTAATTCACTGAGGAGTATTTTCTTAGTTCTAGAGCTCTTTGCTTGAGTGATAATTTAATGAGACTCTTAGATGATAAAGGTTTTTCTGTCCATCACTTCCCTTTGCTTTTCCTTTTGTTTTGTATAGCTGAATCCCTTCTATTGTGTCACAGCCAGAGCATTTGTTGAACGGTAGATGGCTGTTTATAATTGGCATAATTTATATAATTATAGAATAAATGATACATAGTATTTTTATTATAAATCAGTCAAGAGTGTGTATTAGTTACAAAATCCTTAGAAAGTCTCCCATCGCTGATAATTTTTGCTAATGTAGCATCCTTTTCCTTTCACAGTGAGATTTATGGCTGATGGTTTTCCTGGTTTTAGAGCAGAAATTCTGATATAATAGAGGGAGGCTCTTCTCACTCTGGAGAAGGCAATGGCACCCCACTCCAGTACTCTTGCCTGGAAAATCCCATGGATGGAGGAGCCTGGTAGGCTCCAGTCCATGGGGTCGCTAAGAGTCGGGCACAACTGAGCGACTTCACTTTCACTTTTCACTTTCATGCATTGGAGAAGGAAATGGCAGCCCACTCCAGTATTCTTGCCTGGAGAATCCCAGGGACAGAGGAGCCTGGTGGGCTGCTGTCTATGGGGTCGCGCAGAGTCGGACACGACTGAAGCGACTTAGCAGCAGCAGCAGCTTCTCACTCTTAAGTACCCATTGTTCAGTTGCTAAGTCATGTCTGACTCTTTACAACCCCATGGACTGAGGCACTCCAGGCTCCTCCGTCCATAGGGTTCTCCAAGCAAGAACACTAGAGTGGGTTGCCATTTCCCTCTCCATATGTACCCATATGTACCCTTATGTGTTGTATGATTTTCCATAAGAATAACAATATTGATCTATTTTCACTTACAGTGGGGTTATGTCCCAATAACCCTTCATTTTGTTGTTTTTTAGTCACTTAGTCGTGTCTGACTCTTTGCCACCCCATGGACTGCAGCACGCCAGCCTTCCCTGTCCTTCACCATCTCCCAGAGTTTGCCCTAACTCATATCCATTGAGTTGTTGATGCCATCCAACCATCTCATCCTCTGTGGCCCCCTTCTCCTCCTGCCCTCAATCTTTCCCAGCATCGGGGTCTTTTTCAATGAGTTGGCTCGTCACATCAGGTGGCCAGAATATTGGAGCTTCAGCTTCAGCATCAGTCCTTCCAATGAATATTCAGGATTGATTTCCTTTAGGACTGACTAGTTTGATCTCCTTGCTGTCCAAGGGACTCCCAAGAGTCTTTTCTAGCACCACAATTCAGAAGCATCAGTTCTGGTAGACATGAATTTTTGAGGGACATTATTCAAGCCAGTGCAGATATGCAGACAGGTAATCCTTTCCCTGCCTTAAGTTTATTCTGTTCCTAGGACTTTGCTAAATCTGCTTTAGTGCATAGTCCATAATATTCATTATTCTTATAGGCAACCACCATGCAGGTTGGGAGAGTATGTGTGCTTTCCACATGGGTGTAGAGTACATGGGCTGGCTCGCTGAGTCAGCTGCCCTTTCCTAAGCCTGTCACTGTCCCCAGCCCAGCCTCCTGTCTCTACTTCTTTCTCTTTGCTCAGAAAGAGCTGCTGTTGTCCCAGAGCACTGGTGTATCTGGTGGCCACATTGCTGAGGACTCTGTAGCCGTGTTTGCTCACCTCTGAGCTCTGCTCAAGGATGCCTATAAATTATGTTTTCCTCTGAGTCTGCTGGCAGTGACCTCCCTTAGCTCACCTTTCAGCAGCTGTTTGAATATTCTCTTGCTGTACATTTCTCCATGTTCAAACCATCAGAGCTGGTAGTGACAAGTGCAGTATCAGAGCTGGTTGCGGCTAGCTGGGGATCCAGGGTGCTCCTGGGCATCATCCATCTGGCCATTCAGTATCAGTACTGAAACTTACAAGCAGCTCAAGAGGACGTCTGTGAAAAAGGGCCTACTCTGGCTTAAGAGTAGGGCAGAAAATATAGCTATGGGTTGTAAAGGTTGTTTTGGTGCCACTAGTTTGAGCTTAGCTTGGCTCTCCTTTGAACTTTTGGGCTGACAGCATTTAGAGAATACCTTTTGTTTCTAGCGCTTGAGAGAGCTTTAAAGAAAAGTTCTTATGCAGCTATGAAAGTAAACGATGCTAGGCTCTCCAGAACCATGAAGGTCATTCTGCTAAAGTGTCACAGCTGCATCTTAAAGGTTGATAGCACCAGAAAATTTTAATCATGTGTCCATGAACCCCATGAGTACTGAACAATCTCTATGAACAGTTCAATGTGAATTTTTCTGGCCAGGGCAATATAACTCTCTGAGAACTTAAGAGCCACATGCTAGAACAAGATAACCTTGTAAGAATTCAGTTGCATCACCTGGACAGAAAGAGGAGCAGATTCATCCATTTATTCAACAAACATTTATGTGCCAGGCACAGTACTCGGCACTTGGGATGCACCAATGAACAAACAGAGATTCATGTGTGTGTGAAGCAAATTCGTTTCTAATTACATGGTAAACACTATTATCAGGAGCGCAGGGAAGAGAGAACTATTGATGTTGTATGAGTCACTTTGCCTGTTGTTCTGCTCAGTGCCCTGGAGTGAGAGCACAAATGAAGAGAAGGGAATCTGCTATTAATTTCAGAACTCCAGTGCCTTTTATATGTATCCAGCTTGCGGGCCTACAAGTGATCCTGTGTTTAAAGATCAATGCCTTTTTTTTTTCTTCTAACCTCAGGCCAATTAATTAATCTGGTACTCAACTGTTGAGCTTGATCCATCTCTGGAAAAACTAACCATGTGGGATTGATTGACAGACGTTATATTGGTCTCCAACGTGGCACTTTCTTAAGGATTTTCAAGGATTATTTCGATACTACATGATTTTCAGGGTTGTGTACCTATTTCTGGAGAAGTAAATGGCAACCCACTCCAGTATTCTTGCCTGGAGAATCCCAGGGACAGAGGAGCCTAGTGGGCTGCCGTCTATGGGGTCGCACAGTGTTGGACACGACTGAGGCAACTCAGCAGCAGCAGTACCTTTTTCAGAGTCTCATCCTGCAAGCAAGGTGCCACTCCTCTGTAGGGCAGTTTGGAAATCAAAACTGTATGATTGCACTTAATGTTTCTCTGTGGATCCTTTAAAGCAATTTTGTTTAATTTGACACAATCAGAAATGGGAGCTCTAGTCTTTATCTGATACTGAGTTGCTGTGAGACTTTACAAAAGTCAATTAACTTTTTGATCCTGGTTTCCTCATGTGTAAAATGAGGACTAGACACTCTCCAAGGGCCTTTCTAGATCTAAAAACTAGATTTTCATGTTGCAGAAAAAACGAGGAGCTCATTGTACCCTTATCCTTTTTCTTTCTCTCCTCCCTTTCAATTGAGAAGTGCTGCTGGGTGAAGGGCATCTGAACCGATGCTGGTATCTGCTTCTCTCTTTGTGGGTCTTTGCCATTTCTTTTCACAGCGACCTCTGCCAAAGTGCAGGATGGCCTGTTCAACTCCAAGGAAGACTGAGCAAAGGAAATTTGCTCACCAGAAGCCAGGTTTGTCTGGGGATATCTTCTTTGGTTCTAAGTCAGATCTGTGTTTCACCCAGGCATGCAGCTTGTGCATGGTAGAAAAGGTGTAGAGAGACAGTCATTGGTGTTGAGGGCCTCGCAACAGGTGGTCCACATCAAGCTGGGAGCCAGGCATGCCTCTGTTGTTGGCTGCCGGTTTATCAGAAACAGCTTTTGTTATGTTGAGGTGTGTTCCCTCTACGCCTACTTTGGCAAGAGTGGCATCATGATTGGATGTTGAATTTTATCAAATGCTTTTTCTGCATGTTGAGTTGATCATGTGGTTTTTGTCTTTTCATTTGTTGATGTGCTGTATCATATTGATTTGTGTATGTTGAACTATCTTTTTGACCCTGGGATGAATCTAACTTGATTGTGATGTATGATTTGTTTTTTAATGTGTTGCTGGATTCAGTTTGTTAACATTTTGTTGAGAGTTTTTGCATCTATAACATCAAAGATATTGGTCTGTAGTTTGACTTTTGGTAGTGTCTTTGATTCCAGGTATGCCTCTAGCTGAGCAGGAGTTTAACACAGGATAAAGTCCTTTCTCACCTGGGTAGGTAGGATACACACTCCTCTGTGTTCACAGTTAAAAAAATAAAAAATAATAAAAATAGGTTCAGAGTGGCAAGGGAACAAAATTTCCAGGTGAAGAGAATTCTGAGATCTCTGAAATTTAGAAAGAATTAGATATAAAAGAACTCAGGAAGTAGAGTAAGCTTGATTAAATTATTAAACCTGAGCCAAGATAAGCTCAGGGCAGCCCTGGATGCTGTGGCACACAGACCTGGCTCAGGTACTTTCCCATCACTTATTAGCTGGGGGCCACTGTAACAGGTAAATTCCCATTAGGCTCGATTTCTTTCTTGGAAGAATGGGAACAATATTCCTCTCTCAGGATTCTGATTGATGGCTCAGTGAAATAATGCTTTATGAAAGTGCTTTGTAAGAACACAAGTTGCTACATATATATATGTATATATCTTACATGGTATTTTACGTGTTTCAATGTCATTCTCCCAAATCTTCCCACCCTCTCCCTCTCCCACAGAGTCCATAAGACTGTTCTATACATCAGTGTCTCTTTTGCTGTCTCGTACACCGGGTTATTGTTACCATCTTTCTAAATTCCATATATATGCGTTAGTATACTGTATTGATGTTTTTCCTTCTGGCTTACTTCACTCTGTATAATAGGCTCCAGTTTCATCCACCTCATTAGAACTGATTCCAATGTATTCTTTTTAATGGCTGAGTAATACTCCATTGTGTATATGTACCACTGCTTTCTTATCCATTCATCTGCTGATGGACATCTAGGTTGCTTCCATGTCCTGGCTATTATAAACAGTGCTGCGATGAACATTGGGGTACACGTGTCTCTTTCCCTTCTGGTTTCCTCAGTGTGTATGCCCAGCAGTGGGATTGCTGGATCATAAGGCAGTTCTATTTCCAGGTTTTTAAGGAATCTCCACACTGTTCTCCATAGTGGCTGTACTAGTTTGCATTCCCACCAACAGTGTAAGAGGGTTCCCTTTTCTCCACACCCTCTCCAGCATTTATTATTTGTAGACTTTTGGATCGCAGCCATTCTGACTGGTGTGAAATGGTACCTCATAGTGGTTCTGATTTGCATTTCTCTGATAATGAGTGATGTTGAGCATCTTTTCATGTGTTTGTTAGCCATCTGCATGTCTTCTTTGGAGAAATGTCTATTTAGTTCTTTGGCCCATTTTTTGATTGGGTCATTTATTTTTCTGGAGTTGAGCTGTAGGAGTTGCTTGTATATTTTTGAGATTAGTTGTTTGTCAGTTGCTTCATTTGCTATTATTTTCTCCCATTCTGAAGGCTGCCTTTTCACCTTGCTAATAGTTTCCTTTGATGTGCAGAAGCTTTTAAGGTTAATTAGGTCCCATTTGTTTATTTTTGCTTTTATTTCCAATATTCTGGGAGGTGGGTCATAGAGGATCCTGCTGTGATGTATGTCAGAGAGTGTTTTGCCTATGTTCTCCTCTAGGAGTTTTATAGTTTCTGGTCTTACGTTTAGATCTTTAATCCATTTTGAGTTTATTTTTGTGTATGGTGTTAGAAAGTGTTCTAGTTTCATTCTTTTACAAGTGGTTGACCAGTTTTCCCAGCACCACTAGTTAAAGAGATTGTCTTTTCTCCATTGTATATTCTTGCTTCCTTTGTCAAAGATAAGGTGTCCATGCTGCTGCTGCTGCTGCTGCTGCTAAGTCGCTTCAGTCATGTCCGACTCTGTGCGACCCCATAGACAGCAGCCCACCAGGCTCCCCTGTCCCTGGGATTCCCCAGGCAAGAACACTGGAGTGGGTTGCCATTTCCTTCTCCAATGCAGGAAAGTAAAAAGTGAAAGTGAAGTTGCTCAGTCGTGTCTGACTTTTAGTGACCCCATGGACTACAGCCTACCAGGCTCCTCCGCCCATGGGATTTTCCAGGCAAGAGTACTGGAGTGGGGTGCCATTGCCTTCTCCATAAGGTGTCCATAGGTGCGTGGATTTATCTCTGGACTATTTTGTTCCATTGATCTATATTTCTGTCTTTGTGCCAGTACCATACTGTCTTGATGACTGTAGCTTTGTAGTATAGCCAGCCAGGCAGGTTGATTCCTCCAGTTCCATTCATCTTTCTCAAGATTGCTTTGGCTCTTCGAGGTTTTTTGTATTTCCATACAAATTGTGAAATTATTTGTTCTACTTCTCTGAAAAATGCCGTTGGTAGCTTGATAGGGATTGCATTGGATCTATAGATTGCTTTGGGTAGTATACTCATTTTCACTGTATTGATTCTTCTGATCCATGAACATGGTATATTTCTCCATATATTTGTGTCATCTTTGATTTCTTTCATTGGTGTTCTATAGTTTTCTATATATAGGTCTTTTGTTTCTTTAGGTAGATTTATTCCTAAGTATTTTATTCTTTTCGTTGCAATGGTGAATGGAATTGTTTCCTTAGTTTCTCTTTCTGTTTTTTCATTGTCAGTGTATAGGAAAACAAGGGATTTCTGTGTGTTAATTTTATATCCTGCAACTTTACTATTCATTGATTAGCTCCAGTAATTTTCTGGTGGAGTCTTTACGGCTTTCTGTGTAGAGGATCATGTCATCTGCAAACAGTGAGAGTTTTACTTCTTCTTTTCTAATCTGGATTCCTTTTCTTTTTCTGCTCTAATTGCTGTGGCTAAAACTTCCAAAACTATGTTGAATAGTAGTGGTGACAGTGGATGTCCTTGTCTTGTTCCTGACTTTAGAGGAAATGCTTTCAATTTTCCACCATTGAGGATAATGTTTGTTGTGGGTTTATCATATATGGTTTTTATTATGTTGAGGTATGTTCCTTCTATGCCTGCTTTCTGGAAGTTTTTTTTTTTTTTATCATAAATGGATGTTGAATTTTGTCAAAGGCTTTCTCTGCATCTGTTGAAATAATCATATGGTTTTTATCTTTCAGTTTGTTAATGTGGTGTATCACATTGCTGATTTGCGAAAATTGAAGAATCCTTGCATCCCTGGGATAAAGCCCACTTGGTCATGGTGTATGATCTTTTTAATGTGTTGTTGGATTCTGATTGCTAGAATTTTGTTAAGGATTTTTGCATCTATGTTTGTCAGTGATATTGGCCTGTAGTTTTCTTTTTTTGTGGGATCTTTGTCAGGTTTTGGTATTAGGGTGATGGTGGCCTCATAGAATGAGTTTGGAAGTTTACCTTCCTCTGCAATTTTCTGGAAGAGTTTGAGCAGGATAGGTGTTAGCTCTTCCCTAAATTTTTGGTAGAATTCAGCTGTGAAGCCGTCTGGACCTGGGCTTTTGTTTGCTGGAAGATTTTTGATTACAGTTTCAATTTCCATGCTTGTGATGGGTCTGTTAAGATTTTCTATTTCTTCCTGGTTCAGTTTTGGAAAGCTGTACTTTTCTAAGAATTTGTCCATTTCTTCCAAGTTGTCCATTTTATTGGCATATAGTTGATGATAGTACTCTCTTATGATCCTTTGTATTTCTGTCTGTGGTGATTTCTCCATTTTCATTTCTAATTTTGTTGATTTGATTCTTCTCCCTTTTTTTCTTGATGAGTCTGGCTAATGGTTTGTCCATTTTATTTATCTTCTCAAAGAACCAACTTTTAGCTTTGTTGATTTTTGCTATGGTCTCCTCTGTTTCTTTTGCATTTATTTCTGCCCTAATTTTTATGATTTCTTTCCTTCTACTAACCCTGGAGTTCTTCATTTCTTCTTTTCCTAGTTCCTTTAGGTGTAGAGTTAGGTTATTTATTTGATTTTTCTCCTGTTTCTTGAGGTTGGCTTGTATTGCTATGAACTTTCCCCTTAGCACTGCTTTTACTGAATCCCATAGGTTTTGGGTTGTTGTGTTTTCATTTTCATTCGTTTCTATGCATATTTTGATTTCTTTTTTGATTTCTTCTATGATTTGTTGGTTATTCAGAAGTGTGTTGTTCAGCCTCCATATGTTTGTATTTTTAATAGTTTTTTTCCTGTAGTTGACATCTAATGTTACTGCATTGTGATCAGAAAAGATGCTTGGAATGATTTCAATTTTTTTGAATTTACCAAGGCTAGATTTATGGCCCAGGATGTGATCTATCCTGGAGAAGGTTCTCTGTGCACTTGAGGAAAAGGTGAAATTCATTGTTTTGGGGTGAAATGTCCTATAGATATCAATTAGGTCTAACTGGTCCTTTGTATCATTTAAAGTTTGTGTTTCCTTGTTAATTTTCTGTTTAGTTGATCTATCCATAGGTGTGAGTGGGGTATTAAAGTCTCCCACTATTATCATGTTACTGTTAATTTCCCCTTTCATACTTGTTAGCATTTGCCTTACATATTGCAGTGCTCCTATTTTGGGTGCATATATATTTATAATTGTTATATCTCCTTCTTGGATTGATCCTTTGATCATTATATAGTGTCCTTCTTTGTCTCTTTTCATGGCCTTTATTTCAAAGTGTATTTTATCTGATGTGAGTATTGCTACTGCTTTCTTTTGGTCTCCATTTGCATGAAATATCTTTTTCCAGACCTTCACTTTCAAGTCTTTTTGTGCCCCTTGTTTTGAGGTGGGTCTCTTGTAGACAGCATATATAGGGGTCTTGTTTTTGTATCCATTAAGCCAGTCTTAGTCTTTGGTTGGGGCATTCAACCCATTTACATTTAAGGTAATTATCAATAAGTATGATCCTGTTGCCGTTTACTTTGTTGTTTTGGGTTCAAGTTTATAAACCTTTTCTGTGTTTCCCACCTAGAGAAGATCCTTTAGCATTTGTTGAAGAGCTGGTTTGGTGGTGCTGAATTCTCTCAGATTTTGCTTGTCTGTAAAGCTTTTGATTTCTCCTTCGTATTTGAATGAGATCCTTTCTGGGTACAGTAATCTGGGTTGTAGGTTTTTCTCTTTCATCCCTTTAAATATGTCCTGACATTCCCTTCTGGCCTGAAGAGTTTCTATTGAGAGTTCAGCTGTTATCCTTAGGGGAATCTCCTTGTGTGTTATTTGTTGTTTTTCCCTTGCTGCTTTTAATATTTGTTCTTTGTGTTGGATCTTCATTAATTTGATTAATATGTGTCTTGGGGTGTTTCACCTTGGGTTTATCCTGTTTGGGACTCTCTGGGTTTCTTGGACTTGGGTGGCTATTTCCCTCCCCATTTTAGGGAAGTTTCCAACTATTATCTCCTCAAGTACTTTCTCATGGCCTTTCTTTTTGTCTTCTTCTTCTGGGACTCCTATGTTTCAAATGTTGGGGCGTTTGACATTGTCCCAGAGGTCTCTGAGGCTGTCCTCATTTCTTTTAATTCTTTTTTCTTTTTTCCTCTCTGCTTCATTTATTTCCACCATTCTATCTTCCACCTCACTTATCCTATCTTCTGCCCCTGTTATTCTACTGTTGGTTCCCTCCAGAGTGTTTTTGATCTCAGTTATTGCATTATTCATTATTGATTGACTCTTTTTTATTTCTTCTAGGTCCTTGTTAAACATTTCTTCCATCTTCTCAAACCTTGTCTCCAGACTATTTATCTGTAGCTCTATTCTGTTTTCAAAATTTTGGATATTTTTTACTATCATTAATCTGAATTCTTTTTCAGGTAGACTCCCTATCTCCTCCTCTTTTGTTTGGTTTGGTGGGCATTTATCATGTTCCTTTACCTGCTGAATATTTCTCTGCCTTTTCATTTTGTTTAGATCACTGTGTTTGGGGTGGACTTTCTGTATGCTGGAAGTTTGTGGTTCCTTTTTATTGGGGAGGTTCCTCCCTGTGGGTGGGGTTGGACAAGTGGCTTGTCAAGGTTTCCTGATTAGGGAAGCTTGCATCAGTGTTCTGGTCGGTGGAGCTGGATCTCTTCTCTCTGGAGTGCAATGAAGTGTCCAGTAGTGAGTTTTGAGGTGTCTGTGGATTTGGTGTGACTTTTGGCCACCTATATTTTAAAAGCTCAGGGTTATGTTCCTGCATTGTTGGAGAAATAGCTTGGTATGTCTTGCTCTGAAACATGTTGGCTCTTGGGTAGAGCTTGGTTTCGGTGTAGGTATGGAGGCTTTTGGATGAGCTCTTGTCAATTAATGTTCCCTGGAGTCATGAGTTTTCTGGTGTTCTCAAGTTTAGGATTTAAGCCTCCTGCCTCTGGCTTTCAGTCTTATTCTTACAGTAGCCTCACGACTTCTCCATCCATACATCACTGACTGATGATAAAACATCTAGGTTAATGGTGAAAAGGTTCTCCACAGTGAGGGACACCCAGAGAGGTTCACACAGTTACCTGGAGAAGAGAAGAGGGAGGAGGGAGATAGAGGTGACCAGGAGGAGAAGGCGGGGATCAAAAGGGAAAAGAACAATCCATCTAGTAACCAATTCCTTATTTTCTCTCCATAGTCTGGTATACTCAGAGAGGTTCACTGAGTTAAATAGAGAAGAGAAGAGGGAGGAAGGAGATAGAGGTGACCAGGAGAGGAGAACGGGGAGTCAAAAGGAAGAGAGACCAATCTAGCTAGTAATCAGTTCTCTAAGTGTTCTCCACAGCCTGGAACACCCAAAGAGATTCACAGGGTTAAGTAGAGAAGAGAAGGGGAGGGAGGAGATAGAGGTCACCTGGGAGAGAAAAAGTCTTTATTGTGGAGGTTCCTCCCTGTGGATGGGTTTGGACAAGTGGCTTGTCAAGGTTTCCTGATTAGGGAAGCTTGCATCAGTGTTCTGGTGGGTAGAGCTGGATCTCCTCTCTGGAGTGCACTCAAGCCAGTAATCACACTTCTAAGTAAAAACGGGTACTGAAGATTGCATTCTTGCTGCTGCTAAGTTGCTTCAGTCTTGTCCGACTCTGTGTTACCCCATAGGCGGCAGCCCACCAGGCTCCCCCATCTCTGGGATTCTCCAAGCAAGAACACTGGAGTGGGCTGCCATTTCCTTCTCCAATGCGTGAAAGTGAAAAGTGAAAGTGAAGTCGCTCAGTTGTGTCCAACTCTTAGTGACCCCATGGACTGCAGCCTACCAGGCTCCTCCATCCGTGGGATTTTCCAGGCAAGAGTACTGGAGTAGGGTGCCATTGCCTTCTCCCATTGCATTCTTAAAGGTACAAAATTGATAACAAATACCAAAAAGCAAAGATTAAAAATCAAGAGTAGAGGTTAGACTCTCAAAAATACAATATTAAAAAAACCAGAGAAAATCGCAAAAATTAAAAACATATATATATGAAATTTGTTTTAAAAATAGGGTCTTTTTTTTTTTTTGCAAGGTAATAGTAGGTTTTAAAAGTGAAAATGAAAGGAGTAATAAAGAACTTAAAAATAAAATTTTTTTAAATTAAAAAATGATAGTATTAAAATATATCTAGGAATTTCTCTCGGAGAAGGCAATGGCACCCCACTCCAGTACTCTTGCCTGGAAAATCCCATGGACGGAGGAGCCTGGTAGGCTGCAGTCCATGGGGTTGCTAAGAGTCAGACATGACTGAGTGACTTCACTTTCACTTTTTACTTTCATGAATTGGAGAAGGAAATGGCAACCTGCTCCAGTGTTCTTGCCTGGAGAATCCCAGGGACGGTGGAGCCTGATGGGCTGCCATCTATGGGGTAGCACAGAGTCGGACATGACTGAAGTGACTTAGCAGGAATTTCTCTGGAGCTGTTGAGGGCAGTGTGTGATCATTTCAGTTTCAGATGGTTCCTTGTTCCAGCTTATACTTCTTCTCAAGGTCTATAGGCCCCTTCCAATGTGGTCAATGCTAACTACAGGGTTTTAATCTGTTGCACCTGTCATTTCCAAAGCAGTTCCCTCTGTTTATTTTGGCTTCCTCTGTTTGCAAGTCTCTTCAGTGTCTAATTTCCACTCTGACACAAGGGTGCGAAGATGGTCATTTATTTAGGCTCACTTGTTCAACTGTGCTGCGGGGAGAGAGGAACACTGCAAACAAATATCACTGGCATGTGTAGGGAGTGCTCGCAGTGTATGGACCACACTGGGTTTGCCCCAGCTCACGGCGCCTGTGCTTTCCCGGTCTACACTGCTCAGGTTCCAGGTTGCTCTACAGTCTAAAGCGGGCTCTGGGTTGCGTGCATTTCCCAGGTCTAAGCCACTCAGGTTCAGGTTCTGGGGTACTCCACAAAGGCACAGACTCGGTTGGGCCTGTACTTTGTGCCCTTCCCAGGTCAGAGCAGCTCAGGCGACCAGGTGCTTGGCAAGAACACTCTCCCTGGGTAGAGGGGTACATCTTATCACCTCCCCCATCCCAGCTGCTTGGTTTCCTGGGTGCTGCAGTGGGAGTGCCTTCTCAGGTGTGTCGTGTGTCTCCTCTGTGGAGCTGATCTCTGGCTGCGACCCTCCTGGCAGATGTCAACCGTCCAGGATCCCAGGAAGACTTGGTTAGCAACTGGGAGCCTGCTTGCAGTTTGGTAGTACATGCCATCTCTGGGGCAGAGTTTGCCCCTTGCCTTCCAGCTCTGGCTGTCACCTGCCTGCCTCCTTGCCTCTGGCAGAGGATGGGCTGGTCCAGATTAATTTTAATAATATGTCTTATTTAACTCACTCTGTCCAAGATTTTGTAATTCAAACATGTGTACAGTGCCTGTGTGCTCAGTTGTGGCTGACTCCTTGTGACCCCATGGACTACAGTCCGCCAGGCTCCTCTGTCCATGGGATTCTCCAGGCAAGAATACTGGAGTGGGTTGCCATTTCCTCCTCCAGGGGATCTTCCCAACCCAGAGATCGAACCTGCATCTCTTGTGTTTTCTGTGTTGGAGGGCAGATTTTTTACCACTGAGCCACATGGGAAGCCCAATTCTAATATGGAATTTGATATAAAAGTTATGAATGCAATATATTACCTTATTATTTTCAGACTGTCTTCAAATTTCAATATTCTTACAGTGCACAGCAATCCAGATGAGTTGCATTTTCCAGTGCTCAATACCCACATGTGGCCAATGTCTCTACCTTATTAGACAGTACAGGGCCATGTGGAGTGTAGTAAGTTGCATAATGGACCCCCAAGTATAGCCACGACCTGATCCCCATGACCTGTGAATACCATTTTTAAGGCCAAAGGGGTTTTGCAACTGTGACTAGCTAAGATTTTAAGATGGGAAGATTGTCCTGGATATCTGGAAGGAACTGATGAGACCATGGTGTCTTTATAGGAGGGAGGCAAGAGGGTCAGTCAGAGGAGAAGGCAATGGATGTAGAGCCTGGAGAGACGTGCTCTGAAGATGCAGAAAGGGCTACCAGCCAAGGAATACAGGCAGCCGGCCACTAACAGCTGGAAAAGGCAAGGAAATAATATATCCTCTCCTCAAAGCGATCAGAAGGAAGTGACTCTGATGATACCTTGACACCTTGACTTAGCCCGTGGAACCAATTTCAGACTTCTGAGCTTCATAAATGTGAGGGAAATAAATTTGTGTTGTTGTAATTATGGTGGTAATTTGTTACAGCAGCCATAGGAAGCTACTTCATTAGGAATGCTCAAATATTATTTCCCAGGCTCTTTTGAGGGGGTGTTCCCCTGGCTACAGCATCTTAGATAATTTCAGTTGGCTTCCCCCAGCTTCCCCTGCCCCTTTCTAGGGCTGCTGCATGGGACAGCTCTCCTCCCCAAGCACTGGGGGCTATGTCTTACTCTGACTCAATTTGCAACCTTTGATAACGAAACTCACCTGGTGTCTTGTCACTGCCCTGGAAGAAAGCACAAGGGAAAAAGTCTTTTCACATTAGGGTAAGGGGTGGCGCTAGTGGTAAAGAACCCAACTGGCAATGCACGAAACGTAAGAGACGTGGGTTTGATCCCTGGGTTGGGAAGATCCCCTGGAGGAGGGCATGGCTACCCACTCCAGTATGCTTGCCTGGAGAATCCCACGGACAGTAGAGCCTGGCAGGTTATGGTCCCTAGGTTCACAAAGAGTCAGACACAACTGAAGTGACTTAGGGACAGCACATGCTGGAGAAAAAAAAATGGTTTAGAAAGAATTACTGGCTGTCTTTACTGATCTGTTCAATGCTGTAATCTAAAAATATGCTAAAAATAATGTCAATTAAAAAAGATGTACTGTTGTGTAGGTTTGATAGGGGTCAAAATTTGCTCTTGTACCTTTATCCAGGAATGTTTGTGAGGGTGTGATTAGATCAGTAAGGTTTAGTGTGCATGAGAATCACCTGCAGGGCCGGATGCAACACTGCTGGATCCTGCTGCCAGAATTTCTAACTTAGTTGATGGGGCCCCAAATGTGCATTTCTAATAGGTTTCATGTGATGCCAATGCAGCAGACAGGGAGGAAGATGGGTGGGCAGGTAGGTATTGGGAGAGTCTCTCTGAATATTAGCATGAAGGTAAGACTTCTAGGCCTCACCTCCTTGGGAAGGTGCAGCATCATTGCTGAGACCTCCCAGGTCGGCCTGCCCTCCCCAGTCAGGACGCACACAACCTCCTCTTCCAAGGTAAGCTCTGCAGTCGTGGCCACGAAACTGCAGAGTCACCCACTGCTCTTCCTTGGCTCTGTCTTCTGCCTCCCACCCTGAGGTCTAAAGTAGGTATCAATCCTGAAATCCCCAAGTCTCAGCTAAAAATACCTCCTTTGCCACAAACCAGCTGACGTCTCAGATTTCCCAGCCGAAGTGAATCCCCGGACCTAGGGTTGCCCTAGTGGAAAGTCCATAAGCAGAAAATGCCAGGTTAAAAAAAGCTCTGGGGAGGCCCCTGAAAGCTCTCACCCCAGCTGCCTACTTGGGGTGGCCAATTCCAGGCCCCGAGGGTGGACATGGGAGGATTAAGCCAGGAGCGGCTGTGTTTGTTCAGTTTCATTCTGTAGAAAGTTCTGCCAAACTCGAGAGACCAGCTCCCTTTCTCCTCTGGTCTTTGTGTTTTTGGTTTTTTTAAATGTAAATTCTAGACTTGGTAACTATCATTCTAAACCTGGCCTATCCTGATTTTTATTCTGCCTTTTTCTGAATAACAATTGAGCTCCCTGACCTTCCTGAAATTAAAATGAAGATGAACATTTCTGAAGGTGTCCTTGGTTAAAAATGGAGTGGTCCCTTGGAAGGAGCAGATTAGTATGTGCCCAGGTCTGAGGTCTGGGTCCCTGGGGACAACCCCAGCTTGCCTATTGACTCTTTCCCCATGGAACCAACATTTTTGCTCATTTTGTTTAATTTGTTTTGTTTTTTGTGTGTGCTTAGTCGCTCAGTCGTGTCTGACTCTTTGCGACCCTATGGACTGTGGCCTGCCAGTCTCCTATGTCTCTGGGGATTCTCCGGGCAAGAACGTTGGAGTGGGTTGCCATGCCCTCCTCCAGGAGATCTTCCCAACCTAGGGATCAAACCCAGGTCTTCTGAATTGCAGGCAGATTCTTTACTGTCTGAGTCATGGGGTTTTTTTTAAATTAAAATATGGTTCATTTAGTATGTTGTATTAGTTTCAGGTATACAGCAAAGTGATTTAGCTATACATACGTGTATATCTATTTTTTTTCAGATTATTTTCCCTTATAGGTTATTACAAAGTATTGAGTATAGTTCCTTGTGTCGTTATGGTAGGTCCTTGTTGGTTATCTGCTTTATGTATAGTAGTTTGTTACTCCCAAACTCCTCATTTATCCTTCCGTTTTCTCCTTTGGCAATAATTTTGTTTTCTATGTCTGTGGATCTATTTCTGTTTCATAAATAAGTTTATTTGTATCATATTTTAGACTTCATATAGGAGTGATAGCCTATGATAGCTTTCTGACTTACTGTTTCAGTTAGTATGATAGTCTCTAGGTCTATCAATGTTGCTGCAAATGTCTTTATTTCATTCCTTTTTATGGCTGAGTAATATTCCATTGTTATATATATATCACATATTTATCCATTCTTTTTTTTTCCTGATGTGGCCTTATTTAAGGCCAACTCACTGCACCAGAAAGCACCCTAATAAAAGCTGATTTGGACAGGAACCTTGCAACAATGGCTATGGTACAAAGTTGATTAACAAAATTTTGGCCAAAACTCAATGAACTTTCAATTCTAATGTGCTGATTTAAAGAGGAGGACTTAGTATTGGAAAGATAAATTACAGTAATTGAATCAAAGTTGAAATCAGTATATGTTTGCACTGGGAACCCAGTTGCATATTCCTGTCTTTGATGGATTCACCTGAGGTTTCCAAATCTGTTTTTTTATTTTTAGGAGTTTTTGTTTCTTCTTACACAAAGATGTATCCATTCATCTTTTAATGGGCATTTAGGTTGCTTCTCTGTCTTGGCAGTTGCAGATGAATAGTGCTGCAATGAACATTGTGCACCAAGTTTTACTTGTATTGTTTTAACTTTACCTCTGTTAGCTGAATGTCAGTAACAGGAACAAAAATGCTCTCTGGATAAGAAATAGATACTCCTAGCAATACTCTTTCGGAGAAGGCAATGGCACCCCACTCCAGTACTCTTGCCTGGAAAATCCCATGGGTGGAGGAGCCTGCTGGGCCGCAGTCCATGGGGTCACTAAGAGTCGGACAAGACTCAGTGACTTCACTTTCACTTTTCACTTTCATGCATTGGAGAAGGAAATGGCAACCCACTCCAGTGTTCTTGCCTGGAGAATCCCAGGGACGGGGGAGCCTCATGGGCTGCTGTCTATGGGGTCGCACAGAGTCGGACACGACTGAAGCGACTTAGCAGCAGTAGCAGCAGCAACAATATTCTTTAATCATTTTGGGTCAGAAACTCCAAAAAACTGGCAACTCTCCCCTCCTTCCTTCCTTAAAGTTTTCTTAACAGATGAGAAATATCTTCTTTCCAGAAAAAATTACTTTCCCTATGGGAAGTAAGAAGAAGGAGAGGAAATGGCAACCCACTCCAGTATTCTTGCCTACAGAATTCCATGGACAGAGGAGCCTGGAGAGCTACAGTCCATGGGATCCCTAAGAGTCCGACACGATAGCAATTCACTTTCATCACTTTTATTGGAAATTAACAATAACTATTTTAATTTTTTAATTACATTTTTAGAAACTTTTAATTTGCCAAAGTAGGCTTTTCTTTTTAAATGTTTGCTTCTCCACTCACATTTCTCCAAGGCAAAGGGAAAATATAACAAATTATCCTACTTAGCCTTTTACTCCTTAATAGGCCTTGTTTCCCCAAGACAAAAAGAAATACAACAAATTATCCAAATTTGCCTTTTCTAGATGCTTCTTGTGAGGTGGGGAAATAGGTCAACTCTGATGGGAAGTAATGAGCGCAGAGCTTTTGTCATGGTCTGGCTGCTGTAGCAGAAAACATTACACACACACACAAAACACACATCCTCACAAAGACTGACTGAAAAGTAGCTGAGAAGTCTGCAAGAGCCAGATCTGGCATTTTATTCCTCTTCTCTGGGTGTTATAAGTGAGAAAAGAGTGAAAAAATAACATGGGTTGCTTTCTGTAGGCCTCAGACCATTCTGTGGATTTTCCTTTTCCTGGTTCTGTGCTGAGTAGCTGAGTCTGGAATCTGGTCGGTGGGTGGAGCAAGGTGCCCTGAGGGGCAGCACAGTGGCTTAGAACCCGTCGGTTGAGGACAGCATCACCGTGGAGGGGTGGCCAGTGGGATGTTTGAGTCCAGGTAAGGTGAAGAGAGTGTGAGGGAGGGGGGCCTGGGGTGGGGAGCGGTCAGAGTTGAGCAGGATGAGGAAGGCGTAGACACGGAGTAGCCAGGGAGGAATGTCAGCGTTCCCTGCAGGGTGAGCATGGCACCCCTGCAGGTGATGAAGTTGGGGGATTCTTTACAGTCTGGGTGACTGATAGAATAAGCTCAGAACAAGCCAGGTTTCTTATTGTTGGGGAAAAAAAGGTTAAAAATAGGGAAAGGCAGAAAGCTAGACTTATAACCCTGATGGGATTGGAATTGGAAATATGGATATAAACGTATATGTTTCAACATACAAAGGTAGAGATATAGAAATAAGTGTAGATGTCAATGTCTATATGTGTGCACGCACATGCACACATGAGGGTACACACTGTATAAATACATTTTCCCTTCAACTCTGTCAGCTGAGAAGAGATTGGGAATAGCCACAGGCGAAGAGCATTGCGCATGCCCTGTGAGAAACACGGGGCCCCCAGATCTTGGTTTCAAATAACATTTTCTACCAAAAGAAACCAGGCTCCTCAGAGAGATGGCTAATTCCAAGGGTGAGACAAGGAAAGTACAAGATGAGTCCAAAACATCTTATTCCAGAAAGCAAGAAAGTGCTCAAAGAATGATGTAGGCATGTTCAAAACACAGAAGCTAGCTTGAATTGGCTGCCACTGGCTAAACAGAGTGAGATTTGAGCATCAGAATAAATAATGATAGTACAGGTGACAAAGTGTTAAATAAAATAGAAAATGAAGATGTATATGTCTTCATTTGTCCATAAATGAAGACATGGCCCATGCATATGTCCACAAAAGAATAAGCTGGGATATTTACTGATTACATGGATAGTAGAGGAGAATAGTATTACAGGGGGACATGGCAGTCATCATCTTTATCATGTGATTAATGGAATTATCATCAGCAAAGGGACAAATCAATAGGAGGCAATGAGAAGAATGTACTATTACTTTTGTGATATTTCTGCTAAAGGTATCATAATTTAGCCTTAAACCACAACTAAGGAATATTCTATAAAATAACTGACCTGTAATTTTCAAAGTGTCAAAGTCAAGGAAATGGAAGGAAGACAGAAGGAAACCAAAGAACCATGAGAGTTAGATGCAATACCTGATTCTAAGTTAGATCATTTTCGTTTAAGGGGTAGTATTGGGCATTGGCAAGATTGGAAAGGGTTCTGAGAATTAGATGGTGGCAATGTGTCCATGGGCTTCCCTGGTAGCTCAGCTGGTAAAGAATCCATCTGCAATGCAGGAGACCCTGGTTCAATTCCTGGGTTGGGAAGATCCCCTGGAGAAGGGACAGGCTACCACTCCAGTATTCTTGGGGTTCCCTGGTGGTTCAGACAGTAAGGAGTCCGCCCACAATGCAGGAGACCTGGGTTCGATCTCTGGATTGGGAAGATCCCCTGGAGGAGGGCATGGCAACCCACTCTAGTATTCTTGCCCAGAGAATCCACATGGACAGAGAAGCCTGGAGGGCTACAGTCCACAGGATCACAAACGGTTACAAACAATCGGACAGGACTGAGCGATGAAGCACAGCACGATGTGTCCATGGAATTTCCTCTGGCTATGTAGGAGATGTCCTTGTTCATAGGAGAAACCGATCCTAGAGAGTTGGGGCATCCAGTTAGCAACTTAGTGTCAAATGGTTCAAAAAACAAACTCTTTGTATTTATCATATTTCCAACTTTTCTATAAATATGTAGTTGTTTCAAAGTTTTATAAAAGGGAAAGAAATTTTGATGATTTCAAGAATTTTATGTTTGTATCTACACTAACAAAGTTTATTTGTAATCACTAACCTTTTGGCAATCTTTCTTTGTTTTTGAAATCTGTAAACAATTAGTATATGTTTAACATACAGTTTGCTCTTATATTTCCAAAAGTAGAATATTTTTTATCTTTTACAATTGAAACAGGATTATTTTATAATCATTTTACTCACAATTATCATCCTTCACTGCAGTTTTTTGGATCAGTTCAGTTGCTCAGTCATGTCCAATGGACTGCAGTATGCCAGGCTTTCCTGTCCATCACCAACTCCCGGAGCTTGTTCAAATTCATGTCCATCAAGTCAGTGATGCCATTCAACCATCTCATCCTCTGTCGTCCCCTTCTCCACCTGCCTTCAATCTTTCCCAGCATCAGGGTCTTTTCCAATGAGTCAGTTCTTTGCATCAGGTGGTCAAAGTATTGGAGCTTCAGTTTCAGCATCAGTCCTTCCAATGGATATTCAGGACTGATTTCCTTTAGGATTGACTGTTTGATCTCCTTGCAGTCCAAGGGACTCTCAAGAGTCTTCTCCAACACCACAGTTCAAAAGCATCAATTCTTCGTCTTTCAGCCTTCTCCAGGGGAATCTTCCTGACCCAGGATTGAACCCGCATCTCCTGTGTCTCCTGCATTGCAGGTGGATTCTTTTCTCACTGAGCCATTGGAGAAGCCTCAAATCATAGCATAAATAATACTAACTCAGTTGTATCTCTCTATATGTAAGCAAATATTGCCCTTTCTCTTTAGTGTATGCCCAGCATCTAGAACACAGTCAGGAATGGAATGGATTAATACCTGTTGAATAAATAACTGAACTCAACCATCTCAGCCTTCTTTATAGTTCAGCTCTCACATCCATTGCCCTGTTGGTGGGAATGTAAATTGATACAACCATTATGGAAGATGATATGGAGATTCTTTTAAAAACCAGGAATAAAACCACCATATGAACCAGCAATCCCACTCCTAGCTCCTAGGCATATACCCTGAGGCAACCAAAATTGAAAGAGACACAAGGGCTTCCCTTGTGGCTCAGCTGGTAAAGAATCTGCTCGCAATGTGGGAGACCTGGGTTTGATCCCTGGGTTGGGAAGATCCCCTGGAGAAGGGAAAGGCTACCCACTCCAGTATCCCGAAGTATCCTGGAGAATTCCATGGATTGAATAGTCCATGGGATCGCAAAGAGTCAGATATGACTGAGCGACTTGCACTTCACTTCACATCCATACATGACTACAGGAAAAACCATAGTTTTGACTATACGGACCTTTGTTAGCAAAGTAATGTCTCTGCTATTTAATATGCTGTCTAGGTTGGTCCATAAGTCTATTCTCTATGTCTCTTTCTGTACTGTTGCCCTGTAAATAAATTCTTCAGTACCACTTTTCTAGATTCCATATATATGCATTAGAATACAGTATTTATCTTTCTCTTTCTGACTCACTTCACTCTGTATTATAGGTTCTAGGTTCATCCACCTCGTTAGAACTGACTCAAATGCATTCCTTTTTATGGCTGAGTAATAGTCCATTGTGTATATGTACCACAACTTCTTTATCCATTCATCTGTTGATGGACATTTAGCTATTGTAAATAGTGCTGCAATGAACAATGGGATATATGTGTCTCTTTCAATTTTGGTTTCCTCAGGGTATATGCCTAGGAGTGGGATTGCTGGGTCATGTGGTTGTTTTATTCCTAGTGTTCTAAGGAGTCTCCATACCGTCTTCCATAGTGGCTGTATCAATTTACATTCTCACCAACAGTACAAGAGCATTCCCTTTTCTGCACACCCTCTCCAGCATTTATTGTTTGTAGACTTTTTGATGATGGCCATTCTGACCAGTGTGAGGTGACATCTCATTGTAGTTTTGATTTGCATTTCTCTAATAATGAGTGATGTTGAGCATCTTTTCAGGTGTTTGTTAGCCATCTGTCTTCTTTGGAGAAATGCCTGCTGAGATCTTTTCCCCACTTTTTGATTGGGTTGTTTGTTTTTCTTGAGTTGTATGAGCTGTTTATGTATTTTGGAAATTAATCCTTTGTCAGTTGTTTCATTTGCTATTATTTTCTCCCATTCTGAGGGTTGTCTTTTCACCTTGCTTATAGTTTCCTTTGCTGTGCAAAAGCTTTTAAGTTTAATCAGGTTCCACTTGTTTACTTTTGTTTTTATTTCTGTTACTCTAGAAGGTGGGTCATAGAGGATCTTGCTTTGATTTATGTCATTGAGTCCTTCCTCTGCAGTTTTTGGAAAGAGTTTTGGAAGGGTAAGCATTAGCTCTTCTCTAAGTGTTTGATAAAATTCTCCTGTGAAACCATCTAGTCCTAGGCTTTTGTTTTTTGAGAGATTTTTGACCCCAGCTTCAATTTCAGTTCTTGTAGTTTGCTTGTTCATAATTTCTATTTCTTCCTGGTTTAGTCTTGGAAGATTGAACTTTTCTGAGAATCTGTCCATTTCTTCCAGGTTATCTATTTTATTGCCATATAGTTGTTCATAATAGTCTCTTATAATCCTTTGTATTTCTGAATTGTCTGTTGTAACCTCTCCTTTTTCATTTCTAATTTTGTTGATTTGATTCTTCTCTCTTTCCCTTGATGAGTCTGGCTAAAGGTTTGTCAATTTTCTTTATCTTCTCAAAGAACCAGCTTTTAGTTTTATTAATCTTTGCTATTGTTTGTTTCATTTCTTTTTCATTTATTTCTGCTTGGACCTTTATGATTTCTTTCCTTCTACTAATTTTGGGTTGTTTTATTTTCCCTCCTTTTTCCAGTTATTTTAGGTTGTCTATTTGATCTTTTTCTTGCTTCTTGAGGTAGGATTGTATTGCTATAAACTTCCTTCTTAGAACTGCTTTTGCTGCATCCCATAGGTTTTAAGTTGTCATGTTTCCTTTGTCATTTGTTTCTAGAAATTTTCTCATATCCCTTTTGATGTCTTCAGTACCCTATTGGTTATTTAGAAATGTGTGATTTAATCTCCATGTGTTTGTGTTTCCTACATTTTTTTCCTTGTAAATGATATCTAGTCTCAGCATTGTGGTCAGAGAAGATGCTTGATACAATTTCAGTTTTCTTAAATTTATTGAGGTTTGATTTGTGACCCAAGATGTGGTCTATCCTGGAGAATGTTCCGTGTGCACTTGAAAAGAAGGTGGATTCTTCTGCATTTGGATGGAATGTCCTGAAGATATCAATGAGATCCATCTCATCTAATGTATTTAGGACTTGTGTTTCCTTATTAATTTTCTGTTTTGATGATCTGTCCATTGGTGTGGGTGGGGTGTTAAAGTCTCCTACTATTACTGTGTTACTGTCAATTTCTCCTTTTATGTCTGTTAGTGTTTGTCTTATGTACTGAGCTGCTCCTATGTTAGGTGCATAGATATTTACAATCGTTATGTCTTCCTCTTGGATTGATCCCTTGATCATTATGTAGTGTCCTTCCTTATCTCTTGTAATTATCTTTAAGGTCTATTTTGTCTGATATGAGGATTGCTACTCCAGCTTTCTTTTGCTTCCCATTTGCATAGAATAAATTTTTCCATCCTCTCACTTTCAGTCTGTATGTGTCTTTAGGTTTAAAGTGGATTTCTTATAGACAGCATATATATGTGTCTTGTTTTTGTATCCATTCAGCAAGTCTGTATTTTTTGGTTGGAGCATTTAATCCATTTACATTTAAAGTAATTATTGATATATATGTTCCTGTTGCCATTTTATTAATTGTTTAGGGTTGATTTTGTAGATCTTTTTTCTTCTCTTGTATTTCTTGACTATATAAGTCCATTTAACATTTGTTGTGAAGCTGGTTTGGTGATACTGAATTCTCTTAACTTTTGCTTGTCTGAAAAGCTTTATTTCTCCATCAATTCTGAATGAGATTCTTGCTGGGTATAGTAATCTTGGTTGTAGATTTTTCCTTCTCAGTACTTTAAATATATCCTGCCATTCCCTTCTGGCCTGCAGAGTTTCTGCTGAAAGATCAGCTGTTAAGTGTATGGGATTTTCCCTTGTATGTTACTTGTTGCTTCTCCCTTGCTGCTTTTAATATTCTTTCTTTGTGTTTAGTCTTTGTTACTTTGATTAGTATGTGTCTTGGCATGTTTCTCCTTGGGTTTGTCCTGTGTGGGACTCTCTGTGCCTCTTGGCCTTGATTGACTATTTTCTTTTCCATGCTGGGCAAGTTTTCAACTATAATCTCTTCAAAAATTTTCTCATACCCTTTCTTTTTCACTTATTCTTCTGGGACCCCTATAATTTAAATGTTGGTGCATTTAATATGGTCCTGGACATCTCTGAGACTGTCCTCAATTCTTTTCATTCTTTTTACTTTATTCTGCTCTTCAGAAGTTATTTCCAGCATTTTATCATCCAGCTCACTGATTCGTTCTCCTGCTTCAGATATTCTGCTATTGATACCTTTTATTTTTAATTTCAGTAATTATGTTGTTTGTCTCTGTATGTTTATTCTATAATTCTTCTAGGTCTTTGTTAATTGATTCTTGCATTTTCTCCATTTTGTTTTCAAGGTTTTTGATCATCTTTACTATCATTATTCTGAATTCTTTTTCAGGTAGTTTGCATATTTCCTCTTCATTTATTTGGACTTCTGTGTTTCTAGTTTGTTCCTTCATTTGTGCAGTATTTCTGTGCCTTTTCATTATTTTTTTTAACTTATTGTGTTTGAGGTCTCCTTTTCCCCGGCTTCAAGGAAAGTTGAATTCTTTCCTTGAAGAAGGTTGAATTCTTTCTTCCTTTTGGTTTCTGCCCTCCTAAAGTTGGTCCAGTGGTTTGTGTGAGCTTCCTATAGGGTGAGATTTGTGCTTAGTTTTTGTTTGTTTGTTTTACCTCTGATGGGCAAGGCTGAGTGAGGTGGTAATCCTGTCTGCTGATGATTGGGTTTGTATTTTTGTTTTGTTTGTTATTTAGATGAGGCATCCTGCACAGGGTGCTACTGGTGGTTGGGTGATACTGGCTCTTGTATTCAAGTGGTTTCCTTTCTGTGAGTTCTCACTATTTGATATTCCCTAGGGTTAGTTCTCTGGTAGTCTAGGGTCTTGGAGTCATTGCTCCCACTCCAAAGGCTCAGAGCTTGATCTTTTTCTGAAGCAATATTCTGGAGCAATACCCCACCATGTGCGGCCAATGGCAGTCAGGACATGGTGCTTTTTTCCCTTTCATTAAGAGGCTCTTTAATTCTTTGCTTTCTGCCATGAGGGTGGTATTACCTGTGTATCTGAGATTATTGTTATTTCTCCTGGCAATCTTGATATATTGTTTAACATGTATAATCAATCTTGATATATTGTTTAAATGTTTAATAATCATCTAATCTTGATGATATATTGTTTTTTATCCTTTCCATTAAAAAAAATGTATCAAGATTAGGTGATTATTAAACATTTAAAGGTAAATAATCTGCTTGCAATGCAGGTGACCCTGGTTCGATCTCTCAGTCAGGAGGATCCCCTGAAATAGGAAATGGCAACCTGCTCCAGTATTCTTGCCTGGAAAATTCCATGGACAAAGAAGCCTGGTAGGCTACAGTCCATGGGCCAGAAAGAGTCTGAGGTGGCTGAGCATACACAAACATTTAAAGACATCTCTTCATTAGATTAGAGAAGGCAATGGCACCCCACTCCAGTACTCTTGCCTGGAAAATCCCATGGATGGAGGAGCCTGGTAGGCTGCAATCAATGGGGTCGCTAAGAGTCGGACACGACTGAGCGACTTCATTTTCACTTTTCACTTTCATGCATTGGAGAAGGAAATGGCAACCTACTCCAGTGTTCTTGTCTGGAGAATCCCAGGGACGGGGGAACCTAGTGGGCTGCCGTGTATGGGGTCGCACAGAGTCGGACACGACTGAAGCGACTTAGCAGCAGCTTCATTAGACTAGACTGCCTTAATTGGGATCCAGAGGTTTGCTTCATCATGGGCAAATTAGATATATCCACAGTGTGTGCTAAGTCACATCATTTGTGTCCAACTCTTTATGACCCCATGGACTGTAGCCCACCAGGCTCCTCTGACCATGGGATTCTCCCAGCAAGATTACTGGAGTGGGGTGCCATGACCTCCTCCAGGGGATATTCCTGATCCAGGGATTGAACGCATATCTCTTATGTCTCCTGCATTGGCAGGCAGGTTCTTTACCACTATGACACCTGAGAAGCCCATATCCACAATATTGTACATTAAAAAAAATTGTCAATTATGTGTTTTCTTTTGTTTCAAAGTACAGATGACTTTAGCATTGAAAAGAAAGTCCAGAGACTTGAAAGGTGTTATTCTTTGTGAAATACTGCATTTTGATTTTTAAAATGCTTTTTTACTTGGGAATACTAACTGTGGAAAGATATCAAAACAAAATTTAAAAGTATGCATATACCAATGAAATCTGTACTCTCAAAAGCCTTTTTAAAATAACAACTTATAATTTTAGGAAATGTTAAGTAATTATTTTTTTTAATTAAATTTACTTATTTTAATTAGAGGCTAATTACTTTACAATATTGTATTGGTTTTGCCATACATCAACATGAATCCACCATGGGTGTACATGTGTTCCCCATCCTGAACCCCCCTCCCACCTCCCTCCCCATACCATCCCTCTGGGTCATCCCAGTGCACCAGCCCCAAGCTTCCTGTATCCTGCATTGAACCTGGACTGGTGATTCGTTTCTTGTATGATATTATACATGTTTCAATGCCATTCTCCCAAATCATTCCCCCCCCTCCCTCTCCCACAGAGTCCAAAAGACTGTTCTATACATCTGTGTCTCTTTTGCTGTCTCGCATACAGGGTTATCATTTTTTTTCTTTCTGGCTTACTTCACTGTGTATAATCAGCTCCAGTTTCATCCACCTCATTAGAACTGATTCTAATGTGTTCTTTTTAATGGCTGAGTAATATTCCATTGTGTATATGTACCACAGCTTTCTTATCCATTCATCTGCTGATGGACATCTAGGTTGCTTCCATGTCCTGGCTATTATAAACAGTGCTGTGATGAACATTGGGGTACACATGTCTCTTTCAATTCTGGTTTCCTCAGTGTGTATGCCCAGCAGTGGGATTGCTGGGTCATATGGCAGTTCTATTTCCAGTTTTTTAAGGAATCTCCACACTGTTCTCCATAGTGGCTGTACTAGTTTACATTCCCACCAACAGTGTAAGAGGGTTCCCTTTTCTTAGGACTCTCATGATCAATATTAAACATTTAGCACAGTTTATAATGTATGTATTAACATATTAAAAGCATTGGAGGGGAGGGAGAAGTGAATGGGACGAATGGAGAGTAACATGGAAGCATATACACTACCATATGAGAAATAGATAACCAATGGGAATTTGCTGTATGACTCCAGGACCCCAAACCAGGGCTCTGTAACAACCAAAAGATGAGGGAAGAGATGGGAGATGGGATGGAGTTTCAAGAGGGTGGGGACATATGTAAACCTATGTCCTGAGTGACTGAGTCCTGGTGATGCATAGAAGAGTCCAGCATAATATTGTGAAGCAATTGTCGTTTAATTAAAAATAAGTAAATCTATTAAAAAAACACATTGGGAAACATGTGGAAAGAATCTGAGAAGGTAAATGACTATAAATGAAAACATAATTCTAGTAATTCAGTTTTGAATGTCTATATGTAAGCATTCATTAATATTACTTGTCGTTGAAATATTTTCATTATTAGACTGCTCCCTCTTGTAGTTAAGTTGAACATGTTTTTCGGTCTTGTTTTTTCTGAGGTATAATTGATGTACAATATTATATAGTACACCTGTATATAGAATCTATACAGTATATAGATTCACAATTTTAAAGGTTATACTCCACTTTTAAATATCCTTGTAGCTTATGTTATACATAATAGTTTGTACCTCTTAATTCCCCACCCCTGCACTTCCCCTCCTCCCTTCCCTGTCCCCATGGTAACCACTAGTTTGTTTGCCGTAAGTTGGCTTCATTAGTGTCAATATTCACTAGTTTGTTGTATTTTTTAGATTCTACATATAAGTGAATACATACAGTATTTGTTTTTCTCTCTGACTTATTTCGCTTAGCATTATACCCTCCAAGTCCATCCATCTTGCTGCAAATGACATTATTTCATTCTTTTTTATGGGTGAGTAATATTCCCATATACATATACCACTGTATCCATTCATCTGTTGCTGGATGCTTAGGTTACTTCTGTATCTTGGCGTTTATACACACTGCTGCTATGAACATTGGGATGCTTGTATCTTTTAGTATTAGTGTTTTTGTTTCTGTCAGATATATACCCAGAAGTGAAATTGCTGGGTCATATGGCCGTCTCCTAGATAGCATATTGAAAAGCAGAGACATTACTTTGCCAACAAAGGTCCATCTAGTCAAGGCTATGGTTTTTCCAGTAGTCATGTATGGATGTGAGAGTTGGACTGTGAAGAGAGCTGAGTGCTAAAGAATTGATGCTTTTGAACTGTGGTGTTGGAGAAGACTCTTGAGAGTCTCTTGGACTGCAAGGAGATCCAACCAGTCCATTCTAAAGGAGATCAGTCTTGGGTGTTCTTTAGAAGGAATGATGCTAAAGCTGAAACTCCAGTACTTTGGCCACCTCATGCGAAGAGTTGACTCATTGGAAAAGACTCTGATGCTGGGAGGGATTGGGGCAGGAGGAGAAGGGGTCGACAGAGGATGAGATGGCTGGATGGCATCACCGACTCGATGGACGTGAGTTTGAGTGAACTCCTGGAGTTGGTGATGGACAGGGAGGTCTGGCGTGCTGCGATTCATGGGGTTGCAAAGAGTCGGCACAACTGAGTGACTGAACTGAACTGATGGCCGTCTCTGGGGTCACACAGAGTCGAACACGACTGAAGCGACTTAGCAGCAGCAGCATGGTAGTTCTTTTTTAGTTTTTTTGAGAAACTTTCATGCTATTCTCCACAGTGGCTGCAACAATTTATATTTTACCAACCAATATTTTTCTCCTCATCCTTGCCAACATTTGTTATTTTTGATGATAACCGTTCTGACAGGAGTGAGGTGATATTGCATTGTGGGTTTTTTTTTCTTTTCATTGAGGTTTTGATTTGCAGTTCCCTGATGATTAACAATGTGGCGCATCATTTCATGTACCTGTTGGCCATTGGCATGTCCTCTTTGGAAAAAATGTCTATTCAGGTCTTTCTGCCCATTTTTAAATCGGGTTGCTTGTTATTTTGATGTTGAGCTGTTTATATATTTTAAATATTAACTCCCTTATTAGTCATGTCATTTACAAAGAACATATTACATTTTAACAAAAAAGGCAAGTTTGGGGATTTTTTTTTTTTTTCGTATTACCACAAATTCTGTACCTAGTGTTTTGTCTATATAGCACTTATCACAATTGGAATTAGGTGACTATTTGTATAGCTATTTACTGTTTCTTCTCTGGTTGAGTGTGTGTTCCATGAGGACAGGAGCTATTTGCTTGCCCATTTCTCTACCTTCACATCTTAACACAATTTGGAAGATCACTTTCTCATGAGCTAGTCATTTTTTTTTTTTTTTAATGAGCTAATTTTTCAGGATGGGGAAGGGTTACATGGATATCAGAGTGGTTTTAGTTTTCTTCTGACAGGCACCTAGTAGAATCTCCAGTCTAATATATTTTTATATTAGTTTCATAGCTTCAGAATTGTACACCTTGACTATCATATAAATTTGATGCCAAGCCCTGCTCATGAGACAGGCTAGGAATTTTTTTATATTTTCATAAGAGCTTTTAACTTGTTTCCCTTTTACAGGTATATTTCTTTTGGTCCTTTTCTTGGGCTAACCAAGAGGAAACGTTTCTAGAATGTGTCTAGAATGTGTTCTAGAAACGTTTCCTCTGGGCATCCTGGCTTGAGTCAAGGCTCTCAGCTCCAACTCTCAGCCTAGACCTTTTCTCAGGTTCCTTCCTTAGCATCCAAACCGAAGACCCAAGTGAACTGGGCCTATTTTGAGGTCCAGAACCCATTTCTCCCTGCACTCCTAATTGCCAGAACTCTCAGCCTCAATTTTCACACTTCATGCCCTGGATTTCAGTTTCCTTGTCTTTTCTTGCCCTAAAGGATTTCATTCTTTCTTGTGAATGCAGCTATATATTTAAATTGGCCTAATTTTGGCCTAAACAATAGTTGAAGGAACCATTGGTGGTTAGATTTGGGAGGGAAGTTACACTTCTGGGAGTCCACACTCTTGGTTCCACTTTTGTACTTTGTAGACTCAGAAAACATCCTGAGAGAGACTACTTTTCTAGCCTTGAGGTGGTCATGGCAGTTGGAATCTCCTGGACTGTGTCTAAAATTTTTGGGAGGTATTCTATATTTGATAGGACTCCGTTGCTTATAAGTTGCGGAAAACTTGCTGCTAAGCTGCTAAGTCCCTTCAGTCCTGTCTGACTCTGTGTGACCCCATAGATGGCAGCCCACCAGGCTCTCCCATCCCTGGGATTCTCCAGGCAAGAACCTTGGAGTGGGTTGCCATTTCCCTCTCCAATGCATGGAAAGTGAAAAGTGAAAGTGAAGTCGCTCAGTCGTGTCCGACTCCTAGCGACCCCATGGACTGCAGCCTACCAGCCTTCTCTGTCCATGGGATTTTCCGGGCAAGAGTACTGGATTGAAGTGCCATTGCCTTCTCTGCTGCTGCTGCTAAGTTGCTTCAGTCGTGTCTGACTCCATGTGACCCCGTAGACGGCAGCCCACCAGGCTCCCCGTCCCTGGGACTCTCCAGGCAAGAACACTGGAGTGGGTTGCCATTTCCTTCTCCAAAGTGGAAAACCTAGAACTGGCTAAACCAAAGAGGACATGACTGTGTTGGGTTTCCTTGGTGTTTCACAGATGCTAAGGGCAGGAAAGCCAGCCAGAATGATGAACTAGAGGCTGGTGGGATCTTACAAAAAAGAACACACTCAGTTGTGGGTATTCAGTGTCCACAGATAACATGTGTTGTGCCTCTGGTCTTTGCTTCTGTATCAGGACCATGTGAAACCCTTCATCGGGGTAAGGTTGATGGGATCATTTCTCCTCTCCCATCATCTTTCACATTTTTTAAGGACTCTGATTCCCTCCTTATCCCTCCCTTATCATTGTATTGCTTGCTGCTACTGCTAAGTTGCTTCAGTTATGTCTGACTCTGTGCGACCCCTGAGACGGCAGCCCACCAGGCTCCCCCATCCCTGGGATTCTCCAGGCAAGAACACTGGAGTGGGTTGCCATTTCCTTCTCCAATGTGTGAAAGTGAAAAGTGAAAGTGAAGTTGCTCAGTCATGTCTGACTCTTAGTGACCCCATGGATTGCGCCCACCAGGCTCCTCCATCTGTGGGATTTTCCAGGCAAGAGTACTGGAGTGGGGTGCCATTGCCTTCTCTGGTATTGCTTGCTAGGAATGGTCATTTCCTCATATTAGAGTCTATGTTACTAATTAGAAAGATATTTTCTTTCCTAGACTGTTTTTGTCTCTGTTTGTTCCCTCCTCTTCTAGGGAGACCTCACTAAGTTTGAAAGCCTTCAACCTGTTTGAGTTTGGTTATTCTTCATTTGTATTTCATGTGGGTCTGTACTCCTTGCTGGGCTTGCTTTTTGCTTCCTGGCCAACACTTTCTCCCTTTCTTACTCTTCTAAACTTTCGCCTACAAGGACTCCCATAGCCAGAAATATGCTCAGTGAATTCAGGGTCTGCCAAAACCTTCCATTTCAAATAAACCTCCCCAGTTCATTAATTTCTATCCAAGAGGTGTTCTTCGATGGTCCTCTTCTAAACTAGGCTTGGACTCAGTCTGTTATGGACTGCCCAGCTCCCTTTTAAAGTGTTTCATCTTCGCTGTGTTTTCTCTTATTTCTATCAATTTTCTATAACATTCAGTAAGTATATACACAATATTTATGTACTCACCTATAATAATTCTGTCAGACTGAAACTTGATGCTAAAGACTTTTAGAAGGATATATGTTATCTGGATTTTCTAAATCTTACCCCATCCAGTATATCTAGATTTTCAATAGCTGCTTGACTTAGCTGTCCAGTCTTGAAGGCTTGGTTCCCTAATTATTCTTTATTAAAAAATAATTTTATTTTTGGCTGTGCTAGATCATGACTGGGGCACGGGGCTTTTCTCTAGATGCAAAGAGCAGGGTAGGGGTGAGGGGCTGCTCTCTAGTTGCAGCACACAGGCTTCTCCTTGCAGTGTTTTCTCTTGTTGTGGAGCATGGGCTCTAGGGCATGTGGACTTCAATAGTTGTGGCACATGGGCTCAGTAGTTGTGGCTCCTGAGCTCTAGAGCAAAGGCTCAATAGTTGTGGCGTGTGGGCTTAGTTACTCTGGAACATGTAGGATCTTCACTGATTAAGGATCAAATCTCCTACATTGGCAGGCAGATTCTTTACCATTGAGCCACTGGGAAAGCCCCCTAATTATTCTTGTAATGAACTATCTTCAGCTTTAAGAAAGTGTGAAAGTGTTAGTCGCTCAGTCGGGTCCAACTCTTTCCAACCCCATGGACTATTGCCCACCAAGCTCCTCTGTCTGTGGAATTCTCCAGGCAAGAATACTGGGGTAAGTTGCTGTTCCCTTCTCCACGGGGTCTTCCTAACCCAGGGATCGAACCCAGGTCTCCTGCATTGCAGGCAGATCCTTTATCATCTGAGCTATGAGGGAAGCTTTAAGAGGCTTTCAGTAATTTCTCAGGTTCTTGCCTCCTTGGGGGCAGTCAATTCATTTATTCTTTGAGAACCTGCCCTTCTTCCTCTGTTTGATTTCTTCAGGTTCCAGCCATATATTATCATCTAGTAACTGCTAAGAACATCTCCTCTTTCTAACAGTCTAAGGGTATTAGACTGGTTATAACTCTTTGTCTTTCTATATTGATATGTTTAGATCTTTAGAGTCACATTTTCTCCTTCCTATCTGCTCCGCCTATCTGCTCAAACCTCAGTCTTTCTCTTAAGGAAATCTCTTCCTTCACTTCATGAATTCATTGGTCTGAAGATAAGACTGAAGTGTGTTTTTCAAACCATTCCACATTGACTTCCTGAGTTAAACTGCTTCTGTAGAGTCAGGACATTCAATTGCACAGGCCTTTTGAATTGCTGTTTTAGCTTTGTATTTGCAAAAGTTTTGTTGAATTGTGTTCTTACTTCACGTCAAGAAGATGGACTACATGAAGATAAAGGCTTGCATTCTCTTTTGTTTGTTTTGTAGCAAAACCAACTGCCATTCTCTGATGAAATCGATGAATTAGGTCTCTAAAATCTAGAACCAGTGTCAGAGGTTAATGAACACATTTAGAGTGAATTAAAACCATGAGATGGAGGACAATAGAATGTGAAAGACTAGAGATCTCTTCAAGAAAATTAGAGATACCAAGGGAACATTTCATGCAAAGATGGGCTCAATAAAGGACAAAAATGGAGCTAACAGAAGTAGAAGATATTAAGAAGAGGTGTCAAGAATACACAGAACTATACAAAAAAGATCTTCATGACCCAGATAATCACAACAGTGTGATCACTCACCTAGAGCCAGACATCCTGGAATGTGAAGTAAGTGGGCCTTACGAAGCATCACTACAAATAAAGCTAGTGGAGGTGATGGAATTCCAGTTAACCTATTTTAGATCCTAAAAGATAATGCTGTGAAAGTGCCGCACTCAATATGCCAGCAAATTTGGAAAACACAGCAGTGGCCACAGGACTGGAAAAGATCAGTTTTCATTCCAATTCCAAAGAAAGGCAATGCCAAAGAATGCTCAAACTACTGCACAATTGCACTCATCTCACACACTAGCAAAGTAATGCTCAAAATTCTCCAAGCTAGGCTTCAACAGTATGTGAACCATGAACTTCCAGATGTTCAAGTTGGATTTAGAAAAGGCAAAGGAACCAGAAATCAAATTGCCAGCATCTGTTAGGATCATTGAAAAGGCAAGTGAGTTCCAGAAAAACATCTACTCCTGCTTTATTGACTATGCCAAAGCCTTTGACTGTGTGGATCACAACAAACTGGAAAATTCTTAAAGAGACGGGAATACCAGACCACCTGACCTGCCTCCTGAGAAATATGTATGCAGGTCAAGAAGCAACAGTTAGAACTGGCTATGGAACAACAGACTGGTTCCAGATCAGGAAAGGAGTACATCAAAGCTATATATTGTCAATCTGTTTATTTAACTTGTATACAGAGTACATCATGAGAAACACTGGGCTGGATGAAGTAAAAGCTGGAATCAAGATTGCCGGGAGAAATATCAATAACCTCAGATATATAGATGACACCACCCTTATGGCAGAAAGCAAAGAAGAACTAAAGAGCCTCTTGATGAAATTGAAAGAGGAGAGTAAAAAGTTGGCTTAAAGTTCAACATTCAGAAACCTAAGATCATGGCATCTGGTCCCATCACTTCATGGCAAGTAGATGGGGAAACAATGGGAACAGTGAGAGACTATTTTTCTGGGCTCCAAAATCACTGCAGATGGTGACTGCAGCTATGAAATTAAAAGACGCTTGCTCCTTGGAAGAAAAGTTATGACCAACCTAGACAACATGTTAAAAAGCAGAGACATTACTTTGCCAACAAAGGTCTGTCTAGTCAAAGTTATGGTTTTTCCAGTAGTCATATATGGACGTGAGAGTTCGACTATAAAGAAAGCTGAGCGCTAAAGAATTGATGCTTTTGAACTGTAGTGTTGGAGAAGACTTTGAGAGTCCCTTGGACTGCAAGGAGATCCAACCAGTCCATCCTAAAGGAAATCAGTCCTGAATATTCATTGGAAGGACTGATGCTGAAGCTGAAACTCCAGTACTTTGGCCACCTGGTGCAAAGAACTGACTCATTTGAAAAGACCCTGATGCTGGGAAAGATGGAATGTGGGAGGAGAAGGGTCTGATAGAGGATGAGATGGTTGGATGACATCACAGACTCAATGGACATGAATTTGAGTAAGCTCCAGGAGTTGGTGATGGACAGGGAAGCCTGGCATGCTGCAGTCCATGGGGTCTCAAAGTTGGACAGGACTGGGCGACTGAACTGAACTAATGGAGGACTGCAACACTTGTAAACAAGCTCTGTGTATCTGAAGAATTGGTTCCACTTCTTGTTAATTTCTTTCCATGGACCTGAATGCAGCTTATAACAACGTGGACTAAGCGTGTCCTGGTTCCCTCTGCCCCATGGTTACCTTGTAGTCCTTTCTGCAAACCGTGTGACTGTCCTGTCATACAGTCTTGAAGTTACCCATGATGCTGTATATGGTGGAAGTAGGCTGTCAACTCCCAGAGGGTGAGGACCGTCTTTCTTGTCTTCTATACTTACAGCTTGGCTGTGCACAAAATAGGTGCTCAATAAGCATGAATGGACTAAACCAAATTCATGAGATTTCTAACATGAAACAGGCTTTTTTTTTTTTGGTAATGGAAACCTCCGTGCATACCATCTCTATATTGTCCAATTAGATCTTCATGAAATACAGCAACATATATGATGAATGTTGAGTTTGAAATCCACCCTTTTGCTCCAGGTATTCAGAAAGAAATTGCTGCTCCATCTAATGCATAAGAACCTTACTTGTACTTTTTTTTTTCTTTACTACAAAATTCAGCAGGTAGGTTCAGTAGGTTGTCTTCAACATCTGTTTATGTTTTACTTTGCATTGAAATGCCTGAAATGAATTGTTGTAGAGTATAAATCTATTTTGTCTTATATGCATTCCCTGATTGTTTTCAGCTGTAGAAAGTTAGGTTTGTAGTTCTCCACTCTGCCAATCAGTTTCAATTTTTGAAAGTCACAAGATTTCCATCATTATTAGATCAGCGAGTCAATTCGGTGTCTACAATGGGCACAAATTCAATAGCTTCCTTCATGCTGCACAAAAGATAGGTTTGGCTTCATTTGGAAATCTGAGGTTCCTCTGAATTATGCCACAGCTTCCTTAGAAATGAGATAACTTGTAATCAGGATGTGAAATTCAGAATATTTTAATTAGTAAATGTCAAATATTTAATTTCCTGAAGGATGGAAAGCACAACTCTCCTTTTTCCCCCCACTCTGTAGTCTTCATTGTTTCAAAAAATACATACTGAAAAAAAGGAGGGACCTTTAAGACTCTGCAATATATGCAGAAAGAGTTCTGATATTGTATCTGTCTTAAAAGGAGCCTTTTATTACTTCAAGATTTGTATCTGCTATAAAATGATATCATTGACATATTTGAGATTGGGGGCAAAGCCATCTCAAAAGAGGACATGGGGTCTCATTTATCTGCCTCATCTAGGTGGGGGGTTGCCTGCTGTTTCTTTCCAAGATCATCTTCAGAAACTATCACAGGCATGTGACCCTCCCACTGGGCTCTAAAGAAAATGGGGTTTACCTTCAAAGTTCTCATGTTGCCTTTGAAGACATCGCCTCACTTTAACAAAGGTTATAACTTTCCTCCAGGGAGACTGATTTGAACAAATTTCATGCTGTGTGTTCAAGAAAAATCAAGACTCCTACAGCTTTCTAAAGTTGAAGGAAATGTTATTATCACTATTTCCTTACTTTTCTTTTGCTTTGTCAATTTCATTTTATTGTTGGAATATTTGTGGTTGGAGCAAGGCATTTATTTTTTATCCTTTATTTACAGATATGAATATATGGTTGGGACAGGGCGATGACTTTATAAGCTCACCTAGATTTTCAGTGGTGGAGACAGTATCATAGAAATTGCTTCTGAAGCATTCCAGTCTTTTCTCTCATGTTTCAGACTTGAGCTAAATAGCACTGCCCTCCAAACAAACACTGAATTGATATGCTGTCTGGATATGGGATTATTATCACCGGGTCTTCTTGACAGGAAAAATATCGTGTTGATATTTAGTCTCCATATTGAACAACTATTCTGGGATGTGTGACTAGGAAACTCGAGGGAGGACCAGTTGATGCTGTTAATTTTCAAAGGAGAAAATGTGGGCAGGATTGGCTTGCAGAACCATGTGTTCTGGTGTGAATTGAGTAATTCCATTTTGGAAGAGTGCATGAGTTATTTGAACTTTATATACTTCAATTAAATGCCAGAAAATGGGATGGAAAGACTTACTAAAAACCAGAAACCAGATGCTTGTTCTTCAGGCCTCTTGGGGCATTAAAAACAAACATCACAACAAAAGACATTTGGGTTTGGTGTGCTTCACTGATGGGTGATTTGGGAGACCTTTTGCTTCTTGACAGTGGAAGCGAGGATTGAGAGATGCCTGGTTTGAGAAATAGCTAGATGATTGATCTTATATTCAGCAAATCTACTCTTGATTCATGTAAGGAGTGGTTTCAGTTTATTGAGGACAGAGGAAAGCATCTAGCAGAGGCAGATTTTCCTTTCTAATATAAGTGGATAACATTGGCTCATTTTTACTCCGTGTACAGAGAGTGGAGGTAGTTTGGAGAAACTCCGTCTCTAACACTGAAACAATAATTCACATCACATTTGGGACTGGTGATTGTGTGCAGGATACTGTTCCAGGCTGGCTGGCAGCTGGGGGAGTCTTAGTGTCTGCCTTTTCTCAGGACCATGACCATGAGGACCATGATGTGACAGTGTAACATCTCCACAGAGTTTAGAGGGAGCTCCCTGCCTGTGCAGGCTACACCAGCTGGAGTGAGCTTGTGCTCATGGCAGGCTGTTCTCTGGTAACAGCAAGTATGAAGGCCTGTGCAGTCCACCACCTTCCTGTCTAAAGAATCAGGGTGCTCAGTGAGCCTCAAACCAAGTACATGGTATGGCCTTTGGATGTATTGTTCTTAATTGTTTTTAACATTGTAAGCAGATTTTTTGTGTAGGACAGATGGTCACAGAATTCTACCATGATTTTACATACAACCCCATCCATTAAATGTGCACATTCATTTTGGTTTAAGAATATTTTCTTATTTTGACTTGACCATATCATAAAGTTGACAGCTATGAATAGAATTTTACTAAATCCAGATTGATGTATGGATTAGGATAAACTTTGTGCAGTAATATTTGTGCACCTGAAGTTCAGACTGTTACTTAATCATCCTGTATTAACCAAGTATACATAATTTCACAATTGGATTTAAGAATATAATCATTTATTTCATAAAATCCATAATATAGCATCACATTATAAAGGTAGAATTACCCTTCACATTTTTAAATATTCTGTTGATGAGAAACAGTTTATATACAACTTCAAGTTTGTCTGATCTTTGTAATTTAAACATGTCCTATTTGAAATAAAAATATTAGCATATCTCTTATATTTGATGCTGTACCTTAAAAGTAGTAAGCTGATGTTAATCTCTTTGTGGATGGTATCATTTGGTGAATATTATAAATTCTAGAGCTCTTGTAGGCTGAAATTGCATATGTTTAGCCAAACTTTGGAATTTTTGTTGTTGTTGTTAATTGTTGTTGATGTTATTAAATATAAACTTGAACCTCTTTTCTGTTTCAATCTTTGCTATTGAAAATGATTTTTCTTGCACTGTCTTAAAGCATCCAGCATCTTTGGGAACTGATGATCAAGGCCAGTACTTACATGTCATTCTCAGGGCAAAACATTTGAAGCTGTGGAAATTGTAGAAGATTTCACATTTTCTGGAATTCCATTTCATTCTCTGGCAGTACTTTATAAATTCTTTATAATTTGCTTATTTTCTTATTTTCCATGTCTACAAAAGGTGGAGAATAGTAAACTTCTGTAAAGATTCCACATAATTAAGACTTTATTAGATAATTAGATTAGTTTTAAAAATAATTTTGAAATGTTAGCTCTAGAAATAATACCACAGAGAGGCCGTTTCTAAGACGTAGCTCTCATTGTCCAACTGCCGTGAGTGGTCATCCTCCATTAGGCTGTGTCTGACTTGCAAGGAGGGGCAGAAGCATGGGGACTCAGGAAGAAGTCTTGCTTACCCTGCAATGGCTACATTATGAGATCTGGTCCTGCGTAGGTTTGGGGTCACCTGAGGTCAGCTCTGCGTGGCTCAGTGGGGAAAACCTCAGTCTGTCTTTGTAGACAGATCTGGAGGGTAGATGATGTGTTCCAGGAAGCTCCAAAAGCTGTGATCTAGAATTCAAGCCAAATTAAAAACCATGGATCTCTAGCCACCTTCAGAATTTCAGCAAAGGGAATCCGTTTAGATTCTGCAGTTTTTGTTGATTAGCATGAATTATTTTAATTACTTACAAAGACCCTCACATTCCTCTTCTGTGGTATGGTGATAGCACCCACTCAGTAGAGCTGTCCTGAGTATTTCTGTATCTGACACATTTAGAGGAATGCCTGGCTCACAGAAAAAGGTCAATGGGTTTCTGCCTATACTATTACTATTATAATTACTGTAATAGTTATTCACACATGGAGCAGCAGCATTCAATTCCTTGTATTTTTAAGACTCTTCTGACAATGGGCAGGTGTAGTAGAAGAGTTTATCCATTATTTTTGATATTTTTATGAAGTATGTGCTATAAGCCAGGCCCTTTAAAAATACTGGGGCTACAATGAGAAGCAAAACCCAACTTGGTCCCTGACCTCATAGAGTCTACAGTCTACCAGGAATAATCAACATAATCTAATATTCAAACAAATAAATGTAAATGATAACTGGGATATAGGACAGAAAGACCAGAACCAGCGTGGGTCATGAGTTGATGTGTAAGGGTGACTGCTGTGTGACTACCAAAGGTTGGGGATGGAGGGAGGCCAGTCCAGGCAAAGAGTGATAATGGGGAACTGAGAGGACCCAGGTGGCTGGTATGGAGAGAAGGGGATGGGCTTGAGTGGTGTAAAGTAATGAACTGCTGTAATTAACCTGATGTAGGCGGGGCACACCTAGAGAGTCTCCATATCCTGATACTCAAAGTGTGGTCCTCACACCACCCTCATCAGCATCATCTGGGAGCTGGTAAGAAATGCAGAATCTCAAGCCCCGCCCCACCACCCCCAAAGCTACTGGATCAGACTCTCTGCATGTGATTCATGTGCCCATTGAAGTCTGAGAAGCACTGTCTTCCAGAACATGTTAGGAAAACTGGTTTTTGTCTTTCAGGTCTCTGGAGGGTTTTATGTAGGCAGGTGATGCATCCACATGAGCGTTTTGAAAAGATCATTTGGGTCAGTGTGGCATTTTGAAGGGGAAAGGTGAGGATGTGGGGAAAGAAGGTAGGACCAACCTTATTTTGTATGGTTTGCTGTCTACTAATCCCTATTTGAAAACATTTTGGCTGTCACACTTTACTTAGTACATTACAGATTTGCAATTTTCATTTACAAATCACTAAGTTGTAAATTTTTCTTCTTGACTTATCCCGATTGATGACATAAGTGCTGTGCTTAGTTGCTCAGTCGTGTCTGACTCTTTGTGACCCCATGGACTGTAGCCCGCCAGACTCCTCTGTTCATGGGGATTCTCCAGGCAAGAATACTGGAGTGGGTTGCCATGCCCTCCTCCAGGGGACCTTCACAACCCAGGGATCAAACCCAGGTCTCCCACATTGCTTGTGGATTCTTTACTATCTGAACCACTAGGGAAGCCCAAGAATATTGGAGTGGGTAGCTCATCTTATTCCAGCCAACAGGAAAGAGGAAAGACAATACCCCTGTCTTGGAAAATACTTCCTGGAAGTCACATTGACCATTTCAAAATTCATCCCATGGTCCAGAGCTTGACCACATGGCCTCACACAACTCTAGAAGAGACTGGGAAATGGTGTCTTTATTCTAAATGTAGGGTTCTGTTTCTAAGATCAAAGGAAAGAATAGATGCTGGGAGTCAGTCTCTTTCTCTACCAGAAACTCAGATGAGGCAGAGAGAGATTGCTTCTGTCTGGGTAGTCAAGGAAGGCTTCCTGAATGAGATGGAGTTTGAGTTACTTCTTTAAGGATTGGGATTTATGTAGATTGATGTGGGAGAAATAGTCTTGAACCATGATTTTGAAACTATGTGATAAAGTACCCCGTGACACTGCAGTGATTCACAGAGGCTGCTGGTAGTTTTCAATTTTTGAGGGAAAACTGGTGATACTTGACATTTTTTGGTTACCAAATGAAATACTAGCTTGACATAGTTCACACTTTCAATGTGGGATTGTGCTTTATTCCTTTTGAGGTCATTCTATCTTCGTAAATCTGGGTGCTTGGTGGTTGCTGTGTAGAAAGTTGTACCAGGCAAGAATCGACTTGGAACAGGCAATGTGTGGGGGTGTTTTTCAATCTGATTCTGAGGTTAAAGTGTTGAGCAGTGCTCAACAGATGCATACATCCCAAGATGGGAAGTAATCGTGGTTAAGAATGGCATGAAAATATTTAAAAATTTTAACTTATGTGTAGTAGTTTTTCAAATGTTTACCAAATTTTTAGGATATAAGTACTTACAAAATTGTTGGATGAAGCTACTTAACAAATGGAACCATTAGGCACTTCTTTTGGCCTAGGTCCACTGAAAATAGTATCTAGACACTGATGGTACCATGAACATAGAATGTCTGGGGATCACTGATGTATGGGGTTAACAGAGTTACAAGGCTACTTCTTTTAATGTCCTTAACATAGGTAGTGTTGAAAAATATTTACATGCTAGTAAAGTAATGCTCAAAATTCTCCAAGCCAGGCTTCAGCAATACATGAACGGTGAACTTCATGATGTTCAAGCTGGTTTTAGAAAAGGCAGAGGAACCAGAGATTAAATTGCCAACATCCGCTGGATCATGGAAAAAGTAAGAGTGTTCCAGAAAAACATCTATTTCTGCTTTATTGACTATGCCAAAGCCTTTGACTGTGTGGATCACAATAAACTGTGGGAAATTCTGAAAGAGATGGGAATACTAGACCACCTGACCTGCCTCTTGAGAAATCTGTATGCAGGTCAGGAAGCAACAGTTAGAACTGGACATGGAACAACAGAGTGGTTCCAAATAGGAAAAGGAGTACGTCAAGGCTCTATATTGTCATCCTGCTTATTTAACTTATATGCAGAGTACATCATGAGAAACGCTGGACTGGAAGAAACACAAGCTGGAATCAAGATTGCTGGGAGAAATATCAATAACCTCAGATATGCAGATGACACCACACTTATGGCAGAAAGTGAAGAGGAACTAAAAAGCCTCTTGATGAAAGTGAAAGAGGAGAGTGAAAAAGTTGGCTTAAAGCTCAACATTCAGAAAATGAAGATCATGGCATCCAGTCCCATCACTTCATGGGAAATAGATGGGGAACCAGTGGAAACAGTGTCAGACTTGATTTTTCTGGGCTCCAAAATCACTGCAGATGGTGACTGCAGCCATGAAACGAAAAGACGCTTACTCCTTGGAAGGAAAGTTATGACCAACCTAGATAGCATATTCAAAAGCAGAGACATTACTTTGCTAACAGAGGTCCATCTAGTCAAGGCTATGGTTTTTCCAGTAGTCATGTATGGATGTGAGAGTTGGACTGTGAAGAAGGCTGAGCACTGAAGAATTGATGCTTTTGAACTGTGGTGTTGGAGAAGACTCTTGAGAGTCCCTTGGACTGCAAGGAGATCCAACCAGTCCATTCTGAAGGAGATCAGCCCTGGGATTTCTTTGGAAGGAATGATGCTAAAGCTGAAACTCCAATACTTTGGCCACCTCATGCGAAGAGTTGACTCATTTGAAAAGACTCTGATGCTGGGAGGGATTGGGGGCAGGAGGAGAAGGGGACGACAGAGGATGAGATGGCTGGATGGCATCACTGACTCGATGGACGTGAGAGTGAGTGCACTCCGGGAGTTGGTGATGGACAGGGAGGCCTGGCGTGCTGCTATTCATGGGGTCGCAAAGAGTCGGACACGACTAAGCGACTGAACTGAACTGACTGATAATAAAATCCATGACGATTTACTTTAAAACAACATTTTCTAACTGACTTCAAAGTTCATGATAGGAAATTTGAGTATGGAGAAGTACTAATAAATAGTCCTAGTAAAAACTGATGTTATAAATTTCAGTATATTTTCCCTGAAAGGAAATATTTTTTATTATTTTATCAAATATATTCTCTTCCCTAAAGTGTTTTTGGATGATTTAAGAATAGGCCTTATGAGGCATATATCATTTTTTAAAAAGGGATTATTTACATAGTTATGTACAGAGAATTTTTGTTTAGGTGGTTGAGTTCAGCTATTTATTCAACAGGTGTTAATCTATTCCTGACTGTTCTAAATGCTGGGCATACACTAATGAGAAAGGGCAATATTTGCTTACATATAGAGAGATACAACTGAGTTAGTATTATTTATGCTATTATTTGAGGCTTCTCCAGTGCCTCGGTGGGAAAAGAATCCACCTGCAATGCAGGAGACACAGGAGATGTGGGTTCGATCCTGGGTCAGGAAGATCCCCTGGAGAAGGAAATGGTAAACCACTCCAGTATTCTTGCCTGGAAAATCCCATGGACAGAGGAGCCTGGCGGGCTACAGTCCAAAGGGTAGCAAAGAGTCAGACATGACTGAGTGACTAAGCACATTAAGTACACTGTATGCTATTATTTTTGTCTGTTTTTGCAGAAGCAGGAATAAATTTGTACTTTCTCCTTTATAATCTTCTGAATATCTGTTGGTCCTTAGAGTTTATAATGCATGTTGCAGTCCTATTTAAGTTTGAACGTCCCTGAAACTTAGTGCTTTCCTTTCTTCTTCAAGTTTAATGCATTAAAAGTCTGGATAATTTTTTTTTGAAGATTATCTTTGAACGTTTTTATGAAATAACCATGTATTACAGCAATAATTATGCAATTTCTTTTTTTATTGCCAGTTTGCCACCAGTACAATTGTATCAGGTTTTACTAAGGGCCCTAGTAAGAGATAATGTGATTTTCTTAAAAGAATTTATAATTTGATTTGGCTAACATATAAAGATTTATAATAATTAAAATGGCCATGGATGCAGGGATACAGTGATACTCTGTATCAGGAGTTGGCAAACTTTGCCTATAAAGGGCCTGATACTAAATATTTTTGGCCTTGTGGGCCACATGGGTTTGTTGCAACCATTCAGTGCTGTTGCTGTAGCAGGAAAGTGGCTGTAACAGTGTACACATGCATGAACAGAGCTGTCTGCTAATAAAACTTTATGGTAAAAACAGGTAGTGTTGAGGCAATTCCCATTTGATGGTTTTTATTTTCTCCATTCGGTGGGAATTGGGATGGATCCTTTTCTGAAAGTGAGGGCAGAAGGCAGAAGAGTAGAGAAAGATAGTTTGAGGAGAATAGAGAAGACTTTAAACTAGCAATCAGTTAGTCCCGTTGAGTAACTTTTTACAGCCACACATTCAGTTGTCCAGGTGTAGATATATAGAGAAGATTGTTGAATTCATCTCATGTTGACCTTTATAAGATTAGAGAGAAGAAAATCCAGTGGGGGCAAAGTGGTTCAGGGCATTAGCAAGAGTATCATTGAAATAACAATCCAAAGATTTTAAAGAAGGTATGTAGGGGAAATGAAGAAAGGAGAGAGTTGATAGAGTGGCAGAAGAGAGATTCAATGGACAAAGTCCTGCAAGTGTCAGAGAATGGCTATTGTGATGAAGGGATAAAGATGTGATATCTATCTCTCAACATGCACACACAATGGAATATTACTCAGACATAAAGAATGAAATAATGCCACATGCAGCAAACATATGGACCTAGAAATTATCATACCAAGTATGATAATTAAGCCAAAGACAAATATCATATGATATTGCTCCTAAGTGGAAGCTAAAAAAATACAAATGAACTTATTTACAAAACAGAAATGAACTCACAGACATAGAACACAAGCTTATGGTTACCAAAGGGGAAGGGGGTGGGTAGGGATAAATTAGGAGTTTGGGATTAACATAGCCAAACTACTTTATATGAAATAGATAACCAACAGCTAGGTCCTTGTTGGTTATCTATTTTATAGATAATACAAGGATCTATACTCAATATTTAGTAATAATGATAAGGGAAAAGAATCTGAAAAAGAATATGTATGTGTGTATATACACACAATTAACTGAGTCACTGTGCTATACATATGAAACTAACACATTATAAGCAAACTATATGCTTTAAAAAAGAGAATGGCTGTTGTGAAAATAGTTTAATCAGTATGCCAGGAGGCAAGCATAATAGAATTAAAAGTGTAAAAGAGACGAATGAGAAGATATCCCAATGGAACCAGAGACTCGAGATATTCTAGTTAGGTAGATTATATTCAGCATGTGTAAGCCAGCATGATACCTTTTAAAATAAATGTAGTCTTTAAGACATAAGAAATGAATCTTTACCAACAAGATTAGTAAACCATAAGAGCTACATATTTGAAATATGTGCAGGTCAACCAGTTGCACTGCTCCCTACTTGCACTGTTGGAATGCTTGGCTTACAGTTTCAAGTATGTGCAGGGTAGATTCTTGAAGAGGGTACCTTCTGCAGAGAGGGTTGTTGAGTCCACCTAAATAAAACTTAGGAATTGTCTTAGTGGTTTAGCTCATCCGGCCTCATTCTCCCAACAGTAAAGTCTGAAAGTTGCATTATATTCAGAGGAACCTCAAGGGCTTCCCCAGTGGCTCAGATGGTAAAGAATCTGCCTGCAGTGCAGGAGATCTGGGCTTGATCCTTGGGCTGGGAAGATCCCCTAGAGAAGAAAATGGCAACCCACTCCAGTATTTTTGCCTGGAAAATCCCATGGACAGAGGAGCCTGGTGAGCTACAGTCCAAGAGATCACAAAGAGTCAGATGTATAGAACAGTCTTATGGACTCTGTGGGAGAGGGAGAGGGTGGGAAGATTTGGGAGAATGGCATTGAAACATGTAAAATATCATGTAAGAAACGAGTTGCCAGTCCAGGTTCGATGCAGGATACTGGATGCTTGGGGCTAGTGCATTGGGACGACCCAGAGGGATGGTATGGGGAGGGAGGGGGAGGAGGGTTCAGGATGGGGAACACATGTATACCTGTGGCGGATTCATTTTGATATTTGGCAAAACTAATACAATTTGTAAAGTTAAAAAAAAAAAAAAAAGACTGAGTGACTAACACTTTCACTTTTCAAAGGGCCTCTGACTAATGCAGCATTTACAGTAATAGTCTTAAGTGGCTGTGAATGCTAGAGAAAAGTTAAACACCTGAGGAAAGGGCTGAGGTTTCCTCTGAGTATTTCTTAGTTCTAAATTTCTTCTAAGTATTTCTTCCTCTTCTCCCCTCCATAAAAGGAATCAATTTCCTAGTCACTGGAGAAAGCATTTGCACTAATCATGAATATGGTTTCTGGAGATCAGGCACTTGTTGATATACTTATATAAGATAATAAAACGAGCCACTGGCACTTTCCCTGCTGATTCTTCACTTATGAATACTAAATGGGATGTATTTGGCCATAGGATTTCAGATAGCACTGAGGCCACTGTGCATTTGCCACCCAAGAAGATCACTCCTACACCGCTCTTGTGACCTCCTTAACAAAGAAATCTTTTCCATTGTTGTGGAAGCCAAAGAAAATTCATAACTCCTTACCTCTCTGGGTGTATTTTATCACTCTTTTAAATTACAACAGGACTTTTCAGTGATACTTTTCTGAGAATCATGGCTAGTTCAAGTGCTAGTTCTCTACAATGTCTTAAGTGATCTTCTAGCAAGAAATTGTTTTCCTGTCTTTTCAATTCCTGTAAACCTCACAGTGCTGATCATTTGCTATCTCAAAATGTAGTTATTTATGTCCATATCTTACCTCTCCTACAAGACTGTGAACTTTGGAGGAACAGTTGGTCTTAGATTATTGTTAAATTCATCACTGTGCTTATTATAATTTGTAGATGTATCAATAACCACTTCTTGAGTAAATGAAGCAAAAAAGTCAGTTCTACTATGGTCTCTGAGCTGTAGTTCCACACTGGTTTTTTTTGCAGGTAAATGTTATGTCCAAGCCTCAAAGGATACCACCCATCACTGTTATAATCAGTGTGTTATAAAGATATTATATTGTGCATTCTGTTAATTCACGTTGAGTGAAATCTGAAACTGGCCCCCATATACGGAGGACAAGGAGAGACTGAAGAAAGAGGTAGATCATTCCAGATTACTAGGTGGCAGTTTTAATAACCAAGGTAACTTACTTGCAAGGTTTGTCTTGGGTGACTACAAGGTCATTAGATCCCCACACCTGCCAGAATCATATAATGGGATTCAGTCATGTGTACCATCTGGATGGTCTCAGCAGCACATTGCTCACTCAAGGCTGCATCCTTGAAAACAGCTTTGGCTGTGGGAACAGTGGATGTAACATACATGAATTTCCAGACATTGTTTCTGACAAGAGATTGAGCTAGGAAAATTTAAAGTTTGAAGATAAGAATTCCAACCTGAATCATCACTGTTGTACCTCATCATTCTCTCTCACATGGATGGGCTGAAGGGGTGGTGTGGACAGCAGAGAGATTGTCAGTGGCCAGCAGAACAGGCTGTCTTTCATTACTGAGCCTGCCACTTAATACATAGTAAGTAATATTCAATCTTGCTAAATTATTAATGGTTAAAAGCTTGATTTTATCCAGACTCATTCACATTTGGGTTAGGACTAAGGAGACAAACAAGAATGAAATCTGGATGATGCCTTGTCCACAGTACTCACCAGTATTTAATCACTGCATTAGGCAGTTTGCTTAGAGCTCTAGGTCAAGGTGAGTTCTTCTGTGGAATAATATCAAATTAGCAGATAAGTTTAAACAAATTTAAGATGGAATATGGTTGTAAGTCCATATACTCCTGAAATATACATTTCAGAAATAGATGGTTTGCTCTGTCCTGAATATGGTTTGTACAGTTATTTGTTTATTTATTAGAGGGATTTGGTGACTAAACTCATTTCATGCTATGTAGTACACAGAGGAAAATTTAGGCATGCTACTGCTCTAAATGGACAGCTGTCCTCTAAAATGTCATGCGGTATATTGAATTGCTTTGCAATATTAAAACCATGTTTCATTTTCATCTTCTACTTTAGGTCTTGGGAGCTGATGATGATAACATGGGTGGTGGCTGCTCTCGGAAGCTGACCACTGTGAATATTCTTCGTTTCCTCTTGCTGGTCCTGATTCCATGTATCTGTGCTCTCATTGTCTTGCTGGTGATCCTGCTCTCCTTTGTTGGTGAGTGATGCCATTATTAAAGAAAAATGAAGTTAAAATTAACATTAGTATGATTTGTAAGAGTGGTTTCTGCTGCTCTGGATGGTTTACTACTGGAGGATCTTTCTGGGCAAGGAGAAATCTGATTGCTTTTGCATTTATAAAAGACAAAAGACCTGGATACATTATAGGGAATTGACGGTAGAAAGAAAGGAAGGCAGGGAGATCAATTTGGTGACTGGCTATCATCTGAGTAAAAGATAGCAAGAGCTTGAATTAAAGCATTTGGTGCGTGAAAATCAATGGAAATCAAACTGCTTAGGATTTTGGCATGAAGGAGAAAGAGGAGTCAAGGTTGACTCTCGGATTTCTAGCTTGGGCAACCAGGTTGGCTTTGGTGCCATCTGTTAACATGGCAAGAAAAAGCAGAGGAGTGAGATGCAGGTAGATGGAGGTCAGGCTGGAGGTTCAGTTAGGACATGTTAAGTTGGAGATTTTTATGGGACAACTAAATACAGTAGAACCATAGTTTAAATGCGTTTATCATGAGCAAATTCAACAGTGCAGGCTGGGCCAAGAAATGGACTGTAAGAATTTCTTCCTTCCTAAGAAAATTTCAAGGAAAATTGTGAGTCTGTGTGATTTTTTGGCTTCTGTACACTTTAGAATTTAACTCTCATCCTGCTGTGACTGGTTGGAAGCTGGAACCATCAGGAAGGGAAGCTGAGAAGGGAGCCTAGCCTGCCTGTATCTGTGAAAGTGGGAGTCTCAGTGGAAGTAGCAGGGGTAGATGAACTGAGGAGAAAGTGCTCTGATTCAAAGCTGAGGACAAAGCCTTGGGGGATGCTGGTGTTCAGGGGAGATGAGAAAAGAGGAAGGATCAAGAGATACCCAAGTTGTTGGACAAGAAGGAAAGGATCCCAGAGATGCTGGGTTTCATAGAAGCCTAGGGCAGAGATGGTCAGAGGTCACAGGGTGACAAGTAAGAAGAGGGCAGGAAAACCGCAGGTTTCTGTTGGAGTTTCAGTCGCCCTGCCCCACATTGTGCCCGCTGTGGTCTGCTCTGGGCTAGAGGCAGGACAAACCCTGAAACTGACCTGTGCCCCTCTCTTCTGCCAGGACTCCCTCCCCTCCAGCCTTGGCCTGCTTCTGTTTCCTTTCCTGTGCCTTCCAGTAGTTGCTTTTTTATATTTTGTCCAGAGTTTGTAGTTGTTACATCTGGGAGAATCTGTCTGGTAGAGGCTCCCTTGGTCATACATCTGTCATTTGGAATGCTCTCATTGTCATAACCAGAGAAGGCAATGGCACCCCACTCCAGTACTCTTGCCTGGAAAATCCCATGGATGGAGGAGGCTGGTAGGCTCCAGTCCATGGGGTCGCTAAGAGTTGGGCACAACTGAGCGACTTCACTTTCACTTTTCACTTTCATGCATTGGAGAAGGAAATGGCAACCCACTCCATTGTTCTTGCCTGGAGAATCCCATGGATGGGGGAGCCTGGTGGGCTGGTGTCTGTGGTGTCGCACAGAGTTGGACACGACTGAAGCCACTTAGCAGCAGCAGCAGCAGCAGCAGCAGCAGCAGCAGCAGTATGAAATTAGGAAACTGACCAATTTGAAACCATTTCTTAGTACTATTTTGGCTGTTATGTAGGTAACTTTTAGAAAGTGGGTGTTTTCTGGCACTGTCTTCAAAAGCATTCTTTTCATATGTTCTGAACCAGATGATTTCATGTAGATACATTAAGTAATCTCTGCCCAGATAAACATTTCCTGTTTTATAACTGAGATATTTACTGTTGTAGTGAGCAATAAAATCATCTTATATCTCTGTTTAAAAAAACCTCACTAGATTCTGCTTACTTTTAAGAATGTTCTGTTTGATTTGAGTTTATAATTTGTGCTCTTTCAAAGTTTTGCAGTTATTTCTGGGTCTCTAAGAGATGCTGGAATGCCGTGTACAAATAGCAGGAGCTTTGGCTTCAAAAGGTGAAGAGATGATAGTGAGAGGATTATTGACTAGGAAAAGATAGTAAAAGCCTTGTGCTTACAAACACAGATGCATTGTGCCTCTCTAATTTTGTCTGTTTGGGCTTCTGGCATGCATAAAGTCAAGATGGCAAAGAGATTTCTGAAGATAAGAGAGTTAGACTTTCTGAATAATTATTTCTGCAGCAGGCTATGGAAAAGAGCAATAGCAAATTGTTTCTCTCCTCAACCCTTAAACTGAAGTTGGAGCTACAAAGGTTTTGTTCAGTTTAATTTATTCTAGTTTGGACTGGAAAAGGTCAGTTTTCATTCCAATCCCAAAGAAAGGCAATGCCAAAGAATGCTCAAACTACCACACAATTGCACTCATCTCACACGCTAGTAAAGTAATGCTCAAAATTCTCCAAGCCAGGCTTCAACAATACGTAAACTGTGAACTTCCAGATGTTCAAGCTGGTTTTAGAAAAGGCAGAGGAACCAGAGATCAAATGGCCAACATCCGCTGGATCATGGAAAAAGAAAGAGAGTTCCAAAATACATCTATTTCTGCTTTATTGACTATGCCAAAGCCTTTGATTGTGTGGATCACAATAAACTGTGGAAAATTCTGGAAGAGATGGGAATACAAAACCACCTGACCTGCCTCTTGAGAAACCTGTATGCAGGTCAGGATGCAACAGTTAGAACTGGACGTGGAACAACAGAGTGGTTCCAAATAGGAAAAGGAGTACGTCAAGGCTGTATATTGTCACCCTGCTTATTTAACTTATATGCAGAGTACATCATGAGAAACACTGGGCTGGATGAAGCACAAACTGGAATCAAGATTGCTGGGAGAAATATCAATAACCTCAGATATGCAAATGACACCACACTTATGGCAGAAAGTGAAGAGGAACTAAAAAGCCTCTTGATAAAAGTGAAAGAGGAGAGTGAAAAAGTTGGCTTAAAGCTCAACATTCAGACAACTAAGATCATGGCATCCGGTCCCATCACTTCATGGCCAGTAGATAGGTAAACAATGGAAACAGTGGCTGAGTTTATTTTCTTGGGCTCCAAAATCACTGCAGATGGTGACTACAGCCATGAAATTAAAAGATGCTTGCTCCTTGGAAGAAAAGCTATGAACAAACCTAGACAGCATATTAAAAAGCTGAGACGTTACTTTGCCAACAAAGTTCTGTTTAATCAAAGCTATGGTTTTTCCAGTAGTCATGTATAGATGTGAGAGTTGGACCAAAAAGAAGGATGAGTGCCAAAGAATGATGCTTTTGAGCTGTGGTGTTGGAGAAGACTCTTGAGAGTCCCTTGGACTGCAAGGAGATCCAACCAGTCCATCCTAAAGGAAATCTATCCTGAATATTCATTGGAAGGACTGATGCTGAAGCTGAAACTCCAATACTTTGGTCACCTGATGCAAAGAGTCAATGGATTAGAAAAGACCCTGATGCTGGGAAAAATTGACAGCAGGAGGAGAAGGGGACGACAGAGAATGAGATAGTTGGATGGCATTACTGACTCAATGGACATGAGTTTGAGCAAGCTCTGGGAGATGGTGATGGACAGGGAAGCCTGGTGTGCTGCAGTCCATGGGGTGGCAAAGAGTCAGACATGACTGTGTGACTGAACAACACTCAAAAATTGGCCAAAATTGTTCTTATCTCATTTTAACTCTATAAGAACTGAAGTCTGTGTATTATGGCCATCATTTTAGTAATCTCATATTCCATAACCCCATAACCCTATAAGCAAGCCATTGCCATAGTATAGTTTAATTGCCAATAAAGTAACTAGGAAGAAATAAAGTTGGTAGACTGTTGGATTTGTGATATGATGCCAAGTTTCACTTGACTCTTCTGCTTATGCCTGAGAGCTACTTTCATTCCTCGTATAAGAGCTTGAACTGGCAGTGGGCTGTGCTGCCATCACATGACCGCAGGAGTCAGCCTGTGCCATGAGATGCTTTATCAGAGCTTGAACCAATGCCTAACAAATTATTTATAAATCATATAGCAACATATCACATATGCAACACTTTAAGTAAAATTATATTGACATGTTGAGTGACATTGAACAAGCATAAAATTGTAGGTATAATCTGATACCATTCATTCCTTGAACAGGCATTTATTGAGTGACTGTTAAGTGCAAAGCAGGCTTCCCCGGTGACTCAGCCAGTAAAAAATCCTCCTGCTGTGTGGGTGACGTGGGTTCGATCCCTGGTTTGGGGAGATCCTCTGGAGAAGGGTGCCCACTCCAATATTCTGGCCTGGAGAATTCCATGGACTGAATAGTCCACGGGGTTGCAAAGAGTTGGACACGGCTGAGCAACGTTCACTTTTGCTAAATGCAAAGTGATAACCTATGGGTCTTGGGCACAGCCCTAAATCAAGCTTCCTCCATGGGGCTCCCAGTTCAGTGAGGGAGGGGCACATAGAAAATGATCACATAATTGATTAATTATCACAGAGGTAGCTCCTATGTGGGAAGAGACAGTTTCTTTGAGACAGGGTATGAACCCAGCCTGAGAAGCCTTCGTTGATGGGGGAGCGCTTTACCCATGACCTCAACCATGGGGATATTGGAGTAGGGGAGTGGAATAATTGATCTGGTTGGGGCTGTTAAAAAGTCCCTTTAACACTTGTCTGGAGAAAGGGTTGAAGTGGGTAGAGTATGTGACAGGGAGAAGAAATACAGTTATTGCAAGAGTCCTGCAAATGTGGTGCTTTAGAATATGATCTACACTGATTTTTGCAAAATTTATTCATCTCAATTTATTTCACTAAAATTAAAGTCCAAAAAAAAATCTCTTTAAAATGCTCTTAACTTTTTCTTGCTAATAGCTGAAGACTTGGTTTCAAAGTTTTATCCATTCATCCACATCTAAAACAAACTGTTCCAGCCTTACGCTTATGAAGAATAGCCTAAGGTTACCATCCTAGTTTTCTCAAAACTACAAAAAACCTATGTGGGGCCTATTAATTTTTTAATTTTTGTCACTCAGTGAAGAAGAAAGAAATTATCATGGAAGTATAGGAAATATAAGTAGTCTGTTTTTCTTGAATTCAAGTGACTTTCCTCTTCAAAACTTCTAGATGAGCTAGAGATCATTGGATTTAAATATAGCTTTTCTCTTACCAAATTTCTTAGCAGCTGTGGCTTTTATAAGAATTTGGAATGATGAGAATCTGAACTTCGTAACGTACAATGTTGGGTTTTGAATATCATTTTAAAAGGGCAAACCTCTCAGATCCTTAGTTTTTTTTCCACCAGAACCTTAAGATTTTTCTATGCAGTTCTCAAACTTGAGAATATTTTTTCTTTAATTCCTCGGGTCTGAGGTTATGCATAATGTGTGATGTTTTGGAAAAGGCCGTCTAAAGTCTTGTATTCAAAGTGTAGTCAGTGGACCAGCAGCATCAGCATCACTTGGGAGTTTGTATGAAATGCAAAATCTGGAATCCTGGGCCCCTCTCCAGACCTGCCAAATCTACTTTCAAACAAGCTTCCTAGGTCATTTCTGTGCTTCATCCAGTCCTTAATCCACTGTAATCTGATCTTTTCTTCTTTCTCTTCTTTTCATACTACTATATCTGTTCTGCCCCAGGGCCCCAATGTCCTTTCATTGAAGAGCAGCATTTGGAACCTGTGTGTGTTTGAACAAGATTTTGGAGAGCCTCTGCTTTCCCTCTGTGTTTGTTTATATTTGGTCACAATGAGCATGCTCAGCTTTGACTACTCCTTTCTTCTTGAAATGCTCTTCTGCTTTGCCTGGATATTATCATTTCTAATTTTCGTTCTATTTCTGTCTGGTCTTTCTCTGTGTCCTTAAGCTCGTCTTTCTCTATGTGCTAAGTCGCTTCAGTCATGTCCAAATCTTTGCGACCTGTAGCCCACCAGGCTCCTCTGTCAGTAGGATGCTCCAGGCAAGAATACTGGGTTATTCCCAACCTAGGGATCGAACCCTCATCTCTTATGTCTCCTGCATTGGCAGAAGGGTTCTTTACCACTAGCACCACCTTTCTGTACCTAGCCAGTAAATTTGGGAGTGTCTACCTTAGCTCTCTTCTCACTAGTATGGGTGCTAACCCATACTTCTCTAGACAGTATTGTGCTCTCCCATGACTTCTTTCATCATTCATGCATTCAGCAAGTGTTTATTGAGGCCTACACTGGTGCCAAGCATTCTACTGTGTGCTTGAAATGCAGTCATGAATACTATACCTTCTTAACTTGGAAGAGGCAGACAAGAAACAGCCAATTTCACTTGAGTGTGTTAGTGATATAGGCAGTGTGATCAGGGAACACAAAGAAGATGCACACTTGTGGGGAAGTCTGGTAAGACCTTCTGGAAGAAATGTTTAGATTGCTTTGGATTTAGATTTCTTTCCCCTTGTGTGTTTCATCGCATTTTATACTCAATGTATTCATAATAATTACAATAACAAAAGGAAACTTCTAAAATGTCTATTTTTCATTCTCTATTATCTATTGTATCAGTCAGGGCAGGCTATGCTATGCTGTGTAACAAAAATAATCATAATATATTAGTGGTTTAACAACACTGAAAGTAAGTTTCTCATTTGCAGCACGTGCTTTACAAGATGGCAGGGGGGCTGTGCTCATTCAGGTCACTCAGGGACTAAATTGATGGACTAGCCATCATCTTGAACCTTGTGGTTATTGTGTCAGAGAGAAAGAAAAAGAGCCCTAGAGGTTCTTTTTTAAAAGTATGTAATGTGGCATCATTAACTAAATCACAATGCAGTACATTAAACCCCCAGAATATACTCATCTTATAACTGGAAGTCTGTACACTTTGATCAGCGTCAAAGATGTCAAGAGACAGAGAATGAGGGCAGAGAATGTAAACCAGCATGTGTCCTAGTAGAATGGGAGAGAGTTGGAAATATTTGATGAATAACTCAAATGACAGTCATCCCACCTCGGTAAATATCTTTACCCATAACTCAAACTGGAAACATTTAAGGGACCTCTGATACTTTTTGTTAAGTTCTTATAATTATGCCTCTGAAAGTTCTCTCTCAAATGTTCCCCTTGCTCTCACTGCTTTTGCCTTGGCTCAGTCCATCTTTTTTCCCTTGGACTATTGCAGTAGCCTTCTAACTGTCTGCTAGACTTAGCCCCTTTCAAGCATCACTGTTGTCTGAGTGGTCATTTTAACATTCTACCCCATTTAAGACCCTTCAGAAGTTCTCTATCATGACAAGATAACTCCAAAGCTTTAACAGGAATACCCTTCACAGTCTGGCTCCACTTCCTTTGCTCTTGTCAGCTCCCTGTGTGCTAGCCGTGTTTAGTTACTTGCTGCTCAGCTTTTGCATATCCCCTTGCTCTATCTAAAAAGTTCTCTATTCCTTAATGCAGGAAATTGTTTCCCCATAAATGCTTGGCTCAAACCTAGAAAATACCCTAATTATCTTTTAAGATTCACATGGAGGATCATTATCCCCTAAGAAATCTTTCCTAATTTTCTCTAATGGAATCTCAGCTTCTTCTCTAATGGAATCTCAGCTTCTTCTCTAATTTTTGTCAACAGATTGTCATATGCATATCATTCTCAAAGCATTTGTTTCATGGTCTGTATTTTTACATACATACATGTCTCTCTCAGCTAATCTGTAAACATCTTGATGAAAACCTCTAACTCAATTTTGTGACTTGCTCTCAGCAGAGAGTAAATACATCGCTCCTAGAACATAGAAGATGCATGCTTGTACTCAGTCCTTAGGTCCTGTCTGACTCCTAGAGACCCCGTGGACTGTAGCCCACCAGGCTCCTCTGTCTATAGGATTTCCCAGGCAAGAATACTAGAGTGGGTTGTCTCCTCCTCCAGGGGATCTTCCCAATCCAGGGATCAAGCCTGCATCTCCTGCATTGGCAGGCAGATTCTTTACTGCTGAGCCATAAAGATATTACCACATGACTAGAAATGTTAAAGCTGAAGCTCTAATACTTTGACCACTTGATATGAAGAGCTGGGTCTTTGGAAAAGACCCTGATGCTGGGAAAGATTGAAGGCAGGAGGAGAAAGGGACAGCAGAGGATGAGACGGTTGGATGGCATCACCAACACAATGGAGATGAGTTTGAGAAAACTCGGGGAGATGATAGACAGGGAAGCCTGGCATGCTGCAGTCCATGGGGTCACAAAGAGTTGGACATGACTGGGTGACTGAACAATAAGAGATATAAGGATAAGGAGTTTATTTCAAACTCATAGGAAGATAAATTTCTTACATGCTTATGATGGATGAGTTTTTTAACTTGTATACCTTGTCCAAAGTGAAAAGCATGTGTGACTCTCTGAGTATGGGTATATATCTTATCCCAACTCAATTCTTGGGCTAAGTTAATGTAAGCTTCAGTTTTCTTCTCTCTGAAACTTCATCAAGAAGGGTTAATTATAGCATCTGTATCATAGGATTGTTGGAAGTCTAACTAGTAAAGATACTTAGTCTAGTGCCTGTATTAGTTTTGTATTGCTGCTGTAATATTAATGTTGTAATGAAGCTTAAAATAACACAAATGTAGTAGCTTAGAGTTATAGAGGTCAGAAGTATAAAATAGGCCTCATGGGATTAAAATTAAGGTGTTGGTAGGTGACTCTGGGGACCAGTCTGTTTTCTGCCTTTTCCAGCTTCTAGCGTCTTCCTACATTCCTTGGTTTGTGGCCCCCTTGCCATCTTCAAAATGAGCAATGGCTCATTGAGTCTTTATCACATTGTTATAGCTCTGACATGCGCTTTCTTACCTTCTTCTGTTTATAAGGACCCAGTGAGTACCTTGGGTTCACCTAGATAGTCTAGGATGATTTCTCCATCTCAGACTCCATAACTTACATTTGCAACCCCTTTTGCCATGTAAGGAGTGTGAAGTAACCTATGCCCAGGCTCTGAGACTTGGGATGTGGACATCTCTGGGGGAGCATCATTTTGGCTGCCAGTGCTCAGTCTGCTAGATGTATTGATAAGTGATCAGTAACGCTTGGTTTTTATTATTGGAATTGCAGACCATTTCTTAAACATTGTGCTTCCCAGGTGGCTTAGTGGTAAAGAATCCACTGTCAGTGCAGGAAATGCAGGTTTGATCCCTGAGTCCTAAAGATCCCCTGGAGGAGGAAATGGCAACCCACTCCCCTATTCTTGCCATGGACAGAGGAGTATGGCAGGCTATAGTCCATGGGGGTTGCAAAGATTCGGACATGACTGAGCATCTGAATGCTCCTAAACATTGTTAAATAGAACTGTGTTATAGCTGAAACACTTTTGGAACATACAACCCTGATACAGTGTGGCCTTCTATTAATAACTTAGCATGAAAGGGCCACAGTTATTTTATTCTAAAATAGGGTTAAGTGATTAACTTTTGAAAATTTCCTTAGTCATTTTATTATGCTGGGATACATTTAGAGCAAAAGGAAATTGGCATTTATTTATAAGTACCTTATAGCCCTAAGGGGGCTTCCCTAATTTGTCAGTTGGTAAGGAATCCGCCTGCAATGCAGGAGTCTCTGATTCGATTCCTGGGTTGGGAAGATCTGCTGGAGAAGGGATAGGCTAGCCACTCCAGTATGCTTGGGATTCCCTTGTGGCTCAGTTGGTAAAGAATCTGCCTGCAATGTAAGAGACCTGGGTTTGATCCCTAGGTTGGGAAGATCCCCTAAAGGCAAGGCTTACCCACTCCAGTATCCTGGCCTAGAGAATTGCATGGACTGTATAGTCCATGGAGTCGCAAAGAGCTGGACTCGACTGAGCAACTTTCGTTTAAAGCCCTAAAAAAGACTATTTTACTTCTATTACTATTACTGTGCAGTAATGACTAACAGTTACTGAGAACTTACTATGTGCCAGGAACTGTTCCAAGTGTTTATGTGTGTATTGACGAATACAGCCCACTGAGGAGAGATGCTTTTACTTTCCTTATTTTGCGTCAGTTGAGACTTTGCCCAGAGTTTCAGGGCTGGTGTGTACTAGCGATGGGATTTAAACTCAGGTGGTCAGGCTTTAGAACCCATACTTTTAACCACAGCACTATAAAAATAGGAATGTGGAGAAGGATGTGGCAACACTCGAAGAATGAACACTCTACTCTGGGCTAATAACTCATAGCATTTTTATAGCTCATCATGGTGTAGCTTGAGAGTGTTTAGTTTTATGAATTCTATTTTTTGTGCTTTGAAAAAAAATGCATAATAGAGGGCCAACTGTGAGTTGAGAGTCAGTTTCCAGAGATGCTTGAAAATATTGTCTAGTGAGTTCAGGCTTTTAAAAACAGGTCCTTTAAGTTTGTTGTCTCTGTCTGTTGTCTTTCTCTTAAAAAATATAGTTTAAGGACATTAGCTGCAGCAACTATCATATGTCATGTGTTATCTTTTTTTTCTGTCAACTTGCTTTGATGTGGAGAGTTTAAGAGCCAGGAATCTGCCTTTTTTTTTTCTTTAGAAAGTTGTTATTCAAGTCGTGTTTCCTGAAAAAGTCAGTGTTTGCTGCTGCTGCTGCTGCTAAGTCACTTCAGTCGTGTCCGACTCTGTGCGACCCCATAGACGGCAGCCCACCAGGCTCCCCCGTCCCTGGGATTCTCCAGGCAAGAACACTGGAGTGGGTTGCCATTTCCTTCTCCAATGCATGAAAGTGAAAAGTGAAAGTGAAGTCGCTTAGTCGTGTCTGACTCTTAGCGACCCCATGGACTACAGCCTTCCAGGCTCCTCCGTCCATGGGATTTTCCAGGCAAGAGTACTGGAGTGGGGTACCATTGTCTTCTCCAAGTCAGTGTTTACAGAATATTTTAGAGTAAACATGTTATTAACACTGTCAATACTGTGGCTAGGTGAAAAACTTAAAGATGATTAATAAGGCCAGTCATTACAAACAAAATGGTAAGAACAACTGTTGAAGTATTTTGCATGATAAGGAACCCGATTTAAGTGCATCACACAAGGATATGACTGAGGAACTGGCATGTGTTCAAAGTATGTTAACGAAGATGGATACTGATCATAGGGTTAGTGCGATAAGTAAATTGACTTTACAGACCTTATATATTCATCACAGCCACATTAGTGGAAATGACATGTCATGTGCAAGAACATCTCTTTATGCCAAAATTAGCAAAGAACAGAGCAAATTAGTAAATTAAAAATAAAATTGTATCTAATTAATTAGTAATTTTTTGCATGAATGTAATACGTATTTTATAGTGATCAAGTCTATTGTATACATTTTTATGATAAATTCTAAATCACTTTGAAAATCAGAATCAATTAAATGAAGTCTTCTCTTTCACCTACTGCATTTAATATTTACTCGTAATCACAGACAGTTTGGGGAGCGTTACCTGCACCACATGGTCATGCTTTAGCTTTTATACTCCACTGTTTTATTTAGAGTCCTTTGGCAGATGAAACTGTTGACCTTAGTTAGCTAGAAAACAGCTGCTTTTCTATTTTGATTTGTAGTTAATGTTTTCCAAGTGTCAAGCACATGTAGAGAAATTTTTTCCATAGACTGATATTAAACATTTTATTTATATTTCTTTTATTTTTAATGGTCCATGAGCTGTTTAGAAAAGTGAGAGCCAGTTAGAGCATTCACTGTAAATGCTTTTAGGGGAAAAAAAAAAAAAAAAACTCCCTTGGGTATTTGTATAATGGATCAATATCATATTCATTTATTTTAGTGGTATACTCAATCAGAGAGCTGTATTCTGGAAACACTCTGTTGTCTATTTTGACTACGTTAAAAATACATGATCTCTTTCAAAGTTTTCAGATTCTCTGCCTAAAGCCAATGCTAAAGGATTCCCAACAATCTTAGGTTGGGCTCTTTGTTTTGTTCATGAGTAAATACCTTGAGAAAGTGACCAGTTGATAATCTTATTTTAATGCCTGTTTCTTATCATCATGTTTTGTAGTTTCTGGTCAAAGACAAAGATGAGTTAGTTTCTTTTAGTTTTGTTGGAATTGCAGTTATTTTTTGGATTTCAGTAAGTCTTGGTAAATGGTGAGCCCTCTTATTTTCACTATCTACTGAGTGTAGTTCATGGAAAGCTAGTGTCAAACGTGGAGAAATAGAAGGCTGGAGGTATGCTGGCGCTCTTGTCCTCTGTGGCAGGTAGAGATGGAGAGCTGTGTCCTGGGTACAAAGTAGCATAAAATGATGTGTGAAATTTAAACACCGTGATAGCAGGAAGGAAACACTAAGATTCCCCATGTTTTATTTGTGGCGAGTCTCAGGTGAGATGGGCACTAGGAAACCTGGGTGGAGACTCTAGTTTCTAAACCTTTAGCTCTTGAGAAGCGATAGTCTCCTCACAGGGTTATGTGATTTATGGTAGAAGAGATTATGCTTGTTCCAATGATGTGGGTGGATTTGCTGGCCATCATCTTTCTCTTTGCTTGCCCAAGAGGGCAGCTCTAGAGTTTTCCTAATATGTTTTTTTTTTTTTAATAAATACCTCTAATAATGTCTTAAAATATCTTTTTTTGATCTTTCAGGAACATTAAAAAAGGCCTATTTTAAATCAAATGGGAGTGAACCTTTGGTCACTGATAGTAAAGTCCACGTGTCTGATGTTATTCTTAATACAACTTATAACGACGAGAGCACTGTGACATCTGCTGCCCATCCCACCCAACACATTCCAGCCTGGACTATGGATGCTTCTCTCTCAGCAGACCAGAATCACAGGAACACAAGTAAGTCTGAAGATGTTGAATGCCTGGGCCCTTTAACATCTGTGGAATCCACAGGTAGATTTTTGAAGCATGGCGACTGATGCTGTTAATTCACAATCCCTTACTAGTCACACAGCAAAAGCTCTGTTCCCTTATCTGGCAAGCATAGCTGAGTGTCCTCTTTCTAAACATGAAATACCATCAGTTCAGCCATCCAGATAAGGGGACAGAAGTAAGAAATAAAAATGTACCAGTGCCATTCAATGCTTTTGAAGCATAAAAATCTATGCTGCTTGCATTAGTATAATGGTGTTGATTTTCTCACCTCTGAATGCTTGTGCCTCTGCTTTAAAGTTTTAGGTTACTTATTTTGAGATGGTTAAGTTAATAAGTAAATTAAGTTACTTATTTTGTTATTGGTACCTTGTAGCAGGTAGCCCAATTCTATGGTTCTAGGTATTTTCACTGTCAGCACCTTTGCCTTAGACATCTTTGCTACAAACATTTCTGCCTCCTAATTAATTGGTTATAAGTTAATTTTGTCATAAAAGATAAAACAATGAAAAATAAAGGACATTTAAAAAGATTTAATAAAACAAATTAACATAATTTTAAAAATTTCATGGCTAAATAAAAAAATTTTGAATACGTTTGAAATATGTGTAGATTCATGGTGACACAGCACAAATAACTGATTTTGTGAGTTGTACCTGGTCTTCAAAGTCTTCTGTTTATAGTATTTTTATATACTTATTTTTTTTTTGGCATGATCATTTCTCTTCACTTGGCATTGGGCTTTTCCTTTTTTGCTAAAATTTGTCCCTTTGTTAAGAGAGGCATCAGTCTCCAAATCCTAGGATGTATATTTGTAACTGAGTCCTGTATTGCATTGTGAAAGTCTTCTACAGTGTTGTATGTTCTTGGCATAGTGTCACATGTTTGTTGATAGACTTTCTGAAGTTCTATGGAAAATGTGGGTTCAACTCTGCGCCACTGAGGTCCTCAGCCTCCTCTCCTCCAGTGTAGTGTGTTTCAAAATAAGAAACCATCTTGAAGCAAATCATTGTCATCTCTCAGCTCAGTAAAGCTATCAATATCATCTCTAGCTGAAAGAAATGCTAACACATTTCACTTCGTTGAAAGCATATTGTCAGGCCCCGAATTGTCAACCATTTGTTTATCTTTCATTGCAAAACTGGCATACAGTCAGTCAGTTACATGTGAAAATGTCTGCGACAGAGATGCTTATAGTGAGAATACCAGGCACACGGTTCTGTAATTGAATGCCGAGGAATTTGAGGCTTATCCCCTCATTCGTTTTCCAGGTGTCTATATGTTCTTTCTTGTTTCCCTGTTTTCTCAGCTGTGACATTTATTTTACTTATTGACTGACGAATAATCATACCTTGAGGAAAATGGCATGTGCAAAACTTCTATTTGAGGACAGACGGAGGTATTTGTCAGTTATTCCAGAAAAAGAGCTGGGAGGGAGAGAGGGAAGACAGAAAGTGTGGAGTTGGGTCTGAGATGGTGGCAGGTGATATGCTCTGGAATGTAACTCTGTCCCTCTCTAGTTCTTTCAGGAAAGTTCCTAACCTTCTAGAATGCTAGTGGGAGTGGATTAGTATGGAAATGACCCAGTCAGTACTCATACATCATAATCAGAGCTCAGTCACTGGTAAAAGGTTTCTCTGCAATGGTCTTGATTTTTACTTTCTGCCTCCTAAAACAGTGTTGTGTGATTGACAAAACCCGTTCATCCCTGATCACGTTCCTGTTTGTTGCTACCTCTTTCATCAAAACCTCCAGGGGAGAATCACATCTTGGGTCTAGGAAAGAGTATTTACTTTCATTCTGAGCCAGGAAGGGAAGGATTAAGCTGACTGTTAAGCTATCACAGTATAAGTTTGCCAGCATCTGAAGAAAAGCAGGATTATTCTGTTTCTCTAACCCCAAAGAGTCAGAATGTTTGGATTCTACGGGGTACCAATAGATGTTAACTGTTTCCTATGCTTTGTGTTCAGCAGTGATTCCTACAGATTCATATTCATTACCTGACAGTAATACTGCAAACCCAAATTATGCCAGGTAAATTGTATTTTTCTTATGAGTTTAATTTTGAAATTTTTAATATTTTGGTCATGTCTTAAACACCTCATTATTCTTAGTACTGTGTTTTTCAACAGAAGGACAGAAGTAATTTAAGCAAAAATTCAGTCCAGTTAATGTGGTTACAATGATAGTAATTGGTATTTTGAAAGTTCCATCATTGTTAAGATTCAAATTGAGGTGACAAACATATCCTGAAGAGTAAAGAAACATATGGTCTTATCCTTGTCGCTCAGTTTGGAAGTTTGATGGGAGTCTGTTTGACTCATTTTCTCTTCCTATGGCTGGAACATTGCTTGAGAATATGAACATAATTTGACATGTAAAGGAAATCCAGGTGAAATTAAAATGCTTAATTGGAGAAAGGTCAAAACCTTTGAATATGTGTCATTCTGTGTTCTTAATGTATTTGACTGTTAGCCTTGAGCTGTACTGTCTGATAATAAAGACTCTCAATAGACTATCTATATTAACTAAAATTATTTACTGTAAGGGATTTGATAGTTTATCATGCATTTCAATAATATCACTAGCCTGTGAGTATCAAGCTTTGGACAGTTTTGGGGACATGTTTGAATATTTTCTCTGTGGTTCTTTTTTTAAAACATTTTATTGAAGTATAATTGATTCACAATGTGTTAATTTCTGCTGTACAGCAAAGTAATTCAGTTATACATATATATACATACTTTTCCATATTCTTTTCTATTATGGTTTACCATAAGGGTATTGAACATAGTTCCCTGTGCTATACAATAGGACCTTGTTTATCTCTCTGTGGCCCTTATAATTAATAAGGTATACAGGACAGATATATACACCGTTTTTCAAGGTATGAAATTGAGGCTTAGGGAAGTCAAGTTGATGTATCCAGTGTCACTTGTTTACAAGTCAGTAACCATGGAATTGGGATTCAGATCTTGGGGCTCCTGGACCGGTGTTCTTTCAGGAATATCATGCTTCCTTATTTAATTTCACTGCTTTCTTTGCAATAGCAGGAGCATTTCTGAGCAAATTTTAAGGTCTAGGAGAGTAGAGAAAGTAATCTGCTTTGTTTACTGCTTTATTGCCCATGCTCAATAAAATATCTTTTCAATGAATAAATAGATAAACTACAGTCACTTCAAAAATTTAATACCTGATTACTTTTATTGGTAATGCCTAATCACACTTTTGTATTTGGTATCTGTTTAGTCAATTTTACTTAAAGTATCATTTAATGCTGTGTATCTCTATTAACCGGAGAAGGCAATGGCACCCCACTCCAGCACTCTTGCCTGGAAAATCCCATGGATGGAGGAGCTTGGTGGGCTGCAGTCCATGGGGTCGCACAGAGTCGGACATGACTGAGCGACTTCCCTTTAACTTTTCACTTTCATGCATTGGAGAAGGAAATGGCAAGCCACTCCAGTGTTCTTGCCTGGAGAATCCCAGGGACGGGAGAGCCTGGTGGGCTGCCGTCTCTGGGGTCGCACAGAGTCGGACACGACTGAAGCGACTTAGCAGCAGCAGCAGCAGCATCTCTATTAACACATAGCAAAGAATTTCCTTTTATTCCTTTAAAAAATTATTCTCTAATTAAAAGTCCTTTTAAATTTCTGGCATATGTAAAAGCTATTTGAGTCTACTTCAGTCCAAAAATACAGTGGCTAGACATTCTGTCCTATCCAATATCCTGGGTAGAAAAACAAGGGGAGAACTCCTGAAAAAGTACCAGGAAATAGCCTTTCCTAAAGACATTTTGTTTTGGGGGTCCTTAATATTATACCAAAGCATAGAATACTGCAGTTTGTAAAATTTAACCAGAATACCTCCTATGTTACACTATGCGGCAGAGTTGGGCTTTGTAAATGTGAAATGGGCTTTGTGTGACATCTGTTACATTTGGAGTTTCATCAGTTGCATTTTGAAAATCAGTTGTAATATAGAAAGGTAAAAGGCCCACAGTTATCTTTCATGCTATATTTCAGCAAGGGATTTTTCTAGATTTTTATTTTCATCTTTTCTTCTTATATATTATAAATATTTAAGCAAGGATATATTGAGTTTTAAGGAAAGGGAAAACTCTTTTACCAACCAAGAGCATTTGGGTTAACAGTAATACGGCACAAATAAAATAACCTACAAGCTCTAATTAGGAATTAGTGACAAGAGTGGGCTAATGTGCTGAAAACATGTTTTGTTCTCTTAGTGTGCTTTTTGTTGTGTGTGCACTAAGTCACTTCAGTTGTGTCTGACTCTTTGCAATCCCATGGACTGTAGCCCCGCTAGGCTCCTCTGTCCATGCGATTCTCCAAGCAAAGATACTGGAGTGGGTTGCCGTTTCCTCCTCCAGGGGATCTTCCCAACCCAGAGATCGAACCTGTATCTCTTATGTCTCCCGCAGGCAGGTTCTTTACTGCTAGCACCACCAGGGAAGCCCACTCTTACCTGCTCCTAAATCTTCTATATCAGGTGAAAAATCATCATACTTCTCATTCACTTAGAAAAAATCTTTTTTGAGGTATAATTCACATACCATAAAATTTGACCTCTAATATATATAAATCAGGTTGTTTTTTTTTTTGCCATGTCAATTGGCTTGTGAGATCTTGGTTTTCCAATGAGGTATTGAATCTGGGCCATGGCAGTGAAAGTACTGAGTCCTAATCACTAGACTGCCAGAGAATTCCTAATAATTGCATATTTTAAAAATGTATTCACAGAATTGTGCAACTATCACCACCACCTAATTTTAGAATCTTTTCATCACTGCAAAAAGAGATGCTGTATCCATTATTGCCCATTTCTCTTCTCCTTCAGCCTGTGTCTGAAATTAATCTACTTTCTGTCTCTATAGATATGCCTGTTCTGAATATTTCATATAAAGGGCATCATGAAATAAATATGTGGCTTTTGTGACTGGTTTCTCATATTTTTCCTGAATTTGGGCACAGCGCTGGCCTTCTGGTTTCCCAGGGAATATGTTGGAGCTTTTCAAAGGCCCCTTCAAACATCTCATTCCCTAGTTTTTCCTTTGAAGTGTTTTGGTCAATCTGTATCCTTGCCGAAGGTAACTATGATGTTAAACAGTTACCATAGATTGTTTTCAACTAGTACCCTGAGGATAGAAATGTTTGTGAAGAGAAAGCTCTGAGTTAAATCAAGTAAAGACAAATGCTGAGCATGAATCCTTTTCAGGGAGCTTCTAGACAAGTTGAATGGTGACAGTTCTCTGGAGACAGCTTTTTGGGAAGCTTCATTCTTCCCGCTCCATTTCCTTCTAGTTTGCTGGTTTTCACAGTTACCAGGGTTGTGAAGCCATTGGTTTTCAAGGCTTCTGTGGACCTGAAATTATACTTGGATGACTCTGCATTAGGAAGCTATCCAAACGGGTAATATGGGGAGTTCAGTTCAGTTCAGTTCAGTCGCTCAGTCGTGTCCGACTCTTTGCGACCCCATGAATCCCAGCACGCCAGTCCTCCCTGTCCATCACCAACTCCCGGAGTTCACCCAGACTCATGTCCATCGAGTCAGTGATGCCATCCAGCCATCTCATCCTCTGTCATCCCCTTCTCATCTCATCCTCTGTCATCCCCTTCTCCCCCTCCCAGCATCAGAGTCTTTTCCAATGAGTCAACTCTTCACATGAGGTGGCCAAAGTACTGGAATTTCAGCTTTAGCATCATTCCTTCCAAAGAAATCCCAGGGCTGATCTCCTTCAGAATGGACTGGTTGGATCTCCTTGCAGTCCAAGGGACTCTCAAGAGTCTTCTCCAACACCACAGTTCAAAAGCATCAATTCTTCGGCGCTCAGCCTTCTTCACAGTCCAACTCTCACATCCGTACATGACCACAGGAAAAAACATAGCCTTGACTAGATGAACATTTGTTGGCAAAGTAATGTCTCTGCTTTTGAATATGCTATCTAGGTTGGTCATAACTTTCCTTCCAAGGAGTAAGCGTCTTTTAATTTCATGGCTGCAGTCACCATCTGCAGTGATTTTGGAGCCCCCCAAAATAAAGTCTGACACTGTTTCCACTGTTTCCTCATCTATTCCCATGAAGTGATGGGACCAGATGCCATGATCTTCGTTTTCTGAATGTTGAGCTTTAAGCCAACTTTTTCACTCTCCTCTTTCACTTTCATCAAGAGGCTTTTTAGTTCCTCTTCACTTTCTGCCATAAGGGTGGTGTCATCTGCATATCTGAGGTTATTGATATTTCTCCCGGCAATCTTGATTCCAACTTGTGTTTCTTCCAGTCCAGGCATTTCTCGTGATGTACTCTGCATATAAGTTAAAGGGGTCTAATTTAGACATCCGAAATCACATAAAGTTCCTTCTTTTCCCCTGACATTTTCTAATCCTGCCAGAGTGGAATCCTGGATGTCTTCTTTATATTCTTTCGGGGTCATTTTTGCTGTCCTTAGAGTCACGTACCCACCTCTGTAGATCACTGACTGTAGGTTATTGTGCAGTTTGGAGGGAGAATCTGTGCTTATATGTAAATGTGGATGTGTCAATGGCTTATCATTCTTCTGTTGTTTCTTGGACAGTATTTCTCTATCTGGAGCCTGAGGAACCTCACATGTTTTCTGGGGGATCAAAGAATTCTCTATAAGAATTTCTTAAATGTAGCCTTCTATTTCAATGATAAGTAGTTAATGTACACCTATTCTTGATAACCTGGATAACTGTCTTATAACAAGTACTGATTTGAAATTTTGGTGCCTATATTTGAGCTTCTATTTATGATAAAGTTGCTGCTAAGCTTTATTTCTTAGACATTTGTCCAGCCATTAAGAAAAGAACAGAGGCAAGTTTGAGAGTCTTCTCAATTGTGGAACTAAAGTATATACTGGCGTGTTGTACAAAGGATGCCTTTGTGGCAGTTAAAATAGAGGAAAACTGACTTACTCAGTGGGGATACATGGTAGCATAAGCTTCCTAAATACAGGAAAACTTGTGCTTTAGGAGTTAGCGCCATATTCATAGTATTTTATCAGAGCTGTTGCTGCTGCTGCTAAGTCGCTTCAGTCGTGTCTGACTGTGCGACCCCATAAGACGGCAGTCCACCAGAGTCCCCTGTCCCTGGGATTCTTCAGGCAAGAACACTGGAGTGGGTTGCCATTTCCTTCTCCAGTGCATGAAAGTGAAAAGTGAAAGTGAAGTCGCTCAGTTGTGTCTGACTCTTAGCGACCCCATGGACTAGAGCCCACCAGGCTTCTCCATCCATGGGATTCTCCAGGCAAGAGTACTGGAGTGGGGTGCCATTGCCTTCTCCTTTATCAGAGCACTGTTAACATTAATTTATTAATGTAATTAACTTAAATCTTACTAGTTTTGCAGTTTCATTTCTATTTAATTTATATATATTAACTTTATTTCATGTTAGATCTATAGGTATAAAGGGGTTTATATTTAATTTTTATGTATACCTGCATAACTTTCTCTCTGTGAAAAAGCCTGTACAATTCTTCAGCTTGTGAGATACTGCTCTAGGGTACCTGAATTCTTGCTATTTGTGACATATTCTCTGGAAAAGCAGTGATACTCTACAGCAGAGCTTCTTAACATTTTTGTGCCAGGGACTCCTTTGACAATCTGGTCGAGCTTATAGTTGCTTTCTCAGATAATTCTTTGATGCTTAAAGCATATCACACAGAATCATAAAGAAAAGCAATTTTATGAAAATCTAGTTATCAAAATATAAATATAAATTCATGATATAGTAATACATGAGTTTATTTTTTAACACATTAAATAATGATATCTAGCCTAGGTCAATAACTGTAATTTTATAACATGGATGAACATACATAATACTTTGAAATGTCTGTAATAAGTCTATGTTGATATGAAAACAGTTACGATGTCTAATTTGTTTTTCTGATTGTTGTCTACATTGATAATTTAAGTAAGCTAAATTTCATTTGAAGCTTATTGGGAATAGAGATAATATTTTTCTCCTGTCCAATTTCTTCATAGACAGCAATTTTCTTCTAACGAAATATAGTTGTTTTTTAATATTGTTTGAGACATTACTTTGCCAACAAATGTTCATCTAGTCAAGGCTATGGTTTTTCCTGTGGTCATGTACGGATGTGAGAGTTGGACTGTGAAGAAGGCTGAGTGCCGAAGAATTGATGCTTTTGAACTGTGGTGTTGGAGAAGACTCTTGAGAGTCCCTTGGACAGCAAGGAGATCCAACCAGTCCATTCTGAAGGAGATCAGCCCTGGGATTTCTTTGGAAGGAATGATGCTAAAGCTGAAATTCCAGTACTTTGGCCACCTCATGTGAAGAGTTGACTCATTGGAAAAGATTCTGATGCTGGGAGGGATTGGGGGCAGGAGGAGAAGGGGACGGCAGAGGATGAGATGTCTGGATGGCATCACCGACTCGATGGACATGAGTTTGAGTTAACTCCGGGAGTTGGTGATGGACAGGGAGGCCTGGTGTGCTGCGATTCGTGGGGTCGCAAAGAGTCAGACACGACTCAGCGACTGATCTGATCTGAAGGTGTACAGCGAAGTGATTCAGTTGTGTATATATATATGTATGTAAATATGTATATATTATTTTTGATCTTTTCTATTATAATTCATTATGTTATAGAATATAGTTGCCTGTGTTATTCAGTAAATCCTTCTTTATTTTATATATGGGAGTGTGCACCTGTTAATCCTATACTCCCAGTTTATCCCCCTACCCCTTCGGTAACCATATGCTTCTTTTCTATGTCTGTGGATCTGTTTCTGTTTTGTAAATAAGCTCATTTGTAATATTATTAGATTCTACATATAAGTGATATATAATATTATCTTTGTCTGACTTACTTTACTTAGTATGATAATCTCTTGGTCCATTCATGTTGCTTCAAATAACATTACTTCATTCTTCTTATGTCTGAATAATATTCCACTGTATGTATGTGTGTGTGTATGTATGTGTGTGTGTGTATATATATATATATATATATCACATCTTCTTTATCCATTCATCTGTCGATGTACACTTAGATTGCTTCCATGTCTTGGCTGTTGTAAATAATGCTGCTTTGAACATCGGGGTGCACATATATTTTTGTATTAGAGCTTTCATCTTTTCCAGATATATGCCTGGGAGGGGGATTGACAGCAAAAATTTTATGCGTGAAACCATTGATGTCTTTGGATTATAATTAAGAACATATGCTTTAGAGGAAATTAGTGTTTTTTTTTGTTTGTTTGTTTTTTTAGTATGAGAGAGTCTGAGATCTGCCTAAGCTACTTCATTAGGAATTTGCTACTTTCAAAATTTACTGTAGTCATGACCCTGGACCCCATCCCTTATGTGCTCTGCTGGCCACCAATGTTAGACTCCAAGCCTCAAGTATAGTTGGTTGCTCTCTCCATATACTAAATTATATTCTTTAGGCTTAAAGAACAGTTATGAGATTCAGACATGGGTTCTGGCTACTATCAACATCCAAGCAAGAACAACTAAGCATTTTAAATAATTTTTGCCTGCTTATCTGGTTGGCGTGGTAGTGTTCTAATAAAGACCTCCTTAATTTTTAGGAGAGGGAGAAAGGAAATTTGAACATAGGGATGGACTCCTTTTTTTTCCCTCCCCACTCTCCTTCCTTTTTCCTCATTCCATCTGTAGAGGACTCTGTCCCTGGGATGTATTGGGTTCCTCCCAGAGAGAGCAAACTCAGTCTTTGCAGAACTAGGGTTTTGAAAGGGATGATGGAACAGTGCCTGGTTCATTCTCCTTCGGCTCCAGTCCTTGGTTCACTCTCCTTTGGCTACAATCCCATTCCTCCCATTGCAAAGATTTCTGGGCAAGACTTCCAGACCCCTTCTCCAAAATGAATCCTGCAGTCCTCCGCAGTGACATCTGCCCGCAAAGGTAATGTGCCTATAATACTTTATTACAGCAAACGAGAGTTAGAGTTAAATTGCCACTTCAAAAAGGCTTTTGGTTCCTCTTCAGGAACAACAGCCCCATACATTTGATCCATGTAGAGAAAAAAAAAGTAGCATACTGATAACAGCATTACGAAAACAGTCCTGATCAAATCCAAGGACAAAAATGATCTTTTAAAAGCCAAATTCGCATGTAAAAGTTTTATTTCAAAAGTGTGTAATTTGATTTACTCCATGATTCTGAAAGCAAATTGGCACTGTATGTATTCTTTTGCCTGAATCGCTCAATTTGCTATCTCAGGTTTCTAGTCTTTGTACAGCTGTGTGTTGAGAGCAAGAAACCCATCAGCAGGAATCTGTTTGCTGTTCCTTGTGCCTTTGGAGACTATGCCTTTTCACTTACTTGTAGTTGAAATGAATATGGTAATGACTTTTCCAAGCCAAAAGCTTTGCATCAATTTACATGTGATGCAAACCATTCCTTGTCTCTTAGTGTTAACGTATTTTATTTTTTGCTGCTGTGCATCATTAATACTTGCAGGAGGTGTTTAACTGATAAAAGTTACAGTACTTGTTTGTGATTATTTTAATTGGTGTAATCTCATTCTGACACCAGCGTACCAAGTCTTGTAAGACACCAGTATCTTACAAGCTTTGTGAGACATCTCAATTTCTGAGAGGCTATGTTAATACTAGGAATCACCATTGGCTCTTAAACAACTATTTTTGGGTGCCAAGCTCTGAGGTTTGGTTCTGTAGAGTACAATGGTGGATCAGATAGAAATCCTGTCCTCAAGTAGCCAAGTGTCTAGTAACTGCCTTGAGACATGAACATTTTATTTATAACCTGAGAAATTTATAAGGGAGGTTAAGAGAATAAAGAAGACTTAATTCATTTCAACTGTTAATTCTTTAAAAGACAAGATTGCTAATTCATACCACTTTTTTCTGTAATAAATCTTTCTTCGAAACATCATCAAATTTTATTTACATTTATAAAAGTTTTATTTACAGTTATAAAAGTTTTATTTTGAAGGTCTGTCATGGATTTTCCATTTTTAATCAGATTATACTGTTTCATTCTTAGATTCAAAAACATAATATAATTTTTAGATACATTGAATAGAGTCTTTTGTTATCAGTTTTATGGATGGCCCACTATGCTTTTACAGGTACTAATGAGAATTTTGCATGCTAAGTCGCTTCAGTCGTGTCCGACTCTGTGCGATGCCATGGACGGAAGCTCACCAGGCTCCCCTGTCCACAGGATTCTCCAGGCAAGAATACTGGAGTGGGTTGCCATTTCCTTCTCCAAAATGAGAATTTCATCATCTCAGAAAATGGGAGATCTGGAATTCTATAATTCTCTCCTTGAAATTGCTTTCCAATTTTTCCATTGTTTATTAAAGGCAGAGGGTTAGTTTCTTCTGTGGTTACACGTTCATAGATACGCACTAGACAAAGGCCTCTAGGATATACGTTTCAGAAGAGTGATGATGATCAGTCTTATGGTTATTAAGCCACAGACCATGTTACCATATTATGTGTCCTTGAAAGTCAACAAAAATGGAAAATGTTAATAGGGGAGGGTTGGTTATGGGAGGGAAAAGAAGACCTAAAATCAAAAGTCTTTGCTTGTTCTAGAGTTTGGGGCTTGCCAAGTGGTCATATTGTGGCTGACCATAAGAGGCAATGAGACAGGTGAGGTAGTGAGACGTGGGGACACCATCAGTATTCAGTAGGGACCTGTCACCCCTTCCTTATCTATTATTCCTCCTTTTTGGAATGGGAAAGCCCCCCCATGCCTGTCCCCCCTGTGCCTCTCCCCCAATTTTGTTTTAGAATCACATAATTTGTCTAGTTTCACACATTGATAGCTGAAGAGGAATTTTGCCTGAGTATCAATTATATCTTGAGTCTCACCCATATTTAGATGATTTAGATGACATTTAGATGAGACTTTAGATTTCTATGTGTATGTGTTTTCTCTTCCTTATGATTTCCTTTTTATAAAAAAAATTATTTTAATTGGAGGATAATGGCTTTATGATGTTGTCTTGGTTTCTACCATACATCAACATGAATCAGCCATAGGTATATATGTTCCCTCCATATTGAATCTCCCTGTCACCTCCCACCCCAACCCACCCCTCTAGGTTATCACAGAGCACCAGGTTGAGTTTCCTGTGTTATACAGCAACTTCCCAGTAGTCATTATTTTACAGATGGTAATGTATATATTTCAATGCTACTCTATCAATTCATCCCATCCTCTTCTGCCCCTGCTGTGTCAATAGTCTGAGTTAAGTCTTCATGTCTGAGTAAGTCATAAGTCTCTGTTTGAGTAAGACTTTAGATTTTGATGCTGAAATGACTTAAGACTTTTGAGCTGTTGGGGTGAAGTGAATACATTTACTTGTGGGAAGGACAATGAGTTTTGGGGAGCCAGGGTTAGAATATTATCAATTGAGTGTACGACAAACCTAAATAGTGTATTAAAAAAGCAGAGACATCACTTTGATGACAAATGTCTGTATAGTCAAAGCTATGGCTTTTCTAGTAGTCATGTACAGATGTGAGAGTTGGACCATAAAGAAGGCTGACCACTGAAGAATTAATGCTTTTGAGTTGTGCTGGAGAAGACTCTTGAGAGTCCCTTGGACTGCAAGGAGATCAAACCAGTCAATCCTAACGGAAATCAATCCTGAATATGCATTGGAAGGACTGATGCTGAAGCTCTAATGCTTTGGCCAGCTAATGCGAAGAGCCAACTTAATGGAAAAGATCCTAATGCTTGGAAAGATTGAGGGCAGTAGAAGAGGGTGACAGAGGATGAGATGGTTGAATGGTATCACTGACTCAATGGGCATGAATTTGGGCAAACTCCAGGAGATAGTGAAGGACAGAGAAGCCTAGTGTGCTGCAGTTCATGGAGTCTCAAAGAGTTGGACATGACTTAGTGACTGAACAACAACATTCCTCCAATATTTCATATATTGAGGCCCTGGCCCCTGATATACTTGTGATCATTTGTATGTCTTCCCTGGAAAAATGTTTATTCAGGTCCTCTGCCTATTTTGAAATTGGGTTATTAAAGATTTTTGGGGGCTGAGTTGGATGAGCTCCTTATGTATTTTGATTATTAATCCCTTTGCCAGATATATGATTTGCAAATATGTTCTCCTATTCCATCCGTTATCTTTTCAAACTTTTTAGTTTGATGTAGTTCCATTTGTTTTTTTAGCTGTTGTTGCCTGTATTTTGGCATCTTATCAAAAAAATCATTGCCAAGACCAATGTCAAGGAGCTTTTTTCATGTTTTTTTCTGAGATGTTTCATGGTTTCAGGTCTTACATTTACATCTTTAATCCATTTCAAGATTCCATTAGGTAGTCTTATTATTATATTGGGGTTTTTATTTTGGAACTGTTTGCACATTTTAGGAGAAAACAAATAAGTATTTATATTCATGATTTTAGGAACCAGCATTTTCAACATAAAAGAGGTATAAATATAAAAACAAATTAAAAACCTGTAACCTAAATGCGGATGACACCACCCTTATGGCAGAAAGTGAAGAGGAACTAAAAAGCCTCTTGATGAAAGTAAAAGTGGAGAGTGAAAAAGTTGGCTTAAACCTCAACATTCAGAAAACGAAGATCATGGCATCCGGTCCCATCACTTCATGGGAAATAGATGGGGAAACAATGGAAACAGTGTCAAACTTTATTTTTCTTTTTTTTAAATTTTATTCATTTTTATTTTTAAATTTTATTTTATTTTTAAACTTTACAATATTGTATTGGTTTTGCCAAATATCAAAATGAATCCGCCACAGGTATACCTGTGTTCCCCATCCTGAACCCTCCTCCCTCCCCATACCATCCCTCTGGGTCGTCCCAGTGCACCAGCCCCAAGCATCCAGTATCGTGCATCAAACCTGGACTGGCAATTCGTTTCATACATGATATTATACATGTTTCAATGCCATTCTCCCAAATCTTCCCACCCTCTCCCTCTCCAACAGAGTCCATAAGACTGTTCTATACATCAGTGTCTCTTTTGCTGTCTCGTACACAGGGTTATTGTTACCATCTTTCTAAATTCCATATATATGCATTAGTATACTGTATTGGTGTTTTTCTTTCTGGTTTACTTCACTCTGTATAATAGGCTCCAGTTTGATCCACCTCATTAGAACTGATTCCAATGTATTCTTTTTAATGGCTGAGTAATACTCCATTGTGTATATGTACCACTGCTTTCTTATCCATTCATCTGCTGATGGACATCTAGGTTGCTTCCATGTCCTGGCTATTATAAACAGTGCTGCGATGAACATTGGGGTACACGTGTCTCTTTCCCTTCTGGTTTCCTCAGTGTGTATGCCCAGCAGTGGGATTGCTGGATCATGAGGCAGTTCTATTTCCAGTTTTTTAAGGAATCTCCACACTGTTCTCCATAGTGGCTGTACTAGTTTGCATTCCCACCAACAGTGTAAGAGTGTTCCCTTTTCTCCACACCCTCTCCAGCATTTATTATTTGTAGACTTTTGGATCGCAGCCATTCTGACTGGTGTGAAATGGTACCTCATAGTGGTTCTGATTTGCGTTTCTCTGATAATGAGTGATGTTGAGCATCTTTTCATGTGTTTGTTAGCCATCTGTATGTCTTTGGAGAAATGTCTATTTAGTTCGTTGGCCCGTTTTTTGATTGGGTCATTTATTTTTCTGGAGTTGAGCTGTAGGAGTTGCTTGTATATTTTTGAGATTAGTTGTTTGTCAGTTGCTTCATTTGCTATTGTTTTCTCCCATTCTGAAGGCTGCCTTTTCACCTTGCTAATAGTTTCCTTTGATGTGCAGAAGCTTTTAAGTTTAATTAGGTCACATTTGTTTATTTTTGCTTTTATTTCCAATATTCTGGGAAGTGGGTCATAGAGGATCCTGCTGTGATGTATGTCAGAGAGTGTTTTGCCTATGTTCTCCTCTAGGGGTTTTATAGTTTCTGGTCTTACGTTTAGATCTTTAATCCATTTTGAGTTTATTTTTGTGTATGGTGTTAGAAAGTGTTCTAGTTTCATTCTTTTACAAGTGGTAGACCAGTTTTCCCAGCACCACTTGTTAAAGAGATTGTCTTTAAGACTTTATTTTTCTGGGCTCCAAAATTACTGCAGATGGTGACTGCAGCCATGAAATTAAAAGATGCTTACTCTTTGGAAGGAAAGTTATGACCAACATAGATAGCATATTCAAAAGCAGAGACATTACTTTGCCAACAAAGGTCCATCTAGTCAAGGCTATGGTTTTTCTTGTGGTCATTTATGGATGTGAGAGTTGGACTGTGAAGAAGGCTGAGCACTGAAGAATTGATGCTTTTGAACTGTGGTGTTGGAGAAGACTCTTGAGAGTCCCTTGGACTGCAAGGAGATCCAACCAGTCCATTCTGAAGGAGATCAGCCCTGGGATTTCTTTGGAAGGAATGATGCTAAAGCTGAAACTCCAGTACTTTAGCCACCTCATGCTAAGAGTTGACTCATTGGAAAAGACTCTGATGCTGGGAGGGATTGGGGGCAAGAGGAGAAGGGGACGGCAGAGGATGAGATGGCTGGATGGCATCACTGACTCGATGGACGTGAGAGTGAGTGAACTCCGGGAGTTGGTGATAGACAGGGAGGCCTGGCGTGCTGCGATTCATGGGGTCGCAAAGAGTCGGACACAACTGAGCGACTGATCTGATCTGAACCTTAATTTTGAGTCAGTAATGTCAGTATAAATTCAGTATTTTTTTTTCTCTTTTAAAAATATATACTAGTTTATCTCAGTTTACCACAAGAAGTCTTTAAGAAGTGGCAGCCCATGAACAATGAACACATCTGATGGCTAGTTATTGAAGAATTGTATTTTTTTCCAAAAATTAGTATTTATTAACCAAATGTTACGTGTTTTTTTTTAATTTTTACATTTTATGTTCAACATTCAGTCTTAAAATGAAAAGTCATTTTGACATTTTTTTAACTATTAAACTTAGTTTATATTTTGATATTCATGATTCTGATGTCATAATGAGATATAGTTTCCCTTTTCATATGCAAACTAACTTACTCCTTCATTTCAGGAAAAAAAATATAACATCTTTCAAGTCTTTTCTCTTCCACTTTTGGGTTCTTGAATTCAGAACATTTTTTTTGTTGCATTGTTGTCTTCCTTATGTTTATCTTCTTAATTATGCTCATAATGATTATCATTAGTTTCTTTAATTTTTACATACTATTTCTAAATATTCTTAACATTAAATTAATTTTTTTAGTATTACAGACTCATTTTCTTTTATTCCAGCCTTTTTTTCTTGTGTCTTTATGTTCCTGTTTTGATAAACTCATTTTCTTATTGCTTTCTTATAACACATAGCAGTTTTTAAAGGTCTGTGTGTTTTGTTTTTGTATTATGTTTTCTTTCCTTTGGATTTTTAATCAATCTTTTGTTCTTCTTCCCCTTCTTCCTCTTAATCCATCCTATGTTGGATAAATGTGCAATCATTAAAAATAATGTTGTAGAAGTATACATACTGATATGTAGAAATGTCAAGACCTATTAGTAAATAAGCAGGCTGTTAAATAGTATGCACATTGAATATGTACAATGAATTGTAATGTTAAATATATTCATGTTAAATATATATGATATATATTTTGAAAGAAAAAGACTAGTAAAATAAGTCAAATTTTAATAAGTATTGCAGTATATACCCTATATGAAAACCCTTAAGTAGATACTATTCATACCCCCATGTTACAGTAAAGAAATGAATGTTGAGAGAGTTTAAATATCATCTGTAAAGATAGTAAGGAAGCTGGCAGATGTATTTAGGTTATTTGACTTCAGTGATTATATATATCTAAATTTTTGCTGTGGTTATTTCTGAGTTGTAGTACTATAGGTAACTTCTTTTTAAGAAAACAACTTTTTAAATTTGGCTACACAAGGTCCTAGTTGGGGCATGTGGGATCCAGTTCTCTGACCAGGGATCAAGGCTAGGCCCGCTGCATTGGGAGCACAGAGTCTTAGCCACTGGCCCACCAAGGAGTCCCTATTGTTAACTTTTTATATTCTTCTTTGCACTGCTCTGTATTTCCCATATCTTTCACCTTTCGCAAGCACTTATGGCCTTATAATAAAATAAATATCTACTAAAGACTCTAAACAATAGTATGTACTGACTAAATAGTGATATCACCATAAGTCTTTAAAAATACATTTCCACTTCTGCTTACCTCATTTCATAGCTAAATTGCATAGATAGTTTTGCATATGTTATTTAATATAAAATCTTAATTGATTTACATAGGATATGGAAATATAAGAAACAAATATAGCTTAAAATTCTGAAGTCAGATAATTCAATAATATGATTTAAGTTATATCATTTTCTCTCTTAGTTCCTTTGTGCATCCAAAGTATAGGGTTTCTTTCTTTTTTTTTTTTTCAAATTTCAAAATTTGGAGGACACTTTTATTTTTCTCTATTGTTGAGCAAATAAGGCAGTAAGCCCTAGGTTTCTGGTTTCTATAGGAACAAATACTGTAGCCAATGGTACTCAACTTCCAAAATTTTGAGACAATTTAAAGAAATCTTTAAACAAAGAAGGCTCTTATACTTTTTTTCAATATTATAAGAGATTTCAAATATACATAATAATCACCATAACTTCTTACATCCTGCTAGTAATAACTTCTTTCTGGGTACTTTTCTTTCTGCTACTTCTTTCTGGGTCTCTCCTTAATTAAATATACTCCTTGGAAGTTCTTTCAGTGGAATCTTTCTAGTTTTTGTCTAAAATTACCTTATTTAACCCTCAATATTATGGTTTAGTTACAGAATTCTAGATCAACTTTTTTTTCACCCATCAACTTAAAAAAATTCGTTTTACATTTTTCTGTACTCTTGTGATGCCATCAGAAGCTTTAATGCAAATTTAATTTTTATCTCTTTGTAGGCAACTTGCATTTTGTCTTTGGAATCTTAAAAAACATGTATTTTTTTTTTTTTTGCATGTTCTGATTTCACTAAAGTGAATATATTGTAGATTTCTTTTTTTAAATTGAAGTATAGTTAATTTCGGAGAAGGCAATGGCAACCGACTCCAGTACTCTTGCCTGGAAAATCCCATGGAAGGAGGGGCCTGGTGGGCTGCAGTCCATGGAGTCGCCAGGAGTCGGACACAACTGAGCGACTTCACTTTATTTTTTCACTTTGATGCGCTGGAGAAGGAAATGGCAACCCACTCCAGTGTTCTTGCCTGGAGAATCCCAGGGACGGGGGAGCCTGGTGGGCTGCCATCTATGGGGTTACACAGAGTCGGACACGACTGAAGCGACTTAGCAGCACCAGCATAGTTAATTTATAATGTTGTGTTAGTTTCCGGTGTACAGTAAAGTGATTCAGTTCTGTCTCTGTCTTTCTGTCTGCTTCCCTTCTCTCTATAATATATATATATATTCTTTTCCATTGTAGGGTATTGTTGTTGTTGTTCAATCACACAGTCATGTTTGACTGTTTGTGACACCATGGACAGACCTCTCTCTCCCTCACCATCTCCTGGAGTTTGCCCAAGTTCATGTTCATTGCATCAGTGATGCTGTCCAGCTGTCTCATCCTGACGCCCTCTTCTCCTTCTGCTCTCAATCTTTCCCAGCATCAGGGACTTTTGAAATTAGTCATCTGCTGGCATCAGATGACCAAAATACAGGAGCTTCTGCTTATAGGTTATCTAATAACCTATTAGATATTAAATAGTTCCCTGTGCTCTACAGTAAATCCTTGTTGTTTATCTGTTTTATAGATAGCAATGTGTATACGTTAATCCCAAACTCCTAATTTATCCCTCTTTCCTCTATCCCAACTATCCCTTTTGGTAATCATACATTTATTTTTTTGTGTCTGTGAGTCTTTTTCTATTTTTATAAATAAGTTCATTTATATAATTTTTTAAGATTCCATGTGTAAGTGATATTATATATTATTAAAATTTGGATTTCTTTGTCTGACTTACTTCACTTAATATGATAAGCTCTAGGTCTATCCATATTGCTACAAATGGCATTATTTCATTCTTTTTAATGGCTGCATAATATTCCATTGTATATATACCACATCTTCTTTTATTGTTCAACTGTCGATGGACACTTAGGTTGTTTCCATATCTTGGTTATTGTAAATAGCTGTACTATGAGCACTGGGGTGCATTTATCTTTTTGAATTAGAGTTTTCTCTGGGTATATGCCCAGAAGTGGGTTTGCTGAAACATATAGAAACTCATCTTTATCAATACTTTTTTAAGGAACCTCCATGCTGTTCTATATATGACTTCACCAATTTACATTCCCACCAACAGTACACAGGGGTTCCCTTTTCTTCATGCTCTCTCCAGGGTTTATTATTGTATATTTCTTTTTGTTTGTCTTGTTTACAAGGTATGCTTCTTGAATCTGAGGATTCAGGTCTTCAGTTTGCGAGCATTCTCAGCTATTAATCCTGTGACTGTATCCTCACTCCTGATTTTTCTTTTCTCTCTTTCTGGAACTCTAATTATTCTTATGTAGGACATTCTCATTCATCCTCTATAAATCTTTGTGCTGAATGAATTCTTTTGTATTTTCTCAGATTTATTTTCAATTCTCAAGTTCTTTCTTCAGCGGTATCTAATTCAGCGGTATTCTGTTTTAATCTGTTAACTGAGTTAAAAAAAGGTTTTTTTAATTGAAGGATAATTGCTTTACAGAATTTCATTGTGAAATGAATTGTTGAATTCATTCATTCTCAACATGAATGAATGAGAGAATGAAATTCATTCTCAACATGAATCAGCCATAGGTATACATATGTCCCCTCCCTCTTGAATATCCCTTCCATATACCTCCCCATCACACCCCTCTAGGGTGATACAGAATCCCTGTCTAAGTTTCCTGAGACATACAGCAAATTCCCGTTGGCTATCTATTTTACATATGGTAATGTAAGTTTCCATGTTACTATCTCCATACATCTCACCCTCCCCACCCTCTCCCCATGTCTGAGTCTGGTCTCTATGTCTGTTTCTCCATTGCTACCTTGCAAATAAATTCTTTGGTACCATCTTTCTAGATTCCATATATATGCATTAATATATGATACTTATCTTTCTCTTTCTGAATTACTTCACTCGGGACGGGGAAGCTTGATGGGCTGCCATCTATGGGGTCGCACAGAGTCGGACATGACTGAAGCGACTTAGCAGCAGCAGCAGATTCATCCACCTCATTAGAATTGACTCAAATGCATTCCTTTTTATGGCTGAGTAATATTCCATTGTGTATATGTTCCACAACTTCTTTCGATGGACATCTAGGTTGCTTCCATGTTCTAGCTATTGTAAAGAGTTCTGCAGTGAACACTGGGGTACATGTGTCTGTTTCATTTTTGGATTACTCAGGGTGTATGACTAGGACTGGGATTGCTGGGTCATATGGTAGTTTTATTCCTACTTTTTCAAGGACTCTCCATACCATCTTCCATAGTGGCTATATCAATTTACATTCCCACCAACAGTGCAAGAGCATTCCTTTTTCTCCACATCCTCTCCAGCATTTATTGTTTGCAGACTTTTGGATAATGGCCATTCTCACCAGTGTGAGGTGATGTCTCATTGTAGTTTCGATTTGCATTTCTTTAATAATGATCAATATTGAGCATCTTTTCATGTGTGTGTTAGCCATCTGTGTGTCTTCTTTGGAGAACTGTCTTTTGAGGTCTTTTCCCCACTTTTTGATTGGGTTATTTGTTTTTCTGGTATTGAGTTGTATGTGCTGCTTGTCAGTTCAGTTCAGTCACTCAGTCATGTCCTACTCTTTGCACTCCCAGGAACTGCAGCATGCCAGGCCTCCCTGTCCATCACCAACTCCCAGAGTTTACCCAAACTCACATCCATTGAATCGGTGATGCCATCCAGCCATCTCATTTTCTGTATTCCCCTTCTCCTCCTGCCCTCAATCTTTCCCAGCATCAGGGTCTTTTCAAATGAGTCAGCACTTTGTGTCAGGTGGCCAAAGTATTGGAGTTTCAGCTTCAGCATCAGTCCTTCCAATGAACACCCAGGACTGGTCTCGTTTAGGATGGACTGGTTGGATCTCCTTGCAGTCCAGGGGACTCTCAAGAGTCTTCTCTAACACCACAGTTCAAAAGCATCAATTCTTCCGCACTCAGCTTTCTTTACAGTCCAACTGTCACATGCATACGTGACTACTGGAAAAACCATGGCCTTGACTAGACGAACCTTTGTTGGCAAAGTAATCTCTCTGCTTTTGAATATGCTATCTAGGTTGGTCATAACTTTCCTTCCAAGAAGTAAACATCTTTTAATTTCATGGCTGCAGTCACCATCTGCAGTGATTTTGGAGCCCAGAAAAATCAAGTCTGACACTGTTTCCACTGGTTCCCCATCTATTTCCCATGAAGTGATGGGACCGGATGCCATGATCTTCATTTTCTGAATGTTGAGCTTTATGCCAACTTTTTCACTCTCTTCTTTCGGTTTCATCAGGGTGGTGTCATCTGCATATCTGAGGTTACTGATATTTCTCCTGGCAATCTTGATTCCAGCTTGTGCTTCCTCCAGCCCAGCATTTCTCATGATGTACTCTGCATATAAATTAAATAAGCAGGGTGACAAAATACAGCCTTGACGTACTCCTTTTCCTATTTGGAACCAGTCTGTTGTTCCATGTCTAGTTCTAACTGTTGCTTACTGACCTGCATACAGGTTTCTCAAGAGGCATATTTTGGAAATTAATCCTTTGTCAGTTGTTTCATTTTCTATTATTTTCTCCCATTCTGAGGGTTGTCTTTTTACCTTGTTTATAGTTTCCTTTGCTGTGCAAAAGCTTTTAAGTTTACTCAGGTCCCACTTGTTTACATTTATTTTTATTTCCATTACTCTTGGAAGTGGGTCATAAAGGATTGCTTTGATTTATGTCATTGAGTGTTCTGCCTGTGTTTTCCTGTAAGAGTTTTATAGTTTCTGGTCTTACATTTAGGTCTTTAATGCATTTTGAGTTTATCTTTGTGTATGGTGTTAGGAAATGTTCTAATTTCATTCTTTTACATGTAGCTGTCCAGTTTTCCTAGCACCACTTATTGAAGAGGCTGTCTTTTCCCCATTGTGTATTCTTGCCTCCTTTGTCAAAAATAAGGTACCCATAGGTTCATCGGTTTATTTCTGGGCTTTCTATCTTTTTTCCATTGGTCTATAGTTCTGTTCTTGATGACTGTAGCTGTGTAGTATGATCTGAAGTCAGGAAGATTGATTCCTCCAGTTCCATTTTTCTTTCTCAAGACTGCTTTGGCTATTTGGGGTCATTTGTGTTTCCATATGAATTGAGTTCACTGAGTTTTAAATCATAATATCCACCTTTGCACAGTGACAGTTTCATAGCCAAGGATGTTTATCTGAGATGTAATTATTGCTAATTCAGTTATAATATTCATACATACTTTTTATTTCTAGAGATTCTACTTGGTTTCTTTTTCAGTCTTCCAGATCTTTATTTATAGTGTGTCATTCTTTTCAAATGGTTTCAATTACTACATTTTGGTCTTTAGTTGTTTTATTTATTCTTGCTTAATAGCCTCTGTCAGATTGTTCAATTGTCTGAAGTTCTCCACTTTAGTTATTGTTGCTGGTTGTCACTAATGACTTATTATTCTTTCCTCAAGTGAATTATTTTCTGTTTATTTTATGACTTTGGATTATAAACTTTTTGGATTCAGGGCATGTCACTTAGGACAATTTTATGTTTGGTTTGGCTAGTCATTCCAAGATGTCACTGTCTCAGAGCCAATTTTTATGCTAATTTTTGGCTTGGGGGATTCTTGGATCACACATGTAGTGGTAAATTCAAATCCATGGGAGCTCCAGAGTTGTATTAAGAAGAGCCCAAAGAAAGGTTTTTGTTTCAAACCAGATTCTAGGCAGTCAGAGATTCTCCCTGATCATATAGCTGAGCTAGTTGAAAGTGAAAGTTGCTCAGTTATGTCCGACTGTTTGTAACCCTTTGGACTAGACCATGGAATTCTCCAGGCCAGATTACTGGAGTGGGTAGCCTTTCCCTTCTCCAGGAGATCTTCCAAACCCAGGGATGGAACCCAGGTCTCCTGCATTGGAGGTGGATTCTCTATTAGCTGAACCACCAGGGAAGCCCAGGAATACTGGAGTGGGTAGCCCATCCCTTCTCCAGCGAATCTTCGCTACTCAGGAATCAAACTGGGGTCTCCAGCTTTGCAGTCAGATTCTTTACCAGCTGAGCTACCAGGGAAGCCCTAAATTTTGTGGTTAGTGTGATCTGTTATGCATGTGTGCTAAGTCACTTCAGCCATGTCTGACTCTTTGCAACCCCATGAACTGTAGCCTACCAGGCTCCTCTGTCCATGGGATTCTCCAGGCAGGATTATTGCAATGGGTTGCCCTGCCCTTCTCCAGGGGATCTGCCCAACCAAAGGATCAAACCCGCGTCTCTTACATTACATTACCACATCTCCTGCATTGGCAGGTGGGTTCTTTACCACTAGCACTACCTGGGAGTTCTTGCTTTTTGTGGGGGTCTCGATTCCTATTAGTACTTCCTATGGACTCAACATCTGCTGGATCAAGGAAAAAGCAAGAGAGTTCCAGAAGAACATCTATTTCTGCTTTATTGACTATGCCAAAGCCTTTGACTGTGTGGATCACAATAAACTGTGGAAAATTCTGAAAGAGATGGGAATACCAGACCACCTGACCTGCCTTTTAAGAAATCTGTATGCAGGTGAGGAAGCAACAGTTAGAACTGGACATGGAACAACAGACTGGTTCCAAATAGGAAAAGGAGTACGTCAAGGCTGTATATTGTCACCCTGCTTATTTAACTTCTATGCAGAGTACATCATGAGAAACGCTGGACTGGAAGAAACACAAGCTGGAATCAAGATTGCCGGGAGAAATATCAATAACCTCAGATATGCAGATGACACCACCCTTATGGCAGAAAGTGAAGAGGAACTAAAGAGCCTCTTGATGAAAGTGAAAGAGGAGAGTGAAAAAGTTGGCTTAAAGCTCAACATTCAGAAAACAAAGATCATGGCATCCGGTCCCATCACTTCATGGGAAATAGATGGGGAACCAGTGGAAACAGTGTCAGACTTGATTTTTCTGGGCTCCAGAATCACTGCAGATGGTGACTGCAGCCATGAAATGAAAAGACGCTTACTCCTTGGAAGGAAAGTTATGACCAACCTAGATATCATATTCAAAAGCAGAGATATTACTTTGCCAACAAAGGTCCGTCTAGTCAAGGCTATGGTTTTTCCTGTGGTTATGTATGGATGTGAGAGTTGGACTGTGAAGAAAGCTGAGCACCGAAGAATTGATGCTTTTGAACTGTGGTGTTGGAGAAGACTCTTGAGAGTCCCTTGGACTACAAGGAGATCCAACCAGTCCATTCTGAAGGAGATCAGCCCTGGGATTTCTTTGGAAGGAATGATGCTAAAGCTGAAACTCCAGTACTTTGGCCACCTCATGCGAAGAGTTGACTCATTGGAAAAGACTCTGATGCTGGGAGGGATTGGGGGCAAGAGGAGAAGGGGACGGCAGAGGATGAGATGGCTGGATGGCATCACTGACTCGATGGACGTTGAGTCTGGGTGAACTCCGGGAGTTGGTGATGGACAGGGAGGCCTGGCGTGCTGCGATTCATGAGGTCTCAAAGAGTTGGACATGACTAAGTGACTGAACTGAACTGAACTGATGGACTCAAAGCCTCAGCTGTTTGTTGAGATTGATGACTTCCTTCAAGACAGGATCATTACAGTATCTGCTCATGAAATGTTCACCCATATGCTCTTCATTCCTGTGATGTCCTACTCACTGCTCTTGGTTTTGGTTTACCCTTGAATTTCTGCAATCTTGAGATGTCCTTTTCTATATGGAGCATTCAGCTGTTTACATAAAACTGTTTATTTTATTTTATCAAATATTTCTAAAGGTTTATAATGGGTGGGCTTTCAGATTACTTAGTCAGCAATATTTAAGAATCTTTTCTTCAAAAAATAATTTTATACAGAGATTTTTAATCACATACAAAAGTAGAGAGACTAGTACATGAATGCACATATGCCCTCTTTTACTTTATCAACATTTTATTAGTTTTCTCAGGATCTTTTGTAAAGCATTTTTTTCTCGCACGATTTGTAGTAGTGTTTAAACTTGCCTCCATTGTTGAAAGTTAGGCTCTTCTCTGTATTGTTTGCACAGAAAATTTTGATATTAACCAGTTGGTAATTAAAATATTCTACTTCATAGTTTTAGGAAATCACCTGGAGAAACCATAGTTTTTATAAAGCAGTGTGTTAAACTACATTAAATATTTCCTCATTATTAAAATTCATATTCAACAATTTTCCAATTATTAGAAACAAAATTGATTCAACATTCCCTTCTTGTGTTGGGTATTTCTTGCCTTCCACAGCATCCTTCAGATCTCTACCTCTTTAGGTTCACATTATATCTGCCCCATTTGAAGCTGGGGCAGCTTTATCATTTTGATTTGGGTTCTTGGCTATTCTAACTCTGTACATTCATTCCTGTGTTTAAACTTCCTGTGTTTATCTTTTTTGGCTTAATTATCCCAGAACCTTCTATTCTAGTTATTTTCATAGCCATCCTAATGTGAAAAAGTCAGGGGTGGAGAGGTTTCAGAATTTACATTTTTCAAGGCCAGATTTATCACACAGTCATATTTTTTGTCATTGACAAACGTATTCTTGTTATCTACTATAGTTGGTAACACTTAGGAAAAAACTAGTCCACAGTTTCTTGCTTGTATATTATTGATAAAGAAGACTTTAATGTCCAACAAATGTCTTCAACTTTAATCTGAAAAATTCCCCTAATTTATCCATAGTAGAGATATAATATAGTCATTAATATTTTCTTGAGAAACTGTGTATCAAGGAAGCAAAATGACTGTTTTGTAATGGATTGGCCTTGCTGTGTACATTACAATTTAGAAGCAGATGTGTGTGGGTATGTGTGTGTGCTCAACCGTGTCTGACTCTTTGTGACTCCATGGACTATAGCTCGCCAGGCTCTCCTCTGTCCATGGAATTTTCCAGGTAAGAATACTGGAGACGGTGGCCATTTCCTTTTCCAGGTTAGAAGCAGGTATAAGGCAGCAAACTTCCCCACACAGCAGTTGGAACACTGACATTCTATCATGATTTCCATCCTAGCTATCCTTGGGAAAGAAAGAGCTACTTATAAGGGCAGGGCATGAGCTCCTCACCAGTCCTGAGTATGACCAGTTTCCCTGGAGAAATGTGTTGCTGTGCAAGCTGGAATTGAAATGCAATGAGCAGACACCTGGTTTCTCAGGAAGAGGCACTGCTTTTGTGCAATGTTTGAATATGTATACAAACCCAGGGATGCTTGTGTGTTTAATCTTCTCTGCCTCTGACACCTTAAAGTCATATACAAAGACAGAAGTCCTCGGACTGAATTTGAGGCCTCAACACTCTTAAACTGATGATCTTTAGTTCTTACCAGAAGTTACAGAGAGATCCTGAGACTGGTGCTCAAATATCCCTACATGGAGATCTATTGAGGGTCTTGGAGGCTGAACTCCTCCTCTGATCATTGACCAGCTTCCTCAGCATGCTAACCCGTGTCGTTGCATAGAGCCCTGAGCATAAAAGGACTTTATACTCTGTTTAATTGTTCTGCTGTTGCCTTGTTGAATTTATTAGCAATAATAAAAATATCAATATTATGAATGATATAAATGAAATAATACAAAAATAATTTTTGACCAAGGGCCCCCACATTTTCATTTTATCCTGGGTGTGCCCAAATTATGCAACCTGTTCTGCTTTTGGGTTTTTACTGTGATGAGACCAACTTCATTATCATATCTGCCTTTGAAGTAAACACAGTGCCAGGCTGTACCATGAGCTGATTGTCACTGGCCAGCTGATTGTCACTGGACGCACACCTGGAGCTGGTGGGAAGGGAAAGGCCTCCCAGACTGCATGGCTGCTATTCAGTTAGAGATGGGGAGCTGATGCTGAGGCTGTAACTGACAAGAAACGTTCCACTCCTCCCTTCGTCTTTTTTGTTGAGTGGTTGCCTATGTTTTACTTTACTTTCTAATATTGCACTGCCTTATAATAAGATAAAAGGTATAGTTATTAATAAGAAATAGTATGTTATATGCATTCCAATAATAGTACTAGAAATTTTATTTTAAATATTTCCTTTTGAGCATGTAGGACAAGCTGCCTTACTGTCTTATTCTCTGTAAAATCTTCCTTTGTAAATTCATAGAACAAGAAGGGTAAATATCAGCTCAACTTGAGGTTGACTTTTTACAGATTTTCAGTTTAGAGAATTACAGATTAAAAATGGTTATATGAGCAAACATTTCATAAATCTATTAAGAATCACAATACCTAGCTGGTATAATCCAAACTTTAGTATGCAGGTCTGCCCTGTCATTTATTCTTCTGTTACTTAAGTTATGACTGCCACTAAACCTGAAATAAGATACCCAGTAAAACTAAACAAGGCTGGGGGATTCACTGAGATCTCATTGCCTTTGTGAACAACAAAGTTTAAAACAAACCACAAGTGAGGCAATGAGTTTACACTAAACCCTGACCTCAGTGAACATGATGTGTCACTAAATAATTTCTTATACTCTCGTTATTATAGAATCTATATGTACTATTCTTGGTATTAGAAAACAAATAATTTTCATATGTATTGAAGAAAAGTTTGGCTAAATAAATAAAATGTGGTCTAATTTCAAGTTCTTATTTTTAAATTCACAGCCCCAAGCTTAACAGAGACTTAATAAATGTTTTCTTAATGAATAACTAAGGTTTTTAAGCAAGGAGTATTTTGTATATAACACTTAGCATTGTTTTATTTTGCAGGTAAGCAAAACCAATTTTGTGAGTCACAAATGAGATCATAATAGCAAACACTTATAGTTTATTGTATATATTGTATCAGTTCAGTTCAGTCGCTCAATTGTGTCCAACTCTTTGTGACCCCATGAATCGCAGCAGGCCAGGCCTCCCTGTCCATCACCAACTCCCAGAGTTTACTCAAACTCATGTGCATAGAGTCAGTGGTGCCATCCAGCCATCTCATCCTCTGTCGTCCCCTTCTCCTCCTGCCCCCAATCCCTCCCAGCATCAGAGTCTTTTCCAGTGAGTCAACTCTTCTCATGAGGTGGCCAAAGTACTGGAGTTTCAGCTTTAGTATCAGTCCTTCCAATGAACACCCAGGACTGGTCTCCTTTAGAATGGACTGGTTGGATCTCCTTGCAGTCCAAGGGACTCTCAAGAGTCTTCTCCAACACCACAGTTCAAAAGCATCAATTCTTCGGTGCTCAGCTTTCTTCACAGTCCAACTCTCACATCCATACATGACCACAGGAAAAATCATAGCCTTGACTAGATGGACCTTTGTTGGCAAAGTAATGTCTCTGCTTTTGAATATGCTATCTAGGTTGGTCATAACTTTCCTTCCAAGGAGTAAGCGTCTTTTTGTTTCATGGCTGCAGTCACCATCTGCAGTGATTTTGGAGCCCAGAAAAATCAAGTCTGACACTGTTTCCCCATCTATTTCCCATGAAGTGATGGGACCAGATGCTATAATCTTCATTTTCTGAATGTTGAGCTTTAAGCCAACTTTTCACTCTCCTCTTTCACTTTCATCAAGAGGCTCTTTAGTTCCTCTTCACTTTCTGCCATAAGGGTGGTGTCATCTGCATATCTGAGGTTATTGATATTTCTCCCAGAAATCTTGATTCCAGCTTGTCCTTCTTCCAGCCCAGCGTTTCTCCTGATGTACTCTGCATAGAAGTTAAATAAGCAGGGTGACAATATACAGCCTTGACGTACTCCTTTTCCTATTTGGAACCAGTCTGTTGTTCCATGTCCAGTTCTAACTGTTGCTTCCTCACCTGCATACAGGTTTCTCAAGAGGCAGGTCAGGTGGTCTGGTATTCCCATCTCTTTCAGAATTTTCCACAGTTTATTGTGATCCACACAGTCAAAGGCTTTGGCATAGTCAAGAAAGCAGAAATAGATGTTTTTCTGAAACGCTCTTGCTTTTTCAATGATCCAGCAGATGTTGGCCATTTGATCTCTGGTTCCTCTGCCTTTTCTAAAACCAGCTTGAACATCTGGAAGTTCTCAGTTCACATATTGCTGAAGCCTGGCTTGAAGAATTTTGAGCATTACTTTACTAGCGTGTGAGATGAGTGCATATTGTATAAATATCATTTAATCCTCCCAGTAACCCCATAATGCAGATATTTCTATTTCTATTTTATAGATGAGGAAACATATAAACAGAAGTTTAGTAGCTTGTCAAATGCCACATAAATTTAGACAAATAAAGAAGAATTTGAATCAGACTGTGGAACCACCATACTGAGAATAGGGAAGGTGTTTTACAAACTTGAAAGCACCATATACATTTGAATTACTGTTATTATTCAATCACTATAACCCTCAGATAGATAATTATATGGGGACAAAATCTAGTTCTTTTAATGAAAGTGACTAGCAGATGCAACAGCTGAAATGTCACATTTTACTTAGTTCTATAGAATAATTAATTTACAATAAAATAAAGGCCTCTCACTGTGTTAGAGCATTTGAGTTTGTTGAATAAAAGAGTTTCATCAAGTTATGAACAGTTGGCTATCATTTAAACATCTTAGAATCAGGCAGTATGGATGTGTGTATAAATGATAGGAAAGAATGATCTAGTTTTATACATATATATATATTCATGCACATATGTATATATGTATATATGTATATATACACACATATATATTATACTGAAAGCTTGAAGATTGGCAAAAAATTTCACCAAGTGGCTTGAGGTTGCTTTCAAAATGTTAAGTCTGGAATATTTGTAATTATACAAAGACTGTTAAACTCTAAACCTCGTAATTCTCCTGACAGGAGTAGCTAGCTCTTAATTCTGACAATTTACACAGTGTTACCACTGCAGATGGTGATTGCAGCCATGAAATTAAAAGACGCTTCCTCCTTGGAAGGAAAGTTATGACCAACCTAGATAGCATATTCAAAAGCAGAGACATTCCTTTGCCAACAAAGGTCCATCTAGTCAAGGCTATGACTCGATGCACATGAGTTTGGGTGAACTCCGGGAGTTGGTGATGGACAGGGAGGCCTGGCGTGCTGCAATTCATGGGGTTGCAAAGAGTCGGACACGACTGAGCGACTGAACTGAACTGAAGCCCTAGGTGCTCACTTTTTCTGTGTGTGTGTAAATTAGCAAGGTATTGGCTTCTCTCTGCCTTGACTATGTCTATAAAGACTTTTTACAAATGTCACAAATGCATCATTAAGAAAATGTGCCTTACTTTTGTCTTCTAGATTTTCTCTTATGAGAAACAAAATATGTAATATGTTCAGATTCACAGATGTTTTGAGTTAGTTAAGAAGCTGGGATCTTCATAGAGAGGCCCTGTCAGTAACTCTGTTCCTTCTTGTCCTACTGTAACCCTCTTACAGATCTTCCAAAGTACATGATATCCTCACAAATAGGTTTTTCCTAGACATTATTCGGACAAAATGTTACTTTTCATGTGAGCTATTTAGACTAGAGAATGTCCTTCATTATTCCACTCTGCTGACCTGGGCTGACTTTATGGTGCAGTCAGGAATAAACACTAGGCATTCCCAATCCAATTCGTCCCTTGGTGAGATTGGGTCAGTCAGTTCAGTCGCTAAGTTGTGTCCGACTCTTTGCGACCTCTTGGACTGTAGCACGCCAGGCTTCCTTGTCCATCACCAACTCCTGGAGCTCGCTCAAACTCATGTCCATAGATTCAGTGATGCCATCCAACTATCTCATCCTCTGTTGTCCCCTTTCCCTCCTGTCGTCAATCTTTCCCAGCATCAGGGTCTTTTCAAATGAGTCAGTTCTTCACATCAGGTGAGTATTGGAGTTTCAGCTTTAGCATCAGTCCTTCCAATGAATATTTAGGACTGATTTTCTTTAGGATTGACTGGTTGGATCTCCTTGCAGTCCAAAGGACTCTCAAGAGTCTTCTCCAACACCACAGTTCAAAAGCATCAATTCCTCGGCACTCAGCTTTCTTTATAGTCCAACTCTCACATCCATACATGACTACTGGAAAAACCATAGCTTTGACTAGATGGACATTTACCAGCCAAGTAATGTCGCTGCTTTTTAATATGCTGTCTAGGTTGGTCATAGCTTTTCTTCAAAAGAGCAAGTGTCTTAATTTCATGGCTTCAGTCACCATCTGCAGTGATCTTGGAGCCCCAAAACATAAAGTCTGTCACTGTTTCCATTGTTTCCCTATCTTTTTGCCATGAAGTGGTGGGACCAGATTCCATGATCTTAGTTTTTTGAATGTTGAGTTTTAAGCCAACTTTTTCATTCTCCTCTTTGACTTTCATCAAGAGGCTCTTTAGCTCCCCTTCACTTTCTGCCATAAGGGTGATGTCATCTACGTATCTGAGGTTATTGATATTTCTCCTGGCACTCTTGATTCCAGCTTGTGCTTCATCCAGCCCAGCATTTTGCGTGATGTACTCTGCATAGAAGTTAAATAAGCAGGGTGCCAATATATAGCCTTGACGTACTCCTTTCCTGATTTGGAACCAGTCTGTTGTTCCATGTCCAGTTCTAACTGTTGCTTCTTGGTCTGCATACAGATTTCTCAGCCTTACTGATACATGTATCCATTCTCCCCCAAACTCCTCCTTAAGCTCCCATCCAGGCTGCCACATAACATTAAGCAGAGTTGCCTATTCTATACCGTAGGAACTTGTTGGTTTTATCCATTTTAAATATAGCAGAGTGTGAAAGTGAAGTGTTACTCAGTCATTCCGACTCTTTACGACCCCTTGTATTGTAGCCTGCCAGGCTCCTCTCTCCATGGAATTCTCCAGGCAAGAATACTGGAGTGGGTTGCCATTCCCTTCCTCAGGGTATCTTCCTGACCCAGGGATCAAACCTGGGTCTTTTGCATTGCAGGCAGATTTGTTTACCATCTGACGTACCAGGGAACACATCATTAAAAAGGATGAAATAATGCCATTTGCAGCAACACGGATGGACCCAGAGATTGTCATGCTGAGTGAAGTCAGCCAGACAGAAAAGCAGAAATATGACGTCCCTCATATACGGAATCTAAAAAGAAATGATAAACAAATGAATGTATTTACACAACAGAAATAGACTCACAGACTTAGAGAATGAACTTATGGTTTCAGGGAGGTGGGGGGGTAGAATGGGGGGAAGAGATAGTTAAGGAGGTTGGAATTGACATGTACACTAATATATGTATTTTTTGTTAAAGGAGAACTTGAGTACTTACTTATAGTTTGCTTAGGCTTTTACTGCAGAGTGAAGTTACCTCATCCTAGCCTCTGTTTGAATGGTTATATTTCTTCTTGCTAAAGGTACCAGTGCTGTTGAAATATCAGTTTAACCTCAGCAGCATGAAGGCTCTGTCTTAAGCTCTTTATCTCTGTTGACAGATTTGATCCTCACAACCCTCTGATTCACATTATTATTTCTGCTTTAAAGATTAGGACATTTTAAAGATGTTAAGTAATTTCCCCAAGGTTACCAGCACCCCCAGCCTTGTGGGTGGTACTGAGGCTTTAAAGATGTTAGGTAGTTTCCCCAAGGTCACCCCACCCCTGGCCTTGTGGGTGGGACTGAGGCTCAAGGTAGATTCTGGCTTCTGCTTCTCCGTCTTGGAGTAGCTGACTTTCACTTAACTCTGAGAGCTTACCGAGTGTGCACCTAGTCTTGTCGGCTACAGTCATCATTTTTACCCTCACTTTTCTCAGAGTTGTTTGTAGCTCTGGTGTATAGCTGCTCATCTGTTGATCTTTCTCCAGTCTTTTCTGCTTGTAAGAAGCACACCTTCATTTTTTTTCTCTCTACTATGGTAAGATCTCTGCTCTTAATACAATTCAGTATGCTTAAGGATAATGGGACATTTGCCTTTTACAGGATAGAAGGGTAATTCTTACTCTTTTACTTTTAGCTGCTGCACTAGTGGAGCCCAAGGTATGAATCAACCTGGTGGAGGGAACTGAATGGGATGGTTCCCTGTGCCGTGATAAATCTAGGGAACAGATTGTTAAAAACATCTGTAGAAAGATTAGCCATCATCATTAGTGCCCTAGAGTCTTATATAAATTTGCTTTCTCATGTCTGAACAAGACATGTTCCATCAAGATGTTTCCATCTTGTTCAGTAAGAAACCTTGTAGTGAAGACATTGTTCCATTTAGTCTCATTCAGTTAGTGAATATCTACTGGGTGTATGCAGATGACACCACCCTTATGGCAGAAGGTGAAGAAGAACTAAAGAACATCTTGATGAAAGTGAAAGAGGAGAGTGAAAAAGTTGGCTTAAAGCTCAACGTTCAGAAAACTAAGATCATGGCATCTGGTCCCATCACTTTATGGCAAATAGATGGGGAAACAGTGGAAACAGTAGCTGACTTCATTTTGGGGTGCTCCAAAATCACTGTAGATGGTGATTGCAGCCATGAAATTAAAAGATGCTTACTTCTTGGAAGGAAAGTTATGACCAACCTAGACAGTGTATTAAAAAGCAGAGACATTACTTTGTCAACAAAGGTCTGTCTAGTCAAGGCTATGGTTTTTCCAGTAGTCATGGATGGATGTGAGAGTTGGACTATAAAGAAAGCTGAGCGCCAAAAAATTGATGCTTTTGCTGTGGTGTTGGAGAAGACTCTTGAGAGTCCCTTGGACTGCAAGGAGATCCAACCAGTCCATCCTAAAGGAGACCAGTCCTGGGTGTTCATTGGAAGGACTGATGCTGAAGCTGAAACTCCAATACTTTGGCCACCTGATGCAAAGTGCTGACTCATTTGAAAAGACCCTGATGCTGGGAAAGATTGAGGGCAGGAGGAGAAGGGGACAACAGAGGATGAGATGGATGGATGGCATCACTGACACAATGGACATGGGTTTGGGTGGAATCTGGAGGTTGGTGATGGATAGGAAGGCCTGGCGTGCTACAGTTCATGTGGTCTTAAAGAGTCGGACACGACTAAGGGACTGAACTGAACTGCGTGTATACTGTTTGGTATCCAGTGATTTCTAGTCACAAGACGAAGTCTCTCCATAGATGTGGAAGGATGCTGAGAACAAACACAAATAAACAATATCTTATCAGTTAGTCCAATTGTTGTAAGGACAACAAATTAAGATAATGTTATAGAGAGGCCCAGGAGTACTTCAATGGTGTGCTTATGGGAACTTTGCTGGAAACCCCCAGAAGGATGGTTCTCCGAAGCAAGCCTTTTCTGTGGCTTCTTACCCCACAGAAAAACTGAGCTGCTATGATTAATCTAGTGGAGAGAAGGGAACTGCTTTCCTTTGATACTTTTATCTGATGGCTACAAATCTCTTATAAATATAAAATGATAACTTAAATATTATAATAAGAACAATGAAGACAGGCAAGCTTGTCTTCAATGAGCCTGAATATAAATTATTGAAAATCAAAAGACTGACATTTGAATTTGAGAAGACATATTTGTGCTGCCTGAATATTTGATTCTGGTATATTTCTTAAGAAAGGAGTTCACTTTCAAAACTAACTTTCCTTTGTCCCATCCTAATAAGTTAGGATTTATTGTAGTATTAGTCTCTCCATTAAGGCAGATCTACTGCTTTGGTTCTTGCTGAGTATTAGTACTATGACTGTGTGTATCAATGCCAGACAGTAAAGTGTCTGTTGTCTGTCTCCCCTGACTAGACTAAAAGCTCCATAAGGGCAGGGATTTTGTTTTGCATCATGTCATTTGCTCTGTGAGCTACCCTAGTGGTTCAGATGATAAAGAATCTGCCTGCAGTGAAGGAGACTTGGGTCCAATCCCTGGGTTGGGAAGATCCCCTGGAGAAGGGAATGGCTACCCACTGCAGTATTTTTGCCTGGAGAGTCCCATAGACAGAAGCGCTTGGCAGGCTACAGCCCATGGTGTCAGAGTCAGACACGACTGAGTGACTAAGCACACACACATGCACATTTGCTCTGCTCCTCAAGCAGTGCCTGACACAGATACTACTACTACTACTAAGTCGCTTCAGTCGTGTACGACTCTGTGCGACCCCATAGACGGCAGCCCACCAGGCTCCTCAGTCCATGGGATTTTCCAGGCAAGAGTACTGGAGTGGGGTGCCATTGCCTTCTCCTGACACAGATAAGGAGTCAATAAATATTTGTTGAATGGGTAGTGAAAAAGACCCCACCAGCCTCCATGGAACTCATGGGGCCCCAACCAATGTGGTAGAAATTCCGGGGAGGAAATATCAATTTTAATGTTTGGATTATGGGCACAGCTGTTGATGGAAAGAGACTTGGACTTAGGATGATTTGAGTTGAATTTTAGCTTTGTCATTTATTAGCTGTGTGAATCTTTAATTTTTTTAAACTTAAACTTGTTTATTGAAGAATAGTTTATTTACAGTGTTGTATTAGGTTCAGATATATAGCAAGTGATTCAGTTATATGTGTGTATGTATATATATATTTTTTTCAGATTCTCTCCCATTATAGGTTATTATAAGATATTGAATGTAGTTCCCTGTGCCATATAGGTGGTCCTTCTTATTTATTTATTTTATATATAGTAGTGTGTATATGTTAATCCCCCAATCCTAATTTGTTCCTCCCCCTGCTTTCCCCTTTGGTGACTGTAAGTTTTTTCTATGTGAGTCTATTTCTGTTTTGTAAATATTTGTATCATTTCTTTAGATCCTGCATATAAGTGACATCATATAATATTTATCTTTCTCTGTCTGATGTACTTCACTTGGTATGATAATCTTTAGGTCCATCCATATTGCAGCAGATGGCATTATTCTTTTTTATTTAGTTAGTTGCTCATTCATGTCAGACTCTTTGCAACTCCATGGACTATATCCCGCCAGGCTCCTCTGACCATCAGATTCTCCAGACAAGAATACAAGAGTGGGTAGCCATTCCCTTCTCCAGGGGATCTTCTTGACCCAGGGATCAAACCTGGGTCTCCTGCACTGCAAGCAGATTCTTTACCATCTGAGCCACCAGGGAAGCTCTATTCTTTTTATGGCTGAGTAATATTCCACTGTATACATTGCTACATCTTTATCCATTCTTCTGTTGATGGATGTTTAGGTTTAGTGATGTGAATCTTATGGGGAAATTACTCAAACCTTGTTTCCTCAGCTGTGAAACAGAGTTACTTGCAAGGAGGGCAAAGTACATGAAAGGGCAGAGAACAATGCTACAGTTTTTCAGTAAATAGTGGAGATAAAAATATGCAGATAAAAGTGGCATATGCAACCATAGAAAGCTAGAATTTAAACTACAGAGGTAGGAATAAGAGTTATCGTCTGGAAAAACAGCAACAAAATTAATGACAGACTGCATGAAAGGAATGATAAAGGAAAACATGTGAGGAGGGCCAGTGCTGCCATGACTTTCTTCCCAAATCACTATAGCGGGCTGTGTATAGAGAACTTGCCTTTACAGTCTTGTCAAATTCTCAAGATCTGAAAGTCAGACAAACAAATGTTGAAGCATCCACAAGAAGTCTTGTGAAGAAAATTCATGAGTTAAAATAAGTCAGTAAGTTAGGGCAAACCAACCCAAACTCTGATAAAATATTCCCCTCTGATACAATGGAATCCTTATAAGTAGCCCTTCAATTAAATGTGAAATCATACATAGGAAGTCAGAAAGGTTACTGCGGTTTCTTGTTAGCTTATGTCTACAAAAGGTTATCTTTTGTCCAGAAAAGATAGCAAAGTACTTTAGAAAGTTGATATTTTATTATTTTTAATTTAAGAAGATTTTTCCTGTCAAATAGCACTATTATGTGATAATCATGGTTTAGATACTATTTTGCTTTTATTTAAAAATGATCTTTATTTGGTCTTCAGGGATTTTTAAAAAGAACCCATTGTTAAATTCTGTGCAAGAATTTTCTGAAGTTAATTTTGCATTAAAAATAATCATATAAGTAAGAATTTCTAGCTCCACATTACCTAATCCCAAAAGTAGACAATACAGAATTTATCCTAATTCCCAAATGAGCATAAGGAAAACTCTTAAAACAGACCCATCTTTCTTCCCTCATTCCAGTATCTAGAAGTTTTAGCAATGTGATATGAGTTGAGAAAGCCCCAGTTTTATCTATAAACTATTGAGTCAGATAAAGAAAACAAAAAATATCAATATCTTCTTCAATACAAGCAGCATTTTATTTTTCATATTTAATTTTTCCCTGAAATTGGGACCTGTGTTTTAATCAGCAGATACTTTGATGACTTGTTATTAAATCATGCCTTATTGGCAATGCTGTTTTAGAATTTAGGAACTAATTACAATAAATATTTCTGGTTGACCAGAAATACATTGCATCAAGAAGTAATTTTGCTCTTAAAATCTGTTTCTAAGTTTTCCTCCTCAAGTTCCCCAACTTAAAGTAACTATTATTTAAAAGACACATTTAATTGAATAATAATGTTTATAGCAACACTATGGTTAATTATATCTATTGTATCATTTTATCTATTCTTACACAGCAACAACCTTGCCTTCTAATTTCTATTGGAGTCAGTAGTAAATGCCCAGGGAAGAAAAACAAACATTCCCCTCTTTTCTCTACCTTATGAAAATCAAGTTAGAAAAGCAGCAACAATAAATGAATCCATTTCCAAAAGTGCCCTTCCTTTTCCCTCAGAGAAATGGCTCTGCATGGTGCCTATTATGTAGCTGGCTTATGCAAAATCATTTGCCCCCCATGAGAATGTGCACAAATTCAAGACTAGAATTACATGTTTCAAAGGCAAGAACATTCTGGGGAAAAAAGAACATTTGACATGAACACTGAGGCAGAAGGGGTGATAGGAAATTTATACAATTTTTTGAATATAAAAGGCTTGAAATCAAGAGTCTTAAAAAGTAATTCCCTTTTATATTTTTTGGCTATTAGCAAATTCTCAGTTGAGTGCTTTTCTGCCCAGATTCAAGTTTTTAGTCATTGTGTCACGTGCAATTATGATTCTGTGTTTGTAGTAATTTTTTCCCTACCGTTAGTACGTACCCTGTTTTTATCGTTTGTCAGATATCTTTTAATCAGCAAATCAAGTTGTTCTTCGTTAAGTCTTCCCTAGTCATTCACACTACATTGAGTTCTTGCTCTTTTGAATTCCTTTGGCATTTGCTGTGTTACTGACAGTTGTGCTATAGAGGGATGAATGCTGGCCTGAGAGATGGAGGACCTGTGTATCTGTCCCACCTCTGTTACTGAGTGTTGTTGTTCAGTTACTAAGGTGTGTCAGACTCTTAGTGACCCCATGGACCTACAGCATGCCAGGCTTCCCTATCCTCCACTATCTCCCGGAGTTTGCTCAAATTCACATACATTGAGTCAGTGATGCCACCCAACCATCTCATCCTCTGTTACCCACTTCTCCTCCTGTCCTCAATCTTTCCCAGCATCAGAGTCTTTCCCAATGAGTTGACTCTGTATCAGGTGACCAAAGTAAGGAGCTTCAGCTTCGGGATCAGTTCTTCCAATGAGTATTCAGGATTGATTTCCTTTAGGATTAACTGGTTTGATCTCCTTGCAGTCCAAGGGACTCTCTGGAGTCTTATCCAATACCACAGTTCAAAAGTATCAATTCTTTGGCACTCAGCTTTCTTTATGATCCAACTCTCACATCCATACATGACTACTGGAAAAACCATAGCTTTGACTAGACAGACATTTGTTGGCAAAGTGATATCTTTGCTTTTTAATATGCTGTCTAGGTTTGTCATAGCTTTCTTTCCAAGAAGCAAGCGCCTTTTGATTTCATGGCTTCAGTCACCATCCACAGTAATTTTGGAGCCCAAGAAAAGAAGATCTGTCACTGCTTCCACTTTTTCCCCTTCTATTTGCCATGAAATGATGGGACTGGATGCCATGATACTCATTTTTTGAATGTTGAGTTTTAAGCCACCTTTTTCACTCTCTTTTACCCTCAAGAGGCTCTTTAGTTACTTACTGAGTGTCCTGCAAATCACTTTATGTCTATCTCCCTAGCTACCTATTTGTCTATCTATCCTGTCCATCCATCTATCACATTTCCATCTACCTACATATCTATGAGGGCCTTAGTTCCTTCATTTATAATGAGAGATTATAATCCTAATAGGATTGCTTTGGAAAACTTTATAAAACCATTATATAAGTATAAAACATGATTATTTTTGTCCATACCAATTATTTTGAGACATATGTTAAGGTTTCAGGCTATTATCTATCATTGCTACTAGAAAATCTTTTTTTTTTTTCTTTTGTACAGCTCACACTGTCATGAACATAATAGAGCCAACCAAAGTATGATTTTCCTCATTATCTTGTATTTTTAAAATGATCACTCAGTATTCTGTGTTTTCTTTGCCTTGGTGGCATAAATGAGCCTTTTGATGATCTCATCCAATATGGTTTATCATCAAGTGTATAAACCCTAAAGCTGATGACTCCTAAAGAAAATAATGTAAAATGAAGGATAACATGTGATATTATCTATGAATATAAATATAGATCTTGTGGTATATCATTATATGCTTTTTGGCCTCTTTCTTTCATAGGCCATTAGGAATTACCTTCTTTAAAAACTGTTTTTAACATTATAACCCTCTTTGTGTTAGCTTAAGGTAGCTCCAAATGGAAGTTATTCAGAAAACATAAATTTGAAGATCTAGAATTTCCACATAATAGCTGTGTTCTCCTCAACAGATATCTTAGCTTTTCCAAAATTGGCTTTGTGTATAATACAGAAATGATATCACTTTCCTGGGTTGTAGAAATGAGATCATTCTGAACGAGGAGATCTGAGCACTTAGTTTGGTGCCTGACACAAACTTTATTTGTAATCGGTTTTCTTGATACTGAATTTTTCATGAATTGTTTCAAATTTTGGATGGGCATAAATTTACTCTTACCTCTTGTAAGCAAGCTTTTCTGCTTGTAGCACAATACATAGAATTGTGTCATTTTGAAGTCCACTGTCTGTACCTCCTTTTGGCTTGTAATGCTCTCCCACACCAATGCGTTTTAACTTCCCTCCTGAAAGACTTCAGTGTCATATTTGTGAAACTTGCCCAGAATTCCCACCTCGGCACTCATGTGAAGCTGAATGCATGTTTATGCCTATTTGTGTTCTGTCTACATATTTTAGTTTGGGTTTTTCTTCCTTTCTGATTCATTTATTTCCCATTTTGCATTATGAGTTTGATGAAGTCCAAAAAAATGTGCCTCCATTTTTTGGCCAATCGTGCAAATTTATAACCTGAAGGAGAAGAAAAAGCCATGAAAGTGATCCTTCTCAGGATCACAATTTGGAGGAAAATAAGGTCAGAGTCTCTGAGCTTACCCTGAACTGTTGACATGGGCAGGACTGGAAACTCTTGATAATCATCTATTTTAAGAAACAGGATCATGGTATAACAATTAGTTTGTGATTAGTAACTTTTATTTATTATAGACATCATTCTATGTGATTAATAGTCTTCTAAAGCATCTTTCATGTAACTGAGTATTCTGTTGTTTGTTCCATAATATTTTAAACCAGTTTCCTTTGTTGAATGTTTAGGTGATTGCTATCTTTTAAAAAGTATAAACTGTACAGAGATGAAGATCCCTGTAGATAAATCCATGTGCACAACTGTGATTTTTTTTTATGATAAATTTTTAGAAATACTACAGTGTCAAAGGATATGCATTTTTTAAATACATATTTTTTTGATACATATTGCCCAGCCCAGCTGTGATCTAGAATAGTGATTGCCCTCTGGCTAGGTGAGAGTGTTTTCTCCACACATTTTCCCAGTACACAGATGTTATCCCTCTGTGAATATTAGCAGCTTGATTTTGTGATCACAAACATACTTCTTTTCGCTTTCTTTTCTGAAAAATTTGTTACACAATATTTAAAGAGTACACTCCATTTGTAGTTACTGCAAAATATTGGCTATATTCCCTGTGTATACAGTATATTCTGTAGCCTATCTTACACCTAGTAGGTTGTACCTTCCACTCCCTTACCCCTGTATTCCACTCCATTCCTACTGGTAACCACTAGTTTGTTCTCTGTGTCTGTAAGTCTGCTTCTTTATGGTTATATTCACTGGTTTGTTGTATTTTTTGGATTCCACATGTCATAATATCATATAGCATTTGTTTTTCTCTGACTTATTTCACTTAGCACAGTTCAGTTCAGTTTAGTTCAGTCGCTCAGTCGTGTCTGACTCTTTGCGACCCCATGAATCGCAGCACGCCAGGCCTCCCTGTCCATCACCAACTCCCGGAGTTCACTCAGACTCAACGTCCATCGAGTCAGTGATGCCATCCAGCCATCTCATCCTCTGTCGTCCCCTTCTCCTCCTGCCCCCAATCCCTCTCAGCATCAGAGTCTTTTCCAATGAGTCAACTCTTCGCATGAGGTGGCCAAAGTATTGGAGTTTCAGCTTCAGCATCATTTCTTCCAAAGAAATCCCAGGGCTGATCTCCTTCAGAATGGACTGGTTGGATCTCCTTGCAGTCCAGGGAACTCTCAAGAGTCTTCTCCAACACCACAGTTCAAAAACATCAATTCTTCAGCACTCAGCCTTCTTCACAGTCCAACTCTCACATCCATACATGACCACAGGAAAAACCATAGCCTTGACTAGATGGACCTTTGTTGGCAAAGTAATGTCTCTGCTTTTGAATATGCTACCTAGGTTGCACAGTACCCTCCAAATCCATCCATGTTGTTACAAATGGCAAAATTTCAAATTTTTCTTTTTGATGATTTAGTAGATTTCAATTATATATATACATACACACACACATATATATACATATATACACACACACATTACATCTTTATCCATTCATATTGATGGACACTTAGGTAGCTTTCATATCTTGACAATTATAAATAGTGCTGCTATGTATGTTTGTGTCTTATTGTACATCCATAATTATTCTGACTTGCAGATTTATTTTATGGTATGAACACATTAGTCTATCATATCAAATGAGTTTATAAATATATAATTCTTATGTGTCTTCTCCTAAATGTAATTTTCTCACCTTCCCAGGTGCCTGCATGAACATCACCCACAGCCAGTGTCAGATATTGCCCTACTACACCACGCTGACATCTCCCCTCTCCATTGTCAAAAGCATGGAAATGGAGAAGTTCCTCAAATTCTTCACGTACCTCCATCGCCTCGGTTGCTATCAACATATCATGCTTTTTGGCTGCAGCCTGGCCTTTCCCAAGTGCATCAGGGATGGTGCTGACAGGTATTTTGGAACCAAAAGCATTCAGTGATAAGAGTCAGTGGCAGCAGGAGTGTCTGAGAGTCATCTCAAGCTACCGCCTTTTGTTTTGATTGTTGTTAAAGGAGGGAAAAAAAAATCCCACACCAGTCATAGCCAGTGGTAATTCTTTTGAAGTAGACATTTTTGGAAAATCTGGGATAATTTTATTTATGGCAAGAAATTATTCAGGCTGGTGGATGGAGGCCATCAGTCGTAGTAGTCAGAAAGTGTTTTGGTCTTCCAGCAGAAGACAGCACACTCAAAGCGTGATGGCAAAGAGAGGAATTTTGGAGGTGTGGGCAAGATTAAGAGAACAAGGGAGGGTCAAAGAGCAGACAGACCTGGAGAGGGCTGTGGGCAAGGGGTCTCCCAGTAAGTCAAGTGCTGTCACTTAAGACCAAGGAGCATGGACACTGCCAGCCAGTTGGTCCTGCAGGGAGACAGAAGTGGGCATGAATGCCCTGACCTCACTCTCCTCCTGCCTTCTTGTCTTCTGGGGCCTCACACCAATTGAACTTGCCCACAACCACTGGGCAAGGGCAAGTAATTGATGTGAGCACAATAGATGAGATCCAAAATCTCATCGCAATATCATCAGCTCAGAAGTTCCAAATCTCATTTAAATCAGGTCTGGGTGAGACACTGGTGATTCTTATGGTCAACACTTGAACCCACAGCAGTTTGAGGAGGAGGACAAAGGATAGGAGCAGAGCGACAGAGGCTGTCCAGCATGATATCAAGTAGGACTAGAAATAATTTTCTTTTGAGGGCCCTGCAGGAGAACATGTGAGTTAGATGTTTTGTAAGCTCATTTTTTTTTTAATGGAAATATATGGACATGTAACATTAGTTCTGGGTGTACCACCAGAAGCAATATACGTGTATGTTCTAAAGTGATCACAACAGTAAGTCTAGTTAACATCCACCACTACACATAGTTAATAGCTTTTTTTTTTTCTGATGAGAACTTTTAAGATCTTTTCTCTTAACAACTTTCAGACATGCAATGTGGTATTATTAACCATAGTCTCCTTGCTTACATTACATCCCCATGACTTATTTATTTTATAACTAGAAGTTTATACCTTTGACTATGTTCCCCCATTTTTGAAATAATGTAATTTCAATATTATATTGAAATAGTGTAATTTCAATGGACTGCAGCCTACCAGGCTCCTCTGTCCATGGGATTTTCCAGGCAAGAGTACTGGAATAGGGTGCCATTGCCTTCTCCAATTATATTAAATAATTTTCTATAAAAGTAAATCAATATGTTATGGAATATTTGAAATAGTATACAGCTTTTTAAATTTCAAAGCATTGTTAAGTAAATAATCTTATATAACATCAATTATTTTCTGAATTAAAATGTTAGTAACTTGTCAGGGTAGTAATGAGAGAATGAATTGTATTTTTAAATTCAAATAGACTTTATGTTATTTGTACCAATTTAATGTATAAAGAATGTTTTGAGTATAACAAAGGTATTTATTATTTTAACTGGAAAAAGCCTACATTACCATAAAATAAAAACCAAGTAGAGAAAAAACAATAGATTCTAAATTGTAGAAGTAAGTATGCAAGCACTGTTAACAGACACAGTTTTCGGAAAAATGTTTCCTTGACAGACTCATTTGCAGAGAATGTTTGCATAATAGAGAAACTCTGTTAGGTCTTTCTTATGAGTCAAACTTTGGAATAGTGGCAGAGAACTATCTGTTATGTTCCTGCTGCTGCTAAGTCGCTTCAATCGTGTCCGACTCTGTGCAACCCCAGAGACGGCAGCCCACCAGCCTCCCCGTCCCTGGGATTCTCCAGGCAAGAACACTGGACTGGGTTGCCATTTCCTTCTCCAATGCATGAAAGTTATGTTCCTAGAACAGTGGAATTATGATGTGGTGGTGGTTACTTTAATTTCCTACGGTGACTGTAACAAATTACTACAGGCTGGGTGGCTTAAACAGAAAATTATTCTCTCACAGTTCTAGAAGCTAGAAGTCCAAAATCTGTTTGGGCTGTGCTCCCTCTGGGGGTTCCAGGCAGAGAATGCATTTCCTTTCTTTGCTGGTTTCCAGTGGTTTCAAGCATTCTTGACTTGTGGCCATGTCACTCCAGTCTCTGCCTCCATCTTCGCATTGCCGCCTTCTCTGTGTATCTGTGTTTGCCTTTTGAAGACACTTGTCACTGGACTTAGGGCTTACGCATGCAGATAAGCCAAGATGATCTCATCATTGCCAGGTTTTTACATCCACAAAGGCCCTTTTTTCCCAAATAAGGCCATATTCATAGATTCCCAAGGTTAAGACCTGGCCATGTCTTTTGGGGGCCACCATGGCTATGGTTTTTCCAGTGGTCATGTATGGATGTGAAAGTTGGACTGTGAAGAAAGTCAAGCACCAAAGAATTGATGCTTTTGAACTGTGGTGTTGGAGAAGACTCTTGAGAGTCCCTTGGACTGCAAGGAGATCCAACCAGTCCATTCTGATGGAGATCAGTCCTCGGTGTTCTTTGGAAGGACTGATGCTAAAGCTGAAACTCCAATACTTTGGCCACCTGATGTGAAGAGTTGACTCATTTGAAAAGACTCTGATGCTGGGAGGGATTGGGGGCAGGAGGAGAAGGGGACGACAGAGGATGAGATGGCTGGATGGCATCACTGACTTGATGGACATGAGTTTGGGTGAACTCTGGGAGTTGATGATGGACAGGGAGGCCTGGCGTGCTGTGATTCATGGGGTCGCAAAGAGTCGGACACAACTGCGTGACTGAACTGAACTGAACTGAACTTATTTGACACACAGGCTATAAGTTGTGTGTCTGAGCCTACTTGTCTGTAAAATGTAGATAATCATCGTGCTTTACAAAGTTCACGTGAGGATTAAATGACAGTGTGAGGCTTTTATGAAGAGCTCGGTAGAAGTCAGCAATAGCTCTCAGTGGATCAAAAAGAAGAGGCAGTATGATGACACTGAGAACACAGAATATTTCTACTATATGCTCGATATTGAAGGATTGCAGAAAAAATGTAAGATATCGTATGAATGGAAAGAAAATTAGGTAGAATACTCAAGGCTGCTGGAGTTGGATTCTGTTTCTCCATAATTTCAACAATTTCACTTATATCTCTTTGCTTTAATTTCTCTATGGACTCATGAGTATGTAAATAAAGAAAGAGAGTACATTCAGCCTCCAGGAGACTCTTAAGCTCATTTTGATCATCTTTTTATGATAATTCAATCTCTACTCTCATCTAAATCAGTTGTAATATTCTAGTTAAGCAGCTCAGAGTCTGCAGGGCACTTTTAGGTAAAATTTGTTTTTCTCCTGACCTAGTTCATCCTGAGAAATACTCTCATATGAGAGTTTTCTATTTTCTCTGTTATTATGGATAATAATTTATAGTCAATTTTCAGGTATCTTCTGGGGACTTATCCTACTTTTTATAACACTTATTATTGTATTATATTTACTTTTCTAATTGTACTTTCAGACCAGTGTGCATGAGATCTGCAAGCTAAATGTAATAAACAAAATCAGTTCAGAAAGGTAAAACATACAAAATAATTCTTATACTATTATATATCAAATATTTTTCTTATATTTTACTATTTTGAATCATTTATTTTACTGATTTTCTCTACTATTCAAATAACGTGTGCTCAGTCACTCAGTCATGTCTGACTCTTTGCAGCCCCGTGGACTCTGTGAGGCTTTTCTGTCCATAGGATTCTCCAGGCAAGAATACCAGAGTGGGTAGCCATTCCCTTCTCCAGGGATTCAAAGAATAGAAAATTGCTTTTATGCTATTCTAGAGAAAAGAGATACTTAATAATATTTAGAATTAAGTTTAAAAAGATCTACTGTGATATGTAAGTAGTATATTTTTTAACCTGTCCCTTTAAGATCTCAACTATACTCAACTGTATTATATAGCAATGAACTTACTATATAACAATTAAACTTAACAGTTTAATTGAACAGTTTCGTTAATAGTTTCATTTACTAAAGAATAAATGTGTGTATCAGGGACTATAATACAGGATAATTAAAGGATATCTTATAACACAGGATAATCCACAGTTACATTGATTCAATAAAATATATCTCAAGGTATAGAGATTTGGCTGATAAATGATTTAGGTAGCCCTAATATTATGTGGCTTAGAAGGAATAGCTTAAAAATATCAGAAAGTTGGTAGAGAGAAATGAGCAGTTCCTAGGCCAGGAGAATGACAGCTGTTTCTGGATGACTTTTGACACACTTTAAGTCTCTGTGTTTGGAAGAGGAAGCAGCCATTGCAGCCACATGCTTTTGATATATAACCATCACCCTTTTCTAAAGAGTTGAAATAATAGGCCTATGACTTTACAAAGCTGAAGCAGGGTTTATGGCCTGAAAGGTGCAGCCTTGGCTTTGTTTTTAGAAGACACCCAGGAGATCCTGCTAATCTTCATTACCCCACTTACACCTTCTAGTACTTTGCAGAGGGACGTTACTCATGAAATAAATTATTAACATTAAAAAATGGGATGTTTGCTATTGAATTTTTCCTCTGGAGTGTTGATTTGCCTCTCGGTTCTTAGCAGATATTTTTACACCTGTAGAAAGGAAATAATTCTTATTTACTGTTTATTTTGGCAGCTCGTATACCATATTCAAATGATACGGTGAAGATGTTCATGGTTCCTACCCAAGAGGCTAAGTCGCTCTAGTTGTGTCTGACTCTTTGCAACCCCACGGACTGTATAGCACTCCAAACTCCTCTGTCCCTGATGCTGGGAAAGGTTGATGGCAGAAGGCGACGAGAGCATCAGAGGATGAGATGACTGTATGGCATCACTGATGCAATGGACATGAACTTGGGCAAACTTTGGGAGACGGTGAGGGACAGAGAGGCCTGGGGTGCTGCAGTCCATGGGGTCACAAGGAGTCGGACACGACTGGGTGACTGAACAACAAGGGTTTGTTTGTGTGTATCAAAAAGAATGATTTATACGCACTGCTCATACATGCTCTGTATACTCTAGCACACAGTAAGTTCTCCATAAATAGTATTATTATTAAATAATAAGTAAATTATTATTTTTAACTATAAATAATGTTATTATTGATGTGGTAGTCAAAGATGGTATGTGAGTTTCTGGGAGGGTATAAACTTCTTCACCTCCTTCACAGATACAAAATTTGCATATTTTTCTCATTCTTTTCGTCTTCTAATTCATTTTCCTCTTAGCTGCCAAAGTGACGATTTAAAAACACAATTAGCACTATTGTATGTTATATGAAAGTTGTTAAGAAAGTAAATCCTAAGCGTTCTCATCACAAGGAATTTTTTCCTATTTATTTAATTTTGTATCTATATGAAATGATAGACGCTTGCTAAGTCTATTGTGGTAATCGTTAGCTGTATATCCTAAACTTATACAGTGCTGTATGTCAGTTGTGTCTAAATAAGACTGAAAGGGGAAAAAATAAAAACACAAATTAGGTGATGTCTCTACCCTTTCAAAGGTTTTCCCTTAGACTTAGATTACAAGCTCAACTTCCTGCTGTGGCTTTTGAAGACTTTCTTGCTTCTCTGGTGTCATCAACCCTACCACGGCTACACTGACCTTTCTCAAAAATGACAACCTTTTCCCAACTTCCTTTGCATGTACTTCTCCCTTCATCAGGTTGGATCTATCTCCTTGAACTATGTCCTCTGCTCAGAAGACGTCTCCACAGAGAAATCTCTGGTCACCCTTGGTGATTCTATTGTCTTTCACTGCAGCCTGGCTGTGTCCCTTTTCACTTGTCTGTATATCCTCTGTCTAACTTTATAAGCTCCACAGTGGCAGAGAACTTATGACTTTCTGCATTGTTGTATAGCCAATGTCCAGAGCAGTGCCTAGCTTATAGTAGGCACTCAATAAATATTTGCTGGAATGAATGTATCAGTAAATAAACTCTTCAATTCGTGAGCTCTCCTAAATGTCTAGGTCAACGGGAGTTCAAAGTACTTTGACAGTAGCTGGGGATTGCTTTTTATAATTGATATGTTCCTGAAAATTCATGCCTAAATCATTCTATATATGTTAAATAATTACAGTTTTAAGATGGCTGGATGGCATCACTGACTTCATGGACTTGAGTGTGAGTGGACTCCGGGAGTTGGTAATGGACAGGGAGGCCTGGCGTGCTGCCATTCATGGGGTCGCAAAGAGTCGGACACAACTGAGCGACTGAACTCAACTGAATGGAACTGATGGTATTCCAAAAATGATTTAGTTTCCTTCTGAGTGAGCTTCACTTGGCAGAACAATTAGCTAAAATACATTAACTTGCTGTTCTTCATTGCTCTCAGAATCCCGGATCTAATAGATCAGGAAACACTAGATATACCTGAGGGTTGGCTTGGTGGTTCAGTGCTTTCCTTTTAATATTGACTCATATGCATCAGTTAAAAAAGACTTTAGGTCAACTCTAGTTGAAAATCTTAGACTTAAGGTTCTTTTATGGAGCAGAAACAAAACAATGATAAGTATGTCTAGAGAAAAATTACCAGAATAGTGCTTTTGAACTATGGTGTTGGAGAAGATTCTTGGGAGTCCCTTGGACTGCAAGAAGATCCAACCAGTCCATTCTGAAGGAGATCAGCCCTGGGATTTCTTTGAGGGAATGATGCTGAAGCTGAAACTCCAGTAGTTTGGCCACCTCATGTGAAGAGTTGACTCATTAGAAAAGACTCTGATGTTGGGAGGGATTGGGTGCAGGAGGAGAAGGAGACGACAGAGGATGAGATGGCTGGATGGCATCACTGACTTGATGGACGTGAGTCTGAGTGAACTGCGGGAGTTGGTGATAGACAGGGAAGCCTGGCGTGCTGCGATTCATGGGGTCACAAAGAGTCGGACACAACTGAGCGACTGAACTGAACTGAACTGAGTGATTCAGAATCTGTTTATGTGAAGAATAGTTGGGGCACCTGGTGGTGTGAGGGCCCTGAGTGTGCACCACAGCCACCCTCAAATGCTCCTGGGTCATGACCAGAAGAGCAGTTTTTCTCTATACTTCCACAGGGCAAAGAGAAAACCAAAACTGAAAGTCATAAAGGACTAAAGTCTAACTTAGCTAAGAACTTCATGAGTACTAAAGTTGTCCTGTCATTGTGTTAGTCGCTCAGTCATGTCCAACTCTTTGCAACCTTATCGACTGTAGCCTTCCAGTCTCCTCTGTCCATGGAATTCTCCAGATAAGAATACCAGAGTGTGTAGCCATTCCCTTCTCCAAGGGCTCTTCCCAACTCAGGGACTGAACCCAGGTCTCCCACATTGCAGGCAGATTTTTGCCATCTGAGCCAGCAGGGAAGCCCTACTAAAGTTGTATATATATGGAAATGTTGTCTCAAGAAATGGTGAGTTGTTATTCAGTTCAGTTCAGTTCAGTTCAGTTCAGTTGCTCAGTTGTATCCGACTCTTTGTGACCCCATGAATCGCAGCATGCCAGGCCTCCCTGTCCATCACCAACTCCTGGAGTTTACTCAGAGTCTCGTCCATCGAGTCAGTGATGCCATCCAGCCATCTCATCCTCTGCCGTCCCCGTCTCCTCCTGCCCCCAATCCCTCCCAGCATCAGAGTCTTTTCCAATGAGTCAACTCTTCGCATGAGGTGGCCAAAGTACTGGAGTTTCAGCTTTAGCATCATTCCTTCCAAAGAAATCCCAGGGCTGATCTCCTTCAGAATGGACTGGTTGGATCTCCTTGCAGTCCAAGGGACTCTCAAGAGTCTTCTCCAACACCACAGTTCAAAAGCATCAATTCTTTGGCACTCAGCCTTCTTCACAGTCCAACTCACATCCATACATGACCACAGGAAAAACCATAGCCTTGACTAGACGGACCTTTGTTGGCAAAGTAATGTCTCTGCTTTTGAATATGCTATCTAGGTTGGTCATAACTTTCCTTCCAAGGAGTAAGCGTCTTTTAATTTCATGGCTGCAGTCACCATCTGTAGTGATTTTGGAGCCCAAAAAAATAAAGTCAGCCACTGTTTCCACTGTTTCCCCATCTATTTCCCATGAAGTGATGGGACCGGATGCCATGATCTTAGTTTTCTGAATGTTGAGCTTTAAGCCAACTTTTTCACTCTCCACTTTCACTTTCATCAAGAGGCTTTTTAGTTCCTCTTCACTTTCTGCCATAAGGGTGGTGTCATCTACATATCTGAGGTTATTGATATTTCTCCCGGCAATCTTTATTCCAGCTTGTGCTTCTTCCAGCCCAGCGTTTCTCATGATGTACTCTGCATATAAGTTAAATAAGCAGGGTGACAATATAGAGCCTTGACGTACTCCTTTTCCTATCTGGAACCAGTCTGTTGTTCCATGTCCAGTTCTAACTGTTGCTTCCTGACCTGCATACAGATTTCTCAAGAGGCAGGTCAGGTGGTCTGGTATTCCCATCTCTTTCAGAATTTCCCACAGTTTATTGTGATCCACACAGTCAAAGGCTTTGGCATAGTCAATAAAGCAGAAACAGATGTTTTTCTGGAACTCTCTTGCTTTTTCCATGATCCAGCGGATGTTGGCAATTTGATCTCTGGTTCCTCTGCCTTTTCTAAAACCAGCTTGAGCATCAGGAAGTTCACAGTTCACGTAGTGCTGAAGCCTGACTTGGAAAATTTTGAGCATTACTTTACTAGCGTGTGAGATGAGTGCAATTGTGCGGTAGTTTGAGCATTCTTTGGCATTGCCTTTCTTTGGGATTGAAATGAAAACTGACCTTTTCCACTCCTGTGGCCACTGCTGAGTTTTCCAAATTTGCTGACATATTGAGTGCAGCACTTTCACACCATCATCTTTCAGGATTTGAAATAGCTCAACTGGAATTCCATCACCTCCACTAGCTTTGTTTGTAGTGATGCTTTCTAAGGCCCACTTGACTTCACATTCCAGGATGTCTGGCTCTAGGTCAGTGATCACACCATCGTGATTATCTAGGTCGTGAAGATCTTTTTTGTACAGTTCTTCTGTGTATTCTTGCCACCTCTTCTTAATATTCTGCTTCTGTTAGGTCCATACCATTTCTGTCCTTTATTGTGCCCATCTTTGCATGAAATGTTCACTTGGTATCTCTAATTTTCTTGACGAGATCTCTAGTCTTTCCCATTCTGTTGTTTTCCTCTATTTCTTTGCATTGATCGCTGAAGAAGGCTTTCTTATCTCTTCTTGCTATTCTTTTGAACTCTGCATTCAGATGCTTATATCTTTCCTTTTGTCCTTTGCTTTTCGCTTCTCTTCTTTTCACAGCTTTTTGTAAGGCCTCCCCAGACAGCCATTTTGCTTTTTTGCATTTCTTTTCCATGGGGATGTTCTTGCTCCCTGTCTCCTGTACAATGTCACGAACCTCAGTCCATAGTTCATCAGGCACTCTATCTGTCAGATCTAGACCCTTAAATCTATTTCTCACTTCCACTGTATAATCATAAGGGATTTGATTTAGGTCATACCTGAATGGTCTAGTGGTTTTCCCTACTTTCTTCAATTTAAGTCTGAATTTGGTAATAAGGAGTTCATGATCTGAGCCATAGTCAGCTCCTGGTCTTGTTTTTGCTGACTGTTTAGAGCTTCTCCATCTTTGGCTGCAACGAATATAATCAATCTGATTTCGGTGTTGACCATCTGTTGATGTCCATGTGTAGAGTCTTCTCTTGTGTTGTTGGAAGAGGGTGTTTGCTATGACCAGTGCATTTTCTTGGCAAAACTCTACCAACTGATGAGGACTTAGTGGAGTCACTGTGACAAGGACTCTAGCATCTTATGGTTAATTAGTTTCTTGTGGATGGGTTCAACAGTGGCTCATGGTTCTAATTCAAGGAACTCTAAAAACCTATGAAAAAAGATGAAAAAAATTAAATTTACCATGATTTTTTTCAGGGGCACTTTTATATTTGCTTTGAGAATAATAGACAATTCAGTTGGGGGGCCTTGTGGGGGTTGTGTTGACATTCGATGGATCCAGTAGCTGCAAATGTCTTTAGAAAGGATGAGCTGAGTTACCTGCAGGACTTCTCTTTTGCCCAGTGGGGCTTGTATGCTGGAACCCTGCTAGGCAAAGGCCTCTTTCTCTCTGCTGTAACTGTCAGGTTCTCCCCTAAATAAATGTCAAAGAAATACTTTCAGTGTATCACCTTGGGGAAATTTTAAATTATCTGCTGGAAACACCTCTGTGTCTTGTTTGGCTTGGCTCTTGCTCAGAGTTGAAAGGTTTATGGTAGAAAGTAGAACTTTTGACTCTAGGTATTTAATTTATTGACAGGAGATATATTAATATATCTTTTGTTACCTGAATGTGATCACCAGAGATGTTTCAATATTCACTTACATAACAAGTCACCGGCCATAGAAATTAGTTTCTGCAAAAAGCTCCCAGTCAATATTGTGTTACGATCTGCCTGCTTTTCACCCTGAATTCTGTGTTTTGCTTCTAAAATCACGATTGGAATTCTGTGTTGCTATCTTCTACTCACCTTGTGTTCATCTTTTAAGCTTTTGGTTTTGCTAAAATCCTGGTAGCTAAATAAAAGTTCTAGGCATATTTTGTTTCAGCCACTCTAGAGGAGAAAAAAAAGTGTTGACAGAAACAAGAGGTATTTAAGATTTCTGTTTTTGGAAGACACAATTGACTCACTTTTTATCAGTGCCCTAGGCTTCCTTTTTAGAAGTAGCAGAGTTCCCTAGAATAATGAGTCGATACTCTAGCCCCATTATTTAAAGTTACAGTAAAAGTTTCCTGTCATTTCAAATACACAGATAAAGTTGTCCTGTTTTAACTCTATCCATTTACTAAAGACAGCCAAATCACCAAGATAGCCTCTAGGTGAATAGTCAAGACAGGCATCAAAGTTGATATAGGAATGAGTTTTCAAAAATATTTGCTATACTGGAATTATAAAACCTCTTCTCCACCATCCAATTTATATTCAAAATTGCTACTACTGCATGACATTAAATTACTACAACATTGTTGAGTTTGATTTCTACTGCTAACCTTTTAGTAAAAAAAGCAACAGATTTGTTTGTATAATGTAATTTTAGAAGGCTTACTGTAGTCTTAAAGACATGATTTTGTTAGAAAGCATGTGCCACTCGCCTATGGAAATGTGACCCTGAAATAATCTTAAAAGCCAATCAAAAAGTATGGTTGAAACAATTTTTGAAGAATTCATAAATCAGGTAGTCTGCATAAACTTACTTTTTTTTTTACTGCTAATTTGATTATTAGAGATTTTTGTCTATGTCCCAAGAATTTGAATTGTGTCACATTTGAGAATAAATGGAAACATGACAGAAATAAAGTTTTTTCATGATTATATTTTTAAAGAATTTTTATGGGTCAGTAGTCAAAGAAAAAAGAGGTTTTGTTGCTAATACCAAGTAAAAATTCAGAAAGTCATCTGCCACTTGTTTCCCTGATTTTATCTGCTAACTAGGAAACAGCAGTCTTTTCAGCTGCAGCTGTGCTGTCTACCTGGCTGTTTAGGTGGTCAGTTGTATCACAGGTCACTTCTCAACATCAGGCAACATGGCAATTGCTTAATGCCATTACACATAAAACATCAAATGATAAGTAAGGTTCCATTTTATGTGCCAGAATGGCTCAAAGTATGGATAATAGTCAGATAACTCGTATTATTTTTGCTTTACAAAGACACAAAACTGTTGAATGAGGACACAGAAGCTCAAATCTCCCTGAAAATGCCTTGTCAAATTACTGACAAAGTCTCAAGCACACATATTTCATCGGACTCAGTGGAGTAGTTTGTTTACTTTTGTCCTCAATAACTCATGGGAATTATATGGATGTGACTAGAATTTAGATTTAGTGATAGTGATTCACTGCATTCAAAAATCCCTATATCAGGCATCACCTCGTGATGTGCAAAAAAATCAAAACAGCTGCAAAAAAATAATTGAATGATTGAAAATTTCTTTTGTAACTTGTTAATTCTCTATCCCATGGGCTCTGGTAAGTATGTCAAGTATTAATGAGAATCAGGATCGTGTTGTGTAGAAGGTTATGGAATTTTATATTCTCTTTTAGGGGTGTTTGTATGGTTTTACATTATTCACACTTGTCTTAATTTGAGCTGTGTTTATCTGTCGGCATTTCCTGAGGTTCTCTATTTTAAAGGTGACATTTTACTATTGATGTATAAGCAAGGCACTTATCCCCTGGAGAAGGAAATGGCAACCCACTCCAGTGTTCTTGCCTGGAAAATCCCATGGACAGATAAGCTACATGGGCTACAGTCCATGGGGTCGCAAAGTGTTGGACACAACTGAGTGACTTCACTTTCTTTTCATCCATAGAAGTTTTACTGCCATTTGCCCTTACATGGGAATTATTTCAGGATCCAACCACATAGAATTTGGGGGCAGTGGGGGAGGAGGAAACATTAGAGCAAGGAGAGAGTGAGCTTTTGTACAAACCATTAAGTTGGGAGTTAGGTAGTAGTGATTCTGCTCCCAACTTTGCTACTGACAGCTTTGTTCCAAGAGGCCACCAAATTATTCTCTGCATGTGATTCTTTTACTTCGCAAACAAATATTTTTGGAGTGCTTACTGTATAGTGTATTTGGCAGCAAACAAAATATACAAGATCCTTGACTTCATGAGCCATATGTTATATTGGAGGAAGATCAGCAATGAGCAAATAAATATATTAAAATTTTTTTAAAAATAATACTATGTCAGGTACAGATATACTATTGATTAAATGCAATAGAAAAAATAAAAAAAGAAGTGGAGAGCTTTGGAGAGTGTGGGTATGATGGCAAGGGGTTAGATTTTAAGTAAAGTGTCATTCAGGAAAATCTCACTGAGAAAAGGATGTGGAAACCCAGGATCCATGAAGATATGGGAATCCAGGAAGTGAGGAGAGCCAGATATCCTGAGTCCTGTGATATCTGCCCCAAATGAGAAAGAGGGCATAATGGAAACAATCCTGAAAGCAGATACTGTTGGCAAGGATGCAAGTGTTGGGGTGTAGATATAAGGGAGAGTTGGAGGGTCTTGCCAGGCACGTGTAGAGCTTGGGAGCTCCCTTTCAGCTTCTGACAGTTTTTTTCAACAAGGATATTAGGAAAGTTATTAATATATTCCTTTAGCAAGCATTTATTGGCACCTACAATGTGCTAGGTACATTGTTAGATGCTGAGGATACTTTGATGAATAAAACACAGTTTTGCCTTCAAGGGACTCAGCCTAATAAGGGACCAGACATGAAAACAATTACATTAATGTCCAATGCAATCAGTTTAAAAAGGTGTGTGTTATGGGGACAACACAGAGGGTCTCTTTCCATTAGGCAGTATTAGGGAAGGCTGCTCCAAGGGAGGAAGTAATAGCTGAATTATATTTTGGAGGATAAACAGAAGTTTGCCATGTGGACAAGGTGGAAAAAGAGAGCAGCCTAAATCTATTTTGTATTAGGGGAACTACAACTAGCTTAATTTTATGAGAACAAAAAATAAGAGAATAAATGGATGTGAGGGAGGTTGGGGAAGTAAAATTAGTGATACTTAGTAATCAATTGCATCTGAATGGTGAGGGTGAAGCAAAGGTTTGTAGGCTTGGGGACTTGGGTAGACAGTATTACCACCAAGAAAGTCGTTGATCTCAAAGGAAGACTTGTGGCTATGGTGGTGGTGGGAGATAGCAGGGTGTTGTTGACATAATGTCTTCATCTGGTTCAACAAGTGCATGACCATAATTTTCCTTTCAGCGGAGATAAAAGCAGCTTTCTTTCTGGAGGAGATGATGTGATTTATACTATCATCCAGTGCTATGCTGGTAAATTGGCTCCCTGAAAAACAAAACTATTATTTGTAGCATTTGCTGATTTCTGTGGTGTAAAGATTCCTACTAGATTTCAAGCTAATAATAGTTGAACAGTCTCCTCGCACAGCACTAATTTTGTCCCCTGAGAGGTATTTGTTGAGCTCGTGCTGGCTCTTTCTCCTGTATTTCTCTTTATTAACTTCCCACCCTCCTCCAGCCCACTCTTCCCCACAGGTTAGTTTTAACAGTAGGTCTGCTTTCTAGCTTCTGGTGGCTCAGAGAGGCAGTGCTGATCCCTCATTTCTTCTTTACCTGGTTACACAGTTTGGAATTGCCTGCCTCACTGTGAAGGGCTGTGGCTCCTATCAGGCCGCCTTCTGCACACAGCTCTCTCCGAGTTCCAGTAACTGCTACTTTACCTTTTCCCTTGAATCTGGGATGCCAGCAGCAACCTGTCCCCACAGGTTGCACTACCCCTAGTTGGTTTTTTGAAACCTTTCCAGCATCTTGGTAAACGGGCCTTTCGTTAAATGCTCTGCAGTGACCCTACCTGAGCAAGCTGTTTATTTCATGCTGAAACTATGATTATTGCAAATGAAAAATAAGACACAGTCCTGGATTTTTAAGAATTTCAGACTAATGCGACCAAAAAATACCTTGACTTCTCCCATGAGCTCTCTTCTGGTGTGAGACAGTGATACCCATAAACGTTCACCAGCATGGTTTTCCATGCCCATGCCTAGTGAAGCTGGGAAGCAAGGGAACCTCTTTCCTGCTCCCATTATGCCCCACCTAAGCCATACATCTCATGAGGTCACTTGAGGCCACCAGAGATCTAGACGGAGGAAGCTGGTGCCATTGGTCCGTCAGAGAGAGAAAGAGCCATCTGTTGTTATTTGTGTTTTCTGGCAGTGCTGATGAATTCATGCTCCTGTGTGATTTGTGAGTTTATACCCCTGTGTTATCTGTGGACTCATGTTTATGAGATGAGGTCACCTGGGTGAGATTCTGGAGCACTGGGCTGGCATTATAGTACTGGCTATGAGATCTTTTTAGGTTTCAATTTTCTCATAATTAAAAGGAGGAAATAGTGGCTTTTCTTACCAGATCATCAGTCATTAACATTCTCTTCATAACTAAGGTCTGCAGCTCTGGGAGCTCCCTATGACTATGACCTTGTGAGTGCTATTTACTGAACAACTTGTTTTGGCTTCAGTTCAGTTCAGTTGCTCAGTTGTGTCCGACTCTTTGCAACCCCGTGAACCGCAGCATGCCAGGCCCCCCTGTCCATCATCAACTCCCAGAGTCCACCCAAACCCATGTCCATCGAGTCAGTGATGCCATCCAACCATCTCATCCTCTGTCGTCTCCTTCTCCTCCTGCCCTCAATCTTTCCCAGCATCAGGGTCTTTTCAAATGAGTCAGCTCTTCGCATCAGGTGGCCGAAGTATTGATTTCAGCTTCAACATCAGTCCTTCCAATGAACACCCAGGACTGATCTCCTTTAGGATGGACTGGTTGGATCTCCTTGCAGTCCAAGGGACTCTCAAGAGTCTTCTCCAACACCACAGTTCAAAAGCATCAACTCTTCAGCACTCAGCTTCTTTATAGTCCAACTCTCACATCCATACATGACCACTGGAAAAACCATAGCTAGATGACTAGATGGACCTTTGTTGGCAAAGTAGTGTCTCTGCTTTTTAATATACTGTCTAGGTTGGTCATTACCAGAGACAAATTTAGGAATTAAAAAAAAAAAGGTTGTATAAATCTCATCAGTGAATAGTACATCTAACTCAATAGCATGTCTCTTACCAAGTGATATATCAAAGAGAAATATTTTAGTTACCTATTGCTGCATAGCAGATTACCATAGACTTTGCAGCTTAAAACAGCACACATCTATTATCTAACAGATTCTGTAATTTGGAACCTGAGAGTACCTTAGGTCCTTTGTCTCAGGATGTGTCATACGGGTACAAGTCATGGTATTGGCCAGGGCTGGGGTCTTGTCTGATGGCTTGCCTAGGAAAGGATTCACTTCCAGGCTCCTGTGATTGTTGGAAGAATTTCAATTCCTTAAGGGTGGAGGGTCCCAGTTCCTGGCTGGCTATTGGCCAGAGGACAACCTCAGGTCCTTGCCAGTAAGCCCATCGGATATGGCAACTTGCTTCAACAGAACCAGTGAGGAAGAGAGTCTGCTAGCAAGATAGAAGTCACAGTCCTATGTACCCTAATGACGCAAGTGACATCCCATTACCTCCTACTGATTGTAAGTAGGTCACTAGCCAGCTCACATTCAAGGGGAGGGATTATACAGAGCATAAACAGTATGAGGTAGAGGTCACTGGGGGCCATCTTAAACTCAGCCTTTCACAAGAACTGCTCCTCCACCATGGGAAAAGAGTTTTAAATCCTAAGCTTTTCTGATACACTCAAAAGTTAGTTTATTTGTCAGAAATAAAAAGTGACAATGAAATGCAGTGTGGGATCCTAAATGAAGATCTTGGTGATATTTGAATTGGGTCTTTACTTGAGGTAAAGATATTGTATGGTGTTAATTTCTTGGTTCAGATAATAGTACTGTAGTTGTGTAAGGTGTTTGCTTTGGGGGAGCCTGGATAAAGGCCATATGGAAACTTTCTGTGTTATTTTTAAAACTTTTCTGTAAGTCTCTAAAAGTAGTTTAAAGTAAAAAGTTAAATATTAGATACAATTAGCTACAGGAATATATTGTACAACATGGAGAATATAGCAAATATTTTATAGCTGTAAATCAAGCGCCATGTGCTTAGTTGCTCAGTCGTGCCCGACTCTTTGGGACCCCATGGACTGTAGCCCGCCAGGCTCCTCTGTCCATGGGGATTCTCCAGGGAAGAATACTGGAGTGCCCTCCTCCGGGGGGTCTTCCCAACACAAGGACTGAACCCAAGTCTCCTGCATTGCAGGCAGATTCTTTACCATCTGAGTCACCAGGGAAGCCCATAAATCAAATATAACCTTTAAAAGTTTTGAATCTCTGTATTGTACACCTGTAACCTATATAATATTGTACATGAGCCATACTTCAAAAAAAACCTAAAAAGTTAGAAAAAAGTGATTTATAAAACCTAAAAATCCTTTAGCTATTATATAAGCCTACAATGTGGCTATAGCTTATTCAATAATTTTAACTTTATGTCTTTATCAGAGCTATTTTTGCAGGTAAAAATCTGTAAATTTGTGGGTGGGGAAATGGGGAGATGTTGGTCAAAGGGTACTATATATATATATATAAATTGTAAATACAGGAAATTTAGTAGATAAATTTGCTTAAAATTGTATAGGTAAAGTCTATAATTTTTTGTATTAACAGAGAGATAATTTGAGTAGTATTCCTAATGGAAATCCCCTAAAAACCTCATTATTAATATATAGTAGAAGTATTTATATTTGTATGTATTTGTTTCAACAAAATTACAGAGGTAAGAATTTTCTGCTTAAGCCTTAGTTGAAATGTTTTAAGGGGATTTTGCACAACACGAAATACCCTTCAAATGTCCATTTAAAATAATCACCTTTTCTAAAATAGTGTCCTGATAGCCAAATCTGACTCCTTCCCTGTTCTGAGCACTGTTTTCAGATGTCAGTCTGCTTGTTGCTTGGATATCAGCACTTATATTCCAAAATAGTGTGGTCTGTCTCAACACACTGTTCCATGTGATGAAAAGCAAAATGCTTCAACCCCTTGTAGGCACTTGAATTTCATGCAAAGCAAGAACAAATGGCTCCTCATTTTGCTCAGTGTTTGAAAGGGCTGCTAGTTATTAATACCCCATCACTATTTCACATGTCCTCATCTGGCAATTTAAAGCCTATGGGTCTCGGTTGGTTACACCTCTTAAGAGAGCTATTTGGAAACACTCTAGACATTTTTCTTAGGCCCTATTTTTAGAATGGAAGGCCTAATGGTATTTTAATGTCTCTATATATTCCCAGATCAAGTCTCGAGAAAAAAAAAAAATATCTGTTACCTTTTGAAATTTAGCAAAGCTGGTGGGATTATCACCACTCCTCTGAGAAGTATTGTGTTATAAAGAGTGAATTTTGATTAACAGAATGTCAGTGGTAAAAGGACTATGAAAAATCAGCTCTTCCAAATCCCTCACTTTTCAAATGATGAAACTGAGTCTTGTATGAATGAACTGTTGGCCAAAGATCAGATAGTGAGCCGTGGCCAACATGAAAAGTTCAGAGGGGTAGCTTGTGATTTCCTGCAGAAAATAACTCAGGTGAGGGTCAATGACAAGAAGTGAGCTTCTGAGTTATAGACTCAGCTTTAGAGTGAAAATGGTCTGCTGGACCCCTGTGTGAACTTTCATCGCCTTTACCATAGAAGGTTCTGAATGAAGATGTGGAGTGATCAAAGAATATGTGGGCTCAGAACTGAGGAAAGGTCCAAGAAACACCTGGGAGAATTGGGCCCCAAGTGCTACTCAGCCTCACAGTGATCTTCCCCCCATGACAATGTGGGATGACTTTTCCCTCTGTAAGTGGCACCTGGAATTCCATCAGAGATTCCTTTGGTCCAGCAAGCAATCTTCTAATGATGCCAAAAACCTCTGGAGGGTGAAGTGTCCATCTATTATTATGTACTACTCTGTGTTATTTTCATCTCTTTTCTTCTTTGAAAGTCTCATTTCAATCAGCTCACTTGGGGAATGTAGCTTTGATGGTAGGAAGGGGAAAAATGTTTAGCAGCAAGTATGGTGTTGGAGAAGACTCTTGAGAGTCCCTTGGACTGCAAGGAGATCCAACCAGTCCATTGTGAAGGAGATCAGCCCTGGGATTTCTTTGGAAGGAATGATGCTAAAGCTGAAACTCCAGTACTTTGGCCATCTCATGTGAAGAGTTGACTCATTGGAAAAGACTGATGCTGGGAGGGATTGGGGGCAGGAGGAGAAGGGGACAACAGAGGATGAGATGGCTGGATGGCATCACTGACTCGATGGACGTGAGTCTGAGTGAACTCCGGGAGTTGGTGATGGACAGGGAGGCCTGGCGTGCTGCCATTCATGGGGTCGCAAAGAGTCGGACACGACTGAGTGACTGAACTGAACCGAACTGATACCTTCCCAGGTGGTGCTAATGGTAAAGAATCTGCCTGTCAAGCAGGAGACACAACTTTGATTCCTGAGTTGGGAAGATCCCCTGGAGGAGAAAATGGCAATCCACTCCAGTTTTCTTGCCTGTAGAATCCCATGGACAGAGAAGCCTGGTGGGCTACAGTCCTTGGGGTCACAAAGAGTTGGACATGACCAAGTGACTAAAACAATGATGGTCTGGTGGAGGGGGCTTTCCAGGTGGGGTGCTGGAGTGGGGTGGGCAGGATGGTGTCAGGACATTGGAACACAGGTCAGGGACTAGGAAGCAAAGGAAGAATGCTGAAACCAAACCAAGCTTGCTGTGTAGCTCTATTGTGGGCTCTTACACCTGGGAAAGAAAGAGAAAAGCCTTCACCCTGTCCTAGTGTTTCTTAGCCCCTTTGGCAAATACTGATTGATTGGAGATTAAGTAGAAGTTTGTAGAGTGATGGGAGAACCCAACCACTGTGTATATGGTTGGTTCACTGGGAAAGTGCATACCAGGTTTTGAATTAACCTTGAGTTATGCTTTTGGGACATACATTCCTAAAGTAAGGACTCATGTGTAATAGAGTAGTTAATAGTCCTTGAATCGGTTGGCTTGGGTTTGAATGCTGGCTGGGACACTCACTAACTCAGTGATCTTGGAAGAATCTCATATATTTTCTGTGCTTCAGTTTCTTTATTTGTAGAGTAGAGATGACAGTAATGGTATTGCTGGTGTACTACTGTAGTGAGAAATGAGTTAATGTGTATATAGCACTTAGAGCCTAGCAAAGTAGAAGCAATTGCATGGGAATTCTGTGTTCCCCACACTCCTCAACCACGTTTCTCGGTTTTATTTGAGAAAATATGTAAGGTCTCTGGAATGAGATCTAGGAAAGAAAATCTTCTCAAAAATGTTATTTAAGCAGAATTTTCAGTTCTATGAATATCTAATTTATTTCCTGAATGGCAATCAGGTGTCTCCTTTCCACTGAGATACTTGCTTGGACTAATTCATATTTTATGTCTAAAGCTAATTCTTTCAAATGCAAAACTTCTTCTTACATCTTCACTAACAAATTTGGATACATGTTAATATAGTTATGTGAATATTAGGATTCTAAAATGTACTTAATTTTAAGACAAGTTTCTGAGAAGGACAAAAGTGTTTGTATCTAAATGTAATTGTTGAGTACTCTTTTCCCACATTTTTATGTATAACAAGGTCTCACTCTCAAGATCCTTTCATAGACTTGATCCTTTCTGTTTTAACTCAGTGGCTGGCACATCCCTTTATGTTCCAGTGATCTATAGATGAATAAGTGGGGAATTATAAGTGTATTTGTTGGATCAAGGAATTCTTAAAGCCAAATTATTAGGTCCTTATGTGAGAATAAATGATATGGGATGGTAGATAGGGCATGAGTTGAATGTTAAAAATCTGGATTCTCTTCCCACTTCATCTGTTACAAAGCTGTATGTCTCAGAATCTCCCTAGACTTCCCTCAAATGAAGGATTTGAATGAGGTGTTGATTAAGATTTCTTACAAATCTGATACTATATGATTCTGAAATTTCTTATTGACCCTGCATTTTTGAAGTGTGTGCTTTGCTTTGACTGACATATATATTTTCTTTCCTTGTTTTCATAAAAATCATTTGAGATGCCTTTGCCAGATGACCAGCTAGGGTGAGAGGTGCAACCCATAGCTGCAAAGTAGAAAAAGCTGCCTGGATCTGCAGGAGAACAAGTCCATGACCTTGACATTGTAGCGTCCCCATCCCCAGACACAGGAACTCGGATCCAGCAGTGTTTGATTGCATGTCAGATGAATAAAGACAAACTCCAAAGCATCATTACCTTACTGCTAGTGGACAATTGTTTGTGTTTTGCTATTTTGCAGAAGATAGCATAGCAATGAAAAGATAAATTACTGTACAAGGTTTCAGAGTTGCCATTTGTTTGTGTAATATTTTCTTTTCTAAGGAGACAGTGTAGGTTAAGGAACAGCTTTCTCTCTGTCTGCCTCTCAGAGATAATTTGAATTTCTCAGAGGTCTGATAAAGAAATGAGATTAACCTATTTTGTGATCTACTCTGCCTTTTCATTTTGGAGGCATTCATTTTCATGTTAATTTTTTCCTTACGGCAGTAAGTAGAGTGGTTTTTTTTTTTTTTTTTGGTTGACAGGTTTACTTAACACAAGAAATCTCAAAAAAAAAAAATCATTTTGGATAAATCCTTCTACAAGAGAGAGTTAGATGATCTGTTATGGAACTAGTTTATTCCCTCTAGAATCATGACAGTGAGGTGGCTAAAATGCTTGTTACAGGGTTGAAGGTTGTTGTTGACAATTCAAGTTGTTGATTATAGTAAATATAAATTAAGGTATTATTGTAGCATGGGTGGCTAACTTTTCTTTAGTTTAATTATTATTTTGAGAAACAGTCTGTAAAAACATTAATTTCCACCTTTCTCTTTTCTTCTAGTCATGGACTCCTGCCTTGTAGATCCTTCTGTGAGTCTGCAAAAGAGGGCTGTGAGTCAGTCCTGGGAATGGTGAATGCCTCCTGGCCCGATTTCCTCAAATGTTCACAGTTTAGAAACCAAAGTGAAAACAGCAATGTCAGCAGGATTTGCTTCTCACCACAGCAGGAAAACGAAAAGCAATGTAGGTGTCTGCATTTTGTTGCATTTTTTGAAGTTTTTATTGAAATTCATGCTAGGAAATACACAAATAACGCATATAGTACAATAAATTTTAATAAAGTGACCAGACTCATGTAACCAGCACCCAGATCAAGAAATAGAATAGTAACAGCAATCCAGAAACCCAACCTTCCTACCAGTGATCTGACCCTCCCCAAAGAGACCTCTATACGGACTTCCATCACCTCAGGTAATTTTGCCAACTTCTGAACTTGATATCAGTGGTATCAATCGTACAGTATGCATGCCTTTTTTGTCTAACTCCATTTGCTCAACATTATGTTTTAGAGATTCACTGTACTTTCATCTTCTTGTAGTTCATTCATTCTCATTTTTCATGGTATTCTAATATATTTTATGGGCTTCCCTGGTGGCTCAGTGGTAAAAAATTCACCTGCCCATGCCTGCCAGTGCAGGAGATGCAAGTTCATCCCTGAGTTGGGAAGATCCCTGAGAGAAGGAAATGGCAAACCACTACTGTATGCTTGCCTAGGAAATTTCATGGACACAGGAGCCTGGTGGGCTAGTCCATGGGGTTGCAAACAGTCAGACATGACAGTGACTAAACAATAATATGTTTTATACCACAATATATTTTTCTACTCTGCTGTTGACAGACATGTGAGGTGTTTCCAGCTACTGTGAATGGTGATGCTAGGACTATTCTTGTACATGTCTTTGATGGAACATGGCTATGTATTTGATCAGCAAAACAGTTTTTTAAAGTGGTTATGGACATTATATTCCTCCTAGCTATGAAAGTTGCACTTGCTCCAAATTCTCCCCAAAACTTGGTATTGCCAGTCATTTTCATTTGAGTGATTCTGATGGTAATGTTGTGGTATTTCTTTGTGGTTTTAAGTTACATTTTCCTAATGATTGGGGCTGAATTTTCAAGCTGTTTTGGTTATTTAAATATCCTTTTTTGTGAAGTGTCTGTCCAAGTATTTTGCCCATTTTAATTGGGTAGTCTGTCTGTCTGTTCCTAATTTGCATTGTATGCATTGTAAAGATCTCCCACTGGCTGGCTTACCTTTACTTTCTTCTGTTAGTGTCTATTATGGAATAGAAAGTCTTAATTTTAATGGGTTAGTATTATTAATCTTTTCCAATCCTCAGTTTTCCAGATTCTCAGAGGCTGTGAAAGCCTCTTTCTAAATTACTAGGAGGGCCCTTTGGCTTCCACAACGTGAGTTACAGTTGCCTGCAGTTTTGAGTTCTTTTTCTAGAATATTGGTGCTTAGCACTAAGTCATCCAATCCACTGTCCTTATAGTTACTTGCCAAATACTTGGTGTGTCACCCCATTGAGTGCATTCCTTTCTTTAGGTAGAGTATTCTAGTTCACTTCTGATAACGATTTTAGCAATTGGACCACCCCCTGATGCCAGGGAATGTCTGTCTCCACCTACCATCAGTAATGGCAACTTCACACTTATGCCAGCAGTGAGTGATCCAGATCAATAACCCCATCAGACTGCCTGCTTTCTGGGACCATTCCTGCAACTGTCACAAGCTGGGTCTTTCAGAAGCAGTCACTGAGATGGAATTTGTTGTACAGGGTGTTTATTAGGTATCAGCACTTGTGTAAAGGAGGAGAGAGAAGGCAGGATTAGGTGGAGGCAGAAGCTGAAATGTGATCCAGGCCCACTGAAGCTTTAGCTAAATCCTCAGGGAGTTCTGGGGCTCATATGGTCTCAGGGACTTGTTCCATGTTGGGACGAGTCAGCCAGGTCTTTATACCCCCACCTGAAGCCACCACTGGATGTGATCCTTCTTGGGAAGGATGTGCCCTTGTTTAGGGCCGTTCTCTGTTGGATTACAGTGGGGGAAGCAGATCCTCTCCTGAAGGGCAGGAGTGTAGAGTGGGAACAGACCACATTGATCCAGTAAGAACTGCACTGATTTTGCTCTCTGTTTATAAGACAGTGTCGGTAAGACTCCACCTCCCTCCTGTTTGTTTCCATTCTGAGAGTGCGTTTCTCTGGTGAGCCTTGCTGAGAAACCAAGGTGTTTCTTGCATTCTGCTCCTCCTTGGCAGTCCCAAGTTGTAATTTTTTTTTTTTTTTTTTTTGGTAGAGCAGAAAGATTGCTAGATTTCCACTTGGCTTTGCAGAGGTTTTCTACCTAACTCTTTGGCTTGTTCTTTATAGCAGAAGCCTTGAGGGGAAATCTTTCCACACAATAGGCCTGCCCTTCTCTGTGTCTCCTTCCCCGCTACATCCTCGGCACCTTTATTTCCCACTCCTCTGGTAGCACCAAAACTCGAATTTTTGTCTGTCTACCTCTGTGGGATTACCAAAAAGTTCTACTGGCTTCTCTGCCTCTTTGCAGTGGCCCTCTGTCCAGATTCTCAGTTTCTAGTACTGTGCCAAGAATTGGCAAGTTCCAAGGGGTAAAAGCATCCATACATAGAATGTAGACTGTTTGTTCTACAGTTGTCTTCTCTCTGGATCTTAGCCACTCACCTCTTAATAGTCTCACCAGCTATCAGAGGCCTTTAAATGGATGTTTCTTGTGTTTCATCTGGCTTTTCCAGTTTTACTTGATGGGAGAGACATTAACCTGTCACAAGTTACTCATCCAAGCCTAAAGTAAGGGTTTGTTTATTTCTTTTTAACACAATATACAGTAGAGGTCTACTACTAAATTAGGATTCCCTCCAAAAGGTTGTATATAGCAATAAACTACCAGAATGATGAGTGAGTGTACATGAAAAAGAAGCCCTTTTAATTCTTTTTCAGCTACATTTCTCCCATTTTAATAAGAACACTTTATTACTCATCATTTGGAAAAAGTAGCCTGTTGATATAGGATTTAAGAATCCACTGAGGTGAAAATAAAAAATCATCAGTGTTCCATAACATGATGGTCCTAAAGTATCAGTTTTTAAAATCAAAGTAATACCAATATTCTTTAATAGCTCTAGGTGAAATGCCACTTCACATATGTTCCTCAAATATCAGAAGATAGTACAAATCTTTCCATCTCGGAAAAGATTGATGGTTTTGGAAAAGATCTGGGAAGATATATTAAAAAAAACTTACATTTTAAGAGAATAGAAATGTCCTAAGTACACTCATCTGAGACCCTCTATTTGTCAACCTTTTTAGAATTCTTTATACTCTTTTTTTCCATGTAGAGTTAATTATCTGAAAATGAGTCTGATAATCGGTGTTTGATGCAGTATTTTCCAGGAATTTAAAATAATTTTTCCATCTCATGCTTGATAGATAAGCGGTATGCTAGCCATCACAGGTATATTCATAGGGCATGTGCTAGGAAAGAACCACTGTTAGCTGTGATATTTATGCATGCATGAGAATATAATTTCTAGCGCACACACACATAGTTACTTAAAAATGTTCATATACTAAGAATATTGTATGCCAGGTAGAAAAGTATCAATTATATAATATTGCCTTAATCGTATAAGGGTTTGTGCTGTAAGACCAGTTATGAATATAACTCATGAAAGTCTTTTTCTCATTTTTTCACTTATTTAGTAAATATTCATTGAGTATTCAGTTCTGAGCATTATTGCAGGTAATATGAAAAAATAAAAGGAATTACAGTAACGATAATATTGGTTTATATCCACCTAGAGTGATGGTTCTCAACCAGAGATAATTTTGCGACCCCTCCACCTGGGAACATTGGCAATGTCTAGAGATAACTTGGTTGTCACAACTCTGGGGACAGAAAGAGTTGCTACTGGCATTTTGCAGGTAGAGACCCACTATACTGTAAAACATCCTGCAGGGCGTAGGGCAGCTACCCACACAAACTGTTTGGTCCCAAATGCCAGTAGTGCTCCTTTTGAGAGACTCTAGGTTAGGCGTGATGTTTTGCAAGGTACTTGGCTTCCCTGGTGGCTCAGACGGTAAAGCGGCTGCCTGCAATGCAGGAGACCCGGGTTCTATTCCTGGGTTGGGAAGATCCCCTGGAGAAGGAAATGGCAATCCACTCCAGCACTCTTGCCTGGAAAATCCCATGGATGGAGGAGCCTGCTGGCTCCAGTCCATGGGGTCGCAAAGAGTCGGACACGACTGAGTGACTTCACTCACTTTCTAGTAATAATAATAATAATACTTCTCATACTCCCGACCTTTAAGGAGTAATATTTAATACTTTAAGGAGTGTTAAGCCTAATTTGGTAGATCTATATATAAGAATGTGAGAAACAGTGTAAAAAGAACATTAGTAACTCCATATAACATGCTGACAGACAGAAACTGTAGAAGAACACAAGTTAAATGTCAATGGAATAGAAGTGGAGTCAATGATATAAAGGAGTTCTGAATGTTTGAAAAATGAAGGGTCTCACTTGACACAGAGGAAGCAAGGGGGTGTCCTGGGTAGGCATTCAGCACTGCGGACCTGTATTGGGTGTCAGGTGTCTATTTAGCCCATGAAACAAATGATGATTAAAAGTTGACTCCCATCTTAGTTTTCTCCTTCCAACTCGTCAAGTCATTTGCCCAAGAAAACAGCAGCCTCGCTTTTACCTTGTGAACCCCATTCTCCTTTCCAAAGTGCTTTCACAGCTGTTAGCTCACTTTGCTTCCAGAGTAAATCTCTGAGGTATTATCATCTTCATTTTATAAATTAGGAAACTGAGGTTCAGGAAGATTATCCCAAGATTATTTTAAATCAGCCCCCCAGTTCTGTTTTCATCCCGGGACCGTCCTGGGATTTGATTATTAATCTTTGAATGCTCCCCTCTGTTACAGCCTCCTTCTCACAAGAGCTTTCAAATGCCTTTTTAGACTGAGCTGAGCCAAAACTCACAACCTGTAACAGCTGCTTTTCCCAATGCACAGCTCTGTAAATTTAATTCATCTTGTCATAGCATCTTTTCAATCAGTCATAACTCTGAAGATATTTTGTTCTCATATGGAAGGATACTCAGTTGTCTTACCCTTTCTATCTTATATCAATGCCTGGTCCCGTAAAGTAAATAATGTGCTAACGTGATAATGCTGTGGAAACTATTCTCAGAGGTTTTTAAAATAAACATTAGTGTGTGTTTCCATAGTTGACTTGTGAGAACTCAGAGGGCTAAAGGTCAAGGTCCATCAATCATTCTGAGCTTTCTGACTAGTCCTTTACTCCACCTTGTCTGAAATTGTGTATGGAAAGTAGTTTAGAAATAGATCTCTGGTGCCATGAAAGAACTTCAGCTATTTATTCTTTCATTTTCCTCTTCCTTTTCCGAATATCTTATTTGCTTTCTTAGCTTTGGTTGTTGAGATAAACCACTTCAGTATGTTAGCCCCAGTACATTGTTGTCTCAAGATCTTAGTAAAACATAATACCCCCTTTCTCATTTTGTGTTGTGAATTCACTTGGGAAAATTACTTTCTTTAAGGTAGTGTCAATATTTTGCCAGAGGCAGATGAGTAGAGTTACCAAAATTAGCCACACACTTTTCATTACAATGAATAGTCAAATATAATGAGATTTGCCTAGAACCTCAAATTTTGTAACATTTATAATTTTAAATTATTGACAGCTTAAGTTGTAAAAGCATTTTCTTTCTTTGATATATAGTTGCTTCTTTTAAGGGCCCCAAACCTAAATCTGAAGACTTGTTTTCAAGCCCTAGTTGTTTTATTTAATAACTGGGTGGTCTTGAAGCAAGTTTCATAAACCCTTTTTATTTCTCTTTCCTCAATTTTATTTCAATTTCCTCAATACAGTAGGAATAATACCTGGGTGGTAGAATGGTTTTATGGACTAAATAAAATACTGTATTTGAAAACATTTTGGGAATCCATAACGCACTATGAAAATGTAAACGCTTCAGTATAACAGACATTTAGAAGCGTGTTCTATGGACCATGTAGTCAGTGAGGAACTGGGAAGGAAAGACGGAATGCAGAACTTTTAAAAAAGCTTATTTATTTGGCTGCATTAGGTCTTAGTTGCCCCTCATGGGATCTCTTTAGTTGCAGCATGTGAGATCTAGTTCCCTGACCAGAGATCCCACCCAGGCCCCCTGCAATGGGAGCATGTAATCTTAGCCACGGACCAGGGAAATGCTGGCATGCAGACTTTTTAAAGTGCTCATAAGCCCATGGAGAGCTAGACAGATGAGTACAAAGGCAGAGCCTAAGACAAGGATTTGAGCACAAATCATATGTTTGGGAGAGGTGTGGACCAGTGGAGGAGTGGGAAGGTGGTTCAAGGGATGGAAGGTGGCCAGTAAAGGTAAATTATGAATCCAGCTACCATTGTGGTCAACTGGGGCTTAATGTCATGGTAAAATCTGGGAAATAGTGTATGATTTGTACAATATGGCTCCAAATTACCCCACTAGAGGGATGAGGAACTGAGGGATACCCTTCCTTCCTTTAGCCTTTGAAGCTGATAAGGATCTACTACAGCCTATAAGTACTATGTCCTGTAAGAGCAGAGACACGGGATTGTGGAGGAGGAAGTCCGAAACCTGGCTGCACCCCACAGAGGAAGGCCTTTGTCTCTGGTTATTTCTCCTTCATCTGTGGCACTCTCTTTGCCTTTGTTTCTAGAACACTGCTCTGTTTTGGTCTGCTTCCCATACTCTGGCCACACATCAGTCTCTCTCCTCCTCTCCTGGCTCCTGAAATATTGATATTCCACAGAACTCTGGTCTCAACCCTCTTTTCTCAATAGTCTGTTCATTTTGTCTAGGAAACCTCATAGTTGCTCATAGCCACATAAGTACTAATGACTCTTAAATCTGTACTTCATCCCTAATCTTATTCCACTCCCTCAGGCCTCCAACCTGTATTCCGAAGTCCTTGCTCCAACCTCTCAAGCAAAGCTACTTTCCCCTAGATCTCCAGGAATTGTCATCCATGTTGCTGAATTCTATGGGAAGTTCTCAGTCTTCCCCTGACTTGACCTCCTCCAACTTTTGCCACCTTTAATCACTCTCTTCATCCAAGATAAACCCTCTAGGCTTCCAGGGAGGTTTTCTTTCTACTTTTGGTCTGTGTGCGTATTCAGTTGCATCTGACTCCTTGTGACCCTCATGGACCGTAGGCCACCAGGATCCTCTGTCCATAGGATTTTCCAGGCAAGAATATTGGAGTAGATTGCCATTTCCTCCTGCCAGGGATCTTCCCGACCCAGAGTTCAAACTTGTGTTTCCTGCAAGTCTCCTACACTGTAGGCAGATTCTTTATGTCTGAGCCACCAACAGAATTTCTTTCTACTCTGGCCACCTATTTTCAGCCTCCTTTGATATTTTCTCCTCATTTCTCTCACCTCTAAACACTAGAGTGCCCCAGGGCTCATTTCTTGGACCACTCCTCTTTTTGATGATCTAATTCAGGCTCATGGCTTGAAATACCACCAGACACTGACATCTACCAGCATGGATCTCAAACCCACACATCCTCTAAACTCTGGGCTTGCATGTATATGTATGCTTGTGCTATATACTCACACCACACACACACACACACTGCTTTCAGCTTTCTAGTTATTTCTACTTGAGTGTCTGCAAAAATGTGTTAAGCATAGTAGGTCCTACATACTACCCTGATCTAGTATTGACCCCACCCCTGCTCTCCTTCAAACCCTCCTCATGTTAGTAACAACTTCATTCTTCTAGTTGTTTCAGCCAAAAGCCTTGTACCATTCTTGACTTTTCTCTTTCTCTTCCATACCATATCTGATCTTTCAGAAATCTTACTGTCTCTACTCTCAAAATGTACACATAATCCAACCAGTGTTCACCATCTTCATGACAACCCCTGGCTCTGGTCATTTCAGTTTCTGCTTGGATTATCCTTCCACCTCCTTATTAGCATCCTTGCTTGCCCCAGCAGGTTGTTCTCCATACGGAAGCAAAAGGGATCATTTAAACATTTACATCTCTCCTCTCCAAGTTTTCCCATCTCCCTCAATATAAAAGCCACTATCCCTACAACCTTCAGGGCACTCCATCAGTATCATTGCCTCGCATGACTCCAGGGGGGCACCAGTCACACAGAATTCAAGATAAACAGTGCCTGCTAGAGTTGTACAACACAAACATCCTGCCCTTCATTATCTGGCCCGTATCATCTCTCTGATTTTTCTCTGAATACTTGCCTTTTTGCTCTTAAGGCTCCAACTCCTCTGCCTGCAATGCTCTTCTCCTAGAGATATCTTCTCAGTTCTTTAAGGCATCTGTCTGTAGGGCTGTAACATAGAACATGTTAGGGAGAGTGATCACAGATAAGGGAAGGAAGAGAAGCCATAGGAATAACAGCTATTGTTACTGTTGTGGTTATTAGGGCAGTGATAGAGATAAAGACTTGGAAGAACTCTTAATAAACTACACAATCAACTTGTCCAGTACTTGAATTTCGTTTGGCTGTGAATTGAAACTTGAAGGTTTTAAAAATCATTTGAAGTCCCTAACAATCTCTTTCCATCTATGAACCATGAGGAATGCTCAGCTTGTGGATTTCCTCTGTTTTCTGTGAAAGCCAGTCTTGTTTTGACTTCCCTCCTTCCCATGCCAGCTAAAGAAGCAGTGCCAAATAAAACAGATTTCTTGTTGAGCCTAAGTACTAGCTCTTCTCTTTGGGTTCAGTAATTCTTATTTATAGATCATTTGAGATTAGGTGTCTATTCTCTGCCAGATATTGCTTTGCTTGAGATGGCACAGTGGTTCCTAAAACAGAAATAGAGAGATGTCCTTTCCTCACCTGCTTTCATTCATTCTTCTTCTATTTTTGAGTTAATAGCATGGCTTGGAAGTTGGTAACTCAGAAACCCAATATCATGGGTTGATCCCTGTGCATCTTACAGAATATTATTTTGTTCAGTGGCTGGAGACCAAGGGCATCCACTTTTTGTTCAGTATTGCCTCTTGCTATCAGAAATCCACATTTGTGGTCTTACAGATGATAATAAAATACAGAAATGTTTATCAACAAAGCAAAAGTTTGATTTTTTGATATATGTAATTATAAATTCATAGCGCTAAGCCTATTTTATTTTGGTCAATAAGCAGTCTGACCACTCTAACAAGAATGCTGGTAATTCACATGTGAACAATTCAAAGCCTGATCTATTTTAATTCTATCTCCAGCTTTATATCTCTATGTTGATCAATTTAATCACAGCAGATACATCTTTATAGAACCAGGTAGCTGAATAAAATTGCTGGTTGTTTTTTTTTTTCCCACACAATAAAAATGTTAGCTTAGTTCTGTTTCATATTTCTGTCTAAAAATTCCCAAGACTGGATACTACCTCAGTCCTTTTGATGGACATAACTCCTTACACTCAGTCAGTTATCCTTGAAATTGAGCTCCAGGAACGTGGCAATTTCCTGATAATTCAGACTTCCTAGAGTTTGAACTCTACACTCTGGGCCACCCACTTAAACTAATGCGTGATTCAGAATCATCTCATCAAAGTCTGAATCTCTCCTGAAATTGCGACTTCATTATGCCAAATAGCATCACGATCTTCATAACTTCAATTCCATTGAGCTCAGCAGTTGGGAAGCAATTGCCATCTCCATTTCATCCACTCAATCCATATGTTTATTTGGTGTCTAAACCTCTGTGCACATTTAAACAAAATGAGCTAAATCCATATTGAGGAGGCTGTGAATGTAACATAGTATTCAGAGGTATGGTCTTCCAAATATTTTTGCTTGTGGGACCCTAAAAGGATTTTGAAAAATTATATACCCCTTTCACGATTTTAAGTTAATATTTAAAAACTTTAAATCATGAATGTAAGCAGTTGACAGAATACAATCTAAAGGATATTATAATAATCGACATTTTAAAAATGAAACTGTTATATTACTCTTTTAAATGTGTTCAGTGGAATTTAAATACCATAGTGACTTGGCACTCACAGCCATTCAAAATTTGCAAGCTCTTCTTTTAATATTGGACAGATACTACATAGCTTCTCTTTTCACACTTCTATTTCCCTTTGCTCACAGAATTTCATTCTGGTGTATTCTTTTTAATGCTTATAATTATTTTTATCACCCTAGAAAAAAGCCACATATGAGAGTGGAAATTATTACTTACAAAAAACTTCTCTCATTTATGAGACTGAGTGTTAGCATTTTGATTAACTTTCTGTAGTAATTGTGACTTAAGTCTACTATGTATAAATAATTACTAAGCTTAAATGTGACTTTTGTTGGAAATTCATCTCTCATTGTGTTAGATGGGATGATTTCTTTTAAAACTGGTTTGTGTAGAATGGAACAGGGTTTGGCATCAATTCCATTTGTACTTTTTTTGTCTTCTGGATTGTAATGACTTGAAGACTTATTCATATAATTGCTCCTGCTGCTGCTAAGTTGCTTCAGTCATGTCTGACTCTGTGCGACCCCATAGATGGCAGCCCACCAGGCTCCCCCGTCCCTGGGATTCTCCAGGCAAGAACATTGGAGTGGGTCGCCATTTCCTTCTCCAATGCATGAAAGTGAAAAGTGAAAGTGAAGTTGCTCAGTCATGTCCGACTCTTAGCGACCCCATGGACTGCAACCTAACAGGCTCCTGCGTCCATGGGATTTTCCAGGCAAGAGTACTGGAGTGGGGTGCCATCGCCTTCTCCGATTCATATAATTAAGTACATGGAAATAAAAGGAGTTTACCATAATAATGGTCCTCAATTATTTGAGCAACTTTCCAGGTTAATATCAAAAGTCACATAGTAATAATCTACCATTAAAATTATTAGAGTCTTGGTTTGATTCTTCTCCTATTTTTGAAAGTAAAAATTGGAAAGCACCTTACTTGCCCATGAATTTATTATCCTGTCATTAGAGTCTTCATGGTCTCAATTTCTGATAATTTTACCAGGATTTATCAAACATCTATTTATTTTATTTATCTAACATCTTTCAGTTAGATCACTTTGTTTAAATCCATATACTGATAAAGAATTGGGAAACTGAAATATTGTTAATTTCAATTTATCTTTGATAATACACAAATTTTGATGAAAAGCTTTATATGCTATCACATGCATTAAATATATACATCAAAACTTTGAAGCTGTTTATTTGGTTCATTCAATTGACATAGAATTTACCTAATTGGTAAAGCCAAACTTCACTGTCAAACTAATTGGCCAAATTAGAGTGACTTTCTGACAGAAATAAGCTGATTTTTAGTTTATATTAGTGTGTTAGTACGTGTCCCTGTGTAAAGTATCTTACTTAACTTCTTAATTTACACAATAAAATTCAGTTTTTTCTTGTGTACAATTCTGTGAATTTTAACACATGCATAGATTCTTATAACCATTAACACATCAGGATGCACAATAGTTCTATTACCAAAATGTGTACTCATGTTATCCTTTGTGATCAAACCCACATTCCAACCCCATTGATCTGCTCTTCAGACTTTGTCATACCTTTCCAGGATGTCATGTAAATAGAATTACAGTATCTTTTGAGACTAAACTTCTTTCACTTACAGTGATACCTTTAAGATTAATTCATGTTGTTACTTGTATCCACTATTAGTATTATTTTTACTATTAGTATTTGATTTCTATGTATGATGACTTACTTGTTGTAGGACATTTATTTTTAATGCATACCTGTACCCCAAGCTCAAGCAAGTTTTCCCAAACCTCATCCTGCGTGGCCCCCATGACTCAGTGCCCCTGAGTTGGCATGTCCTCTTAGCTGCCTCTTCTGCAAGATTCCCAGCTACGGCCTAAAGGATATTTTTTATTTCCAACTTTTAGTGATTATGAGTATTATTGCCAGCCATTTACTTAAATTTTTTTAAGCAAATTCCTCCAGGATAAACACCTAGATTGGTAAGTGCTTTATTATATAGGAATTGCCAAACTGTTTTCTAGACTGGCTGTTTTGTTTTGCTTTCTCGCCAATAATGTATGTGAATTCCAGTTGTTCCATAATCTCACCGGTGCTTGGTATTGTCCGGTTGATTTGTATTGCTTTTGTGTTAGCTATTCTAACAGGTATGGAAAGGTATCTCATTGTGGTTTTAATTTGCATTTATTTGTTGACTAGTGAATGAGCATCTTTAACATGCTGATTTCCCATTGGTACATCTTCTTTGGTGAAGTGCCCTTTCATTTCCTTTGCTTATTTTTTTCCCCCTTGGGTTGTATTTCTTATTGTTGAGTTTTGAGAGTTCTTTGTATATTCTCGGTGGCAAATCTTTTATTGATTATGTGATTTGGAAATACTTTCTCCCAGCCTACACCTGTCTTTTCATTCTCTTCACATTGTCTTTCACTGAGCAGACATTTTTATTTCAATGAAGTCTAATTTATCAATCTTTTTTTGTATGTTACATGCTTTTGTATCAAAGAACTCTTTGCCTTACATATGTGCATGAAGATTTTCTCTTATAATTTCTCCTGAGACTTTTATACTTTTCGTTTTATTTTGAAATATGGTGAGTTAAATTTTGCATGAAGTGTGAAGTACAGGTCAAGTGGTATTTTCTTTTTGCAAATTGATATCCAATTTTTCTAGGATCACTTGTTGAAAAGACTATCCTTTCCTCATTAAAGTGCTTTTGTACCTTTGTTATGTTTATTTACCATATTCATGTGGGTCTGTTTCTTGATTCTACTCTGTTCCATTCTGTATCTATCCAAAACCATGCTATCTTAATTATTATAGCTTTATCATAAGTGTTAATATCTTGGTGGTGTGAATTTTTCAACTGTGTTCTTATTGAAAATTTATTTTTAAGTTCTAGTGTCTTGCCTTTCTGTATAAATTTTAGAATCAGCTTGTCAAAAAATCCTGCAGTGATTTGATTGGAATTGTGTTAAAGCTATTAATCAGTTTAGAAAGATGTCAGTTTGATATCTTAATCATATTGAATCTTTTAAACCATAACCTTGGTTTATCTTACCATTTATTAGGTCTTCCTTGACTCTGATATCAACATTTTCGTTATATAGATTTTGCACATATTTGGATTCTTTTAGAGCTGTTGTAAAAAGTATTGTTTTTATGATATTGGTCTATTTTTCATTGTTTGTTATGGTAAACAGAATTATAAAATACTCTCCATTCCCCTGGAGTATACTCACTGTACCTGTATAATTTCCCTACTTTTGAATGTGGACATGAATTGTGTATATGATATGATAGTCACTTCTGTTATATGTCCCAGCCAACTTTGAGAAAGGTAGAGTATGAATGGAAGGGCTGACATAATCATTTAACCCTTAAACTCTATTCTTGGTCCCTGATCGTTTTTATTATGAAAGATACTGAATTTTATCAAATGCTCTTTTCTGAGTCTGTTATTTTGATCATTTGGTTTTTCTTTAGTTTGGTAATCAGATGATTACATTTAAAAATTTTTTTGGATGTTGAATAGCATTGCTTCTGAGGATAAACCCCACTTGGTTGATTATTTTGTGCCTAAAGATGATTTTCCTTGAATTTATTCTATCAGGTTGATGGAAAAGCTCATTCATTCTGAACGAACTTTTTGGCCAACCCAATATTAGGGGGCTTCGGACACGACTGAAGTGACTTACCAGCAGCAGCAGCAGCAGCAGCTGTGATTCTAAAGTCTAAATTTATATCTTTCACTAAATTTAGGAAGTTATAGTCATTTATTTTTCAATTTTCTGAATAAATGTTTCTCATTTCCTTCTTGAATTTTAATGACATCAATGTTAGCTCTTTTTATAGTACCCAACTGGTCCCTAAACTTATGTTCATTTTTTTTTTTTCCAGTCATTCTTCTCTCTCATGCAGGTTGGATAATCTGTTAATCTATGTTCAAGTTCATTGGCTCTTTCCATTGTCATCTCAGTTCTGCCATTCTGTGGCTCTTAAAAAGAAAGGAACTTAGTTACCATATTTTTTAGTTCGAAAATTTCTACTTGATTCTTTCTTGAAGTTGTTATTTCTCTACTGAGAACTTCTGTCCTTCCACTCATTTCAAACCTGTTGACCATTACTTCATGGAGCATGCGTATAATAGCTAATTTAAAGGCTTCATCAAATAATTCCAACATCTACGTCATCTGAGGGTTCAGTTCAGTTCAGTTCAGTTCAGTCGCTCAGTCGTGTCCGACTCTTTGTGACCCCATGAATCACAGCATGCCAGGCCTCCCTGTCCATCACCAACTCCCGGAGTTCACTCAGACTCACGTCCATCGAGTCGGTGATGCCACCCAGCCATCTCATCCTCTCATCCCTTTCTCCTCCTGCCCCCAATCCCTCCCAGCATCAGAGTCTTTTCCAATGAGTCAACTCTTCACATCAGGTGGCCAAAGTACTGGAGTTTCAGCTTTAGCATCATTCCTTCCAAAGAAATCCCAGGGCTGATCTCCTTCACAATGGACTGGTTGGATCTCCTTGCAGTCCAAGGGACTCTCAAGAGTCTTCTCCAACACCACAGTTCAAAAGCATCAATTCTTCAGCGCTCAGTCTCCTTCACAGTCCAACTCTCACATCCATACATGACCACAGGAAAAACCATAACCTTGACTAGACAGACCTTCGTTGGCAAAGGAATGTCTCTGCTTTTGAATATGCTATCTAGGTTGGTCGTAACTTTCCTTCCAAGGAGGAAGCGTCTTTTAATTTCATGGCTGCAGTCACCATCTGTAGTGATTTTGGAGCCCCCAAAAATAAAGTCTGACACTGTTTCCACTGGTTCCCCATATATTTCCCATGAAGTGATGGGACCGGATGCCAGGATCTTCATTTTCTGAATGTTAAGCTTTAAGCCAACTTTTTCACTCTCCACTTTCACTTTCATCAAGAGGCTTTTTAGTTCCTCTTCACTTTCTGCCATAAGGGTGGTGTCATCTGCATATCTGAGGTTATTGTTATTTCTCCAGGCAATCTTGATTCCAGCTTGTGTTTCTTCCAGTCCAGCGTTTCTCATGATGTACTCTGCATAGAAGTTAAATAAGCAGGGTGACAATATACAGCCTTGACGAACTCCCTTTCCTATTAGGAACCAGTCTGTTGTTCCATGTCCAGTTCTAACTGTTGCTTCCTGACCTGCATACAGATTTCTCAAGAGGCAGATCAGGTGGTCTGGTATTCCCATCTCTTTCAGAATTTTCCACAGTTTATTGTGATCCACACAGTCAAAGGCTTTGGCATAGTCAATAAAGCAGAAATAGATGTTTTTCTGGAACTCTCTTGCTTTTTCCATGATCCAGAGGATGTTGGCAATTTGATCTCTGGTTCCTCTGACTTTTCTAAAACCAGCTTGAACATCAGGAAGTTCACAGTTCACATATTGCTGAAGCCTGGCTTGGAGAACTTTGAGCATTACTTTACTAGCATGTGAGATGAGTTGGTGTGTATGTTTTCACTGGGGTTACTGAGAATGATCTGCTTTTTAGTTTGTCAACCGATTTTGGAGTAACAAGTCAGCATTTTGAGTACATTATGAGATTCTAGGCCTTGCTAAAATTCTCTGGAGGGTGTTGGTTTCCATTTGTGTTTTGTTGTTTCATAGTCACCTGACCCACTGGGGTTCAGGTCATAAGTTCCATTATACTTTCTGTGGGCTTTGGTTCCAATGTCAGTTTAGTTTTCAAAGACTTTGTTGTGCCTCTTGGATGTATGCCTCCTGTGGACCAGTCTGGTAGCTGGGCCATACCAACATTGCAGTTTACTTCTCAAAGCTTTTGGTATTATTGTTCAAACCATGTTTATGGATTCATTCTGGGGAATATGCTCAGGACTTCATACACAGCTTCCTCCTCGGTGGCCTCCTGGAAACTCCCTAACTCCCAGGGACCCTTCCTCCTGTTTTTTTGTTTAAAAAGCTGTAGTTTCATCATCCATTCAGTGTCATGTCCACCTCTGGGGCAAATACACAGCCTAGGCTGTCGCTGCCTCCCCTGTTGCAGACATGCTGCTTTATTACTGGGACCTCCCTCCAAAGTAGGGTCAAGAGAAAAGACACCTCGGGGATTTCCCCTTCTGTTTGGCAGGGACCCTCCCTCCCATTTCTCTGACCAGGGAGAGAGTTTCTCTTGACCATGCCTGCTACATAGTTCCATAATTTTACTACCCTGATTCTGTGTTGCAAAATATGGGTGGAAAAAGAAAAACACTAGAAAACACACTTCGTTATTAGTCTTTTTTTTTTAATTGAAGTATATTTGACATATAGCATTATATTAGTTTCAAGTGTACAATGTAATGACTTAATATTTGTATTAGTCTATTTTAAGTTAAGTTCCCTTTTCAATCTGCCTGTTATTCCTTCCTTTTCAGATACCGAACATAACTTGCTTTATGTGTTTTATTGACAATATTCAGTTATAATCAGAGGGGTAATGAGGTGGAATATTCTTATTCCATCTTAACTGGAGCTAGAAGCTTAGACTCTCACTCTCTATCTCTAATATTAAGATACGTATTTAAGCAGACAGACAGACAAAACTCAAGGCTTTGACACACATTTGCTGTCTGAAGGAAATAAGCACTCTTGCCTTCAGTGCTTCTTCTCTGTGCTCTTTTAGCTTTGCCCATCAAGAGGTTTTCCTTAGGACAGTGTATTCTCTGACGTTTGAGGGGTGAGGATGCAAGACAGCTAAAGGGAAGGTAGTTTGTATTGTCTACTGTTTGGAACTCCAGAGGTTTCGCACTTTAGGATTATATACCACTGCAGGCTTGGAATGGATAAGAGATGTGTTTTTATTTGTTTTAAGTCATTCACAGGACATTTCAAAAGGGGAGGTGAGAAAAGAAAAACTGATGATTTCATTCTTGCATATGGCCTCAAGTAAAGGCAACTGTAGTAGAGAGGGAAATTAAGGACATGGAAATTGATTCCCTAAAAATCTGCCTGTATGTGCCCATGGAAAGTCTTTGCTTACCCCTAGGGAAGGACCTGCTGCACTTAGAAGATGGCTGTTGTAGAATGATAAAGGCCTGGCTACTCTCCTGTTTCTACTTCTTCAGTGATAATCTGAAGTTGGAAACAGACACATTTAGTGTAGATATGAGTCACAAGTGACAGAAAAGGATGTGCATGTACAAGTGACGATATTAGTATATGTGGAAGTGATAACATTAGTGATATGTGATAAGTATCAAGCACAGAGGGCTCCCCAGGTGGCACTGGTGGTAAAGAACCCAGCTGTCAATGCAGGAGATGTAAGAGACACAGGGTTCCATTCCTGGGGTCGGGAAGATCCCCTGAAGGAGGGCATGCAACCCACTCCAGTATTCTTGCCTGGAGAATCCCATGGACAGAGGAGCCTGGCGGGCTATGGTCCATAGGGTCGCAAAAAGTCAGACACAACTGAAATAAGTTAGCACACATGCACGTATCAAGCACAGAAAAGTGCTGAGTAATTGTGAAGGTGGAATAGTTAGAGGCTGATGGGGCTAATCTATAGAAATGGCATTTTGATAGAGATTTGTAGAAGGGGTGATCAATTACTTTTAAGTTAAGCTTCTCTTGACTGAATATGGTTAAAGGCAGTTATGAAATTAAACAAGAAAAAAAAATCCACAAAGATATAGTGGTCAGACTTTCCAATCAAAATAAGAGAGTCTTAATAATAACATTTGATGGGAATAGCTGTAACAATAATGATATATAACACTTGCTGAGTATTTATTATATATGAAGTGCCATGCTAAGTGTTTTTTTTTTTAATTTAATTTAATTTTTTAACTTTACATAATTGTATTAGTTTTGCCAAATATCAAAATGAATCCACCACAGGTATACATGTGTTCCCCATCCTGAACCCTCCTCCCTCCTCCCTCCCCATACCATCTCTCTGGGTCGTCCCAGTGCACTAGCCCCAAGCATCCAGTGTCGTGCATCGAACCTGGACTGGCATCTCGTTTCATACATGATATTTTACATGTTTCAATGCCATTCTCCCAAATCTTCCCACCCTCTCCCTCTCCCACAGAGTCCATAAGACTGTTCTATACATCAGTGTCTCTTTTGCTGTCTCATACACAGGGTTATTGTTACCATCTTTCTAAATTCCATATATATGCGTTATTATACTGTATTGGTGTTTTTCCTTCTGGCTTACTTCACTCTGAATAATAGGCTCCAGTTTCATCCACCTCATTAGAACTGATTCAAATGTATTCTTTTTAATGGCTGAGTAATACTCCATTGTGTATATGTACCACTGCTTTCTTATCCATTCATCTGCTGATGGACATCCAGGTTGCTTCCATGTCCTGGCTACTATAAACAGTGCTGCGATGAACACTGGGGTACACGTGTCTCTTTCCCTTCTGGTTTCCTCAGTGTGTATGCCCAGCAGTGGGATCGCTGGATCATAAGGCAGTTCTATTTCCAGTTTTTTAAGGAATCTCCACACTGTTCTCCATAGTGGCTGTACTAGTTTGCATTCCCACCAACAGTGTAAGAGGGTTCCCTTTTCTCCACACCCTCTCCAGCATTTATTATTTATAGACTTTTGGATCGCAGCCATTCTGACTGGCATGAAATGGTACCTCATAGTGGTTTTGATTTGCATTTCTCTGATAATGAGTGATGTTGAGCATCTTTTCATGTGTTTGTTAGCCATCTGTATGTCTTCTTTGGAGAAATGTCTCTTTAGTTCTTTGGCCCATTTTTTGATTGGGTCATTTATTTTTCTGGAATTGAGCTGTAGGAGTTGCTTGTATATTTTTGAGATTAGTTGTTTGTCGGGTGCTTCATTTGCTATTATTTTCTCCCATTCTGAAGGCTGTCTTTTCACCTTGCTAATAGTTTCCTTTGATGTGCAGAAGCTTTTAAGTTTAATTAGGTCACATTTGTTTATTTTTGCTTTTATTTCCAATATTCTGGGAGGTGGGTCATAGAGGATCCTGCTGTGATGTATGTCAGAGAGTGTTTTGCCTATGTTCTCCTCTAGGAGTTTTATAGTTTCTGGTCTTAGGTTGAGATCTTTAATCCATTTTGAGTTTATTTTTGTGTATGGTGTTAGAAAGTGTTCTAGTTTCATTCTTTTACAAGTGGTTGACCAGATTTCCCAGCACCACTTGTTAAAGAGATTATCTTTAATCCATTGTATATTCTTGCTTCCTTTGTCAAAGATAAGGTGTCCATATGTGTGTGGATTTATCTCTGGGCAATCGATTTCCATTGATCTATATTTCTGTCTTTGTGCCAGTACCATACTGTCTTGATAACTGTGGCTTTGTAGTAGAGCCTGAAGTCAGGCAGGTTGATTCCTCCAGTTCCATTCTTCTTTCTCAGGATTGCTTTGGCTATTCGAGGTTTTTTGTATTTCCATACAAATTGTGAAATTATTTGTTCTAGCTCTGTGAAGAATACCGTTGGTAGCTTGATAGGGATTGCATTGAATCTATAAATTGCTTTGGGTAGTATACTCATTTTCACTATATTGATTCTTCCAATCCATGAACATGGTATATTTCTCCATCTATTAGTGTCCTCTTTGATTTTTTTCACCAGTGTTTTATAGTTTTCTATATATAGGTCTTTAGTTTCTTTAGGTAGATATATTCCTAAGTATTTTATTCTTTCCATTGCAATGGTGAATGGAATTGTTTCCTTCATTTCTCTTTCTGTTTTCTCATTATTAGTGTATAGGAATGCAAGGGATTTCTGTGTGTTGATTTTATATCCTGCAGCTTTACTATAGTCATTGATTAGTTCTGGTAATTTTCTGGTGGAGTCTTTAGGGTTTTCTATGTAGAGGATCATGTCATCTGCAAATAGTGAGAGTTTTACTTCTTCTTTTCCAATTTGGATTCCTTTTATTTCTTTTTCTTCTCTGATTGCTGTGGCCAAAACTTCCAAAACTATGTTGAATAGTAATGGTGAAAGTGGGCACCCTTGTCTTATTCCTGACTTTAGAGGAAATGCTTTCAATTTTTCACCATTGAGGATAATGTTTGCTGTGGGTTTGTCATATATAGCTTTTATTATGTTGAGGTATGTTCCTTCTATTCCTGCTTTCTGGAGAGTTTTTATCATAAATGGGTGTTGAATTTTGTCAAAGGCTTTCTCTGCATCTATTGAGATAATCATATGGTTTTTATTTTTCAATTTGTTAATGTGGTGTATTACATTGATTGATTTGCAGATATTGAAGAATCCTTGCATCCCTGGGATAAAGCCCACTTGGTCATGGTGTATGATCTTTTTAATGTGTTGTTGGATTCTGATTGCTAGAATTTTGTTAAGGATTTTTGCATCTATGTTCGTCAGTGATATTGGCCTGTAGTTTTCTTTTTTTGTGGCATCTTTGTCAGGTTTTGGTATTAGGGTGATGGTGGCCTCATAGAATGAGTTTGGAAGTTTACCTTCCTCTGCAATTTTCTGGAAGAGTTTGAGCAGGATAGGTGTTAGCTCTTCTCTAAATTTTTGGTAGAATTCAGCTGTGAAGCCGTCTGGACCTGGGCTTTTGTTTGCTGGAAGATTTTTGATTACAGTTTCAATTTCCATGCTTGTGATGGGTCTGTTAAGATTTTCTATTTCTTCCTGATAGAGTTTTGGAAAGTTGTACTTTTCTAAGAATTTGTCCATTTCTTCCACATTGTCCATTTTATTGGCATATAATTGTTGATAGTAGTCTCTTATAATCCTTTGTATTTCTGTGTTGTCTGTTGTGATCTCTCCATTTTCGTTTCTAATTTTATTGATTTGATTTTTCTCCCTTTGTTTCTTGATGAGTCTGGCTAATGGTTTGTCAACTTTATTTATCCTTTCAAAGAACCAGCTTTTGGTTTTGATTTCTTCTGTGATTTGTTGGGTATTCAGCAGCGTGTTGTTCAGCCTCCATATGTTGGAATTTTTAATAGTTTTCCTCCTGTAATTGAGATCTAATCTTACTGCACTGTGGTCAGAAAAGATGCTTGGAATGATTTGTATTTTTTTTGAATTTACCAAGGCTAGATTTATGGCCCAGGATGTGATCTATCCTGGAGAAGGTTCCATGTGCGCTTGAGAAAAAGGTGAAATTCATTGTTTTGGGATGAAATGTCCTATAGATATCAATTAGGTCTAACTGGTCTATTGTATCATTTAAAGTTTGTGTTTCCTTGTTAATTTTCTGTTTAGTTGATCTATCCATAGGTGTGAGCAGGGTATTAAAGTCTCCCACTATTATTGTGTTATTGTTAATTTCTCCTTTCATACTTGTTAGCATTTGTCTTACATACTGCGGTGCTCCCGTGTTGGGTGCATATATATTTATAATTGTTATATCTTCTTCTTGGATTGATCCTTTGATCATTATGTAGTGACCTTCTTTGTCTCTTTTCACAGCCTTTGTTTTAAAGTCTATTTTATCTGATGTGAGTATTGCTACTCCCGATTTCTTTTGGTCCCTATTTGCATGGAAAATCTTTTTCCAGCCCTTCACTTTCAGTCTGTATGTGTCCCCTGTTTTGAGGTGGGTCTCTGGTAGACAACATATGTAGGGGTCTTGTTTTTGTATCCATTCAGCCAGTCTTTGTCTTTTGGTTTGGGGCATTCAACCCATTTACATTTAAGGTAATTACTGATAAGTATGATCCCGTTGCCATTTACTCTATTGTTTTGGGTTTGAATTTATACACCATTTTTGTGTTTCCTGTCTAGAGAATATCCTTTAGTATTTGTTGGAGAGCTGGTTTGGTGGTGCAGAATTCTCTCAGCTTTTGTTTGTCTGAAATGCTTTTGATTTCTCCTTCATACTTGAATGAAATCCTTGCTGGGTACAATAATCTGGGCTGTAGGTTATTTTCTTTAATCATTTTAAGTATGTCTTGCCATTCCCTCCTGGCTTGAAGAGTTTCTATTGAAAGATCAGCTGTTATCCTTATGGGAATTCCCTTGTGTGTTATTTGTTGTTTTTCCCTTGCTGCTTTTAATATTTGTTCTTTGTGTTTGATCTTTGTTAATTTGATTAATATGTGTCTTGGGGTGTTTTGCCTTGAGTTTATCGTGTTTGGGACTCTCTGGGTTTCTTGGACTTGGGTGATTATTTCCTTCCCCATTTTAGGGAAGTTTTCAACTATTATCTCCTCAAGTATTTCTCATGGTCTTTCTTTTTGTTTTCTTCTTCTGGAACCCCTATGATTCGAATGTTGTAGCGTTTAATATTGTCCTGGAGGTCTCTGAGATTGTCCTCATTTCTTTTAATTCGTTTTTCTTTTATCCTCTCTGATTCATTTATTTCTACCATTCTATCTTCTAATTCACTAATCCTATCTTCTGCCTCTGTTATTCTACTATTTGTTGCCTCCAGAGTGTTTTTAATTTCATTTATTGCATTATTCATTATATATTGACTCTTTTTTATTTCTTCTAGGTCCTTGTTAAACCTTTCTTGCATCTTCTCAATCCTTGTCTCCAGGCTATTTATCTGTGATTCCATTTTAATTTCGAGATTTTGGATCAATTTCACTATCATTATTCGGAATTCTTTATCAGGTAGATTCCCTATCTCTTCCTCTTTTGTTTGGTTTGGTGGGCATTTATCCTGTTCCTTTATCTGCTGGGTATTCCTCTGTCTCTTCATCTTGTTTAAATTGCTGAGTTTGGGGTGTCCTTTCTGTATTCTGGCAGTTTGTGGAGTTCTCTTTATTGTGGCTTTTCCTCGCTGTGTGTGGGTTTGTACAGGTGGCTTGTCAAGGTTTCCTGGTTAGGGAAGCTTGTGTCAGTGTTCTGGTGGGTGGAGCTGTATTTCTTTTCTCTGGAGTGCAATGAAATGTCCAGCAATGAGTTATGAGATGTGTGTGGTTTTGGGGTGACTTTGGGCAGCTTGTATCTTGAAGCTCAGGGCTGTGTTCCTTTGTTGCTGGAGAATTTGCTTGGTATGTCTTGCCTTGGAACTTGTTGCCCCTTGTGTGGTGCTTGGTTTCAGTGTCGGTATGGAGGCGTTTGATGAGCTCCTGTCAATTAATGTTCCTTGGAGTCAGGAGTTCCCTGGAGTCAGGGTTTGGACTTAAGCCTCCTACTTCCAGTTATTGGTCTTATTTTTACAGTAGTTTCAAAACTTCTCCTTCTATATAGCACCATTGATAAAACATCTACGTTAAAGATGAAAAGTTTCTCTACCATGAGGGTCACCCAGAGAGGTTTACAGCGTTACATGGAGAAGAGAAGAGGGAGGAGGGAGTTAGAGGTGACCCCAATGAGATGAGGTGGAATCAATAGTGGAGAGAGTGGGGTAGCCAGTAGTCACTTCCTTATGTGCACTCCACAACTGGACCACTCAGAGATGTTCACGGAGTTATACAGAGAAGAGAAGAAGGAGGAAGGAGACAGAGGTGGCCAGAAGGATAAAAGGGGGGAATGAAAAGGAGGGAGACAGATCCAGCCAGTAATCAGTTCCCTATGTGTTCTCCACCGTCTGGAACACACAGAAACTCACAGAGTTGGGTAGAGTAGAGAGGGGTTAGGGAGAAGACACAGGCGACTTGGTGGAGAAAAAGGAGAGTCCAAAGGGAGGGAGAGCAGTCAAGCCAGTAATCTCGCTCCCTAGTGAGAAATGGGTCCTGAGAATTGGGTTCTTAAAGGTACAAAATTGGTAACAAATACATAAAAGCAAAAATTAAAAATCTAGAGTAGAGTTTGGAATTTCAAAAATACGATGTTAAAGAAAAGAAGAAGGAAAAGAAAGAGAGAAAAAACGAACAAAGAAAAACAAACAAGGTTGCGAAAATTATAAAGAAAATACAGGTACAAAGTTGATAACTAATACCAAAAAGCAAAAATTAAAAATCTAGAGTAGAGTTTGGAATTTCAAAAATACAATTTTTAAAAAAAAGGAAGAAGAGACATAAAGAGAGAAAACAAACAAACCAACAAAAACAAACAATGTCACAAAAATTATAAAGAAAATACAGGTACAAAATTAATATCAAATACCAAAAAGCATAAATTAAAAATCTAGAGTAGAGTTTGGAATTTCAGATATACAATGTTATATAAAAGAAGAAGAGAAAGAAACAGAAAAAAAAAGTCACAGAAATTATAAAAAAAACTAAAGGTACAAAATTGATAACATATACCAAAAAGCTAAAATTGAAAAACTAGATTAGAGTTTGAAATTTCAAAAATACAATGTTGAAGAAAAGAAGGGAAAAAAAAAAAGGTCAAAAAATTATAAAATATATATATATGAAGTTTGCTGAAGAAGAAAAAAATAGGGTCTTTTTTTTTTTTTTTTGCAAAGCAATAGGTTATAAAAGTGAAAATTAAAGGAACAATAGAGGACTTAAAAAAATTTTTTTTTCTAAAAATTAAAAAAAAAAAAAGAAAGAATGATCATAAAAATATATCTAGGACTTTTTCTGGTTTTGTTGTGAGTATTGTGGGTTCAGTTCATTTTTGGCTAGTTCCTTGGTCCGACTTATATTTCTCAAGATCTATAGGCCCCTTCCTATGTAGTCCGTAGTAACCACGGGGTTTTAATCTATTGCCTGTAGCTTCCAAGGCGTTTCCCTCTGTTATAACTTCTTCTGTTTGCTGGTCTCTTCATTGTCTGGTTACCGCCCTGACACAAAGGGGACGGTGGGGGAAACTTTTTTTTTTTTTTTTAGACTCACTTGTTCAGTCGCGCTGTGGGGAGGGAGGGAGGGATGCTGCAAACAAATAACACAAGCGTGCGCTCGCAGTGCCTCAGCCACACTGGGTCTGCCCCCGCTCACGGCGCATGTAGCCTCCCTGCCCACACTGCTCGGGCTCTAGGTTGTTCCGCCGGGAACAATCCGAGGCCAGCCCTGGGCTGCATGCACCTCCCAGGTCCAAGCCGCTCAGGTTCAGGCACTCGGGTAGTCCTCAGAAGCGCAGACTCAGTTGGGCCTGCATTTTGTGCTCTTCCCAGGACCGAGCAGCTCAGGTGATGAGGTGTTTGGCGAGCGCCAATGCTGTGACTTATCGCCTCCCCGCCACTCGGTTATCTGGGTGTAAAACTGGCGCACCTTCTCAGGCAAATGTTGACCGTCCAGACCCCCAAGAAGTTTTAATTAGCAAAGAAGCCTGCTTACAGTTTTATAGATAATGTCTCTCTGGGGCTGCGATTGCCCCCTTCCAGCTCTGGCTGCCTGTCACCGGAGGGGGAAGGTCTGCAGCCAGCCATCTCTGTTCAGTCCTTTGTTCCATGCGCGGGCCTGGTGGTGTCTTAGGTTGGGGCTGGCTTTTCACGTGGTAGATATCCCACAGTCTGGTTTGCTAGCCCATATTATTTCGCTCAGATAGTGCTCAGGGTATTCAGGCCAGATTCTTACTCTAAGCGAGGCAGCCCACGCCTCGCCTCCCTGCCCAGCCCCCGCTTGCTAATGGCGGATGCAGGCATCTGCGCTGCTTCTCCGCTGGGGGAGTTACCGTAGGGCTTGCAATCTGCGAGTTTTAATTGTTTATTTATTTTTCCTCCCTGTAATGTTGCCCTCTGTGCTTCCAAAGCTCGGCACAGATTCAGCAGTGAGAAGGTTTCCTGGTGTTTGGAAACTTCTCTCTTTTAAGACTCCCTTCCCGGGATGGAGCTCCGTCCCTCCCTCTTTTGTCTCTTTTGTATATTTTCCTACCTCCTTTCGAAGACTTGGGTTGCTTTTCTGGGTGCCTGATGTCCTCTGCCGGCATTCAGTAGTTGTTTTGTGGATTTTATTCGACGTTTAAATGCTCTTTTGATGAATTTGTGGGGGAGAAAGTGTTCTCCCCGTCCTACTCCTCCGCCATCTTGTGTGCTAAGTGTTTTAAAGACATTTTCTCACAGCAGCACTGTGAGGGTTATGGTTATTCTTCCTGTTACAGCCTGAATGTTTGTGTCCCTCTCCTCAAATTCAAATGTTGAAACTAATTCCCTGTGGAGTGGTATTAGGAGGTGGAGACTTTGAGGAAGTAATTGGGTTTAGATGAGATTGTCAGGGTGGATCCCATGATGGGATGTAACCTTTTTTTTTTTTTTTAAAGAAAAAGACCAATATTTATTAGTGCTTAGAGAAATGTGGCAAACCCTGAAGAGAAGCAAAAGTGTCCTTTTAAAGAAAAGAGCCCAGAACTTGCTCTCTTCCTGAGCACACACCAAGGAAGGCCATGTGAGAACATAAATCAGGTGGGCCCTCACCAGGAATCTAACCCTGCTGGCACCCTGATCTTAAGCTTCCCGAATCGTGAAAAATAAATATTTTTTGTTTAAGCAACCCAGTTTGCAGATTGTTATGGCCACATGAACTGGCTGAGACACTGCTCATTTTGTAGGTGAGAGAGCTGATGCTTAGAGAGGTTAAATAACTTGCTCAAAATTATAGAGGCAGGACTTGACAGAGCTGATATTTGAACCTGTTTTGATCTGGGCCTGTTAAGAGTTCAAAGACTTAGAATGACCCTGTTATATAACATAGTGCACTCATTTTAAGAGAAGAAAAGAGGATTTCTACGTGCATCTAACTTAATAGCATTCAGAATGCGCACAAAGTGCTCTGTGTGAAGACTACTTATTTAAAAATCACTCCTTGCAGGTACTTAGAATAAAGATTAGACCTATCACATTAGGCCCACAAAACAAGGAAAGGGTTTATTTTATGCAGAAAGTATATGTTGTATAGGGACATTTCTGTGTATACGTATGTGTGTCTATATAAAACACACAATTGCATATATTAAGCAAATACCTTAACCTAATATCAGTAACCTCAGATATGTAGATGACACCACCCTTATGGCAGAAAGTGAAGAGGAATTAAAGAGCCTCTTGATGAAAGTGAAAGAGGAGAGTGAAAAAGTTGGCTTAAAGCTCAACATTCAGAAAACGAAGATCATGGCATCTGGTCCCAACACTTCATGGGAAATAGACGGGGAAACAGTGGAAACAGTGTCAGACTTTATTTTCCTGGGCTCCAAAATCACTGCAGATGGTGACTGCAGCCATGAAATTAAAACACGCTTCCTCCTTGGAAGGAAAGTTATGACCAACCTAGATAGCATATTCAAAAGCAGAGACATTACTTTGCCAACAAAGGTCCGTCTAGTCAAGGTTATGGTTTTTCCAGTGGTCATGTATGGATGTGAGAGTTGGACTGTGAAGAAAGCTGAGCACCGAAGAATTGATGTTTTTGAACTATAGTGTTGGAGAAGACTCTTGAGAGTGCCTTGGACTGCAAGGAGATCCAACGAGTCCATCCTAAAGGAGATCAGTCCTGGGTGTTCATTGGAAGGACTGATGCTGAAGCTGAAATTCCAGTACTTTGGCCACCTCATGCGAAGAGTTGACTCATTAGAAAAGACCCTGATGCTGGGAGGGATTGGGGGCAGGAGGAGAAGGGGACGACAGAGGATGAGATGGCTGGACGGCATCACTGACTCGATGGACATGAGTTTGAGTGAACTCCGGGAGTTGGTGATGGACAGGGAGGCCTGGCGTGCTGTAATTCATGGGGTCGCAAAGAGTCAGACACGACTGAGCGACTGAACTGAACTGAACTGAATAATTTGTGATTAGATATGCAATGGTTACCTGTACATATCCCATCAGCTTCTCTCTCTTGTTTTTTTAATTTAATTTTTTTTAAAACTTTACATAATTGTATTAGTTTTGCCAAATATCCAAATGAATCCGCCACAGGTATACATGTGTTCCCCATCCTGAACCCTCCTCCCTCCTCCCTCCCCATACCATCCCTCTGGGTCGTCCCAGTGCACTAGCCCCAAGCATCCAGTATCGTGCATCGAACCTGGACTGGCAACTCGTTTCTTACATGATATTTTACATGTTTCAATGCCATTCTCCCAAATCTTCCCACCCTCTTCCTCTCCCACAGAGTCCATAAGACTGTTCTATACATCAGTGTCTCTTTTGCTGTCTCTTGTATTCTTTATGGGAATGTCTCTACTTTTCTTTTTATTTCTCATGGTTGGCCTTTTGAATAAATCTCAACACAGGACAAAAAGTGGCTGTTCAGTTTATAACTGCTGCTATTGACCTAATAGCAGTTCTCCTGAACTCTAAGGAGAATTTAGAGTTTTGCCCTCAGGCTCCTTCAACAAGATGTCAGAAATGTGTGGCTTAATTCAGGCTAAGACTCTGCACTGAAAGTAAGTGCCTGCTGGTAGTCTTCTAATTGAAGAAAACATACAATGCTCAGATCTGCCCCGTATAGAATAGAAATGATCAAAATCAAAGAGCTTCAAAATATTTTTGTTTCATGAAATCTTTTATTCTGCCAGTCAAATACAGAGGCAGATATGAATGCACTGACCTTTTATTTATTTCTGTTATCTGTAGCACATTTTTGCTATTTTTATGAAGCAAAGCCTTCCAAGTTGATTTGACTGGAGCAATATGAAGTAAGATGCAAGACAACATACTTTCTAGCAAGAAAGCAACAGCTGTATCTCGGACCCTGGTCCACTAAAATCAACTCAAATGTGAAAAACAGAATGTTCTGGATGAGGTGTAAAGTTCATCACTCAAAAATCTTGAGAGTCTTTGGCAGTTACTCTGTCCACTCAGTAGCATATGGAAGGTCTTAAAGAGTTAATGTTTTCTGAAATTACTTCATGTACCCAGCCAGTGGCCCCACAGGACCTGGCTTTTTACACCGTAGGATTTTATGAAATACTATTCTTCGGAGTGGCTAAGCTGTTTCCAATTTTCTCAATTTGGATTTCAGAAGACCCTCTGCTAAGAGTAACTTTTGAATAGAGGATTTTTACAGATTTTTGTGGATACAATCTGAAGCCTGGAAAGTTTCTTGCTTAATTGCAAAACTCAACAGCCAGGGGATTAACATTTGAATGTTGTAACAAAACATATTTATCTTGTTGTTCTGATAGAAAACCAACTGTTTCATATGATGTAATAGCCCGTTTAGAAGAGCAAATTACTAGAAAAATTTAGGTAAAGGGGAATTATTTTTATGTTCCTTCTGTTTTCTGGGAACTCAGCTTAAAAGAAATGCACTCACGCCTTCTTTCAGCAGTTATGGAGCATCACCTATGTGCCATTCATGTGTGCAGCAAAGGGGCTTGGCATGCCTACTGTGTGTTGGGATTGTTTCTGGCACTGGGGATTCAGGAGTAAACATGGCAAAGTCCTTGTGCTGAAGGACTCATACACTGGAGATTTGTGATCCACTGGGGAGAGGAAAAGGCAGAAGGAATGATAATAAGTAAATGTTTGGTTGGAAACAGGTAGAAGGTGGTGGTGGTCTTAGTTCCCAGCCAGAGATTGAATTCAGGCTGCGGCAGTGAGAGTGCTGAATCCTAACCGCTAGACCAGTGGCCAGTGACAAGGCCCTGTCCCGTACTGCTTTGCAGAAAATGATTTTCCACAAAGAAATGGAAAGTAATGAAACAAGTAAAGTGTTTATTAGGAGGAAAAAGGGTACATATGAATAGGCACACACAGGCTGGTTCGGAGAGAAAGTTCCACTCTTGTGGTAGTTTGAATCACTATTTCTTTTGAGTTTTCTTCGGTCATTCATCTTGCTTTACCCGGTTCTGAGTTCATATTTGGTGTATCTCAAGGCCCCCCCATTTGTCTGCACACATCGCTTAGCCAAGATGGAGTCTAGTGAAGAGGCTTACGGGTAGGTTGACATCACTTCTCTTTTGATCTCCAAGGAGGCTTTCTGTGCATGTATAGTTGGGAAGGTCTTCTTGACCTTGAGAATGAGAAATATGTGGTCTTTGTCTTTTATCTGGGCAGGGCTCAGCGCCTCCTCCTCTTCATCCTGGATTATTTGTCCACAGGCACAAACTCCAGCTGCTCAGCCTGGGGCCCATCTGTATCTTGCCTCAGTGGTTGTACCATTTGTCAAAGTAGAGGCTACAGGGAACAGAACAGTTCGGGAGAAAGAACCTTTTGGACTTGTGAATTTCCTGGTTAGGTCGTTGCGTGGAGGGTACCAGGAGAGAGGTTTGAGCTGGGGGAACAAGAGCTTGGGTGCATGTGTTGGGCCGAAATCAAAGAAGGTGTATGAGCTTATGGAGGGTGAATGTGAAGCACAGAGGAAGGATGCAGAAAGGGGACAGACTTCAGGACATTTAAAGGGCAAATTGCAAAAACAGTTTTGATGTCATCTGTCTTCCTCTGAGATTCAAATGAGTTGTGAGAAATGACCTGACTCATCTTTTAACTATAACACAGGCTAAGGAATGTTAAATCTTCTGCTTTAGTCGTTTTCTTTTCTTGCTCTTATTTTTTCCCCAGTTGATTATGAAACAGGTTGGTGCCCTACTGGCCTCAGGAAAATTGGAGTGAAGTCACAATGGGACTCTGGGAAATTGTATAAAAAGCATGGTGCATTATATTCTATAGAAAAATAGAAAATGTGTGTAAATAAACATGTTTGGTTTAAAAATTAGATTTTATTGGTTTACAGCTCAAGTTAGGTTACAGTGACAACTGTCATCTATTAAAAACAATAGATATAGTAATAACAATAGCACCACCAAAAATAATAATAACTAACTTAATGCATGCATGCTGGGTGCCAGTTACTAAGTCTCATTTAAGTTCCTTTTTTTTTTTTTCCACTTAATTTTCTAAGTAATATAGTGGATGTATACTGTTATCCTTATCTGTAAGATAAGGACACTGAGGCTCATCATTTCAGGATATTTCTTGACAAAACAACCATGATACTGAGTATGTTTTTGAATGAAAGAATGAATGAAGGTGCTTTTAGCAATGAAGAAAGTAACTTAAGGGCATGGAATTATTCCAGGCTTTTACATTGCAGCTGGGAGTCTCATTAAGATTAGTATTATGAGCAACAAAATAAACAAACTGATAGCAATGTATATTACAGAAAGGGGAATGGACTTTGAGAAGCTAAGTCTAGTGAGATAGTGATTTGTGTCACTAATGTTGTGTGTCCATCTTAGCATTTGGTGCCAAGTCAGATGCCTGAGTCAGATGCCCAACGGAGAAGGCAATGGCGACCCACTCCAGTACTCTTGCCTGGAAAATCCCATGGACAGAGGAGCTGCAGTCCATGGGGTCACTAGGAGTCAGACAAGACTGAGCGACTTCCCTTTCACTTTTCACTTTCATGCATTGGAGAAGGAAATGGCAACCCACTCCAGTGTTCTTGCCTGGAGAATCCCAGGGACGGGGAAACCTGGTGGGCTGCCGTCTATGGGGTTGCACAGAGTCGGACACGACTGAAGTGACTTAGCAGCAGCAGCAGCAGATGCCCAAAGGCCATTCTGCCTGGCTGGCTGAACTCTAGTCTACCCTTGTTCCTACTTGGGATATTGTGCTCATTTGCAGCCTTGTTCTCCCTCCCCTGTGCTGTCTCTGTTCCCCCTCCAAAGTTCATTGCCAGTTTATCACTCTTATGTTGTGTACAGGGCTGTCTGTATTTTTGTTCCTCTCGTATCTGGTACTTAGCCTTCCCAGTTTCTTCCGGTCCTGGCATGATTCCCTAAACAATATCAACTGTAACTCCTATAATCAGCAGTCACAAAATGTAATAGGGGTGTCTCTTTACCCCTATATTTAAATGTCATGCCAATGCTTTATCTTTTATTCTGTGTCATGCCTCATATAGGTCTCATAGATTGAACCTGAATGACTAAAATACTGGAGAAATTTGTCACTGGGCTCCTGATCCCAATATTTTTTGTACAGGGCAAATACCATTAGATTACAAAATAAAACCAAGGAAATAAAAGCAGTTGGCCATTTAACCTCACACGTTTAACTTAGATTTCATTTGAAGGAAAGAAGTAGGTTGTGGAAAGTGATCTGAGCCTGCTTGGAGGCGTGAGACATAGTATGGATGAAGGATGGGGACCAGTGAAAGGAAGGGCTGAACGAAGGATTTCTCTGCTGGAAGAATACAGACTGGTTAGAGAGGAAATGAAAGCTGGGAAAACTGGAGGGGGCCTTTGAAGTGGAGAATTGGGAGTCTGTACTTGATAAGGAGAACAATAGTGAGGCCATTGGCGGGGTAGGGTGACCTGGTCAAAGCTGTGGGTGAGAAAAAACATTTTTTACCAACCGGTAAATTGAATATGTACCGGTTTTGCATGCTTGAGTTGTCTATTAGAGCCATTGTTGTTGCTGTGAAAAACCCTGAAGGACATTACAATAGAAAATAAATGAGAAAAATCCATGGTTCTGAGATTTCTGAGTTTCAACACAAAAACATTACTTTTCCCTTAAGGAAACTAATCGCAACTTGTCTTCTTCTTCAAAGGCAAGCATCTTTTTGGACTTGGCCAATTTAATTTTTTTTGAAAATTTGCTTTGGTTGTGATGTTTGTAATATTATTTCTATAGGAATTTTGTTTATAACATCAGAGCTAATAGGGATTTCTCTACTTTGTATTGTAGAGAATATATTCTCTGTTTTTTCCAACACATTATCCTTTCAGTTAACATTTAAAAGTGGGCTTATTTTCATTTACTTTTTAGTAATATTTGTAAAGCATTAGCATTCTTGTGTGATAATTGAAGCCATCTTTTTTTAAGCTGATGCACAGAAATAAATGCCTATTATCTAGGTTGGAAAACTGAAACTTTTCTCATACATGTATTTAGCTATAAGTTATAACTGATTGCAATTTATAAATCATTAATTACCATTTATGATAATAATAATTATAAATAGTAAAAGAACTATATATACATTCATATATATACACATATATATGTGAAAAATACTGTTCTCTGTGATTTAACATTGAGTTGGATCAAAAAGGAAATGACACTGGACTAAAATACCCAGGCAATGACTCTAATTGTGTTTCTGATAGAAAACAAAGGTGTTTAAATGCTTTTTGACTAATATAGCCCTATTGACTCAGAACTGTTGAGTTGCAGAAGTTGTGTACATATACAATCATGTTTGTTATTTTATAGAGTCGCTTATACAACTCTATGTGTCATTGTTTAAAGAGTTGATTTTACAAAGGCAAATAATTAAAACACATTGGATAAAAGAAAAAACTTTCATATTTGCAAGTCAGTTCTCTTGTTTATTGATGCAAGTTCATATGCCTTTCTTCTTCCAAAATCATGCAGTGAAACCAAAGTCTAGGTGTGTGGAAAGCCCAAGGACAAATCAAATATTGGAAAATCACAGTTGTTTGCACTAAGCCCTGAATACTCCAAATGAGTCATTGTATAAACTGAACAGATGTTGGGAGCAAGTTGGCACGCTGTAATGAACCTCATTTTCATCGTATATCATTGGGTTATTCTTTGGCGCCTCCAAGGGTAGATGTGCTTTCTATACAACCAATTTACTACTAGGCAGCAACATAAACAGTAGGGAAAACAGAGTACTACATTTAGTTCAATTGAGTATGTCAAATGACAATTTGAATAGCTTCCTTAAAATTCAGATGTTGAAAAAGTCTTCTACTTCTTTCCTTTCACTTCAGGGAGGATACGTTATGCCAAACAGATGCAGAGTTTAAACTACTCTCAAAGGCTCCCTTGAGGAAGTTTGAACAATATTCCTTGGCAAACCTATTCCAATCTGTCATACTTTTTAGCAATAGGAAATTGGCCCCTGCCTTTTATTGCAGCTTTTTTTTTTTTTTTGCACTAGCTCTTAATGGAGCAGAAAAGGCATTTGGGCACCTTCTTCCATGAGATCTCCCTTTATGTGTCTAAAGAATATTATGAAGATTATGTTATCAAACCAGTATCACCAGGTGGTCCTGACACAAGGCCAGATATACTTTAGGTGTGTTCTTGTTTCTAGTAGATTATTCCTATGTCCATGATCGTACTCTTTGATTCTTGTTTCTAGTAAATGATTCCTATTTGCATGATCATAATCTTGATTCTGATATTAAAGATGTTCCCTTGGTGAGATAGTGATGTGTTTTCAGTATTAATTTCTGCAGGTTAGAGAACTTTGCTTTTTTCCCTAGTGTTTTATGTTTTAGATATTCTAACTGAAATAAATTATATCATTTAACATTTACTATTTTGCTGTCTTCATGGATCTTATTTAGACAAGATCATTTAAAATCCCCACTCTTTGAAAGGCCTCCTATTTTCTTAGTTTCTTTCTTGCATTATCCCAATAACTACTCAAGAATTATAATGGTCTTAAGGCCAGGATTGATTCTTATCAAACATCATTTAAAAATATTAGTCACAATAGCAACATATATATGCATATATATATATATTTTAGTTCAGTTCAGTCTCTCAGTCATGTCCGACTCTTTGTGACCCCATGAATCATAGCACGCCAGGCCTCCCTGTCCATCACCAACTCCTGGAGTTCACTCAAACTCACGTCCATCGAGTCAGTGATGCCACCCAGCCATCTCATCCTCTCTCGTCCCCTTTTCCTCCTGCCCCCAATCCCTCCCAGCATCAGAGTCTTTTCCAATGAGTCAACTCTTCGCACGAGGTGGCCAAAGTATTGGAGTTTCAGTTTTAGCATCATTCCTTCCAAAGAACACCCAGGATTGATCTCCTCTAGAATGGACTTGTTGGATCTCTTTGCAGTCCAAGGGACTCTCAAGAGTCTTCTCCAACACCACAGTTCAAAAGCATCAATTCTTTGGCGCTCAGCTTTCTTCACAGTCCAACTCTCACATCCATACATGACCACTGGGAAAACCATAGCCTTGACTAGACAGACCTTTGTTGGCAAAGTAATGTCTCTGCTTTTGAATATGCTGTCTAGGTTGGTCATACTTTCCTTCCAAGGAGTAAAGTGAAAGTGAAAGTGAAAGTAAAGTCGCTCAGTCGTGTCCGACTCTTTGCGACCCCATAGACTGTAGCCTACCAGGCTCCTCCTTCCATGGGATTCTCCAGGCCAGAGTACTGGAGTGAGTTGCCATTTCCTTCTCCAGGGGATCTTCCCGACCCAGGGATTGAACCCGGGTCTCCCGCATTCCAGGCAAACGCTTTAACCTCTGAGCCACCAGGGAAGCCCCAAGGAGTAAGTGTCTTTTAATTTCATGGCTGCAACCACCATCTGCAGTGATTTTGGAGCCCCCCAAAAATAAAGTCTGACACTGTTTCCACTGTTTCCCCATCTATTTCCCATGAAGTGTTGGGACCAGATGCCATGATCTTCGTTTTCTGAATGTTGAGCTTTAAGCCTACTTTTTCACTCTCCTCTTTCACTTTCATCAAGAGGCTTTTTAGTTCCTCTTAAAATCAACTTTCTGAGTTCTTTTATTGTCATCCAGTTTTTTACTGTATGAATAGATTTGGTGATTTGAATTCACACCCATCATTTTCCTTTATCTAAAGAGTCTGTCAGTTTGTTCTAGATTAACAACAGCAAATTACAACCACTGAACCAGATACAACCTGCAGCCTGTTTTGTAAATAAAGTTTTATTGAAACACATCCATGCCCTTTCATTTACATATTATCTATGACTACTTTTGCTCCACGATGGCATAAACAATTGAAATAGAGATTGTATTCATTGCAAAGCCTAAAAAATTTACTCTGTGGCCCTTTAGAGAAAAAATTTGCCAACTTCTGTTCTAGATTAATTCGTATTTGCTTGAGAGCCTTGGATTAGAGACTAGAAAATCTGGGTTCCAATTCTGCCTCTTCTTTCTAATTAGCTCTGTGACTTTGGCCAAGTCAAATTTCCTCATCTTTAGGATGGAGAGGGAGAGGCAGGACTGTAGGATTGCCAGTCTCTTCCAGTTTTAAAATTCCAAAAACCTAATTAGCTCTATTTTACCTAAAATAAGTTAAAATTGATTTTTTTTCTTATGGATTGAATTTTGGGTTTTTCATAATCCCTCTTGAGCATGTTAGATGTACATAAAAATTTCCATACGTGTTCCATGATTTTAAAATAATGTAGCTCACCTGTATGAGCTCTATATGTGCCAAATATAGGGGTAGGCACTTTACCTTGTTTTGTTTTAGTCTTCAGAATACCTGTCTGTACTGGCTATGAATGTTCACACTGCTTATCAGAGGCAGAGCTGGGACTTGAACCCAGTTTTGGTAAAGCTCCATGCTCTTTCCACTGTAGCAAAATGATCTATTTTCCTGTGCTATCTCTATTTTAGTTCAGTCATTTCTATATAAATCAGCTGCTCACTTATCCAGAGGTTACCACCCAAATTATTCAGAACACAATCAATAATTAAAAAGTAAAAATGCATAAAAGGTGAACAACCAAACAGATGTTCACTTTACCATTAAAAATATTTCCCAAGGTCTTTCATAACATGTTCACTTTTACTTTGGAAACAAATCTAAAAACTGGCTTTTTTTCTTCTTTTTTTTTTTTGGTTTCCCAGATCCGTAATTAATGGCAAAAAATTGTAAATGAAGGTGGATAGAACTACTGGTGCAGGTATCTCTACATCAGTAGAGATGCTGACCCCTGAACTGATACATAGTTCCCTGGTGGCTCAGACGGTAAAGCGTTTGTCTACAATGCGGGAGACCCGAGTTCGATCCCTAGGTTGGGAAGACCCCCTGGAGAAGGAAATGGCAATCCACTCCAGGACTATTGCCTGGAAAATCCCATGGACAGAGGAGCCTGGTAGGCTACAGGCCATGGGGTTGCAAAGAGTCGGACACAACTATGGCAAGAGCCTAAAGCAGGCAGCAGTTTTAGGCAGCTTAGCATAGGGCCTGATTTCCCCCCAGTAACTCTCCGCCTGGCACTGAGAAGTGTTGCTCATTGTAAAGACCCTGGGGCAGCAAAGAAATGTTATAACTTAGCACTCTCCATTTAATAAGGTGGAGAACAATGTTCTATTTTACTGAGCTTTAATAAAATTATGAAAGATGTTAAGAATCTTGAAGAGAAACACTTTAGCTATTTGAATTTTTCTCTATGTGAAATATTTTCTTCCTTAAAAATGCTGAACAAATGTCCAGACTTAAGAAATCTTTCTGCAGATATTCACTATTTTGCCTCCTTTTTCTGGTCTTTTTTATTGTCTTATTCATTGTTCACTCTCTGAAAACAGGACTCTAGAGATAAGTAATTAATTAAAAGTCTGCCTTTGCAGTTTCATCTATTACCAGATTTTCTCCACACCTAATTAAGTCTCAAGGTTTTCCATTATCTCTTTTTATTCCCAATAGCTTTCAAGAAGGTTTATTGTTTTCCTTTTGCTTTTTAATTTTTTTTCAAAGTAGAAGCCCATTTTCTTCTTGAGTTTTAAAAAACTGTCTTGCACTGATCCATTGTGTATTGTTGATTGTAAAGTTAATCTTGTAAGAAGGTGAACTTATTTCTACTGCCAGGCTCTTGTGGGGTTGAGAGGAGTGAATTTGGTAGCTTTTTTGTTTCTCTCTTATACTCACTTCTTGGTTTTGTCTTTTTAAATTTTAATTTAAATTAAATTTTATTTTTTATTGAAGTATAGTTGATTTCAAATGTTGTGTTTTAAATCAGGTCTACAGCAAAGTGATTCAGATATATATATATTACAAAATATTGAGTATAGTTCCTTGTGCTATACAGTAGGTCCTTGTTGGTTATCTATTTTATGTATTTATTTCACCAGTCCTTAGCCCACGATCCTTGTCTAAGTGATAGAAGCTGGTTGAACCCTGTATCTGTGCTTCAGCTTGTAGGAGAGCAAAGAGGAAATAAATGGCAGCAAGTCCCTTTTAAAGCAGGCAAAGTAGAAGAATCTGCTTATTTTCTATTGTGGACCACTTAGTAATATGGGGCTGGAAAATGTAGTCCTCAGTTCGGCAATCTTGGGTTCACCTTAAACTCCATTGTTACGGAAGACATGGAGAGCACAGGAGGATGGACAGCCAGCAGTCTCTGCCATGTTTCGCTGTGGTTCCCATGTCTAGACAGTGACTCCAACAGGATGGACTTTGGTGGGTGTGGTAGAAGAGATGTGGGTGGAGGATGTATATGGTGACCTCCTGGGATGCTGGAACCCCTGCTTTTATAACATCTTGAAAGAACTTGTCACTGGTTTTCACCCCATCTCACCCTTCTTGCCTTTCTCTTTGCTTTGAAAGGCTGGGGCAGGGCTGGCTTGATGGGCTGGTGACCCATGCAGTGGCGCAGGGCCCTGTGCTTAGAAGACTTCCACACTTGGTTTAATGCTCTGCTGCCACTGTCTTGAAATTAACAGATTTATCTTTATACTGTGTTTGTGAGATTCGATGGGACAACGAGCATCCATGGAGTGTGTAAGGCAGGGATATGCTAGGTGGTAGTGTGTGCACATTCAAACGCATGATGGTTGGGAGGTGTGGGTGCTGAACAATTGGCCTGTTGGCCCAAAGCATGTGCTTGAGGACTGTCTGGGAACCCCTAGGACCCCAAAGTGACTGGGTTGGGACCTTGACCCAGATTGGTGGCCATGATGGTGTCGCACCACAGAAGCAACAACAAAAGTGGGTTCTGAGGGTGGCAGTGGTGGGCTTGGCCCCGGGGAAGAAGAGGGCCTCCCCATGGGATCCTCTGGGAGACCAGCATGGTGGATGGTCCCTGGAGCCTGTCTCAATGGCGTCTGCACAGATATTAACTCTCTACCCGAATTTCGAGACAGAAGCTACTAGTGCTCGAACAGCAGACTTTATTAGTAAATTATTCACAATAAAAGCACACACATGAGCATTACAATAAAGCGTTTATCAAGGAGTTATTAGAATTCTTCAAAGATTTAAAAATCCTTGGTTTTCAAAGTTGAAACATTGCAAAAACAAACATCCATGGCCTTGGAAATAGAAATTACAGTTAACCATTGTCCATGGGAATAGAACACTACTTTACATGCATCCCTTATTAATGGGGTGCACTATTTTTGTGTCCACCACTTGTTAATGAGGAAGATACAAAATGAAAGTTTCCTTAAAATCGATGATATAGCTATAGAATGTATAAACAGATATTTTGAATTGTATGCAGATTTTGAAGTCACTTTTTATTTCTTTTATGATCGCCACAATTTATAGGAAATAACAGAATAAACATTAAAATACCATTGTATAAATTTACATTTAAAATTAAATTCAGACTTACCTGGAACTAATTCATATAAAGAATTCAACCTTTTCATTAATTGCTCCATGAGAATCATCAGCTCTAGATGTGCTAAAATTTGTATTTTAAAATAACTAAGCAGAAATATACCCCAGTGTTGTCACAGGGTATAAAATAGCCATAAAGGAACAAGGAAAGTTGCATCAGAAAAAAGATCCTTGTCAAAATTAAATATTAACAAACATTGTTTGCAATTTTGCTTTTCTGTCAAGCTATTTATACCAGCTTCCACTGTATAGATTGAAAATAATGTTGCTAAAAATATACATTTTGATGAGTTCATGAGTTTGCAGAATAATGAGTCAGAAAAATCACGTTAATCTTGTATTGTTATTTCTTAAATTATGATACAAAATATTTTTTGTTTAACTTATAAGTTATTGTTTATCACATACCACAATGACTGCTAGTATTTTTTAAATTAATTTTTATTGGAAAACAATTGCTTCATAGTATTGTTAGTTTCTGCTATTCAGCAAAGTGAATCAGCTATATATGTATATATATATCCCTTCTTTTTTAGATTTCCTTCCCATTTAGGTCACCACAAAGCACTGAGTAGGGTTCCCTGTGCTATACAGTAGGTTCTCATTCGTTATCTATTTTATACATAGTGTATATATGTCACCCACTTTAGTATCCTTGCCTGGAGAATTCCACGAACAGAGGAACCTGGCAGGTTACAGTCCATGGGGTCGCAGAGAGTCGAACATGACTGAGTGACTAACACACACACACACACACACGTATGTCAATCCCAATCTCCTAATTCATCCCACCATCCTCTCTTCCCCGCTTGGTATCCAGAAGTTTATTCTCTATGTCTGTGTCTCTATTTCTGCTTTGCTAGTAAGTTCATCTGTACCATTTTTTTAGATTCCATATATAAGTGATATTATACAAAATTTGTTTTTTCTTTCTGACTTACTTCATTCTGCCTAACAGTCTCTAGATCCATCCACATCTATGCAAATGGCACTATTTTGTTGCTTTCTATGGCTGAGTAGTAGTGCATTGTGTACATGTACCACATCTTATTTATCCATTCTTCTGTTGATGGATATTTAGGTTGCCTCCATGTCTTGTCTGTTGTAAATAGTGCTGCAGTAAACACTGGGGCACTGGGGTACATGTATCTTTTTGAATTACGGTTTTTTCTGGGTATTATGCCCAGGAATGTGTTGCTGGGTCACACGGTAGCTCTATTTTTCATTTTTTAAGGAACCTCCATACTGTTCTCCATAGTGGCTATACCAATTTATATTCCCACCAACAGTGTAGGAGGGTTCCCTTTTCTCCACACCCACTCCAGCATTTATTGTTTGTAGACTTTCTGATGATGGCCATTCTGACAGGAGTGAGGTGATACCTCATTACAGTTTTGATTGCCACTTCTCTAATAGTTAGTGATATTGACCATCTTTTCATGTGTTTGTTGGCTGTCTGTATGTCTTTTTTGGAAAACTGTTAATTTGGGTCTTCTGCCCTTTTTTCCATTGAATTGTTTGTTTTGATATTGAACTGCTTGAGCTGTTTGTATATTTTGGAGATTAATCCCTTGTCAGTTGCTTTGTTTGCAAATATTTTCTCCCATTCTGAGGGTTGTCTCTTTGTTTTCTTTATGCTATCCTTTGCTCTGCAAATGTTTTGAATTTAATTGGGTCCCATTTATTTATTTTTGTTTTTATTTTAATTTCTCTAGGAGGTGGGTCAGAAAAGATCTTGCTGAAATTTATGTCAAGGAGTGTTCTGCCGATGTTTTCCTCTAAGTGTTTTATGGTGTCCGTCCTTACATTTATGTCTTTAATCCATTTTGAGTTTATTTTTGTGTATGATGTTAGGGAGTGTTCTGTCATTCTTTTACATATCAGATCAGATCAGATCAGTCGCTTAGTCGTGTCCGACTCTTTGCGACCCCATGAATCGCAGCATGCCAGGCTTCCCTGTCCATATAGCTGTCCAGTTTTCCCAGCACCATTGTGACGAGACTGTCTTTTCTCCATTGTATATTCTTGCCTCCTTTGTCATAGATTACATGACCAAAGGTGCATAGGTTTATCTCTGGGCTTTCCACCCTATTCCATCGACCTATATATCTATTTTGTACCAGGACCATAGTGTCTTGATGACTGTATAGTCTGAAGTCAGGGAGCCTGATTCCTCCAGCTTCATTTTTATTTCTCAAGATTGCTTTGGCTGTTCAGGGTCTTTTGTATTTCGATACAAATTGTAAAAGTTTTTTTGTTCTAATTCTGTGATAAAAAACCATTGGTAATTTGATACGGTTTGCATTGAATCTGTCCAAGCTGACCCTGACATGACCCCAATGTGATCAGCTTGGACAGATTCAATGCAAACCCTGTCAAATTACCTGGGTTGGAAAAATCCCCTGGAGAAGGGATAGGCTACCAACTCCAGTATTCTTGGGCTTCCCTGGTGGTTCAGATGGTAAAAAATTCACCTGCAATGGGGGAGACCTGGGTTTCATCCCTTCGTTGGGAAGATCCCCTGGAGAAGGGAATGGCTATCCACTCCAGTAGAATTGCTTGGAGAATTCCACGGACAGAGGGTCCTGGCAGGCTACAGTCCATGGGGTCACAAAGAGTCAGATACGACTGAGCAGTTTTAACTTTGCATTGAATCTGTAGATTGCTTTGAGTAGTGTACTGCTCTTATTATTTTAACTGATAAAATAATGGAAAATATGCTTATGTTTTGGTATTTTTAATGTCCTTCCCCCACCCTCCCACCCCACGTCTTCACTTTCGTGTGTGTAGCTGATCCCAGCAGGGGAACTAGTCTGTCTGCTCAGCTTTCTGCGGCTACCTCTTGGCTGCCTTTTCTATGCCTGCTACAGAAGAGTGTGAAGTCCCGTGGCATCTCTGCCCTCACACATGTAGCTCTTTTGAGTTTTTAAAAGGGACTTTGGTTACTGATGATGAATGAGAAAGACAGGGAGGACAAGGCCAAGCTTCTGGTCAGGACTCTGTCCTCTTCTGGTTGTTTGCTCGGCTCTCTTGCCTCCTGGGAGAGTCAGAAGCACATGTGGCTGATAGCTCCCAAAGCCCAGATGGCTCTTGGTTGCACCGAAGCCTGATATCAGATTCATTTACCTTTAGAGTATCATTCCTGAGTCTCTTGAACACTTTTATTAGAGGAGTTGAATTGAACAGCAATTTTCCCCTAGTGAACTTGCGTGGCACAAGATGCCTGTCACCATGGTCTCCTCCTGCAGTAGAATTGACTGAATTATCCTGGAACCAAGACTAGTGACTAGAGAGAGATACCAAGTCATGGCATCTCTGACACAGGGAATGGGAAGAGGAGGTGGGAGAGAAGGCACACCTCCCTGAGCCAGTCATCTGCAGGTGGATCTTTATATGTAAGAGGCAGAGAAAAAAAATAGTAAAATATCACAGCATCTGTGGTAGGCAGAATAATGCTCCCGCCGCCAAAGATATCCCTCTTCTGGGCCCTGGAACCTGTGAATACATGAATTTGCATGGCAGTGAGGAATCACAGTTGAAGATGGAAATAGGGGTGCTTCTCATCTGACCTTAAAACAGGGAGATTCTCCTGGACTATCTGAGTGGCCCACTGTAATCACAAGAGTCCTTAACAGTGAATGAGGGAAGCAGAAGAGGAGGGTCAGAGAAAGATGTGAACGTCCATGCAAGATTAGAGAGATGCTCTGTTGCTGGCTTCCAAAGTGAAGGAAGGAGACCAAAAGCCAGGGAAGGGGGGCCCAGCCACTAGAAACCCAGCCACTAGAAAAGGCAAGGAAACAGATTCTCCCCCAGAGCTTCCAGAAGGGAAGACACACTTGCCAGCATCTTTATTTTAGCCCAGTGAGAACCATGTCAGACTTCTGACCTGCAAAACCTGTGAGACAATAAACTTCTGTTTTAAGCCACCCAGTTGGGATAATTCTTTACAACAGAATTGAAAACTAATCCAGAGCCCTTGAGTGTTTATATTAAATACATGGGCTTTGGAATTAAATTGCTTGGGTTTTAGTAAGTAGTGACTGAGTGACTTCACTTCACTTCACTTCTGCTACTTATTAGGTATGTAATGGGAAAAAGTGATCGACTTTTCCAAGTCTTGGTCTCATCCTCTGATGAGATTATCACCTCATGGCTGTGTTCTTAGGTATGTTGTTGTTCAGTCCCTCAGTCGTGTCCAACTCTTTGTGAGCCCATGGACTGCAGCATGCCAGGCTTCCCTGTCTGGCCTTCACCATGTGCCGGAGCTTGCTCAAACTCACGTCCATTGAGTTGGTGTAGCCATCCAACCATCTCATCCTCTGTTGTCCCCTTCTCCTCCTGCCTTCAATCTTTCCCAGAATCTGGGTCTTTTCTAGTGAGTCGGCTCTTTGCATCACGTGGCCAAAGGATTGGAGCTTCAGCTTCAGCATCAGTCCTTCCAATGAATATTCAGGATTGATTTCCTTTAAGATTGACTGGTTTGATCTTGTAGTCCAAGGGACTCTCAAGTCTTCTCCAACATCACAGTTCAAAAGCATCAATTCTTTGGCACTCAGCCTTCTTTATGGTTCAACTCTCACATCCATACATGACTACTGGAAAAACCATAGCCTTGACTAGACGGACCTTTGTTGGCAAAGAAGTGTCTCTGCTTTTTTGTTTCTCATAGCTTCTCTTCCAAGGAGCAAGTGTCTTTTAATTTCATGGCTGCAGTCACCATTCACAGAGATTTTGGAGCCCAAGAAAATAAAGTCTGTCACTGTTTCCATTGCTTTCCCATGTATTTGCCATGAAGTTCTTAGGTATAAATTAAGGCAAAGCTTTTCAGACATTGCCTGATAAAGAGAATGTGTTTGATCAGTATTAGCTTATAGTCATGGGTATCTAATCCTGGGTGGGATTTTTAGCAAGAGAGGATCTCTCACCTCTCTGATTCCCGTGGAGTTCACTGCCCCGGCTTCTGTGGTCCCTACTGCTCTCGTGTTGACCCTCATTCCTCTGGGGCCTTTGTACCCAGGTATGTCCTTGCTGGGGCCCAGTCTAGATTTTTCCTAATTTTTATACTAATTTTTCCTAATTTTTTATAGTAATGTTTAAATATCTTAAAATATATATATATAAGTATTTACAAAGTGCTCTCTCTGGAGGTATTGATCATTGATAATGACCTGTCTCTTGTAGTGTCTATAAGGCCTTATGCTTTCTGCCATGCCCCTCACTGTGTCTTTTGCTGACAGACCCCAGAATTCTAAGTTGATTGAGTAAACAAGGAGTCCCCCGGAACTGCCTTTTAATGGTCGAGTATTGGCATAAGTTAAATGAATAAAATCCAGCTGGGAAATATTTTAGGCAGTGAGATCTCCCAAGGGCCCTTTGAATCAAGCCAAATTTTACAGAGTATTTGGCCTCCTTTTCTGTCTACTTGTAAATGGCCCTGGAATGGCCATTTTCTAAGGGGGATAGTTGCAGAGAAAAGTTGGCAGTTTTCTTCACAGTTCTTAGAGCAGAAAAGTTTGTAGCTTATGACTGACATGTCAGAAGAACTTTTCTGCAGTGGGGAAGCCTTTTATTTCAATGTGGGTGCCATGGTGAGACCTTCTAAAGGCATTTGTAAATGAGATTATCTGGTAATGAGATCACCTGCTGAAAAATCATTTCCATTCCACAAAAATCACATTAGGTACAAGTGACAATTCTAAAAATGTACATAAAGCCATTTGAAATAAAGCTAATAACTGGATTTCTGAAATTATTGGTTGCTATGAAAATGGAAGAAGTCAATTCTGACATAATTGCACCAAGTACTTTGCTCCATATAATGCATTGGTCTGTGAGAATTCTTATTTTTGTGTCTGTATTTGAAGTAAAAATGATTTTTAATGTGACTTTATTTTTAATTTTAACTTTTTTTTTTGGCTGCATGGCATGTGGGATCTTATTTCCCCAACCAGGGATAGAACCCATTCCCCCTACGTTGGAAGTGCAGAGTCTTAACCGCTGGCCTGCTAGGGAAGTCCCATTATCTTATTGAACATAATTAGTACAGATGCGCAAAATACAATTGTTTTCCATCCCTGTCACACATCCAGACACTTGTCATAGTAGTAGCATGGGCTCTGTGCTTTGCTTTGCTTCAGGATGTGGTCTCCCTCTGGTGGTCAGTGTTAAGAAAGTGACTGGCTGAAAGTAACTATCCAACTTCTTCCCTTTGCCGTTTTACTGAAGCTTAAATTTGGAAAGCATCTCGAGAGTTCTTTTATTCTGCTCCACTAAATACAGATCAGGTTGTGTATATAATATTTTGACCATTTCAGCAATATGAGAAGTAGTATCATATGAAATGATAATCAGGAATGATACCCTAGCAAAAATTAGTCAGTCAGTCTGTAGCCTTTCACCTATGGCCATATAGGCCATGGCAAAATCAGTTTTGACTATTAGGAAGCCTGACTTGATTTCTGTATCTCTGTGGCCTATTTTTGGCCTGCCTTGACCAGTCTTAATTTTGGCCATGGTATTTTCCTTCTACTCTAGATAGGTTCTGGGCTGAGTGCAAAGTTTATTTAGCCACACTCTGTGTCCATTGCTCTTTATGGCCTATGGCTACCGCAGGAAACCAAACAGACTGAATCTCTGCCCTCCTAGAGTTTCTGTCCTATGACCCAGTTTATGAAGACATAAGCCATAAAGGCTGATATAGTTGACTTCACGTACATGTAAAACGTTTCTACAGCTGAAAAGACTGTGAATTTAAAAGACCAGTAAGTGACGGTCTAGGGAAAAATAATTGAAGCAGATGGAGTCTCAATAAATCAATAAGGAAGAAAACCAATAGAAAAATGTGCCAAAGATACAATTAGGAAGAACTTTTTATTCCTCTGTAGTAAGAATTGGCAGAAGTGCGATACCGTGATTTCAAATTTACCCAGTTATAGACACGAGCAAAGGATGCCTTTTAGAAAAGAGGAGCCTCCCAACTGGAATTCCCTATGAATTTCCACAGCCTGTCAGGTGGTGAAGGTCCCAGGCTGAGTTCTCCCCTCTGGCGCCAACAGCGTCTGTATACTGAGTACGGCCGCCATCTTGTGCTTCTGCTTGGCAACTGCACGCTCCATATCCTTTTGACAGGTGGGAGAAAATGGACATTTCCCCAGGGACGGCACCCCAGGAGAGCTCAGTACCCCCTAACCCATGCACCACTGGATGGTACTTGTGTTGCAACATTCCCCAGTATTAACCTAAGCACAGGAGGTTGGTCAGTGGAGTATTTTTAGAGGAGACTACGTCACTACTCGGTTTGCAGTATTGAGAGTTTAAAGTGACAGGCACGTAGTTTTTGACTTTCCATTATCTGCAGCAACATCTTTCCTCCTTTTAGGGGTAAAGTAGACCTTTCTTTAATTGACTTAGGTCTGACCTTGTTGTCAGATTGTCATTCATTTCTAGTTCTGTTTGTCTCTCCTGAAATTCCAGCCTCTCTCAAACTCTCTTCTCTTCTGCCTTGGCTCATTCCACTACTCCCCACTCTCCACCATTGACTGGATCACTGTATCTTGTGTACAGGAGACATTATTCCTGTTTACTGTTTACAAAGGAACATATGAAGATTTTGGAGAAAACTTTCATGTTTTCCCCCTCCCTCTGAGCTCTTGGGTACTGTGTACCCAAGTCTTCTAGTCTCAGTAAGTTGGCAGCTATGACTGTGGAATGCAAGTTAATTAAATTGTGCTTATATTTAGTTTTAGGCAAGGTTGATTTTTCCATGTCAGGTTTAGTCTGTGTGGCTTTGTTATATATAATACTGGTAACCAGGGATACTAGGAGAGATTTTACGAAGCTGTGCTGTGAAGGGCATGCAGAGAAGAAAGTGGAGGAAGCACGGGAGAGAGAGTTCAGGGACTTCTGTGTTCCACCAGCATGTAAATCGTTTAAGAAGACACAAACGATTTAACAGTGAAAGTCAACTTTCCTGGAGCAATTGACTTCCTTTTTTTGGTCTATGAGCCAAAGAAAAGTTAGTAATTCTAATGTTGTTATATTGGTTCCTATGGGTGTTGATCTCTTCAGACAATGCTCTTTCTCGGTTATCTTGGTTGTTGCAATGAATGACATTGCCTTCACTTCCAGGTCTAAGTGGGCAGTATTATATCTGCAAGATTGGCGAATAACATGCTCTAGTTATTTGCAGGTTAACTCTTTAAGCACAAGGCATTTTTCAACACTTTGTGATGGCTGTCTTTGGGAAGCGAATTACACAATTCCCAGCCTTAGTAAATGGAACGCAGTGGACTTTACATGATTTGGTGCTTGGCATTTTACATCTGTTACTGTTTAGTGTATACTCAAAGACAGTTCCAAAACAGGTAGAATTCAGATAAGGAAACCAAAGCCCCCAAAACTTAAATAACTTGGTCAAAGCAGCACAGGTAGCCTAATTTAAATTCAAGTTTGTACCTTTTCTACAAAATGACTTTTATTTTGGTACCATAAAGTCACTGTTATGAGTAATTGCATTTCTTGTCTGTAGACCCAATCTATGTCAAGATATTAGGATGAGTATTTATGAATTAATTTTCTCACAATTTTCTTTTAATCATAATAGCATTTAGAAATGAAGTGACCTGATTATCAGGGGTGGTTTAAACTTGAAGGGTCAGGTAGCTAGAAGGATCTAGGTTTTACCAACTCTGCTTTGACCCAAACGATGGAATATGTGCTGTTCCCATGGTTTCCTGCGTGGGGGCAAGTGAATAGTTTGCTATGATCAGTTATGAGGATGGAGAGTAGAGAGGATTTTAGGCAGAGCTTCAACCCAGGGGTTCAGAATCTTGCATCCAGCTACTAGCGATCTGATCTGCCAAATTGATAGATCCTACAGTATCTTGAAGATAATGATAATGTTTGGAATACTCTGTTACAGTAATTAACAATAATTAACAGTAATGGCGGAAAAGGCAATGGCACCCCACTCCAGTACTCTTGCCTGGAAAATCCCATGGATGGAGGAGCCTGGTAGGCTGTAGGCCATGGGGTCACTAAGAGTCGGACACGACTGAGCGACTTCCCTTTAACTTTTCACTTTCATGCATTGGAGAAGGAAATGGCAACCCACTCCAGTGTTCTTGCCTGGAGAATCCCAGGGACGGGGGAGCCTGGTGGGCTGCTGTCTATGGGGTCGCACAGAGTCGGACACGACTGAAGTGACTTAGCATAGCATAACATAGCGTAGTTGAATTACAATGTTGTATTAGTTTCAGGTGTACAACAAAGTGATTCTCATATATATATATATATATATATATATATATATATATTATAGTAGTGTAAATCACTTAGTCATGTGTGACTCTTTGCAACCCCACAGACTGTAGCCTGCCAGGCTCCTCTGTCCATGGGATTCTCTAGGCAAGAATACTGGAGTGGGTTGCCATTCCCTTCTCCAGAGGATCTTCCTGACCCAGGGATCAAACCTAGGTCCCCTGGATCACAGGCAGATTCTTTACCATTTGAGCTACAAGGAAGCTCGCTCGCTCTCTTGCTCTCTCTCTCTCGCTCGCTCGCTCTCTCTCTCTCTATATATATATATAGTTTTTCAGGTTCTTCCCCTTTATAGTTTATTACAAAATTTTGAATATAGTTCCTGTGCTGTAGGTCCTTGTTGATTATCAGTTTTATTTATAGTAGTGTGCATATATTAATAGCAATCTCCTAATTTATTCCTGTAATGTGTTCTTGAAAGATATTTTTTCAGTTTGTTCCTCGGGAATTTCTAAACATGTATATGTTCTATTTCTGGGTCTCAAGTCCCACGGTACTGCAAAGTCATAGATAATCTATTCAAACTTCTACATTGTTAGTACATAAAATGGACAAAGGTAAAAGAAACTGGGATTAAAAAGAAATTTGGTTTGAGTTGAAAATGGCATTTGCACCTGTGAACTTATAAAATGATATCAGTTCAGTTTGTATAGCCCAACAGTTAAGAAAAATACCCTGCGATGGCTCTTCAATCTGATTATTTCTCTATGTTGTCTTTCTTCTATGTCTTTCCATAGATATTGTGACTGAGTTTTACACATTTAATAAAGATCTGAAAAATGTTAATATGTATAACATTTTAGATACTACCATGTGCATACACGAGACTATTATTTTCTTTCCAAGTCATATATAATCTCCTTTATTTCTCTTAGGTTTATATGCATGCATTAACTCTTTTATAGAAGACATCCTACCTTTGTTTGAAATTTGTCAAAGGTAGTGTGTATAGTGTACCGTCATTTTCAGTTTTATGAATCATAATGAATAATGGCAAAATGTGATTTGAGACAGCCATATGTTTGGAGAAAACCTCAAAAATACTTTGAAGTGCCACTGAGAATTACTTGTGTATAAGATGTAGGTTTTATTTCCCAAAGCAAGTTTATAAAGTATAACTCCCCTAAATGTTGGAGTAATTATCTCTGAATTTAGAAATCTCTGCCTGCCTGATAATAATTCCTGACAGGAGGGTCAACTATAAACATCGAGTTTCCAAATTTTTTATGTTCTTTGGAAGCTATGTTTCTGCATTTATTTGCATGAAATAATAAATAGCAGATTTCTGTCATATATCTTATTTTCCAGTGGGTTTTTTTTTTTTTTTTAATACAAAATTGGCTCTTAGAGCCCTATTTAAGACTTTTAGACCCTAAAACTTGAGGTAGTAAACTTGTATATTCCCTTAATTAGACAATATCTATTTGAAAGTTGTTTCTCTCATTTCAGAAAATTTCCTTTCTCTTCTCTTTCTCCACTGTTGAATGAATAGAGATTCCTTTTCAAAGAGTTTCTTCAGACTTCTGCTTGGCAGTCTATTTCTGCCAGTCTCTGACCATAAAGCTTGACTTCCTGCTTTTTACTCTGCTCTTTCTTTACTTTCTCCCCTGTCTAATTAGATTTAAAATCCACTGGCCACGGTTTTGTCTAACTTTATTTTATACTGTGATTTTACTTGATTTTACTTGTGTTGGGTGATGACATGAGCTGCTTTCTAAACTCTATTTCTATCCCTTCTGCTATCAGAGTGCTTCCAGTTACGAATCTATTTTTGTGTCCTGCTAATGATTTTTAGATAATTTTACAATGACTGTTATTTTTTTTTCCAGAATGATAGATCTTTCATGCTGTTGGACAGGCAATAAGTATACTTAACTCTATTTTCAGAAATTTAAGGTGAAGGCCAGCTGGCAAAGTTTCCACTCAGTCAAAGCATAGCTTTATTTCAGAGGGGGGAAAAAAAATGAGTCAAGGAGTAACTCAGTCTTAAGGACATTTAATTGGGGGAGTTGTTTTGAACTTGCTTTGAACATTGGTTTGGCAGAGATGGTTTCTCACTAATAAAAACAAGTTATATAATAGGCGCTGAGTTGGACTGTAGTGAGGGGATTGGTTTTACCTTGTCTTTGCTGCAAGGTGTTTGATCAGATCCTAAAGGAGGAAACCACATGGCACTTCTATTTTTAGAATATCTAAGTTAAGAACTCTCTCAGTGCATTTATACAACAGGCATTACTGACCACCTAAGATATACTACCTTGGAACAAAGATGTTGAAAGGTACTAATGGAAACATTTGCTTCCTCTGCAATGAATGAAAAAATCTGTGTAATAGATGTGTGTGTTATCATCTGTGCATTCTCAGAAAAGGGAGAGCAGCCTTGAGGAGAGAACGATTGAGCAGAGACTGTGTGATCACCCAGGGCAAGGCAGCATGGTGGAAGTGTGTGAAGGGGTAGAGACATCTCCCAAGATTTGGAGGGGGCCTGGGCTTTGGCCTGTCCCTTATGTAGCAGGGACTGGTGAGCACTTGCTGGGGGGAAGGACAGGGCTCAGAGAGGAACAGCTCGGTGGGGCAGCCAGGAAAGCTGACATCAGGGACCAGGGCCCTGGCACGACTGTGGTGAGGCAGTGACATGGCAGAGCACCCTGTCTACCATGAGGGCTTAGCATCATGAACCCCCCTCAGCTATTCTCTAAGGAATTAAAGCTAAGCCCCTTCCTCTAATTTTAATCCTTGTACCACCTAAGGTGGGAGAGGCCCCCTGAAGCATGCCTGAGTACTATTTCTTTGCACTTTTTTGAGTGGGGGAGTATGTATTAATTTGATTTAGAAAAATAGTGACGCGGCATTTCTTGCCCCGTAGTGTGAGGGAGTTAGACCCGCACCCACTGCTCCTTCAGGAAGGGCTGCTCTGAGCTCACTGTGGCCCTAGGTCTCAACTCTCACATGTATTTCTCCTGTTTTAGACCTTTCCTGAACTCCCCGCCTCCCACACCTGCCCCACTCTGAAGGTTACTTATCTTGTATCCCCTTCTTTCAAGTTTAAGTAAAATGAAAAACCAGTCTATAATTAAATTCAGGGCTAAGTATTCATTGCCAAGAAAATGAAGTAAAATGTAAGCTCTCTTAGACATGAACTGAACACTTAAAATCTTAAGGGTGAAGGGGTTTTCAAATTTGTTTTTGGCAGCAGAAACCCATTTCAAAGGAAATTATACATAGACTCAAATACATAAACCTCCTCCACTTCAATCAGAGAGTTGAACTCTCTGGTAGAACTCTGTGGTTGAAGTGGAGGAGGGTGACTCAGACACCCCCTTCATCCATGGTGTGGCCCCAAATTCCCTTTCCTTGGTACCCTGGAGTTCATCTAAAAGCCACCATGTTAGCCCAAGGAATGGGTACTGTGGGTGGAGGTGTTGGGAGAATGTTAGACACACTATCACAGGTCAGTGGGGAAGATTATTTTAGGTAGAAGGGCCTTCGATACTCATTGTTCTAACATAGGAACAGATGCTGCTCAGAAGCCAGACTTGTCCGTGGGTTTGAGTGAGTGTCCTGCTAGAACACAGCATGACTCTCCTATTTCACCAGCAGTTTATTCCTCTAGCAGTTAAAAGGACAAAATTGTAGGATACCTATTGCTTATCCAGGTAGAACCAATAAATAGGAGCAATCATGTACTCCTGCTAGGTACCTTAAATTCTCAGTCTTCATTTACTCATTTAACAAATATTTAATTCCACTCTAGACTCAGTACACAACGGTGAGAAAAACTGATGAAGCTCCTTCTCTCAAGGAGCTTACATTCTAGAAAGGAGAGAGTATAAGCAAACAAATACATATCTTCTGCTAATATCAATTATATGAGTCATGAAGTAATAGGAATTCATTTGAGTCCTGATGGGGCTATTAGAACTGACTAGCACATGTACCTCACATTTAACGGGTGTCTAATAGATGAAGAAGAGGAAGGAGAGAATGAGAAGGATTACAAACCTTGGAAGATAGATACTTCTGAGGAAGTCACATTGCAGTGATGGGGTTAAAGGGACAGGCAGCTATAATACAGGCTTCAATTTATATTATAAATATATTCCTGATGTTAATGATCCTCCATCCCTGAGCTCCTGTATCTTCAAGAGCGGTAATAGTTTTTTTGACCTGTGGCAACCTGGAGGCAGAACTTAATACCACTCCATGCTCCCTGCAAAGACTGTACTCACACAAAAGCATTAAAAACCACATTTCTAATGATATCGATGAACCTATTTTCAGGGCAGGAATGGAGATGCAGACATAGAGAATGGACTGTGGACATATCAGAGGAAGAAGAGGGTGGGAAGAATTGAGAGAGTAGCGTTGACATATATACACTAGCATGTGTAAAATAGCTATCTAGTGGGAACTGCTGTGTAGAATGGGAGCTCAGCTCAGTGCTCTGTGATGACCTGGAGGGATGAGGGTGGGGTGGGAGGGAGGCTCAATAGGGAAAGGATGTATGTATACTTTGGTTGTTTCACATTGTTATACAGCAAAAACCAAAACAACACTGTAAAGCAATAATACTCCCATTTTAAAAAGCACATTTGTTTTTTGCCCCACTTCCCTTGTAGTTTACTGTCCCATTGGATTATTCTCTTCTGGAGCAAACGTGTCCTTTCATTCTGAGTTACTTCCTCTCCTCTCATTCTCTCTCGAACGTATGCCATCAGACTTTTGTTCTCACTGCTCCATTGAAACTGCTCTTACCTGTGTCCCCATTTCTCAGTTTCGTCTTACCTGACCCATCAGCAGGTCCCTTCTGGCACAGCAGATCACTTCGTCCTCTTTGATATCTTCTCCTTCACTTGGCTTCCAGGATAACACATCACGTGCTGGGTTTCCTCCTACTGCCTTCTCAGCCTCTTTGCTGGCTTCTCCTCTTCCCTGTACCCGTTACTCATGGAGTAGTTCAGCCCTCATTCATCTTCTCTGCCCCATCTCGCTGAGTCTCACTTTTCTCTCTCTCCACGAACCATTCCCCTCATGATCTCAGCCAGGCATTACTGGCTTTAAATTGATTTGCTGATGACTCATACTTTTATAGTTGTAGTCCTGTCCTCTTTCCAGGACTTTGAACTTATGTATCCAGTTTTCTCCTCAGCATTTCCACTTGGGTGTCTACTTGACATGTCAGACTCAACATGTCCAAATTGTAACTTCTGATCTTTTTCCCCTGTAGTCTTGCTCCTTCAGTTGTCTTCCCCATCTCAGCAGATGACAGCTCCTGTTGTTTGGCTGGATGGAAACTTAAAGACACCATTGGCTCTTGTCTTTCCCTCACAACTCTCATCTAATGGGCCAGAAAACAGTGCTGGTTCTACTTTCAAAGTATGTCCAGCATCTAAAGATGTCTTGGCCTCTCCACCATTATCCCCTCTGAGCCCCTATCATCTCTTTTTGGATTAAATCCAGTAGGCTCCTACCTATTATCCCTACTGCTTCTGTGGCTTCTCTGGAATATTTTCAGCACAACAAGCAGAGATCCTTGAAAACATAAGTCAGATCATGCCACTCTTCACTCATCAAGTCACTGTGTAATGACTCTTATTATCTAAACTACAAAATCTTTGCAGAGGCTTGTGTTTGGGCCTTCCCGTCTTCTCTGCCTCATCCCTTGCTTCTTCACCCCTTTACTGTCTCTGCCTTAGCCACTTGGTCTCCTTGGTGTTCCCCATACCTGCCAGCTGTGTTCTGGCCTGACGGTCTTTGCTTCTGCCCTGAAATCTTCCCCTGAGATTTCATTAACTCCCTCCATCTTTGAAGGTGCTATTCAGATGTCAGCTTTCAATGAGGCCTGCCCTGGCACCCTAATTAACTTGGAGGCCTATCCTACCCCACACCCACATCTGCTATCTCTCTGTTGTACTCTTTTGCTTTATGGCCCTTATCATATTCTAACCTAATATATAATAATTTTCTTATTTATTATGTTCATTGATATTATATTCTCCATAGAATATAGTCTTTACAAAGCAAGGGATCTTTCTGTATTCATGCTCCTAGAGGAATGACAAATTGGTTAAATAAATGAGTGGAAAAAACTTAGAAAGCAACATAATCCTTGTCAATTCCATATGGCAGATAGGGGAAGTGATTACACCTCCCACTGACAACTTGAAATGTCCCTTTAGATATTTCTGTTTTCCGAAAGGTCTTCTCTACATTGTGCCTCGGGGAGATTCAACCAAGTTTTTAATCTCTCTTTCTCTCCTCCAAGACATTGCCCGACTTCACTGGCTCCTCTCTCTCTATGCGGATTTCATTCTTTTCATACAGAGCTTTCTGTAATCCATCCATACCTACTCTAGATTTCTTGAAAGTGGAAGTGTGAATCTCTCAGTCATATCTGACTCTTTGAGACCCAATGGACTGTGGCTTCCAACAAAAGGAAGGGCCTTCCAGTTCACATGACTTAGAGGGCAGAGTAAAGACAAAGTTAATTATTGAGCACCCACTTGGATTTCCTCTCTCCTTTCTCACCTCTTGGGCTTCTGTCCCTTGGTTGGAAAGATGCCCTGGAGAAGGAAATGGCAACCCACCCCAGTATTCTTGGCTGGGAAATCCTATGGACAGAGGAACCTGGTGGGCTACAGTCCATGAGGTCGCAAAGAGTGGGATACAACTTAGCGACTAAACAACTACAACGCTCACCTCTTACCTTTCACTGCACTCCTTTTATCAACCTATTGTAGGGAAATACAATTCTCTCTCCAAGAAGTATTCTTGTCTCACCTCATTCTTTTTCATATGGTCGAGTAGCTTTGTAAAAGGTAAGAGCAATGGTGGTTTATAGTAACTTGATTTTGAGCAGCATGTGGAATGAAGGGCTGACAAACTCGGTCAGTAGAGGCTCAGGCGATGTGTGCCAGGTTGCTTTACTCTTCAGAGGTAGAGTTGAATTTGAGCTTTAGGCTTTAAGCAAGGACTCAAAGGCATGGTGAATGAGGATACTTTGCAGGCAGACACCAGTGAGTACTTTCTGAGAAAAGACTCTAAAAGTTAACAAGCAAAGTAATGAGAGGATTTGCTGATATACATGCTGTATTACAGACAGAGAGACCTGAGAGGCCTGGAAACAATTGCAGAAAATCTGAAGTTTGTTTCAGGCTATAGGTGTTATTTCAGCAGTTTGTTATCAGAAGCAAAAAGACTGAAAAAAGCGGATCATCCTCAGGGGTATATACTCTTCAGAATCCATGAGATTCTGAAGTCCAAGTGATTCATAATTGTCCTCTTCATTAAGATATGTAAACTATCTTAAGCAATATATCTTTGTATACTGCTATTAGTGTATTAATATTAATTGTCATATGTATAAATGGAAGTAATTTTGGTGATGAAGCATCTTTAGTTAGTAAAATTTCTTTATTAGGTGATGGTCAGTAGAATATATGCTACATGAAGGTGAAGTCGTTTTGTTTTCTTTACTGCTGTATCTGGCATTACTGCTAGAGTAATGCTTAGCATATAGGAGCTAGTTAATATTTTCTCAATCAATGAATGAAACTGCCATTGATCTAAAGTCCAATTTATACACAGAATTATAGATGATGTTAATGAAAATGATGTCAAGATTGGATAGCATGACTTCACCTCTGGGAATATCCCTTTGTCATCTTAAGGACTCAGTCTAAAGGCTATTGGAAGATGATTGTTACAAGACAGTGACATTTATGGTTGAAAATCTCTCCAAAAACATGCTAAGAGCTCTCTCAGGGTGTTTTCTAAAAAATTGAGAGCTCACAAAGAATGTCATCTCATCTGGTCTAGTTTACCTGAAGGACAGATTATTTATCTTTTGTTTAGAAAGAAAAAGGCAAGTTTGAGTTTTTACCTGAACCTGGTGTCCTTGAACTGAATGCCTGTCAACTGTGCAGAGAGTGGCTATGGTGTGAAGGATTGGATCTAGAGCCCAGACCTCACAACTCTGGGGTGTTTTCATGTATTCTTAGCTCCATGGCTTTGGGCAATTGCAGTCTTAAGCACACAATGCTCTAGTTTCTCTTTTGTAAACTACCACTTACCCTGAGGAAGTTGTGATAGAATTCTTACTTGTGTAGTTATTGAGCTCTTTAGAACTTCTAAATGAGATATGTCTGAAATGTTTTGCTAGTTGAACTGTTTTACGCAAATGCAAACAGTTTTACACAAAAGTTAAGATTCTGAATACAGGTTAAGAAGACATCAAACAGAAGGAGAAAGTACAAAGCTATCCTAACTGTACAGAAAATATTGATTAATGAAGCTGTGAATGAACATCCAAAGGACTTGCAAAGGGAGAATAAGAATAAAGAAACAATTTTCAGTGTCTTAAAATCAGGGACAGCCACTTCTCCAACTGAGAAACCACACAAAAGAAGTCAGTTTCTGCTGAATCAGCAAAGACACGGGATATCAGTAATCAAAACATGTCAGCAATTCCATGTTTTAAATTTGATCCAGATTTTATAGAACCTTACACAAGAATGGCTTTATTGGAGTAAAATATATGGGGGTCTTAGAGATGAAGCCTAGATGTTAGGAGCTATTTAATGTTGAACTTTGAACCACATTTCCCAAGGAATCATCAAACCACAATGTAGGGAATGCAGTCATTCTTCTGAGGGGTTGCAGCTGCTGAAATGCAGACAGATGGAATTTCTGCACTTTCTAGTGTGGTACAGAAACAATCTCACAATAGGATGCACACTTCTTGAAAACTTTCTCTTAACCCTAAAGAGAGGCTATTGTATAGACTGGCCAGTAATATCTTTACTGTTTTGGTTTTTCATTTTATATCTGGTTTCCTGTATAGTCTTGAGGAGTTTCTGTCTGTAGCTAGAGGAGTGCAATTCTGGGCTGAGTCCTCTCAGTTCAGTTCAGTTCAGTCGCTCAGTCATGTCTGATTCTTTGCGACCCCATGAACTTTCCCAAGAAGGCATGCCAGGCCTTCTTATCCATCACCAACTCCCGGAGTCCACCCAAACTTATGTCCGTTAAGTCGGTGATGCCATCCAACCGTCTCATCCTCTGTCATCCCCTTCTCCTCCTCTAAGACCCTATAAAGCTTAAGCTTGTTGCATGTCTTGGCAGTTGAAATCCATAGATGCCATTTGTATTGATTCAGAAATCATGGGATATAATGGAAATCCAGATTTTCATTGTTGATATTTTGAAGGTTACACATGAATTACCATCATAAGAAACATACCAAATTGACTGGTAGTTAATGTTCAACAGGGCTTCCCTGGTGACTCAGATAGTAAAGAACCTGCCTGCAATGGAGGAGACCCAGATTTGATCCTTGGGTCAGGAAGATTCTCTGAGAAGGAAATGGCAACCCACTCCAGCATTCTTGCTTAGAGAATTCCATGGGTGGAGGAGCCTGGCAGGCTATACCCATGGGGCTGCAAAGTGTCATGTATAATTGAGCGACTAAGACATTTGCACTTTCACTTAATGTTCAACAAATTGAAACTCTGATTCTTTGATAGCATTGCAAGATAATCCATTAATTGCATTTTTCCTTTGCCTTGTGGCAATATATTGTGCTCCACTGAGATGGAAGTGACTTTTTCCCTTTAATTAAGAACCTCCTGAGTGCCAACCACTCTGCTGGGGAATGTGGAACATGTAAGCGTCATGGACCTTACTGCCTGGAATGTTCTGTCTGAAGTTTTCTGTATTTCAGTTTGTGAGTTAAATGTTCCCTATTTCCTATTTCCCTTTAGTTAGACAACAAGATTCATCTCATCAAGGAATACACAGTTCAGGGAATGGTGACAGTGGCCAGGCAGGTGACCATAGGCTGATTCTGCTAACTTTTGTGGAAGGGAGAGAGAAATATTTTGGAGGCTTATATTTATTTTACCATTACTCTGAATTCGGATCTCATGAAAATAAGTTGAGTTTTTCTCTGATTATAAACATAAGACATGATCATTATAAGAACACTTGTAAAATACAGAATAAAATACAATGAAGAAAATAAAAATTGCTTTCAATTTTAATACCAGAGATAATCAGAGTAAACTTAGATATGTTAATACTTCTTTCTAGGCCAAATTGTATTATGCTTTTTTAGAACCAGATGGTGTTTTTACAATTAAATTATCCTGAACTTTGGTCCAGGACTTTATTTTTTGCAATATAATTTTCAGTGGCTATAATGGTATCCCTTATATGTAGTACTAAGATTTATGTAACCAATCTTCTATTATTGCATAGCTGTTATTTCAGTTTTCGTCTTATAAACCATGATGGTATTAATACCCTTAAATATAAAAACTTGGACTTATTCATGATGATTTACTTTGTATGAAGGCCAAGAAATAAGATTGCTGGGCCAAAGGTTATACACAATTAAAAGGCATTTGATACAAATTGCTAAATATTGAAGTGTATTTTAACACCCATTTTGTTGAATTAATTTGTCCTTTAAGTAATGGTCTCCCTTAGAAAAATCTTTCTAGCTTCTTCTCCCACATTTTGTGTCTAATGTAATTTTGAAATAATTGAATATTTGTTGAATTTTGAGAAGAAAAAGAACATAATATTTAAAGCAAAGAATACCAAAGTGCAACCGTGTTAAGGAAAAGAAAAGAAAGAAAATATTATTAGCCAATGTTGTTTCACATTCCTTATGCCAAAATAGGCTCTGACATTTTTAACTGGCATTTTTATTAAGCCAAGTTAATAAATACATTTCAGTACAAGGCATAGGGTCTCTATGCCTGTGTTCAAGCACATATCAACTATTTGTAACTAACTTTCTCTGCATGACATTGTTGTAGAAGGATTTTAAATGTTTGTTCAATAAATTTCACTTTGAAATAATTTTCGGTTATTAAAAAAAATACTCCCATTCAGTATCTTTTCGCACATAAGTTGTGCAATAGACGAGGCTGCTCCCTTGTGCTATGAAAGCCCACTGGCGAATTTCCTTTCACTTTTCTCAGGCAAACACTTTGTATTCTTCTCAGGTAATTTTACAATTAATGTTCTGGAAAGCCAGAGAGGAATTGGTGACAATGAAACCGAGGGAGTTGGGAAACACATCTGTTGAACATCAAGAGAAGGTTTTCTTTCTGTTCTTTATTTCTCCTAATTAAAAAAAAAAAAACCCTCTTATTTATTTTGACATTGCTTTTCTGCCTCTCTCCTTTTTTTTTTAGCGCTCTGCAGAGGGGGCGAGAGCTTTCTGTGCACCAGTGGCATCTGCGTCCCCAGGAAACTGCAGTGTAACGGCTACAACGACTGTGATGACTGGAGTGACGAGGCTCATTGCAGAATGTGACAGGCGGTGTGGGGGTTGTCTGCAGGGTTATGGCTTCTATTCAGGGGCCTGGAAACCAGAGCATTCCGTTGTCTAGTCCTGACAACCACCCGGTGCTTGGGTGGACTGCTGTTAGTTTGCCTTTCTTTGGTGAGCAAAGTGTTTATCTTCCCCCGCCCCACATGACAGCTGCATGTTTGCACACCTTCAAAAGCCTGATTCCATTAGGAACTTGACAGCTAGATGTGCTTTGGAACAGGTCGGGCTCGAAGTGTTTTTCCTTCAAGTATCTTAAAATTGGAAAAAGGCTTTTCATTTATTTTCTTTGGGTGAGGGTTTTTGTTTTTAAAGTTCTAAGAGTATAAAGGTCAACTTTTTTAAAAAAAAGAAGGATATTTTTAATAGGAACATTTTTTACCCTCATGATTTTTAACATTCATGACACAGAACACTCAAAATGTCTTGTTTGTTTATGCTTCCTCTCAGCCTGGAGAGAATTAAGGCACGAACCAACTGTTCTGCATCTATGGATCGGTAGATTCAGCCTTTAAACATCCTCCACTTTCTTATCATTGATTTAGTTAGTTGTTTTGACCAAAAACGGTGGTTTGTCCAATATTGTATGTGTTTGCTTGAGCTGCCTTACAAAATACCACAGGCTGAGACTTAAACAACAGAAATGTATTTTCTCACAGTTCTGGAGGCTGAAAAGTCCAAGATCAAGGTCCGACAGGGTTCAGTTTCTGATGAGAGTTCTGTTCCTGGTTTGCAGGTAACTGCCATATGCCTGTGTAGTCAAATAACCTCTTTGGGGGGAATGCAAGAGAAGGGGAGAAGGGGAGAGGAGGGAGGAGAGAGCTCTCATGTGTCTCTTCCCCTTCTTATAAGGGTATCAGCTCAGTTGAATTAGGGTCCCACCCACTGATCTTTATCACTACTTCACAGGCCCTATCCCTCATGTTGGGGATTAAAGCTTCAACATGTTGCTGAAACTCAGCCTCTGTTCACTGGTACAGAATAGAAACACAGAACACACTTTTGGGTGAAATAGAAAAGAGTAGCTTTAATTGCTTTGCCAGGCAAAGGGGGCCTCAGTGCACTAATGCCCTGAACTGTGTGACCCACCCTGGAGCGGGTAGTGAGGAGTTTTATAGTGTTTAGGACATGATCAGCTCATGGATAGGTCTTGGATTGGTTGGCATCAGGTAAGTTTCAAGCCTTATCAACCTTCTGGTTTCAACCAGTCTAAGGTCTGTGTTCTTGTGGTCAGCAGTTTTCATCTGGAGGGGGTCTTCTTCCTGTAAAAGCAACTTATGAGTGTGTGTCAGGCATTTATCTGTACCTTCCAGGGAACTGGGAGTTTGGTAATTCTGTTATGTGACAGAATTGTAGTCTAAATTGTTACCAGTTCCCCAGCCCAATAGCTGTTCTTTGTTTCTGCTGCTGCTGCTAAGTCACTTCAGTCGTGTCCGACTCTGTGCGACCCCATACACGGCAGCCCACCAGGCTCCCCCATCCCTGGGGTTCTTCAGGCAAGAACACTGGAGTGGGTTGCCATTTCCTTCTCCAATGCATGAAAGTGAAAAGTGAAAGTGAAGTCGCTCAGTCGTGTCCAACTCTTCGTGACCCCATGGACTGTAGCCTACCAGGCTCCTCCATCCATGGGATTTTCCAGGCAAGAGTACTGGAGTGGGGTGCCATTGCTTTCTTTGTTTGTACATCTTCACATTTCCCAGTCATTAACTCTTGAGTCAGACAAAGACAAGGGCACAGGGCTTGTACACAGTTTCAAATCTATAAATTTTGGGAGGACACAGCCTTTCAGTCCACATCAAATATATATTCAGATCTCAAATTGGTTTGCAATTATGCAACAGATAAAATGGAAAAATTAGCCTCAAGAATACATTGCAGGATCTGCTTCCAAAACAAGCCCATATGCAATGGTGTTTGAATTGCTTTTTAATGGTTATATGACCAGCAATTGTTACTATAGGAAAAGCTGTGTTTTCCTTCCTGAAGGAGTTGCCAAAGCTTTATAAGAGCTCCTCTCAATTGCTCACCTCAACTGAAAGATTCCTCTGGTGTGTTTACCAGGCAGGCCAACTCTTCTTCCACATGAAGGCCATAACTTTTGAAAGGCAGTATGTTGTGGTAATATTTAGTTAGGGTCAGTATTTCCCAAACTGGTATTTTATAGTACCTGAGTCTTGAAAAATGCCTGGAAAAAAGCATGAGAAATGATGTCTGTCAGATCTCATTTGCTTCAGTCATGTCCAACTCTTTGTGACCCCATGGACTGTAACCCACTAGATTCCTCTGTCCATGGGATTTTCCAGGCAAGAGTGGGTTGCTGTTTTCCCCTTCAGGGGATCTTCCTGACCCAGGGATTGAACCCATGTCTCCTGCAACTCCTATACTGGCAGGGGGATTCTTTTACCACTGAGCAACCTGGGAAGCCCTGATCTACTTCCTAGAGACTTAGAGTACATATTTGCTCACTAAAGTTTCTGATAAATCCCAGGTTTTTTTTTTAAAACATTAATTTTATCTTAACTTGGTATTTCCTCAAAATTCTTTGTTTACATATGACCTCACATTGGAGAAGGCAATGACACCCCACTCCAGTACTCTTGCCTGGAGAATCCCATGGACAGAGGAGCCTGGTAGGCTGCAGTCCATGGGGTCACAAAGTGTCAGACACGACTGAGCGACTTCCCTTTCACTTTTCACTTTCATGCATTGGAGAAGGAAATGGCAACCCACTCCAGTGTTCTTGCCTGGAGAATCCCAGGGACGGGGGAGCCTGGTAGGCTGCCGTCTATGGGGTCACACAGAGTCGGACACGACTGAAGTGACTTAGCAGTAGCAGACCTCACATTTATTCATGCATTTATTTATTTTATCTAATATCTAACATCCTATAGAATTTCAGTTATGTTGCTCATATTTTGTTAGAAATGTTTTCACTAAGATATTTGTTTTTATAATTTGGAATTCTCTCTTCAGAAAAACCTATGGTACATGATTGTACATAAAAAACATTTTTTATGGGACGTATATTTACACTGGGCTTCCCAGGTAACACTAGTGGTAAAGAACCCACCTGCCTGTACAGGAGACTTAAGAGACATGGATTCAATCCCTAGGTTGGGATGATCCCCTGGAGGAAGGCATGGCCACCCACTCTAGTATTCTTGCTGGGAGAATCCCATGGACAGAGGAGCCTGGCAGGCTACAGTCCACAGGGTTGCAAAGAGTCGGATACCACTGAGTGTCTGAGCACATATTTACATTAAGTAATATTGCTAGATGAGAGATCTGACAGAATGTGATCCACTGGAGAAGGGAACGGCAAACCACTTCAGTATTCTTGCCTTGAGAACTCCATGAACAGTATGAAAGGGCAAAATGATAGGATACTGAAAGAGGAACTCCCCAGGTCAGTAGGTGCCCAATATTCTACTGGAGATCAGTGGAGAAATAACTCCAGAAAGAATGAAGGGATGGAGCCAAAGCAAAAAGAATACCCAGCTGTGGATGTGACTGGTGGTAGAAGCAAGGTCTGATGCTGTAAAGAGCAATATTGCATAGGAACCTGGAATGTCAGGTCCATGAATCAAGGCAAATTGGAAGTGGTCAAACAAGAGATGGCAAGAGTGAATGTCGACATTCTAGGAATCAGCGAACTAAAATGGACTGGAATGGGTGAATTTAGCTGAGATGACCATTATATCTACTACTGCAGTCAGGAATCCCTCAGAAGAAATGGAGTAGCCATCATGGTCAACAAAAGAGTCTGAAATGCAGTACTTGGATGCAATCTCAAAAACGACAGAATGATCTTTGTTCGTTTCCAAGGCAAACCATTCAATATCACAGTAATCCAAGTCTGTGCCCCAACCAGTAATGCTGAAGAAACTGAACTTGAACAGTTCTATGAGGACCTACAAGACCTTTTAGAACTAACACCCAAAAAAGATGTCCTTTTCATTATAGGGGACTGGAATGCAAAAGTAGGAAGTCAAGAAACACCTGGAGTAACAGGCAAATTTGGCCTTGGAATACGGAATGAAGCAGGGCAAAGACTAATAGAGTTTTGCCAAGAAAATGCACTGGTCATAGCAAACACCCTCTTCCAACAACACAAGAGAAGACTCTATACATGGACATCACCAGATGGTCAACACTGTAATCAGATTGATTATATTCTTTGCAGCTAAAGATGGAGAAGCTCTATACAGTCAACAAAAACCAGACCGGGAGCTGACTGTGGCTCAGATCATGAACTCCTTATTACCAAATTCAGACTGAAATTGAAGAAAGTAGGGAAAACCACTAGACCATTCAGATATGACCTAAATCAAATCCCTTATGATTATACAGTGGAAGTGAGAAATAGATTTAAGGGCCTAGATCTGATAGATAGAGTGCCTGATGAACTATGGACTGAGGTTTGTGACATTGTACAGGAGACAGGGATCAAGACCATCCCCATGGAAAAGAAATGCAAAAAAGTAAAATGGCTGTCTGGGGAGGCCTTACAAATAGCTGTGAAAAGAAGAGAAGCGAAAAGCAAAGGAGAAAAGGAAATATATAAGCATCTGAATGCAGAGTTCCAAAGAATAGCAAGAAGAGATAAGAAAGCCTTCTTCAGCAATCAATGCAAAGAAATAGAGGAAAACAACAGAATGGGAAAGACTAGAGATCTTTTCAAGAAAATTAGAGATACCAAGGGAACATTTCATGCAAAAATGGGCTTGATAAAGGACAGAAATGGTATGGACCTAACAGAAGCAGAAGATATTAAGAAGAGGTGGCAAGAATACACAGAAGAACTGTACAAAAAAGATCTTCACGAGCCAGATAATCATGATGGTGTGATCACTGACCTAGAGCTAGACATCCTGGAATGTGAAGTCAAGTGAGCCTTAGAAAGCATCACTACGAACAAAGCTAGTGGAGGTGGTGGAATTCAGGTTGAGCTATTTCAAATCCTGAAAGATGATGCTGTGAAAGCGCTGCACTCAATATGCCAGCAAATTTGGAAAACTCAGCAGTGGCCACAGGACTGGAAAAGGTCACTTTTCATTCTGATCCCAAAGAAAGGCAATGCCAAAGAATGCTCAGACTACCACACAATTGCACTCATCTCACATGCTAGTAAAGTAATGCTCAAAATTCTCCAAGCCAGGCTTCTGCAATGTGTGAACCATGAACTTTCAGATGTTTTAGAAAAGGCAGAGGACCAGAGATCAAATTGCCAACATCTGCTGGATCATGGAAAAAGCAAGAGAGTTCCAGAAAAGCATCTATTTCTGCTTTATTGACTATGCCAAAGCCTTTGACTGTGTGGATCACAATAAACTGTGGAAAATTCTGAAAGAGATGGGAATACCAGACCACCTGACATGCCTGTTGAGAAATCTGTATGCAGGTCAGGAAGCAACAGTTAGAACTGGACATGGAACAACAGACTGGTTCCAAATAGGAAAAGGAGTCTGTCAAGGCTGTATATTGTCACCCTACTTATTTAACTTCTATGCAGAGTACATCATGAGAAACGCTGGACTGGAAGAAACACAAGCTGGAATCAAGATTGCTGAGAGAAATATCAATAACCTCAGATATGCAGATGACACCACCCTTATGGCAGAAAGTGAAGAGAAACTAAAAAGCCGCTTGACGAAAGTGAAAGAGGAGAGTGAAAAAGTTGGCTTAAAGCTCAACATTCAGAAAATGAAGATCGTGGCATCTGGTCCCATCACTTCATGGAAAATAGATGGGGAAACAGTGGAAACAGTGTCAGACTTTATGTTTTTGGGCTCCAAAATCACTGCAGATTTCATGACTGCAGCCATGAAATTAAAAGACGCTTACTCCTTGGAAGGAATGTTATGTCCAACCTAGGTAGCATATTCAAAAGCAGAGACATTATTTTGCCAACAAAGGTCTGTCTAGTCAAGGCTATGGTTTTTCCTATGGTCATGTATGGATGTGAGAGTGGGACTGTGAAGAAGGCTGAGCGCCAAAGAATTGATGGCTTTTGAATTGTGGTGTTGGAGAAGACTCTTGAGAGTCCCTTGGACTGCAAGGAGATCCAACCAGTCCATTCTGAAGGAGATCAGCCCTGGGATTTCTTTGGAAGGAATGATGCTAAAACTGAAACTCCAATACTTTGGCCACCTCATGCGAAGAGATGACTCATTGGAAAAGACTCTGATGCTGGGAGGGATTGGGGGCAGGAGGAGAAGGGGACGACAGAGGATGAGATGGCTGGATGGCATCACTGACTTGATGGACGTGAGTCTGAGTGAACTCCAGGATTGGTGATGGACAGGGAGGCCTGGTGTGCTGAGATTCATGGGGTTGCAAAGAGTCGGACACGACTGAGCGACTGAACTGAACTGAATATTGCTATGGATTTGGGAGCAAATATTATACAAAGCACCTACAGTAGTGATTTTAAGTGGTTCAATAGAATTATATGCAGTAATGGGAGTTACAGTGGAATATCTTGTTTATCCCCTAATTATGGCCCTTGTTGTGTCATATTCAAACTCTACAGGTGCCTCTACCTCTGAGGTAGGCCAACACTGGCTTCGTCTCCCATTGCATGGAACATTACACTCTAAACAGTAAGAGGAGCTTTCTGCTGCATTTGTTGAAAGAGTACATTTTCCCAGTCAGTCACTGAACAAGAAGGTATTATTATTATTCTGTAAGGTAGTCAGCAATGTCCCAGGAGTGGAAGAGTTTATTAAGGAAGATACAGGCTTTCCTTCCTCATGAACATACTTCAAAAACCATTTGGCTTGGTTCGTTGAGGAAATACATCCCTTCAGAATACTTGTTCATGAAAATAGTTAGACATTGAAAGCTTTGCATGCAATTATTGCTGACCTTACGAGGACATCAGCCTCTGCAACTTAGCATGCCAGGGCCTGTGGTATTGCAGCGTGTGTGTTTATGGAAGGGGCCACCCTCCTGTTGTCACCGTGCTGAAGTGAAGGAATAGTGTCATGTCTGACTTAGGGCATGGATCAGAGCTGGAATGCAGCCCACAGATACTCCCAAGGGGAGAAGGAGGTTTTTGCTGGACATTCCCAGTTGGAGCTCAAGGATTTACCATGTTCTGAGGGTTCTGACAGGTACAGGAGGAGGACTGCCTTCCTAGGAAGGAAGGGAAGGGGTTTGCTGTTTGAGTGAGTTCTCAAATCAAGTGTGCTGGGGAAGCATTTACCTACATGATGTGGTTTAATTTTCAGCAAAGGAAGTATTACTCCTTTTTGTTCAGGTACAGAGGTGAAGCTCATGGCAATGAAATAATTTGCCAGTGGTTCAAAGTGCCAGATTTGAACCCACTCCCGAGTGGGTCCAAATTAAATTAATTTCTCTTAATGCTGCTTTTGACTTGCCAATGTCCAGAAAGTGCAAATTTGGTGAATGATTGTTCTCAGATCATTCATATGACAGGAAAATGTTTAGTTTGGGTGCTCTGTTACGTTGAGGGAGATAATTGTCTATTACAGTGGCTCACCAGGTATCTGGGACTGCTTACTGACCTCCTCACAACTCATTTTGTTGTGTTTGTTGATCTCTTCCTTGTGTGTGTTAGTTGCTCAGTCATGTCCAACTCTTTGCGACCCTGTGGACTGTAGCCCACCAGGCTCCTCTGTCCATGGAATTCTTCAGTCAAGAACACTGGAGTGGGTTGCCATTCCCTTCTCCGGGGGATGTTCCTGACCCAGGGATCAAACTCAGGTCTCCTGCATTGTAGGTGGACTCTTTACTGTCTGAGACACCAGGGAAGCCCTGTCTCTTACTTAAGTATTGGTAAAATGGACAGGTATCCAACTGCTGAGAAGGATTTTTGTCGTATAGAGAAAAAATTTTTGAAAATTAGGACGTGATTTTAAAATTTTTAGTTCTGTGACTTGAAATAGGCTACATCTCACCCCCTGGTTTTCCTTGTCATCAAGACCGGCAGCACAGTAGCATCTCCAGGAAGCCGCACTTGCAGAAATTCGAGCTCTCCCAGTCTGGAGGCGGCGCCCAGACAGCAGTCCCTTTGTGAAACTCTGCCAGTGACTCTAGTGTGCAGTCAGGTTTGAAACCACTGCACTAGAGGGTGTCTGGTGTCTCTTTTGTTGCTAATATTCTATCATCTTATGATTCTATAACCAGCTCTAGAACAGCATCCGATATGTAGCAGGTGCTTAGCAAATGAAAAAGCCTCAGAAAGTGGGTTGTCACAGGGAAAAGAACTGCCACAAAGTCCTCATACTTTATGCCATGTAAACCAATGTCAAATAATTTCAGGAGTCATTCACTCTGAATTTGGGATAACATTGCTTGTTACCCCATTTATTTTTGTGTACTGTGGTACAGTAATTATACTGAGTTAACTAAATATACTAGTTAGCATAATTAGTTATACACAGATAATAATACGAGGTCTTGAGTCAGACTGCCTGGGTTCCTATTTCTTTCTTTCCTCCTTTCTTTCTTTTTGGCTGTGCTGGGTCTTCCTTGCTGTGTGGGCTTTTCTCTAACTGTGGCAAGCGGGGACTGCTGTCTAGCTGCAGGCTTCTCACTGCGGTGGCTTCTCTTATTGTGGAGCATGGGTTCTAGGGCATGCAAGTTTCAGTAGCTGAGGCATGTGGGCTGAGTAGTTGCAGTTCCCAGGCTCCAGAGCACAGGCTCAATTGTTGTGACACGGTTGCTCCAAGGAGGACTAGGGATTGAACCCGTGTCTCCTGCATTGGCAGGCAAATTCTTTACCACTGAGCCACCAGGGAAGCTCCTCCTATTTCTTCTTTATCATTTCCTGCCTCTGTAAATATGGCAAGGTACTCAGTCTCTCTGGGGTCTCAGTGTCCTCATCAGTAAAGTGGAGACAATAAATAATACTATTATACTAACTATCTCTAGAATTGTTGAGCAGAATAATGAATCACTAGATGTCAAGTACAGAGACCAGTGCCTGGCATGCATTAATTCTCAAAAGGCATTAGGATTTATGGTTGTGACTGTGGTTGTTATCTTATTCTCCATGCCATCCTTCTAACATCCCTCCCACTCCTGCCCCACCAAAGGTCAGGTGATACATTGTGGAGGAGACAGAAATACTACAATATGCACAATGATTTTAAAAACAGCACCACATGAAGCTATCTTGGAAAGGAGGCCACCCAAGTAGCACAGAATAAAAACTGATATTCCAAATAATGTTTCTGAATCATCAAAAATGACTGTAGCTACTATATTTATTAGGACAGGGGAGCAAATAAATACTAGAAAAATTTCTACCAAATTAATAAAAATAAAAATATTTCATTCTACCCTAATGGAAGAATTTTCAGATGTCTGGAAAATTCACTCCTGTTTTGAGGCCATCTGATGATATGGAATCAATAAAATTACTGAATAGTTTTGAATTCCTGCTGTGTGTGAAGCATGTTCTAGATCAGATCAGATCAGTCACTCAGTTGTGTCCGACTCTTTGCGACCCCATGAATCGCAGCACACCAGGCCTCCCTGTCCATCACCAACTCCCGGAGTTCACTCAGACTCACGTCCATTGAGTCAGTGATGCCATCCAGCCATCTCATCCTCTGTCGTCCCCTTCTCCTCCTGCCCCCAATCCCTCCCAGCATCAGAGCCTTTAACAATGAGTCAACTCTTCGCATGAGGTGGCCAAAGTACTGGAGTTTCAGCTTTAGCATCATTCCTTCCAAAGAAATCCCAGGGCTGATCTCCTTCAGAATGGACTGGTTGGATCTCCTTGCAGTCCAAGGAACTCTCAAGAGTCTTCTCCAACACCACAGTTCAAAAGCATTAATTCTTCGGTGCTAAGCCTTCTTCACAGTCCGACTCTCACATCCATACATGACCACAAGAAAAACCATAGCCTTGACTAGATGGACCTTTGTTGGCAAAGTAACGTCTCTGCTTTTGAAAATGCCATCTAGGTTGGTCATAACTTTCCTTCCAAGGAGTAAGCATCTTTTAATTTCATGGCTGCAGTCACCATCTGCAGTGATTTTGGAGCCCAAAAAAATCAAGTCTGACACTGTTTCCACTGGTTTCCCCATCTATTTTCCATGAAGTGATGGGACTGGATGCCATGATCTTCATTTTCTGAATGTTGAGCTTTAAGCCAACTTTTTCACTCTCCTCTTTCACTTTCATCAATAGGCTTTTTAGTTCCTCTTCACTTTCTGCCATAAGGGTGGTGTCATCTGCATATCTGAGGTTATTGATATTTCTCTCAGCAATCTTGATTCCAGCTTGTGTTTCTTCCAGTCAGGCGTTTCTCATGATGTACTCTGCATAGAAGTTAAATAAGCAGGGTGACAATATACAGCCTTGACATACTCCTTTTCCTATTTGGAACCAGTCTGTTGTTCCATGTCCAGTTCTAACTGTTGCTTCCTGACCTGCCTACAGATTTCTCAAGAGGCAGATCAGGTGGTCTGGTATTCCCATCTCTTTCAGAATTTTCCACAGTTTATTGTGATCCACACAATCAAAGGCTTTGGCATAGTCAATAAAGCAGAAATAGATGCTTTTCTGGAACTCTCTTGCTTTTTCCATGATCCAGCAGATGTTGGCAATTTGATCTCTGGTTGCTCTGCCTTTTCTAAAACCAGCTTGAACATCAGGAAGTTCATGGTTCACGTATTGCCGGAGCCTGGCTTGGAGAATTTTGAGCATTACTTTACTAGTGTGTCAGATGAGTGCAACGTTCTAGATACCTAGTAAATATAAAGACTGTTAAGACATGATTTTTTTGCTTCATGAGCCTTTTAGTCTAATCAGGGAAATGGCATAGAGATCATAACATAAACACGGAGATAATTAAATATCGTATTTTAGAACAATATAATAGATGTGCACGCTAAGTCACTTCAGTTGTGTCTGACTCTTTGTGACTCTATGGACTGTAGCCCGCCAGGCTTCTCTGTCCATGGGATTCTCTAGGCAAGAATACTGGCATGGGTTGCCATGCCCTTCTCTAGGAGATCTTCCCAATTGTGGGATTGAACCCATGTCTCTTATGTCTCCTGCATTGGTAGGCCAGTTCTTTACCACTAGTGCTGCCTGGGAAGCCCAATATAATAGGTATGGCAAAGCAAAAGATGGTGTAAACAGAAAGATCTTGTGAGAGAGAAGAGCACAGATCACTGGTTGCCAGATTGGCATGAGAGAGCCAACGGGAAAGACAGGATTAAAACTGGCCTTGGAATAAGGTGATGCTTGGATATTCCAGAACAGTGGCTCTCTGTTGGAGACAATATTCCCTTCTAGATGTTTTGTAGTATATAGAGACCTATTTGATTGTAACCACCGGGGACGTTTAAGGGGATGCTACTGGCATTTAGTGGGCAGTGGCTGGGATTGTTGCTAAACATGCAGCGCACAGGATAGCTCCCCACAACAGAGTCACCCAGCCCCACGTGTCCACAGTACTGCAGTTGAGAAATCCCATTTTGGAGCTAGAAGTCAATAGCTGAAAACCCTCAGGACATCAAGAAGCCCAGGTCACTGTAACAAGCTGGAAAACTGTGGGCAAACTGGTTAACCTCTTGGTCATCTCAAAAAAAGGCTGTTTCTGGGTGGAAATTGAGCATCTCTACTTGAATCCTGAGTTGAGGCAACATGATTATGTTTATAGACTCAAGAGACTGAGCAAATTGAATGAAGCTCTTAAAAAAAGATTTTCTGTTCCTTAGCTGTCTCTTTTCATTTAATGACATTTTTGAGGGATAAAAGTTAATAGTGTAAGATGCCAGACTGAAATAAATATTACCATGCAAGAACTTTAGAAGCAGCATTTTGTATCAAAACTCTCATTCAGAAAAAAAAAAAAAGATCTGTATCTAGAAAAATACCCACCTTAGGTTATGCAAAATTATGCTTGTATTGAGCAAGAAAAGCACAGCAAGCAGCTTCTGTAAGTTTTGATCTGTTGGCCCCAAATTGCCCTTATAGCATCTCTTTTCAGGTGAAACAAACATTTATTCCAATAAAAGGAAGCACTGTGATCTTTGCTATTTGCTATGTATTTCTGGGTGTGCACTGCCTCTGGTTAAGGTTTTCTGTGTTTACTAATCACACAGACCTTAGGGAGGTAACAAGTTGTTTTCCAAATGCAGCTAATTTTGTATCTAACGTCAGAGAATGGCTTCTAACCAAGAAAGTCATAGCAGTGGAAAGTTGAGCCTGTACCTGTATGAATAATGAGGAATTATAAAAAATGTTTGAATCATCTCCATTTATGAAATAAGTTAATCAATGACGGCATTAATTTACAAAATACATCCGACGAGGTTTTTTTTTGTATGAATTACCAGGGATCCCAGAATGGACCTTGGGAATATTTTAAGTGTTCTCAGGTTAATCAGATTCTGAAAGAAGTATTTGATTCTCCAGTCCTACCATCCAAAAAAGTGAAGTGTACTGCTTAAAAAATATTAATTCATATGTTTAAAATCTATCACCCCTTCACACTGCCTCCTCCCTCTGGTGATGTAAGTACTTCTGCACTGATGGTCAAGGTGAAGATCCCCCCGTAATGCTGATTCGAAACTTCTCATAAGAGATGAAAATAAAACAAAAAAAAGATCTTTAACATTTCCCGAGGAAATGTATCTATCTTGATGCACAAGTTCCCCAACTTAGCTCAGTGGGCAGGAGAACCTCAGTCAACCTTTCTTGACTCAGCCGGTATGTGTGTGGTCAGCTCAGCTGGCAATAGGGTGCAGGATGGGGAGTTAGCACCCTAGGCTGCATGGGGGAAATAGTACGGTCAAGGTGAAGACTGGCACCTCTTTTTAGTCCTTATGTTTTCCCTTATGATCATTGTCCTCATTTGAAAATTATTTGGCCCAGGGGAAATGAAAAAAAAAAAAAAGGACTTACAAGTTTCTGTATCTGTTTATGTATGTGCACATGTGTACACCCTCTTAATGATGGTACTGAACAGATCATCTCTAAGGCACATTCCATGCCTAAAATGGTGTGATTCTGAAAGTATTTAAATGACTTCTTAGAAGAGTGCTGTTTGAAATAGAAGTTGATGATTCATGTAAATAACAAGTATAATATTTTGATGTGACTCACTGTTTCACTAGTCAGTGCCCAAGATTTTTAATAATGAATTGTTACAGAATTTGGGATGTTTAAAGAGGTGCATGTGTGCAAAGTCGCTTCAGTCATGTCTGACTCTTTGCAACCCTAAGGACTGTAGCCCACACGCTCTTCTGTCCAGTCAATAATGCTAGAGTGGGTTGCCATGCCCTCCTCCGGGGTATCTTCCTAACCCAGGGATCGAACCCACATCTCATATCTCCTGCATTGGCAGGCGGGTTCTTTACCACTAATGCCACCTGGGAAGCCCCATGGTAAAGAAGTACCCATCACCGATTGTATCAGAGGCAGACTTTTGCTTCAGGAGAAACAATTAGCTGGAATTCAGGAGGCGGGAATGTTTACCATTAGATTCTTGATCGTTATCAGTCAAGCAGACTAATCCTCATATGTGGCTTTTTTTCTCACTTCTTTCCTTTGTTCTTGCTTTGTTCTTGTTGCTTGTTCTTGCTTTGTTCTTTCCTTCTACTTGAAACATGCTGAAATTTTCATTCCATCCACTCTACTAAAACTCTGCACATCTTCCATGATCCCTCTCCAGCCTTAAGAATCTGTTTTTGAACTTAATTCACTCCAAGGGCAAAGATAATATTGGGTTGGCCAAGAGTTCATTTGGATTTTCCCATGACATCTTACAAAAAAACCTGAATGAACTTTTTGACCAATCCAATACATTTAAGAAGTCTAGTTGCTACTAACTACAGCCTTTACATGTAAACATTTTTACCTTATTGAAGTATAACTTATATACCGTAAAGTTATTTAGTAAATTTATAGGATTGTGAAACCCTCACCATGATCCACTTCTAGACCTTTCCCATCTTTCCCCACATTTCCCTCCTATTTATCTGCATTCCGTCCTCACTCCCACATATCCAGCCACAGCCACATCTGTCTCTGTAAGTTTGCCTTTTCCAGAAACTTTATAAATGGGTCGCACAATATGTAGTTTTTGTATTTGGTTTCTTTCACTTAGCAAAATGTGTCTGAGCTTCATCGATGCTGTCACATGCATCAGTAGTTTGATACTTTTAATTGCTGAGCAGTGTCCCATTGTATGGATACACTACATTTCGCTTGTACATTTACCAGTTGTTGAGCATTTGGATTATTTCTAGGCTTTGGCTATTATGAATAACACTGTGATAAACATTCACATGCCAGTCATTGTGTGAGTATATGTTTCACTTCTCTTGGGTAGATTTTTCTAAGAGTGGAATTCATGAATCTCATGAAGTCATAGTTAAGCTTATAAGAAGCTGTCAAACTGCTGTCCATTGTGGCATTATTATTTTACACCCCCACCAACTATATATGAGGGTTTCGATTTCTGAGAATCCTTGATAATACTTGATATTGTCTGTCTTATCTATTACAGCTATTTTAGGGGATATATAATAGTATCTTATTGTGGTTTTATTTGCATTTCCTTAATGATTAATTACATTGAGCACCTTTTCATGTGCTTATCAGCCATTTGTATATCCTTCATGAAGACTTTCTATTCAAGTTCTTTTGTTTCTTTGTAATTGGGTGGTTTGTCTTATTATTGAGTATAAGACATCTATGTATATTCTGGATATAAGTCCTTTATCAGATACATGCTTTGAAAATATTTTTTTTCAGCATGTGACTTGTTTTCTCATCTTTAAAATAGCATCTTTGGAAGCACGAATGTTTTTAATTTTAAAAGTGGAAGTGTTTAGTCACTCAGTCATTTCTGACTCTGCGACCCCATGGACTGTAACAGCCCAAAAGAATCTGTCCATGGGATTCTCCAGGCAAGAATACTGGAGTGGGTAGCCATTCCCTTCTCCAGGGGATCTTCCCAACCCAGGAATCAAACTCGGGTTTCCTGCATTGTAGGCATATTCTTTAGTAACTGGGAAGATCTTTTTAATTTTAATGAATATCATTTATTATTTTTTAGGTATGTGCTTTTATTATCATATCCAAGAATTCTTTGCCACCCCCCATCAGAAAGACTTTTTTCTTATTTTTTTTCTAGAAGCTTCATAATTTTAGCTCTTACATTGAAATCTATAATCCATTTTGAGATTTTTTGATATGCTTTGAGATAAACATCAGAGTTTAACTTTGCATACTTGCAATCCAGTTGTCCCCACATCATTTGTTGAAGAGTATTCTTTTCCCATTGAATTGCCTTGGCATCTTACATACATTATTATTTATGTCTTCCCCTAACTCTATTAGGTCATATCTGAATGGTCTCGTGGTTTTCCCTACTTTCTTCAATTTAAGTCTGAATTTGGCAATAAGGAGTTCATGATCTGAGCCACAGTCAGCTCCTGGTCTTGTTTTTACTGACTGTATAGAGCTTCTCCATCTTTGGCTACAAAGAATATAATCAATCTGATTTCGGTGTTGACCATCTGGTGATGTCCATGTATAGAGTCTTCTCTTGGCCTAGATCTGATAGAGTGCCTGATGAACTATGGAATGAGGTTCATGACATTCTATAGGAGACAGGGATCAAGTCCATCCCCATGGAAAAGAAATGCAAAAAAGCAAAATGGCTTTCTGGGGAGTCCTTACAAATAGCTGTGAAAAGAAGAGAAGTGAAAAGCAAAGGAGAAAAGGAAAGATATAACCATCTGAATGCAGAGTTCCAAAGAATAGCAAGAAGAGATAAGAAAGCCTTCTTCAGCGATCAATGCAAAGAAATAGAGGAAAACAACAGAATGGGAAAGACTAGAGATCTCTTCAAGAAAATTAGAGATACCAAGGGAACATTTCATGCAAAGATGGGCTCGATAAAGGACAAAAATGGTATGGACCTAACAGAAACAGAAGATATTAAGAAGAGAAGGCAAGAATACACAGAAGAACTGTACAAAAAGATCTTCACGAGCCAGATAATCATGATGGTGTGATCACTGACCTAGAGTCAGACATCCTGGAGTGTGAAGTCAAGTGGGCCTTAGAAAGCATCACTACGAACAAAGCTAGTGGAGGTGGTGGAATTCCAGTTGAGCTATTTCAAATCCTGAAAGATGATGCTGTGAAAGTGCTGCACTCAATATGCCAGCAAATTTGGAAAACTCAGCAGTGGCCACAGGACTGGAAAAGGTCACTTTTCATTCTGATCCCAAAGAAAGGCAATGCCAAAGAATGCTCAAACTACTGCACAATGGCACTCATCTCACATGCTAGTAAAGTAATGCTCAAAATTCTCTAAGCCAGGCTTTAGTAATATGTGAACCATGAACTTCCTGATGTTCAAGCTGGTTTTAGAAAAGGCAAAGGAACCAGAGATCAAATTGCCAACATCCACTGGATCATGGAAAAAGCAAGAGAGTTCCAGAAAAGCATCTATTTCTGCTTTATTGACTATGCCAAAGCCTTTGACTGTGTGGATCACAATCAACTGTGGAAAATTCTGAAAGAGATGGGAATACCAGACCACCTGACCTGCCTCTTGAGAAATCTGTATGCAGGTCAGGAAGCAACAGTTAGAACTGGACATGGAACAATAGACTGGTTCCAAATAGGAAAAGGAGTTCGTCAAGGCTGTATATTGTCACCCTGCTTATTTAACTTCTATGCAGAGTACATCATGAGAAACGCTGGACTGGAAGAAACACAAACTGGAATCAAGATTGCTGAGAGAAATATCAATAACCTCAGATATGCAGATGATACCACCCTTACGGCAGAAAGTGAAGAGGAACTAAAAAGCCTCTTGACAAAAGTGGAAGAGGACAGTGAAAAAGTTGGCTTAAAGCTCAACATTCAGAAAACGAAGATCATGGCATCCGGTCCCATCACTTCATGGGAAATAGATGGGGAAACAGTGGAAACAGTGTCAGACTTTATTTTGGGGGGCTCCAAAATCACTGCAGATGGTGACTGCAGCCATGAAATTAAAAGACGCTTACTCCTTGGAAGGAAAGTTATGACCAAACTAGATAGCATATTCAAAAGCAGAGACATTCCTTTGCCAACAAAGGTTTGTCTAGTCAAGGCTATGGTTTTTCCTGTGGTCATGTATGGATGTGAGATTTGGACTGTGAAGAAGGCTTAGCACCGAAGAATTGATGCTTTTGAACTGTGGTGTTGGAGAAGACTCTTGAGAGTCCCTTGGACTGCAAGGAGATCCAACCAGTCCATTCTGAAGGAGATCAGCCCTGGGATTTCTTTGGAAGGAATGATGCTAAAGCTGAAACTCAGTACTTTTTAGTCATGTGAAGAGTTGAGTCATTGGAAAAGACTCTAATGCTGAGAGGGATTGGGGGCAGGAGGAGAAGGGGATGACAGAGGATGAGATGGCTGGATGGCATCACTGACTCGATGGACGTGAGTCTGGTTGAACTCTGGGAGTTGGTGATGGACAGGGAGGCCTGGCATGCTGCGATTCATGGGGTCGCAAAGAGTTGAACACGACTCAGTGACTGAACTGAACTGAACTCTATTAAGTAGTTGTTCTTATCATAAGTTCATAATTAAGTTTACAGATGCAAATTTTAACTAATACACTCAACATCATAGCCAATAGATGGAAGAACTAGGGTAGGAGTTCTGGTTTACTCAAGAACAAGATCTATCTTCTTATTAAAATTTCCTTCCATGATGTTTATTCCAACATCAAACTGTAAGCTTCTTGAAGTTCAGTTCAGTGCAGTTCAGTCACTCAGTCATGTACGACTCTTTGCGACCCCATGGACCACAGCATTCCAGGCCTCCCCGTCCATCACCAACTCCTGGAGTTTACCTAAACTCATGTCCATTGAGTCGGTGATGCCATACATCCATCTTATCCTCTGTCGTTCCCTTCTCCTCCTTCCCTCAATCTTTCCCAGCATCAGGGTGTTTTCAAATGAGTCAGCTCTTCACATCAGTGGCCAAAGTATTGGAGTTTCAGCTTCAACATCAGTCCCTCCAATGAACACCCAGGACTGATCTCCTTTAGGATGGACTGGTTGGATCTCCTTGTAGTCCAAGGGGCTCTCAAGAGTCTTCTCCAATACCGCAGTTCAGAAGCATCAATTCTTCCATGTTAAGCTTTCTTTACAGTTCAACATCCACACATGACCACTGGAAAACCATAGCCTTGACTAGATAGACCTTTGTTGACAAAATAATGTCTCTGCTTTTTAATATGCTGTGTAGGTTGGTCATAACTTTCCTTCCAAGGAGTAAGTGTCTTTTAATTTCATGGCTACAGTCACTGTCTGCAGTGATTTTGAAGCCCCAAAAATAAAGTCAGCCACTGTTTCCCCATCTATTTGCCATGAAGTGATGGGACTGGATGCCAGGATCTTAGTTTTCTGAATCTTGAGTTTTAAGCCAACATTTTCACTCTCCTCTCACTTTCATCAAGAGGCTTTTTAGTTCCTCTTCACTTTCTGCCATAAGGGTGGTGTCATTTGCATATCTGAGGTTATTGATATTCCTCCCGGCAATCTTGATTCCAGCTTGTGCTTTCTCCAGCCCAGTGTTTCTCATGATGTACTCTGCATATAAGTTAAATAAAAAGGGTGACAGTATACAGCCTTGACGTACTCCTTTTCCTATTTGGAACCAGTCTGCTGTTCCATGTCCAGTTCGAACTGTTGCTTCCTGACCCTGCATACAGATTTCTCAAGAGGCAGGTCAGGTGGTCTGGTATTGCCATCTCTTTCAGAATTTTCCACAGTTGATTGTGATCCACAAAAAAGCTTTGGCATAGTCAATAAAGCAGAAATAAGATGTTTTTCTGGAACTGTCTTGCCTTTTTAATGATCCAGCGGATGTTGGCAATTTGATCTTTGGTTCCTCTGTCTTTTCTAAAACCAGCTTGAACATCTGAAAATTCACGATTCACATATTACTGAAGCCTGGCTTGGAGAATTTTGAGCATTACTTTACTAGCGTGTGAGATGAGTGCCATAGTGCAGTAGTTTGAGCATTCTTTGGCATTGCCTGTCTTTGGGATTGGAGTGAAAAGTGACCTTTTCCAGTCCTGTGTCCACTGCTGAGTTTTCCAAATTTGCTGGTATATTGAGTGTGGCACTTCCACAGCATCATCTTTTAGGATTTGAAATAGCTCAACTGGAATGCCATCACCTCCATTAGCTTTGTTGTAGTGATGCTTCTTCCTAAGGCCCACTTGACTTCACATTCCAGGATGTCTGGCTGTAGGTGAGTGATCACAGCATCACGATATCTGAGTCATGAAGATATTTTTTATACAGTTCTTCTGTGTATTCTTGCCACCTCTTCTTAATATCTTCTGCTTCTGTTAGGTCCATACCATTCTAGTCCTTTATTGAGCCCATCTTTGCTTTCTTAAAGAGATCTCTAGTCTTTTCCATTCTATTGTTTTCCTTTGTTTCTTTGCGCTGATCACTGAGGAAGGGTTTCTTATCTCTCCTTGCTATTGTTTGGAACTCTGCATTCAAATGGGTGTATCTTTTCTTTTCCTCTTTGCTTTCACTTCTCTTCTTTCCACAGCTATTTGTAAGGCTTCCTCAGACAGCCATTTTGCTTTTTTGCATTTCATTTTCTTGGGGATGGTCTGGCTCCCTGTCTCCTGTACAATGTCACGAACCTCTGTCCATAGTTCATCAGGCACTCTGTCTATCAGATCTAGTCCCTTAAATCTATTTTTCACTTCTACTGTATAGTCATAAGGAATTTGATTTAGGTCATACCTGAATGGTCTAGTGTTTTTACCTACTTTCTTCAAGGATTACATCACTTTTTCTTATTTTGGCATCATAATCTAGGACAGTACTGCTTATCTGAGGGTCATGCTATGAAACAGTCAGTTGACTTAAGTGGTAAAGTTGTGTGAGTAATGTGAGTAACGACTCTGTAATGTAAACGAGTTTTTCTCTTTGTTATGTCTATGTTTACCATTGACAAAACTAGGCTTTCATTTTAAAGTAAACTTTTTAAAGAAATAACTACTCACTGTCTATGAAGTATTCATTCTGTATGAAAGTGAACTTCACTAGAAACTATGGTGGTTTGAGAGTGTCTTTTCTCATATTTGGCTATGAGGAAGCTTTCAAGTGACATAGCGTGGAATGTGGGCATTTTCAGGAAGTGATAAGAGCATTGGCTTGGGAGCCAGTGGGTCCTCATCATGGTTCTACAGTTACTTGTTATATGACCTTGAGCACGTCAGTGGCTCCCTCTGCACCACAGTCTCCTCCCCTGGGAAACAGCAGATGTGGACCAGGTCACCATTATGATCCCCCCCACCCCCCCATGATATGATTCTGTTATACCAGCTACTACGGTAACATCCTATTCTGCTCTGGTGACCCATCAGTGGCTTCTGTTTTTTCTTTTTCTTTTTTTCAGATTGCAGCGAGAATCTGTTTCACTGTCACACAGGCAAGTGCCTTAATTATAGCCTGGTGTGTGATGGATATGATGACTGTGGAGATCTGAGTGATGAACAAAACTGTGGTAAGTAACATTATTTCCCTAAAGGTTTTCACTTAAAATTATAGGAATTTATAATCAAAGCCTTGTAGTTCATTGTTTGTTAGTGTGGTTAGTGAGTTAAATTACAAAATGGTTTCTTAATTTTCAGGAAGAGGAGGCTTTTCCAATTACTAGTCTGTCATGTCTTATATGTAAATGTAATATTTCTTGGGTAAAGTCATACTAAAGAAACGTTAAAGAAGTGGAACGGAAATGGGAGTTAATATGTTTTTGTCTCTTTGAAAGTGTTTCTTCTTTGGTTGGAGTCAGTGGCTCATGGTTAGATTTGAGCTCTTGAGCAAAACTCTGCTTGCAATGCTTGATCCTCTTGTTATATATAACCAAAGACCTCTCCTGTATTTGATTGCCATGCACTACAGGGCGACTTCTGCAGTGGAGACATCAAGGGTTTGTTTTACGTTCAAAACTCATCTTATCTTTTAAAGAAGGAATCCACATACTAGTTGCATGTTTGTACCTGTAAACAACATCTTTCCAATACAGCCCACACCAGCCCCTGCTAGCCACTTGTCTATGTTGTACAAATTCAGCTTTTTTCCACATGTGATATACAGTATTTTTCTCTAACTTATCTCATTTAGGATACATTTACACAACATTTTATGTCAATTATATCTCAGTTAAAAAGAGGAATGAACCTTTTAAAGTTGTTTAGTTGCTAAGTCATGTTCGATTCTTTTGTGACCCTGTGAACTGTAGCCCACCAGGCTCCTCTGTCCATGGGATTTCCCAGACAAGAATACTGGAGTGGGTTGCAGTTTCCTTCTTCAGGGAATCTTCCCAACCCAAGGATCGAACCCATGTCTCCTGCATTAGCAGATGGATTTACCACTGAGCCACCACATTTTAAAGAACTGTGTTTAATTCTGAATGTCCTCTCCTGAATTTTTAATAAAACCGGCTGAATTCTTCTTGCTTGTTTACCATTTTGACTTTGTGATTAGCTCTCAAATTTTTGGTCGTGTATTATTTAGTGACAGAAGAACTTTCTAACTTGTACCGGCACTATGGGCCATACATTCCAAGTGTTTGTCATGTTGGTTCTCTCCATCCTCCTGAGTGCTTGCTTCCTCCAGATTGCAACCCCATAGAGGAACATCGCTGTGGAGACGGGCGCTGCATTGCCATTGAATGGGTGTGTGATGGGGACCACGACTGCGTGGATAAATCCGATGAAGTCAATTGCTGTGAGTGCCCTGAAGGTTTTCATCTTGTTCATTTTCCCACTTCTGTCTGTTTAGTGAAATACACTCAAGGCTCACTATCTAAACAGGTTTTTACACTTCGGTCCTGGCCTATACAGATGATAACTGAATGGTAGGATGACAATAACAGTGTAGTATACCTGATGTCTGAATTCCTCTTTCCAAAACTCAAAGCCTGACTTGGCCACTCTGGCCAAGCAGGTGGCTGTTTTCTCTCGCATTACCCACAAATCTTCTTTTGTGACTTTGTCAAAGCAGATATTCTTCCCAGAGACTGGGAACTTTCTGTCTGCAAACAGTATATTAGCAGTTAAGCAAGAGCCTCCACACGTGCCCACAGGCACCATTTGTGAGAGAGCATAGGGAGAACTGACAGAGAGAAGAGAGCCTTCAGGGCTGATGGAGTTACACAGAGTGTGTGATGGTATTATTACTTCAGAGCCTTATTTCTGAGTCTTATTTCTGGTGAGTATATTTGGAGAAACCCAAAATTCAAAAGGGTACATGCACCCATATATTCATAGCAGTACTATTTACAGTAACCAAGACATGGAAGCAACCTAAATGTTCCTTGACAGATGAATGGATAAAGAAGATGTGGTCTGTGTATACTGTGGAATATCACTCAGCCATAAAACATGATGAAATAATGCCATTTGCAGCAACATGGATGGACCTATAGATTATCGTCCTAAGTGAAGTAAGCTAGACAGAGGTAGACAAGTAGATATGACATCACTTGTATGTGGAATCTAAAAAAATTACACAAATGAACTTATTTGCCAAACAGACGCAGACTCACAGACACAGGAAACAAAGTTATGTTACCAAAGGGGAAAGAAAAGGAAAAATAAATTAGGACTTTGGGATTAACATAGACACACTGCTGTATATAAAATAAGTAACCAACAAGGTCTACTGTGTAGCACAGTGAACTATACTTAATATTTTGTAGTAACCAATAGGAATAGGTACATATACATGGAAGTATATATGTATAATTGAATCACTGTGCTATATACCTGAAACTAACAAGATATTATAAATCAACTATGCTTCAATTGTTTTTTTTCTTTTTTTTAAAGAGTCTTCAGGTAGCTGTTACACTACCTAGTAAAATAGCGTATGGCTTGCCACATTTTTTTCCTAGAAAGTATATTATACTTGATAGGGAATAATAAAATGAATAGATGGGGAAACAGTGGAAACAGTGTCAGACTTTATTTTTGGGGGCTCCAAAATCACTGCAGATGGTGACTGCAGCCATGAAATTAAAAGACGCTTACTCCTTGGAAGGAAAGTTATGTCCAACCTAGATAGCATACTCAAAAGCAGATACATTACCTTGCCAACAAAGGTCCGTCTAGTCAAGGTTATGATTTTTCCTGTAGTCATGTATGGATGTGAGAGTTGGACTGTGAAGAAGGCTGAGCGCCGAAGAATTGATGCTTTTGATCTGTGGTGTTGGAGAAGACTCTTGAGAGTCCCTTGGACTGCAAGGAGATCCAACCAGTCCATTCTGAAGGAGATCAGCCCTGGGATTTCTTTGGAAGGAATGATGCTAAAGCTGAAACTCCAGTACTTTGGCCACCTCATGGAAGAGTTGACTCATTGGAAAAGACTCTGATGCTGGGAGGGATTGGGGCAGGAGGAGAAGGGGACGACAGAGGATGAGATGGCTGGATGGCATCACTGACTCGATGGACGTGAGTCTCAGTGAACTCCGGGAGTTGGTGATGGACAGGGAGGCCTGGTGTGCTGCAATTCATGGGGTCGCAAAGAGTCGGACACGACTGAGCAACTGAACTGAACTAAAGAAGAGTAATATTGACCTGAAAGAGTTAATAAGGTGCATTTTATGCATATTTGAGCTAATTAAACTTTTTATTCCATCTTTTACTGTCTAATAAAAGTAGAAACAGTGGCTACATATGAGATTAGCTGTTTAATTTGCTTGTAATTTAAGGCATAAATAGAAATGTAAGTTGCATGGGTTTTATGTTGACAAGAAAACTCATTTAAAATAATTAGCAAACACTATGCCCGGCTTTCCTCTTTCCTGAATTATATTTGAACTGGAATATCATCTGAGTCCTAGCTGAGTGGACATTGTGAAACAGAGTGGACTGTATTTTGATGGATCTTGGAAAAGCAAGAACATGGTGCTCACGTGTATGTAGACAGCAACTCTGTGAAGGCTGAGGTCACATGATACAGGGGTTTCTGATGCTTTAAAAGACAATAGGGATAGAATTAAGACATCCGGTTCCTGAAAGGTTAATGGTCACTAGATCATCCTTTTAAATAGCAGATGTCATAAGCAAGTTTTGAAATAAAGTGTTTATTGTGGGGTAGGTATTATGCATTTCATTGGTGCATTAGGTCAGGTTGGGGCAGAGTGAAATCCTGGGGCTTAGGGTTAAAAAATCTTCCTTCCATATTCTGGCCCTACTTGTCAACAGCCTTGAGAGTATAACACACACGCTAAAGTCTCTAAGCTTCAGTTTCTTTATTCTAAACTAGGTTGATAATACACACTTTACAAATTTCTTATGAGGGTTTGAGATTAGATATGTAATACTCCTAGCACAGCTATTGCCATAAAGTAAACATTTAAGAAATTGTAGTTTTTTTATCATTAGTTAAACTGCTTGTTGTTTGGTCACTAAGTAACATCCGATTCTTTTGTGACTCCATGCACTGTAGCCCGCCAGGTTCCTCTGTCCATGGGATTTCCCAGGCAAGAATACTGGAGTGGATTGTCATTTCCTTCTCCAGGGGATCTTCCTGACCCAGGGATTGAACCCGCGTCTCCTGCATTGCAGGCAGATTCTTTACCACTGAGCCACCTGGGAAGCCCAGTATAACTACTATCATCGTTAATACTAGTTTCACTTATGCAGTGATCTAGAAAAGGTTAGTTTTAAGTAAGTTCTACTTAATAGGGCAAGAGATATTCCAGATAGACAACCTTGCATTCCAAGAACACTTGGGATGAAAAAACTTAATGACACATTCATTCATTTGGGCAGAACGTTCAGATGTTTAGAACACTTCATTTCTTGGTGATGCCAGATAAACAGGAATCATGGATATGATCCGCACACTGAAAGAAAGACAGATAATTAAAATGCATTATTTTGGTGTTCCCTAGCGTGTCACAGCCAGGGTCTGGTGGAATGCAGAAATGGACAGTGCATCCCCAGCACTTTCCAGTGTGATGGAGACGAGGACTGTAAGGATGGAAGTGATGAGGAGAGTTGCAGTGATGGTAAGTGTGTGCTCCAACCCCAGAAATAGTCTTTCCTTGGGAGCAAAACAAAACGTTGGAAGTTACCTAGTGCTTAAAGGATTCCCACACAAATAATTTCAGATTGCCTAATGCACTGGTCCCCACAGTTCCGGTCAGCCAGAAACCTTTTTTGGTGGTAAATACAAGTCTCATGCAACTTACACTGAAAACTCATTCCTAAGGGTGAAAATTAGTGGTTAAACACTTAAACAGCACAGGTAGATTCAGTTAGCTGTTTTATGGGGAAACACTACAATAGAGAGAAAAGTGTAGCACATACTCTTCAATTCAATTAGATTCCAGTTAGAAGGAAATGGCTTCTGAAATTGAATGCAATGGCTTCCAAAACTAACCATGTGCAGAGAAGCCATTTAATGCCTCCCATTGCCAAACAATATGCTTGAACACACTTTAAAAGCAGTCTGTTATTATCTGTGAAGCCCCCAAAGAAAAAGTAAGCCAAATAAATTGGTTCTCTGTTGGAAAAGAAAGCTCTACCTTGATTATCTTAAGCCTCAGTTTGTGTAGAAGTATCTCTCGGTACAGGGCTAGTAATATCTTTGGACTTAAAAATCAGTACATTTGTCTATAAGTCTTACTTGCGCCTTAGTACATAGCCTTGTTGTTAGAAATGTGGAGGTTGCCGCTCAGCTGCCTGGGTTTGGATCCCAGCTCCCACTTACTCCCTGGTTGACTTTGGGCCAGTGATTTAACCCTGTTACTTCTCAGTTTCTGTGTCTGTAATCTCAGAATAATGATAACTACTTCATAGAGATGACATGTGTTGAGTACTCCATAAATGTAACTGTAAGCTATTTTCTGTGGCTGGTACCTGAAAGCCTGTTGTAGGCTGTGTGTATCCCACATCAGCTAATGAGATTGGTCACCTGTAGCTAAATTAGATTTGCCGTAATGTATATTGATATTAGAAAATTTTAATGAGAATGCATTGTAGACCAAAAGAGAGAGCCTTTAAATCACAGATTTATTCCATAAAAAACTAGATAAGGATAGCTTTGTTTTACCAGTTTTGAAAATTCAGAAGGAAATCCTTTTCTGGCCTCGAGTTATTCCATATCAGCCAATAAGCTCCCTTTTGATCAAATAGTTCTTTCTCTCTACATAATTCAATGCTGTTTGAAATAATTTTGTATTCTTTACTATGCAGTGGCAGGATTTGCTAGTATTTTTTTATATCTGTGAGATTTAAGAAAAGTCACATGATAAAATGTAAATATAAAAAAAAGGAAAGTAAAATTGTAGTGAATTTAGATTATTCACTCTTCTAAATTCAGCATACTAAAATATATTGTGGTGCTGGGAATTCAATGGCAAGCAGAACAGCTCATGGGGCTGGCAGGCTTCTGGGGGAGATAGGCGTGCAACAGTAGGTCTGGTAACCAGGGAGGGATGCGGGCCAGGAGGGAAATTCAAAGTACTAGGATTCGTGTTATGGATGCATGTCCTGGTAAAGGGCTTCTGGGAAGCTTCCCTGAGGAGGAGGTGTTAGAGCTACTATCTGAAGAATGAATGGAATTAGCAAAGGAGAGTGGGAATGGAGAAAGCCTTTCAGACACAGGGAACTGCTTATCCAAAGGCCCCAAGGTGGAAAGAGCAAGGTAGCATAGAGAAGTGGGAGAACGCCATTGCCTTTAGAAAGCTGAGAGTGAAGGGCAGCGAGTTACGACACCGCAGAGTGACTGTCAGCAGTAATCACTGACTGTTTATGCTTGACTAGGCTGGGAGGAGGGCTGGGATCGCTTCTCCCAGGGCTTGGAGCCCTATTCAAGATAGAGGCCTTTACAACCCTCAGCCTCACTCTCAGCCTTCCTGCTTAGTCTCCCTTAACTAAAGGGAGTGACTCCAGCCCTTTGTACATCCTGCTATTGGCTTGGAAAACCATCCTTCCCTCTTACCCCAGCTTATCCCATCTGCCTAAAAACTCCTATGAGAAGCTTTCTTCTTACTGCCCTAATTTGCTTTTACTGCTTTTTACATGTACCTTCAGGGAGCAATGATCACATGGCATTATAAGATTTCGCTCATGAAGAATATCCCTAATTAGAGTTGAAACTATCAGACTTTTTTTATCTTTTAATGCTCAATGCCTTGCTGGCAAACTAAGTTGTCACATAGCAAGCACTTAATATTGGCTCAAATAATGAATGCATGCTGTCTGAATAAAAATTTTTTAAGAGACTAATATTCATGGGACTTAGCCTGACTTACCTTGCAAAAAAACCCCTTTTATCTGCTAAATATTGAAAAAAAGGGAGCAATATCTCTTTTTTGCAAGGCTATGATATATAGTGTTGTTCATTAATGGTACTAGAAGGGAGAGAGAGTCCAGTATATTAAATATTATATTTAGAATTATAGGTAAGATTGTAGATATAACTTAGAATGCTAGATAAGGAAGTCCAGTATAATAAATATTGTCATAATTATAGGTAAGAATGATTGTATGTATACCTATGCTGTTATTTATATTTTAAAATGCCTTGCAAGATATTGTAGAGTCCAGATGATGTGTTTAAAAATAATTGACTATAATGGGGGCAAGATAGAAAGAGAATGGGCAGTAATTTATTACCTCTTCCATTTATCTACAAATGACTAGGAAATCAATGGGAAAAGCAGTTTTCTCTCCATATACCTTAAGGAAAAGCCATTAGGCTGACATTACTGTTGTCATTCATTTGGAAACAAGAAACCTAATTCTCAGGTCATTGCAGCTGGGCAGTGCTACTTTCCAGAGACACACCAAAAATATGGATAACAGCTGCTTACAATCCTGCCATGATAAAGTACCCTTATTATAGTAATGTTGATGCCCTATTTATTATTAAGGAGAGCATTTTCCTTAGAGGGAAAACTAGAGCTGGGATCAAATGAGACTTTAAAATATTGGTGCTTCCCTCAAATTACTTGAGTTTTCTTTTGTCATCAGCTATATGCACCCATGTAAATACAAGATGCTATCTTTTTCATGAAAAACTATAACAACCTATTTTTAAAGGATGGGTTGCCCCTTAGTTTCTTAATTCCTGAAGAGTCCTTCTGAAATAACAGTGTTGTATTTAGCAGCAGGAAAATTAATCCAGAAAGTACCTACTCAGCTTGTGTTCAATATTTTTGGAGATGCTGGAAGGAAATTAGAGTTGTGTCCTTCCTCGGCTCTGGATCCTTCAGAAACTAGCACTTGGAGTTTACTTACGGATGCTGATGAAAGTGAATGTGCCTTTCTCTCTTCTGTAGGTCAGACTCTGTGTCAAGAAGGAGACCAAAGATGCCTCTACAGTTCCTGCCTTGATTCATGTGGTGGTAACTCTCTTTGTGACCCCAGCAACAGTGTGAATAATTGTAGTAAGTACAGCCTCTGACACATGCAATCACTCTGTCAGGATATGCATTCAACATTTTCCTCTCTCATTGATGTTAAAATGCTGAAGTCTGGAATCCCTCCAAAATATGTATATGCATACATTTTTTCTTTTTAAAAAAAAAAAAAGGTTACATGTGGTAGCAGAAAAGAAGCAAAGTGGTCTTAATTAACTGAAATCATAAACAAATGTGTCACTGTGAATGGGCTATAAATCCATGTTGTTTAATATCATTGGCATGACTTTCCACTGAGCATCAGCTCCTATATATTATTTTCCTGGCTCCATCTATAGGCAGATGCTATCGTTCTTCCTTTTTAAAGCCCAGCTTTAAAAGTAGAAACTTTATCTGAGAAGCAGATATAAAATTAATCTAAACAACCACATAAAACTTTGGCGGTCTGTTCTTATAATAAAATGTATTCTCACCCTTCCAGGAACTTTGCTGACCTAGAATAATCTTGTGGCTCTTGTGTTCATTTGTGTTGGTGACAAGGGAAAGGCTCCAAACGGTGTAGACAGGTGGCTTTCTCCAAACTGGCTTATAAGGAGGGATAATTAGGGGAAGATGGAATGGGCAGGGTGAGCAGAAATACTCTCCCGAGGAATTTAAAATGAATCAGGAAGTCCCCAAAGACCCTGATTTCTAGTAATGGTATCTTACTTCTGGACTCTGCCTTCATAGTCTACTCCCTTCTTACACTCTTTAGACCTAATTTTTGGCCTCCTTGTCAGCTAGGGCTTAAGATTCAGAAGAGGTCTGTCAAGCTTTCAGTTGACAAGAAGGTGTGGCCTCTTAGCACTGATCCTGGCGGTGAAGGTCCTGGAGGCTGGGAGGTTGAAAAGCTGAACGGTTCAGGTCCCTGGATTTGTTCAAGTTTTTGGATCCTAATTCTACTCGTGACTTTTCTGGGTCAGCATAGAGCTTATGGGTGGGGAAAGCCCATACCCCTTAGGGGAACTTTAGGGGTGAAAACAGTGGGCTGGATAGGAGAGTGAGGGAGACAGCCACTTAATAACCCATCTGACAAGATTTTTTATTTTCATGAGCACTTAAGAACCGTTTGGCTGAAAGCACAATTCCCAGTCCTCCACTTCCCACAGGGAGAGAGCAGTGCAGATAGTTACCAGTCTGACTACTAAGACGTATTACCATTTTATTCACTCTAAACTCCATTAAATATATGTGTATGTGTGTATATGGTTAGACTTTGCTTATCTCGGACTCTTCCTTGGAACTCTTTCAGAATCTTTTTTTTTTAACTTCACTTTGAACTTGGGTTGCAGAATTTTGGAGAGTGACAGTGTTGTCTCAGACATGTGTATTTTACTAAAGTTTTGAGGGTTATCTGACATAGCATGGCACTGTTAGGTTAAAAAGCTTGAGAGAGCAATGTTAGCCCATATCACATTTAGGTGGGGACTCACTAGCTGTATGTTTTCCTGTTTTCTCTATACTTGAAATATTTTAAGATTAAAAATTTAAATATCTTTTCATCTGTCAAAAGAATTTGTAGGAAGAGCACTAGATAACTTGGCTCATATATATATTCAACCAGTACTTAGCCTGTGATGTTCCAGGGACTGTGCACTTTGATGGAAAAGAAAGGAGACATGATTTCAGCCTTCCTGGAGATTACTTTTCAGTAGGGGGATCATTTACCACCTTCCCAGTCATATATATGGTTTTGGTTTCCTTTTTATGTTCTTCAAATACGCTCACAATTTCCCTAGCATCTCACTGTCTCAGCAGCTTCCTCTTTCATCACAAATGTTTTTGCCAGGCTCTCTCCATGTATATTCAGCAGACACTTGAACACCTCCTCTTCTGAGTATCAGGCACTGGGCTAGTCACTCATCCCCATTCCTTGTGTGTGATTAAAAACAGTGTATAAGCCTAACCTCCAGTTGAGAGTAAAGATGCTACTCCTTATTTTTCAAAGAGCTTCAGAATGGTGTGTGTCTACTTGGTTCTCTATAAAAACATGGACAAGCAACATCTCCCTTCAGAAAACTCTTCATCACTTGAAAATGTGATTAATCACTTAAAAATCTTTGTTGCTACCAATAAGACACTGTTGTTATTTAGATTCTGGGGCATAAGTGAGCAACACTGTCATTCCTTGGCTTCCTGCCAGTGGAGAATATGGGTTTGGAAAATGTGGATGTTTTGTCTGGTGGAGTCAGCCTCTCTCACTGGAGTTGCTAGGAGGCTAGTTCTTAAAGGCAGTGGTTCTTGTTGTCCCATTAAAAAATTATGTAACTTCCTGATTGTCCCTGAGGATATACTGGGTGGGGCCCAGGCATCAGTATTTTTAAAACCTCCCAGGTGACCCCAGTGTGCAGTGCAAGTTGAGAATGACTGCTTTGTGGCCTGATGAAGCTGCAGAAATTAGTGACATCTTGAAAGAAGGTGTGAAAAATGTCTTCATGGTTTTTGTATTTTTCATTGGATAAGTTCCATGGTTTATCTCAGATTCCCAGAAGTGGCTACAATTTAAAAAATAAAAGCCTAAGCAATATATTTCAGATAATAATGTTCAGTGATAGGCTAGTGTCACCTTATCCACTCAAGCCCAGAATCTGTAATACGTCTGCACTCTGCTGGGAGGCAAAAGCAGATAGCTCCTTGCCTTAGGGAGTAGGAACAGGGATGTAATGTTCCCTCAGTCTGGGGTGTAGGGACTAACCCATCACTTGCACCTTGCAGCGTGCGATCCGGACAGCTGGGAAGCCTGGTGGAGGGAGCAGCTCCTGGACATGTGTCTCTCTCTGCCTCCCTGCACCCATGACCGCTGTGGCCATGCGAAGCCAGAAATGACTATCATGCCTCAGGGCCTCTCCTGAGTTTCCCATAGTGTTCCAGCAGTCTTTGGTTCTACATGTTTGCCCATGTACGTTAGCCTCCAACACTCATTTTTAATAACACAGAAGGAATGGGGACAAGTGACTAGTCCAGTGCTGGACATTCAGAAGAGGGGATGTTCAAACGTTTGCTGAATATATATGGAAAGGACCTGGCAAGAACATCTGTGATGAAAGAGGAAACTGATGAGACCGTGAGATGCTAGGGAAACTGTGCTGAATGTGTTTTAAGAACATAAAAAGAAAACCAAAATCGTATATATGAGTGGGAAGATGGCAGTATGATCCTCCCACTGAAAAGTTAAATCCAGGAAGAAGTAACAGCTTGGTTATTCAAATAATTTCTCAGGGGCATGTCAATTTTCTGGCCTCTCTTTGCAGTCTCTAGTTGGAGGAACAGAGAGTATAGAAGTGTGATCAGAGAGTCAATTGAGAAGAATGATCTCTTTCTAAAAGCATTTTCAAGGAGTAAATAAAAAGTAATTGATTGAATTAGAATATTACCATATGGTAAACAGGAGAATTAATAGGATAAGACATTGAGCATGGACATGCAGCTGTAGACATCACAAAGAGAAGTCGGTGGATGTGTCATTTGATGAAAGAACATCACAGCACCCAGAACCTTGTCCAAGTCCTGGTGAAACCTAACTAGCCTCCTGGCTTCAGGTGCCAGTGTTCAGGTAACAAGGAGTACAGGGGTACATGTTTACCTGCCTAGAGTGTTCCATTAGCAAAATCCAGACTGGCGCACTCCAAGGTCAAGTCTCCAGATTTTTCAATATTTAAATAATAAGGAAAAATAAAGAAATAGCGGGGGAACATAGCTATTATAAGAGACTTAAATAGGTTTTCAAAAATGGGTAGTCAAACTGTAGTATGTAGGTTGTGGTACACACTTAGGTAATAAAGCTATAAAGAAGAACAAGGAAGTAATGACTCTGAAACTCAGTAGTTACTTTGTGGGAGAAGGAGAAGGTTGACATATGACAGGGTATATGGAAGGGCACCTGTGATTGTCTGGTAAAGTTCAATTTCTTGACCTGAGTGGTGGTTACCAGGGTGTTCACCTTATAATAGCTCTTCAAATTATTGAAAATAATAGAAATTTAAAATGAAAAGTGAAAGTGTTAGTCACTCAGTCATGTCCAACTCTTTAGGAGTCCATGGACTGTAGCCCACCAGGTTTCTCTGTCCGTGGGATTCTCCAGGCAAGAATACTGGAGTGCGTAGTCAGTTCCTTCTCTGGGGGATCTTCTCAGCCCAGGGATCGAACCTGGGTCTCCTGCATGGTAGATGGATACTTTACTGTCTGAGCCACAAAGTTTGATGCAAAGGTGAATCTGAGGATCATATATATGCCAATGGATGTTGGACGTGACATTTTCTCATGTAAATGACCATAACCTAATACATGATTCCCAATGCCTTAAGGTATTGTGTGTGTGCTAAGTCGCTTCAGTCGTGTCCGACTCCTTGCGACCCTATGGATTGTAGCCCGCCAGGTTCCTCTCTCCGTGGGATTCTCTAGGCAAGAATACTGGAGTCGGTAGCCATTTCCCCCTTCGGGGATCTTCCTGACCCAGGGATGGACTCCACGTCTCTTATGTCTCCTGCCTTGGCAGGCCGGTTCTTTACCACTATTGCCACCAAGATGTAACATTGTTTAGTTAACAATGCTGTCTGTGGGTTGAATTTAACAAATCTTGTTTAAGTTTGAAAAGTGGGCTATCATTGGGATTCCATCACGACCTTTCTTTCAACAGATATCTTTTTAAACCTCGTCTATATTCAGGATGCCCTGTTGAGCACTGAAAACATTGGAAACAGCCCCGTGGTTGCTAAACGTCCTCACATGTTTGTGACATGATCGCCCTCTAGTGGCTGTTGTAAATCAGGCTCATATGTGAGTCTAATGCTTAAGATAAAAAAAAGTTTGGTACCATAAATCCCAGAATTGGAGGTTGCCAGATATCTTGAGAGTTTATCTTGCTTAGCACTCCGTGAAGAATGCCATTATGAAGGAACAAAACACAGGATTCAATCAACCTCAACGCATTCAATAAAGATCTCAGAGTAGTATATGATCATAACTTAATCCTTTCATTTCCCTTGACACTGAAATATTTAAAGCTCGTATCTTATCCCAAATCAAAAGTGATACAGCCCCTACATATCAAAAGAGAGAAAAGTTGTCCACACGATATGTTTATTAGTTAATCTCAATGAAATGAACAGATAAGAAAGTCAAAACTTGATAGGGTGGTTGAGGAAAAGAGAAAGAAAAGGTGTCTACAGGGGAAAAAAGACTGCATCAAAATATGTGTAAATGATCCCATTTTGGGGGGTAAAATTTTAAGTATATTGAAGAAATTAGGAAAAACATAGAGGTTGAGCTGTTTCTGCTGCTTGGTCATTATAGGTTATCAAGCAACAAAAACAAGTTGAAAGGTATTAGTGATAGTACAGTTATCCTTTGGCGAAAGCATAGACATATCTCTGCCTATGCGTGTAAATTCTTACGTGTATAAACATGAGCAAGTGCAAGGCCTGAAAGGATTAAAACTGTCTTTAGTTTTGAGGAAAGTTAAGAGAAAGGGAGGTGGGGAATGGAGAACTTTTCCTATATGCATCTTTTTATTGTCTTTATAACGAACATGCATTTTTTGTGTGTAATCTGAAATCAAACATTTCATGTTACTCCTCTTTCAGAAGTTGGACAAACCCCATCCCTCTTCCATCTCCTTCTCTCTGCACTGTAGGCATCCTCAGGATTACACCAGCTTTAGAGAGTTACTTCTTCCCCAGTAAACTGAGTCTTATATATGTGGTCATGAGCTTTTTAATCTGATCAGTGTCAAGATTCCTATAGCATAGTCTCTGAAAAGCCCTCAGATTCTTTAAATCGAGAAATCATCCCAGAGCTGTTTTACTATTTCACTGCAGTCCTAATTGCTAATCTGTTTTCCTTCTTAGTTAAATAATTAAATTTAACTTGAATAATTACCCTTAAGGCATGAGGGCTTTGGTGGACCCGGCCTGATTCTACAAAGACACTCTGTTGATCACCTCTTTCCTCTGGGAATGAGGCATGTCTACAGCAGACAAAGGACAGAAAGCCTTGCTGCTGCTTTCCCCCAAATCTGTCCAAACTCCTTTTGTCCTGGGAAGTCTTCCCAAGCTGCTTCTGTCCACTTTGTCCCTCTGGGTTCAAGCATTTTGTCCAGTCCTGCTGGCCTAACCTGTTCATGTTATATCCCTGGAGACTTAGACTGCTTCAATGGCTTGGACTATATTTTGAATTATTTTTACATTTTAAAATGCCTAGGATGGTTTCCCTGGTGGCTCAGATGGTAGATTGTCTGCCTGCAATGCGGGAGACCCGGGGTTCGATTCCTGGGTTGGGAAGATCCCCTGGAGAAGGAAATGGCAATCCACTCCAGTACTCTTGCCTGGAAAATCCCATGGACGGGGGAGCCTGATAGGCTACAGTCCACAGGGTCACAAAGAGTTGGACATGACTGAGTGACTTCACTTTCAGGATGGTTTCTGACACTTTTCTTCCTCCTTTCCTCCCTTAATTCTCACACTATGCTTGGTGCAGACTATGAAATCAAGAAATAAGGTCTCCAGGGAACTATATTTAATATCTTATAATAAACTATAATGGAAAAGAATCTGAAAAAGAATTCATTTTAATTATGTATGTAAAACTGAATCACTTTGCTATACACCAGAAGCTAACACAACATTGTAAATGAGCTATACTTCAATTTTTAAAAAAAGAAAGTCTCATTTCACAGAAGTCTCAGAATTGTGTGGGGAAGACAAGTAAGTAAGTGAATAGAGCAGAGGGCCATGTGGGCATGGCAGGTATGTCCTGGAGATACTCTGGTGCTCCTTCTGGGAGTGGAAGAGGGAGAGTGGTTGGCCAGGAAGGCTTCCTGGTAGAGATGTTTGTGCTGCGTGCTGCAGACCAAGGAGAAATTAGCTTGGTGAGGAGGATGGGAAAGGATTATTCCAGGAAGCAAGTGCTGACAGGTAGAAACATGATTGCATTTGAAGGGTGATTACAAGTGTGTGAAGGAAAGAAAGAGATAAAAACTAACAGGAATCATGAAGTCATGCAATTCTTAAAATGTCTGGTGTCATCAAGCAAATATTGCTGATGAGATAGGATGGGTGATGAGGCTAGAAAGTTAGGCTGTGGTTTGGAGTGTGAAATAGCCTTGGATGCCAAGCTAAGGGTTAGGGACCATCTCTCTGGCAATGGCTATCTAATGGACCTCAGCCTCCTCTTGCCCTGGAATTGTGTAGCTTTACACGTTGATCAGTGAATCTCTAGTAGCTCAGACAGTAAAGAATCTGCCTGAAATGCAGGAAACGTGGGTTTAATCCCTGGATTGGGAAGAGTCCTTAGATAATGGAATGGCTAAATGGCTACTCAGTCCAGTATTCTTGCCGGGAGAACTCCGTGGACAGAGGAGCCTGGCATGTTACAGTCCATGGGGTTGCGAAGAGTCGGACACGAATGAGTGACTTTCACTTTTCACTTTCATATGTTTATTAACCACAAAACACATAGGAAAAAGTCATCTACTTGCCTCCTCAGCTAAATTCATTAATTTTTAAAAGTGGCTCGCAGGGTGATGGGGAATGCATTAGTTTAGAAGTAATGGATAAATCAGAAGATGACAAATTAAAGTAAAGGAAGCAGGAAAAGGAGTCACTTTCAGATAAGTGAAACCAAGGGGAAAATGAGGAAGACTTTCTGAAATATTCATTCAGGGCAGTGTGCTGGCAGATGCATATACAGAAATGAATCTTGGCTTGTCAAGACACCTCATGAACCACACTATCTTTTGATGGCAACCTCATGTACTGCTTACGTTCTAGTCTTAAATACTTTTAAGAAAGATTCTAAAATAGACTTTAATTTTGTAAGTTGTTTTACATGTGGAAGAAAGTTGTTTTTACATTATTTATATTATTTTAATATAATATATTATATATTTTACATTATTTATATTTATATTATAAATATAAACAAAATGAAATTTTATAAATAAAAATATATAATATGTATCTGTATGTGTGGCTTTTTGTTGTTGTTATTGTTAGGTCAGTGTGAACCAATTACGTTGGAACTCTGCTTGAATTTGCCCTACAACCATACAAATTTTCCGAATTACCTTGGCCACAGGACTCAAAAGGAAGCATCCATCAGCTGGGAGTCTTCTCTTTTCCCTGCACTTGTTCAAACCAACTGTTACAAATACCTCATGTTCTTTGCTTGCACCATCTTGGTACCAAAGTGTGACGAGGATACACAGCAGCGTATCCCGCCTTGCAGGTAACACAGTGGCATCTCCCCCAGGCATCCTCATTGTCCCTCAGGGAGAACCAAGGAAATGAAGATTTAGTCTGAGTTTAGACAAAGTACCTACTTTGCTAAGAAGCTCTGTGTTTAACAAATGACATACTAAAATGGTAAAGAAGTAGAATTCTAAAATGAGTATCTAAGTGAGAAGTCATTACTGAAGAACCAAATGAGGGGTATGAACTGCCTTTGATAATAGTTCATGGACTTTAACTAAATAAAATCACATGTTTCATTATGGTGGATCAAGAAGTGGTTTTTTAAATGTGAGACAGCAGAAGGAGGGATCTGTCTGCCTCTTGATCTAGCAGTGTTGATATATTTAAAATGCTGCTTTTTAACTGTGTCAAAAGTTAGGAGACATCACACCAACCTCTCAGGATAGACAGGGGATGAACACAGAGTTTTTCTACCTGCTTGGGTGAAATTCAGGACAGCATTTCAAGAGGATGGCTTGGACTTAGGATATGAGTGATGTCCTGTGGTTAAGACTACGACACTGCAGTCCACCTTCTGATTCAAGTCCTGGCTCTTTCTCTAGCTACTTTTAGCCTGAGACCGTTTCCTTGAGCTCTTCCAATGCCAGTTCCTTTACTTATAAGATCACGATTGTGATGATGGTTGGGTTGAGTTATTGTGAGATTAAGATCAGACGAATGTACAAAAAAGTGAAGCTTTGCCAGTCGATTGTGAGCCCAGACTAAACACTGCTCTGATGTTAGGACAGGAGCACAGCTCCCTGCTTTGTGGTGGTTTGGCCTTCTTCTCTGCCTTGTGTCCTGGGTTATAGTCAGAGAATGTGCGCATGCAAAGTGGCTGTCACAGAGGTGGGGCTGCTCTCAGGCTGCTTTCCATCACGGAGTGAATACACAGATGTGCCTGCCTAAATGTGAGTGGTAACTGTGAAAACCATATGTTTGGATCAAAAGTCGTTCAGAACTTAAAGAAAAAGCAGTAATATCAAAACAGTGAACAGATGAGAAAACAAATTAAATACTGAATATCAAATGGATGACAAGGAAGGGTCATCTATAGAGTCAGGACAGAAAACAATAAAATTTCAAAATGACTTGGGAAACTGAACAAAAAGTACAAATAGAATAATACAATGTAGGCTTGTGTAAATATACTGAAATTTCTGTTAAATGCCTTTTAAAATATTACTAATAAAACATCTACAAGTTTTATGTTAAGTTATTTGTAAATCTTATTCCATTTTTGCTAAGCAAGGTTGATGATAGTGAATACTTACTTTTAATAGTACTTAACAAATTCTTGTATTTGATTTTCTTTTCATATGTGTATAAACATTTCCCTAACATAGTGTTCTCTGGAACAAATTTATATCCTCATATAACTGATAATTTTAAGATTTAGGTTTCATATTTAAATGCCTAAGATGAGATGGGTCTTGAAATACTATACAGTGAACAATTTGGTGAACTGATTCTAGGTATTTTAGTTTTGTTTCTTATCATATATACATCTTTCATTTTTGGAGAAGGCAATGGCAACCCACTCCAGTACTCTTGCCTGGAAAATCCCATGGATGGAGGAGCCTGGTAGGCTGCAGTCTTTCATTTTTAGTAGCTATCAAAGAGAATTTGACCTTATGATATTTGTAAGAAAATATTTTTTGTATAAAGAGAGTAAATACTGATATGCTCATGGGGTTGCACATAGTTGCTTTTGCCAGGTTTGTTTACTGATCTTAAAATTCAGTTTTTAAGTTATGAATTGGAAAAAATCTAATGTTATTGAGCCCTTATAATGTGCTAAATACTTTAATTGTCATCCTCAAAGTAATCTTTTGGGACTGTTGTCTCTGTGGTTGAACACCACACAGATTATGATATGAGCAGGTGTGCCATGGAGTTGTAGTGCCATTTATTTTATTCTATTTTACAGGGGAAAAAAAAGTGGTAGAGTCAGGCAGTACCTGACTTCTATCTGAAAATAAGTATATTTTGGTTAATTTAAAATAGCAGCAGCAATTGAGTTATATACACCTTATATTAATCTGCAACAAAACTATTCAATCCAACAGATAGTTGTTAAACACTGTTGAGCTTCTCATTTTTGCTTCATATGGGAATGCCATGGCTTTGTCTTTGTCCCAGATTCCTAGGCTAAACCAGCATTAAGTTATGCTCTGTCTTAAATCTAGACAGTTAAATCAAGATGGAGACTTTTCAGAAACTTCTCTGTTCAATTGCTAAGCCATTCTTTATCTTGTTGATATTAACTTAGTTTAAAGTTGGAAACTTTTGAGAAATGAGAATGTCTTTAAAAGGAAATGAGAAATTTGCCTAGGAACTTACTTTGGTTATGTCTACTTAACATTTTAAAAAACTAATTTATTGGTTATATACTGAGGCAAAACTACATTTTTTTTTCCCATCTGAAGTAAAAAACATCTTCTTTGAGACATGCTGATGCCTCGATTTAAAATATTCTGGGTACAAATGAAGTAACACACATTGAAACACCTAGAGCAATGCTTAGTATATCTTTTCTTTAACAAAAGCCAACACATTTAATTTTTTACCAACTTGAGCTCAACATAGATGGGTTTGGGAGAAGCACCAAGTTTTTCAACCATATTAGTGTAAGCTGAAGTATTGCCTTTAGGGAAGCCAGGTTAAAACTTGAAATGGCCCAGTCACAGGGCACCAGAAGGGGCTGCGGGTGTTGTGTAGATTCAATGCCCTTTGGTGAGAGAGTGCCCAAAGTGATGTTGGGGACTTGCTTGAAACAAAAATGTTGGAGAATGTGTCTGCCTGAAAGACAAAAGAGAAAGCAAGAAAGGTAAACTGGAGAAGGGAATCCACGTTCTGGGAACAACGCTATTTCCATTCCTGCAGTAGAGTTTTTTTTGGTGAAACTGTGTTTCAGGAATCTATCTCCCTTGTCATGATATCCCTTATTTTGGTTTCCCACATACCTATTATGTGTACGTGCATCCATATATACATTGATACGCACACACACTGCATACACACACCACATACATACACTGACCCACGCTGTACAGAATTAAGAGTCCTGTGTAGATGCCTAACATTTGGTGTAGCTATTTCTGCCTGTAATGTTGTCTTTTTTGCTCTTTTAGAGCTCTCTGTGAGCATTCCAAAGAACGCTGTGAGTCTGTTCTTGGGATTGTGGGTCTACAGTGGCCAGAAGACACAGATTGCAATCAATTTCCAGAGGAAAATGCAGACAATCAAACCTGCCTAATGCCTGATGATGAAGTCGAAGGTTAATTTTTGTTAATTTTTAAATCAATTACACTGCAGTATCTAACATGAATGAATAAATCAGCTACCTTTAGAAGTTTCTTTGTTGTTGTTTTTATTTGATTGCCAATAGAAAGGCTATGTAGGTGGTGAATCTATAAACTTGATTACATTGAAGAATTTAATACTCATCTGTTAGACACTGTATTCATTTTAAAGATAAATTGCAGAGATGACTTTATAATAATCTCCGTGTTTATTGTAAACACAACTCACAGAGTCCATTATATATGGAAGCTGCTTTTATACTAGAGGATATTGAAGGTAACAGTGAAGATAAAGCCATGGCTCCTTCAGTTCAGTTCAGTTCAGTTGCTCAGTCATGTCCGACTCTTTGTGACCCCATGGACTGCAGCACATCAGGCTTCTCTGTCCATCACCAACTCCCGGAGCTTGCTCAAACTCATGTCCATTGAGTCGCTGATGCCATCCAACCATCTCATCCTCTGTCATCCCCTTCTCCTCCTGCCTTCAGTCTTTCCGAGCATCAGGGTCTTTTCCAATGAGTCAGTTCTTCACATCAGGTGGCCAAAGTGTTGGCATTTCAGCTTCAGCATCAGTCCTTCCAATGAATATTCAGGACTGACTTCCTTTAGGATTGACTGGTTTGATTTCCTTGCAGCCCAAGGGACTCTCAAGAGTGTTCTCCAATACCACAATCCAAAAGCATTAATTCTTCGGCGCTCAGCTTCAAGTGCAAAGCATTCAAATACCTTGGCCATGTGAGATGATCAGGTAGAGAAATGCCTGCTCACCAGGTGGAAAGATTAGAATGGGAAGCAATTTGACAAATGAAAGGAGGGCAGTTAGAAGCATTGGCTTCCTAGGATATTTCAGGCTCCAGCAATTGTCCGTTCAGAAAGAGAGGTAATTGTTGGAAAGCATAAAGACACAAAACAGCTAATCTGGAGAGATGATGCCAAGGATAAAGGAAAAAGATGCTGAGGGCAGACAGAAGAGAACCAAGCAAACTTTGGTGATTTCAGCCTGGTGAAGGACCATCCTTATCTTCAGTGATATCTTCTCCACATCATCCGACACGTAAATGAATAACATAGCTGATGAGTCTGGGTTTTGTTTGTTGGCAGTAATATGGCCCATTGCTTTTTACAGAATGCTCACCTAGTCACTTCAAGTGCCGCTCAGGACGGTGTGTTCTGGCTTCCAGAAGATGTGATGGCCAGGCTGACTGTGATGATGATAGTGATGAAGAAAACTGTGGTATGTATGTGAGATGGCACTTTTCTCAAACATACACTAGGATAAGGGGTTGTGTTAAGATATGTCCGTTGTTTACTGACAGTTTTAAGTAGGCAATGGCACCCCACTCCAGTACTCTTGCCTGGAAAATCCCATGGGTGGAGGAACCTGGTAGGCTGCAGTCCATGGGGTCGCTAAGAGTCGGACACGACTGAGCGACTTTACTTTCACTTTTCACTTTCATGCATTGGAGAAGGAAATGGCAACCCACTCCAGTGTTCTTGCCTGGAGAATCCCAAGGACAGGGGAGCCTGGTGGGCTGCCGTCTATGGGGTCACACACAGTCGGACATGACTGAAGGGACTTAGCAGTAGCAGCAGCAGGACTGAATGTTAAGACATTTACTTCTTAAATTATCAAACAGCAAGACATGAGTTATAAGTGTTTTTCCTGTTAATTCCATTGATTTTCCCTAAATTACACTTCTGTTTATAACCTTGATGACATACTGCAAACCCTCAGTAAAATGAGAAGCTCTTCACAAATGTAAGAGATTATTTTTATTGAGAGATTCTAAAGCAGTTGTCATCTGTTATAAGATCAGGATAATGCTGTCCTTACTTATAATTCCCATATTGTTAAACAGGCATCTAGATACACAAAGACAGACTGCAGGCTCCAAAGTTTAAGTTTAATTGGGATTAAATTTCATGCCCTCTATGATTTTTGTCTCTGCCCACAGAGGATAAAACTCTTCCTGGCATTTCTGCCTTAGAGTTCCAAAATCACCATGGCAAAGGCAGGAAATGCCAACGGCAATTTAAGTGGAGCTAATTCCCATTTTACTTCCCTGCTACCGTTGTACTTGGAACCTCAAAATGTATCAGGGAATTGAAAACAGACAATGCTCTTCACTAAGTAATATGCTGGAGTAAAGCAAAATGATTGAAGGGCTAGCCAAAGAATAGTTTGGTTATGACTCTTTAGGTTGTTCTGCTTTAAAAAACCTGACATTTTTTTGCTATTGAAAACACATGAGGCAATGCATCTTTTGAAATCATTTTATTCTTTTGGCCTTTGAAGGATGAAATATTGCCTTGCTCCCCAAAATGAGTTTTCCATAGTAGACATTGCCCTTCTGGTCTAGACAAAATGTCACAAGCAATCAACTGAAATCCTATCAGCTATGATAAATATGGATAAGTGCATTTTCTAGAAAATCAGAGCTGTCAGAATGATGGTCCAATGACCAGGGGTAATTTTGTTGGGGAGGAACATACAGTTTTTTGTGAAGCTGCTGTTGCTTGCTTTGTTTGTGGTCTTTATATAAATAAATAAGTCAATACTCATTGACAATCCCCTATATAAATAACTCATTAAGAATCTATTGGATTTTCTTTTCACTAACTATGGGCTATGGTATTTTGAGGTGCAGCTTAAACTAAATTATCTTAGATTGTTCAAAGAGGTTACATGATATTCCATTGGGTGGCTAGATCGAAATTTGCAATAGGGGACTGATTATTTGAGAAATGCAAATGCTTAGTCTCAAAAAAAGACTTCGGAAGATTAAATGGTCTAAGGTCTAGAGTATATTTGGTGAAGAAGAAATTTAAAGCTCTGTTCATTACAAATGATCCTAAAATGTCAGATTTCTAGGTAAGCTATAAGTTTCTGTGCATACTCTAATCTCACAATTACAGGCTCACCAGAACTATCGAATAAATTACCTAATCTCTATAAAACACTCAAAATACTGATGATGTTATTGAGAGTTCTAGTTGAGGAAAGTTAAAAGTCAGTAGTAAATTAATATATTGAGGGTATTAATTGCCCCCAACAGTATTAGTTCATGAGAAATTAATTTCTCATCATATTTTTCAAAATGACTTATAATAAATATTTTATGTACAATCCCCTTTGGAACATATGCAGGGGTTTGAGTGGGCATGCCCCATGCTTTGGGAGAACACAGCACTTAAAGTCAAATGAGGGAGTAGAGGAAGGCCCAGCGCAGAGAGAACTCCTGGGAAACCATCCACTCCCGATTTTGCCTCCTTGCTCAGTTTGTCCCTTTGTTTCCATGGGCGTGGGCAGGCGTGCCGTCTGGTAATACAAACGCCAGCTCCAGCAAAGCAGCATTTCACACCATGCTTCAGGTCTTTCTGATTTACTCTGCCCATTGTGGTGTGGAGGGCACTTAAATGCTTGGGCTTTACTGAATAATGTGACAATTAACTATTCACTTTCACATATCTGTAGCTCCTCCAGAACTTCTAACAACATAACTAGGTTTTCCCCTCAGAGCAATACTTCTTTAACTTAGTTGTAAAAGAATTGATGGGTTGGAAATTTACGCTGTTTCTTTGACACTTATGCAGCAGGAAAACATGGTGGTCAGAGCAGGCCGTTTGTAAATACTTGTCAAATATACACATTAAGCATTTAGCAATGGGTAATGCTAAATTCTGAAGTAGCTCCTGCTCTTGTGGTAAATTTTTGTTGAAGTTGCACTGCTTGTGTAATTGTTAATGTAAACAACATTTATATTGGAAATATTGGCATTATTAGAAATGTTTTCAGCAAGTGTTTGGAAGCATTATGTAAATATGAACACATCATTCCAGAATTGCTTCATGGGAGGGAAGCCTAAAGGGTAGGATTGGTTTGCAGAGTCAGTGCTGTTTCTTGTCTTAAAGTAATAATTTGTCATTAGTTGAACCTTTACTATGTAGATGAAGTTGGCTGTATGTCTAGCAAGTGGATTAAAGAGGCTTATTTTCATTCTAACCTTTCTTAAGCATTGATATCTAAGCTATGGAGATATAATCTGGGTGGAGAAATGAATAAGAGGGGCATAAAGGAATGGCAAGCTAAAGAAAGTAACAGCAAGATTATACTTCTGAGCTTTGCCTTTACATTATAGATTTGAACTTGAGCTTGTGAGACTGAGGTTAGCTTTTTTAGGTCTGTGTCCACAAGGAGGTAAGCTGCCGGCAGGAGTAAGGTGGTTCCTGGGCTGTGATGTGAGCAGCAGGTCCTCTCAATGGGGCAGTTAAATGAGAATAGAGTTCGAACAATTTTTCCGCATCTACTGGAGAAATAAAACCCTTTGTTACGTGAATACAGCTTCACAATTACTAATCAATCACTACTCTACATAAAAGGCATTCAGCATACAGGGAAAGATGGACAACAATACAAATGTGAGTGTCTTGAGGGACCTTCTGTTTATCTTCAAATGATTAAAAACCATTTCATTATCTATCTTTGATCTCCTCTTGGGTGATAAAATGTAATAAAACATTTTATTCTAACCTGAACTTCTTCTTGGAGTCAAAACCCCCTTAAAGAAATAGAATTTAATCTCTTTGTGACCCCATGAACCATAGCCCGCCAGGCTCCTCTGTCCATGGAATTCTCTAGGCAAGAATACTGGAGTGGATTGCTATTCCCTTCTCCAGGGGATCTTCCCAACCTAGGGATCAAACCTGGGTCTCCCCCACTGCAGGTTGATTCTTTACGGTCTGAGCCTGAGGGAAGCCCCAACACCCCCATAGCTGTGTTTAAAGCCTTTGGCTCTGATATCGGTGGGGTTTACAGCTTGACTTTAAAGGTTTTCCAAAAGACTTTTTTTTTTTTTTTTCTGTTGTAAGAAATACATAAATACTTTTAAGGAGTCCAAAGAAGAACTTAACTGTTATGTTTTTTAACACTGAGGAGAGCCAGTCTCCATGCCTCTGTGTCTCTTTGTTCCTTTGTGGTAGAAGAGACTAACTTCCTGCTCTGTGACTAGAAGGCAGATTGAGGGTCATTGTGTTCATCTCATGTTGCGTGTCTGCAAATGTACTTTCAGGATGAGACTTAGGCCTGATCTCTGATTAAATTAATTATTGCATATTAAGGAATAGATATTCTCCTTCCCTTTAGGGAGTTTTCTGCTTGTTAGCTCTTCGATGTCTCCTTTGGTATCTGGGACAGGCAGCCTGGAATGGCACTACATGCTCTATGTACACCTAGTGTGTATTTAGTCCCTCAGTCACGCCTGACTCTCTTGTGACGTCATGGACTGTAGCCCACTAGACTCCTTTGTCCATGGAATTTTTCAGGCAAGAATACTGGAGTGGGTTGCCATTTCCTTCTCCTGGGATCTTCCTGACCTGACCCAGGGATCGAACCCAGGTCTCCTGCATTGCAGGGGATTCTTCATTGCTGAGCCACTAGGGAAGTCCATGTAGACCTAGAGTGCTAAGTTCCTTCAGTTGTGTCCACTTCTTTGTGACTCTATGCACTGTGGCCGCCAGGCTCCTCTGTTCATGGGATTCTCCTGACAAGAATACTGGAATGGGTTGCCATTTCCTTCTCTAGGGGATCTTCGCAACCCAGGGATTGAACCTATGTCTCTTATGTCTCCTGCTTTGGCAGGCAGGCTCTTTACCACTAGTGCCATCTGAGAAGCCCATGTAGACCTAGACTTGGATTTAAATCCTGATTTAGCACTTGGAGGCTGTGTGACTTTTGACCAGTTACGTAACTTCTCTGGGCCTCAGCCTTCTCACCTGTAACATTTAGAGAAACCTTCCTTTATCCCTCACAGCTTGGAATGCTTATAGCAAGCCTTATTCAGTCCTCAGAAGGCAAAAACCAAGAGCCCACCTGGCATAGTGCTAGGAAATCCAGGAGGCATGTCCCCCCACCCCCAGGTCACCTCAGGGATCTCCCTTGAGGGAAGAAGTCTCGTCTAGCTTGGTCTCTGACCGAGCAGGTCTTATACATGGCAGAAGAGAGCAGGCTGGGTGAAGTCCCTGATTTACACAGTGAACAGGATATCAGGGTGGCACCTTGTCCTGGAGGAAGTGCCTGTTTGGATGGTGAATGTCTCCATCTCCAGGATGACACATGGAGGATGACCGCAATGCTACGATATAAAGCCCTGTCAGTTTCTTCAGGCTGCCTCTTCCCAGGGTGCTGGGCCAGCACATGTGGAGAGGATGGCATGAAGATGCCACCCCTAAAAGGGGGAGGTGACTCAGGAATTGGGAAGTCCACTGGGGTTTTCTGGTCAGAGACGAGAGCTCTATGATTTGTGCTGGTGTTGGTTGCCCCTGATGCTTAGGCCTGGAGTCTGGGGGAGGAGTGGGAGGCAGGTCCTTTTGACCCGGCTGTTACCACAGGTACTATGGCTTTTGTTTGAGATTTGGGCTCCATAGTCAGGGGTCCCAGGCTCTGGAGGGGCCGTCATACCTGCCAGGCCTGAACCTCACTGTTCAGCTGCCGTGTTCCACCCTGAGGTCACATCCATAGCCACTGGGACAGCTGCTGGCTGAAGATGGCTACATCCAGCCCAGTCCAGCCTCTACTAGCACCAGGATGCAGAAGGGCCTTTCTTCCTTGCTCTCATGAGCAGCTCCTCCGTGGCAATACTTTTTTCTTTTCTTGTGGCAATACTTTTTATCTGATATACTGATCAAGTTAGCAGCCCTGATGAACAGACCTAATTACCTTATATTTGCATAACTGAGAGCTTCGTAAAGTACAAGAAGCATCTGTTTTAAGGTGGTTTGCTCTCTTCACCTATAATGACAACTTTCTAAAATTTTATTTATTTTTAATTGAAGGATAATTGCTTTACAGCATTGTGTTGGTTTCTGCCAACCATCAACATGAATCAACCATAGGTATACATACGTCCCCTCCCTCTTGAACATCTCTCCTACCTTCCTTGCCATCCCATACCTCTAGGTTGATACAGAGCCCCTGTTTTAGTTCCCTGAGTCATAAAGTAGATCCCATGGGCTATCTACTTTACATATGGTAATATATGTTTCTATGTTGCTCTCTCCATACATCTCACCCTCTCCTTCCTTACCCTGTCCTACTGTGTCCATAAGTCAGTTCCCTATGTTTGTGAATGACAACTTTTTTGATGGAGAGACAAGGTTCCCCAGTTCAAGTGGGATCTGCCCAAGACAGGGAAGCCAGCTTCACAGAATTTTTGTGAAAATGAGAATGAATAAGAACCCAGCAGAATGCTTAGCACACTTAGGTGATGAACCATTCTGGTTTGTCTGGTACTGCGAGTGGTTCCTTGGAAGTGGGGTAGATTGATGCTCAAACCTGCAAAGTCCCAGGAAAACTGGGATTAACTGCCACTTTAGCAACACACAGTGAGCACTGTGAGTGGTTATGGCCATGGACTCTGCGCAGGGGTGGCTGTTATCCTGACATCAACAATTATTTGATTTTATAACCTACAGCTGCATTAGACATCCCATCCTATCCGTATCTGTTTTTCATTTTTAATGGAGTTATACCCTCTTCCTTTTAAAGCATAATTACACCAAAAATGTCACTTTAAAGAGAGAATGGTTTCTTCACAAAATCACAGTATTGTCTTCCATGGGACTCATGTCCTGACCTTTTTTCATCCTAATTCATTTATGCTCATCATAACTCCACAGAAGAGGGCATTAGGCCGCACAAACTTTTATTAGAAAAGAGAATATACAGAAGGGAAATTACTGACCAGAGAGTACTCATTTCTCCCTTATAGCAACCCTTTGTAGCAGGTGTTATGATTCCTATTTTAGAGATATGGAAACAGAGGTTCAGAGACATTAAGAAACTTATCCAAGGTCACACAGCTAATGAGATTGAAGCTGGGGTTTAAATCCAGGTGTCTGCCTCTAAGCTCTGTTTCCCTTGCTCTTACCCCTGGCACGTGCTATGTATTCTCAACGAACAGACGGCTGCAACTGAGGACTTGGACCTTCTTCCCAACTGGAGATTTCTCCATAAGGCTGCGTTTGGAGCAATTTATTTTCTCTAACTCTCAGTTTCCTCACTTAGGAAATGATGATTGTAATTCTGACATTGTGGTGTTAAGAACTAAAACTATTATCTAGAATGTGGATTTAGGGTGGATAATCAGTGTTAGTTCCTATTACTACCCTCAGTGAGGATGCAGATCTTCTAGACCAGTGGGTTGACTTGTGTGGTCTTTTCTCAGCTCATTCCACGTGTTCAGGTTCTTCTCTGTACTCTTGTGAATAGTCAGAAAGACTCATGCTGTTTTCTCTCATCATCTGCTAGCAAGTGGTGTCGTTTGTGATGAGAGTCTCATTGTCAGAACATTCCAGATGACGTCTATATTCTCGGTTAGCTGAAAACTCCAAATAATATCCCCATGAGTTCTTAGAATAGATGTCCCTGGGCCTAAGACAATTCCGGATAGTTAGTGAAGGATTCTCACTATTTATTTCCTATACAATTCTGTGGTCAGATACTCTCCCAGGGTCCTATATGTTTGAATGATGAAGCACTTTATTTTAAAAATATTTTATTGTACTTTTCATTAACCGCCCCCCCCACCTTTTTTCAGCCATACCGTGTGGCATGTGGGATCTTAGTTCCCTGAGCAGAGATAAAACCCATGCTCCTTGCAGTGTAAGTGCAGAGTCCTAACCACTGGACCACCAGGGAGGCCCTGAATGGTGCGACCATGCATGGTTGGTTGCTCAGCTGTGTCTGACTCTGCGTCCTGGCAGGCTCCTCTGTCCATGGGATTTCCCAGGCAAGAATACTAGTGTGGGTTGTCATTTCTTCCTCCAGAGGATCTTCGTGACCTAGGGATCAACCCACATCTCCTGCATTGCAGGTGGATTCTTTACCTGCTAAGCATCTGAAACACTTTAAACCTAACTTTTCCCGTAGTAAAAATCTCTCTTCTGTGAATTTATTTTGATAATTTTTCAATGAAAATTCTTTTTTAAAGCAGATTATTTTCCTATGAGGGACTCCAAGAAACTTGAGTCAATCATCCATGCCATTTCTCTGAATGATTTGTACCAGGTCTGATGAGAAATCGGAGAAGGCAATGGCACCCCACTCCAGTACTCTTGCCTGGAAAATCCCATGGACGGAGGAGCCTGGTGGGCTGCAGTCCATGGGGTCGCTGAGGGTCGGACACAACTGAGCGGCTTCACTTTCACTTTTCACTTTCATGCATTGGAGAAGGAAATGGCAGCCCACTCCAGTGTTCTTGCCTGGAGAATCCCAGGGACGGGGGAGCCTGATGGGCTGCTGTCTATGGGGTCGCACAGAGTCGGACACGACTGAAGTGACTTAGCAGCAGCAGCAGTAGCAGCTGATGAGAAATAGTGTCTTTAAAGACACTCCTTATTTCATCACTGCTTGGTGTTTCATTCACTGTAAACTAAACTACCTTTTTCTAGGAACAAGAGATTTTTTGTTTCTTACATGAAATAAAGTTCCATTTAAAATTCATATGTGTTGGGCGTCTACTGAGGGCTAGCTGCCATTCTAGGCAGGGGAGTCAAGATGCTCGAAGATGAATATATGTGGTCTCTTCCTCCACACCCTCACAACATGGTGACAGTCATGGGTCCAACCTGAGTGGCAAGAACAATTAGACATTTGGCATGTTTTAGCGAACATATAAATTCACTATCTGTGAATCAAATGACATTTATTAAGTTCATTGCAAGAGCTTGTTATTTTATAGACAAATTACCATTCAAGCTTATAGTCTTTGTGTTTATTTCTCATACAATAGATAGTTTCTAATCTTAGATTTCTGGCTACATTACTGAGGGTAATGGCTTTCATACCTGGCTCATAAACTAGTTTTGTAGATATTTGGCATAGGAGTTGCCTCTTTGGCTAAAACACAGATGGCATTACCATTTGTTGATTGAAATTACATTTTAAGATAATATACATTTAGATCACTAGGTTGGGCATATTTGCTTAAAAGTGTAGCTCATCGTTTTAGAGATGAGTTGTATGTGTTGGCAAATTGGCTCAGAAAGCAAAAGGAACAGCAAAAGATGAACGTTACTGTACAGTTGCTTTTTCATTTTTTTCCTGTTTGCCATATGTCACTTTTGATCTTCTCCTGGAAGAGATGTACTATGTATAATGCAATATGGAGATTACCAAGCATTTATACTTTCAAAATTACATTTTCCATGGTATACAGGAGTCAAAACTTGTTAAGAAGAAAGAAATCCTCCCTTTATATTGTCATTCTTTTTTTACTTTGTTTGATCAAAGCCATAGTTATTTCACCTTCACATCTATTGCAAATTACCTTTCCTTTTGTCTCCAGGGTGTAAGGAGAGAGATCTTTGGGAATGTCCATCCAGTAAACAATGTCTGAAGCACACAGTCATCTGTGATGGGTTTCCAGACTGCCCTGATAACATGGATGAAAAAAACTGCTGTAAGTACTTATTGGGCATTTGTCAATGTGACATTTTATTTTATTTTTATTTTTTTGACATTTTATTTTAAACATTAATTACCCCTCATTTTGGATAAGTGAGAAATTTGGAAATACATGTCAAAAGCTTTTTGTATTTTCAGACTTTTTGACTAAAACTTCACTTGGAAAAATATATGCCAAATACAATCAAATGTGTAAAACATATGCATGATGATATTGGTCTAGAAGCATCCTTAGGGAGAACCAATAAGAAAAGAAGGTGTCTCTTCCGGGTCACTTCTCTTCCAGGTTAGGACACGAAGCCTTGGATGGCAGGGTTTGGTCAGGAACCACCTTGTAAAGTACAACCTACAAAACCACAAGCCGAAACGCTGATTTGAGATGCCATGTTTGCTCCTGGGCTAATAACTGTACTCAGGAAAATACAATTGTAGTGAGAAAAATGCCATGTCTTATTTAAACGACTTAGGATTCTTTCCCTGGACAGGGGCTGGTGTGGAGGCCTGAATAAAAATCGGATTCCCTTAAGAAAGGAGAAAGAAAAGTAATAGATGTTAGATAGGCAATTAAGGAGTTTGGCTATAGTTTTTAAAAACCCAAGAGAAGATTAGTGTGTGACTTGAGAGTCACTTAATACTAGAGATTAAAAAAGATAAAACTAACCATATATGTGGACAGAGCTGGGTTTCATCCTAGAGTGACTCCAGTCTGCTCATGCCCAGTGCTCAGCTCAAGCCACTTCAGAATTTAGTTCTGTGCTGTCATCTTTGGGATTTCTGCTGCTCTGGGTGCCACTTTTTCAATCCTGTGGTTAGAACTAGAGAGCTTAGTCACTTGGAGATAGTAGAGCTGTTTAAATGCTTGCTGTTTGTGTGGGTGGACATCTCAGAAATGAGATCGTACCAGCTTTGCTCCTCTGTATTGACTCTTACTGGAAGGCCTCGGCCACCACATCTTTTCCTCCTTTGATGCACCTGTTGGCAAACCGTGAGATGCCTGTTAGTGAAAATCCCATCCATTCCTAAAATGTTTGTCTCCTCCCTTCTTGTTCCCCTACCAGCGTTTTGCCAAGCTGATGAGCTAGAATGTGCAAACCACGAGTGTGTGTCACGTGACCGGTGGTGTGACGGTGAAGCCGACTGCATAGACAGTTCCGATGAGTGGGACTGTGGTGAGCTGCTTGTTTCTGCCATCTGCTCTGACGCCTGGCAGCCATTTAAGTTAAATGAATCCTAACTGGTTTTATGGATCTTACTAACCAAGTTCATCTATTCTACTTTACTACTGTAAAAGCAGTCATCCATGATTTGTAATGCCGTTTCCAACTCACAGAACACATCCCCCCAGGTTACTTCTCTATTGTGTGTCTTACATATGAAAATATTTGGGTTCAAATTTTTATGATCATATAACTTTCCATATGAATATAATTTTAAACTCTATCATCCCTCAACTTTAACATTTATCAATAGTTGGTCATTCTTATATCACTGACACTACCTGGAATAAGATATTAGCGTGGCCTTTCTGTCTGCCCTATATTCTTGCTCCAAATCCAGATGAGATTTCTGTCTATCTACTACCTTCCATGCACAGGACTTAAAGGCATCTCCCACTGGTGTTCCAGTGTTGCAGTTTATAATCTTGAGTTTGGTTCTTTCTGTCGTCCTACACTTATCCCTCTTTCCATTCCCTTGGTCCTTATTTTGGCATCATCTGGCCAAATCATAATTATGAAATGTATTGTCATTAATTGTGCAATGTTTCCATAAATTATCTGTGGTGTATGAAGTACAGAGGATTCTCTTTTATAAAAGAAGAATTAGCCCATATGCCACATTAATCCCAAATTAACATCACTCACACATTTTCATTCTCAAAGACCTTCTTGAAAGGAAACAATTTGAATGACGTTACAACTAGCTCCTTCTTTTGCAAATCATTGGATAAACTCATGGGAATGGGACCCTCTGGCCATCTTCTAACTCATAATAAAAAGTTGAGAATTGCCTGTCCATTTCCCTGAGTCTCTAGTTCTTGGAGGGCAGACAACACATCTAACTCATTTTCTAGTCCTCTGCCACGTGGTGATCACTATGGTTTGCAGAGCGGAAGAATTCAAATAGTTTTTAGCTAAAAGAAATAAAAATAAATGTCTGCAAGTAAAATAAAGCCATGTTATCATGTGGTTTCATGAGAAGAGATGTTTTAAATTAGAGTGCCCCTCCTTTTTTTCCCCACTCAGTGACCCTCTCTGCAAACGTGAACTCCTCATTCCTGATGGCTCGCAGATCTGCCATGGAACACCACGTGTGTGCGGATGGCTGGCAAGAGACCCTGAGTCAGCTGGCCTGCAAGCAGATGGGTTTAGGGTAAGGTCAGTAGTTTGTAGCCCTGATGAATTTCTCAGAGGGCTTCATGGGACTTGGCAATAATGTCTTCCTTATGAATTCCGGGTGAGTTAGTGCTCTCACACCCAAAAAGCACAGGAAATGGATCAGGTGAGAGGGCTGTTTTTAATTACAGGCACCTGCTCTGAAGAGTGTGGGTTGAAAACCTACTTTAATAAAGCCTCTAAAAGTAAATGAAATGATTGTATTTTAAGGACTCCTGAAATGAAATTCTTTTGTTATTTATAAAAGCATTAAGATGGTTTCTTCCGAGGAATCTGATGGAGAAATCTTGCAATTTTCCCCCAAGAGAGTATTGAAAATGCATTTTTAAGCAACACACATTTTTCAATAAGTTGAGAAATAGAACATGAAGTTGCTGGTATTTCAATTTACCCTATGTATTGCAGAAAATGTAAATCAGGAAAGAGTTCACCATTTTTGCTTGTTAGAATGAAAAGACAATCACTCTGGCTTTGATACACACACACTGAAATCAATACTTTGAAAGTGGGATTCTTGGTGTGTAAGGCTTTCTTTTCTAGTTCTGTTGGGATTGGAAAACAATAATTGAAAGGTCTTAGAATATATGTGTGAGTGTGTGTGTGTTTATACAATTAAACATATAAACACACATATTTTTTTCTTTTACTGATGATGAATGTGAGGTTTGGGGGAAATATAGAAATGATAGAAATAAAACGTTATAAAATTCTAGAGTAAAAGACTGAGTTAATGTCATTTCCCAGTATTCCACTGAGCAAACTTGAAATATTTTACAATAATGAGCCATCTAATTATGGGGTAGCAACCTGCAGCACATTCTTGTTAACCCAGTTTGAAGAATTATGTAAATACTAGCATCTTCAGCCTATTCTTCCCATGTGAAGTCCTACATCTTTGGAAAATTGAGTAACTGTTGTAATAAGAGAGCTTTAAACTTTGCCAGAGTGGAAAAATTATATTTGTCAAGATCCATTAAACGGTACTTCATTTTCACAACTTCCTCATTGTGTCTAAATGAAAGGAGTTGTGATTGTGATCAGAGATAAATTAAATGCCTTTTGGAAGAGCGTTACTTTCCTCTCGCCAGACACAGGGTAATTTCTTAATATGGAAACCTGATTACATAATGACACAACTCCACTGAGAGTTCGAAGGTAAAGTTGGAACTACAAAGATTTTATAACCAGAAAATTCTCTTGACAAGCCACTCTGTTCTGTTGTAAACAGAAGGAATCATTTTTAAAATATTCTGCTTTATATTTCTCCTAATTTGGGGGATACTAAATTTAAATTTCTTATTGTGGAAAAAACACATGTCATAACACTCACCATTTTAACCATTTTAAAGTGTACAATTCAGTGGCATTTAGTGTATTCATAATGTTGTGGAAACATCATCATTATCTGACTTCTTTCACTAAGCATAATGTTTTCATGCATCCATGTATCAGTGTTTTATTTCTGTTTATGGCTGAATAATATTCCATTGTGTGGATACACCATATTTAAAAAATTGCTTTATCTAGTTTTATTGTTGGTTGTGCTGCGTCTTTGTTGCTGCATGGACTTTCTCTATCTGTGGCAAGTGGGGGCTACTCTAGTTGCTGTGTGCAGGCTTCTCATTGCAGTGGTTTCTCTTGGTGCAGAGTATGGGCTCTAGGGCATGTGGACTTCAGTGGTTGCAGCATGCGGGCTCAGCGTCTGCAGCTCCTAGGTCTAGAGCACAGGCTCAGTAGTTGTGATGCATGGGCTTATTTGCTCCACAGCATGTGGGATCATCCTGGACCAGGGATAGCACCAGTGTCTCCTGCATTGGCGGCAGATTCTTTACCACTGAGCCACCAGTGAAGCCCCTTATTTTAAATCTATTGATCCATTGATGAAGTATTCATTTTAGTGGTTTCTGGTTTTGGCTATTGTGTGTATATAGGAGTTTTAAAAAATCTCTTTACTCCATTGTTTCATTTCTTTAACATAGTGGGAAAATCTTTGCAATATCTTGGATATTTAAAATCTAGATAGACGTTTGGATTTTTTAAAAGATAACTGTATTTCATAGGAGGGATAGGAAAATTTGAGAGAGCACAGTATGGTTGAAAAACCATAATTGTTATATGCCTGAGTTAAGGGGTAAGAAGTGATTCATCTTCCAAGGAAGTGAGTACAAAAGGTAATATTAGGTTTCTTTTTTAATATACTTTTGGATTGCCTTTGAATTTACTCTTCAGTGTACATGGGTGGCTCATGAATTGACAGATATCTAGAAAGTCAGGCTGGGGCAGGAATAAAGATCATTGGCAGGACAAGGCCAAATTCTTACCATGGGACTAGGATACTTAGGAAGCTGTGGTTACCACTATGCTTGGAGACCAGTTGCTGTGCTGCAAACTCACAGTTCTGCCACTGGTATTTCAAATTAACACTTAAGTAATCCTGCATCTTTGAGTCATTCCCTCCAGATCCAAAGTCCCTACTACTAAGGTCTCTTTGGCCATGACTAGTCACTGACCTATACTCCAGCTGTCAGAGAGAGGAGAGAGGAAAGAGCTGTCCTCCTTTAGCTTCTGGGGTGGAGTAGTCACTCTATGGACCTGCCTTGGTACTGCTGAACAGAGTGTGCATCCAAATCTTGAAGTGTAAAAAATAATCCCAACTAGTTCTATTCCATATCTTTCTCCTATTGTTTTTTGAGCATCTGCTTATGGACCTTGCACAGGAGTAGGCATTGTGTGGAGGATGCAAAGGTGAATAACATCATCAAAGAGCTTATAACATAATGGGGAAGACATATCAGTAAATAATCAGTTTTTAAAAGGAAAATCTTTTTGTCATCTGAGAAAGCTTCACTTATAGCGTGGCATTCCTATTAAAATTGTATAAGAAAAATATTCAACTCTAATATTACCTTGATAATATAATATAGATTCATTAAATCGTTCACTCATTCAGTAAACATTTATAGAGAAAAGCACTGTAGTATAGTATCCAAAACAAACATACCTTAAATCCAAAGAGATCATTCATCTACTTGAGGGGGTATATTTTGGAGCTAGTTTGTTAAAAATGCAGATCTACACCAAGTGACACGTTTTGCAGGGATTCTATTGAAATGCTTTCATGATAGAAGCAGTTGATTAAAAACACCTGCACTTAGAGTTTTCTCAGACCAAAATTATGCTTCCCATGTCTAACAGCAGAAATGCTAGACTCTCAACTAAGTGCTTGTCCAAATGAGAGGACTCAGAGTTCTCCTCTGAAGCTGAAAGACATTTTACCTCCATCTGTAGGTATCTCTGGAGTTCACCCCAGCTGGAAGTATGATGGCTCTTTGATTGGATAAGGGTATAAATCAAGCCCCTAAATTCTCATGACAGTATATTGACTTTGCTACCTGCGTATCCAGTATCAAAAACATATGGACATTTATTTAATCAGCAATACAAATCAGAATTTAGACTGCCTCCTAATGCTTGCCAAATGTTCAGTTGAGACATCTGGTATTTGGGGAAGTTGGTCTAAAGAAATGTGATTCTTTGTGTCTCTTGGCCTCATCAGCTTATCTTTATAAAAGTTAGATCATCTGGAAATAGGCTATACTATTTTGGCAAAAATTCCTTTATAGAGTTAGTTGCAATTTGATTTTATGCCCTAATCCTTTAGAGTTGGTCAGTAGAAGAAACATCCTTCCAAAGAATGTTTCTGTGTCTTAGGCAAAACTGCAAAGACAGCATCTATTGTATTACCTAATAGCCCCTGATATAAGATTCACATCATAATTTTTCCTAATGTGTATTCCCAGGACAAAGTTTCTAACTTCAGAATTCATTTGTCATGTATGAACTGTTTAATCCAGGATGGTTTCCTTATTGATTGACTTCCATGAACCTCAAAGACAGATCCAGTCACCTGTAGTAATAAATCTAGCCCAGGATGCTGGGCCTGTACCTGTAAACTATGAAAAGGAAGCTCAAAGCCTTGTAGTTTTTTTTAAATTAAGATATAATTTAGATACCATAAAATTCACAGTTTAAGTGTACAATTCAGTTGTTTTTAGTATCTTCACAAGGTTATTGTAACCGTCATCACCAATTACAGAGTATTTTCATCAAAATAGAAGCCCCATTTTCAATAGCAGTCAGTCCCCATTTCTTCTCCTCAGCCCCTGAAAAATACTGATTTACTTCCTGTATCTATGGACTTACCTATTGTATACATTTCACATATAGAATCATGCAATATATGCTTTTTTTGTCTAGCTTCTTCAGCATAGCATAATCTCTTAAGATTCATCCATGTTGTATGTTGTATCAGTTTGTCAATCCTGTTTATGGCTGAATAGTAGTCTATTGAGTAGATAGAACCACCTTTTGATTATCCATTCATCAATTGGTGGCCATTTCGGTTGTTTCCACTTTTTGGCTCTTATGAATGATGTTACCATGAACAGTTATGTATAAGTTTTTGTGTGAACATATGTTTTCAATTCCCTTGGGTATATATCTTAAGACTAGAGTTATTGGGTCAAGTGGTAACACTCTGTGTAACTTTTGAATAACTACAGAACTGTTTTCCAAAGGGGCCACACCATCTTATACTCCACCAACAATGCAGAAGAGTTCAGATTTCTCCATCTCCTCACCAACACTTTTTCATATCTTTGATTGTGAGTATTCAGTGTATTCAAAAATGATATTGTTCATTTTTTGATCTGGGTGGCCAAGAGAGCGAATGTATAGAGAGAAGATAAGAAGACCAAGAGCTGAGCCCTCACATTAAGAGGATCAGAGAAGAGAAGTAGCAAGCTAAAGGAGATGAGAAAGAATTACCAGTGGGGTGGGAGTATGTTGTATCCTGAAAACTGAGTGAGGAAAGTCTATAAAGGAAGAAGTGATGGTCAGTTCTATCAAATGCTGCTGAGAAGTAAAATAAGGACTGAAAATGACTATTAGTCAGCAACATGCATGTCATTGACATGAGCAGTTTCAATAGAGCAAGGGAGCAAAAGCCTGAGAGATAGTATGATAAGAAAAGAGAAACAAAAGACAGTAAGTATAGAACTTTTTTGAGCAATTTTGCCAAAAAGAGAAGCAAAGAAACATGGGCAGTGCGTGGTGAGGGAAATAGCATTAGGAGATCTTTGGTGCCTCTATTTCCCTGAAAGCTCTCACTATTCCATGACTGAATTCTATTAAAGGCCTACCTGCTATAGTACAATCATGTCCAATTGCTATAGACTGAATGTTTATGTCCACTCTAAATTCCCAAGTGAAATCCTAACCCCAATGTGATGGTGATAAAAGGTGGGGCTTTGGAAGGTGATTAGTACATGAGGGTGGAGCCTTCAAGAATGGAATTAGTGCCCTTATATAAGAGATCTCAGAGAGTTCCCTCCAGCCTTCCATCATGTGATGACACAACAAGATGGCCATCTATGATTGAGGAAATGGGCCTTCAGTTCAGTTCAGTTGCTCAGTCATGTCTGACTCTTTGCAACCCCATGGACTACAGCCTGCCAGGCTTCCCTGTCCTTCACTGTCTTCCGGAGTTTGCTCAAGCTTATGTCCATCACATTGGTGATGCCATCCAACCATCTCATCCTTTGTTCCCTTCTCCTGCCTTCAATCTTTTCCAGCATCAGAGGCTTTTCAAATGAGTCAGTTCGTCACATCAGGTGGCCAAAGTATTGGAGTTTAAGCTTCAGCATCAGTCCTTCCAATGAATATTCAGGACTGATTTCCTTTAGGGTTGACTGGCTTGATCCTGCAGTCCAAGGGACTCTTGAGAGACAGAAATAAATTATTTTTGGTCAAAAGTCCTCTTTCTTTCCATTTTTTTAAAACCAAATAAATTTAGATTGTTTTCCTCATCTGGTAGGCCTGCTATAAGCTAGATCATCTCTTTTTCTTCAAATTCATATCCTTTTACATTCTTCTTCTCTTTCCAGACTGGTCTTTTATCTGTGCTTTACAGGCACATTCCTTCCTGCTGCTGCCTCTGGGTCCACAGATGATTGTTTTTACATTTCCTATTCAAATTCTTCAGGGCCTTGCTCAAGCCTCATGACTTCTATGAAGCCTTTCTCATCCCCTTGACTTCTTTTGTCCCTAAATTTCCTGTGGTTACTTAAAAATCAATACAACATGATAGCTCTCTTAATTCTACAATGATATATATCACTCACATTTTTTGATTCTTCATTTATTTCCCAGAATAGTTTACACAGAATAATAATGACCAACCTTACTTATATGCCAGGCTGTTCTGAGTACTTGATATGTATTATCTCAATTTATCTACATTATTATAAGACAAGTAGTATTGTTATTTCTACTTTACATAATGAAGAAACTGATGATAAGAAAAGTCAAGGAACTTGCTAGGTTGCAGAAAAATACAGAGCTAGGATGTAAGTCCAACTAAGGGCAAAAGACCTCTTTGATGTGAGGAGTAGATCTGATGAGGCACCCAGTTCTTCAGTAAACATGCCATGATTGATGTGGTCACCCAGCTTCTCAAACATAAACCTCATTTAGTATTGCCTTGTATGGGAGTTATGTGGCAAGTCTTAATTACCTAGTGATCTTATCATGAAAGAGCATGTATAAGGATATGAATTTCAAGAAAGAGAGATGAGCTAGTTTATAGCAGCCCTACCAGTTGAGGAAAATAGTCCAAACTTATTTGGCTTTAAAAAAAAAATAAAAAGGTCACCTAGTGATCTTATCATTGTAGGATTTTTAAGTAAATAGCAGTGAGGAGGTGGTAATGGTGGTGCAAATTCATCATGCAGGACCATGATCCAAATGTTTCTCTCATTTTGGAAAGTCACATAGTAATAAGTACATGCTTGGTTTATTCTAAGTAGAAATCAGGTGAAGCAAATCCATAAAACACTGTTTTCTTTTACATGTAGCTTCGTAACTTCTCTGGCAGATATGTGGTTTGGGCACGGGGAAAAAATTCTTAACACATTCCCAAGAAGCTGCTGGTTATATGACTGTCTGGCTGAGAAGAAAATCATAAAGTCCAATGTGTAAATGTAAAATTCTCTGAAATATGCTCTACTGGGGCGAGCAAGAAGAATAATTTGCCAGAAAAGTTGCTGCATCCTAAAGGAAGAGGAAATATTTTTTAAGTTCTTCCATGAGAAGAATCTTCCATGAGATGATGCTGTTAAAGTGCTACACTCAATTTGCCAGCAAATTTGGAAAACTCAGCAATGCCCTTAGGAATGGAAAAGGTCAGTTTTCATTCCAATACCAAAGAAAGACAATGCCAAGCAATGTTCAAGCAGCTGCACAATTGTGCTGATTTCACATGCTAGCAAGGTAATGCTCAAAGTCCTTCAAACTAGGCTTTAGTAGTATATGAACCAAGAACTTCCAGGGATACAAGCTGGATTTATAAAAGTCAGAAGAACCAGAGATCAAATTGCCAACATCTGTTGGACCATAGAAAAAGCAAAGGAATTCCAGAAAAACATTTACCTCTGGTTCATTGACTATGCTAAAGCCTTTGTGTGGATCACAACAAACTGTGGAAAATTCTTAAGGAGATGGGAATACCAGACCACCTTACTTGCCTCCTGAGAAACCTGTATTCTGGTCAAGAAGCAACAGTTAGAACTGGACATGGAACAACGGACTGGTTCAAAATTAGGAAAGGAGTACATCAAGGCTTTATATTGTCATCCTGCATATTTAATATGCAGTATACATCTTGTGAAATGCCAGGCTGGTTGAAGCACAAGCTGGAGTCAAGATTGCCAGGAGAAAAATCAGTAACCTCAAATATGCAGATGACATCACCCTTCCAGCAGAAAGCGAAGAGGAACTAAAGAACCTCTTGATGAAGGTGAAAGAGGAAAGTGAAAAAGCTGGCTTAACATTCACCATTAAAAAAGGAAAATCATGGCATCCGGTCCCATCACTTCATGGCAAATACATGGGCAAATGATGGAAATAGTGACAGACTTTATTTTCTTGGGCTCCAAAATTGCTGCAGATGGTGACTACAGCCATGAAATTAAAAGACACTTGTTCCTTGGAAGAAAAGCTATGACCCACCTAGACAACATATTAAAAAGCAGAAACATCACTTTGCAAACAAAGGTCCATATAGTCAAAGTTATTGTTTTTCCATTAATCATGTACGATGTGAGAGATGGACCATGAAGAAAACTGGGTGCTGAAGAATTGATGCTTTCAAACTTTGAGACTGGAGAAATTCTTGAGAATCCCTTGGACAGCAAGGAGATCAAACCAGTCAATCCTAAAACAAATCAACCCTGAATATTCATTGGAAGAACTGGTGCTGAAGTTGAAGCTCCAGTACTTTGGGCACCTGACTCAAAGAACTGACTCATTGAAAAAGACCCTGATGCTGGGAAAGATTGAGGAGAGGAGGAAAAGTGGGTGACAGAGGATGAGATGGTTGGATGGCATCATCAACTCAATGGACATGCATCTGAGCAAACTCTGAAAGATAGTGAAGGACAGGGAAGGCTGGCATGCTGCAGTCCATTGGGTTGCAAAGAGTCAGATACAACTGAGTGACTGAACAACAACAAATGAGACCACTAGGTATGAAGCTTTAATAAGCGAGAGCAAGGTGAGCCTACCAGTTGTCCTAAGAGCATGTCCACATGATCACTATTAGCAAGCTATGCCAAGAATTCAGATTATTGGTTAGCAAACTGAATCTCAAACTGTCTCCTTTGGGCTAATGAATAATTTATGAAATGAAATGGAAACTTCTCAGTGGTGTAGGGAAATTTGCCATTATTAACTATAAACTATGTAAGATCCTGGGTTAATCACATTTTTATTTACTCTGTTACTTTCCATTTTGTGATAAAAAATGTTCATCATTAAAAATGGACTCACATCAGGATTTGTAAAGCCAAAGATGGTTTCCATGAGTTCTCCAGAATTAAGTACTGTCAAAACACACCTTTCCACCAAAAATACAGGGCTACTTGTGAGCAAGAAGGTCTTAGAATGGGGAATAAGCAATTTCTTTGAAGTCTTTGGGGCATCAGATTCTCTAGTCATCATTACATATTGCTGTTGGGCATGAATATGAATGGGTCCTAGGTAGATAAGAACATGATTTACATCTTGAGAATCCATCAGAAATTGACCAGAAAGACCTGTGTTATCTCTGTTAAAAGTCCTTATATGGCAGCCTGTGCCTTTTGGAACTGTACCAGAGATTCCCGGAGATGACTTGACTTTTCCATGTTGTCTTTGAAACCTACTGCAATCTGGCTTGCTTTTTACTCCCAAGACAGAGTTTATAGCAATATTATCTAAATGCCAAACCCACTGGTCTTTTCTTTTAATTTGTACAGTTTGGAATCAAAATCCAATTTCTTACTTTGGCTTACAAGGCATAATCTGGAAGCTGCCTCCCTCTCTGACCTATCTTCTAGCACTTTGCATTTGTCTGCTAAACTTTAGATGCATTGACCTTATTACTGATATTCCAGTGCTATAAACTTATTCCCATCCCAGATGCCTCGGCTTCACTGTTACTTTGTTCAGAAAGCTGGTCTCTAGACCTTAACAGGATCACATCCATCTCATCAATCATGTCTCAGCTTGAATATCAACTGCTTACAAAGGTCTTGACAACCCTCATTGGAGCAGCTTTCACAGTTACCAAGGTACTCTCTATTTGCTTCCACTGTCTTCTTCACAGCATCTACCAGTATCAGAAACTATTTTTTTCACATATTTGTAATTTGTTCCTCTCACTAAAGTATGTAAAATAGCTCCTTGAGAGGGCCATTCTATCTGATATAACACCAATGTGCTGCCTCAATTTCCATTCTAACATATTAGCCTTATTAATTATCAGTTTTAATCCTTGTCCATCTGACTATGTCATTTGTTTAAATTCTGTTAGGGTGATATTCCTTCAGCACTGAGTAAAGCAAATTTACTTAATACTGAGTATTAACCCATTATTTCATTCATGAACACAAGTCTAATTTCTACCCAATTGTGTACCCTTCCTACATCTTCCAAAAGCTAACAAACTAACATGTAGATCTTGACTCTGAGGCATAATAATCTTTTGAACTAAAAATTTCAAGTGAAGTCACTTGGAGCAGACTTTTGTTGTGCTGCTTCTCTGCATTCCTCCCTTCCTTGGGGACCTGCATCCCTTAATTTTGGGGACTTACTTTAGTTCCCATTTGATCCTTGGGATCCAAAAGGGAGCTGCCATCTTTAGACATGATCCACTTTTCTTGACTTCAGTGATTGGTAGAAGGGTAGGTGATACCTCACTCAAGCTGGACGAATCAAAGAACCTCACTCTTGGGCAACAGTGATTGGTTTTGTGATAAAGTCCTTCAATAAGATTTAAGTAGACATTGGCAAAAAGACTCCTTTTTGGTCACAAAGATGAATGGATTTGAGTTTAGAGCTGCAGACAGCCTGTCCCCTAGCTTGTGGAAAAGTCACTTGGAGGTCACTAAAACCACCCTCCCATCTCTTCTCCCTCCTTCTCACTGATGGAAGTGGATATGAGAAATGGAGGGTCCTGAACGTACTTGGTCCTCAGGCACCAGCTATCCTAAAGGTCCTCCCCATCGCTTTAGTGGCTGACTGCATTTCCACATTTTGATATTGAGCTATTCTGTCACTATTTTGGGTTCTAAAATGCTCATTTTTTTTGTTGATGTAATAAGTGAATTTTTTTAAGCCCTGAAATTTGCGTTATTTTATACTGTAGCATACCCAGTATCATAGTCTGTCTTAACATTTTGAATTGAGTAAAGGTACACTTTCTGTGGGCTTCCCAGGTGGCTCAGTGGGAAAGGATCCACCTGCCAGTGCAAGAGACACAGTTTTGATCCCTGAATAGGGAAGATCCCCTGCAGGAGGAAATGGCAACCCACTCCAGTATTCTTGCAGGATGAGCCCATGGACAAAGGAGCCTGGTGGGCTACAGTCCATGGGTTGAAAAAGAGTCAGACACAACTCAGCAACTGAACAGCATGCACACACTTTCTATATACCTATGATCTCGAGATAAGAGAGAAAAGAGCAATTGACATAGCAAGGATCCTATTAGAAAAATAAATTCTACCTTGGCTCCCAGACTTTCTGAACCAGTGGAATAAAAAATGGCATATTACAATTAAACCTGGTAATCTCTACACTCATGAACTGATAGAAGGCAAAGACAAACAGGAAACACTTTCTAAACAACTAAATAAGTTGCTGTCAAGAAAATACTGAGTCTCTGTCTCTTAAAAAAGAAAAAATATAACTGTCCCCAAAGTTTTCCTCCAACGTATCAAAAAAGAAATGGGATTTTTTTTTTTTGAGATAAAATAGCTAGAAGGAAATACTTGGTCTACTATAGATTCTGAAAGAGGTATGTACTTATGCTCAAAAATATACTTACAGTCTGACACCAATTACTGAGTTTGTTTTATAAGTTTGAATTCTTATAGATGATCAAATAAATGACTTTAAAATTTTATGACTGGTTTATTTTTATACTTTTACCAGTGTTTATTTTAAATAGTGCTTTATGTGTTAGTTTTATTTTTTAATTTATATTAAATGATAATGCATATTTAATAGGTACAGTTTTATAACTTTATATTAGAAATGAATTATTTAGTTCCATTGATTTATTTTATGAAATATGAACCTGTTATAATTTAATTTTATAATCTATTACTTCTTCTTCTTGTTTATAGATGGTTTTTGTCACTTCTACCTATAAATCATGGCCTAATACAATTATTATACTCTACCTCTGAGGTAGACAAATGAATGAAAATATATATTTTCAGTAAAGATTACATACAATAAAAATATTTTTAACTACTTAATTTACTGGGAAAATAATTCAGACTTTATGGTTTTCTTTGAAACATTTCTGTTGATGGCAGTCTTTGTTGTATAAAGCATAAGCTCAGCTATCTAACCAGACAAATGATTCTATAGTCATGTTCACTGGCATGTGTTTGAAACTCATGATGCCTTTCCATCAGTATTTCTAAACCATCCTTCTACCTGGCAAAATAATTTTACTATCTTTTACTACTAACATGTTATCTATAGGAACCAAACAGAGATAATAACATGACAGGGTATAAGAAAAGATTTTTGAAATCAGATATAAAATAGTTAATAGAAATTTTCCAAGTTCTGAAGAGGATATTTAGAATTGCAAATAATATATCCACCACACAAGGCATTTATATTTCAAGACTAACCATCAGTTCCCAAGGTCGAAGACTCATGCTTTCCCCAAGCAACAGATACTATAGAGCAGTCCTTGTCCTTCCACTGCAATGGAAGGTAAGTCTAGGTAAGTCCTGCGCTACTGTGTTGCTGTCAGAAGTAAAGAAGCCCTCGACTTTAAGGGGTTTGTGCTGAGCTTCATTTTTTAGGTAATCGGTCCTAACATAATTGTAACACAAGGAAGATATGCCTTATTACTAAATACCAAGTAACCTGAGAATGTGATAAAAATAGGACAGATTAAACAGATTAAAAAAAAAATAGGACAGATAAAAACAGGACAAAAATAATCTAGAGATCTGATTATTCACCTAAGCCTTACAGAATTCCTTTCAGAATATCAGGATGATTTGGAATCCTAGGTATGTTGTATCTTCTCATTTCAGTAGAAGTGGGGTGGGTTTATGTTATACAATTTTTATTTGTGTCTTATGGCCACACATTTCAAGAAGCAAATTGGAGTGAAAATCTCTTGCATTTGTGTGCAGTACTGCCTTTAGATCCAGAGCAGAGGGGCCTTGTGCTGGAGCCCAGGACTTAGAGCAGTGTTTCTCAACCAGCGGTTGCCCCAAGGGGACATTTGGAATTGTCAGTAGACCTTTTGATTGGCAGTCCAGGAGTGGTGTGGAGATATTGGCATCTTGTGGGTAGAAACCAGGGGTGATGCTAAACACCCTACAGTGCTCAGGACAGCCCCATATAGCAAATAATTACCTGGCATCAAATGTCAGTAGTGCCAAGGGTGAGAAAGCCTGATTTAGAGGGACCACTGTGGTCTTTCTCCTCAGCTATGCCTCACCTCATGGGGCATAGAGTCTGTCCATCAAGAGGTGTGCCCACCTGGAGTCTGATGCACTGTATTCAAAGTGTGGTCTCAGGCCACAGCATCTGTATCACCTGGGGTCATGTTAGGGCAATTTAGGAGCCTCATGTCAGACTTATCAAACCTAGAAGTCCAGGTATGGGGTCAACAACCTTTGTTGTCACTGGTCCTCCAGTGATTCGAATGAATGCTCAGGTTTGAAAACCTCTGATTTAAGGAGTCCAAGCTTTCTTTCTATATTTGACTTGAAAGTTATCTTGATCAAAATGGGAAGATAGAATAATTTTCTTTAACAGCTTGTTAACTAAAATTATAATATATAATATATTATCTAATATGATATAGTATCAGTTCAGTTCAGTCACTCAGTCATGTCTGACTCTTTACAACCCTATGGACTACAACACACCAGGCTTCCCTGTCCATCACCAACTCCCAGAGCTTGCTCAAATTCATGTCCATCAGGTCGGTGATGCCATCTAACCATCTCATCCTGTCATCCCCTTCTCCTCCCACCTTCAATCTTCCCCAGCATCAGGGTCTTTTCAAATAAGTCAGTTCTTCGCATCAGATGGCCAAAGTATTGTAGCTTCAGCTTCAGCTTCAGTCCTTCCAATGAATATTCAGGACTGATTTATTTTAGAATTGACTGTTGGATTTCCTTGCAGTCCAAGGGACTGTCAAGAGTCTTCTCCAACAACACAGTTCAAAAGCATCAATTCTTTGGTGCTCAGCTTTCTTTATGGTTCAACTCTCACATCCATTCATGACTACTGGAAAAACCATAGCTTTGACTAGATGGACCTTTGTTGGCAAACTAATGTCTCTGCTTTTTAATATGCTGTCTAGGTTGGTCACAGCTTTTCTTCCAGGGAGCAAATGTATTTTAATTTCATGGTTGCAGTCACCATCTGCAGTGATTTTGGAGCCCAAGAAAATAAAGTCTGTCATGGTTTCCATTGTTTCCCCATCTATTTGCCATGAAGCGATGGGACCAGATGCCATGATCTTAGTTTTCTGAATGTTGAGTTTTATGCCAACTTTTTCACTCTCCTCTTTCACTTTCATCAAGAGGCTTTTTGGTTCCTCTTCACTTTCTGCCATAAGGATGGTGTCATCTGCATAACTGAGGTTACTGATATTTCTCCCAGCAATCTTGATTCCAGCTTGTGCTTCATCCAGCCCGGCATTTCGCATGATGTACTCTGTACATAAGTTAAATAAACAGGGTGACAATATACAGCCTTGACATACTCCTTTCCCAATTTGGAACCAGTCCATTGTTCCATGTCTGGTTCTAACTGTTGCTTTTTGACCTGCATACAGATTTCTCAGGAGGCAGGTAAGGTGATCTGGTATTCTCATCTCTTTAAGAATTTTCTACAGTGTATTGTGATCCACACAGTCAAAGGCTTTGGCATAGTCAGTAAAGCAGAAGTATTCTTCTCAGAGAAGGCAATGGCACCCCACTCCAGTATTCTTGCCTGGAAAATCCATGGACAGAGGAGCCTGGTAGGCTGCAGTCCATGGGGTCGCTAAGAGTCGGGCACAACTGAATGACTTCACTTTCTCTTTTCACCTTCATGCATTGGAGAAGGAAATGGCAACCCACTCCAGTGTTCTTGCCTGGAGAATCCCAGGGGTGGGGAAGTCTGGTGGGCTGCCATCTATGGGGTGCAACAGAGTCAGACATGACTGAAGCGACTTAGCAGCAGCAGCAGATGTTTTTCTGAAACTGTCTTGCTTTTTCTATGATCCAGTGGATGTTAGCAATTTAATCTCTGGTTTCTCTGCCTTTTCTAAATCCAGCTTGAACATCTGGAATTTCTTGGTTCACATACTGTTGAAGCCTCGCTTGGAGAATTTTTGAGAATGATATAGTATATAGGCCTCTATCTATACTGTTGCTCTGGGCCCCACAAGTGTTTGGGAAAGGTCTATACCTAGGTCTTAGTTTTCTCACACAGTTAAAAGAGGGCATTGGAATAGATTGTGGCTTGAATTTTCATCTCTGCATATGATTTCATGGTTGCTCTAGAAGCATGAGACTTCATTCCCTGCATAGACACCTTAAGATATAGTGACTCTGATGTTTCATCACTTGAAAGGTGTTGTTTTGCTCTTTTGGTCTCTACTCAAAAGGATATCTTTTTCTCTTGATATAAAATGAAAATTATACATCAAACTAATTACCAATGCATAAACAAAATTTGAGTAGTTAAGTTCCAGATGTATTTTCATAGCATGGCTTACATTATATGCGTAGTTATAAAAATTAAGATGTATAAGCACACCTCGTCTTGTTAAGTTTGTAAACTGGCATTATTCTCTGAAGGGGAAATTCATACTATTCATAAAAAATTTACATTTTGATTCAATAGTTTTATTTCTAGGAATTTATTCTCAAGTCACATTTGTGCATGTGGGCAAAGGTGAGTGGTTAAGGTGTTAACTGCTGCTTTTTCATTATAACTCCAAATTGGAAATGGTCACAATAGAGGATTGGTGAAGTAAATGTACGTGCATGTAATGGAACACTATGCAGCTATGGAGAGAACGTGGTGTGTGCTCTGAATAAAGCAGAGGGCTGCATGGTGCTCACAGTGTTAGAAGAGGTACTCTGATGTCAGACCAAGGGATGGAATATCAGAGCTGTGTGACCTGTGGAAAATTTTGTATTCTCTCTTTGCCTCAATTTTTTCATCTCCAAAATGGTGAATAACAATAAAGTATACTTCCCTGGTGGCTCAGACGGTAAATAATCCACCTGCAATGTGGGAGACCTGGGTTCAATTCCTGGGTCAGGAGATCCCCTGGAGGAGGAAATGGCAACCTGCTCCGGCATTCTTGCCTGGAGAATCCCATGGAAAGAGAAGCCTGGCAGGCTACAGTCCATGGGATTGCAAAGAGTCAGACACTACTGAGAGACTTTCACATGTACATATACATAACTCACAAAGTTGTTGAGAGGATTAAATAATATAAAACAAGTTAATCTTATAGTGTGTTGCCTATAGAAAATAAGTAATAGTTATTAATATCATCATTATTAATATTGTCTATCTATTACTATGCAAAGACTTCCAAGATAGGTCCTTAAATGAAAGCGTCAACACCATACAAAACAATACTGTTCAGTCACTAAGTCATGTCTGACCCTTTGTGACCCCATGAACTGCAGCACACCAGGCTTCCCTGTCTGTCACTATCTCCCAGAAATGTATATAGACTAAAAAAAGAGGGATACAAGCATTATAGACAGTGCTTGGCAAGGATACTCAAATGCTATTTACAGTGGTGATTTTATACATCTTGGATGGGAAGAATATTTTTTCATTGTATGATGTTTGGATTTTTTCCATGTGTAAGTGTTACTTTTATGATTTTTTAAATTATTTAAAGAAATAATGTTGAAACCACACAGATGCTCAGATTCTGTATGATGGCAGAAGTTGAGCCATATGGATTCACCGATTTTTTTTTTTAATGGGTGATAAGATGACATTTCTAGCGCTGAGAAGCGTGCTAGTGTTTAAGAGTTTCATGGGAAACTAATTTTCGTAATGATACTCCCTTCTTCTTGATGAATTTCTTAGTATTTCCACTTGACGTAACTGAGAGGTTCAGGCTAAATTGCCTTTCTTGGAGGCTAATCGAATAAAAACATCCCTCAAGGCAACTGAAGGGACCTTGGTTCCTTTGCAGTGATTTTCCCAACCAGCCTCAGTGCGAATCCTATGCTTACGCCAAACCATCCTCATGTGAGTCCCTGTTGCCCTGTGAATATCTGCCTAAGGACTGTTTTCATTAAATAACAGATCTGAAGCCGATCTTCCTTTGGCTTTTTGCCAATAAAATACATGGATTTAAGAGGCCACAGATTGTTCTATTGCAGACAGAAATTCCCAGGATGCAGGTATTAAGAGAAACCTTGAAACCTTGAGTGGATGCATGACTTCTGATTTCTCTACTTCCATCCCACTGTACCTCCAAAAAACAGCACTTCTGGGATTACTGGAAAGCCACAGCCTCATTTTGATGAAGGAAAAAAATTCGCATTTTCCAGTCAGTTTTGTGGCATATTAGATTATATAACAGTTCATTCAAGATCCTAAATCAATTAAAGCTTGTGCAATGCTTCTTAAAGTATGGGAGGGGGTTATGCCATTTAAAAAAAATCAAATGATTAGAGTTCATCTGTTATGAAGAACTCTGTTTTGTTTTTAGTTTTTTGGCTCTTATTCTATCCTCAAGTCGTTAGAGGGTTTTATTAAAAATAACTGCATTTGATGAGGTTGTTGTTTTTTTTTTTTTTCTATTTTGTGATTACAGTCATTTTTAAATAATGGTAACCAGGTGAAATGGTAACTTTTCTTTCAATGCCACCGAATCTAACTTTCCTTCCCTTCCTGTGCTCTCTCCCTATTTTTGCAAAAAAAAAAAAAAAAAGACATTCCATTATCAAAAGAGCAAGTCGCTAAGCTCACAGACTTAGTGCTACTACCACTTCAAGGTTTCCAGGTTCATTTGAATCCTCACCGCTGCTCACCATACTTTTATGTTTGATATGTTTTCCCAAATACCTCCACCAGGGAGCAACTTCATATACATGTCACTTTCCTTACCATTGCACACCCCTGCCACTGCCCCTCCCCCACACCTTTCATCTGAGGATCTCCCCTCCTTCTTGAAATGAAAAGTAGAGACTATCTGATTATCATACTGTTCATGGGGTTCTCAAGGCAAGAATATTGAAGTGGTTTGACATTCCATTTTCCAGTGGACCACATTTTGTCAGAACTCTCCACCATGACCTGTCTGACTTGGGTGGCCCTACATGGCATGGCTCATAGTTTCATTGAGTTAGACAAGACTGTGCTCCATGTGATCAGATTGGTTAGTTTTCTGTGATTGTGGTTTTCAGTCCGTTTGCCCTCTGATGGAGAAGGATACGAGGCTTATGGAAGCTTCCTGATGGGAGAGACTGACAGGGGGAAAACTGGGTCTTGTTCTGATGGGCTCAGTAAATCTTTAATCCAATTTTCTGTTGAAGGGTGGGGCTGTGTTCCCTCCCTGTTATTTGACCTGAGGCCAAATTATGGTAGAGGTAATGAAGATAATGGCAACCTCCTTCAAAATGTCCCATGCAGGCACTGCTACACTCAGTGCCCTCAACCCTGCAGCAGGCCACCACCGACTCACACCTCCGTGAGAGACTCTTGGACGCTCATGGGCAATTCTGGGTCAGTCTCTTGTGGGGTCACTGCTTCTTTCTCCTGGGTCCTGGTGCACACAAGATTCTGTTTGTGCCCTCCAAGAGTCTGTTTCCCTGGTCCTGTGTAAGTTCTGGTGGCTCTTTGGTGGGGTCAGTGGAGACCTCCTCCAAGAGGTCTTATGCTATGCCCATGTCTACTGCACCCAGAGCCCCTGCTCCTGCAGCAGTCCACTGCTGACCTGTACCTCCTCAGGAGACACCCAAACATGAACAGTATGGAAAGGCAAAAAGATAGGACACAGAAAGATGAACTCCCCAGGTCGGTAGGTGCCCAGTATGCTACTGGAGATCAGTGGAGAAATAACTCCAGAAAGAAGGAAGGGATGGAGCCAAAGCAAAAACAACACCCAGTTGTGGATGTGACTGGTGATGGAAGTAAAGTGAAGTGAAGTCACTCAGTCATGTCTGACTCTTTGCAACCTCATGGACTGTAGCCTACCAGGCTTCTCTGTCCGTGGGATTCTCCAGGCAAGAATACTGGAGTGGGTTATCATTTCCATCTCCAGGGGATCTTCCCGACCCAGGGGTCTCCCACATTGGTGGCAGACGTTTTAACCTCTCTGATGCTATAAAGAGCAATATTGCCTAGGAACCAGGAATGTTAGGTCCATGAATCAAGGCAAATTGGAAGTGGTCAAACAGGAGATGGCAAGAGTGAACGTCAACATTTTAGGAATCAGCAAACTAAAATGGATTGGAAAGGGTGAATTTAACTCATTATATCTACTATGGTAGGCAAGAATCCCATAGAAGAAATGGAGTAGCCATCATAGTCAACAGAAAAGTCAAAAATGCAGTATTTGAATGCAATCTCAAAAATGACAGAATGATCTCTGTTCGATTCCAAGGCAAACCGTTCGATATCACAGTAATCCAAGTCTATGCCCTGACAAGTAATGCTGAAGCAGCTGAACTTAAACTGTGGAAAATTCTGAAAGAGATGGGAATACCAGACCACCTGACCTGCCTCTTGAGAAATCTATATGCAAGTCAGGAAGCGGGTTAGAACAGAACATGGAACAACAGACTGGTTCCAAATAGGAAAAGGAGTACGTCAAGGCTGTATATTGTCACCCTGCTTATTTAACTTATATGCAGAGTACATCATGAGAAACGCTGGGCTGGCAGAAGCACAAGTTGGAATCAAGATTGCCAGGAGAAATATCAATAACCTCAGATATGCAGATGACACAACCCTTATGGCAGAAAGTGAAGAGGAACTAAAAAGCCTCTTGATGAAAGTGAAAGAGGAGAGTGAAAAAGTTGGCTTAAAGCTCAACATTCAGAAAACTGAGATCATGGCATCTGCTCCCATCACTTCATGGGATATAGATGGGGAAACAGTGAAAACAGTGTCAGACTTTATTTTTGGGGGCTCCAAAATCACTGCAGATGGTGATTGCAGTCATGAAATTAAAAGACGCTTACTCCTTGGAAGGATAGTTATGACCAACTTAGATAGCATATTAAAAAGCAGAGATCCCAAGCTTCCTACTGTCAGCCTCGACTGCTCGTGCTCTTCGCCTAGTGTGGGCCACAAGTTCAACCCTGCAGGAACCAAGCGGCTGCAACGCCGAGCGGAGGAGGAAGGAACCCGAAGGCAAGCAGGAGCTGGGTGGGGACCATGGCCGGGACCACTGTCATGGCCGCAATCGCCGTCACCGAGGCAATGAAGTGCAAGATCCAGGTTCTGCAGCAGCAGGCCGATGATGCAGAGGAGAGGGCCAAGTGCCTCCAGCAGAAAGTGGAGGGAGAAAGATGGGCCCGAGAACAGGCTGAGGCTGAAGTGGTCTCCTTAAACCGTAGGATCCAGCTGGTTGAAGAGGAGCTGAACCGAGCTCAAGAGCGCCTGGCCACTGAGCTGCAAAAGCTGGAGGAAGCTGAGAAAGCTGCTGATGAGAGCGAGAGAGTTATGAAGGTTATTGAAAACCAAGCCTTAAAAGATGAAGAAAAAATGGAACTTCAGGAAATCCAACTCAAAGAAGCTAAGCACATTGCAGAAGAGGCACACAGGAAGTATGAAGAGGTGGCTCGCAAGTTGGTGATTATTGAGGGAGACTTGGAGCGCACAGAGGAGCGAGCGGAGCTGGCAGAGTCCCGTTGCCGAAAGATGGGTGAGCAAACCAGACTGATGGACCAGCACCTGAAGTGTCTGAGTGCTGCTGAAGAAAAGTACTCTCAAAAGGAAGACAAATATGAGGAAGAGATAAAGATTCTTACCGATAAACTCAAGGAGGCAGAGACTCGTGCTGAGTTGCTGAGAGACAGTAGCCAAGCTGGAAAAGACAATTGATGATTTGGAAGATAAACTGAAATGCACCAAAGAGGAGGACCTCTGTACACAAAGGATGCTGAACCAGACTCTGCTTGACCTGAATAAAATGTAGAGCACCCCAGCCCCGCCCTGCCGCTGCTCCTCCCTCTCACCCCGACTCCGACTCTACTGGGGCCAGCCTGCCCGAAGCTGACCTTTAAACGGAGGGCTGATCTTTAACTGGAAGGCTGCTTCTCCTTTCGCCACCTCTCCCACCCGCTACTCCTGTCCTTTCGCCAAACAGTCTCTACCTCTCCCCAGAGATTCCAGTTGGGCTAGAGGCTGAGCACCTTTGGGAACAACGTTTAAGGGAATGTGAGCACAATGCAAAGTGTCTTTAAAAGCATGTTGTGATGTACACATTTTGTAATTACTTTTGTTCTTGATGTTACAACCATTTGTAAAAAAACATTCCAGATAATTCCGTAGAACTGAAGCAGCAGTCTAATCCCTTTCTCACTTTTGGAAGGTAACGTTTCAGCTTAATGCATATTGCCTTCTCCAGAGAGAAAGGGAAAAGGTTTGGGCCTGCCTTACTGAGAGCCTAGCAGCCCAGAGAAAGGCTCCATTTGGGGAAACCTCATTGCCCTGTAAAAAGTACCTGCCAAAGCAGAAAGATGATTCCAGAAGGAGTTAGCCAAAAAAAAAAAAAAGTGCTGTTCAGGTTTTCAGCTTTACGGTATCTTTGGACAACTTTTTTTTTTCTTTTTTCATCAGAAGTGACCAAACAATTAAGATGGTAAAACCTCTGAGACCAAATCCTTGTCCCAGCTCTACCCTGTTCCCAACTGCTCACAGAATGGATCATGTGCCCCTTATATTGAAGTGACCACTTATTTGCTCTCCTGCCTCCTTGAAAGAAAGGAAAGAAAATTATGTTTGCCACTGATTTAGCCATATGAAACTCATCTCATCACCCTTTCTGGGTCTGAAGCTGCTGTCTCTAAAAGTGCCATCTCACTGTGCTTTGTATTGGTTAGTGCTGAGAAATCTTGAAAGCGTATGTACAAAACTTGTAAATTTTTATATTTTGGAACTTTGCTTCTTTGGGGTTGAGGCAAACTGGTCACCCCTCTGCCTGTGAGAGCTCTCTACAGTCTGTGGGCTAGCAGTGTGCTGACCTTTTAAAGTTTCTTTCCCTACCCAATCCCCCTTTTTTGATGAGGTTTCAGTGAGGTCTGTTAGGGGTGCATCCTGCAGCTTAATTGGCTTAAAATGTTCTCTCCTTTGGTGTGGTCTCTTTGGGGACCAATTGGGAGAAAAAAAACCAATAGTGTAACTGTTTTGATACTGAAAATTGATAAATGTCTTTTTGAAATAACCAGTCCCTCCAAAATAAATAAATCCAATATGAAAAAAAAAAAAAAAAAGCAGAGACACTATTTTGCCAACAAAGGTCCATCTAGTCAAGGCTATGGTTTTTCCTGTGGTCATGTATGGATGTGAGAGTCAGACTGTGAAGAGAGCTGAGCACCGAAGAATTGATGCTTTTGAACTGTGGTGTTGAAGAAGACTCTTGAGAGTCCCTTGGACTGCAAGGAGATCCAACCAGTCCATCCTAAAGGAGACCAGTCCTGGGTGTTGATTGGAAGGACTGATGCTGAAGCTGAAACTCCAGTACTTTGGCCACCTCATGTGAAGAGTTGACTCATTGGAAAAGACCCTGATGTTGGGAGGGATTGGGGGCAGGAGGAGAAGGGGACGACAGAGGATGAGATGGCTATATGGCATCACTGACTTGATGGACATGAGTTTGAGTGAACTCTGGGAGTTGGTGATGGACAGGGAGACCTGGGGTGCTGTGATTCATAGGGCTGCAAAGAGTCGGACATGACTGAGTGACTGAACTGAACTGAGCTGATGAAGACCTACAAGACCTTCTAGAATTAACCCCAGAAAAAGATGTCCTTTTCATTATAGGGGACCAGAATGCAAAAGTAGTAAGTCAAGAAATACCTGGAGTAACATACAAATTTGGTCTTGGAGTACAGAGTGAAGCAGGGCAAAGGCTAATAGACTTTTGCCAAGAAAATGCACTGGTCATAGCAAACACCCTCTTCCAACAACACAAGAGAAGACTCTACACATGGGTATCACCAGATGGCCAACAGCGAAATCAGATTGATTGTGTTCTTTGCAGCCAAAGATGGAGAAGCTCTATACAGTCAGCAAAAACAAGACTGGGAGCTGACTGTGGCTCAGATCATGAACTCCTTATTGCCAAATTCAGACTTAAATTGAAGAAAGTAGGGAAAACCACTAGACCATTCAGGTATGACCTAAATAAATTTCCTTACGATTATACAGTAGAAGTGACAAATAGATTCAAGGGATTAGATCTGATAGACAGAGTGCCTGAAGAACTGTGGATGGAGGTTCATGACATTGTACAGGAAGCCGTGATCAAGACCATCCCCAAGAAAAAGAAATGCAAAAAGGCAAAATGGTTGTCTGAGGAGTCCTTACAAATAGCTATGAAAAGAAAGACAAGCAAAAGTCAAAGGAGAAAAGGAAATCTATATCCATTTGAATGCAGAATTCCAAAGAATAGCAAGGAGAAATAAGAAAGCCTTCCTCAGTGATTAGTGCTAAGAAATAGAGGAAAACAGTAGAATGGGAAATACTAGAGATCTCTTCAAGAAAATCAGAGATACCAAGGGAACATTTCATGCAGAGATGGGCACAATAAAGAACAGAAATGGTATGGACCTAACAGAAGCAGAAGATATTAAGAAGAGGTGGCAAAAATACACAGAAGAACTATGCAAAAAAGATCTTCATGATACAGATAACCATGATGGTACGATCACTCACCTAGAGCCAGCCATCCTGGAATGTGAAGTCAAGTGGGCCTTAGGAAGCATCACTAAAAACAAAGCTAGTGGAGGTGATGGAATTCCAGTTGAGCTATTTCAAATCCTAAAAGATGATGCTGTGAAAGTGCTGCACTCAATATATTGGCAAATTTGGAAAACACAGCAATGGCCACAGGACTGGAAAAGGTCAGTTTTCATTCCAATCCCAAAGAAAGGCAATGCCAAAGAATGCTTAAACTACTGCACAATTGCACTCATCTCACACATTAGTAAAGGAATGCTCAAAGTTCTTCAAGTCAGGCTTCAACAGTACATGAACTGTGAACTTCCAGATGTTTAAGCTGGATTTAATAAAGGCAGAGGAACCAGAGATCAAATTGCCAACATCCATTGGGTCATTGAAAAGGCAAGAGAGTTCCAGAAAAACATCTACTTCTGCTTTATTGACTGTGCCAAAACATTAGACTTTGTGGATCACAATACACTGTGGAAAATACTTAAAGAGTTGGGAATACCAGACCGCGTGAATTGCCTCATGTGAAATCTGTTTGTAGATCAAGAAGCAAGAGTTAGAACTGGACATGAAACAACTGACTCATTCCAAATCGGGAAAGGAGTATATCAAGGATGTATATTGTCATCGTTCTTATTTAACTTATATGCAGAGTACATCATGCAAAATGCTGAACTGGATGAAGCAGAAGCTGGAATCAAGATTACCAGGAGGAATATCAGTAACCTCAGATATGCAGATGACAACATCTTTATTGCGGAAAGTAAGGAAGAACTAAAGAACCTCTTGATGAAAGTGAAAGAGGAGAGTGTAAAGTTGGCTTAAAACTCAACGTTCAGAAAACTAAGATCATGGCATCTGGTCCCATCACTTCATGGAAAATAGATGGGGAAACAGTGACAGCCTTTATTTTCTTGGGCTCCAAAAGCACTGCAGACGGTGACTGCAGCCATGAAATTAAAAGATGCTTACTCCTTGAAAGAAAAGTTATGACCAACCTAGACAGCATATTAAAAAGCAGAGACATTACTTTGTCAACAAAGATCTGTCTAGTCAAAGCTATGGTTTTCCCAGTAGTCATGTATGGATGTGAGAGATGGACTATAAAAGAAAGCTGAGCACCAAAGTATTGATGCTTTTGAACTGTGTTGTTGGAGAAGACTCTTGATAGTCCCTTGGACTGCAAGGAGATCTAACCAGTCCATCCTAAAGGAAATCAGTCCTGAATATTCATTGGAAGGACTGATGCTGAAGCTGAAACTCCAATAGTTGGCCCAACTGATGCAAAAAACTGACTCATTTGAAAAGACCTTGATGCTGGGAAAGATTGAAGGTGGGAGGAGAAGGGGACGACAGGGGATAAGCATGGTTGGATGGCATCACTGACTCAATGGACATGAGTTTGGATAAACTCCTGGAGTTGGTGATGGACAGAGAAGCCTGGCATGCTGCAGTCCATGGGGTCACAAGAGTTGGATACAACTGGGGGACTGAACTGAACTGAACTCATCTGATTATCTGATTTGCATTCTCTCATGAACTCTCTTGAATTCTCTCCCCATCTCCAAATCCAAGTACCTATTTCCTTCTCTCCTACTTTCTTCCAGATTCAGAAGGAACCCTCCTTCCTCCTGTCTAAAATGAATTCCACCACCTCATCGACCTGTGATAGCATCAGGTGAAAAAGATCCAAAAGATTTTCTTCAAATATGGATTGCCTAAGTGAACCAACTATTTCTTGCAGTATAGGATATTTTACATAAAAACCCAAACAGTTTGGAAACTTAAAATTTTAAAGCTTGGCTACAGGCCAATTGTATTTATGTGATACCTGAATGAGGCATTCAAAGCAGAGTAGTGGTGGAAGCTGAGTGAGAATATAGGTAAACAGCAAAATGATGCTCACCACTATCTCTGCTTCCTAGAGTCCTTCCTAATTTTTACTGCATAAATATTTTGCAGTATGTTGAAAAAATCCCACTTACAATTTTATACTGTCTAAACAGACACTAAATAGCCATTGATTTTCTCTACTTATTACTTATTGTAAGATATTGCTTTATTGTAAGATTATACTAGATAAGAAAAGAAGATGAAAAAATACTCCAGGCAATTACATTTTATTTACTTTTGATTCCTTCCAAAACTTGCTCTTGTTTTTCAGGTATTGGCTTTTACATGGCATATGTTAGAATTCCAACACCTCAGATGTACAAATATATTTCCGCAGAGAGTGACTAAAATAGTTATAACATTGTGGATCTTTATTGCTTCAGGATACTTTTAGTAACTTCTCTTGCTGATCACATTCCATAGCAAACTTTTTTGAATACTAATCCCCCTCTTGAAATATTGACTATTAATTTAATGCTTCTTTTTTGTAAGAGTTGTTATTGTTGTTGTTTAGTTGCTAAGTCTTATCTGACTCCTTTATGACCTCATGGACATAGCCCCCCAGGCTCCTCTGTCCCTGGAATTCTCCAGGCAAGAATACTGGAGTGGGTTGCCATTTCCTTCTACAGGGGATCTTCCTGACCCAGAGATCGAGCCCACATCTTCTACTTTGGCAGGCAGAAGTAAGTGCTCAATAATGATATTGCTTGGTCAAAGATCATTGCACTAGAATATTTATCTGGTATTTGTCTTTCTATTAGGGAACCATCTATGACCAAATTGATAGAGGAACAGGAGCAAGACCAACAGTGGCTTACATTACACTCCAACTGGGAGAGCCTTAATGCAACAACTTTGCACCAACTACTGGTAAAAGGGTAAGACAACCCATCACTAGAGCTGTGTAGAGTGGATTATGGAGCAAAGGTCTATCAATAAGGCCCTGCTTCTGTTTCAAATCTAAGGTCTTCTAAATGTGTCACATCAAAGAGGAACTTCCATAGACTACCTAAGGACATTTGTATTTCAACATCATTTGGCTTTTTTCCTTCTTTGTAGACTTACATCTTTTTCTTTTGGCTAATTGCGTTTTTAAATTACGATTACAGAAACTATCATAGTGTAGGATGAGGAGCTCGGGTTCTAATCTTAGAGTGTTTTTTCACATCCTGTTTGAAATAAGTTCTTAATGTCTACACTTCCTACAGATGCTACATGGAACTAGTTAACAGAAGAAATTGAAGTAATGACAGCTGATAAACCTCGGAAAGTCTGAGAAAAAAACACGCACACAAAGAAATTGTAATCAAGTAACCTCGAAAATTCACTTCTGAAAAAATTCCCCTAAAAAAAAATCGTGGAATGTTAAAAAGCGTTGCTCCCTCATCTATGAGCAGGGGTGCAGGAGAAAGATACATTGAGGGAATTAACACATTTAGTGATTATGACATTATAGGGGCATGAAAGTGCAACTGATGGATGTGGTGTGGTCGTGCTCTCCCGGGCCGAGCCTAAGCGGTGCCGGATGAGGGACGGGCGTTTCCGGTGAGCGCGTCCGCTCTTCTCGGTCTGTTCGCGGGGCCCCTCCGCCTGTCTTTCCCCCTGCGACACATCTAGTGATTATGACATTATAGGGGCATAGCTATAGAATATTTACATAAAACTTGCTCAGATTCACAGCCCACAAATGGTAAGTGCTATTCTCTGAACTCAAACCAAGTTTTTGTGACTCCAAAGCTTTTAATTAGTGCTAGGGAAACCACCTCTTAAGAATTTCAAAGAAGAAAATTAAAAGGTGGGTCATTTTTCTTTAGATGTCTTGACATTTTCCCTATAGACAAAACTGTGACCAAATTTCTGAAAATTTCTGCTTCTGTCAACTGAAGCACCTTCTCCAAAACAATGACCTGAATCTTCCAACAGAGTGGTTTGTTCTCCCAAACTGGAACTTCCAGGAAAGCCCTTCTAGGTCGGTAGATAGATAGATAGGTAGATGGATAGATAGATAAAGTCACTTGAAATGAGGAGTCAGTGATTTAATTCTAGTCCTGCCTTACTACCTAGATGTGTGATCCCACACAACCTCAATTTCCTTTTAAAATAAAAGAGTTAAGACAGATAGATAGTCTTTGATCTTTCCCTATTCCTAAAAGCTATGATTTTAAGATCTAATAGATAACAGCTAATCATTGCTATCTTTTCTATGCCAGGTTTATTGTTGAGCTCTGAGGGGATGTAGAAGTGATAAGGGGGACAAGAACCCTAGTCTCAGGAAACATACACTTTAGAGGTGAGAAGAGAGAGTATAAGCAATAACAAACAATGAATTTCACATATTTGGAAGTGCTACATAGAAACTAAGGATAATGAGACGAGAGTGAGGAGGAGATAGGACTTCAGGTTATGGGAAGGTAAAACGTATATGTGCTTTTTCTGTATTATATAATTTATTGTATATACAGATCCACATGCAAATTTAGCAACAAAAGAAAACATAGCAGGTCTTCAAAAAGGAATGTGGAAATTAATACTTAGGGTTTTGTTTTTTCCTGACAGATCAAGGATTCTACGCACATCCTAGTATATTTGATAGCCTCAAAGTGTTGTTTTTTTCCTTTAAATTTGCATTGTAGAATAAATGCTTAGCAGAGAACCTTGTGATATAAACTTATCACACCCTGAACTGAATTCTCTTGTGCAGCCACATTGATAGATGCTTAAACATGGCCATGTGTTTTCCTTCAAAATTTAACTCTGATTTTTAAAAAGCTTTGCTTTCCTGAATGCACTGTTTCTATAAGTTCCACCTATTGATTCTGATCCTGCCACCTAGAGTAACATGGCATGGATTTAATCCCCCTTCTTCCTGTCAGCTAATCATAGATACGTAGTTTAACACTGAAAGTTCTCAGCAACATAGAAAACAAATAACTGAAAGTTCTCAGCAACATAGAAAACAAATGTATGGTTACTAAAGGTGAAAGGGAAGCAGGGAGAGACAAATTAGGAATATGGGATTAATAGGTACAAACTACTGTACATAAAACAGATAGGCAACAAAGATCTACTGTATAGCATGAGGGGTTATATTCAACATCTTATCATAAGCTATAATGGAATATAATCAGAAAAAATACTGAATTACAGTGCTGTATACTTGAAACTAACACAATATTGTAAATCAACTACAGTTTTTTAAAAGGTAATAAAGTCTCTACAAGATTCTCTTCTAGTCTAAATATTCAGTTCCTTTGTCTGTTCTCTACCTTTTTGAAGTAATACATTATTTCTCTCAAACCATTTCTCAGTTTCTTTTGGACATACACACCCTCTCCATAAGCATAAAAATCTGACGTGCTCCCTCCTCATCACACATTCTGAGAAGCAGTCTAGTTCCTTTCCTTTTCCTCTCCCTACTTTGAAATCATTGAGTTTATATTCTGGGTGGTGCAAACAGCTAAGGTGATAGGAGAAACCTGGCTAACTGTAGTTTCTCTTCCCACAAATGTGAAACTATCATGATGTTAAATACACTAAAAAATTACATCCTTCCTATACCCCCACCCCAAAGTGATAGCTGACCACAGCCCTGCCTTAAGAGTTCCTGTCTTAAGTACAACCTGTGTTTTCCTTTCCACTGGTAAAGTGTTTGAAGTAAACAATAAATACGTAACTTAATATTATGCCATTTTTTTGTTTCCAAATCTAGGCAGTCCTGTTACAGCAGAAGTAAGATTTCTCTCCTGTGTACTAAACAAGGTGAGAGAATTTGTGGTATAACAATGGTATATGAACCTAACTGGATTGGCTCAGGGGGAGAAATGATCTCGTGTACATGACAGCCAAGATGCAGGCATCCAGTTGGGTTTAGCGATGAGTCACATCTGTCTGTCCTCTGTCCTGCTCCTTGGCAGACTGTGGGCGCCGCCCTGCTGCCCGGATGAACAAGAGGATTCTAGGGGGTCGGACAAGTCGCCCAGGAAGGTGGCCCTGGCAGTGTTCCCTGCAGAGTGAACCCAGTGGGCACATTTGTGGTTGTGTCCTCATTGCCAAGAAATGGGTTCTGACGGTCGCCCACTGCTTCGAGGGGTAAGCTGCACCTTTTCTTTTGCTTTGCCTGGATCTGATCTTTTGTCATTTGGGCATTCTTAATGGCATATGTCATTCCATAATTCAATGCAGAAGTCACAGTTGATCTCCTTCCCTGGCCTTTGTCTGCTTAGATTTTTCTGCCCTTGGTGTTATCATGCTCATTTATTGGCAATAGATGTGTATTAATCATGATTTATGTCCTGAAGAGGGAGGGGCAGGAGGAAGTAAAGAAGACTGACTCTTCAGCCAGCATTAGTCTCTTTTCTAGCCCTCTTAAAGACATCAAATGCATATGAAATTAAACAGTGGGGATTTACTTGGATGCTATAGTGACATTGGGAGAAGGCAATGGCACCCCACTCCAGTACTGTTGCCCGGAAAATCCCATGGATGGAGGAGCCTGGTAGGCTGCAGTCCATGGGGTAGCTAAGAGTCAGACACGACTGAGTGACTTCACTTTCACTTTCCACTTTCATGCATTGGAGAAGGCAATGGCAACCCACTCCAGTGTTCTTGCCTGGAGAATCCCATGGACGGAGAAGCCTGGTAGGCTGCAGTCCATGGGGTCACACAGAGTCGGACACGACTGAAGCAACTTAGCAGCAGCAGCAGCAGCAGCATAGTGACATTAGGAGGCTAGAGGAATTGGTGAGGAGTTTGGGAAGCAGAGTAAAAGAAAAAATATGTGTATTAGTCAGGGTTGCCCAGAGAAACAGACCAGTGAGAGAAAGAGTTTTCAGGGAATCGGCAAATGTTACTGGAGGTTTGGTGAATGTACAGTGTGAAGGGATGGCAGACATGCTGGAGGCTCGGGTAAGAGCTGAAGTAAAAGTCCAAAGGCAGTGTGCTGGCTAGCAACTCTGTCTTGCTTTGGGAGGGAATCAGTCTTTGTTCTATGAATGTCTCCAACTGATCTGGTAAGGCCCACCCACATTAGGGAGGGTGGTCTGCCAAATGTTGGGGCACCATGGTCCAGCCAGTTGGCACATAAAATTAATCATCAAAATATACCTAAGGGGAGCAGAAAAATAAGACCAAGGGGAAATCTATGCCAGATTGACAAACATCCCTGAAGAAGGTCCTTGTTGGTTTAGATTGTTGTTATATAATTTCTGAGCAAAAAAAGCCCTAACCAAGCAATAACAACAGTAGTAACAACGATGAAATCCAACCATGTTTTATGCCCATGGAGGATTCTGGTAGTTAGACATCCAGACAGGACATAGCTCGTGGTTTGTCTCTGCTTGGCAATGTCAGGGGCTTCTGCTGGAAGGTTCTAAGGTTCTGGGGCTGGAGCCATCTGAAATCCGGGAGTAGATTGTACCTGTTGGCAGGGGCCTTTGTTTCTCTCCAAGTAGGACTCACAGCTTGGTGGCTAGCATTCCCCAGAGCAAGAGTCCCAAAACAGGAAGCCAGGAGGAAGCTGTGTCACCGTTTTTGATCCAGCCACCAAAGACACACAACCCCCTTCTGCTATGGGGTTGATGAGAGCTGTCACAGCCCCACCCACATTCAAAGGGCCCAAACATGGAGCTCTTCTCTCAGAGAGGAATGGCAAAGTATTTGAGGACTTGTTTTAAAAACCACCGTCCTTCCCATTTCTTCCCTTTATTTTTAATAATTTTACTTTATTTAAAAGTATTCTTGCCTGGAGAATCCCCATGGACAGAGAAGCCTGGCAGTCCATGAGGTTGCAAAGAGTCGGACATGACTGAGTGACTAAGCACAGCATGGCAATAATAAATAATAACAAATATTTTTTAAAAAACTCACAATTCTATCACTTCATTAAATTGGTTATTGTCATTTAACCAGGCTAATTTGTAGGAAAAAAATGCAGTTTCATTTTTTTGCCTATTTGTCTATTATTATTTTTCCTCTGTGCTCAGTGCTATGCTCAGTCACTCATTCGTGCCCCACTCTTTGTGACTCTATGGCTGGACTGTAGTCCATTAGGCTGCTCTGTCCATAGGATTTTCCTGGCAAGAATACTGGAGTGGGTTGCCGTATCCTTCTCCAGAGGATCTTCCTGACCCAGGGACTGAACCCTTGTCTCCTGTGTCTCCTGCATTGCAGGCAGATTCTTAACCACTGAGCCACTGGGGATTTCCTCAGCTTTGCTATTTACTGTATGACCATGGGTCAATTTATAAACTTCTCTGGGCTACAGTTTCCTCATCTGTGAAATGAGGAAAATAACAATCCTGACCTCACAGTGTTGGTGGAGGCATCAGCTGAAATAGTCTCTGTAATGCCTTAAGAATTATGCTGGATACCAATGAAGACATCAATAAAGGTAAATATTTATTTTTAATATATTATTACTATAAACATGCATTCTGACTTTTCCCTTAGCGTTATGGCATATTTTTGCATTTTGCTAGACTATTTTTATCTCCTTCCACACACTCTGTCTTATACTTTCTCATCATCCTCAAGGTAACCCCTAGCGATTGTTCCTCCACAGATATAAACACCTGTTTTTCACAGGGTGTCGTTTATTTTTACAATTTGAAATCGCACTCTGTACTTTTGTTTGCTGATTGATTTTCTCATGTGGCAGTACATCATGGACATCCCCTTCAAGTCAATGGATGCAGCGCAAGCTCATTCTTCTTCAAAGCTAAATGACACTCCATCACAGAGACTCACAATAACTTTTTCTATTAATATTATTCCTGAGTTGATGGACATTCATGTTAGTTCCAGTTTACTCTCATTTTAACAACACTTAATACATCTTCTTATACAAAGCTACTCACCTATTAGTACCCTTGTTTCTACAGGATAGAGTCCCAGAACATATATTCATCTTCATGTGGGGGTTAAAGAAATGAACACATCTTTAATTTCTTGAAATTCTAAGCCAGTGAGGAGACAGACATCTAAACAAATAATTAGAATATAACATAAGAATTGAGTATAAAAGGGAAACGTGTATGTCTAGCTATTTGATTGCTCTTTTGGGGAAAATATAATGTAAAAAGTCAAACCAGAACCTCCTCTTGAGAACTTTTAATGTGTAAGAGCGACACCAAATGATAGGAAGAGTCTGTGTAGTATGTCAGGAAATACACTGGAATGTTATTGCTTTGGAAGGGGCCAGATGTTTCCAGATGTCTTTTCCAGTTCTGATTTATAACTCCTTGATAAGCAGAAGATTGTGCTAGCAAGTGCATTCATCAAAAGGTGATTACCTAAACAAATCCAACAGCTCTTTAAAGGAACAACACCCTTTATGCGCTAGTTCACTCAGTTCACATGCCACTTTTGTCATTCCCATATGTGGCATCCGAATTTCCTCTTTATGTCAGATCCACTGACACATCTGTGAAGTTAAGGAGGAACCTTGCAATAGAAAAGAAATACGTGTTTATAATTAAGGACATGGATATTCTATCAAAGGCCCTGATGAAATTTTATGGAACTGAATTTCACAGAACTGTCGAGTGGGGCCTGGCCTATCCATACAAAGTTAGAAATTGCCCAGTATCAAGCAAGTCTTTGCTTGAATGGGTGCTGATCTCTTTGATTCTATTTTACAGTCTCTCCAGTGGCCTCGAAAGTTTTTGAAAACCTCTAATTGTAAGCCTTACTCTCTGGAGGAATCATTGATTGCTATAATTAATGGGATTTGCTTCATATCCCGATCCCATACTTTGGCAGGGCCCAGTGTGACCCATCAGTAGGTCTTTGCAAGCCTGTCTCTTTTAATTATATTCATGGGGGGGAACAAAGGCAAGGTTGTCTTGCTCTTCCATGGAGAAGTATTTAAAAATCCCAAAGGAAAATTAAAAACTTGAGGTACTAAGTTGATTAGATGAAGTCCCAGATGCCCTAATAACAATTTAACTTCCACAGTTCTAAGGAAGAAAGACATTGAGTTTCAGGGGTAATTTAACAAGCAATTTTCCTCCCTTATTCCATCTCCAAAAGGCTAAAGGATGAACTTTTTAGGCTGGCACACAACTCATAATTTTCAGAAGTGTCTGATTCCTCTCCAGGAAACCTGCATGAAAAACTATCCTTTCACTATATGATCACAACCCTGAACCCTGCCAGGTAACCCAAATCTTGATTTCTACCATACCAATTCTTTACTCCAAGACTTGCATTTGCTTATTTGTATGTCTCCTATTATCTCAGTCCTCTGCCTCTTCCTCATCTCTCTTCTTTCTTTCCCCAGCTAACCTAGTACCCTGGTATCATTCAGTCCTCCCATTAGGACCTTCAGCTTCTTTACCCCTACATCTTTCTGCCATACACATCAGGTGGATCTCTAACTAAGAGTCAATGTGAATAGCACATTTTCAATCCTATGCTCTTTAGAACTGAGAACATTTACCCAACGATGCAGTTTAGTGTCATGTCTGACTTTCAGTACCCACTGGACTCTTAATAGTACTCAATAATGTTTTCACCTATTTCTGGACAGCTCTCTTTCTCATTCCCCATAGAACAAAACCCTTGTGCTCACCCACCTGTACTGATCTAACAGTGTTTTAATACAATCAGGAAAAGAAGTGAATGGCTGGGTCTGACTTTTTATTACTGAGCCCACATGGTGTCCTCATGGTCACTTCTTTATCTTCTAGGTACTTATAAACTATGCCAGTCATTTACAGTCTGTTCTTTCCATTCTGTCACCTTGAGAGATTTGACCCATTCCCATCAAGTACTGATGTCCACTAAAACAGGAATTCTCCATTTGGGATCCATACGTCTCCTGGGGGTGCCGTTTTCCAGCATCACCAGAGAGTGAGCAATGGTGGTGACCCCAACCTGACTCCATGCCCCCAACTTGTCTGTCCCTAAAGAGGCATTCTCTGCATTCTACCCACTCCAGTGGCAGATGTCTGGGTCTAGGATCTAGGCAAGCAGGTGGCCTAAACTTTGGGCCAATCCCTATCATTTCTGGGGCTTGCAGAAACTCATTAAAGAGTTCTCCCACTTCCAACCTTTGCAGTTATTGTTTCTTCTAGTCTTGCAGCTACCTATTCACATACTCTGCACCTGTAGCCGAACAGCTGGCCATCGCTGGAGAATATCACACACCTGACTGCTACCTAAGCTCGTGTCAAATGTATGATCATGAATCTCAAATGTGCATCTAACAGCGTGGTACCCATCAGTATATGTTCACAGTAAAGCCACTTTTCCATTCTCAATTATTTGACATCTTCTCCTCTCTCCCCAAATGTCCTTCACCCTCCACTGGTCTCATCTCACTCTTTATGAGAAAACAGACATCATTGTATCTTTGGCCTTGCTGCACCCCTAATCCCAACAAGGTGTCTATGCCAGTGGCCATGTTCCCTCCTTTCTCTTGAGTAATGGTGGAGGATGTGTCCTTGCTCCTATTTAAAGATAACCACATTTCCATTCATCTTTCCAAAGACAGTTTTTCAAATTATCACTGCTGTTTTTTTATCAGTTTCTTTCCTTTTGCTGGATCATTTGCTTCAGCAAACATGTCTCAGTGTTCCAACTTAAACCTCCTTCTCTTGACTTCACATCCTTCTTCAATTATTGCCACATTTCAGCTATTATTCACAGTAAAACCCCTCAGGGTTTCCTGCAGTCGCTGTCTCCACTCCTACACTTCCTATACTCACCTCAGGTCCTTGCGGTTGCGCTCTCATCAAGGTCACTTGAAATGGCACTTACCAAAGTTCTCAGTGACTTCCATCTTGTCAAATCCAATGGTGAATTTTCAGTTGCCAACTTACTGGAACCCTCCCCAGTATTTGAGGACTACATCCTTTTTGAAATACTTTATTCACTTTTCTTCTAAAACAACAGTGAAAATTCTTGTGTCACTGACCTATCCCGCCACCCACCTCTCTCTCTCTCTTTTTTTTGCAGCTTCTCCTTCTTTAGGATACTAACGTTTTAGTTCTCCAGCACATTTGTGTCCCCATGTTTAATATCCAGCGCCCAAGAGGGTGGTATTAGGAGTTGTGGCCCCTGAGAGGTGATTAGGCCATGAAGGTAAAACCCCATGAATGGCATAAGTGTCTTTAGAAGAGCAAGAAAGTTGGCCCTCTCTCCCTGTGCCTTGTAAAGATACATCAAGATCACCATCTATAAGCAAGGAAGAGAGTCTTCATCAGACCTTGACCCTGCTAGCGTCCTAATCTTTGTCTTCTAACCTCAACAACTATGAGATGTAACTGTTTGTTGTTTAAACCACCCAGTCTATGGTGGAACTAGAAATGTTACCTTATCTACTACTGACTCCTCCCATAGTCTTAGACCAGGCATCAACTCCACACTTCAGTGTATTAACCACTTAACAGTTTTATCACATGGAATATGAATCTTCTGGGATGTTCTCTGAAGATCATTCTCCTTGAATTAAGGTATTAGAAGTTAAGGAAAGTTCAAATAGTTCAAATAGTTTACTTTTAATATTAATTTTTTAATGATCTTTTTGAACTTTAAGGAAAGTTCAAATAGTTTACTACTAATATTAAATATTTACCCAGATAGAAATCCTCTTTTCTTGTTCTTCCCACACATTATTTTGCTAAGAACCATTTTAATTTTTCCTGTTTTTTTTTCCCCCCTATTGATTGATTTGTTGAAGTATAAGGAATTCCTTTTGCTCTTGGACATGGGGTAGCCCCCCTCACAACAAAGGTCTGTCTAGTCAAGGCTATGGTTTTCCAGTGGTCATGTATGGATGTGAGAGTTGGACTATAAAGAAAGCTGAGCACAGAAGAATTGATGCTTTTAAACTGTGGTGTTGGAAAAGACTCTTGAGAGTCCCTTGGACTGCAAGGAGATCCAACCAGTCCATCCTAAAGGAAATCAGCCCTGAATATTCATTGGAAGGACTGATGCTGAAGCTGAAACTCCAATACTTTGGCCACCTTTTGCAAATAACTGACTCATTTGAAAGGACCCTGATGCTGGGAAAGATTGAAGGCGGGAGGAGAAGGGGACAACAGAAGGTGAGATGGTTGGATGGCATCACTGACCCAACGGACATGAATTTGAGTAAACTCTGGGAGTTGGTGATGGACAGGGAGGCCTGGTATGCTGCAGTCCATGGGGTCCCAAGGAGTCAGACACAACTGAGTGACTGAATGGAACTGAACTGAAGGAATTCCCTGGTGGTCCAGTGGTTAGGACTCCATTCTTCCACCTCTAGGGGCCCAGATTCAATCACTGGTCAGGGAACTAACATCCCACAAGCCACACAGCATGGCCAAAAACAAAATTTATTGAAATAAGTTAATTTACAATGTTTTGTTTGTTTCAGATGTACAGCAAAGTGATTCAGTTATACATATACATATTCTTCATATTCTTTTCCCTTAGAGATTACTACAAAATACTGAGTATAGTTCTCTTCTTAAATAGTACGTCCTTGTTGGTTATCTATTCTACATGTTGTGTGTATATATTAATTCCAAACTCCTAATTTATTCCCCCCTTTGGTAACCATAAGTTTGTTTTCTGTGTCTGTGAGTCTATTTCTGTTTTGTTTATACATTCATTTGTATACTTTATTTTTAGATTCTACATATAAGCAGTATCATATGATATCTGTCTTTCTGTCTGATTTATTTTTTTTATTTTTATTTTTTAATTTTATTTTATTTTTAAACTTTACATAATTGTATTAGTTTTGCCAAATATCGAAATGAATCCGCCACAGGTATACATGTGTTCCCCATCCTGAACCCTCCTCCCTCCTCCCTCCCCATACCATCCCTCTGGGTCGTCCCAGTGCACTAGCCCCAAGCATCCAGTATCGTGCATCGAATCTGGACTGGCAACTCGTTTCTTACATGATATTTTACATGTTTCAATGTCATTCTCCCAAATCTTCCCACCCTCTCCCTCTCCCACAGAGTCCATAAGACTGTTCTATACATCAGTGTCTCTTTTGCTGTCTCGTACACCGGGTTATTGTTACCATCTTTCTAAATTCCATATATATGCGTTAGTATACTGTATTTATGTTTTTCCTTCTGGCTTACTTCACTCTGTATAATAAGCTCCAGTTTCATCCACCTCATTAGAACTGATTCAAATGTATTCTTTTTAATGGCTGAGTAATACTCCATTGTGTATATGTACCACTGCTTTCTTTATCCATTCATCTGCTGATGGACATCTAGGTTGCTTCTATGTCCTGGCTATTATAAACAGTGCTGCGATGAACACTGGGGTACACGTGTCTCTTTCCCTTCTGGTTTCCTCAGTGTGTATGCCCAGCAGTGGGATTGCTGGATCATAAGGCAGTTCTATTTCCAGTTTTTTAAGGAATCTCCACACTGTTCTCCATAGTGGCTGTACTAGTTTGCATTCCCACCAACAGTGTAAGAGGGTTCCCTTTTCTCCACACCCTCTCCAGCACTTATTATTTGTAGACTTTTGGATTGCAGCCATTCTGACTGGTGTGAAATGGTACCTCATAGTGGTTTTGATTTGCATTTCTCTGATAATGAGTGATGTTGAGCATCTTTTCATGTGTTTGTTAGCCATCTGTATGTCTTTTTTGGAGAAATGTCTATTTAGTTCTTTGGCCCATTTTTTGATTGGGTCATTTATTTTTCTGGAGTTGAGCTGTAGGAGTTGCTTGTATATTTTTGAGATTAGTTGTTTGTCAGTTGCTTCATTTGCTATTATTTTCTCCCATTCTGAAGGCTGTCTTTTCACCTTGCTAATAGTTTCCTTTGATGTGCAGAAGCTCTGTCTGATTTAGTATGATAATCTCTCAGTTCATCCATATTGCTGCAAATGATTTTATTTCATTCTTTTTTATGACTGAGTATTATTCATATTTCTTTATCCATTCATCTGTCACTGGACATTTAGGTTGCTTCCGTGTATTGGCTATTACAAAGAGTGTGTCAGTGAACATTGGGGTATATGTATCTTTTCAAATTATGGTTTTCTCCAGATATATTCCCAGGAGTGGGACTGCAGGATCATACGGTAGCTCTAGTTTTCATTTTTTAAGGTACCTCCATACTTAGTGGCTGTACCAATTTACATTCCCAGCAACGGTGGAAGGGGGGTTCTATGACTAGGATTTTTTGACAGTTGCTACAATTTTGTGCCACTGTTCTGTGATAAACTTTCCAGTTTCAAAGCTCTGAGATTCATATGTTGTCACATTTACTTTATTAGCTGATTCAGAATTTGGAACTCAAACTCTCCCCTCTCTGTTTAGCTGTACTTGCTTCACGAATCTCTGGACACATTGTCCTTTTATCCAAAACATTCTTTAATCTGATTCTCAGGGTCTAGGATGTGTATCTGACTATCCCCTTCTCTTGCTTGTTTTGGCCCCTGGGATGATAGAATTGTTCACTTCTTTAAGTTCATCACTGAAGGCTAGATCTCCATCGTATCTGGGGGACACACTCAGGAAAGAGAAGGTATCTTCCTGATGTCTGCCATCCTATCACTCATCAGCCAGCCTCCACCCATCGTGCATGCTTTCCCCTCTGTAGCCGACACCTGATTCCTGTGCTGATGCCTGTGAACCCTCCTCTTTGTTTCAGAGAAGCTTAGTATAAAGGTTGTGTTAGAGGTTTAAAGGCTTTCTGGTCTGTTACCATCACTTAGTATCTCTGTGACTTTAGATGAGTCCCTCATCTGCTCTGAGTCACTGCTTTCTCTACTCTGGAATGGAATAAGCATTCCTATTTACACCACATAACTGGGGAGAAGATGATTTAACTGACATGTAGAAATACTTGGAAACCACAGAGATCTCACACTAAAGAAGAATCTAGATCTGATCTCTTTTGCTTCTTGGATGCATTTAAAAACTTTCAGTCAGCACTTCAAACTATGTATGCTTTACATAAAATCCAGAACTCTGGCTTCTCTGAAACAATTTGAAGGTCAGGTCTCACTGGACATTCCAACGCAACAGCCGTGAGTGGGAGCTGAGAGGCAGGTGGCCCTGGAGATGGAAAGTCTTGTGATGTGACACTCGCTATTATTGACTTATACTCAGCCCTTTATGCATTTGCTTTGTGGTCACTCTATTATAAAGTCTATTCACTGTGTTGCAGAGAATTCTTTAAAAAAATTACCAAGGGTAGGTGCAATATTAAAAGTAAGAGGCTCCTAAGATTTGTAGAACAGCAATGATGCTATTCAAACTATTAATACTTCCAAGTCACCATCTGACTGTGCTATTTATGGAGTAAGTCTTGTAAAACAGAGTGATTTCTATCACAAATATTAATTATAAATATATTTTTATTTTCTGAAAAAGGATAAATAGTATAAGTTATTCAAAGTAAACTCAGGATTTAAAAAGGGGGAAATTCTGTGCTCTTAAGAAGAGGCAAAGATAGAAGAAAATCTCTAAACCTGGCCAGCTGAATTAAGTGAAAATGTGGTGAGTTTATGTTTAAGCTAGAGTTGAGTGTGGAAAATTGCAAACTGAAATTGGTTATTGTATCCAGAGACCTCATGCCTTCAATTCTGTATAAATTCCCCTGGACATCATAATGTATCTGAAGTATACAAGTAGTTGTGTATTCTCTCTAGAGTGATCACTGGAGAATTAGGAGTTGAAATCATATTATCTCAACATTATCTATAATGTGTATTCATCATTAATACAGGAGTATAAACATGAAGCAAATTAAATGTGAATTTCTGGTAATGAAATGCCATCTAGAGCGAGAATTAAAGAAGAAAAATGTCTCTTAACACCTTCCTCAGTCATTTTTTATTGTTATTGTGAATTTTTTCACCTGGCTTCAGTCTGCCTGCTTCCTCACTCTCAGAGCATGAGGATCTTTGTACAAACTTCTTTAAGTATTGGCCAGTTTTTCCTGCTGTTGCTTTGAAGTCTGACAGCACTGAGAAAAAAAATCCCCCTGATGCTGAAGATTTTCAGCTGCTCGACTTGGTTTTTCATCTTTGTAGCCCAATTTAACTCTTTACTAAAAGGACCACATGAACATAGCTTGTTCCTGTGTTTCTCCACTGGGTACTTTTTACTGAAACTAGATTCGTGGGGCCTTCATGTAGCCCTGTGTCCTCTTTCCTCTTTTGCTTCTACCCAGATGGGAGTGACTCATTCTTTCTACACACACTTAATATACTATTATAGCATTTCTACACATCTCCCTCAATTCAGACTTAAATTGAAGAAAGTAGGGAAAACCACTAGACCATTCAGGTATGACCTAAATCAAATCCCTTATGATTATACAGTGGAAGTGAGAAATAGATTTAAGGGCCTAAATCTGATAGACAGTGTGCCTGATGAACTATGGAATGAGGTTTGTGACATTGTACAGGAGACAGGGATCAAGACCATCCCCATGGAAAAGAAATGCAAAAAAGCAAAATGGCTGTCTGGGGAGGCCTTACAAATAGCTGTGAAAAGAAGAGAAGCGAAAAGCAAAGGACAAAAGGAAAGATATAAACATCTGAATGCAGAGTTCCAAAGAATAGCAAGAAGAGATAAGAAAGCCTTCTTCAGTGATCAATGCAAAGAAACAGAGGAAAACAACAGAATGGGAAAGACTAGAGATCTCTTCAAGAAAATCAGAGATACCAAAGGAACATTTCATGCAAAGATGGGCTCGATAAAGGACAGAAATGGTATGGACCTAACAGAAGCAGATTAAGAAGAGATGGCAAGAATACACAGAAGAACTGTACAAAAAAGATCTTCACGACCCAGATAATAATGATGGTGTGATCACTGACCTAGAGCCAGACATCCTGCAATGTGAAGTCAAGTGGGCCTTAGGAAGCATCACTATGAACAAAGCTAGTGGAGGTGATGGAATTCCAGTTGAGCTATTCCAAATCCTGAAAGACGATGTTGTGAAAGTGCTGCACTCAGTATGCCAGCAAATTTGGAAAACTCAGCAGTGGCCACAGGACTGGAAAAGGTCAGTTTCATTCCAATCCCAAAGAAAGGCAACGCCAAAGAATGCTCAAACTACTGCACAATTGCACTCATCTCACATGCTAGTAAAGTAATGCTCAAAATTCTCCAAGCCAGGCTTTGGCAATATGTGAACCATGAACTTCCTGATGTTCAAGCTGGTTTTAGAAAAGGCAGAGGAACCAGAGATCAAATTGCCAACATCCGCTGGATCATGGAAAAAGCAAGAGAGTTCCAGAAAAACATCTATTTCTGCTTTATTGACTATGCCAAAGCCTTTGACTGTGTGGATCACAATCAACTGTGGAAAATTCTGAAAGAGATGGGAATACCAGACCACCTGATCTGCCTCTTGGGAAATCTGTATACAGGTCAGGAAGCAACAGTTAGAACTGGACATGGAACAACAGACTGGTTCCAAACAGGAAAAGGAGTACGTCAAGGCTATATATTGTCACGCTGTTTATTTAACTTCTATGCAGAGTACATCATGAGAAACGCTGGACTGGAAGAAACACAAGCTGGACTCAAGATTGCTGGGAGAAATATCAATAACCTCAGATATGCAGATGACACCACCCTTATGGCAGAAAGTGAAGAGGAACTCAAAAGCCTCTTGATGAAAGTGAAAGTGGAGAGTGAAAAAGTTGGCTTAAAGCTCAACATTCAGAAAATGAAGATCATGGCATCTGGTCCCATCACTTCATGGGAAATAGATGGAGAAACAATGGAAACAGTATCAGAATTTTTTTTCTGGGCTCCAAAATCACTGCAGATGGTGACTGCAGCCATGAAATTAAAACACGCTTACTCCTTGGAAGGAAAGTTATGACCAACCTAGATGGCATATTCAAAAGCAGAGACATTCCTTTGCCAACAAAGGTTCGTCTAGTCAAGGCTATGGTTTTTCCTGTGGTCATGTATGGATGTGAGAGTTGGACTGTGAAGAGAGCTGAGCGCCGAAGAATTGATGCTTTTGAACTGTGGTGTTGGAGAAGACTCTTGAGAGTCCCTTGGACTGCAAGGAGATCCAACCAGTCCATTCTGAAGGGAGATCAGCCCTGGGATTTCTTTGGAAGGAATGATGCTAAAGCTGAAACTCCAGTACTTTGGCCACCTCATGTGAAGAGTTGACTCATTGGAAAAGACTCTGATGCTGGGAGGGACTGGGGGCAAGAGGAGAAGGGGACGACAGAGGATGAGATGGCTGGATGGCATCACTGACTTGATGGACGTGCGTCTCAGTGAACTCTGGGAGTTGGTGATGGACAGGGAGGCCTGGCATGCTGCAATTCATGGGGTCGCAAAGAGTCGGACATGACTGAGCGACTGATCTGATCTGACACATCTCCCTCACTTCATGTACCCTTTTTGAACAACAGGTTATTGTTTCCCCTGGTTTTTTCCAGACTTGGAAAAAAGATTTAAAGAGACTTTATTTTTCCTCTTATAACAAAAAAGAAAACAGAACAATTTCCTTACTGAATATTGAAGTATGTGAATTTCCTGTTTTGTTTTTTGTTTTTTTTTTTGCTTTTGGTGGGTATTAATGCCATAATGACAATAGCTTGTGTCACAAGAGGCTACTGAATATAATAACATTTAGCAGTTTTATTGACACATGTTTTACAGTTAGAATTACATTAACCTGTATATAGCAATCAAGTCTGTAAAGTTTACTCAATTTCATTTTGTTACAAATAGTTTGCAGTGTTCAACTGTTTGTCATACTACCTGTGATTTAAGCAGATAGATGAATATTTTTTGTAACCAAAATTTAGTAGCTTTGAATTGAGGTAAGAAGCTATCAAACAGGTAGACATTTGAGATCAATAATTGTTCTATTTCAGATGCCTTAAATAATAGAATCTCGAGTGAGTGTTGAATTTCTCAGATGGTCATATGCTTACTCCTCTAAACTAAAAAATGGAACAGGGAGATGGATCGAGGGAAGGAAGGAAGAAAAAGGAAGAAAGAATGACATGTTATGCAACGGATGGTTTTATTTAATGAAAAACAATTTTGTAATATTTTCCTGTAATATTCATGCCATAGCACTTTTTGCATTTTATTATAATTGTTTCTTTTACTGTTTATCTTCACTCAATCCTAAAGTTTGTATAGGCAGGGATCATGTCTTTCTTGCTCATTACTGAAATCCCCAGCACAATATCTATATATCTATAAAGCTATATTTGTCTCTATATGGGTATTATATATATTCAAATAATATCAATTTTATTGAGGTATAATTGATGTACAATATAAGTTTCAGGTGTACAACATAGCAATTCATAATTTTTAAAGGCTATATTCTATTTAGTTATTTTCAAGTATTGACTATACAAGGACCTACTGTATAGCACATGAAACTGTATTCAATATCTTTCAATGACCTATAGTGGAAAAGAATCTGAAAAGAATTATGAACAGGAAACAAATTTTATTTTTTAAAAGGTCACTCTGTGTGAGGAGACTGGGTTATAGGGGTTAAGAGTAAAAGAAGGGCCACTATTTGGGAGAGGTGAGTAGCTTAGATTAGGATTGTAGTGGTGGCAGAAGGGGAAACAAGATTCAGGATATATTTGAAAGTGGAGCAGTGAGGACTTGCTGATGCATTCAGTGTTGGGTGTAAGAGAGATGATCCAATATTGCATAATGGGTAGCTGTAAATAGCAAATAACTGTAGAATGAATTGTATAGCTCAAAGGAGAGGATGGAGCTGGAGATACACATTTGAAAGTTACAAATGCCATTCAGGTGGCATTTAAAGCCATGTGACTAGATAAGCTCTTCAAAGGGGCGAGTGAAGAATGAGAAGACTTAAAGGCAGAGCTCTGGGTCACTTCAATGAAGACACTGAGAGCAGAGGAGGAGGATGCAACAGAGAGGAAGAGGTCCCAGAGACAGGAGGAAATTCTGGAGCATGGGGAGTCCTTGAAGTCAAGTGGGAAAGTGTTTTAAAGTGGAATTAGACTATTGCTGTCAAGTGTTCAAAAACAGTGACGTCTGAGACTACCCATTATAAGTTGTGGGTGACCTTTTAAGTTGCTAGCTTGAAATTTTCAGAAGCCTTTCTTGAAAACTTGACATTTCTCTGAAGCACTGCCTCCTTGGAGGGATCACTTAACCTCTGATTTTCATTCTATTTTTTTTCTCTTGTCTCTTCTTCATGACTTTTCATCATCTTCCCCACTCAATGAAGCAAGTAACTACTCTGTCTCCCTTTCAAAGTGAACAAGTGTTATTTTCCAGAGCAGCCCCATTTAGGAAGCCCAAGTTTTGGTTTCCAGAACAATACGATATTTACCAATTGCTCAAGGGTTATATAAATGCTTTTTATATGAATACATGGGATATGGGAGTGGAAAGAGCAATTATTTTAAAAAAATATTTAAAAATCATATATAAATATTAAAAGATAAGTCTGAGTTTAAGGTGCCAATAGCTCTTGAATCATCATTTTAGGAGAGAGAATGCTGCCGTTTGGAAAGTGGTGTTTGGCATCAATAACCTAGACCACCCATCAACGTTCATGCAGATGCGCCTTGTGAAAACCATCATCCTGCATCCTCGCTACAGTCGAGCGGTGGTGGACTACGACATCAGCATAGTGGAGCTAAGCCAAGATATCAATGAAACAAGCTACGTCCGACCCGTCTGCTTACCCAGCCCGGATCAGTCCTTAGAACCTGATACTTATTGCTATATCACAGGCTGGGGACATATGGGCAACAAAAGTAAGTCAAGATTCTTGGGAGCATTCACCTTTCAGCTTTTAACTGGAAAACACTAGGGTACTTCCTAACCTTTGGTAATCATTTCCCATTTTCACTTATAACAGAGAGTCTCAAATAGCATATGTGTCACTCCCCCTTCCATGCAAATTGCAGAAGTCAATACTTCATCATGCCCTTAAACCTGCAAACCCAAAGGAAACTTCAGAAGTCCCTCTCTATACCTCATTTCTCCAGGGAGCCCCTACAGATGGTTGGAGCTGACATGCAAGATCAGTCATCCCTGCCTTGATAGGGATTGTATTGAATCTAGATTGCTTTAGGTAGGATAGTCATTTTGACAATATTGATTCTTCCAATCCATCTGTTTGTGTTATCTTTGATTTCATTCATTAGTGTCTTATAGTTTTCTGAGTACATGTCTTTTGTCTCCTTAGGTAGGTTTATTCCTAGGTATTTTATTCTTTTTGATGAGATGGTAAATGTGATTGTTTCCCTGATTTCTGTTTCTGATCTTTTGTTGTTTGTGTATAGGAAGGCAAGAGATTTTTGTGTATTAATTTTATATCCTGCACCTTCACCAAATTCATTGATAAGCTCTAGTAGTTTTCTGGTAGGATCTTTAGGATTTTCTATGTATAATATCAGGGCTTCCCTGGTAGCTCAGAGGTTAAAGTGTCTGCCTGAAATGCAGGAGACCAAGGTTCGATCCCTGGGTTGGGAAGATCCCCTGGAGAAAGAAATGGCAACCCACTCCAGTACTCTTGCCTGGAAAATCCCATGGACAGAGGAGTCTGGTAGGCTACAGTCCACGGGGTCGCAAAGAGTCGGACACAACTGAGTGACTTTGCAAACAGTGAGAGTTTTTTCTTCTGTTCCAATGAGGATTCCTTTTGTCTTCTCTGATAGCCGTGGCTAGGACTTTAAAAACTATGGTGATTATTCATAGTGGCGAAAGTAGACATTTTTGTCTTGTTTCTGATCTTAGAGGAAATACTCTTTTTTTCACCATTGAGAACATACAGAAATTTAGAACTTTGTACTGCTGTCTCTCAGCTGCCTGTAAAGGACTCTTACTTTGCTTGACCTGTTAAAAGTTTAGAGTAAGAATTTAATCGATATTTTCTTTAATAGTAAGCACTGGCCATGCCAACTATGTCAGGGTAGTACTGTAGCTCTCAGGGATGATGATACATGTCGGTGTCCTGTTACCCACCTTTTGTTGTTTAGTCACCAAGTCATGTTTGACTCTTTGTAACTCTATAGACTGTAGCCTGCCGGGGCCCCCGTCCATGGGATTTCCCAGGCAAGAACTTTCAGACAAGCTGGAAATCACACATTCTCTCTGCTGACACTAAGGGACACTTTTCCCTTTGGACATCTTTCTGACACATCTTCTAGGATTAAAGGTCCTGATCTAATGATGGCTACTATAGCACATGGTGAGATAACATTGTTTAAACCAAGGATGGGGCAACCATTCCCCTGTTACTCTGAACAGATGATCTGAACTTTAGCAGAATGGACTCACATGCTTAGCTGTCACACAGCGGACAGCCTCCATCTGGGGCAGAGCTCTGGCTTGATTATTTTAATTGTAATACCAATTGTTTATGTTGCCACATGTAATAAGAGAGGGAGGCAGTTCCCTGGTGGGGCTAGTGGTTAAGATTCAGTGCTTACACTGCAGAGGCCTGGGTTCCATATTGGGCAGGGGACCCATCCTGCATGCTGTGTAGTGCAACCAAAACACAAAAAATAAATTAGAAAACCCATTTGTAAAAAATGAAAGGGAAACCATGAGCCAGGTTACTTAACCAGTCTGTGCCTCCATTTTCTCATTAACAAAATGGAGGCATTTGACTAATGGAATGACCATCAGCACTTCTAATTGGAAAAGTTTGAGTCTAAATGAGCTTTGTCTTTGAAATAACATTCTAAGAATATGGTTTTCTTGATATAAAAATGTAATGATTTCCTGTATGACTAGCCTAATTTTTGAGTCATTTTACCCTCATGTTTTATTTCTCTTAAAAAAAAAAAAAAATCCAGTGCCTTTTAAGCTGCAAGAGGGAGAAGTACGTGTTATTTCTCTGGAACAATGTCAGTCCTACTTTGACATGAAGACCATCACCAACCGGATGATCTGTGCTGGCTATGAGTCTGGCACGGTTGACTCATGCATGGTAAGTTGCTCAGTGCTTACCAAAGAGATTCAATTCTGCAATAGGTCCAGTGGGTCCATATAGGCTCATTATTATTCATGTGTGGCTCTTTGGGAAAGTTTTTTGAAAATAATTTGTTATGTTTCCAGTATCTCTTCTAAATACTTTTTAATAACTCACTGAATTCTCACAATCATCACTTGTGGGAAACAAGGGACCATAGAGGTTAAGTAATTTACCCCATATCACCCAGGACTAAGGTGGTAGAATGAAGTTATGAATGTGCTTGGCCACTAACTATCCTAGAAGCAAGGATTAATGTGAACACATTTCTCTGTATTGCCAATATGACCTGGAGGTTCACTAAGAACTAGGGCCTCAGGACAGCTCTCTACAGCACTTTTCAGACAGGGATGCTCCACAGTGCACTGCAAATGTTCAAGTTTGTCTTAGTCTAATTTTACGCAGCTTTTTTGTTGTTGTTAATTCTATTTTTCTCTTACTTCAAGTTGAATGAAAGTCTTTTAAAAACCAAAGCAAAACAGAGTTTGTTATTTTGCCAGGAAGGCCTAACCTCAACTGTATAATGAAATGGTAACTGCTCAAGCGAGGGGATGGAAGGCTGATTCTTGAAAGAGAAATTAAGGCCCAACATAGACATGGGTGTGGTCATGCTCATATAATAATGTCTAATAAGAACTGGGTCCTGTCAACTTCTTTAGTGGTGGCAGTTCCACACTGTGGGCATCTTAGACACATACCAGACGCTCTCTAACAAAACCCCAGATAAAAGAAGAGAGACAAAAGGCTACTTTTTTACCAAGTCTATTCATCAGAACCTCTCATTATCTTCCTCAACTGCCTCAACAGGACACATCGCAGGCCATGGTCCTCTGTTAAGGTCTAGAAACCAAGGGACTCAATATTGAAACCAAACTTTGGCCTGAAGTCTAATATTATGAAAAGGAAAAGAGGACCAAATTGTGCCTTTATCTCTGTATCCTTCTTTCATTTCGAATTGCTGCTGCTTCACTTGTTTTCCAGCTAACATGTCTACCTATCTCACTAAGCTTAGCTCAAAATCTACTCTTAAGGGGATCCTATGTTCCCCTCCAGCTGGAAGCAATCGCTCATTCTTTTGAAGACTCCTTTATTTATAGCCCTTAGATTTTGCTTTCATGTAAAGTTTTTCTCATTATCCAAGTGGACTTTTGGCCCTTTTATGGTAAAAATAGCTCCTTACTTGTTTAGACATTAGCACAGAATCCTCCAAAAAATAGGTTCTAAATAATTATGTGGCTAAGTTTCTGATCTGGAAACGTAGGGATGCTGTAAACATATCCCATTTTAATAACTAGCATAAATAAGTGGTGGTAGTGGTGGTTCAGTCACTAAGTTGTGTAGCACAGCATAAATCAGGATCTTAATTCTTTTATATAAGAGGAGATGAAAAGACTGGAATATGTCTAATCAAAATATTTCCAGTAAATTTTGCTTAAAAATCAATCAGGCTTTCAGACAGAACAATTTAGTCAGCCCCTTGAAAGGCCTATGCTTATTGGCTGGGCTTGTGTGCTCAGTTGTGTCTGACTCTTTGTGACTGCATGGACTGTAGCCCACCAGGTTCCTCTGTCCATGGATGTTTCCAGGCAAGACTATGGAGTGGGCTGCCATTTCCTCCTCCAGGGGCTGTTCCTGACCTAGGGTTTGAACCCATGTCTCCTGCCTTGGCAGGCAGACTCTTCACCACTGAGCCACCAGGGCTTCTCATTAGTTAGGTTTATGGCATTGGTAAGTTATGAATATGATGATCACTACTTCTAGGAAATGGCATGATATATTCAAACCTGAAAGAGAAAATGTTCAACCTAGGATACTCTACCTAGAAAGATTATCATTTAGAATAGAAAAAGATAAAGAATTTCTCAGACAAGCAAAAACTAAAAGAATTGAGCAATATTAAACCAACCTTAAAATAAATATTAAAGGGTCTTCTCTAAGTAGAAAAGAAGCAACAATCTATTGGAAAGGAAAAAAAAATCACAGGAGGAGAAGCAAATATGTAAAAGGATTGTTCAGTTCAGTCGATCAGCTGTGTCCAACTCTTTGTGACCCCATGAACCACAGCACACCAGGCATCCCTGTCCATCACCAACTCCTGGAGTCCATCTAAACCCATGTCCATTGAGTCAATGATGCCATCCAACCATCTCATCCTCTGTTGTCCCCTTCTCCTCTTGCCCTCAATATTTCCCAGCATCAGGGTCTTTTCAAATGAGTCAGCTCTTTGCATCAGGTGGCCAAAGTATTGGAGTTTTAGCCCCAAGAAAATGAAATACAAAAAAGCAAAATGGCTGTCTGAGGAGGCCTTACAAATAGCTGTGAAAAGAAGAGAAGCAAAAAGCAAAGGAGAAAAGGAGAGCTATACCCATTTGAATGCAGAGTTCCAAAGAATAGCAAGGAGAGATAAGAAAGCCTTCCTCAGTGATCAATGCAAAGAAATAGAGAAAAACAATAGAATGGGAAAGAGTAAAGATCTCTTCAAGAAAGTGAGAGATACCAAGGGAACATTTCATGCAAAGATGGGCTCGATAAAGGACAGAAATGGTGTGGACCTAACAGAAGCAGAAGATATTAAGAAGAGGTGGCAAGAATACACAGAAGAACTATACAAACAAGATCTTCACGACCCATATAATCATGATGGTGTGATCTGGCTCACCTAGAGCCAGACATCCTGGAATGTGAAGTCAAGTGGGCTTTTAGGAAGCATCACTATGAACAAAGCTAGTGGAGGTGATGGAATTCCAGTTGAGCTATTTCAAATCCTAAAAGATGATGCTGTGAAAGTGCCACACTCAATATGCCAGCAAATTTGGAAAACTCAGCAGTGGCCACAGGACTGGAAAAGGTCAGTTTCATTCCAATCCCAAAGAAAGGCAATGCCAAAGAATGCTCCAACTACTGCACAAATGCACTCATCTCACACATTAGTAAAGTAATGCTCAAAATTCTCCAAGCCAGGCCTCAGCAATATGTGAACCGTGAACTTGCAGATGTTCAAGCTGGTTTTAGAAAAGGCAGAGGAACGAGAGATCAAATTGCCAACATCTGCTGGATCATCAAAAAAGCAAGAGAGTTCCAGAAAAACATCTATTTCTGCTTTATTGACTATGCCAAAGCTTTTGACTGTGTGGATCATAATAAACTGTGGAAAATTCTGAAAGAGATGGGAATACCAGACCACCTGACCTGCCTCTTGAGAAACCTGTATGCAGGTCAGGAAGCAACAGTTATAACTGGACACGGAACAACAGACTGGTTCCAAATAGGAAAAGGAGTCCATCAAGGCTGTATATTGTCACCCTGCTTATTTAACTTCTATGCAGAGTACATCATGAGAAACGCTGGCTGGAGGAAGCACAAGCTGGAATGAAGAGTGCCAGGAGAAATATCAATAACCTCAGATGTGCAGATGACACCACCCTTATGGCAGAAAGTGAAGAGGAACTAAAAAGCCTCTTGATGAAAGTGAAAGAGGAGAGTGAAGAAGTTGGCTTAAAGCTCAACATTCAGAAAACTAAGATAATGGCATCTGGTCCCATCACTTCATGGGGAAATAGTGTAAACAGTGGCTGACTTTATTTTTCTGGGCTCCAAAATCACTGTAGATGGTGACTGCAGCCATGAAATTAAAAGACACTTACTCCTTGGAAGGAAAGTTATGACCAATCCAGACAGCATATTAAAAAGCAGAGACATTACTTTGTCAACAAAGGTCCATCTAGTCAAGGCTATGGTTTTTCCAGTGGTCATGTATGACTGTGAGAGTTGGACTATAAAGAAAGCTGAGCACCGAAGAATTGATGCTTTTGAACTGTGGTGCTGGAGAAGATTCTTGAGAGTCCCTCAGACTGCAAGGAGATCCAACCAGTCCATCCTAAAGGAGATCATCAGTCCTGGGTGTTTGTTCATTGGTAGGACTGATGTTGAAACTGAAAAGGACTGAAGATCACTTAAATATGCAAGTACAGAGATTAAAAAGCAATCAGAATTTTTGTAAAAGTGACTATAATAAATTTAAAGCAAGTAGCTATAGTAATGGGTCAACATAATTGAACTCCATAGTAATCACAAATTAAACACATAGAAAATAGTTTCACAAAAACCTAAAAGGAAGGAACTCAAGCACACTTCAAAAGAAAATCATCAAAGCACAAAAGGAAAAAAAAAAAGAAATGAACTCAACTGGAATAAGGTTTAAAATGGTAATATGTACATATATAATTATTTTTTATATTGGGGTATAGGTGAGTTATTGTATTGTGTTAGTTTCAGGTGTACAGGAAAGTGGTTCAGTTATATCCATTCTTTATCAGATTCTTTCCCCATGTATGCTATTACATAACATTAAGTAGAATTCCCTGTGCTATACAGTAGGTCGTTGTTAGTGATCTGTTTTCTACATTGTAGTGTGTATATGTTAATTCCAAACTCCTAATTTGTCCCCCTCCCCACCTTTCCCCTTTGATAACTGTGTTTGTTTTCTAAGCCTGTGGGTCTATTTCTGTTTTGTAAATAAGTTCATTTATATCATCTCTTTAGATTCCAAATGTAAGTGATGTGATATTTGTCTTTCTCTGACATAATTCAATTAGTGTGATAATCTCCAGGTCCATCCATGATGGTGCAAATGGCTTTATTTCATTCTTTTTCATGGCTGAATAATAATTCATCATATATATGTAGTATATTTTCTTTACCTATCATTCTATTGGCAGTTAGGTTGCTTCCATGTTTTGGTTATTGTAAATAGTGCTGCAATGAATATTGGGGTGCATGTATCTTTTTGAATTGTTTTTTTCCCCAGATATATGTCCAGGAGTTGCTGGATCACATGGTAACTTTTAGTTTTTTAAGGAACTTCTGTACTATTCTTCATAGTGATTGTACCAATTTACATTCCCACCTACAGTATAGGAAGGGTTACGTTTTCTCCACACCCTCTTCAGCATCTACTGTTTGTAGACTTTGATAATGGCTCTTCTGACTAGTCTGAGTTGATACTACAGTGTAGTTTTGATTTGCATTTCTCTAATAATTAGCAACGTTGAATATCTTTTCATGTTCTTTTTGGTCATTTGTAACACTTCTTTAGAGAAATGTTTCTCTCCTGCCCATTTTTGATTGGGTTGTTTGATTTTTTTTGATATTGAGCTTCATGAGCTGTTTGTATATTTTGGAGATTAATCCCTTGTTAGTCGCATCCTTTGCAAATATTTTCTCCCATTTTTGTAAGTTGTCTTTTTGTTTTGGTGGTTTCCTTTGCTGTGCAAAAGCTTTTAAATTTAATCTCATTTGGTTATTGTTTTTATCTTCATTACTATAGGAGGTGGATTGAAAACGATCTTGCTATGGTTTATATCAAACAGTGTTCTGTCTATGTTTTCCTCTAAGAGTTTTGTAATATCCAGTCTCACATTTAGGTCTTTATTTTTGTGCATAGTGTTAAGGAGTATTTTAATTTCATTCTTTTATATGTAGCTCTCCAATTTTCCTAGCACCACTTACTGAAGAAGAGACTGTCTTTTCTCCATTGTATATTCTTGCAGTCTTTGTCATATTAATTGACCATAGTTATTTGGACTTATTTCTAGGCTTTCTATCCTGTTGCATTGATCTATAAGACTGTCTTTGGGCCAGTACCATACTGCTTTGATTACTGTAGCTTTACAATATATTCTGAAGTAACAGAGCCTGATTTCTCAGCTTTTCTTTCTTTCTCAAGATTGCTTTGATTGTTTGGGATCTTTTGTGTTTCCATACAAGTTATAAGATTTTTTTGTTCTAGATCTGCAAAAAATGACATAGTAATTTGATAGGGATTGCACTGAATCTGTAGATTACCTTGGGTAATATAGTCATTTGGACAATACTGATTCTTCTAATCCATGAACATGGTAGGTATATCTTTCCATTTATTTGTGTTTTCTTCAATTTGTTACATCAGTATCTTATAGTTTTATGAGTAGAGGTCTTTTGTCTCCTTAGGTATGTTTATTCCAAGGTATTTTATTTTTTTGATGAAACAGTAAATGGGATTGTTTCCTTAATTTCTCTTTCTGACCTTACATTGTTAGTGTCTACAGATTCAACATACTTATGTGTATTAATTTTGTATCCTGCAACTGTACCAAATTCTTTGATGAGTTCTAATAGTTTTCTTGTAGCATCTTTAGGATTTTCTACATGTAGTTATCATGTCATCTGCAAACAGTGACAATTTTACTTTTCATAATTTGGATTACTATTCTTTTTCTTCTCTGATTGCTATTGCTGGGACTCTCAAAACTATGTTGAGTAGAAGTGGCAAGACAAGACATCTTTGTCTTGTACTAATTTTAGAGGAAATGCTTTCAGCTTTTCACCACTGAGTATGATGTTTAGCTGTGGGTTTGTCACATGCTGTGCTGTGCTCAGTTGTGTCTGATTCTTTGTGACCCCCATAGACTGTAGCCCGCCAGCCTCCTCTGTCCATGCGGATTCTCCAGGCAAGAATACTGGAGTGGGTTGCCATGTCCTCCTCCAGGGGAATCTTTCCAACCCAGGTATTGAATCCAGGTCTCCCACATTGCAGGTAGATTCTTTACTGACTGAGCCACCAGGGAAGCCCAAAAATACTGGAGTGGGTAGCCTATCCCTTCTCTGGGGGATCTTCCTGATCCAGGAAATTGAACCAGGGTAGCCCATATATGCCTTTATTATGCTGAGTTATGTTCCCTCTATGCCCACTTTTAAAAAATGGGTATGGAGTTTTGTCCAAAGCTTTTTCTACATTTATTGAGATGATAATATGGTTTTTATTGTTCAATTTGCTAATGTTCACACCACAAAGTGGGTATAGAGGGACTATATCTCAACATAATAAAAGTGATTTGTGACAAACTTACAGCTAGCATAATACCCAATGGTGAAAAACTGAAAACCTTGAAGGGGAAGAAAACTGTCATTATTTGCAGATGATATGATACTCTATATAGAGAATCCTAAAGTCTCCATACAAAAACTATTAGAACTAATAAATGAATTCAGCCAGGTAACAGAATACAAGATTCATATACAGAAAGCTTTTGCATTTCTTTACACTAAATGGAATATCAGAAAGAAAAAATTGAAAAAAAATCATTTTTAAAATCATGTTAAAAAATACCTAAGAATAAACTTAACCAAGGAGGTGAAAACCCCTATGTACTGAAAACTAAAACATTGTAAAGAACACTGAAGATGATTCAAAGAAATGGAAAGATATCCAATGCTCTAGGATTTAATGAATTAGTATTGTAAAAATGGTCATACTACCCAAAGCAATCTACATATTTAATGCCACCCCTGTTAAAAAATCCTGATCAGTGAAGAACTCTTTCCCTGATGCTGGGAAAGATTGAAGGTGGGAGGAGAAGGGGACGACAGACGATGAGATGGCTGGACAGCATCACCAACTCAATGGACCTTAGTTTGAATAAACTCCAGGAATTGGTGATGGACAGGGAGGCCTGGTGTGCTACAGTCCATGGGGGTTGCAGAGTCAGACATGACTGAGCAACTGAACTGAACTGTCAAAATACTTGTGACTTTTATTTGTTCTAGTTCTGTAAAAAAAAAAAAAAAAAAAAATTCTAAAATTTATGTGGAATCACAGAGGATCCAGAATTGACAAAGCAACTCTGAGAAAAAAAGAACAAAACTTGGAGACATACTCATTCTAGATTATACTACAAAGCTACAGGAATCAAAATAGCATGGTAACAGACATATGGATCAGTGGAACAGGATACAGGCCAAAAATAAACCCACACATTTATGGTAAATCTCTGAGGCAAGAATACAATGCAGAGAAGACAATCTCTTCAATAAGTGGTGTTGGGAAAGCTGGACAGCTACATGTAAATCAATGAAATTACAACAAAAATTATACATAATTATTATAATTATACAAAAATTAACTCAAAAGAGTTTAAAGACCTAAATATAAGACATGCCACAAAACTCCTAGAAGATTACATAGGCAAAACATTCTTTGATATAAATTGTAGCAATACTTTTTTAGGTCAGCCTCCCAAAGCAAAAGAAATAGAAGCAAAAGCAAAAGCAAACTAGTGGCGCCTGATGAGAAGAACTGACTCATTGGAAAAGACCCGGATGCTGGGAAAGACTGAAGGCAGGAGGAGAAGGAAACAACAGAGGATGAGATGGTTGGATGGCATCACTGACTCTAGGGACATGAGTTTGAATAGGCTCTGGGAGTTGGTGATGGATAGGGAAGCCTGGCGTGCTGTAGTCCATGGGGGTTGCAAAGAGTCGAACATGACTGAGCAACTGAACTGAAAAAATAATGAATCTATATATACAACAGAAACAGATTTACAGACATAGAAAACAAACATAGATACCAAAGCAGGGAGGGATAAATTATAACAATTATTATTATATATTTAAATATTTATATTTATATAAGTAGTAACATGTAAATAATAATTATTAACCTGTAGTTATTTCATGAGAATTAAATAAACTAACACAGGGAAGGTGTTTGGGAGAGCATCGATAAACATGATTTCTATTTCTCAACATTACCAAGTGGGAGGACCATAGATACACTTCCAAGTTTGAAATTCTTGCAAAGCAAGGAGTATTTTGTAAATATCTGTCATGAGTCCACATACTTATTTTCTACAGTATCTATCCTTCTCTTTTGAAGCCATGCAGAACACATCTCTCATAGTCTCATCTTTTCAGATGTAGAAAATATTAGCATTTTTAAAGCCATAGTGTTTTAATTATATGTGGACAAAGAAAAGTGAATAAAACTTAACTGTAATAACTTCCCTGGTGGTTCAGATGGTAAAGCATCAGCCTACAATGCGGGAGACCCGGGTTCAATCCCTGGGTCAGGGAGATCTCCTGGAGAAGGGAATGGCAACCCACTCCAGTATTCTTGCCGCCACCTGCCCCCAACTTCCCCCCGCAAAAAAAAAAAAGTGGCTCAAAGAAATATTTAGCCTTCCTTGGTGGCTCAGATGGTAAAGCATCTGTCTACAATGTGGGAGACCCAGGTTTGATCCCTGGGTTGGGAAGACCCCCTGGAGAAGGAAATGGCAATCCACTCCAGTACTATTGCCTGGAAAATCCCACGGACAGAGGAGCCTGGTAGGCTACAGTCCATGGGGGTCGCAGAGTCGGACACGACTGAGCGATTTCACTTTCACTTAACTATAATACCTAGACTTAAATATTAAGAATGAACGTCTCTATGCAAATGAAATCTCTATGTCTGCATTATAATAAGTTTTACTGTAATTCTTATGTGGTATTTTCTATTTAAGCATGCTAATTCTTTTCTATTAAATACAATAAGTATTAAGTTTTTCTTACCCTGAGTGTGTTTTACTTAATACATTCATTCACACAGCAAGAATCCTGGAAGTGACTTATTTTTAGATTTTTCTAGCACTATTTTTTGTGAGAAAACTTTATCCTTGAACATGTTCTACATTTATAACTGGATCAAAATTAAAAGAATTAGATCAGTTAGGGACTCAGTCCTGATATACTTAAATTTAAAAAAAAAGTTTGATATATTTTGATTAAGTGTGAGAAATGACAAAATGTCCTCCAATTTCACAGAAAAAAAAGAATATAGCCCTTTCCCAAGCCACCTCTATTCTTTAAAAGATCAAGATTTAAAATGTTCATTTGGAAGTTCTGTTTATGTAGGGGACAGCATGTTCCCTTCACACATTAACAATGAGACCTTTGTTGAAATTTTTCAGGACATTGGTTAAGCTGGGTTGGGCTTTGTTTTACCCTCAGGATAGCGTGGACACACGAGGGCTCTGAAATACCAGTGACTAACATCCACTGCTCTTCATTACAGGGTGACAGTGGTGGGCCTCTGGTTTGTGAGAAGCCGGGAGGACAGTGGATATTGTTTGGCTTAACTTCATGGGGCTCCGTCTGCTTTTCCAAAGTCCTGGGGCCTGGAGTTTACAGCAACGTGACATACTTTGTCAAATGGATTGAAAGACAAATATACATCCGTACCTTTCTCCTGAACTAATTCCAAAGATGATCAGAGACTTTTTCCAGCAACATTCAAAGAAAACGGCCTTTCCGACGGTGGAGGACGTCCTGTAGAGAGCTGTACAGGAGCACTTTTCATAGACAGGGATGCTCCACAGTGCACTGCAAATGGTCATGTTTGTCTCAGTCGAATTTCAGGCAGTTTTTTTTTTTTTTTTTTTTTTTCCAGTTCTGTTTTTCTCTTACTTCAAGTTGAATGAAAATCTTTTAAAAACCAAAGCAAAACAGAGTTTGTTCTTCTGCCAGGCAGGCCTAACCTCAACTGTAAAGTGAAATGGTCAACTTGGGAAAGAGAAGAGTGTAGGCACCAGGGTAACAGGTTAGAGAAAGTTCCCTCTTGTCCAGTCGCAAAAGGACATTGAGATCCAGGCTAATGAATCTTTGCCAGCAAAATGAAAATTTCTCCAGCATAAGAGCATAGTGGCAAATTTCAATAACAACATCAGAGGCTTGCTTTTGATTTATGAAAAGCCAAGATAATTTACATGCCTAAGTTATTATTCTTCTAAAGTTTGCATAATTCTGAGAACTTATGAAAGACAGAGCATCCACTTAGGTAGCTGAAAGAGCAAATCCCATTGACAACAAAGTTCTTTTCACATCAATATTAGCACTTGATATGAAAAGACTGCCCATTTGGAATTTAAATCCAGGCTGTAATTGCATAGAAAAGTCTCCATAGACCCTTCCCAGAGTTAGGGTTTGTTCACTCTGTATCAGTTAGCCAACTGAGATTTTGACAACTGGGAAACTATTTGTGGGAAAAATTTCTGTCTTTGTGACAATGAAGTTGAGGTTAAACTTTGCTAAAGGAGGACTTGCTATAGAGTGGAGAGATGCAATTTTTTAAGGAAATTAAATTGCACCCCACACCTAAGTATTTTTCAGTTTTTCTCTGTCCAGCCATACCAATAAGGTCACAGAGATGTATTTCAAAGCACAGTAAACTTTTTGCATGAATAAAAACATTTTGTAACTTTTCTTAAAAGATATTTAATAGCTGGTGTTGCCATTTCTTCCCATTGATAATTAAAAAATTAAATATGCTTTTAAGTACTATGTCATGATGCACATCAATTTATAAAGTAATTGGTGGTTAAAGTATTTTTTTCCCCACTAAAAACCTTCAAAACACAAATATTCACATGTACCTAATTTAATTTATGGGCTTTCCTGGTGGCTCAGCAGTGAAGAATCTTCCTGCTAATGCAGGAGACACTGGTTCAATCCCTGGGTTGGGAAGATCCTCTGGAGAACAAAATGGCAACCCACTCCAGTATTCTTGCCTGGGAAATCCCATGGACAGAGGAAGCTGGCAGGCTACAGTCCATGGGGTCTCAAAGAATCGGCCACGACTAAGCACCTAAACAACAACAAAGGATTTCCCCCACAGCCTGGGCTGCCCCAGCACCCCCAGAGACTACCTGCAGTTTTATACACGTCATTTTGTACTCTCTTCTATGTGTTTGCATAGGTGACATTCACAAAGCTGTCTTGACACTTTCCATGTGATTCATCTCTTGTTCTATAGTTTGTATAAACCTATCGAGAATATAAAATCCAGCAACTGAAATTATGGTCACAACTGTATGAAAACTTAAGAACATACATCAGTTCTGTCATATAATGGAACAACTATGCTCAACTTATGTTCAGTGAAATGTATATACTGTAGTTATTTTAAATAACCCTTAATACAAATAAAATGGTATAATTTGAATTGGATGTAAAACATGGAGCAAGCCCCAGAAAATGTTTCCCACGATTATACGTTGGCAGTCAGTTTCCCACCAATCAAAATTTACTTGTCTTTTATCTCACTCCCCCAGGAACATGCTCTTTTAAATGCCACTACTCTTTGATTAGTCTGAAAGAGTCTGCGATAATCTCTAATCACCCATTGAGTGTCCAAGGAAAACCTTAGCCCTGGTAAGAGGATAAGGATTTTTGTCTTCTAGAACACATTTTGGGAATCTAATCCAATTCCTTTATAAATCTTTTGGGGTAAAAATTATATCACAAATATATACTGTTAATTTTTCTTGGCTACTAGGAGCAAATTGGGCTCCCTCAAATTTGGTAAAATATGCTGAATACTTACCGAAAATGCTGGAACATTAGCTTAGGAAACTTTGCATAAGAGTTATTCACTTGGAAATGAGAATCTTTAAAGGCTTTATAAAGACCCCAAATCTCTGCCTGAGGACCAGATGTGTCTCAGAATCCAGAATTTTAAAAAATTTAAAAAGCATAATATTAAAATGTTTAGTAGCACAGTAATAAAATTATTAATATTTTTGTGGCAAAATATATGAATAACTATATTAAATAAATAGTCTTGTATCTGTTTAACCCATTGTATTTGTGCTTAATTTATGAAAACTTTTTTAATTTTCAGAGTTCCTGGGATTGCTGAATTGTAGGCAAGAAGTTGTAGACCCATAACACGAACTGTTGTGTACAGATAATTTATATCAGAGAGACTGACCTTTTTTTAGTCTTTTGGACTCATTCCTTAGATTCTAATCTTTTTTAAGTGAATCTCTCTCTAAATTTTTATTTATCAGAAGATGATGATCTCAAGGAATAAATGCTAGTTGCTATGAAGATAACAGATGATATGACACCACTGACTTTACCATATAAGGATAGGTCAAACAATACTCTTTAAAGGTATTGCTTTGCGATTTTCCTTCTCAGTTCTGGTATCAATTACTATTGGATTTGATGAGTATCAGAGTTATGACAGCTTTTAATATATGTTATTTATTAAAAAGTTTAAAAAAATCATAAGAAAGCAGATAGCTACCTCCATTAGCCATATGGGATTTTGGATATGCTAGAAATCAGTCTGTATAAAAGACCATTTGCAATAATATTAGACGGCTACAAAAAATATCAGACCAGAACAGTAGGCAACAGGTAGAAACTTAAGCCCTGAGAACACAGCTGCATAGTCATTAAGAAGAGCTTGATACAGACACAGAACATTAGCATGGAGATTTCATGAAGGAAGTTCTGGGTTGGCTGATAATTTTCAGATGAATGGATACAGAATTTTAAAAGAACTCGACAAGAATACATGATCTTATAATAATACCTGGCAGTTATGGTAGAAACTAGTTTCCTTGTTTCAATTAAAGCCAGCATACATGATTTGCAACAGCAATGGACTTGGTACAGACTTTCATGTCCTAAATGTAATTAAAAGCAAATCTAAGAACCTCATAGAATTCTCCTGAGAATCACCTGTATCAGTGTCAGTTTATAATACCTCATTTTTAGAGGTTGAAAAGAGCTTGAAAGTATTTGCATGCCAGGAAAGTTATAGGGTAAAGACGATAAACCCTCAAATGGTCTCTTGAAGATTGCTTTGATTGTCTCATTTTGATCTGGCTACTGTCAGTTTTAGAATACAGGAAATTGCCAAGGTGGCCTGGACTCAATTGATTCCATTTTCCTTACCTATGGCCTCTATCACTTCACTGACAGCATGTGTACAGAGGCAGACCTCATAAAAAGTCTTCTTTTGACTAGAAGCCAAGAGAGGAATGCATCTCCATGGACCCCTGGTATCCCCGCTGCCCCTTTCTCAGGAAGACTCCACCTCAGGAGAACACTGAGCAGAGTCAAATAAATATATGTCCCAAATGAATCCTCTTGAAAATATGTGCATTTATAGAACAACTAAAATGCTTTCACAAAATCCAAAAAGTTTCATGAAAGCATTTGAATCTGAATTACATATTTCACTTCTCTAAACTCTGTCCAGGTCAAATTCTAACGTCCATTACACATGGATCCACAAACCAACAGTAAAGGTCATCACATAGGCTCTTCCAAACATTTCCAGTAAAATGTTCCCGTCCCTTAAGGAAAAATCAAGTCATGCTGCTTTGGCAAAGGAGCCTCTTCAAAGTTGCTTTCCCAAACTTGATGGAATACTGGCATCTCCAAGAAGGATATCCTGCTTTTTTTAATCCTTTGAGGGTCCAGCCATCCCTGAGGCCTTAGTTTCAGAGAAGTCCGAGTCTAAAGCAGTTTCACATACAGGTAAGTTTCCTTTCTCAACAGCACAAGCAGTTGCCGACATCACTGCAAAGACAGCAGACGGGTCATAAATGGGTATTCTCTCTGACTCAACAGCTGAGTGGTCAGCATACTTAGATGTCAACTGATCCATCTGCCCAGTCCCTCTCCACTTCTTGAGAGCTTCAATCCTCTCCTCTGCAGGAAGTCTGTCCAAGTGTTTTGCCCTCAGAATTGGAGATGGAAAGAGGGATCCCTGAAGAACTCTGTATATAAACCTAGGTTACAAAAAGCATCACAGAATTACATTCACTTCGAATGCATTATGGACCACAAAAAATACTCACCGATTAGAAAAAGTAAAAAGGTCTGGTGGCCCTTCTTGAGGTAAAGAAGGAGGATAAGTGAACTATAAAATGGAGATAACATGAAATTAATGTTTATTAAACACTGAGAAAATAATGAGTTCCTGATTGTCCAATAAAAAATAAAATCTGTAATAAAAGTAGAGATACCAACAGAGCTACATTACAGTCTTAATGTTTTCATGTTAATGACCAGAGATGTACTAATGCCATAGGTGTTAGTTTCTTCAACAATCCCCTAGTCAATAGTCTGTTAAGTTAAATGAGACAATACATGTGAAGCAGGCAGAGTGTTGGCACAGTATTTTTTAAAATGCTAGCTTCTAGTTTTCTATGGCTATTGTAACAAATTACCACAAACTTGACCCCTTCAGACCAAGCTGACAGTATTTAGGGGCTTCCCTGGTGGTTCAGCAGTAAAGAATCTGCCTGCCAGTGCTGGAGACATGGGCTCAATCCTTCGGTCAGGAAGATCCTCTGGAGAAGGAAATGGCAATCCTCTCTAATATTCTTGCCTGGGAAATTCCATGGCTAGAGGAGCCTGGTGGGCTACAGTTCATAGGGTCGCAAAGAGTCAGAGATGACTTGGCAACTAAATAACAAGAACATTTGCAAAAACCTTGTTGAGTCTCCAATGTATCTAATGGGCATTTATGCCATTAGATAAGAGGGTCCGCCACAGATCTTTCCTGTGTATCTCACCTGCTTCCTTGGTGACTGCTGAGGTGACTGAGAGGATCCATGAGTCACACACCCAATCTCTTCAGCACCAGCAAAGGCTGTTCAGCCACACTCTCGGCCCTCTCTTTCGAGCATACTCCCAATAGCAAATTGCCTAATTTTAGCAACTTTTGAAATCTGGGTGGGCTGAGGATTTTCTAAATCTAGTTTCTCTGGACTTAATAGTACCTTCCCTCAATCTCTTTTCCTTCACATTTTTCCAGGTTGTTGTTCAGTTGCCAAGTTTCTATAAATAAGCAACAAGAAGAAACTAGACCAAACCTTCAACACTGAAAACTCCTCAGCTAAATACCCAAGTTCATCACTTACAAATTCTGCTTTCCACATAACAGTAGAACACACTTCAGCTAAGCTCTCTGCCACTATATTGCCAAGACTCCCTTTCCTCCAATTTCCAATAATGTTTCTCATTTCCTTCTGAGACTTTGCCAGCAGTACCTTTAACACTCACATTTCTAGCTGCTGCTGCTGCTAAGTCACTTCAGTCGTGTCCAACTCTGTGCGACCCCATAGACTACAGCCTAACAGGCTTCTCCGTCCATGGGATTCTCCAGGCAAGAACACTGGAATGGATTGCCATTTCCTTCTCCAATGCATGAAAGTGGAAAGTGAAAGTGAAGTTGCTCAGTCGTGTCTGACTCTTAGCGACCCCATGGACTCCAGCCTACCAGGCTCCTCCATCCATGGGATTTTCCGGGCAACAGTACTGGAGTGGGGTGCCCTTGCCTTCTCCCCACATTTCTAGCAACATTCCATTAATGACCATTTATGTATTTTCCAAGATACACTTTCTCTGACCATGCTTTCTACTTTCTTCTGAATTTTCACCAGCAGATACTTGAAGGTCCATAGTTCTATTGACAGTGCATACATGCCTCAAAATTCAACAGTCTATTACGTACCTCACAATTTTTCCAGGATCTGCTCATTATCTAATTTCAAAGCCTATTTCACATTTTTAGGTATTTATTACAGCAGTACCACCTTCCTATACAAGTCTGCATTTGTTTTCTATAGCTGCTGCACCATAAATGTGCTGGCTCAGGACAACAGAACTTTATTTTCTCACAGTTCAGCAGGCCAAGAATTCTGAAATCTGTGTTTTCATCTCAATCCCAAAGAAAGGCAATGCCAAAGAATGTTCAAGGTACAATTGCACTCATCCTACATGCTAGCAAAGTAATGCTCAAAATTCTTCAGGCCAGGCTTCAAACAGTTCGTGAACCATGAACTTCCAGGTGTTTGAGCAGGATTTAGAAAAGGCAGAGGAATCAGAGATCAAATTGCCAACATCCACTGGATTACAAAATCAGCAAACGAGTTCCAGAAAAACATCCACCCCTGCTTTATTGACTATGGCAAAGCCTTTGACAGTGTGGATCATGATAAACTGTGGAAAATTCTTCAAGAGATGGGAATACCAGACCACCTTACCTGCCTCACAAGAAATCTGTATGAAGGTCAAAAAGCAACAGTTAGAACTGGACATGGAACAACGGACTGGTTCCAAATTGGGAAAGGAGTACGTCAAGGCTATGCATTGTCACGCTATTTATTTAACTTACAAGTAGAGTACATCATGCGAAATGCCAGGCTGTATGAAGCACAAACTGGAATCAAGATTGCTGGGAGAAACATCAATAACCTCAGATACACAGATGACGCCACCCTTACAGCAGAAAGAGAAGAGGAACTAAAGAGCCTCTTGATGAAAGTGGTAGAGGAGAGTGAAAAAGCTGGCTTAAAACTCAACACTCAAAAAACAAAGATCATGGCATCCAGTCCCATCACTTCATGGCAAATAGACAGGGAAACAATGGAAACCGTAACAGACTTTATTTTCTTGGGCTCCAAAATCACTGCAGATGGTGACTGCAGCCATGAAATTAAAAGACGCTCGCTCCTTGGAAGAAAAGCTATGACCAAACTAGACATCATATTTAAAAGCAAAAACACTACTTTGCTAACAAAGGTCCGTCTACTCAAAGCTATGGTTTTTCCAATAGTCATGTATGGGTGTGAGAGCTGAATTATAAAGAAAGCTGAGTGCTGAAGAATTGATGCTTTTGAACTGTGGTGTTAAAGAAGACTCTTGAGAGTCCCTTGGACTGCAAGGAGATGAAACCAGTCCATCCTAAAGGAAATCAGCCCTGAATATTCACTGGAAGGACTGATGTTGAAGCTGAAACTCTAATACTTTGGCCATCTGATGTGAAGAACTGACTCACTGGAAAAGACCCTGATGCTGGGCAAGACTGAAGGCAGGAGAAGCAGATGACAGAGGATGAGATGGTTGGATGGCATCACTGACTCGATGGACATGAGTTTGAGCAAGCTCCAGGAGTTGGTGATGGACAAGGAAGCCTGGCATGCGCAGTCCATGGGGTTGCAAAGAGTTGGACATGACTGAGTGACTGAACTGAACAACAAAATCAAGGTGTCGGAAAGGCCATGCTCCCTCTTGTAGATAATTCATTTCTTGCCTCTTCCAGCTTCTGGTGGCTGCAGGCATTCCTTGCCTTGTGACCAAGGTATTTCTGTTACCATGGTCAAAGTGCATTCTCCTGTCTGTGTCAAATCTCCCCCTCTGCAAATTTGCCTCTCTGCAAATGGCACTATTTCGTTCCTTTTTATGGCTGAATATTTCATTGTGTATATATACCACTTCTTCTTTATCCATTCATCCATCGATGAACATCTAGGTTGCTTCCATGTCCTAGCCACTGTAAATAGTGCTGCTATGAATATTGGGGCACATGTGACTTTTTCAATTATGGTTTTCTCAGAGTATATTAGCCAGTAGTGGGATTGCTGGGTTAGGGGCTTGTTTGTTTTTTCAGGTTACTACAACAATAATAAGTAAAACTGTACTGTTAATGCACTTGAAAAAAATGTTCAGGCTCCAATTTTAAAGTAAGTGTTTCTTCATAAATTTTACATGTTCATCTTGTCAGTTTTTAATCTGAAAGTTGGTAATTACATTGAGAACTACAGAAGCAACAATATCCCTGGTAAACTGAGTTAAGTATATAATTGTAGCCACCCCAGAATGACTCAGATGGGTTTTTCTTATGCATTTCTAGAAGGGATGTCCATCCACAACAAAAGGTCTGTGCCCATTGTTACTTATGATGATGTGACAGATTGGGGTTGGCAAACTTTCATCCAATAGGCCAGACAGTAAGGCTTGGGGAACCAGACAGTCTGTGTTGGAACTATTCAACTCTGCTATTATAGTGCAAAAGCAGCCATAGACAGTACATAAATCAGTAAGTATGTCTATGTTCCAATAAAATGTTATTTATAAAAACAGGCAGCAGGTCAGAGTTGCTTGTGAGCCAATTTGTCAACCCTCTGAGCAAATAATATGAAATCATCATTTTGATGTTTATATCATATTTATAAAGGGAGAACAATTCTTTGCTATAGTGTTTTCAGCTAAACAGCTACATAAAACTACAAAGGGGAAAAGCTCTAAAGAGTCTGAAGAACCTATAGAGTAAAAACCCAGGCACACATCTTAGCCATTTCCATCCACATGAGAAACTGAGTTAAACTTAAATGAGGAAGATAACTGAAGTCCAAAAGGAGGTAAGCTTTCAAAGTTTATAGGTTTTAGTTGAGACTGCTACATGTCTCTCAGTACCCATTCCCCCCTTTTTCAGAAACCACCAGATTTTAGCCACTCAGAGTTCTGCATATGCAGATTCTAGGTAATGAGATATGAGCAGTGATGGATATTACATCTGGGTCATATCATTATGAAAAAGAATAAAAAGAGGAAAGTTGGAAAGCTACACGCCCTCCATCTTCTCTTTCTCCCTCCTGAAGGCAGAGATGCAGGGCAGGGATCCAGGACCAGAGTGTACTGGTGGTGACCAGCTTCAGTCATGCACATGAAGGCAACGCCCTTGGGAGCCAGCAGAACAAAAGACAAAGCAAAGGATCTGAGTCCTTCAATAACTTTGGGAAGCAAAATTGCCCTATCCCTGTGGACTATCAACCAGACTAGAAATTTCCTTGAAAGAGAAATAAATCTTTTCATTTGCTTAAGCCACTTTTGTACTCTGGTAAAAGAGATAAAACCAATATTTTAACTACCACACAGACCGACTTTTCTACTACTAAACATGACGGTCTAACCATCTATTCTTAGTAGTGGCTAGAAGAATTCTAAACCTATGATTTTGCTTACTCTCCTGATGATAAAACAAATACCATACCTGGGCAGTAGAGCAACACAGGTTGTGAGAACACAAACCAAGTAGAACACTGGATCTGCCATGTGCTCCTGCATAATCCAGTAGGGGTTGGACGGTGGGTTGCAAGTCACACACATGGCTCCAAAAGCCAAGGCAAAGCAAAAATAGCACAAGATGCTCCCAGCGATGACCAGCATGTGGATCCAAGTCTGCAAGACAAGAAGAGCAAGGGAAATGAATACACTCTGATGGTTTCACAGTCTGGCAAAATCTGCTCTTTTGAAGAAACATTGTATTTAAGCAGTGGGTAAACGGTATAACAAATCAGTGAACAAAACACAAAATATCGAAGCACAAGAGCATCCTTCATGAATAGTTCATATCACTGTTTAAGTTATATAAAATGAAATCAAATGCCAAAAAGTAACTCTGATGACTAGCTCATTTTGTATTGTCCATGCTTGGGCTTTCCAGGTGGCTCAGATGGTAAAGAATCTGCCCGCAGTGTGGGAGACCCAGGTTCGATCCCTGCGTCAGGAAGATCCCCTGGAGAAGGGACTGACAATATACTCCAGTATGCTTGCCTGGGAAACCCCATGGACAGAGGAGCCTGGTGGACTACAGTCCATGGGGTCGCAGAGTCCCACAACTAAGTGACTAACATACACACATGCTCCATGAGGTATTAGGATTTTCTCCTTATTTTTCCACATAGTCACTTAGTGGTCTGTTTCTTCTTTGAGATAATACCTTAATCCAGTGAACTTCAAACTTTATCCATTTAAGTAGGTGGTAGATATCACTGTTGATCACCAATATCTCATTCTCTGCCTCTAATAAACACTCAAAAGAATTGCATTTCCCCACTCCCTTGAAATAAGCATGGCTATGTCTTGCTTGGACCAAAGAAATATGAATGGAAGGGATGTGCAAAAATTTCCAGTTAGAAGCATGGAAGAGCAGACGTGCAATTTTCCATACTGTCTCCTTTCTTTCCATGTTTGACCAAGATGTTCTTTTTGGGAATAATTTCAGGTGGTACAGCTACAAGACATGGCTTAGGTCACTGAGCCACTCCTTGGAGGATAATCGCTCTGAAGTTCTCTGCAACCTTAGTAACTCTACATGAACAAGATATACATCTTTGTATATCACATTATAACCCATCCACCTTCATAACTACACAGAGCTTGCATTATTATTTTTATTATTTTGCTATAAACAGGCTCACTAAATAACTTTATTTAGAAAGAAAAGCAGATCACTACCTTAAATGTAATATCTGCATTTCCTATCATAACAGCTTTGAGTCTGGAGTCTGATCTATGTTTGTTACAAAAGGAAATTAGCAAGCGTTACTGTGATAAAACATGATAGCCCCAAACAGACTTGTTTAACATAATCTAAAGTATGAAAGAGAGTCACTTTCACATTATCTAGTCGTGTTATTTAGTGCAGTGTACAGTCCCACCTAAAATCACTGTGTACACCATGGTGGTATTTATTAGTCTTTTGGGGGAAGAATGCTTTTATTAATCTTCTTTACTTTCTAGGCCTAAAATTCTCAAACAAGATGCAATTTTCTGTTTTCTTTTTCACCTTGCAAAGTATTTTCCCAGGATAGATATCTTCACAAAAATCACAAAACAGTTCATATTTTGTAAACATGCACAAAATGCTCAGAAAATGTTGGATGAATCCTCAATTAAGATCCTTATGCCAAAAACAAACAAACAAACAAACAAGATCCTTATGCCAACGCAGATATAGGGAGTAGACATGTGGACACAGGGAGGGGGGTTAATTGGGAGAATGGGACTGACATACGAGCAGTGCCATATGTAAACGGATGGCTAGTGGGAAGCTGCTGTATAGCACGGGGAGTTCAGCTCAGTGCTTATGGTGACCCAGAGGGGTGGGATGCGTGGAAGTTCCAAGAGGGAGGGGATATATGTATAAATATAGATCCGGGTTTGATCCCTGAGTCGGGAAGATCCCCTGGAGAATGGAATGGCTATCCACCCCAGTATTCTTGCCTGGAAAATTCCATGGACAGAGAAGCCTGGCAGGCTATGGTCCATGGGTTCACAAAGAGTGGGACTTGACTGAGTGACTAACACTTTCACTTTCATAGCGGATTCACCTTGTTGTACAGCAGAAAATAAAACACTGTAAAGCAACTAGGGCTTCTCCAGTTAAAAAAAAGATCTTTATGCCTCCAAAGACAATGGTTTTTTTTCTTTATCAAATGTTTTTCCTTCTCACTGAGCCCTACTGCCAGGGTTTTCTTTTTCCTTTTAAGAAGTACTTTTGGCAAGTGAGAAGTAACTTGATGGAGTTGACTTGTTTAAATAAATGGATGCAGATAAAGTCAAGGGATGCTGGGTAAAAACCAACAGGGAGAGGGGAGAAGTGACAGTGAGATGGTGAGTAAAAGGTGATGGAAACCAACTCATATTCTCGGAATGACTGTTACTGACAGTAGACCTCCGGAGGCCATGAGCTCTATCCCACCCTGCAGTGTGAGAAACAATCCTTTAATGATACATTCTTTACATAGTACTCATTGTTCTTAGCACCTCGCTTCTGCTCCCCTTCTCTTAGTGAAGACTCCCAGGATTATGTGCAATCTTGACAAAACCTTCCTCTTTCGCCAAAGCCTGTGACTGGAGTTAAGGAAATAGAATTCTGTCACCAGGGACTGAATTTGGAACACAACGAATGAGGCAAGAGAGAAAATGACTGGGACCAGTTCAGACTGCAGTGCCACCCTGACAAGCTTATCCATTGCTTTCTGTTCCCTGGATCTCGAGTCACTCTGAATCCTCAGGACATCTTTTTGTTTGTTTTACTATGATTCTTCAATATATTTTTAATAACTTTTCTATTTGCTCAGGTTAGCTAAAATAGATTGCTGTTGCTCATAACCACTGAACCCAAACGGACACTTGGCATATTAGCATCTTTGCAACACCTTTTGACATCAGAACTTATGACATTTCCTTAGGTAGTAGCCAAAAGTATCTACATAAGAGTTTAAAAATGAAATTAAATACATACTAAAATAATCCCCAATATTTTAGTTCTAGAATTCCCTTTACTCTTCCCATCTGGTATCTGTAGATATAAACTTTTTATAATACTTTAGGCTTATAAAGTTTGGTTATAGAAGGTTATAAGCAAAGCATGTGATGCCAAAAATATTCAGCCCTACCTAAAAAATTATTACATCATGAGATTATAAAAAATTATAATCTCATGATATAACCTCATATATCATTTAAAACTGTAATTTCACCCAGCTATTTCCTATATAAAATGCATCACCAGTAAGATGTTAAATCACCTCAAACATTGGTTATTTAATTATTCATTTATTTATTCAAATATTTTTTGAGCACCTACTGTGTGCCAGCCTTGTCCTAGATACGGGTATACAATGGTAAACAAAACATGAATTCTGCCCTCAAGAAGATTACAGTCTAATGTAGAAGACAAACATGAATAGTATAATCACATAATTAAATGAAGAATTATAAATTATTATTAGGATTATGAATAAAGTAAGAGGATAATAGGAGAAGATGGATGGTTAGGAAAGGAAATGCTGCTTGAGAGAAGCAGCATTTTTGCTGAAACCAAAAAAAGCTAAAGAAACAAAAACTTTTGATCTGGGTAAAGTACAGGGATCCAAAAGTAAGCAAGGGATGCTCCCATCAGAAGATATGGTCAGTGCTAAGACCCTGATGTGCTAATGAGCTCACTGTACCTGAGAAAAAGAGGGACAGTGTGGTGCTAGTCCACAAATAAGTGGAAATGACATTGGAGAAAGAAGAGGCGGCATGGCTGCATGAAGCATAATAGGCTGTCTTAGGGCTTTTAGATTTTATTCCAAGTAAAATCGGAAGCCACTGAAGGGTTTTACCCAAAGGAGAGCAAAAAGGTGTGATTTATATTTCAAAAGGATGATTTTGGTTGCTTTGTAGAGAAGGGCCAGCAGAGTCAAGAGTCAAGGTGAGAAGATCAAGGAGGCTGTAGCTATAATTCAGGAAGAAATGACAGAGGCTTTGACGACAGCAGAAACAATGGAAGTGAATGAGCAGCATAAATAATTACAGAGGCAGTTTCCATACTAGCTTTGTTTCATAGCTATCCTGCAATCACTTTGAAGAAAAGACTTAACTTTATCATTTAGTTGACAACTAAGTTCAAAAAGACCTAGGTATAAATGAAATGGATGGTAAAACTTTTGGAGGGAGAAAAAAAAATTTTTGTTTATGAGAAAAGCATAAAATCATTACTTACAAAAGTCACTATACCAGGATTATGGCACAACACCTGTTTTCATTTTAGTTGAAAGGCATCAGCTTGGTCTTGAAGAATGCTGGCCAATGCTAGTAATTATTTCTCCAGCCTGACTCACACCATGAACCATTCACACCATGAGCACCACCAAGCGGACCAGGCAGGTGTTCCCCACTGCCCCTGGCCGCACATTAACCTTAGCGTAACAGCGCTCAACAATCCACAAGAGTGGCTGTGAGAGTGGCTTCTTCCTTGGAGTCATTACTCTTCTCTTTACCATTTGTTTTCTAGGCATGAAGACATTTCCCCAAGAACAGTTGCAGGCTACTTCAGAGGCAGAAAAACCACTCACCAAACTCTTGCTTTCTATCACCAGATGGAGGAGAATGACGAACAGAGCAGCTGTGTTCAGGGGGTTTCCAAATGTAAAGATGTCAATGTCTGAGCCCTGGTAGGTCTACAAAGAGAGGATAAAAGTTGGTGATCTTGGAGAGTTGTGCACACTCTGGTGTATCATCACTTTATTCCATGGCCCAAATGAGGACTGAGTCCCTTTCTTCAGTGTTCTTAATAATTGGTCATTTAGAATAAACTTGAACATTTTTAGAAAAAGAGACTGAATCCCAGACAGGCCAGCTAATCTTTGGATTTTTCAGTTGGAATTATTTTTTATTCTGAATCTTAATTCATCTTCCTTGATTCTTTTACTTATGCTTCTGATTCTTTGAAGTACAGAGAAATTTCAAATATGTTCCACTTAACAGAGCTGCAAACCTTTGAAGCAGATACTATGACTAACTTGAGTTTTTATCATGGTTAAGTAAATATCCACCCCTTTCATATGCTTATGTCTTCAAGTCCTTAAAGTACTCCTCACATGACACAGGTTTCTGATATTTTACAATTCTAGTCATTCTTTTCTAAATATACTTTAGATTGCCTTACCTATATTCCTCTTGAAACACAGTATACCTTGAATATTCTAGGTGGGTAAATTCAAGTAGTTTTATTTGAATAAAGAATGAAAATTGTTAAAGACTATTACCTTTTCCCTTTTTGTTAATGAACTTTTGTTAACCATCCATGATCAAATTAGCGTTTTCTTCTGGCGAGGGAGGTGGGTGAATGGGCAACTATATCATGCTGCTTGGTATTGGTCTAAATTTTTTAAATTAATTCTTTGTTTAGTCATATTTTTTCCATTTTTTACCTGCAATAACAGGGTGTTTTTTTTTTTTTTTTTTTTATTAAATTTTTAGTTTGGGGGATACTACTTAAATTTAATACTCTGAATGTCATCCTGGTAGAATTAGTCCAGCACTGACTAATAATAGCTTTCATATTCTGACTTTGCCTCTCTGATTTTGACTCATCTAATTATACGCCAGGCTTTCAACTTTATTCAAGTCATTGATGAAAATTATCAAGCAGTACAGGGCTAAAAAGAGAACCAAAAGGATGCAGCTAGGCGCTTCTCTTCAAATTTAACCCGTTACCTACCATCTAGGTACCTCTCTTCAAATTTAACCCACTACCCTACCATATTTGAGAGAAGCATTATATTTAGCATTATATTTAGTTATATATTTAGTTTAGTTATATATTTAGAAGCATTATATTTAGTTAATAACTTAATTCCTTGAGAAATCTACCCTCGTATACCTACTCTAAATGCTGACACCAGTGACAGAGAACAAAGAGGCACCATTTATTCATTAACAACAAATCCTTTGAGTGAACAAGGACTCACATAGAAAGGCACGAAGAAGCAGACCAGGCTCTGATAAAAGGCGTCCAACAAAGTGATCCAGAAGGTGAGGGGTAAGTATGCCTGAAAACAAAGAAGACATTGGGGAGGGAGAAAGATTAATAAGGGTCAAAGCAAAATCAAGGAACACCCCCAGCCAGGGCTTGTTTTTGCTTCTCTGAGAGAAAACTCTACTCCTTCAGTCTCTCATTCATGACAAAGGTCAGATCTGTAAGTAATAGTGAAAGAATGAGGGGGTGACAATTGAATAAAATGAGTTCACAGGTGAAAAAAAACCTGAAGGAACTCCTCAACTTGTATTGCTTCTAACACTGGATCAATCTTAGTCCCTTCCCATGATCTAGGAGGTCCTGTGTGGTCTTCTCATTGAAATCCCTGCTCTCCAGGGTCACACCCTCCTGGTCTAATCTTCATTCACCATCCTCCCAACACACAGACTTCATCTGTTTCTCAAATATGCCAAATCCCTTCTTTCCTCAGGGCTTCCCCTGTGCTGTTATCTCTGCTAGAAATTCTTCCTAGACCTCCTACACAACCAGGTCCTCATTATTCATACCCTAATTCAAATATCACTCTTCATAGAGGCATAGACCCCAGACCAATCTAAAAGTTATGTTCAGTTATCATTTACTATTAACACCAGGGATCCTTAGAAATCTTTCCTCACAATCGGAAATCATCTTGTTTACCTAATCATTTCCTGTTTCTCTCAACAGAATGCAAGCTTCATAAAGTGGGACCTAGATTCTTTTATTCAAGTGATTAAAACAGTGCCTGGTATACAGCAAGTACCCAACAAATATTTCTTGGATTAATAAACTATTTTTACCTAACTTTTCATGTGCTAAACTGCTTCCTACCAGAAGCCTGCAGAAAGAGAAAGATCAAGTATAAATACCAAATGATTGAAAACAGGTTTTCAAATAAAAGATAATTCTGAACAAATAATACTGTGTGTACAGAAGGATTCTGAGGCTCCATTCAGACCTGACAGGAAGGATGGAGGGCTATGGTTTATTAGTGATGTCTGCCACGGACAAAAATGACAACACATATATCATATCTTTGAGCTACTTTTTCCTTTTCTTAACATGTTTATAGTCTTATTTCCTTTAAAATGAAAAAAGAGGCTGAAATTTTCTTCAAAATGGGTAGCTGTCTTCTAAAACTTTATAAGTGTTCGAAATCTCCATATACATTCTTCCAGCCCTCAAAAGAAGTTTGAGGCTTCTATCTTTTTTTCTTTTGTTTTTTAATTTCTTTGTCCTCTGGAAAAATCAAAGTGATGAAGAGTGATGGTTTCCAGTCTACTTTCCCCTGTATCTTCTGTTACAATTTCTCATTGGAATGATGGAATCTTCTACCTGCCTTTCTTCGAGTGTCCATAAACTAAGCACAATCAAATGGGTGGAAGAGAATGTAGCGGAGTCAAAAGGGCCACCAAAATGTCATTGGACAAGAGAGAATAATTCCAGGGTAAGTTAAAATATAGCTCCATGCTTCTAGGGGAATGGAGGCTGCTCAAAATACCTAGAGCCAAAAGGTAACAAGTACACCTTCTTCACAGTCATGCGAATTAGGGGACTTCAGGGTAGGGAAGTGTCAAGGATAAGACAGATGAGAGGCTGAAAGGAGTAACTCATGAGATCCCTGGAAACTGAGAGGCAAAAATCTGGACATGAGGTTAAAGCCAGAAGGCTGTGTGGGTGAAGAAAGATGGTAATAGATGACAGCTGTTTGGAAGGGACACCTCTCACTGCGGCCTTCCAGACCCATCTCCTTTCAAGGAGAGAGATGATATAACCCTGGAAAGTTATCTTTCATGACACCAAAGACAGGAAATGGCCCAAACATAAAACAGAATTTGTTTGGAGGCCAAGTTCACAGAAAGGACAGCTCTTCCGGAAGGTAAATCAATGAAATCAATTACCTTTTATCAATAGCCACATGCTGGGACACTGCCTGCAATCACCATGTATTACAAAACTGGCCAGCTCAGTAGAACACTGTGTGCACAGAATTGATAGCAGGGCTCAACAACAGGAAACAATGACCTCAACTCTTCCAGGGTAAAGACCAATTACAATCTTCAGGCTGTACAAATGGGCTTCTGAAACACCAGCTATAAAAACATTAAAGATCTCCCTTCTATCCTTCTTTCCTCAATGGACTTGGAATTTTACTTAGACCTGGGGTGCAGGACAACTTCATTACTGTCAGCCACACATTTCTGCACCCCTGGCTTTGAACCTTAAGTCAGATTGGACTTTTTTAGAATACCCCATTTGGTTCTTTGATCGAAATGAATTGGATGAAACTGAAGAATTGTAAGGATTTCCTCCTCCCTGGAAGCTGACTTCTCCTTGCATTGACTGCCCCATGAGCCTTTCCCTTCTCCAGGGGATCTTCCCAAACCAGAGATTGAACCCACATCTCCCGAATTGCAGGCGGAGTCTTTACAAGCTGAGCCACAAGGGAAGCCCAAGAATACTGGAGAGGGTAGCGTATCCCTTCTCCAGCCGATTTTCCTGACCCTGGAATCAAACCAGGGTCTCCTGCATTGCAGGCAGACTCTCTACCAACTGAGCTATCAGGGAAGCCCATACCCATGAGCCTAAGGATATTAACTTACTTTCCAGTCTGGAAAGGCAGTTCAAGCCAGAAGAAAGTTGGATTGACAAAAATAAAGCATCATTTTATATTTAGGATTTCCTCAAATTTCTGGTTAAGTCTAGGGGTGGGGTAAAAACAACATTGAGAGTGTAATATGGCTGAACTTTTATACATATTATCTTACTTAATCTTCACATAATCTCCATAAATAAAGAAACTGGAGTACAGGCAAGTTAAGTAACTTACCAAGGTCACATACCACTGAGCCAGAATGTAAACTCAGGCTAACCATCACCCATCATTTGTAACATGTGCTGTTCTGGGTCAGTGTCTTCAGAATAGTGAGTCCAGTGAAACCCAATGCATGAATTTTTACCATGGGTCTCATTTTCATTTCTCCAGCCCTTTGACAGGAAATCCTCTTTCCCAATCCTGTCCACGTGGTTAAGCTCTGCCCTCAGGAAAGATCCATATCCCAGGTCTGGTTGGTGAGAAAATGATCTTTCTAGTCACAACGATACACACAGGGAAAAGCATAGGACTCAAATCCCAACACACAAGACCTGAGTTCGATGCCTGGGTAGGGAAGATCCCCTAGAGAAGAGAATGGCAACCCCCTTCAGTATTCTTGCCTTGAGAATCCAATGGACAGAGGACCCTGGCAAGCTACAGTCCACGGCATTGCAAAGAGTTGGACGTGACTGAGCGACTAACACTGTCACCATCAGCTGAGCCACGGAGTCATAACCAGCACATTTACATCTGATTTAAGAATAATGGTGTCTTACACAGCATTGTAAATCAACTACACTCCAGTACAAAATAAAAATTAAATTAAAAAAAGAATAATAGATGTCACCATTAGTCCTCGATTTTGCAGTTATGGGGCCAATATATTTCCCTTTTTCATTAAGCCAATTTGAGCTGGTTTTCTGTCACCTGAAACCGAAGAGTCCTGACTAACACAGACTTCTTCTTAAGGCTAGAATATTTTACCAGACTAAGCCCTCAGCTTTGTCCATTTACAGGTATCTACAGGTTGCTGGTCCACCTCAGTCCCTGTGATCCTGAGCACTTGTGAGAGCACTTTGGATTTCTGGCCATTAAATAGCAAAGGGGTTGGGAGCACCCAGGGACTGAAGATAACATCAATGTTCTTTCAGCAATGCAGCAGAGGCTTGTGAACTGGGGTTCATCTGCGCCACCCATGAGCTCGGTGACATGGGTGGATTACTTAAGATACCTCCCTGTGCCTTACTTTCCTCATCTACAGAGTGGCTAACGATAGCACCTATTCTGCAGAGTCATTTTGAGAATTACATTTATGTATGCTAAGCACCTTACATACATAAATGTATGTATGCATATATATATATGCCTGGCATATAAGAGGCATTACATAATGTTCATAAGGCTATCTCAAAAATAGTTATTAATTTTGTAAAAGATGAACTAGACAAATGAAAAGAGTTTTGAGACAACTAGCTCAATTGGTGATTATAATATTTTGGGTAAGAGGTAATGAGGGCAGAGAGAAGGATGGAGAGGGGACAGATATAAGGGATATATATCGGAGGTGGGTGGACAGGACTGAGAAGTTAATTAAGTGGAAGGTGGACACAGGTTTAGGGAGAGGGAGGCAGTAAGATCATGCCACTATTTCGCATGACAGTAAAACCTGAAGAATTTAATTTTGGCTTTAGAACCAGACTAAGAAGGGTTCCCATCCCAGTTCTGCTATTTTTTTTTTTTTTCATAGCTATGAGATTTCTGGAAAAATTCATCAGCCCCTTTGAAGTTCAGATTCTTCATCTTAGAATGGGAACAACACCAGGTTCTCTCTCAAAGTGCTTTGTGAAGATAAATGGGACTGTGAATACGTCATAGTTTGCCCAAGAGAAGGCGCCGGGGGTTTAGGAAATACTAGATAATGTTATTTGTAAGGTCTGAAGACTGGATTTCTTCTTAGAAGCACCTGAGGTCTTTCAAAGTTTTCTTTTCTCTCAGAAATGAGTAACTTTATGTCTGTTGTATTAGTAGAGATCTTTGGAAACAAACACAGATGATTCAGATACGTTTCAATACACCAGAGTATTTGAGCCAAGCACCCCGGAAGATGCCTGACTTTGACGACGGCCGTGTATTGGTGTGCACGTTTTTGCTGTAGCACCCACCTCTGACCTCTGGCCACTCCTGTAGAGCTCGGGCAGCTGCATGAGAGTCTCTGCAGACACGTCTTTCTCCAGGACTCCATAAATGACGGGAGGTGCAGATGTGAAAAGGAGGTTGAAGAAGATCAAGACCCAGTAGTCAGTCATGGATGTTCCTGAAAACCCACAAAAGAACTGGTACCAGAAAAGGAGGTTCACGTAGGCCTAGGGACACAAAGAGAAAAAGTCACATCTTAGAGTCTGCTATGAGAGCCATGACCACGTATGCCATGCAGTGCTGTTCTGAATGGTGTGATCTCAGCCTCTCAGTACAGCTTCTTTGCTGACAGAATAGAGAACCACAGCTGACCTTACAGCTTTTTTTTGGTAAATGTTTTATTAAAACACACACACACATACAGACTGTTTACTATGTGGTGCTGGCATGCACGGTTCTAAGAGCTTTATAATTCATTCATTTAATTTTCGTAACAACTTGGAAATTATTGTTGTTCCTATTTTTACAGATGAGCAAAGTGAGGCATGGAGAGGCTAAGGAACTTGCCTAAAGTTAGCCGGCAAATAAGTGGCAGAGCCAGGATTCAAATAGAGACATTCCAGTTCCAGATGAAGAGAAGCTGGACCCATGCTGGTAGGTGGCAGCCATCACAACACATGTTCATTCAATTGCTTTCTGAGTTCTCGATTATTCTTTTCGTGGTGAAGTGGGATGGTGCCAGTGGGTGGGCAATCATCCCAGTTTGCTTGAAGCAAAGGAGTTTCTTAGGACATAGTACTCTTACAACTTAAACAAGGGCAGACCCAGGCAAACCAGGACAGGTGGTCATCCCAGAGGCAGGCACATACATTCAACATGGTTTCAGTATTTTGTCTCATGTGCAGTAAGTCTTCAATAGCAAAAGCTTTCTGCCCTGAAGCAATGTAGGACACAGGAAAGGTCATTCAACTCAGATTTAGGGGGTCTTGTTTCAAGTCCAAGGGGACACTTTCTATATGACTTTCAGTTCAGTTCAGTTCAGTCACTGAGTCGTGTCCGACTCTTTGCGACCCCATGAATTGCAGCACGCCAGGCCTTCCTGTCCATCACCAACTCCCGGAGTTCACTGAGACTCACGTCCATCGAGTCAGTGATGCCATCCAGCCATCTCATCCTCTGTCGTCCCCTTCTCCTCCTGCCCTCAATCCTCCCAGCATCAGAGTCTTTTCCAGTGAGTCAACTCTTCGCATGAGGTGGCCAAAGTACTGGAGTTTCAGCTTTAGCATCATTCCTTCCAAAGAAATCCCAGGGCTGATCTCCTTCACAATGGACTGGTTGGATCTCCTTGCAGTCCAAGGGACTCTCAAGAATCTTCTCCAACACCACAGTTCAAAAGCATCAATTCTTTGGCGCTCAGCCTTCTTCACAGTCCAACTCTCACATCCATACATGACCACTGTAAAAACTTTAGGTCATTTAAAAAACCTCTATAAATTTTGGTTTCTATGCCTGGAAAAGACTTAGAGAATTATACCACATCAGGTCTTAATATCAAGATCCAGTTAGAAACTGCTCATGAACTATAAAGTTCCTTTTTAGTTCAGTTCAGTTGCTCATTTGTGTCTGACTCTTTGCGACCCCATGGCACACCAGGCCTCCCTGTCCATCACGAACTCCTGGAGTTTACCCAAACTCATGTCCATTGAGTCGGTGATGCCATCCAACCATCTCATCCTCTGTCATCCCCTTCTCCTCTCATCTTCAATCATTCCTAGCATCAAGGTCTTTTCAAATGAGTCAGCTCTTCACATCAGGTGGCCAAAGTATTGGAGTTTCAGCTTTAGCATCAGTCCTTCCAATGAATATCAGGACTGATTTCCTTTAGGTTTGGTTGGATATCCTTGCAGTCCAAGGGACTCTCAAGAGTCTTTTCCAACACCACGGTTCAAAAGCGCAGCCCCGAGGGAGGAGGGCGTGCTGCAGTCCCGGCGGCGGCGGCGGCGGCGGCTGGAGGTGCAGCCTCCCGGGTGGGAGGTGGGGGCTGCGGGCGCAGGAAAAGGCGCCTGGGGAGCGGGTACTCGGCGGGGCCTCCTCGGGCCCGGGCGCGGCGAGTGGGAGCGAGCGCGCCAGGAGCACGCAGGCGCCCTGCTCCGGCTGGCCCTCGGCCGGCTCGCGGCGCGAGAGCAGCCGGCAGCCCGCCCCCGCGCCCCCCGCAGCCCCCCGGGCCGCCCGCGGCCAGCCGTCGGGAGCAGCCCCTCGGTCGCAAGCGCAGGCCGCCGGCCCGGCAGAGCGCGTGGCGGCGGAGGCGGCGGCATAATATTAAAAACAAAACAAAACAAAACAAAAAAAACACAAAAGCATCAATTCTTCGGCACTCAGCTTTCTTTATAGTCCAACTCTCACATCCATACATGACTACTGGAAAAACCATAGCTTTGACTAGATGGACCTTTGTTGGTAAAGTAATGTCTCTGCTTTTTAATATACTGTCTAGGTTGGTCATAGCTTTTCCTCCAAGGAGCAAGCGTGTTTTTAATTTCATGGAGCCAATCACCATCTGCAGTGATTTTGGAGCCTAAGAAAATAAAGTCTGTCACTGTGTACACTGTTTCCCCATCTATTTGCCATGAAGTGATGGGACTGGATGTCATGATCCTAGTTTTCTGAATGTTGAGCTTTAAGCCAACTTTCTCACTCTCCTCTTTCACTTTCATCAAGAGGCTCTTGAGTTCTTCTTTGCTTTCTGCGTAAGGATGGTGTCATCAGCATATCTGAGGTTATTGATATTTCTGCTGGCTATCTGGATTCCACTTGTGCTTCATCCAGCCCAGCATTTTGCATCATGTACTCTGGTGACTAAGTGTGCTAATTCTAACTAGTAAAGTACCAAGAGCTTCTTGAAAAGTTCACTGTGCTAGAAGAAAAAAAATGTTCCTGCTGATGATAGACACACACACACATGCACAGATCTAAAAATGACCCACAGTCATCTTTTTCCTAAAGATGGTATTTCAATAGTGATGTAAATTTTTGTTTACTACTAACTTGCTACATATGGACTTAAAAGACCAAGAATAAATTTGGTTGAAAATCATGACATTTTACCTAATCATCCCACTAAGAAGGGATTCAGGTGAAGCAACCTAAGGTCAACATGGGTTTATAAAAGAGGAAACTGAAATTTAAGCGATAAGTTGAAGATTAAAAGCCAAGACGCTTACCAATCAAATTCTGCCCTTTTCAGAATTACAGCTACCAAGTACAAACACCTTTTACAGGCTTGCCATAGAATTCTTTATCTAGTGGTACTAGCCAGCTCTATAGGCTAAGGCACTATCCTAGGATTTCATTTGTATCTGCATCTTCAACATACCACATGGGACATCCATTAGGGACAACAGATTTTTTTTTTTTTTAGTAATCGCCTGTAACACAGAAGCAAACCTTTTCATTCTCTACTGACAGACAGCATTAAACATTTCATAATTCTGCTTGTCACAATCATTTTACAGCAGGTCAAAAATTGGATTCTAAATGAATCAGACAGGGTTTAATTGAATTTAAATGCATAGGGAATAGAAAATGCTAGCAGATGGACAAGCCTAGCAATTTGCTGTCAGCTGCTGAAACATAGCAGATTATTCCTAGTAAGACAGCAGGAGTCATCCTGGCTGCTTCCCAAACATCAATAAGCAAAGTAAGCTTAACGTTGGGCCCTCCCTCTTCACCCCTTACACCAGCAGGAGAGGAAGGGCCACAGGGAAAAGGATGAATTCTCTGGAGCTACATACCACGTTCTTGTAGAAAAAATACAGAATCATGTTGGAAAGTCGGGTATAACACCAGTGCCCGTGGACAAGGAGGAGCTTGCTGAGATGTCTAAACTGAGAAACAGCAAAGTCGCTGGCCATCACAGCCTGTGGGGACGATGGAGAGAATGTCACCCTGAGCAGAACATGTTAGAACAGACATAGCATGGCAACCTGACCTCCAGCAGGTTCAGACTGGTCAAAATGTGGTTTAAATGCAGTAAATCACACAGAGACAAATATCAAACATATGTGGGAATCTAAAAAAAAAAAAAAAAAAAAAGAGTACAAATGAACTTATTTGCAAAACAAAAACAAAGTCACAGATGTAGAAAACAAATTTATGGTTACCAGGGTGTAAGGGCACTGGGATAAACTGGGAGATAGGGACTGATATATATACTATATATAAAATAGATAACTAATAAGGATCTATTGCCCAGCACAGGAAACTCTACTAAATACTCTGTAATAGCCTATCTGGGAAAAAGAATCTAAAAACAGTTGGGTATATGTATAATTGATTCATTTTGCTGTAAAATTGAAACTAACATAACATTGTAAATCAGCTATACTTAAATAAAAATTTTTAGGAGGGAGGAGCCAAGATGGTGGAGGAGTAGGACAGGGAGAACACTTTCTCCCCCACAAATTCATCAAAAGAGCATTTAAAAGCCGAGTAAATTCCACAAAACAACTTCTGAATGCCGGCAGACGACATCAGGCACCCAGAAAAGCAACCCAAGTCTTCGAAAGGAGGTAGGAAAAAATATAAAAGACAAAAAAAGAGACAAAAGAGGGAGGGACGGAGTTCAGTCCCGAGAAGGGAATCTTGAAAAGAGAGAAGTTTCCAAACATCAGGAAACTTTCTCACTGCCGAATCTGAGCTGAGCTTTGGAAGCACAGAGGGCAACATAACAGGGAGAAAAAATAAATAAACAATTAAAACTCGCAGATTGCGAGCCCTACGGTAACTCCCCCAGCAGAGAAGCAGCGCAGATGCCTGCACACGCCATTAGCAAAAGGCGGCTGGGCAGGGAGGCGCGGCGCGGGCTGCATCGCTTAGAGTAAGGACCTGGCCTGAAAACCCTGAATGCTATCTGAGCGAAAAAATCTGGGCTAGCAAACCAGACTGTGGGATATCTGCCACGCGAAAAGCCAGCCCTAACCTAAGACACCGCCAGGCCCGCGCACGGAACAAAGGACTGAACAGAGATAGCTGGCTGCAGACCTTCCCCCTCTGGTGACACGCAGCCAGAGCCGGAAGGGGGCAATCGCAGCACCACAGAGACATTATCTATAAAACTATAAGCAGGCTTCTTTGCTAACTAAAACTTCTTGGGGGGTCTGGACGGTCAACATCTCCCTAAAAAGGTGCGCCAGTTGTACACCTAGATAACTGAGTGACGGGGAGGCGATAGGTCGCAGCAATCGCGCTCGCTAAACACCTCATCACCTGAGCTGCTCCGACCTGGGAAGGGCATAAAACGCAGGCCCAAACGAGTCTGCGCCTCTGAGGACTACCCAAGTGCCTGAACCTGAGCGGCTTGGACCTGGGAGGTGCAGGCAGCCCAGGGCTGGCCACGGATGGTTCCCAGAGGAACAACCTAGAGCCTAAGCAGTGTGGGCAGGGAGGCTACATGCGCCATGAGTGGGGACAGACCCATTGTGGCTGAGGCACTGCGACCACAGGCCAGTGTTACTTGTTTGCAGCATCCCCCACTCCCTCCCCACAGCACGACTGAACAAGTGAGCCTAAAAAGAAAAAAAAAAAAAAAAAGGGTCCTCCACCGTCCCCTTTGTGTCAGGGTGGAAACCAGGCGCTGGAGTCCAGCAAACAGAAGACGCTATAACAGAGGGAACCGCCTTGGAAGCTACAGGCAATAGATTAAAACCCTGTGGTTACTACCGACTACATAGGAAGGGGCCTATAGATCTTGAGAAATAAAAGTCGGACCAAGGAACTAGCCAAAAATGAGCTGAACCCACAATACTCACAACAAAATCAGAGAAAGTCCTTGATATATTTTTACTAATTTTACGATCATTCTTTTTTTTTTTTTAATTTAAAAAAAAAAATTTAAGTCCTCTTTTATTCCTTTAATTTTCACTTTTATAACCTATTACTTTGCAAAAAAAAAAAAAAGACCCTATTTTTTTTTCTTCAGCAAACTTCATATATATACTTTTTATAATTTTTTGACCTTGGTTTTTTTTTTTTTTCCTTCTTTTCTTTAACATTGTATTTTTGAAATTCCAAACTCTACTCTAGATTTTTAGTTTTAGCCTTTTGGTATTTGTTATCAATTTTGTACCTGTAGTTTTTTTATAATTTCTGTGACTTTTGTTTTTTCTGTTTCTTTCTCTTCTTCTTTTATATAACATTGTATATCTGAAATTCCAAACTCTACTCTAGATTTTTAACTTTTGCTTTTTGGTATTAGTTATCTATTTTTTACCTATATTTTCTTTATAATTTTCGCAACCTTGTTTGTTTTTGTTTGTTCGTTTTTTCTCTCTTTCTTTTCCTTCTTCTTTTCTTTAACATCATATTTTTAAAATTCCAAACTCTACTCTAGATTTTTAATTTTTGCTTTTATGTATTTGTTACCAATTTTGTACCTTTAAGAACCCAATCTTCAGGACGCATTTTTCACTAGGGAACGAGATTACTGGCTTAACTGCTCTCTCTCCCTTTGGACTCTCCTTTTTCTCCACCAGGTCTCCTGTGTCTCCTCCCTAACCCCTCTCTACTCTACCCAACCTGTGAATTTCTGTGTGTTCCAGATGGTGGAGAACACTTAGGGAACTGATTACTGGCTGGATCTGTCTCCCTCCTTTTCACTCCCCCCTTTTATCCTTCTGGCCACCTCTGTCTCCTTCCTCCATCTTCTCTTCTCTGTATAACTCCGTGAACATCTCTGAGCGGTCCAGTTGTGGAGTGCACATAAGGAAGTGACTACTGGCTACCCCACTCTCTCCACTATTGATTCACCTCATCTCATTTGGGTCACCTCTAACTCCCTCCTCCCTCTTCTCTTCTCCATGTAACGCTGTGAACCTCTCTGGGTGACCCTCACGGTAGAGAAACTTTTCATCTTTAACGTAGATGTTTGATCAATGGTGCTGTATAGAAGGAGAAGTTTTGAAACTACTGTAAAAATAAGACGGATAACTGGAAGCAGGAGGCTTAAATCCAAACCCTGACTCCAGGGAACTCCTGACTCCAAGGAACATTAATTGACAGGAGCTCATCAAACACCTCCATACCGACACTGAAACCAAGCACCACACAAGGGCCAACAAGTTCCAGGGCAAGACATACCAAGCAAATTCTCCAGCAACAAAGGAACACAGCCCTGAGCTTCAAGATACAGGCTGCCCAAAGTCACCCCAAAACCATAGACATCTCATAACTCATTACTGGACACTTCATTGCACTCCAGAGAGAAGAAATACAGCTCCACCCACCAGAACACCAACACAAGCTTCCCTAACCAGGAAACCTTGACAAGCCACCTGTACAAACCCACACACAGCGAGGAAACACCACACAAAAAAGAGAACTCCACAAACTGCCAGAATACAGAAAGGACACCCCAAAACCAGCAATTTAAACAAGATGAAGAGACAGAGGAATACCCAGCAGATAAAGGAACAGGATAAATGCCCACCAAACCAAACAAAAGAGGAAGAGATAGGGAACCTACCTGATAAAGAATTCCGAATAATGATAGTGAAATTGATCCAAAATCTTGAAATTAAAATGGAATCACAGATAAATAGCCTGGAGACAAGGATTGAGAAGATGCAAGAAAGGTTTAACAAGGACCTAGAAGAAATAAAAAAGAGTCACTATATAATGAATAATGCAATGAATGAAATTAAAAACACTCTGGAGGCAACAAATAGTAGAATAACAGAGGCAGAAGATAGGATTAGTGAATTAGAAGATAGAATGGCAGAAATAAATGAATCAGAGAGGATAAAAGAAAAACGAATTAAAAGAAATGAGGACAACCTCAGAGACCTCCAGGACAATATTAAACGCTACAACATTCGAATCATAGGGGTCCCAGAAGAAGACGACAAAAAGAAAGACCATGAGAAAATACTTGAGGAGATAATAGTTGAAAACTTCCCTAAAATGGGGAAGGAAATAATCACCCAAGTCCAAGAAACCCAGAGAGTCCCAAACAGGATAAACCCAAGGCAAAACACCCCAAAACACATATTAATCAAATTAACAAAGATCAAACACAAAGAACAAATATTAAAAGCAGCAAGGGAAAAACAACAAATAACACACAAGGGGATTCCCATAAAGATAACAGCTGATCTTTCAATAGAAACTCTCCAAGCCAGGAGGGAATGGCAAGACATACTTAAAATGATGAAAGAAAATAACCTACAGCCCAGATTATTGTACCCAGCAAGGATCTCATTCAAGTATGAAGGAGAAATCAAAAGCTTTTCAGACAAGCAAAAGCTGAGAGAATTCCGCACCACCAAACCAGCTCTCCAACAAATACTAAAGGATATTCTCTAGACAGGAAACACAAAAATGGTGTATAAATTCAAACCCAAAACAATAAAGTAAATGGCAATGGGATCATACTTATCAGTAATTACCTTAAACATAAATGGGTTGAATGCCCCAACCAAAAGACAAAGACTGGCTGAATGGATACAAAAACAAGACCCCTACATATGTTGTCTACAAGAGACCCACCTCAAAACAGGGGACACATACAGACTGAAAGTGAAGGGCTGGAAAAAGATTTTCCATGCAAATAGGGACCAAAAGAAAGTAGGAGTAGCAATACTCATATCAGATAAAATAGACTTTAAAACAAAGGCTGTGAAAAGAGACAAAGATGGTCACTACATAATGATCAAAGGATCAATCCAAGAAGAAGATATAACAATTATAAATATATATGCACCCAACATGGGAGCACCACAGTATGTAAGACAAATGCTAACAAGTATGAAAGGAGAAATTAACAATAACACAATAATAGTGAGAGACTTTAATACCCCACTCACACCTATGGATAGATCAACTAAACAGAAAATTAACAAGGAAACACAAACTTTAAATGATACAATAGACCAGTTAGACCTAATTGATATTTATAGGACATTTCATCCCAAAACAATGAATTTCACCTTTTTCTCAGGTGCACATGGAACCTTCTCCAGGATAGATCACATCCTGGGCCATAAATCTAGCCTTGGTAAATTCAAAAAAATACAAATCATTCCAAGCATCTTTTCTGACCACAATGCAGTAAGATTAGATCTCAATTACAGGAGAAAAACTATTAAAAATTCTAACATATGGAGGCTGAACAACACGCTGCTGCATAACCAACAAATCACAGAAGAAATCAAAAAGAAATCAAAATTTACATAGAAACGAATGAAAATGAAAACACAACAGCCCAAAACCTGTGGGACACTGTAAAAGCAGTCCTAAGGGGAAAGTTCATAGCAATACAGGCATACCTCAAGAAACAAGAAAAAAGTCAAATAAATAACCTAACTCTACACCTAAAGCAACTAGAAAAGGAAGAAATGAAGAACCCAGGATTAGTAGAAGCAAAGAAATCTTAAAAATTAGGGCAGAAATAAATGCAAAAGAAACAAAAGAGACCATAGCAAAAATCAACAAAGCCAAAAGCTGGTTCTTTGAAAGGATAAATAAAATTGACAAACCATTAGCCAGACTCATCAAGAAACAAAGGGAGAAAATCATATCAATAAAATTAGAAATGAAAATGGAGAGATCACAACAGACAACACAGAAATACAAAAGATCATAAGAGACTACTATCAACAATTATATGCCAAGAAAATGGACAACATGGAAGAAATGGACAAATTCTTAGAAAAGTACAACTTTCCAAAACCGGACCAAGAAGAAATAGAAAATCTTAACAGACCCATCACAAGCACAGAAATTGAAACTGTAATCAAAAATCTTCCAGCAAACAAAAGCCCAGGTCCAGACGGCTTCATAGCTGAATTCTACCAAAAATTTAGAGAAGAGCTAACACCTATCCTGCTCAAACTCTTCCAGAAAATTGCAGAGGAAGGTAAACTTCCAAATTCATTCTATGAGGCCACCATCACCCTAATACCAAAACCTGACAAAGATCCCACAAAAAAATAAAACTACAGGCCAATATCATTGATGAACATAGATGCAAAAATCCTTAACAAAATTCTAGCAATCAGAATCCAACAACACATTAAAAAGATCATACACCATGACCAAGTGGGCTTTATCCCAGGGATGCAAGGATTCTTCAATATCCGCAAATCAATCAATGTAATACACCACATTAACGAATTGAAAAATAAAAACCATATGATTATTTCAATAGATGCAGAGAAAGCCTTTGACAAAATTCAACATCCATTTATGATAAAAACTCTCCAGAAAGCAGGAATAGAAGGAACATACCTCAACATAATAAAAGCTATATATGACAAACCCACAGCAAACATTATCCTCAATGGTGAAAAATTGAAAGCATTCCCTCTAAAGTCAGGAACAAGACAAGGGTGCCCACTTTCACCATTACTATTCAACATAGTTTTGGAAGTTTTGGCCACAGCAATCAGAGCTGAAAAAGAAATAAAATGAATCCAAATTGGAAAATAAGAAGTAAAACTCTCACTATTTGCAGATGACATGATCCTCTACATAGAAAACCCTAAAGACTCCACCAGAAAATTACTAGAACTAATCAATGATTATAGTAAGGTTGCAGGATATAAAATCAACACACAGAAATCCCTTGCATTCCTATACACTAATAATGAGAAAACAGAAAGAGAAATTAAGGAAACAATTCCATTCACCATTGCAACGGAAAGAATAAAATACTTAGGAATATATCTACCTAGAGAAACTAAAGACCTATACATAGAAAACTATAAAACACTGGTGAAAGAAATCAAAGAGGACACTAATAGATGGAGAAATATACCATGTTCATGGATTGGAAGAATCAATATAGTGAAAATGAGTATACTACCCAAAGCAATTTATAGATTCAATGCAATCCCTATCAAGCTACCAACAGTATTCTTCACAGAGCTAGAACAAATAATTTCACAATTTGTATGGAAATACAAAAAACCTCGAATAGCCAAAGCGATCTCGAGAAAGAAGAATGGAACTGGAGGAATCAACCTACCTGACTTCAGGCTCTACTACAAAGCCACAGTTATCAAGACAGTATGGTACTGGCACAAAGACAGAAATATAGATCAATGGAACAAAATAGAAAACCCAGAGATAAATCCACGCACATATGGACACCTTATCTTTGACAAAGGAGGCAAGAATATACAATGGATTAAAGACAATCTCTTTAACAAGTGGTGCTGGAAAATCTGGTCAACCACTTGTAAAAGAATGAAACTAGAACACTTTCTAACACCATACACAAAAATAAACTCAAAATGGATTAAAGAACTAAACGTAAGACCAGAAACTATAAAACTCCTAGAGGAGAACATAGGCAAAACACTCTCTGACATACATCACAGCAGGATCCTCTATGACCCACCTCCCAGAATATTGGAAATAAAAGCAAAAATAAACAAATGGGATCTAATTAAACTTAAAAGCTTCTGCACAACAAAGGAAACTATCAGCAAAAAGACAGCCTTCAGAATGGGAGAAAATAATAGCAAATGAAGCAACTGACAAACAACTAATCTCAAAAATATACAAGCAACTCCTACAGCTCAACTCCAGAAAAATAAATGACCCAATCAAAAAATGGGCCAAAGAACTAAAGAGACATTTCTCCAAAGAAGACATACAGATGGCTAACAAACACATGAAAAGATGCTCAACATCACTCATTATCAGAGAAATGCAAATCAAAACCACTATGAGGTACCATTTCACGCCAGTCAGAATGGCTGCGATCCAAAAGTCTACAAGCAATAAATGCTGGAGAGGGTGTGGAGAAAAGGGAACCCGCTTACACTCTTGGTGGGAATGCAAACTAGTACAGCCACTATGGAGAACAGTGTGGAGATTCCTTAAAAAACTGGAAACAGAACTGCCTTATGATCCAGCAATCCCACTGCTGGGCATACACACTGAGGAAACCAGAAGGGAAAGAGACACGTGTACCCCAATGTTCATCGCAGCACTGTTTATAATAGCCAGGACATGGAAGCAACCTAGATGTCCATCAGCAGATGAATGGATAAGAAAGCAGTAGTACATATACACAATGGAGTATTACTCAGCCATTAAAAAGAATACATTTGAAACAGTTCTAATGAGGTGGATGAAACTGGAGCCTATTATACAGAGTGAAGTAAGCCAGAAAGAAACACACCAATACAGTATACTAATGCATATATATGGAATTTAGAAAGACGGTAACAATAACCCTGTGTACGAGACAGCAAAAGAGACAATGATGTATAGAACAGTCTTATGGACTCTGTTGCAGAGGGAGAGGGTGGGAAGATTTGGGAGAATGGCATTGAAACATGTATAATATCATGTATGAAACGAGTTGCCAGTCCAGGTTCGATGCACGATACTGGATGCTTGGGGCTAGTGCACTGGGATGACCCAGAGGGATGGTACGGGGAGGGAGGAGGGTTCAGGATGGGGAACACATGTATACCTGTGGCGGATTCATTTTGATATTTGGCAAAACTAATACAATTTGTAAAGTTTAAAAATAAAATAAAATAAAAAGAAAAGATGGAAATGAAAGGAGAATACATGTAAAAATAAAAAAAAAAAAATTTTTTTAAATATGTAGGTTAAGCCTTACATGCAGATCCCCACCCCCGCCAAAAAAAAAAAAAAACAACCCTCTCCAAACAAGCAAAAACGCCTGCATACAGAGCGTTAATGGGTTGCCTGGAGTTACCACTCAGTTTTCCAACGTGACCCCATGAAACAAGACTTCTCTCTGGTCTACTATTCATGATGTAGTTTCGGCAAGTGTGCTTTCCCTAGAAAGCAGCTCCCTCAGAAAGAACTCCGAGGGAGCATTTGCTTCTCCTCAACGAAGAGAATATAAAAGCATACAGTTATGACTTCACTTGACTATTAACAACGCGGCAGGCAAAGGAGGTATTTGAATTTCTCATCTTTTGTAAAGACATCATAATTTACAATTCTCAGGAAACCCTCAGCCTCACAGCCCACTTTCTTTTGACAGTACTTGCTCCAATCATGACAAGCAGTCTTTTGTCCAAGCCTCTATCTGAATTTTGTGCCTACAACACTATCCAGTGCATACACATGAGGCAGTCACACCTCCCTCATCCTCTCCTATCTTCTCTTCGCATCTCCCTATTTAGGATCTTCAGGTCTTTTATTCAAATCCTCAGTAGCTCTCAGCATCAAGTCATAGTTATTGCAGAGATAACACATATGTTCTTATGATTTAGATACGTTATATTTTTAAAACTGAACAAATGAGTTAAAATTACACAGGAAAATACCATAATACTCACCCAGTAAATAATCACTGAGCGAATGAATGGATAAATGCCCTGTCACTCACTTCTGAGCTAGCTGCAGACAGCCTCACTCTACCACAGAATGTGACCGTGGAGAAGGCTACCTTTGGGTGGGAAGGTCAAGTTTATGGTATTCGGGTGTGCAACATCTACTCACCTGCATGCCTTCTTGCCCAGAGATGCCAATGCCAATGTCTGCCACTTGAATCATGCTGACATCATTGGCACCGTCACCTTCGTGAGACAGGAGAAGAGAAACAGATGAGGAGCAAAGAAAAGATGCAAACTACAAATCAGTAGCAGCCTCTCAAGCCAACAAACTAATCCTTCAAGGTTTATCCCATGTCTCCAAGCTGCCTGGAAGCTGGCTAAGCAGGAATTCAAGGTGGTATCCCATTGCCATCAGAAGAATTCCAAATCAGTACTACTTGAAAATCCTTTGCCTGGGCTAGCCTCCCCTTTGTCTATGTCACTTACTCTACTTCCAATTTCCCAGATATACTCTGCTTCTTCTAGCCCTGCACCTCGTGTTTCTCTATTCCTATAACACTGCCCTCATCACCCCCGCCCCACCTTGCTAGATTTTAATTGCTCTCTCAGCTTAGATATCACTTCCTCTGGGAAATCCTTCTCATATTCCTTTTAAATAATACTTATTTATTTGCTTATTTATGGCTATGCTGGGTCTTTGTTGCTATGTGTGGGCTTTCTCTAGTTGCAGTGAGCAAGGGCTACTCTCTAGTTACGATGCGTGGGCTTCTCTTTGCAGTGGCTTCTCTTCTGGAGTACAGGCTCTACTGAGCATGGGCTTCAATGGCTGCAGCACACTGGCTTAGCTGCCCCACAGCATATGGAATCTTCCTGAACCAGGGATTGAACTCGTGTCTCCTGCATTCGCAGGTGGACTCTTAGCCACTGGACCACCAGGGAAGTCATGTTTCTTTTAGATATGATGCCCCTTCCTTAGGTTTCAAGTACCACTGAGTGTGTCTCTAGTAAACCTGTCACGTGGTATTATTATGGTTGCTATAGATTTCCTTGTCTCAACACAGGGGAAGCTTCTTAAGGGGAGTTATTACATTCCCACTGGTAATGAACATTGGTTGTTCCCAACTGCCCAGCAAACTTTACTTGTTTTCTAATGAAGTATCCTACCTTTTCCTGGGAACTGAGTCCATGTGTTTTGTTAGGATGAACCCAAATCTCCAGATTTGGGATGGGCAACTGAAGCAAGCCTGGGAAATTGGCCTCAGTGATTGGTTCAGAGATGGGTACATGATTCAACTTAATTGATACAATTGACATGTCCAGGGCTCTAGCCTCAGGAACATACGGATCCAGGGCCTTGAACAATTCACTCATTTATATGTTCTTTCAATAGGACAGTTGAACAGAATTCCACCCTAACCCTGATACTTTATTCCAGCAACTTGAAAACATGTACTATTATTTCTCTCAGGTTGCTAATAGGATGAGATATAAAGGTGGGAATTTTCAGTGGCTAGAACAGCATCCTGAGGGGAGAGGCTACCTGAGACTGAAAATAATCCAGGTAGAAGCAGAGACTATAAGGAAAGACTGAGTTCTCATTGTGCTAATGTCTGAATTTTGGTATGTCACAGAACTTAATCTCACCCTGTTTCTCTTTTCCACTTATATTCATTTTTGGTGAGCTTATCTAATATCAAGGCTTTAAATATCATCACTAGACTTACAATTCCCAAATTTATGTCTCTAGCCAATTCCTCATTGCTAAAATCTCAGACTTTATCTCCAGCTGCCTACCTAACATCACTGCTGACAGCTAATGGATTTCTCAAACTTAATGTGTGTAAGACCGAACTCCTGCTTTCCCTGACTCCATCTCAGTAAATGGATGCTCCATCCTTTATACTCTTAGAGATAAACCCTTGACCTCCCCCTTGACGCCTGCTATTCTTCAACACATCCAAGCCATCAGCAAATTTAACCAGCTCTTTCTTCAAACCATGTCCATTATCTGATCACATCCCACCACCTCCTCTGCTCCCACCTGGGCTTGATCCACAGTTCTCTTCTCCCTGAATTATTACAATAGCTGCTCAACTGGTCTTCCTTATGTCCTTGTGATCCAGTGGTTACTCCCAACACAGGAGCCAATGTGACCCTTCTCAACTTAAGGCAGATCATGTCCCTCCTCTGCCCAAAGTCCTCCTGTGGCTCCCTATCTCTACAGATAAAAGCCAAAATTCCTAATGGCCTCCAAGACTTTACATGATCTGGTTGCCTGCCATGTTTCTGCCCTTCACTAACCTGCAGAAGACCCTTCCTTTTGCTCAACCCGCTTTGGGTTTGACACGCTGAGCATGGTGCATATCCTGACATTTCACTGTCTTCTCTGCCAGAAACTCCCCCCAACCCAGATCTCCTATGGCTGCTTTATCATCTCCTTCAAGTCTCTGCTCACGCCACCTAATCAGTAAGACTATCTCTGAAAAACCTATTTTAAATAGCAGCCCCTTCCCCCTCCCCCAATGCTCTTCATCCCTTGACTTTAATTTTTTCAATAGCACTTGTCACTATCTGACATCTTACATCTTTATACCTTTTTGTTTTGTTTCACTTTTTACTGCATTGCCCTCCTCCTAGATGTAAGCTCCTTAAGAAAAGGTACTTTGTCGGTTTAGTACACTTGTCTTTCTCCACTGCCTAGGAAAATGCCTGGTACATAGAAGGCACTCAATAAACAGTTGTTGAACAAATAAATGAATTGTTAATTTTCCTGAGTTTAACTTTCTTGAAGGTAGAACTCAGGGACTTATCAGGTCTACGTTTAACTACATAACCCTCCTAACCCAGGTGATCTGATATGTAACACAGACTCCTATTATGTTGTTTTCTATGTCACATCTCTACCACCTGATTCATAACAGGGGGCCAAATAGGTGATGGAGGGGAATGGGGAGGCAGTCAGGGATGGAGAGAAAGAAGGGAGGAGAACGACAGACCCAGAGAAGGGCAAAGGGATGTACGGAAGAAAGGACAAACAGAAGAATCAGCTTTTGGTGTGACACGAAAGGGAGAAGCATGGGGCTGGGTTCCACTCCCACTCACCGATGGCCAGGGTCATCACCCGGAGGTGGCTTCGAACCAGTTTTACCACCTCGCTCTTCTGCAGGGGCGTAGCTCGGCAGCAGACCACAGCTTGGCAGCGAGCAGTCAGCTCCAGGAACTGCTTCTGCAGACTCTCCTGCAGGGCAAACTCCAGGGTCTTCCCTGTGATAATGAGTGCAGCCCGAAGCCCTGAGCCCTGCAGGGTGGGAGGAGGCTGGTGTAAACTCGCACTCAACGATGCTTGCTCTGGAGAAGCTGGGTTCTTCTGAAGTTCTTTCAAAATTGTATCCATCAGCATCTCACAGGCATTCTTAAAACAAGAAGCACAAACATTTAGCCTCGGGGCTCCCTTGCTGGCCACCTTCAGCTAAATTTATCACTGCTATTCTTTAACATCTGCTGCATCCAGGCAACCCCAGGGAGGGAGTAACAGGTTCCTTTTGAAGACCTCACAGCTCTTCTGCAGAGACTTCTGTGTGTATGTGGGAAGGGGATAAATAGATGAGGAACATCTCACTTCCAACTACACAACTGAGAAATAGGTGTAAGATTTGTTTATTTGTGCAGTTTACAAATATTTGTGCAGTTTACTTCTCAAACTATAAATCTCAAGTGTGCTCTCGTCTCATTCTTCCATTTTCTATGTGCTTGGCTATAGGCAAATTATATAACCTCTCTCACCCTCAACTTTCTAATCTGAAAAATACAAATGTCTACATTATAAAGTTGTTGTGAGGAGTAAGTGAAATAATACACGCAAAGCTCCTAGTGTAAAGCACAATACTCAGAATTTAAAACAGTAATTATTATTTTTCTCTTCTTTTTGATTCAACTCGTTTATTCACTCATTCACTTACTATTTACTGAGAATTCTAGGTGCTGGGGACAAGTCAATGAACCGGAAGTCCCCACCCTCACCGAGCTAACATTCTGGTCCTGTTCTCAGCGGCCTCAACACAGTTGGTTTGCATACAATCCCCTCCACTCTCCTCACCCCCGGCTTGTTAGGAAGGTCTCTGAAGACAGATAGCACTTTTAATTTATTTTTGAAACCATCATAACGCCTAAAAGAGGACCAAGTTAGTCACTCAATAAATATTCATTGATGAATTCTACTCAAAACAAGAACAATATAACCAGAAACTACAGTGTCAAATGACACAAAGGACAGAGACAAACAAAAGCCTAGAGCACTGCATTTAAGTTTATACACTCGGTCTAAAACAGTTTATTCAGGAAAGAGTCCCTCACTCAGAGGCCATTTTCTCTTATTTCAAATGCTGTTTTATCAAGTATTTCTCAACCCACAATAAAATAGACTATAGTAGGTATGGATATGTAGGCACACATGGACACAACAAAGACTTAACAACCTTACTTAACAACAGGGATGGATACACAATTAACAAGAGAGTCAACTTCAAAATGGAGCTACCTGGCAACCTTTACCATGGGTACAAATCTGATCCCATACACCTCAAATGTCCCCAGTGAATCAAATATGCTCATTAGAGGCTCAAAATGTAATAGTAAAAAATTATCTTTAAAAACCCTCTGAAGTTTGGTTAAACTAAAATGGTACATTTGGAAGGTAACATACTCTGCAGTCACTGAAAATCAAGATCTATTAACCTGTTGTGTGCTGTTCAGTTGCTAAGTCATGTCCGCTTCTTTTGCGACCCTATGGACTGTAGCCCACCAGACCCATCTGTCCAGGTGATTTCCTAGGCAAGAATACTGGAGTAGGTTGCCACTTTCTTTTCTGGGGGGTCTTCCCAACCCAGGGATCAAACTCACGTCTCCTACAGTGGCAGGCGGGTTCTTTACTAGTGAAGCACCAGGGGAGCCCTTACATCTGCCAGGGGCCATATTAAATAATGTATATTTTCCCATTTAATACACACAACAATGCTACAAAATAGGGATTACTCTCAAATTACAGGTAAGGAAAATGACTCAGGTGGTTAACTCCCAAAGGTCACATACCTGGTCACTGGCAGGCTAAGCATTTGAATCCAGGTCTTACTAGACTTAAGGGCACATCCATTTTAGTGACTAAAATCACCAGGCATTTTCTGGTGCTAACTCCCTAGCCGATACTGGGATCTGGCTGCTAGTTTTGCTTATGGGTTCCTGAGCCACTGTCCACTGCCAAGGAGAACTAAGTCTGTATTAAGGAAAATTCTCCTCCCTCAAAATGTACCATCTAGTTGGGTACTGACTGACGACTGACCATAAAAACATGGCTAATCAAACATGGTAGCCTGTGACCAAGACCCAAGACATGATCCGGGTGACAAGTTCCAGAGAATTTCTGAGAGGCAGGTTGCTATGCCAAAATGAATGTGACTGATAGAGTCTGACAACTTAGGAAGGAAGGAGGAAGGTTTTCCAGGCAAATTATACAACACGCACAAATTCTTAGTATCACTGTATTAAGAATCTTCAATAAAATGCCTGTTTAACTAATTAGATTATTTGTGTTAGAGATGAGTGACAGGGCTGGAGGGAAGAGGGTATTGGAAAATATAGGCTGAATCCAAACCTTTTAAATTCCTTCTCCCTAAAAAAGGAGAAGAAAAAACTTTTTTCCCTTCAAGTTCTTTCAACTTTTGATATTCTCAGGTGCACTATATAAGATTTGCCACTAGAGGGCAAGATTATCCTCTGAGCCTAATATTAGAATTACCAGGAAAATACTCACAAGATTACACCAGAAATCATTTCCCCTCAGCTTGAAAGGGAGGTAGGTGCCTGCCTCACAGCTTGACATATTTTGTCATCATGGGCTAAATCTGGTCAATTCAGTGATAATTCTACATGGGGGTAAAGGGAGAAGCAAATACAATGTAAATTCTTTTAATGGGAATTTTTTCCTTTGAATCATTATATTTTCCAAGCCTTTAAAATAACTAAACAAGCTACATTGCTGGATAGTAGTAGCAGTACAGTCGCTAAGTCGTGTCTGACTCCTCTGACCAAATGGACTGTAGCCTGCCAGACTCCTCTGTCCATGGAATTCTCCAGGCAAGAATACTGGAGTGGGTTGCCATTTCCTTCTCCAGGGGAGTTTTCTGACCCAGGGATTGAACCCAGGTCTCCTGCATTACAAGTAGTCTCCTGCATTGCAGCCCCGATTCTTTACCGACTGAGCCACCACGGAAGTCCAACTGCTGGACAGAAGAACTAATTATCAAGGAGCTAATGGTTATTGGTTTTTCTTTCTCCTAACAGTCATGAAATCACAAGTATTCCACTGGCTTTAAAAAAAAAAAAAAAGGAGACCGGGCTAATCTCAGGGTACATACTTTACTTTCAGTATTGAGGACGAAGAGCTTGTCATTCGGCTCCAGTAGTTTGCACGCATAAGCAATGTTGACAGCTGTCTCCTGTTTGTCCCCTGTCAGCATCCAGATCTTGATTCCAGCTTTGTGAAGGGCTTCTATAGCCTCAGGGACCCCCTCCTGCAGACGATCTTCAATGCCAGTAGCACCTAGAAAATAACCGGAGTTCAATAGGGCTTGTAAGAAACAAAAGCCAGCTGAAGCCCACCTAAACTATGATGGAACCCTATCTGTTGGCTGATCCTGTCCCGAACTATGCAAACCACTCCAGTAGCTTCAAGGGGTCCAAATGAAATGTTGACCCCTCAGACCAAAATCATATACAAAAAAGTAATACTGGGGGAGGAAAGCCTTAGCAATCAATGAGTTTATCAAACTTACTTGCTCTCCTTCTGGCTAGCTTTCTTCTAGGGGGATTGAGGGGATTTCACTCAGTTACTTATATAAACTTACTTCCCAATTTTATAATTCTATAATTCCCAAGGGTAAAGACAGGCTTTAAAAGAATGTTCTGGTCAGTAACCCACAATATCTATTTTTAATGCTCTTTCATACTATAAGTCCATAATTTCCTTTTCTAAAACAACTGAGACTAGCTATATTTTGGAACTCAAAAGCTCTGCAGATTTTTAAGTAACACGGTACATGTGTCATATCTTATAATATCTGGTAATCAAGCATATTAATATTTCTTTAGCAAAACTTATAAATTACAATCACACTAATTAGGATAATAAACACTTTAAACTGTCTTATCAAATGAGGCCTGATCTTGCCAATAAATGAGTTTTGGTGCTAAACCCACAGAGCATGTTGAGTTTGGGACTGCAGATGAGGAAAAGTGGATCTATTATAGACCATTCACACTGTCATGGAGAAATGACTTGGGAGGAAGATCATTACTCCACTGACTAGAGACCAAGTCAGGTCATTGCTTTTCTCTGAACCTGAGGAATGGAGCTTAGAGACTGGTATTTTGGTGTGTTAGCATTTATATTAGTATCTAGAGGTCCAGACTCTAAAACAGTGTTTTTCAATCTTGACTTCCTCTTGGGAACTACTTGGGAAACTTTGAAAAATTCAAATACCCCGGCCACATATCAGGCCAATTGAATCAGATTCCATGGGTAGGCACTGGTACTATTTAAACTGCTCCAGGTGATTTTAAGATGCAGTTCAATCTGAAACAAGAGGTGTCAGGTGTGCAACTTTTAGCTGAAACCAAAAAGTAAGAGAGAGAAAAAAATTTTTAGTCCAATTGCAGGCACAGAATAAAGAATATGGGCCCTAGAGTGAGGGATGGATAGCTCTGAGCTTCTCCCCAGCTCTGCCGGTGACTAGACTGTGACTCTGAACAAGTCATTAAACTGCTCTGTGCCCCAAGTTTCTTCTACATACAACAGATCTGTAGTGTGGGATTCAAAAAGACAACATATATTAAAAAACCTTATCCAATACCTGGCAAGAAACTCTAGCTTTCTTCTCTTGAACAAGAGTATTTACTCAGCTTTATAGTCTATGTTAAGTGTTGAATTGTTAAATGATCTTAAGGATGATCACCCTGACCCTACCACAAATGAAGTCAAGTTTACTGTGGTTGAAAATGGACTGGGAAAGACTGGAAGGTGGGTATAAATCAAACTGGACAGGGTGGATAGAACCACATATATATATTGGATTAAAGTGGGAAAAAAAGGCACTGGTGAATAAATAACTAATACAGAGGCATTAAGCATTTAAAAAAATTCTCCATTAAGACAATACACTGTAGTCCACCTACCAAGTAAAGTTAGTTTGTTCTCCAACCTCATGGCAGATTCAAGGAGTAATTCTTCCCTGTTGTCAATGCTGGTTTCAGCTAAAAAATGATTTCTCAGCCACTCTGCATATTCAGTGTCACTCATGACCTATGGAGGGGGAAAAAAGCTATGAGGCAGGCTATGTGATAAACCTGTCAAGACACACCCTAGAAAAATATCAAACCATGAACTCATTTTAGGTATACCTCTTTCTGGGTTCACTCAGGCCAGGTCCAAATACCATACGCAGTAGCAAACCTTTCTGTGATCAGACTAGTAAAACCCTGAGGATGGATGGACCCTGTAGCTCAGTATCTCTGGGAAATTCTACTCATAAGATGCAAGTGGGTTAATCCATTTAATTAAACCAGGAACTATGAAGAGAGAAAGGAGAAAGGAACCACTTGAAAAGTGAAATCCAGGGGGATTCTAATGGTGCAGTTGAGAAAGTGGCGTTGGGTACTCAATTTCAGGTGTCACAGAACTATAGGGCAGCACTGTTTCGTTCGGCCGTACCATGCGGCACGTGGGATCTTGGTTCCCCCACTCAGGGATCAAACCCACACTCCCTGCATTGGAAGCTTGGAGTCTTAACCACTGGACCACTGGGAAAGTCCCACCTTTGATTCCTTTTGATGGTTGGTTTATGGGGTGAGTTATTCATAGGGGTTAAAAGAAAGAGGAAGCCAAATGATTAAAGCAAGAAAGCTCTCTTCCAAACAAAACATTAAGTGGAATTCCTAGAGAAAGAACCAATGCTACATGTTCCTTTGTCTTCAGCTTGCTATAGAGAAGAAATCTACTTTCAATTCTTATAAAGCAGCATGCAGTTGATAGGGTGAGCCAATTCCTCTATTCATTCTTGCCCACAAGGTAATTTGATTTGGGAGAATCTGACATTTGCTGGGCTATATCTTTATTAGGACAGAATCATTCCACTGAAAAGGCAGAGGCTCTGTTTTGATCTTAATTTCTTCACTCTTACAACCATGTGTGAGACAGGCTTTTGATTATCCTTGCAGCTGAAATTAAGTGCTTCGGAGTCTATAAAATATGCTACTTTCCCTAAGGCAGTTCCCAAGAATTAGAATTTGGGAAAGAAATGAAAGATGCATGCACTGGCCTCAGGACCTAGTTACAGTCTCCAATTCAGTTAAGACTCCAATTCAACCCGCAGTTCTCTCAGGAGCTCTATCGTTTAGGTATTATCGGACAGCCATTAAAGAATGGATACTTTGATCTACACAACTCTCTCTATCTTCTCTACTAGTTAGAGCTCACAATGAAGGACAGAAAATTGACACTCTGGCTTCTAACACAGCAAAAATTAACTGCAGGGCTCACAGCCAGGGAGGGAGAGGATGACAGAATGAGTGGGAGGTAGTTATGGAGGAGAGAGAGAGTTGGCAAGAGCAGCCTTCTTGGTTCTCCTCCAGTATTTCCCCTGTGTGGGCTGACAGATAAAACACTGAAGGACAAGAAACAAGGAACAAAGTCTTAGCTATATCTTGATAGCAGACTCCCTTCCCTTCCCCATAAGTACATTCTTCCCTTGCCTTAGGCCTTACTAGACTCTCCTTCCCTACCTTAACTAGACTTCCCCATCTTCTCCTGCCAGGGCTCTCATCAATGAGCTAGCTGAATCTCCAATGAAGGAAGAAACATTACCTAGGTGTGCATTTGGGGATACAGTTGTAGGGATGGGACTTGGCATGTCTTGGTTTATTAATAAGGGGGGGGATCTCAAGGTGTAAGGTTTTGCATAGGCTTATTACACCTGAGTGGGCTTCCCAGGTGGCACTAGTGGTAAAGAACCTGCCAATGCAGGATACATAAAGAGATGCGGGTTCAACCCCTGGGTCAGGAAGATGCCCTGGAGAAGGAAATGGGAACCTACTCCAGTATTCCTGACTGGAGAGGCCCATGGACAGAGGAGCCTCGTGGGTCCACAGGGTTGCAAAGAGTCAGACACAACTAAAGCAACTTAGCACATAGCACACATTACAGCTGAGCAGCTGGACTTGGTCAGTACAGAAGCCATGCCCCACTGGCCAAGGGGCACAAAAAAAAACTTAACGAATTTACTCTTAAAAGACTGTGTCTCAGTTTCTCCCAGGCTCCCAGGGATGGTTTTGGTAGTAACACCCCTCAAATCACTTCTTGGAACTCGACTTTCTTATTACATAATTTTTTATGTAGAAAGGAAAAACTAGGTCTCAAGATTATTCTACATAGAGAATAATCAAAACTGAGATAATATTTAGGGAATTTATCTGGATTTACAGATAAAGATGTACAAGCAAACAAGGAAAAATTATCAAGAACTTCTACGGTGAAAATAAAGGCCAGTCTCTGGCCTCATTCATTAAAAATGCTGCAAGACAGAGGAATGACATTTACAAGGTACTGAGAGCAGAGAGTAGGATCCAGGAATTTTTATTCCCAGCCATACTGCAGTTTCCAAATGAAAATACTCAAATCTATTGAAAACTTTTCTGGCAAAATACTTTGAGAACAAACTCTGACCAACTAATATATAAGGAATAAAGAAGCTATATGAAAAGAAAGCCACTGGCCCAGGAACTTTCTCAGATATCTGGATCAGGGTTTGATACATGCTTGTTTTCATTAAATGATGGTCGAACACAGGAAAGAAGGAAGCCAGAGGGTGCCCCAAGCAGCCTCACCCTCTTCGCTATACACAGAGTGCGCAGGCCTCGTTTGGCGTAGTCATCCAAGTGCTTCTGGGTTTTCTCCCTTATCATCATCTGCTGTTTTTCCAGACCTGGTCCATCTGAAATAATTGACGACACACAAGTGCTCCTACCAGCTTATCCAACGACAGACATTTTTAAAAAATAATGAAAGCTTAATCCATAACAAACAAAAGGCCTCACAGTTTTGAATCCTAAATGTGCATTTATAAAAGGGACCCCCTCAGAATAAATTTTTCCCTTGTTCCTTTCTCCTTGGGGAGAAAAAGGCCCCCAAATTAATATAAATAGCATTCCCACAACAGTGATAATGACAGTAACAATGATTATACTGATGCTGGCTGTCTTCCACCGAGCACTTACCATTTTCTAGGCTCTGAGCAGAGGCACTGCATATATTGCATATAGTATATCCCTTTGATCCATTATCTGCTGATTATACTATGGACAAACGTTATTTGTTTTTGTAAAAATGTGAAAGACTATACTTGAGAACCCTAATATTGCGTAAGAATTATATAAAAATGTGAAACCCTATACTTGAGTGTAACTTCTATTGTTTTAAATGTTTGTGTCCTCTGCCATGAGTTACACAACATTCTTACTTTCAAAACAAAGAATACAGATTTGAACCCTGGTCTACGGAACCCCAAAACTTAGGTGCTTTCTCACCAAATCCTAGGCAACTTTCCCTACTTCATCAAGTGTGATGGATCCTCACAGATCTGCTTGTTTGCCTTTACAAGACCATTGAGAGTAGCCCTGTGATCACCAAGCCCTTCCCATCACTTCTTTCTCAGACCTGCATGAACCCACCTGGGGAAGCCACAGAGAGCAACTCCATGATTGCAGAATCAGCACCCTTTGTATATACCACCACTTGGTTGGAAAGGGGGTGCCGGACCACCACGGACATTCTTTTTCTTACTGAGTCAAAGGGCAGGATGTGTAGGAGTTGAAACGTTAATGGTCCCAAAGCGGCAAAGTCCACCACGACCTGCTCTGGGGTCCGGGACTGCAGAGTGCACTGGTAAGCCCGGGCAGCATACACTAAGGCAGCTTCATCGGGGCTCTCAGCCTCATAACACAGGCTGGAGGTCAAGGGCTGTCCAGGGAGGGCTTCCACCTTGCCATTTGCGATGCCTGCATCGCTGTTTTGTTTCTCAATTTCTGTGGGACAAGCTGAGTCATCAGAGCCCTGGAGGCTCTCACTCGTCTGGGAGATCTCTTCCTCCACAGGTGAGGCTGGTTTCATTCTATTAAACAGAGAGAGTCTGCTCACAAAGGCGTTTGGGACTCCAGATGGCTCTTTCCCACTGGCAAGAGATGGTGAACTCGACCTTCGGACAGACAGTCTCTGGAAGAGGTTTTTAATCTCTTCCAAAGATTTAATGGGTATTCCACGCAGAGAAGAGAGTCCGACCTAAGAAAGATAACATGAGAAGGTCTCAATAAAACAGTCAAAAGCAGTTGATAACAACTATGAACTCAAACTAGGGGACAAAAAGGACAATGAAAAGTTACTACTCCCTTACATAGCAAACTGTTTCATGTTTTGCACAATGCTGCAAAAAAATTAATAAAAATAAAAGCAGCCGTTATGAAAAAGATGTGCTAATGTTGATAGCACTGCGAATTTCTACAACCATTTAGGAAGAAATCTGACAGCTCATAGCAAAAGATATAAAGCGTGCTAATATTGGTAGCAGTGGGCATACTTTTAGCAAATTTTTCTGATAATATAACCTAATATAAAAAAATTATCTTTATTATATGCATCCTAGCAATAATAATTTAAAAATTATAAGTATTCAATAACAAATTAGAAACATCTTAAAATGTTATATAATATTTAAATATCAAGTTTATAAAGATTACAGGGCCATACTGAAAAAGCTATAAAAACAGTATGAGCAGCAGAAAAACAAATGAGTAATACACATTTAAAACACTAGAAGAAAGTAAATCAAAAGACTAACAAAATGTGTTTTTTCTTTCATTTTTCAGATTATAAAAAAGGTTGTTAATTTGACTTAAGAAAAATACGCCAATAAATTAGTTTATGAAAGACTATCAATATCATGATATGAATTCAAATTTCTACTTTTATAGAACTTTTTCTTGTTCATATTCTGATTTCTTCTAGATCTTAACTCTTATCAGTGATTCAATTTAGAATACTAATTGGAAAGACCAATTAACTGAATTCTAAAATTTTCACAATAGAATGTCCAAAGAATTAAAGAATTTTCTCCTAATAATTATTAATTTTATGATAGTTTGAGGGACTCATGTTGGTCAATTTGCAAACTTACTGGCAACTCAAAAATGAAAAGTGAACTCAACTACAGATGACGTTTCTGTATTACATATGAATTTCAATGAGCTCTTTATTTACTGCTTTTATTCACCTATTTTAAGGTACCACCTTAAAATATCATGAGGCTTAGGCTTTTATATGCCTACAGAGATTTTCTTTCAGGCCACAGAATATTACATTCTTTGGGGATAAGACAACTATATTTCTTAAGCAGAAAACACCAAAAGATGTCTGCATTGGAAATAGATGTATATCAAAAGGTGTTGTATGAGGGAAAAAAACAGAATAACCAGTGATTTATCCTCTAACTAGATAACTTCAAAGAGCAAGTTTCTAATTGAAATCTGATAAAAATATAGTTTCTGATCAAGTGAAAGCTTAATGAGAAGTTATTTTTATGTTAAAACTGACCACCTCTGAAGTTGCCAAGAGAAAATGATCTAATAGAAAATGAAAATTTAATTGGGTTGAGCTGCAAATTGAATTTTAAGTGGATGTGTGCAAAAGGGGAAATAGTTATACTCAAGGAAGACAGCACAGCGAGTGGTGAATCACCAATCTCTAAAGCAAGCTTTCCTTTTTAATTGAAAATGAATTTTCCATGAATTCTAAGCTACAAAGAGACTTTAAAGATTCAGCTTGTGTGGGAACAGCAGAACCTTGGTATATTATAGATGTATTGGATCTTCCAGCGATTGAGTTTACATTACCCAAGTGGCATATGAAAAGGTATATTATCATTAAACATGATAATGAATCTAATACTTTATATTTTGCTTGATGTAGTGCGTATGTTCAGAAGTTTCACAGAAAGCTTCAATTTGTTAGGCAAAGTAAAGCAAAATGAAGAGAGTCACATTTGCCAAGAACTGCTCTCATTAGCTATCCTCCTGGAAGCAAAGTAGTGTAGTAGCATGGATCCATACTCCCTGGGTTCAATCCTATTTCCTCAATAAACTGGTCCTGTATCCCTGGGCAAGTTACTTAAGCCTACCTGTAAAATGAGTAGTAGAGTAATAGTACCTAACTCATGGAACTGTTGGGAGTATTAAACCTATTAATACCAACAAATCGCTTAGAACATCATAAATTCAGAGTACAGGTTAAGTGATGTATAAATGTTACCTGTTACTATTGTTAATCACAATCCATATAAGACCACGGGGCTTCCCAGGTGGCAAAAGTGGTAAAGAACCCACCTGCCAATGCAGGTTAGATGTAAAAAAACTCCAGTTCGATCCCTGGGTAGGGAAGGTCCCCTGGAGGAGGGCATGGCAACCCACTCCAGTATTCTTGCCTGGAGAATCCCCATAGACAGAGGAGCCTGGCAGGCTACAGTCCATGGAGTTGCAAAGATTTGGACACGACTGAAGCAACTTAGCATGCATGCACAGTAAGAGCACATAACAAATATATTTAAACCCACAGTTCTCTTCTGGAAGGTGACCCTTGTTTGCATTAGTCTTACCTTTTGCCGTGGCTGGTTAGGAGCAGAAACCACTACTGTGTTGCAAATTGCCAATGCAATAAAGAAGTCGATGATGTACAGAGTCTCCAGTGGTGGATCTGGGATAGTCTCATCCGTTGGGGTGAAGAGCAGAGGTGTAATCTGACTAAACTTGTCCAAAAGCCTGGTGTCTGGTACCACATCTGTTTCCTGAATATCCAATGAGACAAAGTGTGGTCACAATAAGCATCTAAAAATATGAATTTTAAATCTACACAAGAAGGATGATTTCTAACCAGAATCTATGAAACATGAGACCGTATTCTTTAAAAATAAAATTTAATGTACATGGTATCATGGGAAATGAAAAAAAGGAAAAGACAAAAAATTAAATGCAAAATCTAGAATGCATATATGAAAGGAGATTACCTTGACTATTAAAGTAAGAGATAGAGACAATGCCTTTCACCAAATTCTAATTGAATGAGTCTTGCCTTATTTTGAAATATACAGTACAGAGCTATATTTTACTGTAGGATTCTACTTTGGGCATAGATTCATCCAACAGCAACTGATGAATATTAATTCTTTTAAAACTGAGCATGTTATTCATACTATGTTATTTTAACAAAATATTTTATGGCTCAAGTCACTACTATTGTTTAAAAACCAACCCTGCAAAATAAAAACTACTATAAGCAAGTTAACAGAGTTTATCTGTATTTCCCTAGTAATACCTTACAAGCCATGAACATCCATGCTTGCTATGCTAAGTTGCTTCAGATGTGTCCAACTCTTTGCGACCCTATGGACTGTACCCCCTTGTTCATGGTTCTTCTGTCCATGGGATTCTGGACTGGAGTGCGTTGTCATTCTCTCTTCCAGGGGATCTTCCCGACCCAGAGACAGAATCAGCGATGAACATTCAAGGGTCCCTCTAAGAGATTTCTGATTATCAAATATATCTGGCAACTGTGACCTATGCCTTTCTCTTTTGTACAATTCCTTTTACAAATTGGCTTTAAGAAGTTTGATTATTGGGGGAAAATACTTCATTCTGTTTAACACAGTACTTTGCACACTTATTTAGAAGTACCAACTTTAAGGAAAGAATACTGTTGTAGAAATTTCTTTATAATTTTATAATATGTAGTCAACTGCTTTAGAAATTTTTCAGATGATTCAAAAAAGGGATCATCAACTCTGAATCAAGTCTTCAAAAAAGTGCCACTGTATTCTAGAGGAATCCAGGATGCTGGCAAAGCATACTGACTTCAGGAAAGCTGAGAGAGGCGATGGAGAGAACAGACTCAAATAAGGAGATGCTTGATGTTAGACTTAGTGATCATGGCTTGCGTTCTACACTTAGGAGTCCGGTAAGTTTTAACACAGGCTCAACAAGCAAAGAGCACAGGCTGGAAATCATTTGGGTTTGGGCTCAGGCTCTAGATCCACCACATGCTCTCTAGGGGCCTCAGGCAACTTACTTATTTAACCCTCTGAGCTTCATTTCCCTCTTCTGAATAATCTTAAGAAGTATACCTACCTCAGAGGGTGGCTGTATAAAGTAAATAAGACAACAAGTGAGATGAGACCAGCACAACAGAAACTGAAATAATTTTATGTTCCTTTTTCTTCTGGAATGACACACTCATTTTCAGGCAGTTTACCTGGTTCACTACTAAGTCGCTTCAGTCGTGTCCGACTCTGTGCAACCCCATAGACGGCAGCCTACCAGGCTCCACCGTCCCTGGGATTCTCCAGGCAAGAACACTGGAGTGGGCTGCCATTTCCTCTCCAATGCATGAAAGTGAAAAGTGAAAGTGAAGTCGCTCAGTCGTGTCCAACTCTTAGCGACCCCAGGGACTGCAGCCGACCAGGCTCCTCTGTCCATGGGATTTTCCAGGCAAGAGTACTGGAGTGGGGCGCCATTGCCTTCTACCTGGTTCACAGTGGGTTTCAAAGGTCCCAGTTTTCTGCTGTCAAAAGACATTCTTAAATTTCTACCTAAAGGCAGCATCTATTGTTCTGAGACAGTTTACTCAGCAAAATTTGAACCATGTTGTATTTGATAGAGCTTGTAAATGTCTGTAATCTGACGACTGCTCATTAACTAGTTGGCCACATTCCCTCTCAAGACTCACACAGAGTAACACTGAGCCAGCAAGAGTCTGTGCTGCGTCCTCAGTTACTTGGAGAACCATCCCTTCCTTGAGGATCCCCTTGCCAAAGTTAGTTACAAGAGAGTGGCAAGGTCTGATGCTTGGGAACCTTGCTGCATGGAATTGATGAAGGCTATGATGATACTGGCATCTAGTGAGTGTGAGAGACGCCACAGGCTGGAGCAGTATTTCCAAAGGCATCCTTCTCAAAATGTTTATACATATTAAGCAAAACTCCAAAGAGTCCCATACTAAAATAAGTTTAAGAAATGTTTAAATAGGTCTCTCTATTGTAGCACTTCTAAGAGTGTTTAAAAGGTACTGGGAATCTCCAAGAAGAAGCCAGTATGCAGGTTTTGGTAATGTTATCTCTAACAGACATTTGCTCTTTGGAACACGATAAGGATTGAGTTACAGACCTTAGAAGCAAACAGTGATTTTATTGTACTGATGATCTCCACACGGATGAGTAACTGGCTTCAGAACATCAGGACTCTACTTCATTCTGAAGTTCCTCTAAGACTAATGACAGGATTGTAAGTTCCATCTTGGTGACAAACACTGTTGACATAAGTCAACCTAATGGGTCATTCAGGGAATTTAAGAACCGATGCTGTGGCCATGAGGATAAAAGAAGACATGGAGCTGACCAAAGCTGGGACTCTGACTGGAAACTGTATTTACAAAAAGAATTGTCGCAATAGACGTGAGGAACTCAGGACCATACAAGACCCTAAAAGCATAAACATATATATATATAAAGAATAACCCAGAAGATTTAAGGAATGAGCCATGTCAAAATGAAGCTGCAAGAACAAAATATTCTTCCCTTTAGTTGGTGTCTCTAACAAGTTAACCCTGAGTGACTAAGGTGTTTAGTTCCTGAACTCAGGAGAAGTATAGAGTTATCACACACAATTGTTATGTGTAAGATGGTTTGACAGGGTTTGTTTTTTTTTTTTCTTCTAAGATCCAAATCTTCCTCATGGCTACCTTCTATTTCAAAATTAACTTTTCTCTCTTTTTTTTTTTCTGTGATGGACAGCTCCTGTCTTCTCTGAACTTGAATTAACCCAAGAACCAAATCCACACCATCCAGCTTTAAATAATTCCATGTATATGTACTTCTCTCCCCACAGAGAAAGTTCCTTTAAAGGAAGGAACCTATATCTTATAGATTTTTGCATATGTTTTAAAATTGAAGAACAGTTGATTTACAATGTTTCAGGTATACAAAAAAATGATTCAGTTATATATACATCTATTCTTTTTCAAAATTTTTCCATTCTAAGTTATTATTTGGTATTGAATATACTTCCCCAAGCTATACAGTAAATCCTTGTTGCTTATATATTTTATGTATTCAGGTCAGTTGCTCAGTCATGTCCGACTCTTTGTGACCCCATGGACTGCAACACACCAGGCTTCCCTGTCCATCACCAACTCCCGGAGCTTGCTCAAAATCATGTCCATTGAGTCGGTGATGCCATCCAACCATCTCGTCCTCTGTTGTCCCCTTCTCTTCCTGCCTTCAATCTTTCCCAGCTTCAGGGTCTTTTCCAAGACCTTTTCATGTATTGTAGCTTGTATCTCTTAAACCCATGCTCCTAATTTATCCCTTCCCCCTTTCTTCTTTAGTAACTATAAATTTGTTTTCTACGTTTTTGAGTCTATTTCTGTTTCATAATAAACTCATTTGTATTATTTTTTTAGATTTCACATGTAAGTGATATCGGGCTTCCCTGGTGACTCAGTGGTAAAGAATCCACCTACCAAGCGGGAGATTTAGGCTTGATCCTGGGTTAGGAAGATCCCCGGGAGAAGGAAATGGCAACCCACTCCAGTATTCTTGCCTGGGAAATCCTATGGACAGAATAGCCTGGAGAGCTACATTCCATGGGGTCACAAAAGACTCGGACACAACAGAGCGATTAAACAATAAGTAATATCATATGATATTTGTTTTTGTCTGACTTACTTCATTTAGTATGATAATCTCTATCCATGTTGCTGCAAAAGGCATTATTTCATTATTTTTTTATGGATTTTTTTTAACATATCTTATGGATTTTTGGATTCCTAACTCAGTAGCTGTGTCAGTACCTGGCACGTGGATAAGCTATAAAATTTTATTGCTGTACATTACTAATAAACATTTGCTGGTTTTATATTCCATAAAGAAGGGGGTGGATAACATTAAAAAGATGTTATTCTTAGAAAACAAAGACATAACCCCCTCCCACTTGACCTCAAATAGACATTTTTTTATGCAGTGAAAAATTGTATACTCTTAATTAGAGACTACAGAACATGATGTAGACAGCTTCCCATATTTAAAGTAAGCCTTATCTGTTTCATGATGGGAGTACAACGTCTTAGTCCTAGCATCTGGCTATTTGAAACCTTACATTTGCTGCCACGATTCATATAATGTTTTCTTACCAGGTTGCAGATTTCACATTCACCTTTCTTTCTCCCTCTCTCCCTCCCTCCCCATTCTCCCTCTCCTATTTTCCTTCCTTCATTTCTTTCTGTATTTGCCCCCTGTGCAAATCCAATTAAAACAAACACTGGCCAAGACTTCTCTTTGCTCTCTCAAAGTGTCTGCCAAAGTTTTTGTGTAGTCTTACTATGTACTGAATGTTAACTCTGTTTTCAAACTGAGAATGACTTGGACCCACTTTGTTTATGCAAATTCAAAAATGTCCAAAGTTAAAGAATGAACAAAGATACGCCGTGTGGGAGATAACACTGACCAAGGTCTAACACTGTGCCCTGTTGTTCAGTTGCTGAGTTGTGTCCAACTTTTTGCAACCACATGGACTGTAGCCCACCAGCCTCCTCTGTTCATGGAATTTCCCAGGCAAGAATACTGGAGTGGGTTGCCATTTCCTTCTCCAGGGGATCTTCCTGACCCAGGGATCAAACCCATGTCGCCTGCTTGGCAGGCGATTCTTTCCCACTGAGCCACCTGGGAAGCCCAACACTGCTCTGCTCCTCTGTCACCTGCACCCAAGGTGTTTATCTCATTCCCTGCTGCCACCCTCACTCCAATCCTAGGGACGCAGCACTCCATCTGGACAACTGTGGCACAGATATAGATACAAATGCCTTCTGCCTCAGATTCCTAAATACCAAAGACCTAAGAGAAAAGACAAAGGCCAACAGCCACACATGCACAGCTCCTCCTCCCCACTACATTCTCCCCGGTTGTGTGGTTCTGAGCCTTTGCACACACTATATACTGTCTGCCCTGAGTGCTTTTCCTTCCTTTTCTACTGTGGAACCCTCTACTCATTAGTTTAATCATAAAATAAGTTTTACCTCTTTTGTGAAGCTTTTCTTGATCCCTTCTCATCCCCATAGAGTTGATGACTCTCTTCTTTGTGCCTTTTTAATACTATGGATTAACTACCATTACTGCATCTTCAATACAGGATTACTTCTATTTACTTATATGTCTGCCTCCTCTATCAAAAGCAAAGCTGAAAGCTGGGGATGTGTCTTATCCGTTTTATATCCCAGGCTCTAGTATTATGTCATTGTCTTCCATTACTCCATTAATGGGATATTACTCCATTTATGGAATATTTACTCCATAAATATTTATTATTGATCTATGGTATCAGCAACACCTCAAGGAAAGATGGGTGCACAGAATATATGGGGTCCTGGGTGCATGGAACTGACATCCTAGGTGGGGGAGATAAATTAACCTATAAATAGATGGTTCTATTTATACAAGACAAGATGGTTCTATTCAGACAAGTGTGCAGGAGATGGAACATACTTTGGATTGGGTGGTCAGTGAGATTTACTGAATCTTACCACCATGTTGAAGAATTGATGCTTTTGAACTGTGGTGTTGAAGAAGACTCTTGAGAGTCCCTTGGACAACAAGGAGATCAAACCAGTCAACCCTAAATGAAATCGACCCTGAATATTCATTGGAAGGACTGATGCTGAAGCTCTAATACTCTGGCCACTGGATGCAAAGAGCTAACTACTGGAAAAGACCCTGATGCTGGGAAAGATTGAGGGCAAGAGGAGAAGGGGATGACAGAGGTGAGATGGTTGGATAGCATCACTGACTCAATAGATATGAGTCTGAGAAAACTCCAGGAGATAGTGAAGGACAGGGAAGCCTGCCGAGCTGCAGTTCATGGGGTCACAAAGAGTCTGGCATGGCTTAGCAACTGAACAACAAGATTTACTGAGGAGGTGACATCTGAGCTGAGACCTCAGTGAAAAGAAAGGAAACAGCCATATAAAGATCTAGGAGGATAGCACTCCAGGTAGAATGAATAGCATGCTTGCTGAATGAAAACTTCTTGAGGATTAAAGAAGCATAAAAACACTGACTCACAAAGTCAAGGTTTCTATTTCTAAAGTAGGTCATGTGAATCCAGGACTCAAGGTCCTCAATGTCATTCTAACTCCTGAAGCTGGCACACCTTTGCCAGCACTCTACCTTGGACCCTCTCTGATTCTCCCCTTGCCTCCCCCATGAAGGTCACCATCTTAACAACTTTTCACTTCCAGACATCACAGCCCTCACTATGCTTTCACACTGGTGTTCTACGACCTGGGATACATGAACAGACTTTTAGTATCATATGTACAATTTTCACAGATGTCAGCTTTCAGGTTAAAGGATCTACAGTTTTCTCAAAATAATTTTTAGTCTACAAGAAGGATAGAATTGGCTTGTCTAGAGCAAGCATGAGAGATGGTCTCGGATCTCAAGGAAGACCTCGTCATCCTGTATGTAAGGGTCTGGTATTCAAAACACAAAACAATGCAGCAACCCCAGAGAAGCTGTATAATCAGCACAATGCATGGAACTGGAGTACAAGGCAAGTCAAAACAAAACAGATTGAACAGGAAAACTGAGCCTGTTGAGCGGCTTCCAATAATACTTCACGGAGAGCAGACATGGGAGACTCTGACCTTAGATGCCGAGGATTCAAGGTGATGAAGTCCTTGCTCTCAAGGAGCAAGGTCCACATCAGAGGCAGAAATAATGCCAATGCCATGAGGACTAAGGGACTGAAGGGCAGGAGGGACTGTGTAAACAGAACTTAGAAACACAGAGTCTGAGAAGTCTTCAGAAGAAATGATATTTAAAAAAGTATTTCATCAGACCTGGTAGATAGAAGTAGGTGGTGAGGGGAGAATGAATTTTAGACAGGGGAAATGGTACAAAAACCATAATGACTCCAAATTAGGAAATAATCCTTTGTTCCATGAAGAGAGTGAGGCTGGATTGGGAAACTGAGAGGGAGGCCATGGCACAGGCCCACCTGGTCATTAGTATCCTTGACTTCCAAGTAAACATGAGTCAACATGTGGTTAACTGCAGGCGGCTGGAAAAGGTAAAAGATCAGCAGAGTAATGGGCAAAATTGATAAAACAGAAGAAAACAGATATCTACTTCTGATATAGCCTGAAAATGAGTACAGAAAAGAGGTTGTATGCATTCTTTACCTTTTTTTTTTTTTCCCTCAGAGACTGGAGAAAAATTAAGTCCAGATGTTTGGAATAGCTTGACATATGGTAATGATAGGATATAACAGGCATTATATCCTTAGAGCCAAAGAAATGCATTGGATGAGTTTCAGTGAAATGATCTTCCTAGATTCTAAATTGCTCTATTTGTTGGAACTTTGAAAAAAGCCAGACTCCCCTCAAGGCCTTTCCAGGACAAATGAGATCCCTGGGGTATACTCAGATCGCGTCTCTACTATGAAAGTCTAGATAAATTCACTGCAGAAACAAAAGTCTTCCCAAAACTGTTTATTTCTTGTTATGTCACCTATTTCAGAGATCACCAACTGCTTACCAGTCTCATGGCTAGGGAATCCTCATCTTGAATGAGGATAAGGAGAACTTAATGAAATGTGGAGGGCAGAGAAGGCAGCTGAAATTTTATCAAAGTGATTTTAAGTGCCGCAAAAGTTTTGATTTCTAATTCTTTCGCACCAGTATCTTTCCTCTTTTCCATCTTCCACATGGTTCTTCCTCCATATTTTCCTCTCAGGACTTAAGAACACACACCCTCTTGAGCTCTGTATAGAAACACTAGAAAATGATCTGCTGAGGACTAGGAATGGAGAAGAGGACACATATTTGGTGGGATTTCGGGGAGGATTACAAAGAGATAAAAAGGCCTCGGAGGATACTGAAAGGCCTCTGATTTCCCGATCAATTAGACACACTTACCAGTGTATGAGATACCTCCAGGAAGTTGTGCTGGTTCTGAAAGTGAGCCATGATCATTAAAGCAAGGCAGCTTTCTCCAGGCTCAGAAGTGACTGACCTTGACCAGAAACATGTTTTTCAGAAATGGTATACTATCTCTTGACACTGATCTCCAAAATTAAGATATTGTGAATGTGTGGCAATCAGACTGAACTTACACAGTCTCTTCTCAGGGAGAAAAGACAACAGTGTGTGGTCTATTTTAATTATGAGAATGTTCTTTCATTATTCAACACAGACAGACAAGTTTCAAGTCACGCATTCACACTTACAATGGGGCTACTGAAAGCAGCCTGTCTGGAATGAGGCACTTCACTGGCTCCTTCTCTACTTTCTAGAGCGAAACAGCTCCCAGTAAGATGATTCGAGGAGATACTTCCTAAAGGCCGACTGTGAACTGTCCTGCAGCTGAGGGCCCTCGGTTTCGCCATATTGCTGAGGGAGCCACTGGGAGTGTCGGCGGAATCTTCATCTTCAGAGGCAGCTTCCTGATAGGATTCCAACCTCTTGGCTGAGGGAAAGAAAACCACACTGGGTCATTCCCTGAGATGAAACACTTGCAGGTCGAATATATCAAGCATTTTCTTAAACAGCTATTTCACACGATCCCCTCCTTTTTAAAACTTGGCTTCCAAACTCCTCCAATACACTGAGTTAAGGAACTTGTATCATTGAGAAAAGTAGCAGCAATGAGAGAGGCCACAAGAATTCCTTCCTTCACCACCTACATATTCTTCCTCTGTGGCGTCATCTGGTCCCATCTTTAAACTATTATCTCTGTGCACATTTTGGGCACATATCTGCATGGTTCACTCCCTTACCCCCTTCAAGTCTCCTTGAAGTCATGGTCCTTTGTCAGTGAAGACTTCTCAGATCTAACCACACTGTTCTTACCACCATCTATACATCATTGACCTTATTTTTAATTCTTTGAATCATCCATTAGAATATAAACTCCAGAAGGGCAGATAATTTTGCCTTTTGTTAATATGATATTCCTAAAATCCAGGGAAGGAGTTGATACTCAAAAAATACTAGCTGAATAAATAATGGACGTCTTAAATTTGGTATGGTAAATGTAGACTGCTCTTTCTATTCCCCCAGGCTCCCATCAAATCACTCTTTCTCTGGTCTTTCTTATCTTTGTAAATGAAACCTAAATATCTACCTAGCTATTTATACCAAAAATCTAGGATTATCCTTGATTTCTCTTTTCTTCCTTATCCCTAGTATTGAAAGCATCACCGACAGCTGTCTATTATTCATCTAAAATATATCCCAAATACCTAAACTTCTCTTCATCTCCAACACCTTAATCCAACTCACCATCATCTCCCAAATGGACCAGAACAATAGCCTCCTGACTGGCCTCCCTGCTGTATGTACTCTACTCCTGAAACAGTAGCTAGAGTGATCTTTCAAAGATAGAGCAGATCAGACTACTGCCCACACAAAACTTTCTAGTGGCTTTTCAGTTCACTTGGAATAAAATCTGAATTCCTTTTCTTGGCATACATAACTCAAAATGATCTGGCCTCTGATGACCTAACTTTTCTGGCCCCTCTTCCACACTAAATCTAGCCTCACTGGCCTTTCTTTACTTTGAAAACTGTCAAGCTCATTTCTGTCTGAGGGCCCCTATACTAGCTACTCCATCTGACTGGAAGGCTTTTACTCCTGAATTCAAAAACCAAGTCATTCAGATCTAGGCTCTGATATCCCCCCTAGAGAGGCCTTGCTCAACCATCCCATTCAAAGTACTTTCTGTTCATTTTGTATCATAAAGTGTAAGTAAATGTTAGTCGTGTCCAACTCTTTGAGACCCTATAGACTGTAGCCCGCCAGGCTCCTTTGACCATGGGATTCTTCAGGCAAAAATACTGGAGTGTGGTGGCATTTCTTACTCCAGGGGACCTTCCCAACCCAGGGATCAAACCCAGGTCTCCTGCACTGCAGGCAGATTCTTTACCTTCCACGCTACGGGGGAAGCCCAATCACCCAATTTTAATTCTCTGCAAAACAATTTTTAATATTTTTTATTTAAAAATTAACTAACTTGTGATAATTTTCTCCAACAGAAGTTCTATGAGAGGAGGGGCCTTGTCTGTCTTGTTTATCATTATGTCCAGTGTCTGGAATAGAGAGTAGACAATCAAAAACTACATGCTTGTTTGGACTGCTAGTTATCTGAAGTATTCATGCCAATTCTAGCTACTGAATAGGTATGGCTTTCAGGAAGTCGATTTATAAAACAAAGAGCATCTGCATATTCTATTTACTTTAACAGCTTTTGTCTATGTTTTTTAAGGACAAGGAGAGACGAAGAGGCAACACGGCGATTCTGTGTTCTAGGACTAACTCTTTCAAAAAGTGGCTTCCAGCAAATCATTTTCTAGGCCTCTGTTTTCTTACTGGAAAAATGAATGATTTGGACTCAATGACTTCAAGATCCTTTCCAATTCTGCAGTTCTGTAAGTTTATTATATTCTCTGCCTAAAAAAATACAGACTATTTCCCTATATGTCCTCTGAACTTCAAAAACAGATATATTTATTGCATCCCAAATACCCTGAGGTTCTCCATTCTTACCCATGCCTTAGCTCAAGACAGCCATTCTCCTCCTTTCTACTTACCTCAGTCCCAGTTCCTCACTGAAGACCTCTGCTTCATCCCACTCACTGGTACCACTTTATAGCTTAGACGTACTGCTAAATGTTACTATGTGCCAGCCATTTGTCTCATTTAATCCCTGTAACAACCTTCTGAGGTAGATATTATCAATACCTTCATTTTATAAATAAAGAAATAAAAATTAAAGTAAGTTTCCCCATCTCATGAGAGTGATACAGTTCTATTCAACTCCAGTTTATTAAATTCCACAGCCAGTGCTGTGAGTCTTCATGCTATACTGTTATTAAATACAGCCAAAAAATTAAAATGGTCAATATTCCCTGCTTGATTTCACTGAGTCCATGTTTTGTAGTTTAAATATTAATATGAATAATGAATAAGGGTATGAATAGACGTATGAATAACATGCCTAGCGTCAAGGGAAAATCCACTGTAGGATAGAGCATTAGCACTTACTGAGTACTTCCTTTTCATCAAGCATCTTGCTAGGTCCTTTATTTTTTAAAATTTTTTATTGTTATTATTTTCCCTTCCTTTTTCACACTTCCCCTAGCTTTCTTTGCTGACCCTTGGCCACCTTGCCAGGACCACTGCCTGTGATTGTACATGCTGTGCTAGGTCCTTTATATAAACAATTGCATATAGCTGTTATCTATATATATTTTATCTTTAAAAAAAAAATGTTATTGGCTAGAAATGATCACTGTTCCACTTTGCAGCTAAGGAGACTAAGACAGTAAACAGTTCAGAGTGGGTAGAGCTGGGATCTGAATTTGAGTCTTCATGACTCCAATCAAAGTCAGACAAGTATCTGCTTATATGTCCTTAGCAGTTACTTATAAGGCCTCCCAGGTGGCACGAGTGGTAAAGAACCCACCTGCCAATGCAGGAGACATAAGAGAGGTGGGTTTTGATCCCTGAGTTGGGAAGATCCCCTGGAGGAGGTCGTGGCAACCCACTCCAGTAATCTTGCCTGAAGAATCACATGGACAGGGGAGTCTGGCAGACTACAGTCCATAGGGCTGCAAGGAGTCACACACAACTTAAATGGCTTAGCACAGCACAGCACAGTATCGCACATAGTTACTTGTATACAAGAGGTTAGCTCAGTGATTCTGAAGGAGGGTCAAATTTATCCCCTAGCAAACATTTGGCAATGCCTGTTCACAAGTTGGCTATTACATCTTTGGGGGAGTGCTATGCCATGCAGTGGGCAAAGGCCAAGAATGCTTCTAAGTATCTTAAACAATTCCCCATTAAGACAAAGTCATCCAGCCCAAAATGTCAATAGTGCCAAGTTGATAAATGCTTGAGTAGCTAAAAAAATTTACATATTGACAATGTGATACCATTTTTAAATAATTAAAATAATATACAACATATATAAACATGAAGGTTATACTTTAGGAATTTCTCATAGTCATCAGTAGGGAAAGTATTCATCAAGGAACTGTGGAATTAGTATAGAGCCAGATAGCTGAGCTGTTCCTCTAGGATGAACTTGCTCAATAGGGACTGATAAAACTGTAAGAGTGAAATAAGAAAAGACATGGAGTAACTCAATCTTTAATCATTTGTGGGAAGCGATGAGAAATAAATAGACCAGTAAAGTTACAATGTGATTCACAAAACAAAGCTACTAAGAGCCATACTTTTAGACTCTGAATTTTTTTTTTTAATTGAGCATGAGAAGCAAAGGTTTATTATTATACTGATAAATAAAATCCATCCAAATGATCATCAAGACTTTTATTATGTCTCCTAAAGTAGACTTGAAAAGTTCCATGAATACCTCAAAGTGGCAAGAGAATTCTTGCCTTCCAGCTGGTAAGAGAAAATATACAAAGTCCGTAATGTTTCCTTCGTCTCAAGGTAGGTACTATGTTAGATGCTACATTACCTACTTTATTTCTCTCTTATTTAATCCTAATCTCTTTTCTCTTCCAATGCTCCTGTTCAAACATCCAGTAACCTTTCACGACCTATTATTTACATTTATGCGATATCTGGAAGAAGTGAGCATTAGCCTATGGAACAAAACATTTATCACACTTTTCAACGTGCTCTCCAAAGGGCCAAACACAAGGTTGAAAAGCACAGGACACTCAGATAAACTTCTTTCAACTATATCATCCCCATATCCTCCACTGAACATTTTGCTATGAACTAACTACACAAACATTTCCAGCATTCCAACTTTCACCTGCTTGTAAACAACACACTCAGCTGAGTTTCTTTCAACTGTATCATCCACACAGCCTTGACACAAAGCCTTTTATTCTAATTCCTCATATTTCCAGCATTCCAAGAATTTCTAGGCCAATATCTTCAAAGCCCCAAACCTTGATCAGTGCAAATCCACCTCCAAAACTGACTGCTGAAAAATCAAAACAATATAGAAAGGCAACGCTGACTTTAAACCTACGACACTTAAAAAGGTATTTTTATGTTTCCAGGTGTCCCTCCCACATTGAACCATGAGCTTCTCAAGAGACAAGCCTATGTCCTACTTTGACACGACAACAATGTGCTCGGTCACTCAGTCATATGTGGCTCTTTGTGACCCTATGGACTACATCCCGCCAGGCTCCTCTGTCCATGGAATTTTCCAGGCAAGAATTCTGGAGTGGGTTGCCATTTCCTCCTCCAGGTACAACAACAATACTAGCAACTAGTATTTATAAAGAATTTATTCTGTGCTATGCTCTACGTGCCTTTTAAAAAATATATTTACTTATTTGGCTGTGCACTCATCTCACATGCTAGTAAAGTAATGCTCAAAATTCTCCAAGCCAGGCTTCAGTAATATGTGAACCGTGAATTTCCTGATGTTCAAGCTGGTTTTAGAAAAGGCAGAGGAATCAGAGATCAAATTGCCAACATCCGCTGGATCATGAAAAAAACAAGAGAGTTCCAGAAAAACATCTATTTCTGCTTTATTGACTATGCCAAAGCCTTTGACTGTGTGGATCACAATAAACTGTGGAAAATTCTGAAAGAGATGGGAATACCAAAGCACCTGACCTGCCTCTTGAGAAATCTGTATGCAGGTCAGGAAGCAACAGTTCGAACTGGACATGGAACAACAGACTGGTTCCAAATAGGAAAAGGAGTATGTCAAGGCTGTATATTATCACCCTGCTTATTTAACTTATATGCAGAGTACATCACGAGAAACACTGGACTGGAAGAAACACAAGCTGGAATCAAGATTGCCGGGAGAAATATCAATAACCTCAGATATGCATGGAGAAGGCAATGGCACCCCACTCCAGTACTTTTGCCTAGAAAATCCCATGGACGGAGGAGCCTGGTAGGCTGCAGTTCATGGGGTCGCTAGAGTCAGACACGACTGAGCGACTTCACTTTCACTTTTCGCTTTCATGCATTGGAGAAGGAAATGGCAACCCACTCCAGTGTTCTTGCCTGGAGAATCCCAGGGACGGGAAGCCTGGTACGCTGCCATCTATGGGGTCGCACACAGTCGGACACGACTGAAGCGATGCAGCAGCAGCAGCAGATATGCAGATGACACCACCCTTATGGCAGAAAGTGAAGAGGAACTAAAAAGCCTCTTGATGAAAGTGAAAGTGGAGAGTGAAAAAATTGGCTTAAAGCTCAACATTCAGAAAACGAAGATCATGGCATCTGGTCCCACCACCTCATGGGAAATAGATGGGGAAACAGTGGAAACAGTGTCAGACTTTATTTTTTAGGCTCCAAAATCACTGCAGATGGTGACTGCAGCCATGAAATTAAAAGACGCTTACTCCGTGGAAGGAAAGTTATGACCAACCTAGATAGTATATTCAAAAGCAGAGACATTACTTTGCCAACAGAGGTCCATCTAGTCGAGGCTATGGTTTTTCCTGTGGTCATGTATGGATGTGAGAGGTGGACTGTGAAGAAGGCTGAGCGCCGAAGAATTGATGCTTTTGAACTGTGGTGTTGGAGAAGACTCTTGAGAGTCCCTTGGACTGCAAGGAGATCCAACCAGTCCATTCTGAAGGAGTTCAGCCCTGGGATTTCTTCGGAGGGAATGATGCTGAAGCCGAAACTCCAGTACTTTGGCCACCTCATGCGAAGAGTTGACTCATTGGAAAAGACTCTGATGCTGGGAGGGATTGGGGGCAGGAGGAGAAGGGGACAAGAGAGGATGAGATGGCTGGATGGCATCACTGACTCGATGGACATGAGTCTGAGTGAACTCTGGGAGTTGGTGATGGACAGGGAGGCCTGGCGTGCTGCGATTCATGTGGTCTCGAAGAGTCGGACACGACTTAGCGACTGAACTGAGGTCTTAGTTGCAGCACATGGGATCTTTCAGTTTCAGCATGTGGGATCTAGCTCCCTTGACCAGGGATTGAAGCTGGGTCCCCGGCATTGGGAGTGCAGAGTCTTAGTTACTGGACCACCAGGGAAGTCTCCAACTGCTTTTTCATAATTTACTTTCTCTTATCCTCTTAATCATCCCCATGAAGTAGATACTATTAATATCACCAATCGGTTTTTATCATAGCCCAGAGAAATTATATCACTTGCCCAGAGTCACACAGCTTGCTGGCAGTGAAGATGGGAGTCAGGTTTAGGAGGCTTGATTCCAAAATCCTTGTTTTTAGAAACCACTAAAGGCTGCCACTACATCCATCAGATTTACAAGCTTCATCATAAAGGCACTGTGCGGACATACCCAAATTGAGGGCCACCCTACAAAATCCCTAAAGAGTGCCCCTCAGAACTCTTGAAGTGAAAAGTAAAGTGAAAGCGTTAGTCACTTAGTCGTGTCCGACTCTTTGCGACCCCCTGGACTGTAACCCGCCAGGCTCCTCTGTCCATGAAATTCTCTAAGGCAAGAGTACTGGAGTGGGTAGTTATTCCTTTTTCCAGGGGATCTTCCTGACCCAGGGTTTGAACCCAGGTCTCCTGCACTGCAGGCAGATTCTTTACCATCTGAGCAGTCACCCAAAAAAGGAAAGGCCAAGAAACTCAAAACCTAGAGCCACCTAAATGATGACTTAAGTGTTACGTGGTATCCTGGACAGGGTCTGAGACCAAAAAGACCCTTGGTAAAAAGGAAGTCCCAATAAAGTCTGGATTTTAGTTATCAATGAAGTATCAATATAGGTTCATTATTTGTGACTAACGTATCTTAAGACTAATGTAAAATGTTAAGACAAGGGAAAGTGGTCAGGAGGAGCATACTGGAATGCACAGTATCTTTATAACTTTTCTGTAAGTCTAAAACCATTCTAAAATAAAATGTTTATTATTAACATTCTTTTTCAGTAATCTTTTAAGGGAGTTTAAAAAATTTTAATATCCATATAAGTCACCTGATGTATTGTTAAATGAAGATTTTAATTGAAACTTTAAAGAGGGGCCCAAGACTCTGCATTTCTAAGATATACCTGGGTGTTGCTGATGCTTAGTCCATGAACCAAATTTATAAGTTGAAAGGTTTTAAAACAAGAAATGGTGTCATCAAATGTATTCAGTTCAACTGCAAGAACTAAGAGTACTTGCTCTTACTTAATAAGAGTAAGGGGTTACTTCGCAGCAGTAACATTTTCAATGGGAATATCTCATAGGCAATTCTTTTGACAGAAAATCCTGAAGGCTTAACTGATTTTCATTTCAGTGAATATAAGGCCTCAGGGTTAAGTTCTGAGGAAAACTAGCCTGTATCATTATCCCCTTTAGCACTGAGAGAGAGAGAGAGAGAGAGAGAGAGAGAGAGGGAGGATGGTGTGTGTTTGTATGCATATGCTTGTTTTTAAGCCGAGACTTGTCTCTTGAGCACTTCCCTGATAGCTCAGTTGGTAAAGAATCCATCTGCAATGCAGGAGACCCCAGTTTGATTCCTGGGTTGGGAAGATCCCCTGGAGAAGGGATAGGCTACCCACTCCAGTATTCTTGGGCTTCCCTTGTGGCTCAGCTGGGAAAGAATCTGCCTGCAATGTGGGAGACCTGGGTTCAATCCCTGGGTTGGGAAGATCCTCTGGAGAAGGGAATGGCTACCCACTCTAGTATTCTGGCCTGGAGAATTCCATGGACTGTATAGTCCATGGGGTCACAAAGAGTCAGACACAACTGAACGACTTTCACTTTCACAGACAAGAGATTAAGAGCTATGAATGTATATATGGTAGAAACGTGTGGACAGGCAATGTCAACACCTCCCAGAGGTGGTGTAACACTCCTTGGTTCACAGACAGGTATCTTACCAATTACAGTTCAGTCCTGGTAGCATTTGATTCTCAGTCACTTAGCATCTTCCCTGCACAAGGGGCTACAGAAGAAAAGTACTCATTGGGCAGCACTATATATATTGAGGGACAGGGCAAGAGGTCAGCTCTCCTAGATGCTACAAAATTAAAATCCCACAAATACAAAAACTAATACAGTGTTTCTAACCATATATTTTGTGAAACATGACTGCTATAAGATACTTCCCCAAAATAGGAATTTATAGTCAGATAATTTTGGAAAAGACTAATCTCACAAATGGACATAGGGGTTTAACTCCAGTGATGTTCACTGCAGTACTGTTTACTACAGCAAATGACTGTTGATAAGCTAAACTGATGGTTGATCCGTTACATAAATTGTGGCAATTATTACACTGCGATACAGCATAACCATTAGAAAAATAAGAAGAGAATGGAAAGGCAATCATGATGAAGTCTCGAGACAAATGGTTATAAAAGTCAAAGCACACTGTGATGTCACTTTGTTTAAAAAACATATATTAATGTTTACAGGAAAAAATACTCAAAAGAAAAGCACTAAAATGTTACTAGTGGTCCAGTCAGAGTGATATGACATCAGGTACAAAGAGGTGTCAGAACATCCCTGAGGTCAGAGAGATTCAAAACTAGAGGTTCTGCTGGTTGCCTTGAAGAAGCGACTGCCATGCTGTGGAGAGGTCAAAGGGCAAGGAATGATGGGCTATCTCCATGAACTCAGAACAGACCCAAGTTGACAGCCAGCAAGAAAGCAAGGGCCACAGTCCTACAACCTCAAGACTCTGACAATTCCAAAACTGGGGAACTAAGAAGAGGACCCTGAACCTCAGGTAAGGTCACAGCCCCAGCCAACCCCTAGATTTCAGCCTGGTGAGAGACTCAGGGAGGACATAGCTACCTGGACCCATATTCCTGACCCACAGAAGCTATAAGACAGTATATGTTATTTGAAGCCATCAAATTTGTGGTAACTTGTTATGTGGCAATAGAAAACTAATACAGTGATAAATAACAAACCAGAGAAGTATTTGCCACATGTAGAAGAAAAGAATTATGTCAGCATTGGTATTCAAATTATTGTTTTCCAAATAATTCAAATTATTGAACAAAGGTTCAATACAAGTGCACAAATGAAAATGGACACTGGCCAGAGACAACCTAGACAGGGACATACAAGCTGAACACCAACCCTGCCTTAATAGATAAAATCCTCCTACAGATCACTAAGAATAAGAAAAACTCATTCGTAAAATAGGAAGACGTGTAAAATAGATTTTGTCAAGGAAATTCAAATGGCTAAAAACATAAAAAGTTAGTATCTCATTGCTAATCATAGAAAAATTAAGACAATGAAACGCTAACTGCATCTACAAAACTCACAAATTAAAAAGAATAGCTTCATCCCATTATGGTTGGGTATGAAAAATAGATATTATTCTTCTGGGTTATGAGAATGTAAATTAGCACAATGCTTTAGAGATAAATTTTGTGGGATCTATAAAAATTCTATATGTGCATACTTCTGGATCTAGCAAAACCAACTTTAGATATGTGTACAGAAATGGATATTGCATGATGAATTTTATTTTGAACATTATATCTTGTCTATCTTCTTGCCTTATACTGTAAGCTACATCAGAAACTCATGTCACATGTTAGAAGCTCACAAAATATTTGTTGAATGAATAAGTGATGTTAATTGCAAGTACTATTATAACGGGCTTCCCAGATGGCACTAGTGGTAAAGAAAGTGAAAATCGCTCAGTTGCGTCTAGCTCTTTGTGACCCCATGGACGATATAATTCAGTCCATGGAATTCTCCAGGCCAGAATATTGGAGTGGGAAGCCTTTCCTTTCTCCAGGGGATCTTCCCAATCCAGGGATCGAACCCTTTTTCTGTATTGCAGGTGGATCATTACCAACTGAGTGCACCTGCCTGCCAATGCAGGAGACATAAAAGACACAGGTTCAGTCCTTGGGTTGGGAAGATCCCCTGGAGGAGGGCATGGCAACCCACATGAGTACTCTTGCCTGGAGAATCCCATGGACAGAGGAGCCTGGAGGGCTACAGTCCATGGGATCACAAAGAGTCAGACACAACTGCATAGACTTACACACACACACACACACACACACACAGCTATAATAGCAAACTAAGCTTGATCACGTACAATGCGATACTATAAATTTCATGTTAACTCATGAACTGACTTAGAAAAAAGCCCATGAGATATTGAGGAATAAAAAAAGCAAATTCCAAAATAATATTATTACTTAACTTACAAAAGAAATGTGCAAACATTTATTTTCACATATATAAGAACATACATAAAGAAATGGATGGTTATATATTCAAATTATTAACAGTGGTTCACCTCTAGGTTAATCTGTTTTGGATACTTCTCAGAATTATTTTTATAAGAGTATATTTACTTTTGTAAATAATAAAATGAATGAAGTTTAATTCTTAAAAGAAAACTTGCAATTTATATATTTACTTCCTCTTATCTACTTATCTTATTTCTTCTTAAAATAGGTATTCTTAGCCAGGGACCAATGGTTACTTATGGGCTGAGTGATGGGGTAAGGGAAGACTGTCGTCTCTTTGGAATTATTAAAAAAAATTTGTTTTAAAGGGATATGGTCCATAGGAAGAAGGGAATGGCGACCCACTCCAGTATTCTTGCCTGGAGAATCCCATGGACAGAGGAGCCTGGCAGGCTACAGTCCATGGGGTCACAAAGAGTTGGACACAACTGAGTGACTAATACACAAATGGTCCATAGAGTTTCATGAGATTCTCAAAAATATCTATAATGCAGTATCACTGACACCATATCTAACCCCAAACCTTCTACAATTGCTAGCAATTTCCTTTCCTTTCAGAGAAACCATGGTCAAAAAAAAAAAAAAAATCACGGAGGCAGAGCCTTGACTTTAACCCACCAACTCTCGACTAACTTTTGACCTACTAACTTCTAAAGAGACAACAATGAAACTCCATGAGCATCTGGACGAATTAAGTACACAATGATTAAATATCGAACTTCTGTGCCAGAATTACCGAACTGTTAAGTGGATGCAAAAAAGACAAACCTCAAGGGTGATTTTCACAGAAACTCAACACTCACCATTTTCTTCATGGCAGTAATCAAAGCCTGCCACACTACATCTTCGAAAAACCATCTTATTCTCAGTGAGGGTTCCTGTTTTATCAGAAAAGAGGTACTGAATCTGTCCAAGATCCTCAGTGATGTTCAGGGCTCGGCACTGAACAGTAGAACCCATTTTCTCATTGTAGAAATCCACATCACTTTGAATAAAATATACCTGTCCAAGCTTCACAATTTCAATGGAAACATAGAGAGAAATGGGAATCAAGACCTAAGAAGAACCAAACAATTTAAAAACGTTAAAGGGAGAAAAGAAAGGATGAAAAGCCATACAGAGCTAGACAAGTAGGAAAGATTTTTAAATTGTATGATGAGCTCAATAGAAATTACCTGTAACAAAATGATCATGGTCCAAAACATATAGAAACCTGCCAACACTGGTGATAAGCTATGTCCATCTGGCTCAGGGATATTAAAAAAGGGTATGTTTTCATATCTGCTCAACCAGATTCCATGACCTTTCAAAAAATGCACAGACATCAAAAGGATGCTATGTATATGTTATGCAAATATAAAACTTTATTTCTAAAGAGAGAGAGATGACAGTATTTATTTTGGTCGAACACCAGCTATTTGAGAAACAAATTCAAATTCAAAAGACTACATGTTCTCCTGCCTCTCTCTCTCTTTACATCTCTTCCCAGGTCCCTTTATTACTGTGGCCACATGTAATCAATATTAATGCTTTTGAGATGAAGATGTGAAGAAAATAATTATTGGCCAATAACCACCCCCACTTACTGGAGTCAAACTTAAATTCATAAATATCATTTTGAAAATATAATACTTTAAAATGAATATCTTGAGGGAAAGATGTCAGCAAATAATCAAATTCTACCTACCCAATGCACCAGTTAAACACATTACGACCAAAAGTAGGACACACCAGAGGACATCTGTATTTGCTCTTCTTTCTAATTTGCTGCGCTTGTATCTTGGTCCGCTGTTGTTCAGCATTGCTTTGGTTTCATGGCCTACATGGGTAACAAAATATTCAGAAAATGTGGAAATTAAAGCCAAGTAGCAAATATCGTATTTTAAAGTCTCTCTGGCAGACAATTTAATGAAAAGTAGTTATGTAATACACTTTGTTAAATTTAGTTTCCATTTGTGATCCATTTAGAAAAACAGAGACCAATGATTAAGATTATCAAGACAAAATTTCCTTTCTGCTGCTAGAGATTGCATTTGAATAAGTGGAAAATGTTAACTTGCAGAAAAGCACAGAGGAGACGATGGTCAAAAGTCAGAAGGGTAACCAACCTGCATAAACCACAATGCCCATGACAGCCTCTGTGTTTCTAATGGTGCATCCTCTAAGCAATAAATTCTCTTTACTGAGACCCACGCGTTCTTTGTTGGAATGTTCTCTATAAAAAAGACAGCATATAGATTTATTTTTAAATAGCAAAAATGGGAATGGAAAAATAAACACTATGAATTTTGAGTTTTCTTGATTGAGTATAAAGTTAAGCAGTTCACAGGAAAAGTTTCAAATCTGGATGTACTTGATCTAGTTATTTCCCACTTTGGGAAAAAAGACACAACTGGTTTCTAACACTGTTTTCTATCATTCATTGTTTACTAACTATTAGTACTACAAAAACTAAAAGATAATCCAAATAAGAAAACTATTTTCTGTAGTAGAAACTGTATTTGGGAGTAACTTAATAGCTGATGAGGGAAAAGTTCTTAATGGAATTAGAAATTTACTATCTCGGCCCTAGTGAAATCAAGGATTATTCTTGGCCAATAATAGTAAGTGGCTACTAAAATCATTAGGTAGAAGGCTGGTGGGGAACTTTATAATGAAAGGGTAAGGCTAACAATACCAATCTTAACATAACTACAGGACATCAAGGCCTCCAGAAGTTTAGGGACAGAAACTGCTCACCCCCCTGGGAATCTAATCAAGCTTCTATGAGAATGAATCACACAGGGGTCTGTGGCATCAGGGGATCTGTGAAGCCTTTGAAACTGTATACAGTATTTCCCTGTGTGCGTCTATGTATGTACATTCATATACATCTGCCATTTTCTAGACAGTATTTCTTTCATCAGATTCTAAATGTCTGTGAAGAGTTTTCAGGAAACAAGGCCAGAAAAACATGTTAACCATCACCCAAGGATGAAGTTGGCCAAATCTATGAAATCTGCAGGGGTAACCTCTGCAGGCAAAATGATCTGGTCTATTTAACAAGTGTCATTTTGGGGGGTGGGGGGAGGGGAGCAGAAGTGGTGGAAGAGGGAATGGGAGGGGAAATTTAGAGACATATCAACTAAATGCAACATGTACACCTTTGTTTTGATCCTGGTTAGACTATATTAACTATAAAAAAATTTTGAGATAATTGGAGAAATTTAAACAAAGAGATATTACTTTGCCAACAAAGGTTGGTCTAGTCAAGGCTATGGTTTTTCCAGTGGCCATGTATGGATGTGAGAGTTGGACTGTGAAGAAAGCTGAGTGCCAAAGAATTGATGCTTTTGAACTGTGGTATTGGAGAAGACTCTTTAGAGTCCCTTGGACTGCAAAGAGATCCAACCAGTCCATCCTAAAGGAGATCAGCCCTGTGTGTTCATTGGAAGGACTGATGCTAAAGCTGAAACTCCAATACTTTGGCCACCTCATGCGAAGAGTTGACTCACTGGAAAAGACCCTGATGCTGGGAGGGACTGGGGGCAGGAGGAGAAGGGGATGACAGAGGATGAGATGGCTGGATGGCATCACCGACTCGATGCACATGAGTCTGAGTGAACTCTGGAAGTTGGTGATGGACAGGGAGGCCTGCTGCTGCTAAGTCACTTCAGTCGTGTCCGACTCTGTGTGACCCCAGGGATGGCAGCCACCAGGCTCCCCCATCCCTGGGATTCTCCAGGCAAGAACACTGGAGTGGGTTGCCATTTCCTTCTCCAATGCATGAAAGTGAAAAGTGAAAGTGAAGTCGCTCAGTCGTGTCCGACTCTTAGCGACCGCATGGACTGCAACGTACCAGGCTCCTCCATCCATGGGATTTTCCAGGCAAAGTACTAGAGTGTGGTGCCATTGCCTAGCGTGCTGCAATTCATGGGGTCACAAAGAGTCAGACACGACTGAGCAAGTGAACTGACTGAAACAAAGACCAGGTATTAGATACTACCAAGAAATTGTTCTTAATTTATTTAAATGTTATAGTGATGCTATGACTATTTTTCTATAAAGCTTTTTTCTGTTGTATATTCATACTGAAGTATTTACAGTGAAATGATGTGATGTAGGGGCATATAGAGAAGGAAGTGGGAGGATAATTGAAACAAAGTTGGCAAAGTATAAAATAGCTAAAACTGGGTGAGGGCCCATGGTGTTCATTACACTTTATATACAGGGAAATTGTCATTATATCTGCTATCCATGCTATCTTGCAAGGAAAAGAAAAAAGAAAGCTCTTCAAGAGAAATTTGAAGAGCTTTCCTACTCTTCAAATGATGAGGAAAATAGACAAATCTGCTTTGTCATTTTACTCCTCTAACTTGCAAAGTATTTTCTTTTAAGAGGTATGTGTTTACATTCCTTCATATATATGGGTTTATGCACAAAGAGAGACCCATGGGGTCATAGTCAGAACCAGCAGTGTCCTTGGGTTTAACCTAATTCTATCAATACTTCCTGGATTTACAGATGAGGAAATTAATCCCAATATTTACATTCCCATGTAGCATTCTCAGGCATGTATCCCAGGCTTGATTAGGCTCCACAACAACATAGCATTTATTATTCCTAGAACATTTACAGGAACAGATATAATATACAAAAGCATCAGTTACAAAATTTCTTAGTGTATTAAAATTTTGGAGGATCCTCATTTTTCACCCTTACATCACTCTAGTTTACCACCTTTACATTAAAGCCCAACTTTTATTTTGATTGTACTGGCTCCAAACTCTAAACATCCTGCACTCGATGAGTGTGTATTTGGCACGTATGATATGGGACCTTCAGATTCTGTGCAAGACATGGACTGTCTGATTACAGCCTTCATCCATTCAAGATGTACCATATGCCCAGCACACCCACCTGAATGCCGAGAACAGAAAAACAAACTTAGATAGTCTTGGCCTCTGTGGTTTAACATGAGATGATTCATATAGAAACGTCTAAGTATAATAACAATAATATAGTTATTATGATAGAAATCTGATATTCAGCATACAACTTGGGCACAAATAGGGAAAAGTCAGTGCTTCCTGAGAGTAAGATGATCATAGAAGCCATCAATAATATAGAGAGTGAGCCTGAACATCTCAATTTCTGTTAATTTTAGAAAATAGGCCACACAGCAGGAAAAATGTAAGGATCTAGTTCAGCAGATAAAAACTATTTCACAAAAAATTACTGTATCCACCTGGGCTGACTCTACTAAATATGCATGCTCTGACTCAGATTCTGTGCAGAGTACTATATTCCAGACCACACAGAAAGAGACTAAAGTTCTGTTCTTTTCTGTCCAGAATTGTGCCAGAATCTAGTCTGAGCTTGTCAGGGGAGTCAGCGTTCCCAGTGAGGGGCTGTACAAACTGGACTCTAAGGTATTTTTTGACCCAGACCTCAGGTGTTGAAGTACAGGTCATAAAAAATGACAACCTCTAAATCTTCCAATTACAACAGGAAATGTATAAATAGTCAGCAGTTGAGAAAATAATACTAGAAATGATTCTTCTTAAACTTACGAGCATGTTTCTGATGGCAGGAGAATCTGCTAACTCCCCTTCATCATCTCGCCTCTCTATGATCTTCTATATAGCTCACCGACCCTCCAAACATACTTAAACCACTTAGGACTCCACAAAGGCACTGTGGTCTCAGGCCCCTGTGTTATAACCTGTATTGGTTCCTCAACCGAGAACGTCAGTAATTCTCTGTATTTAGTTGTATTTAGTTGTCTGCCTGGTATCTTATTTTTGATGGTTTAAGTCTGGCATTATCTCTTTATCTGGACTAAATCCTTTCCCTTTTCCCACTGCATAGCTTCCTGTCCCTGCACCAACATCCATCTGTATCAGATGCTACTTAAAGATGGTACCATTATGTTCTAAACTTCCATTTTGACAATTCTCTAAAATTTTAAACAACTTATTGAAGAATAACAAGAATCATACAGTAAATACATATACTGTACACATTTAAAGTGCAAAATTTGATGTTTTGACATGTTTCCTTTGTGAAAACATAACTACAATTAGGAAAATGAACAAATCCATTGCTTCCTAAGGTTTCCTTATGTGTTTCTGTAATCTTTTCTTCCTCTTCTCCCTCTCCCAGGCACCCACTATCTGCTTGCTATCACTATGAGTTAGCTTTCTTTTTTGAGAAATTATATAAATCAAATCATATAGTATATATTCTTTTTTGTCTGGCTTCTTCCACTCAACATTATTTTGAGATGCATCCATGTTGCTGCATATATCACTAGTGAATTCCTCTTCACTGCAGAGTCGTATTCATTGTATGGCTCTATCATTTGTTTATCCATTTACCAGTTGATGGAATATTTGGGGCTATTACAAATAAAGCAGCTCTGAACATTAGTGTCCACGTTAGTATACGGATAAATGTTTTCCCTTGAGTAACTACTTAGGAGTAGAATAACCAGATCATAAAGTAGGTGTGTATTTAATTTTTTAAGGAAATTTCCAAACTATTTTCTAAAGTGATCGTGCTTTTTCCATTCCTACCAGCAGTATATGCATATTCTAGTTTCTCTACATTCTTGTGAAAAGTTAGTATAGTCAGTCCTTTTAATTGAGGAGTTACACTCCTAAGGCTTTAACTTGCATCTTTTCACGCAGATATCTAAAGTTCATGCATTGTCTTTGGTGAAGTGTCCAATATTTTCGATCATTTAAAAACTGTACTGTTCATTTGCTTATTGAACAATAAGCAAATAATAAAGATTTTATTTAATAATAAAGACATATATTCTGAACACAAGTCCTACATGAGATATACACACTGCAAGCTATTTTCTTCCAGTTTGAATGAAAACTTACGTTTTCATTCATTTAGCAGTGTCATTTGAAAAGAATAAGTTTCTAATACTGACAAAGTTATTTAATTATTTTTGTCCTTTTATGAACTGCACTTTTGGAGTTATATCTAAGAAATCTTTGACTAACACAAGATACCAAATATTTCCCCTATGTTCCCTTCTAGGAGTATTATAATTTCAGGTTTACACTGAAGTACAGGATCCATTTTTAGTTAATCTTGGTGATTAATCTTGGTGGTGAGAGGTCTGTGTTGAAGTTTATTTTTTTTAATATGTATGTGTAATTGTTGCAGCATTTGTTGAAACAACTAACCTTTCTCCACTAAACCGCTTTTTCATCTTTGTAAAAATCCTGCTGCCCATAAATGTCTGGACCAATTTCTGGACTCTAATCTACTCCATTGACCTACTGGTCTATCATTATGTCAAAAACAAAATTTGGTGGTCTTAGCCCTCCACATCTGTTCTTCTTTTTCAAAGTTGTTTTAGTTAGATGATTCTATCTCCATATAAATTTTTAGAATAAACTTGCCAGTTTCCAAAAATGAAATTTAAAAAAGGATGGGGGTGGGCTTCTTGGATAGCTCAGTTGGTAAAGAATTGCCTGCAATGCAGGAGACCCCAGTTTGATTCCCGAGTCAGGGAGACCCCCTGGAGAGGGATAGGCTATCCACTCCAGAATTCTTAGGCTTCCCATGTGTCTCAGCTGGTAAAGAATCCACCTGCAATGTGGGAGACCTAGGTTCGATCCCTGGGTTGGGAAGATCCCCTGGAAAAGGGAATGGCTACCACTCCAGTATTCTGGCCAGGAGAATTCCATGGAGTATATAGTCCATGGGGTAGCAAAGAATTGGACATGACTGAGCAGCTTTCACTTTCAAAAATAAAAAACTTTGTTGGAATTTCAATTGGGATTACACTGAATCTACAGATCAATTTTGGGAGAAAAACTGACAACACTGAGTTTTAATGCATGAACAACAAATATCTCTCCATTTAGTTACATCTTTAGTTTATCTCAACCATGTTCAGTGATTTTCAATATGTAGGTCTTTCATATCTTTTGTCTGGTTTATTCTTAAGTATTTTTTCTGATGCTATTGTAAATTGATTTTTTAAAAAGTTTTGATATCTGAATGTTCTTTGGTATGTACATAAATACATTAATATTTTTATATTGATCTTATTTCCTACAACACTGCTAAACTATTAATTCCAGTTGCTTTTTAATAGATTTCATCACGTTTTCTACAAAGACCATCATCTCATCAATGAATAAAAGACAGTTTTACTGCTTTATCACTTACTGCTTTTATTTCGTTTTCTTTACATTAGCTAGGAGCTCCTTGAATAAAAGTGGTAAGAGATAATATTCATGTCTTGTTCTTGATCTTAGGGGAAAGATGTTTAGTCCTTCACTATTCACCACTCCAGTATTCTTGCCTGGAGAATTCCCATGGATAGAGGAGCCTGGCAGGTTACAGTCCATGGCTTCAGAAACAGTCGGGCACGACTGAGCAACTCAGCACACAACACACTAAGCATGATGCTAGCTGTGTGGTGTTTATAGATGCCCGTCAATAAGAAGAGAAAATTTCCTTATATTTTCAGTTTGCAAAAATGGAAGTTAGATTTTGTCAAAGTTTTTCTATGTCCAGGAGATTCTCACCTGGTTTTTCTTTTCCATTTGTTAATTACGGTTTGCTAATATTATAAATTACATTGTTTGATCCTCTAATGTTAACCAACACTGCATTTTTGGTGTAAGTCCTACTGAGTCATTATTACTTTCCTCTTTATATATTGTTGGGTTTGCTTTGCTATTAATCTGTGTAAATTTTTTGCATCTATGATCACGAGGGCTATACACCTTCCTTTAAATGTTTCTGTATTCTTTTGGTATCAGGACGATTCTGGTGTCAAAAGATGATTTAGGAACTTTTTTTTTTCTCTGCCATCTTCTTATAAGATCATCACTATGAAGTAGGTCTAACTGACTTCTCTTAAACATTAGGAAGGATAAAAAGAGTCGGTGGTTGGGGGCCAGAGTGAGGTACTTCGCCCGTGGCAAAGCTCATGAGGAAGGAGGCTCGACATACGCAAAGGTGGGATCAAGCCTCAGGAGTCCCCCTGGAAATCCTCGAGCATCTACCCCCATAACCAGAGCCTGCCTACTTTACTACTTTGTGCTCTCACCTACACCTCTGACTTTACAGGGGGTTGTCCCCCACCACCTCTTTCGGAGAAGGAGTTAACCTAGAGCTCCAGTTAATAATAATTCCTGGGCGTGATAGGAGTGTTTCAACCTACAAACTACTCTGAAGGTTCTCTAGCCTGCCTGACAGGCTTGTCCGGCCACATGTGATTGCTCACAGCCTCCCAACCGTGAGAGGCACGAGATGCTTTACGCCTTCTAAAAACAGGTTCCTTAGAAAAGTTAGAAAACTATTAGTATAATGGGCTGATTAGAAATTGTATTGGTGAAGGGTTTTTCATTTGTTGAGCCAATGTTTGTTGCTAAGTCTCCACATCCCCTGCCCTTACACACATTAATGAATATATAGAAGAAATAAGTATTAACCTTAGATATTAATCACATTAGACCTTAGGCTAAGTAAATTCTTTCCTTAACTAAAACCCACTACACCCTCACCCTATAGGAATGTAACTTTATTTGGGTGGCGTCTGTTTTAAGAATAATCACCCCTGGAGAAATAAGTGTCCTGGTTGACTGACTGTTGTCAAAAGGAGAGGGTCATAAATTGTCAGCAGGCCCCTGGCCAGAAGATGATGTAACACCCCTAAGACCTCTGTATACATTTGTATGAAGCACCTGACTTTGATAAAAGTCAGGACTGCTGACCCCCCGTGACTTTTGCATAACATCTCAGTGTATAAAAGTAGACCATGGAAAATAAAGAATTGGGATCAGTTTCTCGAAATACTGGTCTCCCCATGTCGCTCTCTCTCTCACTCTGGCTGAGTCTCCATCTGGAGTAAGGAACCTGCCATGCTTACTAATTATGCCTGGGCTTCTAAGATCCGACCGGGGAGGCCTCAGTGTCTCCTCTCCTTCGGGAGAACGGAAGGACGCCTGCGGCCTTCGTAAGTGGTGCAAACTTCTTGTCTTGAAGTTTTATTGGTCTCCCGCGTAAACCAAGCTACTCAGCCTCTTTTCTCCACTGAATTTTCCTACTGAGCTATCCTCATTCTATTACTCTTTACATCTCTAATTAATACCTAATTGAAGCTATTGTATCCTGATACTTGCCGACGCCGTCCCTGCTTCGAACACCCTGGATCAGCCGGGGTCCACAGTCGGTAACTTGGATCAAAAAATAAAGCACTTAAATGGCAGAAGCAAGCCAGAAATCAGGTTAAGACCCTAAATTCTACCTTCCATTGGAAAGGGATACAGATGCCATAGGAAGCCTCCAGATGGATGCTGTTGTGGATTCCCATAGTTTTTCTTAAATGTGTTTCAAAGTCATTGGCTAACTTTTACCAACTGAGTTGCCCACCTACTCTAATACGACAGAAGGACACCATCCTGTTATGTCACTTAAGCTGCTATGTCTGTCCAAACACTTTCTTCCAAATAACTAAGATGTCTTGGGCTTAACATGGAGCTCATGTAAATCATTCATATATCACTGAAAGAGATTCTAGGGTTATTTTAAGAACAAGATTTTGTTGTTGTTTTAAAAATATACATAGGTAAATATTTATCAAATAATTAAAATAAGCCAAATTTATAGGTAGCTTAACTTACAGCCCTTAGTGATTTAACTTGGGTATAAGTACACAAAAGTTTTGTTTTTTTTTTTAGTTAAATATAACTGCAACATACAATTCCACTCACACCCACAAAGGAAAAGTCTTGTATCACTCACAGGAAGCCTCGGAATCTGTTGAGGTCATTGTTTGGACTTTCACATTCTATCCTACTGGAGAATTTCTCAGGATCAACTTCAGAGTCCTAAAAATATATATATTTCAAAAATTACCACACAAAAATTAAAGGTTAAATCTTGAGATTTAAGTGTTTATCCTTTCACTAAGATAAAAGGTATTCATGTCACAAAATATATGTCAAAAATTGCCCAAATGAAGGAAAGTACACACATAATTATGAATGAATAGATAAGATGAGAATGGTCCTAGAGCATTAATAAATATCTTCAGGTGATAAGAATGGCTGAACTGTACACCGAAATTCATGCAGGACTCCCTGCAGGAGGGAGCTTCTCCTACAAAACACACTCTTTTATCCGAAAGACACTGAAAAGCTGAAAATACTTTTCTTATTGTTCTTTACACATATAGGTAGTTTCTGAGATTAAGTGTATATCTATATACACACACACACACATACACACACACACACATATGCATGTAATATAGGCTTCCCAGGTGGCACTAGTGGTAAAGAACCCACCTGCTAATGTAGGAAACATAAGAGGTACAGGTTCAATCTCTGTGTTCGGGAAGATCCCCTGGAGGAGGGCATGGCAACCCACTCCAGTATTCTTGCATGCAGAACCCCATGGACAGAAGAATCTGGCGGGCTACAGTCCATAGGGTCACAAAGAGTCAGACACAACTGAAGTGACTTAGCATGCATGCATACTGTATATAAGTACTCTGAGCATGCATGCATTTAATCTCAGCAAATTTTATTTAAAAAATTAAATCTAGATAGATCTCACAAAATTCTGTAATAGGTCAAAAAATAATTTTAAAATGCTTTATGAAACCAACAAGTGAATAAACAGTGTCTTACAGAAAATAGGCATGGCTTGTATAATGCATGGATTCACTAAGAACAAGCCACATCAATCTTATATCCTTTCCTTTTTTTATATGGTTTTTTGGATAAGATAAATGCTACTGATACATCTCAAAGTATTGATATGTGTATCAGCAAACATTTGAAAAATGAGTCATATGATCGTGTGATTTGGCTTGCTAATAATTGATATTTACTGAGTTCTTCTAATGAGTTAGAATCTATATTATGCCCTTTAAACATCTTAACTATTTTCTTCTTCACTAGATACTATAATTAGGCCTAATTAACAGATGAGGAAAGATACACACAAAGAGGACCAATAATTTGCTAAAGGTTTCAAAACAAGAAGGTTTTTAGAGTCAGGATTATAATTGAGGCCATAAGAGTCTGGAGAGCTTACCCTTAACTGAATGTAAAGTATGCTGATTAATCAACTGGTATCACCCCTCAAAGTAGGTATTTAGTGGTATGTAATTTCCAAGTGGTAGAGGATTTTTACCAATGTTTTAAGTGTGAAAATGCTTACAAATGTGACAATGACAGGAAGTTGAGAGGCATAACAATCAGAGGATCTAAATTAATCTATAGGTAGAAAGATGGACTTAATGTGACAAGATCAAATTTACCAAAGGATATAATGAGGTTACAATATTTTTGGTTTGTAAGAAACGTGACTTAATAGTAGTTCAAGTAAAAAAAAAAAAGTTACATTTTAAAATACCTCATTTTAAGTGCTTCCAGAGAAAGGAAAGAAAGACTGATAGGCACTTTGCATGATGTTTTTATATATATATTCTTCATTTTGTCATACAACAGGCTATGAGGGAGGTGTCATCATTTCCACTTTAATAAACTGAGGCATAAAGTCTTTAAGTGACCTCCCCAAAACCACACAGTAATTAAATGACAGAACTGTTTGAATGTTACTCAAACTTGTGTTAATATAAATTCAAAGTTCTTATTTCCCTCTCCACAGTATGTGAAGAGTCAGAGCTCTGTGGCATGAGAAGTTATGAAAGTCTTAAAAGGCCTTGATACATAAGTAATTACCAGATTTTAGGAACAATAACCAAATGATATCTCCAGCTTCAATAAAACAACATACAAATAGAAGCTTAAGAAAAACAGAAGTTGATCATTTCTATTACAAAAGAATTTTCCAAAACTGTTAGGTTTCGTAAATTCAATTCCCAGAAATGTGATTGTCAGAATGAAATGTCTGAACTTCGAAGTCATTATATCCTATTATCTATGAAATATGGCACACTTCTACTGATATCTGGAATTACATTAAGCCCTCGAGACTTCTATTTTGTAAAGGTAAAAATATATTTGAAACATCTCTTTATCTGTACATGTGAAAATGAGCTCAGTCATCTTCTGAAAAGAAAATGTTAATATCACCAATGGAGAACACATTTTTTACCTGCTCTGCATATCTCCGAACCACCTGCTTCTGTTTTAAATTGCTCTCTCCATCAAGACCAGAAGTCTCAATGTGACAGATTCCATCTGGATCAGTGGAAAAGAGTAAAACCATATCTGCAGGAATGACCTCATTACAGGAAAGGTGAATAAAGTCCCCAACAGTAACATCTTTCCAGCATCTGTCCACATATTTTTTCTCTTTCCTAAAATTGAAAAAAAAAAAAAAGTTTAAAAAGAATCTCAAGCCCAAAACTCACATAATGGTTTTTTTTTTTTTAATTTTAGTTTATAACTTAAAGTGATTTAAAAATTTAGGGTGATCTGTTAAATGCTAAAAGGGGAAGCCAGAGAATTTGTAAAACTTAAATTCCACAGCTTGCTTCATCTGAAAATTTAGTTACTAAGTTTTTCAATTCTTTTTTTCCTGTGAGATTTTGAACCATTATGTTAATTGAGTAATTCTGGAATAAAATTAAAATTAACACTGGATGGGTTTATTCATAAATGAAGCATTTCCTGCGTGCTCTCCATGTCAGGTATCAAGGATCCAAAAGTGCACAAGATACATTATCCGCTCTTGGAGAGCTTCTCATCTGGTAGATAGGATGAGTAAAATAAACTCAAAAGAAAATAAACACCCAGACATTTAAAAAATCATTATACCAGCATATTAACACCCACAGTGTATGTATTCAGTCACTAAGTTGAGTCCAACTCTTTGCGACCCCATGGACTTTAGCCTGCCAGACTCCTCTGTCCATAGCATTTCCCAGGCAAGCATACTGGAGTGTGTTGCCATTTCCTTTTCCAGGGGATCTTCCCGATGCAGGGATTGAACCTCTGTTTCCTGCATCTCCTGCACTGGCAGGCGGATTCTTTACTGCTTGAGCCACCTGGGAAACCCCATTAACACCCCTAACTATCATTTAATAGAAATACTGGTTAAAACAGTTCTGAATTGGCTATAGCTGATCCCTAGAAAGGAAAATAAGAATTTTTAACCCTTTTTGAAAGTGCAGGTTTTCATTCTATATATTCAATTCTTTTTAAAAGAAAGGCACATTAATTGAGGTTGATTTGCCTTAAATCTCTTGCTTTGTGCTAAAGTTTTACCAAAGTTTTTACAGCTTTTCATAAAAAATGGCATGAATTGGATTCCACAAAGCGTTTTCCTTAGGAGTAGAATAGTAAGTTTGTATCATAGAAAACCATGTAACTAGTTAAGCAGCATTTCGCATCCAATGATTCCAACAAGGTCTTAAAAAGATCTGTCTCATTTCCTTATTGTCTCCCATGTATCTGTAAAGAACTAGTATTTGTCATAAAAAGGCACTTATTTTAAAGTAAAGATTTATTTTCTATTATGGAGCTAAATACTCAAATTTGTTGTCAAGAAGCTTAGGAGATAGCTATATTCTAAAAGCTATATGACCTATATATTAAAAATGAATGCATCATATTAAATAGAAATGCTACATGAAGCCAACACTTACATACTTCTGCTACACAGAATTATACTGTTATTTCAAGAAATAATTCATCCAAAGGGCTACCTAAGAAGAATATTTTCAGGATATAGTCTCCCAAAATACCTTATGTACAAAGTTGAATCCAACTAAAAGAATTCCTTAATTACCTAAAGAGTTTGTTAGTTTACCACGAAAGATAAATCAATGCTTTGCTTTAACAGTTTTTCTTTAGTGTTTGAATGTATCAGTTTACTCTTCCATGGAAGCAAGAAACAGAAGACCCAAAAGGTAGGCAGGAATCACATTTTGAAGGTTCAGTCCTACTGCCATTCCTAGAAATAAGGATTTTCATTTCATAAAAACAAACAAACAAACAAACAAAAAACTGGAAAATCACTAAAGGTTCATAGAAGAGTATGATCCTATTTCTACTTGCTCAATCCTGCTGCAGAGTAATGGATGGACTGTTGGGTGGCAGGCTGGTTAGAAATAGGAATGGCAAGAAACCAATGGAAAGATACTGAAATAATTCAGGGAAGGGATAAAGATGATTACAATCAAGACAGTAGCAAAAAGGATGGATAAAATGAGATTAAATCAAGATAATATTTGGGTAACAGAGACAAGTATTCTGACTTATTATACACAAAAAAGTTATCAAGGATGATGCTGTGGTTTCAAACCTTCATGGTGAATGGTCTTTTTTACCATGTCCCAGGTTTTAGAAGTAACAGGATGCATCATAGGGAAGATAATAAATCTAGTTTGAAAAGTTTTACGTAGGATATAAAATTGAAGAGGTCCAGCATTTTGAGGATTTTGATCAGAAGTTCACAAGTAGAAATATAGTACCTACAACTCCTAGGCACAGAGAGAGCAATTGACACCAGGCAAGGAGATCCAACCAGTCCATTCTGAAGGAGATCAGCCCTGGGTGTTCTTTGGAAGGAATGATGCTAAAGCTGAAACTCCAGTACTTTGGCCACCTCACGCAAAGAGTTGACTCATTGGAAAAGACTCCGACGCTGGGAGGAACTGGGGGCAGGAGGAGAAGGGGACGACAGAGGATGAGATGGCTGGATGGCATCACCGACTCGATGGACGTGAGTTTGAGTGAACTCTGGGAGCTGGTGATGGACAGGGAGGCCTGGCGTGATGCAATTCATGGGGTCGCAAAGAGTCAGACACGACTGAGTGACTGAACTGAACTGGACTGAAGGATATGGGATTCCTTAGGGAAAGAAACTTCAAGGTGATAGGGAAGTGAAGTAAGATTCAAGAGGAAATGTTGGAGAAATCAAGAAAGCTGGAAATTTCAAAATATTTACACTGTTTACAACAGCTAGAACATGGTAGCAAGCTAGATGTCCATCAACAGATGAATGGATATATACAATGGAATGTTACTCAGCCATAAAAAGGAACAATCTGAGTCAGTTCTAATGAGATGGAAGGAACCTAGAGCCTGTTATACAGAGTGAAGTCAGAAAAATAAAGATAAATGTTGTATACTAATGTATATATATGGAATCTAGAAAGCTGATACTGATGAAATTATTTGCAGAACAGCAGTGGAGACACAGATATAGAGAACAGATTTATGGACATGGTGGGTGGGGGAGGGAGAAAGGAGAGGGTGGGAGGTATGGAGAGAGGAACATGGAAACTTACATTACCCTATGTGAAATAGATAGCCAACGGGAACTTGCTGTATGACTCAGGGAACTCAAACAGGTACTCTGTAACAACCTAGAGAGGTGGGATGGGGACGGAGATGGGGGGGCGGAGGGGACATATGTATACCTATGGCTGATCCATGTTGATGTCTGGAAGAAACCAACAAAATTCTGTAAAGCAATTATCCTTCAATTAAAAATAAAAATTTTTTAAAAAGGGAGTCATCAGAGTAACAAAAGCCACAAAGGGATCACGTCTGTGGTATGTGGTTATTAGGATGTCTGCTATTAAGTAGGGAGTATGAAATTGTTGACATGGAGAGTAAAGAAGAAAGTGAGACCTTCAGTGGGTTAAGGCATGATTAGAAGTTGAAGGAGGAGTCTACTTCATCAAGTTTAGGTCTGAAAGGAATAAAGGGTGAAAGTAGCCACTGCAAGGGAAGGGAAGGCAAAGGGCAGTAAGGATGAAAGGAACCGGGCAAGAAAAAAAAGAGAGAACTGGACACACACACAGCATGCAAGGAAGAAGCCCATGGAGAAGGCAAGGCAGGGGAGAGGAGAGAGAATGGACAGTGTTGGTTGAAGCTATCGAGAAGTAACAAGGAATGGAATTAAGAACACAGATGAAAGGACTACTATTACAAGGAAGGGAGTTACTGCTTCATGTAAAGTCAGAAGAAAGCAGGTGAAGATGACATAAGAAGGAACTGATACCTGGTTCATGCTTAATGACCTCTACTTTTTCTATGAAGAAAGGTATAAGAAAAGTTGCTGAGGATTTGTGAAAGTAGGGAGAGAAGACAGACTTGAATACTAAGGTTAAGGATTTTATTTTTCTTTCAAACCTAGTAAACAGAATTCTTCTAAGGACAAGTTTATTTACTCTCCACGGAACAAAATCCAAATGAGGTTAATTTTACAACTGAATTAACTTCACTATTCCCGATTTGGAGTTCATACTAGATTTTAAAAAGTGGCTAATGTCCCCAATAGCTGGCTGTGTGTGTGCTTAGTCACTCAGTGGTACCCGATTATCTGAGGCCTCATGGACTGGAGCCCATCAGGCTCTTCTGTCCATGGGATTTTCCAGGCAAGAATACTGGTGTACGTTACCATTTCCTCTTCCAGGGGATCTTCCCAACCCAGGGACTGAACCTGTGTATCCTGTATTGGCAGGCAGATTCTTTACCACTGAGCCATACTGATCTTAATTTATGCCAGTTACCATGTTAGATGCTAAGAATACAAAAGTGATTAAATTACGGTCATTACCCTAGAAAGCTATAGTCAAAATGTGAAAAAGAACCACAAACAGCAATTTTATAAGATAGGTATGCTCAGGCTCTTTTGGAAGCAAATAGCTGGGACATTGACCTCTGGAGGAGGCGCGTCTTGCAGGATGATCTAGAGTCATGTGAAGAAAGTGGGGCAGTATAACTGTCAAGAGTGACAGTAGAGGCATAATGCCACAGGGTATGGGTGTGTACGATGTTTTAAAACTGCAAGCTAAGCAACAATGTACATTGCCAATCTTAACTAGCTTTGAGAATCTATCAATGTGGTAGACTCTAAATGAGGTTGTATTTCCTTCTTGGACATAGAACTAAAACTAGCAGAAACTTTCTTCTTCCCTCACAGCCTAAATATACAGCCAGAATTTCCTGCATCTACTTGTTATTTGTTGCTTCCGTATTACTCTCACCATTTAGGATATAGCACTTATAATCCATCCTTCAGGTAAACTCAATCAGCTCAGTTCATTCGCTCAGTCATGTCCAACTCTTTTCGACCCCATGGACTGCAACATGCCAGGACTCCCTATCCATCACCAACTCCTGGAAGTTTACTCAAACTCATGTCCATTGAGTCAGTGATACCTTCCAACCATCTCATCCTCTGTCGTCCGTTCTCCTCCTGCCTTCAATCTTTCCCAGCATCAGGGTCTTTTCCAATGAGTCAGTTCTTTGCATCAGGTGGCCAAGTATTGGAGTTTCAGCTTTAGCATCAGGCCTTCCAATGAATATTCAGGACTGACTTCCTTTAGGATGGGCTGGTTCGATCTCCTTGCTGTCCAAGGGACTCTCAAGAGTCTTCTCCAACACCTCAGTTCAAAAGCATCAATTCTTTGGCTCTCAGCTTTCTTTATAGTCCAACTCTCACATCCATACATGTCTACTGGGAAAACCATAGCTTTGATAAGACGGACCTTTGGCAAAGTAGTCTCTGCTTTTTAATATGCTGTCTAGGTTGGTCATAGCTTTTCTTCCAAGACTGTCTTTTAATTTCATGGCTGCAGTCACCATCTGCAGTGATTTTGGAGCCCAATAAAGTCGGTCATGATTTCCACTGTTTCCCTATCTATTTGTCATGAAATGATGGGACCAGATGACATGATCTTAGTTTTCTGAATGTTGAGTTTTAAACCAATTTTTTCACTCTCCTATTTTACTTTCATCAAGAGGCTCTTAGTTCTTCTTTGCTTTTCTGCCATAAGGGTGGTGCCATCTGCATATCTGAGGTTACTGATATTTCTCCTGGCAATATTGATTTGTTTGTGCTTCATCTAGCCCTGCATTTCTCATGATGTACTCTGCATAAGACTTAAATAAGCAGGGTAACAATATACAGCCTTGACATACTCCTTTCCCAGTTTGGAACCAGTCTGTTGTTCCATTTCCAGTTCTAACTGTTGCTTTTTGACTTGCATACAGGTTTCACAGGAGGCAAGTCAGGTGGTCTAGTATTCCCATCTCTTCTAGAATTTTCCACAGTTTATTGTGATCCACACAGTCTAAGGTTTTGGCACAGTCAATAAAGCAGAAACAAGATGTTTTTCTGGATCTCTCTTGCTTTTTCAATGATCCAATGGATGTTGGCAATTTGATCTCTGGTTCCTCTGCCTTTTCTAAATCCAGCTTGAACATCTGGAAGTTCATGGTTCACGTACTATTGAAGCCTGGCTTGGAGAATTTTGAGCATTACTTTACTAGTGTGTGAGATGGTAGTTTGAGCATTCTTTGGCATTGCCTTTCTTTGGGATTGGAATGAAAGCTGACCTTTTCCAGTCCTGTGGCCACTTCTGAGTTTTCCAAATTTGCTGGCATACTGAGTGCAGCACTTTCACAGCGTCATCTTTTAGGATTTGAAATAGCTCAACTGGAATTCCATCACCTCACTAGCTTTGTTTGTAGTGATGCTTCCTAAGGCCCACTTGACTTGGCATTCCAGGATGTCTGGCTCTAGGTTGGTGATCACACCATTGTGATTACCTGGGTCGTGAAGATCTTTTTTGTGTAGTTCTTCTGTGTAATCTTGCCACCTCTTAATATCCTCTGCTTCTGTGAGGTCCATACTGTTTCTGTCCTTTATTGTGCCCATCTATGCATGAAATGTTCCCCTGGTATCTCTAATTTTCTTGAAGAGATCTCTAGACTTTCCCATTCTATTGTTTCCCTCTATTTCTTTGCACTGATTGCTGAGGAAAGCTACCCATTTTCTAGCCCCATTTTGTTCAAAGTTGCCCAGCTTTTATGTCAGTATATAAGCACTGGGGAAATCTGGGAAGAATATATTCGATTATTAATAGTAATTCCACTGGTGGGAGTTGGCTTCAGTGAGATGAAAAGGTGGAAAATGTGGACTGCTACTTCCTACTTTAACAAATCTAAACAAAGAGTGGGATTATGAATGAATTTTTCTTTTTGACGTTCATTAGTACTTCTCTGAAAAAAACACTAAAAACAATTTATATAATGAATATCACTGGCACAGAGCAGCTCAGATTTATTGGTTCAGTTCAGTTGCTCAGTCATGTCCGACTCTTCGTGACCCCATGAACAGCAGCACACCAGGCCTCCCTGTCTATTACCAATTCTCAGGGTTTACCCAAACCCATGTCCACTGAGTCGGTGATGCCATCCAGCCATCTCATCCTGTCGTCCCCTTCTCTCCCTGCCCTCAATCCTTCCCAGCATCAGGGTCTTTTCCAATGAGTCAGCTCTTCGCATCAGGTGGCCAAAGTATTGGTGTTTCAGCTTCAACATCAGTCCTTCCAATGAACACCCAAGCCTTATCTCCTTTAGGATGGACTGGTTGGATCTCCTTGCAGTCCAAGGGACTCTCAAGAGTCTTTTCCAACACCATAATTCAAAAGTATCAATTCTTTGGTGCTCAGCTTTCTTTATAGTCCAACTCTCACATCCATACATGACTACTGGAAAAACCATAGCCTTGACTAGACGGACCTCTATTGACAAAGTAATGTGTCTGCTTTTTAATATGCCGTCTAGGTGATTGACTTTATTTTGGGGGGTTCCAAAATCACTGCAGATGGTGACTGAAGCCATGAAATTAAAAGACACTTACTCTTTGGAAGGAAAGTTATGACCAACCTAGACAGATTTATTGGAGGCTTTATCAATTCATAAATCATTTAATTTTCAATCAATGTTATGTAGTTGGTACTATGAATGCACTATGCCCCACTCCCCACCTCTTACAAATGAGAAAAACTGGCTTAGGGAGGTTAAGGAACTAGTTCAAGGTCACACAGTTTCTAGTATTTCTGGGATTAAAACAAGGCAAGAACAAGAAGCTCCACCTCTCAAATACTGGACTTTACTCCCAGTTATAACAACTTACCAATGACCACCAAATAGAATACAGATTAACCATGTATTACAAAGTGAATTTCAAGAACTACTTTAGAAAATGTCGCACATAAATAAGGTTAATACCTTAGAAGGCCACTAAAATTTAGTTTCAAGAATAATGAAATACCATGGATTTATGAGATAATGCTAAAATATTAACATCAGCTAGTATTTTTAAACTCCCAACATCCCAAATGGCTCAGTGGGTAAAGACACCGGCTGTAATGCAGGAGACACGGGAGATGCCGATTCGATTCCTGGGTTGGGAACATCTCTTGGAGAGGGAAATGGCAACCCACTCCAGTTTTCCTGCTAGAAAAATCTCATGGACAGAGGAGCCTGGAGGGCTGCAGTCCAAAGGGTCGCAAGAGTGAGACACAACTAAGACAAGGCAGGAGGAGAAGGGGACGACAGAGGATGAGACGGTTGGATGGCATCACCGACTCAATGGACCTGAGTTTGGGTAAACTCTGGGAGTTGGTGATGGACAGGGAGACCGGGTGTGCTGCAGTTCACAGGGTCACAAAGAGTCGGACACGACTGAGCGACTGAACTGAACTGACTGAACTGAAGCACACAAACCAAAACACCACCAACACGGTGATTTTTAAAGATCAGAAAACAATATAAGTTCTTGGATGGCAGGCACTTTGTTTTTTGTTTAAACCTCTAAATCTCTCAGTGCCTGCAACACAGTATGCGGCTAAATTTGTCAGATGATTAATAGTTTTATTTTCAGCACACTTCTAATATACTTGAAGCAAATCTTAAAACCTTAGCAAATGGCTGCCATTTTAAAGGCAATCTTAAGAATGCGAGGTTTTTGCTAATAGTTCATTCTAACTTAATTGAGGTGTAATAGGGTTTAAATGTTTACTTTCTGTTCCAGCATTTGTTATTTCCCAATGATACTTTCCCAAATAAAATTAAGCACCTTGTGAAAGACCACAGTCTTTCACAAATAAGAACCAAATTATCTGCATAAAAATGTTAATGCTTCTTGCAAAAGCTTGCAAAGTTTAATGATCCCATATCTTCAACTTACTTTTACTGAGAAATAATTAGTACTTTAAAGTAATTTCTTTGTATTTCACAGGAATTTAAGTTAGTACATTAACTTAAATGAATAACAATAAATAGACAATCTTTATTTCTCTATATTCTTATAATTTGTTCCAAGAACAGTGAGGGGTAGGCACTGGGATGTAAGCATTATTTCTTCTATAGCACCAAAAAATAGGCAAATTACATAGAATAACAGTTAATAAATAAAAAAGAATTAGCAGATTCCATTATGAAATGCAATCATAAAATGATTATCTCGGACTAGACTTTAAAACAACTGAAAAGAATATTGCCTCTCATCTTCAAGTTTATATGCAAATCATCTAAAACAGATCCAAAGGACACCTGAGAAAAAAATTATACCATGTCTCCCATTAGGAAATTGTAATAAAGGGGTTCCCAAGTAGTGCAGTGGTAAAGAATCTGCCTGCCAATGCAGAAGGTGAGAGAGACGTGAGTTTGATCCCTATTTGGGAAGATCCCCTAGAGGAGGAAATGGCAACCCACTCTAGTATTCTTGCCTGGAAAATCCCCATGGACCGAGGGGTCTGGGGGGCTACAGTCCAGGAGGTCACAAAGAGTCGGACACAACCGAGTGACTGAGCACACTACTCAGCACTTAGAAAGGGGTAGGCGCTATGCTTACTGTTTGATACTGTTTTATTCATAATGAAAGAAACTGGAATTTAGCTAGTTTACATAATTTTTCCCAAGACTACACAGCTACTAAGTATGAGAACCAGAACTTTTAGAGCAACCCTAAAAAGCAAATATACAGCATCAACTCTAAACTCACACTAAAAATTAGAATTTATGTACAAGAATTTGTATTTAGAAATATATAAGAAATATTCTTTCCATTTGCTAAATTTGACACTGAGTAATTGTAAAATTGGTCAAAATATGGATTTTTTTCATCAGATAATCACTGTAAAATTCTACTTCCTATAGCTATGTTTTGAAGGCAGGGATTGTATCAACATTTCATCTCTCTGTCCCTGGCATATGAAAGCATTTAAACATCACTGAATGATTCATACCACTGTTTCAGTAAAGTGATCTATGAATTTTAAAACCATGGCCTTTTATTATTTTTTTTATTTTTCTATACAACACATCATTTTTTTTTCTGGTTCCCCTTAGACTATATAAGAAAAAACAGAATATTTTCTTATTTAAGTACAGTTCACAGCATCTTTGGGATTTCCCTGGTGGCTCAGATGGAAAAGAATCTGCCTGCAATGAGAGAGACCGGGATTCAATCCCTGGGTTGGGAAGACCCCCTGCAGAAGGGAATGGCAACCCACTCCAGTATTCTTGCCTGGAGAATTCCATGGACGGAGGAGCCTGGCAGGCTACACAGTCCATGGGGTCACAAAGAGTCAGACACGACTGAGCAACTAATACACACACATACATACACACACACACACACACACACACACACACACACACAGAGCATACACAGCATCTCGCAAAAGAGGAAAAAAAGTTACTTTGCTTCAATAAGTCTTTAAAACAAATTTTGGGAAAGCCACTGAAGAATTCTGAGAACAAAAAAACTCAGATTTCTACATATATCAGCTTAAGTATCACTTCTTCAGAGAAGCCTTCCCTAATCATTTGCTCATATAAAATGAAAGACAGCTCTATTATCAGGACAAGGCTTTGAGTTATTTTTCTACCAAAACAAAAAAAATGTCATCTGGTTGAACTCTTAGTCAAGTGAGCCTTAAATTTGTTCAGAATATACTTCTGTTTATTATAAAACTAGACATTTAAACCGAGATATCTTTTATTCTGACTTGCAAACTAAAATATAACAGGTTATTTTATAAGTTTGCAGATTAGGAATTACTGTCTTATGAAAGTTGGCTCTGTATCAGAGCACTGAAGTCAACCCAAGAAATATGCCACATGCTTTGGGATCTCAGAAGAGTAGCACTTGTCAAACACAGCCTGTGAAGTTTCTCCAAAGGCTGAAATAGGTGCCTTTGAACTCAAAGCTCAGTCTTTTACCTTGTCACATATTCTCCCTTGAGAATGTAAGTCAAACTCCTAACTTCAGAATCACCTCTAAATGGGCTGATGACTTTGAAATTTCTCTCTGCAGCCTTTCCTTCCCTCCAGAAATTGTCATATGTTCCTATTTGCCCACTGGACATTCCTCTGGGATGCCTGTCTTGCTATCATTTCTAGTTCATTCTACCTCAGATGAACTTCAATTCAGTTCAGTTGCTCAGTGTCCGACTCTTTGCAACCCCATGAATCGCAGCACGCCAGGCCTCTCCGTCCATCACCAACTCCCGGAGTTCACTCAGACTCACATCCATGGATTCAGTGATGCCATCCAGCCATCTCATCCTCTGTCGCCCCCTTCTCCTCCTGCCCCCAATCCCTCCCAGCATCAGAGTCTTTTCCAATGAGTCAACTCTTTGCATGAGGTGGCCAAAGTACTGGAGTTTCAGCTTCAGCATCATTCCTTCCAAAGAAATCCCAGGGCTGATCTCCTTCAGAATGGACTGGTTGGATCTCCTTACAGTCCAAAGGACTCTCAAGAATCTTCTCCAACACCACAATTCAAAAGCATCAATTCTTCGGCGCTCAGCCTTCTTCACAGTCCAACTCTCACATCCATACATGACCACAAGGAAAAACCATAGCCTTGACTAGATGGACCTTTGTTGGCAAAGTAATGTCTCTGCTTTTCAATATGCTCTCTAGGTTGGTCATAACTTTCCTTCCAAGGAGTAAGCGTCTTTTAATTTCATGGCTGCAGTCACCATCTGCAGTGATTTTGGAGCCCCCAAAAAATAAAGTCTGACACTGTTTCCACTGTTTCCCCATCTATTTCCCATGAAGTGATGGGACCAGATGCCATGATCTTCATTTTTTGAATGTTGAGTTTTAAGCCAACTTTTTCACTCTCCTCTTTCACCTTCATCAAGAGGCTTTTTAGTTCCTTTTCACTTTCTGCCATAACACTCCCTATTTCTATCAATGGTATTTTTACCCTACAAATCTGGAAAAAAAAAAATCACAAAAGTTCACCAAATTCCACTGGGCCCTTCTACACAGTATCTATTCTATGAATCCCTTCCTGCACTTAGCACATACTCCTTTTAGTGCCCTGGATTAATTAGCAGAAGCAGATCCATAAAGAAGCCATTCTTATGACCCGAATTGACCAATATTCCTTAAAGCACAACTTTTACTATGTTGTTTCTTGGCTCAAAACATGGATTCTGTACAACTCAAGGAAAATATCTGTGATGGTTAATTTTATGACTCAACTTCACTGGTTGAAAGGATGCCCAACTACCTGGTTAAATATTATTTCTAGGTGTCTCTGGGGGTGTTTCTGGAAGAGATGAACATTTGAATTGTTGAACTGAGTAAAGCAGTTAGCCCTTCCCAGTATAGGTGGGCATCATCCAATTTGTTGAGGGCTTGAATAGAACAAAAAGGCGAAGGAATTCACTCTCTACCTGACTGATCCGGTACACTGATCTTCCCTGGACATTCCTGGTTCTCAGGCCTACAGACATGGATTGGAATCTACACCATCACTCTCTGGCCTTCAAACTACATGACAGACAATTCTCTGGCAGGCTACAATCCATGGGGTCGCAAAGGGACTTCTTAGCCTCCATATCCCATGAGCCAATTCCTTGTAATAAATCTTATTCCTATTGATTGTATTTCTCTGGAGAGCTTTTATTCAGTGTGTAAGCAGTAGCCTGGGCATGACATCCTGCCACAGCAGGCCTCAAACTCCCCTTTTATTTCTTATTGTTGTTGTTTAGTCGCTAAGTCGTGTCTGACTCTTTGCAACCCAAGAACTGTGGCCTGCCAGGCTTCTCTGTCCATAGGTTTTCCCAGGCAAGAATACTGGAATGGGTTGCCATTTCCTTCTCTGGGGCATCTTCCTGACCCAAGGATTGAACCCCCATCTCCTGCACTGGCAGGTGAATTCTTTACCACCGAGTCACCAGGGGATCCCCTTATTTCTAATTACAGCCCTTTTACTGGGCCACTACCCTCAGGCCAAATTAACCTACTCATTATCGTCAGAATACTCCATAAACCTTCCAAACTCTGAAATGAAAAAAAGTGACACCAAAACCCTATTTGTAAAGCAGTAAACACAATGACAATTTCATAAATCTATCCTTAATGATAACTTTTTAAGAAGTAGATACATTTCTCATGAAAAAGAACTTCAGAGAATTAACCTTATAAACTTTGTAATTGGCATTCACAAAAGCCACATGAATAAGGACTTAAAAATATTGCTCCTTGAAAAGGGAACCCACCTACACTGTTGGTGGGAATGTAAATTAATGCAACCAGTATGGAGGTTCCTTAAAAACTAAAAATAGAGCTACCATATGATCCAGCAATCCCACTCTTAGGCATATATCCACAGAAAATAGTAATCTGAAAAGATACAATGCATCCCAATGTTCATAGCAACACTCTTTACAACAGCCAAGACATGGAAGCAACCTAAGCGTCTACTGACAAATGAATGGATAAAGAAGGTAAAATGTGTATATTCACACACACATATACACACAATGGAATACTACTCAGTCACAAAAAAGAGTGAAATACCATGTAATGCCATTTACAGCAACATGGATGTAGGTCGAAATCATACTAAGTGAAGTAAGAAAGAAAAAGATATATCACTTATATATGGAATCTGAAATATAACACAAATGAATTTATCTCACAGATACAGAGAACAAACTTGTGGTTGTCAAAGGGGAGGAGGGTGGGAGAAAGAAGGATTCAGAGTTTGAGATTAGCTGATACAAACTATTATTTATAGAATGGATAAATAACAAGGTCCCACTGTATAGCACGGGGAACTATATTTGATATTATATAATAAATCACTTACCAACTGAACTGCAAGGGAAGCACTATAATAAACCACAATGGAAAAGAATATGAAAAACAATGTCTATACACGTATAACTAAATCTGCTGTGCAGATTCAGTTATACATATTGACTATGTATATACACAGTCAATATACATAGACTATACATATTGACTATGCCAAAGCCTTTGACTGTGTGGATCACAATAAACTGTGGAAAATTCTGAAAGAGATGGGAATACGAGACCACCTGACCTGCCTCTTGAGAAACCTATATGCAGGTCAGGAAGCAACAGTTAGAACTGGACATGGAACAACAGACTGGTTCCAAATAGGTAAAGGAGTACATCAAGGCTGTATATTGTCACCCTGCTTATTTAACTTATATGCAGAGTACACCATGAGAAACACTGGGCTGGAAGAAGCACAAGCTGGAATCAAGATTGCCTGGAGAAATATCAATCACCTCAGATATGCAGATGACACCACCCTTATGGGAAAAAGTGAAGAGGAACTCAAAAGCCTCGTGATGAAAGTGGAAGAGGAGAGTGAAAAAGTTGGCTTAAAGCTCAACATTCAGAAAACAAAGATCATGGCATCTGGTCCCATCACTTCATGGGAAATAGATGGGGAAACAGTGGAAACAGTGTCAGACTTTATTTTTGGGGGCTCCAAAATCACTGCAGATGGTGACTGCAGCCATGAAATTAAAAGACGCTTACTCCTTGGAAGGAAAGTTATGACCAACCTAGAGAGCATATTGAAAAGCAGAGACATTACTTTGCCAACAAAGGTCCATCTAGTCAAGGCTATGGTTTTTCCTTGTGGTCATGTATGGATGTGAGAGTTGGACTGTGAAGAAGGCTGAGCGCTGAAGAATTGATGCTTTTGAACTGTGGTGTTGGAGAAGATTCTTGAGAGTCCCTTGGACTGCAAGGAGATCCAACCAGTCCATTCTGAAGATCAGCCCCGGGTGTTCTTTGGAAGGAATGATGCTAAAGCTGAAACTCCAGTACTTTGGCCACCTCATGCAAAGAGTTGACTCATTGGAAAAGACTCTGATGCTGGGAGGGATTGGGGGCAGGGAAAAGGGGATGACAAGGATGAGATGGCTGGATAGCATCACCAACTCGATGGACGTGAGTCTGAGTGAACTCCGGGAGGTGGTGATGGACAGGGAGGCCTGGCGTGCTGTGATTCATGGGGTCGCAAAGAGTCGGACACAATTGAGTGACTGAACTAAACTGATACTTTAATAAATTAAAAAATATATTCTCCTCTTGATATATTAGTTCCATTCCTAATTATAATGGGGAAATAATCATAGATCTTCAATACTTCTGTGTAAGAATACTCACTGATATATTTTTAAATTATATAAATATGGGAAATGTTTAAATTATCTTAGAGTCTTATTACAATGTAGCTATTAAAAGTGCTTTCTTGATGGATAAAGACAAGGGAAATATTCATGATGTAAATTAGGCTAAAATAATAGAATAAAAACAATATATGTAGTACAATCCCAATTTTGTAAACTGTCCTACATTTTCCTACCACACACAATACGTATGACTTCAAGGAACACATCACAGCCTTATAAATAGTTGTCTCTGGACACTAGCATTGAAATTTGTAAATGTAGTCATTAATATACAGCACAGTTAAACACTCACCTTAATGGACTTCACTCTTGGCTACACAGGCTATTTCATAAATACTTGAAATAGAAGTCTCCAACAGAGCAAGTATGCTCCTTATAAGTCCTCCTATTACGAATGCCCTCAGTTGCTGCTGCAACAGGAAATGTTTTATAGGCTTCTTGCTTGTTTACAAAAAAGAATGCACTTCTCTGTATCTCACAATTCCTTTCCTCCACAAGAAACTCACCTTCTCTCATATCCCATCTTGTTTTTCATATTCATTCATACATTTCATATCCCAACCTCTTAATCCCAAATTGTAAATATCTAGGGTTAAAAGCTATCTGCTTGCTTTCCTTCTTATGGTTTGAAGTTTAATTCTTTCAGCTCTACTTACACCTAAATTATAGAAGCTTTTACTTTATCAACATCTGGTTGACAATGGTTTAATGTGTTTATTGTTTTCCTATGATCCTGATGTAAATGCACTCTAGGATTTTAATAAATATTAGTTCAAAACACCATCCCACCCCCAAAAGTGTCCTAGTCACATCTAAGGAGTGGAGAGTAACATTCTGCATGTTTCTAAATGATGCATGTATATTCCCCAGCATAGCTCCTGTTACACTTACCTACTATAAACTTTAGTTACTAGGTTGTTGATCTGTTTGTCAATTTTGTATTTTCGGTAATCTTCCAAGCCATCTTTAATTGCAATAATTGTAAGGACAACCACCAGAGGCAGCATAGTAATTTCCTTTTGGAAGGCTTCTACCAAAGGCACCCAGTTCAGAACAACTAGAAACAGGAAATATAAATTGGCGACTCTGAAACCCAAACACACACAAGGAGGTGTTAACAAAGCAAGCGAAGCCTGGAACAAACGAGGCAAAAGACCTGGTGGCCTTTTTCCACAAGTTCCTATCAGTTGATTTTGGATGCTACACAACAGAACTAGTGATATCTAACAAATCTGAATTAACGATGTATTATCCCTGCAGACATCTGGTTGGACGTACTCTAATAAATGTGAGGTATCATTTATTAAATATATTATAGTCAATATTGCAGTGTGACCATTGTGAGTTGTGTAACATAATAAAGCACAATAGGAGGTACTACTTTCTTTTAAAAAGTTCAAAAACCTTAAGAGGAAATTCAAAGTTAATGCATTGCAAAAACAAAAAATTAACTCAAACTTTCCGAAGTTAACTTGATTGTCCAATCATTAGGTTCAAACAAGGTTCAAAATAATTAGAAAACCCTGAGGGTTTATATTCCCCTGAGATCAACACTTCCATTTCTGCTTTCACATTACTGAGAACTATTTTTTAAGGAACTACGTCCCTTTTATATAATCAAATATTTCCCACTGGACTCTAAGGCAAATGCAAGCAGTCTCTTTCCTTAAAAGAAAGAAACTAAATCTCAGTTTTGCACGGTCCCTTGAATTTTTATCACATTTTCTTCCCACAGCCAAACTTCTCAAAATAATCTACACATATTCCTCATTTCTCACCTCCAATTCCTCTTATGCTGAAATTTTTGGCTACTTGCAACCCTTTTTGCTTCTTCTGTGGCTTCAATGATTTGCATATACAGTTCCGTTCAGTCGCTCAGTCATGTCCGACTCTTTGCGACCCCATGGACTGCAGCACACCAGGTTAACTGCATCTCTATCTATAGGGCTGGGCCCTGAACTCTATTCAGGTTCCAGGTTCTAATTCTATCATGGGCACAACTGCAAACCCCATACAAGATAGAAACATCCATAGTAGTTAAAACCATTAATTCGACAAATTCACATCTGTTCTTTAACCATATTCACTGTTTCATAACTACATGGAATATACAGAGATTAAAAAATGAGAATGAATATATATGAAATGAATAATACTGGAAAAAATAACCACAAATGCTGAGAATCTCTATACTCACATTAGCATCTCAAACTCAACATTTACAAAAACAACATAAACATAACCTTTGAGCCAACCTTGTTTTTATTCCTGTCTTTCTTTTTTCTGTTAATAATCCTGGTCATCATAACTCAATTTGCTCACATCATCTTTTCACTCCTTTCACTTAATTCCTTACATCTATCCATAGTATCTGTAATAGACTGTCCTCTTTCTCATCCCCACTTTGTTCTAAGTCAGGTCTCTATTACGGCTTGCCAAGATATATGCAGCATCTTCCTAAATGTTCTGTCCTGCTTTCAATTAGCCTCTAACAGTATCAGTCACAGAGGACTACTTCCCAGGCCTCCAGCAAATCTTCTATGCCACTGCCATTCTGCTTTTCTTTGTATTCCTTCCTCCATCTGAAATGTGCTTTACAGACATCTCTGCCTTGAAAATCTCAACCTTCATAATTAACTTCACATACCACTTTCTTTCTACTGCTCTGGCTAACAGTAGTATTTCTCTTTTTGAGGCTTCCATCCTAGTTGGCAGCACCTTACAGCGCGCATCACATCCACCATGTCTTTTCATTGTATGCACATCTTGCTGCCCTTGCTAAACATAAGGCTCCATAAGGAAAGAAGCTTCATGTAACCTTGCATTTCCTTCAATACTTAACCTGATGAAAGGGCTTCAGCAAATACATATTACACTGAATTATATCTGCTTTACCTAATCTTACAGGTTACATTTGTATTTAATTCAGAGCTCTATTTCCTCCTTTTATGAGGAATAAAAAGCTAGGAGCTAGTGGCTAAGACTCCCTGCTCCCAATGCAAGGTGCTCGGGTTCAATCCCTGGTCAGGGAACAAGATCCCAAATGCTGCAACTAAAGATTCCTTATGCCACAATGAAGATTTAAGGTCCCATGTACTGTAACTAAGACCCAGAGCAGCCAAAGAAGTAAATAAATAAATATTTTTTAAAAAAGAAGAAAAGGCTATAAGTCAAATTTAAACACAGAATTAACATTCTTTTAATGGACAGAACACAAAAGCAGGAGTGAATAGACTGAAGGTCATAGCCCCTCATTCACCTCTGGCAGGACACTGGTTAAACTACAGGGCCAAACTTAGTTTCCTTATCTGTAATATGAAGATAACAATATCTTTTCGTGTCACGAGAAAGCATTTTATTAGTCCTAAAGTGTTATATGAATGTAAGGACTCATCATTCCACAATGGACCCTACCAGAATTGTCAAAGATAATGTCGCAAGTGTTAGGCTTAGGTAACAGATATTATGAAAATGAAAAATCTTATATATCAATCAGAATGACAAAGAACATTTTAAGTTTTTTCCCCGCAAAAATAAAAGTACCTGTGAAATTGTTCAAACAAATTTCTTGGCACAAAATTCAACAGCGTGTACTTTGTTGTCCGTATTCTGTTATTCACGTAGGTTCCAGAGAACTTTTCATACTCCTCCTTGAAGAGCTGGAGGTGGGGAACGACAACCCGATGCTTTCCTGCCAGTCTGGGGGTCTGGGAGGACTTGCCCCCGCAGGCAAGCAGAGAGGAATAGCTGTATGGTCTCTCGTCATCGTCTGTGTTCGTACGGCCAATCGGCCGCTGCCAGTGATACCTGGCCCATTGAAGAAGCTCAGTCATGTCCAAAATGCGGTGAGACCCAGGTTGCATAGGTGATCTGGCAAAACAAAGAAAAGTCCATTAAAACAATTCTCATAAACTTCTGGAAAGTCTTAAAGAACAGTAATGTTAGTAAGATTAAATTTTTTCTATACTAAACAAATGACTCAACAGTTTACTGGAGAGGGTTGCCATTTCCTCCTCCAAGGGATCTTTCCAACCCAGGGACCAAACCCACGTCTCCTACATTGTAGGTGGATGCTTTACTTCTGAGCCACCTGAGAAGTCTTATTTAGTCTAGAAGGTAGCAATATGAGAGTAAAACAAGTCACTAAAACTCCATTTTAACCAAATCTTAATGAAATAGAGCATACACCTTCTGCCTTGTGGGCTGATCACCTAACCAACAAGAGATAGCACCCAAAAGGCCACTCCACAAGTTGAGGCAAGAAGTTTGTGCTTCATGTGTACAAGTCTCAATTTATCTAATCAATTTTCTCATCCTTGAAATGAGATTGTCACACATGTCAGGAGACTGTTGGGAGGATTAAGGGAATAACATATAAATCACCTAGCATGAAGCAATCAGTAAAGCCTGTGAAGATTACAAAAATAGCCACAAATGCTTTCCATCCCTGTAGTCACATCCCTTTACCCATGAAGTGGTGAAGTCTTTCTCTACCTGCTGAATCTAGGCTTGGTCTCGTGGTTTGCTTTGACTAATGAATCACTAGTAAACCTGACACAAGCAGAGGCTTGCAAAGTGCCTGCTCATGGGACTCCCTTAACAACTCCTTTCCCACTGCTCTTGGGAACCCTGCGGCCACTACCACGTATCTAGCCCAGGCTGGTAGTACTCATGATGAGTACTCATGACCCACTTAGCAACTATTGCTCCTATCAACATAGGAGTGAGGCCACTGAGTGCCAGCAGACTGACAACACCTGAGTGTACCCAGATGATACAATCTAGAGCAGAGACAAGCTGTCCCAACTGAACTCAACTCCCACCGTCAACCCACCACACTGTGAGTCAATAAAAGTTATACCACCAAGTTTTGGGGTGGTTTGATAGAAAACAAAATCTCTTACATCCCTTCCCTTATTTTCTCTATTTTCGAGTGTGTATTTTCCAGGAAATTCAGCCCTTCCTAGAACATGAGCTCATTAATTTAAGAAAAAAAAAATCTAATGTTCATTAAGAGCACACTCTATTCCAAGCACTTTGCAAAAGTATTTAAGGAGATCCAACCAGTCAATCCTAAAGGAAATCAGTCCTGAATGTCCACTGGAAGGACTCATGCTGAACCTGAAACTTCAATACTTTGGCCACCTGATGTGAAGAACTGACTCACTGGACTCGTCAGGGTCACTGGAAAAGACCCTGATGCTGGGAAAGATTGAAGGCAGGAGGAGAAGGGGATGACACAAGATGAGATGGTTGGATGGCATCAGCAACATGAATTTGAGCAAGCTCCAGGAGCTGGTAATAGACAGGAAAGCCTAGCGTGCTGCAGTCCATGGGGTTGCAAAGAGTCAGACACGACTGAGTGACTGAACTAAACTGATCTTATTTAGTATTTACCTTAATCTTATGACAGTCATTATTTTACTTGACAAAAGAGGAAATAGGTTTAGGGAAGTTAAGTGACTTGCTGAAATTTACGTGGTTAGCATGTAGATAAGGTTGATTCAAATCAAATCTTTCCAAGTCAGTCTGTTTTTAACTATTAATGTGCTTCATTTAACTTCACATCCAGAGTAGCTGGTACTTAGTAGATGGCCAGTAAAAGTTCACTGAGTAGGCGAGGAGAGTGGAGGGCAAGGTCTGGAAGCCTTGATGTCTATTCCTGCATTATCAATGTCATTGCATTTACTTGATCATTTTAGGGTGGAGTTCACTTCTGGAGATTTTTAGTAAATCTGTGGGTATGTCACAGATACCTACAAATCTGTGGGTACCAATCTGTATTGGTAATAAAACTCCCCTGATGAATCAGATTCAGGTGGTCCATGACTGCATCTGCAGAAAAACTAGGTTATGTGGTGGAAAGTACATGAGGTTAGAAATATAGAGACCTGGAGCCTCATCTCCAGAATCTCAGGGTTTAGGTGAGGCAATATGTATGTAAATATATAAATGCAATCCCAAGTGCAAAAGAGTCTTCAAGGTAATAAAATAGTTTGGGTAAATTCTTTAAGCTTTCTTCCTTTCTAAGCTTCATTTTAAGTTTATAACATGTCTATTATTTTCTCTAAAGTATTATAACTAATCAGATATAGAAATTATCCCCCTAAGGATATTAAAATTATATCCAGCTTTCATGGATCTGAAATCATAAATCAATACGTAGCAGCAGTGGAAGATTTGGTCCTATTCTAGTAATTCTAGTGAATCAATATTTGTAATAATCCATTCAGCTAACACACTTATTTACTCTATATTGGTCCTTAAGCAATCCAAGAGATTACAGTTACACAGCCTCACCATCACTGTACTTATAGAAAGTAAGTTGAATTACAAATAATCTCACAAAAATTTATCAGATCTTTAAAACTTAAAACAATAAAAACAAGTAAGAGGCAGAAAATCCCCTTTAATGGGAAGAACACAATAGCCTCCAAATGTGTGTATTTGTGTCTGGATATTGGACCCATAATACACAGCATCTACTATCAGTGAGAGAAAATGGCCAAAAAAGTCAGTTTCATCAGCTGTATACTAGGAATAGAAACAAGACAAAAAAAGTTCCATCCCATCGGTTTGCTGTCCTTTGGAGTTTGCTCTCTCAAATATCTGTCCATAGAGAGCTAAAACAAAGTACACTGACTGGTCAAACTAGTCCTCTTTTAATATCATGTTTTAACAATCTATCTCTCAAGTAATTTGAAAAGCCTATTTTTCACTTCAGTACAGGCGATGCATCAACAACATGGGGGCTTGGGTGCCCACCCTCCTCATTGTAGAAAATCCACATATAAGTTGTACGTGGCCTTGCATTTCCAGTTTCCAGGCATCCAGACTCAACCAACCAGGATTTGGTAATACTGTAAACATTTACTACTGAAAAATATCCTAGTTTAAGTGGATCCCTGCAGTTCCAACCTGCATTGTTCAAGAGTCAACTGTATATAAATTAGCTTCTTAACCTATATGTAATAATGAGAGCTGCTGCTGCTGCTGCTAAGTCGCTTCCGTCGTGTCCGACTCTGTGCGACCCCGTAGACGGCAGCCCACCAGGCTCCCCGTCCCTGGGATTCTCCAGGCAAGAACACTGGAGTGGGTTGCCATTTCCTTCTCCAATGCATGAAAGTGAAAAGTGAAAGTGAAGTTGATCAGTCATGTCCGACTCTTAGCGACCCCATGGACTGCAGCCCACCAGGCTTCTCCATCCATGGGATTTTCCAGGCAAGAGTACCGGATGGGGTGCCATTGCCTTCTCCGAGTAATGAGAGCTAAGAGAGCTTAAAGTAGTTCATAAGATATCCAGAAATCTTCCCAGAATAAGGATGTAAGATAGTGCTTTATCGATGAATCAGTAGATAATGTAAAATATTTAATATAAGCACTAAACACTTTTCATGTATTTCATCCCATCAGGGGGCCATTATGACAAAACTTAATTTTTAGCAGGCTGAAACTAATACAACTTTATATTACTTCTGAAAACCTTAAGAGTTTGCATTTACAGTTAAACTCTTAAGACACAGGAGTGTGCATCCTGCTGGGCCCCTCAATCTCATACAACAATCTAGATTCTACTTAGATTATTAAATTTCACAATAGAGTTTCTTGAGAATGTAAACTTAGAAATGATGAAGCAAATACAACACGTGGAGAGTGTTAACTTCAGGTCACCTTTCCCCATTCACTCAGTTCCAAAGAGGCAATTCTACAAATGGAAAATGTTTCATTGTCAAAGTATCCCCAGGTCCACCTTCCTCTGAGCCTCTCCAGTGCCCTTAAACTTGCATTAGGTGTTCTTTTTACTCATACTGTCTTCCCCCTTTCTCCTTTTCATCCTCTAGGAATTTCTGTAAACACAGAACTGGGACTGGCTCAGTGTCCTCCTTAGCATCCTCTCTTAGTCATGGAGTCTCTGTCCTACTCTCTAAGGCTATGTGACTTACCATCTTGTAATGACCCTCCTTCCCTTCGTCATGGCCACTCTTTGCCTGAAAAGTAATGACTGGATTAAAGGACTGATCTCCAGTGTTCTTGCCTGGAGAATCCCAAGGACAGAGGAGCCTGGTGGGCTACAGTCCATGGAGTCACAAGTGTGGATGTAATTAACATGTGGTGAAAATCCTTTCAAATTTCCAGTTTAGAATTTATACCATCTTAGATTCCAGGAGAATGACCAAGGAATCTACTTAGTCACTCTAGGTCAGTGCTTTCAAAATCTAACTGCTAGGACAGTGGGAAATACATTCTCTTATGCAACACACACACGTATACAGCTGAAACAATAGTACCACAAAGCAATTCTTGCCCTTCCTACTTGCCATGCAAGCATCTTCTATCCTACTTTGCTCTCTTTCTCAATCTCTCTCATTTTAATACTGGTCAAGCTGGCACCAAATTGGTTTCAAGGTCCACTAATATACTGATCTCAAGTGTTCTTGCCTGGAGAATCCCAGGGACAGGGGAGCCTGGTGGGCTGCTGTCTATGGGGTCGCATAGAATCGGACACGACGGAAGCGACTTAGCAGCAGCAGCAATATGCTGCTCTATACACTTTGGAAAGACACCAGTTGCACACGGCTCCTCATGGGTTCAAAGCATACGAATAGACAGATCCACTTTTAGCTCCTGATGGTAGAAGGCAACCAAAACACAGTAGTTGGACTAAAGGCCCAGGAGAGGGCAATACCTTCCCCAGTGCAAGAAGCCAGAAGTAGCTTTTTCATCTTTCTCCATTACCTCAGCAAAGTTAAAAGCATACAAATATTTAGAAAAGGCTTCATTATTACTTTCACATAAATGTTCACGAAATTTTTCCTTTAAGATATGAAGGGACAGCAAATCACAGTAAATCACAGCACGAATCTTGACATTTTAAAGTTTAGACTTTAGATAGATTATTTAATCTAGAAGTCACAAGCCAGAAGCCCTTAAGCAAATTTCTACCTAATGATGTATTCTGTATCACGGTGTTGGCAAACACATTGTTTTACACTTTTTGAATATAGGACTAAAATTTTAAAATAGAGAAATTCACATAAAATGCTGATAACTGACTTCTTTTAAAATGAAAAAAGTACAGAACACTGGGCATATATTTTCACATGGTAGCAAACATCGAAGTTTTTTACCATAGCTCCTCATCCTAACCCTGCTTTTTCTGGTTCACCAATTTTAATTGAGTGAATGAACACTCTGATCATCACTTTTTGACAAATCAAATTTCTCTATAGGCCCAGGTGTGAATGTCAGTTGCGTCACTAACAGCTATGTGGCCCACATAGTTAACCTATTAGCCTCACCTGGCTAAGGAACACAAGGCGGCACCATGAAGTGTCATGGGGCACACAGTAGATTAACAACATTCATTCTTTTCCCCACTCTTCTCCTTGGCTGTTTCTCAACATAAGTCAAGGTTGCAAACCCTGTAAATTGGGCTGAAGTCCAAACTTTCAACATATTGCTTGCACATTAAGGTTGTCCAAGTCTAAGTAAATGCTCTGTTCAATATATCTAATGATACTTGCAAAGTAAGCAACATTCAGTCGGATACAAATAGAGATCCAATCACAAAAGACAGGCAAGACATATCATCTGATCTCATCCTCAACCATTAACTCTACAATTCAATGTTTGTAAACAAACTGTATTCCACTCCTGCGGTGTTTTCCAAGCTCCGCCAACAAGAATTCCCTGGGGGGCCCTGTTAATCAGCATTCCCTAGGCCCCTCCCCTGGAGATTCTGATTCAGAGGCTATCGAATGGGGCCCACAAATGTGGAATTTAATAAGTACCCAGGTGACTTATCAAGGAGGTTGCCAAGTATAACCTACACCCTGCACCTCTGCAAATCTGCCCTCTCTTTGTGGCAGGCTGATCAATCATATACCAACTCACCACATGAGCCTCTCTTCACCCTCTAGACTTTTGGCTTTACCTTTGAGAGGGAGAGATGGAGAAGGATCCACATAGGAGATACGGTACATTGATTCCTTCTCTGCTCTCATTACAAACTTGAGCATGACTCAGGCACTGCAGTCTCTACAGTGGGCTGCAGGTAGCTTCATTTTTCAGAGTCAGGGAACATAGCTAAGTCCTTTCCAGACTCCACAGAGTCTAACTAATGCTTGCTCAAAGTAAGATGATCAACAAATGGCTGATCACTGAAGTTTACAGAAAAGTAATAGAAGGGAAACAGAAACAAAAACACACTGTTTCCTCTTTCATGGCTCAGCCTGGCCTGCCTTCCACAAAAGGAAAAGATGAAAGTTTAAGGCAACAGAAGTAATTCACTCTCAGCTTTGACTGCACCATTCTGTCTTTATTAGTAGAAGGAGTCTGCTTCTCCAAGTCTGAAGGACTTTTTTAGGAAATCATTCTGTCCTAGATTTGTAAGATCAATAAGTGTATAATCGTGATCAAGAGCATAGACTCAGGAGCCAGACACCGACATCAATTCCTGGCACCTCCACTTGCCACCTAACCTCAGTTTAAGACTTGTTGTGAGGATTCAGTGAGTTAATATATGTAAAGCTCTTAGGGCAGTGTGGGAAGCATGCAAGTGTTAAGTAAAATTAACAACTGTAGTGATAATCCGGGAAATGTTCTCTCAACCATAGTATTTTTTCACAAGTGTTGACAATGTTATATATAGTATTGATAGTAACGACGATACCAAATTACTCATTGATGTTTCATTTCTTAAAGCGCATGTAACTCACACTCAACCACCTGGTCACACAGCTTTAGCAACTTAGTTCTTTCACTGAGCTGGAGAGTCTGCCAGGCAACCAAGTAGCTGAGCAGAGCAACACGCTCTCAACTATCCCCAAAGGATAAAGAGAGCACTCTGACAGACAGAAGCTCTAACGAGCAACTGCATGTGAAGCATTTTCAGAATTTTTCAAGAACAGCATTCATAATTCAAAGACTTTTCCCACTCCATGAAGAGCTGATTTGTCATGGTTTTCCACTAGTAAACCAAAAGGCTCCATGCTTTATTTGACCTCATCCTCTGCCACTAACCCTTGAAAATTAACACAATTTTTTAAACATACCAAGAACTAGGTGCCTAAAGGTCATTCATCATCACTTGGAATAAGAAAGAACGTTTTAGATTCTGATACATCACTCCTGAATGACCTTCTGTCCTTAAAAGATAGATTATTTCATTAAAAAAGAAAAAAAAAACTATAGTTTACATAGGTTTTATTAAAATCTACATTTCTAATTTCATTTTTAGTTTAAGAGCAAACTACTACTATATGAAAATCAGTAGTAGTTTGTTGTAAAATGGATTACAACAAATTTGCTGATGGTTAGTGATGGAAAAATAGCACTCAAAGTTAAACTGTATGGAGGTGGGATGGGGTGGGAGGTAGGTTCAAGAGGGAGGGGACATACATAAACCTACGGCTGATTGATGTTGATATATGGCAGAAACAAACAATATTGTAAAGCAATTATCCTCCAATTAAAAACAAATATAATTTTTTAAAAAAGATTAACTACATGAAAAGGACTGCATGTTCCTGGGCTCAGCATGGCCACTTGAAGCCTAATATTACCCAGAAATATGGTGTCAAAGGCCACCTGACTCTGTACACCTTGCTTTAACTCACACATTAGCATTTTATCTGGGATTTAAAAGTTAATTAATATGACCATAGATCCTAAAGATCAAGATTCCTAATACATGTTGATACTAGGAGAGAGGATTTGGCATGAGATGAATACAAAACAAATGCTACATATACCCAACTTGCAACACTACTCCACAGCAAGGCAACTATATGGTTGGAAAAAAAATGTTTTATTGTAATAATTATTTATCACCATCATACAAATATCTGTATGTACTAAAATATGTATAACTGCCACAAAAAAATTATAAACCACTTTCGCTTATGAATATTGATGGGGAAACAATAAAATTTAGCAAATGAAATACAATTCAAAAGAACAGCTGCTGGTGGTCTCAAAGGGCTGACAGCATCCTGAACTGACAGCCAGGAAGAAAACAGAGACCTAGGTCCTATAACCACAGGAACTGATTCTGCCAGCAATTTCAATAAGGCTGTAAGTGGATCCTTCCCCATCCTAACCTCAGACTTTGAGAACCTGAGCAACAAACCCAGCCTCACTGTTCCTGGACTTCTGATCTATGGAATTATACATTAATAAGCTGGGGTTGTTTTAAGCACTAAACTGTGGTAATCTATAGAAATTAATGCAGAGGTCCAAAACTAGTTGCTTTTATAAACAGGAAAATAACATATGGAAAAGTGGAATTTCAAGTTGGAAAATGGTAATTTAACAACTCTGGAATAAACTGACATTCATCTTGAAAACAGAAAGCTAAATTCCTACTCTATACATTAAAAATACATCTTTTATTAAAATATTAATAAATTTTTAATTTAATAACTTTTAAGTTAAAAACAAATCTCTAGATTAAAAACTTAAATACAAAAATTACAATAAATTTACCAAAAGAAAATTTAGAAAGATATTTTATTACTGTTAGCTGAGAAAAACTTTCCAAAGCAAGAGAGAAGTTAGTAAAGACAAATGATTTAACTATTCACTTACCTATCATCTATCTTACATAGCAAAAGTCATAAATAAAATCAAGAGACAAGTGCAGCTCATAATGATGGCTGCTGCTGCTGCTGCTAAATCGCTTCAGTCATGTCTGACTCTGTGCAACCCCATAGACGGCAGCCCACCAGGCTCCCCGTCCCTGGGATTCTCCAGGCAAGAACACTGGAGTGGGTTGCCATTTCCTTCTCCAATGCATGAAAGTAAAAAGTGAAAGTGAAGTCGCTCAGTCGTGTCTGACTCTTAGCGACCCCATGGACTGCAGCCTACCAGGCTCCTCTGTCCATGGGATTTTCCAGGCAAGAGTACTGGAGTGGGGTGCCACTGCCTTCTCCGCTTAATGATGGCAAGCTCTTAATATTCCTAGTAACCAAATCAGTCATACAAATTTATAAGACAAAAATAAAAAGGCCAATAAAATTGGGTAAGGAATATGAATAAGCAATTCTCAAAAGAGGACATCCAAAGGGCCAATAAATATGAAGAGACTCTCAAGCCTCACTAGTCACCAGAAGGTTGCAAACTGAAGGTATAATGAGATACTGTTTTTATCCATATGACTGATAAATATTAAAATAATTATAGCCTGTGCTGGTGAGGATAGGCATAAACAAACCCCCAGACAATGGGAGTGAAAACTGCTACTATCTTCCTCCTCTTTTACCCTCTCTCATGCCCCCCAAATTGACAGTATCTCTTAGAATTTTAAACACACATGAATACTGATAGAACAATGGGCTTTCCCCAGTGGCTCAGTGGTAAAAGAATCCACTGTAATGCAGGAGACTCTGAGATGCAGGTTCAATTCTTGGGGAGGGAAGATCCCCTGGAGGAGGAAATGGAACCCACCCCAGTCATCTTGCCCAGAAAATTCCATAGACAGAGGAGCCCAACAAGCTACAGTCCATGGGGCAGTCCACGTGGTCATAAAGAGTCAGACTGAATGACTAAACAACAGTACCAGCAACTAACAGAGCAAGTCCACTTTGGGGAGTCTTACCTATATGTACAAGAATGTATACTGTAGTTGGGTTTTTTTTGGCACTAACAACCTGTAAATATCATGAAAGTCAACTGGAGAACAGCTAACTAAATTATAACATCCACATTCTGGGATATTATACATGTATTAAAAATAACATTTCTCTAACCATTGACCTGGACTGATAACTATTAGGTACTAAAGCAGAAAAGGAATAAAACAAGTGACAGAGGTAAATGTAATAATCCAAAATTTGTAAAAAATGAATGAAGAACAGACTAATATGAAAGACCTGGATTCAAAGAATAGTGAGAAGAACTTGGACACAGTTCAAATTTCACTCTGGTTTACCGCCCTAATCAGTAAACAGATCTGCAAAGATGTAGGATACACCTGAGTGGCTGTAGCTCCTATCACCTGCCTAGTTTCTCATGAAGTTATGACTATTTAGGAGCTTTGTCAATTGTGGAGAATGAGGAGCCCATCAAGAAACGTCAACCTGGAATTAAGCCTTTTCAATTTCTTAGGCTGCAAGACGGTCACATTGACACAAAAGAGTCTACTGATTAGTAACCAAGGACTGGTCCTCCTGCAGCACAGATTCATAGGTCTAGGTTTTATTTCTTACACTATCACTGAATCTTCCATTGACCAGCCTTAACACAAACTGCCTGAATGCGTGCATGATCATACACATCTGCAAGGACATGAATAAAAGTACAGAAAAATTCACACAAATCTATTAATATTGGTTATCTCGAGGAGGGAATAAAAAGAAAACAGAAATTGTTAACTTTCCTTTTGTTATAGTAAAAATGTGATGTTGTTCAGTCACTCGGTCGTGTCCAACTCTTTGTGACCCCATAGACCACAGCACACCAGGCTTCGCTGTCCTTCTCCAATTCTCAGAGCTTGCTCAAAGTCATGTTCATTGAGTTGGTGATTCATCCAACCATCTTATCCTCTGTCATTCCCCATCTCCTCCTGCTTTCAATCTCCCTCAGCATGAGGGTCTTTTAGAATGAGTTGACTCTTCGCATCAGGTCACCAAAGGATTGGAACTTCAGCATTAGCCCTTCCAACGAATATTCAGGGTTGATTTCCTTTAGGACTGACAGGTTTGATCTTGCAGTCCAAAAAACTGTCAAGAGTCTTCTCCAACACCACAGTTCAAAAGCATCAATTCTTTGGTGCTTAGCCTTCTTTATGGTTCAATTCTCACATCCATGCATGACTACTGGAAAAACCATAGCTTTCACTAGATGAACCTTTGTTGGCAAAGTAATGTTTCTGCTTTTTAATACACTGCCTAGGTTTCTCATAGCTTTTCTCCCAAGGAGCAAGCGGCTTTTAATTTCATGGCTGTAGTCAGTGTCCACAGTGATTTTGGAGCCCAAGAAAATAAAGTTTGGCACTGTTACCATTGTTTCCCCACCTGTTTGCCATGAAGCGATGGGACCAGATGCCATTATCTTAGTTTTTTACATGTTGAGTTTTAAGCCAGCTTTTTCACTCCCCTCTTTCACCTTCATCAAGAGGCTCTTTAGTTCTTTTTGCATTCTGTATAAGGATGGTGTCATCTGCATATCTGAGGTTATTGATATTTCTGCCAGCAATCTGGATTCCAGTTTATGCTTCATCCACCCCGGTATTTCGCATAATGTACTCTGCATATAAGATAAATAAGCAAGGTGACAGTAGACAGCCTTGAGGTACTCCTTTCCCAATTTAGAACCAGTCCATTGTTCCGTGTCCATTTCTAACTGTTGCATCTTGACCTGCATAGAGATTTCTCAGGAATCAGGTAAGGTGGTCTGGTATTCCCATCTCTTGAAGAATTTTCCAGTTTGCTGTGATCCACATGTCAAAGGCTTAAGCATAGTCAATGAAGCAGAAGTAGTTTTTCTGGAATTCTCTTGCTTTTCTATCATCCAGCAGATGTAGGCAATTTGATCTCTGGTTCCTCTGCCTTTTCTAAATCAGCTCATACAATTGGAAGTTCTCGGTTCATGCACTGCTGAAGCACAGCTTGGACGATTCTGAGCATGACCTTGCTAGCATGTGAAATGACTACAAGTGTGCAGTAGTTTGAGCATTCTTTGGCATTGCCCTTCTTTAGGATTGAAAACTGACCTTTTCCAGCCCTGTGGCCAACTGCTGAGTTTTCCAAATTTGCTGGCATATTGAGTGCAGCACTTTCACAGCATCATCTTTTAGGATTTGAAATAGCTCAACTGGAATTCCATAATCTCCACTAGCTTTGTTTTAGTGATGCTTCCTAAGGCCCACTTGACGTCACACTCCAAGATGTCTGGCTCTAGGTGAGTGATCACACCATTGTGGTTATCCGAGTCATTAAAATCTTTTTTGTATAGTCTTCCGTGTATTCCTGCCATGTCTTTTTAATATCTTCTGCTTCTTTTAGATCCTTACCATTTCTGTCCTTTATTGTTCCCATCAACTTTTTGAAGGAAGAAGTTGTAAATAATAGCTATGAAACAGTCTAAAGCTGCCTTTGTATAGATATGAGAGTTGGACCATAAAAGAAGGTTGAGTGCCAAAGAACTGATGCCTTCGAACTGTGGTGCTGGAGAAGACTCTTGAGAGTCCCTTGGACAGCAAGGAGATCAAACCAGTCTATCCTAAAGGAAATCAACTCTGAATATTCATTAGAAGGACTGATACAGAAGCTGAAGCTACAACACTTCTGGTCACTTAATGCGAAAAGCCGACTCACTGGAAAAGACCCTGATGCTGGGAAAGCCTGAAGGCAAGAGGAGAAGGGGACGACAGAGGAAGAGATGGTTGGATGGCATCATCAACTCAATGGACATGAGTTTGAGCAAACTCCAGGAGATGGTGAAGGACAGGGAAGCCTGCAGTGCTGCAGCCCATGGGGTTAAAGAGAGTCAGACACGATTGAGTGACTGAACAACAAAGCAGCTGTGCTTAACATTAGGCCTGCATGATGCTACATGAGCCAATACTCTTTACTCACAGAGGCTAAAAAATAAACGAAGTTCTGAAAATTACAAGCTATCAATTTTAAGCCTAAAATCAATTAAGTTCAGAAATAAACATAAACCAAGAATAGAATAAGTACAAGCAATTCTGCAATGATTATTACTGCTTATGAAATACATTTTGCATGTCATTTAAACTTCACAACGTGGTGTGGAGTTTTCTTTCCATTTTTTCAGAAGAAGAAACAAGAAGTCAAGGAAGGTTTCCAGAACTCAAGGCATACAATTTTTTATTCCAAAGCCATGCCTTTCCAACTACACAATCCTACTTATATATAAAATTAAAAATAATCAAATATAATCATTTTAAGCTAAATTATTTCTAACCAGGGTATATTTTTCTAGACGATATAAAAGCCACAGTCATTCAATAAGAGCATATCTACAATATCATACTATGTTCCCTCTTGTACATAAACATACTTGAAAGCAGTCAGTTCTCAAAAACCCCGTTTCCCTTAATGAATGCTTAATGAAGCTTGCAGCAGGGCAGATTACCAAAGGTAAAATACAGGATAATGAACTCCCTTGAGTCCAGTAGGTATTTTTAAATTTCTGAGATCATCCCATCACCAGCCAACAAACAACTTGAAATATATACACGAGCTCACTCGTCCTAAAAAGAAAAACACGTTTGTGCATAGTCATTTCAAGGTGCCCTTTGTGGACGTCAAACACCAGGATGCATCAGAAAGTCCTGAGACACACCCGAGTCTCATACAGCAAATCTCGGGTGGGGATCTAGAATCTACATGTTTAACAAGTTTCCAGGTAGTGCTGGTATGCTAGTCCTGGGACCCACTTTGAGAAACACCATTCTATGCTATTCTAACACTATTCTATTCACAGTAATCCAAGTTTATGCCCCAACCACAAGTGCCAAAGAAGCTGAAGTTGAACTGTTTTATGAAGATCTACAAGACCTTTCAGAACTAACACCCAAAAAAGATGTCCTTTTCATTATAGGGGACTGGAATGCAAACTAGGAAGTCAAGAGATAACCTGGAGTAACAGGAAAGTTTCACCTTGGAGTACAAAATGAAGCAGGGCAAAGGCTAATAGAGTTTTGCCAAGAGAACGCACTGGTCACAGTAAATACCCTCTTCCAACAACACGAGAGAAGACTCTACACATGGACATCACCAGATGATCAATACTGAAATCAGATTGATTATATTCCTTGCAGCCAAAGACGGAGAAACTCTATACAGTCGGCAAAAACAAGACTGGGAGCTGACTGTGGCTCAGACATTGAACTCCTTATTGAAAAATTCAGGCTTAAATTGAAGCAAGTAGGGAAAACCACTAGACCATTCAGGTATGACCTAAATCAAATCCCTTACAATTATACAGTGGAAGTGACAAATAGATTCAAGGGATTAGATCTGATAGAGTGCCTGAAGAACTATGGACAGAAGTCTGTAACACTGCACTGGAGGTGGTTATCAAAACCATCCCCAACGACAAGAAATGGAAAAAAGGGAAAATGGTTGTCAGAGGAGGCCTGACAAATAGCTGAGAAAAGCAAAAGGCAAAGGAGAAGAGGAAAGATACATCCATCTGAATGCAGAGTTCCAATGTACAGCAAGAAGAGAGAAGGCCTTCTTAAATGATCAATGGAAAGAAAAGGAGGAAAACAATAAAATAAGAAAGACTAGAGATCTCTTCAATAAGATTAGATACCAAGGGATCATTTCATGCAAAGATGGGCACAATAAAGGGCAGAAATGGTATGGACCTAATAGAAGGAGAAGGTATTAAGAAGAGGTGGCAAGAATACACAGAGCTCAATTCAATCACTCAGTGGTGTCCTACTCTGCAACTCCATGGACTGCAGTACGCCAGGCTTCCCTATCCATCATCAACTCCCAGAGCTTGCTCAAACTCATGTCCATTGCATTGATGATGCCATCCAACCATCTCATCTTCTGTCATCCCCTTCTTCTCCTGCCTCAATCTTTCCCAGCATCAGGGTCTTTTCTAGTGAGTCAGTTCTTTGTATCACATGGCCAAAGTATTGGAATTTGAGCTTCAGCATCAGTCCTTCACATGAATATTCAGGACTGATTTCCTTTTGGATGGACTGGTTTGATCTCCTTGCAATCCAAGGGACTCTCAAGAGTCTTCTCCAACACCACAGTTCTTCAGCACTCAGCCTTGTTTATGGTCCAACTCTCACATCCATACGTAACTACTGGAAAAACCATAGCTTTGACTAGACAGACCTTTGCTGGCAGAGCAATGTCTCTGCTTTTTAATATGCTGTCTAGGTTGGTCATAGCTTTTCTTCCAAGGAGCAAGTGTCTTATAATTTCATGGCTGCAGTGGAGCCCCAAAAGACAAAGATCTTAATGACTCAGATAACCACAATGGTCTGATCACTCACCTAGAGTCAGACATCCTGAAGTGTGAAGTCAAGAAAGTGAAGAGGAACTAAAGAGCCTCTTGATGAAAGTGAAAGAGGACAGTGAAAAAGCTGGCTTAAAACCCAACATTCAAAAAACTAAGATCGGCATTCAGTCCCATCACTTCGTGGCAAATAGATGGGGAAATAATGGAAACAGTGACAGACTTTATTTCGGGGGGCTCCAAAATCACTGCAGATAAGATGCTTGTTCCATATGAAGGCCAGGCAAGGGTTAATACATCACCAAAAGCACTGAACTATTACTTTTGATACCTGGTGGTTAGTATCATGAAAGGAAGTGCTACATGAGAATATAAGAAACTAAGTATCTTTCACTTTGACCACTAAAAAATCTTTGTGACAGTTCTATCATTTTTAGGATGCTAAACAGGAAAAAGTCCATTTTACTTAAGCACATACCCCTTTCTAGAAAAGAATGCTTAAATCAAGCTCACTCAGTCCCAATTCATTCAAGAAACATGGCCTGAAAAATAGACTCAATGGTTGATAGTGGGGAGACAGAAACAGAAAATACTGTTCTATTTACATCAGAGAAGCAGCCTCTAGCCCAGATTAAGGGAGGGGACCAAGTAGAGCAAAAGGTGACAGGCTTATATCATTGTTGATGAGTCAAATTAGAATTTTCAAATACAACATGTTTATTTGGGTAGCCTATCCCTTCTCCAGGAGAGCTTCCTGACCCAGGAACTGAACTGGGGTCTCCTGCATTGCAGGTGGATTCTTTGAGCTATGAGGGAAGCCCCATAAAGAAGATAGCAGTATAAAATATAACTGGGGTAAACAGATGCATTGTTTTATATAGAAAAATGTATCCATTCTTAGTGTTCCAAACATATTAAATATAAAGAGTTTCTTCAATTCTCCTGTGTGAGAATAAACCGTATACACACACACACACACACATATATATATATATCTCCCAATATATAGACACTGAAACATATATGTCAATATATAGACACTTAAATATCTACTATCTCTAATATACCTCAACTTTTTTTTGAAGGGATCACACACCTAAATGAGTCACCTCTGTCTGATGCTTTGACTCAAAACTGAATTAAGCTAGCAAACCTACAGGTAAGTGATGCAAGTATATGCATGTACCTTTGTTATTTGGAACTAAAAAAAAAAAAACAACTCACCTATATTCATAGTGAGTTCCCACTCTCAGTTTATTCTTAAAGCTGAAAAAAAATAAACATACATTAAAAGGTTAATAAGGACAAGATAAGGGGGCCCACTCCTGTCACTATTATTCAACATAGTTTTGGAGGCACAGCAATCAGAGAAGAAAAATAAAAGGAATCCAGGTTGGAAAAGAAGAAGTAATACTATACATAGAAAACCCTAAAGATGCCACCAGAAAATTACTAGAGCTAATCAATGAATCTATTAAAGTCACAAGATATAAAAATTAATATAAAGAAATCCCCTACATTCCTATACACTAACAACAAAAATATCAGAAAGAGAAATTAAGGAAATAATCCATTCACCACTGCAACAAAAAGAATAAAATACCTAGGAATAAACATACCTAAAGAGACAAAAGACTTATATGCAGAAAACTATAGAACATGGATGAAAGAAAGAGATGAAACAAACAGATGGAGAGATATACCATGTTCTTGGGTTGAAAGAATCAATATTGTGAAAACAACTACATTATCCAAAGCAATCTATACTTTCAATGCAATCCCTATGAAAGCATCGATGCTATTTTTCACAGAACTAGAACAACAACAACAAAAAATTTTTCACAATTTGTATGGGAACACAAAAGACCCCAAATAGCCAAAGCAATCTTGAGAAAGAAGGATGGAGCTGGAGGAATCAACCACCCCAACTTCAAACTATACTACAAAGTTATAGTCATCAAGACATGATACTGGCACAAAAACAAAAATATAGACCAATGGAACAAGACAGAAAGCCCAGAGAAAAATCCAAGCACCAATGGGCACCTTATCTCTGACAAAGAAGCCAAGAATATAAAATGGGGCAAAGACAGTCTCTTCAATAAACTGTGCTGGGAAAACTGGACAGCTACATGTAAAAGAATGAAACTGGAATACTTCCTAACACCATACAGAGGGATCAACTCAAAATGGATTAAAGACCTAAATGTAAGACCAGAAACTATGAAATTCTTAGAGGAAAACATAAGCACAACACTCTTGGACATAAACCACAGCAAGATCTTCTATGACCCACTTTCTAGAGTACTGGAAATAAAAACAAACAAATGGGACCTAATTAAATGCTTTTGCACAGCAAAGGAAGCTATAAACAAGGTGAAAAGACAACCCTCATAATGGGAGCAAACAACAGCAAATGAAACAACTGACAAAGGATAAATCTCCAAAATATATAAGCAGCTCATGCAGCTCAATACCAGATAAACAACCCAAACAAAATATGGGCAGAATATCTAAACAGACATTTCTCCAAAGCAGACATGAAGTGAAGTGAAAGTTGCTCAGCTGTGTCCAACTCTTTGCAACCCCCCATGTACTATACAGTCCATGGAATTCCCTAGGTCAGAATTCTGGAGTGGGTAGCCTTTCCCTTCTCCAGCAGATCTTCCCAATCCAGGAATCGAACCGGGACTCCTGCATTGCAGGCGGATTCTTTACCAACTGAGCCATCAGGGAAGCCAAGAAGACATAAAGATGCTAATAAACACATGAAAAGATGCTCAACATTGCTCATTATTAGAGAAATGCAAATCAAAACTACAGTGAGGCATCACCTCACACTGGTCAGAATGACCATCATCAAAAAATCTACAAACAATAAATGCTGGAGAGAGTGTGGAGAAAAGGAAACCCTCTTGTGCTGTTGGTGGGAAGGTAAATTGATACTGCCACTATGGAGAACAGCATGGAGATTCCTTAACAAACCAGAAATAAAACTACCATACGACACAGTAATCCCACCACTGGGCATATTCCCTGAGGAAATCATAACTGTACCCCAATGTTCATCACAAACCTATTTACAATAGCCAAGACATGGAAGCAACCTAGATGCCCAACAACACAGGAATGGCTAAAGAAGCTGTGGTACATATATACAATGGAATATTACTCATCCATAAAAAGGAACATATTTGAGTCAGTTCAAATGAGGTGGATGAATCTAGAGCCTATTACACAGAGTGAAGCAAGTCAGAAAGAGAAAAACAAATATCATATATTAACACACATATATATGGAATCTAGAAAAATGGTACTACATGAACCATTTGCAGGGCAGCAGTGGAGACAGATAGAGAAGCGACTTGTGGACACAGTGGGGCAAGGAGAGAGTGGGACAATTTGAGAGAGTAGCTTTGAAACATATATATTATCATATGTAAAACAGAGAGCTAGTGGAAATTTGCTGTATGATGCAGGAAGCTCAAACCCAGTGCTGTGTGACAACCTAGAGGGGTGGGTTGGGGTGGGAGGCAGGAGGGAGGTTCAAGAGGGAGGGGACATATGTATACCTATGGCTAATCCATGTTGCTGTATGGCAGAAACCAACACAGTACTGTAAACCAATTATCCTCCAATTAAAAATAATTTTTAAAAGGTTAATGATAGCAATCGTTAACACAATGTTTTGCCACTGATAATCCTAGATGCTTCTAAAATAACATGTTATTGAAATGACAGAACAGCATGCTTTTGAGATTCAGTTATTCAGCTCTAATAACATATGATTCATTCAATAAGCCTAAGATGATAATAATATCTACCATTTTTAAAGACATGCCAAGTTCTGTGCAAGGGATAAATACACATTAACATTAGTTCTTACAATAAAGTACAAATTATTATCCCCACTTAAATGAGGAAACTGAGGCTCAGAGTGAGAAACTCACCCAAGTCTAATGCAAATAAGCCTCTGTGGTTATTAGGAGGCTCTGACACAGGGCAAAAGCACTTGAGCAACAGGTTGGCAGAGGCACAGAGCACCTCCAAAGAATGTGAGGGTGGGAAGAACAGGACTAGGATAAGGAAAAGTCACTTAGAAGGAAAAAATGCTGAAGGCATACTTCATTTGAAAAACTGAAGTTCAAGGTTTCAGATATTTGCATTTAAGTTTAAAAAATGTTATTAGATGCCTTCAATAGAAAGTTTTTCCCATATATCTGAAATACAATTCATTATATACACATAACATGTGTTTAAAATAAATGATTCATTTTTATTCTGCCTTCCATATTCTCTGACCCCACAGGGACCTCCAAGCAGCTGCTCCCCCCAACCCCCCGCCACCTTCTCACTGCCTTTCATTCTTGCGTGGCCACACTTCCCTTAGTCTGAATGTTGTGGTCAACACTGCTCTCACTTCTTTGTATATTCTCTCAGCCTCTTAGCTCCTCTTTCACTTCTTCTTGGCCAAACCCTTACTCTAGTTACAGCTTACAGAAAACCCAAATGAACTTCCTGGCCAACTCAAATCAGTTTGATCTGAATCTCTATATACTGTTCCAATACTGAAAAGTTGAAAGTGGCTAAGAGAAATACACAAGGTCCCTGAAGAGTGTCACCTTATTTTTTTATGTTTTGCCTTTGTGATAGCAGCAATATTCTCATAAACATGCCAGGGGACTAAAAATAAGTAAGAACTTGCGCAAAGATATGGTGGCAAATAAGCAGGCTTAGTGTTACTTTAAATTCTTGACCGTGAACTACTAGTTGACCAGACATGCCAACTGCAATCATACAGCATTTCTAGTCTCTTCACTTTCCCACTTTTACAGACAACTGTTTCAGACTTTCTTCTCTAATTTCCAACAGCTCCCTCTCTGCTGAAGACCATACTTCTATTTTACTGGGAAAGTCAAAGCCCTCAGAAGAGAACTTCTACAGATTCCCCACCACATAACCACCCTCCAGCACAGACTGGATCTCTTCCTAATTTCCAGATATGTACTTCTGATTGCCAACTAGTCAGCGCATCTCCATTTGGGCTCATCATCAAATGGTAACATGTGCAAAATGGAACTCCTGATACCACCCCCACCAAAACCTGCTTATTCCACAGATTAGTTTTGTCAATTAGTTGAATGCAGCTCCATCCTTCTAGGACCCTGAGCCCAAAGGCCTCTGGATCATCCAGGGTCCTGTGTCTCACAACCCACAGTCAGTAGATTTTGTTGACTCTACCTTCCAAATATGGGGCTTCCTGGATGGCTCAGTGGTAAAGAATCTGTCTGCCAATGGAGGAGACGCAAGAAACGTGGGTTCAATCCCTAGGTTGGGAAGATCCCCTGGAGTAGGAAATGGCAACCCATTCCAGTATTCTTGTCTGGGAAATTCCATGGACAGAGAAATCTGGCAGGCTATAGTCCATGGGGCCGCAAAGAGTTGGACATGACTGAGCACCACCACCATCACCTTCCAAGTATATCTGGATTCTCACCACTTGGCATCACTCCACCACTATCATCTGAGTCCAACACTCTAACTTGCCCTGTTAACACTTCATTTGGAACCTCAAACTCCTTCCACAATTTAAAATTCTCTAAAGGGGACTCTTATTCCTTGGAAGCAAAGTTATGACCAACCTAGATAGCATATTAAAAAGCAGAGACATTACTCTGCCAACAAAGGTCCATCTAGTCAAGGCTATGGTTTTTCCAGTGGTCATGTATGGATGTGAGAGTTGGACTACAAAGAAAGCTGAGTGCTGAAGAACTGATGCTTTTGAACTGTGGTGTTGGAGAAGACTCTTGAGAGTCCCTTGGACTGCAAGGAGATCCAACCAGCCAATCCTGAAGGAAATCACTCCTGAATATTCACTGGAAAGACTGATGTTGAAGCTGAAACTCCAATACTTTGGCCACCTGATGTGAACAGCTGACTCATTGGAAAAGACCCTGATGCTGGGAAAGACTGAGGACAGGAGGAGAAGGGGACGACAGAGGATGAGATGGTTGGATGGCATCACCAACTCAATGGACATGAGTTTGGGTAAACTCCGGGAGTTGGTGATGGAGAGGGAAGCCTGGCGTGCTGTGGTTCATGGGGTTGCAAAGACTCAGACACGACTGAGCGACTAAACTGAACTGAAAGGCTACCACGTTAATTATAATAAAAGCCACCAAGGCAACACACACCTACCTCCCAATGTCCTCTCCGATCTATTCCTCTGCCCCTCCTTCATTCCACTCCTAACACAGCCTTGTCTCAGCAATTCATTCTTTTTCCCTTTCTTATTTTTCATAAACTTAAGTCATTTTCTAACAATCTATAATTTTTTTTGTATTATAGTTCTTGTCTCCCCTTCCAGAGTAGAAATTTCTATCTCCTTTATCCACTGATGTAACCTACGCTTAGAACAGTATCAGACCCAGAGCAGACTTCCAACACATATTTGTGGAATAGACATAGGAATGAATGACTAAAATAACACCTCTCTTATATGCAGTAACAACCAGAATACCTCTAACAATCTTACACATACCAACTCTAGAAGTAATATAAGCTTAGTTATCTCATGATATTATAGCTTTTATTATATATGCTAAAATTATTATACTTTGAATGAAGATCTTTAGCAGGTAAGCCTAAAATGGCTGCTAATAAGACTCTGCAACAAAAAAGACATAAAAGGGGAAATAGAACCTATTTTTAAAAATAGCTGAGGTATTTGAATTTCATTGTTCTAAAACTCTCAGGAAGGAAGTTCTTCTGAGTACCCTATTTTTTTTCAAGAGGTTTAAAGTTTATCCCTTAAATACCAAAATAACTTCATGATAGAAATGATTGTGTGTTCTCAATTTTCCTACATTTTATACAACATTTTGAATAAGTTTTTCTTTCTGAGAATTCATCACCAAAATGCTCAAAGCACCAATTATTGTAAAGTACTCTATATAGTGATGCCTTCAGGGTCTTCAGAGGCATATCTGTAGGTTTTCAACCAGCAGTTGAAGACCTTGTTTTGAATGTTCATGACTATTTTCATAGGTTTGTGTCTCACTTGACTGACCAAATATCTGCCTTTATGAAATTTGAACTCATATTCCCAACTACTTTAGAACAAATAAACTGAATTAACCACCTCAGTGGTCTTCAGGAAGCAGAAGACCTATAGAAACAGAAGACTTATTTTAGTGAAAACTATTCTCACTGTTCAGAGATTGCTTTTCCTTACATTTGTTTAATAAATAACTACTGAAAGGCTACCATATGTCAGCAAAGTACTGTCCAGGCATTACAACCAAAATGATTAAAAGTTATGTGTAAACTCTGTGGTTCTTGTCTTCAAAGACCACACAGTTCAGGAGAGGGATCCTGCAAGAAGTTCATGAGATTCACCTCATTGCCTGAAATACTTCAGAGATCAATTGCCTTGGGACAAACTTTGACATGTTTATGGCCAGGCTCCAGAACAACAAATACTGAGAGCATTAAAACACTAACCAATAGATAAGTAAGTAGAGCTAAACCCCAGATAAGTGCTCATTTTGAAAACTACAAAGTATCTTTTTAAACTGGCAGAAGAATACAAATTTCCTAGTGTGTTATCTTTATTCATTCATACAAAGACTGCAACCTTCAGCTCTATGTGATGAAGTGTGTATTTTTGTGTATGTAAAACATAACAAACACACTGTATTGTGATCCTAAAGATAAGCTTTAATAGATTATCCAAAAGAAAGAGGAATGAGCTATAATTATTATTTTCATGTCTGTTTCCTCTATGAGATCATCTGGTACACTGCTTTAACCGGTAACTGGACAATGCCCAGCACATAGCAAGTACTCAATGAGTATTTTTTAAAATAAATTAATGTCCAGTCAGGTTCACTGTGGTACACTATGAATCCAGGGAATGAGTAATCAAAAAAGAATTTGATTTTTAAGAGGATAAGAGTCAAGCAATGAAAAAAGTGTGGAAAAATCATTGTTGAATAATTGAGTAGGGTGCTTTGGTGTGACTCTACTTGGTCAATTCCACCTGATTTTTGAAATCCAAGGAAGACACAGATGGTCAACAAGCACATGAAAACACACTCATCACCACTAATCAGAGAAATATAAATTAAAATGAGGTATCACCTTACACCTGTCAGAATGGCTATCGCCAAAAAGTTTACAAGTAACAAATGTTGATGAGGATGTGGAGAAAAGGGAATCCTGGTACACTCTCGGTGGGAATGTAAATTTGTGCAGCAGCCCAGTGGAAAACAGTATAGGAGGTTCCTCAAAAAACTAGCATATGATCCACCCATTCCACTCCTGACTATATATTTGAAGAAAATGAAAATCCTAATTCAAAAAGATCTATGTTCATTGCAGAATTTATAATAGCTAAAATATAGAACCAACTTAAGTGTCCATCAACAGATAAACTGATAAAGATGTGGTACACATGCATACACACACTCACAATGGAATATTACTTAGCCATAAAAAATAGTGAAATTCTGTCATTTGCCACAACATGAGTGGACCTACAGGTTATTACGCTATTAGGTCAGGCAGGGAAAATCCTGTATGTTATCACTGATACATGGAATCCACAAATAATAAATGTTGGAGAGGGTGTGGAGAAAAGGGAACCCTCTTACACTGTTGGTGGGAATGCAAACTAGTACAGCCACTATGGAGAACAGTGTGGAGATTCCTTAAAAAACTGGAAATAGAACTGCCTTATGATCCAGCAATCCCACTGCTGGGCATACACACTGAGGAAACCAGAAGGGAAAGAGACACGTGTACCCCAATGTTCATCGCAGCACTGTTTATAATAGCCAGGACATGGAAGCAACCTAGATGTCCATCAGCAGATGAATGGATAAGAAAGCTGTGGTACACATACACAATGGAGTATTACTCAGCCATTAAAAAGAATACATTTGAATCAGTTCTAATGAGGTGGATGAAACTGGAGCCTATTATACAGAGGGAAGTAAGCCAGAAGGAAAAACACCAATACAGTATACTAACGCATATATATGGAATTTAGAAAGATGATAACAATAACCCTGTGTACGAGACAGCAAAAGTGACGCTGATGTATGGAACAGTCTTATGGACTCTGTGGGAGAGGGAGAGGGTGGGAAGATTTGGGAGAGTGGCATTGAAACATGTAAAATATCATGTATGAAACGAGATGCCAGTCCAGGTTCAATGCACGATACTGGATGCTTGGGGCTAGTGCACTGGGATGACCCAGAGGGATGGTATGGGGAGGGAGGAGGGAGGAGGGTTCAGGATGGGGAGCACATGTATACCTGTGATGGATTCATTTTGATGTTTGGCAGAAGTAATACAATTGTGTGGAGTTTGAAAATAAAATAAAATTTAAAAAAAAATAAACATTATAGTTGGAAAAAAAAAAAAAACAGAAAAACACTCACAGATATAGAGAACAAGTTAGTTGTTACCAATAGGGAGAGGGAAGGAAAAAGGGCAAGACAGGGGTAGGAGATTAAGAGACAGAAACTACTATGTATAAAAAAGCTACAAGGAAAAAATAAAAAGCTACAAGGGCAGACTGTACAGCACAGGGAATATAGCCAACATTTCATAACAACTTTAAATGGAGTGTACTCGATAAAAATATTGAACCACTATGTTGGATACATGAAATGAATATTGTAAATCAACTGTACATCAAATAACAATTTTGAAATTAAGTAAAATAACAAAATAAAGAAATCTTAAGATTCTAAGCCTAAGCCTGTGTCCTCAAACTGCCAGAGATCTGAATCACTGGAAAGCTTGTGAAAGCAGATTCCACCTGGTACACACACACTCTCGCCCCAATTTGATTCAGTCAGTCTGCAGTGGGGCCTATGAACTGGCACTTCTAATAAATTCGAGTGATGCTGATGCTCTCACTCTGGGGACCAGACTTAAAACGATGAGCCTAGGCAACCCAAATTTGCTCTGAAGAGATTTATTTCTTGTACCTTTTAAAAAAGTTATTTTTTATTGAATATAGTTGATTTATAATATTGTGTTAGTTTCAGATGTATAGCAAAGTGACTAAGTCATATATATAGTTCCTTTTTAAAAATCCTTTTCTATTATAGGTTATTACACGATACTGAACACCATTCCCTGCCCTATACAGTGAATCCATATCTATTTTATACAGAGTGGTGTGTATCTGCTAATTCCATAATTTATAGAATTTATCCCTCCCCCCACTCCTTCCCTTTGGTAACCATAAGTTTGTTTGTTTTCTATATCTGTGACTGTTTTAGAGAGACTTATTTTTCATTTAAAGTATATATTCTCCATGGATTCATTACTATTAAGTATCATTTTTATGCAACTATTCATTTACTCCCCAATGATGCATATATTATTTAAATAATTAGTGAAACTACTTTTTTATACACAAAAAGTAGGGCAATTATTTTCTGGATTAGTCATCATGGAAATTTGTAAAAAGCAAAAGAAAATAAAACGCTTAAAAGAATATGGAATAATAATAAGAAAAAAGTGTAAATTGGGAAGTGGAGTTATTTGCAGCTAAAATGGGAAGAATTTAGGCATTTAAAGAATGTATATACTCATAAAACTAAACAGATGACAAATGTTTTCCAAAGGCCTCTTGCAGATCATGAACCTGAGGTATTAAATTATAAACCAAATAAACACATCCAAGACTATAATTTTTAAGTTTGTGGCATTACTGGATAAATGATGAAGACAGGTATTACTTTAGTTGAATTATTAAAAGAATATTCCAGTATAATGAACGAGAGGTTTAATTCATTTCTAAAACCTTTTCTTAAGATTCAATTCTGGAAGTATTTTAGTCACTTAAAATATGATGTAAATATTTCATAGATAATTTCACAACGGATAAAAATAACTTCAGCACATGACAAAGTAACACAAGCACAGATTACATATGTCAATTACTTAAACTGTCTCAACATACATACACTTGACCCTTGAACAACATGAGTTTGAACTGCATATGTCCACTTATACGCTGATTGCTTTCAATAAATACAGTACTACACCAACCATGGCTCGCTGAATTACGGAACTGATGATATGAAGGGTCAACTCTGCGTTCTGAACACCTGTGGATTTTGATATCCACAGTGGGTTCTGGAACCAACCCTGCACAGATAGGCAGGGATAGGTAAGTAAGTGTTAATCGCTCAATTGTGTCTGACTCTGCAATCCCCAGAGAAGGCAATGGCACCCCACTCCAGTACTCTTGCCTGGAAAATCCCATGGATGGAGGAGCCTGGTGGGCTGCAGTCCATGCGGTCGCTGAGGGTCGGACACGACTGAGTGACTTCACCTTCACTTTCCATTTTCATGCATTGGAGAAGGAAATGGCAACCCACTCCAGTGTTCTTGCCTGGAGAATCCCAGGGACGGCGGGGCCTGGTGAGCTGCCGTCTATGGGGTCGCAGAGAGTCAGACACAACTGAAGCGACTTAGCAGCAGCAACAGCAGCTGCAATCCCAGGGACTGTAGCCCATCAGGCTCCTCCGTCCATGGAATTCTCCAGATAAGAATTGGGTTGCCAGTCCAGGTTCGAGGCACGGTACTGGATGCTTGGGGCTGGTGCACTGGGACGACCCAGAGGGATGGTATGGGGAGGGAGGAGGGTTCAGGATGGGGAACACATGTATACCTGTGGTGGATTCATTTTGATATTTGGCAAAACCAATATAATATTGTAAAGTTTAAAAATAAAATAAAATTAAAAAAAAAAAAATTGGGTTGCCATTCCATTCTCCAGAGGATCTTCCCGACTCAGAGATCAAACCTGGGTCTCCTGGATTGCAGGCAGATTCTTTACAGTCTGAGCCACTAAGGGCAGGGAGGGATGACTGCATTTAAATTGTCCCCAAACTGAACATTTGCAAGTTAAGTGTTATTAAATACAGTATATACACAGCAATAAGAAATAGATGAAAACTACAAATGGTATTAAAAAGAAACGGATGGTGTTCACTGGAATTATAAATTGGATTCATGATAAATGGTCAATTCCAATAATTACTAGATGCTCTCCACCCTCCAAAACACATCCATTTGAATTAAAAGTGATACTATAATCAGCTTTTTTCAAAACAGCAGATGCACCTGCAGACAGTAGAAAGAACACAGGCTCTAAAAAGTTCTAGTGGTACTGATGCTCAGATTCTCAGTCAGTATCACAAGCTCTTAGCCTGAGCCTCAGTTCCCTCATCTGTAAAATGGAAATAAAATCACAGACCTCATACTTTTTTTTTTTTTTCATTAAAATGACAATTTTTTGCTTTTTAACTGGAGGACAATTGGTTTACACTATCGTCTTAGTTTCCACTAAATATCAACATGAATCAGCCATAGGTATACATATGTCCCCACTCTCTTGAGCCTCCCTCCCTCCTCCCACCCCAACCCACCCCTCTAGGTTATCACAGAGCACCAGGTTTGAGCTCCCTACATCATACAGCAAATTCCCACTGGCTGTCTATTTTACATATGGTAAAGTACATGTTTCAGTGTTACCCCTTCAATTCGACCCTCTCTCCTCTTCCCCTACTGTGTCCACCAGTCTGTTTTTCATGGCTGCGTCTCCACTGCTGCCCTGCAGTGGAGGTTCATCAGTACCATTTTTCTAGATTCCACTGATACATGTTAATATACATTTGCTTGTCTCTTTCTGACTTACTTCACTCTGCATAATGGGCTCTAGATCCATCTACCTCATTATAACTGACTCACATGTGTTCCTTTTTATGTGTACTGTACACCATGGAATACTACTCAGCCTCACACTGTTTTAAAAGGAGGTTTATGAAATCAATGTAGCAGTACTTGTCCAGCACACTGAAAGTGCTCAACTTCATTCTTCCAACTAATGTTTGCTGAGCTTCCACTATTATGCCGGCATTATAACAGGTGACAGAGATTAATCAGAGAACAAAACAGACAAAAATCTCTGTCTTCTAGGAGCTTACCTTTGAGTGTTCATTCCCTTTACCTTGTCTTATAGGCACAGTGCTGGTCCTTTGAGAATGAATAAACATGCCCAGAACCAGTTAAAACACTCAATTCGACAAAAATTAAATAAATAAATAAATAACACTAGAGTAATCATGCAGTACATACCTTTCTGGAACTAGAACATCTTATGAGAATACATGACATGAGACTGGGGGAAGACAAATGTAGGGTAGGCTGCCCAAGAGACAGAACTTTGAGTCCTGGGAAATGTCTAGAATCAGATATGAGATTTGTAAATCTTAGAAAAGAAAATATGAATAAAGGTAAGGCAGCTGGAAAACCCTGTAACCCCATGTTACATAACACTGTAGTTCAATATGGTTTGCATTTCAAGTACAAATTAAAGAATGATGGGAAATTAAGATGGATATCTAGTAATAAGTCTTTACCTACTAAGATAAAAAAAATTATATTCAAAGGAATAGGATATTATTAAAAATATATATTTATGATAAAAATTCTCAAAAAAGTGAGTATAGGGGAACATACCTCAACATAGAAAAGTCCATTTATGACAAACCAACAGCTAATCCTATTCAATAGTGAAAAGCTATGAGTTTTCCCTCTAGAATCAGGAATAAGACAACACTCCCATTTTTATTCAACATAGTACTGGAAGTCCTAGGTTCTATAATCAGAAAAGAAAAATAAAAGATATACAACTGGGAGAGAAGTATTAAAACTGTCACTAGAAGATGACATGATATTAGATACAGAAAATTCTAACAACTCCACCAAAAAGAAAAAACCTAGAATAAATAAATTTAGTAAAATTTTAGGATTCAAAATTAATATACAGAAACCTGTTGCATTTTTATACAATAAAAATGAGCTATCAATTTCATTTACAATTGCATCAAAAAGAATAAAATAGCTAGGAATAAATCCAAAGAAAATGAAAGACCTGTACTCTGAAAAATATAAGACCTTTATAAAAGAAACTGAAGTTGACCCCAATAAATGGAATGATATATTGTGCTCATGGATCACAAGAATATTGTTAAAATGACTGTACTATCCAAAACAATCTACATATCCAATGCAATCTCTATCAATTCATCCACAGCATTTTTTCACAGAACAAGTAATCCCAAAATATGTATGAACTACAAAAAATCCTGACTAGCCAAAGCAATCTTGAGAAAAAGAACAAAACTGGAGGCATCATGCTCCTCAACTTCAGACTATACTACAAAGCTACAGTAATTAAAAACAGTATGGTACTCACACAAAAACAGACACATGGATTAATGGAACAGAATAGAGAACCCAGCAAGAAGCCCACCCACATCTGGTCAATTGATTACTCCATGACAAAGGGGGCTTTCCAGGCGGCATTAGTGGTAAAGAACCTGCTGGGCAATGCAGGAGATGTAAGAGACATGGGTCTGATCCCTGGGTCAGGAAGATCCCCTAGATGAGGAAATGGCAACCCACTCCAGTATTCTCACCTGGAGAATCCCATGAACAGAGGAAACTAGTGGGCTACAATGGTTCCGAAGAGTCGGACACAACTAAAGCGACTTAACATGTATGACAAAGGAGACATAAATATACAATTAGGAAAAGACAGCCTCTTCAATAAGTTGTGTTAGGAAAACTGGACAATCACATGTAAAAAGATGAAAAATTAACCAAAAATAAACTTGAAAAGTGAAAGGCTTCAACTAAGACCTGATACCAAAAACTCCTAGAAAAAAACATAGGCAGTATACTTTTATATGAGTCCTAGAAATATTTTTTATGGATATGTCTCCTTAGGAAAGGGCAACAAAAAGCAAAAATAAGTGGGACCACATCAAATGAAAAAGCTATTTCACAAAAAAGGAAACCATCAACAAAATGAAAATACAACTTACTGAATGGGAGAAGGTATTTGTAAAGGATACGTCTGTAAGGGGTTAATATCCAAAATATATTTTTAAAAAAACTCATACAACTCAGTATCAAAAAGTAAAGCCAGTCTGACTAAAAAATGCACAGAATCTAAATAGGTATTTTTCAAAGAAGACATACAGATGACTAAGCATTTGAAAAGATGCTCAGCATCACTATTCAGAAGAGAAATGCAAATCAAAACCACAATGAGCTATTATCTCACACCTATCAAAATGGCTATCATCAAAAAGAAACGTCAAGTATTGGTGAGAATGTATAGAAAAGGGAATGCTTGTGCACTGTTAATTGAAATGTAAATTGACATTGCCACTCTGGAAAACAATAGAGTCCTCTCAAAAACAGAACTAAAAAGCAGAGACATAACTTTGCCAACAGAGGTCCATCTAGTCAAAGCTCTGATTTTTCCAGTAGTCATGTATGGATGAGAGACTTGAACCATAAAGAAGCCTGAGCACAAAAGAATTCATGCTTTTGAATTGTGGTGTTGGAGAAGACTGCAAGCAGTCCCTTAGACTGCAAGGAGATCAAACCAGTCAGTCAAAGGAAATCAATCCTGAATATTTATTCGAAGGACTGATGATGAAGTTCCAACACTTTGGTGATGCGAGGGGCTGACTCTATTGGAAAAGACTCTGATGCTGGGAAAAATTGAGGGCAGGAGGAGGAGGTGACAGAGGATGAGATGGGTTGGATGACATCACCAACTCAATCGACATGAGTTTGAGCAAACTCTGGGAGATAGTGAAGGACAGGGAAGGTTGGCATGCTGCAGTCCATGGGGTCACAGAGAGTCAGACATTACTGAACGACAACCACTACCACATGCTTAGCAATTCCACTTCTGGGTATTTATCCCCCCAAATTGAAACACTAAAGATACATGCACCTCAATGTTCACTGAAGTATTATTTACAATAGCCAAGATATGTAAGTAACCTAAGTGTTCCTCAATAAACGAATGAATACAAAAGATGTGGTATATGCACAATGGAAGATTACTCAGCCATAAAAAAAATAGTGAAATCTTGCCATTTGTGACAAGGATAGACCTAAGAGGTTAATTTTCTTAGTAAAATAAGTCAGAAAAAAGATGAAATACTGTATGTTTTTAGTTATATATGAAATTTAATAAAGCAACAAATATAACAAAGCAGAGACAGACTCAAATGTAGAGAACAAATTAGTGGTTGCAGGAAGGGAAGGGGAAATGGATGAAACAGGTGAAGAGGATTAAGAGGTGCAAACTACCTTATAAAATAAGTAAGTCACAGGGATATAGTGCATAGCACAGAGAAAACAATAATATTGTAATAACTTGATGCATAATGTATAAAATACTGAATCATTATATTGCACACTTGAAACTAATGATATTGTAAGTCAACTAGTCTTCAATAAAAATTGTTTAAAAGACAGGTATTTTTCGAACATGGCAAGGTTAATTTGTTGGCTGAAGGACATCACAGATTACTGGAATGTGTCATTAAACTATCTGAGATTACCTCTCTATGGAAGACTCTAGCAAAGAAGAAAGGACAGTTAAGATTTTTAGTAGAACTTTCTATATATTATTATAGTCTGTAAGAGGAATGAGAATTTTTAAACACAGTGCTAAGAAATTACGAGTACTATAAACTGAAGAATGCTTCCCTGGTGGTTCAGACAGTAAAGTATCTGTCCTCAATACGGGAGAGCTGGGTTCGATCCCTGGGTCAGGAAGATCCTCTGGAGAAGGAAATGGCAACCTACTCCAGTATTCTTGCCTGGAAAATTCCATGGACAGAGGAACCTAGCGGGCTATGGTTATAGAATTGCAAAGAGTCGGACACTACTGAGCGACTTCACTCACTAAACTGAAGAAAGATTTCACATTTTTGGATAATTTAAAGCTAATTTTCACCTTCCATATAACCAACATAATAAGATTTTTTAAATTATTTATCCTACATAAAGAGTTGAAATTTTGTAAGTTTGTTTTTTAACAGAACTGTAGTTGTACTCATCTTCCTCTTTCAGAATGGCCTTAAATGGAGGAAGGAGATTTTAGCGAAATAAATTCGGAGAAGGCAATGGCAACCCACTCCAGTACTCTTGCCTGGGAAATCCCATGGATGGAGAAGCCTGGTAGGCTACAGTCTATGGGGTCGTGAAGAGTCGGACTCGACTGAGTGACTTCACTTTGACTTTTCACTTTCATGCACTGGAGGAGGAAATGGCAACCCACTCCAGTGTTCTTGCCTGGAGAATCCCAGGGACGGGGGAGCCTGGTGGGCTGCCGTCTATGGGGTCGCACAGAGTCAGACATGACTGACATGACTTAGCAGTAGCAGCAGCAGCGAAATAAATTAAGGGGGGAAATTCCATGGACAGAGGAACCTGATGGGCTGCAGTCCATAGGGACACACTCTTAAAACTAGTACCACCATTATTTTTACTCTAACTGTGATATTAGCTTTGGGAAAAGTACTGTTTCTATGACTAAGATGGTTTCTAAAATGAAATAAATCCATCTACAGTAGAAATGTCCATTTTAGTAAAGAGGTAAATCGAGAGGCATGCTCAAAGAAACAAGTTTACTCGGGAATAACAGAGGAATTACAATTTGGGACACTTGAACTATAGCAAGCCAGAAGTGAGTTCACTGAGGATTTGGAATGTTGTTTAGAAGCTAAGTCGTGTGCGACTCTTTGGAACTCCATGGAATGTAGCCCACCAGGCTCCTCTGTCCATGGGATTTCCCAGGCAAGAATACTGGAGTCAGTTGCCATTTCCTTCTCCAGGGGATTTACCCCACCTAGGGATTGAACCCACATCTCCTGCATCGCAGGCTTTACCACTGAGCCACTGGGGAAGCCAGCAGGGTTTGGAATAGGCTGTGTTTATGGGCAGGGCATGTAACAAGGAGAGAGTTCAGTGAGTATCTGCTAAAAAGTCAAAAGAAACGGAGACCTGCTTTGAAAATTCCCTGAGCAGATACGACTAGTCTAATTATAAAAGAGAAACTCAATGTAACTCATTTTTTGGACACCAACCCGACTTGGGTCATTTATTTTTTACTCTGGAAATCATAAGCAAATCTTTCCAATGCTGATAAAAGGCAAAACTTCTGATTAACTCCTTGACATTTAAGAAAATTCCAATTTATGGACTTCTGTGTGTGTGTGTGTGCTTAGTCGCTCCATGGTGTCTGTGACCCCATGGACTGTACCCCACCGGGCTCCTCTGTCCATGGGGATTCTCCAGGCAAGAATACTGGAGTGGACTGCCATGTCCTCCTCCAGGGGATCTTCCCAACCCAGGGATCAAACCAAGGTCTCCTGCATTGCAGGCAGATTCTTTACCCTCTGAGCCACCAGGGAAGCCCTCTGTAAATCAGGCATTTATGGGAAATTGGTGTCCCAGTCTTTAAGCTTCGCTTTCCTAAAGGCACATGAGGGAGATCATTCATTCTATCAATTTCAGCTTGAAATTCTTTCACAGTAGGGAGGAAGGGAATGATGTTTTAAGAGAATATACTCACAACAAACCTCTTTCAGCTGAAAATGAAACCTGCACAGCTGCTAATGCTTTGGGTTTTGAGGATCCCCAAGTGATCTTGTTTGTAGCATTTTCTTTGGTTTTGCCTCATTAAAAAGACTACTTTCAACTAGATCAGACAATAAGGTCTGTAGAGACGGCTTGAATATGTGGACATTTTTTACCTCGTAATTTTTCAAGTTAATTCTAAGTCCACTTGTCTAATAGATGTATCATCTCTGTTCTATTACAAATTATAATAAAATTCTAAACGTTTCCTCCATTTATTGATATCAAAATAAAAGGCATCCCATTCAAATTCTATTTAGTCACTAAGCAATTGTATTGAACAAATATTCAGTTATCAGGCAAAGGTCAAACAGTATTGACATCCTATTTTAGACTGCTCAGACTCTCCATCTTTTTCATACAACTTAACAACTGTTTAGCAGTTACAGTGTTACTTTTTAAAACTGTCTAAAAGTTTTTGAATGTTGGAGAGTTGTTTTTCAAATTATATAGCATGATCTCTTTGTGATAAACTATCACAATGTAGGTAATATGTATCTGTATCATGGACAGAAGAGTTCAGGAGAGAGATTACTTGTGGGGTTAACTGGAGTGAGTGCTTACACCTGGGCACTGAGTGAATTTACCGTTATAATGATCATGTGCTACACATTGGCTCTAAACAAGCCACCAAATATCTTTCTGATGGTACTCTTCCCAGAAACGGTGACCTAGCCAAATTTCAAAATATTTATCTACTCTGGAGTTACTTTTTGGATATAGTAACATTGGTGGATAAGGAGTGCCCTATCCTTGTGGGTCATCTTTCAAGGTTGATTAGAGTCAGAGACTTGCCCTCAGACTACAGAATTGTTTTTCTCCTTGAAAAGAACTTCTGAGAAAAGAAGCAAGAAAAATCTTTGGTTTTATTTAGATAACACTCTAAATACCCGAGTAGACGTGCCCTTATGATTATGAGTAGTTTAAATACATCATTTCTGAAGGCACAGGGAGCCTGACCTTCCAGAATGGAGGGTTTCATTAACCAACTAGATGTCTCTCTGCTGTATAAAGTATAATCACAGGTTTTACAATGTAAAGGGTGCCCCAAACAACAATGAAGCTCTGTAAAATCAGTGTTTGCATGGAAAATTGAGGGCTTTTTGGTAGGGCTCCTGTAAAAACTATTTCTGAGCAAGCTCCAACACAAACACCTTTTTCTTCCTAAGGAATCAATCCGTCGTTTATCTACTGGGTAAAAATTTCAATCCCTATTCTATTCATTATGTTTGAAACAGAGCCAAAATTGCTTTAAACTGTTCGATTTCACAATGAGATGACAAAGGGTGTGTATGCATAACTTATCTTTTCACAAAACCCAGCATTCAGAAAAGATAGTCATCCCTCTCCTGTAATCAAGTGACTGAAAATGGTGTAAGATTCTTCTTTTTAAAGTTTAACAAAGCTACGAAGTCCAGTTTTGAGGTACTTCATCCAATTTGAACACCACTACTGTGGGAGGCAGAGGACAGAGAGAGTAAAGAAACAGAGGGAAAGAGTAGTGAAAAGGCAGGGAAACCGTCAAAGAGGCTCGCTGGTTCACCCTTACCAGTTCCTCTCTGGGCACACATCACAGCATGATGGTCACAAGTCCCAAGATGCAAGAGAAGAACCAAGCACAGATCCGAAGAGAGGAGGCGGGTTATGCTTCTACGCCAGCCATTTGACTTTGAAGAAAAAAAACCAACAAAACACTTCTCAGACGGCTCTCAAAGTCAGCTGCCAAAACCAGAGCCCAGCCCGAGCCGAGCTGGCAACCTTCTGCTCCCGGCGGCCCGCCCCCGCTGCTCCGCCTCCCCTTTCGGCGGGGATGCAGAGTGGCCCGAGCTTCCGCGGAAGGCCAATCGCTCTCCGCCCCACCTCTCATGACGTCAGGTGAAAGGGGAGGGGCCTGGCCGCCGAGGGGTTTCCCAGCTCCAGCTGTTGGTGCGAGCTTCCTGTCTGCTTGATGCAGATGTCTCCCAGTAACCCAGAATCTGCCTGCTTGGGTGTTCGGTTCATTCTTGTATCGCTGAAATTCTGTTTTAACAGTTCATTCATTTACCTAAACTTGAAACTCTTGGGAATTATTTTTGGAGGGTAAAAGGGTCAAATCTAAATACTTAATATTGATGTTAACTAGAAAAGAGATTGAGAAAAAAAAGAAAAATTATTTGGTCTTTTTTCTCACTCCTTGACCTTCTATCCCCTTCTTCACCCAGAATGATGTGGCTCTGTGCTGCCATGGTCTGCTAGCTTAAAATTCACAGCTTTAAAAAAATATTTTACTTCCAAGTAAATTCCAACAACCCATCTACTCTCTCAACACTTCTTACCCGCGAAGTGCCTTGAGGAAGGGAAAGGGCATGCAAAGAAGGCAGAACCAGCGGTGACTATTAATAATTCAGATCTATTTGGTCTGAATCACTGGCTACCAATTGTTTTATCCTACAAAGATAAAGAAGGGCAAATCTCTCCACAACTATTTTTTTGTATATTTATCTTCCATTTTCTCAAATGTTTAAATATGTGGCAAGAGTGAAGAAAACTAAATGATAGTACGAACGTTTCGCTAATAGTGAAGAGCCCATCAGGACAGAACCATGGAGCTAGGCGACTTGCAAGGTCAAGCCGGAGAGGCCAAACAAGTTCCTGCACCTACAGAGTAGGTGCCTCTCCCAGACAAGGAGAAACAAGTTCTGGGTGTGGCTTCCTGTGATGGCCAATTCAGGAAACTCTTTCTTGCAGGCAAGTTTTGTCAGTTCTGGGATAAGCCTAGCCTAGTAGAGCAGAGTGTCAATCTCATGGTCTCTGAAATTCCTGGCCCTGGTAACCCTTTGAGCAGTCATTAGACTCTAAGTGATATAAAAGATGAAGCAATTTTCCCATCTGATAGCCACACTTCCTGGGGAGACAAAGTTTAAGATGGGCTTTCCGTAATCTCCCCTCAGCACTGATGCTGAAATAATCTCAGTGGAGGGCTTTCTTGAGAGGATGCATACCAGGACAATTCAGGCGGGCAGCTGCTATTTGCAGCCAGTTTGGATTGCTTAAATCGGGTCCTCACAAGTTACACATCAGAGTCAACTGAGGAGCTTGATGCCAAGGCCCCACCCAAGCCAATTAAATCTGAATCTCTGGGGATGGATTTCAAGCAATCTCTTTTATTTGTTTAAAGCTCTCCATGTGATTCTCATCTGCAGCAAAGGTTGAGAATCACTGGCTTAGATTTAAATTGTCTTAGATGAAAATCTACATTATATTTAAGTTAAAAAAGGCAGTAGCAGGATAATGTAAAACACTTTGTAATACAATTTGTTCATATATATTTATAAAATGTATATTAAATATAAAATTATAATAAATGGAACTTAATATAAACATAAAATATGATGTTAAGATACACAAAATTGTTTACTCAGAGGAAAAGGATGAAGAATGAGGGGACGTAGAAGAGGAGACATTACCAGCTTTTTTTTTGTTTCTGTAACATTTGACTGAATGCAAGGAGCATGTGTCCCATTTGATTTAAATGTACTTAATTAAGTTTTAAAAATTAATACTTTAGTGAAATGGTTGAGGGAATTTAAGAGCTACAAACTTCTAGTTATGGAATGAATCACAGGGATGAAATGCACAGTACAGGGAATATAGTCAGTAATAATGTAATATCTTTGTGTGGTGATTAAGGAGGTCAAAAGGTACCACCTTCAATTATAAGATGACTAAGTCCTAGGGATGTAATGAACAACATGATTAATACATCTAACATGGCCGCACGGCTGCATGTTATATATATGAAAGTTGTTAAAAGCTAATCCTACGAGTTCTCATCAGAAGAAAAAAGTATTTTTTCTTTTATTTTTCTACCTATATGAGATGATGGTGGTCACTAAACTTATTGCGGTACTCATTTCATGATGTGTGTAAGTCAAATCAGTATGCTGCGCACCTTAAATTTATACAGTTGTTGCAGTTGTTGTTTAGTCCCTATGTCTGTGCCCGACTCTTCTGAGACCCCATGGACTGTAGCCCACCAGGCTCCTCTGTCTGTGGGATTTCCAAGGCAAGAATACTGGAGTGGATTGCCATTTCCTTCTCCATAAACTTATACAATGCTGTATGTCAACTGAGTCTCAGTAAAATTGGAAGAAATCAATACTTACGAATATATTTGCAAATAACCACTATGAATGTGTTTCAGTTTTTTTTCCAAATGTTCCTCTAGTATCTAACATTTCTTATAGGGTTGCTTCCATTTTGTTTAAAAATTCCATAAAATCTTTGATTAAATCCACTGGCTACCGAAATGTAAGTATTAATCCATATACCATTGCTAAACTTAAAATGTTTATTTTCTTTTAATTTCAGAAATATTTTCAAATTTTATGTGCCCATCTCCTCATGAAGTTTTAGGAGAAAATATTCAAAATATATAGTATGGATGTAAGGAAATTTCATCTTTTCCAACTGGAAAATTATTTGTAATTAGTAGTACGTCAGTATCAACAACTTCGTAACCAACTGCCAGTAGGAAACATGGCATAGTAATCAAGTGCCTAGGTCCTACCTAGCTTTAAATCTTAGCTCTGTTAATTTTAGATGGATATTCTTGGGTACCATCGCTAAGCTCCACAGGTGAAATGATTCCAATAATACCTACCTCAGTGTAAGATTGTATCAAGTCATATAGCTGCAGTGCTTATCATCGTGTAAAGCAAAAAGTAGGAACGTAATATATGATAGTTATCAATTCTCTGACTTCTACTTTTCCCCTCTTAAACATACTCAAAGATTACCATGGCAGCAGTGAACTGGCTTAGACTTTATCAGAAAACATTTTTTTTTAAAACAAAACAGTAATCATGATTCTTCCTATGACTGATGACGCCTCTTATCCAGATAGATGTGAAAGAGAAACATTCATCCTTTCAGACCACTACTGTAACATGTAACACATGAAACTGTGTGTTCTTTTTTGTTTGCCTCCAAATATTTCACATGTAACAGTGGTCCCTAAAGTGACACAGCTGATTTTTCAGGATTCATCAACCACTTCTTCTCTGTATTACTTATCTTATTAACAAAGTATGACTCAAGGACAGATGAGTATTTCCCAGGATTGGCTTTCCAACTTTTGGCCAAAAAAAAAAAAAAGAGTTCAGTGCCTCAAGCAATAAGGGCGTATGCCACATAGATGGGCCCTGATTTTGGTAACATCATCACCAGATTTCTTTTCTCTCTTTTTTCCTTTCCTTAATATTTGCTGAGCACTAGTAAAAACAATTCTTTTAGGCACAGTTCTCCAGAGTTTACATCTACTACCTCATTTGATCCTCATATTATCCCTATGAGTTCAGTGTTTATTTAGAGATAAGAATCTGAGGTACAGAGAGAGAAACTGACTTCCCCAAGACAGAAAAGCTAGTAAGTGAAAGGCTGGAGAACCCATATTCTATTGTGGACTATTCAGCATAGCATTCGGTGAATTAGGAAGGTGCATATTAATTATTTTGGGGGACAGGGAGAGGTAAAAACCATGCTATGACTATAACCACCTTGATGAGAGTAGAAATTTATATTTTTAAGAAACAACAATAATATATACATCATTATTACTGATTGTAAACTTATGCCTTAATTTTATATTTGTGCATTTGTTAAAAAGAGGAATTAAATTTCCTTCCCTTTACCTGGGCTTTCCTGGTGGCTCAGACAGTAAAGAATCCTCCTGCAATGCAGGAGACCCTGGATCGATCCCTGGGTGGGGAAGGTCCCTGGAGAAGGGAATGGCAACTCACTCCAGTATTCTTGCCTGGAGAATCGCATGGACAGAGGAGCTGGGCAGGTTACAGTCCATGGGGTCGCAAAGAGTTGGACTCCACTGAGTGACTCTCACTTTCCCTTTTCATCAGCTGAATCACTTTGTTCCACATAAGAACATTGGCTTTTCATCTTATAAAAACCCTTGAAATGCAATGATCACACAGAATATCAACAAGGGAATCTCCATAATGGCAGCGATTCAAGCTGGTCTCAGACTTCTAGATATGTCCATTAACTTCTTCTGAAACCTGTTTGTAATGTGATAAGTGCTTGATAGGATGGTAGCAGAATTCCTCACATGGATTGATAGTCTTTTACTTTAAGAAAGATAATTTGGGCTTTCCTGGTGGCTCAGTGGTCAAGAATTCACCTGCAATACAGGAGAAAGACAATTCCTCAGTCCCTTACTTATATAAAAGTTGGCTCCAGAGCTTTATTCTGAATTTAGATGTAATTGAGATAAAGAAGTACATGTACATTTCTCTAAATATGATGTATTTCCCCCACTGGCCAGACCAGGTAGGAGTGTGAGGGCTTTGGAAAGATAAGAGGATAAGCAATAACTCTACCCAGAGAGAAAGAAGATGGGATCTGGCCTCTAAGGAATGGCATACAATCTTGAGTCAGATGTGTAAGAAGGCCAATGATAAATTCTGTGAGCAGCTACAACTGATGGAGCTTAAGAAAGTGATATCTAAAACCCACTATTAAGCTGTTTCCTTTGCTGTGGTGCTATATACCTTACAAATCAGAGCTCCCCAGACAATAGGCTATGGTTGTACTGTGAGATAATCTCTCAGCCCCTGAGCAGCTCCGTGGGACCTATGGGGTCTAGAACTCATCATGGAACAGGAACCCATGGAGCTGATGAAAGGGTAACCTGTTTTCAAGGTTCAAAAAACATGGCAGCTGGCCTCAGGGAATGTAAGATGGTGCTGGTGAGGAGGGTACGGAAGCATAGGCCTGTTCCCAGTTCTTTCTTTTGATACCTCTTTCCATTTTCAGATGTGGAGGCCCATTGCTGCTTAAGACGTCAGTCAGTTCAGTCCCCCATTCATGTCTAACTCTTTGCGACCCCATGGACTGCAGCACACCAGGCTTCCCTGTCCATCACCAACTCCCAGAGCTTGCTCAAACTCATGTCCATTGAGTTGGTGATGCCATCCAACCATCTCATCCTCTGTCGTCCCCTTCTCCTCCTGCCTTCAATCTTTACCAGCATCAGGGTCTTTTTCAATGAGTCAGCTCTTCTCATCAGGTGGCCAAAGTATTGGAGCTTCAGCTTCAGCATCTGTCCTTCAAATGAACATTCAGGACTGATTTCCTCTAGGATTGACTGGTTTGTCTCGCTGCAGTCCAAGGGACTCTCAGGAGTCTTCTCCAACACCACAGTTCAAAAGCATCAATTCTTCGGTGCTCAGCTTTGTTTATGGTCCAACTCTCACATCCATACATGACTACTGGAAAAGCCATAGCTTTGACTAGACAGACCTTTGTTGGCAAAGTAACGTCTCTGCTTTTTAATATGCTGTCTAGGTTGGTCATAGCTTTTCTTCCAAGGAGCAAGCATCTTTTAATTTCATGGCTTGCAGTCACCATCTGCAGTGATTTTGGAGCCCAAGAAAATAATGTCTGCCACTGTTCCCATTGTTTCCCTATTTGCCATGAAGTGATGGGACTGGATGCCATGATGTTAATTTTCAGAATGTTGAGTTTTAAGCCAGCTTTTTCACTCGCCTCTTTCACTATCATCAAGAGACACTTTCGTTCCTCTTCACTTTCTGCCATAAGGGTGGTGTCAACCATGTTGCCTTTTTGCATTTCTTTTTTTGGTGGATGGTCTTGATCACTGCCTTCTGTACGATGTCAAGAACTTCCATCCATAGTTCTTCAGGCACTCTGTCTATCAGATCTAATCCCTTGAATCTATTTGTTACTTCCACTGTATAATCATAAGGGAATTGATTTAGGTCATACCTGAATGGTCTAGTGGTTTTCCCTCGTTTCTTCAATGTAAATCTGAGTTTGGCAATAAGGAGTTCATGATCGGAGCCACAGTCACCTCCTGATCTTGTTTTTGATGACTGTATAGAGCTTCTCCATCTTTGGCAGCAAAGAATATAATCAATCTGATTTTGGTATTGACCATCTGATGATATCCATCTGTATAGTCTTCTCTTGTGTTGTTGGAAGAGGATGTTTGCTAACCAATGCATTCTCTTGGTAAAACTCTGTTAGCCTTTGTCCTGTTTCATTTCGTACTCCAAGGCCAAATTTGCCTGTTACTTCAGTTATCTCTTGACTTCCTACTTTTTCATTACAGTCCCCTATGATGAAAAGGACATCTTTTTTGGGGTGTTATCCCGAAAAGGTCTTGTAGATCTCATAGAACCGTTCAGTTTCAGCTTCTTCAGCATTACTGGTTGGGGAATAGACTTGGATTACTCTGATATTGAATGGTTTGCCTTGGAAATGAACAGACATCATTCTGTCGTTTTTGAGATTGCATCCAAGTACTGCATTTTGGACTCTTTTGTTGACTATGAGGGCTACTCCACTTCTTCTAAGGGATTCTTGCCCACAGTAGTAGATATAATGGTCATCTGAATTCCATTCACCCATTCCAATCCATTTTAGTTCACTGATTCCTAAAATGTTGATGTTTACTCTTGCCATCTCCTGTTTGACCACTTCTAATTTACCTTGATTCATGGACCTGACATTCCAGGTTCCTATGAAATACCGCTCTTTACAGCATCAGACTTACTTCCATCACCAGTCACATCCACAACTGGGCATTGTTTTCACTTTGGCTCCGTCTCTTCATTCTTTCTGGAGTTATTTCTCCACTGTTCTCCAGTAGCATACTGGACACCTACTGACCTGGGGAGTTCATCTTTCAGTGTCCTATCTTTTTGCCTTTTCATACTATCCATGGAGTTCTCAAGGCAAGAATACTGAAGTGATTTGTCATTCCCTTCTCCAGTGGACCACGTTTTGTCAGAACTCTCCACCATGACCCCCCCATCTTGAGTGGCCTACACAGCATGGCTCATAGTTTCATTGAGTTAGACAAGGCTGTGGCCCACGTGGTCCTTAAGACATATGTTCTGCAAATTAGAGCTTGACGTGAAAAACTGAACTGGATGCAAAATCCATTCACATTATCACAAAGAATTTCAATATTTTCCAGTGAAATACAAGGTTGATCCATATGCAACTGCCAATATTCAACCAGTTTTGACATCCTAAAATAGCAATTTCATATGGTTAGACTAAAGGAAAAACTATCAGTGCCTTGAAATATAATTTCTACTCTTACAAATTCTGATATGGTTTTAAAAATAGTTTCTCACTGATGGCAATTATCAAGAATTTGAAGAAATTTTACATTTACCCAAAATTATATGTGACCATTTCAAACAGAAAACCTTTTATAAAAATGCCCATAGAAAGAGACCAGACATAACAGGCCACATATTGTATGATTCTGTTTTTATGAAATGCCCAGAATAGGTAAATCCACAGAGGCAGAAAGTAGAATAGTAGTTGCCAGGGCCTGGGAAGTGAGGAGAATAGGCAGTGACTGCCAATGACTTACAAGGGTTCTAACTGGGGTGAAAAAAATGTTCTGAAAATAGATAGTGATGGTGAGTGTATGAGTCTACTAAAAATACTTAAAAGGGATATTTACATTAAACAAGTGAATTTTATATTACCTGAATTATATCCCAACTAAAAAATATCTACAAGGAAAAAAAGGTTCAAATCAAGCAAGAGATACTCAATAAAAATTTTAAATGTTTCATAAAAATTTTATATAAAGTCAAATCTTTAAAATCTTCCCCAATACTTGGAATTTTAAAATCTATTATGATTCTGTTATAGTTTAAAATGCAATGGAATTTTATACCAAGCCCTATGTAGATCAAATTATTTTATCTCATTAGGCTGTACAGGTATTATTTTCTGTGTATGCAACACATGAAAAGTGACAAAAATCTGTACTCCAACCTTTATTTTTTAAAAAAAAGTCTGTTATGTTCACTGGCTTATTTTAATAGAATCAGGGGAATTGAAGAGGAATGTCTATGCCTGAGAGGAGGCAACCAGAGAAAAGATGATAGACATGAGGCAGTGTCACCAGCTGGGATTGCCTATTATATAGTTGTAAATTTTTACTTTGCCTTCTATCTCTCATTTATATACTTTAGTAAGTTAAGAAATACTTCAGTCTTTAATTATCTTTAAGACTTCCCTCATAGCTTAGTCAGTAAGAATATGCCTGCAATGCAGGAGATTTGGGTTCGATTCCTGGGTTGGGAAGATCCCCTGGAGAAGGAAATGGCAATCCATTCCAGTATTCTTGCCTGGAGAATCCCATGGACAAAGGAGCCTAGCAGGCTGCAGTCCATGTGTTTGCAAGAGTCAGACATGACTTAGCAACTAAACCTATTATCTTTACCGAATCTTGTAAAATATACCAAAATTTAAAAATGATTTCAAAGTTCAAAGTGAAGTTTGCAGAACTGTCACCCACAACCTTAGTTTCCATCATCTGTCAATATTGGAGGTGGAAAGATCCAAGTTCTGGAACTCTGAAAATCACCCTCTGTAGCCACAGACTCATAGATCCTGCTCCTTTATTAACCTTTTGAGAACCTCACTTGCTTCCCAGCCTAGACACTCATCAGGCAGTTCAATGACACATTCAAAGCACAAGTATTGTGGGGACAAATGTAGATTTCAGACATCTTGAAATTTTTTTAAAGTTAGATGCTCAGAAATGAAACAGAGGGCCAGATACACTGACTTATATTTATATACCTCAATACCAGAATTTTTAAAAATGAGATATAGCAAGGTAATCCCACTTTTAGCAGGAGAGAAAGATGACCAAATTCACCCATACCCCTTCCTTTCTTGACAAGGCTTTGTGAAGTTAACAGGGATTCCCTGTTCTTCAAACTCAAGCTCTTATACTTACCACTGAGAGATGGGCACTTTGAAAATGAAAAAATGGACTTCAATTCCATGTTGGAGACCTTCTGGAAGTGGTCTTCTTTTATACAATTCTATGTTGGAGTCTATTACCCTGGAAGAGGTCTTCTTTTACACTGCCAGAGACTGAGCCACAATCCAGGAGGATGTCTAAACCTCATAAGTCTTTTTTCATTACCCCTGGTTTAAAATATCTTCCTCTCTGGGAGCCTATCACTGACTATCTTTTCCAGCTAGCAAAAAGTGTGCAGGGGGTTTGTATACTTATTCAATACTTACCAACAGCTTACTGTGTGGCTGGCTAGGTGCTAAGGACCCAAGAGTAAAAGAAGTCTTTGATGTCATTGGTTTGTAGCCTCATCAAAAACAAGAGCAATTGTCAGCCAATCGTAATGTATGATGAAAACTGCTATAATGGGAAAAGTTTATGTGCTAGATATGGGCAGGTAAGACATCCTGGAGCAAATGATACCTAACCTGATATCTGCAGGATGCAAAGAAATCAGCCAAATGAAAGGAGAAATAAGAGGAAGTGTTTCAGATAGAGGAAACATTCAGTAGGTTAAATGGCTGTCATATTTAGGACTTACATTTTTTTAATGTAGATTTTTATTTTAAAATTCCAGCATATTTTTAAATCCCTGATCAGAATATTTTATTTATTTTTTTAAATATAAATTTATTTTAATTGGAGACTAATTACTTCACAATATTGTATTGGTTTTGCCATACATCAACATGAATCCACCATGGGTGTACACGTGTTCCCCATCCTGAACCCCTTTCCACCTCCCTCCCCGTACCATCCCTCTGGGTCATCCCAGTGCACCAGCCCCAAGCATCCTGTATCATGCATCGAACTGGACTGGCAACTCATTTCACATATGATATTATACATATTTCAATGTCATTCTCCCAAATCATCCCACCCTCGCCCTCTCCCACAGAGTAGGACTTACATTTATCTTCATGTGATCAGCATGGAGATTTTTACAGGTATTGGTGACTTTGGTCTGACAAAGTTGGTCATCTCCATGATGGTTTCACAGTTTTGGCTCCATATCTCAAGGACTTCCTACAGGATCACAGTCAGCTCCTGGTTCCACTACCCCTTTTCTTTGACACAAATCTACCTTGTCAGTCCTCAACCCTGGGGAGACTACCAGCTGCTTTTCCCTGTATGAATCTGGATTGTGTTGCAGGAGAACATGATGAAAATAAGCCAAATGGCTCCTCTGAAAACTTTAGTTAACTCAATAGAATCCACACTCTTTTGGCTCTGCTTTTGTCTTTAAACAATTCCTTATCACATTCTGAGCCAAGCCCTCCTCTTCTAACAAATATTTACTGAGCACCATCAAGTGCCAGGCACCAGCCTAAACTCAGTCTCACCATCTTCATTCACGACATGCAATTATGCAATGTACTGAAATGGATCTAAGACACCTTGGTGTGTGAATCTTGCTGATTCCTAGATTTCAGTGTAAGGCATCCTTCCTTATTTAGAGAAAGAAGTCAATTATCTCTGGCTGCCAGCTCTTGGCCAGGGATTTATGTTATCAACTATTATCTCTCTTTCAATCACTACTTTTTCTCTGGATTATTCCCATCAGCCTACAAATATTTAATTTAGAGGTGGAATATATAGGTTCTTTACACTGAGGGGAAGGAGGAAGAGGAGAAAAAAGAAAAAAGAGGAAGAGAAGGCAGGAAGTTTATTGAAAGAAGAGAGAAAAAAAAAACTTTCTCTTGATTCTGCTGTTCCTTCAGAACAAACTATGATTTTTATCTCTTTTTTAAATCTCTTTACTACCTTACCAAAGTTCACTGTAACGTGTCTTAAAGACTTCCTAACTTCTTAAGCCCTTGTGGTCTGGTTTCTTTTTTCTCCCCTGAAACTTATCAGAGGTCACAATTCCAATGGTCCAATTCACTGTCTTTCTCACAGTCTCCATTGTCAGAACTCACTGATAACCATTCCACATTACAGGAACTCCTCCCCCAACGAGTTTCTGGTGTTCTTTCCCACTTTAAACAAAAAAATTTAGACTTGTTTGGCCCATCTTCTTTTACCCTAGATATAAGTGATATTTCTGGGGCTTCCCCATTGGCTCAGTGGTAAAGAATCCACCTGCCAATGCAAGAGACATGGATTTGATCCCTGGGTCAGGAAGATCCCCTGGAGAAGGGAATGGCAAACCACTCCAGTATTCTTGCCTGGGAAATCCCATGGACAGAAGAGCCTGGCGGGCTACAGTCCATGGGGGGGGGGGTGGTGGGGGGTGGGTCACAAAGAGTTGTACAGGACTTAGAAACCAAACAACAACAAAAGCAAAGAGATATTTCTAAAGACTACCCTGATGATCTCATTCATTTTCATGAATTTAGTTTTGGTCTCTAGGCCGAGGACTTCCAAACTTCTTTTGCCCTCTACTGAGCTTTATATGTACATTTCCAGTTGTCAGCCCATAACTTCTTCCTGATGGCAAAGTCGTCCTGGTACCTCCAAGGCTGTGTCCCCTTCTTTCTACCCTGCTGCTTTGTTTCTCCTTCCCATATCTCTATCAGGCTTTGAGTTGCCCACAGCTGGGGTTCACTCATGTCAAGGCAGCTCTGGCAACTAGTGGGGCAGCACACTAGAAGCTGATTAGCAAGAGACTCTGGAACCTCTTGGGACTAATCATTAGAAAAGAAAATTCCAGGCCCACTTGATTGGCCTAGAAAAAAATAAAATAAACCCTTGTAAGGGCTGGATAATTCCAAGTAGAGCATGATGTTTTTCATTAAGGGTCACCTTCTACCCTCACCCTTTAAATACCACTACAGAACTTTAACACCAGATTTCAAGGTGCTTATAGAATAAGTGTTTATAACGGAGGTATGATTCAGGTGTTATGGGGGTGCAAATGATAGGTAACTAGCAAAAATTTTATATGGGATGTCATCTGAATGGATATCATGAGTTGGAATGCCGCCTCTGACAAAATACAAAGCAAACAAGAGGAAAAACACAAAGACAATGGCATATATGGCACATTCGTGTTTTTTTTTTTTTTTTAAGTTTTATGTGACCAGCAGAGAAGGAGAGAAAGAGAATTAGGACTCTACTGTGAAGGTTTCAAGAAGAGTGAGTGATGCGGTCACACCTGTGCAATAATAAGCTGATCTAAAAGTGATGAGGAGAGATACTGCAGAATGAGAGAAAAGAAACGGAGTCCTGAAACAAGGAAGTGGTGTGGAAAGGAAGTGGTGCATTCAAGAGTCTTTGCATGGTCCAACCTTTCTTGTTTCTTTCTTGTCAGAGCTCCAGCTGACAATCGAGGTTGTGTATCCTGCAGGGATGATACTGCTCTGAGTAATGGGGTCATTCAAAGGGTCCTGAGCCCTTGGGAAGAAACCCAACCTGGGCAGGCTGACAAGCAGAATCCTAGCTGCTGAATTTTTGGTCTGACAGATAATACACAACTTAAGTGGTGATTAAAAAGTGACATTATCAAAAGGAAAAAAACATGGTTCAAAAGGATACACGCACTCCAATGTTCATTGCAGAACTGTCTACAATAGCCAAGACCTGGAAGCAAGCTAAATGTCCATCAACAGATGAATGGATAAAGAATATGTGGTACGTACATAAAATGGAGTATTAGCCATTAAAAAGAATGAAATTATGCCATTTACAGCAACATGGATGGACCTGGAGATTATTATAATAAGGCAGACAGAAAGACAAATATCATATGATATTGCTTATATGCAGAATCTGTTAAGAAAAATGATACAAATGAACCTATTTACAAAGCAGAAACAGACTCACAGACTTAGAGAACTAACTTGGTTATGGTGAGGGGGGAGGAAGTTGGGGAGAGGGATAGATTGGGAGTTTGGATTGATATGTATACACTGTTATATTTAAAATACATAACCAACAAGGTCCTACTGTATAGCACTGGGAACTCTGCCCAACACTCTGTAATAACCTAAATGGGAAAGAATTTGAAAAAGAATATATACTTGTATATGTGTAACTGAATCACTTTGCTATGTACCTGAAACTAACACAATATTGTTAAATAGTGCAAGTTTCCATGCTGAATCTAGTGACATTCCTGTCATCTACTGGATAAAATAGCAAATTCCTTCCTTGAGTGATTTTGCTGATGAAGAATCTCCATTACTGGGGCTTCCCTGGTGGGCCAGTGGTTAAGAATCTGCCTTTCAATGCATGGGACACCGATTGGGCCCCCTGATCCAGGAAGATTCCACATGCCATGGAGCAACTGAGTCTGTGCACCACAACTACTGAGCCTGTGTCCTAGAGCCTGCAAACTACAGCCACGGAGCTCACACGCTGCAACTGCTGAACCCTCTGTGCCCTTGAGCTCGTACTCTGCAACAAGAAAAGCCACAACAATGAGAAGCCCTTGAACCACAACTACAGAGTAGCCCCCACTTGCCATAACTAGAGACAAGTCCATGCAGCAATGAAGACCCGGCACAGCCAAAAATTAAATATATTAAAAAATTTTTTCCCATTACTAAGCAAAATTACAACAGAAAGTCAAAACTGGGGCAGGGGGAGGGCACACAGTGGAATTTGAAGGTACTGAGCATGTTTTATTGTTTCTTAAACTCAGTGGTGCTGTGTTAGGATTCTTGGGAGAAACAGAGCCAATACAACAGATATAAATACATGATGAGGGAAAGAGAGAGATTGAAAGATTTTTAGGAGTTGCTCACGTGATTGTGGAGGCTGTTAAATCCCAAATCTGCAAGGTAGGTTGGCAGGCCAGGGATCCAGGGAAGAGTTGATGTTGAGGTTTGAGTCCAAAGGCAGTTTGCTTCCAGAATTCTCTCTTTTGCGGGAGACCAATGTTTTTCTTTTAAGGCTTTCAATTGATTGAATGAGGCTCACCCACATTATGGAGGTTAGTTTGCTTCACTGAAAGTAAGGTGATTTAAAGTTAACCAAATCTAAAAAATAATCTTGAAAAAAACACCTAGAATAATGTTTGACCTAGAGTCTGGGTATTGTGGCCTGGCCATGCTGACACATAAAATTTACCCTAACAGGTGGGTATATGGGTCTTCCTTTTATTATTGCTTTTAAACTGTAAATATACATTAAAAAGTAAAACAAAATCAGTATCTTTCTTCCTCTTGGACAGTGAGATTACAGTTTGGAACATAAGATCTTACTTAAGGTTGGCCAAGACAGTTGTGAGAGCCCCTGTGGACCAACAGTAAGAAAATAGACTTTAAAGATATGCAAATCAAGGGCCCTGTGGAATGCAAGGGGATCAGATATGTAAACAAGCACTACTAAAACAGAAGAGCAAGGTATAGGCAGGCCTATTCTATTCTCACAGGCTGGATCTGACCCCTTACTTTATCTCTAATTGATTCAAAAGGTTGTTAATGAGCTACCAATTGAAGTTCAGGGCATCTGCTGAAATATTAGTGGAAGGGAAGGGAAGAATCTAAAAAATACCCTAACAATTGCCTTTGTAGATGAAATGGGCAAAACTGAGAGGCAGAAAGAAGGCTGGCTAGACCGTCAAGGGGCTCACTCCCTTGCTGGGCCTGAGACAGCTTCTGTTGACACATGCTGGCATTGATGACTCCTCTGAAAATAGTTACTGCTTAAGTTCACCCAAGGTATAGTGTTTAATGTTAGACTAATTTGAACCATCTTTCATCAAGGAGACACATACTGAACCCACAGTGAGTACTGCTGCTGCTGCTGCTAAGTCACTTCAGTCGGGTCCGACTCTGTGCGACCCCATAGATGGCAGTCCATTAGGCTCCTCTGTCCCTGGGATTCTCCAGGCAAGAATACTGGAGTGGGTTGCCATTTCCTTCTCCAATGCATGAAAGTGAAAAGTGAAAGTGAAGTTGCTCAGTCATGCCCGACTCTTAGCGACCCCATGGACTGCAGCCTACCAGGCTTCTCCATCCATGAGATTTTCCAGGCAAGAGTACTGGAGTGGGTTGCCATTGCCTTCTCAATATTTATTTCTTTACCAAAACAATGTTTCTTAAAAATTGTGTTTATTGAATTTCCGTATGTCAAATTTTATTTCAAGTACCCTAGAGAAGTTCATTACTAGAGGAGCCTGGTAATGAATCCTATTACTATATCAGATTTTTAAGTGCTTCTTTTCTTAAAAGAAGGCGCTAATGATGTGCAGTGTGCCTTTCAGGCCTGCTAGGTTCTGAGTGATCTTTCACATGGTCCCTCAATAGGTTATGTGGTGATTTAGTTGCTAAGTCATGCCTGACTCTTGGCAACACTGTGGACTGTAGCCTGCCAGGCTCCTCCATCCATGGGATTTCCCAGGCAAGAACACTGGAGTGGGTTATCATTTCCTTCTCCAGGGGGATCTTCCCGACCCAGGGATCGAACCTGAGTATCAAACCTACCTCTCCTGCATTGCAGGTGGATTCTTTACCACTGTGCCACCAGGAAAGCTGTGATAGGTTATTACTGTTTGCATAAAATCCGTTTGCTGTCATTGGTATAGAGTTTTTATAAGAATTCTTAAAAATGTTGTATAATGTACATAATTCCATTAAATGAGCTTTTATAGATGCTAAGACAGAGGGCTTATATTATGACCCTTTTTTTCTCTCTCAATTTACATAATTTAATCTATGCTAAAATCTCTTTGAATTTTAAAATGATCTTTCTTTGCCTAAAATAGATTAAAGTGAATTTAACAAAATTGAATTTATAAAAGTGTCTTTGTTTTATCCATAAACTTTTAAGACTTACTATGGCATACACTACAATTACTCCTCATCATTCTCCCTACATTCCAGCATGTCAAGCGGATAACTACTTTACCATCAAAGACAGTCAAGACATGATTAGCCTTATTGAACTGTGTTCAATTGATGTTGGTGTTATTATTTGAGTCTGTATTGGGCTGGACCACTGGGTGATTTGAACTTCTGAAGGCCTCCATTTCCTCTTTTGTAAAAGTAAGTTGAATTAGATGCCTTCCAAGGTTAGTTTGGCTTCTAACACTATAATTATCTGAGTTCTTGTTTCCTCTTGCTCTGCTCTATAATTTAGCCACAATGCGAACAGAAGTTTTTGCTTAGAAAATTATCTGCTTCACTTTGGACCTAAATATTCCTAATACTCTATATAGAAATTTCTTTATTTTTAGTATCAAATTTTGGTTTAAAAATTACTAATTTTTGGATATAGACTGACATGCGATTTTATTATCTGCCTTTTTGGTTCGTATAATTCCTTGCAACCAAATTGCTGTGTTCATCCATTTCTGCCTGTGGATATTCAATCCATCTTCCAAATCCTGCTTATTCCATTACCAGAATGTCTCTGGTCATCTTGATAGTGAGTTTCCCTTTTTCTGAGCTCCTGGCTTAGATCTATCACATGAGCTCTGTTTTCATTTTGGTTTTCTTTTTGTAAAATTTAAGTGATCTAGAAAAATACAAAGGTGGTAGAACAAATTTACCTATCCTACCTTTCAGAATGAATTATAATTACCATTTTGGATTATGTGTTTCTAATCTCGGTTCTTTTCATAGTGATCACTAAAGTCCTTTTTAATATTACTTGAAGTCTAATTTCCAGAAGCTACATGTATGTGTTGTGTAACCTTCCAGATCCTTTTATATATATATATGTTGCTACTTTTTTGTACTTTACTGTAAATGATGGTTATGTGGTATGTAAACAAGTTCCACATCCTTTTTTTTTCAACTGAACAGTATATTTTAAAAATCTACATCTATTCTCACTGATGTAATAAATAAGTTCATTTTTTAAAGTACATACAGCATTCTCGTATATGACTATACATTATTTAATTTATAATTCCTCTATTGATGAAATACTCTTTATATCGTGGTAATTAGTTCATTAAAACAAAACAAAAACTCCCCTACTACAATTCCTTGAGTTTTAAAAATATGCTGAATAATCTATTTTTCCCAGGAAGAAAAACAAAAATAGTGTTTTCCTTAACTAAATTTGTTGTTTGTTGTTGTTGAGTTGCTAATCATGTCTGACACTTTTGTGACCCCATAGATTGTAGCCTGCCAGGCTCCTCTGTCCATGGGATTTCCCAAACAAAAATACTGCAATGATTTGCCATTTCCTTTTCCAGGGGATCTTCCTGATCCAGGGATCAAACCCACGTTTCCTGCACTGGCAGACAGATTCTATACCAATGAGCCACCAGGGAATCCCTAACTAAATCTAGCTTGAACTAAAATGAGAAAATATCTTTAAGTGCAAATAAGAAGAATAGTAAATTGGCTTAAAAGATTATACACCTGAAGACATACAACTGGGTTTGAGGACTGCTGAGTTAAGCTGATTAGAGGTTAAAAACTGATGTACTCAGGCAGAAGAGAGTATGTATCGGTAGTATCATGAATCATCCATGAGGAAGGAGAATCAGGAAGACAGAAGATGGGAAAAAATTAGAACCTACAAAAAATAGAAACAAAACTCCAAGGATTCTGGGATAAAACCAAAATTAGTCTCCCCAACAGCTCACACTGTTGGAACAAGTGTAGAGCAGACTTCCCTATGACTTCCTCGTTTATCAAACCAAGCTTGGAATGAGTATGGGGACAGATACAACATTTGAATGGACCTCACCAAGTAAACCAATTAACCAGCTAGAATGACCTTTTCAGGTTAGTTGGTGACTACAGCTGTGGGTATTTTCCTGCACAGCTGAAGGGCAGGGTGGAATGTAAACTTGAGAGTTCCTTCAAGAAGAAGGAGGAGGTGAGGAAGGAAGCATTTCCTTTTGCATTTGCTGGATATCAACCAGATTAGGGAGAGGAAAACTGCAAAATATTTTGTTTCCAAAAGTCTCTTAAGTCCTTTTCTGGTTTTCCCTTTTGTGTGCAAAGTCTGACTCTTTGTGACCCCATGAACTGCAGCCCACCCGGTTCCTCTGTTCATGGGGATACTCCAAGCAAGAATTCTGGAGAGGGTTGCCATGTCCTCTTCCAGGGGATCTTCCCAACCCAGGGATCAAGCCCAGGTCTCCTGCAACGCGGGTGGATTCTTTACTGTCTGGGCCACCAGGGAACCTCCCCTGGTTCTTCCGATTGTTCAACACTCTCATTGCTACACTTAGCTGCTGCAAGCTCTGTGTGGAGGCATTTCTTGGGCAGCCGTTCTGGGCTTCTCACTCTCCATGTTTCAAAGTGATCTATTAGTCTTTTGACCAAGACTGCCTTAAAATTCGGAGAAGGCAATGGCAACCCACTCCAGTACTCTTGCCTGGAGAATCCCAGGGACAGGGAAGCCTGGTGGGCCGCCATCTATGGGGTCACATAGAGTCGGATACAACTGAAGTTAGACATAATGCCACAGCAGCAGCAGCAGCAGCCTTAAAATTTCCCAGCTTGGCTAAGCTTGAGAGAAGCTTCCTCCTGACGAAGCCCCTGACTTCCACTTTCAGAGAGAATTTTATTCAGAAAACTTGTTATTGTAGTTACTCTCTCTTCCCTTTGAGAAGTAATTAAAAAAAAGAAAAAGTCTCTTGCCAGTTTTACATTTTAGGAATATCATTCTCAACAGCTTGTGAGCCATCTCTCTGGGATATAATCATTAAAAGAAACAGTATTACTATCTCTCCTTCTCTGTAAAAGGGTAGGAGCCCAATTTCGAGAACTGCCTCTTGTCGCAAAGATACAAGAAAGTTTACTTTTCCTTTGGGTAAAGCCCGTTAGCAAATACAGATGCTGTGTGTTCTGACTCACTCTAGCATTTAAAAATCCTCCTGCCCTTTGTGTCAGTGGAGCTGAATTCTGGTTTCTCCCTCTCCTATTGTAAGAGCCCGGAATAAAGTCTTCCTTGCCTGCTCAACATTGTTCCGTGCAGTTTTTGCTTTGACACTCTCAATTTTCTACCCAAGTTGACTCCTATATGTCTCATAATGGTTCTTGAGATGTCAGGTGGGAAGCACTCAGACTTTAGTAATTTATATGAATCCCAGTGTTATTTCCTGGGCTTGCTAGGGGTTTTTATGTATTTTAAACAGATATCTATTAATCCACCTATATTTCTGAGCTCTCTTCTGGTAAACTAGCAGCAAATAATTTAAGCATCTGGGGCAATGGGGCGGCCTATTTTGGTCAAGGGGGCAATTTTGGGCCATCCTTTAAGGCAGGGGTCCCCAACCTCTGGGATCTAATGCCTGATGATCTGAGGTGGATCTAATGTAATAATAATAGAAACAAATTGTACAATAAATATATTTTGTGCTTGAATCATCCCCAAATCATCTCCCTCCACCCACCCCCAGTCTGTTGAAAAATTGTCTTCCATGAAACCTGTCTCTGGTACCAAAAAGGTTAGGGACTGCTGCTTTAAGTCTTTAACCTATGTTCTCAATTTCAGCTACACATCAGGAGAATCACATGCACAGCTGAAAAAAGTACTGCTGGGGGAACAGGCGGTTCCCTCCCTAGAGGTTCTGACTTAATTGTCTGGGTGCAATCTGGTCGTAGGGAGTTTGCAAAGCTCCTAAGTTGATTCTAATTTGCAGTCAAGTTTCCCTTGAATCACTGCCTAAGCTTTTTGCACTTTCTCTTTTTAATCTCCTCTATTTCTGAATTCAACACTTATGGGGAGTCTGCTTCATGCCAGACACTGTCTGGAATATGGAAATGAATGTGTCATGGCCTCTGCTTTTCAAGGAGCTCTGGGAACAATGGGAGAAGCAGACTATATACAAACAGCTGCTAAAGATGATAATCAAAGTTTGTTAAAAGAGTTACGGAAACACAGATGAGGCAGCAATTAAAATTCTCTGGGGAATGTGTCTGACTTCATCTTGTGCACTTAAATATGCATGGAGGGAGCTGCAGGTGGATGGAGAGAAGATTCTAAGCAAACTAAACAATAGAAAAAAAAACAAAAACAAAACTAGAGTGATCAAAAAAAAAAAAAAAAAAAAACACCTGTCCCTTGATGTTCTAAAGGTTTTTTGCTACTGTGCTGCTGCTTTTGTTGAGACAACATTGGTCTAAATTGGCCAGATCTCTGGGTTAGTATGCGGTCATGTCTACACTTTCTGGGTTCCCTGGTGGCTCAGATGGTAAAGAATCTGCCCACAACGCGAGAGATCCAGGTTCGATCCCTGGGTCAGGAAGATTCCACGGAGACGAGAATGGCCACCCATTCTAACATTCTTGCCTGAGAAGTCCCATGGACAGAGGAGCCTGGCGGACTACAGTCCATGGGGTCGCAAAGAGTCGAACACAACTGAAGTGACTAAGCATGCATGCATGCATTACATTTTCCAGTTCCTCACCTCTTCTACTAAGTTTTATTCAAATCAGTGAATTTACTGATTTACATTAAAATACTTTTGGGTGTTTTGTAACAACAAAATAATGTTGGTGTTTTACCCACAAAAAGATTCTGATGTTGTTGGTCTAGGAGTTAGGTTTGACTATTATTTTTTTGAAAGCCCTCACACTATTATCCGGGCTTCCCAGATGACTGGGGATAAAGAATCTGCCTGCCAATGCAGAAGACACAGGTGACGTGGGTTTGATCCAGGGGTCAGGAGCATCCCATGGAGGAGGAAATGGCAACCCACTCCAGTATTCTCGCCTGGAAAATTCCATGGACAGAAGAGCCTGGTGGGCTACAGTCCATGGGGTCGAAAAAGTCCAGCTCAGGCTGAAGTGATGGAGCACACATGCATGTGATTATCTACAAACAGGCACAAAGGACATTTTGGGGGGCCATGGTAGTGTTCTCAAACTAAACTGTGGTGATGATTGCAGACCTGTGTAAATTTGGAATGCCCCAGTGAACTGTGGCAAAATATATGGTATGAGAGTGACAAAGCTATTTCAAAAACAAAAGTATAGCACATTTAAAGTAAAAAGTGCATCACTCAAAAATTCTCCAGGGTGACTCTAACGAGCTATCTTGATTAAGAATCACTGGCTAAAATCATAACAGCTCACAGATGTGGAGGCTTTCAGCACAGTGATTAAAAGAGGTGGCAACTGAGAAGAGGGAGCTCTCGCAGGCATAGAAGCTTCATCAGAAAGACTAATGGAGCACTTGACATGGCATTCTAAGACTGCCAACCCTTGAGGACAAAGTGTGGATTACAGTGTATTACGTCTAAGTTCCAAAATTGCAGTTCACTCAAATATTTCACTTCAACAGAATGATTTCAAAGCTTTTAGTCTACTGTATCCTTTAGTGCTACACTGGAATAACTGTTATGTACAATCTTTATTGCCCTATTTCAAATGAAATGTCTGTTTGTTTCAAAGATCACTTTAATGGAGAACTCAGATGACTTAAGTTACCAGAATATTTCTTTGATAAATATGTTATAAGGAAGTGTTAAAAGCATTTCTTTGAGAAGGAAATGGCAACTCACTCCAATATTCTGGTCTGGAGAATTCCATGGACACAGGAGCCTGGCGGGCTACAGTCCTTGGGGTTGAAAAGAGTTGGATACAACTAAGTGACTAACACACAAAAGCATGTCTTTGGTGGTGCTAGTGGCAAAGAACCTGCCTATCAAGGCAGGAGACATAGAAAAGGTAGGTTCAATCCTTGGGTGGGGAAGATACCCTGGAGAAGGGTATGACAGTCAACTCCAGTATTCTTGCTTGAAGAATTCCATGCATAGAGGCTACAGTCTATGGGGTTGTAGAGAGTCAGACTGAGTGACTAACACAAAAAAGGATTTCTTCATTACATAAAGGTCAAAAAGAAAGACACTTTCCATTTATTAAGCTCATTCACTAGAATGAGATTAGACATTTATTAAGTTGACGTATAAGAAACTTTTTCTAGGCAGTCAAATCTGAGTTTATACAGACAAAATGAAACCCAATAGCTTTCAAATTAGCTATATATAACTTCTTTCAGTGTAATAGAACCAATGCCAACATAACAATTAAATATTTCCTGTATAGTTATAAGGTAGTAATTAAACGTATTTAAACATAAAGCCTCTTTGCTCTCAGCAATTTATGAACAGGAATAATTTTACACAGATTGCAAGGCAAATCACTAAGCACATCTATACTGCAACATGTTTAATTAAGATGAACAAATTAGTCAACTTTAAGGCATGGATAACTTGAAAAGCAGGTATGAGCTGAGAAATAGATGTGGAAAATTACAATGTCTCTTATTAAAGGATAAGGATGCCATCAACTCTGGATAATGAGTTAATTGCTTTTCTTGATTCCTCAAACATTTTTCAGGAATTGTAATTACTGAAGCTAATGTTAGTTCATGGGTGAAAGTAGGGAGCTCAGAATTTAGGGACAATAGAAAGTTATGATTTGAAATTTACCAGTAAGATTTGACCCACAATGATGGGGAATAGAAATTCCCAGAGTAACTCTCAGAACAGAGTATTTCCTAAATCTTCGTTAAGAGTCTATAAGAAGCAATGATAAGGGTATGGCATTTAATGGAAAGAAGATCCAAAGAAAAAAATTTTCTTTTCAAGAGAGAATACACTGAGGAGAAGGAATTCCTATTGTGTAACATTCTGGTTTATCAGTCTCTTGAGAGTTCAGTTAGAGTAAGTTAGTATCTTCTGAGTGAAAAGACAAAATACAGTCTGGGGACCTTCAAAAAAATTGAAGACTGAAACTTTTCTTGAAATGACTTGAAATAAGTATAACCCAGAGCTTTACCTTAATAGCCAACTAGTCAGTTTCACCTCCTTGATTTCTCTCAGATATAACTTCTAGAATCACAGATTTTAATCTAACCTGATTGTGGCAATAACACAAAAAGGAGTCGATTGAATTATTAACCTCTCAGATCCTCCTCTTAATATGAACCCGAATCCATACTAATGTGAGGCAGGTAAAGATGCCAGTTGGAGCCTGCTTTTATATTCCACTTTAACAGGAAGCTATCAAGCATGATTGTTCCAAATAAAGATGTGAAGGAGAATGATAACACTGCTGACATATCTATTAGAAATTCTCAGCTGTCTTTTAAAAAGCATGATTATAGTAGAGAGAAATTGTTTGCCAAACTCCATTTCTTTTTGGGCACACAGCTAAACTATATTTTCCAGATTCTCTTACAGTTAACTGTCGCCATGAAACTGGGTGGGTTCTGGCTAATAGAAATGGGTAGAAATGATGTTTCCCATTTCTAAATCTGGCACATAAACATTTCCTTTATCATCTTTCTGGAGAAGGCACTGGCACCCCACTCCAGTACTCTTGCCTGGAAAATCCCATGGACGGAGGAGCCTGGTAGGCTGCAGTCCATGGGGTCACTAGGAGTCAGACACGACTGAGAGACTTCACTTTCACTTTTCACTTTTATGCATTGGAGAAGGAAATGGCAACCCCCTCCAGTGATCTTTCATATGCTCTTTCCCCATTGATTGAATAGACAGAACTGAGGTTTTAGAGAATAAAAGAGCCACCTAACCACCTATACCTATATTAAACTGACCTACATTTAGGAAGAAATAAATAAATATTATGATAAACTACTAAAATTTTGGTGTTGTTTTGTTAAAGTAATTAACCTACTCTGACAAAGGCAGAAATCGGTATGAGGAGCGGGAAGTACTATACATGTGTGTAAGTTGCTTCAGTCGTGTCTCACTCTTTGAGACCCTATGGACTGTAGCCTGCCAGGCTCCTCTGTCCATGGGATTCTCCTGGCAAGAATACTGGAGTGGGTTTCCATGCCCTCCTCCAGGGGATCTTCCCGCCCCAAGGATTGAACCTGAGTCTCTTACTGTCTCCTGCACTGGCAGGTGGGTTCTTTACCACTGGTACCACCTGGGAAGACCCCGGAGGTACTGTAACATAAGCTAGAATATTTGATTTATGGTTAGTGGATGGCGGCAGGCTGAAAAGCTATGATTCATGTTATGCAGTGTCTTTGAAAATCTGGAAGGCAGAATCTGAGCCAACTGAGACTGTTCTAGGCAATGAGGTGGGAAAACTTTACTATCAAGGTATATTGGTGGTATTTTAGCAAGATGCTGAAAGAAGAGGATAAGTTCTGGTAAGATTTGGCTAATTTTCAAGGCAAAATTAAAGGGAATAGATGGAATTATAATTTATCATAGTTACCATTAAAACATTTTAAATAAAACTTTGATTAAAAGTTTAGAAAAACTAAAAGTGAAAGTCACCCATAATCCCCAAAATGAAAGATCACCATAACTAATATTTAGTATACTCCTATGCCAGGAATTTATACACTACAAGTATCCATGCCATACCATATACTGTACATACCATACCATTGTACAGTACAAGTAGTTTTGAAACTAAACTTTTTTCCCAGTAGTGTAGAGCAAGCAAATTTACCAAAGATTTTTCTACATGACCATTTTTTCTGTGGATTTTTATGCTGCATTGTAATTTATTAGACCAATAATTTATTACTATAGTAACTAACAGACCAATATCCTCAGAGTGAAACATTTCTGTCTTATATTTCTAAAACTGGAATTCTTGGGTCCAAGAGTAGGTACATTTTGAAGGCTTTATATATGCAATCACAACCCTCCAGAAAAATGCTACTAATCTATATTTTCAACAGCAGTATGTGGGAATGCTGTTTCAAAGTTTCACTGATATTTTATATTTATAATATTGCTTTTTATTCTATGCCATTAGGATTATAACTCAAGGTCATAGGACTTATCAGTCCATGGATACATAATAGGTTATGAGTACCACCTTTGTGACCTTGAACAGGGTTGATATGTCACCAATATTGGGTCCTCATTTTTAAAACTGGGACAGTATCTACAACACAAAGTTGTAGGGAAGATTAATAATATGAAATATATAATTTTTTTGGTATATAGTAGATGCTTGATAAATATTTTTATTCTGTTACAACATATAAAATTTAGTCTTTTTTTTTTTTTTTTTTAGGAAACAGATCCCACACTCAGAAGACTTACTAATTGATGGATATGAGCCCATTTTCCAGATTCTTTCTGACTTATCAGCTATTACTTGGGGAGCACCTGTGCATAAAGACAAAGTGTGTTAAGATAATTATGTTTCAGCTAGGACAATGAAGGTTATATATGTCTACCTATATTAAGAACTAGAAAGTGCTAAGTTTTGAAAGAGAGAGACAGCCGTGAAATTCAAGAGGTGGGCATAAAGCAGAGAAAGAGCCTTTGTGCTAACCTTTGAAGGATGTCATTGAGTAGTTCTTCTTCTGTATAATCCACAGATTAAAATTCTTTCCAGTGGTATGCTTTAGCAGCTTGCACCACTTTTGCTATTGTTTAGATTGTAATTCCTGTTTCTGTCCCTTATTTACTGTGCTCCTGGAAACTTCTGGCTTGCGGAGGCTACCTTATTTATTATCGAATTCTCCAGCGTAAGTAAAAGCTAGAATGAGAGTAATCACAGGTGCTCTGGGTTTTAGGTTTAGTCCAACTTTGAGTCTGGCTCTAGAATCTGATTTCATTTACTTCAGGCTGAGCTCTTAGCTCGGATTTTGGGGGGACTTTTAGGGTTGACAGATAAAATACAAGATGCCTGGTTAAATTTTAGATAAAGAATACTTTTCTAGTGTATGTCCCATACAATATTTAAGACACACTTATAAGAAAATATTATCTGAAATTTCATGTTTAACTGGGAATTTGGTATTTTTATTTGCTAAATCTGACAACCCTAGTAACTTCTCTGGTCTTGTTATTTGGAAATAAGGATGAAAATAGTAACTTCATAGGATAATCTATGAAGAACCTCGCGCACGGTAGGAAGCAAATTGACCTTCCAAATCAGGATACTTTCCAAATCAATTTGCCTTCCAAATGTAGTTACCCTTATTTTGCATTCTAAGTGTGCATAGAAAGTTTAATATAACTCTGAATAAAGTTGCCAAATTGCTCTGAGAGATTTGAGAATGCATTTTCATTGTAATGTGTGTTTAACCAATGTTGCCGCAGGCGTAAAGGATTTTCTTTTATTACGGAGAAAGCGAAGCCTCCACCTCTGCGCACGCGCACAAAGGCTCCAGCGTTTCCGAACCCGCCCAGCCCACCCGTCCGGCTGATCACGTGGACGAGCCGTAGCACTTCTTACGCCGAGACTGGTCATGTGACCCAGCCCCGAGCTTCTCGCAGGGATGGAGCCGGAAGAGGGGACACCCTTGTGGCGGCTGCAGAAGCTTCCCGCAGAGCGGGGCTTGCAGGTGAGGAGGGCGCAGGGGCCGGCTGCGCGGGCCAGGCTCCTGGAAGGCTTGGCGTGACGGGTAGGCCTCATCCCAATGCCTTTGGGAGGCTCGCGCCGGCTTCCTGGGGAGGGGAAGAGGACCTGGTGTGATTTTGGGTGCTCCCTCGCCCCACCCCGTGTTCTCTGGAGAGTGGAGAATTCCTAGGCTTGGGACGAGCTTAGGCTCGGAGCTTTGGCTTCCAGCGGCCCCTCCAGGGGTTTTGCACGCAGACGCCCACCGGGCCGCGCCCGCACCCTAGCGGGGACCACTTATCCGTTCCCGGGAGCGGCCGGGACCAAGTGAACCTGGACTGGGGAGTGCGCAGTCGCCAGCTTGAAAGCTGGAGGGGGTGGTTTACAACCTCTTGTATATGTTTCATTCATTCATTCAGCATTCCCCATGCACCAGGAACACTGGTGCTAGGTGCTGGGAATACCGTGGCGACCTAGAGAGGCAGGCCGTAATTCTTTGTGGGTGGCAGAAAAAACTGGTAAGTGTTACCCCAGACTGGGACACTTACAGGTAGGATGGTCCAAGGTGGACCGTACTTCAAGACGTGACATATACGTTGCCCCCTCCAGTCTAGGAAGGAACCTAGTTTACGAGAATCTGGAAAAAAGCAGCCTTATTCACTTGTTCAGCCAACTCTTCACTGAACTATGTGCTTAATGCCCTATGGGATAAGGTAAAAGGGTGAATGAGACAGCCTATACCCTGGTGGACCTTGTCAACTAATGAGGAAACCAAACTGAATAAATGGATAACTGAATTAATGAGTTATCTAGTAATCAGTTTGTAGGAGGGGTAGCAACTCTGGTTATAAGGGGCAAGGGAACATTTTCTAGAGCATCTGCCTAGGGTTTCTACGTTGAGTTCCTGAAGGATGAGTAGGAACCAGATGGGCTGAGGGGAGAGAGTGTTTCAGGCCAAGGGACAGCACTTATGAAGACTAGAAGAAAGGCAGCCCCCGGGGAGCTTTAGGACCTGCTGTAGTTTTAGAGGCCAAAGTTAAGAGTGAGAAGTAGAGCAGGGAGACTGTGGCTGAACAAGTGAGGAGCAGTCAGGAGCCTCTGTGTACTATACTCCTGGGTTTAGCCTTAATACCAAAGGTACTGGCAGTTTATAATTGTTCTTGACAGCAGCAGATTTTTAGTTTGAAGGGTGAGAGAAATGTGGAGACAGTAAATACATACAACGAAATTTTGTCTGTGAACTGTGAACAGAAGAACACCCAGTGGTTACTGTAAGAGGAAAATCTAACTGAGAAGTGTTTTTTCTCCCTTGAACTTTCAAGTTAAAAAACCCTTGGTGCCCCAAGTATGAGACTCAAAAGAAATTTGCCAGCCCTGTTTAAAAAAAAAAAAAAAAAAAAAGGCAACGTATGCAAAATAGAGTTTCAGCTTGAGCTCTGGGAGCTGTGGTCCTTTGCCCTCTGACTTCAGAGAACTGACTCATGCTTTGTATTATTATTAATATGTTACTATGCTTACTCCAAAATCACTGCAGATGGTGACTGCAGCCATGAAATTAAAAGACGCTTACTCCTTGGAAGAAAAGTTATGACCAACCTAGATAGCATATTCAAAAGCAGAGACATTACTTTGCCAACAAAGGTCCCTCTAGTCAAGGCTATGGTTTTTCCAGTCGTCATGTATGGATGTGAAAGTTGGACTGTGAAGAAAACTGAGCGTGGAAGAATTGATGCTTTTGAACTGTGGTGTTGGAGAAGACTCTTGAGAGTCCCTTGGACTGCAAGGAGATCCAACCAGTCCATTCTAAAGGAGATCAGGCCTGGGATTTCTTTGGAAGGAATGATGCTAAAGCTGAAACTCCAGTACTTTGGCCATCTCATGCGAAGAGTTGACTCATTGGAAAAGACTCTGATGCTGGGAGGGATTGGGGGCAGGAGGAGAAGGGGACGACAGAGCATGAGATGGCTGGATGGCATCACCGACTCGGTGGACGTGAGTCTGAGTGAACTCCGGGAGTTGGTGATGGACAGGGAGGCCTGGCATGCAGCGATTCGTGGGGTCGCAAAGCGACTGAGCGACTGAACTGAACTGAATGCAAATATGTGAAGAGGTTGCTTCCCTGTTGAACACAGATTACAGTCTGGGCTCTTCTGCATTGTGTACAAGGCCCCTTTATGGTTTGGTCTCTGCCACCTCTCCAGCTTTGTATGCTGCCATCTCCCAAACTGCGCCATGCGGTTTTACACTTTTATCCTGTCAACGTGCAGCTGTTGTGACTAGAAATACCCTGCTCCTGTTTGGCTAACTATTCATTATTTTAAGACATACTTTTCTCTTCTGTGCTCCTTTGTACCCTCTGTAAACTTTAATTATAACGCCTGTCATCCTAAATTGCATATACTTATTGATTATATTAGTTTTCTCTAATGGCCTGAGGCTCTGATATGATAGGACCTTATCTTATTTATCCTCAGTTTCCTCATTTTTAAAATGGGCATAATAGCAAGACTTCACAGGGTTGTAGTGAAGGTCAGCACAGTGTTTGGTATATAATTAGGGCTCTATAAATGCTAGCTATTATAGTTATTTTTTCTTTGTATGTGCATTAACTGGAATGAAGTGCTCATTGCATATTTGTGAATTAATTAAAAAGATTATGTTCCAAAAACGTAGTGCTCTTAGTTTTCAATTTGAGTTCTGGGTTTTACTTTAGCATTGGGGACAGTTTGGAATAAGGTGAAGTGTAGGTAGAGAATTTTGAATGATTTTAAATTGAAAATGTTTTTCGTTCATTTATGGTAAATAAAATTCTGTTCACATAGTGTATTAGCCATCATTTGGAATTAGGGTCACCAATTAGTCATCTCTGTTCCAAAAAGTATGGTGTTACAGAGAAGGAGTTTTTGCTTAAAATGCACTGGAACATGATCCAGGAGAAAAGAGTTGGAAGCCTCCTTGCTGTTTAAATGCATTTCCAAGTTATTTGGATTCAGGTACTCTTCTTACAACACACAAATATCTCTTTGAGAAAGAAAACGTATTGATCACTTGCCTAGAGTAGTGCTGATACAGTAGCAGTAGTACTCAGGTAATATATGTTAGAGGTGTGGATGTTATGTTATGATATATGTTAGTACCAGTAGTAATAGTGATGATGATAATTACAGCTAGTAAAAAGGAGGAGGATAACAATGGGAAGCAATGTTTAATGTCAGGAGTGTGCCAAGTGATTTGCATGTATCCTTCTTCAGTCCTTAAAACAACATTATGGGGGTCGATGATATCATTGTTTTACACATGAGGAAACAGCAAAGAATCTGTAAGTAACTTGGCAAAACTAGTAAATAGTGGGAATAAGATTCAGACTAGCCAGTTTTGTTCCAAAAGCCACAGACTTAATCACATGTTCAGTTATATATGTGTTAGGATTTCCATTGCTGGCATTAAGCTAGGGTAGAGAGAGAGAGATGTGAAAAAGAGGAAGTAAGTCAATGAGGGGTTTTTTGGAGTGGACCGAAAGAAGTGTGGATGGTTTGTAGATTTACAGTTGTAAGACTTTGCTCTAAGACTCATACCTTGTTTTTTGGTTATTGGTATAAATATGAAGTCTAAGGAATCCCAAGGAGAAACTGCTGCACTCACCATCTTCCTTTTAGGAACATTGGAGAAACAACAGCGTATCTGTAAAATTATTTTAAGGTGGACAAAATTATGGAAAGTCTGTGTGTGTGTGTGTGTGTGTGTGTAGCTCTGACTTTTAGTTAACAAAATAATGTTAAAGATAGTTGCTTTTCAGCCTCAGCTTTTCTGCAGATAACATGAACTTCTGCCAATAACATTTATTTGCTACAAGGAAGATAGATCTGTTTTATACTTTTACTTATAATTACATTTATCACTCTCTTGTTTTTTCTCTCTAGCTTCTTCACAAAATAATTGATGGCATTTGTGGCCGAACTTATCCTCTCTACCAGGATTATCACAGTGTTTGGGATTCAGCAGAATGGATGCATGTTCTAGAAGACATTACCACCTTTTTCAAAGCTGTAGTTGGTAAAAATTTATCTGATGAAGAGGTAACTTTGCTCCAGATTTTGATACCTTTATAATTCATGTTCAGATTTTTTTTATTATTATTTTGGTGTTTAGGGTACCGTGTAATACATCCTCAGTAAGTGTATAATGAAAAGTGACAGTGTTAGTCACTCAGTCATATCTGACTCTTTGCGACCCCATGGCCTTCAATTCTCAAGGCTTCTCTGCCCATGGAATTCTCCAGGCAAGAATACTGGAGTAGGTAGCCGTTCCCTTCTCCAGGGGATCTCCCTGACCCAGGGATTAAACGCACGTCTCTCCGGCATTGGCATTGCAGGCAGATTCTTTACCATCCGAGCCACCAGGTGGTCCAAGTGTATAAAATCAGTTCAGTCGCTCAGTCGTGTCCGACTCTTTGTGATAGCAATAAAAACCTAATAATTTAATTGGAGGTTAATTACTGTACAATATTGTATTGGTTTTGCCAAAGCTATAGTTTTTTTAGTAGTCGTGTATGGATGTGAGAGTTGGCCTATAAAGAAAGCTGAGCACCAAAACAACAACAACAAAAAAAAACACCTAGTAACTGTAAGTGGAAAAATCTGTGGAAGTTTTGGGTTTTTGTACTTTTGTTTCTGATTGGTTGTCTTATTTTAAATTGTGAAACATTTAAATCATGTGGAAGAAAATTAAAAGGTATATAACTGATACCTATGTTCCTATTACCACAATTAAACAACTGTTAACATTTTACTTTATGTATTTCAGGTGTGTGTGTGTGTGTGTGTTTTAGAAACAAGGCATTATAGATACATGTAAATATCACCCTCCCAATAGAAAAAACCACTAGTGAATTTGTATGCATGTTTCATGTTCTCTAATGTATGAATGTTTGCATCTTTAAGCAATACATATAATCATTTGAGCTGTTTAAATGTGTAACTTGTGAGTGGTAATGTATGTATCCATTTATAATTTTTTCAGCAGTACTGTGTTTTAGATTTATCAATGTGGAAAAGTATTGATCTGGTTTATGTGTTTCATCTCCTTGTAGTATTTGATGAGAGGCATTAGTAAGACTTATTTTCTGTCTCCCTACGGATGACCAGTTGGATCATTGCCTCTTCATTATTATGAAAAGTGCTGCTGCAAACATTTTGTATGTGTCTTGTTATATACAAATTGGTCAGCTTTTCAGTCTTAAAGTAAAACTGCAGGGTCATGGGGTATCTTTCCATTAAACTGCTTTTGTACCTTTGTCAAAAGTAATTTGGGCATGTTTGTGTAGGTTTCCCACTTGGGGAAAAATGAAGTTATATATATTTATCATTTTGATTTGGATGATATTCTGAATATGAGTTCTTGGTTGGATATATGTATTTTAAATATCTTCTATTATGTTGCTTGTCTTTTTAGTCTCTTCATAGTGGCTTTTATTGAATAGAAGTTCTGAATTTTAATCAAGTCCAATTTGTCAATATTTTCTTTTGATGGTTAGTGATGTTAATACTGTGTTTAAGGAATGTTTGTGCCAAAATCATGAAAACATTTTCATATATTTTTTTGTAGCAGTTTGATTGTTTTAGCTTTTATTTATGTCAGTGATATATTTGAATTACTATTTGTATATGGAGTAAGTATCAAGCTAAGATTTTTCCATATGATATCCACTTGTTGAAATGACCGTCCTTACCCCCATAGAATTGCTGTGCAGCCTTTCTTGGAAATGCAGGTGACCATAATGTTTGGGTCTGTATCTGGACTCTTTTTCTACTCCATTAGTCTGTTTGCTTGTATTTACCCGTATCACAATGGCTTAAATTACTGTAGAATTAGAGCTGCATTACATTAAATTTTGATATCTGATAGTAGAAGACCTTCAACCTTATATTTCTTCAAGATAGCTTTGATTTTTCTATATCCTCCATAGTTTCAGGTACATTTTAAAATCAGTCAATTTTAACCAAAACACCTGCTGAAATTTTGATGGAGAGTATTAGCTTGGGCTGCCACAACAAAATACCTTAAAATGGGTAGCTTAAATAATAGGAATTAATTTCTCACAGTTCTAGAGTTTAGGGAGTACAAAATTAAGGCACTGGCTGATTCTGGTCCCTGATGAGGGCGGGCTTTTTCCTTGCTGAAGATTTTTGCCTTCTCACCGTGTCCTCTGATGGCTGTGGGGGGCGGGGGGCAGGTGCAGAGAGAGAGGGAGCAAACTCTCTGATGTTTCTTACAAGGGAACTGATCCCATCTTGAGGGTCAGAGTTTTAATATGAATTTTGAGGTGACATTAAGTCCATAGCATGGGTTGCACTGAGTCTCTAGACTATTTTGGAGAGAATTGACAACAGTATTGAGCCTTCTGATCTGTGAACTTGGTATTACCTTTATTTATTTAGATTAGCTTCAGTTTCTCTCTCATGTTTTGTAGTTCTCAGTGTAGAGGTCTCACAAATGTTTTGTTGTATTTATTTCTAAGTAACTGATGTTTTGGATGTTCTTAAATTTTGTTCTCCAATTGCATATTGCTAGTATGTGGAAACCCAAGTTGATTTTTGTATACTTACTCTGTGTCCAACAATCTTTTTAAATTTATTTACTATATAGAAGTGTAAGTTGCTCAGTCTTGTCCAACTCTTTGCGACACCATGGACTGTAGCCCACCAGGCTTCTCTGTCCATGGAATTCTCTAGGCAAGAAATACCGGAGTGGGTAACCATTCCCTTCTCCAGAGTATTTTCCTGACCCAGGGATCAAACCCAAGTCTCCTGTATTTCAGGCAAATTATTTATCATATGAGCCACCATGGAAACCCCTATCTACTATATATAATGGTTTATAAATTTGAGGGGGAATTTTTTTGGTATGTAATCATTTTCTTTTTCAATTTTAATAGTTTTTATTTCTTTTTTCCCTCTTATTGCACTGCCTAATGTCTTCAGAACAGTTTTAGAAAAGAAGGAAAAAACCAGTGCCTTGTCTGTCTTAAGGGAGAATGTATGTGTTCATTATTTCACAATTTAATATGTTAGCTGTATGATTTTATTGGTATCAATTATTAGATTAAAGAAGCTTCCGCCGATTCTTACTTTGCTGAGAATTAGTAGGTATTGAATTTTATAAAATTCTTTTTTTCCTGAATTTATATCTGTGCCTTTATTTTGTTAATGTGATGCCTTACATTGATTTTTGAATGTTAAAGTAACCTTACCAAAATAAATCCAACTTGGTCATGATATATTATTCTTTTTTATTTTGTTTTGATTTGCCAGTATTTCATTAGGATTTTTTTCATCTATAGTTGAGTAATCTTGGCCCATAATTTTTTGCCTATAATGTTTTTATCAAAATATCAGGTTTTATTCCCATCTTGTGGAATGAATTAGGAAGTTGTTGTTGTTTACTTTCTTTTCTTTTTCCTATGAAAGAGTTTATGCAAGATTTACTTCTTGCATCACTTAGTACTGTGTTACCATGCTGCTTAATTGTAAAATATTTGAATAAGTTTTGTTCAGTTCTTATTTAATTACACAATGACTCAAAAATATAATTACTATGATTCCAGTTCTTTGAAATCTGTTGTGGTTTGTGACATGGCTCAGCATATGGTTCACTTTCAGGTAATGTTCCATATACATGAGAAGATGATATGTATTTTTCGGTTGTAGGGTGTAGTGCTCTGTGTGCAGTTAGGTTAAGTAGAAGTGTTTCTCAGTGCTGTGTCTTTACAGTGCTTTCTCTTCCCATCCATTACTGAGAGGTGGGTCAGCGTCTCTGTGAAACTTGATTTACCCGTTTTGCTTTTTCTGCCAAGTTTTGCTGCTTTATATATTTTGAGGCCACGTTACTAGGTGCACACAAATTTATGATTGTTGTGTATTTCTGTTGAACAACCCCAGTACTATCTTGTTCTATTTCTTGTAAGTCTTCTTGCCTTAAAGTCTATTTTGTCTAATATGTTAATATCGGTAAATCAGCTTTAGTGGTTTCCAATGTATTCACTCCCATGTTGGTTCATCAGTCAGCCCTTTTCCTTTCAGTTTTACAAAACCTTGTTAAAACTTCTTGTTTCCTGGTTATGCATCCTCATCTTATTCTTTTTATAGTCATAGTAGTACTTTTTCCCCATTTACTACCATTTTAAAGATTATATGAAATGACAATGTAACTGTTGTTTATATTTTAAACAGAAAGGCCTTTTCACTTATTTTCTAACCATTTATTTTTATTTGCATAGATATCTCAACAGTTGAATCAGTTGAATTCATCTCATCAAGAAGCTATCATGAAATGCTTAAAAAGTAGGAAAGATGAAATCAAGAAGACTCTGTTGGAAGAAATAGTTGATATTTCCTCTGCACGACTACAGGATTTCGATTGGCAGATAAAGGTGAGAATATATTTATTTGTGAGTATTTATATTTTTTATTTGGAGAAGGAAATGGCAACCCAGTCTAGTATTCTTGCTGGAGAATCCCATGAGCAGAGGAGCCTGGTGGGCTACAGACCATGGAGTCGCAAAGAGTCAGACAGGAGTGTTTTCAGGAGGAGAATACTTTCTGTTTCACTTTTTGAATACGTTATTTTTTTGTAGTATTATATATCTAATATGGATCATGGGAAAAGGAAGAGAGTTCCAGAAAAACATCTATTTCTGCTTTATTGACTATGCCAAAGCCTTTGACTGTGTGGATCACAATAAACTGTGTAAAATTTTTCAAGAGATGGGAATACCAGACCACCTGACCTGCCTCTTGAGAAACCTATATGCAGGGCTGGAAGCAACAGTTAGACCTGGACATGGAACAACAGACTGGTTCCAAATAGGAAAAGGAGTACGTCAAGGCTGTGTGTTGTCACCCTGCTTATTTAACTTACATGCAGAGTACATCATGAGAAATGGTGGACTGGAAGAAGCACAAGCTGGAATCAAGATTGCCAGGAGAAATATCAATAACCTCAGATGTGCAGATGACACCACCCTTATGGCAGAAAGTGAAGAGGAACTAAAAAACCTCTTGATGAAAGTGAAAGTGGAGAGTGAAAAAGTTGGCTTAAAGCTCAACATTGAGAAAACTAAGATCATGGCATCTGGTCCCATCACTTCATGGGAAATAGATGAGGAAACGGTGGAAACAGTGGCAGACTTTATTTTTTTGGTTTCCAAAAATCACTGCAGATGGTGATTGCAGCCATGAAATTAAAAAGACACTTACTCCTTGGAAGGAAAGTTATGACCAAAGGAGAAGGCAATGGCACCCCACTCCAGTACTCTTGCCTGGAAAATCCCATGGACGGAGGACCCTGGTGGGCCACAGTCCATGGGGTCGCTAAGAGTCGGACACGACTGAGCGACTTCACTTTCACTTTTCACTTTCATGCATTGGAGAAGGAAATGGCAGCCCACTCCAGTGTTCTTGCCTGGAGAATCCCAGGGATGGGGGAGCCTGGTGGGCTGCCGTCTATGGGGTCACACAGAGTCGGACACGACTGAAGCGACTTAGCAGCAGCAGCAGCAGATAGCATATTCAAAAGCAGAGACATTACTTTGCCAACAAAGGTCCGTCTCGTCAAGGCTGTGGTTTTTCCTGTGGTCACGTACGGATGTGAGAGTTGGACTGTGAATAAGGCTGAGCGCGGAAGAATTGATGCGTTTGAACTGTGGTGTTGGAGGAGACTCTTGAGAGTCCCTTGGACTGCAAGGAGATCCAACCAGTCCATTCTGAAGATCAGCCCTGGGATTTCTTCAGAATGGAAGGAATGATGGTGTAATGATGCTGAAGGTGAAACTCCAGTACTTTGGCCACCTCATGTGAAGAGTTGACTCGTTGGAAAAGACTCTGATGCTGGGAGGGATTGGGGGCAGGAGGAGAAGGGGACAACAGAGGATGAGATGGCTGGATGGCATCACCGACTCGATGGACATGAGTTTGAATGAACTCTGGGAGTTGGTGATGGACAGGGAGGCCTGGCTTGCTGCAATTCATGGGGTTGCAAAGAGTCGGACACTACTGAGCGACTGAACTGAACTGATATCTAAAATGTGTTTTTGAGATACATTTTCTTAAAAATGTATCAAAGATAATTAAAATTACATCTTTTGTGTTAACTTGCACTGTGGACTTCTAAAACATGTATAACAACATTAGAGTTATAATAAATTTAATTAAATGAAGTTTTAAGACATGTGGATGAAGGAATAGATATGTGCTTTGTGGCTTTGGGGGATAGGACAAGGCTAAAGTATATGCAACGCAATAATTTCAACCTAAGAAATAATAATCTAACCCCCTGGGGCTTCCCTGGTGGCTCAGAGGTTAAAGTGTATGCCTGCAATGCAGGAGACCTGGGTTCAGTCCCTGGGTCGGGAAGATCCCCTGGAGAAGGAAATGGCAACCCACTCCAGTATTCTTGCCTGGAGAATCCCCATGGACGGAGGAGCCTGGTGGGGTACAGTCCACTGGGTCGAAAAGAGTCAGACATGACGGAGCGACTTCACTCACTCATTCCATGAGTGTCTGAAAATCATTCTAATCTCTTTTTGAGTTAGCACACTCATCCTCATTGCTGGTACTCAAGCATAGGCTAAGAAACCACTTATTGGAAATACTGAAGATAATTAACAATGAGGTGGGCAACCTGAAGCTGATACTTTCAAATCTCAGATATGGTGAGTCCTGTATTTTGGAGAGAGAAAATGGAGGAGTTGTGTGAAGGTTTATTTGGTCCTCTATTGTATGTACCCGGAGAAGGCAATGGCACCCCACTCCAGTACGCTTGCCTGGAAAATCCCATGGACGGAAGAGCCTGGTGGGCTGCATGGAGTCCATGGGGTCGCTAAGAGTCGGACACGACTGAGCGGCTTCACTTTCACTTTTCACTTTCATGCATTGGAGAAGGAAATGGTAACCCACTCCAGTGTTCTTGCCTGGAGAATCCCAGGGATCGGGGAGCCTGCTGGGCTGCCGTCTATGGGGTCACACAGAGTCGGACACGACTGAAGCAGCTTAGCAGCAGCGGCAGCAGTGTATGTACCACACAGAAGGAGTCCTTTACCATTGCCCCAGTCAATGTTTACAAGTGCTGGCACTCCAAAATTCAGTTATTATGGGTTCCTGGCTCAAATTCCAGGAAAATTGAGTTTCTCTTTGCCATCTGCCAGTGAAACTATGATGCTTGCTTCAAAAAGCTTCAGTATCATAAACATTTGGTTCTTCCATTTCCTCTCAGCTACTGATTTTAGACAGAGTGTAAGAGGGAAAAGTGTCATATTTTTGTTGACTGACTCTAATCGAAGGTGGTATCTTGATAACATTTGTCATTAGTTTAATGGAGAGTTAACTGCTCATTATTTACACATCTTAATTTCTGAGCTGCACTATGTTTTTAGTTTTATCTTTGTATGTGGACTTTTGTCCTCTTGGTGTCATTACACTTCTTTAAGAATTCTCTGTTTCTTGGACCCATTTTGGTACTTCTGAGCCATAGCACTGCTCTAGCTATCTACTCCTACTACAAATCCCAATTAGTTGTCCCTAAACTATGTTCTTCACTCTCCTTTCTTTTTCTGTTCAGATATGTGCTGCTTTGGCATGAGTTTAATTTCCTTTATTCCTTTCATATTTCCCTGTACTTCATAGCAAACAAGAGTACTCTTTTTTTCTTTAATGTGGTGTTCGTAAGCTCTGATGCATTTTTAGTATATTCCTTTTTAAAACTACTTATTAATTACTGTTTTTCTCATTTTAAACAGCTTGCACTTTCTAGTGACAAGATTGCTTCATTACAAATGCCACTTTTAAACCTTTATCTGGATGTAAAAGAAAATGGTGAAGTCAAGCCATATTCTGTTGAAATGAGTAAAGAAGAGCTGCAGAAGCTAATCAATTCCTTGGAAGCAGCTAATAAGGTATGTGTTTTAATTTTGTTGTGTGCTTCAAAATGTTTAAGTTTTGATTGATACCACTGGAGCTATATAAGAAAAGCTAATCATTTCCATTTAAAGTTTGTTTTGTTCCTGATACTTTATGTCAAGCACAAAAGATGTTTTGTTGATATGTTCTGCATTCTCATTTTAGATATTACATTTATTACTGATTTGCCTTAATAGAACATAATTTGTCCAGTAGTTATATTTTAAGGAATAAAAGCTAAATTTGTTTTGCTCTAGTCCCCATTAATGATAAAATTTTTTTTTTTTTATTTTGGGGCTGTGAAATTAGCTAGTTCTAAAGAGATTTAATGATTAAAAATAGTTATGATTTTGAAGAAAAGATTGTTTTATTTAACTGGACAAATGGTAGATAATTTAAGCTCAGGAGACAGAATATCATTTATAGTTACGAAAATATCAGTTTGAGACAAACTAATGAAGGACCAAAAGCTTTGCGTTTACAAAGGAATGGCTAAATAACAGTAACAGTTCTGATGTTTAACTAATGAGAACAATGATATTTAAACAGTAGAAACCGCTGCTGTGAAGACATAAAAAATACTTATCTGCATTATGTATGTTCCTTTCCCTCTTGCTGAGCATCATCTCTAGTGATTGTGTCTCAAGGACTAAAGTCAGTTATTCTTTCCACCTCTCTTGACACTGACCCATCTTGTCTCCATCTTTTTGAAACCCCGGTATACTTCATCTTCTGCAGTCACTTGGGCATCACAGTGCCTTGATGACTTGTCCACGTGCCCAGTAATAAACTGGTAGCCTGGCCTGCCTTTTGATGGGGCTGCATGTCTGAAGGGGTGTGTGGCAGGTTCTGGTGTAAATGTTGAATGAGTCTGAACCGTGGATCCTTGCATGCCTGTGTTTTTTGTGTTATTCTTGTCAATTCTCCAGGCCCTTCTTCAGAGATTTCAAAGCATCTCATTCAGCATCTACTGGCATCATTCTGGTATAATCTGATTGCTGCCCTTCCTCCATTTTGTGTTTGAAGGTGGTCCTGCAGTTAAAATAACTGGAAATGATGAATACCAACATTATCAGATTCCACTGGTACAACTGATGCACAGAGAGAATACCATGTGTTCAGAAAATCTGAATGGCCAGCTGAGAAAGCAGCAGTGTTGAGATTACAAAGACAACAATTTATCAGCATCCCTAAAGAAAAGGAAGTTATATGGTTGACAGGAAATGCATAAAAACATGAAAGATGAAAAGGGTGTAAACACAGTTTATATTTTCATAATGACTGTTTTGCTTCACTTGTTAAATATTTGAAAAGGCTTTATAGATAGAGTTTTATGGTAAGCTAAAAATAGACTCTAAAGTAATGTAAACATACAAGCACAAATATACTTGAATATTGCTTAAAGAACTATGTGAATAGCAAGGATGTTTATTATGGATATATTTGGTGGTTCACTTGTGATATTTTTTTAAAAATAATTTTTAAAGAATGTATAAGCTGCATCTAACTCAGGAGATTCCATGCTTTTCTCATATTTCAAAGGATAAGTTATAAAATGTAAAATTTTATAGAGAAGCTCTCCAGACTTGAACTGGAAGGAAAAAAAAAAACTGAATCTGGGTGAACAATTTTGAATTTTGAATTCTAGGAACTAAAATATTATATTTGAGCATAGATAAAAGTGAAAACAACACTGTTACTTACTTCTGCATTTCTGTGTCTGTTCAGGAGACTATGCTCTGATAAAAAGAATATGTGTCACTGTATGGTGTATACTTTATTACTCCAATATCTGCTAAGACTATATAGGTTCCTGTTTATTGTGAATTCTTATTTGGGTGTAAACTTAATGAAGTTCTGGATGTTAACAACTTCATTGGAAAGCAAACCATTTTTCATTTCAGTGACCTTTAGAAACAAGCATTCTGAGCACATAAAAATATATTATCTTTATGTTTTGCTGTATTTTCAAATTAATTCCTACATAATGCAGTATGATGCATCATTGGCACCTGCTGTTTTGCAAGCTTTATAACTCATTAGAGCATCAGACTGTTACTTGAGGTGTCCAGAGCAATCCCTATTATTCTCATACAGATGAATATATAGATTTAGGGAGATTAATAAATGTGAGTGTGGTCTAGATAATGCCACTCTGTGAACTGTTTGTTACAGCTTGGTGATTAGATGTGGAGTTTGTGCCAGAATGTTCTTCAGTATACTGCTTTTTCATTGAGAAATTTTGGCCATAAAAAAAAAAAAAAATCAGCTGAACTAACCAGTGTGCTTAGGGAGGTAGTAGTTGATTTACCTTCTTGTGCAAATTCCTTATGATGCTGTGTACCAGTAACAGTGGAGAAGGAAATGGCAATCCACTCCAGTGTTCTTGTCTGGAGAATCCCAGGGACGGGGGAGCCTGGTGGGCTATTGTCTCTGGGGTCGCACAGAGTCGGACATGACTGAAGCGACTTAGCAGCAGCAGCAAATTCCTTATGATGCTATGTACCAGTTACAGTGGAGAAGGAAATGGCAATCCACTCCAGTATTCTTGCCTGGAGAATCCCACGGACAGAGAAGCCTGGTGGGCTACAGTCCATGGGGTCACAAAAGTCAGATGCAACTTAGTGACTAAAGCACCACCACCACCAGTAACAGCTTGCAGACAAGCACGTCCAATAATACTGACTGATCTAAGGTCCTGGATTTCAACGCTCCACACAGTCCTTCCTTTGAGAAGGAAAAAAAACTTACTCTTCTTAGTCCTCTCACTACATTTTACTATATCAGCATATTTAAATACTTTATTGAAATATGACTGAAATAAACTACACATATTTAAAGTGGACAGTCTGAGCAGTTTTGACATATACGTACCCAGGAAAGCTTCTGGAGTAGGAAATGGCAACCCACTCCAGTATTCTTGCCTGGGAAATACGACAGGTAGAGGAACCTGGTGGGCTACAGTCCACAGGGCTGCAAAGAGTCGGAGACGACAGAGCACGTGAGCACAGGAAAGCATCACATCAATCAAGATGGTGAGCAACCAATCATTCCTGAAAGTGTCATCCTATTTTGTTGTAATCCTTGCTTCTTGCCCACTTTACTCCTAGACAACCACTAATCTACTTCCTGCCACTATAGATTAGTTCACATTTTCCAGAATTTAAATAGAATCATAGAGCATGTTCTTTTTTGTGTGTAATCTCGCTTCTTTCATTTTGATTTTGAGTTCATCCATATTGCAACATTTATCAGTAGTTGATTTCCATTTTATTTTTGAGAACTGTTCTGTTGTAGAATTCCACCATCATTTGTTTATCTGTTCACCTGTTAGTGGATATTTTCATTGTTTACAATTTTTGGCTATTAAAATACACAGAATGCTGTAAATATTCTTGTATGTGTCTTTGTATGGACATATGCTTTCTTTTGGAAGTAAATACTTAGGTGTGAAATAACTGGATCATGTGGTAAGTGTATGTTTATCTTTTCAGGAAACTTCCAAACTATTCCAAACTAATTTTTACCATCTTACATTGCATGCCACAGTCTATGAGAGTTCCACCTCCACCTTCTTGCTAACACTTGGTGTGGTCAGTCTTTTTAATTTCAACTGTTCTAATAGGTGTGTTAAAAAACAAAACAAAACACAACTTCTGGTCCCATCACTTCATGGGAAATAGCTGTGGAAACAGTGGAAACAGTGTCAGACTTTATTTTTGGGGCTCCAAAATCACTGCAAGTGGTGATTGCAGTCATGAAATGAAAAGACGCTTACTCCTTGGAAGGAAAGTTATGACCAACCTAGATAGCATATTCAAAAGCAGAGACATTACTTTGCCAACAAAGGTCCGTCTAGTCAAGGCTATGGTTTTTCCAGTGGTCAAGTATGGATGTGAGAGTTGGACTGTGAAGAAAGCTGAGCACTGAAGAATTGATGCCTTTGAACTGTGGTGTTGGAGAAGACTCTCAAGAGTCCCTTGGACTGCAAGAAGATCAGTCCTTGGTGTTCTTTGGAAGGAGTGATGCTAAAGCTGAAACTCCAGTACTTTGGCCACCTCATGTGAAGAGTTGACTCATTGGAAAAGACTCTGATGCTGGAAGGGATTGGGGGCAGGAGGAGAAGGGAACGACAGAGGATGAGATGGCTGGATGGCATCACCGACTCGATGGACTTGAGTTTGTGTGAACTCTGGGAGTTGGTGATGGACAGGGAGGCCTGGCGTGCGCAAAGAGTTGGACATGACTGAGCGACTGAACTGAACTGACTGAACTGAATAGGTGTGTTGTGGTATCTCATTGTGGTTTTAATAATATTCTTTTCCCTAATGGCTAATGATGTTGAATGTCTTTTCCATGTGCTTTTTTGTCATCTGTGCATCTTTGGTGAAGTCTCTGTTCAGATCTGTTGCCATTTTAAAATTTGGTTGTTTTCTTATTTTTGAATTTGGGGAAATTTTTTACATAGCCTGAATATAAATTTTATCACATATATGCCTTGAAAATATTTAAGTATTCTCTTCTAATTTGTGGTTTATCTTTTTTTTTCATTTTTAATAGTTTATTTATATTTTAATTGAAGGATAATTGCTCTACAGAGTTTTGTTGTTTTCTGTCAAACCTCAACATGAATCAGTCTTAGGTATACATATATCCCCTCCTTCTTCAACCTCCCATCTCCCTCCCCATCCCACCCCTCTAGGTTGATACAGAGCCCCTGTTTGAGTTTCCTGAGTCATACAGCAAATTCTGGTTGGCTATCTATTTTACATATGGTGATGTAAGTTTCCATGTTACTCTTTCCATACATCTCACCCTCTCTTCCCCTGTCCCTGTGTCTGTCCATAAGTCTGTTCTCTATGTCTGTTTTTCCATTGCTGCCCTGCAAATAAATTCTTCAGTACCATCTTTCTAGATTCTGTATATATGCATTAATATACAATATTTATTCTTCTCTTTCTGATTAACTTCATTCTGTATAATAGGTTCTAGGTTCATCCACCTCATTAGAACTGACTCAAATGCGTACCTTTTTATGGCTAAATAATAATTGCATGCTGTATATGTACCAAACCTTTATCCATTCATCTGTCAATGGACGTCTAGGTTGCTTCCATGTTCTAGCTATTGTAGATAGTGCTGCAATGAAAAATGGGACATGTATCTTTTTCAGTTTTGGTTTCCTCAGGGTATATGCCTAGAAGTGGGATTGCTGGGTCATATGGTGGTTTTATTCCTAGTTTTTTAAGGAATCCCCATACTGTCTTCCATAGTGGCTGTATCAATTTACATTCTCACCAGCAGTGCAAGAGCGTTCCCTCTTCTTCACACGCTCTCCAGCATTCATTGTTTGTAGACTTTTTGATGATGGCCATTCTGACCAGTGTGAGGTCATAGCTCATTGTACTTTTGATTTGCTTTTCTCTTAATAATGAGTGATGTTGAGCATCTTTTCATGTGTTTGTTAGCCATCTGTATGTCTTTGGAGAAATGTCTGTTTAGGTCTTTTCCCACTTTTTGATTGGGTTGTTAGTTTTCCTCGTATTGAGTTGTATGAGCTGTTTGTGTATTTTGGAAATTAATCCTTTGTCAGTTGTTTCATTTGCTGTTATTTTCTCCCATTCTGAAGGCTGTCTCACCTTGCTTATAGTTTCCTTTGCTGTGCAAAAGCTTTTAAGTTTAATCAGGTCCCACTTGGTTACTTTTGTTTTTATTTGCATTACTCTAGGAGGTGGGTCATAGAGGATCTTGCTTTGATTTATGTCATCGAGTGTTCTGCCTGTGTTTTTCTCTAAGAGTTTTATAGTTTCTGGTCTTACATTTAGGTCTTTAATCCATTTTGAGTTGATCTTTGTGTGTGGTGTTAGGAGGTGTTATAATTACATTGTTTTACATGCAGCTGTCCAGTTTTCCCAAGAGGCTGTCTTTTCCCCATTGTATATTCTTGCCTCTTTTGTCAAAAATAAGGCACCCATAGGTGCATGGGTTTATTTCTGGGCTTTCTATCTTGTTCCATTCATCTATATTCTGATTTTGTGCCAGTACCATACTGTCTTGATGATTGTTGCTTTGTAGTATCTGAGCTCAGGAAGGTTGATTCCTCCAGCTCCATTCTTCTTTCTCAAAACTGCTTTGGCTCTTTGGGGCCTTTTGTGTTTCCATATAAATTGTGAAAAATTTTTTTTCTAGTTCTGTGAAAAATGCCATTGGTAATTTGGTAGGGATCACATTGAATCTATAGATTGCATTTGGTAGTGTAGTTATTTTCACAATATTGATTCTTTGTACCCAGGAACATGGAATATCTCTCCATCTGTTTATGTCATTTTGATTTCTTTCATCAGTGTCTAATTTTCTGTGTACAGTTCTTTTGTCTCCTTAGGTAAGTTTATTCCTAGATACGTAATTCTTTTTTTTTTTGCAATGGTGAATGGGATTGATTCCTTAATTTCTCTTTCTGATTCTTCATTGTTAGTATATAGAAATGCAAGTGATTTCTGTGTGTTGATTTTGTATCCTGAAACTTTGCTGAATTCACTGATTAGCTCTAGTAATTTTCTGACACTATCTTTAGGGTTTTCTATGTACCATATCATGTCATCTGCAGAAGTGAGAGCTTTAATTCTTCTTTTCCCATCTGGATTCCTTTTGTTTCTTTTTCTTCTCTGATTGCTGTTGCTAGGACTTCCAGAACTATGTTGAATAATAGTGGTGAAAGTGGACACCATTATCTTGTTCCTGATCTTAGGCAGAATACTTTCAGTTTTTCACCACTGAGAATAATGTTTGCTGTAAGCTTATCGTGTATGACTTTTACTATGTTGAGATAGGTTCCTTCTATGCCCATTTATTGAAGAGTTTTAATCATAAATGGGTGCTGAATTTTGTCAAAGGCTTTTTCTGCATCTATTGAGATAATCATATGGTTTTTATCTTTCACTTTGTTAATATGGTGTATCACATTGATTGATTTACATATATGAAAGAATCCTTGCATCCCTGGAATAAACCCAACTTGATCATGGTGTATGAACTTTTTGATGTGTTGCTGAATTCTGTTTGCTAAAATTTTGTTGAGGATTTTTGCATGTGTGTTCATCAGTGATACTGGCCTGTAGTTTTCTTTTTCTGTGTTGTCTTTGGTTTTGGTATCAGGGTGATGGTGCCCTCGTAGAAATGAGTTTGGAAGTGTTCCTTCCTCTGCGATTTTTTGAAAGAGTTTTAGAAGGATAGGCATTAGCTCTTCTCTAAATGTTTGATAGAATTCTGTGAAGCCATCTGGTCCTGGGCTTTTGTTTTTTGGGAGATTTTTGATCCCAGCTTAAATTTCAGTGCTTGTAATTGGGTTGTTCATAATTTTTGTTTCTTCCTGGTTCAGTCTTAGAAGGTTGAACTTTTCTAAGAATCTGTTCATTTCTTCCAGGTTATCCATTTTATTGCCGTATAGTTCTTCATAATAGTCTCTTATAATCCTTTGTATTTCTGCATTGTCTGTTGTAACCTCTCCTTTTTCATTTCTAATTTTGTTGATTTGATTCTTCTCTCTTTCCCTTGATGAGTCTGGCTAAAGGTTTGTCAATTTTATCTTCTCAAAGAACCAGCTTTTAGTTTTATTAATTTTTACTATTGTTTATTTCATTTCTTTTTCATTTATTTCTGCTTAGATCTTTATGATTTCTTTCCTTCTACTAATTTTGTTTTTTTTTTGTTGTTGTTGTTCTTTTTCCAGTTGTTTTAGGTGTAAAGTTAGGTTGTATATTCGATGTTTTTCTTGTTTCTTGAGGTAGGATTGTATTGCTATAAACTTCCCTCTTAGAACTGCTTTTGCCGCATCCCATAGTTTTTGAGTTGTCATATTTTCATTGTCATTTGTTTCTAGAAATTTTTTAATTTCCTTTTTGATTTCTTCAGTAACCTGTTGGTTATTTAGAAACGTATTGTTTAATTTCCATGTATTCATGTTTTTTAGTTTTTTTTTTTTTTTGTAATTGATACCTAGTCTCATAGCGTTGTGGTAGGAAAAGATGGCTGATATGATTTCAATTTTCTTAAATTTACTGAGGTTTGATTTGTGACCCAAGATGTGGTCTGTCCTGGAGAATGTTCCATGTGCACTTGAGAAAAAGGTGGATTCTTCTGCATTTGGATGGAATGTCCTGAAGATATCAATGAGATCCATCTCATCTAATGTATCATTTAAGACTTGTGTTTCCTTATCAATTTTGTTTTGATGATCTGTCCATTGTGTGAGTGGGGTGTTAAAGTCTCCTAGTACTATTGTGTACTGTCAATTTCTCCCTTTATGTCTGTTAGTGTTTGTCTTATGTATTGAGCTGCTCCTATGTTGGGTGCATAGATATTTACTATTGTTATGTCTTCCTCTTGGATTGATCCTTTGATCATTATGTAGTGTCCTTCCTTATTTCTTGTAATCTTATTTTAAGGTCTGTTTTGTCTGATATGAGGATTGCTACTCCAGCTTTCTTTTGCTTTCCATTTGCATGGAATATATTTTTCCATCCTCTCACTTTCAGTCTATATGTGTCTCTAGGTCTGAAGTGGGTTTCTTGTACACAGCATATATATGGGTCTTGTTTTTGTACCTGTTCAGCCAGTCTGTGTCTTTTGGTTGGAGCATTTAATCCATTTACATTTAAAGTAATTATTGATATATATGTTTCTATTGCCATTTTTCTTAATTGTTTGAGGTTTTGATTGTGTAGATCTTTTTCTTCTCTTGTATTTCTTGACTATATAAGTCACTTTAAGATTTGTTGTAAAGCTGGTTTGGTGGTATTGGATTCTCTTAACTTTTGCTTGTCTGAAAAGCTTTGGATTTTTCCCTCAATTTTGAATGAGATACTTGACAGGTAGAGTAATCTTGGTTGCAGATTTTTCCCTTTCAGTACTTTAATTATATCCTGCCATTTCCTTTTGGCCTGCAGGGTTTCTGCTGAAAGATCAGCTGTTAAGTGCATGGGGTTTCCCTTGTATGTTACTTGTTGCTTCTCCCTTGTAGCTTTTAATATTCTTTATTTGTGTTTAGTCTTTGTTAGTTTGATTAGTATGTGTCTTGGTGTGTTTCTCCTTGGGTTTATCCTGTATAGGACTCTTTGTGCCTCTTGGACCTGATTGACTATTTTCTTTTCCATGTTGGGGAAATTTTCAACTATAATTTCTTCAAAAAATTTCTCATACCTTCTTTTTCTCTTCTTCTTCTGTGACCACTGTAATTTGAATGTTGTTGCATTTGATATTGTCCCAGAGATCTCTGAGACTATCCTCAGTTATTTTCACTCTTTTTACTTTATTCTACTGTTCAGAAATTATTTCCACCATTTTATCTTCCAACCCAATGATTTGTTCTTCTTCAGATATTCTGCTTTAGATTCCTTCTAGAGTATTTTTAATTTCAGTAATTGTGTTGTTAGTCTCTCTGTATGTTTATTCCTCAGTTCTTCTAGGTCTTTGTTAATTGATTCTTGTGTTTTCTCCATTCTGTTTTCAGGGTTTTTGGTCATGTTTACTCTCATTATTCTGAATTCTTTTTCAGGTAGTTTGCCTATTTCCTCTTCATTTATTTGGACTTCTGTGCTTCTAGTTTGTTCCTTCATTTGTGCAGTATTTCTCTGTCTTTTCAATATATATATATATTTAAAGTTACTGTGTTTGAGCTCTCCTTTTCCCAGGCTTCAGGGTTGAAATGTTTCTTACTTTTGGTTTCTGCCCTCCTGAGGTTTGTGCCTAGACCATTCAAGTATGACCTAAATCAAATTCCTTACGATTATACAGTGGAGGTGAGAAATAGATTTAAGGGACTAGATCTGATAGAGTGCCTGATGAACTGTGAATGGACGTTCATGACATTGTACAGGAGACAGGGACAAAACCATCCCCAAGAAAAAGAAATGCAAAAAAGCAAAATGGCTGTCTGGGGAGGGCTTACAAATAGCTGTGAAAAGAAGAGAAGCAAAAAGCAAAGGAGAAAAGGAAAGATATACCCATTTGACAGAGAAGGCAATGGCACCAGTACTCTTTCCTGGAAAATCCCATGGACAGAGGAGCCTGGCAGGCTGCAGTCCATGGGGTTGCTGAAAGTCGGACATGACTGAGCGACTTCACTTTCACTTTTCACTTTCATGCATTGGAGGAAATGGCAACCCACTCCAGTGTTCTTGCCTGGAGAATCCCAGGGACCAGGGAGCCTGGTGGGCTGCCGTCTATGGGGTTGCACAGAGTTGGACACGACTGAAGTGACTTAGCATACCCATTTGAATGCAGAGTTCCAAAGAATAGCAAGGAGAGATAAGAAAGCCTTCCTCAATGGTAAGTGCAAAGAAATAGAGGAAAATAATAGAATGGGAAAGACTAGAGATCTCTTCAATAAAATTAGAGATACCAAGGGAACATTTCATGCAAAGATGGGCTCAATAAAGGATAGAAATGGTATGGACCTAATAGAAGCAGAAGATATTAAGAAGAGATGGCAGGAGTACACAGAAGAACTGTACAAAAAAGATCTTCACGACCCAGATAATCATGATGGTGTGATCACTCACCTAGAGCCAGACATGCTGGAATGTGAAGTCAAGTGGGCCTTAGGAAGCATCACTATGAACAAAGCTAGTGGAGGTGATGGAATTGCAGTTCAGCTATTTCATATCCTAAAAGATGATGCTGTGAAAGTGCCACACTCAGTATGCCAGTGGCCACAGGACTGGAAAGGGTCAGTTTTCATTCCAATCCCAAAGAAGGGCAATGCCAAAGAATGCTCAAACACAATTGCACGCTCATGTGCTAGCAAAGTAATGCTCAAAATTCTCCAAGCCAGGCTTCAGCAATGCGAGAACTGTGAACTTCTAGATGTTCAAGCTGGTTTTAGAAAAGGCAGAGGAACCAGAGATCAAATTGCCACATCTGCTGGATCATCGAAAAAGCAAGAGAGTTCCAGAAAAACATCTATTTCTGCTTTATTGACTATGCCAAAGCCTTTGACTGTGTGGATCACAATAAACTGTGGAAAATTCTTCAAGAGATGGGATTACCAGAGCACCTGATCTGCCTCTTGGGAAACCTGTATGCAGGTCAGTAAACAACAGTTAGAACTGGACATGGAACAACAGACTGGTTACAAATAGGAAAAGGAGTATGTCAAGGCTGTATGTTGTCACCCTGCTTATTTAACTTATTTGCAGAGTGCATCATGAGAAACGATGGGTTGGAAGAAGCACAAGCTGGAATCAAGATTTCCGGGAGAAATATCAATAACCTCAGATATGCAGATGACACCACCCTTATGGCAGAAAGTGAAGAAGAACTAAAGAGCCTCTTGATTAAAGTGAAAGAGGAGAGTGAAGAAGTTGGCTTAAAGCTCAACATTCAGAAAACTAAGATCATGGCATCTGGTACCATCACATAATGGCAAATAGGTGGGGAAACAGTGGAAACAGTGAGAGACTTTATTTTCTTGGCTCCAAAATCACTGCACATGGTGATTGCAGCCATGAAATTAAAAGACGCTTACTCCTTGGAAGGAAAGTTAAGACCAACCTAGATAGCATATTAAAAAGCAGAGACATTACTTTGTCAACAATTGTCTGTCTAGTTAAGGCTATGGTTTTTCCAGTAGTCATGTATGGATGTGAGAGTTGGACTATAAAGAAAGCTGAGCCCTGAAGAATTGATCCTTTTGAACTGTGGTGTTGGAGAAGACTCTTGAGAGTGTCTTGGACTGCAAGGAGATCCAACCAGTCCATCCTAAAGGAGATCAGTCCTGGGTGTTCATTGGAAGGAATGATGTTGAAGCTGAAACTCCAAAACTTTGGCCACCTGAGGCGAAGAGCTGACTCATTTGAAAAGACCCTCATGCTGGAAATGATGGAGGCCAGGAGGAGAAGGGGATGACAGAGGATGAGATGGTTAGATCGCATCACCAACTCAATGGACATGAGTTTGGGTATACTCCGGGAGTTGGTGATGGACAGGGAGGTCTGGTGTGCTGCGATTCATGGGGTTGCAAAGAGTCAGACACGACTGAATGACTGAACTGAACTGAAGGTTGGTGCAGTGGTTTGTGTAAGCTTTGTATAGGGTGAGATTTGTGCTGAGTTTTTGTTTTGTTTTGTTTTTCTTCTGATGAGCCAGGCTGAGTGAGGTGGTAATCCTGTCTGCTGATGATTGGGCTTGTATTTTTGTTTTGTTCTTTGGTGAGGCGTCCTGTACAGGTTGCTACTTGTGGTTGGGTTATGCAGGGTCTTGTATTCAAGTGGTTTCCTTTGTATGAGTTCTCACTATTTGATACTCCCTATGGTTAGTTCTCTGGTAGTCTAGGGTCTTGGAGTCAGTGCTCCCACTCCAAAGGGTCAGGGCTTGATCTCTGGTCAGGTATGAAGATTTCACAAATGGTTTGTTATGGCATTAAGTGAGATTAAAACAAATACCCAAAATGAGAAATCAAAGATGAACCCCAGAAAAATAACAGAAAATCAGGCAAATAATAATTAAAATAATGGAATATACACATATACATCCATAAGCAAAATCAAAACGATCCAACAAAAATAAAGTACAGTAGATTGACCCAGTAAACAAAGGAAACCCCAATTTACATATACCAGTTAAGAACAAAACTAACTAAAGCACCAACTGGAAAACAAAACTAAAGCAAGGTGCTGAGTGGGGAATAAAGCAGTGAAAGCAAAACTAACAAATATGTTCAACAGAAAGGAAAGAGAGAATAGATATGCAAAGTTAAATCGAATTAGATAAAGATTTATACACATAAAAGATTAACTGTAAGAGGAAAAGAACAATAGGAAAAGCAAACAAAGGAATAAATGTAAAAAATAAACAGGTTTAAAAAAATTAGAAGAAAAAAAGGAAACTCCACAAAACTACAAAAGCCCAATGTAGAGGCAGAGGTTTATAACAATAAAACATGCAATTGAAAGAAAAAAAAAAAAACTCAAGAACTCAATTAAATTTCATAGTGCCAATAAAATTGACAAATACAACAGAGGGGGTGGTGGGAAAAGGAAAAAAAAAATCCAAAAGAAACTATAGAACAAGTCAAAAGAATAGTAAATGTTTTTCTTGAGTCACTGCTATTAGGATCCTTTATCTGGCTGGAAGTCACAGTCCACCTCGCCTCCCTAGGATACCCTCCAGCACTGCTGGTCTCTGCACCTGCTGAGGGGCAGCTCAGATTCTAAGCTAGTCGTACTCCTGTGTGTTCTTGCCTCCAATGCGCACAGCTATCAGAACAAGTGCATTTTCTTTTGTGTGAGCTCTCAGTGTTCTTTTATATATTCTGTAAACACACAGTCTGCCTAGTTGATCATGTGGATTTAATCTGTAGCTTGTACAGCTGGTGGGAAAGTTTTGGGTCTTCTTCCTTAGCCACACTGCACCTGGGTTTCAGTTGTGGTTTTATTTCCACCTCTGCATGTGGGTCGTCCAATGGGGTTTTCTCCAGAGACTTCCCTGGAGGACTTGGGTCTGCCCTAGTGAGGGCCAGGTGCAGAGGTGGTGCAGCTACTTGGGTCACAGGATCTAGCAGCACTAGGTCCTCAAGGGAGTTGGCTGCTCAGCAGCAGGAAATAATAGTGCTCTAAAAGGGTATGAAATTCAGATTTAAGTTGAAGAAAGTAGGGAAAATCACTAGACCATTCAGGTATGATCTAAATCAAATCCCTTACAGTTATACAGTGGAAGTGAGAAATAGATTCAAGGGATTAGATCTGATAGACAGACTGCCTGAAGAACTATGGACAGAGGTTCATGACATCATATAGGAGGCATGGATCAAGACCATCCCCAAGAAAAAGAAATGCAAAAAGGCAACAAGGTTGTCTGAAGGGACCTTACAAATAGCTGAGAAAAGAGAATCAAAAGGCAAAGGAGAAAAGGAAAGATACCCATTTGAATGCAGAGTTATAAAGAATAAGAAGTGATAAGAAAGACATCCTCAGTGATCAATGCAAAGAAATAGATGTAAACAATAGAATGGGAAAGTCTAGAGATCTTGTCAAGATAATTAGAGATACCAAGGGAATATTACATGCAAAGATGGGCACAATAAAGGACAGAAACGGTATGGACCTAACAGAAGCAGAAGATATTAAGAAGAGGTGGCAAGAGTACACAGAAGAGCTATAAAAAAAAAAAAAAATCTTCATGATCCAGATAACCATGATGGTGTAATCACTCATCTAGAGCCAGACATCCTGGAATGTGAAGTCAAGTGGGCCTTAGGAAGCATCACTATGAACAAAGCTAGTGGAGGTGATGGAATTCCAGTTGAGCTATTTCAAATCCTGAAAGATGATGCTGTGAAAGTGCTGCACTCAATATGCCAGCAAATTTGGAAAACTCAGCAGTGGCCACAGGACTGGAAAAGGTCAGTTTTCATTCCAATCTCAAAGAAAAGGCAATGCCAAAGAATGCTCAAACTACTACACAATTGCACTCATCTCACATGCTAGTCAAGTAATGCTCAAAATTCTCCAAGCCAGGCTTCAGCAATACGTGAACTGTGAACTTCCAGATGTTCAAGCTGGTTTTAGAAAAGGCAGAGGAACCAGAGATCAAATTGCCAACATCTGCTGGATCATCAAAAAAGCGAGAGAGTTCCAGAAAAACATCTGCTTTATTGATTATGCCAAAGCCTTTGACTGTGTGGATCACAATAAACTGTGAAGAACTCTGAAAGAGATGGGAATAGCAGACCACCTGACCTGCCTCCTGAAAAGTTTGTGTGCAGGTCAAGAAGCAACAGTTAGAACTGGACAGGAACAATGGACTGGTTCCAAATCGGAAAGGAGTACGTCAAGGCTGTGTATTGTTACCCTGCTTATTTAACTTATATGCAGAGCACACCATGTGAAATGCCAGCTGGGAGAAGCATAAGCTGGATCAAGATTGCCGGGAGAAATATCTATAACCTCAGATATGCAAATAACACCACCCATATGGCAGAAAGTGAAGAAGAACTAAAGAGCCTCTTGATGAAAGTGAAAGAGGAGAGTGAAAAGTTGGCTTAAAGCTCAACATTCAGAAAAGTAAGATCATGGCATCTGGTCCCATCACTTCATGGCAAATAGATGGGGAAACAGGGAAAACAGAGAGAGACTTTATTTTCTTGGGTTCCAAAATCACTGCATATAGTGACTGCAGGCATGAAATTAAAAGACACTTGTTCCTTGGAAGAAAAGTTATGACCAACCTAGACAGCATATTAAAAAGCAGAGACATTACTTTTCCAACAAAGTTTCGTCTAGTCAAAGCTGTGGTTTTTCCAGTAGTCATGTATGGATGTAGAGTTGGACCATAAAGAACATCAAAGAATTGATGCTTTTGAACTGTGGTGTTGGAGAAGACTCTTGACAGTCCCTTGGACTGCAAGGAGATCCAACCAGTCAATCCTAAAGGAAATCAGTCTTGAATGTTCATTGGAAGGACTGACGGCTATAGCTGAAACTCCAATCCTTTGGTCACCTGATGTGAAGAACTGACTCATTGGAAAAGACCCTGATGCTGGGAAAGACTTCAGGCAGGAGTAGATAGGAAGGACAGAGGATGAGATGGTTAGATGGTATCACTGAGTAGATGGATGTGAGTTTGAGCAAGCTCTGGGAGTTGGTGATGGACAGGGAATCCTCTGTGCTGCAGTCCATGGGGTCGTAAAGTGTTGGACATGACTGAAGGACTAAACTGAACTAAACTGGGTGGGGTCCTAGTCTATAGTTGGGTGTCAGACTCCTGAGGGACCAGCCTCTATTATTCAGCTGCCAGTGCTGGCATGTGGGGACAGAGAGGCTATGGTGACGGCTCTATCCTCTACTTGTGACTCAGCAGTATTGCCTTGCTTCCTTGGCTGTCTGGTTTCCTCCACAGGCATTTCCCACCACAATCTCCTCCCTCACATCCCCTCCGTCTGTCTCTCAGCAGTCAACAGTAGCCCTTGCCTTGGGATTGCTCCTCAATCTCAGCTCCAGCTCCCAGCCCCTGCGCCTTCTAGGGGCCCTGCATCCCTGGGTACATATGGCTGCGGCTAGGACTGTCTGATTCTCATTCCATTTAGGCTGCCACAGATCAGCTGTTTCACTCTCAGCCTTAAATGTTTCTCCTCTGACTCAGACAGTTGCCCTGATGTGGGGATCAGACCCCTGCTTCAGTTCTGCCACCCACTGAGGGCAGGTCTAGTCCTAGTAACACTCCTGTTTTTCCCCCTAGTTCTTTCGTCCTACCAAGTTTTGTGTGGGTCTATATATTCTTTTCCTCTGGTTAAGTATTCCTGTCTCCTGTCAGCTGGAGTTCTGCATGCACTTCTGTGTCTGAAGGTGTATTTTTGATGTATCCGTGGAGAGAGATGTACTCCACGTCTACCTGCTCCTCCTCCATCTTGTTCTCTAATAGTTTATTTTTTAAGGATAGTTTTGGATATATATAAAAATCAAGCATATATTACAAAGAGATCTCATATACACCACATCCAGTTATTAACACCACTATTATTAACATTTTATATTAGTGTGATACATTTGATATAGTTGGGCTCCCCCGTAGCTTAGGGAATCTGCCTGAAGTGCAAGAGATCCCGATTCAATTCTTGGGTCAGAAAGATCCTCTGGAGAAGGGATAAGCTACCCACTCCTGTATTCTTGGGCTTCCCTTGTGTCTCAGCTGGTAAAGAATCCGCCTGCATTGCGGGAGACCTGGGTTCGATCCCTGTGTTGGAAAGATCCCCTGGAAAAGGGAAAGGCGACCCACTCCAGTATTCTGGCCTGGGGAATTCCATGGACTGTATAGTCCACGGGGTCACAAAAAGTCGGACATGACTGAGCAACTTTTGCCTTCTGTTATAGTTGATGAACTAATATCAATACATTATTATTTACTAAATTCCATGGTTTATTCAGATTTCCTAAGTTTTTACCTAATATCCTGTTTCTGTTCCAGAATTCCATTTCATGATTGTCATGTCTCCTTAGGCATCTCTTGTTTTGATAACTGCCCATACTTTCCTTATTTTTGATGACCTCAACAGTTTGAGGACTATGGCTGAGATACTTTGCAGGATGCTTCTCTATTGGAGTTTAATTTTTTTCTCCTATTTACACTGCAGTTATGGGTTTTGGGGAGGAAGATCAGAGGTAAAACGCCATTTACACCATATCATTTCAAGGGTTCTTAATAATATTTACTACTTGACATTGACCTTGATCACCTGGCTGAGGTAGTGTTAAGTTTTTTTCACTGTTAAGTTATTCTTTATTTCTCCTCCTTCCATATTGTCTTCTTGGAAGGAAGTCACTGTTGCTCAGACTAAAGGAATTGGGCTCTCTCTCCTTGAGTCCGGTCCCATCACTTCATGGGAAATAGATGGGGAAACAGTGTCAGACTTTATTTTTGGGGCTCCAAAATCACTGCAGATGGTGACTGCAGCCATGAAATTAAAAGACGCTTACTCCTTGGAAGGAAAGTTATGACCAATCTAGATAGCATATTCAAAAGCAGAGACATTCCTTTGCCAACAAAGGTCCGCCTAGTCAAGGCTATGGTTTTTCCTGTGGTCATGTATGGATGTGAGAGTTGAACTGTGAAGAAGGCTGAGTGCCAAAGAATTGATGCTTTTGAACTGTGGTGTTGGAGAAGACTCTTGAGAGTCTCTTGGACTGCAAGGAGATCCAACCAGTCCATTCTGAAGGAGATCAGTCCTGGGATTTCTTTGGAAGGAATGATGCTAACGCTGAAACTCCAGTACTTTGGCCACCTCATGCGAAGAGTTGACTCGTTGGAAAAGACTCTGATGCTGGGAGGGATTGGGGGCAGGAGGAGAAGGGGACAACAGAGGATGAGATGGCTGGATGGCATCACTGACTCACTGGACGTGAGTCTGAGTGAACTCCGGGAGTTGGTGATGGACAGGGAGGCCTGGCGTGCTTTGATTCATGGGGTCGCAAATAGTCGGACACGACTGAGTGACTAAACTGAACTGAACTGAACTCCTTGAGTCAGAATATTTACATAAATCTTTTGGGTTTCTTCTACCTAGATTTGTCTCTTCTCTCCTATTTGTTAATTTGATCATTTACTTATATAGTATGGACTCATGGATATTTATTTTACACTTTGGGTTATAATCCGATTATCACTTATTTTATTACTGAAATTGTTCCAGCATCGGCCATGTGGAGCTCTCCACTTGGTTCCTTTGTCCCTTTGATGTACTCCTGTCAGTGGAGGTGGATTTTATTTATTTGTTTTATATTATCTCCTTAACTTTCTGGCAATACAAGATGCTCCACATTCATCTTGTCAGTGACCTGCTGAGTCCCAGAATCAACCATTTCTTTCAAAAGCACTGGTTCAGTTCACTGAAGAATGGTATTAGAAACCGAACGAGGTGTGTGCTCACTGTTGTTTCTTTTGGGTCCTCTCAGCTGACGAACAAGAACTACAGGCATGTAAACTAACCTAGGTATATGCACATATCTAGAAATATTTCTTTATTTAATCATCTGTATATTAAGCTGCATGTGAGTTCATCCTGATGCCTCCAACTCTAATTCATTACCACAGGGATGGTTCTAGTTGGCTACCCTTCCTTATCTATAAATTCACATTCCAGCCATGAGAAACCTGACTCCCACCATCCACCAGCCATTCGCTTAGTTTTTTCAACTCCAGAATGTACATAGCAGTATTGACATTGTTAATCTGTACCCCTTTGGTGTTTTAGAAGGATATACTCCTTTGCCTTTAGTCTTACAGACTTCACTCATTTCCAAGTCACTGAGGTCAAGACCTTTTCTTCCCACTGCCTTCCTGAGGTGGTTGTATACATTTGTAATGCTGTTAGATTTTTTTTGGCCATAATCTATCTTCTTTACTGGGATCCTCCAACTTCTAAATTTAAATTTGCATATATTAAGGTTTATTCTTTGTGTTGAATGGTTCTGAGTTGTGACGAATGCCTGATGTCATGTTGTTGAGGGAGGTCATCAAGAGGATGTGACCATCTGTTGACCTGAGAGCTGGACCCAGGAAACAAGAGGCTCCTTATCCCCACCCCTGCCCTTGGAATATGCATTCTGCTTGCTTTTTCTACTCCCAGAAGCTGCCCCAAGGATCCTGCCTGAGATAATAATGAGCTATTGAGACTAAACTAAACTAACTAAACTCAGTTAAAGCTTCTGTGTTAACTTTTAAGATTTGGGCGGGTTGCAGAGATCTAGTTGCCCAAGACAAGTCTCGTACATTGCCTTGTTTGTTAAAGCCACCACCTGCCACTCTGGAGTGGTTCATCTCTTTCTTAGTTCTCTCCTTGCCCTATGTGGATGGGAGTTGGGGGGCTGGTTTCAGATTGCCCTTGAGGTTGTGAACTAACACATCTTCTGACTCTACAGAATAGTTCAACACCCTAAAAATGCTTTTATCAATTCATCCCTCTTCACCTTCCTCTGCTCCCCAGACAACTGGTGATTTTTCTTAATGTCTTTATAGTTTTGCCTTTTTCAGAATGTCATGTAATTGGAATCATATAGTGTATAGTCTTCAGACTGGCTTCTTTCACTTAGCAGTAAGTATGCTTTTCTTCCAGGTCTTTTTGCCTCAATAATTCATTTCTGTTTTCCCTTTGAATAATACTTCATTGTATAGATATACCACCATTTATACTCACCTATTGAAGGAAATTGGTTCTTTTCATTTGGGGGGCAGTTATGAATATAGCCATTGTAACCATGCACAGGCAGGTGTTTATGTGGACATAAGTTTTCAAACTAATACCCAGGAATGTGATTGCTCAAGCATTTTGCACAACCATATTTAATATTGTAGGATACTGTCAAACTATTTCAAAGTGGCCATACCACTTTGCATTTTTTTCTTTTTTTTAAAAAATTGTGGTTAAAAAACATAAACAAAAAGTCTACTCTCTTTAACAAATGTTTAAGCTTGCAATACATGTCGATGGTAAATAGTCTGCCTGAAATGCAGGAGATTCAGGTTTGATCTCTGGGTCAGGAAGATCTTCTGGAGAAAGGAATGGCTACCCACTCCAGTGTTCTTGCCTGGAGAATTCCATGGACCGAGGAGCCTGGTGGGCTACAGTCCATGGGGTTGCAAAGAGTTGGACATGACTGAGTGACTCACTTTTTCACAGTATTGTTAACTCTACATGCATTGTTGCACAGCATTGAAACACTATCCCTGAACAGCAGCTCCCTGTTTCCCCCTCCTCCAGTCTTTAACAATCCCCATTCTGCTTTCTGCTTCAAGAATTGGACTACTTTTGATATTTCATATAAGTGGAATCATGCAGCCTTTGTCCTATAACTAGCATATTTCATATGTTTACTATAATGTCCCCAGGATTTCCTTCTTTTATGAAATGCTGAATAATATCCTATTATATGTATATACCACAAAAAAAATCCATTTGTCTATCAATGGACAATTAAATGGGTTTTCACCTCTTGGCTATTGTGACAAATGCTGCAGTTAGCATAGGAGTACAGATATCTTTTCGAGAGCCTGTTTCCAATTATTCTGGATAAGTAACCTTGACATGGGATTGTTGAATGACATGGTAGGTCTGTTTTTAAGAAATCTCCATACTGTTTTCCATAACCATGACATAATTTTACATTGCCATCAACAGTACACAAGGGTTCCAATTTCTCCATATCCTTGGCTGGTACTAGTGACAACACACACACACACACACACACACACACACACACACACACAAATACCTATCTTTCACTAGCTTCTTATATCTATAATCCTTATAGTAGCTCCTAAACATGTTACATATATGCTTGTGATTTTCTAGTTTAAAACTGGATGGCCATTTATTTCTCCCATTGTATTACGTCATCTTCGGGAAATAGTAGCGAAGTGTTGAATGTCCAAACCCTGTTACTCTGCAGGTCAAATCTCTGATGATACAAGTGCAGATGCTCAGTTTTTGCTGGACGGAAGTTAAAGCCATCTATCTCTAGGCTGGAATTTAGACTCTTACTGAAAAGCTATTCTACTAATCACCAATTAATGGATAAATGAGCTTCACACCTTTTGTCAGTTCATTATTTTATTGTCAACATATTATTATTTGTGAAGGGAGAGAATGAGTTCAGAGGTTGGAAGTCTTCAAATTAGGAAAGACTGACAAATAGGCCGACTCTACTATTCTTATTTACAGTGGAGATTTTTAAAAGAAAAATGACATAATGCACCTCACAAATGGATGCTATTAAAATTCATTTTAGGCATCATTTTTTAAATACAAGGAAACTTCATTTCTTCTTTTTAGTTCCCTAATATATAAACACTTCATATGTTCAAATGTTTGTAAGGCATGTTATCTTAAAGAATATTAAAAAAAAAATCAAAGTGGTATAGAAATAAACTCCTGGAAAAGTGCTGGTATTTTTTCCCCAATTGTTGGATAATACTGCAAATAATTTCTTCCAAATAAAGGGATTTTGTTTTGTATTAAATTTTATAATAAAAGCTCCTAAACAATAGATTCAGAATTCAAAACATTTTTAAGGATTATAAAAAGATATGCCTGAAATCTTGCATGTTTTTAAACAGTACAAAGTAAACTTTTTATATGTAGGCATTTTTAATAAAAAAAGTTTTATTTGTGTTTTAGGAATTAACAGGCTAACATAAATTGTACATATTTACAGCAGTAAACTACATTTCAGAAGCTGCACGACGGCTTTTGTTAAGTATAGCTGATGGTTTTTGACACCAGCCTTCAAACATGGTTTCTTCCTTTCATTTGCTGCAACATTGAAAACCTTGTAGTACCAAAGCAAAGCAAACAGCAACTTATTTTATAGCAAAGCCACATTATTAACAAAATATTGAGTAAACTACAGTCCCGTGACAGCTAGGGTATGAGACTGTTAGTCCTGAAATCGAGAGCACAAGCATTTCTTGTGTCCATACCTGATTGCATGAAGTTGAGTTTGCATTTTAGAAGAATACACGATTACTCAATGAGTGATGAATAGAAAAAAGGCCATGAAGGGTAGAAGGGTCAGGAATCAGAAGACACTGAACCGCTTCTTAGTCACTGATTCACTGCTAAGAGGAAAACCTATTTCTTCCATGTGTATAAATCACAGTCTACAGGCTTCATGGATTTTGTCCAGAGATCATTTTTGAGACAGCCTAACGTCAAATACTTTAAGCATGTAAAAAGGAATTAAGGAAATGGTTACGATATTTAATCAAATCCCTAACAGAAAGGGTATACAATCAAGCACACTGTATGAAAGTTTGGTTTCAAATGTATAAAGCAAACTACAGAAAATCACAAGTTTCATTAGAACAGCAGTTTCAGTCAGAAAATACAGCATATACTGATACAAAATAGAAAGTTGAATTATAAAAGTAAGGAGTCTACCTTTTCTTTCTTGGCATTGGTTAAACCTGTCTCATTGCATTAAGATTTTTATAAGTTTCCAGAAATACTCATTCTTGCCATTTAGCTTTTTAGTGGTCTGGTAGGTATACAAAATATCTGCTTATGTATGAAAGCAAATGCTTATGTCGAAAGACCAAAAGAACATTAAAATAGTATAATTTATATACCTTTGTAATTAAAGTTCTGCCAGCTGAAAAATAGAGATGGACAAAGAGGTTATTTACAAGAACTGTAATGCCATTCAAGAAATGAATTAGCTAATTCCTGTTCAATAGGAGGGTAGTAGACAATTCAGCAAAATGATTAGTGGAGACTGAAAAAACACAAGGATCAAAACATTTAACATATTCTAACATATTTGGTGAGTTTAGCATAATGGATTTTGAGAGGCAACAGAAGGTATGCATTTCTTTCTGTATATATGTAGCACCTGCTTTTGAAAGATCCAGTTATGTAGTACAGTGTGCTGTGAATTAAAATAGCAGGAAAGTTCAGCTCATGTTTGGATTCAATCAAGTTTTAGGTAGGGTGGTAGCCAAAGAGGTGTTCCATTGCTGGCAAGATAGTAATTTTCACAGTCTTTACCCTAGTGAGTCCTGCTTTCCTAAACCTCTTGAATCATCATATAAAGACCTTTGCCTCAAGTTGAGTTTCCTTGGTTAAAATCAGAGGAGTGAAATAATTATTCAGAGATGACCGACAGCCAGGAGAATTTTCAAGCAAGCCACCCTAACCCAGATGAGTTTCTCTCAAAAACAGTTTTATTTGTATTGAGACAGTATTAAAGCTTCCACTTTACATTTTCATTAACCTTTTAAATGACATGACACATTATTTCACATTAGTTAATAGGATTCCATCACAATGGCACAAAATGCTGTCTGGTGGTCAAAAACAAAAAGCTTACTTAAAGATATATATAAAAAAAAGTCCCTGTAAACATTAATATCATTTGGGATTTCCAAAACCCTCATGCAATCTTGACTTTGTAAGAATGCCACTTTATTTTTATCAAGGGAGTTATTGATCCTCTCTAAAATAATGAGTTGAGCAACATAGTCAATGAATATATTCATCATCAAGGGACTTAACCCTAAGTGTCTCGGGGACATTGTTGCAAAATACAAAATAGTTCAAGCTTTATCCAGTGAGTATTTCAAAAATGTAGGAAACATATTAACATGAAATTGATTAGCTTAAAAAAAAAAAGCGGATATGCTGCAATTCAATGTAATTGGGGAAATATCAAGTGGAAAAATACATTATCTTGTAAAACTGGGATGGCTGGTTGCCACTCTGAGGTAAGGCTTGAAGATGTATTTTTATGCAAATAAGTAAATACTATATGTAACAGGAGACCAGGGAAGTTAACAGTTGAAAGGAGAGGGGCAGAAAAGGTATTTCTCTGCATATCTATTTTATGCAGTCTTGAGGGACAGTGGTGCATGTCAAGAACTGTCCATCCCCCTTAGACAGTTTTAAACCTTCTATTTATTTCTTGGAATTTGGTATGCCATACTCTGGGAGGATTCTCTAGAATTCACATCAGAATGTTCTGGTTATGCAGTATAGTCCCAGCTTCAAGAGTAAACACCTCATAGAATCTAAATTCAAAGATTTTAATAAGCCAGCCTTGGGTAAATTAGGGGAAAATGAAACTCTGAATAAAAATTCTTTTTCCATAAAGGAAAAGCAGCAGTAATTAGCCTAGGAAGTCAAGATCTGCTAGGCTGGCAGGATCAAGAATGGTGGTGTTAGGATGTGTATAGTCATAAGCAATGAAAAAAATCTCAATGACCACTTGGCACAGACCCTAACATGGATTCAATTGCAATTTTGACTGCATTAAAAAAAATCCATTTAGAGGTTGCAGACATAGGCTCTATGGGACTAAAAATAACTTGGGGGAGGGTGTAGGTGACACGTGTCTCACAGGTATTGTATATAATCCTGAAGTAACATCCATTATGGAAATGTGCTTCTCTATGGCTGCATTTAGCAACATAAGTTATTAAATTAGCAGGTACAGACTCTACCATGGACAGGCGGTAGGACAGATGGTAGGATGATGTTGGCCCGATTCATACTCCAACATAAGGGAGGAGCCGGGAGGAGGCAAATCTGGGCATTGAAGGCAAAATGTAAAAATTCAAGCACAGCAATGAGAACATTTTGGGATGATAGGTGACTGTTGCTTTGGAAAGGAAGGGAAAGCCTGAGGATTAGCTTGCTTGAAGCTGAGGAAGGGGAATGGTGAGAAAAGAAATGAGCATGAGTGATGAAGAAGACTGAGGCCAATCATGAATGAAGGATTCATAGGGAGCCAGGACATTTTCTCCAAGGTGTTAATGTTAACATTAATATTTCCCATATCCTCCAGATGTGGGAATTATGAGACCTCATAATTAGCATGACTATATAGCTCATCTAAATGGACAGTTTTGAGAGTGAAATGATCTATTAATAATTATATGCTGGCACTATCTCAAGCAAATGGGCACACTTCAGGCTACTTAGTTGTGGCACAAACTAGTCCTGCATGTTCCCTCAAGAGAATAATGAAAGGCTTTAGTGTGAGGGATGGAGGGAGGATGGAGGAGAAGGATTAAAAAAAGAGCAAGAATGTTTACTGGGCATAGTATAGAGCTGTTGAGAGGGGAAATTACTCTTTTCCCCTATTCTCCACTATCTTTGGACTGCCCACAAACTGCATCATCATGGTAAAAAGATTAATTCCAGACAGTGTAGTGAGTGGAAAAATCTTTGCCTTTGGAGCCAAGAAAAACAGGTTGAATACTAATTCCATCAGTAACTAGTTATCAGATCTTGGGTTAATCACTTAGCTTATTTGAGCCTCTATTTCCAGATCCTGGTATTGTCATCATATTCACAACATTGTAGTGAAGGTCATATTAGGAAATTGTGGGTGGGAAAGTATTTTCTGATGCCTTAGACCAATGTGTAACAGTCATTAGGTATGTAGCCAAAAGCCATTCTTCCATCTTTTTGTTAAATATTTTCCATCCCATCCCTTTGCCCCAAGCACCAGACGGGGGTGTGGTGAGGGGGTGGGAGTAGGGTAGGGGGTGGGAGCAGGGGTGGTTAATGTTGTAAACCAGTCATGATAAACCCATTCCTTTTACCAGAGACTGGTCCAGGAATAAGCGTGTACTCTAACCCTGGCCAATGGGACAAAAGAGAAAACTGCTGGGGGAGTGTTTTGGGAAAGATGGCCTTGCTCTTAAAAAGAAACCCAAAGCAGAGCTTTCCTATATTTCTTCCACTTGAGATGAGTGCATGAGTGTAGCTACTTTGCAACCCTAATGGGTGCTGATAACATACAGGGTTAAGAAGAACTGGTTAGGGAAGAGACTTGGGTCCTAAATGACACCATTGGGCTATTGAAACAATGAATCCAGTAACTACCCTACTTCTAACTTACTGTTATATGAGATAACATTTTGATTGCTAAAGTTACTTTTAGTATCTTTTGTTAACTTGCTTCTGAATGAATTCTAATTGATATACATGTTAATAAGTACTACTCTCAACTGGGTGAAAATGTGAAGATTTAGGACTGCTTCTCTGTTTTGAAAAAGATAAAATTAAATATGAAACCATCTCTAGGTAAAAAGTAGGGAAACCAGAAAAAGTAGTATTTTCCCACTTCTTTAAGAGAAGTGATGAGTTGTTGTAGTTATTTAGTCCCTAAGTCATGTTTGATTCTTTTGCAACCCCCATAGACTGTAGCCTGCCAGGCTCCTGTCCATGGGATTGTTCAGGCATGAATACTGGAGTGGGTTGCCATTTCCGTCTCCAGGGGATCTTCCCAACCCAAGGATTGAACCCACAATTCCTGCTTGGCAGGTAGATTCTTTACCACTGAGCCACCTGGGAAGCCCCAGTGACGAGTACACCTGCACATAGGAAATTTTTATAGGGTATATGAGGTTGAGGGGCAGAATATTAAGTTAACTTTACAAAAAAGAGACTGTCTCCTTCATAGACTGGCCTATGATGGAAGGGAAGAATTTCTAGGCAGTCTTAACAGTTTTGAATGGCCAGGGGCTCTCAGGAGAATCAGGGAAGTTGAGAGGTGGAAAGTTATCTTATAAAATAGGGGAAAAAACTTAAGAACATCCCGGTGCAGAAAGCTCAATGAGGATCTTGTTTAGAGATTGGAATGGGGACGATGCATGCTCTAAAAAATATGAATAGCTAAAATGCTGATTGCAATTCAGTAAGTAAACTTTCAGTTTTTGCCATGGCTGTGCCTAAAACATTTGGCAGATTTAATTGTTTAAGTGGGGGATGAGAAGAGGTGGGAGAAGTGGGGCAAAGAGAGTGGATAACAGACCTGAAATCTTTTCCAACAGATGAGCAGCTGTTTCTCACCTGAGAATTCAGCCCTATCTTCTTATTCCCCTTACATGACAGCGATGGTGTCTAGGAGGGGAAGGGACACTGATGGGCGCTGTAACAGTATTTCTGCTCAGATGCTGCTTAGAAGTTGGCTTTTCCACTCAGGAGGGGCATTTCATGACCACTTCCTGACTGAATTAGAAAGAATGGTCTAAGGAGTCAACATCTTCCAGATATCTGAAAATAGAGACCATGGTGATTTATGTTATCTGAGACTCTCCAGTGCTATGATAGGGCAATATTGTAGTGGAGAACACTACTAAAATCATAAAATATTTTTTTGCCACTTGCCTGAAAATTTAACTGTATATTCTCTCTATATATATATTTAGAGGAATATAAACAAGTTTTGAATTCAGTTCACTTTACACCAGATGGCTTACTCCCAAAGACATGAGACAAGGAATATTACTGAGTTTGTGGGGCTGTGTTAGCAGGGGCCATGGGACTCCTATAACTTTCTGGTAACCTCTTGTACAAATGCACCTCCCTAAAATTCCCTTTGAAATTTAGTTCTGGAAGGGGAATTGGAGGTCATCTGGTAATATGTCCAAAGTTACACAACTGGGCTGTAATAGTGACAGCATAAAGTCAAGGTCACAAAATCCTAATTCCAAGGTATTTTCTGTTCATTATAATTTCCTTCTCCCCAGCATGCAGCTCATTTGTACTTAACTTTTTAATGTCAGGCTACACATCACTTGGTATGTGTTTTGGAGAACTTTCTGTTCTCAAAATGTAGAAATGTTGTCTGGAGGAAAAAGATGTTCTACATATTTTATCAGGCCGCTTTAGACGGTTTGCATATGACCTGTCCAATTACTAACTATATTTAATATCTGTTAGGAGGCTGAAGGTAGGATAATACATAGAAGTGGAAATCTGTAACAGGAATCAGATACAGAAGGGAGGAAGTAGGTCAAGTTCCTAGAGAATAGCCTGTAACTGGTGGTATGCTATGTAAATGTTTAGACATTCTGGGAGGAATAATAATAGATTTTTAAATGGTGTACAATTAAGACTGAAGAAGTACATGGATAAACAAGTTTGGTGTAAAAGAATTGATACAGGGACTTCCCTGGCAGTCTAGTGGTTAAGAAGCCACCTTGCAATGCAGAGGACATGGGTTCAATCCCTGCCCCAGGAACTAAGATCCCACATGCCTGTGGGCAGCTAAGCCATCATGCCGCAACTACTGAGTCCATGTGCCACAGCCAGCGAGTCCCTGTACCACAGTGAAGATCGCGTGATCCCGAGTGCTGCCCACTAAGACCTAATGCAGCCAAATAAATAGATACTAAAAAAATTGATATAGTGTGAATTCACCACATTACAACTATAAGGAGATGGTCTTATCATCAAACTTTGGTGTAGATAATTTTTCTAGGTTTGAGCCAATGATTTTTATTTACAGTTTATTTTAAACTGTAAGAGAGAAGGTTTAGGTTAATACGTGTACTCTTCATATAAGAGGCTGCTGCTGTTGCTAAGTCACGTCAGTTGTGTCCAACTCTGTGCGACCCCATAGACGGCAGCCCACCAGGCTCCCCTGTCCCTGGGATTCTCCGGGCAAGAACACTGGAGTGGGTTGCCATTTCCTTCTCCAATGCAGGAAAGTGAAAAGTGAAAGTGAAGTCGCTCAGTCGTGTCCGACTTTTAGCGACCCCATGGACTGCAGCCTACGAGGCTCCTCCATCCATGGGACTTTCCAGGCAAGAGTACCGGAGTGGGGTGCCATTGCCTTCTCCGAATATAAGGGGCAGGAAAGCAGAAAAGAGAAATGATCCAAGGCATTTCAGGAGAGGCTGCTGTGATTATGTAGCCTACCTCTACAGCCCTGTCAAAGGCAATAAGAGTCAGAATTTGGGGAAATTATTAACATTCATTGTTTCTGTAGATTTCATTGAAGATCTGCAGTGTAAGTCCAAAGAAGCTTAAGCTTTCTGCTATTTACTGACAAGACAGCTTATGAGGATTTGGAAATGAAAAAAGAAAAATAAATGAACTGATTTCATTGGGTTAAGGCATGCAGCATGATGGCAATGGCACCAGGAAGGAATGGACACAAAAGAGGTAATCTGCTTTTCATTGCCAGACTTCCAAAATGCATAAACATATTATATTTGAATAAATTTCACCTCTAAAAAATTATAGTAGAAAATGTTCCCCCTTCCCTGCTTTTCTTCAAAAGGAAACCCAGGGAGAAGTAGGAGTCAGACTACAATACTGGTTGCTCTTATTTATCCTTTGGCTTCTAATCCAACTGATTCAGAAACGTACTTCCTTTTTCCCCACACTTAATTCCTATTGAAGCCTTGGTGATGAGTGCTAATTGCTCTAGGGTGTGCAAAGTACAGAGGCCAACTAGGAATGGTTGCCAGTCCCTTGATGTACCAAGAACTTTTGAAGTAGGAAAAATGAAACAAAACAAAGAACTGTTAGACTTCTTCAGTTTGAATAAGGGAATTCTTGCTTTGGAAGAATAAAAACAAACACAAAATGATGCTTATCCTTACAGGCACTTAGTATTTTCTAGTTTGCAATTTGTCTATGGAAAAGGATTTCCTTTTCAAATGTTTGTGAAATTGCAGCCTCTAATAATGCAGTTTTCTGACAGTTCAGTTGATTTCAGTTATTTGGAAAAAGCAGGATTTAGGCAAAATCATAATGTGTTCTGGACCTAGAAATGGACTTGATTAGTTTCAATAGGGCATTTTTCTTACTCCATTGATGGTGGATCCTAGGTGGCACATTTTGGAGCCAAAATGTCTCACAATAGCTCCTTGCACTCAAAATGCTGGCAATAAAAGCCATGCCTTGCTAAATTCCTACCTGGAAGAAAAACCTTGTTTGCCCTCAAATATTGCCAAGAAACCAAGCTATGCCCCTCCTTGCTCGGAATTTCTGAAGACACCATCACCCTTTATGGGACTGCCAGTTTGCATGGAAACACATCTTATGGCATAATATCCCACCATTCTGAAGGCTTTTTCAAGAATATTTCACCAGGACTTGGGAGAAATATATCTGAGAACGTTTAATTACCAGATTCTCTCTTAAATTTGACTAGCACATACCAAACATAACTTTGACACAACAGCTGAAAAAGACTTGTCTTAATACCCAGTCCATTTATACCAGTATTCCTTTTTACCTTTCAAAAACAGGGATGTGGTTACCTCTGGATCTTTCAGGCTTGAGTCAGCCAGTTGGTGTTATCAATGTTGTTGGCTATCTCTTCCTTTTCTCCTTCCCATCATTTGTACATTTCACTGTTTACCCTGATCAACCATCCGTCCATTTATATTCTTGTTAAAAGTTCTGGGAAGGAAAGAAGGTAGAAGCTAAAGCTATTGGTGCAAATGAAGCTTTGGATTCCCTGCGGATTTTGACCACATCTTCCATTCCTGACTCCCTCAAGAGCTTGGGTAATTCGGCATCTGAATATATGAGTAGCCATGGATGATAAACACACGTCTACTTTTCATGGCATAGTTCCAGGAGTGGCTCACTAAGGTTCTGCTGGTGTGCTATTCCCAAGGCCCATAGGGGTGCAGCCTTCTTGGCAGCTCCAATCCCTTTCAGTGGGGTTGGAGCATGAGGCAGTGATCAGAGACACCAGGCAGAATTATACAACTGCATACACACAATGGCAGAGAAAGAGCAAGAGCTAAAAGGATTCTGGTTTGGGCCCAAATCACTAGTCATTTCACTTCATGAAAAAAAAAGCAAGTGCCTTTTAAGCTGACATTATTTACAATGCTCAGAGTTTTCAGACATCCACCCAGAAGCAGAGGACCACCACACCACAAGGAACAGTTCAATGAACTATGTACAGAATTTACAAGGAAGTTTACATATTATTCTACATTCCATTAACAACTTCACCTCAGTGTTGACTGTTTGCTTTCAAGCATCTGATCTTGTTGTTTGTTTTTCTGTCCTCCTCATCCCAGTAACTGCTGATTGAACCAACATGAACAAATGCTTGCCCATTTCTTTACCCTAGCTCCTGGGATAAATATTTGATTACATTTTGTTCAGAAAAGGAAAAAAAAAAACAACCTGTGGCACATCACCCTTTGTAAAATACTATTCAAAATGGTCCATATAAGAAATCTTGGAGATCTTTTCCTTCTAGCATTATAAATAGATCTTTTTTTTTTAGTTTGTTTGTTTGTTTCACTTGGCAAATTTTGATTGAGCTCTTTCTGAAATGAATATTTATAAAGTAGTCATTGATTTTAGAAAGATGGAATTTAGTCAACATTTCTGTGTATTGTACATAGTGCTTTTTAAGGAAAGCCTATCCTTGGATCCATAAACCAAACTTTATTCTCTGCACCACATTTTCTCTTTGCGTTTTCAAGATCCTTCATTGATTGTAATGCACAATAAACATGGCATATATGAAAACACATATCATTTCGTCAACAGAATTACCAACCAGTCTGCTGTTTCTATTTGGCAATGGAGAGGATGGAGGCAACAATCCTGGATAATTCAAGCCCAAAATACGTCTTTACCTGGGTCTTTGCCTCGCAAAGCTGGTGAGTGTAACGCACGTGTCACCCCTGGTATTTTAAGTCATGAAACTTGACTGGTAGAAATGAGTGTGTAGTCATCATTGTCAAATGAATGATGAGATCTCTGCTGGGTCCACACAGCTTGAGTCTATGACAGTTTATATCACAGTTTGTGAACATGGGGTCCCCTGGACATGACTGTGGCATGAGAGAGTGAGTTCATGCAATATTTAGCCTCTACTGCCACTTGGATAACTTAGGAGATTATGGCTATTTTCATGGCTAAAAGAAAACAAACTTTAAACAGTAACACAGCTAAAAGGTAATGATCTGAATCTTTCAGGAATGGGGGCCAGTTTGAGAGTACTTAAGAAAGTCTAGCAAGTTTTATGTTTTATGTCCATCAGTTTGGGTGAGACAAGGCAGACAGGCAGAGAAGAATATTTTTCTGTGTACTGTTCAGCCTGGAAAGAGAGAGGGTGAGGGCCAAGGAGGAGAGGATTTGGTTAGGAAGTATCCAGATGAAGGAAGTGGGGACAGAGTTTATTAATTAGCAATAGGGCAGCTTTTCAATTTTTCTGGCTGTCATCTCCTCTAAAATCAGAGATATTTAACAGGATTTGTGTCTTACTTGTGTGCCTGTCTACATCCAGAGGGGCATACTGTGACACCATTTTGTGCCTGATAATGAATTCAGGCTTACTAGTTTTACATTTTACAAAGGATAAGAGATAAGAATTCAAAATGTTCTTTTTCTCTCCGAGATGCTTTACATCTAAAACTACAAGCATCAAATTCTTCAGACTTTTAAGGCAAGATCATAATAATAAAATTATAAATTACTCAATCTTTTCCAAGAAGAGTGAGCCACACAAGTAAATACAGAGAAATTGTTCTGCTATGGAACATGGATCAACAGATACTTCATTTCTGAATTAGCATTTCATCCTTAAACACTTTTTAAAAGAGTTTTTACATCAAAATGATTCATTCCTGTTAGGTATCAGCCAAAAGTCTTCCTTCCTGTGTTTTAAATAAATGACTACATGGTGGTTCCTGGGTGGTCATTGGGAATATTAACCTTACAATCACTGGTATGGCTACATCCTACTCTGGGCATTGCACTATGGAAAAACATCACCCTGTCAAGGAACTAACTACTCAGAGTTCTGAAATGGATCGCTTCATCCCTAGAGGATGGAGATTTCCTAGACCAGGGAACTATGACTGTACAACTGAAAACAAACGAAATTTGGTCCCCATGCCTGATTCATTTCTCATGAAACCACTGAAATTATTTGTCCAACTAAAGCAGTGTTTTTATTTTCTTACTAACATATATTATCTATAGCATAACCGTTTTTTTATTTGAGGGTTCTCTTTTCCTCTTGCTTTCTAAAAGAACACTTTATAACTCTCTCTCCTTGGATTTATCAGTGCAAATTCAGCCTCCTCTTTTCAGTTAAGATTATAATCTCTAGCAGCTGATGCTATTGTAAACAGGGGCCCTCATCAGCTTTAGGGAGAAAGCCAGGTCATCAAATGAGGCAAACCTCCCTATTATTACCTCAACTCATACCACATCCGTAGATCAGGTCCCAAATTGCCTTTATGACTAGTCTGTCAACTTTAGGTTTCATTCAATCTTGGAAATGAATATATAGAATTCTTATATACATACTCAGGCTGAACACACACTGCAAAAAAATAATGAGGCTTTATTGACATAAATGAGGTGAATCTCAACTGTAGTTGGTTGGATTTGATTAGAATTGTGTGTTGAGCTCTTGAGGGAATACTCCTTCTATGATGAGCAAAGTAACCCATGAGCAGAGATAAGGCAGAAGCAGTAATGATGGTAGAGAAGGGCTGTCATTTGGGGGCTGTTGTAAATGTCTGAAGGCTCAGTGATGTTGTTATCTGTGGTTTTGCTGTTTTGAAGGTTTTCTTTAAAACAGAAATCTGGCCTTGAAGGGAAATGATACTAAAGTGGGTATATGTGCATTTCCTGACGCATTCATTTCATGTGTTGGAATGCAGAGCTCAGAGAGCAGAGGCATACTGTGCTAGCTGAGAAACTAGCGCTGTGCAACTAGCTTGTCACCATTAGATACTGCTCTCTGGAAAGCTAAGAAATAAATATATACTATTTGATTAAAGATTTGGCAGTTCAGGTAACTGCCCAGGCACCCTTTTCACAGCATGTAAGTCTTGCCTTCCTCATGGAAAGGGCAATATTTTTCTCAAGCAAAAATTCTTACCATTCCCTTCTTCAAAGCCCACCTGCCCCAGCCCCCTTTCTCTTAATCTCTGAAGGAGGAACTAGGACAGTGTGACGCCATAGCTTCATGGCATGAGGTCAAGTGATTCCAGGCTAAGGAAATAAGTTCAGGGCTGCTCATTTGAAATAGTTTACAAAATTAATCACTGCCCCCCAAACTCATTCTTAACAAGAGAAGAAAAATGTTCCCAATGGCTACCATGTTGGATTCTCATGTTAATTTTTAAAATCTCCCTGGAAGTCTGAGAAAGAAGCATTTTTCAGAATATCCGGCTTAAAGGTGGGGTGAAGATGGCAGGCTGAGTTTGTATAACCTGGGTTCCAGCTTGCCTATCTCTCCCTCTTTCTCTGTGGAGCAGGGACTCCTACAATGGACCTGGGGAAGATGGAGAGTGGAAAGGAATCTTCCTTCTTCTTCTGGGCTCCTTTTTGTTTTCCCTTCTTCCTGGAAATCTGTAACTTATCAATGGCTTTGTTTTTTTTTCTTCTGAGATCCTGGAAATTGTATTGTTTTTTGGCAGCATGAGATTGTTACAGTTTACCAGGAGGCCATGCACACCGAGAGCTAAGCCCTCTTTTCACTTGCATTTAAAAAATAATAAAATCCAGGGCGACTAGAACTGCTAAAGATCTACCTATCTAATTTCTCTCTTTGTGTGTGTGTGTTTGTAAACATGGCAATTAACAAAGCTCTGAAAGAGCCAATAACCTGGACCACAGTAGACTGGAAAAAAATAGTTTTCGTTTCTTTTTGAAGTAAACATGGTGCAGTAATAAAATTGATATGCAAGACCGAAAACCAATTGGATGGCTGAATCTCTTACCTCAAAAAGCACAGCAGTATCGCTGCTAGGGACCTGTGGGGTTAAAAACCAAAAGAAGAGGAAAGAAGTCGTTTAGGAACCATTGGGACAGACCTTAGTGTACATAGTAAAGCCAATAAACGACGTTAAAAAGAGAAAAGGTGATGGGGAAGAACATTCGGGACCATTTGTCTATGGAATTCACGTCAGTCAAGTCGGGGATTTTGACTTTGAGCTGCGAGGCGCGTCTGCGGATGCGCCCCTTGCTGTGCGCGCCGTGCCGGTCCAGCGCGCGCCCGTACCCCTCGCGGCTGCTCATTGGCTTGCGGTACTGGATGCTGGCGCTGTCGTAGGAGTACATGGTGGTCTTGGGGTCTCCCACGCCCGTGAGCACTTCAGAGCCGCTCGTCTCGTTCCTGATCTCCAGGGTACTGAGGAGAATGTTGCCGTGGGCGTCGACCTGACCGAGAAAAAAAGCCTCAGGCACAGCTGCCACGACATTCGCTTGTTTTAGTTAACCTGTAACTGATGATACTGCGTCGGGCTCATTACACTGTCTTGCTAGACATCTGGTTCTGCATGTCCCCTGGGTATCTATCTATCTATCTATCTAAGCTTCCCAGGTGGCGCTGCTGCTGCTGCTGCTGCTGCTAAGTCGCGTCAGTCGCGTCCGACTCTGTGCGACCCCAGAGAAGGCAGCCCAGCAGGCTCCGCCGTCCCTGGGATTCTCCAGGCAAACACACTGGAGTGGGTTACCATTTCCTTCTCCAATGCACGAAAGTGAAAAGTAAAAGTGAAGTCGCTCAGTCACGTCTGACTGGCGCTAGTAGTATCTATTTATCTATCTATCTAATCTTCCCAGGTGGCACGAGTGGTAACGAACCCGCCTGCTAATGCAAGAGCCTTAAGAGAGACGAGTTTGATCCCTGGGTCAGGAAGATCTCCTGGAGGAGGGCGTGGCAACCCATTCCAGTATTCTTCCTGGAAAATCCCGTGTACAGAGGAGCCTGGTGGGCTATAGTCTAAGGGGTCCTAAAGAGTCAGACACAGCTGAAGCTATTTATCGAATCCATCATCTATCAGTCAATATAATCTACAGTTTGTCTATGATCCATCATGCCTCTATGATTAATCTAATCCATCCATCCATCCATCCATCTTTTATCTGGACTCACAAAACAGTATGTGTGTATAGAATATATATTATATATACACTATATATAAATTATGTAATTTTTGTTTTTCAAAACTACCATTCATTGAATCCATAGAAATACACTACATATAAAACAAAAAATGCCATATGTATGTGAAAAAATACCATATATGTGTATATATACATGGCATTTTTCCTTGTTACAAAAGTGATACATGGAAACATTCAAAACTAGAAAGCAATCAAGAAATAAATTAAAAGCTAAAAATTCATAATTTCACCTTCAGTGTCCATTATTTTTAATATCTTGCTAAACCTTTAGTCTTTTTTTTTTTTTAATTCATTTATGCTTACAGACACAAGCTCAGCCAGTATATTTTGTTTTGTAATCTACTTTTGTCAGTTAATAGTATAACCTGGTCATCTTTTCATGTTAATAAATATCCCTCTGTGACATAATGTATTCATAGCCTATATGGATAAACCATAACTGAATCAATCTATTTTTAGATGTTAAGGCTTGCTTTGCTTTCATACTATTAAATAAACAAACCTGAATAGATAGCTAGCGGGAATCTGCTGTATAGCACAGGGAACTCAACTCGGTGCTCTGTGATGACCTAAGGGTTGGGATAGTTGGGGGTTGGGAGAGAGATTCAGGAGCCAGGGGATATATGTATACATTTAACTGATTCACAGTGTTGTGCAGCAGAAACCAATACAACACTGTAAAGCAGTTATATGCCAATAAAACATGAATAAATAAAAGTAAGCCTGCAAAGAACACCTTTTAGCTAAATCTTTGTTCATACCCATTGTTATTTCCTCAGACTAAATTGCCAGAAGTAGAATGAATTCACTGGTCAAAAAGACATGCTTGGCTATACTTTACTTTTATCTTTCCACTGTTGTTCATTGTTGCTTCCTAGCATTCCACTGATACCTCATCCAGGTTTCCTGGTTTTTCTCTATACTATGCCCAGACACACACTTTTGAAACTACAAGAATTGTGAGTACCTTTGGCCTAACATGTTGTGGCTTTAACTTTAAGCTGATGTACTTGAAAACTAACTTACCTGAAGGGGACATGGCTCATTCATGCAGATGAGTCTAAAGTACCTCCAAGGACAATATAGCAGGTAAATAAATTAAATAAGTAAATAAATAAAAACTCTAAATTTAGAGTTATTAGCACAGTGCCTGACTTACAATCAGTGCTCTATAAATGCTCTATCAATGACATTGATCTCAGTAAACACTGTTGAAAGGTTTTAGTAGGCAAGCAGCGAACCTGGTGATGAAGAAAGAGATAGAGAAAACCTTGGGAAGAGGCAGAGACAAACAGGAGAAAGAAAAGTACAGAAGGTGAGATGTGATCGTGGTTTATCACAGACAAGATAACTAAGATTTATTGTGTCCACCATGTGCCGGGAGAAATATCAATAACCTAAGATATGCAGATGATACCACCCTTATGGCGGAAAGTGAAGAGGAACTAAAAAGCCTCTTGATGAAGGTGAAAGTGGAGAGTGAAAAAGTTGGCTTAAAGCTCAACATTCAGAAAACAAAGATCATGGCATCCGGTCCCACCACTTCATGGGAAATAGATGGGGAAACAGTGTCAGACTTTATTTTTGGGGCTCCAAAATCACTGCAGATGGTGACTGCAGCCATAAAATTAAAAGACGCTTACTCCTTGGAAGGAAAGTTGTGTCCAACCTAGATAGCATATTCAAAAGCAGAGACATTACTTTGCCAACAAAGGTCCGTCTAGTCAAGGCTGTGGTTTTTCCTGTGGTCATGTATGGATGTGAGAGTTGAACTGTGAAGAAGGCTGAGTGCTGAAGAATTGATGCTTTTGAACTGTGGTGTTGGAGAAGACTCTTGAGAGTCCCTTGGACTGCAAGGAGATCCAACCAGTCCATTCTGAAGGAGATCAGCCCTGGGATTTCTTTGGAAGGAATGATGCTAAAGCTGAAACTCCAGTACTTTGGCTACCTCTTGCGAAGAGTTGACTCATTGGAAAAGATTCTGAAGCTGGGAGGGATTGGGGGCAGGAGGAGAAGGGGACGACAGAGGATGAGATGGCTGGATGGCATCATTGACTTGATGGACATGAGTCTGAGTGAACTCCGGGAGTTAGTGAGGGACAGGGAAGCCTGGCGTGCTGCGATTCATGGGGTCGCAAAGAGTTGGACACGACTGAGTGACTAATCTGAACTGAACTGATGTGCTTAGCATTATAGTAGATGCTTCACGTATATTACTCATGTAGTCTTACAACAACAACAGTCTCAAGTTTACACCCTGGTAGGTGCCAGACCTTAGATTACAACCCATGTTTTGTCTGATTCAGAGTTCATGTGGTTTTTGCTGAGTATGAACCACTTCACAGTCCTTGACCATCATCACATCCTGCAGTGAATTTAGTAATGCAGTTGATAGATTTAAGCTTTTAGTTGGCTGGAAAGAGAAATGGTGATTGAATCTGGTCTCTGTTTCACTCTCATTCTCATCTGTCATCACTTCTCTCTGTGAAGCATTTTGCTGTAGTATAATGAGGCTCCCCACTATGCCTCACCCAGAACATCTATTGGTTTCTTTATTCAAGGAATTATTATTATGTTTTGATATTGTTGTTAGTAACTATTATTTGTTAAATCCTACTGTGTAACTTATCTCAGTATTTTTCAAAATACTATGAAATATATAACATTTTCCTAGTTCAGCAGATGGGGAAACTGAGACTCAGGTTAAGTAAATTGCCTAAGATTTAACAAAAAATAAGCAACCAATCTAGTGTTAAAACATAGAATACTCTTTATCTCAAACATTTTTTTCTCTTCTTCACAGATTGTTGTTGTTGTTCAGTCACAAAATCGTGTCCAACTCTGCTTTCTTCAAGGCTCAATTTAAATTTTACTTCCTCTGTGTAGCTGTGATAGTAACCTCAAGAATGCTCTCTCTCCCCCTTTCTCCCAACCTTTATTGATTGCTTACTATGTGCCAGCTATAGTGCTAGGTGTCAAGGATGTGTGTATACACACACACACACACACACACACACATATATATATAATATAGTGCAAATGTATGGTTGAAAAAGTCATGCATGTGGAAGTTTCTGATACTAAAGAGGATAGCAGGGTTGAAGTGACAAACAGAAAAATCTTGGATTCATTAAAGAAGAGACAAGTACATTAGAAAATAAGGTAATGCATGTGATTTGATTGTGAAACAGTCAAGAGAATCATCAAACATGCATTTTGTCCTTGAGATAATAATCTCCTTAGAGATACAAGAATAAGACATAATATTGAGAGTGACAAAAGTTTTTAAGCAAATGCTCAATGGTATAGAATAGACCATGATTAGGGGTTCATACAAGTGAGAAATGTTGGGGTTCACAGAAGGCTTCATGAGGACCTGGGGCTTGTATTGAATCTAGAAGGTGGGGAGAGGACAGAACAAAGGACTAGAAGTTGAAAACTGTTCTCATCTTGGTTTTGTTATTAACTCAGTTTCCTCATCCATAAATGAGAGGTTTTCACTAGGTTATCTCATGGCTTGTTTCTAATTTTTGACAGACTTTGATTATGGAGAATATTCCAGGCAGAAGACACAGCATTCTAAAAAAAAATTTTTTTTGTAAAATGGAATCACTTGATTTGTATTGTATGCATCATTAAGTTACATTATTATGAAATCCCTTTAAAGTAAACAAGTTTCTAGAATTTAGAATCAGCCAGTGAAGCATACAGATGCTGCTCATTAAGCACTGCTGCTGTTGCTGCTTCTGCTGCTAAGTCGCTTCAGTTGTGTCCTAGAGACTCTGTGTGACTCTCTGTGACCCTAGAGACGGCAGCCCACTGGGCTCCCCCATCTCTGGGATTCTCCAGGCAAGAACACTGGAGTGGGTTGTCATTTTCTTCTCCAATGCATGAAAGTGAAAAGTGAAAAGTGATAGTGAAGTCGCAGTCGTGTCCAACTCCTAGTGACCCCGTGGACTGCAGCCTACCAGGCTCCTCCATCCATGGGATTTTCCAGGCAAGAGTACTGGAGTGGGGTGCCATTGCCTTCTCCAAAGCTCATTAAGCACAAGTCACTGCAAACAAGGTACAATTTTATTAAGATATTTTGTTAACCTTGGTGCAAACTCAAAGGTATTAACACTTAAATTGCACAAGGCTTATTAGTTTGTACATATCCCTTAAGTATTCTGTTATCGGCTAGAAATCATAGCTTTAAGTGGTTTGACATATAAAATATTGAGTCCATTTCTGTAGCTACCCATTGAAAGCAGATTTCATTACTATATAGTTAAATCAACATTACTGTGCTCTTTATCTAATAAATGTTTATTGAGTGCCTACTTTGTGTTGGGCACTATTCCAGACACTGATGGAGGAATCAGTTCCTCCACAAGCAATAGAGCATCACATCCCACATTTTAGAATTTAAAAATTGTTACTAATAACTCTCCTTAATCTTGTATTCTCCTTTACAAACCCTGTGACTGGCCCCCATCTCCTGTGAAGTGAAAATGGTAGTTGCTCAGTCGTGTCCAACACCATGGGCTGTAGCCCAGGCTCCTCTGTCCATGGGATTCTCCAGGCAAGAATCCTGGAATGGGTTGCAAGGCCTCCTCATAGTGCAGCTTATGTATGTTTAAAGGGTCTCCCTGATAACTCAGCTGGTAAAGAATCCATCTGCAATGCAGGAGACCCTGGTTCAATTCCTGAGTCAGGAAGACCCACTGGAGAAGGGATAGGCTACCCACTCCAGTATTCTTGGGCTTCTCTGGTAGCTCACCTGGTAAAGAATCCACCTGCAATGCAGGAGACCTGGATTTGATCCCTGGGTTGGGAAGATCCCCTGGAGACAGAAAGTCTACCCACTCCAGTATCCTGGCTTGAAGAATTCTATAGTCCATGGGGTCGCAAAGAGTCGGATATGACTGAGCGACTTCCACTCTCACTTTCAAAGGCATCTCAGGCTAGAGCAGAACTCTTGATTCTCTCTTTTCTTGGTTCCCCCCACCCAGTGTCCCACTAGAATATCACTCCAGGAGGGCAGGGACTTTGTCTTATTCACTGTTTCTCTAGACTTGAGAAAAGGGCTTGGCACTTATATGCATGGTCAGTAAATATCTACTGAATGAATGGATGATAGTAAAGGGGATAAGGGGGAATGATGGTTAATTTTATGTGTCAACTTGATCAGTCTATCAGTTCAGTTCAGTTCAGTCGCTCAGTCATGTCTGACTCTTTGTGACACCATGAATCACAGCACACCAGGCCTCCCTGTCTATCACCAACTCCCGGAGTTTACTCAAACTCATGTCCATCGAGTCAGTGATGCCATCCAGCCATCTCATTCTCTGTAATCCCCTTCTCCTCCTACCCCCAATCCCTCCAAGCATCAGTCTTTTCCAATGAGTCAACTCTTCACATGAGGTGGCCAAAGTATTGGAGTTTCAGCTTCAGCATCAGTCCTTCCAATGAACACCCAGGACTAATCTCCTTTAGGATGGACTGGTTGGATCTCCTTGCAGTCCAAGGGACTCTCAAGAGTATTCTCCAACACCGCAGTTCAAAAGCATCAATTCTTTGGCGCTCAGCTTTCTTCACAGTCCAACTTTCACATCCATACATGACCACTGGAAAAACCATAGCCTTGACTAGATGGACCTTTGTTGGCAAAGTACTATCTCTGCTTTTTAACATGCTATCTAGGTTGTGCCCAGTTATTTGGTCAAGCACTTGTCTAGATGTTGCTGTGAATGTATTTTGTAAATGTGATTGACATTTTCAACCAACTACTGTTAAATAAGGAGATTCAGCTTGATGATCTGGGTGGGCTTATCCTATCCCTTAAAAGTTTCAAGAGTGAAAATGGAAGTTTCCCAGAGTAGAAATTCTGTCTCAAACCTGAAACAGAAATCCCGCTTGAGTTTTCAGCACACTGTCCTGTTTTCGGACTTTCCAATCTCCACAATTTCATGAGCCAGTTCCTTAAAGTAAATCTCTTTTTGCAAGTATGTTGGTTCTGTTTCTATTGGTTCCAATTCTCTGGAAAACCCTGACTGATACGAAAAGGATGACAAAAGTCAGGAGGCACTATAGCCCAGGAAACACTGACATGCTGGCTGTGTTTCTTCTCTCAGCAGAAACCCCAAGTGAATGTACACATTCATTTTCTAGTTTGGGTTTAACCTTTATCCTACCCCTTTCATCTCATTCACCCTCTGCTTCTTTCTGCCCCCCAAATTCCAAAAGAGTCCCTTGGTCTGTTAAAAACATTGCCACTCACTGAATTGAACTGTTCAGGATATTTTCAATAACTGAGCTCATTACAGTGTAGTTGGAATAAAGTATAATCTTGTTTTCACTGGCAATTTTAAAAGCTCCTTTAAGAAATATCTCCAGGTTCAATCTACTTTGCAAACAGAAAGTGATTGCCTTACTGTTAACCAATTCAATTAGGTTTCCATTTACTGAGAGGTTCTGAAGTACAGGGGAGGAGGCCAAGAGAAGTGATGCTGGCCACAGAGTGGGCTGCCCACTGGAAGCCTACAGTCGACTGAATGAAACTGTCCAGCGTGCTCGGCTGCCTTCGCCTGCAGAGCATGGAGAGCCACACAGCCACACCCTCCATTGCTGACCCTGCACATATAATGAACCGCATTTATGATATCACTGTCAGCCATTAGCTCTTAACAGAGCTGCCAAGCCCCAGTTCTTTGGTCTCAAATTCCTGTAACATTTTTTCTTTGAGGGGAGCTGGGGGATGGGAGCTTTGCTGGAGATGATCTGCATATCTCTTTGCTTCTTCTAATGATATAGTGGCAGAAGTGGAAATATGATTTCAAGAAGCAATAGAAGGTTAGGTATGAACCTACATAAATCTAAACATTATGTAATTCGGGAAATGGAGAAAGGAAAAGATCAGGATCAAATGAAACAATTGGCAAATTTTCCAGAACATTACTCAGTTGATAAATTTTATTCTCAATTCCTTTCTTTCCCTTGTTTCTCCCATCCAGTGTATGAACAGGTTGTAATGGGTCTGCTTTTAAATGCATCCTGATTCTGATCACTTCTCCACATCACCTCTGGCCACATAATTTATCTTCCCTTTTTCTAGGACCAAAACCCTGTGGTCTTTTCTCTACAAAGCAGCTGGAGTGATCCTTTCAAATGTAAAACAAAACTTGTCTTCTATTTGAATCTTCTAGCAACTTCCAGTGTTCTTGCCTGGAGAATCCCAGGGACGGTGGAGCCTGATGGGCTGCAGTCTATGGGGTCGCACAGAGTCGGACACGACTGAAGCGACTTAGCAGCACCAGCAATTTCCCAAGTCATGGAATAAAAGCCAATTTTCTCATCCAAATCCACAAATCACCATGTGACTTGGCTACTAGAGGTACCTCTGTCCTCATTTCCTGCTACTCTGCTTCTTAGCTCTCTGTTCCAGCCACGTTGGCCTTTGGTTGGCTGCCATTTATGCTCCTACATCCTCAGGCAATTGTCACCTGCTGTTCCTCCCTCCTGGCATGCTGTTGCTTAGATTGCTACCTGGCTAGCTTTGCATCATTTTCTTCACCATAATTATCTGCCATTATATCATGCATTTATTTACACATTTGTCAGTAATCTCAGTTGAAATGTAAGCTCCAGGAGAACAGCTGCTTTTTTGTTGCTATTGGTAATTACTGTATATCCTCCTTGCTTTTTCAGAACAGAACCTTAGATAGTCCTAAGGAGGGGCTGGGTAATTAATGAGAAACTCTCTGAGTTCTGAGTTCAGTGGCTAAGGATACCTGAGTGGCTAGAATCTCTAGAGTAGTAGTTCTCAGACATTACTGTGTATCCAAATCCATTGGGAAACTTGCTAAAATTTATGAGTTTGAGCTCATTTTGGTTTAGACTAAGACTTTTCGAATCTGCATCTCACACACACATTTCAAGGGTCCTAGTTAGCTCTTGTGTACCTGGCTTTAGTGGAAGTCTTGGCAGATAGATAATCCACAGAAGCTATTTTATTTCCAGGTGACCAGGAATTAATTACAAATATGCATGGTTCAGTGGGCTTCCCAGGTGGCACCAGGGGTAAAGAACCCATCTGCCAATGCAGGAGATGTAAGAGATATGGGTTAATCCCAGGGTTGGGAAGATCCCCCGGAGGAGGGCATGGAAACCCACTCCAGTATTCTTACCTGAGAATCCCATGGACAGAGGAGCCTGGTAGGCTACAGTCCAAGGGTCGCAAAGAGTTGAACATGACTGAAGTGACTTAGCATGCAGATATGCATGCAGCATACATGCATGGTTCAAGCCTGAGGGATATGTGATATGAAGGTTGGGGATTGATTTCCTAAATTGATGTTAGTGGGAATTTATTGAGCTTTGAGTGGAAAATGATGGAAACAAGAAAGTATAAACTATTTTATACATGGAAGCATTTTATACCTAGATAAAGTGTTCACTGATTGCTTAGGGAGCCCAATATTTGAGATGATTGCTTTTTACAATTAAATATAAAATTATTTATAACCAGCAAATTCAGGCAATTTCAAATGATGCAAATAAGGGCCGTTTTTTTAATTCATCTTCAGTGAACCCCCTTTAGATATTCACTAAAAATGTCAAGGATAGTATTTTACTCTTCCGGTATAGAAGAGAGTGATTAAGTGATTTTGGCCAGAGTAATAATTGTTTCTCACACAGCTGTAAAGGAGATATTTAGAGTGTGTAATATCCATATGTGTGTGAACATCTTGGGATTTGTGGATATGACATCTAAGTGGATAAGTCCTTGTTACTGCATCTCATCAGATAGAATGTTCTTCCTGCATTAGCCAAGGCTGCCTAAGGCAATCAACCCACCACTTCTCCACTTTATTCCTCCCAATCAGAGAGGACAATGGAATAAAGGCAGTGAGGAGTTATCAATCAGCTTGGATTCTAAATAAGGACTTCAGGAGAAGGAAATTGCTAGGAAAAGATTTGTTAGGGCCACTTAAAGTATCAACACAGGTCCACACTATCCACTGATACCATACATTATTGTTACCACTAAGTTCCTCATTAGAATAAAGGTCCTTCATTAAAATATTTTATATATATATATATATATATATATATATATATATATATATAAATTCTACAAAGTACCAAGTAGTGCTCATATTGGGAAAGGGTTAATTTTTATTTTTGTAATCATTGGAATATAACAGGAAAAAAGTTACCAATTACACATGAATTCTAAGGTCATGCCTGTTTGGTTTTAAAATAAATTTATTAGTTCGCTTATTATTTTAAAAGTCATTTAAATGCCTATTTTGTGCAGGTTCAGTGACAAGCACTGGAATATCAAAGATAGAAGACATAGTATCTGCATCAAGGCCTACTTTTTTTTTCTTTATGCATTTATTATTACCTGGCATTGTGTGTGTTTTTAAGGAAATGGCAACCCACTCCAGTGTTCTTGCCTGGAGAATCTCAGGGACGGGGCATCCTGGTGGGCTGCCGTCTGTGGGGTTGCACAGAGTCGGACACGACTGAAGTGACTCAGCAGCAGTGGCTCTCGGAGAAGGCAATGGTACCCCACTCCAGTACTCTTGCCTGGAAAATCCCATGGATGGAGGAGTCTGGTGGGCTACAGTCCATGGGGTAGCTAAGAGTTGGACCTGACTGAGCGACTTCACTTTCACTTTTCACTTTCATGCACTGGAGAAGGAAATGGCAACCCACTCCAGTGTTCTTGCCTGGAGAATCCGAGGGACGGGGGAGCCTGGTGGGCTGCTGTCTACGGGGTCGCACAGAGTTGGACACGACTTAAGCAACTTAGCAGCAGCAACAGCAGCAGTGTTCATTGTTGATGGGTGATATAGTTGTGTGTGTGAGATTACCTATCTCCCTCATCCAAATGTAAGCTTCTGTTTTATTCATTGCTGACTATATCCCCAATGCACAGAGTATTCATATAGTAGAAAGTCATTACATAAAATATATGTTTTAAAACATATTTGTTTTTAAAAATAGCTAAGCATAAAGTGCAGTGGAAAGATAGGAGAGGAGAACCAACTCAGCCTGAGGAATGAGGAAAACCCTCAGCCAGGAGTTCACTAGGGAGCAAGACACGAAGAGATTCCGAAGAGTGAAAACAAGGCATTTAGGAAAAACTGTGAGCTGTTCTTCTGGAGCAAAGAGTGTGTTGGTGAAAAGAAGAGGAAAGAGAAGTATGGCAGAGAAGGAAAGCAGAAGGAGATCACTGTGGGTCTTGGACTCCATGTTGAGGTGTCTGGGTATTTTCTTTAGGCAAAGGGTCCGGATGGGGCTGCTGGCTGCCTGTAGGTTTGACCTGAGTCCTTTCCACCTTCCTCTGACTACACTGCCTGGACAGTCACTTGTTGCGTGTGACTGAGGAGGGCCTGACTGCATCTTCTAGGCTCTAGGGACAGACCTGTGACCTAGCCTGGGTATTTCGTTTTCTATCTTCCTGGTCAGAGGGATCGATTTCTGCATGAGAATGTGACTCAAGTTGGTCCCAAAAGACTTAATCCTGGAACTTTGTTTTTGGTTGGAACTATTTGGTATAAGAAAGTACTTTTGCACTGAGGTTGAAGATCTTTGATACTATAAACTTTGGGGGCACCATGAAAGAAGGATCTACTAAAATAAAAGTAACATAAAGGAAAGAAATATTAAGATAGGAAGAGATATGCTCTCTGATGACATTGTTTGAACATCTGGACTTAGCCACATGTAAAATTCAAACCTTTGCTGGACCTTCCAGTTGTGTGGGCCCCCAAAGTCCTCTGACCTCTTTTTATTTTTTTTTTAGCCAGTTAGATTTTCTTAAGCCAGTAAGTTAGAGTTCTCTCTCATTCACAGAAGAATCCTAGCTGTTTGAGTATAGAAGAAATTAGAGGCTAGATGCCAGAAAGAAGGTGTGTGTGAGAGAGAGATTTTGAGATTTCTGGAGAAAATTAGACTGTTAAACTGCTGAAGGATCTGGTGATTAGGTATGTCAAGTCAAGACTAGAGAACAAAGTATGGACCACACCAGATTTGGGCAGGGGTCTGAGGGCTAAAGAAGTTAGTGAACTGTTAATATGAACTGTCAGAAATCAAAGGCCTTGTCTGGATTTCTCTAGAATCCAAGATGCTAAATTGGAATAGTTAAATTTTCATTGAAGGCTGAGGGCAAGGCAGTGATGTGGGGTGGGGCCCTGGCTCAAAGGCTAATATATGCATATAAAACTGGTCCAAGGAGAGCTGTTTACCTTTATGAAGCCTGTTTTCACATGCATTTTATATTCTGGAATTAATCACAGTACAGAGCTTATTTACATTTAGAAAGTGGTCTGAAAGTATAGATTAACTGTAGAGAATAGGAATGGGAGGATTAACTGTAGAGAATAGGAATGGGAGGAAAGAAGCCAGATTACAGTATCAACATCTGACTGTGAAGGGAAAAATTCTTTCTTGACTAGAGTTCCACCTACCCATTGGGCAAGACTCTGGCAGATTCCACTAGTGTCCTCCATGGCTTAGAATGATTCTGAATCAGTTTTTGATCAAAGACCACCCATGCAATCATTCCATCTTGGGTGGATTTATTTGCAAATGGGCATTGTGGCTAGCAATATAACCGTATTTGTTCCAAGTTAGTGTAAAAGTGGCTCTGAAGTAGTTTACTTACAACTTCTTTGTACTGAGAAATCTATCCTTCAAAACTCTAAATACCATCTCTTATTTCAAATGATGCCTGAGGGGTTTATGAATCTGCAGTCTTTATCACCTAACATGTTGAAACTCTCCTAATGTCTGGATTGAGCATCTGTACTCATATGAAAAGATCCTTAAGTTCAGTGGTAGAGATATAAATCAAGATAAAGCAAGTACTTCTGAAGCTTCAATACAGATACTCCTTGACAGTACTGCCCAGCCATAACTCTGACAGTAATGTGTGATAAATGATCAATGCCTGTCAATGCTCTAGGGTACCAAGGCCATTATTAGGGATCCCTTAAATAAAAATTGTCTGGGACTAAAATATATATTTAATTTGAATGCAACTGTTTATAAGCATCTAAAAGGAAAGGGGGTGAAGGCAATGGCATCCCACTCCAGTACTCTTGGCTGGAAAATCCCATGGGTGGAGGAGCCTGGTAGGCTGTAGTCCATGGGGTCGCTAGGAGTTGGACACAACTGAGTGACTTCACTTTCACTTTTCACTTTCATGCATTGGAGAAGGAAATGGCAACCCACTCCAGTGTTCTTGCCTGGAGAATCCCAGGGACGAGGGAGCCTGGTGGGCTGCTGTCTATGGGGTTGCACAGAGTCAGGCACGACTGAATCGACTTAGCAGCAGCAGCAGAAGCAAAAGGAAAGGGGGAGATCATTCAACCATTATATTAAAGGAAAAATCTAATATTTTCTATTTTTTAAATTTAACCAGGGGGTAACATTTTAAAATACCATTCAGGTTGTATTATTAACATTACTGCTGGAGATGATGCACTGAACAGACTTGCTTTGTTACTGACACATTGTCTGCCTGTGCCCATTTTAGAAGAGGACAAGGAAGTTAGGAACTGGAAAACCCAAGTAGCCACAGGGATGCCTATAATTTCCTTGAGATAGTACTGGCCTAATATTATTCCACTTAAATCTGAAGAAGTTTATAAAATCTTATCCATAACACTCCTTTGAAGATTCTATTTTTCTGATGTTATATCGCTGTGATTCAGAAAGAATAGCAGAGGTTGATAGAAAGTACACTTGAAGAAATGTTAAAAATCAAACTGATAGAAACAGTAAGTAAGTCTGGAGTAGAAGCTAAAATGAACCATAGATAATGTCTTTTTCTTGCTTATTATAAACACATAAGAACTTTATAAAACATTATGATATAACACTCAGTACCCTGTGTGGTAACTAAGAACTCATCTTGACTGGAAAAGTCTTCTCTGGCAGTCAGTCATTCATTCAAAAAGTACTTATTTGGTATTTTCTCAATTCTAGTCACTGAGGAAAGAACAATAAACATAGTAGACTGGACCCTAGTGTCTATCCTGGGGAAGCTTGGAGTCTAATAAAGAGACAGAGGTTATAAAAATAATTATACAAATGAATTAATTATACTGCTGCTATTGCTAAGTCACTTCAGTCTGTCTGACTGTGTGTGACCCCAGAGATGTCAGCCCACGAGGCTCCCCCATCCCTGGGATTCTCCAGGCAAGAACACTGGAGTGGGTTGCCATTTCCTTCTCCAATGCATGAAAGTGAAAAGTGAAAGTGAAGTCACTCAGTTGTGTCCGACTCTTAGTGACCCCATGGACTGCAGCCCACCAGGCTCCTCCGTCCATGGGATTTTCCAGGCAAGAGTACTGGAGTGGGGTGCCATTGCCTTCTCCAATTAATTATACACATACTCAATATTGTGGTAAGTCTTAAGGTGGAAAAGTATAGAATGTCATGAAAACAAATCACAAGGGCACCAATATAAACTAATTCCTACCTGGATACTTCCCATCTCTTTATTTGGTTCAGACAGTAAAGAATCTGCCTACAATGTAGGAGAGCTGGGTTTGATCCTTGGGTTGGGAAGATCCCTTGGAGAAGGGCATGGCAACCCACTCCAGTATTCTTGCCTTGAAAATTCCATGGACAGGGGAGCCTGGCGGGTTACAGTCCATGGAGTCACAAGAGTCTGAGAAATTAATACTTTTCATCTCTTCATGTATTATGTTAAACTTTTCCTATGGCCCTTATTTTAAACTTTTAATTTTGAAATTATGTAGATTTCTGGAAAGTTGCAAAGATAGCACAGAGAGAGCCCATGTATTCTTCTCCCAGTTTCTCCCACTGAGCACATCTTACTGTTGTACAATATCAAAACCAGGAAACTGATATGAATATAAAGTATGTATAGTTCTATGTAATTTTACTACACATTAGTTCCATGTAACCACGACTGCAACCAAGATACAAAGTCTTCTACCACTGTGAAGGTTTCCCTCCTGCTCCCGATTTATAATCAATCGCATCCACTGACCCCTCCCCACCACTGTCACTAAGTTCTGGAAACCACTAATCTGTTCTTCATCTCTATAATGTTGTCATTTCAGAAGCATTATATAAATACAATCATACATATATAATCTTTTGAGATTGGCTTTTTTCACTTGGCATAATGCCCTTGAGATCTAGCCAAGTTGTTGCCTGTATCAATGATTCTTACTTTTTACTGGGCTATTACTTTACAGTGTGAATGTATAATAGTTTGTTTAACCATTCACCTGTATGCATGCTAAGTTGTTCAGTGTCCAACTCTTTGTGACCCTATGGACTGTAGCCCACCAGGCACCTGTGTCCTTGGAATTCTCTAGGCAAGAATACCGGAGTGGGTTGCCATGCCCTCCTCCAGGGGATCTTCCTGACCCAGGGATCGAACACACATCTCTTGCGTCTCCTGCATTGGCAGGTGGGTTCTTTACCACACTACTTAGCTTTTATAGGATATTTTGGCTATTTCCAATGAACTTCTAAATATATTAATTATAGTTATTATTATTAATTATAACCATTATTTTTAACCCAACATCTGAGATTTTTGCAGGATGTTTTATTGACTAAGTTTCTTTCTCTTGACTATGGGCATTTTTTTTTCCTATTTCTTCTCATGTCCAGAAATCTTTTATTATTAAACTAGACATGTTGGTGATATACCGTAGAGACTGGATTTTGTTATCTTCCCTGACAAATCCTGAGTTTTGTTTTGAAATTAAGTTAAATTACTAACAGATCCCCTAGAATGTGTAGACTTGATTTTATATGTTGTTAGGCTGAGTCTATTTTAGTTTTTCCCTTAACTCAAAGGGAATTTCTTATTCTAGTGACTTAGTCTTCTAATGTGTGATCTTTTTGGGGTTTTAATGGAAAACTTAATGTATTTACCAACCTGCCCTAAATGGCTGGATTCAGACTCCAACCTGACTTCCATACGGCAGATAACAGCTGAAATCTCTGTTCATCTGTCCCCATCTCCTAGCCTTTCAGCTGCTTTTTTTCCTCTCTGGCATTCTTGGCATTTTACCTATATTTGTAATTCAAGGATTAACCAAGGACTCATGGGAAGTTTATACTTAGATTTTGAGTTTCTCTTGTGGCTTCACTTCCTCCTAAAATTTCTAGGAACTCTGGAAGCATCAAACTCCATGCTCTGATTTATCAGATCAACAAAACTGCACTTTTTTTTTTGCTGATATTTCCCTGCTCTGCATCTTCCAGACTGGGGAGTAGCCCTCAGGGAGGAAGCTGTATAAACACTATTTACACAGTGAGATTCCCTTCATTGGAGTTTGACTCTCTGCTAGTTTTTGCTTGTTTTCAGTTACTCTCTCATGTCTTCAAGCAGATTAAAAAAAAGTTATTTTTTCTCAGGATTTATGATTTTTAATCTGTCAAAGAGTCAATTTGATTTAAACAACTCTGCCATGTTTTACTTAACATGATCTGTTTTTGAATTTTGGCATAAATGTGTTTACTCATGTTTCTATGAAAAGCATCTATGGCATTCCAAGTCTAGCTTTCCATAGATAAAAATACATCTTTATTTTCTTTACATGTTTTGTCTTCTGACAACTGAGGGATTTTTCTGTTATTTCTCTTGGAAGTTAAATTTAAAAAGTCAATTTAAAAATCAAATAAACATTTGTTTATTTGAGATTCAATGAAACCTTACTTTGTCTAAGCCCTGTGTTGCTCAAAACACCTGCTTATGAGATAAAGATCAGTTAGATGGAAACATTTTACTTATTTCTTATGTAGTCAGTAAATCCACTTTAGAGCAATATATGTTATACCTCTAGATTTGATATGGCATATGAGCCTTTCTGCCAGCCTTTATTTGTCCGTTTGTTGTTTAGTCGCTATGTTGTGTCAGACTCTTTTGAGACCATATGGACTGTAGCCTGCCAGGCTCCTCTGTCCATGGGATTTCTCAGCCAAGAATACTGTAATGGGTTGCCATGTCCATCTCCAAGGCATTTTCCCAACCCAGGGACTGAATCCATATCTCCTACATGGCAGGTGGATTTTTTACCCCTGAGCCACCTGGGAAACCTTAGCACCTTAGAAAATTCTTTGATATCCTGGGATAGAATCAAGGCAGAGTGTGGTTAAAGTTCGTTTTATAATATTTTTCTTTTATCTGAATAATTTGACTTAAGGTTGCTTGACTTATCCATCTAGTTACTCTCTCTAGAGAATGTTGCTTTTCTAGCCAATTGAAAGACCTTGTTTTCTTCTTTTTATTACTCCAAATGCTATGTACCTTTGACTGTTCATCCTGTTCATATCGTCTGAACATTCCTACCAAGGAATCTCTACCATTTTGTCTATGTAGGGTTTTTACTCATGATAAATCAGTTCACACACATTTCAAGCTCTGCAGAGGACCAACCAGTAGATTAGAAGTAACTGAGTTGGGAATGGGAGTAGAAAAGAGGTGGCTTTGAAAACCACTGCTAAGATACTTCTAAAGCTGGTCTGGCTACAATCAGATAATAGGAAGCTTTTCCTTTCAGATATATCCAAGATAAATGCTCTCCTGTCTTATTTTATACTTCAATCATAGTTTTCTTTCCAGCCAGATCAGAAGATTCTTGAGGGCAAGGATCATGACAACCCCTTTCCTTGTAGGACTGAACATAGTGCTTTACACAGGAGTAAGAAGGCAATGGCACCCCACTCCAGTACTCTTGCCTGGAAAATCCCATGGATGGAGGAGCCTCGTAGGCTGCAGTCCATGGGGTTGATGAGGGTCGGACATGACTGAGCGACTTCACTTTCACTTTTCACTTTCATGCATTGGAGAAGGAAATGGCAATCCACTCCAGTGTTCTTGCCAGGAGAATCCCAGGGACGGGGGAGCCTGGTGGGCTGCCGTCTATGGGGTCGCACAGAGTTGGACACGACTGAAGTGACTCAGCAGCAGCAACATTTTATTTGAGTGTGTTGCTTTGAATTTTGACCATTTGGCTGAATCTGTAGGTTTTCTTAATTTATGATTTTCTAGTTACTTGACATTGTCAAATTTTGATATCCTACTAAAAAGCACGAAGATGCACCTTGAAGATTAGTAATTTGACTTCTGCCTGATTCTTCAGCCATAGCACATATTACTTTATTTCTCCCTCACTTACTATGCTCTTGCTACATTGGTCTTCTTTCAGTACTTTTACATATCATGCAATTCTTTGCCTAGAATGGACATGGCACATGCCACTTTCATCACCCAGCTGACAGATCCAATGGTAATTCCTCAGAGAGGTTTTCCGGATCACCTGATCAATATTTCCTGTTCCCTTGAACATTCCCCTGTTCAAGACAATGCTCCCCTGACATTCCCTTGCCCATTACTCTGTTTTACTTTCTTTGTGAAAGTGAGTCACTCGGTTGTGTCTGACTCTTGGTGACCCAATGGACTATACAGTCCATAGAATTCTCCAGGCCAGAATACTAGAGTGGGTAGACTTTCCCTTCTCCGGGGGATCTTCCCAACCCAGGGATCAAACCCAGGTCTCCTGCATTGCAGGCAGATTCTTTACCAGCTGGGCCACAAGGAAAGCCCACTTTCTTTGTAGCACTTCCTTTTACCTGAAATTATTCTCTCAATAGCTGGTTGTTTGCTTCCTGGCTGTCTTCCCATGTTAGCGTCTAAACTCCAGGAGGGCAAGGAAAAAACTCCTTTCATTAACAGCAGTATCCTCAATGCTTAGAACTGTGAATGAATATTGAGTTGTCACCCTGTGTGTCATCTTCAAAACAATTTGTCATGGATCCAGTATTTCAATGCACATATTGTCAAATGGTTTTAGTGATAAATGGCATGAAAGTAGGGACTAGGGACTAGGGATTTTTCAAAGGAATAAACAAAGCATTATTTTCAATTTAATTACACACTGAGAGCACAGGTCATAGGATCTACCAGTGAAAAGCAAAGGACAAATATTGACAGTGTCTTGAATATAATAATTGTTGCTGTTCAGTTGCTCATTAGTATCAGACTATTTGCAGCCCCATGGACTGCAGCATGCCAGACTTCCCTGTCATTTGCTATCTCCTAGAGTTTGCTCAAACTCTTGTCCATTGAGTTGGTGATGCTATCCAACCATCTCATCCTCTCTCCCTGCCTTCTCCTCCTGCCCTTGATCTTTCTCAGCCTTAAGACCTTTCCCAATGAGTCAGCCCTTTGGATCAGGTGGCCAAAATACTGGAGCTTTAATACTTATTGAGTATTTACTGTGTACTAGATTAGACATTAAAAATACTAGAATATAAACTATCAAATACTAGACTTTGAAAAAAAATACCAAAACTCATTTAGTCCTTATGGTAACTGAGAGATAGGTATACTATAGTCATCATTTTCTGGTTGATAACATTAGGAACAGGAGTTAGATAAGGAGTAACATAGGTTGATTTGCCTGGAGTTCTAAAGCCAGTAACTGGACTTCCCTGGTGGCTCAGATGGTAAGAGCATCTGGCTACAGTGCGGGAGACCCAGGTTCAATCCCTGGGTCAGGAAGATCCCCCTGGAGAAGGAAATGGCACCCCACTCCAGTACTCTTGCCTGGAAAATCCCATGGACAGAGCAGCCTGGTGGGCTATCGTCCATGGGGTCGCAGAGAGTCAGACACGACTGGGCAACTCTGCTTTCACTTTCTGAAGCCAGTAAGTGGCAGAGCTGGGAATTAACCCCACGCAGTTTGATTCCATTCTGTGGTGGTAACCGCTGTGCTGTAGTGCCTCATTGCCACTTAGGAGTAAGAGTTTGTTCTCACTTCTTTAGTTCTCTCATTTATTTATAAAGTAGATCTGGAATTGTTTTGCATATAGTCTCACAACTATATAGTTTAGAATAAGGAATCATGGACTTGCAGTTGAGTTGCAGGCCCATGTATGTTATTCATCTATGTAAAATTCCACCTAACATCTCCGATTCTCAGTTTCCAGTTATGCAACATGAAGGGTACTTTGAGCCTTATTAAAGATAAGCTAGTATTTTATGATATTTTATTTTCTTGTGGGAGCTCTGAGTACCATACTGCTGCTAAATTGCAGAAGAAGATTGTTAGGCATATTTAATAGATTGTGCTGTGCTTAGTCACTCAGTCGCGTCTAGCTTTTTGCGACTCCGTGGACTGTAGCCTGCCAGGCTCCTCTGTCCATGGGGACTCTCCAGGTAAGAATACTTGTGTGGGTTGCCATGCCCTCCTCCAGGGGATCTTCCCAACCCAGGGATTGAGCCCAGGTCTCCAGCATTGCAGGAGGATTCTTTACCATCTGAGCCATCAGGGGGGCCCATGAATACTGGAGTGGGTAGCTTATCCGTTATCCCTACCCAGGAATCAAACCAGGGTCTCCTGCATGGAAGGTGTGTTCTTTACCAGCTGAGCTACCAGGGAAGCCCTATTTCATAGATTACCTGGACTTTATTCATCTCCAGTTTGTTCTTCTCATTAGCGCTCTGGTCTTGTTTGCCAGCTCCTTTCTTCTGAGGGCCCTTTCCAAAAAAGATGTAATTTACAAAGGCATATTCCAGCAGAGCCAGGAACACAAACACGAAGCAACCCATCAGGTAAATGTCAATCGCTTTGACATAAGGAATCTTTGGCAGGGTCTCCCTGAGGTGAGTGCTGATGGTGGTCATTGTCAGCACTGTGGTGATTCCTATGAAACAGAAAAACACAGCTCAGCTGAATGCACTGTGAAGATTCCTGTTGAAGACAGATGACAGATGCCATTCTCTTGTTAGTATCCCAGAATGACGGCAGTAATACAATAAACCACGGGGTGAAAAGAGCAGATGGTTTAAAAGACAAAGCTGCAGGCTCCTTACATAGTTCGTGAGTGAATCATAAAATGGGATGCTTTGTGAATGTTGGGTTGAAAACTGTATTTTAAAAAATAATGCACAAAGGAGAAAGAAAGGTAAATGGAAATATTAAAATCTCATTGATTCACCCACTGTTCACTGTCACATGTCCCTCATTCTGCTACATGCCACCTTCTTTCCTTCCTTCTCTCAGCATCTGTCATGTCCATCCTAAATCTGTTCTTGTAATACTAATCCCCATGACAGCCACTACCAAACTGAAAGTCAATGACCAGTTTCAGAACTATTTCATTGCATGAAACTAATATACCCAGGTCATAGGGTCAGTATTGATTTTTAAAAGTATAATGCAACATTCATAGTGAGTTGACATGGAAAGAAGAAACTAATAAAGTTCATGATTTGCATCAAGTATTTGATACATGTATTTTAAAATATAATAAAATCTTACTGACTTTTCCCCCTAAAATATTACCTCTAGTTCCTTGATTCCAGAGACTAGAGTGAGTTAGCTCCCTGGAGTCGGGAAAAGACTTCCTAAAAATTCAACTTGTTAAAGAAATTTAAGACTGTAGTCTTTTAGAAGGAAGATTTTTGCGTTGTCTACTTTGTTAAATGTATCATTCTTAACAGTATAATCTTTGTGTGTCTGTATAACATTTTGTGTTGATGATGGTGATAAAACAATGATTGGGGAAAATAAGAAGTGATATGCCTACTGAATCCTAAACTATGCTGTAATATTGATATTGCACACCTGTATAGGACTTCCCTGGTGGCTCGGACAGTAAAGAATCTGCAATGTGGGAGACCCAAGTTTGAACTCTAGGATGGGAAGATCCCTTGCAGAAGGGAATGGCTACCCACTTCAGTAGTCTTGCCTGGACAGAGGAGCCTGGTGGGCTACAGTCCATGGGGTCACAATGAGTTGGACATGATTGAGTGACTAATATACACACACTGTGATTTTCCAGTTGTGGACACATCTCTGAATTCTATGCAGTCGTAACAGCCTACTGAGTGGGATAGGGCAGGTATATTGTTCCCATTTTATAGCTAAGTAAACAGAGACTCTGAGATTAGCTATTTTACTGTAGATCACTGAGCTAGGGGCAAAAAGGCAAGGAGGTACGAAGCAAAGGCATTTAAAATAAAAGCAAAACCTAAAACTCGATGGAGTTCCTCAAAAATAAAGACAAGAGATGTAAAATGGATACTAAAGACAAAGGAGAACTGGCAAAGGGAACAGAAGTTCGAAAATGATAAGGGAACAAAATAGTTTCAACTTCATTTGCGAGTGAGATTATTCTATTTGGATTCCCTGATTTGACCGCCCAGCTTTAGGAGAATAGAGGTAGTCAGAACTACTGTACAAAACGTTTAAATCGTTGACATCAGTAATGGATTTAAATGTCTGGACTGATATGAAATGCCCTCGTGAGTGGTCCTATTTAGTTTTTTGAATAAAATTTTAAATTTCTCATAATTCTACCTAACCTCTGATACAGAAACAAACAATTCATTTAAAATACATCAATTCCACTTCTGCTTCTAGTCCTTGGCTTAACTTTTTTTAAGCAAGGGGGAGGGGTTGGTAAATACATTTATTTTCTACTTAATTAGGTTTTAAACTACCTTAGGTTTTACATTTCAAAAGACAGTTTTATTCATTATATGCTGACATCTCTAATCAAAATATTGTTAGCTTTGAGGAGAGATGTGTAAAAAAGAACTGCAACTCATGACCTTGATGGTTCATATTCCCTGCTGTGGACATTGTCCAATGTTTTTCTTTAACCATGGCATATATATGTATTCATATTCACATTCAAATAATATGTACACATACATATGTATGATATGATAAAGTATTTGTCTAGTTTCCTTAGTCTTGGAATGTTCAATGGTTGATGAGGGGCTGCTAGCACTTGACTTTGTGAGCCTTAGATACTCAACCAATAGAAATGAGCTGTGGACATGATGACTAGTCTAGGGGTGAAAGGTTATGCTGATTATTTAATCCAGTTCTGTAGTCTCAGAAGACCTAGGTATGTTAGCTTAGTCACAAATGATGCTCTTTTGCATGAACATATGCATGTGTGTGTGGGTGTGTGCGTGTGTGTGTGTGCGCGTGCATGAATAATCCCAGAAGATGATAAATGAAATTGTTCTGGGTCAAATAATAAGGCTGACCCACACATACCCAGATTCATCAGACAGATCATACATATTCTAACTTTCCAAGGAATCCTTTAAAATTAAACACAGCCCTTCAGCTTGGAGCAATTATTCAGTCACGGCAAGATTAATTCTGAATTTTGTTCTTCAGGAAAGAAACCATTTTTATTCTGTCCTGATTATAGATCATTAATACAGCTGATGAATATCTGTACCTTTCTCAAGTGCAAGAAGCTCCATTTAAGGGAAATTCAGATAGATACAATTTAACTACATTTAATATTCAAAAGATAGTATTGACATAGCTTGTGAATAGTTACAAGATTTAGCTTTCTTCAGGTCCATTTGAGATAATGTAATAATGTTCTCCACCAAAGAAAGCAGGAACCAAGGAAGAAATCACAAAGTTAGTAAAAATTAGTGTAATGAGAATTTTAAAATATGTTCTAAGAAGCACTTATATAGGGTTGAATGTACTCCAAGATTATTATTTATTTTAATTTTGGTAAAGTGATAAAAAGATGTTATGTTGTAAAACGTGCACTCTGTTAAGTGCTTACATGTAGATGTTTTATTACCAAGCACCCTTAGGGCACTCTCATCCTTTGGCTTTCTATGAGAGAAGCCCTTGCCCGTAATGCTTCTCATTGGTTGTTATTTGAGGTGAAATCCCACCAGCCCTCTGGGGTGCTGGAATGCATTACCTAGTGCAACTCTGGCTGCAGATGCGTCATAATTGATCCAAAACGACACCCAGGACAGAATTGTAATCAGTGTGGAAGGCATGTAGGTTTGCAAAATGAAGTAACCGATGTTTCTTTTTAGACGAAAACTTAGTGACAGTCGTGGGTATGCCCCTGAATGGAAAAAAATAAAAGAAAAAAATCAGATGGTCATTTGGTTGGCTCCATCTTCCTTCTCAGCACCCCTAGTACATTTTGGGGGAAACTTCTCACCTGTTGTGAATTCCACCTTTTTGGACACCATCTTGTAATCAACAATTGAAAACTGAGGGAGCTCAATTTTATTCACTCCTGTTACTGCGCCCTCTCCTCCATTCCAGTAAAACTCAATGTCATCAGTGGTGTAGCCATCTGAAACGAAGAAACAGCATAGTTAGATAGAGTTCAGTTGGCCTAGAAATTCCTTTTGAAGACAGTTGGGGATCTGAGAAAAAATTCCCAGTGATTGATGATAAGATGATGTTTTAAATCAGGATGACAAAAGAGATTTGTTGAGTGCTATTTCTGATAGGCTGGTTGTGGTTGCATTGAGCAGATGGACACCGCTGGCCTCGGTGAACATAGGCTCTGTGATCATTCAGTGATATCCTCTATCACTGCTGCATATTTACTCTCCTTGTGTCTACCAGTGTAGATTGGAGGATGCCGGGATTCTACGTGTCTTGGCGTAGAAGACGCTTAAGAGTGCCTTAGACTGCAAGGAGATCAAACCAGTCAATCCTAAAGGAAATCAACCCTGAATATTTATTGGAAGAACTGATGCTGAAGCTGAAGCGCCAACACTTTGGTCACCTGATGCAAAGATCCAACATGATGGAAAAGACTCTGATGCTGGGAAAGATTGAAGGCAAACGGAGGAGAGAGCAGAGGATGAGATGGTGAGATAGCATCACTGACTCAAGGGACATGAATTTGAGTACACTCCAGGAGACAGTGAAGGACAGAAGAGCCTGGTGTGCTGCAGTCCCTGGGGTCGCAAAGAGTTGGACACGACTTAGTGACTGAACAACATTTAATCACAACAAGTATAATAATAGAGCACATATTTGTTAAGAGAGAAAGAAAGAATATTCTTGTTAGAAATATATTCTTGTTAGAAATTCTTGTTAGAAAGAATAAAGGGATGAAGTATAATGAAAGAACAAATTGGTTCAGATCTGTTAAATGATCTAGACATTCAAGATAGCAGTCTCTTTTTTTAAAAAAAATAAACTTAGGCAAGCTTCTATTTATATCTTTTGATTATAGCTAATATATATGTATATATATATGTGAAAATTTTAGGAACCATGTGATTTTTTGATGATATTTTTATATCTTAATACTTATGAGAGTGAGCTTTAAGTAATTTAGGAGAACATGAGGAGGATTATAGATTGTGGCAGAAGGGTCTATCCTGAAATCTATTCTCCCTTTCATTTTTGCTCCCACTTCCCAGTAGTCTATTTAAGGTTATAGAATAGACCATATATTATCATATATTAGAATACCTTGCATAAAAACAATGAACTGATATATCCAAAAGTCTAAAATTCACTTAAGACATAAAGAAGGCTATATTTGTATCTATCTTCTAGAGACAAAGAGAGTCTTTCTAAGTTTCTTTTCTTTTTTATTCAATCCTTTTGTTTTCAGCCTGTATTCTTATCTTCAAGCTCTGCACTGATATCCGCCTATCCCAAAGACCTGCTGTTCTCCCCTCTTCAGAGGAGAAGCCTCTGGTCATGGAGTGGAGGTGTGGGACTAGGGGTCTGGAGATTTAATTGATTAGACTCTCTGTTTTTCTGTTAATAGTCCCACCTACATCCCTCCTGCCAAAGCTATTTTATTAGGCAATTCCTGAGCTTTTTTTTTGGTGGGGAGGGGTCTGTGTATAAATCTGTTTACCTGCTAAGTTTATTTTTTATTTATATTCACCTCAAATAAAAAAGCATCCAATTCTTTTCCATTTAGAAAGGAGAGAACCGGGGGACTAGAAGCTTGGGTACTTGGATAGGGGTTAGAACAGTGAGATTAAGGAAGAAAGCTGGGTGTGGGGATTTGGTGGGGCCTATTTAATGAAGGCTGCTACCACTTGTGTGACTATTTAGAGTAACTGCTGCTTTCACAGTCTTCTAATAAGATGTGTGTGTGTGTGTGCTAAGTCACTTTGCAACCCTATGGACCATAGTCTGCTAGGCTCCTCTGTCCATGGGATTCTCCAGGCAAGAATACTGGAGTGGGCTGCCATGCCCTCCTCCAGGGGATTTTCTGAACCCAGGGATCTAACCCACATTTCTTATGTCTCTTGCATTGGCAGGCAAGTTCTTTACCACTAGCACCACCTGGGAAGCTCTTAATAAGAGGTAACATGAACGTGTTAGTTGCTAACTTGTGTCCGACTCTGCGATGCCATGGATTGTAGCCTGCCAGGCTCCTCTGTCCATGGAATTCTCTAGGCAAGAATACTGGAGAGGACTGCCATTCCCTTCTCTAAGGGATCTTCCTGACCCAGGGATCAAACCCAGATCTCCAGCATTGCAGTCAGATTCTTTACCATTTGAGCCATTCCCTTAATAAGATGTAGGAGAATTTTAAAAGTGGAGAGAGAGAGAGAAACAGAGAGAAAGAGAGAGAGAGAGAGAGAGAGAGAGAGAGAGAGAGAGAGATGACTACCTCTTGTGCATCAGTAGGGGAATGACAGCTTGCCTGGAGCCCACCATGCTTTCCACCTAGAACACTGTTTCCATTTAGGGTGCTCTGGCTATTGGGTCCAAACCCCAAGGGATATGCAAGACAAACACAACAGTATTTGTAAGAAAACCCAGTCATCCCAGGGAAGCAAAACAACCAGAACATTCAAAATAGATGTCATCTCATGAGAAGAAGTGTTGGAGAAAGCAGACAAGAGTATGAACTTCTCATTTCCCACCCTTATTCAAAATTTGGGAACACATAAGGATATATGATTAGCATGGAAAAAGTTCCTTACTTCCTTGTTCTGAAACCCATGCTGCTGCTGCTGCTGCTAAGTCGCTTCAGTCGTGTCTGACTCTGTGCGACCCCATAGACAGCAGCCCACCAGGCTCCTCTGTCCCTGGGATTCTCCAGGCAAGAATACTGGAGTGGGTTGCCATTTCCTTCTCCAATGCATGAAAATGAAAAGTGAAAGTGAAGTCACTCAGTCGTGTCCGACTCTTAGCCCATGCTGCTGCTGCTAAGTCACTTCAGTCGTGTCCGACTCTGTGCGACCTCATGGACGGCAGCCCACCAGGCTCCCCCACCCCTGGGATTCTCCAGGCAAGAACACTGGAGTGGGTTGCCATTTCCTTCTCCAATGCATGAAAGTGAAAAGTGAAAGTGAAGTGGCTCAGTCGTGTCCAACTCTTAGTTGACCCCATGGACTGCAGCCTACCAGGTTAGGCTTTAATAGAAATGTGTGTTAGATGAATTGATGAGAAGATGCCACTGATGAGGCCAGATTAGTGGCTTGGATGACAGTTTGAACAAATTACAGAGAAGTGGAAAATATAAGGGCCAATATATGAATAGTGGGCATGAGTGAAAGAAGAAGAGGAGCTGTAACACACAAAACCAAAGACAAATTTCCCTGAATTTAATAACTAAACTATTTTGTCTATTGAGGGGCTCATTATATCAGACAACCCTGATATCATTCCTGAACTCTAAGGTAAAATAATAATTTTACAATCTTCCAGACACAAAATAGAGGGTGTTTTCACAGGAAAAGCTATTGGACTTCAGATATACAGCTTTAGAAAGGAAGGGATTATAGAATAACAATTCAGAACAGCTAGTGTAAAAGCAAAAGGGCAGCAACTCAGAGACTCAAGAGTCCCATTCTCTGCTGAAATACCACTTCCTTCCAGAGAAGATATATAAAGATCCGAGAACATTACCCAGGGACCTATTTGAGGAAACTATTCTACAGAGGACTCCAGTCAAACCAAAGGAATCAGGATGGATAACTAGGATATCATCAGGGAAAGCACTTTGGAAACAGGGGGGCTGGGAAGAATTTTAAGACAACTTTGCTCAAATCTATGGAAATGCATTTGAAAATTTGAATAAAACATAATTTTGTTATAAGAAAAGCATTTGCTAAAGCTTGAATCAGGAGGCAGAAGATCAAAATACATGTAGATGTGTGGCTGAGTCCTTTGCTGTCCATGGAAGCTATCACAGCCATACTCCAATATAAAATAAAATAATTTAATTAAACAAACAAACAAAAAGCTTGATATTACCCCTTACAAACAAGCACCAGATTCCAACAGTTAAGAACTGAGAATTCTGTTTCTACTTAAACAATTCCAAAGTATAAGCTAAGAATAAAAACTTTCAAATTATTTTCATAAACAGAACATATTAGTGAAACAAGATCCAGCAGGACATTAAATAACAATGTATAACATAATTAAATAAACAATGTTTACTCCAGGAGTGCAAATATTCAATATTAGAAAAATTTAGTAATATACTTCATTATATTAACAGATCTAAGGAGAAAAAAAGCATATGATTATATACCACAGGTGCTAAAAAGGCATTTGACAAAATTTAATAGCCAGTCTGTTTTTTTAACAAAACAAACACCACCAATAAATATGACTATATGGATATTTCCATAATGTGGTAAGATATAACTTTCTCAGTCTCAAAACCAGAATCATGTTTATTGTGGAAATAGTGGACTATTCCCATGAAAGTTAAGAACAAAATAAGAGTGTCCACTGTTAGTGCTATTATTTTTAACATTGTTATGGAAACACTAGCCATTAAGTAAGTGAATGAAAATTTTGAACTACAAAGTTCGAAAACTGCTGGTTACGTACACAGGGTTAAAACAGCAAAAGAGACACTGATGTATAGATCAGTCTTATGGACTCTGTGGGAGAGGGAGAGGGTGGGAAGATTTGGGAGAATGGCGTTGAAACATGTATAATATCATGTATGAAACGAGTCACCAGTCCAGGTTCAATGCATGATACTGGATGCTTGGGGCTGGTGCACTGGGACGACCCAGAGGGATGGTATGGGGAGGGAGGAGGAAGGAGGGTTTAGGATGGGGAACACATGTATACCTGTGGTGGATTCATTTCGATATTTGGCAAAACTAAAACAATATTGTAAAGTTTAAAAATAAAATAAAATTTAAAAAAAAAGAAAAAAAAAAAGAAAACTGCTGGTTAAAGTATTAAGATTAATTATACAATTGCATATCCAGTAAGCCCTAAAGAATTAACTGAATGACTATTACAAACAATAGAATTGGTATGATTATGGGGTACAAAATTACTACACAGAAATGAGTGGTTTTCTTATATAAAACAAAAATTTACAATGACTGTTTTTAAAATAGAGACAAGAAATATCTAGTAATAAACTTAGAAACAGGCAAGACTTACATAAAGCAATATTTGAAACACTTTTGAAAAGCACAAAAGAAGCCTTGAACAAATAAAAAGGCATACCATATTTCAAATAGGAAGACTCAACATCATAAGTTCGTTTATAATTTAATGTGATTGCCTAGTAATACCAATGGGCTTTTTTTGGAGGGGGAGGAACTAGACAAAAGTGATTCTAAAATTAAAATAAATAGATTAGACAATCTAAGACAACTGTAAAAATTAAGACTCTTGACTTTGTGCTACTAACCTTAGCTTGACAACCAGGCACGAACTTATGTGTGTGTGTTACTCATTGGATGAGTAGGCATTTATTGAGTGCAGACTATGTGCTGGGAATGGAAAGTTACCATGGTTACAGTAGTGAATGAAACTGACATGGCTCCTGCCCTCTTGGAGATTGCATATTTCATGTAAAATGTTACATATTTCACCACAAAATTCCTTTCTAAATCTTTCTGTGTGGATTGGTTTCCTTTAGTACATGTTCTAATATTTAGGAAAGCTAAAACTACAGTTGCCAAGGTAAAAGATTTAGGTACCCTTATTAAATGAATTTAAGTGATGTCAAAGGTGATATTTGAGCATTCATTTTGGTGCAGCTCGTACATTATAGAGCGGGCTCTGGAACCAGGAATCCTGGTTTTAACTTTCTGTGGTTCTGGAGTCAACATGATGGCAGGAGCTACCTGTTCACCAGCTTCCTGATTGCGGTGAAGTGCTCAGGCCCCATGGTAGGGCCAGTCTGCACTGTGGTGCTGGGAGTCATTTCTAGTTGCCCGGGCTAGCCTAGCCTACTACTTCTGTTTTTTAATTTTGTAAGCAGCACTTCCTTATTAAATCTCTTTCTGCTTGTTGCCAAATGGGCTTCTATAACAATTCTGCAACAAAAATCTAGATCTATATATTGTCTTTGTCTTCTAGGGAAGAATTATTTCCTCCAGATTTGGGATTACCAGAGCTTCCATTAAAACCTCTGCCGTGGCCTCTGCTGGTCATTCATTCGCTGTTTCTGTGTCTCACATCCTGCTTTCTAAACTCTGTTCTGTACCTCTGGGGCTGGACTCTGTCTCTCTTGCTTCCTTTAGATGCCCCTAGGAAGAACAGGCTGAAGATTAGAAGGTAGAAGGGGAAGGAAAGGCCCTTGATTCTGTCTCCGACAAGGTGGCGGTTGCGTTGCTGGCAGTCGCTGCTGGGACAGTGGGGTGATTCCAGACTCTCGCAGCACCTCTTTTGGCAGCTCCACCAACAACCAGGACAGCATTTCTAATAGGATCCAACAGATGCAGGCTCATGGCGCTTGCCTCTGGCTTTTGCTCCCTTAACACCCTTTTCTCTTTTTTCTCTCTTGCTTTTCCAGCTCTTTCATCCAGTCTTTGTAATCAATTCTCTCTATTAAGTCCCCCTTTTTAAAAATTAATGAATTTATTTTGAAGCTAATTACTTTACAATATTGTAGTGGTTTTTGCCATACATTGACAAGAATCAGCCATGGTTGTACATGTGTCCCCCATCCTGCATGCACGCCACCTGCCTCCCCATCCCATCCCTCAGGGTTGTCCCAGTGCACCAGCTTTGAGTGTCCTGTTTCATGCATCAAACCTGCACTGGTTATCTATTTCACGTATGGTAATATACATGTTTCAATGCTACTCTCTCAAATCATCCCACCTGCACCTTCTCCTACAGAGTCCAAAAGTCTGTCCTTATATCTGTGTCTCTTTTGCTGTCTAGCATATAGAGTCGTCATTACCATCTTTCTAAATTCCATATATGTATTAATATACTGGATTGGTGTTTTTCTTTTTGACTTACTTCTCTGTATAATAGGCTCCAGTTCCATCCACCTCATTCCCTTTTTGAAAAACCTTGAGTGGTTTCTGCTTTCCCACTGAGTTTCTGTCAACACATGGTACATCTTATTGTGCAAATATTTTATCTGTTTACATAGTTTTGTGTTTATCTCTGCCTTTTGTCTCCTCCATCTCTCATTATATTATGTACTTTTTGAGAGCAAAGACCTTCTTTTATTCATTAAAGCAATTCTCGAATCCTAGAACACATTTTGCCCATAGTTATGTATCCAATATATGTATTTGTGAATAAATGAATTTATGAATGCTGTTTGCTGCTTAGGGGTCTGCATTTATTGTCTCAAACTGGTAACCTGATATATAATTTATTTGGTAGCATTTTTGAGTCAGATACACTTTTGATTACAGTGATTCTGCCTACAGGAGCATTACAGGTGGGTCTGGGCCCCAAGGAAATGGAAAAAGCTGCTTATTAATTTTAGGCTTATTGAGTAACTAGGTGATAAATTACAACCTCAGGCTGATCTTCAAGTTGTGGGATTCTATGGGAGAAATATGTAAGCAATATCTAGAGTTGAAGGACCAGAGATGGTTCAGTTTGGAATTGAGAGGGGAGAAGATAGTAGTGAGCTTAAAATTTCTCATTGCCCCCTCTTCTGCAGGGCAGCAGAACCCTTCAGTGCCAGGCCCAATAGCAGAGCAGGAGTACGGCTATCAGTCACTGTGAGTTTTAATAGGATTTAATGATTTATACAGTCAGTGGTCTGGGTCTGTATTCCCAAGCTCCCTTGACTTTGTTTAACTAGAACCTCGTAGGCTGAGTGTTCAAGGCACTGAGATAATTACAGATGATTTTGGGGGAAAAAAATAATGCTCACTCCATTTTAGGTAGAAGTGTGAGTTCTCATGGGAACAATAATGGCAGCCGGATCCAAAGGAAAGAAGAGAGGCCTAGAAATAAACTATTATTCAAAGATTACACGAGGACATTTTGCCACAGAGAGCGAACATCAATTTACTCACACCCAAACAACCTATTTACCAAAGGTTCCCTTTATGAACCAGTGACTTCACACAGTGTCTCAAAGCCTGAACACTTGGAAACCAAGGATATTGTTTCCTAGCAACAATAACCACGCAGAAGCTCTCAGAATTTCCTCTCAGCCCCTGGGGACTTCTTAGTGGTGCAGAAAGTACAGATAAAATTAAGTTGATGTCAGTGGATAAAGATGCATGGAGCTAGTACAAATGTACAAGGAACTGGATGTTAGTATTTCTCTTTACTTCTTGAAACACTCTATTTTGGATGCATTTTCTAACTAGGAAATAAAAATTACTCCCTGCTGTGCTTAATAGAGCTGGGAAGATGGTCTAAAATTGTACTGAACTGTGTTTTAGAGAATAGAGAGATTTCAGCTTCTAATCCACAAGTGGACATAAGTAAATGTATTTTCCTCTGTGGCGTGGCCACAGCCTTATCGCAAGTTTCACAGTGTGGGGCTTGATTGGTTTAAGCCAGTTGTTAAAACTCCATCCTCTTTGCTATGGTGATTGGCTCACGGTTAAGCAATAAGTCATGTCTAAAACAATTAGGTTATAGCAGTCTCCTGGCCACCTTTTTTGCTTGGAAATATGTGTGTGACCCAAGTTGATCCTGTCCTAGAGAAAGCTAGGAATTGTGCTTAAAATTTGGAGGAGAGAAGTTCTCCCTTTCTCTTTTAGCTGTAGGTAAGTAAGAAATGCTCAGTGGAAAGTGGCCAGTCTAGCTATGAAAGCCGGTTTCTTCCCTTCTTGTTTATGCCAGTCATTATTAGCACCTAATTGAAATCACTCGTGATCAAGATTTTAGTTGACCTATTGAAATAGATTTAGTAGTCTGCCCCTCTCTACCTGCCCCTCATGCTACCTTCCACATGAGGGCCAAAATATTAGGAATTTATCAACATCTCTGGTCTAGGAGCTATGTAGATCCTTCCTATTACAAAGTTATTAGATATTTGTAATGGTGCATCTCTGAAGCAGATAAGAAATCTGTCTCTGTTCTTTTTTTTTTTTTTTTTCCTGTCTCTGTTCTTAGCCGCTCACTCAGTCATGTCCAACTCTTTGCAACTCCATGGACCATAGCCTGCTAGGCTTCTCTGTCCATGGGCAAAATTACTTAAGTGGGTTGCCATGCCCTCCTCCAAGGGATCTTCCCAACCCAGGAATCGAACCCAGGTCTCTCATATTGCAGGCGGATTCTTTACCATCTAAACCACTAGAAAGCTGTTGCTGCTGCTGCTGCTGCTAAGTCGCTTCAGTCGTGTCCGACTCTGTGTGACCCCATAGACGGCAGCCCACCAGGCTCCCCTGGCCCTGGGATTCTTCAGGCAAGAACACTGGAGTGGGTTGCCATTTCCTTCTCCAATGCATGAAAGTGAAAAGTGAAAGTGAAGTCGCTCAGTCGAGTCTGACTCTTCACGACCCCATGGACTGCAGCCCACCAGGCTCCTCCGACCATGGGATTTTCCAGGCAAGAGTACTGGAGTGGGGTGCCATTGCCTTCTCCGACTAGAAAGCTAGTTGGATCTAATCCTTTAAGTGGCTCCAAGTCTATTGTAGCACTTACTCTAAAGGCTACTTGGGATTCCTTTCTCACTTATCTCTGTATCCTAAGAAGCAATAAAGCAACCAGGGAAGCCAGATTTTTAAAGCATTCTCACAAGTATTAAGAAACTGTAGGTACAAATCTAGGCAACAAGCCACTTTATAACTGACTCCTACCTGATGACTCACCATTTGAGTTGTCATCCTGTCCCTAGGAATGGCACTCTTACTATTTTCTTAGTCAACCCAACAGTTAATTAGATTTCTAGGTAATCATTAGAAAATATGTCTGTATAATAAGTAAAAATTCATCTTTTCTGAGAGCATTCACCATCTGATCTTTATCTACCCCTTGTGCCAATAGAAAACAAGCCAACTACATTTCTTATGTGACAGTACCTCTTATGTTTGAGCACACATCTGGTCATCCCTTTCATTGTTTCCTTCTTTAGGTTCTGGTCCTTCCCAGGATATACTCAACCTATGAAACCTCTCCTCTCAGTAGTTGCCAGGTTGCTGATATACTCCTTGAACCATGGGAACCCCAACTGAGGGGTGGCCATGTCTACCTCATCCCTTACCCCTCCTTTTGCATTATCTGGCAACTTTTCCTGTTGAACTGACTCACCCCCACGATTAAACCTGCCCTGGTCATTGATCCACTTCTGAGTGATTTAGAAATTCAGCAGCATCAGATTTGGAATTATGTCACATCCTTAGATTTGAAATCTTCAAGTCCAGGTTGCTGGTTTTGTAAGCATTCCTTGAGAGGTCCTATGCTATTTCCAGCCAGATCTAAGATGCTCAAGAAGCAGAGTCAGGATTCTCAGTCTTCTTCTCATGCTGGTCAAACCTGGCCAGTTCCTATGTTTGCCCAATGTGTAAATTTCAAGAATGACTTTCCAAAAGACCTGCTCCTTCATATCTGATTGTTTAATACGGCATAATCCATTAATGTTGTCTATATTTGGTCATCCACTTTTAAAGGCTTTTAGATCCCAAGTGCCTTTGCTTTTAGAGACAGCTTCCCACTTTATTTTCAATTATTAAAATGTATTCACATTTCATGTTAAACTTAATTTATGTGTCACTAATAAAAGTACTAATAAAAAAAGTGAAAGTGAAGTTGCTCAGTCGTGTCCGACTCTTTTCGACCCGTGGACTGTGGCCCACCAAGCTCCTCCGTCCATGGGATTCTCCAGGCAGGAATACTGGAGTGGGTTGTCATTTCCTTCTCCAAATTAAAAAAGTCACCAATAAAAAAATAAAACCACTAGAACATTCAGGTAGGACCTAAATCAAATCTCTAACGATTATACAGTGGAAGTGAGATGTAGATTTAGGGGACTAGATCTGATAGACAGAGTGCCTGATGAACTATGGATGGAGGTAGGTGACATTGTACAGGAGACAGGGATCAAGACCATCCCCAAGAAAAATAAATGCAAAAAAGTAAAATGACTGTCTGAGGAGGCCTTACATATAGCTGTGAAAAGAAGAGAAGGCAAAAAGCAAAGGAGAAAAGGAAAGATATACCCCATTTGAATGCAGAGTTCCAAAGAATAGCAAGGAGAGATAAGAAAGGCTTCCTCAGTGATCAGTGCAAAGAAAAAGAGGAAAACAATAGAATGGGAAAGACTAGAGATATCTTCAAGAAAATTAGAGGTACCAAGGGAACACTTCATGCAAAGATGGGCACAATAAAGGACAGAAATGGTATGTACCTAACAGAAGCAGAAGATATTAAGAAGAGGTGGCAGGAATACACAGAAGAACTGTACAAAAAAGATCTTCATGAACCAGATAATCATGATTGTGTGATCACTCACTTAGAACCAGACATCCTGGAATGTGAAGTCAAGTGGGCCTTAGAAAGCATCACTACAAACAAAGCTAGTGGAGGTGATGGAATTCCAGTTGAGCTATTTCAAATCCTGAAAGATGATGCTGTGAAAGTGCTGCACTCAATATGCCAGCAAATTTGGAAAACTCAGCAGTGGCCACAGGACTGGAAAAGGTCAGTTTTCATTCCAATCCCAAAGAAAGGCAATGCTAAAGAATGTTCAAACCACCCCACAATTGCACTCATTTCACATGCTAGCAAAGTAATGCTCAAAATTCTCCAAGCTAGGCTTCAACAGTACATGAACCGAGAACTTCCAGATGTTCAAGTTGGATTTAGAAAAGGCAGAGGAACCATAGATCAAATTGCCAACATCTGTTGGATTATCAAAAAAGCAAGAGAGTTCCAGAAAAACATCTATTTCTGCTTCATTGACTACGCCAAAGCCTTTCTGTGGATCACCACAAACTGGAAAATTCTGAAAAAGATGGGAATATCAGACCACATGACCTGCCTCTTGAGAAATGTGTATGAAGGTCAGGAAGCAACAGTTAGAAGTGGAAATGGAACAACAGACTGGTTTCAAATAGGGAAAGGAGTACATCAAGGCTGTCTGTTGTCACCCTGCTTATTTAACTTATATAGAGAGTACATCATGAGAAATGCTGGGCTGGAAGAAGCACAAGCTGGAATCAAGATTACTGGGAGAAATATCAATAACCTCAGATGTGCAGATGACACCACCCTTATGGCAGAAAGTGAAGAAGAACTGAAGAGCCTCTTGATTAAAGTGAAAGAGGAGAGTGGAAAAGTTGGCTTAAAGCTCAACATTCAGAAAACTAAGATCATGGCATCCAGCCCCATCACTTCATGGCAAATAAATGGAAAAACAGTGGAAACAGTGGAAGACTTTATTTTTATGGCCTCCAAAATCACTGCAGATGGTCACTGCAGCCATGAAATTAAAAGACGCTTACTCCTTGAAAGAAAAGTTATGACCAACCTAGACAGTGTAGTAAAAAGCAGAGACATTACTTTGCCAGCAAAGGTCCATCTAGTCAAGGCTATGGTTTTTTCAGTGGTCATGTATGGATTGAGGGTTGGACTATAAAGCAAGCTGAGCACCAAAGAATTGATGCTTTTGAACTGTGGTATTGGAGAAGACTCTTGAGAGTCCCTTGGACTGCAAGGAGATCCAACCAGTCCATCCTAAAGGAGATCAGTCCTGGGTGTTTATTGGAAGGACTGATGTTGAAGCTGAAACTCCAATACCTTGGCCACCTGATGCGAAGAACTGACTCATTGGAAAAGACCCTGATGCTGGGAAAGATTAAAGGAGGGAGGAGAAGGGGATGACAGAGGATGAGATGGTTAGATGGTATCACCAACTCAATGGACATGAGTTTGAGTAAACTCCGGGAGTTGTTGATGGACAGGGAGGCCTGGCATGCTGCAGTCCATGGGGTCACTAAGAGTCAGTCCATGGGGTCGCCAAGAGTTGTACATGATTGAGTGACTTTCACTTTCACTTTTCCTTTATGTATTTTGGATCCAATAATTTAAGATCTTTGATAAACTCATAGTATGTAGATATTTTGCCTATAGTACTTGATGGTGAAATGATTTTGCTGGAGCCTAGATACCAACTGGGCTCTAGTACACTGCCTAAGATCTCCTTCTATGTTTTCTTTATTTGAAATACATTCAGTTTCTCCTAAATTTACCACTGGTGGGAATTCTGCTGCCATCATCAGATCTTCTGATCCTGACTGTGGCTTGTTCTGACATGTAAACTGGCTCCCACCCGGAATTTCTCAAGATGAAATTGTCTGGCAGGTTGGACTGCATGCACTAGCCTTCCCCGTGGGTGATTCAGGTGCCTCTCTCAGGCTGAGCCTGTCTGACCCTGTCTGACCTCCTTCCCCTACCATTTTTTCTGGCCTCATACTGATGAAGTTCCCACATGCTTTCTGCCATACCTGTCCAAATCACAGTCTTCTTGGTATAGCTAGCTAGCAAAGAGCAATGCTTTTCTTATTCTAGTCACCTGTTAAAGCAGCACAAGTTTAAATGAGCTTTTTGACAGTCATATTATTTTTTCCCTTTGGATTCAAACATAGGATCTAATATAGTCCCCATTAAATTGATCTAATTCAATTTGACTTGCTGTTGAGATTTTTTTTTAATATTTATTTGCTTACCTGTGCTTCATGTTTTCTTCAGATTTGATAAACATGCCTTTTTATCATTATTCTCTTGATTAAGACAAATGTGGGATGTCAGAGACAAAGATAGAGCTCTGTTATAGTCTATTGGCAATATTCCTTTAGATTGATATAAAAAATCTTTAATCAGCATTTTTCAGGGTGGCATCATCATCTATTCATTAAATATTCACCTAATGGTTTTAGCTTTGAGTCTCTATCTCCATATGTATCAGTATCAAGTCTATTTTGACTTGTGTTTGGAGAAATCAAGCTACTTCTGTGGATTACTGAGAACTTTTCTATGGGATCTGGGGCTAGAATCTTTCCCAGACTGAATCAGCTTTATCAGCCTAAGTGTCTTTGAATTTGTCTTCGAACCTTCTGGAACGTGGAGTGGTGTATTCCATTCTGTCAACACTATACTTGTTTAGTGTACTAATGGTGTGTAGGCTCATGATAATAACTTTCCCTTCACAATGCCCAGCTAATGGAGCTATATTGAATTAATGTATGTGGCCGCATATGTTTTAGGCAAATTATTGGTTAAAGATCAGAATCAGGGTTACTGTATGGCCAAAATCACTGGTGAAGTAGAAGATAATCACATCTGGAAATGCTAAAATCTTACTATTAAGTGTTTGTCTTATGTGTTTTTTTACCAATGGAAGTTACTCAGTACAGATAACTACTAGCCATCTGCATTTTATTGTCTTAATAGTCAAAGGAGAATATTTTATATCTCAAAAAATTCTTATCCATCTCTTTTTAACTTACATAAATTTCAATGTAGTTAATAGTGGTATCTCTTTATGTGCTGACAATGGATTTTTTTATTTTAAAAAACTTACATGTGAATATATAAAAATCTTTTAAAAATAGAACCCCAGTAAATTATTTTTTTTTATGTTCTAAAAAATGCCTAAATGTAAGTTCAAATCTGTGAAAATTATTTGTATGCCCTGTAGAGGGCAGTCAAGACCTTCCAGATTTATAGGCAGAGACAGGATAGTGTCTGAACAGTTGATTATTTTCAATTGCAGGAGTTTTACATTTTTCCTGACTATTTTAGCTTTGGATAACTGATTCCCACAAGGTTTTATTTTAAAATTCATTTATGTTAAATAACACTAGAATAATTCTGATTAATATATCTAGTCACAGATTCATAGTTTTAGCTAGAAATACATACAACTCTAATTGCTACTAGAATGACTATAACAAATGACTTGTTTCGGTATATTTAATGGTTAAGTTGTAATCTCACTACATCTTCAAAAGTACAGACTATGCTAGTTTAGCCATGTACATGAGTTAACAAACATTTATGTGTAGAAAATGGACCCATCCTTCACATATCTTATTATTATTATGCAACTCGTAGCAATAAAATGCACTGAACTAAAAATCAGCCTTCTATCAGGTCAAAGTTAATTTTAATTTATGTTAACTAACTTGCCTAGTTCCTAATTTCTTTTATCTATAAGCTATGTCTTTTAGTTTCATTTACCATATCAATCACATTCAGACACCGTTTACTGAGACCCATTCCATTCAGTTTCTAAATGATGCCTTCTACATTTGTGAATGAAGAGTATGTAGTCCCTGCCTGGATTTTCACAAATACGTTGCACACAACATACAGTAATAAATATAGTAGCCTTAGGAAGCATCACTATGAACAAAGCTAGCGGAGCTGATAGAATTCCAGTTGAGCTATTTCAAATCCTAAAAGATGATGCTGTGAAAGTGCTGCACTCAATATGTCATCAAATTTGGAAAACACAGCAGTGGCCACAGGACTGGAAAAGGTCAGTTTTCATTCCAATCCCAAAGGCAATGCCAAATAATGCTCAAACTACCCCACAATTGCACTCATTTTACACGCTAGCAAAGTAATGCTCAAATTCTTCAAGCTAGCCTTCAATAGTACATGAATCGAGAACTTCCAGATGTTCAAGCTGGATTTAGAAAAGGCAGAGAAACCAGAGATCAAATGGCCAACATCCACTGAATCATAGAAAAAGCAAAAGAATTCCAGAAAAACATCTATTTCTGCTTCATTGACTATGCTAAAGCCTTTGACTGTATGGATCACAACAAACTGTGGAACATTTTTAAAAAGATGGAAATATCAGATCACCTTATCTGCCTCCTGAGAAATTTGTGTGCAGGTCAAGAAGCAACAGTTAGAGCAAGACATACACAATAGACTGGTTCAAAATTGGCAAAGGAGTACGTTAAGGCTGTCTATTGTCACCCTGCTTATTTAACTTCTATGCAGAGTACAATATGCAAAATGCCAGGCTGGATGAAGCACAGGCTGGAATTAAGATTGCTGGGAGAAATATAAATAATCTCAGATATGCAGATGATAGAAAGTGAGGAGGAACTAAAGAGCCTCTTGATGAAAGTGAAAGAGGAAGATGAAAAAGCTGGCTTAAAACCCAACATTAAAAGAACAAAGATCATGGCATCTGGTCCCATCACTTTATGGCAATAGATGAGGAAACAATGGAAACAGTGACAGACTTTATTTTCTCGGGCTTCAAAATCACTGCAGATGGTGACTGCAGCCATGAAATTGAAAGATGCTTGCTCCTTGGAAGAAAAGCTTTGACCAACTTAGCTATTAAAAAGAAGAGACATTACTTTGCTGACAAAGGTCCATCTAGTCAAAGCTATGGTTTTTCCAGTAATCATGTATGGATGTGAGAGTTGGACCATAAAGAAGGCTGAGTGACGAAGGATTGATACTATTCAACTGCGGTGTTGAAGAAGACTCTACAGAGTCCCTTGTACTGCAAGGAGATCAAACCTAAAGGAAATCAATCCTAAAGGAAAACCTAAATGAAATCAATCCTAAAGGAAATCAACCCTGAATATTCATTGGAAGGACTGATGCTGAAGCTGAAGCTCCAATACTTTGGCTACCTGATGTGAAGAGCTGACTCTTTAGAAATAAGACCCTGATGCTGGGAAAGATTGAAGGCATGGGGAAATGGGGATGACTGAGGATGAGATGGACTCAATGGGCATGAGTTTGAGCAAGCCCTGGGAGTTGGTGAAGGACAGGGAAGCCTGGCATGCTGCAGTCCATGGGGTTGCAAAGAGTCAGACACAACTGAGTGACTGAACAACAACAACAGCCAAGCTCTAGCGTTTAAAGGTGGTTGGTTTTATTTTCCGACAAGACAATAAATGGGCTTTTCTCTTGCAATTCTCAACCATTTTTGAATATCCCATGTTCTTTTGGATTTCCTTTAGGATCAAGTTGGATAGCTCTAGCAACTAGAAGGCCATGTGCTTTTGTGGCTCACAAACTATTATATGTTTTTGTATAATTTCTTGGCTTTTGAAATCCTTGTGAATAGAATGTTGAAGAGCTGACAGTTCACAGTTGTTTGTATCTACAATTTATCTGTGCTCATTCCCAAGTGCTAGATTGGTGTCATGGAGGTTATTGTGGCAGGCTTGTTGGGCACATTAATATCTGTATTTTAAAAATTGCATTTTGTCTGGGCATGACGGGGGAAAAAAAAAACCCTATCAGATTATTACTGGTTTTGCTGGAATTGATTTTTCACTCCCTGTAACTTGGCAGTTACACTGATGAAACATGTGGCTCACTGCCATTTTATTTATGTTGAGAGTTTTATTTCTGATGTCCATGAAATAAGGAGATAGGCAAATATAAATTTATCTTTGAAGATGCTTGACGTAGAAGTCTGAGAACAGCAGTTAGGAAAGGGCATTGTTCTAATGTTATTGCCTGATCTCAGGCCAGGGAAGAAAAATGGTGAGTATCATTTCATTTCAGAGGAGGGAAATGAAAGTACAGATTTCCATGACCTGGTTGGGAAAGCTGAATGTTTCCAAGTTTCTATCTGTGGAAAAGGGGCCAATAATCTGCAGTACCTGACTCATAGGGAAGGTAAAAAAGATTGTTTTTGCAGTTACAGCTACAGAGTGCTTCTTAGAAGCAATCTATCTTCAAAATACTTACAAGCATTACACAGGCATCACCTGTTGCTTCTGGATAGGTCTGTAGCCTTGTTCTCAACCAAGGGTGGCTTCCTCTGCCCAGGGGACATGTGGCGACACCTGAAGGCATTTTGGCTGTGACAACGTGCGGGATGGATGCTATACTAGTGACTAGAGGCCAGGGATGATGCTTGATGCTCTGCAATAGTCAGGGCCATGCTCTGCATGAATTATCCAGCCCAGCATGCCAGTAATGCTGATGTTGGGACACTTTGGTCCATAGCTAGAGGGTAGAATGTGCTTGGTAGAAGGTCATATTAAGACTATGGGGGAGGGGAGGGATGGATAGAGAGTTTGGGATCGACATGGACACACTGCTATATTTAAAATGAATAACCAAAAGGATCTGCAGTATAGCACAGGGGACTCTGCTCAATATTATGTATTAATACTAACTTAGACAGGAAAAGAATATGAAAAGGAATCTCAAATTCTGCTGCTGCTGCTGCTAAGTTGCTTCAGTCGTGTCCGACTCTGTGCGACCCCATAGACAGCAGCCCACCAGGCTCCCCCGGCCCTGGGATTCTCCAGGCAAGAACACTGGAGTGGGTTGCCATTTTCTTCTCCAATGCGTGAAAGTGAAAAGTGAAAGTGAAGTCGCTCAGTCGTGTCCGACTCTTAGCAACCCCATGGACTGCAGCCTTCCAGGCTCCTCCGTCCATGGGATTTTCCAGGCAAGAGTACTGGAGTGGGGTGCCATTGCCTTCTCCAAGAACTGTCTAGCACATAGCTAATAGTAAAGTTTCTTAAGAGGTAAAAAAAGAAAAGGCTATTTGTATTGATGATATGGCAAGTGGTTCATAATTTACTTAGATCTCATTCTAAGCAGACAGATCTTTCATGAAAGGAAGACATAGACTTCTTTTGTCCTCAAATCACAAATACAGTTTCTTATAATCTAAGGGCCTCAGACCAAGACAGTAAGATTGTGGTTACATGCTACTGGGGGCTGGGTAGAGGGAAAATTGACCTTGGGTAACCTGACTAACAAGCAAGGCAAATTCTTGACTCTTTGGTTTAAAAGACACTAGCCTGTAAGAGGAGAAGGAAATGGCACCCGACTCCAGTACTCTTGCCGAGAAAATCCCATGGATGGAGGAGCCTGGTAGGCTGCAGTTCATGGGGTCGTGAAGAGTCAGACACGACTGAACGACTTCACTTTCACTTTTCACTTTTGTGCATTGGAGAAGGAAATGGCAACCCACTCCAGTGTTCTTGCCTGGAGAATCCCAGGGACGGGGGAGCCTGGTGGGCTGCCACCTATGGGGTCGCACAGAGTTGGACACGACTGAAACGACTTAGCAGCAGCAGCAGCAGCAGCCTGAAAGAAGGATGTATAATTCTTTTCACCCTCAACTCTCCCAACACATAACATAATTTAAAGAGACTTCAAGGAAGAGAACAGGGGGAAAAGAGCAGAGAGGAAGGAAGAATCAGATGTGAATTTGGGAAGCCCCGGTTGCCTCTGCCCCTTCATGCTGGGTTCTATGGTGGGGGTATGATGCTAGACAGCTGCTTTAAAGTTCTGGATAGGAGTGGAGCCTGTGCTTTATGCTGAAGGCAAGCAAGTATTGCAGAAAGCATTATTCATCCCACTATTTATGACAACGGCTGCTTTGTTAAAGCTGCAGAGTGCTAGAGACAGCTCCATCTGAGTTTCTTGTGGGTTTTTAATAGTGGGGGAGGTTTCCAGAGGGTTGTGGTTGGCAGATGTGCCCTGGGAGAAAACTTGTGGTCGAGAAAGACATCTCAGTGTTACGTCATTGGAAGGATACAGCATGGACAGGGCTGAAAAACCCAGTTAAGTCTTGGGCATGTTGCTAGTGCTGCGAGCGTTCAGTGGGATCTGGACTGGCACCCACAGAATGCCTAGTTGCCATTAGAGTGAGACCTGATTTCACCTGTGCTGTGATGCAAACAGGAAAAGTTATCTCTGAGGTCAGAGGCTGGCCTAGGACCCAACGATGGAGCATAAAAGAAGAACAGCTCCTCTCTGACCCCCTGTGCAATGCACCCTAAGTAATTCCAGAGCTTAGGATCAGCCCCAGGGGGAGGAGTGGCACAAAAGAGCGACACTGCCCACAGACCAAGTCACATCCCCTCCGCCCCCCTGGCATTTACCCTGGTGTCTTCTGAGCTCACCGTCAACACCCAGGGAAGAGCATGAAGAAAGAAAGAGTCCTGGTGTTCCTGAGTCTACACCTGAGGGTTTGAGGAAGAGCTGAACTTGAGTGATTATGTAGAAATTATGAGAGTAATTTACATTTAAAATAAATTTTTAAATTTACACAGTTTAAAACTAAATGGATACATTTTAGTTTATAGATTGAAAATTTTACCTATATTAGCTGTATCTGTGGGGGGAAAAAGTATAGAGATTACGAAGTCTAGCGTCTTGTTCCTACTCTCTACACAGTCTCTAAAGGCCATATTAGAACCTGAGCAAAAAGATGCACAATTAGCATCTCATAAAACAACATAGCTGGGGCTGTAAGACTGGAATGGGTGAAAATTTCTTCCCAAAGAATCTCCATTTAGATGTTTTCAATCTTATGAATTGGTGCTCAATTTCCAGAAGTTCATGATATCAAAATAAGTATTTTAAAATTGTACTAGAAGAATCCTTTAGCATAGTCTTTTTTTATGCTATACTTTTGGATTTTTCAGCTGTACTTTGGTTTAATCCACATGATGCTGCCCAAAAGACCCTGAAACTGAAGATAATGGTGTCCACTGATCTAGATTGCTTTTAAGCAGGTACTCTGGTTATTAATTTTCATTCAAAAGGAAGTCTTTAGCTGGGTTATTTTTTTTCTAGAGATGAAACCAGTCTATCTTCCTCAGAATTCTTTGAGAAATTCCATATCAATATTCATCTTAAAAACCCACAGCTTGCCTATTTCTTTCTTGTTGAAGATTATCTTTTGCTAAAAAAGTATTAGTAAGCAACTGTTTGTTGATACCTGATTAGATGTTCCATGCAGTAAGACCTTTTAATTCTGAGGCAAGCAATATACATCATTCAACTCATACAACAGCCAGTTAGGAAGAAATTATTATCTCCATAGTAATCATTAGGATGCTGAGGTTTAGTCTGTTTAGGGAACACAGTCACAAACTATGTTAGGGCAGCATTTCTAAAATCTTTCTTCCCTACCACACTACCTAGGTTTATTCTTGTTAATTTATACTACTAATTTATACTTCTAGTTATATGCTATAGAAAGAATGACTCTGTACCTTACTAGGTTGAAGCTTATGAAAGTGCTGATATTTGACCTTTTATGGACCAAAGCCAGCAATTTCATGTGTGTAATCTTATTATAGTGCAGCATGCAGTGGCTCAGCTCAGGTAAAAAAGTGTGAGAGTCTGTGGACTGGTTTTGATCTATTACCCCATTCGTATCTCAGATTGTACTGCTAATCTGTAATCTTGAATAGAATGAGGAATTGAAAGGATATGCGTAAGTCATTTTGAATCCATCACCCCAGAAGGAAAAGATGTCAGAGCAGTTCTTATGTGATGGAGAGAAACAGACATGGAATTCTGGTCTCAGCTCTGCCACTTACCGCTTCTGACCTCTCCTAAGGTGGAGCCATGCTGAGTCTCAGCTACCTTTTCTGTGAAATGAGGCTAATCATAATGATCTCACAGAGATGTGATTACTGAAAAATTTAATTAAAAACAAAAGTGTTTATTGCATGCTTACTATGCCCAGGCATTGGGATGAGTTTTTGGTGCACACAGATCAATAAAATCTTTACTCTGCCTTTTATCCTAAAGGAGTTCATCACTTTCAGAGATAAGAGAAATAAATAAATACAATATAATGTTAAAAGTGCTAAAATAATGGAATGTACAAAATGTTACAGAAGCAGCAAGGAGGAAATGTAACAGTCATCCACTAGAGCAACTTGAGTGTGGAAAGCTCATGTGTCATTCAGTTCAGTTTAGTTCAGTCGCTCAGTCATGTCCAACTCTCTGCGACCCCATGGACTGCAGCACGCCAGGCTTCCCTGTCCATCACCAGCTCCTGGAGGTTGCTCAAACTCATGTCCATCGAGTCAGTAATGCCATCCAACCATCTTATTCTCTGTTGTCCCCTCTCCCCCTGACTTCAATCTTTCCAATGAGTCAGCTCTTCGCATCAGGTGGCCAAAGTCTTGGAGCTTCAGCTTTAGCATCAGTCTTTCCAATGAATATTCAGGACTGATTTCCTTTAAGATTGACTGGTTGGATCTCCTTACAGTCCAAGGGACTCTCAAGACTCTTCTTCAACACCGTGGTTCAAAAGTATCAATCTTTCATTGCTCAGCCTTCTCTGTGGTCCAACTCTCACATCCTTACATAACTACTGAAAAAACCATAGCTTTGACTAGACAGACCTTTGTCGGTAAAGTAATGTCTCTGCTTTTTAATATGCTGGCTAGGTTTCTCATAGCTTTTCTTCCAAAGAGCAACTGTCTTTTAATTTCATGGCTGCATTCACCATTTGCAGTGATTTTGAATGTTCATACTCTAATAAGCTTTTTACTAAATATTGGTTGAATAAATGAAGGATTCATGGACGTTGAGGAAGAAGATTGGGAATAGAACTTTTCTTTGCCTCTTTCATATCCTCACTGCCCTCTCACTAGTCAAATCATGTCAGCCTAACTGGTGTCTCTCTCCTCCTCTCATGAACTTCTTTCTGCAATAGCTTGTTTTATGTTTTATGGTAATTCAACAAAGAAGAAAAATGTATTCCTGGTATGATTTTAAACTGGCAAGACTGGAAAATATTTCAAATGCACAGCAAAGAAAACAAAAGAACAAAAAAGGCAACCTACAGGATGGGAGAAAATATTTACAAATCATATATCTGGATAAGGGGTTAATATCCAAAATATACAAGGAATTCATACAACTCAATAGCAAAATGCCAAATAATCCAATTAAAAAATTGTGCAATGAACCTGAATACACATTTTCTCATGACATAGAATTGGCTAACATGTATATGAAAAGGTGTTCAACATCATTAATTACCAGGGAATTACAATTCAAAATCACAAGGACATACCACCTCATACCTGTTAGAATAGCTATTATCAAAGAGAAAGATACCTTTTGGTAAGGATGTGGGGGGAATAAAAGAACTCTTGTGCACTGTTTATGGGAAAGTATATTGATACATATGATATGGAAAATATTATTGAGTTTTCTCAAAAAATAAAAAAAATAAACTACCTTACAATCCAGCAATTTCACTTTCAGATATTATCCAAAGCAGATGAGCTCATTATCTCAAAGGGATATCTGCATTCCCATGTTCATTGTACACACACACACATACCTAGATACTGTTTGCCATTTGTGAGCACAGGATGAACCTGCTGGATACTATGCTAAATGAAATAATGACACAGGAAGACAAATATCATCTGATCTCACTTACATGTGGAATTAATGGCTTACTTCCCAAATCAGCTGGGCCCTTTTAAGTTTCTAGCTTACCTGATCTCTCAGGTGTACTTATTGTTGCTGATTACTTTCTCTCAGAACCTCACCTTTTCTCAATTTTTTGAATTTTCATTTCTGTGCTCTCTTCTTGTCTGTCTCTGACAGTTTCTCTCCCTCTTGGGGTTTTCTCTCAAATCAAAAACTGTGATGTTCTTTAGAGAACATCCTAGTCTTCTTGGGTAATGCTTCCACTCTTGGTTTGAACTACTGATGATGATTTCTAAACCTTAAATATTTCTAGGATATAATTCTTGTTTGAGACTTAGACTTCAAACTTCCCACAATCCACCTGTCATCCTCAGATGAAAATTCCTCCCATAAAACTCAAAATGTTTATCACCTCATCTCCTAAACATTCTGTCCCTCTTCTGGTACCCCCACATTCCCAGTTCATGGCACTGCCATTCAACTAGTCACTTGTGGGAGCCCTCCTTGATTCTGTTTTGTCACTTACTGTGAATGATCCTACAAATTTTTTTTTTTTTTTCCATTCCTGGACACATAGAAGGTCATATTTCCCAGACCCACTGCAATTAGTCAGGGCCACGTGACTACTTCTAGTCAGTGGGCTATACCAACAAGAACAAAGAGATGATACGTATTCTTCAGGCCAATGTCTGAATGGTCTTTCCCTTTCAGTAATGACCCAAGAAGCATGCTCTTCAAGATGGTGTTGCTACAAGATTATAGAATCTCCATCTGCTGGGTCCCTGAGTAATTCTGTGGAAAAGAACCCTTCTTCCATAACAATTTATGATAGACAATGTAAACAGAGTAGAAGCCTCTGCTGTAAGTCATTGAAATTTTGCTGAGTGTTTCTGACTGCGGCATGACCTAGCTTTCCCACTGATACATTTACCTCATCTGATACATAAAAAGTCTTTCAAATTTCCTCCTCTCCTGTCTCTATTATCTTACTTCTATTCACCGTTGCTTTCTTGGATAGCTTTCACAGCCTTCTAGCTGGCTTCACTAAATAGTCAAATTTTTATCCTTTCAGATTCATCTTCGACACATCTACCAGGGTGCTTAATTTAAAATACAAATATGACAATGTCATTTGCAGCTTGAATCTTTTAATGATCCCTCATTACCTATAACAGTAATTTAAAAAGTTTGTTCCCTGGAACAGTTAATTGGTATCTGGAAAAAAAATTCCTAAAAGACTTATGTCTCTAGGTTCAAGAAGATTGTGTGGTAATGCACATTATCTTACAGGTTTACAAATGTACTGCAGTAGGAAATTAAAATATCATGAAGACATTAGTATAATTTGTTTTCAATAGTCCTTTCCCCCAATTATTGGACCCCTAATCATTTTAGAATACCTTCTAGCATCAGAGTAGCAGAATATTATCCAAGCTCTTTCCCCAGCTTCAAGGCTTTTTATGATCACCCTCTGTCTGTGCCTTGAGGGTCTTTTTCTACCACCTTCTACTGCACCATTTATGTTTCAGCAACATTGAATGTGTACAGATCTTGCACACACTGTCCATGGAAGAAGTTTGCATTTGGCAGTGCTATTTACTTCAACCCCAACCCCATGCCAGTCACTCACATATCTCACGGTTAGTCTTTCATACTGAGTTCAGAGGATGTTTGCTGCAGGAAGATGTCATGTAAGACCTAAAATTAAGGCTCTATATTGTGTGTTGCCTTGACATCTCATGAAATCAGGAGGGCTTTGATCTGCTCCTGTGGATAAGATCCCCTAGACAAATAACCCTCTTCATCATGGGGACCAGGCAAGGTCGTACGCGTCCCTGAGTAATGGGTTGTGGCTCCCTGTCAGCCTGTGGAGTTGTTTAAACAAGCCAATCATGTCCATACCACCCTATGGAAACCAGGGGCATCTCACCCTCCTAATACTACAAAGCCTGCTTCCCACAGCCCCTGATGGTTCACTGAGTGAACTGATGCTCCTGAGTGAAATCCTCATGCAGCCTTGCATGGCATATGGTGTCCTCCCCTAAGTGATTGATCAGCTGCTGCTGATGTCTTCAGTCTTCTGTCAGATGTCACATGTTCATGCCCTAGTGCAGGAATATCTCCCTTGCCAACAGAATGAATAGGAGGCGATTAAAACAGAGACCTTCCTCTCAATCTTATTTCATGTCTAGTTCAGTCTGGCCCCATTAGCACTTTGTATGTATTTTTCTTTAGACATATCACATTTCATCGTAACTGTGTCTTTATGTGTTGGTCGCTATATTAGAGTGTGAACTCCTTGACGTCGGACACCAGACCTTACTTACCCAGTACCTGCACCGTGTTTCTGCAGTGCTGCCGGTGAATCTGATGAAAATATTAAATAACGTATCTTTTGAGCACTTTTACAAACCACAGCTCAAGGCTCCACAAGGTTGGTATTGTCCCTTGTTCTAGAGATGAGGAATTTGAACCTAAACTGAGCAATCTGCCTTAAGACCATACAACATGTTAAGAGGCAGAACTGGATCATGGCCCAGGTATATCCCTTAAGCCTGTCATCTTTATATGTAGATGGATAAACTGCTCAGTCAGTGAGTCTGTGATGGGCCAAATGGTTTGGTGATGTGAAAATAAAACTCATGCAAATGAGACTTTCCCTTTGTCCCCAAGTTGGTGAATGGAATCTGAAACTGGGGCAAAAAGAGGAACAAAGGATCTAACATTCTGAAGATAACCACAAGCAGGTGGGACTGCATGTCCATTCCTGGGTCTCCTGGGAGGCAGCTGATTGTAATTTTAATTACCATAGCTACACCAGCCCAAATAAATAGAATGGAAGGAAGAAGAAAGAAGGTATGAAGAAAGAGGAAGTATAGGAGGAAAGGAAAGACTGAGAAAATTGTCAGAGTGTGAGTTAGCTAGTAAAGAAAGTGTTGGCTTTCTCTTCACTTCATTAAGGAGAGAAAAGGGAAAATCATTTAAAGATTGGGAATACCTGCAAGTCAGGGACACTCTGCACCTCATTTCCCTGTAGTGATTGTTTGCTTAGGCACAGACTCGCTGATATACCTGCCCCTGTGCTGGCAGGGAAAAGGCTGTGAGCTTGCTATCCTGGTAGAAAGAAAGAGGGTCAGCAGGGGAGGAGCCTGTCCTCCACTATTTGGCAATGTTAGGTTTCTAGCAGCTTAAATGGTCCATCTATGAACGTTGCCCTGCAGGGCAAGTGGACACAGTAGAAAGAAGTTTGGTGATTCCTAGGGTCAGTGTGCGTGTGTGTGTGTGTGTGTGTGTGTGTGTGAGTATGTATGGGGAGTAGGTTGGGGAAGGTGGTAGTTGGTGGCAATAGCTGTTCATCTTCATGTAAAGAAACTGTGGGAAGCCGCACACCTGTCCAGAGCTCACTCACATACCTAAAGACAGATCCAGTCCTTGGGTGCCTGCCATACAAAGGGCATGTTTGATCAGACAGGGTTAGTTGGAGAAGCACTGATATTTGGCACAGGACTGCAATCACTCAGCCATTAAGCAATGGCTATTGTCTTCCTCTGGGGCTTCCCACGTGGCACTAGTGGTAAAGAATCTGCCTGCCGATGCAGGAGACACAAGAGATGAGGGTTCGATCCCTGGGTTGGGAAGATCCCCCTGGAGTAGGAAATGGCAACCGGCTCCAGTATTCTTGCCTGGAGTAGTCCATGGGACCAAAAACAGTTGGAGTCCTGGGAGGAAGGCAAGCTGACAGACCTCACCCCTTTCCCTCTTGAAGTTCCTTCAGCTACAGCATGCAAAAGTGGGGTGAGTGGGGAGAGAATTTGAATTTTAAACAGGACTGAGTTTTTTTGGTAAATGACTGAAAGTGGCTGGAATGTTACGGATCTGGCTTGAGATGCAAGAATAGGAAAGAGAGCTTTATTAGCATGCAGGGGGCTAGGACTGGGGGAGGAAAATAGAATTTCTCCTTTGTATCCAATTAAGTTCTGTCTGTTCATCTAACTAGGCACCTAAGCAGACTTAAAGTGATAGCCTGGGTTGCGTCACATGAAGTGAATTTAATGGAATCAGGGGAATGTGGAAGAAACTTTTGGGTTCTCCTTAGGGGAACATCTGAGAACTCATTCTTGTTCACTGATTATGACCCACTTCTAAGCTTGCGGTTGTCCTTGGGAGGTCAAGCCCCCAAAGAGGCAACAGCCTAATTGTACTGGACCAAGACAAGCTGAAAGAAGTTGTTAAGTACTGCTGTCTGTTTGTAACATCCCAGATGTTTACCCACCTTGGAGTTCAGAACACACCTGCTCATTACCAGATGTACCCAGAAACCTCCTAGAAACCCAGATGTCACAAATATCGTGACGTTTCTTTTGTCATTAGCCTTAATTTTAGCCAGTTTAACCTTTACTTAATCATTATTCCTAGCATCACCTGAAGCTTTCGGTGATATGAAAAATGAAAGTGTTAGTCACTCAGTCGTGTCTGACTCTTTGCAAACCCATAGACTATAGCCTGCCAGGCTCCTCTGGATTCTCCACGCAAGAATATGGAGTGGGTTGCCATTCCCTTCTCCAGGGGATCTTTCCGACCCAGGGATTTGGTGATATAGCTTTAAACTAAAGGGGAGTTACTGGGATGCAAAAGATTTATTTTCCAAATTTGAAACAACTGTTTTTGTGTAGCTTGAGGACAGAAATAAAATTATATATGTGTCATTTTTTATGATACAGGAAATCAGTTTTGGGTGAGTTATTTAGGAAATTGAAGAGAAGCATCTCTAAGATATGTCTGTACTCAAATTTGAATTTTTGCTGTTTCTTTAGTGTGGGCTGTAAAATACAGTAAAAAGGAAAACAAAAACTGAAAAGATCAAGTCACAAAATAGCTACCTCTTTTTGCCTGTTTATGATCAGTCTTTATTCTTGAAGTTAGGAAAAATAAGCATTTTTTTCTATTACCATTTTATAGAATGCTGCTATCTTCACTTGTGTTATTATATTTTCATGGCACTAATCATCACACATACTTAAGAGGGTGCAAGGTTAAGCCAGAAGAAGTTCTGGGTAGGAAAAATATATTAGAACTAGAAGGGACTTTGGAAATTAACTCTCTCACTGAAGCCAAGGCCCAGAGAGAGAGTTAAGACTTGACTGAGCTCACACAATTAAATTAAGGAATGGTAAGTTTGAAATTAGAAAAAAAGAAAAATCAGATGAGGATATGGGTAGCCTTGCCTGTTGCTTTAATAATTATTGCTGCAAACTGCTGCTGGTTTAATTCTAGGGTATGTAAACTTAACTGAGGAAATTAACCTCTTTTGTAGAAAAGATGTGTGTGTGTGTGTGTGTGTGTGTGTGTGTTTGTGCAAATAGAAAATAAAGAGAAGTGAAGAAGTAATTATTGCAACTGGGGACTAGACACTGTAAGAATAATTTGATGTCTTAAATGAGTCCATCCCTTCATTTCACTGAAAGGGAAAACTTAAGCTCAGAAGGACTACGCTTTGCTCATGATCACTTAGCTGGTTCATAGAAGAACAAGTTCAAGAACCTGGCCCCCAGACCTGTGCTCTATCCACTAACCAAACTGTTATTCCTTCTTTGTTAGCCCCGAGGACAAATTTTAATATTCCCTAAAAGATAATACAATTTTATTTAACTAAAAAGGACCTACTTCATAGTTGTTGTTGCAGACCACTGAGATTATTAGCTTTTGTAAGAACCTAGACTGAAAGTCTGAAGCAATGTATGGTGAGAAAAGCAGGCCCTAGTGTGGATAAAAAGCACATTGCCAGCTGCGAGAATCTATGGTGCTGGGAACATGGGCCTAGCTCCCTGTAAGATATCAGGGAAGGATCAGAATTATCCTAGTGCAAGTTTTCTCAGGCTCGACACCATTGTATTTTGTGCTTGATATGTCTTTGTTGTGGGGGAGCTCTCCTGTATATGGTAAGATGTACAGTAGCAACCTCCTGGGTCAGTAGTACTTTCCTTCTCCAGTTATGACACCCACAGATGTCTCCAGACACTGTCAAATGTCCCCTGGTGGGGGTGGCAGGGGGTGGGGGCAGCACACAAAAGTGCTCTGGTTGAGCAACAACAGGCCTGGAGTATTAGGCCTGAGCCCACGGAGCTGAGGAGTAGATAATACAAGTCAGGTCTTAGAAGGAAGGATGTCAGAATGCACCTAATAGGTATGTCCAGGTTTTGCTGAAAGAAGACTTTATGCAGTGGTGGGTTTGGGAGACATCACACAACCTTGGTACCACAGATTATAATTCCCTTATAATGCCAACCTAATGTCATGAAATCTCAGAAAACAGTTTAATAAAAAACAGTTTAAAAAACAATATAATTTGAAACTTGATAGTACATGGAATCAGTTAGATAACCTGTGAAGTATTGCTCCATGGCAGTATAAACCTTACAACTTTTCTTCATGATAGAAACTAAAGTCAAAGAAAAATTATGAATTCCATCTCATGGAGGAGTCCATCCCTGCTACATAATTATTCTTCTGTTACTGAAGAAAACAAGGAGAAAATGTTTTGGGGAACTGGGGGTGATATTCAGATTCTTTCCTGTCCCCACCTTCTTCTATTCAGAGTACACCCTAGGATGCTCTGTAGTGATAGATGAAGTTGAAGATTTGGTTGGAGCCAGACTGTGGATCTTAAATGCTTGAATTTATCCCGTGGACAATGAGAAACAATTGAGGCTTTTAAAATCAGTGGGGAGCATAATGAGAATGTCTTTATAGAGAAATTAATCCAGTTTCACTGCTTAGAATAAATGAGTGGAGGACAAAACTGGAGGAAGAAATGCTAGTTAAAATTTTTTTTGCAATAATTCACTCCGAGGTAATTTGAAGGCCATTAGGAAACATTCTGCTTACCTGGATAAGAGAAAATTCATTTTCTAACAGAGATTAGTCCTATGGATTCATCAGCTTACATGCCAAAGAGATCTGGGTCTTAGGAAAATGGCTCAATATACAGATAAGTTTTGGGGCTCCTCAGCTGGTGCTAGTGGTAAAGAAATGATGCAGGAGATGTAAGAGATGTGGGTTCAATCCCTGGGTTGGGAAGATCTCCCGGAGGAGGATATGGCAACCTACTCTAGTATTCTTGCTGGGAGGACCCCATGGACAGAGGAGCCTGGCTATCTACTGTCCATAGGGTCACAAACAGTCAGACACAACTGAAGCGACTTAGCACACATGTACAGATGAGTCTAGATGGAGGAGGAAGTCAGACATGTTCTGGATATTGCAGTAGAATCCAGAGGGAGGAGCTGTAGGGAAAGGCCATGAGGCAGGATCTGTGGGCTTGCAGGAGAATGGAGTCAATCCATGGCAGTAAGGGAACCACAGGAGTAAATACCTTCATCTCACTCTCTCATTCTGTGATATCCTGCCCATGCCTCCCATTGGTAAAGTCAACCAGAAGGCTGAGAGTAAGCAAATCCATGGAAACAGTCCATAAAAGTCAGTCTCCCAGAACACACAGCACAGTGGAGAAGGGTAGAGAAAGAGAGCAGAGTGGGAGGTCGGAGTGGGTGTTGAGGGTAAAGCAAAAGGGAAGACATCTAACAGAAATCTTTGTGGTGTTGCTAGTCACCAAACACCAGGATAAGAAGGAGGGATACTTGTCCAAAATATCTATCCAATGGGCCTTCTTTTAAAGTGAAAGTTATCCTGGAAATGATAGAATTAAAGTAATTCAAGCTAAGTGGTAATTAATGAAAGAATGAACAATAGATTAAAGGACTGGAGGGTATTCAAAGTATAAACAAACAAAAATCAAGACAGACTCTATATTCTGCAATTTTACTAGGGCTAGCCATACTTCATCAGTCTGTGTTTCTTATTGTAAGCAGATGTGAAGGCTAAGCTGAAGATTACAGGCAGAGGTGACATTTGTCATCATGGAGTTCCATCCAGCCAGCTCACGCAGCCAGTTGTCTGAGCCTCTGTCCTCACGGGAAAGCCTGCCTCTGGGCCACCCCAAGCTTCAGGTGCAGCTGCCCCTTGGTCTGAAAGGTGCTGCCCTTCTCCAGTGGATTCAGTGCTGACCTAATGGATACCAACAGCTGCTGTGGCTCCTGCCACCCAGGATCTGGTGCCTGCAGTATCTGGTCTGATGGGGGACTTGGGGACAGGAAAGGAATGCTCCTGAACTTGAATTGCCCTTTATAAGGGGAAGAAATAAAGGAAAGGAGTTGCTGCTGGAAAAAAAAAAAAGAAAAATAGTAATTTTTTTTTCCCCCAGATGAAGACTGGAGAGGTGGAGGAATGGACAGGAACCAAGAATAAATTTTCAGAGGTGTGGTTATAGAAGTTCATCTCTTTCTCTTTGGCTGATTACTTTTATTTCCTTATTATATCAGGAACATATGCTGAGGTATAAATCAGCATCTCAATATTATTTTAGAATTTCTTGTTGCCATGGTATATGTTGATTACTTAATTTTTCCCTATTTCTATTTTAGTTTGTTTTGCTGAATTCTTTAGATTTCTTGTTTTTCCCTTGTCTTCACTTTCTATTTCAAATTCTTTTTTTTCTATTCTAAGAAGAAAATAACTTTTCAACAGTCTTTAAAAGAATTTTATGCTCAACTTCTAAGTAATCCTTTTAACTTGGATTTACTTGTCTTAGCTTTTATCTTTCAACTCTCTGACTTTCATGTTTTCAGCTTTTTGTCTCACTGGTTCTAGCCCTTTTATGTTTTTTGTTTATGTTGGTTTTATTTTTAATCTTTTATCCCTCTTATTTTCATGTTTTGATTTTTTTAAAAATCTCACTGGTTTTAGGTTTTCTTTCCTTCTAGCCTTTAATCTTTGTTGAGCTTTATATTGTTTAGGCTAATTTTTCCTTTATTTTATTCTTTTAATTTTATTCTTAGACTTAATTTCATGCTTTGATTTGCCCCTGAAATTTCTCCTCTGCCTTCATCATTTTACTGTAAAGCTATCAGTTCTCTTCCTCCTCTCTCTTCCTTCCTCCTCTTCTTTTCTTTCTCCTTCTTCTCCAACTTCCTCCTCTCCCTTCCTCTTCCTCCTCCTCTTCTTCTTACTTCATTTTGTAATTTGCTTTTGTCATCACAAGAAGGCAAGAAGCTTGGCGACATGAAGAAAACCCGTAGAATAAATTGAATGGTTTTCTTCCCTGCACCTGCCCTGCAGCTACTTTTCTGCTACTAATATCCCTTAATGACCTCTCAGTTCATTAAATGATGACCCTCCCCAAAGCCTCACTCCAGAATTCTCAAGAAGAAAACAATCTACAGCAGTAAAGCCTCTTCTGGTCCCGTCTCTGGTGGTTGTGGTCATTCTCTGTATCCTATTATCTCTCTCCTGCTGCCACTCTAATCCCTCTCTCTGCTTCACAGCAGAATTTCTAGAGTTGTCCACAGTTGTCCTGCATTGCTTTCCTTTCCATTCACCCCACTCTAGTCTGACCTCCAGCCTCATCACCTCCAAATAGTTTATGTTAATACAACCATGACTCTTACCCTCATTTTGCTACCTTCACTTTTTCAGTCCTCATTTTTACTTGATTTCTTAGCAGTATTTGACCCCATTGTCTTTGTTTTCTTTCTTGAAATTCTACTTCTTTAAGTTCCCCGATGCCATTTCTGCTGGTCATGGTCCTACTTATCTGGAACCTCTGTCTTATAATTCTTTGTAGACTTACCTTCTCCCCAGAACTGGTCTTAGGCATTTCTCTCTTCTCACTTATTTTGTATTTTGTCCCTGGATGAGGTATTCAGGCCAGTGGATTTCTCTTTGCCTGGATAACCTCCAAATGTATACATACAGCCTAGACCTCTCCTCTAAACTTTAGACCCATAGTATCACTGTGAACTTGACTTCATTGGATAACTAATGTCACCTCAAGTTGGGTATCTTCAACAGGACCTCTTAGCTGCCTCATGTAAACCTATCATCCACAGAGTGGCACTGGTCATAAATTTGAGAGTCATCTTTGACCTTTTCCTCCCTGTCTCCAATATCTAATTTGTCATCATTTAAAAACTTTAACACAGAAACATCTCTTGAATCAGTTCAGTTTTCTCCATCCCCATTCATACCTCTGCTTTTATTATTTTTAGCTAATGCTACTGCAATATTTTTAAAACTGGTTTACTTGCTTCTACTCTTTCTCTCTCTCTTTAGTCACTAAGTCCTGTCCGACTCTAGCGACCGTATGGATTGTAGCCTGCCAGACTCCTCTGTCCGTGGGATTCTCCAGACAAGAATACTGGAGTGGGTTGCCATTTATTTCTCCAGGGATCTTCCTGACCTAGGGATTGAACCCAGGTCTCCTGCACTGCAGGCAGATTCTTTACCAACTGAGCTTTGAGGGAAGTCCAACTTCTACTCTAGACTTCTCCAAATTGTTTTCCAAGGTGGCAGCCAGGTGACTGATTTCAAATGCACATCTGTTCACATTAGCCCTCTGCTTAAATTCTCTAAGTGGTTTCCTACTTCTCTCAGGACACAGATCAAGGCCATTAACATAGCCCCCAAACCCCTGGGTGAAATGCTCTCCCTTTTTCCAGCCTCTTCTTCCTAAGGCTCTCCTCCCTCTGCCTCTAGCCACTCTGGCTTCAGTTTCAGCTCCTCAAACACCCACATTTCTTCTTGCCACAGGTCCTTTGCACATGCTGGTGTTTATATCTGAATCTGGAATATTTTTATGGGTCCCTTTGGCTAGGTTACTATCAAGCCATAAGATATTTTCATAGGCAAATTTTCATTAAGTCCCCAGGAGAAGTTTCTTTGGCTATTAAGCCCTCTTCTCCCTAAAATCATTGGAGTTCTCTCAATATGCTTGTTTTATTTTAATCTTGCAGACATGATGAATCATGAAATGTACCATGTTTACTTGCTGCCATTAGCTTCTCACATTGTCTGCACTGGGTAATGGTTACTGGCCTGGGTTCTGGAACTAAATTAACTAGATTTGAATTCTGGCTCCTGTATTCACTAGCTGTTTGACTTTTGTCAAATTACTTAATATTTCTATGATTTTATTTTCTCATTTATAAAATAGAGATAATAATGAGTGGGTGCTCAGTTGCTTAGTTTTGTCCTACTCTTTGTGACCCTCTGGAGTGTAGACCTCCAGGCTCCTTGAACCATGGGATTGTCCAGGCAAGAATACTAGAGTGGGTTGCCATTTCCTTCTCCTGGGGATCTTCCTGACCTAGGAATCAACCCACATCTCCTGCATTGCAGGTGGATTCTTTAACACTGAGCCACCTGGGAAGCCCAGAAACAATATTTATTCTCAAATGGTTGTTGTGAGAAGTAAATACATTAACAGGTATACAGCATTTAAAATAGTGCCTGATACATTACAAGTACTTAATAAAAGTTAGTTGTTTTATTATTTCATATATCAGCTGATATTTCCTATGTCAGCACCCTTATGGCAGAAAGCAAAGAACTAAAGAGCCTCTTGATGAAAGTGAAAGGAGAGTGAAAAAGTTGGCTTAAAACTCAACATTCAGAAAACTAATATCATGGCATCTGCTCCCATCACTTCATGGCAAATAGATGGGGAAGCAATGGAAACAGTGAGAGATGTTATTTTGGGGAGGGGGCTCCAAAATCACTGCAGATGGTGACTGTAGCCATGAAATTAAAAGATGCTTGCTCCTTGGAAGAAAATCTATGACCAACCTAGACAGCATGTTAAAAAGCAGAGACATTGCTTTGTCCACAAAGATCCGTCTAGTCAAAGCTATGGTTTTTCCAGTAGTCATGTATGGATATGAGAGTTGGACTACAAAGAAAGCTGGAGTGCCCAAGAATTGATGCTTTTGAATTGTGGTGTTGGAGAAGACTCTTGAGAGTTCCTTGGACTGCAAGGAGATCCAACCAGTCCATCCTAAAGGAAATCAGTCCTGAATATTCATTGGAAGGACTGATGAAGCTGAAGCTCCAGTACTTAGGCCATCTGATGCAAAGAACTGACTCATTTGAAAAGACCCTTTTGCTGGGAAAGATTGAAGGCAGGAGGAGAAGGGATGACAGAGGATGAGATAGTTGGTTGGCATCACTGACTCAATGGACATGAGTTTGAATGAACTCTGGGAGTTGGTGACGGACAGGGAAACCTGATGTGCTGCATTCCATGGGGTCGCAGAGAGTTAGACATGACTGAGTGACTGAACTGAACTGAACCGATATCAGCACAGCTTGAATTGCTAGGGTGCTTCATGTGAAAATGACTTTTGGGTTTTAATGCATGAATTCTTGGCTCAAAGCTCTATTATACTTTGTATGTAATAACATGTATAGTATTTGATGAATAGTTTTGATAATTCAGATTCAGATTCTAAGGAAATACATTTGATTCCCTATTATAATAATAGATATTTTATATTAAAATAGGAGAGATGCTTCACAAAACTAGAACAAAAAATTTTACAAGCTGTATGACAACACAAAAAGCCCAAATAGCCAAAGCCATCTTGAGAAAGACAAATGGAGCTGGAATAATCAGGTTGCCTGACTTCAGACTATACTACAAAGCTACAGTAATCAAGACAGTATGGCACTGGCACAAAAACAGAAATATAGACCAATGGAATAGGATAGAAAGCCACACACCTATGGTCAACTAATCTATGACAAAAGGGGCAAGAATATACAATGGAGAAAAGACAGTCTTTTCAATAAGTAGTGCAGGAAACTGGACAGCTACATGTAAAAGAATAAAATTAGAGTACTTCCTAATACCATACACAAAAATAAACTTAAAATGGATCAAAGACCTAAACGTAAGACTGGGCATGAAAACTTAGAGGAAAACATAGGCAGACCACACTTGGGCATAGATTGCAGCAAGATCTTTTTTGGTCCACCTCCTAGAATAATAAAAATTACAAAAAAATAAGCAAGTGAGATCTAATTAAACTTAAAATCTTTTGCACAGCAAAGGAAACCATAAGCAAAACAAAAAGACAACCCTCAGAATGATAGAAAATATTTACAAATAAAGCAACTGACAAGGGGTTAATCTCCAAAATATACAAACAGCTCATGAAGCTCTATATAAAAGGAAAAAAAAAAACAAAACAAAACCAGAAAACAGCCCAATTAAAAAAATGGAGAGAGAATCTAAATACACATTTCTCTAAAGAAGACATATAGATGAACAACAATCACATGAAAAGATGCTCAGCATCACTAATTAGTAGAGAAATGCAAATCAACACTTCAATGTGATAACTATCACCTTACACTGGTCAGAATGGCTATCATCAAAAAATCTACAAACAATTAATGCTGGAGAGGGTATGGAGCAAAGGGAATCCTCTACACTGTTGGCAGGAATATAAATTGATACAGCCTCTATGGAGAACAGTATGGAGGTTTCGCAAAAAGCTAAAAAACAGAGCTCCCATATGACCCAGCAATCCCATGCCTAGGCATATACTGGGTGAAGAGCATAATGTAAATAAATATATGCATCTCAGTGTTCACTGCAGCACTATTTACAGTAGCCAGGACATGGAAGCAACCTAAATGTCCATCAACAGAAGAATGATAAAGAAGATGTGATACATACATTCAATGGGATATTACTCAGTCCCAAAAAGGAACAGAATAGTGCCATTTGCAGAGATGTGGATAGACCTAGAGACTGTCATACAGAGTGAAGTAAGTCAGAAAGAGAAAAACAAATATCATATAATATCACTTACATGTGAAATCTACAAAAGTGGTACAGATGAACATATTTGCAAAGCAGAAATAGAGACACAGATATAGAGAACAAACTTATGGATACCAGGGAGGGTAAGGGGAGGGATGAATTGGGATATTGGAATTGACATATATATGCTTGTATTGCTTATCCTGTTCATGATGCCAACTGTCTTGCTGTTCACACTTTGCACACTGTTTGTTGAATCCAGAGTAGGCAATGCGCAAGCTAAGAGGTTGGAAGAAGACACAAAGAGCCATAGGAACTGCAGACACATTTATTCTCTCCTGGCTGGCACAGCAGCCGTAGCAGTATTCTCTCCTCTCATGGCTGAGCCAGTGGACACAACCGTGATGCAGCAGCAATGCCACCACTTTCTAGGTGGAACTCCCATATGCATACTGCACAGAGTAACCCATGACCAAGTGAGTATCTCGTGATGTGCATGTGCAGTGCTATCAGTGATCTCAGCTGTTATATGGTCAATATTTACAAAACGTGGGTCAAGAGAGCCTGAACACACCATCTTGGCTAATTCGCTCTCTCCCCACAATAGTACTATGTATAGCATAGATAAATAAGGAGACCCTACTGTGTAGCACAGGAAACTTTACTCAATGCTCTGTGGTGACCTAAGTGGGAAGGAAATCTAAAAAAGAGGGATATATGTATACATATAACTGATTCACTTTGCTGTATAGCAGAATCTAACACAACACTGTAAAGCAACTAGATTCCAATAAAAATGAAAAAATGCGAGAGATGCTATTTGTAGGACTAACGGTAAAGGCATAATGGTTTGCTCCATAGAACTGTATAATCAAAACACAGGCAGAAAATATCTTTGAAGTAAGGTTATATCCACACTCCTGCCACAATAGAAATATGGCTGCACACCCTAATTTAGAACCAGGATTAGAGACACATTATATTATCATTATCTTATTGTCATTATGTTATGGGCTTGTTCAGTTGGTAAAGAATCTGCCTGCAATGCAGGAGATCTAGGTTCAATCCTTGAGTGGGGAAGATCCCCTGGAGAAGGAAATGACACCCCTTGCAGTATTCTTCCCTGGAAAATCCCATGGACTGAGGAACCTGGTGGGGTATAGTCCCTGGGGTTGCAAAGAGTCAGACACGACTCAGCAACCAAACCACCACCATATTATATTAACATCATATATCATTATATTGTATTAGCACAGGCAGTGTGCTAATTCCACATTCTTATATGAACCTAGCTCTTTCCTTACATATTTTAGGAGATTGAGTTTCATTTTTTACTTTCTAACACCATATTAATGGAAAAAATCAACTCTGAATTGCAGTACTCCTACAATCAATCATTTAAAAAACATATAGGTAAAGAATCAGGTTATTTCTTATGTTTTAAATCCTCAAAATGATATTTTTACTCTACACTTTGTACTTCAGAAAAGAAAATGATCTTCTTTATCCCCCATCACAGATGTCTCCTTAACTACAGACATTACCAGCAGAATAACAAGAGCATTCTCAAGATTATTCTGCATCTGTTCATTTTTTAAAAAGCTTTCCTGCAGAGAGTCAAAGGAGCCAATGCTTTTGTTGTTACTGTATGATTATATTTGAACAAATTAGGTGATTCCCTCCCTCCCCACCACCCATGTTGGTCAATGTAATAGGCTCCCAGAATGAAACAAAATAGAAATTCATTTTTACTTCACGCCTGATGCAGAAGGCACACAGTCAGAAACACAGATCACCATTTTATTTTAAAAAGAGATTACCATCTGCTCTGTGTAGGGAGAACTATTCAGGCCCTGTCTAATTGTGACATGTATTTTTAGTTCAGGATCTTTTGACAACAAATTACCTTCAGTTTTTCTTTAAAGGGAATATGTAGGTTTGACTCTTAAGAGAAAGACAGAATGATAATGGAGGCATGTTTTTGTCTGAAATTTTTAATAAGGTAATATTGGATTTAAGAGCTTAGCCCTATAGAAAATGGTGTTGAAAACAAAGTAAACTGTAAAGGATTGAGAATCTTTGGATAATCCCCACAGTTCCTTTAAGGATTTAACTCAGCTTCACTGTTTACGAATGTGTAGAATAAAGGTGCCTTGATTTTACAGAATGCTTTCCGAGCAATTTCTCCACTTTGGGTCATGTTTTTTTAAGCTCATAAAGTGCTCTCTAAGATTGCTAGGCACATTGGGAAGCTGATTTAAACTTTAGGCCAATCAAGGACCATTTAGATGAAATGAACTAAACCATGTATAAGTACTATAAGAAGGACAAAGAGTTCTACAAATGCAAGAGGGTGTGACTGCTGTTAAATAACTGATGGAGGAGTTAAGATGGCTTTTCCAAGCACTCACTTTCACTTTCAACCATTGAATAATCAATCTCCAGGTGGAAAAAAATGACAAGTGTTCCCATTATGATGTTCATTGCCAAGAGGCACACTGCAGACCTCACAGTGCTGTCTGGCCCCCTCAAGGTTTGAAATCTTTGCAAAAACTGAGTACAGCCAAAACCCATCAGTCCTTGAAGGAGAAGAATATTTTTAGGAGCTGTGTCACTTTACCATGGGGCAGTTTATTTCATTTGATTCTTTTGATGAGTTTAAGTACTGGGAAACTGTAGTGCAACTAGTTTTTGTACTTCTGGTGGGAAACACAACCTAAAATTTCCTTGTAGCTGGGTATCATCATCTTTAAGCTAAGACATAAGAGACTTTGGTTACTGATAATACTATGGTTACCATTTTGATGTTGGCTATGGGCAGGACTGGTATTTTAAAAATTGAAGAGGGCCTCAAATACTCTAAAGATGTGTCATGCAAATTTAGAAAGTCCCTGAGACTACATGTACATACAGGGCACTTTCTAAAATGTTGTATTGAAATTACTACTGCTAGGGGCTGAATTATGTCCCCTCTAAAATTCACATCTTACAGTGCTATCCCTGAGTACCTCAGAATGTGATTGAATTTGGGAGACAGGGGTCTTTACAGAGGTAACTAAGTTAAAGTGAAGTCATTAATGTGGATCTTAATCCAATAGGACTGATGTCCTTCTAAGAAGCAGAGATTTGGATATAGACACCTACAGAGGGACTTCTGCTCCAAACCACCTCTGGACTTGAGCTGCAATATGAATCCTCCCCTGGGGCCTTGGCCTTGTTGGTCTGTCTGGCAGATTTCACACTTGATAGCCCTCAAAATTTCATAAACCAGTTCTTTTATATATGTACACATCCAGTTTGTTGTCTTTGGAAAACCTTTGAACAACTACCTTTGGATGTTTATATTCTAAAAAAAAATATACAGTACAAACTACTCCTAAATTATATATTCAAGTTTAGTGGCTGACTAACAGAGCAGAAGCTATTAAGAGGAGGTAGCAAGAATACATAGAAGAACTGTACAAAAAATATCTTCACGACCCAGATAATCACGATGGTGTGATCACTCACCTAGAGCCAGACATCCTAGAATGTGAAGTCAAGTGGGCCTTAGAAAGCATCACTACAAACAAAGCTAGTGGAGGTGATGGAATTCCAGTTGAGCTATTTCAAATCCTGAAAGATGATGCTGTGAAAGTGCTGCACTCAATATGCCAGCAAATTTGGAAAAGTCAGCAGTAGCCACAGGACTGGAAAAGGTCAGTTTTCATTCCAATCCCAAAAAAAGTCAATGCCAAAGAATGATCGAACTACTGCACAATTGCACTCATCTCACACGCTAGTAAAGGAATGCTTAAAATTCTCCAAGCCAGGCTTCAGCAATACGTGAACCATGAACTTCCAGAGGTTCAAGGTGGCTTTAGAAAAGGCAGAGGAACCAGAGATCAAATTGCCAACATCCACTGGATCATGGAAAAAGCAAAAGAATTCCAGAAAAACATCTATTTCTGCTTTATTGACTATGCCAAAGCCTTTGACTGTGTGGATCACAATCAACTGTGGAAAATTCTGAAAGAGATGGGAATACCAGACCACCTGATCTGCCTCTTGAGAAACCTGTATGCAGGTCAGGAAACAACAGTTAGAACTGGACATGGAACAACAGACTGGTTCCAAACAGGAAAAGGAGTACGTGAAGGCTGTATATTGTTACCCTGCTTATTTAACTTCTATGCAGAGTACATCATGAGAAACGCTGGGCTGGAAGAAGCACAAGCTGGAATCAAGATTGCCAGGGAGAAATATCAATAACCTCAGATGTGCAGATGACACCACCCTTACGGCAGAAAGTGAAGAAGAACTAAAGAGCCTCTTGATGAAAGTGAAAGAGGAGAGTGAAAAAGTTGGTTTAAAGCTCAACATTCAGAAAACTAAAATCATGGCATCCGGTCCCATCATTTCATGGCAAATAGATGGGAAACAGTGGAAACAGTGGCTGACTTTATTTTTCTGGGGTCCAAAATCACTGCAGATGGTGATTGCAGCCATGAAATTAAAAGACACTTACTCCTTGGAAGGAAAGTTATGACCAACCTAGATAGCATATTCAAAAGCAGAGACGTTACTTTGCCAACAAAGGTTCATGGTTTTTCCAGTGGTCATGTATGCATGTGACATTTGGACTATAACGAAAGCTGAGTGCCAAAGAATTGATGGTTTTGAACTGTGGTTTTGGAGAAGACTCTTGAGAGTCCCTTGGACTGCATGAGATTCAAACAGTCTATCCTAAAGGAGATCAGTCCAGGGTGTTCATTGGAAGGACTGATGTTGAAGCTGAAACTCCAATACTTTGGCCAACTGATATGAAGAGCTGACTCATTTGAAAAGACCCTGACGCTGGGAAAGATTGAGGGCAGGAAGAAAAGGGGACAACAGAGGATGAGATGGTTGGATGGAATCACTGACTCGACGGACATGGGTTTGGGTGAACTCAGGGAGTTGGTGATGAACAGGGAGGCCTGGCATGCTATGGTTCATAGGGTCGCAAAGAGTCAGATATGACTGAGCGACTGAACTGAACTGACTAGGTTTTGGAGCTAGAATTGATGTTTAGTTGCCCAGTCGTGTCTGACGCTTTTGCAACCCCATGGATTGGAATTCTCCAGGCAAGAATACTGGAGTGCTTTGCCATTTTTCTTCTCCAGGGGATCTTCCTGACCCAGGGATAGATAGAGATGGTGGGTTCAAATCTTGACTCTGCCTCTTTCCAGCAAGATGTCTTGGATCAAGCCACTTAATCTCTTAATCTCTTTATCTGTAATATAGAAATTACTGGGTTGCAGTGAGAATTTAAGAAGTAAAAGGTTTTTAAAGCATTTAGCAGAATTAAATCATAAGTTCTCAAGATATGCTAGTTACTGTCATTATTATTATTATTTATACATTTTTTTTCCAGTCAGGATTCTTAGGCAGTAGGAACTAAATTAAATAAAAAGTAATTTAATGAAAGAATGATGGGAACGTCACAGGTTCCCTGAGAGTATCAGGGATCCAGGCTCTGAGGTCATAAAGCTAGAAACCATTGCCAAAATCAGTGCTGTAAAACTGACTCTCTGAGGCCCCGCTGCTTATTCTACCCCGACATCACTCCTATAGTCAACAGCACCGAGCCTGGAGACCAGAACCACTCCATCAGCTGTGTTATGGTGCTAGTCTTTTCATGATGGATTTCTCTGTGCTCCTTTCTTCTTTACATCACTAACTTTTGATGTGATGGTTGCCATAATGAGTGAATGAATGGTGGAACCTATGTCTGTCTCATGGCCAGATGCAAGGAGTCCTGGGAAGGTATCTGGTGTTTTCTGTTTTGATAGTGAGAGACAAGCTCTATTTGATACACAGGAGTCAGGGATACATAAGACATAGGAATGCTGGATATTCAAAAAGTGACCAATATTCACCACATATGAATGGACACTACAATCAGGTGACCTGTAATCACGGAAACTCTTCTGTTTTTTCACAATGCTTTCTAATTCTGTTTCCTTCTATAACCACTACCACCTATGACAACTCCCAAACTCTTACTCCTAAACATATCTTTTTTGTATGTGTTGACTAGTCAGAAAGAACAGGCTTTGTATCCTGCCTTTCTGCTTAGCATTTGTACAACAGGAATAACAGTAAACTGCTGATCTTGAAGCATGTTTGTGAGAATCAGACATAATCATGAAGTGTAGGACTGGGCAAAAACAGGACCTATTGTAATGATTTTCAGCCTTCAGGGGTACTTTTTAAGGCCAATGAAACAATATTTTAAATCTGATTTTATCAGATTTTTACCCACAAGATAAGGTCAAATAAATGTCAATTATTTTGAGTGGTTTCTTTTTTTTCTGGATGGCATTATTATTGAACATTACATGATGGAATCTTTCTGGTTAAAAATTCCATTTAAAAAATAAATGATCAACATTTAGATCAACATCTCCCAAGGCATTTTTATTAAGGTTTATGACCCACTCTCCCCTGCCAAGTCAAACCAGCACAAAGGTCATCTTACCTATGACAGATACTTTCCAACTACTAAACACAGCATTTTCCCATTTATCTTACGTACTCCTTGGAAGGGTGTTTGCAGACCAAATTTGGGGGAATAGCAGATCTTCCTATAATAACAAGCTGACTTTCTTAAATATATACATGCACTCCATAGTTTTCTTGAAAAAAATTTTTTTGTATCCTGAGAATTAATGTGAAAAAGATATATCTATTTACTCATTCCTTTACTGAGTCATTTAATGAATATTTGTCAATTTCTTCTATGAACCAGGCACTTTGCTTGGCACCTGGGAGACAAAAGGAGGAATACAGACAGTATCTCTATTCACAGAGTTTTTAGACCAGTCGGGAAAACAAATGACAATAATGTTATTTACAAGAGATGCATATTTGATCATTCAAATGATCAAATATATTTCATACATTTTTTTGTCATGGTTCATGGTTCACATCTGGCTCCTACTTCCCCAAAGCCATGGAATTTCCTGAGGGATAAGAGCCATAGGAGCATCTTTTATTATAATAATTAGTGTTTAGTCGTCAGTTCTTGAAACCCTAAAGGTGAAATGAGTGTCTTATTATTTACAAAAGACAGTTCTCAAGCTGGGTTCTTGTTAACATACTGCCTTTTTTTTTTTTTTTCTTCAATTTTATTTTATTTTTAAACTTTACATAATTGTATTAGTTTTGCCAAATATCAAAATGAATCCGCCACAGGTATACATGCGCTCCCCATCCCGAACCCTCCTCCCTCCTCCCTCCCCATACCATCCCTCTGGGCCGTCCCAGTGCACCAGCCCCAAGCATCCAGCATCATGCATCGAACCTGGACTGGCAACTCGTTTCCTACATGATATTTTATATGTTTCATTGCCATTCTCCCAAATCTTCCCACCCTCTCCTCTCCCACAGAGTCCATAAGACTGTTCTATACATCAGTGTCTCTTTAGCTGTCTCGTACACCAGGTTATTGTTACCATCTTTCTAAATTCCATATATATGCGTTAGTATACTGTATTTATGTTTTTCCTTCTGGCTTACTTCACTCTGTACAATAGGCTCCAGTTTCATCCACCTCATTAGAACTGATTCAAATGTATCTTTTTAATGGCTGAGTAATACTCCATTGTGTATATGTACCACAGTTTCCATCCATTCATCCGCTGATGGACATCTAGGTTGCTTCCATGTCTTGGCTATTATAAACAGTGCTGCGATGAACATTGGGTACACGTGTCTCTTTCCCTTCTGGTTTCCTCAGTGTGTATGCCCAGCAGTGGGATTGCTGGATCATAAGGCAGTTCTATTTCCAGTTTTTTAAGGAATCTCCACACTGTTCTCCATAGTGGCTGTACTAGTTTGCATTCCCACCAACAGTGTAAGAGTTCCCTTTTCTCCACACCCTCTCCAGCATTTATTATTTGTAGACTTTTGGATCGCAGCCATTCTGACTGGTGTGAAATGGTACCTCATAGTGGTTTTGATTTGCATTTCTCTGATAATGAGTGATGTTGAGCATCTTTTCATGTGTTTGTCAGCCATCTGTATGTCTTCTTTCGAGAAATGTCTATTTAGTTCTTTGGCCCATTTTTTGATTGGGTCGTTTATTTTCTGGAGTTGAGCTGTAGGAGTTGCTTGTATATTTTTGAGATTAGTTGTTTGTCGGTTGCTTCATTTGCTATTATTTTCTCCCATTCTGAAGGCTGTCTTTTCACCTTGCTAATAGTTTCCTTTGATGTGCAGAAGCTTTTAAGGTTAATTAGGTCCCAGTTGTTTATTTTTGCTTTTATTTCAATATTCTTGGAGGTGGGTCATAGAGGATCCTGCTGTGATGTATGTCGGAGAGTGTTTTGCCTATGTTCTCCTCTAGGAGTTTTATAGTTCTGGTCTTACGTTTAGATCTTTAATCCATTTTGAGTTTATTTTTGTGTATGGTGTTAGAAAGTGGTCCAGTTTCATTCTTTTACAAGTGGTTGACCAGATTTCCCAGCACCACTTGTTAAAGAGGTTGTCTTTAATCCATTGTATATTCTTGCCTCCTTTGTCGAAGATAAGGTGTCCATATGTGCGTGGATTTATCTCTGGGCTTTCTATTTTATTCCATTGATCAATATTTCTGTCTTTGTGCCAGTACCATACTGTCTTGATAACTGTGGCTTTGTAGTAGAGCCTGAAGTCAGGTAGGTTGATTCCTCCAGTTCCATTCTTTCTCAAGATCGCTTTGGCTATTCGAGGTTTTTTGTATTTCCATACAAATTATGAAATTATTTGTTCTAGCTCTGTGAAGAATACTGTTGGTAGCTTGATAGGGATTGCGTTGAATCTATAAATTGCTTTGGGTAGTATACTCATTTTCACTATATTGATTCTTCCAATCCATGAACATGGTATATTTCTCCATCTATTAGTGTCCTCTTTGATTTCTTTCACCAGTGTTTTATAGTTTTCATATAGGTCTTTAGTTTCTTTAGGTAGATATATTCCTAAGTATTTTATTCTTTCCGTTGCAATGGTGAATGGAATTGTTTCCTTAATTTCTTCTGTTTTCTCATTATTAGTGTATAGGAATGCAAGGATTTCTGTGTGTTGATTTTATATCCTGCAACTTTACTGTAGTCATTGATTAGTTCTAGTAATTTTCTGGTGGAGTCTTTAGGGTTTTCTATGTAGAGGATCATGTCATCTGCAAATAGTGAGAGTTTTACTTCTTCTTTTCCAATTTGGATTCCTTTATTTCTTTTTCTGCTCTGATTGCTGTGGCCAAAACTTCCAAAACTATGTTGAATAGTAATGGTGAAAGTGGGCACCCTTGTCTTGTTCCTGACTTTAGAGGAAATGCTTTCAACTTTTCACCATTGAGGATAATGTTTGCTGTGGGTTTGTCATATATAGCTTTTATTATGTTGAGGTATGTTCCTTCTATATTTGTTAATGTGGTGTATTACATTGATTGATTTGCGGATATTGAAGAATCCTTGCATCCCTGGGATAAAGCCCACTTGATCATGGTGTATGATCTTTTTAATGTGTTGTTGGATTCTGATTGCTAGAATTTTGTTAAGGATTTTTGCATCTATGTTCATCAGTGATATTGGCCTGTAGTTTTCTTTTTTTGTGGGATCTTTGTCAGGTTTTGGTATTAGGGTGATGGTGGCCTCATAGAATGAGTTTGGAAGTTTACCTTCCTCTGCAATTTTCTGGAAGAGTTTGAGCAGGATAGGTGTTAGCTCTTCTCTAAATTTTTGGTAGAATTCAGCTGTGAAGCCGTCTGGACCGGGGCTTTTGTTTGCTGGAAGATTTTTGATTACAGTTTCAATTTCCATGCTTGTGATGGGTCTGTTAAGATTTTCTATTTCTTCCTGGTCAGTTTTGGAAAGTTGTACTTTTCAAGAATTTGTCCATTTCTTCCACGTTGTCCAATATAAGATAGTACTCAATATTCACATTTTCATTTCATTTGATGATGAGTCTGGCTAATGGTTTGTCATCCTTTACAATCTATGGTCTCTTTTGTTTCTTTTGCATTTATTTCTGCCTAAGATTTCTTTCCTTCTACTAAATCTAGTTGCTTTAGGTGTAGAGTTAGGTTATTTATTTGACTTTTTTCTTGTTTCTTGAGGTGCCTGTATTGCTATGAACTTTCCCCTTAGGACTGCTTTTACCTCCCACATTGTGTTTTCATTTTCATTCGTTTCTATGCAAATTTTGATTTCTTTTTTGATTTCTTCTGTGATTTGTTGGTTATTCAGCAAGCCTCCATACTAGTTTTTCTCCTGTAATTGAGATCTAATCTTACTGCATTGTGGTGATGCATGATTTCTATCCCAAAGCTTTATCTTGATCTCCTAAGGTTCCATGTGCGCAGGTGAAATTCATTGTTTTGGGATGAAATGTATAGATATCAATTAGGTCTAACTGGTCTATTGTATCGTTTAAAGTTTGTGTTTCCTTGTTAATTTTCTGTTTAGTGATCTATCCATAGGTGTAAGTGGGGTATTAAAGTCTCCCACTATTATTGTGTTATTGTTAATTTCTCCTTTCTATGTTAGCATTTGTCTTATATGTTGGGTGCATATATATTTATAATTGTTATATCTTCTTCTTGGATTGATCCTTTGATCATTATGTAGTGACCTTCTTTGTCTCCACATAAAGTCTATTTTATCTGATATGAGTATTGCTAAGTATTTGCATGGAAAAAGCCCTTCACAGTCTGTAGTTTTGAGGTGGGTCTCTTGTAGACAACATATGTAGGTCTTTGTATCCTCAGCCAGTCTTTGTCTGCATTATTTACATTAAGGTAATCGTGTTGCACTTTAGGCTTTAAACCTTGGGTCTCCGTTTCTCTATTTGTAAAACAGGAATAACAGTAAACTGCTGTAGGTTATTTTCTTTCATCATTTTGTATGTCTTGTTTGTGAGAATTGAAAGATCAGCTGTTATCATGAAGTGTTAGGACTTTGGGATCTTTGTTAATTTGAAATATGTGTCCTCCTTGGGTAATGATTTTCAGATTATTTCCTTCAGGGAAGTATTTTCCTTAAGGCCTATGATTCGAATGTTGTAGCAATATTGTCCTTCTCTGAGATTGTCCTCATCTTTTAAATCCTCTCTGATTCATTTATTTCTACCATTCTATCTTCTAATTCACTAATCCTGTCTTCTGCCTCTGTTATTCTACTATTTGTTGCCTCCAGAGTGTTTTTAATTTCAATTGCATTATTCATTATATATTGACTCTTTTTTATTTCTTCTAGGTCCTTGTTAAACCTTTCTTGCATCTTCTCAATCCTTGTCTGGATCTGTGATTCCATTTTATTCAAGATTTTGGATCAATTTCACTATCATTACATTCTTTATCAGGTAGAATCTCTTCCTCTGGTGGTGGGCATTTATCCTGTTCCTTTATCTGCTGAGTATTCCTCTGTCTCTTCATCTTGTTTAAATTGCTGAATTCTGGCAAGTTCTCTTTAAATGATCAAGGTTTCCTGGTTAGAATCAGCATCTCCTCAAGTGCAATGAAATGTCCAGTAATGAGTTAAGATGTCTATATGACTTTGGGCAGCCATCTTCTCAGGGCTGTGTTCCTGCTGGAGAATTTGCATGTCTTGCCCAAACCATGGAGGCAATGAGCTCCTGTCATCCTTTCAGGACCTCATGGACTTAAGTCTCCTGCTTCCGATTATCGGTCTACAGTAGTTTCAAAACTATACAGCACCATTAAAACATCTACATTAAAGATTATCTTGAGGGTCACTCAGAAGGTTACAGGGTTACATAGAGAGGACATAGAGGTGCAGAAGACAATAGTAGAGTGCTAGAGTAGTCACTGTTACTGGCCACTGATGTCAGTTATACAAGAAATATTTCAGATCCAGCCAGTAATCAGTTTAGTGTTCTCCACCGTCTGGAACACACAGAAGAGTTGGGTTTGACACAGACCAAGGATCCAAAGGGAGAGGAATAGCCAGTAATCTTCCTATAAAAATGGGTCCAGATTGGGCTTAAAGGTACAAAATTGGTCTACATAAAAGCAAAAATTATCTAGATAGATGAACTCCATACGATGTTTCTATAAAGAAAGTTACAAAATTTTTGTATCTTGAGAATTAATGTGAAAGAGATACATCTATTTACTCATTCCTTAAAAACTGAGTCATTTGGAATGAATATTCGTCAATTGTCTTCTATTGATACCAAGCATCTTTGGAATTTCTACAATGTTATATGGGAGACAAAAGGAGGAATACAGACAGTATCTCTATTAAAAATCTAGAGTAGAGTTTGGAATTTAAATACATCAGGAAAACAAATGAGGTCATTATAAAATATATATATATGAACAAGAATATGCATAGTGAAAATTGATAGAGGACATTCAGAATGATCAAAATATCTATTTCATTTTTGGCTATCAGATTTATATTTCTCAAGATCTATAGGCCCCTTCATGTAGTCCGTAGTAACCACAGGGTTTTGATCTATTGCCTGTAGCTTCCAAGGCGTTTCCTATCTTCTTCTTAGTCTCTTCAGTAACCCTGACTCCACGGTGGAGGACATTTAGGCTTACTTGTTCAGTCGCGATAGGGAGCAAACAAATAACATAGTGAGCCACCCTGGGTCTTTTCATGTAGCCTCCCTGTCCACACTGCTCGGACTCTAGGTTGTTTCCGAGGCTGGCCCTGGGCTGCATTAGGTCCAAGCCGCTCAGGTTTCTCCTGCAGAACCCTCCGAGCGCCAAAGGCGAGCGCCAATGCGAGCGTCTCTATTATTTCAGGCAGATGTTGAAGACAGTTTTCTCAAGCTGGGTTCTTAGATAACATACTTCCGGCTCTGGCTGCCTGTCAGAAAGGTCTGCAGCCGGCTATCTCTGTTCAGTCCTTTGTTCCATGTGTGTTACTGGCTTTTCATTAGGTATCCCACAGTCTGGTTTGCTAGATTATTTCGCTCAGATAGCGCTCAGGGTATTAGATTCTTAAGCGATGCAAAATGGCGGATGCAGGCGTCTGCGCTGCTTCTCTGCTAGTCGTAGGGCTCAGTTTTAAATTGTTCTCTGACTCTGTGCTTGCTGCAGATTCCCGTGGACTGTAGCCCACCAGGCTCCTCTGTCCATGGAATTCTCCAGGGCAGAATACTAGAGTGAGTTGCCATGCCCTCCTCCAGGGGGTCTTCCCAATCCAGGGATCAAATGAGAGTCTCTTGTATTATAGGCAGATTCTTTACTGTCTGAGCCAGCAGGGAAGCCCAACCATAAGATTAGTGGGTTGGAGATTTCAGGCAGTCCCATTCTTCCACCTCTGGGGAGAAGAGAAGAGGTAGAAGTTGAATCAATCAGGAATGCCTATGATTTGATTAGTCATGCCTATGTAATGAAGCCTCTAAAAAAACATGAAAGGACTGGTGTTGAAGAGCTCCTCATCTTGGGATCTGCAGTATCTCCAGGGAAATAGTGTCAGAATTGAGTTGTAGGACATTGGCTGGTGTTGGAGAATTGCCTGGCTCTGTACTAGTTGTTTTATATGCGATTAATCTTCACAACAAACCTATGAAGTGCACGTTATTTTATAGATGAGGAAACACAGGTTTAGAAGGGTTGAATAGCTTGCTGAAGGTTACATAAATAGAAAGTGGAATAGTTCTGGGTTCTCTCTGAGTGAAGGGCACAAATCTCAATCACTGCTTTACAGCCTTACAAGAGAGGTCCATCTTGTGACTCATACAGTTGATGAAACAAATGACTCTATCAGTTGAAGTGTACAGCAGGAGAATTGCTGACCCCTCAGGGCCCTTGATGTACCAGGACTGATGGTGCTAACGGTGCCTATAAATTAGGAAAACAGTCATCAGGCCTACCAAGTTGAAGCCCAGGGACAGAAATGCTTTTGTAATAGTTACCGCCATAGAAGGGAGAAAAAAACATAGAAATCCATTGCCTTATTAAATGATTCCAGGAGGTCTTTAGACCATACTGTTTCTCTTTTTGTTGGGGTTGTTTTTTGAGGGGGTGGGGTCTGAAAAAGGAAACAATTTTATGCCCCACCTTCTAGCTCTTTCCAAGATTATTTTCATTTGTGAAAACTGAGTGTCTTTATTCTGAAAGGGTGTGACTAAAGTCTGGAAAGGTACAATAGAAGTATACAAGGTAAGAGAGGACTTACTTACAGAGTCTAGACAATCAAGGAATTGTTCCTTCAGTTTGAAGATGATAGTGCTATGCTACTGAGTGGTAAACAAAATAAATTCTGGAAGCTATAAAGCAGAGAGTTAAGTGGAAAGTGTCCTATAACAGAAGAAACCAGAACCTAAGGTGGCAATGGAAGAAAGTTAAGAAGCACCCACTTTTCATTATAGAGCCTTACAATCTCATAAATTTGTAAGAGAGCACCAGGTACCTTTAAAAGTCAGGGTGATAAGTGTCCAGCAACAAGGAATTTCTGAACTGTGGTATATCCCCACAATGGAACATTATACAGCTGTTAAAAAATAGGGAAGAGCTCTATGATAAGATATGGAAAGATGCCCATGATACAGTGTTAAGTGAAAAATCAAGGTTCAGAATAATGTATGTGAAATGCCACTTTTGTTAAGAAATGGGAAAAGTAAACTATATATTTGTATTTGCTTGTACTTGTATAAAGAGAGGGCTTCCCTGGTGGTTCAGATGGTAAAGAATCCACCTGCAGTGTGGGGGACCTGGGTTTGATCCCTGGGTTGGGAAGATCCCCTGGAGGAGGGTATGGCAACCCACTCCACTGTTCTTGCCTAGAGAATCCCCATGGACAGAGGAGTCTGGGAGGCTACAGTCCTTGGGGTCACAAAGAGTAGGACACAACTGAGCAAATCAGCATAGCACAGCACAATATAGAGACCTGAGAAGGATAAGTCAGAAACAAATAAAAATGGTGAAGGAAGAGGATGAATTTGGAAGGAGTGGGAGCAGTGGGACTTCCCAATATTTACCTTTTAATTTCATTTTTATATTTTAGCTATGTAAATGCATTACTATTTAAAAAATTTGAAAATAAAGTGGTGCACAACATTACTGATAAAGGAGTGGTCTAAAATGCATAAAGAATTGCTGCTGCTGCTGCTGCTGCTAAGTCGCTTCAGTCATGTCCGACTTTGTTCGACCCCATTGATGGCAGCCCACCAGGTTCCCCCATCCCTGGGATTCTCCAGGCAAGAACACTGGAGTGGGTTGCCATTTCCTTCTCCAATGCATGAAAGTGAAAAGTGAAAGTGAAGTCGCTCAGTCGTGTCTGACTCCTAGCGACCCCATGGACTGCAGCCTACCAGGCTCCTCCGTCCATGGGATTTTCCAGGCAAGAGGACTGGAGTGGGGTGCCATTGCTTTCTCCACATAAAGAACTCTTAAAACTCAATGCTGAGAAAACAGACAACTCAATTAAAAAATGAGCAAAAGATCTCAAAGACTTCACCAAAGAAGAAACACAGATGGCAGATAGATGTATGAAAAGATAAGGAGTCTCATGCTCAGTTGTGTCTGACTCTTTGTGACCCCATGGGCTATAGCCCACCAGGTTCCTCTGTTCATGGAATTCTCCAGGCAAGAATACTGGAGTGGGTAGCTATTCCCTTCTCCAGGGGTCTTCCTGACCCAGGGATCAAACCCGGGTCATCTACATTGCAGGCAAATTCTTTACTATCTGAGTCACCAGGGAAGCCCTGTATGAAAAGATGCTCAACATCATATGTTATTAGAAAACTACGAATTTAAACATCAGTGAGATATTACTGCACCTACAAAAATGGCTAAAATCCAAAATAGTGACAACACCAAATGCTGGTGAGGATATGGAGCAAAGGAACTTGTATTCATGGCAAAATGGTACAGCCACTTTGGGAGACAGTTTGGTATCTTCTTACAAAACTAAACATACTATCCAGCAATTGCACTCCTCAATATTTGCCAAAATGGGCTAAAAACTTACATCCACACAAAACCTGCACATATATGTTTATAGCAACTCTATTTGTAATTGCAAAACATGGAAGAAGCCAAGATGTCCTTCAGTAGGTAAATAGATCAACTGTGGTATGTTTATAAATGGATTATTATTCAGTGCTAAAAAGAGATGAGCTGTCAAGCCAATATCGCTAAGTGAAAGAAGCAAATTTGGAAAGGCTACATGCTATATAGCTACAGGCTCAATGATTGTGTGCCTGCAAAATTCATATGTTGAAATTCTAATGCCCAATGTGATGGTAGGAAAAGGTGAAGCTTGGGGGAGGTGATTAGTCCATGAAAGCAGAGTTCTCATTAATGGCATTAGTGCCCTTACAGAAGATTCTCCAAAGGTCTCCCTTGATCCTACCACCATGTGAGGACACAGAGAGAAGATGGCCACCTGAACCAGGAAGCAGACCCTCACTAGATACCAAGTTAGCCAGCATCATGATCTTGGACTTGCCAGTCTCTCCAGAATATCAGAAATAAATTTCTGTTTGTAAGCCATCCAGTCTATGGTATTTTGTTAAAGCACCCCAAAGGACTGAAATATTTATGACTCCAAGCATATGACATTTTAGGTGTGTCAACACTGGAAGTCCAATCTGATACTTGACATGATAAAAAAGGGTCACAGTAAGGTTTACCATTATGAAATTTAGAATCTTAGGAAGCAGAGACTATTCCAAAATGTCACAAAGGTAGAAACTATTCATATGTACAAATTCAAACATCAGAACAGCATTGACTGTCTCAGGAGCAATATCCAAAGCTAGAAGACACTGAAATATTGCCTTAGAAAACCCAAGGGAAATTGTTTTCTTACACAGGAGTATATATACATAAAAATTCAATTGTCAAGAGTGAATAAAGGCATTGCTAGATATGCAAGATCTCAAAACATTTATCTTCCCTCAGCGACTCCCAGGAAGCTACAGGAGAAGGCTCCACTAAGACATAAATTAAGGAAGAAGATGCTGTGGAACTCAGAAAACAGAAGCTCCCATTCAAAAGACAGACAAGACACCCTTTAGGATGATCTGAACAGAGATCCTAAGATGAGAGTAATGCAGACAGAGTTTTATTTTTACTGACAATAAAGGCAGGAAAGGGAATATTCTTTTACATATTAGAAGACAAATCCAAGGTATTTATATCAGGAAGGCTTACAAAAGCATTAACTTGAAGATTGATCTTGATTCACCTTAAAGTAAGTTAGTAATAACTATGTTATGTTCCTGTGATGGATATATCAAAGGAATCACTTAACATGAAAACTTCTGAAATGTAGTTTCACCTTCATCACTATTGGAAAAAAAATACTTAAGTGGGAGGAGCTTTGATGGAATTCCGTATTACATTTTTATATTTTTAGTAGTTTTTGCTTAAATAAAAAACATTGAAAAGAAACTGGTTTGAGAAGTATGACAGGAAAGATCTCTGAACCATCTATATTTTCTCCCCCTTACTACTATAATAAAATAAACAAAATATCCAAAATAAGCAATTCCAAACACGTGAGCCAAAAAAATGTGAATGTAATATAGCACCTAGGCAGTACGCAAATTAGAATGTATGTATATGCTCAGAATCTAGAAGAAAACTGTATTTTAAAGAGGATGATACATATGGTGAAGTTAAAAGAGAAAATCAACAATTCATCTTGACTTTTGGTTTGGTTGGATTGAATATTGTTTTGTTGGGGAAACACAATAGACACTCTTGGCCTAAAATGGAAGGATTAGATGAAGATTAGATGAGGGGACTACTTTATTTGACTAGTTTTGGAAATAATCTCATGATTATCTGGTTCATGATTTTCCTATCTGGCACTGTAAATCTGTAGGGCAGTGATCTATAGACATGACTCTTTTCTTGACCATCATAGAACCTTATATCATAGCAACATAGTAAAGTACCTCATCTATTGAGTAAACAAATGACTGCAGAGCCCAGCATAACACTAATTCCTCCAGAGAACTGTTAATTTACAAAAATAATCATAATCTCTAATTTCAATACATTTCCTAAAACACAAAAATGAACTTTTATCTTCTTCCATTTTACTCTATTCATTTATTCAGCACATCATTATTGAAGGAATTCTCTGTGAAAGCCTCTTAGTTGGGCATCTTTTTACTAAAAACTAGTACAGGAGAAATGATCTCTTTTTTCTCTCAAATCGTAGGGAAGTTAACTCTCTACACTGACAAGGATCATGAAATGTTTCAATTCATAAGCTATGAGATGACCATAAACCCAAGGTTGATTTGTTATTTTTACATCATCAGAGTTCATCGCACTCTGAATATATTGAAAAACATGGGATTGTTTTTCTGGATGACATGTATGCTAGTTCAACAGCTTACACTAGAGTCATAATTGGTTATGATTTCAGGTGGCAGCTACTCTAGCACTATATTTTCACTGTGATGTCAAGAAGGCATTAACATTTATTGAGTACTGGTATGTTGTAGACAGTTCTTTACAGCAGCCTCATGAGGTAAGTAGTATTGTCCATATTTCACAGAAGAAGCAAATGGTACAGGGTGGTATACTGACAACCTGTCCAGGTAGCAAATCTGGAACGAAACCCAGTGATGTCAGATTCTTATCCCATGCCTTTTCTACTATGATCCATAGGAGTTGGCCTATAGGGCTTGTGATTTTGTAATAAATTAAGCCCAGATATATTGAAATTATACACAAAAGCTTGAGTTAGTTGAAGAAGTATGGAAAGGGATAGTTAGGGAATTTGGGATTGACAAGTAGACACTGCTATATTTAAAATGGATAACCAACAAAGACCTACTATATAGCACAGGGAACTCTGCTCAATGATATGTGGAAGCCTGGTTGGGAGGGGCATGTGGGGGAGAATGGATGCACGTATACCTATGGCTGAGTCCCTTTGCTGTCCACTTGAAACTATCACAACATTGTTAACTGGCTATGTGAGTGAAAGTCGCTCAGTCATGTCTGACTCTTTGCAACCCATGGATATACAGTCCATGGGATTCTCCAAGCCAGAATATTGGAGTGGTAGCCGTTCCCTTCTCCAGGGGATCTTCCCAACCTGGAGACTGAACCCAGGTCTCCCACATTGCAGGTGGATTCTTTACCAACTGACCCACCAGGGAAGCTCAAGAATAGTGGAGTGGGTAGCCTATCCCTTTTCCAGCAGATCTTCCTGACCCAGGAATCAAACGGGGTCTCCTGCATTGCAGGCAGATTCTTTACCAGTTGAGCTACAAAGGAAGACCCCAAGATATGGAAAACTTCACGAATGTGCCTGTCATCCTTGTGCAGGGGATAATCTTCTCTGTATTGTTCCAATTTTAGTATATGTGCTGCTGAAGCTAGCACAAAAGTAAAACACAGTAATATAAAAAAGTTTTTAAAAAGAAATATATATTGAAAACCCTATCTTTAAAAGACTTATATATATATACTCATGCCTTAAAAACCTCATTTATATATATATATATCAGAGAAGGCAATGGCACCCCACTCCAGTACTCTTGCTTGGAAAATCCCATGGACGGAGGAGCCTGTTAGGCTGCAATCCATGGGGTCGATAAGAGTCGGACAGGACTGAGAGACTTCACTTTCACGCATTGGAGAAGGAAATGGCAACCCACTCCAGTGTTCTTGCCTGGAGAATCCCAGGGATGGGGGAGCCTGGTGGGCTGCCGCCTATGGGGTCGCACAGAGTCGGACACGACTGAAGTGACTTAGCATAGCGCATATATATATATATATATGTACCTGTGTGTGTGTGTGTGTGTGTGTGTGTGTGTGTGTATGTGCTTGCTAAGTTGCTTCAGTCACGTCCGACTCTTTGTGATCCTACGGACTGTAGCCCACCAGGCGCCTCTCTCCTTGGGATTCTCCAGGCAAGAGTACTGAAGTAAGTTGCCACTTCCTTCTGCCCCAGGGATCAAACCTGGGTCTTTTGTGTCTCCTGCATTGGCAGGCGAGTTCTTTATCACCACCACCTGGGAAGCTCATATATATATATGTAATTTAATCTAGATTACATAATGTATATATGTAATCTAAGCCCAAGAGGGAAACATTTTAAGTGAAAACCTAAGAACTGATGTAAAGTAATAAATGAAATATATTTTTTCAAGCATTAAGTTAGGTGAGACCAATGAAGCATATTGTAGTCATCTTGCAAAAGAGTTTCTTATATTCTGAAAAGCGTAGTTTATTATATTCCATCCTCAGCATTTTCATGGACACAAGGTCAGGAGTATTTCTAAAGTTGACAGACAACTTACAGAAGCAAAGATCACTACATATGAGAGGATTATAAGACGTGTGTATTTGTGTAAACGTATTCTGACATATCTCATAATTCCAATGAGAGAAATATATCACAAAGACTGAACTGTCTGAGAGTATCAGAACTGGGATTAAAAATCCACCCTCTGCTCTATTCCGCTTTGAACTTGACTAGAAGTTTGTGCAGTGTTCCTAAGGAGACAAAGCCATATGTACCATATAAATATATATATTTTTAGATTAGAGTTTGTTGAACCTGGATTTTACTTTATTTCCTTTCTTTGGCTTCTGCAGCTCTACACTGCATAGTTTTCCTCATATTTTTCTGGCTGTTCCTTTCTTGTCTCCTTTCTGTTCGCATCTTATTCTACCCAGTCATTAAATATTGTAGTTTCTCAGGCCTCCTAAGTTTTCATTCCTTACTCTGCATCAACTCCTCATGGAAATTCACATATGCCTATAGTTACAATTATCAAAATATTCAAGTGATTCACAAATTTATATCTTCAGGGTAGAGCTCTGTGTGTGCTCCAGACCTGTATCATACATCAAGAAATAATAATTAAACTTGTGATTTCTTCCTTGCCCTCCACTCAGAATCTAAAGGCCTCCCAGATGGGAAGAATCTGCCTGCAATGCAGGAGCTGCAGGAGACGCATGTTCGATCCCTGGGTTGGGAAGATCTCCTGGAGGAGGGCATGGTAACCCACTCCAGTATTCTTGCTTGGAGAATCCCCATGGACAGAAGAGCCTGGTGGGCTATAGTACATAGGGCTGCAAAAAGTCGGACATGACTGAAGCAACTGAGCACTCACGCACATGCACAGAACCTAAAACATTCTCATTCTTCTCATTTTGGGTGAATGACATCCTCATTTATGTACTAATCCAAGCAAAAATCCTTGGGAATCATAAGGGTAATTTTTCATTCCTCTCTTTCTCATTCATATTGACTCTTTCACTAAATCCCATCTGTTTTTCCTTCTAATTCTCCCTTGCATCCATCTACTCTTTTCCACTTCTATCCTGATCCAAGCTAGCATCTTTCTCTCCTTGATCCATTCTGATAGTCTTCAAAACGGTATACTTCCTTTCTCTACCTGCATCAGTCTGTTCTCAATACTACAGCTAGAGTGATTCTCAAACACAAATCTTACCATGTCAGCCCTCCTTCCCCCAGGTCAAAAATCCACCAGTGATCCACTGTTCCTAGGATAAAGATAAAACTTGTGTTTTTTTTTTTTTTTTTAATATAAGAGCCTCCAAAGTAAGTCCTCTATCTACATTTCCAGCTTCCACTCATACCGTGGTCTTTTTTCTTTTGCTGCTACAGCCACATTAAATGTACTTCTGGGCACCATGTTTGCCAGCATTCCTCCTGCTACAGAGTCTTGAATATGACACTGGGATCCAACCAGTGTCTCCTGCATTGGCAGGTGGATTTTTTACCATTGAGCCACCAAGGAAACCCTTGTTATTTCTTTACTCAGCCTATAAACAATAGACACATCCTCAAGGAAACTCTCTTGACCTTCATAAGTCCATCCCCCCTCATTGCCCTCTAATAACACAAAGTTATCACTAGTGCATAGGCATTTACCAAACACAGAGATAAAAGTAACTATTGTTCTCTCCCTCCCTTGCCTAGATGCTCCATTAGAGAGGGTAGGGACCCTCTTTACTTTTGCTCACCACGAACGTAAGAGATGTGGGTTTGATCCCTGGGTTAGGAAGATCCCCTCGAGAAGGGCATGGCAACCCACTCCAGTCTTATTACCTGGAGAATCCTATAGAGAAGCCTGGTGGGCTACAGTCCACAGGGTCACAAAAAGTTGGACACGACTGAAGCCATTTAGCAGGCATGCATTATCTAGCACAGTGCTGGGTACCACCCAGGCTGCAATGTACTTGCTGAATGGATTACTGAAATGATTTCCTAGCTAACCAAACATTTCTGATTGTTTGATACCAACTCTAGAAACTGTGTATGTTTCTAAGAGAAGATATTCAATTGTTCAGAGAAGGAAGGAAGTCATGTACATTGGTAAGATCAGATGTACATTTTATTAATGTAGATAAAAGCTTAACCAGGCACTGAAAGACTATATACATACTGAGGGTTACACTTATGAGAATGCTGAGTAACAGGAGCAGGTTGGAGATACCCTACTGACACTTAAGAAGATTTTAAGAATTTTTCAGTCCAACCATGAAAATTAACACTTATGCTCATGTTCACTGCTGAGTTCAAAGACGTGGAGGCCTGAAGCAGATCAGTAAGTTAGTTTTTAACCAGGTTATATAAGATTCTCCGTATGTGAGTTCCCCCCTCCCCAACCCAAATTATTTACAATTATCCTTTAGTATTCTCTCGATCCTCAGGGTGTTTTCAGTGAAAAAGCAGAAAGCCAACTTGTAGTACCGTAACAATATAAAAACTGTATAGTACTCTAACCATATAATACTAGACAGTGGCACCTGAGTATGGTAAAAGTGTAGGTCTCCCTTTACACTCAGGTTCATCTCTTTTCTCATGTTGCACTACTGTTGACCTGCCCGAGAGTAGACAGCAGGAGGCAGAAATCAGGAGCACTCTGTTGTGAACTGGATGGCCTGATTAACCAGTTGCAGAGCTCTGGAGGCTTAGTCAGTTCAGTTCAGTCACTCAGCTGTGTCCAACTCTTTGTGACCCTATGGACTGCAACACGCCAGGCTTCCTGTTCGTCACCAACTCCTGGATTTTGCTCAGACTTAATTTACAATAGAGTTGGTGATGTCACCCAATCATCTCATCCTCTGTTGTCCCTTTCTCCTCCTGCCTTCAATCTTTCCCAGCATCAGGGTCTTTTCCAATGAGTTGGCTCTTCACATAGGTGGGCAAAGGATTGGAGCTTCGGCATCAGTCCTTCAAATGAATATTCAGGGTCGATTTCCTTTAGGATTGACTGGTTGGATCTCCTTGCTACCCAAGGAACTCCCAAGAGTCTTCCCCAACCCCACAGTTCAAAAGCATCAATTCATGGGTGCTCAGCTTTCTTTATGGTCCAACTCTCACGTCCATATATGGCTACTAGAAAATCAGCTTTGATAGACGAAACTTTGTCAGCAAAGTAATGTCTCTGCTTTTTAACATGCTGTCTAGGTTGGTTGTAGCTTTTCTTCCAAGGAACAAGCACCTTTTAATTTCATGGCTGCAGTCACCATCTGCAGTGATTTTGGAGCCCAAGAAAATAAAATCTATCACTCTTTCCATTGTTTCCCCATCTATTTGCCATAAAGTGATGGGACTGGATGCCATGATCTTAGTTTTTTGAATGTTGAGTTTTAAGCCAGCGTTTTTACTCTCCTCTTTCACTTTCATCAAGTGGTTCTTTAGTTCCTCTTTGCTTTCTTTCATAAGAGTGGTGTCATCCGCATATCTGAGGTTCTGATATTTCTCCTGGCAATCTTGCTTCCATCTTGTGCTTCATCCAGTCCAGCATTTCACATGATGTACTCTGCATACAAATTAAATAAGCAGTGTGACAGTATACAGCCTTTCCCAATTTGAACCCAGTCCATTGTTCCATGTCTGGTTCTAACTGTTGCTTCTTGATCTGCATGCAGATTTCTCAGGAGGCAGATAAGGTGGTCTGGTATTCCCATCTTTTGAAGAATTTTCCACAGTTTGTTGTGATCCACACAGTCAAAGGCTTTAATGTAGTCAATGAAGCACAAATAAATGTTTTTCTGGAATTCTCTTGCTTTTTCTATGATCCAACAGATGTTAGCAACTTGATCTCTGGTTCCTCTGCCTTTTCTAAATCCAGCTTGAACTTCTGGAAGTTCTGAGTTCAGATACTGTTGAAGCCAGGCTTGGAGAATTTTGAGCATTACTTTGCTAGCGTATGAGATGAGTGCAATTGGGCGGTAGTCTGAAAATTCTTTGGCATTGCTTTTCTTTAGGACTACAATGAAAACTGACCTTTTCCAGTCCTGTGGCCACTGCTGAGTTTTCCAAATTTGCTGGCATATTGAGTGCAGCACTTTCACAGCAACATCTTTTAGAATTTTAAATAGCTCAGCTGGAATTCCATCACCTCCACTAACTTGGTTCATAGAGATGTTTCCTAAGGCCCACTTGACTTAACACTCCAGGATGTTTGGCTCTAGGTGAGTGATCACACTATCATATAATCTGGGTCATTAAGATCTTTTTTGTATAGTTCTTCTGTGTATTCTGGGCTTCTCTTGTGGCTCAGCTGGTAAAGAATCTGCCTGCAATGAGGGAGACCTGGGTTGGATCCCTGGGTTGAGAAGATCTCCTGGAGAAGGGAAAGGCCACACACTCCAGTATTCTGGCCTGGAGAATCCCATTGACTGTGCAATCCATGGGGTCGCAAAGAGTCAGACATGACTGAGAGACTTTCATTTTCTGTGTATTCTTGCCACCTCTTCTTAAGATCTTCTGCTTCTGTTAGGTCCATACCACTTTTGTCCTTTATTGTGCCCATCTTTGCATGAAATGTTCCCTGGTATCTCAAATTTTCTTGAAGAGATCTCTAGTCTTTCCCATTGTATTGTTTTCCTCTATTTCTTTGTATTGATCACTGAGGAAGGCTTTCTTATCTCTCTTTGCTATTCTTTGAAAATCTGCATTCAGATGCACATATCCTTCCTTTTCTCGTTTGCCTTTCACTTCTCTTCTTTGCTCAGCTATTTGTAATGCCTCTTCAGACAACCATTTTACCTTTATGCATTTCTTTTTCTTAGAGTTGGTTTTGATTACAGCCTCCTGTAAAATGTTTTGAACCTCTGTCCATAGTTCTTCAGGCACTCTATCAGATTTAATCCCTTGAATCTATTTGTCACTTCCACTGTATAACCAATCGTAAAAGATTTGATTTAGGTCATACCTGAATGGTTTTCTCTACTTTCTTTAAATCTGATTTTTGCAATAAGGAATTCATGATCTGAGCCACAGTCAGCTTCTGGTCTTGTTTTTGCTGACTGTATAGAGCTTCTCTATCTTTGGCTGCAAAGAATATAATCAATCTGATTTCAGTGTTGACCATCTGGTGATGTCCATGTGTAGAGTCGTCTCCTGTGTTGTTGGAACAGGGTGTTTACTATGACCAGTGCGTTCTCTCCGTAAAGTGTTGTTAGCCTTCACCCTGCTTCATTTTGTACTCCAAGGCCAAACTTGCCTGTTACTCCAGGTATCTCTTGACTTTCTACTTTTGCATTCCAGTCTCCTATGATGAAAAGGACATCTTTTGGGGGTGTTCATTCTAGAAGGTTGTTTAAGTCTTCATAGAACTTCAGTTTCTTCAGCATTACTGGTCAGGGCATAGACTTGGATTACTGTGATATTGAATGGTTTGGAAATGAACAGAGATCATTCTGTCGTTTTTGAGATTGCACTCAAGCACCGCATCTTGCACTCTTTTGTTGACTATGAGGGCTACTCCATTTCTTCTAAGGGAGTCTTGCCCATAGTAGTAGACATAATGGTCATCTGAATTCCATTCACCCATTTTGGTCCATTTTAGTTCACTGATTCCTAAAATGTTGATGTTCAGCCTTGCTGACTCCTGCTTGACCACTTCCAATTTACCTTGATTCATGGACCTAACATTCCAGGTTCCTATGCAATATTGTTCTTTATAGCATTGGACTTTACTTCCATCACCAGTCACATCCAGAACTGGGTATTGTTTTTGCTTTGGCTCAGCCTCTTCATTCTTTTTGGAGGTATTTCTCCACTCTTCTCCCATTGCATAGTAGACACACACTGACCTGGGGAATTCATCTTTCAGAGTCATATCTTTTTTCCTTTTCGTATGGTTTTTGGGATTCTCAAGGCAAGAATACTGAAGTGGTTTTTCATTCCCTTCTTCGGTGGACCATGTTTTGTCAGAACTTTCCACCGTGACCCATCTGTCTTGGTTGGCCCCACATGGCATAACTCATAGTTTCATTGAATTAGACAAGGCTGTGATCCATGTAATCAGTTTGGTTAGTTTTCTGTAATTGTGGTTTTCATTCTGCCCTCTGATGAAGAAGGATAAGAGGCTCATGGAAGCTTCCTGATGGGAGGGACTGGCTGCAGGAGAATCTGGTTCTTGCTCTGATGAGTGAGACCATGCTCAGTAAATCTTTAATTCAATTTTCTATTGATGGTTGGTGCTCTGTTGCTTTCTTGTAGTTTTACTTGAGGGCAAACTATGGTAGGGGTAATGGTGGTAATGGCGACCTCCTTCAAAAGGACTTATGCCAGCATGCTGTGGCTCCAAGGACTATTGTATTCAGTGCCCCTGATCCCAAGGCAGGGCACTGTCAACCCATGCCTCTACTGGAGACTCCAGGACATTCACAGGCAAGTCTGGTTCAGTCTTTTGTGGGTCACTGCTCCTTTCTCCTGTGTCCTGGTGTGCCCTCCAAGAATCTGTTTCCCTAATCCTTTGGAAGTCCTGTAATCAAATCCCACTGGCCTTCAAAGTCAAATTCCCTGGGGGTTCTCAGTCCCTTTGTTGAATCCCCAGGTTGGGAAATCTGTTGTGAGCCCTAGAACTTTCGCAATAGTATGAGAATTTCTTTGGTAGAATTGTTCTCCAGTTTGGGGGTCGTCTGCTTAGTGGCTTTGTGGTGGGACTAATGGTGACCTCCTCCAAGAGGACTTATATCACATGGCATGGCTCCCAGGTCTGCTGCAGCCAGAGCCCCTGTCCCCACAGCAGGCAACTGCTGACCCATGCCTCCGCAGGAGACACACAAGCACTCAAAGGCAGGTCTGGCTCAGTCTCTTGTGGGGTTCGTGGTGCACACAAGGTTTTCTTTGAGTTCTCTGAGTGTCTCTGGAAGGTATGGGTTCAATTCTAAACACTATTTTGCCCCTCCTACTGTCTTGTTGGGGCTTCTCCTTTGTCCTTGCATGTCAGATATCTTTTTTGGATGGGAAGGAAATGGCAACCCATTCCAGTATTCTTGCCTGGAAAATCCCATGGACGGAGGAGTCTGGTAGGCTCCTCCGTCCATGGGGGTCACAAAGAGTCAGACAAGACTGAGCGACTTCTTTCCTTTCCTTTCCAACATTCTCCTGTTAATGGTTGTTTAGTGGTTAGCTGCAATTTTGGAGTTCTCACAGGAGAAGATGAGCACATGTCTTTCTACTCTGCCATCTTTTTTAGGTCAACTGAATCTCTGCAGAAACATTTTGGAAATGAAGCATGTGAATCTCCTAAACCTATTTAGAAATGGAGAAGCCCTCACATTTTTTGACAGCTCACACTGGGTATTACCCTTTGGTGTCTCAAATCCCAAATTAGAGGATTGTGTTAATGATTCTAGGGGCCCTTAGTTAACCTTCAAATTCCCTGATTCTTCACCAAGGATTTTATTTTATTATTTTTTTAAATTTATGCCTCACACTGCCAAACAAAGTGCTTTTGTGATATAATCTAAAGCAACAACCCCTACAAGACTGAGACTCTGTATTATGTAGAGGTGAAAAACACTAGCTTTTGAATCAGAAAGACCTGGGTTCAAAACCTTTGGCATTAATGAGCTGTGTAATTTTAAGCACGTTACTTTAAAGCTTATGACTCTTTGTTACTATATCTAGAAGCTAGTGATGCTTCTTTCTTCATGGAGACATTGTGAGGATAATATTAAATACGTAATACAGGTGAAACACAATACTTGGTACAGAGCTGGCCTACAATGAAGCACTGATGTAATTACAACTTTTATTTAAAAGAGATAGTGTTCATGGCTCCTCTGACCCTTTGTTTGCTCTCCAGTAAGACAGACTTCGTTTTCTGGTATCCATGAGTTGCGTCAGGCTGCAAATTTCTGAGCCTCATTTTGCAACCAAAGTCTATCAGTCATTCTCAGCCATTCTCTGAATCAGAGCAGCTGACAGAATCTTCAGTGAGGTCATTATTTTTAGCTTTGGAACCATTAGAAAGCTGCAGGGGATTTTTCACGGCATTCAACAAATTAGCAAAGGTCATCAAAACAAACCCACTTACTGAATTCATTGGCTCGAAATCCTATCAAACCAGTGCTGTTGTATTAAATTAAAGCACTTTCTACTTGCAGTATCTCCATAAAAAAGTGAAGCTAAATTATGTTTAGATTGGCTCTATTGTTGCTACATTTTAAGGTCACAAATTTTGATGGCAAGTCAACTCATCTCCTATCTGTAACCCCCTCACCATGTGATCATGTGATTCTTTCAGTCTAAAATTTCCTCACTTTTCCTCTCTGTCTGTCCAAGTCTGAAGTCCCATTTCCTTTAGTAAGTCATTCCTAAATTACTTAATCCCTGGGCTCTGGTCTTCTTTGCTCTTGACCCAGAACAGGACATTTATATACGTGTGTGTGTGTGTGTGTGTGTGTATGATATATTATAATGTAATAAATATATTATATATCTTTTTCTAAGTGTGGTTTTGACTTTATTTGGCTCTGTACAAGGCATTAAACATAATTCATCTCTTGCATTTTCAAAGATGCTCTTAATGATACTAAACTCTTCTTGGTTGATTAGCTCGTGAAGCATCCACAAACCAGCATGACAGACTAAACACACCAATGGCTTTTGACAAATAGTATATATACCATAAGCTCTCTGCTTTCCATATCACATAAATAATGTTTTGGAAGAAATACTACGGAATCAGGTAATTGATCCATTTTTTCTACATGCCGTAAACAATGCCTTTGAATCAAGCCACACCACGCTGCTGGATCCTTTAGCAGCATCATTTTAGATGTAATAGAATTGCCTTACTGAGTTGTACTTTGTTGTTATGCCAGCAGACCACACTGATGGATTGCATAAGAAAGAACTAGATAAATCTCTGAGCCCCTGTTTTGAATATCTACTGGAGAAATACTACAGAATAGTAAATTAGGTTTGGTTTTATGGACAATTTGAAATTTATAAGTTGATTGTGTTTCCTTGCTTTGGCCATTAAAAACCTTACTGATAAATTTGAGGTTCATTTCTCTCAACTGTATGCTCCACCTTAGTAACAAGTTTTGCTTTATTATTTTTCCACCTATAGTTTCTCTTTGTCCTGGTCACCACAGCTGTTTACTACAATCCTTTTACACCAAAACTATGTTTTGTTAAGTGTCTCATATCTTTAGTAGAATAGGAGATTAAAAATATATTCTTGATCTGTTCCTCTAGGGAATTATAGCAATTATAAATTACAGATCATTATTTCTCAATTATTTTCTGACTTATATTTTTCTTTCATTGTTTTATGTCTCCATAATTTGGTTTTAATCCAGATTATATTCTTAAAATTTTTCTATGTTCCCTCCACACACTGGCAGCATAGCATATGCTCATTGAATCTTTAAATCAGACTTCCAGATAAAGGTCTGCTTCTAGGTAACTAGCTGTGTGATCTTGACCTTAATGTCGTTGAGACTTGAAGAATTTCATTCTCCTCAACTGTATCTGGCAGAATTGGCCTGAAATAATCTTCAATGACCTCTTCTAGTCCTAAGATTCTGTCACAATTGCGTGAATTCTTAAAAAAACATTCTTGACACAAGATATTTAAAGACAGATCTGACTTAGTAAACTACTCACAGATATGAATATGACCAAGTGACCTATTTATTGCAGAAGATGTCCATAAAGAGAAGGGCTCTGTGTAAGGGAGATTTACTCGCTTTTTCATTAACAAAGAAGAGGACACTTCCAGACACTTTGGTTCAGAATTTAAGCTGGAAGAATAATTACAAATGGGTAATAAAAATGATTTAGAAGGCCTGCTGCTGCTGCTAAGTCGCTTCAGTCGTGTCCGACTCTGTGCAACCCCATGGACAGCAGCCCACCAGGCTCCCCCGTCCCTGGGATTCTCCAGGCAAGAACACTGGAGTGGGTTGCCATTTCCTTCTCCAATGCATGAAAGTGAAAACTGAAAGTGAAGTCGCTCAGTCGTGTCCGACCCTCAGCGACCCCATGGACTGCAGCCTGCCAGGCTCCTCCATCCATGGGATTTTCCTAGGTCTTTTTAATTCTGTAGTTTCATACCTAGAAAGTGCAGATTCCACTTCTTTTAGTAGAAAAGAGGCTGGGGGATGTTGCAGAGGGATCCTAAATGGAGACCTAGTTTCAAGTCCAACACCAGTCATTAATCAAAGAAACAATGGATTGCCTGACTCTGTGTCCTTGATTTTTCAGTAAGGAAAAGAGAAAAATTATCTGCCCATACCTGCAAGATGATTTGTGAGGGTCAAGCAAGACAGTGCTAGATAACCCCATTCAATAAGTACAAAATGCTATATACATTTGTATGTGTGTGCATGGCCATGAGTCAAGAGATGACCTCTGATGACTCTGTATTTTTGGATTGCTTTTATGACTAAATTGGATGATTTTGCAAAGTTGGTGGTTAAGATGGCTGAGCCAATCTCAGATTCTTGGTGTTTCCCAAATTTGTGAATGACTCAACAACATATAAATCTCCCTGCTTCCCAATGCAACTTCACTGGAATTGAGGACAAAGTCTTATCAAGATATAAACACCACAAAGTCTGGGTCCATGTTTATTTTGTTCACTGGACATAAAAGATCAAGTCAAATATTTGTTGATTACATGAAGGGGAAGCTGGATGAATGATGAGGTACCCTCCATGGCTGTGTGTCTTGCTTCTTTCCTATGTCAATTAGGGCACAGGATTCTAGCTTGTGTTTCAGAAAACTTATACATCGTGAGACATAGAATTCTGAGATCACTTCAAAATGCCAGTATCTGTTCATTTGTTGTCAACTTGACATCACAACACCAAGTATCATAGAAGAGAAGCTAGAACAATTTCCCCAGAATCTTCTTATCCAGGTTCAGATCAGATCAGATCAGTTGCTCAGTCGTGTCCGACTCTTTGGGACCCCATGGATCGCAGCACACCAGGCCTCCCTGTCCATCACCAACTCCCAGAGTTCACTGAGACTCACGTCCATCAAGTCGGTGATGCCATCCAGCCATCTCATCCTCTGTTGTCCCCTTCTCCTCCTGCCCCCAATCCCTCCCAGCATCAGAGTCTTTTCCAATGAGTCAACTCTTCGCATCAGGTGGCCAAAGTACTGGAGTTTCAGCTTTAGCATCATTCCTTCCAAAGAAATCCCAGGGCTGATCTCCTTCAGAATGGACTGGTTGGATCTCCTTGCAGTCCAAGGGACTCTTAAGAGTCTTCTCCAACACCACAGTTCAAAAGCATCAATTTTTCAGTGCTCAGCCTTCTTGACAGTCCAACTGTCACATCCATACATGACCACTGGAAAAACCATAGCCTTGACTAGGCGGACCTTTGTTGGCAAAGTAATGTCTCTGCTTTTGAATATGCTATCTAGGTTGGTCATAACTTTCCTTCCAAGGAGTAAGCGTCTTTTCATTTCATGGCTGCAGTCACCATCTGTAGTGATTTTGGAGCCCAGAAAAATAAAGTCTGACGCTGTTTCCCCATCTATTTCCCATGAAGTGGTGGGACCGGATGCCATGATCTTTGTTTTCTGAATGTTGAGCTTTAAGCCAACTTTTTCACTCTCCACTTTCACTTTCATCAAGAGGCTTTTGAGTTCCTCTTCACTTTCTGCCATAAGGGTGGTGTCATCTGCATATCTGAGGTGATTGATATTTCTCCCGGCAATCTTGATTCCAGCTTGTGTTTCTTCCAGTCCAGCATTTCTCATGGTGTACTCTGCATGGAAGTTAAATAAACAGGGTGACAATATACAGCCTTGACGTACTCCTTTTCCTATTTGGATGTTCCATGTACAGTTTGTACATGTTTGTTGTTCCATGTACAGTTCTAACTGTTGCTTCCTGACCTGCATACAAATTTCTCAAGAGGCACATCAGGTGGTCTGGGATTCCCATCTCTTTCAGAATTTTCCACAGTTTATTGTGATCCACACAGTCAAAGGCTTTGGCATAGTCAATAAAGCAGAAATAGATGTTTTTCTGCAACTCTCTTGCTTTTTCCATGATCCAGTGGATGTTGGCAATTTGATCTCTGGTTCCTCTGCCTTTTCTAAAACCAGCCTGCACATCAGGAAGTTCATGGTTCACATATTGCTGAAGCCTGGCTTGGAGAATTTTGAGCATTACTTTGCTAGCATGTGAGATCAGTGCAATTGTGCAGTAGTTTGAGCATTCTTTGGCATTGCCTTTCTTTGGGATTGGAATGAAAACTGACCTTTTCCAGTCCTCTGGCCACTGCTAAGTTTTTCAAATTTGCTGGCATATTGAGTGCAGCACTTTTGCAGCATCGTCTTTCAGGATTTGGAATAGCTCAACTGGAATTCTATCACCTCCACTAGCTTTGTTTGTAGTGATGCTTTCTAAGGCCCACTTGACTTCACATTCCAGGATGTCTGGCTCTAGGTGAGTGATCACACCATCATGATTATCTGGGTCGTGAAGCTCTTTTTTTATACAGTTCTTCTGTGTATTCTTGCCATCTCTTCTTAATATCTTCTGCTTCTGTTAGGTCCATACCATTTCTGTCCTTGAGTTTACCAAAGAGAGGCATTCATGTCAGCATTGGAAGACGGAGGAGAGACCATTATTTTCTGGGGAGAATTGCTGCTAGATTCATGGGTGGATGCAAGATTCAGTGACTTGCTGGGGAGCTCTTGAGTACTTCTACCTTGATAAAGAGTCAGAGATAATTGGTGGGGTCTTCCTGGGGATCCTTAGTCTTGCAACACCTTCTTCTGCTTGGGTGCTTCAGGCTGAAATTGCTGCAGTTGATTTCTTTCACCTTGGCTCACCAGCTTTTCCAGTCTTCATGTATGCTCTTAGTTCTTTATGTTAAAACCTACATTATCTTGAATACATCAAATAGCTCTTCTGTTTTCTTGATAGAAACTTGACTTGAAATAGAATCTCAAATGTTAAATTTGAGCATGGTGGCTCAGACGGTAAAGTGGTAAAGCCTACAATGCAGAAGACCCGGGTTCAATCCCTGGGTTGGGAAGATCTCCTGGAGAAGGAAATGGCAGCTCACTCCAGTATTCTTGCCTGGAAAATCCCATGGACAGAAGAGCCTGGTAGGCTACAGTCCATGGGATTGTCCCAAAGAGTAGGAAACGACTGAGCGACTTCACTTTCACTTTCAAGCTTCAACTAAATGCATTTATATACTTGGTTAGCACCTTGGGGGAAAACCATGAGTTTTTTTTTTTTTTTTTTTTTAACAAGCCATCTAGGTATTATTTGGGCTTTCCAGGTGGCTCTAGTGGTAAAGAATCCAGCTGCCAATGGAGGACATGTAAGAGATGTGGATTCAATCCCTGGGTGGGGAAGATCCTCTGGAGTAGGAAGTGGCAATCCACTCCAGTATTCTTGCCTGGAAAAAGCCCATGGACATAGGAGCCTGGCAGGCTATAATAGTCCATGGGGCCGCAAAGAGTCGGACGTGACTGAGCAACAGAGTACTAGGCATTATTTAGTAAACGATTGCTCTTCAACATTCAGCAATACATTTGAGGCCTAAGAAAGTTGATAAAGTTTTCAAAAGTGTCTTATTTTGCTCTCTTAGAAGAACTCGGTTCGAAAGGGCACAATTTCCTAGAGTGAAAAGAACAGATTCTCAACTCATATTGTCCATAATTTAGTCTGGTCTCAGTTGCTTTTTAACCCTGCATATTTGGCAAATTCATTTAACTTCTCCTGGGCTTGGTGACTGTATCACCATGACGGGAGTCATGACATCTGTCTTATATTTCTTGAGACCCCTTGAGAATGGCATTCAGGCATCTGTACAAATGCTTCTTTAGGAATGTAGTCTTTGGGGGACTCAAATGAAAATGTATGAAAGCATTGTGTATATATGTTATTATTCTCTAGAACCACATTCACATACTAGTTAAATGCAAATAATAATGGAGATTGATAAAAGTTCAATAAAAGTAACTTCTAGAGAACTAAAGCATTTCTACTATGCCTGAGTGTAAATATGGCAATCATATGCACACCCACCTCTGGGAGACTTAACCCAACGTGGCTGTCAACAAACAGGGCAGTGACTGAGACAGGGTGTCATACTGTGGGGCTGAGAATCCATGGAAAAACTGAGAAAATATGTATTGCTTCAGCATAGGATGGTTTTCAGACCCCATAGAGTGGAGGTGCAAACTGCTCTCCACTCAGAAGGTCACTGCTGTAGTCATACTTGATCTTGAGTATTGGGAAGGAATACATCAAATCAGTTTCCCAAAACCAACGAGATAACTTTTAATTTTCCATCCTTACTGGCAATTATGCTATCCTGAAGTTATTGAATGATCATGGTTAGGATTTCACACATGTGATTTATTAAAAGTGGACCCAGTTAATTCATTGCAATGAGGCAAGACAGGGCAATGGACAAGAGCCAGGGGAAGACAGGAGCCCATGGTTGGTAATGGCTGAGAGTCTGTTGGCATTGAACAGATCTTTCAACAGCTGTGCCTAAGAAATATAGATACACTCTGGCTTATTTTTCTTTGTGCTAACATTATTGGATTTGTATAACTCCTGATCCACAAACAGCATGTGTATATGTCTGTCTCTCTTCACATGCCTCTCCATCCCTCCACCCCATCTTTCTCTTCTTCAGCATACTTGTCACAGCATATCATACTCCTGCATTATATTTTACATCAGTGACTTTGTTTTGATTTTTTCCCCATCCTTCTATAATCTACTGTAAGGTACATCTGGAGAGAGACTTTGTTCTGCCTGGGATAGTTAATGATGCAAGTGTGTGAGTGAATAAACATTTGAATTATTAACCTAGTTTTTTTGATGTTCTGCTTGATTCCTCAAACATTTAGGTAAAGACTGTTAAACTAACAAAAAGACATTTTTGGAAAGTTTACCAGTGGTTGGGCCACCCCTTTATTCGCTTAAGGAAATGGAGACTCTACCTATTGTTGTACAGCGGCCACAGTTTTTCAAATGCAACAGATAATGGAGATTTCCTTCCTGAGAATTAGGGAGAGGAACTGTGGGCCAAATTCTTTGCCACATCACTTCCTTGTCTGTAAAGCAGGCTGATAAATTGTCTGTATGGTGCTCCATAGTTCACACAAAAGAATGTTCAAAAATATTCTATTTAGCAATGAGGTGCACAGGAGTATGCTGAAACCAGTAGCTGTGTTTAAACTGCCAATGTTAGGGAGAGAGAGGTGCCCACAGAGTCTTTTCAAGTGATCCCAACTTAATCTAAAAGGAATTGAGTCATTGGACTATGAATCTGACGAAAAATGTACTGGACTTTGATGCTAAGTTAGAATAGCAACAGAATGCTGCTGGTGAATGATCTAGTTTCTATTAATAATTGAAAACTCCCAAGAATGGCATTCATGCATTTATACAAATGCTACTTTAGGAATGAGCCTTGGGGGACTATGATATAGTCTGCTTGCCATCCCAGAAGTATTGACAGTGTCAGGAATGGTATGTGAACAATAAACACTTGGCTATGATGAAAGAATCAGAAACCTCTAGGAACCTAGAAAGAGACAAATAGAGCCAACAAGAGTGAGACAAGCAGTTGCTCCTGGCACTCTGTCATCAATCAGCTCAAGAGGAGAGGAGAAGAGAGCTTTGATTGGCTAGTGATGTACAAAATCAGCTTTTAAGGTGAAAACCAAGAGATGGGAGAAAATGGTTGGAAATGAAGAAGGGAAAGTGATGATGACTTTGACAACAGTGACAACAGAGTGATGATAAATGTGACAAAACTGAAGAAAAGAGTCTTTACAACTGATACAAAAGTTGGAGCAGCTCAGAATTCTCTGAGAGCAAATAGCTGATTGCTCTGTACTTTGATGATGGTTGTGACTCCTATTTATTGAGTAGTAAAACTATGCTAAGCACTGTACCAAGCACGTTACAAGTAAGGTCACATTCTCTTCTCCTATCCTTCTTTACATCCACTGCATTTAGATTTTCACTCCCAGCCCTTCATGTTGCCAAACACAATAGTCCATTCTCAGTTCTTAGTTAGCTTGTTTTATCATGTGTATTTGACTCTGATGATCACCTCTTTTTTTCTAGAATGCTTTTTACTTCGATTCCTGAACACTCTTCTCTCTTAGGCTTCCTCCTGCCTCATTGATCACCCCTTTTAGGCTCCTTTAGTGATGTGATTCTCCCACTTACTAGATGTGAACATGGACCAATGAGGTAATGCCACTGTGATTTAGTTTCCTCATTGGTAAAATGGGTACAATAATAGTACCTAATGAAGGAGTCATGGTTGAGATTAAATGAATTATTATATGCAAAGTATTTGCACATAGTAATTGCCATACCTGTGCTTCTATCATTTTTCTAAACTCTAAGTATTAATTTGGCCAAGGGTCAGCACTTGGACCTCTTCTCTAGCTACACTAATTACCTTGGTGGCATCATCTAGATGCATGGCTTTACATACATCTAGAAGCTCATGAATTATAAATATACATTTCTAGAAAGGACCTGTACCCTGAACTTTCAGTTCAGCTTTCAGTTCAACGAGTTCCCTTGTGGCTCAGAGGATAAAGCATCTGCCTGCCATGCAGGAGACCCAGGTTTCATCCTTGGGTTGGGAAGATCCCCTGGAGAAGGAAATGGCAACCCACTCCAGTATTCTTGCCTGGAGAATCCCATGGACAGAGGAGCCTGGGGGGCTACAGTCCAGGGGGTCACAAAGAGTCGGGCACAACTGAGTGAGTTCACTTTCACTTTCAGTTCTATGCTGAACTTTTCAGTTCAGTCACTCTGTCATGTCCAACTCTTTGTGACCCCATAGACTGTAGCACACCAGGCCTCTCTGTCTATCACAAACTCCCAGAGCTTACTCAAACTCACGTCCATTGAGTCGGTGATGCCATTCAACCATCTCATTCTCTGTTGTCCCCTTCTCCTCCTGCCTTCAAACTTTCCCAGCATCAGGGTCTTTTCAAATGAGTCAGCTCTTTGTATCAGGGGGCCAAAGTACTGGAGTTTCAGCTTCAACATCAGTCCTTCCAATGAATATTCAGGACTGATTTCCTTTAGGATGGACTGGTTGGATCTCCTTGCACTCGAAAGGATTGTAGTCCAAGGGTCTTCTCCAACACCACAGTTTAAAAGCATCAGTTGTTTGGCGCTCAACTTTCTTTATAGTCCAACTCTCACATCCATACATGACTACTGGAAAAATCATAGCTTTGACTAGACAGACCTTTGTTGGCAAAGCAATGTCTCTGCTTTTTAATATGCTGTCTAGGTTGGTCATAACTGTTCTTCCAAGGAGTAAGCGTCTTTTAATTTCATGGCTGCAGTCACCATCTGCAGTGATTTTGGAGCCCAAAAAATAATGTCTGTCACTGTTTCCACTGTTCTCCCATCTATTTGCCATAAAGTGATGAGACCAGATGCCATGATCTTAGTTTTCTGAATGTTGAGCTTTAAGCCAACATTTTCACTCTCCTCTTCCACTTTCATCAAGAGGCTCTTTAGTTCTTCTTCGCTTTCTGTGATAAGGGTGGTGTCATCTGCACATCTGAGGTTATTGATATTTCTCCTGGCAATCTTGATTCCAGCTTGTGCTTCATCCAGCCCAGCGTTTCTCATGATGTGCTCTGCATATAAGTTAAATAAACACGATGACAATAGACAGCTTTGACATACTCCTTTCCCAATGTGGAACCAGTCTGTTGTTCCATGTCCAACTGTAACTGTTGCTTCCTGACCTGCATACAGATTTCTCAGGAGGCAGGTCAGGTGGTCTGGTATTCCCATCTCTTTCAGAATTTTCTACAGTTTGTTGTGGTCCACACAGTCAAAGACTTTGGCATAGTCAATAAATCAAAAGTAGATATTTTTCTGGAACTCTTGTTTTTTTGATGATCCAGTGGATGTTGGCAATTTGATCTCTGGTTCCTCTGCCTTCTCTAAATCCAGCTTGAACATACGGAAGTTCACGGTTCACATACTGTTGAAGCCTGGCTTGGAGAATTTTGAATATTACTTGACTAGCGTGTGAGATGAGTGCAATTGTGCAGTAGTTTGAGCATTCTTTGGCATTGCCTTTCTTTGGGATCAGAATGAAAATAGGTCTAACTTAACTATAGAAAATTCCCTGAAAAAAAAATGTGTTATTTACAGAGTTGAAATGCTGATTTTTATTTACATAATATGTTACCTTATCACCTGAAAATAATGTAAGTATAGTGTCCAGACATGAGGCAGGAGCTGTTCTACAAAAGTCTGCCCTTGTAAATTCACATGTGTAGAACTGTGTCCTTTTCTTGTGTGCATGCATGCATGATGCTAATTCTTGTCCAACTCCATGTGGCCCTATGATCTGTAGCCCAGCAGGCTTCTCTGTTCATGGAATTCTCAAGGCAAGAATACTGGAGTGGGTTGCCATTTTTTATTCCAAGGGAATCTTCCCAACCCAGGGATCAAACCCACATGTAATGCCATATAAAGATAATTTGCTTCAGAGAAGGAGACCAAGATATCTGGGAAGAAAATTTTAGGGAGGCATAATAACCATTTCTGAATGTTTTGATTGCTATCATAAAAGAGAAATCTTATGTTTGGTGTTTTCCAGTGTGTTAGTCAGGATTCGCCAGAGGAAAAAGAACCGATGAGATATATAGAGAAAACAAGATTTATTATAAGAATTGGCTCATGTGATGATGGATGCTGATAAACCATAAATCTGCAGGATGAGTCAGCAAACTAAAGAGCTGATACACTTCAGGTTTGAAGGCCAGGAGCCTTGAGACTCAGGAGGAGTGGATGCTTCAAACTGAGTCTGAAAGCAGGAAAGAGCTGATAGTCCCAATGCAAAGATAGACAGGCAAGAGGAAGTCTCTCTTACTCTGTAGTGGGTCAGTCTTTTCCTTTTAATTCAGGCATTTGACTGACTGGGTGAGGCCCACACACATTAGGGGGGCAATCTACTCAGTGTACCTATTTAAATGCTAATCTCATCCAAAAACACCCTCTAAGGAATACACAGAATAATGCCTGACCAGTATCAGGGCACCCTGTGGCCCAGTCAAGTTGACATAAAATGAATCATCACACCCAGAGTGCTAGACTTGAACCCATTCAATTCAAATAGCACTTTTTTAGTGGTGACCACAAGCCACTCTGTATGCAAATAAGTAAGTGCTGGTAATAATACAGCAGCAACCAAGCTGACAGGTAACAGAAGTGGCCAGAAGGTAGATGTGGAACTAAAGAGAAAATCCTTTCTAATGAGCAGAAGGGCCCATTCACGGAACTAGTCTCTCCTTAAGAAAGATTTCCCCTCCTACAAGACACTTCAATTAATTTTAAATGGCCACCTACCAGTCTTAATGCAGAGGGCTGTTAATTATATAAACTTGAAGATCTCTTTCAGCCCTAAAATCCAGAACTCTACGAGTTTCTTTAATTTACTAACATTACCAGTGAATTGCTTTATGTGCTTGCCTAAAGTACTGGTTATAAAGTGATTCTGATTTATCAAGGACATTGAACCAATAAAAAAGTTATGAATACATGAACATATACTTGCAAAAAAATATGCAATGTAGGACAATTACAAGCAAAGCCTTTGAATCATTCTTACTTTATTGCTGCCTGCCAAATCATTAATTCTGATCTGAAATAACTTAAAAATAGCACCTACAACATGCTGCACAATTTCTATTCATGGATGCTAAACACCCAAAATAACAGAAGTAAATTGAACTTCATGAATGATTCATGGCTTCCCTTGCTTTATGTCCCTATTGTCAAGGAAATTAGCAGCATTGGATATCTCCTTAGATAAATTTGATTTTGCTATATTCAGTAGACTACTTAATGAAAATGAATATTTCACATTTATGTTCATAGAAATGTTAATGAACTTTAGTGCCCGTAGCTTTTTTGATCTGTAGAGTGGTGGGTGTAGGAAGAAGGGAATCTTTCCTGAATTAATTTATTCCTTTTTCCAGGCTGCTTTTCTGAAACTGTGGAAAAGCAGTCTTTCTGAAAACTCTCTGATCTTTAAAAGTTAGAAAATAAAAGGCAATGGAAAGTGGACTTCCTTTTATGAAAATTGGTTTCATAATCAAGTTGTCTATAAAGTTAGCCTTATAGTTGTTCACTTCTACCATATAGACTATTTTCCATGCATAGCTAAGTGGTTATGTAGATAGATGAAGAGATCTCAGATTTATAGTTAGATTTCCATAAGTTTCTTCTTGATGCTCTGATGGATGACCATTTTGCTTCCAACTTCCTTCAGTTCAGTTCAGTTCAGTTCAGTTCAGTTGCTCAGTCGTGTCCGACTCTTTTCGACCCCATGAATTGCAGCACGCCAGGCCTCCCTGTCCATCACCAACTCCCGGAGTTCACTCAGACTCATGTCTATCGAGTCAGTGATGCCATCCAGCCATCTCATCCTCTGTCGTCCCCTTCTCCTCCTGCCCCCAATCCCTCCCCGCATCAGAGTCTTTTCCAATGAGTCAACTCTTCGCATGAGGTGGCCAAAGTACTGGAGTTTCAGCTTTAGCATCATTCCTTCCTTAGAGGAAGTAAAAATACAGTGCATTGTTTTGTCTAAAGGTTTTAGGTATTAACCAAACACTTAAAGACACAATTTTGATGGGAACTTTGATCTTCTAGAACTGCACACCCATGCTAAACCAAAGGCTTTGGTTCACTTAGGATCCAAACTTGATAATAATGACTGCTAATATTTACTGACTATATATTATGGACCAGGCACTTAACAGAAATTTCCTATAGAATATTCACCAAAACCCAATTGCTTTACTCCATTTCATAGTGAAGGAAATCAAAGGACCATGGTAGTTACTCACTCAGGTCACAAAACTGTAGTGGTCCAAAAGGAATTTAAACTCAAGCAATCTGACTTGAACCTCTAAGATTTACCAGCGCTACCCGTACCACCTCCCCTGCCACCCCGTGGTGTCCTTAGAACAGAAAAATGAAATAACAATTTTTGTGTTCATCTTCTAACTTCCAAAATGTGGGAGTTGGGTGACTTGGGAGGATGCTATATCTGAATGCAAAGCAGACACCTGGGAACAAAGCAGGTTTTAATTGGTCCTTCCCCTCTCTACTGAATCAGTTAAACTCAGTTCCTCATGAGCATTTATTTTCTGACATTCCTGTCAATGAAGCTGAACACTGATATATAATTCAAGAACAATTCTTATTTTACCAGGTCACTTCTACAATTACAATAGATCATACAATAGTCAGATCCTTTCTCTTCCAGATGTCTACAGATACTCTTCCCAAAATCATTTTAGTACACTGTTAGGCTTGACTGACTGCACTGGTGCTGTAGTTTCAAAAAGTCCATTCATTACTCATAATTGTGTGATGCATGAACATCTATAACCTTGAAAATGGACATATTCTCCTGAGAGGTCTTGACTTGGTTTGTTCTGTGAACCACATCCATATAGAAATCCTATATCAATACAGATAATTTAATTTTCACTTCAGTGTCAATATCCACGTTTAAATTGCTTTATTCTTAAGATCAAAGATTTTAGAAGGGAGATATTTTAAAACTACTGATACTGTGACCCCACCCCAGACCAATAACAGAATTTACAGAAGGTGAGCCCGGAGTTGGTGATGGACGGGGAGGCCTGGCGTGCTGTGATTCATGGGGTCACAAAGAGTCGGACACAACTGAGTGACTGAACTGAATTGAGCCCTTCTGCCAGCATTTTTTAAACTCCCCAGGTGATTTTAATTTTAATTTTCCCCATGTATAACAGTCACTGCTTTAAGGTTGCCATGCTTTAAATTTTTGCTTTTCTCTTTTTCTTTCACCATCGCTTCTAGTGGACCCAGTCCTCTAAATGGGAAACAGATGGAAACATAGACGTGAAAGAAGAAAGTAGACCAAAGAACAGAAAATAGCACAATTTCTTTCAAAGAAAAAAAAAATCACTGAAATGATCACAGGAAAAAAATTTAAACTTTTCTTTCCTTTCTTCCCTCAGGCATAAGGCTACAATAATTTTCTTTCAAAGTATGTGCCTTAAAATAAATAGGTAGACCAACAGATCAGATCAGATAAGTCGCTCAGTCGTGTCCGACTCTTTGAGACCCCATGAATCGCAGCACGCCAGGCCTCCCTGTCCATCACCAACTCCCAGAGTTCACCCAGACTCACGTCCATCGAGTCAGTGATGCCATCCAGCCATCTCATCCTCTGTCGTCCCCTTCTCCTCTTGCCCCCAATCCCTCCCAGCATCAGAGTCTTTTCCAATGAGTCAACTCTTCGCATGAGGTGGCCAAAGTACTGGAGTTTCAGCTTTAGCATCATTCCTTCCAAAGAAATCCCAGGGCTGATCTCCTTCAGAATGGACTGGTTGGATCTCCTTGCAGTCCAAGGGACTCTCAAGAGTCTTCTCCAGGGACTCTCAAGAGTCTTCTCCAACACCACAGTTCAAAAGCATCAATTCTTCGGTGCTCAGCCTTCTTCACAGTCCGACTCTCACATCCATACATGACCACAGGAAAAACCATAGCCTAGACTAGGCGGAGCTTTGTTGGCAAAGGAATGTCTCTGCTTTTGAATATGCTATCTAGGTTGGTCATAACTTTCCTTCCAAGGAGTAAGCGTCTTTTAATTTCATGGCTGCAGTCACCATCTGTGACCAATAGACTGTGTCTTTCACTGGAATTAAGTACTTCAATCAGATTTTCAAATCCATGTAATAATAAGCAATAGCAAGATGCTACTCTATTTTAAAAGCCCTGATATATATATACTACATGCATATGAATGCAATCATTGAAACTTTAATTTGTATTATGATGCTGTGGTAAATGGAATTATCTACTTGGGAAAGAAATGCATGGGTATCAGCTGTTTTCATAACATTATCAGTCATGTCAAAAGATAAGCTACAATACTTAACAATTTACTCTTGAATGAATACATAGCAACAGGTTTTACAGAAATATAGTTTTTGTTTTGTTCTTTATTTTATTCTTTTAATCAGATGAAAGATTTTTAAAATTTCTGTAGTGCTTTAAAATTTTCAAAAGTTTCACATACATGATTTCATACAATTTCATAATAACCCTTTTGGCTTCACCCCTATATTGCCCCTCTTCCTGTGTCTCCCCACTGGTAACCGCTAGTTTGTTCTCTGTATCTGTGAGTCTGCTTCTTTTTTGATTTATTCGCTAGTTTGTTGTATTTTTTTAGATTTTACATGATAAGCAATATCATATGGTGATTTTTACAAGAATGGTTTTAGAAAACCAAAATCGAGCAAAGTCTATTTCTTTCAAACTTAAAAAAAATGAAATAACAAGTTTGGTGTTCATCTTCATCTCCCACACCCCGTCTCACAGGCACTGACTGTCCTCATTTGATTGTGTGAACAAGCACATTTGTCACAGAGCTCTCACTAGATGACTGTTGATTCCAAATAGACTGTATTCCCAAGTACTGAGAGTATGTACATCTACAGTTCAGAAACGCAGTCTCACTGAGTAGAGCCAAAAGGCTGCCTGCTCTTGCCTTAAACACTGTCAGAGTGGAAACCCATCTGTTGTCTGATATGCTCCCTGAGGTGCTTGTCAAATGGCCATGCCTTTACAGGGATCTTGTTAAGATGCATTCTGGTTTAATGAGCTTGGGCTGAGGCCTGAGGGTCTGCATTTCTAACATGTTCCCAAGTAGTGCTAGAGCTACTGGCCTACGGACCACACTTTGAGTAGTAGGAATCCACAGTAAATTAAAAAAAAAAAAAAAGATGTGGTTCATATATAAAATGGAATATTAAAAGGAATGAAATTGTGCCATTTGCAAAGCCATAAATGGACCTAGAAACTGTCATACAGTGAAATAAGCAGGAATAGAGATATCAGTATAGAGAACAAACTATGGATACCCAGAGAGGCAGGGGAAGCAGGATGAATCGGGAAATTGGGAGTGACATATATGCACATTATGTGTGTGCTAAGTCACTTCAATCATGTCCAACTCTTTGAGACCCTATGGACTGTAGCCCTCCAGGCTCCTCTGTCTATGGGATTCTCCAGGCAAGAATACTGGAGTGGGTTGCCATGCCCTCCTCCAGGGGATTTCCTGACCCAGGGATTGAACCCAAGTCTCCAGCATCTCCTGCATTGGCAGGGGGGTTTCTTTGCCATTAGTGCCACCTGGGAAGCCCTAGATACACACTGCTATGTATAAAATGGGCTTCCCAGGTAGCTCATTGGTAAAGAATCCTCCTGCCAATGCAGGAGGCACAGGTTCAATTCCTGGGTCAAGAAGATCCCCTGGAGAAGGAAATGGCAACCCATTGTAGTATTCTTAGCTGGGAAATCTCATGGACAGAGGAGCATCACAGGTTACAGTCCATGGGGTCACAAAAGAGTCAGGAACAACTTAGCAAGTAAACAACATATATAAAATAGATAACTAATGAAAACTTACTGTATAGCATAGGGAACTCTACTCAGTGCTCTGTGATGACCTAACTGGGAAGGAAATCAAGAAAGAGGAGATGTATGTATATCGCTTTGCTGTACAGCAGAGATTAACACAATGTTAAAGTGACTGTATGCCCGTAAAAATTAATAAAACAAAAAAGAAAAACAGAAAACCCTGTCTCACCTGTTTTCCTCCTCAATCTTCTTTCCCAGTCCGTTTGCTTCCTACTGAAATTTAAATAATTAGCCATTGCCACAGTGGTTGCTCAGCACTTAATTCAAGATTTTTGTTTTAAATTAACTGGGGCAGAAAAGTCATTTTCAGATGACCTGAATACTTCCCATACACTGAAATCTGAACAGCTTAGTTGCTGGTAGTCACCCGGTGTGTAACATTCCTGGCTTACTCTTTAATATATGGAAGATTCCCAGGTGTAATATAGGTCATTAGTACTTTTAAGCCTACATTAAAAACAAAATTTGTTGAATATATTTTTTTTTACTTAGGGTTTAACTTTAATGAAGGAAAAAATAATGAAAACTATTCTATTTGATTTTCATTTCTGCAAACTAGAGGTCTTCATGGAAGGAGCATATAGTTACACCTTCACTGTCTAGAGATCTGAGATGTAACCAGTCATTCTGAGGAACCCAAGTTTGCTAGACTTTATTTTAATTATTTTGATGCAAACCTTTCCCAGTAGAGAGTTCTAAAATCATTTATTCTTTTCTGATGATTCTGGGTCATAACTGATTATCTTTTATGATGTGCTGAAGGTCTAACTTCATCTCAAGAAAAAGGAGGTATAAGGACTTGCACTCTGATCCTCACCATGACCTTAATTTGAGACCTACCTTTTTGTGTCTTCCTTGATGGAGTGATGAGGGTGCCTTTCTACATGCTGCTGCTAAGTCGCTTCAGTCGTGTCGGACTCTGTGTGACCCCATAGACAGCAGCCCACCAGGCTCCCCTGTCCCTGGGATTCTCCTGACAAGAACACTGGAGTGGGTTGCCATTTCCTTCTCCAATGTATGAAAGTGAAAAGTGAAAGTGAAATTGCTCAGTCGTGTCCGACCCTCAGCAACCCCACGGACTGCAGCCTTCCAGGCTCCTCCGTCGATGGGATTTTCCAAGCAAGAGTACTGGAGTGGGGTGCCATTGCCTTCTCTGTAATTAGTATGAATAAAAAAAGTACATCTTTGACTTACTTTTAATGAAGCAAAACATCTCATGTTTATCCCTAACCCTCTTTTGCCCTTGGTAAGCTAAGTTTTTTATTTTTTTAACATCTGTGACTCTATTTCTATTTTTTTTTTTTAATTTAAATATTAAAAATTTGTTTACAAAGTTGTGTTGGTTTCTGCCACCATGCCTGCTAAGTCGCTTCAGTTGTGTCCGACTCTTTGAGACCCTATGGACGGTAGTCCATCAGGCTTCTCTGTCCATGGGATTCTCCAGGTGAGAATACTGGAGTGGGTTACCATGCCCTCCTCCAGAGGATCTTCCCTACCCACAGATCGAACCTGCCTCTTATGTTTCCTGTATTGGCAGATGGGTTCTTTACCACTAGCGCCACCTGGGAAGCTGGGTTTCTGCCCTACAACAATGCAAATCAGCCATAATTATATACACCTAGCCCACCTTCCCTAGCCTCCCTCCCCTTCCCACATCCCATCCCTCCACATCATCACAGAGTACTAGACTGGGCTCCCTGTGCTACACGGCAGCTTCTCACAAGCTCTCCATCCTACACTTGACAGTATGTATATGTTGATGCTACTTTCTCCATGGGTCCCACTCTCTCCCTCCCCCACTGCGTCCATAAGTCTGTTCTCTACATCTGCATCTCCAATCTTTCCTTGTAAATAGGTCCATCAATACTATTTTTTTAGATTTCATATATATGCTTTAATATTCTGTATTTGTTTTTCTTTTTCTGACTTACTTCACTATGTATAATAGGCTCTAGGTTCTTCCACCTCACTAGAACTGATTCAAACTCATTCTTTTTATGGCTGAGTATATATGTATATAATTCCATTGTATATATGTACTACATCTTCTTTATCCATTCATCTCTCAAGAGACATCTAGGTTGCTTGCATGTCCTGGCTATTGTAAATAGTGCTGCTATGAACATTGGGGCACATATGTCTTTTTTGATTTGGTTTTCTCAGGGTATATACACCAGTAGTGGGGTTGCTGTGTCATATGGTAGATTATTCCTAGTTTTTTAAGGAATCTTCATACTGTTCTCCAAATGGCTGTATTACTTTACATTCCCACCAACAGTGTAGGAAGGTTCCTTTTTCTGTACATCTTCTTTAGCATTTATTCTTTGTAGATTTTTTTTGATGATGGTAATTCTGTACAGTCCTATATATTAACCAATTTTAGGGTCTCAGTTACCATGCCTCATCCATCTACCCAGACAACTGATTGCATCTTACTGAGTTGCCTCAATAATTATCATATGCCTGGGTCACTACTTATTGCCTGACATCATGTCTTATGATAACTTTGGACTCTCTGATTGTTTCAGCCTCCCCAATCCTTGCCCCACAAAAGTTATGGTTAATTCTGCCTCATTTATAGTTATGGTTTGGCTCATTGTATGATATAATAAATGGTCCTAAAAGTAATCTATTTTCTAAATAGGAATAAAGGAAATTGCCTACTTAAAAATGTAAACTTGTAATAATAGAAAGACTCAATATGCATTATAAAATAAAATATTTTGGGGGAGAGAATGTTGATAACTTTAGCACTTGCAATTTATCCACAGAATCAATTCCAGTACTTGTCAAAATTCATTGCTTTTTAAAGTGCATGCTGTAAACATGTTAGAATTTTAACAGATTGTCATATCCTAATGTGATCCAACAGAAGCAAAGGTAAAAAAAATCACAATCAGTGAAAGGAAACCGAGGGTAAAAGGCTACCTATATTAATGAGCATCTTTCTCTTTCCATGTCAGTTCCAACAGCTAACGGTGTATTTGCTTAGCTAAAGTTCTGTCTTATTTGTAAAACATTATTAGCCAATAACAAATAACTGGGTTTACATTTCATTCCTATAGTTTGAATTTGCTTGTCATTCGCATTTAAACCAAAAGTCACTATTAATACTTTCATATATTAATACCTTTCAGCCAACATATTTATATAATATATTTTAAAATTAGAATATTAATTAAAGAATAGCTGATGAATGTTATTCATTCCAGGTTCTAGGGGTAATAGATCAATATTTATATCTGAATCTATATCTACATAAGCATTCTTTATCTAGTTCTATGTTTGTATTCAGTAAAACTAGAAAATGAATGTAATTACTCAATAGTCAGACAATGGGGAATGCATTTATTGTTCAATAATACTAGAGGATCACCTGGGATTTTCCCATTTTTCTTTACCATTTTGAAGTTTAGATTTGGAAAGCATTTTAAATGATCTAAATAAATATCTGTCTATTCTTAAATTACATTAAGTTGTATTACAATGCTCTGAATTACCTACTGAACTTTCCCTGTCCCTGAAAACCAGGAAATGGCCTTGGCCTTATATTCACAACAAATGGAATCAAATGTCTGCATGTTGATGACTGGGAAACAATGAAACAAAGATAATCAATCAGATTAACTCTTAGTGACTAAAATATTCTAGTTGTTAATCAGTGAAAAACAGCCCAAGAGGACAAACCTACACTACAAGCCACAAGATGAGAAATAGACAATACCATTTATCATCTCATTCTTCCATGAAGATAGACTTTACCATAGTGTTTTTCTAGACAACAATTCACAGTCCTTCAGAAAGACAGACTATAGAACCAAAGACAATCTCACAAAGTGTTTTCAAACTAAATATTTCCCTCCTCTTAATGCAGCTTGGGTATTAGAAGGTCTTGGAAGAAACTTGATTTTGAGAAGGAGAAAGCATGAAATTATAAATTGTCCAGCTAAAAGGAGTGGACTTTCCTTAATGATTCAAAAAGATAACTGCCAATACAGAGGAAAATGTTACTAGACTGTGAACCCTTTGAAAAGTTGGCAGGGTAGTATAGCTGAAAATATCCCAGTGCCAATTACTCAGTACGAGTTTGCACTTAATTAGGTCAAGCAAACATCCCTCTTTTTTGTCCCCCTGTCCAAGTTAACTCACAACTTTCAATCTCCAGGGTGCAGTTTTGTTCATCCAGAGGATATCTTCGTAGATCCATCATGCACGCAGCTGTGGTTGTGATCCTGTCAGGGTGAGAGAGAGAAAAGAACATCGTAAAGATGGTGACTCTCATTTCCAGGCTTTCTAGCCCTGAATCATGCCTCCTAGATGGCATCAAAGCTTTGCGATTAAAAATTTTAAAGACAGGCAATGCTACTTTCTTAATTTGTTCCAGTCTCTCCCTCCCATTCTGTATCCAAAACCCCATTCTCTAAATCTGCATCTCCATTCATTCCCTGGGATAGGTTCATCAGTACCATTTTTCTAGATTTCATATATATTTTCCACACAAGAGTACTGGAGTGGGATGCCATTGCCTTCTCCAATATACGCTAGTAGAAGTCTCTATATAACACAGGGAGCCCAGCCCGGTGCTTTATCACAACCTAGAGGGGTGGGATGAGGATGGGGTGGGAGGGAGGCTCAAGAGGCAGGAGATATATAGTTATGACTGATTTGTGTTGTTGAACGGCAGAAACCAACACAACATTGTAAAGCAATTATCCTCCAATTAAAAAATTAAAAAAAGAAACCTACTAAAATGATCTAAACTAATAAAAGTAAATAAAAGATAAAAATTAAAGACAAGCAGATTGAATTTGAGTCTTTCTTTGCTGCTCACTAGCCATGTGAGGTTGGGCTAGTTAATATGTCTCCAGGAGCCTCAGTCCACCCATCAATCAAAACACCTACTGCATAGAATGGCTGTGAAGATTAAAAGAGGTAATGGGTATGAAGCTCTTAACCCAGTGCTTCATACTTAGTAAGTGCCCCGTGAAGGATGGCTGTTATTATCGCTATAAATTATCCCACAGCCCTTCCTATATTCACTAGCATCCTAGCAATGTCTTTGTCAATATCTGCCGCAAGGCTGGCTTTACAAGAACATCTATCTACGTTATGCATCAAAGCCTACCTCCCTCTCCTGCTACAGCCTAATGATAAAACAGCAAAAGCAACAAAAACAACAAAATTTGTCCTTCATGACTTTTAATGCCTCGTACTCCCCACAGTCTCTCTATTGAGAGATTTGTTAGATTCATCTCTGAGTCCCTGGCCCATAGCATATAGCCAGTAAAGAAATACTATCCTAGAGCTTACACCCTATTTACCAACTACAGTTTGGCTTATGTATTTATGCAAACCCAGGGATCCTGACTCTAGATATCTTACCTGGCTTCCACGATCCCTCCATTTTCTCATGGCTGGGCTGGTTTTGCGGACTGTGCTGAGTGTTTGAGAGGAACTTAAATCTTATGGCTAGTCCACTCACACAAACATTTGATATCACTTTGGGATTGACAAAATACTTTTCTTAAAAAAGTGAATTACCTTGTCCTCTTTCACAAAATAAGGTGTAATAATGATTTTTTAAAAATTCAAAATTCGGACTTAATAATAAGCTTCCTTTGTACCTTAAGGCCCAGGAGCTACAGCATTGGAAAATTCCCAAATATAAATAGAAGTCCAGCTATATCTTCTTATCAGGGAACTTCTTTGTTAGAAGAGTACTGCACACCATGTTCTGAACCTAGCAAGTTTACATTGATGACGCATCTTGGATTTGGTTCTATATTAGTAAATAATAAGCCCTCTGTAAAAAATTTACTATAATGTATTGAGTTGTATGGAAATACCATCACTTATTTTCCTCATCACCCTCTAGTGGGTATATATGTTGTTTAATATCATTTACTTTTATAAATAAAGATGCTCTGAATATACTGGTATACTCTGTGATACTTGAGTATGTTGACTGGCTATTTCTAGAAAGGGAATTGTAGAAAAGGGAATTCTAGAAAAAAAGGTATATGCATTTTAAATTTTGCAACATTACTGCTCATCAACAGTGTATGTAAATTTGACAAAGTTCTTCTCATACCTATGTTTTGTGAAGCTGTCAAGGCAAGTTATTGTTTTGGTGATTTGTGTTAAACTAACAGGCACCTTCTTCCTAAAAACAGTATTAGGCATAAACCTTAGACCGTCCTAATTTTTCTTTGGATTTTGTTGTGAAAGTTAAAAGTGAAGATTCTCTTTTTAAGCCTCTCTTAGATAAGATGTTGGTCAGTTAATCAGATTTATTTGAGTATTGCTGCTAAGTCTCCTAAGTCGCTTCAGTCGTGTCCGACTCTGTGCGACCCCAGAGACGGCAGCCCACCAGGCTCCCCCGTCCCTGGGATTCTCCAGGCAAGAACACTGGAGTGGGTTGCCATTTCCTTCTCCAATGCATGAAAGTGAAAAGTGAAAGGGAAGTCGCTCAGTCATGTCCAACTCTTAGCGACCCCATGGACTGCAGCCTATCAGACTCCTCCATCCATGGGATTTTCCAGGCAAGAGTACTGGAGTGGGGTGCCATTTGAGTATTAGGCAAGAATAAAAGGAATTTTAAAGTTTAATTTAAAGAATTTCAAATGTTTTATAAAAGTTTGAAGATTGGATGTATTCTAGAATTAGCACATAAAAGGGTTTTACTAGATTACTTTTTGCTTTCTGCTCCCATAATCATGTGACTTGATTGATTTTTCTCATTTCACAATATGTCATGAATAGCTTTCATTGTCTGAAAATACAATTACATCACATTCTTTTTTTGGTCTGTGTAGTGAGGGCTTCCCTGGTGGCTCAGATGGTAGAGAATCTGGCTGCAATGCAGACGACCGGGCTTTGATCCCTGGGGCAGGAAGATGCCCTGGAGGAGGAAATGGCAACCCACTCCAGTATTCTTGCTTGGAGAATTCCGTGGACAGAGGAGTCTGGGGGATAGTTTATGGGGTTGCTGAGAGTTGGACACAACTGAGAAACTAACACTGTTTCAAACATCCTCAATAAGACAGCACAATAAATATTTAAAAGCACTTAAAAACATCCTGTCTCTACCATATTCTTTGTTTAACTGCTGCTTATGAATAAAAAGGATTGTGAAAATGTGAATGTTTTCTAGGAATTACTAAAGTGCAGCCATCCTTATGATCCTATGACTTAGCCAATTATTTTCAACCAGGAATTGTTTTTACCAACAGGGGACATTTGACAACATCTGGAGGCAGCTCTGATTATCAGGCTTGGGGTGGAGGGTTGATACTGGTGTCTAGTAGGGGTACGACCAGGGATGCAGCTAAATATCCTACAGTGCGCAGAACCTCCCCAACAATTTACAATGATCTGTTCCGAAACGTCAGTAGTGCCACAGTGGAAAAACCCTGCTACAATGGTGCTTTCAAACATTTTTCCTCTAAGGAGACTTTTAGCAAAATGGAAACTTACAGAGAACCTCAGTATATAAAATACAAATGAAATAAGTGAAAGCCATATGTTGTTAATGCAGATTTCTTATACAAGTTCAAATGTTGACATCTATCTTAATGTGAGCACACATAAAAGCAGGAATTATGATGAGAATTATGGTCTTCAATCTTCCTCAGCGCCAGTTATTTTTGTTTTGTATTTTATTTGTGTGGTATTGAGAAAGTCCTCACAAATATGGAAACACTTGCCTCTAAAATCTTACCAGTCATGGGCTACGCTGAATTCAGAGAAAAAATATCCATTTACTTTGTAATCACCTCTATAATCAATGACAGCTTTGCAGATATTTTAGATACATTCATAGGTGGATGATCTCTAATAGATACTTCAGTTCAGTCAGTTCAGTCGCTCAGTCATGTCCGACTCTTTGCGACCCCATGAATCACAGCACGCCAGGCCCCCCTGTCCATCACCAACTCCCAGAGTTCACCCAGACTCATGTCCAACGAGTCAGCAATGCCATCCAGCCATCTCATCTTCTGTCGTCCCCTTCTCCTCCTGCCCCCAATCCCTCCCAGCATCAGAGTCTTTTCCAATGAGTCAACTCTTCACATGAGGTGGCCAAAATACTGGAGCTTCAGTTTCAGCATCATTCTTTCCAAAGAAATCCCAGGCCTGATCTCCTTCAGAATGGACTGGTTGGATCTCCTTGCAGTCCAAGGGACTCTCAAGACTCTTCTCCAACATCACAGTTCAAAAGCATCAATTCTTCGGCTCTCAGCCTTCGTCACAGTCCAACTCTCACATCCATACATGACCACTGGAAAAACCATAGCCTTGACTAGACGGACTTTGTTGGCAAAGTAATGTCTCTGCTTTTGAACATGCTATCTAGGTTGGTCATAACTTTCCTTCCAAGGAGTAAGCGTCTTTTAATTTCATGGTTGCAGTCACCATCTGCAGTGATTTTTGAGCCCCCAAAAATAAAGTCTGACACTGTTTCCACTGTTTCCTCATCTATTTCCCATGAAGTGATGGGACCGGATGCCATGATCTTCGTTTTCTGAATGTTGAGCTTTAAGCCAACTTTTTCACTCTCCACTTTCACTTTCATCAAGAGGCTTTTGAGTTCCTCTTCACTATCTGCCATAAGGGTGGTATCATCTGAATATCTGAGGTTATTGAGATTTCTCCCGGCAATCTTGATTCCAGCTTGTGTTTCTTCCAGTCCAGCATTTCTCATGATGTACTCTGCATATAAGTTAAATAAGCAGGGTGACAATATACAGCCTTGACGTATTCCTTTTCCTATTTGGAACCAGTCTGTTGTTCCATGTCCAGTTCTAACTGTTGCTTCCTGACCTGCATACAGGTTTCTCAAGAGGCAGATCAGGTGGTCTGGTATTCCCATCTTTTTCAGAATTTTCCACAGTTTATTGTGACTTAGAAACTGATGATAAGGAGAGAGAGGGTGGGATGAACTGAGAAAGTAGCATTGACATGTGTCCACTATCATGTGTAAAACAGGTAGCCGGTGCAAAGCTACTGTGTATCACAAGGGGTCCAGCCCAGTGCTCTGTGATGATGGTCCAGGGGGTGGGATGGGAGGAAGGGAAGGAAGGCTCAAGGGGGAGGGCACATGTATATATACAGTTTGTGTATGCAGAAACCAGCCAATATTGTAAAGCAATTTTCCTCCAACTAAAAAAAAAATGGAAACTTTACTTGGTGTTCCATGCTCCACGTAAAGTAACCTGGCAGCACAAGTGGATATTATGATGGCCTTGAATGCATTAAAATGTGGCATAGGACACATTACAGTGTACATGCTTATAGTTTAGAATAAATATAATATTTAAATAAAATTTAAATAAGATATGTGTGGAACAAAGCAACTTTTGGGATACTTAAGAACACTACATGAACCCCCTTGTCAGCTTTTCTAACTTAATTGACATCATTTTTCAACATGTCATATGGTTAGTTTACCACATCATATCAACATCAGGACATGCTGAACCACTGATTGATTCACACATTGTAAGGCTGTGGAGGTTTTACAAAGGAATTTGAAAGGCCAAGAAAGCATTGTTGGTAAAATGAATAACATGTCTCATGCTTATGGGTACTACAGTTGTGCGTGATTAAAAAAAGACAAAAAATGGATTTTGGAAAGCATAATGGAATTGACCATTGCTATCTGTTATGATCAATCCATTCAGCAATCAATGAATATGAGAATTTTTTTGATATCACATAGGAAATCTGTATACCACACCAGAACTCTGCCTATAACCTGATGAGTTTTCAACTGTGATTGCTTGGGCAAGTTCATTTCTCCTGCCCCAAATCCCATTAAGATACCAAAGAGAACTGAGTCATCACAATTCAGAAAGAGGTGATCAAAGCAACTTCCAGAACTCGAGCTGTGCGAAATTCCTGACTTCCTCTACAGAACACTGACATTAGTGAAACAACGTCCTTCTTCAAATCTAGATGTTCCAAATTTTGAATTTTCAAGAGGATTTCACTGGCTCAACTTGGATTATGTGCCAACACTCCTCAAATTATTGTTAAGGGCAGGAAAGAAAGCTAGGCAAAAATATTGTCACCAGGGACCAGAAAGGGTCTCTCAGAGGAATTACTAAAACTCAGACAGGGACCTCTATACAAGCAGGTACTCATAAATTCATGTTGTGACCCATAGAAATTTATGCAACAGAATGTCGGTCTCTGCTAATTTAAGAGTTTGGTATCTCTAGATTTTGTAATACATATGGCTAAGTGAATTGACTATCCTGAGCTCTTTGTGAGAAAAATTGCTCAGCAAGAATTCTCAGGAGCATCAACAAAACGATGTCATTTTGTTGGGCAGAGTGCTGTTTGGCTCTTGTCTTCCGGGTGTGAGGCAACAATGAACATCTTGAAAAATGACTGTTCTCTATGTTTCCATTTGTTTGCAATTGCTCAGCAGCGGTTAAGTCACCTCTATAGCTACTTAACACATCCTCATGGAAATGTTCCCAACATTGTGGCTGAAGCAATCTTCTGTGGAGTTAAAGGTGCCAAAGATCACAAAACTGGATAGGTTGAGGGCTTTGAAATTGAAGCATTTTTTGAAATTTTTTTAAATGTTCACACTCAATCATTCATTCTCAGTGTGTGAAGATATGACTATTGGCTATCGGCAAATGAAAGTACAATAGGGTAGAACTAACAAAAGGCAAAAGTATCAAATAATTGTTTTTCTGAACTCAGACTGTCCAGAGGTACAGATTCATGATGGCATAACATTCATCTGTCTTCTTTCAAAGACATTTAGAATGACTTACATTATAATCCAATTTATTGACATTTTGAAGGTTAGGTCAGAACACTATAATAGGCTGTTAGTTAGAAACTATGGCCCCATGATACTTTGGAATGAAGGGAAATCATGTTGCTATAGTATTTATGTATTAATTTGTGTGCTGTATGGTCATTTACACCAAGAATCACTGTAATCAAAATTCATGTATATTTGATGTCCAAGAGCAGCATGACTCTCATTGCTGATAAGACATCCAGGAAGTCCTGGTCCTTAAGTAGCTTAAAACCTAGCTACACACACACACACACACACACACACACACACACACACACAAGCATGTATACATATATGCATATGGAGTGTGCATTTTTGCAAGTAAGAATGGAGGCTTAAGTAAATGAATGAATTATGTTGAGATTTTCCTATAATCATCAATCTTATAGGGAGGAGCTCCAGGTTTTAAACATGATCTCTGTAGAGCATAACTGTACAACTTAACATAATCTATATAAAAGGAGGCTTCCCAGGTGGCACTAGTGGTAAAAAACCCACCTGCCAGTGCAAGAGATGCTGGAAACTCAGGTTCAGTCCCTGGGTTGGGAAGATCCCCTGGAGGAGGGGATAGCAACCAGTATTCTTGTCTGGAGAATCCCACGGACAGAGGAGCCTGGACGACTGTAGTCCACAGGGTCGCAAAGAGTCAGACATGACTGAAGTGACTTAACATGCACATATAAAATGAATATGAAAAAGTAGAGAGGAAAAAAGCCTGAAAATTCTATTTCCTAATTATACTCCTAAGATTGTTGAGAATGATAGTGAGTAGCAGTATAAGATTGATATCAGTATCCCTCTGTAAGTTTGTTTAGAGAATGTCCCATGGCTGCCTCTGGCCTCTAGGCTGTACCCTTAATCCATGTTAGATTCATCACCCAAAGAAACCAATGAAAGATGATGGATGGGTTAGCCTAAGTCATGACCACTGTGTGCATAGATTTTTTCCTGTAACTAACACTGAGTGGTGAAAAGAATATGTATTATCTTCATCAGTTCAGTTCAGTTCAGTTTCTCAGTCATGTCCGACTCTGCGACCCCATGAATCGCAGCATGCCAGGCCTCCCTGTCCATCACCAACTCCTGGAGTTCACTTAAACTCACGTCTATCGAGTCGGTGATGCCATCCAGCCATCTTATCCTCTGTCGTCCCCTTTTCCTCCTGCCCCCAATCCCTCCCAGCATCAGAGTCTTTTCCAATGAGTCAACTCTTTGCATGAGGTGGCCAAAGTACTGGAGTTTCAGCTTTAGCATCAGTCCTTCCAAAGAAATCCCAGGTCTGATCTCCTTTAGAATGGACTGGTTGGATCTCCTTGCAGTCCAAGGGACTCTCAAGAGTCTTCTCCAACACCACAGTTCAAAAGCATCAATTCTTCGGCGCTCAGCTTTCTTCACAGTCCAACTCTCACATCCGTACATGACCACTGGAAAAATCATAGCCTTGACTAGATGGACCTTTGTTGGCAAAGTAATGTCTCTGCTTTTCAATATGCTATCTAGATTGGTCATAACTTTTCTTCTAAGGAGCAAGTGTCTTTTAATTTCATGGCTGCAGTCACCATCTGCATAACTGGCATCAAATTTTGCTTTTGGTAAGATATTATGTTTAGGAAAATACCTTGGTGTTTAAAGATGAAATCCTGAGAAAAAAAGACATGAATGACAAAGAAACAAAAGGAAGTAAACTGCTCTGAGATTTATGAGGAATTTAGGTGTGGAAAAGCAAAATGATGGAGTAGCAAAGCATTTTGTAGGACAGTATTCAACTTTAAGATTTTTACATTGCTATTATAATAAAATTTTTCTCTATTTATCTAAATAAAGCTTTCCCCCAATACCTCCCAGCCCAGTAAAGTCTTATGTAAATGTTTTATTTTCATTCTTATAAAATGACTGAATTCCATATCTTGATAACATTCATGAAACAGTATTCTATAAATTAAATCAATTCAGCCAAACTGGAACTTCAAAGCCAGAGATGGTCAAATCAGGAAGCCCTTTGGGAAGCCTCGGCAACCCTGCAGAAGGTGTTGGACTCCCACAAGTAATGGGTTGTGTGTTTAAACTACCTTTATTTAGATTTTAAGAGGCAGAGTGATCTCAGATAATACTATGTTAGAATCCTCCATGACAGGACTGTGCTAAGCACCATACTTACTGTATTAGTTACCAATTGCTCTTGCAAGAAGTTACTGTAAATTTAGTAGCTTAAAACAGCACAGACCTATGCTCCTACATTCTAGAGATCTGAAGTTCTAAAATCAAGGTTTCAGTAGGGCTGTGTTCCTTCCAGAGGCCCTCCAGGAGAATCCATTTGCTTGCCCTTGCCAGCTTCTTGAGGCTGCTTTGCATTCTTGGCTCAGGTTCCCTTCCTCCATCTTCCTCCATCATTTCAATGTCTGCTTTTGTCCTCACATCTCCTTCTCCACTGACTCTCCTGCCTTCCTTGTATAAGAACTCTTGTGATTACATTGGGCTCACCCCAGATAATCCAAGATAATCTGTTTCAAAATCCTTATATTAATCCTATCTGCAAAATCCCTGTTGAAACCTAAGGAAACATATTTACAGGTCCTGAGAATTAGGACATAGACCTCTTTAGAGTGCTGTTATTCTGACTACCATATAAGCATTATTTAATTTATTATTTATGAAAGCCAGATTATGTTGATGCCATTTTATGCCAGTTTCAAAGATAAGGAAACTGATATCTGATGAGGTTAGAAAATGTTTCCAAGTTGACACAGTCTGTAAAGGAGATTCAAATTCAGATACTCTAGACTCAGGAGCTAAATTTTATAATATTTCCAGTTATTATATTCAGGCCAGATAAATCTAGGCAGAGAACAATTGGTTCAGTAAAATTTCTCCCATAAGCAGTAAAACATAAAAAACAACTAAGAGTTGACCTTCCTATATATTTTTAGTATTCATTTAGTTATCACTAATTTAGGGCATCTTTTAGCCACTCAATAATGGGTATAAAAATGATAGAAGACTTAGTAGGAATCAGGCAATACTGTAAGCATGGAAGTTACAGCAGTTAAAAATATCCAGCTGCACCTTTCTGCTGTCACGATTTTTTGTTGTTGTTTTTCAATACTGTCAGGTAGCAGAAGATAGAAGGCAGAGCCTTTGTCTATTGCTTTAATGAAATAGCTAGGGAGAACATGCTTATGTCTCAATTGGGACTACTAGCTCTGCCATTTTTCTAGAAATACAAATATATCACCTTAGACAAATGTATACATTATCACAAAAGCATGACAATCACTCAGGAAGGAGATGGTTCAATCCTACTCTTATTTGATTGGTATGTTTAGTTAGCTTTTGGATGCCTTAAGTTTGTTGTATTCCACAAACAGAGGTATTATGTAAGTGAATATAGAATGGAACAGGCAAGAAGAAGAGGGTTATCACATGAATAGTCAAATTCAATGCTTGGTACATAATAATCTCTCAGTTAACTCTAACCAGGCTCCTCTGTCCGTGGAATTCTCCAGGCAAGAATACTGGAGTGAGTAGCCATTCCATTCTCCAGGGACTCTTCCTGACCCAGGGATCAAACCTGGGTCTTGTGTATTGCAGGCAGATTGTTTACCATCTGAGCCACTAGGGAAGCCCCATTATTTTTAAACTGTATGCTTCTAAATACATACATACATACTTATAAGATATTCATTGGAAGGACTAATGCTGAAGCTATAGCTCCAGTACTTTGGACACCTGATGCAAAGAGATGACTCATTGGAAAAGACCCTGATGCTGTGAAAGATTGAAGGCAAAAGGAGAAGGGGATCAGCAGAGGATGAGATGGTTAGATAGCATCACCAACTCAATGGACAAGAATTTGAGCAAATTCCGGGAGATAGTGAAGGACAGGGGAGCCTGGTGTGCTGCAGTCCATGGTGTCTCTAAGAGTCAGACATGACTTAGTGACTGGACAACAGCAATAATATGTAAGATTACTAACACAAGTACATTGTAAGATTAATGCAGGGTCATAGTAAAATAAAAGACTTCAGGTGGCTCAGTGGTAAAGAATCCGCCTGTCAAGCAACAGATGTGGGTTCAATCCCTGGGTCAGGAAGATCTCTTGGAGAAAGAAATGGCAACCCACTCCAGTACTTTTGCCTGGGAAATCCCATGGACAGAGGAGCCTGATAGGCTATAATCCATGGTGTGGCAAAGAGTTGGACATGACGAGTGATTAAACAACAATATAGTAAGGCATCTGAAAAACACAGAAAACTATACACAGAATAAAGATGACCCACAGTCTCATTGCCACAATCTGATTAGTAATTTCCTTTTTTCTAAGTATATTGTTTAATAAGTTGAACTTACACTGTATTTATCCTTTACATCTACTGCTGTTTACTTAACCATCCCTCTCTTGGATGATGTCATTAGGTACTCTTTGGTGATGCTTTGAAGGCTTCCCTGGTAGCGCAGACGGTAAAGAATATGCCTGTAATGTGGGAGACACAGGTTTGATTCCTCGGTGGGGAAGATCCCCTGAAGAAAGAAATGGCAACCCACTCCAGTATTCTTGCCTAGGAAACCCCATGAAGATAGGAGCCTGGCTGGCTACAGTACAAAGGGTCAGACACGACTGAGCAACTAACACTTTACTTTACTCACACTGTGTCAACAGCATTCTTGTTGCTCCTCTTATATTTTTATTTTTTTGATTCTGCTTTCTTTTCTCCCTCTGTTTTGTACTCTTTGTGCTGAATGTTAATAACACTCTTCTCTGTGCAATCCCAAGCAGTCATTTTCAGGTAATTAGCTATATACCAAATGTTGTGTAAATGGGCTCATTTTTATTCATTTCTGTTGGGCCAGAGTGATTCATGAGCCACTTTGTGAATATGAAAAGCTGTTCATAAATCAGAGCAGCCTGGGGCAGGGGAACAGCAATAACAGAAAGTACTCACAGGGCAATAGTAATTAATAGACCCTTGTCAAGGACCCAGTGATAATCTCAGTTATGTTTTACATAGATGTATTGCTGAATTCAAAATAGACTATTTCCCTCAAAGTATATCACTATATTCACTTATCTGTGGAGTATAAAGGCATATGTTAAATTTCTACCATGCTTAATGTTTCCTAGTAACAGTCAGTTGAGATATGTGTTAGGTGGCAGAAAAAACAAGGTCACTTCTTCAAAATTATAACATCTTTATTGTCATTATCTTGATAATCAGCAATATCTGTAGTGGACAGACTGTGAGCAATTAAAATAATAAGCCCTTAAATTGCAAGTGAAATGGACTTAGAAATTATAGTAAAAGTCAAATTCAAAGAAAAAGTTTACTTTTGATGGAATGCCATGATTTGGTAATCAATAAGTGCAGGATAGTTAAATAAGGACTCAGAATTACAAGATAAAGCAAATATATGGGTCTTCACAGCTATTCATTTTTTGGGCTTACTTGCAAAACTGCCCTGTTGCTCTGTCACATGACGATTTCTCTCAGAACAAAGAATTGACACATTTAGTGAAAGGTAATCAAAGTAATTTCCAAATATTATTGAAGGAGTGAAATAAGATTCAAGAGTGATAGAGCATTAAAATACTGCATTGTCTTAGGACAATGGCTTTTTGTAGAGGAACAAAACAGAACCCCACTTAAATACAAGTAAGGCAGTGGCATAAATTGTGTGAAATTTCTAGCTCCCCGTGAGACTAAGAGCATTGCTTGTGAAATCGTTTTTTTTCCTCTTTAAACAAGTAAACATTAAAATATTTTGAAATTAGTAGGGAAATATTACCCCTATTATGACTACCAACAGCATTGTGGTATATATACTTTCATCGCCTCTTCCCAATGGCTGTGGGATTTTTGCATGCTTGTAACTAGGTTTAGAGTTCTCTCTTCTTCCCTTTGAATCTTAATATGTCAGGATTGCACATTTTTCAGTAGAAAACTACATCATCATGGACATTTAAGAGGCTTTCCGTTTCATCAGTTTGCAAATATCTTCTCCCATTCTGCAGATTGTTTCCTTGTTTTGCTGATGGTTTCCTTTGCTGTGCAAAGCTTTTAAATTTGATTAGGTCAAACTTGTTTATTTTTGCTTTTTTTTTTTTTAACCTTGAGAGATTAATCTAAGAATATATTGCTATGATTTATGGCAGAGAATATTTTGCCTATGTTTTCTTCTAGGAGTTTAATGGTGTCATGTTTTATATTTAGGTCTTTAAACCATTTTGAGTTTATTTTTCTTATATGGTGTTAGGTAATTTTCTAATTTCATTGATTTACATGTCCCTGTACAGCTTTCCCAGCACCACTTGTAGAAGAGACTGGCTTTTCTCCATTTTATGTTCTTGCATTCTTTTTGTAGATTAATTGACTGTAGATGTCTGGGTTTATTTCTGGGCTCTCTATTCTGTTTCATTGATCTGTATGGTATATACTAATACCTTGCTGTTTTGATTATTATAACTTTGTAATAATGTCTGAAGTCCAGAATGGTTATGCCTCCGGCTTTGTCCTTTTTATTCAAGATTGTTTTGACAATTTGGGTCTTTCATGTTCTCTCTATATTAGGATTATTAGTTCTAATTTTGTGAAAAATGTCATGGGTATTTTGATAGGGATTATTTTAAATCTATTGATTGGTTTGGGTAGAGTGGCCATTTTAACATTATTAATTCTTCCAATCCAAGAGCATGAAATGTCTTTCCATTTCTTTGAATCATCTTCAATTTCCTTTACCAGTGTTTTATAGTTTTCCATGTATATGTCTTTCACCTCCTTGGTCAGGTTTATTCCTAAATTGTTGAAACAGGATGGATCTTGGTATTTGAAAATGATATATAGTTCCTTATATATATATATATATATATATATATATATATATATATATATGTATCATTCCTTATAAATGATATATATATAGAAATATATATACATTTCTCATCACAACTATATATTTGTTTGATAACTTGTTCTTGTGTGCTTCTTGAATAGATGGTAAATACTGAAAGAGAAGTAACCTTACAATGAGCCACTTACCAGTGTCCAAACCAGTGTCTAGCATAGAATTAATGTGTAAATTAATGATATTAATATGTAACTTAAGGAAGCAGTGAAGTCATTACTTCCCTAAAGAAGACAGAAAAAGAACAGTGTGCTGCCTTTATTAAAAAACTATGCCAGTGTTGCTTGGAATATAGATTTAAGATAAAGATACATTTCCTCCACTGAATTCAGTTTATTACTAGAGACTATCTTGAGTGCATTTTCTAGAAAAACAACCACAGACTATTGTCAGTTAGGTAATTTCTAGGGTTATGAAGCTGCATGAAGCACGCTTAAATTAAGGCAGGTGCAAGCAAATTGTATAATTCTGTGAATTACCTACATTTTAAGAATAGTCCCCTTTTAAGTACAGGAAGTTTTAGTCACTAGAAATTCAATAAATGTAAATTTCTTCTTATCTTTCCTTTTCCATCACCACCCCACAAACTAAAAATTAACAAAACAAAACCCCTCTAAATACACTTTATTCAGGAAGCATACGTGAGCATATATATAGATGGTTGAAGTTAAAATATATTCTCCTAAACAAGGGAAATGATCTATAGAGCTTTGCCTATGTTACATTCAACAAAGTAATTCCTGTCACCATTACCCTCAAGAATAATGAAATTCATTACGACCATTTTCAGGTTTATGAAAAACCTGAGTGTTCCAATAAACTTTGGCAATTAGTTACTCTGAACAAAGGCTGCTTTGGTACCTTGACCATTTAAATGAATAAACAAATAGTACAGTCTTATTATCCCTATTATAAACTGTGTAAATTAGAACTGCATTTTAGTAGAGACCATTATCCTACTGAATAAACTCAAAATGCTACACCCAATAAATCTTGTATTTAAATTCTGATTATTTATTAAGAAAATATTGTGCAAAAAGCATATAAAACCTAATTTTGAATATTTCATATGTACAATAATAACAGGTTTAGACAACATGATGCCTCATAGTAAACAATTCTTGAACTTTATATATTTTTAAATGTTTGAATGCAGTTTATTGGCTTACTATTTCTGAATGTTGTACTAATTAATTATCAATAACATAGTAAGTGGTGCATTTGAAAACATTCACAACTTTTAATATCACTTCTGTAAATAGAAAATGAAAGTGTTAGTTACTCAGTCATGTCCAACTCTTTGTGACCCCACAGACTGTAGCCCACTAGAAGGGGGCGACAGAGGATGAGATGGTTGGATGGCATCACTAACTCAGTGGATATGAGTTTGAGCAAACTCCGGAAGATAGTGAAGCACAGGGAAGCCTGGTGTGCTGCAGTCCATGGGGTCGTAAAGAGTCGAATATGATTTAGCGACTGAACAACAACAAATATAAATAGAAGACGGTATAAGTAACAGCTCCCTCTTAAGAATCATTTCTTAAATTTCACTTTCAAGTTTCCACAAATAAATTGCTATATTTAATAGATAAATTTAATGCACACTTAATAGTGCAAATAGAAATATGAGAGTGCAAAGAACAGCACTAGCCATCTTGCATATATATCTCTTCAGGTCTTCCCAGTATCCCTCTATGTTGGGAATTGTTTGGGATTCAGAAGAGAAACCTGTTCCGTCAAAGGAGGCAAATGTATTATGACCATAGTTTTGTGTTTCTAAGTTTATTGTTGACCTGTGGCAAAAGTGTAGATCTGAATTTATAAGCACTCTATGTGTATCTGTATCTATAATTCAGAAAGGACTCTACCTCTCCTTTTGTAGAGAAAATTGTGAAAGATTTTGAAATGAACTCTGGTGGCTCAGATGGTAAAGAATCTGCCTGCAATGCAGGAGACCTGGGTTCAGTCCCTGGGTTTGGAAGATGCCCTGGCGAAGGGAAAGGCTACCCACTCCAGTATTCTTGCCTGGAGAATTCCATGGGCAGAGGAGCCTGGCAGGCTACAGTCCATCAGCTCAGAAAGAGTTGGACATGACTGAGTGACTAACACTTGAAATGAATCAAAAAGATTACTGAAAGTGTTGCCTAGTGGTTAGGGTCATCTCACCTTTCATCATCTGAGACCTATTTTGCAATACTGTGCACTGTAGAAAAGTGATGGTAATGCAAATAATTCTTACTCATAGAATTGCAATGGTATTGATATTGCCCTGTGAATACTGACCAATTTTGCCAGTTTACATCTATTTGTGATATAGTTACGCTATAGTATGCCTTTCAGTATATCTACTCCATGGGCTTTCCTAGTGGTTCAGAGGGCAAAGCTTCTGCCTACAATATGGGAGACCCCGGTTCGATGCCTAGTTCTGAAAAATCCCCTGGACAAGGAAATAGCAACCCACTGCCTGGAAAATCCCATGGACGGAGAAGCCTGGTAGGCTACAGTCCATGCGGTTCCAAAGAGTTGGACATGACTGAACGACTTCACTTTTACTTTCACTTTCACCCCCTGGATACTCCTTGAAACTAGTTACAACATCTCACTAGTTCTCTCATTAATTAATGAGTTATTGAAATCTTTGACCCACGTTTGTTTTACATTTTTACATGATTTTATCGTTTTTTTGAATGATTGCCCTTAAATAGTTTTGGAGATAATCTATCAGATGCCCGATGAATTTACCTGATAGAGACACATAAAATACATTGAGTCCATGGGGTCGCAAAGAGTCGAACACGACTGAGCAACTGAACTGAACTGAACTGAAAATATATTGCCAGAAAAGTGTACCTTACAGGTCACTTAAACTTAGGCATATCTTTTCTTTGTTCCCAGGGGTGTAATTTCAATATCTATTGATTGATTTTAAGGTGAAGCTAAGCAGATAACTTTTCTGATTCCCCCTCCACCACCACCATCTAGGATGTTTTTGTTTTGTTTTTGTTTCTAGTTTGCTTACAGCCAGTTATTCCCCAGTGGTGACAAATGATTGAGGATTTAATTTCATGGTCTGACCATTCAATGATTTCTGTAAATAGGCTAATGAATAATAGAGTTAGAGTTCTATACTGTGTTGGATGAGGGACGACAGAGAGTCTGGTTTATTAGTCTTTTTAGTTTGTTTTATCTATTTTATCTATTATTTTAGTTTGTCCATTTTGTGATCAAGTCAATTAAGAGCATTGTGTCCAGTGGAATGGAAAGCAGCTGTTTAATATCTGGACCATAACTTTGTGTGTTTCTATATTTGCTTTCAACCTGTGGCAAAAGTGTAGATCTGAATTTATAAACACTCTGTCTTTGTGCTTATAATTCAGAAAGGGCTTTATCACTCATTGCATGAGAGTATTAATAAATTAGGGTACAAAGTCTTGATATGATAGTGCTTTATTCTAATTGATTTGTTTAGATAAATAAGTGTTAATAAAAATCAAATGCTCCTAAATTCCCAAAAAAAGGAAAACTGTACTTCCAATACTTTAAATGTTCTAGACTTAAATAAAATATTTTCTTATATAAGCTAACTCAGATACATTTTAAAGATGCAAGTTCACCTAATTAAGATAAACCTTTGGTAAATAGACCTAGTTTAATAATTTTGGTTTAATATAAACAGCCATGTCTTTTTCAATTTATCAGTATTAAATATAACACAAGTATACATTTTATCCAGATCAAATATGCTGACATTAACACTACATAGTATTTCTTAAACATGATTATAAAAATGGCAACTTGTGTTCAAATAAATTGTATCATTATTCTGACAAACTTTTCTTCAACAGTCATTATGTTCTGTAATATGTCAGCTTGGAGATAATTTTCATGATACCTAGCTTAAAACCTTGGATTGACATTAAATTGAGCTAATTAATGAGTAGTCATTGAATACCCATATAATTTCTAAGTAGATACTTAAACACTGGTTACTAAGCATAATTTAAAATTTATATACCTTTCCTTGGTGGCTCAGTGGTAATGTTGATGCATGGCAAAACCAATACAATATTGTAAAGTAATTAGCCTCCAATTAAAATAAATAAATTAAAAAAAAAAAAAAAAAGAATCCTGCAATGCAGGAGACACAGGAGACACTGGCTTGATCCCTGGGCTGGGAAGGTCCCCTGGAAAAGGAAATGGCTACCCACTCCAGTATTTTGCTTGGAGAATCCCATGGACAGAGGAGCCCAGTGAAGTATAGTCCATAGGGTTGCAGAGAGTCGGACACAACTGAAGCGACTTAACATAGCACAGCTCAGCACAGCACAGAACATACCTTTACTTCTTATTTTTTGTGCAATGGAGTGGCTACAGATTTAGGGATGTTAATAAATGTGTTCATTTTTCCCACTTTAAAAATACGTTCAGTTCAGTTCAGTCGCTCAGTTGTGTCCAACTCTTTGCGACCCCATGAACCGCAGCATGCCAGGCCTCCCTGTCCATCACCAACTCCTGGAGTTGACTCCATTGAGTCGGTGATGCCATCCAACCATCTCATTCTCTGTTGTTCCCTTCTCCTCCTGCCCTCAATCTTTCCCAGCATCAGGGTCTTTTTAAATGAGTCAGCTTTCCGCATCAGGTGGCCAAAGTATTGGAGTTTCAGCTTCAACATCAGTCCTACCAATGAACACCCAGGACTGATCTTTAGGATGGACTGGTTGGATCTCCTTGCAGTCCAAGGGACTCTCAAGAGTCTTCTCCAACACCGCAGTTCAAAAGCATAAATTCTTCAGTGTTAAAGAAAATGCAAATGTCTGTAAAAGTTGTATTATATGTGTTTATGAGCTCTGCTACTCTCATGTAGTCATTTAAAATGACCCACAGCTGTCAATTTTCCACTCTCTACTTTTCCTTGTGAAATACAACCTCATTTCCTTGAGTTAAAAGTTTTAATTTTTTTTAATTTAAATTTATTTATTTTAATTGGAGGCTAATTACTTTACAATATTGTATTGGTTTTGCCATACATCAACATGAATCCACCATGGGTGTACACATGCTTCACATCCTGAACCCCCTCCCATCTCCCTCCCCGTACCATACCTCTGGGTCATCCCAGTGCACCAGCCCCAAGCATCCTGTATCCTGCATCGAATCTGGACTGGCGATTCATTTCTTATAGGATATTATACATGTTTCAATGCCATTCTCCCAAATCATCCCCCCCTCTCCCTCTCCCACAGAGTTCAAAAGACTGTTCTATACATCTGTGTCTCTTTTGCTGTCTTGCATACAGGGTTATCATTACCATCTTTCTAAATTCCATATATATGTGTTAGTATACTGTATTGGTGTTTTTCTTTCTGGCTTACTTCATTCTTTATAATCGGCTCCAGTTTCATCCACCTCATTAGAACTGATTCAAAAGTATTCTTTTTGATGGCTGAGTAATACTCCATTGTGTATATGTACCACAGCTTCCTTATGCATTCATCTGCTGATGGACATCTAGGTTGCGACAAAGAAATACACATGTATATGTGTGTCTTATTCAAGAAAAAATTAGTTTTATCCTAAAGCCATGGTACTCAAATTTTTTGGTCTCCTGATCCATTTACACTCTTAAATCTCATCAGTATTTACTATAATTGAAATTAAAATTAAGAAAAATTTTAATGTGCATTTACTGATTCATGAGCAATGATGAATGCATTGCATGTTAAAGTTTTAGTGTTATTATGAGAATAGTTCTGACTGTATAGACCTCTTGATAAAGAAGCACTGTACTAATTTTGTTCAAATTTCACCAAGTGATATATACTAGGGCCCATTATTTGTTTTCATACCTTAGTCAAGACTCCACATTGTATTTAGTTGCAGTGAGCATTTTCAGCTACAAGAAATTCTCATAAATTCTCTTTTCATTTTTATTCTGTTACAAATACTTCTTAATTTTCCTTTCTATGGTTTCTTAGATACACCTATCATTTAAAAGTGAATATCTAATTTCCAAATACATGGAGTTTTTAAAGTATCTTTGTTATCAATTTCTCATTTAAATGCTTTCTTCTCTGAAATCACCCTCTGTGTTTTTTCATTCTTTTGACTTTATTGAGGCTTTCAGTGGTTAAGTCAAAGATGTCTTTTGGTAAATGTCACACAGCACTTGAAAATACGTGGGTTATTTTTAAATATCTTTTGATATTGATTTATAACACAATTCCACAGTGAGAACAGACACTGTATGATTTCAATACTTTCACATGCTCAGTCATTCAGTCCTGTCTGACTCTTTGTGACCCCATGAACTGTAGACCACCAGGCTCCTCTGTCTATGGGATTTTCCAGGCAAGAATACTGGAGTGGGTTGACATTTCCTTCTCCAGCAATACCTTTAGATCATGAAATTTATGCAACTTATTTTACATTCCCAGATATGTTCCAGTGTCTTCTGGATTATAGTCTATGGGAACCTGAATAGAATTTGTATCCTACTATTGTGTGAAAATTGTATAAATCTTAATTACGTTGAATTGGTTCATAGTGCTTTTTGGGTCTACTATATTCTTCTGTATATTCATTCTATTAATTTTTGAGAGTTTGATATTAAAATTCCAACTATAAACTCTTAGTTAATCTACTTAAAAAATAACTGTCATATATAGTGGAACTACATGTAATTTTGTTCTGTAATTTCCAAGTCTCTTGATAAGTATCTGTTATGTTACTTTCAGACTGTGACGGCGCAGGAACGGCAGAGAAGAGCTACCCCACGTCAGAGGTTGGGGGGGTGATGAGAGAAGTTACCCCGTGTTAGGGACAGCGGGCAGGAGGAGCTACCCCACGCCCCTATGCCTGAGGCCAGAGGCGGCTGCCGGGAGGAGCAACCCCACACCGAGGCCAGGGGCGGTGGCCGGGAGGACCAATCCCACATCCAAGGAGCCGTGGCTGCGCAGGTGCAGGAGGGCCTAGAGGAGCTATTCCACGTTGAAGGTCAGGAAGGGTGGCGGTGAGGAGATACCCCTCGTCCAAGGTAAGGAGCAATGGCTGCACTTTGCTGGAGCAGCCATGAAGAGATACCCCATGCCCAAGGTAAGAGAAACCTAAGTAAGACAGTAGGTGTTGCAAGAGGGCAACAGAGGGCAAACACACTGAAACCATACTCACAGAAAACTAGTCAATCTAATCACACTAGGACCACAGCCTTGTCTAACTCAATGAAACTAAGCCATGCCTGTGGGGCCACGCAAGACGGGTGGGTCATGGTGGAGAGATCTGACAGAATGTGGTCCACTGGAGAAGGGAATGGCAAACCACTTCAGTATTCTTGCCTTGAGAATCCCATGAACAGTATGAAAAGGCAAAATGATAGGATACTGAAAGAGACTCCCCAGGTCAGTAGGTGCCCAATATGCTACTGGAGATCAGTGGAGAAATAACTACAGAAAGAATGAAGGGATGGAGCCAAAGCAAAAAGAATACCCAGCTGTGGATGTGACTGGTGACAGAAGCAAAGTCTGATGCTGTAAGAGCAATATTGCATAGGAACCTGGAATGTCAGGTCCATGAATCAAGGCAAATTGGAAGTGGTCAAACAAGAGATGGCAAGAGTGAATGTCGACATTCTAGGAATCAGCGAACTGAAATGGACTGGAATGGGTAAATTTAACTCAGATGACCATTATATCTACTACTGCGGGCAGGAATCCCTCAGAAGAAATGGAGTGGCCATCATGGTCAACAAAAGAGTCCGAAATGCAGTACTTGGATGCAATCTCAAAAACGGCAGAATGATCTCTGTTCGTTTCCAAGGCAAACCATTCAATATCACAGTAATCCAAGTCTATGCCCCAACCAGTAACACTGAAGAAGCTGAAGTTGAACGGTTCTATGAAGACCTACAAGACCTTTTAGAACTAACACCCAAAAAAGATGTCCTTTTCATTATAGGGGACTGGAATGCAAAAGTAGGAAGTCAAGAAACTCATGGAGTAACAGGCAGATTTGGCCTTGGAATACGGAATGAGGCAGTGATAAGACTAATAGAGTTTTGCCAAGAAAATGCACTGGTCATAACAAACACCCTCTTCCAACAACACAAGAGAAGACTCTACACATGGACATCACTAGATGGTCAACACCGAAATCAGATTGATTATATTCTTTGCAGCCAAAGATGGAGAAGCTCTATACAGTCAGCAAAAAAAGACTGGGAGCTGACTGTGGCTCAGATCATGAACTCCTTATTGTCAAATTCAGACTTAAATTGAAGAAAGTAGGGAAAACCACTAGACCATTCAGGTATGACCTAAATCAAATCCCTTATGATTATACAGTGGAAGTGAGAAATAGATTTAAGGGCCTAAATCTGATAGATAGAGTGCCTGATGAACTATGGAATGAGGTTTGTGACATTGTACAGGAGACAGGGATCAAGACCATCCCCATGGAAAAGAAATGCAAAAAAGCAAAATGGCTGTCTGGGGAGGCCTTACAAATAGCTGAGAAAACAAGAGAAGCGAAAAGCAAAGGAGAAAAGGAAAGATATAAACATCTGAATGCAGAGTTCCAAAGAATAGCAAGAAGAGATAAGAAAGCCTTCTTCAACGATCAATGCAAAGAAATAGAGGAAAACGACAGAATGGGAACGACTAGAGATCTCTTCAAGAAAATCAGAGATACCAAAGGAACATTTCATGCAAAGATGGGCTCAATAAAGGACATAAATGTTATGGACCTAACAGAAGCAGAAGATATTAAGAAGAGATGGCAAGAATACACAGAAGAACTGTACAAAAAAGATCTTCACGACCCACATAATCACAATGGTGTGATCACTGACCTAGAGCCAGACATCCTGGAATGTGAAGTCAAGTGGGCCTTAGAAAGCATCACTACGAACAAAGCTAGTGGAGGTGATAGAATTCCAGCTGAGTTATTCCAAATCCTGAAAGATGATGCTGTGAAACTGCTGCACTTAATATGCCAGCAAATTTGGAAAACTCAGCAGTGGCCACATGACTGGAAAATGTCAGTTTTCATTCCAATCCCAAAGAAAGGCAATGCCAAAGAATGCTCAAACTACCGCATAATTGCACTCATCTCACATGCTAGGAAAGTAATGCTCAAAATTCTCCAAGCCAGGCTTCAGCAATATGTGAACCGTGAACTTCCTGATGTTCAAGCTGGTTTTAGAAAAGGCAGAGGAACCAGAGATCAAATTGCCAACATCCGCTGGATCACGGAAAAAGCAAGAGAGTTCCAGAAAAACATCTATTTCTGCTTTGTTGACTATGCCAAAGCCTTTGACTGTGTGGATCACAATAAACTGTGGAAAATTCTGAAAGAGATGGGAATCCCAGACCACCTGATCTGCCTCTTGAGAAATTTGTATGCAGGTCAGGAAGCAACAGTTAGAACTGGACATGGAACAACAGACTGGTTCCAAATAGGAAAAGCAGTACGTCAAGGCTGTATACTGTCACCCTGCTTATTTAACTTCTATGCAGAGTACATCATGAGAAACGCTGGGCTGGAAGAAACACAAGCTGGAATCAAGATTGCCGGGAGAAATCTCAATAACCTCAGATATGCAGATGATACCACCCTTGTGGCAGAAAGTGAAGAGGAACTCAAAAGCCTCTTGATGAAAGTGAAAGAGGAGAGTGAAAAAGTTGGCTTAAAGCTCAACATTCAGAAAACGAAGATCATGGCATCTGGTCCTATCACTTCATGGGAAATAGATGAGGAAACAGTGGAAACAGTGTCAGACTTTATTTTTCTGGGCTCCAAAATCACTACAGATGGTGACTGCAGCCATGAAATTAAAAGATGCTTACTCCTTGGAAGGAAAGTTATGACCAATCTAGATAGCATATTCAAAAGCAGAGACATTCCTTTGCCAACAAAGATTCCTCTAGTCAAGGCTATGGTTTTTCCTGTGGTCATGTATGGATGTGAGAGTTGGACTGTGAAGAAGGCTGAGTGCCGAAGAATTGATGCTTTTGAACTGTGGTGTTGGAGAAGACTCTTGAGAGTCCCTTGGACTGCAAGGAGATCCAACCAGTCCATTCTGAAAGAGATCAGCCGTGGGATTTCTTTAGAAGGAATGATGCTAAAGCTGAAACTCCAGTACTTTGGCCACCTCATGAGAAGAGTTGACTCATTGGAAAAGACTCTGATGCTGGGAGGGATTGGGGGCAAGAGGAGAAGGGGGCGACAGAGGATGAGATGGCTGGATGGCATCACCGACTCGATGGACATGAGTCTGGGTGAACTCCGGGAGTTGGTGATGGACAGGGGGGCCTGGCGTGCTGTGCTTCATGGGGTCGCAAAGAGTCGGACACGACTGAGCGACTGATCTGATCTGATGTTACTTTCATAATTAAAAAAAATAAAAAAGAAAGAAGAAAAAACAAACAAAAAAGAAGCACGATACTAAAGTGAATTCTATGTACATTCCAGAAAATAAAGAGCATGAAAACTCAAAAAGTGAATTTTATTTGCTTTTATTCATAATACCTGAGTCTGAAAATAAGCTGTGAAACGTAATAAAATTTTAGCAGTTTGACTGATCTTGATGGGTTTGCTTACTTGACTTACTGATTTAATGCCTTTTATATAATGTAAACTAGTCTATATCTATATCCTCTATGCCTATATCTAATCTTTTATATGCAAAACTATCTTGTTTCCCCAGAGGGCCTCTGAAAAAAACCACTGAGTAATTTTGTAGGAATCACATGTGAAGAGGTGTCAAGTAACAGGATATTCTCATTCTGTCCCCAATTAAATTTTTACAGATAAAATGTTATTACTATAAATATTTCAGAAAGCGTAGGCTTAATGGTAAGACCCTGGAATTTTGTCAGTGCCCGCACTTTCCATAATATATATCAACCTCAGGTGAAACACTACTTAAAACTCTTACCAAATAGCTCTCTCCAGTTTTCCTACTTTTACCAGAGTCCTGATGGTGCTTTGCCTGAAGATATTAAATAACAAAAGTTTAGTATTTTCAGTCATAATTTCAAGTATTATTTACAAGTGTTTACTTTTCCACACTCTTCCTTCTTTAATTTTAATCAAGCATCTTCTAGACAGTAAGGTCTCATTCTGATTCTGCACGTGCTATGGATATGTTCTCCTAGACAAAACTGTCAAGCAGAGATGACAGTCTTTTTGCATTTCCTACTGCATTTGGAGGCCAGATACCTCCCAGGCAGATCATCCCAATCTCAGCACAACTGAGTCCCGTTCCCTGAAACCTCATTCCTTAAAGGCTCCCAATATTCATTGCTGTCTCATTTCTGTTTCTGGGCAGTGCAAAGCTGTAGCATCATTTAAATTGGATATCTTTAAAAAACCTCAAAACAAAAAGAATTAAAGCACTGGTGGGGTCAGGTTTTCAGGTACTTTGTCTCTTGTTATGATTTAACTCACCGACCTAGTCACGTAGAGAAGCAGTGAGACTAGTAAACTGTCATATGACACAGCCAGGCTTCCATCACTCACTTAGTATTTCTCTATAATTTTGACAGTTGCATCTAATTTGATAAACTAAACTACTAAAAACAAGGTGTATACTATTTTAGTGTTAGTTGCTCTGCTGCTGCTGCTGCTGCTAAGTCATTTCAGTCGTGTCCGACTCTGTGTGACCCCAGAGACGGCAGCCCACCAGGCTCCCCCATCCCTGGGATTCTCCAGGCAAGAACACTGGAGTGGGTTGCCATTTCCTTCTCCAATGCAGGAAAGTGAAAAGTGAAAGTGAACTCGCTCAGTCGTGCCTGATTCTTTGCGACCCCATGGACTGCAGCCCACCAGACTCCTCTGTCCATGAGATTTTCCAGGCAAGGATACTGGAGTGGGTTGCCATTTCCTTCTCCAGGGGATCTTCCCAACTCAGGGATTGAACCCAGGTCTCCTGCACTGTAGGCAGATTCTTTACCAACTGAGCTATTTTATGCTATGCTAAGTCACTTCAGTCATGTCCAACTCTGTGTGACCCCATAGATGGCTATATACTATTTTAGGCAGTAGCCAATTTACCATAGTGGTCACAGATAAAAGAGCAACAGAAAATGAATTCCTTGTGGTGGAGTTTAATTTCCCAGACTACCAGAATGAAGGCGAAGGCAATGGCACCCCACTCCAGTACTCTTGCCTGGAAAATCCCATGGATGGAGGAGCCTTGTAGGCTGCAGTCCATGGAGTTGCTATGAGTTGGACATGACTGAGCGACTTCACTTTCACTTTTCACTTTCATGCATTGGAGAAGGAAATGGCAACCCACTCCAGTGTTCTTGCCTGGAAAATCCCAGGGATGGGGGAGCCTGGTGGGCTGCTGTCTACGGGGTTGCACAGAGTCGGACACGACTGAAGCGACTTAGTAGCAACAGGAACCAGAATGAAGGTTGAGAACAGAATGCGTAGGTTGCACACATCATTTGATCTGTTACAGTCTATGAGATACTGTCCCCATCCCTAACAGTAACAGCAAAAGTTTTTGATTTGTGATTTCCACCACTTCAGATATGACTTATAACTATGATGCTATGAAATTGCTACATGGCACTTGCATCTTTTTTCAGAGATAATGCATTATTTATTTATTTATTTTTCCTGAATGAGTTCACTTAAAGCAATGGTCTCAGGATGGAAAACAAGCAGAAATAAAGGCTAGTGAAAACATGTAGCATTTCTCTAGTTTTCCATTCAGACAGAATGGGGAATTGAAAGGGTCTCTGTGGAACACTGGTCTCTATTTCACATCATCACAGATGATAATGGATCCTCAGGAACAGTCAGAGAATTCCTCTGTGGCTGATGTGCTTGTCTCCTTGGCTCAGAAGATAAAAACTTAGCCAGAACAGAAAATTTCTGGTATTGATTTCTTTACTCACTCATATTTATTGATCCTTTCTATGGAAGATACTGGGACTTCACAGGTGGTGCTAGTGGTAAAGGACCCACTTGCCAGTGCAGGAGATGTAAGAGACTCAGGTTCATCTCTGGGTCAGGAAGATTCCCTGGAGGAGGGCATGCAACCCATCCCAGTATTCTTGCCTGGAGAATCCCCATGGACAGAGGAGCCTGGCAGGCTAAAGCCCACAGGGTTGCAAAGAGTCGGACACGACCCAAGTGTCTTAGCACAAGCACACGTGCAAGGCATTGTGCTGCTGAATGTGTGTGAAATAAAAACATGTAAGATGAATAAAAAGGATACATGATATTAGAAATATAAGATATCTATGTAATCTTTGTGGTTGAGAATGTGAACTCTACATAGACTGTCTGTTTTTATAGCTAGGCTCCTTTAGCTTTTGATGCTGGGCATGTTACAAGCTACCTGACTTTTCTGTGACTCCGTTTCTTTCTTTTTAAGCTGGTTTAAAATTAGGATCAGATAAATAATACTTGTAAAATATTTAATGAATTGCGTTGAAAGGCAAGGACTGAATGTGTGTGCATGCTCAGTTGCTCAGTCATGTCTGACTCTGAGACCCCACGGACTGTAGGGAGCCCTGCCAGGCTCCTCTGTCCACGGGATTGTCCAAACAAGAATACTGGAGTGTGTTCTCATTTCCTCTTCTAAAAGGACACAATAAATACTTATTGTTGTTATGGTTAAATTACTTACCACAAAGAGCTTCCAAATCATAAACATCACAGTCATGGATCTAATACATTCCAGGAACTGCTAGACCCTAGGAAAATATCACAAAGATGGAAAGCCTAGCTTTGGGGTACAAATAATACCATAGGTTGTACAGCCGTATTACATCAGTGCTCTGTGATTAGTGTTGTAGTGGATTTGTATATCAGTTCAGTTCAGTCACTTAGTCATGTCTGACCCTTTGTGACCCCATGGACTGCAGAGTGCCAGGCCTCCCTGTCTATCACCAACTCCTGGAGTTTACTCAAACTCATGTTCATTGAGTCGGTGATGCCATCCAACCATCTCATTCTCTGTTGTCCCCTTCTCCTCCTGCCTTCAATCTTTCCCAGCATCAGAGTCTTTTCAAATGAGTCAGTTCTTTGCATCAGGTGGCCAAAGTTATTGAAGTTTCAGCTTCAGCATCAGTCCTTCCAATGAATATTCAGGACTGATTTCCTTTCCATGATGTAATCTCATGATGGACTGGTTGGATCTCCTTGCTGTCCAAGGGTCTCTCAAGAGTCTTCTCCAACAACACAGTTCAAAAGCATTAGTTCTTTAGTGCCCAACTTTCATTATGGTCCAATTCTCACATCCATACATGACTACTGGAAAAACCATAGCTTTGACTAGATGGACCTTTGTTGACAAAGTAATGTCTCTGCTTTTTAGAATGCTGTCTGGGTTGCTCATAGGTTTTCTTCCAAGGAGCAAGTGTCTTTTAATTTCATGGGTGCAGTTACCATATGCAGTGATTTTGGAGCCCAAGAAAATAAAGTGTATCATTGTTTCCACTGCTTCCCCCTCTGTTTGCTGTGAAGTGATGGGACCAGATGCAATGACCTTAGTTTTCTGAATGTTGAGTTTTAAGCCAACTTTTCACTCTCCTCTTTCACTTTCATCAAGAGGCTCTTTAGTTCTTCTTTGATTTCTGCCATAAGGGTCATGTCATCTGCATATCTGAGGTTATTGATATTTCTCCTGGCAATCTTGATGCCAGCTTGTGCTTTATCCAGCCCAGTGTTTCTCATGATGTACTCTGCATATAAATTAAATAAGCAGGGTGACAATATATAGTGTTGATATACTCCTTTCCTGATTTGGAACCAGTCTATTGTTCCATGTCCAGTTCTAACTGTTGCTTCCTGACTTGCATATAGATTTCTCATGAGGCAGGTCAGGTGGTCTGGTATTCCTATCTCTTTAAGAATTATCCACAGTTGGTGGTGATCCACACAGTCAAAAGCTTTGGCATAGTCAATAAAGCAAAAGTAGATGTTTTTTTTTTCTGGAATTCTCTTGCTTTTTTGATGATCCAACAGATGTTGGCAATTTGATCTCTGGTTCCTCAGCTTTTTCTAAATCCAGCTTGTACATCTGAAAGTTCATAGTTCATGTACTGTTGAAGCCTGCCTTGGAGAAATTTGAGCATTACTTTGCTAGCATGCAAGATGAGTGCAATTGTGCAGTAAAGTTTGGGCATTCTTTGGCATTGCCTTTCTTAGGGATTGGAATGAAAACTGACCTTTTCCAGTCCTCTGGCCACTGTTGTGTTTTCCAAATTGGCTGGCATATTGAGTGCAGCACTTTCACAGCATCATCTTTCAGGATTTGAAATAGCTCAACTAGAATTCCATCACCTCCACTAGCTTTGTTCGTAGTGATGCTTCCTAAGGCCCACTTGACTTCACATTCCAGGATGTCTGGCTCTAGGTGAATGATCACACCATTGTGACTGGGTTGTGAAGATCTTTTTTGTATAGTTCTGTGTATTCTTGCCACTTCTTAATATCTTCTACTTCTGTTAGGTCCATACCATTTCTGTCCTTTATTGAGCCCATCTTTGCATGAAATGTTTCCTTGGTATCTCTAATTTCCTTGAAGAGATCTCTAGTCTTTCCCATTCTGTTGTTTTCCTCTATTTCTTTGCATTGATCACTGAGGAAGGCTTTCTTATCTCTCCTTGCCATTCTTTGGAACTCTGCATTCAAATGGGTATATCTTTCCTTTCCTCCTTTGCCTTTCAATTCTCTTCTTTTCTCAGCTATTTGTAAGGTCTCCTCAGACAACCATTTTACTTTTTTGCATTTCTTTTTCTTGGGGATACAAGAAAAATTTCTTTGATTACAGCCTCCTGTACAACTCCTGTACAATGTCACAAACCTTTGTCCATAGTTCTTCAGGCCCTCTGTCTATCAGATCTAATCCCTTGAATATATTTCTCACTTCCACTGTATAATCTTAAGGGATTTGATTTAGGTCATACCTGAATGGTCTAGTGGTTTTCCCCACTTTCTTCAATTTAAGTCTGAATTTGGCAATAAAGAGTTCATGATCTGAGCCACGGTCAGCTCCTGGTCTTGTTTTTGCTGACTGTATAGAGCTTCTCCATCTTTGGCTGCAAAGAATATAATCAATCTGATTTCTGTATTGTCCATCTGGTGATGTCCATTTGTAGAGTCTTCTCTTGGTGTTTGCTATGACCAGTGCATTCTCTTGGCAAAACTCTGTTAGCCTTTGCCCTGCTTCATTCTGTACTCCAAGGCCAAATTTGCCTATTATTCCAGGTGTTTCTTGACTTCCTACTTTTACATTCCAGTCTGCTATAATGAAAAGGATATCTTTTTTGGGTGTTAGTTCTAGAAAGTCTTGTAGGTCTTCATAGAATCATTCAACGTCAGCTTCTTCAGCATTACTGGTCAGGGCAAAGACTTGGATTACTGTGGTATTGAATGGTTTGCCTTGGAAACAAATACAGATCATTCTGTCATTTTTGAGATTGCATCCAAGTACTGCATTTCAGATTATTTTGTTGACTATGATAGCTACTCCATTTCTTCTAAGGGATTCCTGCCCGCAGTAGTAAATATAATGGCCATCTGAGTTAAATTTACCCATTCCAGTCCATTTTAGTTCACTGTTCACTCTTGCCAGCTCCAGTTTGCTTTGATTCATGGACCTAACATTCCAGGTTCCTATGCAATATTGCTCTTTACAGCATCAGACTTTACTTCCATCATCAGTCACATCCACAACTGGGTGTTGTTTTTGCTTTGGCTCTGTCTCTTCATTCTTTCTGGAGTTATTTTTCCACTGATCCCCAGTAGCATGTTGGGCACCTACCGACATGGGGAGTTCATCTTTCAGTGTCCTATCTTTTTGCCTTTTCATACTGTTCATGGGGTTCTCAAGGCAAGAATGCTGAAGTGGTTTGTCATTACCTTCTCCAGTGGACCACATTCTGCCAGAACTCTCCATCAGGACCTGTCCATCTTGGGTGGACCTGCACAGCATGGCTCATAGTTTCATTGAGTTAGACAAGGCTGTGGTCCATGTGATCATATTGGTTAGTTTTCTGTGATTGTGGTTTTCAGTCTGTCTGCCCTCTGATGGAGAAGGATAAGAGGCTTATGGAAGCTTCCTGATGGGAGAGACTTGACTGAGGGGAAAACTGGGTCATGTTCTGATGGGCGGGGCCATACTCAGTAAACCTTTAATTCAATTTTCTGTTGATGGGTAGGGCTGTGTTCCCTCCCTGTTATTTATCTGGGGCCAAACTATGGTGGAGGTAATGAAAATAATGGCAACTTTCTTTAAAAGGTCCCATGCAGGCACTGCTACATTTAGTGCCCCAACCCTGCAGCAGGCCACCACTGACCCATGCCTCCTCTGGAGACTCCTTGACACTCACGGTCAAGTCTGGGTCAGTCCCTTGTGGGGTCACTGTTTCTTTCTCCTGGGTCCTCGTGTGCACAAGGTTCTGTTTGTGCCCTCCAAGAGTCTGTTTCCCCAGTCCTGTGTAAGTTCTGGTGGCTCTATGGTGGGGTTTATGGCGACCTCCTCCAAGAGGGCTTATGCCATATCCAGGTCTGCTGCATAGGGAATATATTAGCTATTTCTTGCTGTATAGCAAATTACCCCAAAACCTAGTTGCTTAAAACAACAAACATTTGCTATCTCATGGATTTTGTGGGCCAGAAATCTGTGCTTAATGTCTCTGCTTCTAGGCCTTTCACAAGGTTGCAATAAAGGTGCTGGCTGGGACTTTGGTCTTCTTTGAAAGCTCAATTGAAGGAGGAGCTACTCCTAGGCTCACTCAAATTGTTGTAGGTAAGATTCAGTTTCCTCACATACTCCTGGATCAAGGGTTCAACTTCCTTCCTGGTTGTTCATTGGAGTGCTTCCTCAGTTCTTTGTCAAAAAGACATTTTGATGAGGTAATTCTCATCAACTTGTTTCCCTTAGAGCAAGTGAGAAATAGCAAGAAGAGCCAGCTGGACAGTAGCAAGTCTTTTTGAATCCTACTTTGAAACTTACATCTTTTCACTTTTGCTATGTTCTTTATCTTTGACGTGAGTCACTTGGTAGGGCCATACTCAAGGGAAGGGAATTATACATGATGTCATTTACTAGGAACTGAGACTCACTCAGATTCCTTTTAGAGGATGTCTGCACAGAGTACAGTGTTGAAACAAAAATCAGAGCTGGCAAGACTTTAAATGTAAGGCCAGTATGATTTGGGTTTTAAAGCACATGTTATTATTCACGAAAAGATTTAGGGGAGAAGCATTTTAGTACTGAGAATAAAACATTCACAAAAGCATATGAAAGAATGTTATGTGATCAAATATCATGTGAGAGATTATCTTGACATTTGCTAATAAGAAAACTTCCCAGAGGTCATGGAACAGCTAAATTAAAATACTTGAGTTACATGACATATTAAATCAATTTAAAATACAAGTGAAAATCACAGTGAAAGAAATGGGGCAACCTACACTTAGGGTGTAAGTAAGTGTAAGAATTTCACTATCTGAGTTATGGAACATATAGTGTTCATATATACCCTCTCTCTTTGCAACCTCAGATTCCCCGACTAGTGGTGTGACTATGAGGAACAGAGTTGAGGTATGAGCAAGGTAGTCCTCAGAAGGTACTCTGGGCCAATGAGATAGAGGGAGAGATACAGAACATATACATCTCCACAGTTGTGTCTTGCTACAACCATGTCATGGTAATTAGCTCCTTGACCAGACATGAGTTTTATTTGTATTTCTTGAACAGAGCACATGTGGGGCCAAAACAAGTGTTTAGAGTGTTAATGGGTGGCAAATTTGGGGGAAATGTAGTTGTCAATTGATGATCAAGACTTTCATCTTTCTATTTCTTTCTGTAAATAACTCTCTTATTTGTTCCATCATGGTTTTATGTCTATGTTTTCTTTGGAATTTGACGTTTTTTCCCAGAAAGACTCCCCTGGTGGCTCAGATGGTAAAGCGTCTTGCTTACAGTGCAGGAGACCTGGGTTTAATCCTTGGGTTGGGAAGATCCTCTGGAGAGGAAATGGCAACCCACTCCAGTACTCTTGCCTGGAAAATCCCATGGACAGAGGAGCATGGTAGGCTACAGTCCATGAGGTTGCAAAGAGTCAGACACGACTGAGAAACTTCACTTTCCCCAGAGATAACAAGGATTTATTCCAGTTGTTAATTTCTAACTTAGCCCAAATTTAAGTCATGTGTGTTGTAAATTAAGTAGTGACTCTGACTAGTTGACTGACTTCTTCCTTCTCCTAGCAATGGAATCTGAATGCAAAGTACTATTTTCACTGAACAAAAGCAAAACTATTTTGGGGATAGGTAGGTAAAAGATGGACCTCCAAAAACATTAAACACTTTTAACTATGTACCAGGTGTATTAAGATGTTGTATATCTTATTAATCCTCACAACCAGCCAAAGAACCTGAAGATGGAAAAGATCTAGTGAACTGGCTGAGATCACAGAATCAGGAAATGCAAGAGTAGGGATTTGGACTTAGTCTGATGTATAGTCCAGCCCTTAATCCCTGTGGAAAACAACCTTCCACAGTTGGTGCTGCAGTGGAAGTGAAGAGAAGGTGAAGAGGTCTAAGAAAGTAATGGTTGGTGGCTGGCTATTAAAAGGTTTATATAAACTGAAAGACAAAAGTAAAATTAACAAGATGCTTATAAATACATTGTGAAATAATCCTTCATATGATGTATAAGGAAATGTAACCACTGATTTTTAAAGCCATCTTAGTGAGTTCTAAGGCAATAAGAAAATCTGTAAAATAAGAGCTAGAACTTCAGTTAAAATCTTGTGAGAAAGCAATGCATAGTAAACATGAGACTCTTACAGGAATGTGATCTGGAGAAAAACAAGCTTTTATCTTTCTAAGAACTGGGGACCATTTGTCTCTTGTGTAAGCCAAGGGTCTTTGATGGCAGTGAGCACAGCACATCAGTCAGCTACAACTCTTATGCTGTGGAGAGTCTCAGGCTTTACTGTACATCATTTATTTCCCTGAAAGTGAAAGTTGCTCAGTCGTGTTCGACTCTTTGCGACCCCATGGACTTTACAGTCCATGGAATTCTCCAGGCCAGAATACTGGAGTGGGTAGTCTTTTCCTTCTCCAGGGGATCTTCCCAACCAAGGGATTGAACCCAGGTCTCCCACACTGCAGGCAGATTCTTTACCAGCTGAGCCACCAGAGAAGCCCAAGAATACTGGAGTGGAACAAAATAGAAAGCCCAGAGATAAATCCACGCACATATGGACAGCTTATCTTTGACAAAGGAGGCAAGAATATACAGTGGATTAAAGACAATCTGTTTAACAAGTGGTGCTGGGAAATCTGGTCAACCACTTGTAAAAGAATGAAACTAGAACACTTTCTAACACCATATACAAAAATAAACTCAAAATGGATTAAAGATCTCAACGTAAGACCAAAAACTATAAAACTCCTAGAGGAGAACATAGGCAAAACACTCTCTGACATACATCACAGCAGGATCCTCTATGACCCACCTCCCAGAATATTGAAATAAAAGCAAAAATAAACAAATGGGACCTAATTAAACTTAAAAGCTTCTGCACATCAAAGGAAACTATTAACAAGGTGAAAAGACAGCCTTCAGAATGGGAGAAAATAATAGCAAATGAAGCAACCGACAAACAAACTAATCTCAAAATATACAAGCAACTCCTACAGCTCAACTCAGAAAATAAATGACCCAATCAAAAAATGGGCCAAAGATCTAAATAGACATTTCTCCAAAGAAGACATACAGATGGCCAACAAACACATGAAAAGATGCTCAACATCACTCCTTATCAGAGAAATGCAAATCAAAACCACTATGAGGTACCATTTCACGCCAGTCAGAATGGCTGCGATCCAAAGTCTACAAATAATAAATGCTGGAGAGGGTGTGGAGAAAAGGGAACCCTCTTACACTCTTGGTGGGAATGCAAACTAGTACAGCCACTATGGAGAACAGTGTGGAGATTCCTTAAAAACTGGAAATAGAACTGCCTTATGATCCAGCAATCCCACTGCTGGGCATACACTGAGGAAACCAGAAGGAAAGAGACACGTGTACCCCAATGTTCATCGCAGCACTGTTTATAATAGCCAGGACATGGAAGCAACCTAGATGTCCATCAGCAGATGAATGGATAAGAAAGCAGTGGTACATATACACAATGGAGTATTACTCAGCCATTAAAAAGAATTCATTTGAATCAGTTCTAATGAGGTGGATGAAACTGGAGCCTATTATACAGAGTGAAGTAAGCCAGAAGGAAAAACATAAATACAGTATACTAACGCATATATATGGAATTTAGAAAGATGGTAATGATAACCTGTATACGAGACAGCAAAAGAGACACTGATGTATAGAACAGTCTTATGGACTCTGTGGGAGAGGGAGAGGGTGGGAAGATTTGGGAGAATGGCATTGAAACATGTGAAATGTCATGTATGAAACGAGATGCCAGTCCAGGTTCAGTGCACGATGCTGGATGCTTGGGGCTGGTGCGCTGGGACGGCCCAGGGGGATGGTAAGGGGAGGGGGGGAGGAGGGTTCAGGATGGGGAGCACGTGTATACCTGAAATTTTTTTAATTTAAAATAAATAAATAAATATATTTAAAAAAAAGAAAAAAAAAAGAAAGAAAAAAAAAATCTAGACAAACTATATGAAACTGTAGTCTGTAAGAACAACAGATTATTTTTTAAAAGAAAAACTACAGAAAGAGATACATGTACCCCAATGTTCATCACAGCACTATTTATAATAGCCAGGACATGGAAGCAACCTAGATGTCCATCAGCAGATGACTGGATAAGAGAGCTGTGGTACATATACACAATGGAATATTACTCAGCCATTAAAAAGAATACGTTTGAATCAGTTCTAATGAGGTGGATGAAACTGGAACCTATTATACAGAGTGAAGTAAGCCAGAAAGAAAACACCAATACAGTATATTAACGCATATATATGGAATTTAGAAAGAAGGTAATGATAACAACCCTGTATGTGAGACAGCAAAAGAGACACAGATGTATTGAACAGTCTTTTGGACTCTGGGAGAGGGCGAGGGCAGGATGATATGGGAGAATGGCATTGAAACATGCATAATATCATATGTGAAATGAATCACCAGTCCGGGTTTGATGCATGATACAGGGTGCATGCAGCTGGTGCACTGGGATGACCCAGAGGGATGGGATGGGGAGGAGGTGGGAGGGGGGTTCAGGATGGGGAACATGTGTACACTGTGGCAGATTCAAGTCAATGTATGGCAAAATCAGTACAATATTGTAAAGTAAAATAAATTAATTAAAAAAAAAAAAAAAAGAATACTGGAGTGGGTAGCCTATCCCTTCTCCAGAGGATTTACCTGACCCAGGAATCGAACTGGGGTCTTCTGCATTGCAGGCAGATTCTTTACCAACTGAAGTATTAGGGAAGACCTTATAATCTCAATTAAAAAGAAAAAACCTAGGCTACTTTTATTTTAGTACCTAGAGCAAAATCTTCTCTGCAGCTACTCTTACATTGTGTCAGAATGTTTACAAGATATTTTCAGAAAGAGGGAGACCTACTTACACATGCTGATGGTAGAAATCCTTGTTTGGTGAGACGCCAACCTCCAAATTCTGTTGTCCATTCTAAAATGTTACCATATGACACATCTTGCAAAGTGCCATTGTTTCATACATTTTGGTTAAGTATTTTTGAAGCCAATTAACTCTTTTCTTCATTACAAAATAAAAGTTTTCTTTAGCCTTTGGGAGCAGTCTGCTCTAAGAATATCTTTGTTTAATTATGAGACTGTTTATTTTGTGCTTTCACAATCTAATCTTTATGAGATTTAGATTCAAAGAACTGACAGGAAACAAGAGGGAATACCAAGTATGGTTGCTGTTTGGCTTAGGTTGTAAGGCCTTGACAAAGGAAAATAGCTGGAAAACCACTTTAGCTCTGGTCTTTAGACTTTCTTGGAAAAAGCAACATTAATGGTACAAGAAAATTAATGTTAGTCATCCAGAATTATATGATACAAAACTATACAGACAAAAGGGAAAAATAAGTTCCTGCTTGGAAGAAAGGAAATAAAAATTATAGATATTCTTGCCTAAATAGTAGGGTGTTGAGGACTGGTATGAATTTTGAGATTTTCCTGGTGGCTCAGACAGTAAAGAATCTGCCTTCAATGCAGGAGGCCTGGGTTCGATCCCTGGGTTGAGAAGATCCCCCGGAGAGAGGAATGGCTACCCACTCCAGTATTCTTGCCTGGAGAATTCCATGGACAGAGGAGCCTGGTGGCTACAGTCCACAGGGTCTTGAGAGTTGGACATGACTGGGTGACAAACGTATCATCATCATGGATTCTGCAGGTTGAATATTGAACTAAATTCAGTCACTGTTGTTGTTTAATCATTAAGTTGTGTTTGACTCTTGGTGACCCCTGGGACTGTAGCCTGCTAGGCTCCTCTGTCCATGGCATTTCCCAGGCAAGACCACCATAATAGGTTGCCACTTCTTTCTCCAAAGTTAATTGTACTCCACTTATAAAGTCTCTTTTGTCATGGAAGATGATATATTCCTAGATTTATAAGTTATGGAGATTAGGATCTGGATGTCTTTGTGAAAGTTATAATGCAGCCTGTCACAAGATGCCATAAGGTCACTTCTTACCCTCTGACCTCACAGTTGGGACCTTTTAAAAAGGAATTTGGCAACAGTTATGGATAATTTACTGCATTATAAATATGACATTGTTTTTTTACTATTGAAATATAGTTGATTTGGAATATTAGTTTCAGCTATACAACATAGTGATTCAGTATTTTTTATAGATTATGCTCCATTATCACAAAATAATGACTATATTTCCCTGTGCTGTATGGTGTGTCCTTGTTATTTATTTATTTTATACATAGTAGTTTGTATCTCTTAATCCCATACCCCTATCTTGCCCCTGCCCCATCTACTCTCTCCCCTTTGGTATCCACTAGTTAGTTTTCTATATCTGTGAGTCTATTTCCATTTTATTATATACAGTCATTTGTTTTATTTTTCAGATCCCACATAAAAGTGATAACCTACAGTATTTGTCTTTCTTTGTCTGACTTATTTCTAAGCATAATATTCTCTAATATGTCTGTGTTGCAAATGGCAGAATTTCATTTTTTCTGAATTCTACTCCATTGAATACACACACACACACACACACACACACACACATACACACCATCTTTGACAGACCGACATCTTGTTGAGGTTAGGTTAGGTTGCTTCCATATCTTGGGAAATGTAAATAGTGCCTCTATGAACATTGGGGTACACATATCTTTTCAAATTAGTGTTTTCAGGTTTTTTGAAAAATGTTCCCAGAAGTGGAATTGCTAGATCATGTAGTAGTCCTACATTTAGTTTTTTGAGGACCCTCCATGTGGTTCCCACAGTGGTCGCACTGATTTACATTCCCTCCAGCAGTGTTCAAGGGTTTCCTTTTCTCCACATCCTCACCACCATTTGGTATTTGTTTTCTTTTTGATGATACCCTTTCAGACAGATGTGAGGTTATATTTCACTGTGGTTTTGATTTGCATTTCTCTAATAATTAGAGATGTTGAGCATATTTTTATATGCCCGTTAGCCGTTGGTATATCTTCTTTGGAAAAATGTCTATTCAGGTTCTCTGCTCTTTTATTAAATTAGTTTTTTTTGTTTGTTTTGTTTTGTTTTCAGCTGTTTATATAGTTTGAATATTAACCATTATTGGTCATATTAGTTGCAAATGTTTTCTCCCATTCAATTAGTTGTCTTCTCCTTTTGTTCCTGGTTTCCTTTGCTGTGCAAAAGTTTTTAATTTTAATTAGGTACCATTTGTTTATTTTCCTTTTTATTTCTTTTGCCTTAGGAAACAAATCCAATAAAGTATACAATTTATGTCAAAGATTATTCTTTCTTTTCTTCTAGGAGTTTTATGGTTTCAGGTCTTATATTTAGGTCTTTAATCCACTTTGAGTTTGTTTTTAAATGTGATGTAAGGAAATGTTCTAATCACATTCTTTTACATGTAGCTGGCTAGTTTTCTGGGCACAAGTTGCCAAACCAGGATTTGAACCCAAGACCTATGTCTTGAGTATGTTTTATATAAATGCTTTTAACACTTACTTTTACTTTAAACCACTCATACTCATGCTCACAACAAGAATAATTCAAGTAGCACTCCATTTAATAAATTGGAAATTCCAAAATGCTCTTTTCTTCTCTTTTATCTCTAGCTTTCTTTAGAGAGATTAAAAAGCTATATGAAAGTTAAAAAAACAGTACAACAAACACCTGCTCTCTTCCCTTAGATTCAACAATTGTTAACATTTTACCACATTTGCTCATTCTCTTTCTTTCTATGCCTGTGTGTATGTGTGAGTATGTGTCTAATCAAATATATATAGTATATCTGTGAACAATTTTAAAGTAATTGCAGTGTTCACGATGGTTTACTCCTAAATGCAGTAGCATGAATCCTTTAAGAATAAATATATTTCACACTATACAAAATAATACAACCATTATTACAGCCAAGAAATTTAACTTTGAATATTTCATCTATACTAAATATTGTCCAGTTACTTCAAAACTTTTATAACTGTTGCTTTTTTGAACAGTTCAGAATTGGATCAAGGATCAGATATTGTATTTTATTGCCAATTTAGTCTTTTTAGTTTAGTCTAATACTTCACCCTTTTTTTTTTTTCCTTTCTGGACATTGGCATAGTTGAAGAGTTCAGGTCAGCTTTTTTATAGAATGTCTCATAATCTGGATTGATTTTATTGTTTTGCAAGATTACATACAGCTTTCACACTCTTAGTAAGAAAACAGCTTGAGGGATATGTACTTCCCATTGCTTCAAACTAAAAGTCACTTAGTGTAAATTTATATTATTATTTTTGGTGCTAAGTGAGATCACTTGGTTAAGGTACTGTCCACCTCTCTTTTTATCCAGATCTTATTACTTATCATTTGAATGACTGTTTTCATCTAGACTCAACTCTGAATCCTAGAGTAGACACTGCTTGGTGGTACACACTTAACCTGTTGCCAGCCTCTCCCCGACTCGCTGGAGGTACTCTAGTTCCTCTAAGAGAGTCAGTGAGATGCAGCAAGCCTGGGACTTCTAGGAAAGTTTTGCCTTCCTAATAAAGGACTTCCCTGGTGGCTCAGACAGTAAAGCATCTGCTTACTATGTGGGAGACCTGGGTTTGATCCCTTGGTTGGGAAGATCCTCTGGAGAAGGAAATGGCAACCCACTCCAGTACTCTTGGCTGGAAAATCCCATGGATAGAGAAGCATGGTAGGCTACAGTCCATGGGGTTGCAAAGAGTCGGACACGACTGAGGCAGTGATAAATTGGCACCAACTTCCTTCACTCTTTTCCTACTGGATCAAATGTAAATGTGGTCAAAAAGGAGAAAGAATTACAGAGAACAGTTGTAGGACCTTCACTGAGTTGCTAAAACCAGCGTCCACAGCCATTTACCTTTAGGATTTATTGTGTGAGAAAAACAGACTCACTTTTTTAAAAACCTAGTTCCATTTTCTATTTCTTGCAAGAAGAATCCATCCTAACTGACTGAACCCACCATGAGAAGAATACTAGTCTTGGAATGAAGATCCATCTGTACACTTTGATCAAATACTGAAGGACGGTGTGGCACAATTATTCAGTACAGTTCCACTACAGTTTTGTCAACCTCAGTCAGACCATGAATCCATTCTATACTCTTTTTAGTTATGTTTGGTGAACTCTCTCCTACTGCATTCAAGAGGCTATTCCATATCTTCTTTATTCTTCTTAAGTTCCCTGGATGATAGCCACTAAATGCGGATGTTGCCTATCAGATATTCTCAACCAGAAAAGGGATCCTCTTCCCTTCCCCGACAATGCTTGCATACTCATTTTTAGTTTTTTGTTTGAGTTAAAACCCTCAATTGTTTCCAGAATTCTTACCGCCTCTCACCAACGCCAGGGCTTTAATCAGTCAATTATTTATCCTGTCTTTCAGATTTCTACTTGCCCTTTTCTGAAATAGTTCTTTCACTATACCCTATAAACATGTTCCAGGCTTTGCAATACAAGCAAATAGACACACAAACAAACACCTGCAAATAATGATAACAAAACTATTCTCCTGGCCATGCCTCTTGGCCTAGCCACTGCCTTCTCTCTTTCCTGCCCTTCTTGGAAGACTGTCTTCTCAGTTGGAAGAAGTAACTCTCCTAACACACAACTCAATCACTGCACTTGGCCTTCTGCACTCAGAGGTCACCACTGACTGTCTTACTGCCAAATCCAAGGCCACCTTCCAGTTCTTACCTTATGAATCTCTCTGAAGGACAGGACTTGCTTGATGACTCATTGCTTCACAAAACTCTCAGTTCTCTTGGTTTACATTCCACTGCTTTCTTATTGTTTTCCTCCCATTTTTATGACTTTCCCATTTCTTTCTTACTTTTTTCAGTGAACTCACTCTGTTTTGTCTATTCCTCAAATGATGACATTGCCCTCAGTGTCCTCTGAGGCCCACTGCTCATCCTGTACACATCTGTTCTCTAAGTAGTGGTAGATTTGATTTTCTACTTGCTCTCCCCTGCCCTGCATTTGGCCATTCTTCCTGACTAATGGCCATATTTACCAATAGTGGCCACAGGCCCACCACTAAATACTTGTGTTTGGAACTACGGAAGTAATATTTTGGCAGAAATAACATATTTCAATCTCATTTTTCACCAGCTCCTCTTCATTGTCCCACATTGGCTTCCCAGATTCCCCAGTAATCTTCAACTTGTCAACTCAAGTAGTGCTTCAGGAGACCCTATTAGAGACTTCTGTGATGCTCCAGCATTCCCATCTAGAATCTAACGTCCACACTATCTCTCGAAATGAGTAAGGTCTTATTCCTTTAATAAACCCCTTATTCCCAAATAGTCATAACTTTGTTTATACTTTGTTGGACATCATCACCTAGCTGGAGTTTCATGTGAGAGATAAATAAACTTTCTCTTGATTAAAGCAGTATATTTTTGAGTTTTTTTGATACATGAGTCTAATCTGTATCTTTATTAATCAGATGATGATGATGATGATTTTGGACATATTGATTTGAGGTGCTTACTGACACTGAAGTGGAGATTTGAGATAAACTGGTGAATCATCAAATCTGGGTCTCAGAGAGAGGTGAGGGTAGGTGATATTTCAAGCCATGAATGGAACCGGTTGTAGATTGAGAACAACATTTAGCACTGAAGGGGAGTTCAATATTCACAGATCTGGCAGAGGACACAGAATCAGTAAGGATATTGAGAAGTGGTGAGTCAGTTAGAAAGATATAATTAAAGTTTAGAGGGTATGACATCCTTAGAGCAAGAGAATATAACGTTTTAAGAGAAAGAGGTTGAATAAATGCTCCTCAGAGGTCTAGTCAGAAGATGGATAGCATTCCACTGACATTAGCAAGATGAAGTTTCACTATCACTTTGATAAGTGGATTGTGGGTGAGTGGAATATCCAGAGGAAGTGGAAGCAACTCTTTTTTGGCTATACGGTATGAGGTGCTAGTTGGAGTATGCGGGGAGTCAAAAATATTTTACAGCATTCTGTGTTATGTAAGGTGTAGTCCAGTAGAAAAATGGAAAAGTTGGTAATGTAGGAAAAAAAGGGGGGGGTACTGTAGAATCAAAGTCCTTGAGTAGACAGAGGGGATAGGAGCCAGTGCCTATGTAGAGCCCTTGTCTTTAGATGACTGAAGCCCATACTCTTCATCCCTCATAACTGTAGGGTGTCAGTCTATGTGTGGATGTTTTCAAAGACTTGGTCAATTTGCTGCTGGAAAAAATGTGGTCATTGTTTTCTTAATTTGCTTATCAGTGAAATATAGGCAAGAAGAAGTGCTACAAGTGGGTAAATATTGAAGACTTGAGGAGAGAAGAAAAGATGTGAAATAGTAGTCTCAGAGCAAGGAAGAGGCATTTCAGAAAAAGCAGTAGGACTGCTGGATGGCGCTGAAGGCTTCTTAGAGTTCGGTTAGACATTCATGATTTAGTTATCAGTCTTAGGTTTTCCCTCTAAGTCACGCTTCTTCATTCATACAGGTGTGGGGTAATTGTGTTTATTCAAGGTTAGAGATTTTTCTATGCAAATATTATGGAACAGGAATAAGGGAGTTGAGTACATACGCAAATGAATGATCAGAGTGATGAACAATGAATTCTAAGCTTGGTAAGAAGCAAATTGAGTTCATTGTTGGGAGGAGGCTCAATGAATTTGAAGGTCAATGGGATTGATTACTGAAGAGTTTTTATTGGAGTGCTGGGAGGAATTAAGAGAGATAAGGTTACTGAATTTGTTAACTAGTGGAGAGAAACTCTAAGAAGTTTGATGCTCTTCGGAAGCCCTCTCAGGTAGAGACAAAATCCTATAAACTGGTTGCTGCTATAGATACCAGCATTTCTCAAATGCCAAAGAATGCTCAAACCACCGCACAAGTGCACTCAGCTCACACGCTCGTAAGGTAATGCTCAAAATTCTCCAAGCCAGGCTTCAGCAATATGTGAACCGTGGACTTCCTGATGTGCAAGCTGGTTTTAGAAAAGGCAGAGGAACCAGAGATCAAACTGCCAACATCCGCTGGATCATAGAAAAAGCAAGAGAGTTCCAGAAAAACATCTATTTCTGCTTTATTGACTATTGACTATTGCTTTATTGACCAAAGCCTTTGACTGTGTGGATCACAATAAACTGTGGAAAATTCTGAAAGAGATGGGAATACCAGACCACCTGATCTGCCTCTTGAGAAACCTGTATGCAGGTCAGGAAGCAACAGTTAGAACTGGACATGGAACAACAGACTGGTTACAAATAGGAAAAGGAGTACATCAAGGCTGTCTATTGTCACCCTGCTTATTTAACTTATATGCAGAGTACATCATGAGAAACGCTGGACTGGAAGAAACACAAGCTGGAATCAAGATTGCTGGGAGAAATATCAATAACCTCAGATATGTAGATGATACCACCCTTATGGCAGAAAGTGAAGAGGAACTCAAAAGCCTCTTGATGAAAGTGAAAGTGGAGAGTGAAAAAGTTGGCTTAAAGCTCAACATTCAGAAAACAAAGATCATGGCATCTGGTCCCACCACTTCATGGGAAATAGATGGGGAAACAGTGGAAACAGTGTCAGACTTTATTTTTCTGGGCTCCAAAATCACTACAGATGGTGACTGCAGCCATGAAATTAGAAGACCCTTACTCCTTGGAAGGAAAGTTATGACCAACCTAGAGAGCATATTCAAAAGCAGAGACATTACTTTGCCAACAAAGGTTCGTCTAGTCAAGGCTATGGTTTTTCCTGTGGTCATGTATGGATGTGAGAGTTGGACTGTGAAGAAGGCTGAGCACTGAAGAATTGATGCCTTTGAACTGTGGTGTTGGAGAAGACTCTTGAGAGTCCCTTGGACTGCAAGGAGATCCAACTAGTTCATTCTGAAGGGGATCAGCCCTGGGATTTCTTTGGAAGGAATGATGCTAAAGCTGAAACTCCAGTACTTTGGCCACCTCATGCGAAGCGTTGATTCATTGGAAAAGACCCTGATGCTGGGAGGGATTGCGGGCAGGAGGAGAAGGGGACGACAGAGGATTAGATGGTTGGATGGCATCACTGACTCGATGGACGTGAGTCTCAGTGAACTCCAGGAGTTGGTGATGGATAGGGAGGCCTGGTGTGCTTCGATTCATGGGGTCACAAAGAGTTGGACATGACTGAGCGACTGATCTGATCTGATCTGATAGTCACATGCATACTATCTTCACAGTTTTTGCCATATAATTATAACAATAAAAATAATAATAGTGATAATTTGTATTCAGTATTTGCTATATGCAGATACTATTCTAAATTTTAAATAATTTAATCCTCACCATAATATTATGAAAGTAAAGTGAAAGTTGCTTGGTTGTGTCTGACTTGCTGCGACCCCATGGACTATGCAGTCCATGGAATTCTCCAGGCCAAAATACTGAAGTGGGTAGCCTTTCCCTTCTCCAGGGGATCTTCCCAAATGAGGAATCAAACTGGGGTCTCCTGCATGGCAGGCGGATTCCTTAATAGCTGAGCTACCAGGGTGGATACTATTATTGTGTCCATTTTACAGATAAATACATTTCACAGGTAAAATTACTGAGGTATGGAGAGTTTAAATAACTTATTAAAGTCACTGGATCCCAGGGAGTCTGGTTTGAAATCTGTCCTAACCAGTGTATATATGGCCTCCTAATATTTGTATCACTGTGCTGTGATTTTCTTATTATTTTCTTTTAATAGATGCATTATATTAATACATTTTTAATAAAAATTCACACCATTGCACAGAATAAAAACAAGTTAGTTTAAATAATAAAAAGTAAGTGTAAGGTGATCATTATAAAAATAACGACATTATCCAATTCCAGCTAGCCAATTGTTGTTTGTTGTTCAGCTGCTAAGTCACGTCTAACTCTTTGAGACCCCATGGACTGCAGCACACTAGGCTTCCTTGTCCTTCAGTATCTCCCAGAGGTTGATTAGGCATATGTCCACTGAGTCAGTGATGCTATCTAACCATATTATCCTCTGTCACCTTCTCCTTCTGCCTTCAATCTTTATCAGCAGCAGCTAGTCAATGCTATATACCAAAGGCTCAGAGACAGTGGCTTGCTTTTTACTTATTACAAAGAAGATTAGCAATTGTTGGAGGGAGATGAAAGATTTGTGCAGGTTGGGAAAAATTACAAAAGACTGAAATCGGCCAAAAAGATAACCTTTCTGTGTTATCTCAGCCTTGTATTGTTCTTTCAGTTACTTTACAACTTAATAAATTGTAGAAAATGATGATAATGCAAATGGTTCTGATCCATAGAAACACAAATTGATTGTGTCGAGCAAATTGAAATTGATTACTGCCTAGTGAACAGACCCATTTTTCTTCTACTTGTAATTTCATTTCAGCACTCCTTATTTGTCTATATATGTGGAGTTCTTTGAACATTCCTTTGAACTGGTTGTAGCATCTGACTGGTTCCCTTATTAATCACTAAGTTAAATTTTTCACATACATTCATTTTATATTGGTGGTGGTGGTGTTCAGTTGCCCAGTCACGTCCGACTCTTTGTGACCCCTTGGACTGCAGCACGAAATGCCTCCCTGTTCCTCACCATCTCCCGAAGTTGGTCCAAGTTTATCTTCATTTTGTCGGTGATGCAGCCCAGCCATCTCATCCTCTGATGCCCTCTTCTCCTTCTGCCCTCAATCTTTCCCAGCATCAGGGACTTTTCCAATGAGTTGTCTGTTCACATCAGATGACCAAAATACTGGAGCTTGAGCTTCTGCATCCGTCCTTCCAGTGAATATTCAGAGTTGATCTCCCTCACAATTGACTGGTTTGATCTCCTTGCTGTCCAAGGGGCTTTCAGGAGTCTTCAGCACACAGTTCAAAGGCATCATTAATATTGGTAGAAGAGTCATCATTTTACTTTTTACAAAATCTGTCCTTCAACACATCAAACAGATTTTTCTCCCTTTTGTTATCAGAAAGATGGGTAAGTCTTGCAAAGGGAAAATTTCCTTACTGAGTGTTTCAATACTATTTAATATTATTGTCCTTTAATTTCTAGAATTCACTCTCCAGACTAAAGTCATGCAGTGTCCACCACCACTAACAAGCAGCTCACACTGTGACAACATTGAACTGGATACTATCTCTCAGGGTTGTCTGCACTTTAGGTCACCTTTGGAAGTTAAAATTTGCAGCTACAACAACCAATTATACTTAGTTGTGATTTCTAAGAGACATATAGTTGAAAAGATGAAAGACAAGCCAACATCAGTCATAAGGTATGCATGAGGATCTTACAAACTTCTAGACGGGGACTTGACCCAGGCTGGGTGGTGGAGGGGAGTGGTATGTGAGAGAGGCTTCCTGGAGGAGGCTGTAGGTGGGACAAAGAACAGTGAGGCAGTAACTGATGGATACACTGTAACATAAAGTAAAAGTGCCCTGTGCAAGCATCTAGAACCACACCCGTGTGTGGTTTTATAGACTGACAGACATACAGAACAGACTCATGGTTGCTAAAGGGGAGGGAGGTGGGGATGAGGGAGGGGTGGATTGGGAGTTGGGATTAGCAGATGCAAACTATTATACAGAAAGTGGATAAACAATAAAGTCCTACTGTATAGCACAGAGAACTATATTCAATATCCTGTGATAAACCATAATGGAAAAGAATATGAAAATGAGTACATATATATATATATATATATATGTAAAACTGAATCACTTTCCTGTATAGCAGAAATTAATAACACATTATAAGTCAACTATAGTGAAGAGGAACTAAAAAGCCTCTTGATGAAAGTGAAAGTGGAGAGTGAAAAAGTTGGCTTAAAGCTCAACATTCAGAAAATTAAAATCATGGCATCCAGTCCCATCACTTCATGGGAAATAGATGGGGAAACAATGGAAACAGTGAGAGACTTTATTTTTGGGGGCTCCAAAATCACTGCAGATGGTGACTGCAGCCATGAAACTAAAAGACGCTTACTCCTTGGAAGGAAAGTTATGACCAACCTAGATAGCATATTCAAAAGTAGAGACATTACTTTGCCAACAAAGGTCCATCTAGTCAAGGCCATGGTTTTTCCTGTGGTCATGTATGGATGTGAGAGTTGGACTGTGAAGAAAGCTGAGCGCTAAAGAATTGATGCTTTTGAACTGTGGTGTTGGAGAAGACTCTTGAAAGTCCCTTGGACTGCAAGGAGATCCAACCAGTCCATTCTGAAGGAGATCAGCCCCGGTATTTCTTTGGAGGGAAATGATGCTAAAGCTGAAACCCCAGTACTTTGGCCACCTCACGCGAAGAGTTGACTCATTGGAAAAGACTCTGATGCTGGGAGGGATTGGGGGCAGGAGGAGAAGGGGACGACAGATGATGAGATGGCTGGATGGCATCACTGACTCGATGGGCATGAGTCTGAGTGGACTCGGGGAGTTGGTGATAGACAGGGAGGCCTGGCGTGCTGCGATTCATGGGGTCGCAAAGAGTTGGACATGACTGAGTGACTGAACTGCACTGAACTGATACTTCAATGAAATACATTTTTAAAATTCAAATAAATAACTTTTAAAAAAGCAGAAGCAGTTTGAGAACCCAACCATATTCTATTAAGATGGACATTGAAGATATTTATGAAAGAAAAAAAAAGTGTGCTTTTAGAGAACTGGAGCAGTGCAGCATGATTAGAAAATGAATTTTGATGTACCAATTAGAGTTGGGACTGGGAGGTAGGTAAAAGGGCTTTTGTAGTCAGTGACTTTAAAATTTTTTCATAACTTGACTTTCTAATAAGAAATGCATTTTACTTTTCAACTCAATAAAACACACAAAACATATTTAAGAAAAGTTTCATGAAGCAGCATTTACCCTTAATACTTACAATGCACTTCGCTCTATTCTGTCCTAGCCTATTTCACTCATTTGTAAAAATGCTTCTCATCACCGACTAAATTAGTATTACTCATCAATGTATGGCTGCATTTTGACCCACATTGGGTTTTGTTTATTTATTATTAAACTAAGAAACTTGGACTTTTCACCCTGAAATGTTTAAGCATAGACGTGACCTGATACTCAAATGCTTAGTATTTGTTTGTTGACTAACTGAATGAATGATTGAACCATCCATCCATCCTTCCATCCATCTATTCATCCACCCAACCAAAGATCCCAGAAAAAGTGGGTAGAATATGGACTTTTCTATGCTCAGATCCCACTTCAGCTTGGTTCCGCAAGTGATTCAGAAAAGAAGATGCAAATAAGAATAATGAAAACGAGCAATATAGTACCTAGTGTTCTGGCTGCAGGAACAGGAGTACAGCTTGTGCTTGCTGACCCCCAGAGGCCGTTTTTAATGAGCAATGAGACAGTTCATCTAAGTCACGAATTGTTACCATAGCTTCTGTTTCCTTAGAAACAGGGCAACTGGTAAAGCTCTTGGCTCTAAAGACCACGGTAAAATATCCAGTAGCCAGATGGTCTGGCAATTGAAATTGTCATGCCTTTGTGAACATTTATCATGAATTGGCATCACATGGGAAAAGAAATTCTTTCAAGTGTGAATCGAGCAGGGATGGAAAAGTGTGATCAGTGGGGGTTTGTTGGTAATTGGCACTGAGGGGCAGGTAAAAGGCAGAAACCTGGGGACTAAAACGCCGCCCAGTCCAGCAATTCCTAGCTGACTTCTGTCTTCATTGTTCCTGTTGCATTCTTACCCTTCAAGCCCTACACTTGAAATAAATGCTGTTTCCATCCTCACAGTGTCCAGGAACAAATGAAATTTTGAGCACTTTCAAATCCTTCTTAAAGAAAATGAATTTCTTACATATCTCCTACAAACGAAAAATGCTAAGCACCACTGGCCAGGAGACAGACTAAGTATTTTATAGTCCCTGGCATATATTTCAGAGATTTTTGTGCTTTGTCAATGCCCCTGCCTCTGGCAAAATACTTACTAGACAATTATTTCTGAAGAGGCCATGTTGTAAGATACTAAAGCAGTAATAATAATAACTTGCAGTTATTAAGTGTCAACTATGTGCCAGGCAGTGTTACTAAACACTTAACCTTATGAAAGCCGGTATAAGGCACATACTAGTATTAATCTCATTTTGCAGATGAAGAAACTGAGGTTTAGAGAGTTACTTAATCTGGTTAAGGTTACAGCCAGTAATTTGAGTGAAGGAAGAACAGAGTCTGTGCTCTGAGCCACTATACAACTTTGCCACATGTCTTCCCAAATATAAGTGGTAAAGTGCAGAAGTTTTAGAGTAGGACTTGGTAAACTCTGTGTTGTGGACTTTATTCACAGTCAGGTTAAACCTGTGGACACCTTCTCAGAAAAGGTATAGGTGCAAAAATGCAAAGAAAGAATCATTGTAACAATCATTGTAAAATATAATTAGCAAAGTTTAAGAAATATAGTAATATATGTACTCCTTTGGTAATATTTTAAATAAGATCAGGCAGAGGGTCAAATATCTAGCATAATTTTGAACTAGTAATTAGAACAATTAAGCCGAATTTTCTTTTTTAAAAAATAGAAACATTTTACTGATTTTTCACACTTAAAATAATACATTCTTTTTTTAAAATTCAAGCAATACAAAAATCTTGAAGTTGGAAATTTTATCTATAATCTCATCTTTCAGAGAAAACTATTAACACTCTGCTGTATAACCTGCTAGGATTTTTTTTTTAACAAAATGCTTTTAAAGTATACTTTGGAAACTGCTTTTTGCACTGAATATGTCATGACATTTACCCCAATTTTCAATGATATTGAATTACCTGTACTAACGATAGTTAGAAAATCTGGTGTATTAGTGCTTTTTATCTGGTTAAAACTCACATATACTGGTAATTCTATATTTGATGATTCAAAATTAGGGTCTGTTACTTACATATATTATGGAAAGAAATATTAAATTTCTAATAAAGGTTGGTGAAAATGAAATTCAAATCTTTCCCACCAAGTTCAAGGACCCCTAGAGTCTTATCCATGGGCTCTTCCAGGGTCCATGAACTCTAGATTAAGAGTGTTAGTTCTCCAATGGGGCCATTTTGTCCCCTCATCCCAGTGTCTGAGACCTTTGGTGATGTCTGGAAACATATTTGATTGTCATTTCAGGAATAGCAGACTATTGATTTCCAGTGAGTAGAGGCCAAGGATGCTGTTAAGTATTTTATGATGTGCAGGACAGCCCCATAGAACATAGACATAATTATGAAATATATCATGATAACCAAATATAAGAAAAGGATCATTTATTTAGCATTTAATCCCTGGGATGCACATACTATTGCAAGGGTTACGTTAGCTAGCATTACTTTTGTTCAAAGTTTGAACACAGCAACTTGAGAAGAAAACTACTCTCTGAATTTGCTTCCATGTGTCATATTTTGGTGATTATTTTCTTTTACAAGCACTGGAAACACATCAAATAAAAGTAGCAAGACATTCATATTTCAAAACCACCTTTTTCCCCTACTGCTGACACAGAACAGAACTTTGTTTCTCCCTTTCATGCATATGGTAATCAGTTTGCTTTCCTTTGAACTAGATAATTGTAAGAATCACAGACTACCCAAAGCCTGTCCATGTATATTTATGTTCACTAACACAGTTACACAGGGATCAGCAGAAATACTACTGGTTCTGTTGGTTTAAATTAAATTCCTTAATCAATCCCCTGAGAAGTGTTATTGGGGAGGTAGCTGCCGAACGCGTATGAATCTTTTATGTGCTTCATTCTGTAAAGGTTTCTGGGAGGTCTGCAAATGTGAATTTTGCACAACAAAAATGAGTTGCTGACATTAGACAAGGCATCCAGTGGTTTCCTAATCTCAGAAACCTAATGACGCAGAGTTGACACAGCCAAGCACAGATACTGTGAAGTTTTCTTGACTTAATCTCCCTCTACCTCCCTTAAGAGTAGCAGAAGCTAGCATCTGCTGATGGCTTCCTTATGCCAAGATTGTATTATTATTTAGTTCCCAGGATAACCGTGTTAAGTCAGAACTATCACCACTTTATCAGTTGAGGCAGCCATAGCTCAGAGACGTTGAGTAATTTGCCCAAGGTTACTTAGTTTGTAAGTAGCTGAAGGAGGATTCGAACCCAGATCTTTTTGGTTTGAAAGTACATAAGACCACTACTAGAGACCACCTCTCCTAATCTCACCCTATGTCTCTTCCCTGCCCCAGCAATGCTGTGACTATTTAGGTACTGCATTTGCAGCTGGACTAAGGGTGCAAGGGGCTCGACCACTCTGGAGTGATTGCTTCTCTTACAAAGGGTAACTGTAGATGTGAAGAGGAAATAAACGCCAATAGTACCCTTCGTGGTTTCTTCTGTTCATGCTTCACTGAATTGTAGCCTAGTCCTTCCTCACTTCTTTGGGCAGGTAGCTGAATGACAACCACTCATTGGTTTTAAAGGAAGTTGTCAAAATAGATGCAGAGAACAAAGTTGCATAAATTTTAGCTCTTGGACTTTTCAAAGACTTTATCTTAAGTACCATGTGAAAACGATTTGAGAACTTAGGGGCTTCCCTGGTGGCTCAGAGGTTAAAGCATCTGCCTACAATGCGGGAGACCCGGGTTCCATCCCTGGGTCAGAAAGATCCCCCGGGGAAGGAAATGGTAACCCACTCCGGTATTTTTGCCAGGAGAATCCCATGGACAGAAAGCCTGGTAGGCTACAGTCCATGGGGTCACAAAGAGTGGGACACGACTGAGCGACTTCACTTCACTTCACTTCACTTGAAAACAATAATCTAGTCTTTGACCTTCTTCCTCAGACTGAAAAAGGAGTCTTCTTTGGCTGAATGAGGGTAGCCATTTGGTCAGTCCAAAAGGAAGAATCGCTGAACTCTGCATAGTGGGTACAGTTGGTCAGCAACACTGGGATGAGACTCTGTAGCCTTGTGAGTGGACATGGACAAAACCCAGGCTTTCAGCTCCTCTTCTCATCTCCCACTGGTGAGAATTCCACAGAGAGAGCAGCCAGTGTACTGTCTTGAATTTCTTGTTAGAGCAATGCCTGCCTATGTCCCTAAGATGTGTTCACCTCTCCATTTGGCTAACTTGAGTGGGTGAATAAACAGTGGAAAATTCTGAAAGAGATGGGAATACCAGACCACCTGACCTGCCTCTTGAGAAACCTGTATGCAGGTCAGGAAGCAACAGTTAGAACTGGACATGGAACAACAGACTGGTTCCAAATAGGAAAAGGAATATGTCAAGGCTGTCTATTGTCACCCTGTTTATTTAACTTATATGCAGAGTATATCATGAAAAACACTGGGCTGGAGGAAGCACAAGCTGGAATCAAGATTGCCAGGAGAAATATCAATAACCTCAGATATGCAGATAACACCACCCTTAATGGCAGAAAGTGAAGAGGAACTAAAGAGTCTCTTGATGAAAGTGAAAGAGGAGAGTGAAAAAGTTGGAAGCTCAACGTTCAGAAAACTAAGATCATGGCATCTGGTCCCACCACTTCATGGCAAATAGATGGGGAGACAGTGAAAACAGTGGCTGATTTTATTTTTCTGGGCTGCAAAATCACTGCAGATGGTGACTGCAGCTATGAAATTAAAAGACACTTACTCCTTGGAAGGAAAGTTATGACCAACCTAGACAGCATATTAAAAAGCAGAGACATTACTTTGCCAACAAAGGTCCATTTAGTCAAGGCTATGGTTTTTCCAGTGGTCATGTATGGATGTGAGAGTTGGACTATAAAGAAAGCTGAGCGCCGAAGAATTTATGCTTTTGAACTGTGGTGCTGGAGAAGACTTTTGAGAGTCCCATGGACTGCAAGGAGATCCAACCAGTCCATCTGTTCATTGGAAGGACTGATGTTGGAGCTGAAACTCCAATACTTTGGCCACCTGATATGAAGAGCTGACTCATTTGAAAAGACCCTAATGCTGGGAAAGAATAAGGGCAAGAGGAGAAGGGGATGACAGAGGATTAGATGGTTGGATGGCATCACTGACTCGATGGACATGATTTTGGGTGGACTCCAGGAGTTGATGATGGACAGGGAGGCTTGGCATGCTGTGGTTCATGGGGTTGCAAAGAATCGGACATGACTGAGCGACTTAACTGAACTGAACTGAACTGAGTGGGTGAAAATCTTCTCCACATGCTGGAATTGAGCACTGACATCATGTGACACTCACAGGTGTGATGAAGTTGCGTGGAGAAACAAACTTCTTGTCTAGGTAATGTGCAGTGATTGGAACCAGTGTGCAGCATCTAATAATTCATAAACAGTCATTGAGGATAATCCCTTCCATGCATAGATAATTTTATATTCCCTCTAAATGCTCAATAACTATTTTCTAATAAGTGTAAGGTCCCAGAGGGAGGGTAATAATAATGAGCCCAAGTCTATGGATGATCTTATACTGACTAAGGTAATTTACATACTAATTGTAAAAGCAGATAACATCAATTGAATTCTTAACTATGTGCCTGGGATTATGCTTAACGTTTTATATAGATTATTGCTTATAATCTCCATTAAATCCTTATGAGATGATGTTGCTTTTAATTTTCATTTTATAGATGGAGAAACTGAAGATTTGTAAAGACATGTAAATTTAGCAGAAGTCAGAAAACTGGCCAGAGGCTGAATTTGGATTTGAGTCAGGCAGTCTTGGTTGAGCAAGGAGAAAAATAATGAATAAGAAGGTCACATAGTAAAGGGGGATGATGGGAGTATCCATCCATTTTTCCTGAAGAAAAAAAATGTATTTTTGTGTGTATGTAAATACTTGTATACATATAAATGTGTATATGTATATAAAAGTGCACATGTGTATGTGCATGTGTAGAGAGACTCTTTCTTCAATATGTATGTATGTACACACACAAGCATATATATATATATATATCTGTGTTTATATATACAAATATATATACATGGACCTTCAGTGCTTTTCTGGTGGTTCAGACAGTAAAGAATCTGCCTGCAGTGCAGGAGATCTGAGTTCAGTCCCTGGGTTGGGAAGATCCCCTGGAGAAGGGAATGGCTACCTACTCCATTTTGGGCTTTCCTGGTAAATAATGGTAAATAATCCATCTGCCAGGCAGGAGACCCTGGTTCAATTCCTGTGTCATGAAGATCCCCTGGAGAAGGGATAAGCTACAGTATTTTTGGGGTTCCCTGGTGGCTTAGATGGTAAAGAATCTGCCTGCAGTGCGGGAGACTTGGCTTCAATCCCTGGGTTGGGAAGATCTCCTGGAGGAGGGCATGGTAACCCACTCCAGTATTCTTGACTGGAGAATTCTCATAGACAGAGGAGCCTGGTGGGCTGCAGTCCATGGGGCTGCAAAGAGTCTGAGCGACTAAGCACAGCATATACATGGAAAGAGGGAGAGAGGAGAGCTCTCTTCAATGTTTGTGAATCTATGGTCTGCTTTCAAAGAGATTTAATCTTCTGTAGATGGTAACATCAATCTCAATATAATAATAACGGCAGATATCCTGAGTCTAGAGGGATGAAATGACTACGATCTCTTATATAATGATCTTTTTAATTGTCTGACTCTCTCTCCAAACTGTAAGTTTCCATCAGGCAGTGAGTATAACTTGTCTATTCTTTTATCCCAGAGCTTAGTACAGCCCCTGACCAGCCCAGGGTCACCCAACCAGCCAATGGGATTCAAACTCGGGCAATCTCGCACTAGAGCCAAACTCTTACCCATGACTTTGTCATGTCTCTTACAGAACAATCCTCTCCTGAATGCACTGAATAGTGATTTTAGGGCATGGCTGCTTCTTTGGTGTGGGTGTACATCAGATTCTCTTTATATTCTTCACATAAGTTTGGTAGGGAATAAACTATCCAGAGAAATGCTGCCTGACTCTGAGCACAAGAACAAAGCCAAGTATCCATAGCTTCTTGCATCATCTTGCCAGTTTCTTATTTAGCATGTGCATCGAAACATGAATAAATAGAGCAGATTAGGATGCCCTAGATGACTAGGAGCTGCCTGGGAGGATTTTATTCGGCAGAATCTCTGCATAATATGATAGATGGAAATGTTCAAGAATACTGCACATAAATAATAGATGTGTATACAAAAAAGGGAGATTCTTAAGGGTTTTTAAAGACAATACACCATCAGATTTTTTGTTTTTATATTTTTGCTGTTTTCTATGATGCTGTAGGTAGGTCATATGAATTATGGATACTAAGCTTGTGGATAATTAACTATTGAATAAGCTAGAGTTCACTGCAGTGATGAGTCATATCATCTAGTTTGAGGATAATCGATTGTGGGCCTCTTGTCCTGGTTTTTAAGCAATCCATAAAATTAGACTGAGGTAAAGGCAGAAGGTAGAAATAAAATGTGTACAGAGATATTCAATATAGCACTATTTATAAAAGTGAAACCTGGACAAGCTAATTGTCCAATAATAAATTAATTGTTATTAATAAATAAGTTTTGGCATCTCTGGATAAAGGAATATTATATAATAAAATAGTGTTTATAATGAAAACCTAATATGATTAAATGCTTAAAATATGATAGACAATGGACTATCTTGACATCTGCAGTGAATCATTTTAAATACCTTTCCTCCTCTATAGGACAAAATTATTTTCAGTCATAATCATAAAGTGTAGCAAACAGTAACAATGGCCAGAAATATGAACAGTAAAATTCTTCTAATATTGACGTTTATATGATTACACCCCAATGTAGAGAGCAGAGTAAAATATAATTTAAAATGAATATTATAGTACAAAGAAGAAAAAGTAATAAATTAATAGTTTTAAAGTTTTATTTTTTGGAAGGAAGTGGGCAAAGGACATGGAGAAATACTTCCAGAAGTTTGAATTCCTTGTTTCAGAGGATGATTTGCACATAGAATGGCAGACTGGAAGTAACTTAAGTTCTATTACTTTATTTTTACAGCCACTATGCTACCCCTTTTAATTTTAAATCTATTGACTGAATGCAGAAGTGTACAAGGCATAAGACTTGAATACATTAACTGCCCTCCAAGTAAGCTTGAATGATTATGAACACTATAAAACTTATTTTTGAGAGGAGAGGAACATAGTAACTAATTTTCTGTCGTGGACCACAGAGGGAATACTTTGAATTAACTCCCATGTAGATCACAAAGTTAATTAAAGTGTAAGAACTAAAATGTGCTAATCTGAAGCTTAAGTGTATATTATATAAGCAAAATCCATCATTGTCTTCACTAATTCTTTAGAAATTAGGCCAACAAAACATATTTTGGGAGAAGTATTTTATTCCTGATATTTAGAATTGCTGAATCATTGTGATAATATAAAGCAGGCTAAGCTTTAGGGAAAACCACTAGACCATTCAGGTATGACCTAAATCAAAGCCCTTATGATTATACAGTGGAAGTGACAAATAGATTCAAGGGATTAGATCTGATAGACAGAGGGCCTGAAGAACTGTGGATGGAGGTTCATAACATTGTACAGGAGGCAGTGATCAAAATCATCCTCAAGAAGAAGAAATGCAAAAAGGCAAAATGGTTGTCTGAGGAAGCCTTACAAATAGCTGAGAAAAGAGAAGTGAAAGGTAAAAGAGAAAAGGAAAGATATATCTATCTGAATGCAGAGTTCCAAAGAATAGCAAGGAGAGAAAAGAAAGCCTTCCTAAGAGATCAGTGCAAATAAATAGAGGAAAACAATAGAATGAGAAAGACCAGAGATCTCTTCAAGAAAATTAGAGATACCAAGGGAACATTTCATACAAAGATGGGCACAATAAAGGACAGAAACAAACTACTGCAAAATTGTACTCATCTCACATGCTAGCAAAGTAATGCTCAAAATTCTCCAAGCCAAGCTTCAATAGTATGTGAACTGTGAACTTCCAGATGTTCAAGCTGGATTTAGAAAAGGCAGAAGAACCAGAGATCAAATTGCCAACACCCGTTGGATTATAGAAAAAGCAAGAAAGTTCCAGAAAAACTTCTACTTCTGCTTTATTGTCTATGCCAAAGCCTTTGACTGTGTGATTCACAACAAACTGTGGAAAATTCTTAAAGAGATGGGAATACCGGACCACCTTACCTGCCTCCTCAGAAATATGCATGTAGGTCCAGAAGTAACAGACTGGACAAGGAAAAATGGACTGGTTCAAAATTGGGAAAGGAGTATGTCAAGGCTGTGTATTGTCAACCTGCTGATTTAACTCATACACAGAGTACATCATGCGAAATGCCAGACTGGATAAAGCACAAGCTGGAATCAAGATTCCAGGGAGAAATATCAATAACCTCAGATACCCAGATGACAGCATCCTTAAGGCAGAAAGCAAAGAGGAACTCAAGAGCCTCTTGATGAAAGTGAGAGAGGATAGTGAAAAAGCTGGATTAAAACTCACCATTCAAAAAACAAAGATCATGGCATCTGGTCCCATAGGTGGGGAACAATGGAAACAGTGACAGACTTTATTTTCTTGGGTTCCAAAATCATTGCAGATGGTGACTGCAACCATGAAATTAAAAGATGCTCGCTCCTTGGAAGAAAATCTATGACAAAGCTAGACAGCATATTAAAAAGCAGAGACATTTCTTTGCTGACAAAGGTCCACCTAGTCAAAGCTATGGTTTTTCCAGTAGTCATGTATGGATGTGAAAGTTGGACCATAAAGAAAGCTTATTACTGAAGAATTGATGCTTTTGAACTGCAAGGTTGGAGAAGACTCTTCAGAGTCCCGTGGCCTGCAAGGAGATCAAGCCAGTCAATCCTAAAGGAAATCTATCCTGAATATTCATTGGAAGGACTGATGCTGAAGCTGAAACTCCAATACTTTGGCCACCTGATGCAAAGAGCTGACTCATTGGAAAAGACCCTGATACTAGGAAAGATTGAAGGTGGGAGGAGAAGGGGATGACAGAGGGTGAGATGGTTGGATGGTATCACCAACACGATGGACATGAGTTTGAGTAGGTTCTGGGAGTTGGTGATGGACAGGGAAGCCTGGTGGGCTGAAGTCCAGGGGGTCACAAAGAGTCAGACATGGCTGAGCAAGTGAACTGACTGAAACTTTAGTAGGTTTTATTTATTAATTATTAATTTTAATTTCTCTGTTATGCCCTCCCCACTCCCTTGTTACCTGCACCTGGAGTGAACCACTTCTATAGTTCCCCTCCTGAAATGCCACGGATGATAAATCTCAGGGGGGAAAGGGATATAAAATTATATATAAGATACACTGGTAAGGGGCCTTGGAGTCTCCCTTCTGCATAACGAAGTCTCAGATGGTCCATGAGTTGTCTGGAGCTTGTGCCATTTGTGATATCTGACACTAAACATGTGATCTGGACAAGGATGGAATAAACCAAAGACAGTGATAGTCCATACTGGATAAGAGCCAATGGACCATTAGAACCTGTTTCTAGAAAAATACGAATGTCATTCCTCAATAAGATACGTTATTTACATCTGAGTATTCATAAAGCAGATGGTGACTGCAGTCATGAAATTAAAAGACGCTTACTCCTTGGAAGGAAAGTTATGACCAACCTAGATAGCATGTTCAAAAGCAGAGACATTACTTTGCCAACAAAGGTCCATCTAGTCAAGGCTATGGTTTTTCCTGTGGTCATGTATGGATGTGAGAGTTGGACTGTGAAGAAGGCTGAGTGCCGAAGAATTGATGCTTTTGAACTGTGGTGTTGGAGAAGACTCTTGAGAGTCCCTTGGACTGCAAGGGGATCCAACCAGTCCATTCTGAAGGAGATCAGCCCTGGGATTTCTTTGGAAGGAATGATGCTGAAGCTGAAACACCAGTACTTCAGCCACCTCATGCGAAGAGTTGACTCATTGGAAAAGACTCTGAGGCTGCGAGGGATTGGGGGCAGGAGGAGAAGGGGACGACAGAGGATGAGATGGCTGGATGGCATCACTGACTCAATGGACGTGAGTCTCAGTGAACTCCGGGAGTTGGTGATGGACAGGGAGGCCTGGCGTGCTGCGATTCATGGGGTCTCAAAGAGTCAGACATGACTGAGCTACTGATCTGATTCATAAAGCTATTGGTTTGGTTTCTTAAGAAGTCAGTCTTAGAGGCACTGCCACCCAAGTGACCATCTATTATATGTTTCGTTTTGTTTTTGCAATCAACCCTCCATTATCTCTGTGGGTCTAACTTAAAGAACAGTTCAGTTAAAACAGTGAACAAACAAAATAGAGATGAGATATGATATAAACACTAAAAGAAAATATGTAAAAAAAAAATTAGCAATGGTTAGGTTCTCTAGGTTGTGAGAGAATGGGTGCTTTATTTTTTCCTTAGCTTTTTTCTATATTTCTTATATTATCTATAATGAGCATGTATTGCTGGTTTTTCAGAAAAAAGCTTTTATAAAAGATAACTATATTTTCTATTTTCAACTTGATTGGCTTTAAAAGGAGAGGAAGAACAACCTTTATATCTATAATACCTTGCACAGAAGTAAGTTCACTTTCCCCCGGAAAAACTAATGAGTGCATTATAAAAGGCTATAACCGCTGAGATTAAACACAGTTTATCCTGGGCTACTTATCTGAATTTTTATCCCTATGCTGTAGGGCAAACAGAACATTTGAAGTTTTTCCAGGGTAGGAAGAGACCAATGTAATGGTCAGGTAGTTACCTTGGACTAGAAAGGTGAAGCAGGTTAGTGCTTTTAACAATCTCTTGCCTATACAGAAAGGTTATTTTTGAAGATAAGAGTACCAAATGTTCCATGTTCCCACAGTTGTCATGGAAACCTTTTTAGCTAGCTGAATAGGTTATCAGGATTTTATGTTCCCCACTTTGACAAATACAAAAAGACATGATCCCAGCTTTGCATTACTAATCAGAAAACTTCTGTTTTCAAGTCTTCTAGCCCTCGATTAGTCACATATTCTTAATGTTTCTTTTCCTTTCCACAACATAAAGCAACAGGCAAGCTCTCTTTCAAAAATCATTCCCACTTTAGAAGCAGAGTCAAAATCATGACTGGGCTGACCTTGTTGTGCTTGGGAGTAATACTGCTCACAGCTCTCAAAGACTCCTGCAGGTTAATTTAGACTCCTGCCGAAACTCTTCTGATTTGTGCTGACTTTCAGTGGTTTCCTGGAGTAAACTCACTTGCTAATAGGCAGGAATTATTCCTCATTTTAGGAGCAACAGTCTGCCCACACTAGCTTATAAAGCACAGGTAAGCTTTAGGAAATAGGCACCCTAAGGCTAAAACCAAAACAGCCACGTCACATGGGTAAATTCAGATTCAGCAAACCTGACTTCTTATTTGTCTGTAATAGCTCATCACATTCCTTTGGAAGATAGAAGTGGTCTAAGAATCCAGAGACAGATTGGAAAACTAACAACTGCACTGCAGGAAAGGACTGACCACTTTGAATGAACTAGTTAAAACTGGAATTTGTTGGGTTTCTGTAAGTGTCACAGAAAGCCTTGTGTATATATGGGGGAAGGAGCTGAAAGGGTACCTTACAATATCTGGCTTGTTAAGCAGTGTATAAGTAACAATGAAAGAATCCACCTACCAATGCAGGAGACACAGGAGACATGAGTTTGATCCCTGGGTCGGGAAGATGCCCTGGAGGAGGAAATGGCAACCCACTCCAGTATTCCTGCCTGGAAAATTCCATAGATAGAGGAGACTGGCGGGCTACCATCCCTGGGGTCACAAACAGACATGACTAAACACACACACACACACACACGCATGATAATCAAGAAAATGAGATTTCCAGCTACATGAATTTGGGGAGTTCATCTAATCTCTTGTTTCATCAGTATAATGGAAAATTGATAATACGTATTCCATAGGGCTGTAGTGAAGATTAATAAGTTAATACATATATACTCCTTATCAGCCCTGACCACCAGTCCATCCTAAAGGAAGTCAGTCCTGGGTGTTCATTGGAAGGACTGATGTTGAAGCTGAAACTCCAGTATTTTGGCCACCTGATGCGAAGAACTGACTCATTTGAAAAGACCCTAATGTTGGGAAAGATTGAAGGCAGGAGAAGAAGGGGACGACAGAGGATGAGATGGCTGGATGGCATCACCGACTCGATGGACATGAGTTTGGGTAAACTCTGGGAGTTGGTGAGGGACAGGGAGGCCTGGTGTGCTGTGGTGCATGGGGTTGCAAAGAGTTGGACACGACTGAGTGACTGAACTGAAATGTTTGGCAGAATAAAGGTATAGGGGATAGGGGAAGACAGGAGTAATGGGAAACAAAGAATAAAAGATAGTATTGAAAACAAAGAGAGGGAAAGGACCATGGAAGAGTGAGGTGCATCTTGCATAAGGCAGTGTCATTACCAGGTACCTCAACCATTGGATGTGGCCCAAATTTCTGCCCCAGCTCTAGACCCAACTGCATCCCATCTCTTACCGGATGCAACTAAATGAGACAAGTTGACAAAATTTGTTGGACTAACACAGTGGTTTTCATTATCTAATGTATTACCCATTATTTCATTATCTGCTTTGTGTTCCTAAATGTTTGAATGCCTGTTCTGTACTCTTTCCAATGACACCTTGAGGTGATAAAGAAGAGCATAACAAAAACCACTGTTTTCAATAGGGCAGAAGAGATTTGGGATTAGGGAGTTTCAGCCTTATCATAAAAGAGTTATATTTCTTCTGGGAGTTTAAACAGTGAAGAAAAATACATTTGTACATTCTTGCAAGCTAAAAGTAATAAATTGACTGATGCAAATGGATAAAAAAGAAAGCAGCATAAATGTCACTGAGTAACCTTGAAGAGTGCACAAAACCAGATCAAATTCAATGATTTTGGAAACCATCAAAAGAAATTGTAACACAAATCACAATTTCAATATAAAACTAAAAGAATGTGAAAGTGAAAGTCACTCAGTTGTGTCTGACTCTTTGCAAGCCCATGGACTATAGAGTCTATGGAATTCTCCAGGTCAGAATTCTCGACTGGGTAGCCTTTCCCTTCTCCAGGGGATCTTCCCAATCCAGGGATCGAACTGGAGTCTCCTGCATTGCAGGCGGATTCTTTACCAATTGAGCTATGAGGGAAGCCCATAAAACTAAAAAGTGGATGCCAAATGAGGAGCTAGGCATGAAAATAAAATAGCTTGGGTTCATGATTTTTATGAAACATAAATTGTCCTATACTCATAAAATGATTTTTCATAAACACATTTTGATAATTTTTGAAGACTTTTGTATAATAATAATTTATAATCTGTATAATGCAAATTTTATTCATGACTTAATCAATCATGCTATGCCAATATATGTTAGAAAAGTTTTCCAGGTAGAAAAAAATGCCTACTCCTGGCAGTTGATAATGTGTTAATAATAATAACAATAATTAATGGTATTAATGTGTTATAATATTATAGTATATAATTTATCATATACTCTGCATTTATTCTCTTACTTTTTTCACATGGTTCTTCTACATCAAACTACACATTCCTCAAATCTCCTTATTCCCACTGAGCACAGGATGTCCAGTAATAAATATGGTATGATGAATGAATGAATGAAGGGCTATGTAATAAGCATCATGACTCGAGCTTAGTGAATAATAAAGTGATATTCTCACTTCTTAGAAATGATACTTTCACTTCTTATTTAAATCAAACTTCCTTTTTATCCATGTAATACATACAATAGTAAAAACAAATTTAAAGATTTTAAGGAAATAAAGCAGCCTCTGCCCATTATTTTCCATCTTTTAGCTCAGCTCTCTTGAGAGATAACTTTGAACCATTTTATCTTTTTCTTCTGGTGCTAACTTTCATATTCTAAACAATATACTTCTACCGCTGCATTTCCAAAGGAAATTCTCTGACATTGATTTAATGTCTCACAATTCAATTAAATCTGGAATTAGTACAGGTTGAAGGACTCAGTCCCACACAACTGCTCTCACTTGCTCCCACTTGCAGATGTCCCCAAGTCCCTGCATGTCTTCCTATTTGACCACAAATTTGAGAGTATCGTAACTCTCCAGTATGTTTGAAAATTTGTTATCAGAGCTTATAGAATTGACTGAAAATGTCATACTTACAACTGCAGCTTTATTATAAAGGATAAAATTCAAGAATAGCCAAATGGAGGAGATGAACAGGATATAGTCTTGTGGAGGGAGGCCCCAGGGCCCCCATGCCCTCTTCTAATGGAGTCTGTGCATACCACCCTCCCAGCACATCCATGTGGTCACCAACCCAGAAACTCCCTGAGCCTCACTGACCAGAGTTTTTATCAGAGTTTCCTTATGAAGCATGATTGGTTAATGTCACTAGTCATGTGATTAAACTGTTTTGGAGGTCATGAGATGGGAATGAAAGTTCTAGTGCTCTAGTTACTTAGCTGCTTTTTATGCCAACCAGCCCCATCTCAAAGCTATTTAGGAAATCTGTCTAATTAGCATAAACTCAGGGATGAGTGAAAAAGGCTTTATATGAGTAACAAAAGACACTTCTATCACTTGAAGTGAACAGTCGCTCAGTCATGTCTGACTCTTTGCGACTCCATGGACTGTATTCTGCCAGGCTACTCGGTCCGTGGAACTCTCAAGGCAGGAACACTGCAGTGGATAGCCTTTCCTTTCTCCAGGGGATCTTGCAAACCCAGGAATCAAACCCAGGTATTCTGCATTGCAGACAGATTCTTTACCATCTGAGCCAACAGGGAAGACCAAGAATACTGGAGTGGGAAGCCTGTCCCTTCTCCAAGGGAGCTTCCTGACCCAGGAATCCAACCAGGGTCTCCTGGCAGGTGGATTCTTTACTGGCTGAATATTTATATTTACCTATTTATCTATTATTTATGTATTTACATGGTATAATATATTTTATATATTTATACTATTTGATTTTCTATTTCTTTCCTTTTATCATAGTTGACTATTTAGCTTTTATACCCACCTCCATTATTTTTAAACTGATGTGTATATATATGTATACACACACACATATACATATATATATACACACACATCAGTTTAAATTAGAGGTTAGTGTTTGTATTATTTTTATAAATAATAAAAATATTGTTCACTTCTTGTACAAGTTGTGTTCTTCTTTGATTTATTAATTGCCTCATTAAAAAAAAATTCTTCTGCTTTTATATTTTTTAAATTCCATTACTATTTGTCCCATGAATATTTATACTATTTTTAAATACTCAAATAGCACTTCCCTCTGCATGCCCACATCCCAGTCAGTCCCTCTCAAAGCTCTTTCTGTTTCAGTGTAGGCCAGTTGCTTTCCAGGTTTGGCACAAACCAGTCATCTTTAGACTTCTCACATTTCATTTAGTCTTTCCTATCAGGTTCTATTATCTCACTTATATTGCAAGTGTTCCTTTTAAATTATTATTATCATTTTACCACTATTGCAGAGTACATCATGAGAAATGCTGGGCTGGAAGAAGCACAAGCTGGAATCAAGATTGCCGGGAGAAATATCAACAACCTCAGATATGCAGATGACACCACCATTATGGCAGAAAGTGAAGAGGAACTAAAAAGCCTCTTGATGAAAGTGAAAGAGGAGAGTGAAAAAGTTGGCTTAAAGCTCAACATTCAGAAAATGAAGATCATGGCATCTGGACCCATCACTTCATGGGAAATAGATGGGGAAACAGTGGAAACAGTATCAGACTTTATTTTTGGGGGCTCCAAAATCACTGCAGATGGTGATTTCAGCCATGAAATTAAAAGACACTTACTCATTGGAAGAAAAGTTATGACCAACCTAGATAGCATATTAAAAAGCACAGATATTACTTTGCCAACAAAGGTCTGTCTAGTCAAGGTTATGGTTTTTCCAGTAGTCATGTATGGATATGAGAATTGGACTCTGAAGAAAGCTGAGCACCTAAGAATTGATGCTTTTGAGCTGTGGTGTTGGAGAAGACTCTTGAGAGTCCCTTGGACTGCAAGGAGATCCAACCAGTCCATCCTAAAGGAGATCAGCCCTGGGATTTCTTTGGAAGAAATGATGCTAAAGCTGAAACTCCAGTACTTTGGCCACCTCATGCGAAGAGTTGACTCATTGGAAAAGATTCTGATACTGGGAGGGATTAGGGGGATGAGGAAAAGGGGACAACAGAGGATGAGATGGCTGGATGGCATCACCGACTGGATGGACGTGAATTTGAGTGAACTCTGGGAGATGGTGATGGACAGAGAGGCCTGGCGTGCTGTGATTCATGGGGTCGCAGTCGGACATGACTGAGCGACTAAACTAAACTAAACCACTATTGCTATTATTATATTATCATTAGCACTTCATTTTATTATTTTAGATATTTCACTTCTCCATAGCAAGAGCTTTAGGGCTTCTCAGCTGGTGCCGGTGGTAAAGAACCTGTCTGCCAATGCAGAAGATCTAAGACATGAGGGTTCGATCCCTGGGTTGGGAAGATCCTTGGAGGAGGACATGACAACTCACTCCAGTATTCTTGCCTGGAGAATCCCATGAGCAGAGGATCCTGGCAGGCTATAGTCCATATGGTTGCACAGAGTCGGACAGGCCTGAAGGGACTTAGCACTGGAGCTATAGCAACTGTCTAAAGAAAGTTAAAGTGTTAGTAGCTCAGGCATGTTCAACTCTTTGCGACCCCATAGACTATACCAATCAGATGTCATTCTGATTCTTATTCTTTGCATATGATTTAAACTTCCTTCATGGGAACTCTCAGGGATTATATTTAGCTTCAGGAGGCTGTAATTTCATTCTTGTGGGCTTTGGAATGCGTCTTTTTTTTGTTTACTGATCTGGGAATTTGGGAGAACTGAAAACTATTTTTTTCTAGTCTTTGAAACTTTCCTGAATTAATTTGATAATTTGCTTCATTCCATTATTTTTTCATTCTCTATGGAGTGATTGTTTTGATGATTGACCTCAACACTTGAGTTTCTTTTTGTCTTATTGTCCATTTCTTCCTTTTTCTTTTTTGCTTCGTATTCCACTTTCTCTGAGGTTTTCATGAATGTTCTTTCTATTCTTTTACTGGTATTTTTTCCCAAGAGCCACACAATGTTTATATTAGCTATTTTTTTTGTTGTTGTTCTTTAAAAAATAGCCCCCCCCCATTCTTGTCTTATGAGTACAATCTCTTCTTAAATGCCTCTCTTTTTGTAACTATTTTCTGTCCCTTGTGCTGCCTATTTCTTCTAAATTCCATTTCTCTCTTCTGTCTCTAATGTAAAAGAATTTCTGCATATTGCTGTCTTATTCTTTGCTGCTTGTTCATTTTAAAACCATGGCTTCTCAGCAAATGGTCTACATATGAGACTTGCCTTTTGGATTCAGACACCATTCTACACGTTACTAATTGTAAGTTTTCTCTGAAGTTTTTCAGAGACAAATCCTTAAGCAGTATATATGCTTTGGGATGCCAGTGGCCTATGAGCAGAGGTGTGAGAATGGGGCTGGGAGTTCTAGCATGAAGCTATGGAGACTTTCATTTTAATTCCCTGCTTTTTGTTTAGTACATCACTATGACATCACACAGGGATCTTGAGTCTAAATTTTCTGGTTCATTTTCTTGAGAGACTAAAACTCTTCTGGCCTTTGAGAGTTGAGAATGAATATTTGACTGGTTGCAAAAGTTGCAGGAAGAAATCTAGGTTTAACTCTTTATGAAGGCTTTCCACCTACTCTGCTATCTTCAGCCCTCAGCTTTACGTAACATTTAATGGAACACTGAGCTCCATTTTGGGTTCTGAGGGCTTGTATATTTTACTTCATCATTATCTCCTTGTATAGACACACAGAGTTTAGCTTTCTCTTCTCAGCTAAGGCAGTAAGCTATCTTTCATCAGCTTCCTACCTACAGAATATTCATCCATATTCTTTCCTTCCTTCCTGCTGTTGTCTCCTCTCCAGATTTTTATTGCATTGTCACTGAAGATTTTTACTCTTTTATTTCTCCTCTTTCATTTTGGTGATATTAAAAGAACAGGCAGAAGTAGATTCAAGTATTCATTCTCCATATTTAACCAGAATTTGAAAGAAATATCCACATTTTTGAAATGATTTAGTATTTTCTTGGGCTCCAAAATCACTGCAGATGGTGACTTCAACCATGAAATAAAAAGACTCTTGCTCCTTGGAAGAAAAACTGTGACCAACCTAGACAGTGTATTAAAAAGCAGAGGTATCACTTTGCAAACAAAGGTCTGTCTAGTTAAAGCTATGGTTTTTCTAGTAGTCATGTATGGATGTGAGAATTGGACCATAAAGAAAGGTGAGTGCAAAGAATTGATGCTTTTGAACTGTGGTGCTGGAGAAGACTCTTGAGAGTCCCTTGGACTGCAAGATCAAACCAGTCAATCCTAAAGGAAATCAATCCTGAATATTCATTGGAAGGACTGATGCTGAAGCTGAAGCTCTAATACTTTGGCCAGCTGATGATAAGAACCAACTCATTAGAAAACTCCCTGATGCTGGAAAAGATTGAAGGCAGGAGGAGAAGGGGATGACAGATGATGAGATGGTTGCACGGCATCACTGGCTCAACGGACATGAGTTTGAGCAAGCTCTAAGAGATGGTGAAGGACAGGAAAGCCTGGAATGCTGCTGTCCATAGGGTTGCAAAGAGTTGGACACAACAGAGTGACTGAAGAACACCAACAACAGTGGTTTGATATTTAGGATGTCTTCAAAGTGAAGTGCTGAGTCAAACATACATTTACTGGTCTCTGTCCTTTCAAGGAAATACTAATCATCCTCCCTTCCCAGTCATCTTTTTACTTGTTCTCATACCAGAGAAGAAGACCACCCAATGGGGCATTTTAACAGTTCAAGGATATCCTCCTTTCCTCCATTAAAGCTCTCTATCCATACTTCACATCAGATTTAATTTTGCCTTAAAAATTTGAATCTTACTGATCATTTATGTTCCTCCCCTTATTTAAAATTTGGGTTAAACTCCAACATTTCTACAAAGTTTGGTAGGAGTTGGAGTTGAGTGTGTTAAGAAGGTGAGCCACAAACAGTGGTGTGTATGGTGACCTCAGCTATGATGGGAGGTTTGCGGTTCTAAAACCCAATGTTGCTCTGGCACCTTTCAGACCTGGGTTTAAATCCAGTCCCAGTCACTTGTTATGTGACCTTGAGCACATTATTTAACCTTCCATTAGCCCCAACATACATTGGTGCTAATAATGCCTCCTATGTAGGATGTTGAGCAGATTGAATGAAATAATGAAAAACATTAGGATGTTGAGAAAATTAAATACGATTATAAGTGACAAAACTCCCCCCAAAAGGGTACATTATATATTAGCTATTTCTAATGTACAAACATACCTTACAAGTTTTGCAGAAAAAAAAATTACTTGCTACTTCAGAAACCAGATGTGGTTTGCTCACTGTTCTTACAATTTTTGTGTTTTCCCCCCTCATTTGCCATGTTTATGTTTGTAAACATGGTAGATCATCCAAACTGTTAACCTCAGACTTTGGGGGTAACTCTGCATCTATCTCTCCTGCTACATAAACCTCCTGCCCATGTGAAGGTCAGACTTATCTGTGGCTGACAGTAAACAGAGGCATGCTGCTACTGCTGCTGCTGCTGCTGCTGCTGTTAAATGTGACCGTCTCAGAGATGGATGTCCGTTGCTACATGATCAGTTTGGCTCTGGGAACTGAACTGATTACAGTGTTGAAAGCAATGAAAGTCATGTTCAAGGCTGCAGTCCACTTAAGCTAGCTGCATATGGGCATGACATGGAATAGATTCACTTGATTAGAACTAGAGGAACAGGCAGAAAGTTAAGTAAGATACGGGAACAAAGACATTTTGTTAATTGTTTCTGTGTTATCTGTTAGAATAGAATAGAAATAGAAAGCAAGAGATCTAAACCTAGGTGTTAATAGTGCACTGGTTATCACTCATTTCCAATTTAACAAGATGCTTTCTGAGAAAAAAAAATTCAACTATTTATGACTATATACATATGCATAATGATTATCACAGCGTTTTTGTAGAAAATTGAATTTTTTGTGCACAAAAATGTGCTAAATATTGTAACTCATTAGGAAATCATTTAGACTAGTAAATTGCCATTCTTTTGAATTTTTAATTTTTGAACTTCTTTCGTATATATATATTTGTTTTCACTTCACAATTTTCCTAGAAAAATTAGATTGTCTACATTGAGTAACTTTCATCTGTTTTCATTTTCTCAAGTCCTTATCATTTTCTCAATGGTGGTCATGATTGCCGTTTTTCAATATTAACTTTTAACTTTACAGCAACAGCCTCATAGTTTAAAGAACTAATATATTTAAATGTAAAATGGTAGGCACATAACCTAAACTTATCTCTGGCTCGAACAGGATTATATTGTTACGAAACCTATCACAAACCTGTGGAACTGTTATCTTGGCTGAGACTGCCCTCACTCCTCTCTGAACTCTGATTAACAGTTCTAATCAGTTCTGGAAAATCAAACATTGATCTGTTTTCTGATGATTTTGTGTATATTAACTTTTGTTCCATATAACTGTATATATCACTCTATGCGATGCTCCATAATCGAGAATAAGATGCCACACACTCTAAGAAAATGAGTTCTTTGAACTGAACAGGACACGAACATGAGAAGATAGAAGGATATAATCCAGAGTGCTGCTTTTCATCCTCTAACTGTACTTCCACCCATTAAAAAATCGTCACTTACATCATATACAGGTTGTTAGTTTAAACAGCCTTTTCAAAAACCTCACAGAAGCTTTGACTCCATCCCGCCTCATTTTGCTCACCACACTATTTTAATTGCTTGTCTTGCTGATGGAAGGGGCAGGCACCCGAGCAAGGTGTGAGATTGAGAAAAGCAAGGGTTGCCACTTATTATCTTCCCAGTGGCAGTACTTTAGACCTTATCTATTTTTAAACAGGCTGTTATTCTCATATAAAGGTGTTGAGGACTGAGCAGAGTCTTCTTTTTTTTTTTTTTCCCAATTAGGATGAGCCGGTCAAGAGGTCAAAAAGAGGATTTTCATCAGTATCTTTTCAGAAGCTTAGATTTTCTTAATTTGCAGAAACCCATTCAGCTAGATGATACTTCTTTGCCCTCCTCTGTACTCATTCCAAAAGAGGGGAGAGTTACTAATTTTCCTCTCCCCTGTCCCTCATTCAGACTTCTGGAGGCTTGGTGTCCAGAGTCAGATTGTGGGATTTCTAATTCCTGCCTCCCCTACCCTTTCCTTGTGTTCTTTGAGCAATTACATCAGGCAGGCTTCCAGTGGGCAAGAGATAATACACTCAAAGCTCAAAGTAGAACAATTTGATGAGAAATTCATAAAGGGACTGATATTAAAGTGTAAGTATCTGGTAAGGAAACTATGAGAGATAGTGAGTACCCCCGTCCTAGTAACAGAAGAGATGTCACTGGAGGGGAAGAGTTGGTTCCTGGGACTAGGAAGGAGAAAGCTGTGTAGACAGGGCCACATACAGAGGCTCCATGACATTATATTGAGTAACATAGCCAGTGTGAGACAACATTTGAGGAGGAAATAAAACTTGACCTCTCTCTGTTCCATACCTCTAGTCCCTTGCTGAGTTCTCTCATTGGCTATATCTAACTGGAAGCTTGACCACACAGGTCAGCTTCCTGGGGCAGTGGAAGGACAAATGGAAGAAACAGCAAATGATTTAATCTGTGAGTCACAGTCTCTTTGTCTGTAAGTGAAGTGAAGTGAAAGTTACTCAGTCATGTCTGACTCTTTGGGACCCCATGGACTATACAGTCCATGGAATTTTCTAGGTCAGAATACTGGAGTGGATAGCCTTTCCCTTCTCCAGGGGATCTTCCCAACCCAGGGACTGAACCCAGGTCTCCCCTACTGCAGGCAGATTCTTTACCAGTTGAGCCAAAAAGGAAACCCCTTTGTAAAGTGGAGCTAACTATAGGACCTACATTATAAAATGAGAATTAAGTAAAATACTAAGACTAGAGTATTTGGTACAATTCTTAGTGCAAAGCAAGTACTGAATTCTCATTAACTATCATTCTTATTCTTCAGGAATTCTTTACCAAATGGATAAATGTTATCACAGCGGTCAGTAGTTGATTGGAGCCTAGTAAATTCTTTCAAACCTGTTCTATTTTATTATAAATTCAAATATGGGAAATAATTCAACACAAATTTAATGTATAATGTATATTAGAAAGATTATGGTTAATATGGTTTATTATAGATTTTGAGTCCACTATGAATCCTTGAAGATCATCTTCAAGCTATGTTTCTTCCGTCCTTTTACTTCATCAAGTTCTTTTTCCTCTTCATCCCCACTCTGACTTAACTCAAGTCTCTGTCATCTCTCCATTGGATTATTACACCCACTTCTCAACGGGTCAATTGGATTTCCAACTTCCCATTCCCCAATCCATTCCTACAGTACTGATCCTTTTAAACTGGATTAAACTTACACCCATTTCAGAAAGTTGTTTGATGGTCTGGGTCCTTTCTTTTCTAGCTCATCTCTGGCTATGTGCTCACTGCATTGCTTCATCGGTAACAAACCACAGTCCCAGCAGTCCCCCATGCATCATCCTGTTCCAGTGGTTCTCAGAGTGTTGTCCCCACCAGCAGTATTAAAATCAACTACAAAGCGTTAGAATGGTAAAATCTTGGACTGTATCTGAATCCTATTAAATCAGAAACTCTGGAGAAGAGGCACAGAAAGTTGTGTTTTTACAAGCCATTCAGGTGATTCTGGTGGACCTTTGGGTTTAAGAGCTTCTGCCATGCCTCTTGTCTTCGGTCATGCTCGTATCTCTTATTGGAATGTCTATTCTGCTTACTCCAGGTTCAAGACTTATTTCAGATGTCAAAGACTCCAGGATTGACTTACTCATTGGTTGGTAACAAATTAATGTTAGTTTCCTTGAATCAAACTAATTTATTCAGATAATGCTTATGCTTAAAAAGAATGAACATAACTCTTATGGTAACTTTTTAAGCAGATAGTTTTGTACAAATATTTATTCAGAAGGGTTGATACATTTGTTAGAAAAAAAGAAGGAGCTTTTATGTAATCAGGTTTCTTCTGAAAACATGCCAGACAATGATGAATAACTACTTCTTTTCTTACTAATAACAGTTAATGGTTTGAACTCGATTTAATTGGCCTTATTTTATAGATGAAGAAACTGAAGCTCAGAGGGGTTATATAACTTGTTCAGAATTACAAATCTAACAAGCAGCAGAGCTAGGACTGGAACTCAGGTATTCTGACCTCCAAGATCAGGTATTTAAACACATTATCTTTGAAATACAGAGAGAGAAATTGCCTCCATTTTTCTCTCAAGGTGTCCTTTTTTTAATTTAAGCAAAGTAGAGAGAGAAAGAACATTGTTCTCTTGCAGGCAATGGATTATAGTTCCAGTTGATCACTAAGCAAATGGTGACTTGTTAAGATGTGGTCACTCTCAGTGTCATGACAGACTGCTGCTGCTGTTGCTAAGTCACGTCAGTCGTGTCTGACTCTGTGTGACCCCATAGACGGCAGCTCACCAGGCTCCCCCGTCCCTGGGATTCTCCAGGCAAGAACACTGGAGTGGGTTGCCATTTCCTTCTCCAACACATGAAAGTGAGAAATGAAAGTGAAGTCGCTCAGTCGTGTCCGACTCTTAGCCACCCCATGGACTGCAGCCTACCAGGCTCCTCCATCCATGGGATTTTCCAGGCAAGAGTACTGGAGTGGGGTGCCATTGCCTTCTCCGCATGACAGACTAGTTCTTTCAAATGATTACATATAAGATTTCCTACACGAAATATTTAAAATAGTAGATTTTGTTTATGACTTAGCCTTGTATGCATTGAGAAGGATTCAAGGTTATCTATAAAATAATGTCTTTCCCAGATTATTGCATTTCAATATGCTTTTGTAAAGGGAAGAAAGAGAAGTTGGCAGTATAGGTATTGGGTAAAGTATTGTGCAAAAATTACAGCCAATTTGTGGGCATAGGAACAGCATCCATCACTATGGATATGGATAATCCATCATTCATTTGTTCCAGCAAGAGGAAAATGTCAGGTATGATGCTACAGAAATAATAGGGTGGAGGTCAGGGATGTCAGGGTTATAGAGAAAACCTTGCTCAGTTTTATTTTCTCACTAAAGGCAGGGAGATTCTCTGATAGTACCTTCTCTGGCGCAGAAATGGCATGACTCAACCATCTTGATCATGGGCCCTAGAGAAAATCAGAAGAGGAAATGATCTATCATGTTTGCAAAACTTTACAGTTTCAAAACGTTCCTCTTTCTAAAAAAAAATTCCCCTTAACAGTTAGAACTGGACATGGAACAACAGACTGATTCCAAATTGGGAAAGGAGTACGTCAAGGCTGTATATTGTCACCCTGCTTATTTAACTTATATGCAGAGTACATCATGAGAAACGCTGGGCTGGAAGAAGCACAAGCTGGAATCAAGATTGCTGGGAGAAATATCAATAACCTCAGATATGCAGATGTCACCACCCTTATGGCAGAAAGTGAAGAGGAACTAAAGAGCCTCTTGATGAAAGTGAAAGTGGAGAGTGAAAAAGTTGGCTTAAAGCTCAACATTCAGAAAACTAAGATCATGGCATCCGGTCCTGTCACTTCATGGCAAATAGATGTGGAAACAGTGGAAACCATGATTTTTTTTTGGGCTCCAAAATCACCACAGATGGTGATTGCAGCCATGAAATTAAAAGATGCTTACTCCTTGGAAGGAGAGTTATGACCAACCTAGACAGCATATTCAAAAGCAGAGACATTACTTTGCCAACAAAGGTCCATCTATAGTCAAGGCTATGGTTTTTTCAGTAGTCATGTATGGATTTGAGAGTTGGACTGTAAAGAAAGCTTAGTGTCGAAGAATTGATGCTTTTGAACTGTGGTGTTGGAGAAGACTCTTGAGAGTCCCTTGGACTGCAAGGAGATCCAACCAGTCCATTCTAAAGGAAATCGGCCCTGGGTGTTCTTTGGAAGGACTGATGTTGAAGCTGAAACTCCAATACTTTGGCCACCTGATGTGAAGAGCTGACTCATTTGAAAAGACCCTGATGCTAGGAAAGACTGAGGGCAGGAGGAGAAGGGGACGACGGAGAACGAGATGGTTGGATGGCATCACCGACTCAATGGACATGAGTTAGGGTAAACTCTGGGAGTCGGTGATGCACAGGGAGGCCTGGCATGCTGCAGTCCATGTGGTTGCAGAGCCGGACTCAACTGAGCGACGGAACTGACTGTCAATGCAATAGTCTGTGTTTTTCTTTAACATTGTTAGCTCATTCACTACTCAAATCTCAATAAAGTCAGATACTATTCATTTTGTGGCTCACATTAATGAAAAGTATATTCAATAAGGCATACAATGACCACTCCATTGGCTCTTTTACTAAATAGATTTCATTATGATATGTTTTTTGAAAACATGACTATTGTAACCATTTCCTTATATACTGGAAAATTGTGTCCTAAAAAAGTGAGCTTCACATATCCCTTTATTAGTTTTCCTGTGTGTACTTCACATAGATTTCCCTAATGATTTTGTTTTACATGTTTTATTTAATCATCTTAATTTCATCCTTGCAAGAGTAATGGGGCCAATCAAATGAAATTGTTTCTATAATAAAGTAAGGTGGGTAGTGTTCGAGATGTTATCCCTTAAGGCATTTGAATATACTTGATCATTGGAGGGGAACAATTTGTAAATAAAACTAAGGAAATGAAATTTGAAGATGAGGCACATTGCTTCCCCCAAAAGACAATGATAATGGTGAGGATGGGCAGTTTAATTACCGCAATTACTCTACAGAGATTTTTTTTTTTAATAATAAAAAAGCTATGTTTTCAAAGTCACCTTCTTGGTTTGCCATTCCAGAGTTTCTTCATCTGACAAGTTCTTTCATACATAAAATTCATTGGTTTATGCTTTAATTAGAGCTCATGTATTACAAATGCAGTTCTCTGTGGACAAAAACAGCCAATAAAATTTCCTTCCCTTTTAAATTCCTCATGTGCATAAGGATGAAAATTGCCACCTTTCAGTCTTCTTCTATCTCCATTACTGTACAGTAAACAGAGAAGGAGAAAAAAAAAAAGCGAGGAAGGGAAAGATGTGGGAATGGAGGAAAGAAGGAAGGAGGGAAGGAAGGCAGAAAGGAAGAAAAAGGTAGCACAGAAACACTCTGGAAGAATATCTGAGAAACTATTACCAGTGGTTGCCTTTGCTTTAAATTGTGCATATTTCTTTATTGTTCAAATTGCTTACAGTGTCCACATACTATTTTTACTGAAAATTTAAAAAGGGAGACTTTTAGAAATCACTTGGAGAAACTCAAAGACAATGTCATAAAAAAATAATAATAGTAAACACTTTCATAGCACTTAGTATATATTAGTATAGTCAATATACATTGACTATTTAATCCTCACAGTAACCTCAGAAAGTTTTACAATGACTATCTTCACTTTACATATGAGCACAGTGATGCACAAAGAGGTTAAATAATTTGCCTCCAATCACACCGCTGGGAAGCGGGGAACCATGATTTGAAGCTAGAACTTGTGTGGATTCAGATTCTGTACTCTTAAACAAATATACTTTACGTAATGAAGATTAAAGAAGAAGCCTGAGAGATGGTGTGCATCAAGGTGAGATCATACCTATCGTGTGCCAGTCTGCTGACTTCACAGTCAGGTGGGAACATATGTGGCCTTGCATAGAATTGTGGCCAAGACTGTGCAATTGAACATTCCTCTCATTAGCCAGGACTAAGCACACAATAATCCTTTAAATTGGTTAACACACTCTAAGGGGAAGGGAAAAGGAATGAAAATGCCAATGCCATCCTACAACATTTTAGCACTTTCCCTCTTAGCTCAAATTACTTTTGAAAAATAAGATGTCATTTTCAACATGAAAGCTCTGTTGTTGCCACCCACCACCAGAAATCACTGTACACAGATTTTCAGTCCCTTTCACTAGAAAGATAATCTGTAAAACCATAAATAATGCTGTAGAGCTAAAACACAAGAAGGAAAGTAATAGTTTTCTGAACTGCAAAAGTCTGAAACTGGTTTGAAGGGATATGAAGGATTTGGATTCATTATATACCCCCCAAAGCTAGAGTTTATATATCTGGGTTCTTTCTAGTCATACAGACCTTTCTAATGAGTATGTACAATTCATGGTTTTTTTATGTAGGAACTGGAGACTGGAAGAGGAGGAACAGGAATGGGAGGAGGGGGATGGGAAGGAAAGGCAAGGACAGTTATAGTCACAAGACTAGTGACAGCTAATATTACTGAATATTAGACTATGAATATACTAAGCACCAGGGCCTGTGCTCTGTCCTTGAAGGGCCTGACCTCATCTAATCTCCATCAGTTCTATAGGGTTGGTATTATTTTTATATACACACGTGAGAAGAGTAAGGCACCAAAATTTAAATTACTTGCCTGCCTTTCTGTATATTCTGAAGTTGTGAAAGGAGAGGCACCTTTATAATCTAGTCCTTGGTGGTTCTGGATTCAGCTCTTTTCACTACAGAAATATCTTTAGGTGTGCAAGAGGAAAGGAGACGGATGCTCTATCACCTTTTCCTTCCCGTCTAGTTCTTATGTGCTGTAGACATTCAGGGAGGCTGCTCCTTCTTTAGCTATACAATATTTACACATCTGCCATTCTTGAAAAGCTGAATTTCCCATTTATTAAATATTCACGCATGGGGTATAGACATGGTCTCTTTGAAAACAGCTGCCATCACTCACAGAAATATCTTGATAGTCGCTTTGGCAAAAATAGAGACTTCCAGAAGTGCTTTGGGATCAAATTTTTGACATTTTAGCCCACTCTTTAAAACTTTTCCCTCTTATGCTCTTGCTCCCTCTTCCTCTGAAAAAAATAGCTTAGAAAATTCTAGAATCTGGAAATGATTGCCTGATAAAGTGAGAATCATCATTCCCTATAATAAATAATCACAAACGTGCTATTCAGACAGAGTTGCAGGGTTGGATGATGACAGCTCCTAACAAGGCCAAGAACTGAATAAATTGCTTCTTGATCTCTCCACTGAGAGTAAATTCATGTAAATCCAAGGAAGCAGAGCTGCTGTTGCTGATAATCCACCATATGTAGTGACTAATTTTATTAAGTGAAATACAAGAAAAGGAAAGATCCTTGCAGTATAATGTGCACGAAGATGATTGCCTTGGCCTAGGCACTGAGCCCTGTGGCGGTACAGTCTGAGCAAGGCCAATTCGGCTGGCTTATCAGGCAGTGCCACAGTACAGGGCGAGGACCAGGGCTGAGCTGCCGCAGGAAGGCTTGGCTCCAGAGCACAGGACTGCATCTACTCTGTGCGCATCGCTGGGAACATGAAACAACCATTGCTCTTGTCTTTGAGGTAACCTTGCTCCTGAGAAGATGGATTGACCACATTTGGAAAAATTCACTTTTCTCAAACTGAAGTACTTATAAGCCATTACCACTGAAAATGTGATGCTTATAATTTCAGGTGAATCAGTGTGCTAAATTATTTTTCTATTAGAAATTGCAAGCTCAAAGCCTTTTTGATTCAGCAATATAAGTAAACTATTACAAAGAAACCCGTAAATAAATAAAGTAATGCCAGTTAGCAATGGATCCCATTAGAAATTTATTTATTAGCAATATTGCTAATTCTTTCCCCTAAAACAATGTACCAGTTACTACTAAATCAAAACATATACCTAGCTCTCATTTAACTATTCTTTTCCTAAGCATATCCTAAGTGAATATCCAAGAGATATGTCTTTATGTTCACCAAAAGCCATTTAAAAAGCAGATTTATTCATAATTACCAAAACCTGGAACTAACCCAAAGATGTTCACTAATAGTAAAATGGATTATTAAAATGTGGTATATTCATACACAGTCATGAAATATTAAACAGCCATGAAAAAGAATGAACTACTTGTGCATTCAATAATATGAATGACTCTCATAGACATGCTGATTTGAAAGAAAACAAATGCAGAGGATTAATGACTATATGATTGCATTTAAGTAACTCATGAACAAGTAAAACCAACAGATGGTGCCAGAAGTCAAAATAGTGGATACTTCTTTGGGTGGAGTATTGTTTGGGAAGGGTTACAAAGCATGCATGCTCTATAGTGCTGAAAATATTCAATATCTTGATCTGAGTGTGGATATATGGACATTTGCATCTGTAAAACTGCTTCATGTCAAATACTTGCTATTGGCTTTACTGTATGTATGCATTTTACTGTCTGTGTGTCATTTTGTTGCTTTGCTAAGTCGTGTCTGACTCTTTTGAGACCCCATGGACTGTAGCCTGCCTGGTTCTTCTGTCCAGGGGATTTTGCAAGCAAGAATACTAGAGTGGGTTGCCATTCCTTCTCCAGGGGATCTTCCTGACCCAGGGATTGAACCCACATCTCCTACTTGGCAGTCACATTTTTTTTTTTTTATCATTGAGCAACCAGGGAAGCTTATTTCTGTGTATAGACATTCTTTAAAATAATTTTTTTCAAATATATATCTATATACATATATGTGTGTGATACCTATATCTACACACCTACATATGCGCATGCCACACACACACACACATGCTTATTAGAATGTTTCAATTTTTCATTCAGAATAAACAGATGCCATTGGTTTTCCGTTCTCAGCTTATCTCTTTAGGTATATATTCTCTGACGTAGAGCTATTCAGACAAAGGTCATAAGTGGATGCTGAGAGTCTGTTTTAATGTTATATCACTTCTAAAGGGCTCTAGTCATGCTGTCATAGGTAATTTATAAGCTACAGTTCTGTATTTATCATTAATGTACTATTTTTGATCATTTATTAAATAGATATTTTTTTTACCACACACATTAATCTCAGTTTTCTCTATACTTTGAATAGTGAAAGTTTGCCAACTATGTTTACCTGTTACAATTTCTTTATTCTGTTATTTTATTTTATGGCATTTTGCCTTACAAAAATTTATATGTACAGTCATATAAATTTTACCTCTAATAATCTTCATGTCTGGAATAGACTGAGTTTTTCTTTTTTCTGTTATCATTTAAGCATGCTATTATATTTCCCTCTATAGTTTACAAAATTAATTATGTTTTTGATTCAGTTGTTATTTATTGTAATGTAAGATGTGAAATATGAATCCAGATTAATTACTCTCCATATGAATATTCAATTATACAAAAACTACAAAGTAATATTATTCACTGCTATGTCAGTTTTGCTGAAATGCTGATAAAAGAATGAATATATTTAAAATATTGATTCTTATTCCATTAAACATTTCCTCCTAATTTTTTAAAGTCTAACAGCACGTAGGGTTCTATTACAATATTGAGATATTTTGTAAAATTAAGAGTCAATCTATCATCAATCATCTGTGGGTGACTTTGGATGTTTGTCTTGGCAATATCAAAACACATTCTCCAATCTAAGATGCTGACAGGGGTAAAGAGAAAAATTTTCTTCCTTTTCAGATACTTTGAATTAGGTAACTTAAGGGTAAACCAGCAATTTTACCATCAACAATGTCATACAAAATAGAAAAAGCAAAGAAAAATTTTGCAGAAATAGAAAATGGACTTCTTTAAAAAAAAATGAAGTCTATTAATTAAATAGAGCATTTGTTTTTGAACTTGGAGAAGCAAAGCAAACCTTAAATGATGGAGTTTCTGTCATGTTTTAGAGTGAAGACACATTGCAGTATGCTTCAGCACTTTTTAGTTTTATTATGTTCTTATGAATAACTGCAGTTAGCATTCAAAGTAGTTTATAACTCTCAAAGATCTTCTATTAAAACCAGGGAATAAGATGTTCTATGGTTAAAATGTTATTATTAAGTCACACTTCAAGTAGTATTTTGTAGCAATTATAGGTTTCAAAAAGTAAATATTTCAGGAAAAAAGAAGATAATGGAGTTTATTCTTTAAGAGTACATTAGTAATGTTAAATGTAATTTCTTGATTAACCATTAAATACTTTTGTCTGAGGTTTATAAGCTATAAATGTCTAATAAATTAATTACACTACTTGAAAACATAGTATTTTTAAAGTTGATATATAGCTGGATGAACACACACACACACAGCTGAATTACAATGTTGAGTTAGCCTCTGGTATACAGCAAAGTGATTCAGTTTTATATTCTTTTTCAGATTCTTTGCCATTATAGGTTATTAAAAGATACTATAATTCCCTGGACTACACAGTAGGACTTTGTTATTTTATATACAGCACTGTGTAGTAGCAGAGAAGGCAATGGTACCCCACTCCAGTACTCTTGCCTGGAAAATCCCATAGATGGAGGAGCCTGGTGGGCTGCGGTCCGTGGAGTCGCTAAGAGTTGGACACGACTGAGCAACTTCACTTTGACTTTTCACTTTCATGCACTGGAGAAGGAAATGGCAACCCACTCCAGTATTCTTGCCTTGAGATTCCCAGGGATGGGGGAGCCTGGTGGGCTGCCATCTATGGGGTCGCACAGAGTCGGACACGACTGAAGCGAATTAGCAGCAGCAGCAGCATGCGGACTCAGTAGTTGTAGTGCACAACTTACTTGCCCCTAGCATGTGGAATCTTCTCAGACTAGGTACTGAATCTGTGTCTCCTGCATTGGCAGGTATTTTCTTAACCACTGAGCCACCAGAGAAATTTTATGTTTATTTTCTATGTCTATGAGTGTTTCTGTTTTGTAAATAAGATGGTTTAAATTTTATGGCTTTTTTATGGCAGAGTAATATTCAAAAAACTAAGATCATGGCATCTGGTCCCATCACTTCATGGGAAATAGATGGGGAAACAGTGGAAACAGTGTCAGACTTTATTTTCTTGGGCTCCAAAATCACTGCAGTTGGTAACTGCAGCCATGAAATTAAAAGATGCTTACTCCTTGGAAGGAAAGGTATGACCAACCTAGACAGCATATTCAAAAGCAGAGACGTTACCTTGCCAACAAAGGTCCATCTAGTCAAGGCTATGGTTTTTCCAGTAGTCATGTATGGATGTGAGAATTGGACTGTGAAGAAGGCTGAGCGCTGAAGAATTGATGCTTTTGAACTGTGGTGTTGGAGAAGACTCTTGAGAGTCCCTTGGACTGCAAGGAGATCCAACCACACCATCCTAAAGGAGATCAGTCCTCGGTGTTCATTAGAAGGACTGATGTTGAAGCTGAAACTCCAATACTTTGGCCACCTGATGCGAAGAGCTGACTCATTTGAAAAAACCCTGATGCTAGGAAAGATTAAGGGCAGGAGGAGAAGGGGACGACAGAGGATGAGATGGTTGGATGGCATCACCGACTCAATGGACATGAGTTTGGGTAAACTCCAGGAGTTGTTGATGGACAGGGAGGCCTGGCGTGCTGCCATCTATGGGGTCACAAAGAGTCGGACACGACTGAGAGAGAGAACTGAACTGACTGAATATTCCATTGTGTGCATATATATATATATATATATATATGTATGTATATACACACACACACACACCACATCTGCTTTATCCATTCTTCTGTCAATGGACACTGAGTTTCCTTCAATATCCTGGCTATTGTAAATAGTGTTGCTATGAACACTGTCGACATTCTAGGAATCAGCGAACTGAAATGGACTGGAATGGGTGAATTTAACTCAGGTGACCATTATATCTACTACTGTGGGCAGGAATCCCTCAGAAGAAATGGAGTGGCCATCATGGTCAACAAAAGAGTCTGAAATGCAGTACTTGGATGCAATCTCAAAAACAACAGAATGATCTCTGTTCGTTTCCAAGGCAAACCATTCAATACCACAGTAATCCAAGTCTATGCCCCAACCTGTAACACTGAAGAAGCTGAAGTTGAATGGTTCTATGAAGACCTACAAGACCTTTTAGAACTAACACCCAAAAAAGATGTCCTTTTCATTATAGGGGACTGGAATACAAAAGTAGGAAGTCAAGAAACACCTGGAGTAACAGGCAAATTTGGCCTTGGAATATGGAATGAAGCAGGGCAAAGACTAATAGAGTTTTGCCAAGAAAATACACTGGTCATAACAAACACCCTCTTTCAACAACACAAGAGAAGACTCTATACATGGACATCACCAGATGGTCAACACTGAAATCAGATTGATTATATTCTTTGCAGCCCAAGATGAAGAAGCTCTATACAGTCAGCAAAAACAAGACCAGGAGCTGACTGTGGCTCAGACCATGAACTCCTTATTGCCAAATTCAGACTTAAATTGAAGAAAGTAGGGAAAACCACTAGACCATTCAGGTATGACCTAAATCAAATCCCTTATGATTATACAGTGGAAGTGAGAAATAGATTTAAGGGCCTAGATCTGATAGACAGAGTGCCTGATGAACTATGGAATGAGGTTTGTGACATTGTACAGGAGACAGGGATCAAGACCATTCCCATAGAAAAGAAACGCAATAAAGCAAAATGGCTGTCTGGGGAGGTCTTACAAATAGCTGTGAAAAGAAGAGAAGTGAAAAGCAAAGGAGAAAAGGAAGGATATAAACATCTGAATGCAGAGTTCTAAAGAATAGCAAGAAGAGATAAGAAAGCCTTCTTCAGCGATCAATGCAAAGAAATAGAGGAAAACAACAGAATGGGAAAGACTAGGGATCTCTTCAAGAAAATCAGAGATACCAAAGGAACATTTCATGCAAAGATGGGCTCGATAAAGGATAGAAATGGTATGGACCTAACAGAAGCAGAAAATATTAAGAAGAGATGGCAAGAATACACAGAAGAACTGTACAAAAAAGATCTTCACGACCCAGATAATCACGATGGTGTGATCACTGACCTAGAGCCAGACATCCTGGAATGTGAAGTCAAGTGGGCCTTAGAAAGCATCACTACGAACAAAGCTAGTGGAGGTGATGGAATTCCAGTAGAGCTATTCCAAATCCTGAAAGATGATACTGTGAAAGTGCTGCACTCAATATGCCAGCAAATTTGGAAAACTCAGCAGTGGCCACATGACTGGAAAAGGTCAGTTTTCATTCCAATCCCAAAGAAAGGCAATGCCAAAGAATGCTCAAACTACCGCACAATTGCACTCATCTCACATGCTAGGAAAGTAATGCTCAAAATTCTCCAAGCCAGGCTTCAGCAATATGTGAACTGTGAACTTCCTGATGTTCAAGCTGGTTTTAGAAAGGGCAGAGGAACCAGAGATCAAATTGCCAACATCCGCTGGATCATGGAAAAAGCAAGAGAGTTCCAGAAAAACATCTATTTCTGCTTTATTGACTATGCCAAAGCCTTTGACTGTGTGGATCACAAAAAAGTGTGGAAAATTCTGAAAGAGATGGGAATACCAGACCACCTGATCTACCTCTTGAGAAATTTGTATGCAGGTCAGGAAGCAACAGTTAGAACTGGACATGGAACAACAGACTGGTTCCAAATAGGAAAAGGAGTTCGTCAAGGCTGTATATTGTCACCCTGCTTATTTAACTTATATGCAGAGTACATCATGAGAAATGCTGGACTGGAAGAAACACAAGCTGGAATCAAGATTGCCAGGAGAAATATCAATCACCTCAGATATGCAGATGACACCACCCTTATGGCAGAAAGTGAAGAGGAACTCAAAAGCCTCTTGATGAAAGTGAAAGTGGAGAGTGAAAAAGTTGGCTTAAAGCTCAACATTCAGAAAACGAAGATCATGGCATCCGGTCCCACCACTTCATGGGAAATAGATGGGGAAACAGTGGAAATAGTGTCAGAATTTTTTTTTTCTGGTCTCCAAAATCAGTGCAGATGGTGACTGCAGCCATGAAATTAAAAGAAGCTTACTCCTTGGAAGGAAAGTTATGACCAACCTAGATAGCATGTTCAAAAGCAGAGACATTACTTTGCCAACAAAGGTCCGTCTAGTCAAGGCTATGGTTTTTCCTGTGGTCATGTATGGATGTGAGAGTTGGACTGTGAAGAAGGCTGAGCGCTGAAGAATTGATGCTTTTGAACTGTGGTGTTGGAGAAGACTCTTGAGAGTCCCTTGGGCTGCCAGGAGATCCAACCAGTCCATTCTGAAGGAGATCAGTCCTGGGTGTTCTTTGGAAGGAATGATGCTAAAGCTTAAACTCCAGTACTTTAGCCACCTCATGCGAAGAGTTGACTCATTGGAAAAAACTCTGATGCTGGGAGGGATTGGGGGCAAGAGGAGAAGGGGACGGCAGAGGATGATGTGGCTGGATGGCATCACTGACTCAATGGACGTGAGTCTCAGTGAACTCCGGGAGTTGGTGATGGACAGGGAGGCCTGGCGTGCTGCGATTCATGGGGTCACAAAGAGTCAGACACGACTGAGTGACTGATCTGATCTGATCTGATCTGATGAACATTGAGGTGCATGAAACTTTTCAGATTATAGTTTTCTCCAATATGTACCCAGGAGTGTGATTGCTGGATCATATGGTAGTTCTATTTTTAGTTTTTAAAGGGACCTCCGTATTGTTTTCCACAGTGGCTGCACCAATTTCCGTTGTCACCAATAGAGTAGGAAGTTCCCTTTTTCTCCACGTCTTCTCTAGCAAGTATTTTTTGTAGATGCTTTGATGATGGCCATTCTCACTGGTGAGGTAAAATCTCAGTGTGATTTTTATTTTCATATCTCTAATATTTAATGATGTTGGTCATCTTTTCATGTGCCTATTGGCCATCTGTAGGTCCTCTTTGGAAAGATGTCTATTTAGGTCTTCTGCCCATTTTTTTCCACTTTTTTTTATATTGAGTTATATGAGCTGTTTGTATCTTTTGAAAATTAACCCCTATGGTTTATATTGTATGCAAATATTTTTCTCCCATTCTGTGAGCTGCCTTTTCATTTTATTTATGGTTTCCTTTGCTGTGTAAAAGCTTTTAAGTTCAATCAAGTCCCATTTGAAACCATAGTATTTTTAAAACAGCATAAAATATAATTAGCATGTAATTTCTAAAAGATACTGCATATCAGATTTCACTTTTTAGATTTGTTAAGAATCTTGTACATAGATATTGATAAATTAACAGTATTTAGTCATGTGACCTGACATAAATGAAGAAATTATAGTAAAATTTGGTGAGTTAGCACTTACATATGTTTAAGAGCTAAAAAAGCTCCAAAAACTTAGAGGATCATTCCCAAAATAATAAGATCATTCCCAAAATAATAAGAAAATGCTCTATTGAGAAGTTAGATGCATCATGAACAAAGACATTGTTCAAAGAAGTAGAACCCTGAAAAAGTTTGTTATGAGTGGAAAGTTAAAGAAGTTCAATCTTAGTAGTTCTGTTTGACAGAGCAGTAAAAGTAGATGCTAGAAAGAGGTGGGGCCAGATTGCCAACCTCCTCACATGTCAACAGCAGAAGAGTTTTATTCCAAATTATTGAAGGTTCTATGATGTTTTTGAGTAACAGACTAATGCCATTGGCTTCATTTTGTAGGACAGTGACTGTTAGCAGTGTGGAGAATTGTCAAGAGTATAGTGAGAGAATGAGAAGACAGGGATTATCAAAACATAAAAACAGAGATGATAATCTGAGTTATAGCAGAGGAAGTGGGAATGGAGACAATAAAAGTAATTTGAGAAGAATTTTTGAGATAGAATCTGAAAAATTTGATTATCCATGGGATGTGCCATGAGGAGTTGAGTTTTTCTGACGAAGATGTCTAGAAGATGGGATAGCGGTCAGTACTCATATTAGAAGTGTATTTTGCTAGAGTTGGAGCAGGCTTGCAGGAGAAACTTAAGAGTTCCATCTTGGAACTTACAGTGTACATCAAGTGCTAAATCTGAAATGCATGCAAGGAGTCCAGATGGGGATATGTGTATTAAGTTTGGGGTTCATATGACAGACCAGAATTTTTAGCAAAAAGGTGATTTTCAAAATCACAGAAGTAAGTGATTGTAGAGGGCTCAGATAAGAGGGTTGGTAAGAAACTTGGAAAAGATTAACAGTTGAGGGATTGTTAGAGGATGAAAGTGAAAGTGAAGTCGCTTAGTAGTGTGAGGTCACTGTTTGTGACCTTGTGGACTGTAGCCTACCAGGCTCCTCCATCCATGGGATTCTTTAGGCAAGAATACTGGAGTGGGTTGCCATTTCCTTCTCCAGGGGATCTTCCCGACACAGGGATTAAAGCTGGATCTCCCGCACCTCTGAGCCATGAGGATGAGAAATAGGCAATAAAGAAGAGAAATAAGAAAGTTCTACCTCAAAAGCCAAAGAATGGTAAAAATAGATAAATATGTAAATGTCTAAAATATGCCTAAAAGAATGATAACTAAAAATAGCTATCTGGATTGGAAATTAAGAGCCCCTAGTGACCTCAGTGAAAGAATTATCAGAAGTCAGTCTTATCACATTTTAAGGACCAAGCTGATGACTACTATGTTGAAGGTTGGAGGAAAGTGGTTCTGGTTATGGGGTCTTAGAGCTGAATGTTTGGTGAAAGCACCAGGAGGGCCTTTAGTACTGATGCCTTTGTGACAGATGAGAGCTCAGTTAACTTCAACACCATGGACAAAACTTAAATTCACAGTTCTGTTTGAAGCTTGATTCCTCCATTTTTGTAGACTAGAAGAATAATACCCATTACTTTCCTGGTAATTGCTGGAAAAATAAGATTCTCTATACACAGAACTTGAAGATACTTGGATGCAATATTTAAAAAATACAATGCGCTATAATTATGACTATCATCAATGTCTCTTTGCAACAGTCCATGGAATTCTCCATGCCAGAATACTGGAGTGGGTAGCCTTTCCCTTCTCCAGGGGATGTTCCTAACCCAGGGATCCAAGCCAAGTCTCCCGCATTGCAGGCAGATTCTTTACCAGCTGAGCCACCAAGAAAGCTCAAGAATACTGGAGTGGGTAGCCTATCCTTTCTTCAGTGGATCTTCCCAAGCCAGGAATTGAACCAGAGTCTCCTGCATTGCAGGTGGATTCTTTACCAGCTGAGCTACCAGGGACGACCTTATGTGTTGCCATGGAAAATCTTTATTATAACTAGAACAGAGTAGTGCATGGGTACAATGCCAAAATTTTGTGAGAAACTATAGTTTTCCTTATCATGCCTGTGTCTGGAAATAAAGTCTAACAATAGGCTGTCATAGTGAACATGAATATATCTGCTATTATGTTTCAGGTATGTTGCAGACATGGTTCAAGTACTCAAAGAGCTCATGGTATTTCTCTGGTCAATATGAAAAGCTAATCCAATCCCCCAAATCATTGGATTTGTCAGTCTCCCAGGCTTACACCTCTCACATAACTATTGCTTTGTCATTTTGTGTTGTTAAATAATAAAAAGCACCACATAAAGGACTAATTTCCACTGCCATCCAAGAAATTCTGATTTCTTTCTAAGTATATTTACAGCAGTAAGGAAGTGATTTATCATCATAAAATCAGAATATTTCCAGTTTTTAGTGATTGAGTCATAGATTCTAGACCATTGGCAACTATTAACATGGCTATAATTATTTTTTCAAACTCCCTATTTTATAGATGAAAGAACTGAGATCCAAAGAAATCAAATGATTAACAGAGCATTACTGTGATATGAATTAAGCACACACTATTTCTATAAATCTCTTGAAATACCTATTTATTTTAAACTTCTTATGGAAAAAAATTAGTTTTACTAAACATCATGCCCTGTTGTTTTAACATAAAAGGCCTTAATTATTAGTAAAATGATTGTAATTTTCCAGGAGCTTCACCAATGCCAATGTGGCTGTAGGATGGAGTGAAGGATTGGGACTCAAGGACTTTGGTTTCTGGTTCAGCATTCTAATGCTTATCCCTAGTTCTAGAGATTCTGTTTTTTTAATAGTAGACTGAACTGGTAGGAATGGGAAATCTTAAACACTTTTTACCTTATAAATGTAGCCCTGATAAGAGTCCTAGTCTGACAAAACCCTCAAAATGAGGGTCCATTATATGAAATTGGACAGCAATTTGACTGCCTTCCATTGAATATTCAGAAGGTATTCTTAAGAAAATAAAGGCCGGATTCTAGATAATGGTCCCTCATTTGAGGTTCTTTTTAGAACCTCCTCCCCCATCCCAGTAACACAAATTCCCAAGATGGATTCCATTGGAAGTTCATTCCATCAACACATAATTAATGAATGCTTACAGGTTCCAAGCCTTGTTTTAGACACTGGTATTTCTAACCAGGGCTTCCCTGGTGGCTCAGATGGTTAAGAATCTGTGTGCAATGAAGGAGACCTGGGTTTGATTCCCGGGTCAGGAAGATCTCCTGAAGAAGGGCATGGCAACCCACTCCACTGTTCTTGCCTGGAGAATTCCATGGACAAAGGAGCCTAGTGGGCTACAGTCCATGAGGTTGCGAACAGTTGGACAAAACTGAGTGACTTCCAGTTCACTTTATGTCTAACCAGTGGAATGGAGAGCAGTCCTCCCATTGATATGGGATAAAGAGGCTCATGAGAGAAAATACTCAGCAAGCTCAATGTTAAGCACTGGTATACATGGTTTCTTTTATTTGACTCATGAAACTGTGCCCCTGATCAACTTCCTCCAAATGGTATCTCTCTGCTCAGATCAGAATTAAAACTGTGTCATCAGAGTCACTGACAGAGTATCTCCCCAAGCTCCCATCCCCCATCACTGAAAAGCTTGAGATTCTTCTTATCTCTTTGCATGAATCTGGGTGGTCTTCTGTTGGAGGAAGTCGTTGAGAGGATGTGGCTGCTGGTTGACCCATGAACTGGACCCAGGCATGCAGAGACTCCTCCCCCTCCCCATCCTTGAACTGCTTGTTTTTCTCACCATTTGCATTTTCACAGATGCAGCCTTGAGAGAGCAAGGAGTTGTTGGGACCATCTGGACTGAATATATGACTGGATCCAGTTAAGACCTCTATACAAATGTTTAAGACTCTGGTGGACAAGTGCAGGCATTTACTCACTTTGTGGCTGTCCAAGACAAGCTTCATAAGTAAGTTTCCTTGCTTATTAACACTGTCCCCTACCAATCTGAAGTGGTCTGGCTCTTTGTGTCTTTGGTCTCTCCTTGCCTACCATGTCTGGGGGTTAGTTTCAGATATCAACCAGGAAATTTCTGGTTTTATGGACCAATATCTTTTTGTCACTTTCCACAGATAACCACAGAATTGAGCTCTTGGCCATGGTTGATGGAAAGATTTAATGCCCAGTCCCCTCCATTTAGCTCCCCATTGGCCCTGCCTACTTTAAGATTTAACTTCCTTCTTTCCTATTATCTAACCCTCCCCCACACCACACACACTTATGTAATTCATGGGTGGCACCATCTTTCTCTCATTTAGCCTCAAAGCTCTGGGGAAATGAAAAGCAGTTGTTCAACAAAATATTTGGGTTGTCTATGTTTTATAGCAATTAATAATACATTTTCTGAAGAATTCAGTCTTTATTATAGTGACAATAATTTATTTTGCCAAATATTACCTTTGAAAGCTAGCACAGTCTAGTCATTTGGAAAGACAGTGTATTAGCTTCCTACTGCTGTGATCACCAATTACCACACATTTGGTGGCTTAAACCAACAGAAATCTGTTCTCTTACATTTCTGGAAGCCAGAATCTCGAAATGAAAGTGGTGGCATGGCCATACTCCCTCCTGAGGCTCTAGTGTGGACTTCATTCCCTATGTCTTCTTGCTTCTGGTGCTCTTGGAGTCAAGTATTCCTTAACTTGTGGTATTATCACCCTCTCTTCACACTGCCTCTGTGTGTCTATCTCAGAACTCCCAGTCTCTTTCTTTATAAGGCTACATTGTGGTAGCATTTCAGGCCCACTTAGATAATCCAGGATAAACAATTTCTCTCTGGATCCTTAACTTCGTTACACTGTTTGCAAAATAAGGTGATATTCATAGGTTGGGGGATTGGGAAGTGACTGTATCTTTGAGGGGGCATTACTTGCAGCCTACCATAGATATTATGGTTACCAATTTTTACTTAGACATACTCACTTTCTTGCCAGAAATCAATACAGAATTATTTGACACTTGGGTCACACCAACCTTTCAATAAACTGCACATATCTAATGCATGTAGTGCAATCAGTGCCAAGTAAACATTACTTTCTCTACCCACTTTCCTCGTCATGCATTGGGCCTTTCCTACTGAATAAACTATAACAATACTGAATGGGCTTTCAGTATGAGTTCCATTCATTCATTAAATTTCTTTTTGCAAATATGTATTGAACATCAATCACATGTCAGGTTTGAGTCAAGTACTTGAAAAAATTTAGTTCACTTAATCTTCCCCAAAGCCATTTGAACCAGAGTTCAGCATAGTAAAGTAATGCTTAAAATTCTCCAAGCCAGGCTCCAGCAATATGTGAACCGTGAACTTCCTGATGTTCAAGCTGGTTTTAGAAAAGGCAGAGGAACCAGAGATCAAATTGCCAACATCCGCTGGATCATGGAAAAAGCAAGAGAGTTCCAGAAAAACATCTATTTCTGCTTTATTGACTATGCCAAAGCCTTTGACTGTGTGGATCACAATAAACTGTGGAAAATTCTGAAAGAGATGGGAATACCAGATCACCTGATCTGCCTCTTGAGAAATTTGTATGCAGGTCAGGAAGCAACAGTTAGAACTGGACATGGAACAACAGACTGGTTCCAAATAGGAAAAGGAGTACATCAAGGCTGTATATTGTCACCCTGCTTATTTAACTTCTATGCAGAGTACATCATGAGAATCGCTGGACTGGAAGAAACACAAGCTGGAATCAAGATTGCCGGGAGAAATATCAATCACCTCAGATATGCAGATGACACCACCCTTATGGCAGAAAGTGAAGAGGAACTCAAAAGCCTCTTGATGAAAGTGAAAGTGGAGAGTGAAAAAGTTGGCTTAAAGCTCAACATTCAGAAAACGAAGATCATGGCATCCGGTCCCACCACTTCATGGGAAATAGATGGGGAAACAGTGGAAACAGTGTCAGACTTTATTTTTCTGGGCTCCAAAATCACTGCAGATGGTGACTGCAGCCATGAAATTAAAAGAAGCTTACTCCTTGGAAGGAAAGTTATGACCAACCTAGATAGCATGTTCAAAAGCAGAGACATTACTTTGCCAACAAAGGTTCGTCTAGTCAAGGCTATGGTTTTTCCTGTGGTCATGTATGGATGTGAGAGTTGGACTGTGACGAAGGCTGAGTACCGAAGAATTGATGCTTTTGAACTGTGGTGTTGGAGAAGAGTCTTGAGAGTCCCTTGGACTGCAAGGAGATCCAAACAGTCCATTCTGAAGGAGATCAGCCCTGGGATTTCTTTGGAGGGAATGATGCTGAAGCTGAAACTCCAGTTCTTTGGCCACCTCATGAGAAGAGTTGACTTATTGGAAAAGACTCTGATGCTAGGAGGGATTGGGGGCAGGAGGAGAAGGGGATGACAGAGGATGAGATGGCTGGATGGCATCACTGACTCGATGGACGTGAGTCTGAGTGAACTCTGGGAGTTGGTGATGGACAGGGAGGCCTGGCGTGCTGTGATTCATGGGGTCGCAAAGAGTCGGACATGACTGAGCGACTGATCTGATCTGATCTGATCAGTGTAGTGATTAAGATCTAGGGTTTTCCAGTTTTTTAAGGAATCTCCACACTGTTCTCCATAGTGGCTGTACTAGTTTGCATTCCCACCAACAGTGTAAGAGGGTTCCTTTTTCTCCACACCCTCTCCAGCATTTATTGCTTGTAGACTTTTGGATCACAGCCATTCTGACCAGCGTGAGATGGTACCTCATTGTGGTTTTGATTTGCATTTCTCTGATAATGAGTGATGTTGAGCATCTTTTCCTGTGTTTGTTAACCATCTGTATGTCTTCTTTGGAGAAATGTCTGTTTAGTTCTTTGGCCCATTTTTGATTGGGTCATTTATTTTTCTGGAATTGGGCTGCAGGAGTTGCTTGTATATTTTTGAGATTAATTCTTTGTCAGTTGCTTCATTTGCTATTATTTTCTCCCATTCTGAAGGCTGTCTTTTCACCTTGCTTCTAGTTTCCTTCATTGTGCAAAAGCTTTTAAGTTTAATTAGGTCCCATTTGATGCATGAGACAGAGTGCTCAGGGCTGGTGCACTGGGGTGAGCCTGAGAGATGGGATGGGGAGGGAGGAGGGAGGGGGGTTCAGGATGGGGAACACATGTACACCCGTGGCTGATTCATGTGAATGTATGGCAAAAACTACCACAATATTGTAAAGTAATTAGCCTCCAATTAAATAAATTAAAAAAAGAAAGATCTAGGGTTTTTAAGTCAGACAGACTGGATTCAAATCCTGGCTCCACCCTTTACTAGCCAGGGGAGAATTAATTCACTTTTGCAAGTGTGTTTTCTCATGTGTAAGGTGGACATATGAACATCCACTCCTGCAGCAAAGTGCCTAGCTATGCCGTATAAATGGTGACTGCTGTTGTTACACTCGTTTGGAGAAGGAATTAGGCTCATTTGAGGGGTTAAGTGATCTGTTTACTTTTACCTTAAAATTTTTACCAGAGGTGTCTACCTTAAGCCTTTGCTCTGTTCACTGTATCACTCTAGAAGAATCTCATTAAGATTCAATATCACTGATAGAGTGTTTCTGTGGGTTGCAGTCCAAGGACCAGAAGAATCTATATTATATCATAAAATATCACAGAGTTACACGAATATCTCTGGTCAAGGACAATTCCTTTAAAAAATAAACGATCAGACACTTGTTCTTGAATTAAGCGTACATTGATCTCAATTCTCTCCTTAGTATAGTGTATCTGAGTTTTGATGTCTCCTTTTGCTCTTCTTCCTCTCCTTCATACCTCCTACACTCCCTCCCCTACCACACTATGTGCACATACACCTATGCTGGCCGTGAGAAAATTCTAGGTGTGTCTCCACTTGGACTAGGCTTGTAAGATCCATTATGCCCAAACTGATGATATTTAAGGCACATTATCATAGAGTTAAAAAGTGTGTTTGATAGTTTTCATTTGCTCCTCTGAACCCAGTTGCTACCCTTTTCCATGCTCCAGGAAGCTACCCTGTATGAACTGTTCAGAGGGCTCCCACGCCCCGTGGGGTTCTTTCTGGGGCTGGTTAAGGGGTGGCAGCCACAGGAGACTGGAAGAGGGTAGTGAAGCCAGGGTATGTGTCACTCCAGCTCCCTCCTGTGGGCTCCCTGGTTGATGGTGTCAGGTGGCCCTTTTATAAAGCCTCTCTCCCTCACCTCATCCTTGAAGTGTAAGGGTCCCCACTACTGCTAATCCCAAGCACTGCACTATTTGCATGTTGGTTTCCCTAACTCTTGGCTTCCTTGGTAGCTCAGATGGTAAAGCGTTGGGTCAGGAAGATCCCTGAATTGGAAAGATCCTGTAGAAAAGGAACTGGAAACCCACTGCAATTGGAGTGGCAAGAACTGGCGACCCACTCCAGTTGGAGTGGCGACCCACTCCAATACTCTTGCCTGGAAAATCCCATGGACAGAACTTCAGTCAATGCGGTCACAAAGAGTTGGACACAACTAAGCGACTAACACATTCCTTAACTCTGCCTCATCTTTGAAGAGTCCCTCAATTAAACTCTACAAATAACCTATATTGAATGTGCTGTTTACTGACGTAGAACATTTAAATATTATCTAAGTGTTTGCTGCTCCAGAGGGTGGAGCAAGGGCCTTGGATAGTCAGATGATTTCTTAGCTTGAAGGAAGATCCTCTGATCTCCAGTGTTCTCTTTCTTGAGATATAGCTTAATAAAACTGTGTCTGCAACAGAAACACATTAGCTCAGCCCTAAGCCACAATCTGAAAAAGGATCTTGGGTTTGAGGTGGGAGGAGAAATAATGTGAAAAGATTCATCATAGTGAAAACATTATGGTGGGAATAGGTAGAAAGTATTCTGTCCTTTTATTTTTTCCAATTAAATACTGGTCCTTGTACCCTCCTTGAGTGTTTCCTTAGGTGGCACTAGTGGTAAAGAAACTATCTGCCAATGCAAGAGATGCAAGAGACATGAGTTCAATCCCTGGATCAGGAATATCCCTTGGAGGAGGGCATGGCACTCCACTCTGGTATTCTTGCTTGGAAAATTCCACGGGCAGAAGAGTCTGGTGTGCTACAGTCCATGGGGTGGCAAAATGTTGGACATGACTGGGCACACACAAACATTCTGTTCATCTTTCTTTTTTCCTTTAAATACCTGATCCTTGTACCCTCTTTGCTCTGTCTTCCTTTTTTATTTTTATTTTTTTTTCAGGTGTTAGAGTAGAAGGTTCAGGGGTAATGAAGCTTGTGTAAATCTCCTAGCTTGATTTCAGCTCTGTCATTTACTAGTTGCATAGCCTGAGACAAATTATTTAGCCTCACTAAAATGATGGTTTGTTATCTCACATTGACCATAAAGAGTAAGAGCATGAATCCATGTTGTAGTGGATACATTTGCATCACAGAGATGTTCCTTTAGGACCAAGGGACTCATCCATAGGTCCCCCACCAGGAACTGATCTTCAGAAAGTGAACTGGGTGACCCAAGGTTCTACCACCCTCACCTGCTGCTGAGTCGCTTCAGTCGTGTCAGACTCTGTGCGACCCCAGAGACGGCAGCCCACCAGGCTCCCCCATCCCTGGGATTCTCCAGGCAAGAACACTGGAGGGGGTTGCCATTTCCTTCTCCAATGCATGAAAGTGAAAAGTGAAAGTGAAGTCACTCAGTCATGTCTGACTCTTAGCGACCCTGTGGACTGCAGCCTACCAGGCTCCTCCGTACATGGGATTTTTCAGGCAAGAGTACTGGAGTGGGGTGCCATTGCCTTCTCCAACTACCCTCACCAGAAGCTTCTAATTACTGCTCAACACCATGGGAAGATATAAGGTCAATTCTGAAAGCCCTTACAACACGGATTATCCTGTGGAATTAGCTGAAGCCACTCTTGCAACTGCCCCACATTTCAACTCGCTCCTCTGCCCAGCCCTATTTTATGATATCATGTTAACCAGTGACAAGTAGCGAGTACTTTGGAGACTTTCATAAGATACACACCCTTGGCAGACTTACAAATATCCAGGGAGCTACTACATCAGTGAAGCTTTAAAGGTCTATTAGTTTAGTATGCAAGGACATCCCCTCCAACCTAAGAGGGATTATTCATCTAGCATTTCTCATCACTGAGAAAGAAGGGAAATACTTGGTAGGTTCTCCTGTATTCTGGAGGTGACATATTCCACACACGTGGGACCCATGCCCTTTTTTCTTCTCTCCAGTCTCTCCCTTTTGGAGTGAGACTGTCTCTCCTATGCCTGTCCCATCATTGTATTTTAGAAGCAGATATCTTGTCTGGTTTCACAGGTTCACAGCTGGAGAATGTTGCCTCAAGAGGAATCATGGGTCTCTTCCATCCTCCATTTAGATATTTAGGTGAGATTTCAGACTTAGTGTTGCTGGAATGGGTTAAGATTTTGGGCTGTTGGCATAAAATGCATTTATTTTTCATGTGAGAAGGATGTGAATTTGGGGAATACACATAGTTGATTGTTATGGATTGAATTGGGTTGTATTTAAATTCTTATGTCATAGCCCTAAAGTGCCAGTACCTCCGAAGGTGACTGTTTTGGGAGGTCAGGTTTGTAAATAGGTAATCATTTTAAAATGAGGCTATTAAGGTGGGCCCTAATCCAATTGGGCCAAAGAAGAAGAGATTATAACACACACACACACACCCAGATGTATGTGCCTAGGATGTACAATCACAGAAAGAGGCAGTTAGAGGGTGGCCACCTGCAAACCAAGGAGAAAGGCATCAAGAAGAACCAAACCTGCAAACACATTGACCTTGGACTGCCAGCCTCCAGAACTGTGAGAAAATAAATTTCTGTTATTTAAACCATTCAGTCTGTGGTATTTTGTCATAGCAGTCCTAGCAAACTAAGACACTGTCTGTCCTTCAATTACCAGGAGGTACAAAGGCCCAAACCCATTGGCATGACTCTGGACAAATCTGAACTCAGGGCCATCTCAGTTCCAGGGCTCCATGAGCTGAACTCATTACTCTGTTGCAACTGAATTTGTAGTCAGATTCTGGGTAAGAATTCAAACTCATACATTTGCAGGGCTATCTCTACTTTCCAAGGACGGACAGTAATGCAGGGGTTATGCCCATTCATTCAATACTGCTACTAAGCCTGCTACCAAGTAGTATGGATACAATGGAGAGCAAAATAAGAAACACTTCTAGTCTTAAGACTTTACATTTCAAGAGTGGGGAAATAAGTCATAAAAATAAATGAAGTATATGGTATTGTCAGATTGAAATAAATACCATGGAGAAAAAGTGTTTCATGAACATGCAGTCTGGATAGTGAGGATTACATTATATTTGGTAGCAGGCTTAATTGCAGGTATTGAATGAAGGGACATAATCCCTGCACTGTTGTCCATCCCTGGGGAGTGAGCATAGCCCTGGAAATGTACAAGACTGAATCCTCACCCAGTCCACTGGGATGGGGGTTTGAGTTAGATTTATCCCGATTTGAAGAAAACAAAATACTTGACAACTTTTGATGATTAAGATTTGTGGTTGTATACTGAGACCCACTGCATAAACACTGAGTTGAAGAACCTTATGTGGAAGGGTGAAATAAATTTGCCTGCACTATTAAATTGTGTTGAAAGAGTTCACAGTAATTAACAGGGCCAATGAGAATTTAAATGGGTGATGATAACCATACACGTGGAATGAAATTCTATTGTCTAGCAACCTGAAGAGAGCTACTTTCACCTTTGCTTCACCTAAACTGTGTTTTATGAGGATTATTTAACCTCCTAGAATTAGCACAGAATTATTAATTTTGGGCTCCCCTGGTAGCTCAGATGGTAGAGAATCCACCTGACTTTGTGGGAGACCTGGCTCTGATCCCTGGTTGGGAAGATTCCTCTGGAGGAGGGCATGGCGACCCACTCCAGTGTTCTTGCCAGGAGAATCCCCATGGAAGAGGAGCCTGATGGGCTACAGTCCATGGGGTCACAAAGAGTCGGACACAACTGAGTGACTAAGCATACACATTAATTCTGTGACTGAGACACCTAGAATTTATGCAATTAACTTATTTTCCTACCCAATGTTTCAATTTTTTTCCTCCATAAAAGAGAAAAGAGATATCTGCGAATTTGAGCCTTGCTAATGAAGATCATGGCACCTGGCCCCATCACTTCATGGGAAATAGATGGGGAAACAGTGGAAACAGTGTCAGACTTTATTTTTGGGGGCTCCAAAATCGCTGCAGATGGTGATTGCAGCCATGAAATTAAAAGACATTTACTCCTTGGAAGGAAAGTTATGACCAACCTAGATAGCATATTCAAAAGCAGAGACATTACTTTGCCAACAAAGGTCTGTCTAGTCAAGGCTATGGTTTTTCCTGTGGTCATGTATGGATGTGAGAGTTGGACTGTGAAGAAGGCTGAGTGCCAAAGAATTGATGCTTTTGAACTGTGGTGTTGGAGAAGAGTCTTGAGAGTCCCTTGGACTGCAAGGAGATCCAACCAGTCTATTCTAAAGGAGATCAACCCTGGGTGTTCTTTGGAAGGACTGATGCTAAAGCTGAAACTCCAGTACTTTGGCCACCTCATGCGAAGAGTTGACTCATTGGAAAAGACTCTGATGCTGGGACGGATTGGGGGCAGGAGGAAAAGGGGATGACAGAGGATGAGATAGCTGGATGGCATCACTGACTTGATGGACATGAGTTTGAGTGAACTCTGGGAGATGGTGATGGACAGGGAGGCCTGGCGTGCAGCGATTCATGGGGTCACAAAGAGTCAGACACGGCTGAGGGACTGAACTAAACTGAATTGAGGGAGAAAGGGAACCCATCTCTTCCATTCTGAGTTAAATCACACAGAACTAATTCCATCCCACACTCAAACCAAAACATTAATAAACCCATCTATTGGTATTTCTTAAACTGTTATGGAGACACACATTTGTCTGAAAATTTGATGAACACTATGCACGACACCTTTACTGCCCCAAATTTGCATCTTCACATAGCTCAAGTCTCCAACTCCAGGAGCCAGGGACTCTTGAAGCTTATCGCTGAGCTGGAGTTGAGAATCTCTGCTCCAAGGAGAACATGCTCCAATACAAACAGATAAACATGCCAATGTTATCATTAAAAACAAAGTTAATGGAAAGATCAGGGAGAGGGTTTTATTCAGGTTATGATACTGCAGAGAAATTTCACTAATGAGATATGCCTCAAAGAAAAGGAAGGGCAGTCTGGAGTTTTGTATGGCGTCAAAGATACTCCTTGACCAAATTTGAATTAGGCTCCTCTGAGCCCTCTTCTTAGGGAGACTCTTGACCTTTGCCTCTGTTTGTTATTGTTGAGTCCAGTTTTGGTAAGAATCCTGCTAAGTCAGCGAAGCAGAATATCTCAACCTGGATATCAGAGCATCCTTGATATCTGATCAAGTTTCTCATCCCACCTTTGATGCATAATTCATTGTTTTGTTCTTAGCAAGAATACTGTTAGGCCAGTTTTCCCCATGAGTCCCTCTACCCTTGATATTTCCTCTTAGTAATTTTACATCTACTGATATTCTCACCGTGCTTGTTGGCTACAAATCTCCCTTTATCCTTGTTGGATTGGAGTTGAGCACAATCTCTCTTCCTTATCACAATCAAGTTGACTCCTATTGTGATAAAGTCTTATCTCAAAGTGTAAAAAAATTTTTTTCTTTAAAAATAGGCAGATAAACAAGGAGTCATCTGGAATATTTAGGGAGTCATGAGAAAGAGCGGACAGTGAGTCTTATTTGAGTCACATGGGGAGGGATTCTTTATCATTGACCATTTCCTGAAGCAAAAAATGGTGAGAGGAGTTTGGAAGGCAAGATGATGATGGGGAGATTTCTCAATGATTGTTCTTTTCTGGAAGGACAGGATTCGCGTACATTCGATACTTTCAATTTATGAAGTCTTTAAATTGTTCCTATGAGTATTCAACTTTCAATATTATAGATTTAGCCAAGTTTTATAGATTTAGCCAATCTGTGTAGAAATTATGTGGAGATTTTTTTTTTTTAAGTGTCATATGTTCTTCTCAAAACTATAATATAGTGACTACAGAGGAGAGATTTATAAGAAATTTGTTATGGTTTACAATGTCATGTCTTGCTTTACTAGAAAGGAAACTCCTGTCAGGGACAGACTCCTCAACTTTTTATTCTATAATTTTAATTTTATTTCTATAATTTTTATTTTTTTATTTTATTTCTTTTTATTTCTATAATTTTTCACTTTTCTCCATTTTATGTACGAGTTGACTTCCAAATGTCATAGTCTAAACACAGAGTATTAAAAGAAAACTGAATCCATAACTACATGGGCTAGAACCCCAACCTCCTATACCATGGGCATTTTCTTACAGAGTCCTGAAATTCCAAAGCCTACAAGTCTGTTCTTGAGTGTTTCAAACATCATGTCCTTCTTAATTCCCTTCATAGCTCTTTCTTTACAAGAAATGAGCATAAAAGCACAGCAATCTTTAGTATGGTTTGTAGTTTGTCAGGCTTAATATCAAAGAATTTTTAAAAGTCAAAATAAAGAACATAGTATGAACAGTTTACAAGCAAGATTTTAAATAACAGTTCACTATTATGGTCAGATACAGATGTATAGATTTTATGTCACAATGCCTCTTATCAACCTACATTCCAAATTCCATTTTTGAAAAGGAAGTCCTAGATCTTTTTTCCTCTTAACTTTGACTGTGTATGCATGCTCATGCATCCATAACAAATGAAAATCATTAGTGTAGGCACTGCAGGAAGTCCTATAGTAAAACAAGACATTGTTAGGTCTATAATTAACAATCTGACTTGGATGGGAGTTAAGAAAGTTAAAAAAGAAAAGCTCTTACAAGTCAGAGAGGCTTGGCTTACTGTTGCAGATAGAAAGAAAGAGAGAGAAGTAGGAGGAAGAGGAGATGGGAAGGAGGAGGAGGAAGAGGAAAGGAGGAAGGGAAGAAGGAAGGAAGAAGGGTGGATGCAGTCTTTACTGCAGAAATGCTCCCAGTGGGAGATATCAGAAGAATAAGCGATTGCCTTGGGGATGTTGCTCTCCTTGCCAACTATGGTGAACCTGGGCAATCACATTGCTTAAGATGAATCTGGATGGCAAGATGTCATTTGATTTCTTTGAAAATCTAGAAGGAAGCATTCTAATATGCAACGTATGAGAGAAGTAAATTATTTAAGATTATTTGAGATGTTTCCAAATAAACTTCAGATTTCTTTGAAATATGCAATTTAAAAAATCTTCTTAAAATTATAGACTTGAAGAATATTGAGGCTGTACAGGTTATCTATTACAAACAATTTTTTAACAACTTATTGCAATAGTTAATGGTTTAAAGCACCCAGCATTTTATTTGCTTACAGTCTGTGACTCAGCAATTTACAATGGTCTGAGCTGGTCAACTCTCTTACTGAGTGTCCTGGAGTGACTTACATGCTGCAGTCATTTTGTGGTCTTGTGAGGGATGCTGTCCTTCCTCTCTAGCACAATAGTCTTGGTTTCTTCACACGAATTAATGTGGGACCATGACTGTAACAACATACCACAGAGGCAATCTAGTTAAACCTCATTTTTCATGGATTTTGTATTTGTGAACTTGCCAACTTGTAAAAATTTGTTTGTAACCCCCAAATCAAAACTCACAGTGTTTTCGTGATCATTTGTGGACTGGTGCAGAACAGAGGAAAATTTGAGTCCCAGTTTAGGTTCAATAAGTCGATGAACTGTCTTTTCATTTCAGCTTATACTGTAAACAAGTGTGTTTTTTGGTAATATATTTAGTGTCATATCTTTCATATTTTTGTGTTTCACTGGTGATGTTGCTGTTTAACATGGTCCTCAATCACACAGCTGAAGCGCTGTCTGGCAATCCTAAATGCAAGAAGGCTGTGAGGTGCTTTATGGGAAAAATAGGTGCGCTAGAGAAACTTCATCCAGGCATGCATTATAATGTTGGCTGTGAGTTGAATGCTAATGAGCCAATAATACATATTCACTATGGTGTCTTTAATCATCAATCCACATTAAATAAGTTTATGTATTAACTGGCTGACAAAAAGGTTGTAGCTAGAGATTCACAAGAACCTAACCCTGTATTACTTCTAGGAGCAGTGACTCAGTATTTGCTAACCAGGTATTTGTAGAACTTTACAGAACATAACCACCATGAACAATGAGGATTTACAATACACAACAGTGTATTCGTTCCTATCTGGTGTAGAGTAGTGTGCCTATATTATTTCTAAGAAAAGTACAAATCATAAATTACTTTTGATAGATTAAGCAGTAATGAAAAAGATCAAGTGACAAGCCCAAAGTGAATTGAATTAGTTCAATTCCAAATCAATTTGATAAATATTTATGCGGCATTTACAAAATTGGGCAAGGTGATGTCACGTGTGGGTATTAGAGTAAGGACAACACTGAACACTTGGTTTATCCTAAAGAGGCTCAGAATCCAGTGACGGAAGTGAGGCAGTAGGGAATGTGATTTAGGCTAGAAAAGAAAGTTCACAAAGTATTAAGGAAGCCCAGAAATGAGAAATGCATTTGGCTGGTGAAACCAGAGCAGGATTCATGGAAGAGATGGTATTTATATATGGATGGTATTTTCATAAAGAAAGTTGAGGGGAAATGAAATTTCTGTATTAAAGAAAGGAACATCATGAACAAAAGATACGCTGAAATGGGGAGAGGAAGTCTGGAGCACTTGGGAGGGGTGACTATCATGAAGTCCTAGTGCAGTGGTTGCATCAAAAGTGGTAACAGTTACCACTTACTGAGCAGTTAATACCACCTTTTAAGCATGTCACATGTATTATTTCATTTTATTCTCACTAAAAAATGATGAAGTGCAGTATTGGTATCATTTCAGTACAGTATCATTGCAGAGGTGAAGGAACTGAGGCATAGACAATATAACTTGCCTAAAGTCACAGCACCCTTCCCTCACATAATCCTTTCCTATTTCTCTAATACGTCCAAGCTCATTCTTGACATTCTTGCCAAGGGCATTTGCACTTGCTAATCCCTCTTCTGGAATGTCTTTCCCCAGCTTTCAACCCAAGTGTCCACAGCTTGGACAGGCCTCCCCTATTTGGCCTATCAAATCTTGAAACTAATTATAGTGGTTTTTACTTATCCATTATATAGTTGTGTTTGTATATTCAGCCATTCATTTATTTATTTACTTATCTGTCTGTTTTATTCACCACTATATCCCCTGTACCCAAATAGCAATAGACATTTGTGGCACACAGTAGATTCCTGATGAATACTTACTGAAAGAATGTACAAGTTCTGTGAGAGCAGGAACCTTGTATTCTTGCTCACTTATGTGTTTCCAGCTCCCCAAATAATTTCTGGAGGACTATAAGGAGTTGACTAATATGATCAGTACGTAAGACAACAGTAAAGTAGTAGAGCCAAGACTGAAACCAATACCACTTTAATGGCAGAAAGTGAAGAGAAACAAAAGAGCCTCTTGATGAAGGTGATAAAGGAGAGTGAAAAGCTGGCTTAAAACTCAACGTTCAAAAAACTAAGATCATCACATCTGGTACCATCACTTCATGGCAAATATAAGGGGAAAAAGTGAAAACAGTGACAGATTTTATTTTCTTGGGCTCTAAAATCACTGTGGACAGTGACTGCAGCCCCAAAATTAAAAGATCCTTGCTCCTTGGAAGAAAAGCTTTGACAAGCCTAAACAGTGTATTAAAAAGCAGAGACATCACTTTTCTGACAAAGGTCCATTAGTCAAAGTTATGGTTTCTCCAGTAGTCATATAAGGATGTGAGAGAGTTGGACCATAAAGAAGGCTGATCACTGAAGAACTGATGCTTTCAAATTGTGGTGCTGGGGAAGACTTTGGAGAATCTCTTGGACAGCAAGGAGATTAAATCAGTTAATCCTAAAGGAAATCAACCCTGAATATTCATTGGAAGGACTGATGCTGGAGCTGAAGCTTCAAAACTTTGGCCACCTGATGTGAAGAGCCAACTCATTGGAAAAGACCCTGATGTTGAGAAAGATTGAGGGTGGGAGGAGAAAGGGGTGACAGAGGATGAGATGGTTGATTGGAATCACTGACTCAGTGAACATGAATCTGAGCAAACTTTGGGAGACATTTAAGGATAGGGAAGCCTGGTGTGTTGCAGTTCTTGGGGTTGCAAAGGGTCAGACACAACTTAGCTACTGGACAACAACAACTTCAGAGAGGAGTTGCATAAGGAAGCCAGAGAAGATGAGTTGGACCTGGATCATGAGGGGTTTTCAATTCCATAATTAATAAAGTCACCTGTAATACATAGACAACTGATAATTTCTGAGTAGAGATGTAATCTAATCAGAGCCATGCTTTGATCAAAAGTTCCCTTTGGCAGAGGTTGTATTAGATGTAATTGGAAAGAAGTTTCCACAAGAGGGTCAGGGAAAGGAGCAAACAGCATATTATCCTAAGAGCCAGATAAAGAGATAAAAGGGGCATTAGAACCCAAAAGAAGGGTGAGAATTCCACAGACATGAAGAGTTTTAATGCACAAACTGAGGATGAAAGGTAGAATAGGAGAGTAATAAAAGATAAACAAGAGGCTCTGGGCTTATCTGAATAACAGGCTCAACTTCAGCATTTACTGAAGTTGGGAAGATGAGGTCTTAAGAGAGTTTCAGGATCTGGAGGGGGATGCCTATTTGTGTTGCTAGTAGAACTCTTGGAAGAGAGAATCATTAGGAAGTAGGAAATTCAGGAGAAATTATGCTGGGGGCAGAGATTTGAGAACCATCTGTTGAGAGGCAGTTAGTGAGACCATGATTACAGATGATCTGCAAAATTGGAGCAATTGCAGAAGAGGATAAAGAGTACATGTATAAAGAATGCCTTCACTGAACAGAAGGAAGCAGGAGAATGTGAAATAGAGGCATCAAAGTAAAAGACAGCCAAAGAGTAGGAAAGTGTCAAGTTATTACAGTTTACCCAGGAAACATTGGATGAGCACAAGGTCTTTGAAAACCATAAAGAAGTGGGCTTAAGAATACTGGAATGAGAGGTCAGATTGCAACAGGTTGAGAAATATTTGGTGTCTAATAAAAAAAGATGGTATGGCAGCTCAACTGAGGAAGCTTCTTTAGGAAAGTGATTCCTTCAGAAGCAGGGTAGAAGATATATTTTGTGGTTTGAGGACAGAAGAGGATGAATAACATAATGGGTTTAATCAGATTTAGAAAGTGAAAAGTTGACATGAAGATTATAAATAACTCTATGTTTCTGATGAGAGCAATTCTGAAATGAGTGATCATGAAACTGAGGCTGGGGTAGGAAGATCAGTAATTCTTGATGGATGGGATAGTCTGAAAGAACTGAAAGAGACCCAGATCAAAGGCACACTGGGGATAAGGAGTAGACTCAGTGAGATCAAGAAAAAGAAATAAAAACTATAAGCCTGAGGGTTGATTCAGAGAGGACACTTCTTAGGTTTTGATTTTGGAAGTAGAGTAATTCCAGGTATGTTGATGTGCATATAAAATAAGATAGAGATGACAGACACTAGATTGAAGAACTTGAGACCAGGGTTTAGGGAAGGTTACAACATACAGGGTGAAGTCATTAAGACCATTAGTAAAGGACAACAACTGAAAGAGAATTGAGGAGAGCATCATAGGCCAAAAGTGATCAACACTGAATCCAAAAGATTTTACAGTGGCTGATTGTAATGAATGAGTTCAGGCATGATAGCTCACAAGCTTTACAAGGCAGTTAATAGGAGCAAGTGAGAGGAATGAAAATAATAACAACTTATAACTTCTTTTTGTGCTTCATATTTATAATACATCTGTGGAATACATAGCTCAAGCTAGGTACTTCTGCACCTAATTGGGTACTAGGCTAAGTACTTATGTACCTAACTTCTGCAGGGAGTATGGGAATGTCATATTTGTGGAACTCTGGAAAGCTATATGACTATTAGCTTAGCTGGATTCTTATAAAATTGTGTTCAGTGAATTGAACTTTAATATTATAAACATGGTCACCACAACTATACAAGGTACCATAAAATATTTTAAAATATATTCTCTAATAAATACTTGTTTAATTTCTTCTGATTCTCATAAGAATCCCACAAATACTACTCCTTTTAAGTTTTCAAAAATTTTATTGGAGTATAGTTTATTTACAATACTGTGGCCATTTCAGGTGTATAGCGAAGTGATTCAGTTATACCTATACATACATTTATTCTTTTTCAGATTCTCTTCTCATATAGGTTACCACAGAACACTGAGTAGTTTCCCACTCTTCTTTGTAAAATGAAGCAGGATAAGACGTTGTTAAAAACTTCAGAAATCACTCAGCTCATTAATCACATAGAGCACCAAGTTTTGAAACCAGTTCTATTGACCGTAGACTCTACTTTCCTTCTACATTAGAAAAATAGAGTGCACAAACGGAAGTTTCTCTATGCCCAAACATATCACATCTATAGAGAAAATAAAAGCCACTCTTTCCTGTCAAAGTAAGTAAAGCAGATATGAAAACAAGTTATCCAGAGATGGAAATGAGGAAATACAGAGAAGCATGGGAAAAATTCCTACTCTTTACTTATAGAAGTAATGCTTGAGCTTTAGAACTCAAGCATGGAGTTTGTGGTGTTCCTATGTTGCTTCTAAGTCAAGTTTCTAGGTAGATTTTAGAGAGTGGCCTGAGCTGGTAGAAGAGTCTAAATAAGTAATATCCCCTCCTTTCCTCTGGGAATTCTCATCTTCCAGGGGGAGGTCTCCAGGAGACCTCATTAATGGACTAAAAATAAAACTACCATATGATCTAGCAATCCCACTACTAGGCATATACATATACCCAGAGAAAGCCATAAATCAAAAAGACACATGCACCCCAATGTTCATTACAGCACTATTTACAATAGCCAGGACATGGAAACAAGCTAAATGTCCATCAACAGAGGAATGGATAAAGAAGTTGTTGTACACATATGCAATGGAATATTACTCAGTCATAAAAAGGAACAAAACTGGATCATTTGTAGAGATGTAGATGGTTCTAGAGACATCATACACAGTGAAGTAAGTCAGAAAGAGAAAAAAAATCACATAATAGTGCATATATGTGGATTTAGAAGGATGGTACAGATAATATTATTTGCAAAACAGAAATAGAAGAAACACAGATGTAGAGAACAAATATATGGACACCAAGAGGGGAAAGGAGGAGTGGGGTGAATTGGGAAATTGGGATTGACATATATACACTATTGATACTATGTGTAAAATAGAAAAATCATGAGAACATATTGTATGGCTCAGGAAACTCTACTCAGTTCTCTCTGGTGACCTAAATGGGAAGGAAATCCAAAGAAGAGGGGAAATCCAAAGAAGCTGATTCCCTTTTTTGTACAGTAGAAACTAACACAACATTGTTAAGCAACTATACTCCAATAAAAATTAATTAGAAAAAAAGAACCCCTATACCCTACTCAATGGGGTATAGGGTTCTGAGATGTATACTGCTTCTTATCAGCATGAAGTATAAAGGCTATATGAATTATTATAATTATAATCAAATATGAGGAATTATAGAGAATAACAGGCATGTATTCATTCATTTGCCATATCAGATGTGTAATACTGCTGCTGCTACTGCTGCTAAGTCGCTTCAGTTGTGTCCGACTCTGTGCGACCCCAGACGGCAACCCACCAAGCTCACCCGTCCCTGGGATTCTCCAGGCAAGAACACTGGAGTGGATTGCCATTTCCTTCTCCAATGCATGAAAGTGAAAAGTGAAAGTGAAGTCGCTCAATCGTGTCCAACTCCTAGCAACCCCATGGACTGTAGCCTACCAGGGTCCTTCGTCCATGGGATTTTCCAGGCAAGAGTACTGGAGTGGGGTGCCATTGCCTTCTCCAAGATGTGTAATACTACAGGAGTTGAAAATTCCTGTATACTTGTTTTCTATCACACTGCTATTCTTTATCCATTGCTGGAATTGGTGTCTATAATTTTCTAGAATGTCTTCATTTTTCAAGTATACAATCATAAACTATAGTATGTTGTTTACCTTTTAAAATTTATATGAAAATTGTTTCATATTAAACATATTCTTTACAAAGAGTTTTTAAAGTAATATTTATACATATCATAATCTGTAAACCTTGTTTGTTTATTTTATCTGTTTAGGCTTGTTGAGAAGGCAATGGCACCCAACTCCAGTACTCTTGCCTGGAAAATCCCATGGACGGAGGAGCCTGGAAGGCTGCAGTCCATGGGGTCGATGAGGGTCGGACACGACTGAGTGACTTCACTTTCACTTTTCACTTTCATGCATTGGAGAAGGAAATGGCAACCCACTCCAGTGTTCTTGCCTGGAGAATCCCAGGGATGGGGGAGCCTGGTGGGCTGCCGTCTATAGGGTCACACAGAGTCAGACACGACTAAAGCGACTTAGCAGCAGCAGGCTTGTTTATTATTTAGTGCAGTGGTTTTTTTTGAATGATTATATCACATTTTTGTTTTTCCAGTCTCCTGTTGATGGATGTTTAGGTTGTTTACAATTTTTTTCACTATTTAAACAGTTTGGTGGTAAGCATTTTTTTTGCATTTGCTCTTAAACATATGTGAGAAGACAAATTTAGGGCTAGAATTCATGGGTTGAGTGCATAAATTCAGTTTGTTAGGTATGAATTAGATGCTTATCAAAGTGGTTGTCCCAAAGGTATATCCCCTTCAGTAATGCCTGAGAGTCTCTATCGCCAACATATTATTGTCAGAATTTTCAAAAACTTTATCAGTCAAGTGGGTATAAAATGTTAACTCCTCAATTACTAGCAGAGTTGACTTTTTCATTGCGTGTCCACCTGCCATTGGAATTCTCTAATTTTCATTAGGAATCTACTAGTGATTTTTGACTCCTGACCTAGATATGACTCTGATCACAGTTATTATTATAATGAATTATTTATATGAATAAAAGTAGCAGCAAATTACACATTATACATTACAAAAAACACTGATGTTGAATGAGGCTCAAGGTGGTTCCTCTGCAGGTCAATATTATCACCAAGGTTAATTCTAAGGAAAATTGTTTTAGAAGATAAGTGATTACTTTCCATCACATGTTTTCTACAATCACCATGATTTTTTTTCTTAATGGAATATAAAACAATAGTATGTCACTTTATGATTGGTCTCAGACACAGGCCAAAGATAACTTTTCTTCTCTGCTAGAGCAATGCTAAAATAGAAAATATAATAAAATTAAATTAACAATGTAAGATTATAAAATGGACTCTGAATGAGTTGAAGGGTGAAAAACAATTGAATCACTGTAAAGACTTGTTTTGAACTGTAAAGCAGAGAAAAGTTTCTCATGAAATCTGGCAAAGTTTTTCAACTTTCTTCTCAAAGCTTGATATTTATTCATGATTTGCTTTTCTTATTTATTTCCATTTTTTAACTTGGAGAGCTTATTCTTCTTTATGACTAATATATTCCATTCTCATTTGTCAAGAGCAGACAGGCGCACCAGCCATTCATTGATGGTAAAAGATTTCATAGAATGTGATATCAGCCACTTAAAATAATTTATGCTGTTGCAAATCTCCTGTGTGAGTAATTTTAGAAGAACTGTGTCATCCAATATGAATGAAGAATTTGACTGAGCTGGCTTTTGAAGTGCTAGTATTCATTCCTTCACCAAGACTATTTTAGGCTGTTTGAGCATCTATCCAGTGTCAACAAAACTTCTAAAGTGGGCTTGCTGCTGCTGCTGCTGCTGCTAAGTCGCTTCAGTCGTGTCCGACTCTGTGCGACCCCATAGACGGCAGCCCACCAGGCTCCCCTATCCCTGGGATTCTCCAGGCAAGAACACTGGAGTGGGTTGCCATTTCCTTCTCCAATGCATGAAAGTGAAAAGTGAAAGTGAAGTCGCTCAGTTGTGTCCAACTCTTAGCGACCCCATGGACTGCAGCCTTCCAGGCTCCTCAGCCCATGGAATTTTCCAGGCAATGGGGTGCCATTGCCTTCTCCCAAAGTGGGCTTATTCCCTATAAATAAGCTGCTATATTGACCTAAAGAAATTCCAAAAACTAAGTTGATCAGTTTATTGAAATCCATGAGGAATACAAATTAATGGTTATTTTACGGACATGACTGATTCTTTTATTCTTATGCTAATTTATAGAAATAGAGAAATTCAATATCTTATGGTGCATTAAAGTGTATTAACTTTCTACTGATTCAGGGTATACCTTGTTTACTTATCCATCTCTTAATTTTGTCCATTGACCTAGTTTAGTCTTTTGGACTGGCTATTGCACAGTAAATAAATTAATTTACAGTGATGTTTCCTAAACACTTTAAAAACAGAATTGAGTTATCTACAAGCAACTTTTAGAATTAATATGAGAGTTTAACGAGGTTGTTGGATATTGAACCAACTTATACAAAGCAACAGCAATAAGTAATTATAAAATAGATGAAAAAAGCATTCATTTTCACTGGAAACATATACTATAAAGTACTCAAGACTCAATCTTACAAAATATCCATGAGCTTTTTAAAGAAACAAAGTTGGAGAAATTATGGTAATTATAAGTTAAAGATAATAGGTCAAGTATCTTATAATATAGAGTCAATTTCATAAACAAGAAGATGGAGAAAATTTATACATAATATAAACAGTTCCATGTGTAAAATGAAGCAATGCTATTCTTGATGACTCAGAAATGAACTACACTTATATGAGCCAAAGGTAATTTTAGTACTATATTTAGCAGCTACAGTTGATACAGAGCAGTTCTGTATATCTGTATATCTGCTTACTTTTAGATTTCCAGCTTACTTTTAGAATTAGGTCTGGCTAAAAATGACAGGGTATACAAAATTACAGTAGCTTAAATTCACAGATACTTAGTTTTCCCTTCCTTAAATGCAACTTACAATTTAGCATTCCTAAAATGATATGACAGCTCTACAATTATCAATGAACCATGTTATTTCTATCTTGTAATTCTTCTATATTGAACATGTGGGATTTTCACCTCCTAGTTTAAGATGGCTGCTTGAGCTCCAACCATTATGTTGGTATTCCATCCAGCAAAAATGAGGAAAGCTAAATAAGAGTGTACCCATTTCTTTTAGGGATCTCTACAGAAGTCACACCATGATATTTTCAGTTACATACCATTGAGTACATGTTCTATGACCCTATGTTGCTATAAGGGAAGCTAAGAAGTGTAGTCTTTACTTAGCACAGACATATGCCTAGCTAAAACAGGCTTCCGTTCACAAAAAAAGGAAGTAAAGAACAGATATGTGGGGACTTTTACAAGTCTCAACAACAACACTGATTAGCTCTCTACCATTACAGAGAAATTCTGTAAGGATTGCAGAAAAAATAAGGGTTGGAGAAGATACTACTATTGATGTGGCTGGTCTTTAGGTAAGAGATCAATTTGGGGGAAAGGGTTTCTTAAATTTACTAATAAAAATATGAGTTAACCCAACATCTGGTACTTGAATACTTCCCTGGCCGTTTGAAAGTAAAAGTCACTCAGTTGTGTCCAACTCTTTGTGGCCCCATGGACTATACAGTTCATGGAATTCTCCAGGCCAGAATACTGGAATGGATAGCCTTTCCCTTCTCCAAGGGATCTTCCTAACCCAGGGATCAAACCCAGGTCTCCCTCATTGCATGTGGATTCTTTACCAGCCGAGCCACAAGGGAAGCTCAAAAAGACTGGACTGGGTTGCCTATACCTTCTCCAGCAGATATTCCTGACTCAGGAATCGAACCGGGGTCTCCTGCAGGCAGATTCTTTACCAACTGAGCTATCAGGGAAGTCTGAATTCATGGTCATATTTGGCATTAAAGCGGCAGTTAATAACTATTTTTTCAAATTGTGTTTTCAAAACACAATTGAAATTCTCATTTCCCATGATATAAGGAGTGCTTCTAAATCCAAATTTCTCTAGACATTCTCCAAAAACAATACAGTTTCCCAAGGAGAACAGAGAAAATTACTCAGGATATATGGCTATAATCTGACTAGAGACAGAGAATGCCACAACCACAATTTACACGTAAGTAGGGAAATAGTTCCAGACCAGCGACAGAGCCCATGCTGCAACTGAGAGTCATGTGAATGCTGCAAGGAAGAGAGAAGGAGGTGACAGGGGCATAGGGCTGACAGAACACAAATATTACTAACTCTGGACAAAAGGAGTCTCACCGTAAGAGGGGGAATATTGAGGACAGGACCAACACTTGATAGCTCACAGCACTGAAGGTAAGGAGATTGAAAGTATATACAAGACTAGAGGCTGGAGTCTCATTAAGACACTATCTGCAGATGAGGAGCAACCTTGAAGGTTTGCTGATGAAGAGAAAAAAGGGAAAAAAACAATGAAAATCAAGAGTCTTACCAAAATATAAAAGAATCACAAAGTAAGAAGATACACTGAAACTTTCTATAAAGAACAAAAGAAAGCACTATTGATTTTAGAAACTGTGCTTCCCCGACTGACAGAAAAAAGCTCTCTTCAGCTCAGCCACCCACACCACTATTTCTCTGGCCCGGAAAAATAGAAGACATTTTGCAATGAACTGGAGTGGGTTGCCATTTCCTTCTCCATCGCAATGAACAGAAGATGGCAATCAAAGCTAATAAAAGAAGAAAACAGAAATGTGAATCATACAATGTCAGCTGATAAACAGTCTCCCCAAAACCCACCATGAAGCAGAAGAAAACAGTAAGAAAATTCCCCAGCCCGAGTTAAGTATTATTTCACATTTTCAGATGTCAAAATAGAGTATGAGTTAGAAATCAAGATATTTAGAACATAAATCAACAAGAAGAGAGAAAAAGAGAGAGAAGGAGACAAAAATGGGGGAGGGAGAAAGGAAGAGGGAATAAACCAGACAGAGAACAGATGTGAAAATTTGTGAAATATTGATGAGTTTGCTTGTACTTAACTTTGAACTTTTGCTGTAGATGTGAAATTTTAAGATACACACATAGACATAAAGCATTTCATTTCTGGTACGTGCCAACCACTGCTGGTGCTACAGGGTATCGTCCTCCTAAAGCTCAGAAACCGATGGGGAGATAAACATACTTGCATTAATCAATTAAACAGACAAGTAAAAGTACCTTTATGGACTAAAGGAAAATGCCAGATCCTGAAGAAGAGTATAAAGTATATAGGGATGGGTGTCTATATTGGGAAGTTAGGTACAGCTTTCATGAAGAAGCACTATTTGAGATGAGACCTGAGAAGTGGGTAGGACTTAAGCAGACAATAATGAAGGGAGATGAATTTCAGGCAGAAAGAATAGCATTGTTGCATATTTTGCATCAGGCAAAAGGTCAAAAAAGATTTTATGTATGTAATCAATTTTTTCACACCTACTCTTCCTCTGATGCAGACATCTGCCACCGGGAGGTTGAGTTAGGAAGTGGGTATGGAGGATGTTGGTGTAGGTTTGGGGGTAGGATTTCTATTTTATTTTTTATCCTTTACTGTTAGGCATTTGAATTAATGAGCACATATATCTTTTACAAGAACAAGTGAAAATTAAGAAGAGTTTTACAGAAGGAAGATTGTTGGATGTCTTTCGTTTGCCCTGAGGACCTCTCTTCACTCTGCTCCACCGGGTTGTGCCTCTGAGAGCCCGACGTGCACAGGTGTCATTAGTGGGCTCTCACTGCCTTCCGGCTACTGGTTGAGCTTGGCCAACGGGAGACCTAGGAAGGAGGTCAGAGGTGGGAGCACATGAACACAGGGTATTTATTCTTCAAGGTCCTCCTTGGAAGGTCTGCATGTTCAGCTGTCTCTCTCTGAAGAAGACAGGCATCATGTATCAGGTAACCTCTCTACATATCTCTCTCTGAGCTCTGATCACCTTCCCTTCCCTTGTCTCTTCGGTCATGGTGGGCTGAATGACAGCCCCCAAAGATAACCTTCTTCCCTGGAACCCATGACCATTGCCTTGTACCTTAAAAGGGACTTCGTACACTATTGATACTATGTATAAAATAAATAACTAATGGGGACATACTGTATAACACAGAGAACTTTACTCTATGCTCTGTGGTGACCTAACTGGGAAAGAAATTTAAAAATAGAGAGGATATATACACATGTATAACTGACTGACTTTGCTGTACCATAGAAACTATGGAAACCTGGAAACAGGGAGAAAAGAAGATATGATGTGAGGACCTGATCCAAGGAATGCAGGTGGCCTCTAAAGGCCAGAAAAAGCCAGAACAAGGATTCTCTCCTAGAACCTCCAGAAGCAACTCGTCTCTGTCGACCTCATGACTTAGCATGATGATATTGTATTTCTGACTCCTTGACCATGGAGAAGGCAATGGCACCCCACTCCAGTACTCTTGCCTGGAAAATCCCATGGATGGAGGAGCATGGTAGGCTGCAGTCCATGGGGCCGCTGAGAGTCAGACACGACTGAATGACTTCACTTTCACTTTTCATGCATTGGAGAAGGAAATGGCAACCCACTCCAGTGTTCTTGCCTGGAGAATCCCAGGGATGGGGGAGCCTGGTGGGCTGCTGTCTATGGGGTCACACAGAGTCGGACACGACTGAAGTGACTTAGCAGCAGCAGCAGACCTGTATGATAATAAATTCATGTTATTTTAAGCCACTAAATTGGTGGTAATTTGTTACAGCAACAGTAGTATACTAATACCCAGGCTTAGGGTAATAAAGGCTCTCTACTGGCTTCAATAGCCCAGGGTAGCACATTCTCCCTTGTTGGTGATCTTAAACTTTGTCCACATTTTATAAGTAATCTTTATGTTAAACTATCTTGATTTACCCAGTTCAAATGTGCCATATATTTTCTGTGAGAAACCTCTATGAATTTCCTTTTTCTTCACTTTTAAAAGTGGGTATGATCATTAATAATACCTATCACCCAAGATGGCTGTGAGGGCAAATGAGTTGATGAGGTAAGCACATGATTTAAAGTTGTAAAGTAATGTAGATTTTTCAACTGAAAATGTTTTGCATGCTTCATACTGTTGGGTGCCACTTGCTTGGATAGTCACCTGGAATAGATAATCAAGCTAGAGTGAATAGATATAAAGGTGTCATTTGCTCATATTAGGCCCAGATCCAAATCACAAGAATAGATTTGATTAAGACTCTCAGGACAAACCTCAAAAGGCAAATTAATCTGATGATGTGGGAAAGAAATCAAGCCCAAGCGCAGAAAACAGCAGCTGATTTAACTAATGCTTGACACTAAGAACCTCTTGAGTGACCAAAAGGATCGTATTCTGCCACTGGTGATGGTTTGCTTATGTCTCTGGGTTTCTTCCATGCTGTCTCTTTATCCAGAATGCCCTTGTTTTCTTCTCTGCTCCGAATTCCTATTTGCCACCTCCTCCTGGAAGCCATCCATGATCCATAGGTTGAATTAGGTGTCCACTTGCAATGTTCTATTAGTCTTCCTGTGATTATCTCCACTTTGCTGATCAAATACTGGAACTATTACTTTACCTGTTTCTCCCCAGTACATTGTGAATTCTTTCCTTTCAGAATAAAACTATGTCCATTATCTCCCATGTCCTTAACACCTAACATGGTGTCTGGTTCATAGTAAAGTCTCAGTAAATAATTTTTTATTGTGGTAAAAGTCATACAATATAAAACATACTATTTTAACTATATTTAACTGTACAGTTCGGAGCACTAAGTACATTCACATTGTTGGGCAACTCTTACCATCATCCATCTCCTGAATTTTTCACCTGCCTAAACTGAAACCCTTTCCACACCCCTGGAGGGTGGGTAGTTAGTGTTTAATGTGGAAAGGGTTTCAGTTTAGGCAGGTGAAAAATTCAGGAGATGGATGATGGTAAGAGTTGCCCAACAATGTGAATTTGACTGTTCTAGGTGCCTTGTATCATGGAGAAGGCGATGGCACCCAACTCCAGTAGTCTTGCCTGGAAAATCGCATGGACGGAGGAGCCTAGTAGGCTGCAGTCCATGGGGTCGCTAAGAGTTGGGCACGAATGAGCAACTTCACTTTCACTCTTCACTTTCCTGCATTGGAGAAGGAAATGGCAACCCACTCCAGTGTTCTTGCCTGGAGAATCCCAGGGACGGGGGAGCCTGATGGGCTGCCGTCTATGGGGTTGCACAGAGTCGGACACGACTGAATCGACTTAGCAGCAGCAGCAGCAGCAGGTGCCTTGTATAAGTGCAATCAAATGGTATTTGTCTGCATCTAAAGTATATTGGAATGCATTTTTAAGGTTAACTTAATATATGTCCTATGAACAAATCGTATTGATACCTTCTTTTTTCCCTTGTGCTATACTGTAGGTTCTCAATATTTATTTTATTCATAGTAGTGTGTATATGTTAATCCCAATTTATCCAACCCCCCTTACCCCATTTGTGCCCATGCATTTATTCCCTATGTCTTTGTCTCTGTTTCTGCTTTGCAAATAGATTCAATAAATATTTAATAAATTCTTTGTGAGTGAATATTAAGCAACATCTAAAGTTAAATCTGTATCATTTTTGTATAAATAAGTATTTACACAATAAGCATCACTATTCCCAGTATTAAATTTTATCCATTCAGGAGTTGACATTAACAGTTTTTAATTGCCCCAAGTAGTCTTATTCAATAGAACAAAAATAATACTGGGGAAATGCCACATTATAAAAATAGTTATCTTAAATGGAACAGCCCGACATCAGAATCAAACAAATGTTCATATGAAATCTAAAATCTGTAGATCCCTGAGAGACTCCCCTTCCACTATCTAAATTTAATGTGGATAATTTGTCATTCTATAAATACATTCCAGCTTTGGTTCATTCACATGTTTTACAGGCTCTGTGTATATCTCAGCTCTTGGCTTTAGTGAATGTTCGAGCTAGAAGGTTGAATAACTTGCATAGATTTTCTACTGGAATTAAGTGGGCCAAAAATCTGGAGCACATAGTTAATATGCAGTATTTCTTAGACAAGAGTGACAGGATTTTTAAGTGTTTTATCAGGAGTTCTGCATTCTATCCTTCCTGGTTTATACTTAGTGGCACATCAATTGAGTACTAGTTTAAATGGGTACGGTAAACACCATTAATGGACCTGGAAAAAAGTAGTTAACTAGACTTTGATCCACTTCTGTGATGCCATCAGCAGGAAATTATGCTTATTTTGAAAGACAATGCTTTGCTCTTACTTAATATGACTGCAAACTTTGGACTGTAAAGCTGTGTACACAACCAGTAAGGAAGGCATAGTGTAGTTACAGAGGCTGCAAGGGGTACCAGGAAAGCATATTTATGTATATATACATCTCTACACATGTGACTGATGATTGTCCTATGAAATTGAGGCAGAAGATAGACAGGCTCTCTCAGGGTAAAGTGATTGGGGATTCATTTCCTACCAACTGAAACTCCAAGTTGAGAGTTGAAGGCCAATTAAGGAAAGAGTCTGGGCCCTGCCCAGACCACATATTTCTTATTCTTAAAGTCAGGAGATCTCCCCAACCGCACATATGCAGAAAAACTCCTTGGAAGCCAAAGAAGAGTTATGTCAAGAGATGTTCCCTACCCATATGCCTTTCTGGTAAATCCATCTCGGCTGAGAGATGCGTGCACACACATGGGAGGATCCTGAGATATACCAAATATGGATTGCAAACCAGGCAAGCCAAAATGATTGGCCAAAGGAAACCTGGAAAGAAGTACTCCATAAAAGTAATTCAAACTGCCATAACAGCACAACTCAGGGACTCGCCCTCTGAGTCTGCCTGTGTGTCTATCTACACGTACTATACTTTTTTCCCTCCTTGGACTGCAAGGAGATCCAACCAGTCCATTCTAAAGGAGATCAGTCCTGGGTGTTCTTTGGAAGGAATGATACTAAAGCTTAAACTCCAGTACTTTGGCCACCTCATGTGAAGAGTTGACTCATTGGAAAAAACTGATTCTGGGAGGGATTAGGGGCAGGAAGAGAAGGGGATGACAGAAGATGAGATGGCTGGATGGCATTACCGATTCGATGGATGTGAGTTTGAGTGAACTCCGGGAGTTGGTCTTGGACAGGGAGGCCTGGCGTGCTGCAATTCGTGGGGTTGCAGAGTCAGACAGGACTGAGTGGCTGAACTGAGCTGACCTGAATAGATACTTTACTTGCTTCCCTACTTTTCAGTTTGTGGAAATTCTTTTCTGCAAAACCAAAGGGCCAAAGGCCTTTGTCACTGACCACTGGTCTAGTGGCTAGTGTCTGCTGCTTTCACTGCTGTGACCCAGCCCAGTCTCTGGCTAGGAACCCAAGTCCCACTCTAAACCACTGCAGGCCAAGGTCTTACTAGTCACAAAATTGAACACATTTGTCACTGAAATGCCTTTTTTTAAAATCAGTAAAGAATTTATTTTATTTACTGGGGTCTTTCAATACCATTCATTTACTGGATCATTTCTGATTCATTTAGCTAACACTTTTTTTGTTCATCTACTACAGACCCATTACTCTCAAGTGAGAAGATAAAAAGCAAATGAGCCTTGCCATTGTAAATTTCATGGTTTACTAGGGGAGACTGACAGATATGTCAAAAATTGTGCAATGAGATGAATACTATGATGGTATCGTGAATGTTACATGGTATAGAAATAGTCTAATGAAGGGAGTGGCAGGAGGTGTTGTTAACTTAGAAACAATGGATTACTGAACAACTTGGAATATAGAATCAAAGTTGACTCCAAATGCATAAAATATGAGGTTAGACTTAATAGCTCTGGACATTTTCTTTCTTTAGTGAAAAGAGTTGCAGCTGTCAGGTTATAAAGTATCCAGGGATATTTCAGTTAAGGGAGGAAATGGAGAGGTCTAAAAATATAACAAATGCTGTCAAAGTTTCGATGGTGGTCAACTCTGTCTGTGGTCTGAAGTGAGGTCTGAATAACTGATGGGACACGCAGGCAAGCCTGAGCAATGTTATCCTTGCTTTCAGGACAGTTACATCTGAGGAGATAGGAGGTGTCAATATCGAGTCAGTTCCTCAACTCTTAATAAGGTATAACATGGATGGTACCAAGAGCTTAGCAAAGTAGTTGGTCTTAAGCCATGAGGTCATGATTGCCTCCCCAGAATGGACCTATCTTGATGGTAGATATGAAAGTGCCACAAGAATATAAAGCATACCCAGAAAAGAGCTGGAGGCAAATCCAAGTTTTTTATGGGATTACGACTGTGTCAACTCTCACTCAAGTACTACTTTGACCTCTCCGTGTGGTCCCTAAATCCTTTCATACCCTTTCTCTCTTTTAGTGGCTGACATTCACCTGAACCTTAGAGCTATACATTTTTTGGTATTTTAAGCATTTTATTGAGATACAACATACATACCATACAATTCATTTATTTAAGTGTACAGTTCAATAAGTGTTTGCATATGACATTATTAATTAAAAAAATCAGATCAGGAATAAACTTTTAAAAATAGAGGCAGTATGGTCAATGATAAAAAATATTTGTGTGGGAAAACTATACATCCAATCCAAGGGGACATAAAAAAGTGATATGAACTCTCTAGGGTTAAAACCAAAGAAAATTCCAAAGCCTTAATTGTCTTGCTCCTTAATTTTGAAGCTAAAACAGTGATTGGTGATGGATATTAACATTTATAATATGAATTAAAATGTTTGGAGTGACAAAAATTATGTAAGATTGTACATTACATAAAATTTATCATTTGAAGAATTTAAAGTGTATACTTCAGTGACAATAAAATTGTATTCATAATTTTGTGTAACCATCACCACTATTTCTAAAAATTTTAAATAATCCCAAATAGAAACTCTACTCATTAAGCATTAAGTCTGCATTCCTCACTGCCCACTCTCTTCAGCCTCTGATGACTTCTAATGTACTTTCTATCTCTATATTTGCCTAATGTAGAAATCAAATTATATAATATCTTGTCTTTCTTTGCCTTGGTTATTTAGCATAATGTTTTCAAAGCTCATAATGTTGTTGCATGCACTAGAACTTCATTTCTTTCTATGGCTGAATAATATTCCATGGTTTGTATATACCATATTTTATCTTTTAATGGATACTTGGGTTGTTTTTATCTTTTGGACTTTGTGAATAATATTTTATGAATGTTGTTGTACAAATCAGAACAATCCATTTTTATAGCCATTATCCAATTACTTACGTACATGTATAGATTTCACAGGTTATGCATGTGTGCATGCTTAGTCGTGGCCAAGTCTGCAACCCCATGGACTGTAGCCTGCCAGAGTCACCAGGGAAGTCTAAGAACACTGGAGAGGTAGCCTATCACTTCTCCAGGGGATCTTCCCAACCCAGGAATTGAACCGAGGTCCCCTGCATTGCAGGCGGGTTCTTTACCAGCTGAACTACCAGGGAAGCCCAACAGGTTAAGTTAAGTAACTCTCTCAAGGTCCTTGAAGAGGCATAGCCAGGAAAAGTATCTGAAGACTGTCTCTCTATTGCACTCCATTTTCTCAACCTGATTGACCTCTTTTTAGGTTAAATACACAATTAAATTTACCTGGGTAAGCTTTGGGGCAAAATGGGTTAGAGTGCCATGTGTTATAGAGATGTGACCTATAGTAGAAAGCTGCTTAAGTGCACTTTAATATCTGGCCAAGTAGGTGAAGAGAGACCCCTTCTAAATCAATGTGTAAAACAGGCTGCTGTGAAAACTTTCATAATGTAAAAATACTACACATTTGAAATCACAGGATCAAAGCATCAGCAAAATACTTTCAATAACTGCATATCCAGATTTTATAAAACAAAGGTTGGCTGCTAGCCAGTTCTTAGTCAGCTGTTGTTATTGTTTAGTCGCTAAGTCGTGTCTGAATCTTTTGTGACCCCATAGACTGTAGCCTGCTAGACTCCTCTGTCCATGGGATTTTCCAGGCAAGAATACTGGAGTGGGTAGCCATTTCCTTCTCCAGGAGACTTCCTGACTGGAAATCAAACCCATGTCTCCGCATTGACAGACGAGTTCTTTACCACTGAGCCACCTGGGAAGCTCTTAGAAGTATGTAGAGCCTAAAAAGCATTAAGAGTATGAGAACTGTGAAAGCTCATACAATTTAGAAATACACTTGCTTTTCTCACTTGTATAAGATGCAGAATATTATGCCAAAAGTAAATGATAGCAACTAACTTTGGGAGAATCATTATCTTGGCATAGCTTTTTATTCCTATTACCTAATCAGGGTTCACATATTAATAAGTAAACAAACTCACAAGCTGGCCTTTTAAAGAAAAGAGAGAGAAAAAATTCACAAGTTACTGTAATGCCATATTAACATCAAGTTAATGGGTTGCCTATGTAGATAAATGATTTAAACTTACATGGGCTTTGTGCAAATTGTGTCAGGATGCAACAAATTTTGGCATGTCCTGTCAAAAAAATTGGTATATTCTAGTGAATTCTAATCAACTCTATTAAAACCTTGTTCCTCCTTTCCCTGTCAAGAAAGAGTTAGGTTTGAATTCATCTCAAAGAATCATAGGTTGCTGGGAAGATGGAAAATCAACTCACAGAAGATGTTGTCATGGTGGCTTAATGCCATTCAGGCTTCTGAATAGAATTTTAAATTCCGAACACTTTTTGTTCTGTTGTAACCTGAGAAGTACATATATAGAAATTACAATTCAATAAACTAAAATCTATTCTCTTAGTGAACTAAAATGTGGACTATTTGGCCCTGTGTTAAAATGTTTGTGTGTTTGGTTGTAAGTTAGACTGTATGGGTGGTATATTTACTCTTCATTAGCTCTGTAGCTTTGGGTAAGTAACCCCAATCCTTCAGGTTCCTCAGTTAAATGAGAAAAATAATAAAAACCTAGATCTTTGGTGTTGTAAACATTATGCTTTGTACGTATGCGTTCATGCTAAGACACTTCAGTCATATCTGACGCTGTAACCCTATGGACTGTAGCCAGCCAGGCTCCTCTGTCCATGGGATTCTCTAGGCAAGAATACTGGAGTGGGTTGCCATGCCCTCCTCCAGGGGATCTTCCCGACCCAGGGATCGAACTCACATCTCTTATGTCTCCTGCATTGACAGATGGGTTCTTTACAACTAGCACTACCTGGGAAGTACCCAGGAAGCAGTAAAAACAAGGTTTGCTCCTTTGTTTTTCAGCGGTAATATTCACTGAAGATGCACCTGAAAATAAGGATTAAATCAATGTATTTTAGATGTCTTTTTGGTCATGGTCTTTAAGCATAGTTGTAAAAGTTGAACGGGACTAGATATATCTTTGAAAGACATGTGAGATCATTGTGTATTTAAAAGGGTCAAATGCCAACCATCTTCTATGTAGAGAAATCCATTTCTACCCTTGGCACTCTGTACTAGAATTATTTCTAGACTGTGACAGGATTTAGAGCCTCCAAGAATTTTAAGACAAACAATGAACAAAAGCCTAGCACCAAGCATTTTCACCTTACCCCTTTCACACCTGCCAGGTTAACTAATCCTTCTTTCTTAGCTGTGTGTTTTTTTTTTTTTTTTCATCAGAGTGTCTGAATAAAAAAAGATTGAACAAGCCCCATCCTGACAAAGCGAAAACCTATAGCCTCTAGGTCAATTCATGATTTTAAGACTTTTTTTTTTTTAATCCAGTGACCCTAATGCTCACATGTGGTCTTTTAGAAAGAAAATCCCCAAGTTTCTTTTATAGTTAAGCCTATAAGATCTTAGCTAGCTTTGGGAATATGTTCCGTGCTAGTCTTTTGAGGCAGTCACAGATAAAGTGAGCAAAAATCTGGAGAACAGTAAAGACACTTCTAATCAAAATCATTCATCTCCCCCAAATACCTTTTGCTTAGCAAATTTCCCTTAAAGAACTCCTTTAAAAGTGTTTGGCCTAGCACTACATTAGAAGATATTTTCTTTTCTAGCATTACTCTTCCTGGCCTCAAAATTGCAGAAGCTCAAAAAGAAAAGAAGAACTGGGTGGTAAGGACAAGGCAAACTGCTAGCCTCTGTTCTAGATGGTGATTGGGATTTGAAAACAGTCAAGAGGCTGTGATACCAAAATTTAAGAGCACAACTTCCAGAATCATCCCCACAAAGCATTTTGTAGAATTTAAGAAGATATTTCAGAATATACAGAAACCTTAATCTGGATCTCTTGTTAAAATTTGAAGTAGTATCAAGATGTGTTCAAGTGTTTGATTTACACAAAACCATTAAAGGAAAATAAAAGTTAAGGGAAAATTGAATACTTAGACATCAAAGATGTCTCATAATTCTTACAAGCCAACATACTTTATGAAAATGACATAAAACCAAATCTAGACATGTGACTTGATCATAGTTTCTTGGATCTGTGTATTTCTTAGAAAATAAGGAAATAGCTTTTATCTTCTCTGCCACATTTTTCTCTATCCTGTTATAATCTTGGAGCTTTCTTTCTATAAAAACTATTCTCATGAATGAATCTAGTATCAATCAGTGTAAATTTGCATTAACTTTCTAAGGAGTATTTAGAAGTTAAGCCTTGGAATAGACAGTAGAGTCTATAACTACAGAGATTTCATATGTATGTGTGCCTGCTAAATTGATTCAGTCGTGTTGGACTCTATGTGACGCTATGGACTGTAGCCCGCCAGGCTCCTCTGTCCATGGGATTCTCCAGGCAAGAGTACTGGAGTAAGTCGCTATGCCCTCCTCCAGGAGATATTCCTGACTGAGGATTGAAGTCGCATCCCTTATGTCTCTTGCTTTGTCAGGTAGGTTCTTTACCACTAGGGCTCCCTGGGAAGCCCCCTGGTAAGGGATTTCATACACTAGCAACCTAACACTGCCTTTGTGTGCCTGAATGTGTGTACACATGTATCTGTGTGCATGGAAATTGGTGAGTAGAGGAAATGCAGATAAACTGTCCCTAAAGTCTATCAGGTGCTCATTTACTTCACTTATTCACTTATGTGTGAGGCTACTGATTTATCAACAGATTAAAGCCCGAGATAAGAGAAGGGCTTGCTTGATTTGTTGTGCTTGATGAGATGAACAATTTTCTTGCTGGATATATTTGGGGACTTCTCATGGAAGGAGAGTGAGAAGAACTAGCCTCTCAAGATCCCTTTTAATCAGGGTAAAACTACCCCAAAATAATTTTAAATATTTGGTCTGTGGTCTGAGGTCCAAACATCACTGTGACTTTGTAGCCTTGGAAAGGCTAAAAGACTTGACCAATCAGTACCATTTGCCACCATATTCCCTGCCTGTGCTTCTGATCTTGATCTTCAAGAAATCACACAGAAATCACAATATGCAGCCAGCTGTAAGCAGAGACACAAGACCACATGGCTGCCAAGCATGCAACCACAGATCCGGGCCCGGCATGTTCTAACACTAACTATGTAAGCATCCACTTTGGATAATTTAGTCATCTCATAAAGAAGCCCCCAGTGATTTACCCCTTAAATTCACATGCAACCACTTCCTTTGAATCTCAAGGCCACACTCCATTTTCTCTTTCTCAGTGTCTTCCACAGCCATAGTTTCAAGAGGAGAGTCCAAAGTGATGCATGAGTGAGCTGGTTTCAACCCAGCTGTTTTAGTTTATGCTTCAGACCTGTCTAAGGTCCTCTGAGGTCTTTGCTTTCATTTTCTGAACCCCAGAAGAAGCAAATGGAAAAGACTCAGAGCACCATGGAGATGTTCCAAAAGCAGGGCTGTGAGCATGCATTTGTCCTGCTGGGGAATGAGGTTTCGCCTCCAACCTACGCTCTGAGGGGGCAGCTGTGATGTCTCCACGGGATGAGAGAAAAATCAATATGTATGACAATCTGGTGTTGTGCCCAAGGGACTGTGGAGGGAAGATAACGCTGCATGCCATCACTGTGGCATAAAGAAGGGTTGCCACCAGCAACCAGGGCACCTCTGTATTAACACAGCCACTGAAGGGAAGGAATGATGGTTGTAACAGCGGGAACAGACATTCCCGTTTCTTTACCTCTCTCTCTCTTCACTTGCTTCAGAAATTCCTCCTCATCTTCCTGCACCACCCCATCATCATTGTACATGTCTTGGTATTCAGCAAAGAAATGGATTTGGGGTTGGAGAACTCAGCTACGGACTGAAATAATAAAAATGATAGACATCCCTGATCAGGTTTAGGGAGAGGCACTTAGTGGCATTTGCCCAACAGATGTGAAGATTACCATGACTTTATAGATGGAACAACTCCTTAAAAAGGAGAAACACACAAATTGCTTCCTGTAGTGAGAGGGCAGGACAGGGGGTAGATTTTGAAGCTCATTAAATGACTTGGAGTGGAGAGGCAGAGAAAATAATTTATCCATAGTTAGGAGTGTTTGGGATTGTTTATTTTCGGAAATGACATAATCTTAGGCCAGGGAGTGCCTATGGATGACATACTTACAGGGCCAGGATGTTTTTTTCTAGGAAAATCTGCCTAGATAGGGTATCCACATGAGCAGAGGTCTCATTTCTTTTCTGTTCCAAGTTTTGTGTGTGCCCACTTCATAGACCAATGACATGTGTCCTGTTAGGGAGAGAATGAGGGGAGTAACTGTCCTTTGGGCCCTGGACGCTGGTGCTAATGGACACCATGGCTTGTCCTACTCACATGGACGGACACCCCACCAGTCAGCCATTGTCTGCCTCTCTTTTTTGTAAAGAGGTGGTCAGTTCAAAAGAACAAGTGTTGATGTAACACTGAGAGTTCCTGGGAGAGTTCTAAGATAGGATGTTTCCATTACTGAGAAAGTGTTTTATTCACACTGGTTGAGAAGGCTGTGCAGACCACTCCTTGGAAATTAAGTGCTTGCCTCACCCAAAGGAAATGACCTGTTTGACACAGTTTGTCGATTATGTGCTTGTTTTTTCTGTCACTAGCTCTGTTCTCAGAATGTATTCCAGTTGTCCCGTTTTTCTGCTGGAATCAGTTGGCTGCTAAAACAGTTTATACAGTCATTAAACCCAAAGTGGGTTATCCACATAGGATGGAAAGGATCTCAAAACTTGTGCTTACTTATCCATATGCAATTTTCATGGAAGCAACCTAGATGTCCATCAGCAGATGAATGGATAAGAAAGCTGAGGTACATATACACAATGGAGTATTACTCAGCCATTAAAAAGAATACATTTGAATCAGTTCTAATGAGGTGGATGAAACTGGAGCCTATTATACAGAGTGAAGTAAGCCAGAAAGAAAAACACCAATACAGTATACTAATGCATATATATGGAATTTAAAAAGATGGTAATAATAACCCTGTATACGAGACAGCAAAAGAGACACTGATGTATAGAACAGTCTTTTGGACTCTTTGAGGGGGGGATGATTTGGGAGAATGGCATTGAAACATGTATAATAACATATGTGAAATGAATCGCCAGTCCAGGTTCAATGCAGGATACAGGAAGCTTGAGGCTGGTGCGCTGGGATGACCCAGAGGGATGGTACGGGGAGGGAGGTGAGAGGGGGGTTCAGGATGGGGAACACATGTATACCTGTGGTGGATTCATGTTGATGTATGGCAAAACCAATACAATATTGTAAAGTAAAAAAAGAGAGAGATTTTCAATAAATATTTATTAAATGGATGAAGGTTGAGTCATGATCTCTACCACCTATTTTGAACCCAAGGTGTTGAGAGTACAGAGACTAGAGAAAGAGCAACCTTAATGGAATGAAGGCATTAAATGTTAGATTAGGATGGGAGGACCCATGTCAATTCCTTCAAGGCTATAAGGATACTCTTCTATGCCAGTTAGTCTAAAATAGGATGAGGCAGAAGGTGCTTATACTCTTCCAAAAGATTGAAACAGGCAGGACAGAAGGGGCACTATTATAGGCCACCAAAAACAAGTACATATGCTATTTTTGGTTAGAATTTTTCTTCTTTGATCTATTATGTCTAGGGTTTTAGCTATGTTATTTTTGTTTTTACAATTTTAAATTATGAAATAGTTCATATATTTTAAAATATTTATAACAAACCATACTTTATTTATTATTTATACATTTATGTATTATTAGTATAATAATAAAACATTTATACCCACAACCCAGCTTAAGAAACAGCAAATTTCCAATTTGACTGAAGCCACCTGTTGACTCCACTGTCTGTTCCTAAGAGGTAACTATTGCGAGGAGTGTGTTCTCTATTATTTTCCTCATAATTCTGGTCTATAGGAAAGAATACAGAAGAATAAATGGCATTTCAGTGGCTCTATGTTAAAAAGTGTCAATTTTTCAATCTGGTGAGACAGTCAATCCAGATAAGCAGTTGTTATCTTTGCTATGCAAAAGCAGTGAGTGTCCAAAAGCAGATTTAATTTTAAATTTCTTGCAGATGGAGTTTCTCCTTAAACTTTAATGACTTAAAAATTTTTTTTCTATTGGCTGTTTGATAAATTCAACTCAAAAATACAAGATAATAGGCTGTATGAGATGGTCTCCTTTATTATTCAGTATTTTATAATCCTTCCAAAATTTGCATAATTTCATTTTCATAAGACTTAACATACTTAAAAGACATTGTATGATTTACAGCAGGTGATTTCAGATGTATTTTATGAAGAATGATTACCTATCAACTTTATTCAGTGTAAGACAAACATTTCTCTAATTAAATATCAGTGATTTATATTTGTTGAAATGTAGTATGTCTAATAATAGACATGATTTTAAATGACAAAACTAATGACTACACTAGCTGACTAATACATTATTAACCAGCCTAGTGCTTGAAATGCAAGTAACAGGGAGATTAAGTATGTGCATTGCATTATGCAAATTCTTTATGTTAAATTAATGTACTAGCAATGACTTTCTAAAGATGTGGTTAACATGAGATAAATTTAGCTAAAGTTGAGATTTTTGGTACATCATACATACTTTTATTAAAATAGCACATATTCATTGGATAACTACTTCCTGGCATTGTGTAAAGCTCTGGGCATCCAATTGTTTGGAAATAGCTTCTGAATTCAGGGGTGACGCTTCTATTATTAATGGTATTCATCCAGCAGTCTACGGATATAAAGCTTTGTTTTGGTTTTTGGCTGTAATAATTGTAAATAAAGTGAGTCAAATACAAGCCATTTTGCTGTGGAGTGTTGAATGCCTTTACTAAAAACAAAACAACACCCCCCCCCCAAAAAAAAACCTGCCATTTTGGATTAAACCCTTTCTAAGACTCAAATTCCATCTTCTTTAAATAGCCACCATCCACTTGATGTGATATGATGTACAAGCTCAGTCGTGTCTGACTCTTTGAGACTCATGGACTGTAGCTGGCCAGGCTCCACTGTCCATGAAATTTTCCAGGCAGAAATACTGGAGTGGGTTGCCATTTCCTTCTCCAGAGGATCTTCCAAATCGAGGAATCAAACCTGCATCTCTTGCATCTTCTGCACTGGTAGGCAGATTCTTTACCACTGCGCCACCTGGGAAGGACAACAATATCCTGATCCTTTTCAGTATGTTTTTTTCCCCCACATCTTCATTTTCCTCTCTGCTCAACTTAATTTTTAAGCTCAGTCATTATAATCATTCCTTTACATACATCTCAAACTCTCTTCCCAATGTCTCCCTTTGTTGAATTGCATTGGTTCAAGTAGAACTTTGGTTAAAGCTTTCTATCTGCTAACTCCATGCATTCTGTGCAGCAAAAAAATGGATAGAGAAAAACAACAATCAAGTTGATCAATCTCCTTTGAAATTCATGATGACAGAATGGGCCTAATTATACCGCCTAACCAATCCTCCTCTCTTTATCTAGTCTAAGTACTTTCCATTTTTTTCTGGATGATTCAAATTTTTTTCTGCTTTATTCTCTCAACATTGAAAGTTCACCTCCAATTCTTTCTCTCAATTGATGATGTACCTACCTATTCACCTGGTAACTAGAAGCCATCAGAAGAGAACTTGCACACTCTCAGACCACATATCCTTCTGATCTGCTTCTGTTTCATGGACTTTATCTCACCTCCTAACTGCAGATGATCTGTATATGTCAGCTACCTAAGACTTGAGCAGTGGATCCCAGCCCTCCTCATCTACAGTGAAGACATTACTCCCTTATTTTTCCTCCATCATCAGTTTTTCCTTCAGAATCAGGATGTTGCCATTTGCAAATAAACATGCTTCTAGCTATCATCAAGTTCCCTTTCTTTATGTTTCTCCTGAGCATTTACTCCTATGTATTATACAAAATATTTTTGCTTTATTATTTAGTTTAATACATAATATTTCCAATAGAATATAAGTGACACAAAGCCTTTGACTGTGTGGATCACAATAAACTGTGGAAAGTTCTGAAAGAGATGGGAATACCAGAGCACCTGACCTTCCTCTTGAGAAACCTATATGCAGGTCAGGAAGCAACAGTTAGAATTGGACATGGAACAACAGACTGGTTCCAAATAGGAAAAGGAGTACGTCAAGGCTGTATATTGTCACCCTGCTTATTTAACTTACATGCAGAGTACATCATGAGAAACGTTGGGCTGGAAGAAGCACAAGCTGGAATCAAGATTGCTGGGAGAAATATCAATAACCTCAGATATGCAGATGACACCACCCTTATGGCAGAAAGTGAAGAGAAACTAAAAAGCCTCTTGATGAAAGTGAAAATGGAGAGTGAAAAAGTTGGCTTAAAGCTCAACATTCAGAAAACGAAGATCATGGCGTCTGGCCCCATCACTTCATGGGAAATAGATGGGGAAACAGTGGAAACAGTGTCAGACTTTATTTTTTTGGACTCCAAAATCACTGCAGATGGTGATTGCAGCCATGAAATTAAAAGATGCTTACTCCTTGGAAGGAAAGTTATGACCAACCTAGATAGTATATTCAAAAGCAGAGACATTACTTTGCCAACAAAGGTTCGTCTAGTCAAAGCTATGGTTTTTCCAGTGGTCATGTATGGATGTGAGAGTTGGACTGTGAAGAAGGCTGAGTACCGAAGAATTGATGCTTTTGAACTGTGGTGTTGGAGAAGACTCCTGAGAGTCCCTTGGACTGCAAGGAGATCCAACCAGTCCATTCTAAAGGCAATCAGTCTTGGGTGTTCTTTGGAAGGACTGATGCTGAAGTTGAAACTCCAATACTTTGGCCATCTCATGTGAAAAGTTGACTCATTGGAAAAGACCCTGATGCTGGGAGGGATTGGGGGCAGAAGGAGAAGGGGACAACAGAGGATAAGGTGGCTGAATGGCATCACTGACTCGATGGACATGAGTCTGGGTGAACTCCGGGGGTTGGTGATGGACAGGGAGGCCTGGCATGCTGTGATTCATGGGGTCACAAAGAGTCAGACGCGACTGAGGGACTGAACTGAACTGACACAAAGATAGGGATTTTTATATCCTTTATCCTGCCCTCTTGTCCAGGCAATATTTCTGATCTCAAGATAACATCTCTCTATGTCTTCTCAGATATTCAGATTTATGTGAATAGGAGGTTGGGAAGGGGGAATAAAGCAGAATTGAGGTGTGCTGTGATTAAAATTTATTAATGGTGACATTTTATATTGGAAAATATATGCTATACAAAATTAAGGCTTGAGGGTACGACAGGCACACTGAGTGACATACCCAGAATGAGAAAAATATCACAAATTCTTTCACAAATAAAATAATTCATAAGATTATAGGAGGCTTTTGTATTGAATTACACCATGTAAGGGCTTCCCAGGTGGTGTTAGTGGTAAAGAAACCACTTGCCAATGCAGGAGACATTAAGAGATGAGGGTTCAATCCCTGAGTCAGGAAGATCCCCTGGAGAAGGGCATGGCAACCCACCACAGTATTCTTGCAAAGAGAATCCCATAGACAGAGAAGCTTGGCAGGCTACAGTCCAAATGGTTGGAAAGTTGGACATGACTGAAATGACTTATCATGAATGCGTGCACAAAATGGACAAAATAGTAAGATATTAAATTTTCTCTACAAACACATAATACATATTATGGGCTAGTCATTAGGCTGCTAAGTCACTTCAGTCGTGTCCGACTCTGTGTGACCCCAGAGACGGCAGCCCACCAGGCTCCCCCGTCCCTGGGATTCTCCAGGCAAGAACACCGGAGTGGGTTGCCATTTCCTTCTCCAATGCATGAAAGTGAAAAGTGAAAGTGAAGTCACTCAGTCATGTCCAACCCTCAGCGACCCCATGGACTGCAGCCCACCAAGGCTCCTCCATCCATGGGATCCTCCAGGCAAGAGTACTGGAGTGGGGTGCCATTGCCTTCTCCGACACTAGCTGCTGCTGCTGCTAAGTCACTTCAGTCGTGTCCAACTCTGTACGACCCCATAGACGGCAGCCCACCAGGCTTCCTGTCCCTGGGATTCTCCAGGCAAGAACACTGGAGTAGGTTGTCATTTCCTTCTCCAGGCATTAGGCTAGTGCTTAGGAATAATAAGGTAAACAGGACATGATCTCTTACCTCACAAAAGCTTATATTTTAGTGGGGAAATCATAGCTTTTATATTTAGACATATGGTATCAATAATATGACTTGGAAAGCACTGTGATAGAGTTATGAGCCTAGAGCCTGTAATATGGCAGCAGCCCTATTGATTCAGCCTGGGAAAATGAACAATTTAGCATGATTTGCCTTCAATGGATTAAATTGTGAATATTAAGGACCATCAACAGATCTAATGAGCCTCTCGGTTAGGTCAACAAAAATTGGCCAGCAGATGGGGCATATTTATTGTGCCACATTGCCATCAATGAATTGGGGGCAGAGTGGAAGGGATCAGAGCCTGTGGAGTAATTCAGGAAGAATAAAATCCAATGAACACATACACTCAAATGATGCAAAACCAACTATGGAAGAAGCATGAATACAGAAAGTCGTAGGTTTTGCAGCAAAACAAACTGCGTAGAAGACAGTACATATGTTTTCACATTTCATGATGCTGGTTGCCTCAGACTTCCCTGATAGCTCAGTTGGTAAAGGTTCTGCCTACAATGCAGGAGACCCCTGTTTGATTCCTGGGTCGGGAAGATCCGCTGGAGAAGGGATAGGCTACCCACTCCAATATTCTTGGGCTTCCCTTTGTGGCTCAGCTGGTAAAGAATCTACCTACAATGCAGGAGACATGGGTTCAATCCCTGGGTTGGGAGGATCCCCTGGAGAAGGGAAAGATTACCCCCTCCAATATTCTGGCTTGGAGAATTTCATGGACTGTATAGTCCATGGGGTCGCAAAGAGTTGGAGATGACTGAGTGACTTTCACTTTTTGCAGATAATGTTAGCTCTTCTTAGTGACATCTGGCCACCTCCAGAGGACAGCCAGCTCTTTTCACAGGTCATCTTCTAATAATCTGACTCTTCTAACCCCAGGCCAAGAGTCATAAGCTTTGTTCTAACAAGTTCTAATTTACCACCCTGAATAAATATCAATAAATATAAATATGCTTAGATATCACTGTGCCTGTTTCTTGCCTGTAACTCATTAAGAACACACTGAAAATTTACAGGTGAAGGACATAAGCGCTATAAATATGGAGTTGTGAACACTGCCCTCAAGGACTTCCCGTGGGAGTGAAAACAAAGAAACAAAGAAATGTTCTACAATGAGCTTTATGTAAAATCTATGTACCAAGTACAGAAATAATACTGAGAGTATATTTATTGTGACTGTACAATAATCTAATAAGTACTTAAATTTTTTTAAGTACTTAAATTTTTATTTAAATAATAGCATTCTGATAAAAATGTTTAATAATTTTTTATTAAATAAGTTTTTACTCATTTGGACATATATTTTCCTAGAACTCTAATAACATATCTGAACTTTGTTCTAGTCCCTATACACATACCTTTTCTCCTCAAGATACCTCTTTTCTCTGCTAAGCTAGAATCCCAAGAGGTTTGGGGGAATATCTGGGTCTATTCTGGGAGAGAAAGGAGATCTCCACTACTTCTTTTGTGCCCATTTCGCTTTCTTGTTTGCATATGCACAGAGCCCTCCACGTTCCACCTGCTCCATTCCTGTGTCAGCCTGCAAGATTCTAGGCTGGATCTAACCAGTACTAGTTCTGGGTGCTTCTGCCGTGGACATGGTGATTAGTGTACAAGCCTGTGAAGACCCAGCCCCAAGTACTTGGGTCTAGATAGACTCTGCACACTTCTGAAAGTCTTTGAAAATAAACTGTCAAAGAAGCTGACCTTACAACTCAGATTATGAGAATTCACTTAAACTTCACTTAGGAGTTGTTCACTCTGACAAAACATCTACTTTTAACCTAAGAATTACCTCTTAGGGAATGAATATTTGATAGTTTATCATCCCAATTATTTAAATCCATAGTCCTTTGCTTTCCAAGGTTACATCCCAGTTTGAGGTGAGGTGGGGAATCTCTTAGGATTTGTTATTTGGTGAAAGTGAAAGTTGCTCAGTTGTGTCTGATTCTTTGAGACTGAATGGACTATACAGTCAATGGAATTCTTCAGGCCAGCCAGAATACTGGAGTGGGTAGCCTTTTCCTTCTCCAGGGGATCTTCCCAACCCGGGAATTGAACCCAGGTCTTCTGCATCGTAGGTGGATTTTTTTTACCAGCTGAGCTACCAGGGAAGCCCTAAACAGCTGTGAATGAAATCAATTTTATTCTAAAAGTCTTAAAACACTCACTACTATTACACGTCTTGAGCTTTCCACACAACTAATATGCCTATCAACGTCTGCTTTTACTTTCATTATTCACTCTGTACTACAGAAACACTATTGCCTTTTGGGCCAGAGAAGGCATGACAATAGACTTTGACAGTAGATAGAGTTTGCCATTGAATCACTGGTGACCACAAGCAAATTATCTAAATTGTTTGTCTTAATTTCTCAACAATAAAATTTAAAAAATCATGTTTCCTCATCTATTACTGACAAAATTAGATGAAATAATTTGGTAAAGTCTTTGACAATGTCTTGAACCTACTAAGTGTTTAATGCTTGCACTTTGGTATGTACGCATAAATAAGTGCATACATGCAAAATATATGGAATCTTTGTGTTACATTTGGAGGCTTGAGCCCTAGTGAATATAGAATTCTATGAAAATAGTCCCTTAGCATCTCAAGTGTATAGAGATCTTTGATATAGAATATTGGAATCTAAATATTAGGATCCAAAATTTTAATTTTTGCCAACATTTAGACAATTTAAAGCAGTAAGTGATGGGAATATTTAAAAATGAGGAATCATAATTTGGGATATTAATTTATGTAGGTGAGGCATAATTACCACCCACTTTTGCCCACCTTGGACTTCCCTCGTGGCTTAGATGGTAAAGAATCAAGAGACAGGTTCTCAGTGAAACTAATGAAACTGCCACTTAAGGTCGCTCACTTTCTTTGGACCCTTTCGAACACCCTAGAAAGAGCCTAGCGTTATGTATCAAGTTGTACAACTTTGGGGCTCCTAAAGCCTAGCTTAGTCTCAAGCCTCTTCTTAGTCTGTGTCTGTGGCTTTTCAAAGGTCTCTATATCTTTGAGATGCTAAGTATATCACATATTAAAGAATCACAGATCAAGTTCTCTCTTCCACCAAATCCTCTCTCTTTGGAGTATATTTATTAAGTTCTACAGAGACTCTTGGAAAGGCCCTCTTGGAGCAAATCTTCAATAAAATCTTTTATTAAGTGTTTAAGAATATACTTCTATACGGTAACTTTTGTACATTGATGTGCTTGTTTGAATAACACCTACCTGGTGACTCATTATGGGAAAAATAGTATTTGCCATAAGAACTTAGAATTCTCAGTGTATTATTAAAATAAAGCAAGCCAAAGGAAAATTTGAAGTTTACTACAACATTTCTGGAATGAGGAGAAGAGATACAATAAATACAAATGATAGCTTTATCTATTTTCATTCATTTTTAATGACAGAAATGGCAGACGGGAAAGGCAAAACAAGGAGACTAGCTCAACTACTTATTCTAAATAGAGTTTAGCCAATGAAAAAAGTGTAGGTGTGTTTAAAAGAATATGCATATTATTGTGTGGTCCTAAGGCTGGCTAATGAAACACATCCCAAATTTGGAATATATGGCTCAGGCTCTTTTCTCATTCCAGGCAAGGAGGCCATCTGATAAAATGATGTCAATTCTATTCTGCATTGTTGAACTTATGTCCTGGTTTAATCAGTTTGACATGAGTTTTACAAGAAATAAAAGAGGTACATTAATGAGCTTGAGATGAGAGTGCCAGAGTCAAAGAAGAAATCATTTTGTAGTTAATGAAACTAGTGAAAATTTAAGAGAATATGAGTGCAGTTTAATGCTGTCATTTTCAAAATAATCATCTGTTGTATCTCATTCCTGAATATTGTAAGTGAAATAATGCATTTTTACATGGAATTTAGCTGATAAAAAGGAGCTGCTGACTTTTTCTTGGTCATAAAAATGGCACTAAGATACCAATCACATTTAGCATAATCTTGCCTTATCATGGTCAAATGATGAAAATCCTGACTCTCTAATGAAAAAAATGTGGAATAAGTAAATAGTTTAATTTAAATTAACTATACAAATACACACACACACACACACACATATATATGCAGTTGCCCCTTTGTACAAACTATTATATTGATATAGTCTAAATGCTTTCAATGTTGACTATTTCATCATGAAAATCACTTAGGTTGGTTGGTTGATTTTAAACAGGCAAGGAGGACTTTATTCAATACTTTTGCAATGGGGAGAGAGATTGACTATTACTCCACTGAAAGAAAAGGTGGGAGAGTTTTTAAATGACCAGGTGAATCAGTGGAAGAGTATGAGAGGACCTTTTTGGTGGGGTTGTCTGAGGTGTTTAAGCTATCGGTGTTTCCTAATTGACACCTATGGAAGTTATGTAAGCTCTCACCCTCCCACAGAGACTGGGAGATTAGGGCTCCTATCTTTCTTGAAGTGAAGTGAAGTGAAGTGAAAGTCGCTCAATTGTGTCCGACTCTTTGCAACCCCACGGACTGCACAGTCCATGGAATTCTCCAGGCCAGAACACTGGAGTGGGTAGCCTTTCCCTTCTCTAGGGATCTTCCCAACCCAGGGATGGAACCCAGGTCTCCCACATTGCAGGCAGATTCTTTCTTTCTTGGATGATTACAATTTCAAAGGGATGGCTCCCAGGTCCTTGAGGAAGACATTCCTGGGGAGACACTCAGATAACACCTTCAATATAAGGCCATATTTAGAGAATCTATTACTTGGTAAACACCTTATATATATATATGCTTTCTTTTAATTCTCCTTCCAAACTCTAGGAGTTATTTGAGATTAACTCATTTTACAAATGAGGAAACTGAACCTTTGAGAGAATAATTGTCAGTGCTAACAGACTGTATGGAACTTGACTTTGAGTCCTAATTCATTCATTTGTAAAATAGGATAACATCACATATTGCATAAAAAGTTCATTTTTCTTTATGCCATGCTGGTACCATGTGGATTACAAACTTCCTCCATACATGGTTAGTCATGTGGGCTCTGAAGCCTTAGCATCTCCTTTTGACTTTCTAGCTTCTTTGCTTAGCCATGTAAACTGGAAGCTATTTAACTGTCTTTACTCTCATTTTTCTTATCTGTAAAACAGAAATAAAACTAATACTCACAGCATGCTGCTGCTGCTGCTAAGTTGCTTCAGTCGTGTCCAACTCTGTGCGACCCCATAGATGGCAGCCCACCAAGCTCCCCCGTCCCTGGGATTCTCCAGGCAAGAACACTGGAGTGGGTTGCCATTTCCTTCTCCAATGCATGAAAGTGAAAGTGAAGTCACTCAATTGTGTCTGACTCTTCGCGACCCCATGGACTGCAGCCTATCAGGCTCCTCTGTCCACGGGATTTTCCAGGCAAGAGTACTGGAGTGGGTTGCCATTGCCTTCTCCAATACTCACAGCATAGGATTTCTATAAAAATTAAATGAATTAATATTCACTTATTAAATTAATGAATTAGTTAATGACTCTTTTCTTTAAATCAGAAGCAACTAACACTGAGTGGTAACAGAGCATTTGTTTTTCTGTCTGACTTATTTCACTAAACATAGTGCTTAATCCCTAGGACCACCCACATTGCTGCAAATCGCAGAATTTCATCCCTTTTTATGGGTGAGTAATATTGCATTTTATGTATATATGTGTATAATGTTTTATTGTATATGTGCACCATATTTTCTTTATCCATTCATCTGTTGAAGGACAGTTAAGTTGCTTCCATATCTTGGCAATTGTAAATAATGCTGCTATGAACATTGGGGTTCATGTATTCTTTGGAATTCATGTTTTTGTTTTCTTTGACTATATACCCAACAGTGAAATTGCTTATCTGATCATCTTTTCTTTAATTCTCAATTGTCTTCTATGCAAACACTTTCTTTCCAGGAGAGTAGAAGAACATTAAGTGGATCATATTTTGCTGAGAGTTTAATGCTTCAAAAAGACCTGAATTTTGTTTTAAAAATCTGAAAATTCAGGGAATAAAATATACAACGTCAGGACAAGGAAAACCTGCATGTATAAATTAGACCTATATAAATTCAGAACTTGCAGAGCTAACAATCAAATATCTATTACAGGCATTAGCACAAGCTGAATTTTCTATGCTCAAGTCCAGTATAGTTTAGAACCATAGTGGTTTAGTATTTATAACCAAGATATGGTCTCCAGAATCTCTGGCCTCGCCTTAAGCTCATAGGCTCTTAGGCTCTTAGGCTCATTTGACTCCTAAGTCAAAATGTGTATTTTCATAAGATCCTGAGGTTATTCAAATGCACAAAAACCAAACTCATAGAAACAGAATATATTGGAGGTTGCCAGAGGCCAGGGTTCTTGGTGGGGCTGAAGGTGGTCAAAGGTATAAACTTCCAATTATAAAATAAGTCCTAATGATATTATGTACTGCATTGTTACTATAGTTAATGACACTATATTGTATACTTGAAGCTTGCTAGAAGAGTAGATGTTAAAAATTCTCATCACAAGAAAAAAAATTGAAACATTTATGAGCTGATGGATGTAAAGTAATTGTGGTAATTATTTTACAATGTATTCAAATATCACATCATCATGTATAAGATGCTTGCTCACTGCAAGAAAAGCTATGACAAACCTAGATAGCCTATTAAAAAGCAGAGACATCACTTTGCTAACAAAGCTTTGACATAGTCAAAGCTATGATTTTTCCAGTAGTCATGTATGGATGTGAGAGGTGGACCAAAAAGAAGGCTTAGCAACTGAAGAATTGACGCTTTCAAACTGTGTTGCTAGAGAAGATTCTTGAGAGTCTTTTGGACAGCAAGGAGATCAACCACATGATCCTAAAGGAAATCAACCCTGAATACTGATTGGAAGGACTGATACTGAAGCTAAAGCTCCAATACTTAGATCACCTGATGTGAAGCGCCAACTTATTGGAAAAGACCCTGATGTTGGGAAAGACTAAAAACAGGAGGAGAAGGGGGCAACAGAGGATGAGATGCTTGGATGGCATCGCTG